>NC_064927.1:354905871-357405871 GCF_023897955.1 Schistocerca gregaria | reverse complement strand
AAAAACACCACGAAAGTGGCTTCGACTCTTCTACCTGTGGGAAAGCTGCGGGTTTAAACGTTTCCCTCAACTTTTCTGGGCGCAAATATCAGTGGGTGCAAATTTCACTGGCACGTAGTTCAGGACATCACCTATCTAGACCGGTTTGCTCGTGACCAGGAACATGTGGTTGGCGCCCTGGGTTCGGTGGCAGCTTGTGCTGGCACCTGCAGCTGGCGTTGCGCAAGGATTACAGCAGCGGCGGCCGGTGCTGGCGTGCGTCCAGCTGCGGGGTACTGGGTCAGTGTGCGACGCCAGTGGAAAGCGGGTCCAGGCTTGCTGTACAGTACGGGCTGGCTACCGGGCGGGACCCAACGTGGCCTTCTGTTACTGCCACGCGCGCTCTGATCACGCTCCTCACTAGACTGAGGCGAATACCAACTCAGAGCCTGTGTTCCACAACGATTACGAGTCCGCCGAACGGAGTGGCCGAGCGGTTCTAGGCGCTACATTCTGGAACCGCGCGACCGCTGCAATCCTGCATCGGGCATGGATGTGTGTGATGTCTTTAGGTCGGTTAGGTTTAAGTACACTACTGGTCATTAAAATTGCTACACCACGAAGATGACGTGCTAAAGACGCGAAATTTAACCCACAGGAAGATGCTGTGATTTGCAAATGATTAGCTTTTCAGAGCATTTACACAAGATTGGCGCCGGTGGCGACACCTAGAGCGTGCTGATATGAGGACAGTTACCAACCGATTTCTCATACAGATAGCAGTTGACCGGTGATGCCTGGTGAAACGTTGTTGTGATGCCTCGTGTAACGAGGAGAAATGCGTACCATCACGTTTCCGACTTTGATAAATGTCGGATTGTAGCCTGTCGCGATTGCGGTTTATCTTATGGCGACATTGCTGCTCGCGTTGGTCGAGATCAAATGACTGTTAGCAGAATATGGAATCGATGGGTTCAGGAGGGTAATACGGAAGGCCTCGTATCGCTAGCAGTCGAGATCACAGGCATCTTATCCGCATGGCTGTAACGGATCGTGCAGCCACGTCTCGATCCCTGAGTCAACAGATGGGGACGTTTGCAAGATAACAACCATCTGCACGAACAGTTCGACGACATTTGCAGCAGCATGGACTATCAGCTCGGAGACCGTGGCTGCGGTTACCCTTGACGCTGCATCACAGACAAGAGCGCCTGCGATGGTGTACTCAATGAGGAACCTGGCTGCACGAATGACAAAACGTCATTTTTTCGGATGAATCCAGGTTCTGTTTACAGCATCATGATGGTCGCATCCTTGTTTCTTGACATCGCGGTGAACGCACTTTGGAAGCGTGTATTCGTCATGGCCATACATGCGTATCACCCGACGTGGTGGTATGGGGTGCCATTGGTTACACGTCTCGGTCGTCTCTTGTTCGCATTGACGGCCCTTGAACAGTGGACGTTACATTTCAGATGTGTTACGACCCGTGGCTCTACCCTTCATTGGATCCCTGCGAAACCCTACATTTCAGCAGGATAATGCACGGCCGCATGTTGCAGGTCGTGTACGGGCTTTTCTGGATGCACAAAATGTTCGTCTGCTGCCCTGGCCAGCACATTCTCCAGATCTCTCACCAATTGAAAACGTCTGGTCAATGGCGGCCGAGCAACTCGCGCGTCACAATACGCCAGTCATTACTCTTGATGAACTGTGGTATCGTACTGAAGCTGTATGTGCAGCTGTACCTGTACACGCCATCCAAGCTCTGTTACACTCAATGCCCAGGCGTATCACGGTCGTTATTACGGATAGAGGTGGTGATTTTGGGTACTGATTTCTCAGGATCTATGTACACAAATTGCGTGAAAATGTAGTCACGTGTTAGTTCTAGTGCAATATATTTCTCCAATGAATACATGTTTATCATCTGCATTTCATCTTTGTGTAGCAAATTTTAATGGACAGTCGTATAGTTCTAAGTTCTGGGGGACTGATGACCTCAGAAGGTAAGTCCCATAGTGCTCATAGCCATTTGAATCATTTTTCATTACGAGTCCGATTCGCAGCAAATTTAACGACTATACTTCATTACGGCCACAGTGGCTAAGCCTAGCGCCGTCGGCACATGGAACGAGGCAGCTAAAGTTAACCTGCACGCAGGTGGTGTGTCGATCGTCACAAGTGATTTTGCACTCTCAACTTTCTGCAGCGGAGCAGTCGTCTTTATTTGGCTCGCAAACAATACAGCTTGTTCACGAAAAGGGATGTGCGTAAAACACGTACGTCAGCGCTGTTATATACACTGAAGCGCCAAACAAAGTGGTATGGGCATGCGTATTCAAATACAGTGATATGTAAACAGGCAGAATACGGTGCTGCGGTCGGCAACGCATATACAGGGTGGTCCATTGATGGTGACCGGGCCAAAAAATCTCACGAAGTAAGCATCGAACGAAAAAACTACAAATAACGAAACTCGTCTAGCTGGAAGGGAGAAACCAGATGGCGCTATGGTTGGCCCACTCGATGGCGCAGCTATAGGTCAAACGGATATCAACTGCGTTTTATTATTATTTTTTAAAAACAGGAGCCCCCATTTTTATTACATATTCGTGTAGTACGTAAACAAATATGAAAGTTTTAGTTGGACCACTTTTTTCGCTTTGTGATAGATGGCGCTGTAATAGTCACAAATGTATAAGTACTTGGTATCACGTAACATTCCGCCAGTGCGGACGGTATTTGCTTCGTGATACATTACCCGTGTTAAAATGGACGGTTACTAATTGCGGAAAAGGTCGATATCGTGTTGTGTATGGCTATCGTGATCAAAATGCCCAACGGGCGTGTGCTATGTATGCTGTTCGGTATCCCGGACGACATCATCCAAGAGTTCGGACTGTTCGCCGGATAGTTACGTTATTTAAGGAAACAGGAAGTGTTCAGCCACATGTGCAACGTAAACCACGACCTGCAACAAGTGATGATGCCCAAGTAGGTGTTTTAGCTGCTGTCGCGGCTAATCCGCACATCAGTAGCAGAAAAATTGCGCGAGATTCGGGAATCTCAAAAACGTCGGTGTTGAGAATGCTACATATACATCGATTGCACCCGTACCATGGTTCTATGCACCAGGAATTGTATGGCGACGACTTTGAACTTCGTGTACAGTTCTGCCACTGGGCACAAGAGAAATTACAGGCTATGACATATTTTTTGCACGCGTTCTATTTAGCGACGAAGCATCATTCACCAACAGCGGCAACCTAAACCGGCATAATATGCACTACTGGGCTACGGAAAATCCAATATGGCTGCGATAAGTGGAACATCAGCTACCTTGGCGGCTTAATGTATGGTGCGGAATTATGGGAGGAAGGATAATTGCCCCCATTTTATAGATGGCAATCTAAATGGTGCAATGTATGCTGATTTCCTACGTAATGGTTCAAATGGCTCTGAGCACTATGGGACTCAACTGCTGTGGTCATCAGTCTCCTAGAACTTAGAACTACTTAAACCTAACCAACCTAAGGACATCACACACATCCATGCCCGAAGCAGGATTCGAACCTGCGACCGTAGCAGTCGCACGGTTCCGGACTGCGCGCCTAGGACCGCGAGACCACCGCGGCCGGCCTCCTACGTAATGTTCTACCGATGTTACTACAAGATGTTTCACTGCATGACACAATGTCGATGTACTTCCAACATGATGGATGTCCGGCACATAGCTAACGTGCGGTTGAAGCGGTATTGAATAGCATATTTCATGACAGGTGGATTGGTCGTCGTAGCACCTTACCATGGCCCGCACGTTCACCGGGTCTGACGTCCCAGGATTTCTTTCTGTGGGGAAAGTTGATGGATATTTACTATTGTGATTCACCGACAACGGCTGACAACATGCGTCAGCGCATTGTCAACGCATGTGCGAACATTACAGAAGGCGAACTACTCGCTGTTGAGAGGAATGTCGTTACACGTATTGCCAAATGCATTGAGGTTGACGGGCATCATTTTGAGCATTTATTGCATTAATGTGGTATTTACAGGTAATCACGCTGTAACAGCATGCGTTCTCAGAAATGATAAGTTCACAAACGTACATGTATCATATTGGAGCAACCGAAATAAAATGTTCAAACGTATCTACGTTCTGTATTTTAATTGAAAAAAACTACCTGTTACCAACTGTTCGTCCTAAATTGTGAGCCAAATGTTTGTGACTACTACAGCGCCATCTATTACAAAGCGAAAAAAGTGGTCCAACTAGAAACATTCATCTTTCTTTACTTACTACACGAATGTGTAATAAAAAATGGGGATTCCTATTTTTAAAAAACACAGTTGATATCCGTTTGACCTATGGCAGCGCCATCTAGCGGGCCAACCATAGCGTCGTCTGGTTTCCCCCTTCAAGCTACCCAAGTTTCGTTCTTTGCAGTTTTTTCGTTTGACGCTTATTTCGTGAGATATTTAGCCCGGTGTAAGACAACCGGTGTCTGGCGCAGTTGTTAGATCGCTTACATATGTTGCAATAGCAAATTATCAAGGTTTTAGTGAGTTTCAACGTGGTGTTACAGTTGGCCTACGAGCAATGGGACATAGCATATCCGAGGTAGCGATGAAGTGGGGATTTTTTCGCACGGCCATTTTGCAAGTATACCGTGGATATTAGAAATTCGGTGAAATATCAAATCACCGACATCTCTGCTGCCGGAAAAAAACTCTGCAAGAACGGGACCAATGACAGATGAAGAGAATCGTTCAACGTGACAGAATTGCAACACTTCCGCAAATTGCTGCAGATTTGAAGTCTGGGCCATCAACAAGTATCAGCGTGCGAACACTTCAACGAAACATCATCGATATGGGCTTTCTGAGCCGAAGGTCTGCTCGTGTACCTCTGATGACAGCACGACACACAGCTTTACGCCTCGCCTTGGCTCGTCGACACCGACATTCGACTGCTGATGACTGGAAACGTTTCCTGGTCGGACGAGTTTAAAATTATATCGAGCGGACGAACGTGTACGGGTATGGTCGTAGGTTGTGTTACAAAAATGAACAGCACAGAGACAGAAGTGATGACACTTTCTGACCATCATTTTACAGGACAATGCTTAAGTACGTACAGTGCAAGCTGTTACTGTTTTATTTGACGTATGGGGCTGCTAAGTGCTATACCACATACTGCACTTCTCTGAGTTAAGCCCTCCCAAGTTCAACTCGATTTCTAACCTTAAGGAAACACTTCACACTTCACGGCGTTCCCTTCACCGCGCTGCTCGAACTGTCAGCACAACTGACACTGCTAAGAGTATCCTACGACTTACACATCGCTGGCTATTAGTTATACACAATGCTGGTGACTACTTTGAAGTTCAGTAAAACTTTGAAACACGTATCTATTGTGTAAGAGCTGTAAATAAATAGTTGCCACTATTAAAGTTCAAACCCTCGTAAATTACTTACTGATAAGGTCTTATAATATGTATTTTAAGAGAATATGTCTTTTCATCTACAGTAACGCATGTAACACGAGAATCTGTTTCTGGTATTGTAGTGTTTACTGGAACGTTTACTGAATTGTCATAAAAGCTTCTCCATCGCTGCTTTTATGTGTGCATCGAAGTCCACAGTTTCACTGAAAGGAAACGGAAGCTTTTCAGAAGAAACAATTTACAATCTTCGGCCAAGGAAGCAGCATTTAATTATTTCAAAGACGTTCACGCGTCTGCAGTTGCATCGTTGGTGACGTTATCGAGATACCGACTAGCGTATCAGACGCTAGCAGCGAGTGGAACGTTTCGTGTTCCCGCTATTGTTCCATTTATGACAGTGGACAAGGAAATGAGCAAATGGAAGTTATTTTATCGTGAGTTATGATTTGGCAGTTAAAGTCAGAATTAATTTACATCACAACATCGCAGGTGGAAATGTTGCTTTAAGATACACGCGTAACATTTCACTTTCGAAAAGGGGAACACAAGTTGTTGTCTTGCATGTGACAGTGTAATCCAGTACGCCGGACGACACACGAAAGCATATAGGATGGCGTGTTGTGCAACCTGGAGACAGCAAAGGGCAGGGAGGAACTGCGCATAAGAGCGTGAATAGTAACGAATCGCGCACTTTCTAAACATATAGCCTTGACACGAGCGCTGGAGGACACTGTGTGAAAATGACGAGATGCAAGCATCCGTACTGGCGAGGCCACCAATTTGCGAGTTACTCATAGCTGTCAACTCGACTATTTGCTCACCATTGTCAAGCAGCTGCGTCTCTCCTCCCTGACAGCAGTAGCCAATAAGCATAGTCACTATAAAGTAGAATTGCAGCCAATAAGAAATCGCTAGCTCAACGATTTTAATTACGTTATCTTACAACGATTTTTTTCAGGCAACTAGAAGGTGCTTCATAGTGAAGATGACTGAAACGTGTTAAATTATGTATGTCATAGTTCTGGTATGTTTTCAGTTCTCATATCAGGCACAATTTACACCTTCGTTGGTGAATGTTACTGTAGTAAAGGATAAAAGCTGCAACTAACGCTAATTTTTATTGAACATAAAAGTACTACATACTTTATCAATTTATCATCATATCTACTGTTTTTGCGATTATTAGCTGGTGTTTTCGTCTTTATAGGCGTACAGCATATCCTTTTTAAATACATAACTAAAAATAAAATTACATTTCCAAATGATATCTTGCAGTTTTGTGAATAGGATTAAAAAGAAAACTACGATGTCATCTGATTGTTTCCCGCTCTTGAATAGTGACAGGAATGATGGATGAAATATGCCTACAAATTTTTTCCTTATATACAGAGAAAAATACAGTAACAATTCCCCAACAAAGCTAAGATTTTAAAAAAGAAAATACTCTCTCTTGACAGAGCTAAAAATTCGAACTGTAATAATCTATAACATTCAACCGTTTCCTGTCCTTCATACGACTCAACAACCCATTTTGAGACACAGTCTTCTTATCATAATGTTACTAAAGTCATCTCATGAGTTTAAAACGTTGAAATGTCTACCAACATCTTTGCGGCGTTCACGCAATAAAATAAAATGAAAGGCGTTGGGCCGCGGGTCCTCGTCTTACATTAAACTCGTCGACTTCTGACAGTACTCGCCGCATCTCAACCCACACACCGCACCCGCACGGGGCGCCTCCTGCCGGTATGTCGTGACCTCCTTAAGAGCCAAACTGACGCTTCTCCAGATGTCTGGGGGTTATTGTGAACTGACAGGCCCGTGGTGTTACTGTGTGAGATATTAGCTCAATCATGATGGTATTCCATTGGCCCCCTACATTTCCTCGTATCCCAAGGTGCCACTTACACGTTTTCTATGAATATCAGGCTCTAGATATTTTGTCTACATCTACATCAATTTTCCTCAAGCCACCTCACGGTGTCTGGCAGAGGGTAGTTCTGGTACTATTAACTGTTTCCCCCTCCAACGTTCCATTCGCTAATGGGGAGTGGGAAGAACAACTGTCGGTAAACCACTGTATTAGCTCTGATTTCCCGTCACATAAGTATTGAAAATTTATGGTTATGCATTTGCCTTAAAATGATTCTAAAATTTAGTTCCTTTGTCTTTCACATTTATGTTAAGAATATCGTTATGTTTCTTTTCGTGAGTCTTCAAATGGCTCTCAGCACTATGGGACTTCACAGCTCAGATCAGAGTCCCCTAGAACTTAGAACTACTTAAACCTAACTAACCTAAGGACATCACACACATCCATGCCCGAGGCAGGATTCGAAACTGCGACCGCAGTGGTCGCGCGGTTCTAGACCGAAGCGTCTAGATCCGCTCGGCCACACCGGCCGGCTTTTTCATGAGAAGTGGATTTTCCCGTCCTTCCTTTAGTATGTGCAGGATTTCTAAGCTATCATCTATTCCCGTAAGCGCATGGTCTGTTTCGTACCCATGGTTCGCAACAACTGATCTGCGGCAGTTACTTAGTCTGAACGCATCTCCATGTTCCTTGTATCTGATGGAAAATGTTCTACCCGTCTGTCCAATGTATTTTGCACCATAAGAAATGTAGTGTATTTTATAAACTCCTAACCTTCCAAACCTGTTTAGCTTTTCGTCGACAACATTAACTACACTTAACTACATATGTGGTTGGAAGTCTATCATAACACCGTGAGTCTTAAAAATGTTCGCGAACTTTTGCGAGACTGTATCAAAGTATGGTACAGTGACCATTTTCATTGTTTCTTCGATACGTTTATTCTGCCTATTCCTATTACGCTACTGGCCATTAAAATTGCTTCACCAAGAAAAAATGCAGATGATAAACGAATACTCATGGGACACATATATTATACTAGAACTGACATGTGACTAAACTTTCACGCTATTTGGGTGCATAGATCCTGAGAAATCAGTACCCAGAACAACCACCTTTGGCTGCAATAACTGCCTTGATACCCCTGGGCATTGAGTCAAACAGAGCTTGGATGGCGTGTACAGGTACAGCTGCCCATGCAGCTACAGTACGATACCACAGTTCATCAAGAGTAGTGACTGGCGTATTGTGACGAGCCCGTTGCTCGGCCACCATTGACCAGACGTTTTCAATTGGTATGAGATCTGCAGAATGTGCTGGCCAGGGCAGCAGTCGAACATTTTCTATATTCAGAAACGCCCGTCCAGGACCTACAACATGCGGCCGTGCATTATCCTTCTGAAATGTAGTGTTGCGCACGGATCGAATGAAGGGTAGAGCCACGGGTCGTAACACATCTGAAATGTAACTTCCATTAAGTGCCGTCAGTGCGAACAAGAGGTGGCCGAGTCGTGTAACCAATGGCACCCCATACCATCACGCCGGGTGATACACCCACATGGCGATGACGAATACACGCTTCCAATGTGCGTTCACCGCTGTGTCGCCAAACACGTATACGACCACCATGATGCTGTAAACAGAACCTGGATTCATCCAAAAAAATGACGTTTTGCCATTCGTGCACCCAGGTTCGTCATTGAGTACACCATCGCAGTCACTCCTTCTGTGATGCAGCGTCAAGTGTATCCGCAGCCATGGTCTCCGAGCTGATAGTCCATGCTGCTGCAAACGTCGTCGAACTGTTCGTGCAGATGGTTGTTGTTTTGCAAACGTCCCCATCTGTTGACTCAGGGATCGAGACGTGGCTACACGATCCGTTACAGCCATGTGGATAAGATGTCTGTCACCTCGACTGCTAGTGATACGAGGCCGTTGGGATCAAGCACGGTGTTCCGTATTATCCTCCTGAACCCACCGATTCCATATTCTGCTAACAGTCATTGGAACTGGACCAACGCGAGCAGCAATGTCGCCATACGATAAACCGCAATCGCGATAGGCTACAATCCGACCTTTATTAAAGTCGGAAACGTGACGGTACGCATTTCTCCTCCTTACACGAGGAAACACAACAACGTTTCACCAGGCAACGCCGGCCAACTGCTGTTTGTGTATGAGAAATCGGTTGCAAACTTTCCTCATGTCAGCACGTTGTAGGTGTCGCCACCAGCGCCAACCTTGTGTGAATGTTCTGATAAGCTAATCATTTGCATATCACAGCATCTTCTTCCTATCTGTTAAATTTCACACTTATAGCATGTCATCTTCGCGGTGTAGCAATTTTAATGGCCAGTAGCGTACATATGCAAAGCAATTTCTTAATACTGTCTACTCTGTAACCGCTACTAACCGCTATCTTCTTAATGATGTTTAGGTCTGTCTTCATCCATCCTGCTCCTGTCTCTTTCCTCTCCACCCTGGCCAGGCTCTACAATGTAGTCCTGTCCACCGGTTACTACCCCGACCTGTGGAAAACCTCACGTATCCTGATGTTCCTTAAACCTGGTAAACCGCCATCCGCCGTCTCCTCCTACCGTCCCATCAGCCTTACCTCGGTCTTCAGCAAGGTCCTGGAATCTATCCTCACCCGCCGCATCCACCAGCATCTCCGCCAGCACCGCCTCCTTCCCATCACCCAGTCTGGCTTCGGCCATCCTTCTCTTCCGACGACCTTCTCCTTCACCTCACTCATATCCTTTCTGAACAGCTTAATTCCTATCGCTCTGCAATTGTCCTCTCCCTGGACCTCGAACGTGCTTATGACCGCGTATGGCATTCAGGTCTCCTCTTCAAGCTCCAAACCTTCGCCCTTCCCATTAATTACGTCCGTCTGATCGGCTCATTTCTCTCCCGCCGTCCTTCCTACGTCACCACCCATAACACAGATTCCTACACCTTTTTTCCCTCCGCCGGCGTGCCCCAAAGCTCCGTCCTCTCCCCCCTTCTGTACCTTTTGTATACGGCGGACATGCCGCCGCTGTCACCCTAGTCCACCTTCTCCAGTTTGCCGATGACACCGCCTTCCTTGCCCTTGCCCCCACCCTGCAGCGCTCCCAACACCTTCTCCAATCCAATCTTGACTGGTTCACCGCTTGGTGCAACCAGTGGTTGCTCAAGGTCAATCCCTCCAAAACCCAGGCGATCATTGTAGCCAAAACCATCCCTTCCTTCCGCCTCCTTGATTTCTATCTCATCGTCTATGGCCGTCCTATCGCCCTCAGCCCCACCCTCAAGTACCTCGGTGTCACCCTCGACCATCGACTCTCCTGGACCCCACATCTCCGGACAATCCAAGCCAAAGCACACTCCCGTCTCCATCTCCTCAAGCTCCTTTCCGGTCGTACGTGGGGTGTGGACCCCTCCACCATACTCCACACCTATAAATCCCTCATCCGCCCTATCCTTTGTTACGCCCATCTGGCCTGGATCTCCGCCCCCGCTACCTTTTACAAATCCCTCCAAATCCTTGAATGCCATCCTCTCCGCCTAGCCTATCGCATCTGTCTCCCCTCCCCCACGCGGATCCTGTACGATCTCATTCCATTCCCCCACCTCCTCCTTTTCCTTGAGAGGATACGGATCCAGTACACCTCCCGTAAACTCGATCCTCCTCACCTGCTTGTCTCGCCCATCCTCTCCCGCCCCCGCCCGCTGCCGCGCCTGTATTCCCACGTCCCACCCAGTCTCCATCTCTCTACCCTCCTTACCCTATCACAAGGTGGCTTCCGCCAGCTCCCACTCCCTGATGATGTCCTCCTTCCCTCCATATACCCCTCCTACAAACTTTGATCCTCCCTTCCTCTTCCTGTCTCTGTTCCTTTGGGCACCCTCCCTCCCTCCTCCCTCCTCCCTCCCTCATCCCTTTCTCCCCACTCCTCCCCCGGGCTTCCCCTCCCCTTTCCCTCTACTCCTCCTCCCATCTCCTCAGCCATTGGCGTCTTTGTTCTCCCCTCTCCACCGCCCCCCCCCCCCCCCGCCCTTCTTCCCCTCTTGGCAGGTCCCCGGACTCGCACACGCTACGTGGACTTTCGCGCCAGAGATCATCACCATCAGTGTCTCGTGTGTGCCGTCGTGTGTGCCGTAGTGTTCAGTGTTCACCGTCGCATTTCATCGTTCACCTGTGCCATCGCCGTCTTCCGTGTTTGTGCGTCGTGTCAACAGTTTCAAGTGTGGACTATCGTCGAGTGTGAACTGCTCCGTATTTGCCTTTCTGTGTCAACTGTTTTCTTGCCCAGTGTTCTGTAACCTATGTGTAATCTTTCTGTTTTTTCCTCATTTGTATCCTATGGCTGAAGAGCAGCATAGAACGCTGCTGACAGCCTGCCTGTTGTACAGGTTTTAAAATTACAATAAAGAAAAAAAAATCCTTCCTGCTGATTGGGACGTTGACTGCCCTGCGTACTAAGATACGAAGATCAGTCTCCGTATAAGGCTGTGGATGGCATGAATCACTGGACATTGTAGCATCTGTTGTTGTCGGTTTCCTGTAGACTGTACATGGGTGCTTATTGCCTGCTTTTTAATGTTCAGATAGAGGAACTGTATATTGGTGTTAATTTCGCGCTAAACGCTAAACTAACTTTTTCGGTGGGCGTCGTTAATCATTTTTACTATTTCTTTTGTGTATTCCTCGGAACCATCAACAAGTATCGTTTACGTAAATTTTATAATAAATAGTTCTATCCATAAAATCTTGAACAGATTTTAAAACATTACTTTCTAGATCATCGATGAAAATGTCAGCCATAATCCCTGAACTGCTGAGCCACAGGGCTCAACAATCATTTTGAATATAAAACTTATAACTGAAAGTGAAATTGTTACAACTTGTACTTAGCTGTCAAATGTCTCTGAATTCGATGGTCTCTTTCCTTGAAAATTCCAACATGTTTGCTGTATTCAGCATGGAAATCAGACCAATATTTTGAGTCAATTTCAACTGTAAATTCGGTGATGCAGTGAAATTCAGAAGTGGACTCACACAGTACCCTGAAGTGTGAAGGACACGAAGTAGTGCTTCAAGATTATAACTATCGCACAATCAGCTTCAGAGCTTAAGCATCCAAGTTGTTATTCAAAACAATTTAGAGAAAAATTCAAAATAAAATTGATGATCAGTTAGGTGACAATCAATTTGGGTTCAGTAAAGGAAAAGACACCAGACAGGCAGTTCCCATGCTGCCGTTGATAATGGAAGCAAGACTGAAGAAAAATCAGGTGATGTTCATAGGATTTGCCGACCCGAGAAAAGTAGGAATAATCTATAGGAAAGACTGGGTAATGTACGATATATACAAGAACCAAGAGGTAACAATAAGACTGGAAGAGCAAGAACTAAGTGCTAGGATTAAAAATGATGTGAGGCAGGGATGTAGTCTTTCGCCCCTACTGTTCAATCTGTAATATCGAAGAAGCAACGACGGCAATAACAGAAAGGTTCACGAGTGGGGTTAAAATTCAGGATGAAAGGATGTCAGTGATAGGATTTCCTTATGACATTGCCATCCTCAGTGAAATTTAAGCAGAATTACAGGCCCTGTTGAATGAGATGAAATGTCTAATGAGTACAGAATGTGGATTGAGTGTAGACCGAAGAAAGACCAAAGTAATGAGAATAGCGAGAAACTTAACATCAGATTTGGTGACCACGAAGAGACGAAGCTAAGGAATTATACCACCTTGGAAGCGAAATAATACGTGACCAACGAAAGAGGGAGGACTTAAAAAGGTATACTAGTACAGGAAAATAGAGCCTTCCCGTCCAAGAGCAATCTATTAAATCAGACATAAGCATTTATCTGAGGAAGAAATTTCTGGGAATGTATGTTTGGAGCACAGCATTGCATGATAGTGAAACACGGGCAGTGAGAGAACTGCAAAAAAAAAGAGAACTGAAGCGTCTGAGATGTGGTGTTGCAGAAGACTGTTGAAAATTAGTTGGACTGATAAGATAAGGGATAAACTAGTTGCCCGCAGTTTCTGCGAAGAAAGGTATATCCGGGAAACACTGACATGAAGGACCGACAGGGCGATAGGACACCCGTTATGAGGTCGGGAAATAGCCTCCATGGTACTAAATGGAGCTGATGTGCATGAAAATAATAGTGGAAGACAGAAATTGGAATATATCCAACAAGTAACTGTAATAACTGTGAAGGGCTACTCTGAGAAGAAAGGAATTCGTGGAGGTCCGAATCGAATTAGTGAGAAAACTGATGACAAAAAAATATTCTTGGGCGTACCTCATGCTATGCTAATCATCCCTGCAGAGAGCTCCTTCGTACAAAGACGTGAGAATTGAAACTTCTCACTGCTTATAGAAAACGATAGCTAATTTTACAAGCTGTGACAACTTTGCAAAACTGCAATAGGCAGCAGAGGGCCAAACAATTAAATCGTGATGTATTTTTACAATAATTAATGGCTTAAAGAATAAGATAAAAATAAAATTAGGAGAGTAGAATGTAAAATTGAAACCGGTATGCTGCAGCTTTCAATACTTGAATTTATTTCCGGAATGAAAAAATAAAAATACTGACTGTGGCACAGTATATTAAAAAAAGTGTGGCGGCGGTAATGGAAATTTATTTGGCAGAAGATGTACTATGAAGATTTAAAAAAGACTAAAAAAAAAACGAAACTAAATTCCGTCCGAACAGGCCTCGAAGGCCCAATGGACCGACCGACCGCCGCGTCATAGTCAGACAATAGGCGTCACTGCATGCGGATATGGAGGAGCACCTGGTTAGCAGACCGCTCTCCCGCTAATTTTCAATCAAGTAGCTCTTCAATAGGCCCTAGAAGGACCGAGTGCAACCCGCTTGCCAACAGCGCTTGGCAGCCCAGACGGTTACCCATCAAAGTGCTAGCCAAGCCCGACAGCGCTTAACTTCGCTGATCTGACGCGAACTGGTGTTACCACTGCTGCGAGGCCATTGGTCTAAATAGATTTGTACACTGTAGAAATGGTATTACACTTAACCGAATCGCGAAACTGGGAGATTTAAGAGCGGCGTACGCTCCAAACGGGCCATTACATCGTTCAGTTTCAAAATATCTCGTTGTAAAGGACACTTGTTGTATTTCATGTCCACTGTGAAACGGTCTAGATGGCAACGTATGACATATAGGTAGACTTGCATGAGTGGGCTAGGCAGCGATCAGCTCACCGCTGCCTACCTTCAAGCTATCCGCACGTTCCTGCGGATTTTGTATACCATGACATACTATTTGCTTACATGAACAATTTAGTCAACCGTCGTAAAATCTGTATCTCTAAGCCAAGTAGTTCATGTTGCAAATGAACTTTACGAAGTGCTCAGAGTACTGTTATACTATTTTTTGACTTGAACTAGATGGCAAGGATTTAAGGTAAGGCGACGCAAATATAGGACCATTCTTTAGGCGGTTCTCGTAAGTAATTGCTTAAGGTACCTTGAATGTGGGTTGGAACATTAATCTGCGCAGTGATTCTTCTGCAGATAGGTATTTCTGCTGTGCCTGAGCCTCTTGCTAGGATAAGCGACTCTTCTGTTTCTGAGTTGGCGAAACCTACAAGTGCGCAAGCAAAGAGCTGGTTGTCATGAGAGACCGACGGACTGATCTGGAAGTTAGGCCGAGTTCTGGATTAGGTTTGAGGGTATTAGATTGGTTGTTAATTGGCGAAGTCAACGAATGTGAAAGAAAACAAAGATCTGGTTGTGGTGGCAGACTGACATGTGGCTTTGCACTAGGGATACGTTATGTTTAACTGTGACAGTCAGGTTGCGAGTGGCGAAGCCAACGAAAGTGAACACAAGAAACTTCTTAAAGTGTCTTGGGCACAGCATAAATTTCAACACATTCCATCCCAACACAAACGTCACTGCGTACAACTGTCACAAATTCTCTTGTATGCACACAACTGCAGTTAATAACAACTGCAGTTAATAACAAATGTACATTTTTTCGAAGTAGTCTTCCACCAATGGACGATACAACATAATACCGATTATTTGGCATCACCTCGAAGATTGGATTGCCGCTTCTGTCATTTTCTTGATTGGTAATTCTCTCGTCATCGTTATAAATTTTCCTAGTTCCTTTTAACTTTGCTTTTAATTGTGTATTCATTTTGCACCCAGCCGAAATTTAAACAGGGACATACTTGCAAATATTTTGCTTCTCTGAACGTTTACAGCAGCATTGAAACTCTCTCCGTTAATTTGCTCTTAAGACACGCACACACACAAAAACACACACACACACACACACACACACACACACACACACACACACACACACATATATATATATATATATATATATATATATATATATATATATATATATATTTCTAGGGGACTGTTGACCTCAGCTGTTAAGTCCCATAGTGCTCAGAGTCATTTGAACCATTTCTGAACCACACACACACATTATATAAAACTGAGAAACTGGTACCCCTACCTAATATCTTGTAGCCCCCCCCCCCCACACCCGAGTATGCGGAAGTGCAGCAGTGACTAATGTATGAAGTAGTGCTTGAGGGAATTGAGACCATGATTGTTGGAAGGCTGTCCATAAATCCGTAAGTGTACGACGGCGTGAAGAACTTTTCTGAACAGCACATTGCAAGGCATCTCAGATAAGCTCAATAATGTTCTTGTCTGTGGAGCATGGTGGGCAGCGGAAGTGTTTGAATTCAGAAGAGTGTTCCAGGAGCCACTCTGTAGCAATTCTGGACGTGAGAAGTGTCGCATTGTCCTGCTGGAATAGCCCAAGTCCGTCGGAATGCAAAATGGGCAGGGCGCTTACGTAAGTGTCACCTGTTAGAGTCGTATCCAGTTGTATCAGGGGTCACATATCACTCCAACTGCACACGCCCCACACTATTACAGAGCCTCCACCAGCTTGAACAGACCCCTGCTGACATTCAGGGTCCATGGATTCATCAGGTTGTCTCCATACACGTACACGTCCATCAGCTCGATACAATTTGAAACGACTCGTCCGACCAGCCAACAAATTTCGTCAGTCCAATGTCGGTGTTGACGGGACTAGGCGAGGCGTAAAACTTGGTGTCATGCAGTCATCAAGGGTACACGAGTGGCCCTTCGGCTCCGAAAGCGCGTATCGATGATGTTTCGTTGAATGGTTCGCACGCTGACACTTGTTAATGTCCCAGCATTGAAATCTGCAGCAAATTGTGGAACGATTCCCTTCAGTGTTCTCGCAGGATCTTTTTCCGACCGCAGCAGTGTCGGAGATTTGATGTTGTACTGGATTCCTGATGTTAACGGTACACTCGTAAAATGGTAGTATGCGAAAATCCGCACTTCATTGCTACCTCGGAGATGCAGTGTCCCATCGCTAATGCGCCGACTATAACACCACGTTAAACTCACTTAAATCGTGGTATCCTACCATTGTAGCAGCAGTAACCGATCTAACCACTCCGCCAGACACATGTTTTATATAGGCGTTGCCGACCGTAGGGCTGTACTCTGCCTGTTTACATCCGTTTGTATTTGAATACGCATGCCTATAACAGTTTCTTTGGCGCTATAGTGAATATTTCGATGCCTATTCGGGGATAGACAACAGGGGAAATGAGGTTGTAGAGCAGAATGGAATAAGCTTAGACTGTTGTTTTCCACTGATACAATCACTGAGTGAAACATTTGTTACGAAGAGAGAAGGACTACATGACTACGTCGCGAACAAGGGAGCCTTTGAATTGAGGCACGTGGAGTTGACGCCAATCCGCATCGAGCGAGCATTGGGCGCTAGGGTCGAGGAAGCGCTCTGAATAGTTTACACACGTCATGATCCACACGGAATGGGGCTGCAGCGCACTATCAATATTTACGCTCTTGCTTAGTTGATAGTGTGGGTGGTCCTGTTACTGAGGGGATTGCTACTCGGTGCCATAGGTAAACTGTTCTCATCACGAAACTAGAAACATACTCAGAGTCTCCCAATACGCGAAATTCAGTTCCCTGATTGTTTGCCGTACCCACGTAAGGTACTCTGTGTTTCTAGCAGCATGCATTATCGCAAGGTCCCAAGTGGCAATTACAAACATTAAAAATAAACCAAGGAGAAAGCAGTACATGCTGATACATGTCTTGGAACTGCGTCTCCCAACCAGGTGGTAATTATACCCCTGAGGGCTAAAATGAGATTTTCTGAGGGGTAAAAACCGTACGATTCGAATACGCTTCAGTCACGAAACTAAACTGTTTTCAGAAGATCATTACTATTTTCACAATTTGGTAAAGTTGTAATATTGATTATATAGGTTATCAGTAGTTACTTTTGCTCAGTAGCATTAATGCAGTAGAGGTTACAGATTCCTCACATTGTCCACCCACTTCACACAAATGTTGTGCTTTGTCCCGTACGTCGCTGTTGATAAAAGTGAGATATATGCGTAAGTCATGCTAAATATCTGAAGAAACTGTCTTCTTCTATGTGTAGATGGTAACTGCAGAAGTTCAGAAATTCGTTAATTACTCGATTCGAAACAGATAACTGAATTAATTGACAGCACGACACAGCAGTAACTACATATTTGCTACTAATGTGCTGTATACAGTATTATTATTGTTATTAGAGGCTGTGGTCAGACGTAAAGCATTAACAGCCTGAAGTCGTCCAATTTCTGTCAGTTCATAAGTAAGGAGTGCACCAAGCAACCGATTTACGAACAGTAAGTATAGTGCACATATTTTAACTTGGTTGATTTTAAATGGGGTAGCAGTGTGCAAGTCAAGCAAATGCCGCAATAGAGAGGAGTAATGCAAGGAAAGTATTTTTTGTAACAAGTTTCTACCCTCACTGCAGATAGTTAGCTTTCTTATCTGAGAAGGAGGTGTGGGCGTGGTTAAGCGCCATCCCACCGTCCCGCCCCCTTCCTCCCGCTCCCCACGCGCGCTCACAAACTAAATATCATTCGAAGGAAATTCTTTCATTCTACAGTTTAGTTTGGTCATAATGTGGGGGAGGAGAGGGGGCAATACGCGGGAGGGATGGGGCGTGGAGGGCAGGGGTACTAGCTAATGTCTGATTGTATTCAGGGGTTATGGTCTGAGAAAGGTTGTGGCCACTGTATTAGAGCCTGATATTTTAAGTAGATGTTGCGAATAATCTGCAATTATTTTACATCTCAGTTTTATACTCTCCACATCAGTACCTTGCCGTTCTTATTGTCGTGACAATAGTTAATATTTTAAGAGGTAGACTATTTCAGATAAAACATTCCATATAACCCATGTCCACTTTTTATTACAGAAGTACAACTGTTACAGAGATAAGTTTCATATCGTGTGTTGTACTCCAGTTGTTGTGCGATTAGTTTTCGATTGTGATTTTTTGTTTCGAAGTTCAAGTTGTGAACTTGTGGTTGACTTTAAGCACTTGAATTCCGCGACTGTGATTGTGACAGTGATTTGTTGTCCTACTCTACTGTATCGTTTAAGGAAGTTGCACGTACACTCTAAAAAAAGCCGACGCGCCAGGAAGGATTTATCCGAATGGGACGGAAATCGGTAAACAACAAACAAATGATTACAATTTCAGAAAGAAATTGAATGGTTTATTGAAGAGAGAAAAGCAGTAACGCGTTGGTCCACCTCTGGTCCTTATGCAAGCCTTATCCGGCTTGGCACTGATTGACAGAGTTGTTGGATTTCCTCCTAAGGGATATCGTGCCACACTCTGTCCAATTGGAGCGTTAGATCGTCAAAATCGCCTCGATGGTTGGAGGGCCATGCCCATAATGCACCAAACGTTCTCAGCTGTGGAGAGATCCAGCGACTCTGCTGGCCAACGCAGGGTTTGCGGAGCACGAAGAAAAGCAGTAGAAACTCTAGCCGAGTGTGTGCTGCCGTTATCTTGCTGAAATATAAGCCCAGGATGGCTTTCCATGAAGAGCAACAAAACGGGGCGTAGAATATCGTCTACCTACCGCCGTGATGACAACTAACAGGGCCTTAGTGTGAAAAGAAATGACACCTCAGCCGGCCGTTGAGGCCGAGCGGTTCTAGGCGCTTCAGTCCGGAACCGTAATGCTGCTACGGTCGCAGGTTCGAATCCTACCTCGGGCATGGATGTGTAAGATGTCCTTAGGTTAATTATGTTTAAGCAGTTCTAAGTCTAGGGGACTGATGACCTCAGATGTGAAGTCCCATAGTGCTCAGAGCCATTTTAACCATTTGAATTGACTTCTCAGACCATCACTCGTGTCTGTCAATTACCTACGTTGTCTTAAAAAAAAACTGATGAATTCT
This sequence comes from Schistocerca gregaria, assembly GCF_023897955.1. Taxonomy (NCBI): domain Eukaryota; kingdom Metazoa; phylum Arthropoda; class Insecta; order Orthoptera; family Acrididae; genus Schistocerca; species Schistocerca gregaria. Next base: position 357,386,237 of record NC_064927.1, on the reverse strand, counting down.
TCCCGAGAAATCAGTTGAATAAAGTATTCGTTTCTGAGTTACTTTTCGACAAGTTTCGTACGTTGTTTCATTTTTATTGTTACCTTGGGTCTCTACTTAATGTGAATGTGCGTTTCCCAGTATGGATCAAAGTATTCACTTAAGTTGTGAACCTAAATGCTTACATTTGATGGCTCGGTAACAGCCACATCACCAAAATTCGTAGAAAATTGAGTACTCTGCGCACAACGATGGGTTCTACACCTGTTCTTTCCTTAGCATTGTCATCTTCACGGATATCCAAGGATGCCATTCTTTATATACACCACAGTATGAAACTTCACAATTTCCAATATGCAGAGCCAGTATGCCGATTAATTTAATCTCCATAGCACAGCATCTATGTATTATATTTTAACAAATTTGGCACCCAAATAAATAATGAATTGCACGATCGGTAGGGATTTCTCTTAAAAACTAATCAGTCTCTTCATGACATTCCTGCTTGCATAACACACAAAATGCTGACGGTTAAGAAAGGGTCCATCAAATCTGGCAACCCGTAGATTCTTATTCCATACATTTAGACGGAATTTTTGTTCCGAGTGTTCATGCTACTCTCTTCTGATTAAGAACACAATGCAGGAGACCTCATTTGTGTAACTTTAATTTCTGTTTCATTGTCCGCTGATTTATGGCATTCCACTCAGAAATAGCGTTTCACAAAATTGAATTACTTCCGTGTCTTTCATTATTCTTTTTTGTCCTCGTTTCTCTGCAATAATCCTGTGAAGTGTAATTAACAAAATTCCACTTCGTGAACGAATATCAAGCTATTCACTAAGTTATGGGACGGATTTAAAGATGTTAACTTATTCATTGAACTGATTTCCATACCATCCCTTTCTTTTCGGCTTTAATTATCTCCATCGCGAAACACTCCACGAACCAAGGAAATTTATTTTTAATAAAGGTAATAGTTTCCACCCTTTTTTAAATTGCAATTCGTTTTATTGTCTCCTAATGCTATCATGTGCGCAACGACGCTTTCATGATCCCTGGAATTAAATTCAAAATTGAAATAAGTGTGTTATTCTTTGAGCCAGTTAATTTGTGAGGACTAGGCGAATAATCCCAATACTTTATCTCGTATAGTTGATCAGACTGTGTCCTAAGTAAGTTATTCTGGTTCGTTGATGACGACATAAACACAGTGTGATTTATAAATAAAAACTACAAAACTGAGGATGTTTTACAGTATTAATTAATTTCATTAACTTGTTTTCTAATTACACGGTTACCATGAGACTTTAAATCACTACGGCTGTCGCAGAGGGTACAGTACCATAGTCTAGCTTGCGACAATGCTAGTGAAGAGTAATGAAAAAGATTTTACGCATCAAAACAGAGAGTATATATCATCTTTGCATGGCACTGGTGATTAGCTAAAAATGTTTAACAGTAAATAAATGTAAAGGGAGGTCGAAAACGGGGCAACGAAACAATTTAATACTTTATAACATCCACAATTTTGTACTTTTCATTTGTAATTATGACGTTGTTGTACCAAGAATCTACGGAAGAATTTGTTAATAGAAACTGCTCTTTCGCTATTAACAAACAACATGAGTTGGAGATTCATACAGAGGAATTGGTACAGATATCTGCCTCTACGCCTGTACACTTCAAGCCACCATATGGTGTTTGGCGGAGGCTACTTGATCTGCCAGACCAATTTCCGCCGTTGTTGTTCAGGTGCTGAGAATTTGTTCAAACGCTCATGCGGCCGGAGGCAGTTGGAAACGGTCCCCAGGCTGACCGGTGGTGGGAGGATGCAGACGTCTGTGGTAAAACGGCAAAAGCGGGTGACTTGTTGGCACTGGTGTAGGGATGGTGGTAATCGCTGAAAGAACCAATTTTCGGTTACACCAGTTTATTTTCGTCTTCAGTTTAGCCTGTTTCTTAAAACCGTTCAAAATAACCGGTTTCTGAAATAACCGATTTTCGTTTTTTTTATTGCTGTTATCTCGCAGACTTTACACAATGACTGAAAAGTTCTAATGAAGATGAAGCAGTAGGAGATCTCGAGCGATATGAGATTGGGGCTGTGTTAGAAACTGGTCTCATTGTCTCCAGGAAAGATGGCAAAGGTGAAGAAGACGAGTGTAGTAAAGGCGAGAGCGAAAGATCACAAATTAATGATTCTCTTCATCGTCACTTTTGTACGGTACGACTTTTTCATCTTGAAGCAACCACAGAACTAAGGATTCGGTTACTATCCCTAGTTGATAGCATGTAAATAAAGTAATAGGTGTATCAGTCAAATTTTACATTCTCTTCCGAGGAACGTAGTGGATGTGTTCTCCTTGTTTGATAACTCAAGTCTTGTGTGCCTCCTACCGTTTTAAACCTTTTAAAGCAAGTGGAGCGCTGTACCTCACTGCTACCGTACTTCGTAAAATACTTCATCCACATGAGTGCTAAAACGAACTCATTAAACTTCGGTTACACGATAAATCAGTCTAATCTAAAAGCCGTAAATTCAACTAAATACCTAGGTATTACAATTACGAACAACTTAAATTGCAAGGAACACATAGAAAATGTTGTGGCGAAGGCTAACCAAATACTGCGTTTTATTGGTATGACACTTAGAAAATGTAGCAGACCTACTAAGGATATTGCTTACACTACGCTTTTCGGTCCTCTTTTAGAATACTGCTACGCGGTGTGGGATCCTTACCAGACAGGACTGACGGAGTACATAGAAAAAGTTCAAAAACAGGCAGCACGTTTTCTATTATCGCGAAACAAGGGAGAGAGTGTCAGAGAAATGATACAGGATTTGGGCTGGAAATCATTAAAAGAAAGGCGTTTTTCGTTGCGACGAAATCTTCTCAGAAATTCTAATCACCAACTTCCTCCTCCGAATGCGAAAATATTTTGTTGACACCGACATACATAGAGCAGAACGATAACCACGATAAAATAAGGGAAATCAAAGGTCATACTGAAAGATATAGGTGTTCATTCTTTCCTCGCGCTATACGAGATTGGAATAATAGAGAATTGTGAAGGTGGTTCGATGAACCCTCTACCAGGCACTTAAATTTAATTTGCAGAGTATCCATGTAGATGCAGATATAGATGTAAACTTCCAAACTAGCGAGGTACCATTCTGCAACAGAAGCGAAGTCTGAGGATGATAGCAAAAAAATACTTTATAGATCAGGTGCTTGCAAGTCTCACTCACTCTCTGTTGACACGTACCGTCTAACAGGCTACACAACACGGCAACCGGTATATTATTGACTCACTAATGCTGTGCCGAATCTTATGTCGTGTGTGTGTTGCTAATTTCAAATTGTTGGAGTTGTAATTACAATAGCACCGATTGCCTTTCCCACTTTCTGCAATAACTGATTAATTCAAAGCAATGCAAATTTTGTGAAAGCATTTCTCGTTTTTAAATAAGTTTTATTTAAAACCCAGAAATATCAGCACTGCTTCTAAGGCAAAACGATATGCAGATTTTTTAAAGTGTTATTAGTAAGAAATAAAAAAGCATTTTTTAAAAGAGAGGGGACGAATATCTAAAAACATCGTCTATTCTAAACTAAAATATCGGTACCGGTTTTAACTGGTCGGGTTTTCCATTCCCTACGCTGGTGAGCGCTAGCTGCATCTGTGGTGCTGGGAACATCAGCCGGCAACGGACTATCTTTACAAGCTCTCCTGAAACTGTGTTAATTACCACGATACGAATTTGTCATATGACGTCCCGGCTTCTAAATTATATATGTTCTGTTGGTACAAAGAATAAAATATGATACGAGGGTTAATCGGAAAGTAAGGAACGATCGGTCTCGAAATGGAAACCACAGTGAAAATCCGATGAAGTTTTGCACAGATGAGTTGGGCAGTGTCTCTAATATGCCCGTCGATCGCGTTACGTCGTTCTTTTCAGTTCTGAGCACAAAGGGAGCACATAAAGATATCTAGAACAATAGTGTCTCCCGCCAAGTACGAGGGTCTGGTGAGAACTTTCGCCTGAAGCTAAGCAGGCAACATTACATAACTGTCAATCGTTTTCTTCTTCAAGACATTTCTCAGCAACATTCTGCAGGGACAATGAAGATGCTCCTGCATCGTTTTCAATTGCAATAGCGGCTGCACGATACGTGAATGCCATCCTTCGGCCGATAGTGAAACCATATCGGCAGCATATTGGCGAGGCATTAGTCTTCATGGGCGACAATTCGCGGCCCCATCGTGCACACCTTGTGAATGACTTCCTTCACGATAACGACATCGCTCGACTAGAGTGACATGTTCTCCATACATGAACCCTATCGAACATGCCTGGGATAGATTGAGAGGGCTGTTTATGGACGACGTGATCCGTCAACCACTCTGAGGGATCCACGCCGAATCGCCGTTGAGGAGTGGGACAATATGGACCAACAGTACCTTGATGAACTTCTGCATAGCATGCCACGACGAATATAGGCATGCATCAATGTAAGGGGACGTGCTAGTGGGTATTAAAAGTACCAGCGTGTACAGCAATCTGGACCACCATATCTGAAGGTCTCGCTGTATGGTGGTACAACATGTAATGTGTGGTTTTCATGATCAATAAAAAGGGCGGAAATGATGTTAAAGTTGCCGGCCGGCGTGGCCGAGCGGTTCTAGGCGCTACAGTAGGGAATCGCGCGACCGCTACGGTCCCAGGTTCGAATTCTGCCTCGGGCATGGATGTGTGTGATGTCCTTAAGTTAGTTATGTTTAAGTAGTTCGAAGTTCTAGGGGACTGATGACCTCAGAAGTTAAGTCCCATAGTGCTCAGAGCCATTTGGAACTCTCGGAACAGAGGTGATACAAAACTTTTTCTGAGATGTGTGTAAAGAAGTTGTGGTTGACAAAGAAGTAAGGCAAAGTTGTAGTCAACTCCCGATATTATTCCGTCTTTTACACTGACTATGCTATAAAGGAAACCGAGGATAAATTTGAAAATGGAAGTAAAGTTGACGGGAAAAAATAAAAACTACAAGTTTGCCGAGTACATTTTAATTCACCCAGAGACGAAAAAAATTACGGAAGGGCAGTTGAACAGAATAAACAGTGTCTTAAAAGAAGGATATTAGTTGAACACCAATACAATTGAAACAAAAGTAATGGAATGTTGTGGAAAAGATGTGGGAAAGAGACATTATAAGTGCTGAATGAGATTTGCGATTGGCAGCAAAATCACTGACGATTGCAGAAGACGAGCGGATATAAAACGCAGGTACGGAATAGCAAGGAAAACGTTTCTAAAAAGGCGAAATTTGGTTGTGTCGAATATAAATTTAAATGCAAGGAAAGCTTTTCTGAAGACAATTGTCTGGAGTGTAACATTCCGCGGATGTTAACCGTGGAAGACAAAGAGCTCAGAAGCTTGAAAAAACGTGGTGCGACGAAAGATTAGATGGACAAATCTAACGATTACTGAGGAAATGCATAACTGAATTGGGGTGGAAATAAATTTATGGCACAACTCAGCTAAAAGAAGGGATCGGTTGATAGCACTATCTTGAGACATCGAGTCCATTTGACACTGTAGGATTGGGGGGGGGGGGGGGGGCGAGGGGGGAGAAGTAAAAACTGTAGGGAGAGACGGCAGGTTCAAATGTATGTAGGTTGCAGTAGTTATGCAGAGGTGGAGAGGGTCACGCAAGATAGTATAGCGTGGTAAGGTGCATCAAACCAACCTGTGGACTGGAGACCACGACAGCTACAAATGACTGTAACCTATATTTACAGTTGCAGACCTTATAGGAAACTTCATTACATTGTTATTTCGTGTCAGTTCCTTTACTGTCCTTCAGTTATATGTAAACTTCAAGAACCATAGATAAAATCGAAACTAAGCTTTTATTCCATCAGGACGTGTTTGTTTTGCTTCGTTCAGTGTTGTTGGATGGGGCTATGAAGAGGAAGTGTGGGCCATCACTGCCTGCTGAAGTGTCTCCGAGACAGGTAAGAAGCGGCACGTGGTTTTCTTTCCCCGTTTTCCCTTCAGCTTCGCAGGACGGCCGCGGTCGATGGTTCGTTAGTGCTAGCGTTAGGCCAGCCAAATGATTACAGTGAAATCTCTGTCGCCCGCTCGCGCCACCGCATTAAAACTCCCTTTGTGCCTCGCCAGGGGCAGAAGAGCACACACACGTGTGTGTGGGTGTGTCTGTGTGGAGCTCAAAAAGCCGGCCGCTCAATTTGCTGCCCGCTGATGGCTTGTCGTGCGTCATTAACGCCTTGTCGGACGCGCGCGCAGCTTAAAGCTGACGGTTGGCACCCCGTGGGGCCGAGGCGCCTGGGCGCTTCCTCGCAGCTGCTTGCGTAGTCAGTCTGCGAACGGGAAGAGCGAGCAGCGCTCGTGGTGGAGGATCTGGCTCTTCCCGGAAGAGCGCCTCAACTGCGGTACTGCCTTAGCAAGAATGGATCATAAAGGCACACCAGACATTCGACTGAGCATCTCTGCACGACGTGGTACAACAACCTAGTCAGAAAACTGCTGCGCAAGCAAAGGGAACTTCACAGCAGACGTAAACATAGCCAAAGCCTTGCAGACAAACAAAAATTACGCGAAGCGAAATGTGGTGTGAGGAGGGCTATGCGAGAGGTGTTCAATGAATTCGAAAGTAAAGTTCCATGTACTGACTTGGCAGAAAATCTGAAGAAATTTTGGTCTTATGTCAAAGCGGTAGGTGAATCAAAACAAAATGTCCAGACACTCTGTGACCAAAACGGTACTGAAACAGAGGATGACAGACTAAAGGCCGAAATACTAAATGTCTTTTTCCAAAGCTGTTTCACAGAGGAAGACTGCACTGTAGTTCCCTCTATAGATTGTCGCACAGATGACAAAATGGTAGATATCGAAATAGACGACAGAGGGACAGAGAAACAATTAAAATCGCTCAAAAGAGAAAAGGCCGCTGCACCTGATGGGATACCAGTTCGATTTTACACAGAGTACGCGAAGGAACTTGCCCCCCTTCTTGCAGCGGTGTACCGTAGGTCTCTAGCAGAGCGTAGCGTTCCAAAGGGTTGGAAAAGGGCACAGGTCATCCCCGTTTTCAAGAACGTCGATCAGTTGTAGAATTTTGGAACACGTATTATGTTCGAGTATAATGACTTTTCTGGAGACTAGAAATCTACTCTGTAGGAATCAGCATGGGTTTCGAAAAAGACGATCTTGTGAAACCCAGCTCCCGCTATTGGTCCAGGAGACTCAGAGGGCCATAGACACGGGTTTCCATGGAGATGCCGTGTTTCTTGACTTCCGCAAGGCGTTCGATACAGTTCCCCACAGTCGTTTAATGAACAAAGTAAGAGCATATGGACCATCAGACCAATTGTGTGACTGGATTGAGGAGTTCCTAGATAACAGATCGCAGCGTGTCATTCTCAATGGAGAGAAGTCTTCCGAAGTAAGAGGGATTTCAGGTCTGCCGCAGGGGAGTGTCGTTGGAAGTTCACTGAGGCTTTTTGCGGATGATGCTGTGGTACATCGAGAGGTTATAACAATGGAAAATTGTACTAAAATGCAGGAGGATCTGCAGCGAATTGTCGCATGGTTCAGGGAATGACAATTGAATCTCAATGTAGACAAGTGTAATGTGCTGCGAATTCATAGAAAAAAAGATCCCTTATCATTTACCAGGTCAGCAACTGGAAGCAGTTAATTCCATAAATTATGTGGGAGTAGGCATTAGGAATGATCATATAAAGTTGATCGTCGGTAAAGCAGATGCCACACTGAAATTCATTGGAAGATTCCGAAGGAAATGCAATCCAAAAACAAAGGAAGTAGGTTACAGTACAGCTGTTCGCCCACTGCTTGAGTATTGCTCAGTAGTGTGGGATCGGTACCAGATAGAGTTGATAGAAGAGATTGAGAAGACCCAACGGAGAGCAGCGCGCTTCGTTACAGTATCATTTAGCAATCCCGAAAGCGTTACGGATATGATAGATAAACTTCAGAGGAAGTCTCTGCAGGAGAGACGCTCAGTAGGTTGGTACGGTTTCGAGAAAATACCTTCACCGTGGAGTCAAGCAGTATATTTCTCCCTCCTACGTATATCTCGCGAAGAGACTATGAGGATAAAATCAGAGAGATTAGAGCCCATACAGAGGCATACCGACAATATTTCATTCCACGAACAATACGAGAGAAGGGAGAACCGATAGAGTCAGTCAAGGTACCCTCCCCCACACGCCGTCAGTTGGCTTGCGGAGTATGGATGTAGATGTAGATGTAGATGTAGACGGCTGCTCATTTTTGGACATACTTCTGTACTGTCGTTTAACCGTATGTGAGATTATACCTGCCGATTACTCCAGCTTCACCAAACCACGTCTTGCGTTAGCAGCGAGACAAATAGCCAATGGCTCAAAGAACCAGGCGGAAACTGTGTATACCTTTTCGCATTCTGATGTACAAATAAGATTCAAGAACAGTCTGACAAGGGCAATTTCGGAAATGACTGTAGAGCTTACGGCGATCTAAGAAGCTGTCGAGTACTATCAAACGATACCGGAGGAAAACATTGTCATGTTCTGGGACTCTAATTCTGCACTAACTCTCCTTAAATATTGTCATTGAAGATATTTTTTTGGAAATTTGTGGTAAGTGCCTATGGGACCAGACTGCTGAAGTCTTCGGTCCCTAGGCTTACACACTACTTTAACTTAAACTAACTTAAGCTAAGGACAATACACACACCCACGCCCGAGGGAGGACTTGAACCTCAGACGGGGCGAGCCGCACGAACCGGCGCAGGGCGCCTGAGATCGCGCGGCTACCAGGCGTAGCATTGAAGACATAAAAAACACCTAAGCCCTTAGGTAATAGCTTATGTAAAGCAGCTCGAAAGGAATGATGTAGTGTCTCCACGTAATGAATTAAAATGGGAGCAACTGGAGCGTTGAAAAAACATCACACTATAGAGCTAAAAATGTGGCCACACTCCTGAGTAGCCAGACCACGTTCAATATGGTTGCAGTCCAACATGTCCTTATAGTAGGTTAAAATGGCTCTGGGCACTATGGGACTTAACATCTGAGGTCATCAGTCCCCTAGAACGTAGAGCTATTTAAACCTAACTAACCTACGGACTTCACACACGTCTATGCCCGAGGCAGGATTGGAACCTGCGACCGTAGTGGTCGCGCGGCTTAGAGTAGGGTTGGTACGCTCAGCTGGTGGCATCAGAGTCGAACACTGTCAAGAACATTGTGTTGTTGCTCATCGCATTGCAGACTGTTGTTTCCGACAGCGAAATCTGTGGGAATCAACGCCCCAAGGAAAGGGATTGTTTCACTGGCGGATTTTATGCCACAGGCTGAGGCCTTTTCGTGTCAATTTTGATTGTGGTGTGTCTTAAATGTTTCCCTTCACCACCTATAAGAGAATGCTGAGCGGCGGTATGTCTGAAATGTTTCCCTCGACCACCTATAAGAAAACAGCATGAGTTCAATGCTGGGTGTCACGCTTCTGACCTCAACCGCAGGGGCGGCGAAAAAAACGGTGTGAAATGTGGGTAAGAGAGTGTGTATCGAACTTTCCATCTTGTAATAAAACTTCTAACAGTCACTGGCGTAAAGATGATGTCCTTCAAAAATTTTCCATCTTGAGACACGTCCACTGTGGCGTTGGGCAGAACTGCGCCAAAATTTGGTCCAATGTAACTTCATTAACCCATCTTAAAACCGCATGAAGCTCGGAGCTGTGGCCTTTTTTCGCATGTGGGGACACATTGCTGTTTTAAGCGTCGCTGAGCCATAAGGTGTGTTGCGGCTCCAGGCTTTAGCACCGCTACAGAGGAACATCGCAGGCACCTTTGAGTCAGACTCCTAACTTATACTTCGGAATGGACGACAGTTACGAAGTTTCAAAACGGATCTTTTAATTTTGTTGTGCAGTGTAGTTTTATTTGCAAACTGGAATTCCTTGTCCTGTGGCTTTTCCTGGCCATGTCCTCCACAGCCGGGAACCAAATAACTTCCTGTTTTGCGACGCAAAATAACATGCAGTCTTAATTTCAGTGGAGCACATGAAATATGTTCGGAGTGAAAAATTGCTAATTTGCTTCGACTCCATGAGTGGCCTTAATTCTCACAACGGGTGTACCCAACAGATAAATTAGTCCAGAATATCCAGGGTGCCCCTCTCCACCTACGATGTCTGGGGTAGAAGGCGCCTAACTGTTGCATGCCGCGGAATAAGGATATTAGGAAAACGAATCAGCAGATGTGGAAGCCAAGGAGGTGAGTAACGATAGTCAGTTGGTTCGATGTGTTGTCCCTATACATGACATCACTTCTCTGTTCAGGCACGGAGTCATACATAGTGTAAGTAGGCTGTTTAGCTTTTTATTTTGGTAAGGCCACGTAGCGCGCTGTTTGAAAATCACTGACTATGCTGTGTGCAGTCTGTAGCTCGTTGGACTCACTGTTGGAATATTCGCTTGTGTATTGTTGGACAGTTGGATGTGAACAGCGCGTAGCATTGGGCAGTTGGAGGTGAGCCGCCAGCAGTGATGGATGTGGAGAGAGATGGCAGAGTTTTGAGAGGTTGCTATAAGCGGACGATCTGGACGTGTGTCCGCCAGAAAAAGGAAATTGAAAATTTGAAAATCAAATAATGTAGAAGTTTTCCAGCACTGTCATTCATCATTTTTGAAGGGGAAGTTTTAATAGATGGTAAGAAGAGTAGCTAGAAGGTACCAAGAATAAGCTAAATATCGTAAACTTAGTAATATGGCTGTGATGTGCCTTCCTTCAAGCAGACGAAATGTCGTTGTTCTCACTCGTCCACGTATGGGTCGTAGTGTTACGAGGCGTGATTTCTTTCTTCAGTGAGGGGACGCTCCAGTGTGTGGCGCCTGTAGCGTCCATATCATTGTGCGTCACATTTTGGCTGACTGTGTCTTGCGAGGTTTGGAACTTCTGGTAGTGGCAACACTGCCATAGAGACGCAACGCAGCGAAATCAAATAAAAACGCTTATACCATGCGCTAGTTACGTGCACCTACCTTGCCTCGGCTGAAATGGACTTTCTCTTTCGCACATAACGTTCATACTAGTTAGGAGAAGAATGGAGCCTCGTCTATCGGATGTTTTAATGCAGCGCTGCCAGGATGTTTTCGAAACAGTGACAACAGAACTGGATAAAAACTGAATGTGCCTGAGGTCTTACAGCCTGGCAGTGTCATCAAGGCGGTTCGAAGGGTAAAAGCTCTCAGCGATGGACACCAATATGTAGCAGATATTTGTCGACCAGGACATATTCGTGTCAGTCAAAGCTGTTTGCTTTTGGAAGGAATACACAGACAATGTTGTGGGGAAGGCTAACCAAAGACTGCGTTTTATTGACAGAACACTTAGAAAATGTAACAGATCTACTAAAGAGACTGCCTACACCACGCTTGTCCGTCCGTGCTTAGAGTACTGGTGCGCAGTGTCGGGTCGTTATCAGATAGGTTTGACGGAGTACCTCGAGAAAGTTCAAAGAAGGGCAGCAAGTTTTCTATTATCGCGAAACAGGGGAGAGAGTGTCTCTGAAATGATACAGGATTTTGGGTGGACATCATTACAACAGAGGCGTCTTTCGTTGCGGCGGTACTTTATCGCGGAATTTCAATCACCAACTTTCTCCTCCGAATTTTGTTGGCGTTGACCTACGTCGGAAGAAACGATCACCATAACAAAAGAAGGGAATGAGAGCTCGCCCGGAAAGATATAGGTGTTATAATACGTTTGTTTGAGTGGCCATCTTCCGCAGCAGCTGTTAACATCTTTCATTATAGGTTATCCGTCTTGAGCTGACTGCAACCTAATTAAAAAGAATTACACCAGGTTCGTTTCACTTTTATTTGTAAACCATCTTCAGTGGTTATTCTATAAACTGGATACATACGTTTATACATTTTTGATTGTTTTAAGTTAAAAACAGCGTTTTCATTATAAAGTTGGTTTGCAGAAAATGTAAAGAAACACTGTAAGTAATTTGCAGACCAACTTTATAAAGAATACGCTGTTTCTAAACTTATACAATAAAAAAGCACAAACGTCTGTATCCAGTTTACAGAATAACCACTGAAGATGCTTTATAAATAAAAGCTAAACGTGTACTGGTGTAATTCCTTTTAATTAGATTGCAGTCAGCTCAAGACAGATAACCTATAGTAACAAACATAGGTGTTCGCTTTTCTTTTGCGCGCTGTACGAGGTTAGAATATTTACTGTGAAGGTTGTTCAACGAAGCCTCTATTAGACACTTAAATATGATTTGCAGAGTATCCGTGTAGATGTAGATGTAGACTGGGTTAATGGACAGTGGTCGATGTCAAATGATGGAAGCAAAATTAGCGCTTCCGACCGTGTTTCACATTCTGGAGGAACGCCGGGGCATGAAAAAACTGCATCATGATGGGCTCTGCACGATTTGCCGGAAATGCAGAAATGGCTACAATATAGCTTTCCTCGTACCCACTTGGAACGGTATTAACGAGAAGGAGAGGCTTTTTTACGCTGTATCTTCATGCTGTCTGAGACTGGGACAGATCGTTAAGAGCCACATCTAAAACGCCAATCAAACGAATGGCGTCGTTATGGGTCATCACGACTATCGAAAGTTCATCGGAGCCTCAGCAATGTGAAAACCTATGGTGACTGTCGCCTATGACTGTAATGATCTTATCCTAATGCATACCGTTCACCAACGATAAACCTTCAATGTGCTGTATTAATGTTCGTTTTTGGGACAGAACATGCGGGTAGCTTTAAGAAATAATAACGGCTACACATTCTGCAGAACCACCAATTATTTTGTAGGACAATTCTCCTGCGCATACAGCACAAGCTGTGACTGATTATGAAGGTGGCTAGTAGGTGCTGTACTATCCTCCGTACTACCCGGACACTTCGACATGATTTCCAAGGTTTAGGAGGCACTCTCTGAGTTCGGTCCAGAATTGTACAGAGATTCATCAGCCAATAGGCCGCGCCATCGGAAATACGAACACAAACAGCGCGGCTAAGAGTATTCTACGACTTCTACATCTCTGGCAACGTATTATACGCAATTCTGATGCCTGCTCTGAAGGACAGTAAAACTCTGAAGCAAGTATCTGTTTTGTATCAGGTGTAAATACGAGGGTTGGAAATTAAATAGTGGCAACTATTTATTCACAACCGATACAGAAGAGTTACATGTTTGCAGCTGTTACTGTCCTTCAAAGTAGTACCCAGCGTTGTGTAGAACTCGTTGCCATCGATGTGAAAGACGTAGTATTCGTCGCATAGGTGCCACTTTTAAATTTCTAAACCTTGTATATTCAGATGAGAGAGCAGCAGCTAATGTAGCTGTACATTTGCTCTCCGCTTTAGCTGCGTGTGAGACCAGTATGAAGCGCCTTTAAAGTTTATTAAACAACAGTTTGCAAAGTGTTATCAGGGTGGCTGGCTCATCATGATAAGCCAACCACATATTCCCGTGTCATTATTTTAGCATTCTTTTTGTATTGTGCACATTTAAAAACAGAAACATACGTTATCTTAAAGATTCCGTGATAATGAGAACGTGTGAGTGGCTATCAGAGAGAGTGGAAAAAGAGTGAGCACATTTTTGTCCAAAAGAAATTAATTGTCACTATTTTTTGTGTTTCAGACATTTTAATCACATTTGTCTCGAATTATTTTAGCAAGAGCACTGGTAATTCCGTGGACCAGCACTCACCCACCCACCCACCCACCTACACACACACACACACACACACACACACACACACACACACACAAACACACACACGATAGTGTAGCCCGCTCTAAACGTGTCGATGTTAAAATAACCTACCTTTATTTTAACCAATAACGACTGGTGTCATAATTAATAAATAATTGTTTAAGTGATGCAACACTGTCACCCTCCACACATTTAACCAATCTGACAGCCTATCAAAGAAAAGAAGACATATTTTGCATCAAGGAGAACGTAAAAATGTCGTAGTCAACTCCGGAGTAGTGGCGTTCGGAGATTAAACTCGACTCTTGCATTTTCCATCAGCGATGAGAAAATCGCTGACATGGCGTTGCAATAGCCCAGTGAGCGAGACAAAAGAGGCGTACAATAGAAGCAGCTATCCATTCACGGGTTCTGCGCGAGAAGGAATTAAAGCCAGGCACGTTTCTAGCAAACAGAGGAAAAAAGGGCTTGACGATTCGGCAAACAAATTGCACTCCAAAGCGTTCAGTTTGGGACGAACGGAATTTCCGGTGAGGTAGTGCTGCAGCGGAGCACTTGCACCGTTATTGCTCCTTAATGCTTAGGTTGGAACGACAACGGTTAACTTGTGCGAATGGAAATTGCGCTCCAAAGCGTTCAGTTTGGGACGAACGAAATTCCCGGTGAGATAGTGCTCCAACAGAGCACTTGCACCGTTATTGCTCCTTAATGCTTAAGTTGGAGCGACAACGCTAAACATGTACAAATGGAGATTCACAGTGCGAATTCTCATTGTAAAGGTACAATCCTAACGTTTTGCTGTTAAAATACATTAAAGAAACTAGCCTATGGATTGTGAGCATTGTCTAGCGGTGCTGGGCGGGGCGCGCGCCACGAGAGGTTAGCGTTGCCACTTGCGGATCAAAGATACCGCCGGTTTCAGAAATTACCATCCTGGTGGCCAGAACATTTGTGAAGGTGGTTTTCCACGAGCAGGAAAGACACTTAACGATTCCCCTAGGGGGCGCATAGCAAAAGCTGCGCCCCGGATACTATCTCAGTGAATCACAGAACAGAGGTAACCAGAGAAATACAAATACCTGTCAAGAAGTTTGGCAACAGCACACCCTCCGCTGCAAAGTGAAACTTCATTCCAGAAACACACACCAGGCTGTGGATTCGCCATGTCTCCGCTAAATCCTTTCTTCCTGGAGTGCTGGTCCTGACAGTTTCACACTAGAACTTGTGAAGTTTGGATGGTAGGAGATGAGGTACGGGGGCAAGTAAAGAGCTATCCTGCTTAGGTACTCAATCCTAGAGCCATTTTCTGTGAAAGCTTCGAGTCTCGGTCCGGCACACATTTTTAAACTGCCAAGAAGTGTCATATCAATTCATTTTGGAACATTTCCTAGGCTGTGGCCCAACCATGACTTCACAATATCCTTTCTTCCGGGAGTGGCAGTCCAGCAAGTGTCGCAGCAGAACTGTGAAGTTTGGAAGGTAGCAGCTGAGCTGCTGGAGGAAGCAAAGCTGTGATGACGGGTCGTGAGTCGTGCTTGCATAGCTCAGTCAGAAGGGCACTTACCAGCGTAAGGTAAAGGTCTTGGATTTGAGTCCTGGTTCGGCACACATTTTCAGTTTGCCAGTAAGTTTCAAATACAAAAATAATTGAAACTAATGTTTAGAAGAGAGATATAGAGTAACGATAGACACATATCTGACTGAGCCAAGAAGAATTTGACATAACCAAAGATTAAAAGTAATAGGAAAAGTGGACAGAGTGAGGAAACGGGCCCACTGTGATTTGGTGGACATCTCAAAAAGTGCTGACCTAGCGAAATGTGCCATTTCCACAGGATTTTTTCTCAATTCACTTGGATACGTGATAAAAGTCACAGCTAACGAAGACTTTGCGGCTCTGACTCATATAAGTTTGATGCAATGACGAAGTTGGCGCCTACGTCTTCTTCGCAATTCGTAGTGACGCTGAAACGAGTTTCTGCCAACAAAACTTGAAACACATTGATGTTTCTGTTACAGTTATCATACTTCTTGAAGTACTGGTAGAGTTATTTACATATACTGTCCAAAGAGCGGTAGAGAGATAAACAGATGGATTATATTTCTGATGTGCGTTCACTGAAAGTAAATTGTTTTTATAAGGTAGAGTAGCAGTGTAGTCAAATCCCATAGAGACCGTAAGCGACGTACATACATCGGGTGTACAGTATTATTTTGTACGGGGGTACTTGGATTGTCTTGTCAAAGCATAGAGGCTCGATGAGTGGACTACGCATGAATTCTATAACGATTCTCTATTTCGCCTGACAGTGAGTCTATTTATTTGAAAACGATACCCATCCGAACGACTAAAGTAAGCACTGCTGTGTATGCTCGCAGTCGTTCTAGTTACTATCGTACTTACGTGCAAATATTTGACTTGCGTGTGGGAGAAAATTTGTATTCCCATGTAAAACGAAACGATTTTCAATATGATGACACACACGTATTCGATGTATACCCGCATCTGAAAATGGCCATGGACTTAAACTGGTTAGTAATGAAAATAAATGATGAAGCCATGTGTATTTAGTTAGTTCCAATAAATTAATCTATGTTGAACAAAATGGTTTTGGCTTTGAATAAATTGATATGAATTGTAATGTACCGATCTAATTCCGCAAGGATATGACTAAAATACCGACAGGGTTAGCAATGGTATTATATGTATGATAGAAGACTTGTTCTGCGGAAGTTGATGGGAAGAAGACGAATCAGACTGATTCGATACACGGAACACCTTCTCTAGAATTTTGACAAGAATTCTATGCTTAATAAAGATGAATGAACTAATTGCATACCCTCTTTTAGCATTCGAACCGCAAAACGAAATAAAACGTAGAAATTATTAGGTGAATCTCTGGTGTGAATTTCAATACGGCGGCAGTAGCGGCATAGTTCGCAAATAACACAAAACTCACCGACGATCAATGTCTGTAACTAAGCGAAATATTGAGGTGCTGTTCTTACTGGAATTTAACTGAAGGACTTTCGGCGTTCTGCCATAGATAGCTTCTTGCCTTCCTAAAATTCCTGAGCGTCGAGCCCGTGTGAGACACAAAAATGGGAGGCCGGGAATTTATGGCTCCCTCTCGGAAGACGCTAGAGAGTGCAGCAAGTTTTTGCCATTTACGGTAATCGTTAAGGGTTTCCTCATAGGCGCAGTCAAAGTCGGGCATACACTGAAGACTCCTTAGATCGCTGTTGCTAGAGACGAGGATTTCTTTCATTCGTAATTATGTTGGTTCTAGGGCAAACGCAAAACTTATTGGCCATAGTTTTGACAAGATTAAATTTCATTTCCCTTATTTTGACTTATTTTGTGCAATAAATTAAACTCATTTGATAAGGAGAGTAGTTTTATACGACTTTTTGAGTAGTTGTGTTGTGTGTTTTTCATTAAACTGGATAAACGGGGGTACAGAGCAGATAAAAAACTTCCAGGCTGTTTATCGGCTATGAAAAACCACAAGAAGCTCTCAGCGGTAAAAACTCGTCTGCTGAAATTAATGTGGCCATATTTCTCAGGGAATATTATCAAAATGAAAAAAAATCACACAGTTTCAAATGAAAATAATTGAGAAAACGCATAATTTGGTACTGGAAGATAGGTTGTAACTGGTAACTGGACCACTCTTCAATTGAACTTTCCCTTAAACCCGCACTACCATTTGTTGTCAACAACTGGTAGCTGAATATAGTCAAAACCTTACTAAGCATGACGTATAGTCACCATAGAGTATCTGACTCACTAGTCCACACAACAATAACCAGCCCTTATTAAATCACGAAAAAACGAATAATTTTAAACAAAAAATAGCCAGCCATAATTGCAAATTCATAGAAATGAAAATATAAGTTGTGTGACACATTTGTTGAACCAAGGGAAAATTCAGTAAAATAAAAACACGCAAACTAGATCTCTTGAATGAGCCCAAACAAAGCTGTTACTAATTGAGCGTGCAAGAGAATTTAAAACTTACTGGGCGGAACTTTCTTTAAAGAATCACCAACGGCATGAGCTCTTGAAATACGTTTCATTATTTTATTTCTGTTGATCAGTCCCAACGAGAACATAAGTGATTATGGCTTGGTACTCACAAAAATCTAGAGATCACACGGGAATTAAACATAAATCCTCGGGACTTCGACTAAGTTTTTAGCAGGTAAATTACGGATTCACCTGCTGCATTTGTAGTTATACGCATCAGGATCAGGGTGAAAAACATATTTAAACATTTCGGTTCAAAGAAAACTGTGACAGCAACAATTAAGCAAAACAACTTAAATGAACAGTTAGTGTTATCTTCAACGGTGCTCGATCAAACAAAACACTTAACTTGATTGATGTTTCCTATATTGAACCCGATACATTCATTATTGTTCTCGTGCTTCCAACATTAATTAGTCACTCGCAGTTACTTCTCTCTAAACTATCAGTTCATAACTAAAAGCCAACAGGAAAAAAGGCACTCTAATGGCCTCGCCTGCTGTATTCGTTCTATTAATAATTGCTTTTTAGCTCAGATGACATCACAATTACTACTGTCTCAAGACAAACATAAAGCAACGGCTACTGGCATCCGTTCTCCACTATCGATCGCTCTTCAACGAGTATTGATCTAGGGGCATAGATGTAGTGCACAATATATGACATTATCATTTCGATTCAAGGTAAATAATTTTGTATGAGATAACCGACTCCACAAGCATATTAAAAAAACAGTGCTACCCATTCAGAAGGAAGAATAAACTATCAGAATGTTTACTGTATGGTGTTTGTTGAATAACGACCGAAAACAAGTGCGAAAATGATTTTCTCAACAATATTTGGATCGATTTGCTACTGTGGAAATGAAACGGCAAGTAAAGCAATGGATAGAATAAAGCGAAGTCGATTTCGTCTATCAGAAAGGCTGACGAGTGTACTGATTTTCTTGGGAATGGTAAAATAATAACTGGCAGATGCCCAGGTCTTCAGAACCAACTGGATGAAAAACTCATGGGAAGAGCACTGGTTTGTAAAATAACAGCAGTTTGTATTTCCGGCAATGTAACTGCTGACAAAGTTGTTTGGCGAAGATAAAGTTGAGGGATTTGATGTTCTCACATAGACCAAAGTGTATAACGTTTCTAAATGTTTAGTACTTTTAAAAAGAATGTTGTTACTATACAAGCGTAACTGTTATAAACCCGTATATATTGTAAAATGGATATACGCACGCATGTTTGTTTGTGTGTGTATTTATGTTCCACATTTTCTCCTCAACCAATATACTGATTTTAGCCAAACTTGGTACACAAATCCCTTATTATCAGGTAACAATCATTGTGGAACAAAGAACCACATACTGCCAAACTATGCATGATGTCTAAATGTATTACTTCTGTGCTACTAATTGTATTCACAATTAATTTCGCAGATTGTATCCACGTATGCCTCTAAGTGCGCCTACGAAAGTGTACCATGGTACCCCACATTGTTCAGGAAATATGACGTCATAAGCACTGTAAAGCGTGAAAAACTTCCTCATCAAGTATGACGTTTAAATTTATAACTTGCTGCTGACTCCGTTCGCAACGTATTTCGTTGACAGTATCTGCATATGCTGCTGAATGTATTTACACAAGTATCATTATACGACACACAGTTCAAACATATGACGTTATAAACACTGAGATACGAGAAAAAGATGCCGTATCATGCATGAAGTTTTAATACATTTATTCTTTACTACTAAGACAGTCTTATAGTCGCGTCAGCTAAAGGAAATCTCTGACAGCTGGCAGCAGTTTTCACAGTTTTTAACCGTGAAGCGCAAAAGGTTGTAGATCGAAACGATACCAGTCTGTAGAGCAATGAAGAGGCGTTGCTGTAGAGATGTTTACAAAATCGAGTTGTAGACACGCAAAGCAGCTGACCCCAGCGTACAGAAACTGTCCGGGATAATGTTTTTTAATTCGGGTACTGTATTTATAGGTTTTTATATTATGCATATTTCTTTGTACGACTGTGTCATAATATCAAAGGTGTTTTCACGAATATAAGGAAATGAAATTTTTTCAATATTTCATTACAAACACATTTAATTTTTTGTTTTAGTTTCTAATACAAAATTATCAAAATGAATACATGTGCAATGCCGGGTTTGTCAGCTAATATAAAATTGCAAATGCACACATCTAGGTGACTCTGAACTTTTCTGATCTTGTAGCATCGACATTGATTTGTTAACACATTTTTAGTACATGCACGACTTCTGACAGTCTGTTCCCAAATTACTAGTTTCAATAACTGTGGATTATCTGCGTGTAATATTAAATCAGTGTACTTCATAGATATAGTCCATAGTGACAGTTTTTTTTCTTTTTCTTTTGGGGATTAATAAATACCTAGGTGTTCCTCTCTCCACTAATGAGTTTCTGTAGCCCCTTTGGGAGCTGATTCTTTGGGCTATGAAGACAGAACAAATTTTTAACGATGTTTCATTCATTGTGTGGATTGCTGGTTTCTGGTTTGTCGCTGGTTTTTGCTGCCGCGAGAGCAAATGATTTGCTTGATCCTCCTCGGATTAATTTTCAGCACCAGAGGAAGAGGGTTATCAGATTAATTATGTAAGAAAAGGCGGAAGTTGATATAGTAGTAAATGTACCGCGGTCCCAGATATGTTGAGATAAATTGCGAGTGTTGTAGAGAGTGTCTTCAGGAATAAATCGAGAACCTGAAACCGTGTTCGGAAACGTCATGCAACGACACTACGGACGATCGAAGTCATGGACGCCGGCCCCTGCCTCAAGGTTACTCCTTCGGTAGCAAAGTGACTTTATACGATGCCGAACCGTAGGCGGAATGTCTCGCAATACTGTTTGTTATTCAGTGACTGCGACTGATTGGAGCTAGCTGTTGTGTAAAAAGGCACTGTCTCCCATGAATTCGATGCTCCATTGTCTTGGTGGATGACGCTTTCAGGCACTGGTTTCCATCTGCAGTTTATTTTTCTCCGATACGCTTCTAAAATCTCCAGTGCGTTTCTGTACACAGGAGAAAAATAAACTGCAGATAATAACCCGTGTCCAAAACAGTCATCCACCAAGGCAACAACGCATCGCATTGGTAGGACACAAAGGCCTTTCTATGCAGCAGTTATCTGCATCTTCTCGACTGCTATTGCGGCAATCAGTCGCGATCACTGAATAAGGAAGTACATTGCGAGACGTTCCGCCCACGGACCGTCAGCTTACAAAGTTATATTTGCTGGGGTGGTATAGTTTCAGGCGCTGGCGCCTACAACTTCGGCGTTGTTGGATTATGTTTCCGGACATGGGTTCCTATCCTTGATTTGTTCTTCAAGATACCCTCTAAAACATCTCGAAGTTCGTCGCAACATCCCTGGCACACCCTGTACACGTTGGCCATCGAACCTGTGTCAAGCCATACTGATTTAAGTTTTCTGTGATACGCTTCTAAAATCTCCAGTGCGTTTCTGTACACAGGAGAAAAATAAACTGCAGATAATAACCCGTGTCCAAAACAGTCATCCACCAAGGCAACAACGCATCGCATTGGTAGGACACAAAGGCCTTTCTATGCAGCAGTTATCTGCATCTTCTCGACTGCTATTGCGGCAATCAGTCGCGATCACTGAATAAGGAAGTACATTGCGAGACGTTCCGCCCACGGACCGTCAGCTTACAAAGTTATATTTGCTGGGGTGGTATAGTTTCAGGCGCTGGCGCCTACAACTTCGGCGTTGTTGGATTATGTTTCCGGACATGGGTTCCTATCCTTGATTTGTTCTTCAAGATACCCTCTAAAACATCTCGAAGTTCGTCGCAACATCCCTGGCACACCCTGTACATGTTGGCCATCGAACCTGTGTCAAGCCATACTGATTTAAGTTTTCTGTGATTTTCCTAAATTGCTTCAGGCAAATGCGAGGATGGTTCCTTTGTTGTAGCACAGCCGACTTCCATCCCCATCCTTCCCCAATCCGATGGGACCAATGACCTCGTTGTTTGGTCCCCCCTCCCCCCCCCCCCCCCCCCACATACACACACCAAATCATTCAACCAACCAACCATATGACCGTGTTGTTAGCGCCTAAGAAGTTACGAGGCATATGCGGAAAGCAAGGTCCGATTATGCGCGAAATGGAAACAACTGTGAAAATCCTATGGAACTTTGCGCAGATGTGTTGGGCAGTGTCTTTAGTGTGCCTGTAGACTGCTTCACGTCACTCTGTCAATTCAGGGCGCAAAGTGATCACGTATAAATGACGAAAACAACAGTCTCCCGCCAAGTATGTGGATATGGTGAGAGATTTCGCGTGCTATGCAGCCCACCTAACATAAATGTCATGCGTTTGTTTCTTCAAGAGAAATTTTCAGCCGCATACTGCAGCAGCAATGAAGACGCTCCTGCCGCGTTTTCGATGCACAGTGTTTGACCACCAACAATACATCCCTTAATTGGCTCCCTCCGTTGTTCATATCTGCTTACATGAACCGCTGGCTACGAAGACGCACAGGCTGCTGCTTTCTGTGACAAGGTCACTGGAAAGTTTGTACAACCCCACGACATATCTCTAAGTCGGAGCGGCGACTATTTAGAGAGGTAGCTGGAAAGTGTGGCTAACTGTTGTGAATAAAAGGTTTTTGATTTTAACTGTGGTTTGCATTTCGCGACCGATCGGACCTTACTTTCCGATCAGCTCTCGTAATTACTTCAACAAAACAGTTTTTACGTATGGATACTATAGAGAGAAAGAGGGAACCAAATATGTACATACAAATAATGACACCAAGCATTTGTTGTTTGTTGTTTTTAAAGCAACTGTTTTATCTCTGCGTAGTTTACAAATTTGTGGAAAAACACTCGTCTAGTAGTATCTCTCGCTTCGATGCTGTAGGATATTTAGAGTTAATGACAATATTTAACAGTTATAGGCATTACAGCAGACATCAATATGGAGTAATGATCTATGATGGAACGGCAAGAGTGCACGCTAAGCAATTGAAACAAATGTTGGAAAAAGCATCGACTAGTCAGAATGGTAAAGGAATTATCTTTGCCTAAAGCTTTCGTATACGGAATTAAGAGAGAAAAGAAATTGGTAGCCAACAATGATGTTGTCGTTGTTGTTGTGGTCTTCAGTCCAGAGACTGGTTTGATGCAGCTCTCCACGCTACTCTATCCTGTGCAAGCCTCATCATCTCTGAGTAACTACTGCCACACACATTCTTCTGAATCTGCTTAGTGTATTCATCCCTAGGCCTCCTTCTACGATTTTTACCCTCCACGCTTCCCGCCAATACTAAATTGGTGACCCCAAGAATGCCTCAGAATGTGACCTACCAACCGATCCCTTCTTCTAGTCAAATTGTGCCACAAATTCCTCTTCTCCCCAATTCTATTCAGCACCTCCTCATTGGCTACGTGATCCATCCACTTAGTCTTCACTTAAATCTATACTCGATATTAACAAATTTCTCTTCTTCAGAAACGTTTTCCTTGCCGTTGCCAGTCTACATTTTATATCCTCTCTACTTCGGCCATCATCAGTTATTTTGCTGCCCACGTAGCAGAACTCATCTCATTTCCTAATCTAATTCCCTCGGCATCACCTGATATAATTCGACTACATTCCATTATCCTCGTTTTGCTTTTGTTGATGTTCATCTAATATCCTACTTTATAGACACTGTCCATTCCGTTCAACTGCTCTTCCAGGTCCTTTGCTGTCTCTGACAGAATTACTTTGTCATCCCTGGATTTTAATACGCACTCCAAATCTTTGTATTGTTTCCTTTAAGGCTTTCTCAGTCTACAGATGGAGTAAGACCGGGAATAGGCTATAATACTGTCTCACTCCTTTCTCACCCACTGATTCCCTGTCGTGCCCCTCCAATCTTATAACTGACATCTGATTTATGTACAAATTGTAAATAGCTTTTCGCTCCCTGTATTTGACCCCTACCAAATTTGAAAGAGGGTATTCCAGTTAATATTGTCAAAAGCTTTCTCTAAGTCTACAAATGCTAGAAACGTAGATTTTCCTTCCCTTTATCCATCTTCTGAGATAAGTCGTTGGCTCAGTATTGCCTCACGTGTTCCAACATTTCTACGGAATCCAAACTGATCTTCCCCTAGGTCGGTTCCTACCTGTTTTTCCATTCGTCTGTAAAGTATTCGCTTTAGTATCTTGCAGTCGTGACTTATTAAACTGATAGTTCAGTAATTTTCACACCTGTCAACAGCTACTTTCTTTGGGATTGGAATTATTATATTCTTCTTCAAGTCTGGGGTATTTCGCTTGTCTCATACATCTTGCTCACCAGATGGTAGAGTTTTGTCATGGCTGGCTCTCCCAAGGCTATCAGAAACTCAAATGGAATGTTGTCTACTCCCGGGGCCTTGTTTCGACTTAGATCTTGGAGTGCTCTGTCAAATTCTTCATGCAGTATCATGTCTCCCATCTCATCTTCATCTACGACCTCTTCCATTTCCATAACATTGCTCTCAAGTACATTGCTCTCATATAGGCCCTCTATATACTCGTTCCACTTTTACAGCTTTCCCTTCTTTGCTTAGAACTGGGTTTCCATCTGAAATCTTCATATTCATAAAGGTGGTTGACTTTTCTCCAAAGGTCTCTTCAGTTTTCCTGTAGGCAATATCTATCTTACCCCTACTGACACATGCCTCTACATCTTTACATTTGTCCTTTAACCATCCTTGCTTAGCCATTTTGCACTTCCTTTCGATCTCATTTTTAGACATTCGTATTCCTTTTCGCCTGCTTCATTTATTGCATTTTTACATGTTCTTCTTCCAACAATTAAATTCAGTATCTCTTCTGTTACCCAACGAATTCTACTATCCCTTGTCTTTTTACCTACTTGATCCTCTGCTGCCTTCACTATTTCATCTCTCAAAGCTACCCATTCTTCTTCTCGTGTATTTCTCTCTCCCGTCCTTGTCAATCATTCCCTAATGCTCCCTCTGAAACTCCCTACCACCTTTGATTCTTTCAGTTTATCCATGCCCCATCTCCACAAATTTCCACATTTTCGCAGTTTCTTCAGTTTTAATCTACAGTTCATAAACAATAAATTGTAGTCAGAGTCCGCATTTGCCCCTGGAAATGTCTTACAATTAAAAACCTGGTTTCTAAATCTCTGTCTTACCATTATACGCGTATAATATATTTGAAACCTTGGGGCGTCTCCAGGCCTCTTCCACGCTTGCAACCTTTTTTATGTTTCTTAAACCAACTGTTAGCTATGATTAAGTTATTCTCTGGGCAAAATTCTACCAGACGACATCCTCCTTCATTCCTTACCCTCATTCCATATTTACCTACTACTTTTCCTTCTCTTCATTTTCCTACTATCGAATTCCAGTCCGCCGTGACTACTAAATTTTCGTCTCTCTTCACCATCTAAATAATTTCTTTTATCGCATCGTACATATCTTCTATCTCTTCGTCATCTTCGGAGCTAGCTGCATATAATCTTGTACTACTGTGGTAGGTTTGAGCTTCGTGGCTACAATAATGCGTTCACTATGCTGTTTGTAGTGGCTTACCCGCACTCCTATTTTTATATTCATTATAGAACCTGCTCCTACATTACCCCTATTGGATTTTGTATTTATAGCCCTATATTCAACTGACCAGAAGTCTTGTTCCTCCTGCCACCGAACTTCACTAATTCCCACTATATATAACTTTAACCCATCCATTTCCCTTTTTAAATTTTCTATCCTACCTGCCCAGTCAAGGGATCTGACATTCCACACTCCGATCTGTAGAACGCCAGTTTTCTCTCTTCTGATAACGACGTCTTCTTGAGTAGTACCCGCCAGGAGATCCGAATGGGGGACTATTTTACCTCCGGAATATTTTACCCAAGAGGATGCCATCATCATTACACCTTACAGTAGAGCTGCATGCCCTAGGGAAGAATTAAGGCTATAGTTTCCCCTTGCTTTTAGCCGTTCGCAGTACCAGCACAGCAAGGCCGTTTTGGGTAATGTTACAAGACTAGATCAGTCAATCATCCAGACTGTTGCCCTTGCAACTGAAAACGCTGCTGCCCCTCGTCAGGAACCACACGTTTGTCTGGCCTCTCAGTAGATACCCCTCCGTTGTGGCACGCAAGCCCCCCCCCCCCCCCCCTCACCAACGGCAAGGTCCATGGTTCATTACCTCATAAAAATTCGGACGTGGTGGCCAAAGCCTGACGTGCACTCTTTGGAGCAGTGCCTAACGAGACAGGAGCGTAGTGAATCAGGAACCATTTAGATTTAATGCCTACGATAGCTTCTAGATGCTCTTGCAATTTCGGAGTCGCAGACGTTGTCTCCAGTACTGTGCTGAAGTGGAATCACGATCCAGAGCGTGCACGATCGCTACCGAGAGACACTCTTGAGAAACCTGAGATAAATGAGGGCGAGTCAGATTTCTCCTTTTATGCCGTCGGTTCTGGGTGCTGGCATAAGGAGTCCTCTCATTCATCAAGTCCCAATCCAAAACAACCACCCAAAAGCGGGAGGGGGCACACTTGTTTCTTTCTGTGGGAAGGAGGGGTTGAGATGGCTTTCTAAATTTGGTGAACACAAAAAAGTAGACCGAATGGTTTTGGAACCTTATTGGTGAAGAGCCCTCACCCCATTTTTTAACGAAAATTTAACAGGAGGTTCCACTGCACAGTGGCTGTTTCGTCGTATTCTACCGTGCGCAAGAAAGACATAGCTTTTGAAATGAACTTTCTGCCATTTTAGCTAAGCTCTTAAATACTTGACCATCAAGAAATACTTTTTTTTAGCCATCAGGGTCCTTACTGAGTGGATGCGGCCCGTCACGCAATTATCTCTTACGCCAACCACTTCATCTCTGAATAGTACTCGCAACCTACGTTCGCAATTATTTGTTTGGTACATTGATATCTCAGTCTTCCCCTAAAAAACTTACCCTCCACAGACCCCGCTAACAGCGTGGTATTTATTGCCGGATGTCTTAACACACGTCCTGTTATTCTAGAGTCGCGTCTAGGGAGAGAGAAGCCCCCGAATAGCGCGGCAGGGTATTTTTCGACCAGCGTGGAGGCGGGAGCAGCAGCAGCAGTGCTTGGAGCAACGGATATGCGTTGCGGAGCGGCACGACGTCTTTTCCGGGTCTTCGTTTACTCTTCTTCGCCAGGACTCGGCAGAAGGCAAAGGTCTGGTTCGCTTATGTTGTGAGCAACTAGCTGATCTGCTCTGGCACCGATTTCCCACTGAGCAAGCTGTTTGAACAGATGTTCGTGTTTATATTCACTGAGTCGTCATGCATGATGTCGTGTTTGGCTCCACGATAC
This sequence comes from Schistocerca gregaria, assembly GCF_023897955.1. Lineage (NCBI taxonomy): Eukaryota > Metazoa > Arthropoda > Insecta > Orthoptera > Acrididae > Schistocerca > Schistocerca gregaria. Next base: position 357,359,071 of record NC_064927.1, on the reverse strand, counting down.
TAGGAGTAACGTCTGCCTGCTCTGTGTAATTTTGAAGTAACTTAACTCAATCTACTAGCCAGCGTTCTGTCTAGTAAAATTTGCCATGGTTGTTGTTGTTGTTGTTGTGGTTTTCAGTTCTGAGACTGGTTTGATGCAGCTCTCCATGCTACTCTATCCTGTGCAAGCTTCTTCATCTCCCAGTACCTACTGCAACCTACATCCTTCTGAATCTGCTTAATGTATTCATCTCTTGGTCTCCCTCTACTATTTTTACCCTCCACACTGCCCTACAATGCTAAATTTGTGATCCCCTGATGCCTCAGATCATTTCCTACCAACCGGTCCCTTCTTCTTGTCAAGTTGTTCAAATGGTTCAAATGGCTCTGAGCACTATGGGACTTAACTTCTGAGGTCATCAGTCCCCTAGAACTTAGAACTACTTAAACCTAACTAACCTAAGGACATCAGACACATCCATGCCCGAGGCAGGATTCGAACCTGCGATCGCAGCGATCTCGTGGTTCCAGACTGTAGCGCCTAGAACCGCACGGCCACTCTGGCCGGATTGTCAAGTTGTGCCACAAACTACTCCTCTCCCCAATTCTATTCAATACCTCCTCATTAGTTATGTGAGCTACCCATCTAATCTTTAGCATTCTTCTGTAACACCACATTTCGAAAGCTTCTATTCTCTTCTAGTCCAAACTATTTATCGCCCATGTTTCACTTCCATACATGGCTACACTCTATACAAATACTTTCAGAAACGACTTCCTGACACTTAAATCTATACTCGATGTTAACAAATTTCTCTTCTTCAGGAACGCTTTCCTTGCCATTGCCAGTCTACATTTTATATCCTCTCTACTTCGACCATCATCGGTTTATTTTGCTCCCCAAATAGCAAAACTCCTTTACTACTTCAAGTGTCTCATTTCCTAATCTAATTCCCTCAGCATCACCCGACTTATTTCGACGACATTCCATTATCCTCGTTTTGCTTTTGTTGATGTTCATCTTACATCCTCCTTTCAGGACACTGCCCATTCCGTTCAACTGCTCTTCCAAGTCCTTTGCTGTCTCTGACAAAATTGGAATGTCATCGGCAAACCTCAAAGTTATTGTGTCATCTTCTTTTCAACATGTAAGAGCAGGATAAAATTCCTACAGACTTTGAGAAAAACATTATGATCCCCATTCCAAAGAAGGCAAATGCTACAAGATGTGAAAATTATAGGACGCTCAGCCTAGTTACTCACGCCTCTAAAATAGTAACCTCAATTATCCTAAAACGCATAGAACAAAAAGTCGAAGCTACACTCTCTGAAGACCAGTTTGGATTCCGGAAAGATAGAGGAACCAGAGAAGCAATATTTGCTCTAAAATTAATAATAGAGAAACGACTAGATAAGAACCTGATAATATACATAGCTTTCGTAGATGTAGAGAAAGCCTTTGATAATGTTAAATGGGATAAGATGTTTGAGGTACTCAAATAAGTAGGAATAGACTATAAAGATAGAAGAATGATTTGGAACCTGTACAAAAACGAGACAGCAATTATCCGTGGACGGAGAAAACAAGAAGAGGTGCAGATGCGGAAAGGTGTTTGACAAGGTTGCGCACTATCCCCTGTTATCTTTAACCTATACATTGAAGAGGCGCTGAAAAAGTGAGGGAAAATTCACAGAAAGGTGAAGTAATTCATGGCCAACGGATAGATATAATAAGATATGCCGATGATATAGCTGTCCTAGCTGAAAGTGAAGAAGATCTTGTAGTCCTACTGAATAGAATGGATAAAGTTATGGGGGAAGAATATAATATGACAATTAATAAAGCAAAAACAAAAATAATGGCATGCGACAAAAAAGATCAAGTGAAAGTCCAAGTTCATGTAGGCAATGAACTGCTTGAACAAGTTGATAAATTGACTTATCTGGGCAGTAATATTATCAGGGTGGAAGGAGCAAGGCAGAAGTGAGAAGCAGAATTGCTAAAGCAAAGGCTGCTTTTAACAAGAAGAAAAACATCTTAACATCTAAGAGCATCAGCCTTGAAATCAGGAAAAGATTTTTGAAATCATATGTGTGGAGTGTGGCATGCTATGGGTGTGAAATATGGACTCTCGGGACAGAGGAAGACCAGAAGCTAAATTCTTTTGAAATGTGGTGCGATAGACGCATGCTCAAAATAAAATGTATCGACAAGGTCATAAACGAAGTGGTTCTGGAAAGAGCAGGTGATAAGAGAAGCTTCTGGAGTTTTATTGTTAAAAGAATAATGCAATTTACAGGCCATCTATTAAGACATAAAGGACTCCTGAACACAATCATAGAGGGATATGTCGAGGGAAAAAGACCAAGAGAAAGACCAAGGCTGAGGTACATGGATCAAATCGTGAAAGATGTGGGATATAGCACCTATAAAGAAATGAAAAGAGAAGCTGTAAGACGCACAGAATGGAGACAAGCTGCCATTGTAGCTGTTCCAAACCAATCCTTGGATTGACCACTACAGAAGAAAGAAATGTTATGATTACGTAAAGTGCCCAGTTGTCACGCATAGCTATGTCAGAGTCCTACGTCTTGTCTAGTTTTCTAAAGAAAAAATAATTGTTTATTTAATAAATTCTTATGCAAGAGGACAAGTTGTTGAAGTTTTCATGTTTGTTTTTACGATATTTTAGAAGCTGGTGGGTCGTTTTGTTTTACTATTATACAGCCATTTTAAGCGTGTTGTGAGCTCCGGCTAATGTTAGGACCCTAACGAGTTGTTTATTTACTTCTTCCTGGAAGAAGTTGCAGCTTCCTATCTGTAATTGTCTGTTAGCGAAGCTTATTTCCTAGGGCGCATCAGATAATTGAAAACGTTCTACAAGTGCAATTATGCCTAAACCGTAACTTTAAGTATAATATAATCCAGTCAGACACTTATTCTCCTTATTTGTTAACAGCACTAACTAAGTTGCTGCCAGAGTGTTCCGTGTCGTCGGCCTCAAGCCGCGTGGGCCTGGCTTACTTGCAGTCGTGTGCAAAGCTCTCGAGCATTTCCTAGCGCGGCGCCGGCCGAGCGGTTCTAGGAGCTTCAGTCGGGAACCGCGAGACTGCAACGGTCGCAGGTTCGAATTCTGCCTCGGGCAGAGATGTATGTGATGTCCTTAAGTTATTTAGGTTTAAGTAGTTCTAAGTTCTAGGGGACTGATGACCACAGATGTTAAGTCCCATAGTGCTCAGAGCCATCTGAACCATTTTGAACCTATCGCGGCTTGCTGTTTGTTTGCAAAAAATGGTTCAAATGGCTATGAGCACTATGGGACTTAACATCTATGGTCATCAGTCCTCTAGAACGTAGAACTACTTAAACCTAACTAACCTAAGGATATCACACAACACCCTGTCCTCACGAGGCAAAGAAAATCCCTGACTCCGCCGGGAATCGAACCCGAGAACGTTTGTTTGCAGTGCGTGTCATGGCTGTCTGTGCTCAAGCTGAGTATCTTATGTTATATGACTTTCACTGTAAATGAACTTTTGTTGTCGATCAAGTGGCATTTGACTATCCGGCGTGGGACAGGAAATTTTCTCTTTAATGTTTAATACATAATGTATTCTTGTTCTAAGTTTTATTGTAAGTTTTTTGTGAAAACCTTTTGGGTAGTGCCGATCTTATCTTTGTTAATATGTGTCTTTTGGACATTTGTCTAGAACTGTTTTAATTATTTTGTTCGGCTGGTTTATTTAAAATTAACTTGAAAATTTTAGAAAGACCAATATTGTTGAGGTCTTATTTTTTGACTTTGTTTCAGGTTATTACTATTTTTATTTAACTGCTGTCTCATTCATCATTTTGAACGCCCTGTAGTGGCAAATTAACTTTAATTTCTCTGCCTGTTATTATCAAAGAAAACATATAACAAATAAATGTTGAAGTTACAAGGATAAATGATGTCCTTCCATGTCATTTCCCTGATACTGGTAAATCACGGTTTCACTTATCAATGCACTTAATTTTCAGCATTCTTCAATAGCACCATACGTCAAACGTCTCGACTGTCTTGTTTTCTGGTTTTCCCACAATGCTGCGCTCCAAACATACATTGTCAGAATTTTTTTTCTTAGATCAAGACCAATGTTTCACACTAGCCGACTTCTCCTTGCGTATGCTGATTCGTAGAAGCAGAATTGCTTCAGTTCGTCTACTTCTAGTTCTCAGTTTTGACATTAAGTATAACACTAACTCATTTCGGCTCTTCCTGATTACTTTCGGTTCTCTTGGATTTACTCTGAATCCATATAACGTATCTTAGATCAATCCGTTAAAAGAGTCCTCTAATTCTTCTTCACTTTTACATCAGCGAATCTTATTATTGTTCTTTCACTGTGAATTTTAGTACCATCACTGAAACTATCTTTAATTGCCGTCACTGCATCTTAGATGTACGGATGTAGCTGTTAGCGAGAAAAGCTGTCTCCTTGTGTTTAAACCTGTTTTAATCCGAGCACTTCGTCCTTAGTTTTCCATACTTTTTGGTGTTTCTCGGTTCTTACACACATTGTATACTGCCCGTCTTCTTCTATACTTTACACCAATTTCTCTGAGAATTTCGATCATCTTGCACCATTTTACATTGGCGAATGCATTTGCTAGCTCGAAAAAACTTATCAATGTGTCTTCAGTTCTCGTAAGTCTAGCTTCCATTATCAATCACTACGTTAGAGCTGGCTATCTTGTGTCATTACCTTACCGACAACCACACTGATCGCGATTTTCTTTCACTTTCTTCTGTATACTGTACTTGTCAGCAACTCCGATGCATGAGCTGTTAAGCCAACTGCGCGATAGTTCTCGCACTTACTTGCCCTTTTTATCTTCGGGGTTGTTGGATGATATTTTTCTGAAAGTCTGATGATATGTCTTCAGAGTCTTAGATTCTACACATGAACTTGAATAGTGGTTCGGTTACCTCTTCCCCAAATGATGTTAAAAATTTCAAAGGAATGTTGTCTATCCCTTCTGCCTTATTTTGTTGCAGGTCTTACAAAGCACTATTAAACACTGGCTCTAATACTATATCCTCCATCCCGACTCCCATTTCTTCTTCAATCATGTTATTAGGAAAGCCATCCGCCTCGTAGAGGCCTTTAGCGTACTCTTTCCATCTATTCGCTCTCTGCTCTGGGCTTAACAGTGAAATTCGCATTGCACTCTTAATGCTAACACTTTGCTTTTGACTTTTCTGTACGCTCAATCGGTATTTTCGACCATCATTTCTCTTTCGATTTCTTCATATTTTCCTGGCAGCCATTTTGCCTTGGCTTCTCTGATATTCGTGCTTATTCAATTCGTAACTGACTTACATTTCGGTATTCCTGTCTTTCCCTCACCTATTTGTATTTCCTTCTTTCGTCGATCAATTGAAGCACTTCTTCTGTTATCCAAGGTTTCTTCGCCATTGCCCCTTGTACCTATGTTTGCCTGTCGAATTTACGTGATTGCTCTTTCCAGAGAGTCCAGTCCTCTTCAAGTGTGTTCCCTTCCGTGGTATACACTATCTCAGTATCTATGGTCTCAGAGAATTTTAAACGCATCTCATCACTCGTCAGTACTTTAGTCAGGGAAGGACAGGGAAAGGAAACATAAATCATTTAGGAATGAAATAAACAGGAAGAGCAGAGAAGCCAATCAAAAATGGCTGCAGGAAAAATATGAAGAAACAGATTTATTCTTCCGGACGAGTCTCTTTAAACTTCAGCCTACTCTTCATCATTGCTAAGTTGTGATCCGCTTATATATCTGAAACTTGGTAAGTTTTACAATCCAGCATCTGATTTCGGAGTATCTGAATATGCTGTAATCCAGTATCTCCCGTATCTCTATACCTTTTCCGAGTAAACTTCCTCCTATTTTTGAATAGTGTATTTGAAATTACTAAATAAATTTATTGCAGAATTCGATTAGCCTTTCTCCTATCTCGTTCCTACTCCAAACCCATATTCTCGCGTCACTCTTTTTTTTCTGTTCCCCTATTGCCATTTTCTTTCTCCCATGATTATTTGATTATTGTGTCCTTTTACATAACGAAATAACCCGTTCGGTATCCTCATATACTTTATCTATCTCTTCATCTTCTTTTTGTGACTTCGGAATGTCTACCTGAACGAATGTTGTTGGCGTTTAATTCAGATGACATAAACCCGTTGAGAGAGTTCTCTGGTTCCCGAGGAGCATACTGCTAAGGCCAGTAGAACTTTAATTCTTTCAATTGTCGCGAAATTGTCCTATGAATTCACATGAATTATTAATTGCATACTTAATCTTACTTTCAAAACAAGTGATCTGTTTCGCATTCATTCCTCAACCACTCCTTACAATAGCGAATTTCCACTCATGCTTCGTCCTCTACACGGCTGCTTCGAATAAACCGTTTCTAAGCAGCGTATATATTATAGACTCCTGTATTTCGTGTGCGCAGCAGCACCGAAATTCCTCTTGAGGAAGGTGCGGAGTGCATGCATGAATCTTTGATATTCTGGGAGAAAGCCCCAAAGGCCGCGCTCGTGAGTGCGCGTCGATCGAAAGGTGAAGGTTCTGAAAAAGGCGAGGCGGCTGTCAGGCACGGGGTCCGTGCTCGCAACCTCTTCGGCGGCCGCCGGCTCGCCAGTGCCCGGACAACAGACGGTCTCGTGTGTGTCCGGACATTGTCCTGCTAAGTGGGCCCGCTTCCTGCGCACACATACTCAGCCCTCTGGGACGCACGGTAGCGTAGTCCTGAACAGAGTGTGTTTGCCCTAGTGTGTCGGCTCCGATTGTTGGGTCTCGTGAGGTTCCGGAACCATATCATTACGTTCATGTTTTGCACGTATATGCTGTATTAATTGTATCGCAGCACAGCTACACATTTCCTCTTAACATGGTTCCTAATACAGGGTGAATCACCTAAGTCTTCAACTGCAAATATTGCGGAAATGGAAACTGCTATTGACGTGCGGTTTTCACATAATGGATTGATTGTCAGAGGTTCGTATTGTTACCCAATCAACAGATTGTAATAATTATTAGAAAGTATATTTTTTTACGTAAACATGTACTTTTCTAAATGTAACGATGCCTATTGACGTTAGCAAATCATAAGCGGTGTAAATTAGAATATCATCGGTTTTTCTTGCAGGATTCTACTGCGAGTCGCTTACAAGATATCGTATTTTGAAAAGTTCCTACACTGTCACTTGTACAATACGAGGGTTGTTCGGAAAGTAAGGTCCGATCAGTAACGAAACGAAAACCACAGTGAACATAAAAAAATTATTCATAGAAGTTAGCCACACCTTCCAGCTCCCTCTCTAAATAGTCGCCGCTCCGACTTATACATTTGTCGTGGCGTGCACAAACTTTTCAATAGCCTCGCCACAGAAAGCAGCTACCTGTGCTTTCCGTCAATTCTCTTCGCTGGTCTGCCTTACGTTGTTTGTGCCAAAATGTTGTCATCATAACCAGCGGTTCATGTGAGCAGATGTGAACGGCGGAGAGAGTCAGTTAAGGACTGTATTTGGGCTATCAAACAATCACCATCGAAAACGCTGCATGAGCGTCTTCATTGCTCCTGCAGAATGCGGCTCAATATTATCTTGAACAAAGAAACGCATGACATTTATGTTATATGGGCTGTGTAGCTTCAGGCGAAATCCCACTCCAGATCCACAAACTTGGTGGGAGGCATTGTTGTTTTAGGCATTTCTACGTTATCATTTCTGGCACTGAAATGAAAAGAGCAAAGTGAAGCGATCGACAGGCACACTAAAGACACTGCCCAACACTGCCCGACACAAGTTCCATTGGACTTTCACAATGGTTTCGCGCCTAATGGTACCTTTTTTTCCCAATACGCCTCGTTCCTGTGGTAATACATACAAAAGAATAGTGAATACGCTAGTTATGTGCGTTGTGATCAGTAATGAGACAACTGCCATCACAGGTTCTGTTCGAAGTGACTACCGATAGCGGCAGTACACACTTCCGATTTGGTGTGGAACGATTATTGCACATGTCCTGGCATTTCAGGGGAGGTATCCGAGCACGCTGAAGTAATAACGTCGTAGCATAACATTGAGTGTAGCTTGTATGTCCCTGTGGACAGCGTCTTTCAGCTTTCTCCTCAGATAATAGTCTGCAGGTGTCAAATTTTGGAACGGGCTGGCCAATGTATGAGTCCCCTGTCTGCAGTCCAACGATTTGGAAACAATACGTGAAGACAAGCTGTTGTACTTCGTGCCCTGTGGGCTGGACAGCCATTAGTATCACAGGATTCTACTAGTGTGCAGAGGAACGTCTTCTAGCATCCGTAGAAGATGGTCTGTTAGGAGGCTGCGACATTTCTGCGCGTTCGGTGTTCTGTCTTTGAAAGGGGGCCTATGAGCCGATGGTTCACTATCCCATACCACAAGTTTACGCTCCATGGAAGCTGACATTCCACCTGATGAAGCCAACACGGATTGCTAACAGACCAATAGTACTTGTCTCTGCGGTTTTTCTGGCCATGAATGGTAAATCTGGATTCATCACCAAACAGGACATAATACATCTGGAGTGTCCTGTATTAAGGTCCATATACAGCTCTTGATAGAGAGAGATGTGGTAGGGGTGGGACCTATGTTGATGGAGAATGCGTAGGCTTACTTGCCTGACTCGTGCCACTTCCTCGTACAACTGGGCGTGAGCTAACGTGCGGATCAGCTGCAACAGCAGCAAGAACACTAGTTTCCCCTTCTTCCTTCGTCACTTGTTTCTTTCTGTTACGCTGCCTAGGTGTTACACACCACTTACACGTAACTGGTTGAAGAGGTTGATAAATGGCTGCCGAGAAGGTTGACGTCTATAGGGATATCTTGCCGCATATACCGTACAAGAACTAACTGAATTCTTCGTAAATTCTCCGTACACTATGAGAATGCGACGAAAAAGAAGCATTTCTGTAGGCGTAGGAGGTGTCCCGTTTGTCTTGACACACCAAGTAACTTTTTTGGCCCGAAGAAAAATAAAAAACGTATCAAACAAATGTTATTTGATTACAAGGAGGACTTTAAATAATACGAGTTCCTTTCTACTAACTTCATTCGTTGCGAAGCTATGAAACAGCAGTATGAATTTCCTTATAGCGCTCTATATTTTGTATTCGGTAAACGCTCCCCCTCCCGAAGACCTGCTCGAAAACGTATCAGAGTGTATCAGTCACGTAAACATGACGTTATTAAACACGGAACACAAAACTGACTTTGACTCTTCTGCACTAGCATCCCATGGAGGTAGGGTTGTTCCGATACCATCAAAGTGTCGATACCTCCTCAAATGTGAAGTAATCAAGTCGTCTTGCAATGCTACTTATATAAGTAATCCACAAGTATCGATATCTACTTATTTACAGAGTTTTAATTTTTATGCGAATGAAGTAATTCTGAGTGTACAGGGTGAAAAATATTTAAACCGACAAACTCTGGGAGGTTGTAGTATTTTTCCCTAATGTCATTTTTTCCTAGGAGGATTAATTAAACCGGTGGAGGCCGTATTACGCTCTTCAGCTAAGGCGCTGCAGCCATGGACTGTGCAACTGGTCCCGGCGGAGGTTCGAGTCCTCCCTCGGGCTTGGGTGTGTGTGTTTGTCCTTAGGATAATTTAGGTTAAGTAGTGTGTAAGCTTAGGGACTGATGACCTTAGCAGTTAAGTCCCATAAGATTTCACACACAATTTTTTGAACGCTCTTCAGTTGTTAGAGGCCGTATTACGATCGTCAGTTGTTAGAGGGCGTACGAGTATTACGTTCTTCAGTTGTGGACAACTGCTGTCCACCAGTGTAGTAGTGCATTGTCTCTATTTACTAATGGATCGATACACCTGGAGCGAGTACACTGATGCGGTTGATGCGTGTTACGTAGCGCACCACAACAGACGGGATGCACAGCGGGTTTATCAACAATATCCTAATCGCCGTATCCCGCATCATACGACCTTTGCTGCTGTGTACCAACGTCTGCGTGAGACCGCGTCATTTAGCACATTACCTGGACAGGAACACCGTCCGCACGGTAAGAACGCTGCAATTTGAGGAAGTTGTCTTGCAGCAAGTGGAGCGGAATCCTTCTATCAGCACTCGTGCTATTGCACGTAACATGGGGACGAATCGGAAGAATGTAAGAACAGTCCTTTGAGAGCAATTGTTACTCCCATTTCACTTACAGCGTGTCCACAATCTGGAACCAGTTGGTTATCCACCCATAGCACAATTTTCGCAGTGGTACCTGGAACAGTGTGAAATTCATCCTACATTTCCATCCTGTGTGTTGTTTACCGATGAAGCAACGTTCGGGCGTGATGGAGTCTTCAACATGCACAATTCGCATGTTTGGAGTGAGGATAACCAACATGCCACAGTTACTAGCACTCATCAAGTGAGGTTGTTCGTTAATGCGTGGGTTGGTATTGTTGGGGACTGTTTAATTGGGCCGTATCTGCTACCTTAGCCATTAAATGGAAGGAGCTATTACAATTTTCTCGCCAGAGCATTGTCAGAATTGCTGGAAGACGTCCCGCTCCCTACAAGAGAACGTATGTGGTTCCAACATGACGGGGCGCCGGCACATTTCAGTCATCGTATGCGTCGATTTCTGGACCGACGGTTCCCAGAAACTTGGATTGGCAGAGGTGGTCTTGTACCATGGATTGCTCGATATACAGATATGTCTCCTCTGGACTTTTTTGTGTGGGGAGAGATGCGCAACCTTGTTAACGCATCTCCTGTTGGATCAGAAGTGGACCTGTTTGCCCGGATAGTAGCAGCAGCAGGAACAATTCAGGATACTCCTGGGGTTTTTGACCGTGTCAGACAGAACATGAGCCAACGGTGTAATCTTTGTTTACGTGTTAATGGAGGCATTTTTGAAAATCTACTGTAATTGAAATTGGTTTGTGTTAATGTGTTGTCTCTCGAGCATAAAAAAATGGAAAAATGTTTGTTGGTTTAATTAATTTGCCGCCAGATAAATCTTACTCTACCGGTTTAAATACTCCTCAAAGGAAAAAAATGACACTGGGGAAAAATATTTGTTTTGATGTCTCCTACAACCTCCGAGAGTTTGTCGGTTTAAATACTTTTCACCCTGTATTATGATACTTTGCTTTACTGATTATTTTATGTAATCCAATAAAACACGTTAAATACTTTTCTTTGTCAGTTATAATCCTTAAACAGAAAAGTAATCTTTTGGAAGGTTAGAAGACAACATATTCCTATTCTGAGTCATAGTTGCACCAGTTATTGAAAGCAAACACTCAACAGACTCAAACGTTGCAACGGCGATAAGATACTGTTGAGAATATTTGCAGAAACACATAAAAATCCCTTTCATTTCTTCCCACTCAGAAGATGGGTTGCTTTTTAAAGATATTAAAGGCTTCACGGTAAATGGTAACAGCCAAAAACAGTTGCAGGATAAAGATTCATTGAAATCCTTCTTCACGGTTTCGGTATATCTAAATATAGCTTCATCAGAAGCAAAAATACGCCTGAACAGGAAGACACCTTCATTAGCAAAAAGCTTAGCACCATAACTGAGACAGAAGTAAAAAGCAAACACTTATAGCTTTAAGTAACCGTAAAAATTACCAAAGTATTACAAGCACAAAAACTTTTAGGCACTTACTAAAATCACATCCTGCAGTGTCGATACATAAAACAATCGTGCCAAAGGCGTCGTCAGTAGTTAAAATTAAAATCTCAACTCCATCTGTACAGAATAATTATGAAGAGAAGGTCGATGCGAACACGGCGTATTATCAGTACTTAGGCTGTGAACCAGCGTGAAGAGGGCGTGGAAGCCCTAGGGCAGACAGTTTCACCGAGTGAAGGCATTTGTGATATACGCGAGAAATACTCACCGCATCAAAATTTTAAATGTTGTGCTAATTCAAACCCTCTGTCCTTGCTAATGAAGGGTCTTCCTGTTCAGGTGTATGTTTGCTTCTGATGAAGGTCTCGTAGATATACCGAAACCGTGATCACGGATTTCAATAATTCTTTATCCTGCAACTGTTTGGTTGTTATCATTTACCGTGAAGATTTTCAACAGAATTATTAGAGTATTCCCAATCGATACTACTGTGACATATGTATGGCTGTGTCGTACCAGTTGCAGAGATGTAGAAACGTCCATGAAATCTAAAATCTGTGGATCGCAGACAAACCTAGCTTAAAATTCTGAAACGTTAATAAAATTGCAACGTGGTTGGGATGAAGTTACAAAAATTAGAAGAGTTCATGGTATTATCGCTGAAATTAGGGAACCACTGCAACTGAAACACCTTAATCCATGTCAGCCTACCGTACATCTCATTAGTGTTCTTGGTCCCTATTCGCAGTATTTGTGTTAAACTGGGAAACGGCACTCAGATGTGTGTGACTGTGGAAAAATTGAGAGTTCCAAGTATACAGTATTAGCTTGTCCACTTGTGGAAGAAGTTAGGCGCAGTTCACACTGAGGCTATACGATGTGTGATACGATACGTGATGCGACTCAAGATACTACGCAGAAGCAACTCGCATTGACGGAGAGCACAGAAACGATGTGTCGTGTCGCCCGGAGCAGACACGTCTTCGACGTCATCGGGCTCAGTTCGAAGCGGGACTCATCACTAAAGACAATTCTACTCCACTCAATGAGAGATGAGGACGAATATGCCTGACACCACTGCAAACTGGCTTGTTACTGTACGGTGGTCAATGGTAGTTGGTACAAGGGGCGGCGTGAACTCAGCTCCTTCCCTGCGAAGTGCCTATTAATTGTCGCTTTAGTCACTGAAGCACCAGCTGCACGAGGATAGATGATGATGATGATGAATCCGGACCTCTGAGTACCTCTCTGACGACATCTCGATCCTCTTGTTCTGTCGGCTCCCTGGGTCAACAGCTTCCTTCTTGACGCTGTGTTCCGCCATGGTTCATCCACTCTTGCGAACATAACCGAACAGTGGCACCACCCCTAGTCAAATATCGAGTGATTCAGCGCTTACTCCAACCGGCTCCTTGGAGCCCAACTATACATACACCTTCTCTCAAATGCAGACATCTGTGTATATTGTTCAAGCGCATGTCTGCAACGCATAGTTATTATCTAAATGAGTACACGAAATGGAACTCTCAGAGACTTTGTTGCCTGGTATCAACATCCTTTACAGGTGAGCGATGAAAATGCACTGTAGCGTCACACGTTCATCCATCAGCCAATAAAGCTAAAATTTTGCGTTTTCCGTCGATATCTACATGAACATCAGTTAGTGACCAATTTCAATGACTACTCCGTGGTGGGTCATCTTTTGGCTTAGACTGTAACAGGTATCCGAATACTTTTGCTCAGACAGCCTATGAACGAATCGTTAACGTCATCAACTTACAAAAATGTAACACTTTCCTCTTGAGTCTACATATGTATGAATCGGTCGGATCAAGTACTATGGCATCATTTAGATTTCAATCAAGCACATTTTAAGTTTCGCCGCATGTGCAGTATTTACACTATAATCTAATTTATTTATTTAGTGCCGCACGGAGTGGTCGCGCGGTTTGAGGCGCCATGTCACGGACTGCGCTGCATGGATGTGTGTGTTGTTCTTAGCATAAGATAGTTTAAGTAGTGTATAAGTCTAGGGGACCGATGATCTCAGCAGTTTGGTCCCTTACGAATTCACACACATTAGAACAGTATTTATTTAGTACCACGGACAGAAATCCGTAACACCGCGGTTAGACGAATGATCACGTCGTTAAATTGGTCCGTGTTGTCATACGAATGGAAGCGAGAACCTAAAAATGTATAACCACATTTGTTGGAGTCCAAACGAAGCCAAAACACATGGTTCATCGTTTTTGCTGGGGAACATTCTGCAGAAAGTATTTAAGAGATCGTCGTCATGTTGATGATTATTACAGCTAATGCAATGACATAGTCCGTCGAATTACAGTACCTCCGAACGTAAGTTGAATTGTGTATTGTTTTAAATATATTCAACCCAAAAGCTCTTCTTGTAAGTATAAGGTGACTCGCATGTATGTACACGCCAAGGAAAAGAAATAGACTATTTTCGTGGGGAGGGAGCATTTTTATTGAACGCTACCTTTCTTGGATGCTGAAGTCATATGGGCTTTTTTTCATACATAAACGGTGCTTTAACACACTGTTCAGATATTGTTGGCCAACAGAATTTGTACAGATAAGCTGGATTTTTAACACTATTCTTTTAAGTAAACCAAAATAATTGTGTTGACTGTACCGTTTTTAACGGGAAATACATTAATTCCATGGGAATTAATCTGCTTTCTGCAGACGATGGACTAGAAAGATTCCTAAAGGGCAAGGAACAGAAATTGTACCGTTTAAAATTAAGGGAAAAGTGTAATTTCCAGTTCTTTTGTCAGTCCTCTTGTACTGGAACATAAAAAAAAGTGAGAAACTCTCTGTCGTAATTACGTTAATGGCTTTCCGTGGGACTCATTTGTGAATATTGCATAAAGCTCTGTAGGACGCTGGAGACGGATAAGCAATGAAATTGTTTTACACCCGTCACAATCTCAGGAAACACTGTGAAGACGATACCGCCAGCAATTAAATCTTACCTAAACGAAAATGAACAGCGAAGCGAGAAAAAGTCGAGGCAGGTGCTAGTATTATTTAAAATTAAAGAAAAAAACCTAGGCGTTTTAGGAGTTTCTCGTGGCACAAAATTAGATATGACGGTAACTAAATGAGAAAGTCTTTTTCTTTTATTACGTGTTTAGCTACCCATCACTGTGAAACAATGACAGGCGCCTATTACAGTTATTGCTGAAAGAACTATTTCTTACCGATTGCAAATCGATGTTGACAAGAAAGAAATTCGTATTCAGCTTTCCCATAACATCTGGGAGTTGTTGAAAACCACTCATTTGTACTGGGTCATCAGCATTGAAAAACGAAGTTCCTCCCGATGAATTAATTAAATAAAACTGCTTTGAGTTGTGCGAGAGGATATTTCGAAACAAAACTCGCTCTCCAATCTTCGCAACACCACAGGCATTGAGTTAAAGATGTCGCACTTAGTTTATAAAGATTAAATGAAGAAATTTTCCTCAACTACCAGGCTTTTTCTCAAATGTTTATCATTCCACATCAGTCATCATTTCCTATGATGAAATCAAAAGTATCAAAAATCAGCCTAAGTGTGTATTTCAATAACACATTTCTTACAACCGTTTCACATATTTCTATCAAATCAAGTAGCACGTAAGAAGTAATTGTGAACTGTGTAATGTTCTATAAACAAAAGTACATGAAGCATCACATTCAATAGTTGTGAAACGTGATCGCTATGTGGAGGGTGGAAAAGATGAAAGTATTTAACTATAACAAAATTAACTGTACTCGTTGGTGGTGCAGTGGTCTCGTTATAACACGACAAAGTAGCTGCTACACGGAAGACCTACTGGTTGCATCCAGCTCAGAGCAGTTACCTCTCTCTCCCCCTCTACTTCCTTAACTCAGAGATGATCATTGTGTCACTTTGTTAGATTGCGTGCATTATTGTGCTTTTTCGTATTTTTCTAATTTGCATGGTTCCGTGTTGATTGATCCGACGAAACAGTCTTAAAAAGCCGGATTAAACACCTCATTTAGGGACTATGTACCACAGAGTTTATTGCTCGTCTACGTTGCATTCAGTATTAGGATTTCGTACCTCAATTCTATAAAAACGAATTCCTATAGGATCCCTTTTCTGTCCGTCTGTCTGTCTCTGTTAAGACCACTTTTTGACAGGAACAGACAGAGGTATCAACGTGAAAATCAGGTCAAATACTAACGCCTACGGTTCTCTGGAGGTGTAAAATTTTTAAGCTTCTAAGTCAACGTAATCAAAAGATACGGTCATTCATGTGACTTATGATGATACTCGCGGATTATCTATCGATGCGCCATCTATGTATACAATAAGCTTGTACAGAACCTGCAGAGCGCGAGTCCTATTTGCACTTGTCCGGTTAAAATTATGATCGCTTTCGAATCCACATGAAACGTCTTCGTATCCGAAAGTATCAGTTGTGAGAGTAACACGTCCACTTTATCAGAAAGTTTTCACACTACGTCTAGGGACAATATTATCATGTGACGTAGCACATAAATTTACTGATTAATTGGGTGGATAGTAAAATTTGTTGGACAACAGTTAATTACTTTTTTTTCGAAAGACCGTATCTGAATTTTTTCGGAGTGTGTATTATGTCTAATCAACCTGTGTCTTTTTAGGCCCCGTGCAGTATAATGTCATAAACGTCTCCTGAACCGCCAGTAAGTGTGATTATTCTGCTGTTGTGTTGATTTACCATCATGTTGAAATGATTGTTACCTCGAATAACAAGACCATTGTCCTGTAAGCAACAGCTGAGCTATTTTTTATTTTTATTAATTAATTAATTTATTTATTTTTCAATTTGTGGTACGGTTTTATGGGACTAATCTGCTGAGGTCATCGGTCCTTAAGCCTACACACTAGTTAATCTAACTTGAATTAACTTACTCTAAGGACGACACACACATCCATGCCCGAGAGAGGACTCGAATCTCCGACAAGAGGAGCCGCACGGATCAGGGCAAGGCGCCCTAGACCGCACGGCGACTGCTGTATTATACCCATTTCTAAAGAACACAGCGTCAGCGACAACTGTGCGTTGGAAAATGTGTGGACAAACGACTGATAGCAGAGTTGTTTTTACCAAAGCTCTCGTAGTCCATGTGATTGTAAAGGAAAGGCTTCGACTGCACAAGCAGCTTAACGGAGAAATACTGCGGTGTCCGAGTAATCTACTTTCACACTGAAAGCACATCTGTCACAGCTTTTAGTTGTCCAAGCTAACTGTCACGTCGTCATTGTTCGTCTATGAAGGAGGAGATGGTTTCGTCGACGGGCTCGTGCTCTTCGTCGTAGTCCATGTGGGTTTCATAGTCGGACGAAGCGATGTCCTCTCACTCGTAGGTTGAGGCGATGGACTCGTTGAAGGCGTAAAATGACCACAGCGATACGTCTAGGGAAGATGTGTCGTTGGAAGAAAATGGTTCAAATGGCTCTGAGCACAATGAGACTTAACATCTGAGGCCATCAGTCCCCTAGAACTTAGAACTACTTAAACCTAACTAACCTAAGCACATCACACACATCCATGCCCGAGGCGGGATTCGAACCTGCAATCGTAGCAATCTCGGTTCCGGACTGAAGCGCCTAGAACCGCACAGCCACCGCGGCCGGCTCATTTGAAGACACAGTTTGTGAAGATATTCTGTAACGAGCTTGATTGTCAGATTATTTCTGGTGGTCACTGTGACCATACCGGAAGAACGGTTACTGGAAAGGCCCATGAAAGCATTTCAGGTAACCATGTTTACATACTGATACGATAATAATTTATAGGAGTGAATTAGTTTCTCCAAGATCATAATCGATCCACTTACAACGCCGAAAATGTCTAAGAGTGATTATATAAGTGTTATGATGAAATACCGCTTCTTCACTCACCTTCAAAATCTTGGGATTGAAATGTTATAGAATCATTGCGGTTTTAGAAACAACTGTCGGCCCTTTAATCCGTGTTTAATCAATGTAAAATAAGTGGAATAGTTTGTTTGCATGAATGGTACCAAAACCAACTAATCCAACGTCATGGTACATACACATCTATATTCAAGTGGTTTTTTCCTGTTCAGGGCCTCGATGAGTTGTCTACATCGCTCGAAATGGGTAGTATAATTATTTTGTGCACTATCCTTACATGTTAGCAGGAAGCAAAAGCACTCACCGCAACAAGAGCCTTCAGCACGCAGAAGTGCCCCAACACGACGTGGTATGATCTAGACTGATGTCTGAAGTATTGCTGGAGGGAACTGCAGGGCTGTCCATAAATCCGTAAGAGTAGAAGAGGGTGGAGATCTCTTCCGAACAGCATGTTGCAACGCATCCAGATATGCTCAATAATGTTCATATCTGGGGAGTTTGGTGGACAGCGGAAGTGTTTAAGCTCAGTAGAGTGTTCCTGGAGCCACTCTGTGGCAATTCTGGACGTGTGCGGTGTCGGTTTGTCCTGCTGTAATTTTCCAAATCCTTCGGAATGCACAATGGACATGAATAAATGCATGTGATCAGACAGGGTGCTTATGTAAGTGTCATCTGTCGGAGTCGTATCTAGACTATCAGGTGACACATATCACTCCAACTGCACACGCCCCACACCATTAGAGTGCCTCCACCAGTTTGAACAGTCCCCTGCTGACATTCAGGGTTTATAGATTCATGAGGTTGTCTCCATACCCGTACACGTCTATCCGCTCGATACAATTTGAAACGAGATTCGTCCGACCAGGCAACATGTTCCCAGTCATCAGCAGTCCAAAGTCGGTGTTGTCGGGCCAAGGTGAGGAGTAAAGCTTTGCGTGTGCAGTCATCGAGGGTATACGAGTGGGCTTTCGGCTCCGAAAGCCCATATCGATGAGATTTCTTTGAATGGTTCGCACGCTGACACTTGCTGACGGCCCAGAATTGAAATCTACAGCAATTTGCGGAAGGGTTGCACTTCTGTCGCGTTGAACGATGCTCTTCATTCGTCGTTGGTCTCGTTCTTCCAGGATCTTTTTCCAGATGCAGCGATGTGGGAGATTTGATGTTTTACCGGATTCCTGATACTCACCGTACACTCGTGAAATAATCGTACGGGATAATGCCCACTTCATCGCATCCTCGGAGATGCTGTGTCTCATCGCTCGTGCGCCGACTATAATACCACGTTCAGACTCACTTAATCCTTGATAACCTGCCAATGTAGCAGCAGTAACGAATCTAACAGGTGCGCCAGACACTTTTCCTGTTATGTAGCTATTGCCGACCGCAGAGCCGTATTTTGATTGTTTGCATATCTCTGTATTTGAGTACACCTGTCTATTCCGGTTTCTTTGGTCGCCGGCCGCGGTGATCTAGCGGTTCTAGGCGCGCAGTCCGAAACCGCGCGACTGCTACGGTAGCAGGTTCGAATCCTGCCTCGGGCATGGATGTGTGTGATTTCCTTAGGTTGGTTAGGTTTAAGTAGTTCTAAGTTCTAGGGGACTGTTGACCACAGATGTTAAGTCCCATAGCCATTTGAACCATTTTTTTGTTTCTTTGGTGCTTCCGTGTATTAACACATTTTATGAATCGGAGACTATTGTTTTCGAATCTAGAGTACCAACCATAACAAAATGGAAGGGGGAGGCGACCAGGGAAAATGCGGCCTTATGGACCGGAATATGCTAGTGGCGAAGTTGGAGAACGTGCGAAAAGTCGACCGTATTCTAATGAAAAACTTGGTGGTGCAGGCGCAACAGCAAGAACTTTCTGGCGCAAATAGAACAGACTGCGGAGGAGAGTACCATTCAGTCAGTCCATGTTAACCACTGTGATATCAGCGCATGCAGCCAGCAGCAGCAGTTGACGGGCTTCGGAAGTATCGCGTTAGACGCGTGATGTCATCGCCACTCAGTCGCCGAGATAATCTGAAATTGTCGAGACGGCCTTTTGCGCGTCGTTTCCACTCGCTGCTGTGACCTAACTCTCGGACTCTTCGATACGTTCGGAGAGCCGCTCAGCGTTATCAGAGGGCCATTAAAACACACGCGGCCGTTTGAATCGCTAATCTCCCGCTACAGGTCGCTGGTAGTCTCCAGGGTCAGGAGAAAAAGAAGGCAGCAGCATCATGAGGTGCCGGCATACGCTAGAGAGATGGCCAGCCCGATGCTCCAGTTCCGTCAACTGTTCTTATCCTCGGATATTAGCTCGCTGTACAAATAATTATTTAAAGCACTAAAATATTATGATGTGCGGTAGGAAGAATTTTCCTGTGAATCAGGAAGGCAAACGAAAGACAAACTTAAAATTTAGGTATCCATTCACAGTGTGTTACGGGAAGTAAATACATACTTTATTTTACGGACTACAAGACACTACAGACTACAAGATACACCTTAATCTTTAAGCAATTTTTTAAAATAACATTTTTACCATTTTTATTATTAGATTTCGAAGTCCGACGAAAATCAAATTCTTAGTTTATAAAACCGAACTGGCCTTTAAAATCCCTGAAAATCGTCGTCCGAACCTTCTTCTTCTTCTTTCTATTCGTTGTCACCGCTGTTCTTTTCGTACATGAGCTGGTCTTCCCTGCCATCGGGAGCGTTACTTATGCCGCACTTCTTGAAAGATTTAACAGTAATATCTTCTCTCACTCTAGACCACCAGTGTTTTATACCGTTTTATTCACTGACACACCTGTTTGACTGTAGGTCGTTTTATAGCTCCCTTCGGCGTGAATTCATGTTGGGTTTCATCCGTCACCCGTTTGTTCCATCACTCTCTCATATACACTTTAAATGGTTTATTTGTCGAGACTTTAAGAGATTGCAATTGTGAAGTAAGTCCTCCCGGAATAACAGCAAACTGTGTGGTTCCCTGTCTCAAATTATGTTTAACACAATTTTTTCAGTGAATACATAGTGTGTTGTGTGGCGATCACTCTGTTGTAGAAATAATTCAAAAGCAATGACCGCTTAAATAGTGTTTACTGGATGACCGGTTATCCAGTAAACAGTATTCATGCGATCTTTTTTCAAATTACTACCAAATTCTTCTTCAATAGAGCACCTTCTTCTCCACACTCTGTTAATACATAATTTCATACCAGTCTCATCAATCCAACCCTTTTCATGTACGTGAACAACAACTCATGGCGGCATATCAGAATGTTTTGGCAGTGTTTTGCGCTTAAAAATGATCATTGGATTGAATTTTGTATCGTCAGCACACATTAAAGTACAACAGCGTAGTGCATTTTTTCGAGCCCACTTATTTTTATAGTTACAATTTTAGAGCCTTTCATGGCAACCGTTCTGTTACTTGGCACATCAAATGTCAGAGAATTTTCGCCCATACGTGTTATTTGGCTTAGTTCCTCATAAACGATGGAAAGATAACATTTTTTCTTCACATTCGTATGGCTTTTTCTGAGATATTTTGGTTTTGGTTTGCATTCTAACTTCATGACTCTTCATAAGCCTACAGCACCAAGCAACTCCATCCTTCATCTGTTAAATTCTACCCGTAGCCCTAACTTACGAGCATGTGTTTGAATCATATTTGTGTTTAATTCTAGTGTCATTTTGAAGGCGTCCTTGAATTCAGTTTTGGCTATTTTGCATTCAGTCCTCTGTTTGCACATTTAGTCTTACTCATTCGTTTTCAGTTTTTCTTTACTAGCCCGCCGATCGCGAATGGTCTTTTTTTGTTGGTGGAGGGCCGAAATGCCTCTCAGCTGCTATGTTTACATGTTTTTCTGCACATGCTGTTTCTTTTAATTTGTAGCACGCATCATTTGAATATCTTTTATTTTTTCCATTACTAAACTGTGGTTCATGGTGTGGGTTCCTGCAGTCATGTCCTAGTTCATGAACCACGGGCAACGTATGAGTGGCCAAGTAAGTGGTCCCGACAGTCGGGATACCAGTTACTTTGGAATAAGGCAGGACATCTCGGACATATTCTGAGTCGTGGTCACCTTTGTGCTCATACGGCAAAGACTACCAAACCCACCGGTTAGTTCCTCAACCGTTAGGCTTGATACCTAATGGGACTCGGGGCAAGTAAGGTTAGCAACCTGATTTCCTGGTACTTTAAATATGATGCTGGCAAGAATCAGAGCAAAATGCCTCGAACCTTAGGAGGTGACGGAGTCCCACCTCTAACTGACAAACCAGGGAATCCTAAGATACGACTTGGCAAACAAATGGTAATGAGATGGGGAGCCATTAATATCAATGGGGGCTACTCTGGTAAGAAGGTAGAGCTGGCAGAGGCTGCAAGTAAGATGGGGCTGGACGTTTTAGCTGTTAGTGACATTCGGGTAAGGGGTGAGAAAGAAGAGAAAGTGGGAGAATACAAGGTCTACCTGTCAGGAGTCAAATCAGGAATAGAACAGTGGGGTGTAGGGCTTTACATCAGGAAAGAAATGGAACCCAGAGTAGTTGCAATAAGGTATGTAAACGAACGACTGATGTGGATAGATTTGACTGTGTCTAGCAAGAAAATAAGGATTGTGTCCGTATATTCGCATTGTGAAGGGACAGATCAAGATAAGATGGATAGTTTTTATAAGGCACTCAGTGATGTAGTTGTTAGAATAAAGGACAAGGACAGTGTTCTACTCATGGGTGATTTTAACGCCAGGATTGGAAATCGAACAGATGGGTATGAAAAGGTTATGGGTAAATTTGGAGAGGATATGGAGGCCAACAGGAACGGGAAACAACTCTTGGATTTCTGTGCCAGTATGGGCTTAGTAATCACAAACTCCTGTTTTAAACATAAGAACATTCACCGGTATACTTGGGAAGGCAGGGGAACCAGATCTGTCATTGACTATATTATTCATCAGTCCCGTAGAACTTAGAACTACTTAAACCTAACTAACCTAAGGACATCAGACACACCCATGCCCGAGGCAGGATTCGAACCTGCGGCCGTAGCGGTCGCGCGGTTCCAGACTGTGGCGCCTAGAACCCCTCGACCACTTACTGTTTTGTTTCAATATGAAGAAACCAGCGTCTGAGTCTCAAAGAATCAGAATAGCGTATGGTAAGGACGCTATTAGTGACAGAACGTGTCGTGAGTGATTTCAATGCTTCAAGGACGGTGATTTTAACGTCGTAGACCGGCATAGTGGTGGAAGAGAGAATGTTTTCCAAGATGCAGACTTGGAGACATTGCTGAGTGAAGAGTCGCGTCAAACTCAAGAAGAATTGGTACGAATAGTGGGAGTGACACAGCAAGCCATTTCAAAACATCTCAAGGCTATGGCCATGATACAGAAAGAAGGAACTTGGGTCTCTGTGAGCTGAAACCAAGAGACGTTGAAGGCGTTTGTGTGTTTGTGAACAGTTGCTTCAGAGGCAAAAACGGAAGGGATTTCTGCATCATATTGTTACCGGGAACGAAAAATGAGTTTATTACGATAACCTTAAACGCAAAAAAGTATGAGGATATCCCGGCCATGCTTTCACGTCGACGGCCAAACCGAATATTCACGGCTCCAAGATCATGCTCTGCATTTGGTGTGACTAGCTCGGCGTCGTGTACTATGAGGTGTTAAAACCAAGTGAAACAATCACAGGTGATCGTTATCGAACGCAGTTAATGGGTTTGACCATAAAATTAAAAGACAAACGGCTGCAATACAGCGAGAGGCACGATAAAGCGATTTTGCAGCACGACAACGCTCGACCCCACGCTGCAAATGAGGTCAAAACGTACTTGGAAACGTTAAAGGGAAGTCCTACCTAACCTGTCGTATTCTCTAGACATTGCTCGCTCTGACTGTCACCTGTTTAGATCAATGGTGCATGGCCTGGCTGACCAACACTTCCGATCTCATGAAGAAGTCCCAAACTGGATCGATTCGTGGATCGCTTCCAATGGTAAACAATTTTTTCGACGCAGGATTCGTACATTGCCAGAACGATGGGAGAAAGTAGTGGCCAGGGATGGAAAATACTTTCAATGATACATCTGTGACCATTTTGTTTCATTAAAGCCCCAAATGTTGGGGAAAAAACAACGAATGATACATATGTAACCATTTTACTTCATTAAAGCCTCAAATGTTGGGGAAAAAACGGCGGAAGAAAAGTTGTACACCTTTTACATTCGTTTACAAGAGAATAACAGAATTAAGTACGTAGAAAAATCTCTGACGGGGGACCATCAGACCTGTTAATCATGGATTTTGATAAGTATTAGCTGTGTTGTAGACAGGTGAGACCTGAGTACTTACATGTGACGGCCTGTGGTTATCGTTGCAGACATTTTCTGCGTACCTTCTATACCTGTAACTTTAGTTGTGTTTCGACCAAGGGAGTGTAGCACAGTGGTTAAAGTACATTGCCACTATGCTGGCAGTGCGGGCTCAGGTCCCGCCCATGTACTCACACTTTTTCAGTTTCATTATATAGCTTATGTCATGCAAAATTATTCAAACGGAGTCATTTCCGCCACAGTGATTTCGTTAGTAAAGCAACCATTACAGCACAATTTCACCATTTGGTCGCTCGCTGTTGTCGTCACCTTACCTGTGCACGGTTGGTAAATTGCCCTGACGATGATACCAGCGCGGGTTGAAACCGGTTGGTGGCAAAATAAATAATGCGATTGCGACTGTCATTTTGCATAATTGATTGTAAATAAATTAATCGCTGTTATCTCCACACAACTATGTTGTCTAAAAATTCAGTACAGCACAATTTCTTCAAATACGTTTTCCGTTTGTTACAAGCAGATTACAGGTCGCCTTACTCGATTTCGCTTGCTGTGCTATAACAGAATTCCGAATGATAGAAGCAACCGCGCATTTTAAATAAGCTGTCGACTTTCAGGCACATGGATACTTCCAAAGAGCTACCGCAAACACATTTCTTTCAAATTCATAAAGACTGTTCAAAAATGGTTCAAATGGCTGCGACTTAAATTCTGAGGTCATCATTCGCCTAGAACTTAGAACTACTTAAACCTAACTAACCTAAGGACATCACACACATCCATGTCCGAGGCAGGATTCGAACCTGCGGCCATAGCGGTCGCTCGGCTCCAGATTGTGGCGCCTAGAACCGCACGGCCACTCCGCCCGGCATAAAGACTGTTATTCCTTCGATCAACTTCGATGTGGCCCTCGCATATTTTATTCTCCCTTTGAAAGCAGGTGTAACATATTGATAAAGAATTAAAGAATGTATTTTTATGACATTTTCTTTTGGATGTAATTTCTTTGATAGTATTTAGAAGCTCGGTAGCACTTTGAGTTTTTTTCATACAAATTTTAAACTGGCTGTAAAAATAAAAATCACCGGGTTGGAGAAGTGGAGCACATTTGGGTGGGATAACTTTTACAGTGCAGGTGCATGATCTTCTTTCGTCTACAAAGATCTGATCGGAAACATTTCACTGATCAGTCTGCCATCGCAACGAATCAGTGACGTAAAGAAAAATTCTTGTCCCATGTACGGAAGAATGACAGACTTTAAACACAATCGCGTAGCACTTTTGTGAAGTACCCTGATTTCGTACAGGTCACAATTACATTTTTAAATTTGTGAGTCAACTCTTGAACAAGTTGACCGAATTTAGTGAATGGTTCTTGCAAATATAAGTAAAAGTAAGCTAGTGTCTTTTCTGACGGCGTTATACACTGAATCCCCAAAGAAATTGATACACCTGCCTAATATCGTGTAAGGCGTCCGCGAGCGAGCAGAAGGGCCGCAACACGGCGTGGCATGGACTCAACTAATTTCTGAAGTAATGCTGGAGGGAACTAACACCATGAATCCTGCAGGGCTGCCCATAAATTCGTCATAGTACTAGGGGGTGGAAATCTCTTTTGAACAGCACGTTGCAAGGCATCAGAGATGTACTCAATAATGTACGTTTCTCGGGAGTTTGGTGGCCAGTGGAACTGTTTGAACTCAGAAGAAAGTTCGTGGAGCCAGTCTGTAGCAATTCTGGACGTGTGGGGCGTCGCATTTTCCTGTTGGAAATGCACAACGGACATGAATGGACGCAAGTGATTAGACAGGATGCTTACGTGCCAACTGTCAGTGTCGTATCTAGACGTATCAGGTGTTCCATATTACTCCTACGGCATAAGCCTCACACCAATACAAAGCCTTCACCAGCTTGAAAACTCCCCAGCTGACACGCAGGGTCCATGCACCCGTGAGGTTGTCTCCATACCCCTACACGTCCATCCACTGGATACAATCTGAAACGAGACTCGTACGACCAAGCAACGTATTTCCATTCATCAACAGTTCAATGTCGATGATGACGGACCCAGGCGAGGCGAAAAGCTTTGTGTCGTGCAGTCATCAAGGGTACATGAGTGGGCCTTCGGCTCCGAAAGCCCATATCGATGATGTTTCGTTAAATGGTTCGCATGCTAACACTTGCTGATGGCCCAGCTTTGAAACGTCATGCAATTTGGAGAAAAGTTGCAGTTCTGGCACGTTGAACGATTCTCTTCAGTCGTCGTTGGTCCCGTTCTTGCAGGATCTTTTTTCCGGACGCTGCGATTTCGGAGATTTGATGTTTTACCAGATTCCTGATATTCACGGTACACTCGTGAAATGGTCATACGGAAAATCCCCACTCCTTTGCTGCCTGGGTGTGCTGTGTCCCATCGCCCTTGCGCCGACTGTAACACCAGTTCAAAGTCACTTAAATCTTGATAACCTACCATTGCAGCAGCAGTAACCCTTCTAAGAACTGCGCCAGACACGTGTTGTCGCATATATGCGTTGCCGACCCCAGCGCCGTATTCTACCTGTTTGTATATCTTTGTATTTGAATACGCATGCCTATACCAGTTTCTTTGACGCTTGAGTGTATATTGTTTAATGTAAATCATTTCTGATTCTGTAATTTCCTTGTATTTTAGCACTGAAGATGGTTGTTTATAGACGAAATCTGGATAAGCACACGTAATAAAAACCAATGGGATTACGACTGACGTTCTTTCTTCTGATAAATACTGTGTCACACGAGACACCTATGTGCCCTTCACAGTGATCACTCAACATCTGGTCTGTTCATGCAACCTATATACCCTTCGATGTCCAGTAACGACACTAAACACGTAGAACACTAATACATCCTGTCAGTCGTTCTACCTGTCACAGAGAAGTGTAATCCTAATGATTTATATACCCTCCAATGGTGTATATGTACACAAAGTTACATCGACATCCAATCATGTCTTCCAGTTATTACACTATTTTGTAAGGCAGTGCACATTGAAGGAGATGTGTTTCTTGAGTCATTTTGGATCGTGGAATTTTGTGAGCAAGACCTTTTTTGGAATGTCTCCCACGGACATCCTGACGTTGCAAAGACAAATGCTTGATGAATATTCTCTAATGTTTCTGCTAATCCAACTTGGTCCATACCAGTCATCTGAAAAATATTCAGGATTTGGTAGACTGTGTGCCGTATAAGCAACATCTTTTGTGCCTGCTGTACACTTCCATGAGATTCATCCAGTTGCTTTCTCCACCACTAGATTTTTATTCTGGTACCACCTAATATATCTCCGAACAGGTACTCCTAGATGCTTGAGGTCTGTCTCTGAATCCAATGACTGATAGCCATGTGAGTAGAAGATGCTGTATTCCACGCAAATCTCCTACTCCAATACAACCACTTCGATTCAACGTACTTCAGCGTTTCCCTAGTCATACTTGAATGCAGAGAATTGTTTGAATAAGTTCTGGATATCACGCCCGAAATCAACGATTTCGCAGTTTTGACGTGAAAACATCTATTCACTCCTCCGTAAAACTTTCCTGTGTGACAACACACCGCTAGTAACTACAAGACTAATAATGCATAAGCAACGGTTGAGCACACAACGGATATGTACCAAGTGCATGCACCTGACTGTTACGAATTAACTTTGTGTAAAGTTGTAAAGTTGTGTAGCATGGTAACGCGTGATTCTGGGACGTTGATTCGGGTAACATTGTGAAGAGCTTGCAGGATACTAGAAGGACGCAAAGTGAGACAGTAAAAATATTCCTCAGAATATTAGCGAAAACCTGTATTAAATTTAAAATCACAAAATATTCTCGGGATTACATAAAACGCAAGTCAGACGAAAGCTCGCGTGGCAAAAAATCGACAAAGCCTAAAGTGTCATGTACCGAGCGAATGCGAGGTCTACCGCAGTGTTGAAAATGGGGCGAAATGACAACGGAAAGCAATTACGTAACTGCCCCCTCAGGAGCACAGTGGCCAACGAGTGGCCAAACTTGTGATTTACCTTTCCTGTAATAATTATGATACTCTTTGTAGCCACTGTACTAAAGACATTTATAATAAAATAACGTATTAATACGAAACACCTGTTATGATTTTATCCCGACGGTTCCACGGGAAATCTACTCCGCGGACCCGAACTGACCTAACCTGTTCTTTTTGTGTCTCCACAAACTATCAGAAACCTACTTGAAAGTGTCGCTGGCAGAATTCAAACCACCATAAATACGAAGGATAGACATAATTCACTCTAATGTTCACAAATATTCATCAGGTCCTGTACATCGCCCGACAGGGTTCGATGGAACAGTTAGCCGAGAGGTTGCATATACAAACCTTACGTCTCTGACATCTTCAACGTTTACATTATGATCGCTGTTTACGGACTACAAGACATAATTTTTTCTTCTAAAAATTGCGTCCAAAATTCGGGTGTGCATCCTACTCGAAGTTAATATAAAAATATTCAGTCTCTCATTTAAAATTCCCACCAGCTTAAAAGTAATGAAATTTTCGATACCGCGGGAAACCTTTCTCTATCTGCCAACATTGGATTCAACTGGCAGCCACAGGCACCCATTGCGACGAACATGAAGCTTGGCCGGCCGCGGTGGTCGTGCGGTTCTAGGCGCTGCAACCTGGAACCGCGGGACTGATACGGTCACAGGTTCGAACCCTGCCTCGGGCATGGATGTGTGTGATGTCCTTAGGTTAGTTACGTTTAAGTAGTTCTAAGTTCTAGGGGACTGATGACCTAAGATGTTAAGTCCCATAGTGCTCAGAGCCATTTGAGCCAAAACAGTAACACGACGAGAATTAGGCTAGTAAACTGATATTTTCAATCAAGAACAACTTTATGATGCGGACACAAATCGATTAATGTTTGAATGAGGTTATATTGACGGAGGTCCAAGCTAACTGCCTGACGTCTGCGAACTGTTTCTTTCGACCGCTACTTACCGTTGTTGCCACCTATGGGCAAACGGGGAAGCAAAGTTATGCACCTTGTAAAAGAAATGAGACATGGTTTTTGTTGTCTACGCTGCTATTAGTCAGACTAATTCTGCTGTATTTCTCCACTTGCATCATCAAGAGACAAATGCAATGATATTTGGAACAAAAACTCCTTTACTGACACTTAGAACCATCGTTTCCCTGGCATGGGACTTACAACGTTCTTAACATATCATCAGTTTTTTTGGATGCAAATAACCTAGGTACAAAACCGATACATGATTTTTTACTGCCATCACAAATGTGAGAGAAAGTTTTCTACTTCTTCCAGTCTACAGATGTCGATGTTGAATTTTTAGAGTAAGTTCTAAAACAGAAACAAATCTTCCACTAAAACAAGTCACCCCACTCAACGTGCTTTGCGACTCACTAACATTAGCTTCGCACACACAATAAAAGAATGATCGTCTCGCTTTCATTTCGAACAGCCTTCAGATAGACCGTGCGAAATGTAATCAAGAGACGAAGCGAGCAATATAAACACTGAGAGAGAGAGAGAGAGAGAGAAATGCAGGAAAGTTAGTTTAACTGAAATCAATGAGCGCACACATTCAGTTTACCTGAGATTCTGCAACGCACTGACGTGCAGGAACTGCCGGAATGCCGTTAGCTGTGATGTGCTTTCACCAACAACACACGCCTGAGCGTTTCTAGCTTCCTCAGGCGCTGCCTTCCCAGCCGATTCAGAGATACGCTTGAGACGCATATATAAGTCAGTTTTACTGCCAGTTCTGCCGCCATCAAGAAAGGAAAACTTAACGGTACAGCCGTCAGACCATCTTCATTTCTTTTCTGTTTTATTGGCCAGTCGTTGAAAAAATAAAGTATTACGACGCGGACAGTAAAAGATAGTGGTGGCCTTTTGTCGTTTCCGGAGGAATGAATGCGGCCTTGCCTTCCTCGCAATGCTGCGCGTCGGGTGGTAAACTTGAAAGTGCAGTGACGCACTTCCGGCTACAGAACTCCCAGGCACTAAATTGAACTTTCTGCGCGCTGCAGGGGGGCAGGCTGAAGAGGAAACGACAACTGAAGAGGAAACGATACGTTGTTGATGTTATTGATGTTGTTGTTGTTGATGATGATGATGATCATATTGGTTTTGGGGCGTTCAGCAGCAGGGTTGTTATAGCCTTTGCAGAATTTATTTTTCTAAACCCCTAACGTGGTCTATAGTCACCCAGAATCCTCGGTTGCCTATCTCACTGCCTCAAGTGGCAACAAATATTTGATTTTCAGTATTGCATGTAGTTACTGAGCGAAATTAAGAAGTTAAAATACTGTCATAATCCACTCTAAGAACTACAATATTATGTTAAGTCAAGTATTGCAGTTATAAATTGTGTATACGATGTGTGGCTACGAAATAACAACATTTATTTCAAAAATTACATATTTAGTTGTTGTCACACTCAACATACTTCTCCCTTCTATCCCTACAACGCTCAATGTGAATTCTCTTCCACTGCTTCAACGGACCTCCCTTAACAGGACTGTACCAAGACGGTCGAAACGTCGGCAATTTGCTTGTTTTAGTAATTTCAAATGACGCGACCCATTACCCAAAATTATTTTATCCGAAAAAGACTAGAATTTTGTCCCTTTTACTATGTAAGTAGGCTGTTTAGGTTCTTATGTAACGCCACATAGCGCTCTGTATGAAAATTACTGGCTGTGCTGTGTGAAGTCTGTGGCTGGTTTGCATTGTTGGAATTTGCTATTGTAGTGTTGGGCAGTTGGCTGTTAACAGCGCGTAGCGTTGCGCAGTTGGAGGTGAGCCTCCAGCAGTGGTGGATGTGGGGAGAGTTTTGAGAGGGGATGATCTGGACGTGTGTCCATCAGAGACAGTAATTTTGTAAGACTGGATGTCTTGAACGACTTTTGAACACTATTAAGGTAAATAAATTGTTTGTTCCTTATCAAAATCTTTCATTTGCTAACTATGCCTATCAGTAGTTAGTGACTTCAGTAGTTAGAATCTTTTATTTAGCTGGCAGTTGTGGCGCTCGCCGTATTGCAGTAGTTCGAGTAACTAAGATTTTTGTGAGGTAATTGATTCATGAAAGGTATAGGTTATTGTTAGTCAGGGCCATTCTTTTGTAGGGATTTTTGAAAGTCAGATTGTGTTGCTCTAAAAATATTGTGTGTCAGTTTAGTGTTGATCAGAATAAGTAAAGAGCAAAATGTCTGAGTACGTTCAGTTCTGCGCAGCTGTTTGAAAATCAAATAACGTAAGGGGTTTACCAGCAGAGTAATTCAATAATTTTTCTAAGTGGACGTTTTACTGCAGATATGACCCTGGTGAGTACATAAGTCATCTGGTGCTAGGTCATCTGAATAAGCTGGCTGCTCTAACACTGGGATGCTCTGCCAGCCGCGATAGCCGTGCGGTTCTGGCGATGCAGTCCGGAACCGCGGGACTGCTACGGTCGCAGGTTCGAATCCTGCCTCGGGCATGGATGTTTGTGATGTCCTTAGGTTAGTTATGTTTAAGTTGTTCTAAGTTCTAGGGGACTTTGACCTAGGATATTGAGTCCCATAGTGCTCAGAACCATTTGAACCATTTTTTTGGGGATGCTCTAATTAGCTAGAAGCCTGTTAACATGCGAGAGTTGGTGTGATTCTTCAATTTCTCCAGGAGTATATTTATAAAGCTCTGCAGGTTTCGCGACGAACTTCTTCAGCAGCTTCAGGGGGAAGTCGAGTGGCTGTTTGTTCCACTTTGCTAATGATGTCAGCAATGGCTACATCTTTAGGACTCGGAGAGAAATTCAATCCTTTCTTAAGAACTTAAATAGCGTCATCATCCATTTCCTTGTTAGTGAGATTGATGATGGTCTCAGAGCTCTAACCAAAACAAAGCTGATGAAACCGAACATCTCCTACAGGGATAGGGCCGCCTTACGGGAGCTAAGAAAAGATCCAGACAAGGGCAACGCAACAGAGATCCAACCCGACAGGATTATGCTGAGAAGATGCGGGGCCTACTTGGTGACAGCGCATACCGCAAGATTGACACCGACCCAACCAAGAGGATCGAGAGGAAGTCTCTGGCGCTTCTCAAGGATTCCAGCTTCCCTGACGAGATTACCAAGAAGCTACGCCCGAGGCCTGCTGTTCGTCCTACACTTTACGGACTGCCGAAGGTGCACAAGGAATCGATTCCGTTGCGTCTCATTGTCAGCAGTATTGGTGCCCCAACGTACCTTCTCGCCAAGCACCTCAAACAAGTGCTTAGCCCTTACGTTGGGAGATGTACACACCATATCCGTAACTCCGTGGATTTCCTAGGACGCATCAACAACCATGCGCTTAAGTAATCTGACATATTGGTGTGCTTCGACGTGGTATTTCTATTCACTAAAGTTCCGTTACAAAAATCCATGGAACTCATCAGCCAGACATTTGACGAAGAGACCACCAACCTTTTCAGACATGTTCTGACATCAACTTATTTCTTATCTGACGGTGAATACTACAAACAGACAGAAGGAGTAGCCATGGGGAGTCCATTCTCACCCGTTGTCGCAAATATATACATGGAACATTTCGAGGAAGAAGCTCTTGAATCAGAACATCTAAAACCCATATGTTTCTTTAGATATGTGGATGATACCTTCGTTTTCTGGCCACATGGAAGAGATAAACTGGAAGACTTCCTCACACATCTCAACTCCAGATACGAGAATATTAAGTTAACCATGGAGATCGAAACGGATGGGATGCTCCCTTTCCTAGATGTTCTGATTAGAAGACGAGCTGATGGCACTTTGGGCCACGGCGTGTGTAGGAAGAAGACACACACCGATTTGCGGCCTACATGCGGATAGCTGCCACCACCCGGCACAAAAGAATGGCGTGCTCAAAACTCTTGTACACAGGGCTCACACCATCTGCGACAGGGACAGTGTCCAACAAGAATTGGACCGTCTAAAGACCGTGTTTCGGAAGAACGGTTACAACTAAGGGCAAATTCGGAAGGCTCTACATCCCACACCTGCAGCACCGGCGGAAACTGAGGATGAACCTCAGGAGGAGGCGGCCTTGGCTGTTATTCCGTTTTGTGGGGCCTTATCCGGAGAAATTGGACGCATTTTACGTAAACACCAAGTGGAAACCATCTTCCGTCCTCGAAGCAAAACCAAGAGCCTTCTTGGTAGTTTCAAGGACAATCTTGGTCTATGTAAATCAGGGGTTTATCAGATACCTTGCCAATGCGGTAGTGTATACATAGGGCAGACCATTCGTACCATTGAGAAACGATGCTGAGGACATCAACGGCACACTAGACTGCAACAACCCAGCAAGTCGGCAATCGCTGAGCATTGCCTGTCGGAACTCCACTGCATGGATCATGACCAAATGAATGTCCTGACACAGACTTCCAAATACTGGGACTGTGCCATCAAAGAAGCCACAGAGATCAGAGTAAGGGAGCCACAACTAAATCGTGACAGCGGA
Organism: Schistocerca gregaria; assembly: GCF_023897955.1. Classification (NCBI taxonomy): domain Eukaryota; kingdom Metazoa; phylum Arthropoda; class Insecta; order Orthoptera; family Acrididae; genus Schistocerca; species Schistocerca gregaria. The sequence goes on along the minus strand of NC_064927.1, from coordinate 357,325,675 downwards.
TACATCCTTAGGAAGGAGTGGGAACCCGCGATCACCCGGATTAAGAAGAAAAAGGATGTTTCCCAGAGTGTACAGACTTCGGGGGAGGAGGGAAGAATAACGAGAGCGGTGCCGGAAGACCATACTGAACGATAAGACCTATGACGCAGCGCCCAGACGGCGGAAGCACGGACGCTGTACCTGGACCGCGCTCGGGACGCAGACCGCACCGAGTCATAGGAAGCGCCTAAGGGAGGAGCGGGAGGGGGATTGTCGTGTTTATACATGGCGCCGGCCCACCGCCGGTCGGTACATCAGCGCACCTGATGATGGCAACGTGGTCTATAGGCGAAATATTGTGTTCTATGTACACTCATACCAGGCTGTTCACCTGAGATTTATTTCGTCAACGAGGGATGGAACTTAAATGGTGCAACTCTTTATTCACAACCGATATAATAGAGTTACATGTTTGCACCTGTTACTGTCCTTCAAAGTAGTCACCAGCGTTGTGTAGAACCCAATGCCAGCGATGTGGAAAGCGTAGTATGCCATTAGCAGAGCCTGTTCTATTCATGGTGCGAATGGACAGGTCTACTGCCTCTCGAATCTCTGGAACAGTTCTGAAGCGAATGCCACGAACTGGTTCCTTCATCTTCGGGTTCAAATCAGTGTCACGAGGACTTACGCCCGGGGAGTACCGTGGATGGTACAGCACTTCCCAGTCCCATCGATCGAACAGAGCAGCCACCTCTTGCGCTGTATGCGTCCGCGCATTGTCGTGCAAAATGATGGGTGGGCTACGCTGAAAGTGTCTCCGCTGCTTTCGTAAAGCTGGTCGCAGGTGATGATCCAAAAACGAACGGTAATACTGTACATTGACGGTATGCCCTGGAGGAACGTAATACGTTAGGATAACACCGTCACCATCGTACACGAGAATTACCATAATTTTTGACCGATCCATTCGCACCATCAACAGAACAGGCTCTACTAACGGTATACTACGCCTTCCACATCGCTGGCAACGGGTTCTACACAACGCTGGTGACTACTTTGAAGGGCAGTAACAGGTGCAAACATGTAATCCTTTTGTACTGGTTGTGAATAGATAGTTGCCTCTTTATAAGTTCAACCCTCGTAGAATGCGGTATGAACCGGTGCGTTGTCTCGATGCAGAGCCCATTTCTTCCAAAACTTGGGTCGTTTTTTTTATTTTCTTGCGGAGCTGAGCAAGATCCTTCAGGAACCCAGTGGAAATACACAATTCCATAAATATTGGAAAATTAAAACTTTGAATCTTGATTTTCTTATTCGATTTTTTCCGCTCTCGGCAAAGTTGGACACCTCCAGTACATGGACTGGCGCTTAGTTTCGGATCGTAAGTGAAAAACTAAGATACTTCGCTTGTTATCATTCTTTCCAAGAAATTACGATCATTTTCAATGGCATTAAGTGCCAGTACAAGCATTTTTGTGAGAATTTCTCGAAACAGTTTCGCACACACTTTTCTCATGTTAAATCGGTCACACAGAATTTTCCTTACGTATTCTTTGTCACTTCCTACAACTTCAGCAATCGATCGAACACTAGACTGACGGTCAGGTCGAATCATACTATCTGCTTTTTCGAAATTTTCATCCATTTTTTATGCTGAAGGGCATCCCAGCCGTGAATCATCTTCAACGTCTTCACGGCCAGCTTGGGAAAGCCTGAACCACCAAAAAATTTCTTTTAGTAAAAGACAGGATTCAGTTGCAAATTTTCCAAGTTTCATGTGAAACATAAAGATAATTCGTTGCTGTGTTATTACACTTATCATTTTCCTGCCAAAACAAAATAACATATCTCACACAAACGAAGGCCATGGCCATACTGATTCGTCTACAAACACCAGAGATGACGCATTCGACTGAGAAGCCTTCATGCTTCACAGCCATTGGTCGTTCATCTCTGGCGCATGCTTACTGACTCTGTGACAGCAGCAGTCTCATTATTTTATACCACACCTCATATGTCGTGAGGTACCGTACCTCACAGTGCGCAAATTGCTCTCGTTATACTCACCCAGTAGTTTAGAATGAGAGGACTTAGCGACTTCCAAGAAACGTTACACATAATTTCAAACTATTCTCAAACTTTTTCTAGTTGACATCCTTACTAAACTATTGAAACGAAAATGTTGATCGCTTACTTTATTTTCGTTGTTCGTGCAGTAAAGCTACTGCATAAGCTATTACATTTTAATTTATTACTTCTTTACTACTAATTCTATTAGCAACAAATTTTTCAGGCAGTACCCACACATGCTGTTTAACGCAGATACAAAATTATATCATTGCACGACACATAGTTCATCAGATACGTGTTAAACATGGTGGTGCAGATTTACTGGTATGAACTAAATGCTTAAGTCCACTAAGCAGTCTTCTTGAAATCATGTTCCTGCCAAGAAATCTCCTTGGGACACTGACCCAGCCGTCCGTGGTGGCCGAGCGGTTCATTTGCGTCACTGCTGATACGGTAGGCATTAATTAATTATTAAATAGAATGTGGCGGTGCGGTTCTAGGCCCTTCAGTCTGGAACCGAGCGACCTCTACGGTCGCAGTTTCAAATCCTGCCTCTGGCATGGATGAGTATGATGTCCTTAGGTTAGTTAGGTTTAAGTAGTTCTAAGTTCTAGGGGACTGATGACCTTAGCTGTTAAGTCCCGTAGTGTTCAGAGCCATTTCAACCATTTTTGAAAACTGGCCCACGGACACACATTGGAGACATGAAAGACAATCTGGCAATGACAACAGCGGTAGTGGTGGCTTTTCAATGAATTAAAATTGTATAACGACATCATGCTCCTTCCTCGCGCTTAAATAAAACTACACTCCTGGAAATGGAAAAAAGAACACATTGACACCGGTGTGTCAGACCCACCATACTTGCTCCGGACACTGATCACACGCACGGCACAGCGGACACACCACGAACCGCGGTGTTGGCCGTCGAATGGCGCTAGCTGCGCAGCATTTGTGCATCGCCGCCGTCAGTGTCAGCCAGTTTGCCGTGGCATACGGAGCTCCATCGCAGTCTTTAACACTGGTAGCATGCCGCGACAGCGTGGACGTGAACCGTATGTGCAGTTGACGGACTTTGAGCGAGGGCGTATAGTGGGCATGCGGGAGGCCGGGTGGACGTACCGCCGAATTGCTCAACACGTGGGGCGTGAGATCACCACAGTACATCGATGTTGTCGCCAGTGGTCGGCGGAAGGTGCACGTGCCCGTCGACCTGGGACCGGACCACAGCGACGCACGGATGCACGCCAAGACCGTAGGATCCTACGCAGTGCCGTAGAGGACTGCACCGCCACTTCCCAGCAAATTAGGGACACTGTTGCTCCTGGGGTATCGGCGAGGGCCATTCGCAACCGTCTCCATGAAGCTGGGCTACGGTCCCGCACACCGTTAGGCCGTCTTCCGCTCACGCCCCAACATCGTGCAGCCCGCCTCCAGTGGTGTCGCGACAGGCGTGAATGGAGGGACGAATGGAGACGTGTCGTCTTCAGCAATGAGAGTCGCTTCTGCTTTGGTGCCAATGATGGTCGTATGCATGTTTGGCGCCATGCAGGTGAGCGCCACAATCAGGACTGCATACGACCGAGGCACACAGGGCCAACACCCGGCATCATGGTATGGGGAGCGATCTCCTACAATTGCCGTACACCTCTGGTGATCGTCGAGGGGACACTGAATAGTGCACGGTACATCCAAACCGTCATCGAACCCATCGTTCTACGATTCCTAGACCGGCAAGGGAACTTGCTGCTCCAACAGGACAATGCACGTCCGCATGTATCCCGTGCCACCCAACGTGCTCTAGAAGGTGTAAGTCAACTACCGTGGCCAGCAAGATCTCCGGATCTGTCCCCCATTGAACATGTTTGGGACTGGATGAAGCGTCGTCTCACGCGGTCTGCACGTCCAGCACGAACGCTGGTCCAACTGAGGCGCCAGGTGGAAATGGCATGGCAAGCCATTCCACAGGACTACATCCAGCATCTCTACGATCGTCTCCATTGGAGAATAGCAGCCTGCATTGCTGCGAAAGGTGGATATACACTGTAGTAGTGCCGACATTGTGCATGCTCTCTTGCCTGTGTCTATGTGCCTTTGGTTCTGTCAGTGTGATCATGTGATGTATCTGACCCCAGGAATGTGTCAATAAAGTTTCCCCTTCCTGGGACAATGAATTCACGGTGTTCCTCGCCGATACCCCAGGGGCAACAGTGTCCCTAATTTGCTGGGAAGTGGCGGTGCGGTCCCCTACGGCACTGCGTAGGATCCTACGGTCTTGGCGTGCATCCGTGCGTCGCTGCAGTCCGGTCCCAGGTCGACGGGCACGTGCACCTTCCGCCGACCACTGGCGACAACATCGATGTACTGTGGAGACCTCACGCCCCACGTGTTGAGCAATTCGGCGGTACGTCCACCCGGCGTCCCGCATGCCCACTATACGCCCTCGCTCAAAGTCCGTCAACTGCACATACGGTTCACGTCCACGCTGTCGCGGCATGCTACCAGTGTTAAAGACTGCGATGGAGCTCCGTATGCCACGGCAAACTGGCTGACACTGACGGCGGCGGTGCACAAATGCTGCGCAGCTAGCGTCATTCGACGGCCAACACCGCGGGTCCTGGTGTGTCCGCTGTGCCGTGCGTGTGATCATTGCTTGTACAGCCCTCTCGCAGTGTCCGGAGCAAGTATGGTGGGTCTGACACACCGGTGTCAATGTGTTCTTTTTCCATTTCCAGGAGTGTCTTACATAAAACATTGGACAACTTCTTGTTTTTTGTTCGTTAAATGTTAGGTGTAGAGAATAACGCTCTAGTCCTGTACGTCTCCGTTCTTCACAACTCTCTCAATTGACACTTTGCACTAACCAGAGAATATGGATTAATTACAGAGAATAGGAAATGTTCAGTATCTAGGAGAACAGTCGCATTCTGGACATAAAAGCCGCGAGTAGCAAAAAGGAATAAGTGAAAGAAAACTTTTATTTAGGAAGCAGTATCACGCGAGATAATTGGTACAAGGACTAATGATAGGCTAGACGAAAAAATGTGAATGACACAGAGGAAAAACTGAGAGAACATTTAGTAAGGAAGATCGTAAGACATAGTCGACGCAACGGACCTATCAAAACCAAATGGTGCAGGTGAAGAGAGTTTCCTTCCACTAAACGATTCTACTGGTCAAAAATTAATGTAGAATCGAGGACGATATTTACGAAGACTAGGTATAGAGTTACGTGGAAATGAAATGAAGCGCCGGCCGGTGTGTCCACGCGGTTAAAGGCGCTACAGTCTGGAACCGCGTGACCACTACGGTCGCAGGTTCGAATCCTGCCTCGGGCATGGATGCGTGTGATGTCCTTAGGTTTGTTAGGTTTAAGTAGTTCTAAGTTCTAGGGGACTGATGACCTAAGATGTTAAGTCCCATAGTGCTCAGAGCCATTTGAACCATTTTTGAAATGATACGTGGGAAAACCAGAGAAGAATGAACTGGAAACATATGGAACGTGTTGCTCCCAGGAAATATTGAATATTAAGCAGATACGCCATCCAGTCACACTGATGTGGCCATGTGTCAAAATATCCATCATTTTGATTTGCAGCTCCTTGTATTGGCCGTGTCTGCAGTTCAAATTGTTGGATGTGAGGTCCGCCATTTATGCAAAACACCGTTTTTCTCAGTACCTAAACATGTTTCGGCACAACTGTGCCATCATCAGTGGGCTTTCGTTTTTATTTATTCTGCAATGTGAATATTTTTGTTAAATGATTATAAAATTAAGTGTATTTTTAGGTCAAACAACATATCGTTTCTTTTGTAAATACCTTTACATTTGGTGTGCATGAATTTTCCGGAACACTTGTGTGTTAATTACTGCTGGTAGCTTGTCATCTGCAACCAAACGATGTTGATGAGAAAGTTTTTTGCTGGGAGTTAACCTACCTTCTAAAATTTTTCAAGATGTTTTCGCGCCTTTATTCGTTTTTATTTACGTTTTCGTGTGGCAAGCACTTTCATTCTCCGCATCTTGCTGAGGTGTTGTGATGCACACGTCACTATAACAAGTATTTTCCACAAATAACGTAGTAGAACACTTTTCACTTCACCAAAACACAGTGTCATTATGGTTTGTTATGTGTCCCAGCGCAGTCAGTGTTCATATGTTCGCCAGAGAGACCGGCGCTAAACTTGAATTTTGTTTGCATTGTGTGTGTGTGTGTGTGTGTGTGTGTGTGTGTGTGTGTGTGTGTGTGTGTGTGCGTATGTGCGTACATGCCAAAAAGGTGAACTTAAATTAGACATGTCGACTTACAACCCGTTGCATGAAACACGCTCCGCTCGATGAACGTCACAATGTGGCGGAATTTGCGGACCCCAATCCACAAAGAGCCGGTCACGAAACAAATCAGAAGCTTAAGCGTACACCTTTAATGAATGCTATTCCTTATTTGATGATTGCTGTGGATCTGGAAGACTTAAATCCAGCAACAAAGAACCCACCATGCCTCCAGACGATTACCCTCAAGATATTTAGCGGCGAGAATTTGTGAGGGGAGATTTGGAGCCGGCCGCTGTGGCCGAGCGGTTCTAGGGGCTTCAGTCTCGAACCGCGAAACCGTTACGGTCGCAGGTTCGAATCCTGCCGAACTATCAGTTTAATAAGCCATTGCTGCAAAATACTAATACGATTTCTTTACAGACGAATGGAAAAACTGGTAGATGCCGACCTCGGGGAAGATCAGTTTGGATTCCGTGAACACGTGAGGCAATACTGACCCCATGAATTATCCTAGAAAATAGATTAAGGAAAGGCAAACCTATGATTCTAGCACTTGTAGACTTAGAAAAAGTTTTTGACAATGTTGACTAGAATACTCTCTTTCAAATTCTGAAGGTGGCAGGGATAAAATACATGGAGCGTAAGGCTATTTATAATTTGTACAGAAACCAGATGGCAGTCATAAGAGTCGAGGGCCAAGAAAGGAAAGCAGTGGTTAGGAAGGGAGTGAGACAGGTATATTGAGCAAGCAGTAAAGGAAACAAAAGAAAAATTCGGAGTAGGAATTAAAATCCATGGAGAATAAATTAAAACTTTGAGGTTCACCGATGACATTGTAATTCTTTCAGAGGCAGCGCAGGACCTGGAAGAGCAGCTGAACGGAATGGACATGGTCTTGAAAGGAGGATAGAAGATGAACATCAACAAAAGCAAACCGAGGATAATAGAATGTAGTCGAATTAAATCGGGTGATGCTGAGGGTATTAGATTAGGAAATTAAACGCTTAAAGTAGTAAATGAGTTTTGCTATTTGGGGAGCAAAATAACTGAGAATGGTCGGAGTAGAGGAGATATAAAATGTAGACTGGCATTGGCAAGGAAAGCGTTTCTGAAGAAGAGAAATTTGTTAACATCGAGTATCGATTTAAGTGTCAGGAAGTCATTCCTGAAAGTATTTGTATGGAGTGTAGCCTTGTACGGAAATGATACGTGTATGACATATAGTTCAGACAAAAAGAGAATAGGTGCTTTCGAAATGTGGTGCCACAGAAGAATGCTGAAGATTAGATGGGTAGAGCACATTACTAATGAGGAGGTATTGAATAGGATTGGGGAGAAGAGAAATTTGTGGCCCAATTTGACTAGAAGAAAGGATCGGTTGGTAGGAAATATTCTGAGGCATCAAGGGATCACCAATTTAGTATTGGAGCCCAGCGTGGAGGGTAAAAATCGCAGAGGGAGACCAAGCTATGAATACACTAAACAGATTCAGAAAGATGTAGGTTGCAGTAGGTACTGGGAGGTGAAGAAGCTTGCACAGGATAAAGTAGCATGGAGAGCTGCATCAAACCAGTCTCTGGACTGAAGACCACAACAACAACAATTACATTCTGTATCTTGATGTACAGCAATCCGTTCATTATTAAATTATTCATCACGAAGGAACTATCTGGATAGACTGGAAATCGGTAGGTGTGACGTACATGGACAGTCAAACAAATGATTAGAGTTTTAGACAAATTAGATGATATGTTCAAGAGAAAGGGCTTCACAAGTTGGGCAAGTCAAAAAGGCGTTGGTCAACCTCTGACCTTTATGCAAGCAGTTATTCGGGATGGCACACATTGACAGAGTTGTTGGATGTTCTCCTGAGGGATATCGTACCAAATTCTACCCAACTGGAGCATTAGATCGTCAAGATACCCAGATGATTGCAGGGTCATGACCATAATGCTCCAATCGTGCCCAATTGGGGAGCGATGTGGTGAGTTCCTGGCCAAGGTTTGGCAAACACGATCAGAAGAAACTCTCGTCGTGTGGAGAAGGGCATAGTGTTTCTGAAATGTAAGCCGGCTGGACCACTCTGGTCGCAGGTTCGAATCTTGCCTCGGGCATGGATGTGTGTGATGTCCTTAGGTTAGTTAGGTTTAAGTAGTTTTAAGTTCTAGGGGGCCGATGACCTCAGATGTTAAGTCCCATAGAGCTCAGGGCCATTTGAACAAACGTTTGTTTCCATGTTACGACTCATTTCCTCCACCGAGATTCAACGGGATCAGATTGTAAATTTTCACAATCGTCCTGTGTGCGCTGAGTCAATCCCAACGCAACTGTCGAAGCAAATCATCAACAAAGATTTTCTATTAATATTTGGGCCGGCATTGTTGGTGACTCTTTGATAGGGCCTCACTTTCTTCCTCTCAATCTCAACTGTCAAAATTATCATAACTTCGTAGAGAATGTTCTTCCGGGTCTATTAGCAGATGTGCATTTAGCTGTGTGACAAACACATTCTATTCATTATGCCTGCCATCATCGGCGATGATGTGGCGCTGACGAATAGCGAAATTCTGCATAACCCGCTGAAGTGTCGGAACATCGATGCTGTCGATAACCTCCTGAACGGCTGTTTTCAGCTCAAAGCCATTTGAACCATTTTTTGAAGATTTGGAGGGTCTGAACCCCATCAGAGCAGTCGTATTTCCAGTGCATATCACGACAGACGTAATTGTGGCGAGTATCAGGATATGGAACATCTCCTGATCTTTGCTAACTGTGCCAGTAAATGCACTCTCTATGAGTTATGGCGTGGAAGTGCCTAGATTTGGTGTATGTCTGGAGTACATTTCCACACTCTTGAGTAGTACCAACAGAGAGGTACAGAGAAGTTGATATTATGGTATAGAGTGTTTCTCGTGGTTAGGCTGTGGTCCCCTACCTCAAGAAAACGCTAAATGCGGAAAGTCCTCTTCCTCCTCTTAGGAAAACGCTAAATGCGGAAGGAATGGTCACATTTCACAGCGCGATGTACTACGTACAGTACGAAGACAGTTTTCAGACGATAAGTGTGTCAGTATGGCAATGGACACTGTCATAAAGCGGTATCTGTGAGGCAATGGTTTGAAGACAACAAAATTCCTGAACTGTACTGGCCTGCCCTAAGTCCCGATCTGAACCTAATGGAACACCTTTACGGTAGAATGAGGACACCGCTTCACACTCTTTAGAAATAACGGCTGCCATTCCTCCACAAATATTGATAAACGTCACTGAAAGTATCCATCCGCAGTAGAGTTCAAGCCTTTATAATGGTGGAGGGTGGACACACCACCTATTACTGTCCACTAAAATGTGTTTACATACTTTTGATGAGACAGTGTATAGCGATGAGTTAATGCGCAAATCAAATGACCATTTTTTACTCTTTTAAGAAGTGCCATACACAGACTTGAATACCCATCAACAATTTAATACACTACTGGCAATTAAAATTGCTACACCAAGAAAAATGCAGATGATAAACGGGTATTCATTGGACAAATATATTATACTACAACTGATATGTGACTACATTTTCACGCAATGTGGGTGCATAGATCCTGAGAAATCAGTACCCAGGACAACCACCTCTGGCCGTAATAACAGATTGATACGCCTGGGCATTGAGTCAAACAGAGCTTCAACACGATACCACACTTCATCAAGAGTAGTGGCTGGATTATTGTGACAAGCCAGTTGCTCGGCCACCATTGACAAGACGTTCTCAATTAGTGAGAGATCTGGAGAACGTGATGGCCAGGCAGCAGTCGAACATTGTCTGTATCCAGAAAGGCCCGTACAGGATCTGCAACATGCGGACGTGCATTATCCTACTGAAATGTAGGGTTTCGCAGGGATCGAATGAAGGGTAGAGCCACGGGTCGTAACACATCTGAAATGTAACGTACACTGTTCAAAGTGCCGTCAATGCGAACGAGACGTGTAACCAATGGCACCCCATACCATCACGCCAGGTGATACACCAGTACGGCGATGACGAATACACGCTTCCAATGTGCGTTCACCGCGATGTTGTCAAACACGGATGCGACCATCATGATTCTCTAAACAGAACCTGGATTCATCCGAAAAAATGACTTTTTGCCATTCGTGCACCGAGGTTCGTCGTTGAGTACACCATCGTAGGCGCTCCTGTCTGTGATGCAGCGTCAAGGATAACCTCAGCCATGGTCTCCGAGCTGATAATCCATGCTGCTGCAAACGTCCTCGAACTGTTCTGTGCAGATGGTTGTTGTGTTGCAAACGTCCCCATCTGTTGACTCAGGGATCGAGACGTGGTTGTACGATCTGTTACAGCCATACGGATAACATGTCATCTGGACTTCTACTGATACGAGGCAGTTGGGATCCGGCACAGCGTTCCTTATTACCCTCCTGAACCCACTGATTCCATATTCTGCTAAAAGTCATTGGATCACGACCAACGCGAGCAGCAATGTCACGGTACGATAAACCGCAATCGCGATAGGCTACAATATGACATTTACCAAAGCCGGAAACGTGATGGTACGCATTTCCCTTCCTTACACGAGGCATCACAACAACGTTTCTCCATGAAATGCCGGTCAACTGCTGTTTGTGTATGAGAAGTCGATTGGACACTTTCCTCATGTAGGTGTCGCCACCGGCGCCAACCTTGTGTGAAAGCTCCGCAAAGCTGAACATTTGCATATCACAGCATCTTCTTCCTGTCGGTTAAATTTCGCGTCTGTAGCGCATCGTTTTCGTGGAGTAGGAATTTTAATGGCCAATAGTGTAATATGACGAAGGGTACACCCACAAAAATGGGCGGGCTAGCATGACGAATTTTGTAAGGATTCTTTGTGGTTGCTCAGCTTCGGGCTTAGTTCCCTGAGCTGAGCAGTTTGGCTGGCTGGTACGGAGGTTCTACCAGTAGCACGTGATGCTACAGTGAGGTGCACAGGGGGCAGCGGCCGCCGCAGCAGAGGCCAGAGCGGCACGTGCGGCGCCCGTCGGCTTTAACCTGGTAATCCGGGGAGGAGAAGCGGCGCGACGCGAGCGCCGGTCGACAGTGCTATCGATAATTACCACTCGCAGCCGCGCCGTCCCACACAAACACTCGCCGTCCGGTTCCGTCCGTACGTCAACAGAGCAGAATAGGAGAAGAGAGCTACAACAGTCAGGGCCGGCCGTCACCCACCAACCCCGCTGACAATCGAGCGAACCTGGACAGCGGCGCGCGACTGCGTGTAACAGCACCATAGCTGAAACTAGGCTTGTGCCTGGATTCATAACATCCAGACAGAATTGAACACTTTGCTTTCAATACACATACACTACTGGCCATTAAAATTATTACACCTCGAAGATGACACGTAATTTAACCGACAGGAAGAAGATGCTGTGATATGCAAATTATTAGCTTTTCAGAGCATTCACACAAGGTTGTGCCGGTGGCGACACCTACAACGTGCTGACATGAGGAAAGTGTCCAACCGATTTCTCATACACAAACAGCAGTTCACCGGCATTTCATGGTGCAACGTTGTTGTGATGCCTCGTGTAAGGAGGAGAAATGCGTACCATCACGTTTCCGACTCTGATAAAGGTCGGATAGTAGTCTGTCACGATTGAGGCTTATCGTCTCGCGACATTCCTGCTCGCGTTGGTCGAGATCCAATGACTGTGAGCAGAGCGAAATACGGAACGCCGTACTCGATCCCAACGGCCTCGTGTCACCACCAGTGGAGATGACAGGCATCTTATCCGCATGGCTGTAACGGATTGTGCAGCCACCTCTCGATCCCTGCTATTCACAATATACATAAATGACCTGGTGGATGACATCGGAAGTTCACTGAGGCTTTTTGCAGATGATGCTGTGGTGTATCGAAAGGTTGCAACAATGGAAAATTGTACTGAAATGCAGGAGGATTTGCAGGGAATTGACGCATGGTGCACGGAATGGCAATTGAATCTCAATGTAGCGAAGTGTAATGTGATGCGAATACATAGAAAGATAGGTCCCTTATCATTTAGCTACAAAATAGCAGGTCAGACTGGAAGCAGTTAATTCCATAAATTATCTGGGAGTACGCATTAGGAGTGATTTAAAATGGAATGATCATATGAAGTTGATCGTCGGTAAAGCAGATGCCAGACTGAGATTAATTGGAAGAATCCTAAGGAAATGCAATCCGACAACAAAGGAAGTAGGTTACAGTACGCTTGTTCGCCCAATGCTTGAATACTGCTCAGCAGTGTGGGATCCGCACCAGGTAGGGTTGATAGAAGAGATAGAGAAGATCCAACGGAGAGCAGCGCGCTTCGTTACAGGATCATTTAGTAATTGCGAAAGCGTTACGGAGATGATAGATAAACTCCAGTGGAAGACTCTGCAGGAGAGACGCTCAGTAGCTCGGTACGGGCTTTTGTTAAAGTTTCGAGAACATACCTTCACCGAAGAGTCAAGCAGTATATTGCTCCCTCCTACGTATATCTCGCGAAGAGACCATGAGGATAAAATCAGAGAGATTAGAGCCCACACAGAAGCATACCGACAATCCTTCTTTCCACGTACAATACGAGACTGGAATAGAAGGGAGAACCGATAGAGGTACTCAGGGTACCCTCCGCCACACACCGTCAGGTGGCTTGCGGAGTACGGATGTAGATGTAGATGTAGATGTAGATGTCAACAGATGGGGTCGTTTGCAAGACAGCCACCATCCGCACGAACAGTTCGACGAGGTTTGCAGCAGCGTGGACTATCAGCTCGGAGAGCATGGCTGCGGTTACCCTTGGCGCTGCATCACAGACAGGAGCGCCTGCGATGGTGTACTCAACGACGAACCTGGGTGCACGAATGGCAAAGTGTAATGATGAATCCAGGTTCTGTTTACAGCATCATGACGGTCGCGTGCCTGTTTGGCGACACCGCGGTGAACGCACATTTGAAGCCTTTATTTGTCATCGCCATATTGGCGCATCACCCGGCGTGATGGTATGAGGTTCCATTGGTTACACGTCTCGGTCACCTCCTGTTCGCTTAGACGGCACTTTGAACAGTGGACGTTAAATTTCAGATGTGTTACGACCCGTGGCTCTACCCTTCATTCGATCCCTCCGAAACCCTACATTTCAGCACGATAATGCACAACTGCATGTTGCAGCTTTCTGGATACAGAAAATGTTCGGGCTGCTGCCCTGGCCAGCACATTCTCCAGGTCTCTCACCAACTGAAAACGTATGGTCAATGGTGGCCGAACAAACTGACTCGTCACAGTACGCCAGTCACTACACTTGATGAACAGTGGTATCGTGTTGAAGCTGCATGAGCAGCTTTATCTGCACACTCCATCCAACCTCTGCTTGACTCAATGCCCAGGCGTATCAAGGCCGTTATTATGGCCAGAGGTGGTTGTTCTTGGTACTGATTTCTCAGGATCTATGCACCCAAAGTGCGTGAAAGTGTAATCACATGTCAGTTCTCGTATAATATATTTGTCCAATGAATACCCGTTTATCATCTGCATTTCCTCTTGGTGTAGAAATTTTAATGGCCAGTAGTGCATGTAATGAAAATTTCAGTGTTACCCGAACGGTATGTTATAGAGTCTTTTGCTGTTCACAAAGTAAGGTGACAGAAGAAATGGAAAAGTGATCTGCACATTATACAGATGGTAATAATATACCGTACGCAAGGTATAAATGGGCAGTGCATTGATGGAGCCGTCATTTCGACTCAGGCGGTTCATGTGAAAAGGATTACGACCTGATTATACCCGGTAAATTAACAAACTTTGAACGCGGAAAGATAGTTGGGGCTAGATCAATGGGGCATTCGATTTCTGAAATAGCTAGGCAATTGTACATTCCGAGGTCCACAGTGTCTAGACTGTGCCGAGAATACCACACTTCAGGCGTACCCTCTCACCACGGACATCGCAGTGGTCGATGGTCTTTACTGAACAGCCGAGGGCAGCGGCATTTGTTTAGAGATGTCAGTGCTAACAGACAAGCAACACTGCGTGAAATAACCACAGAAACCAATGTGTGGCGTACGACGAACGTATCTGTGAGGGCAGTGCGGCAAAATCTGGCGTTAATGGACTATGGCAGCAGGTGGCCAACGCGAGTGGTTGAAATGGCTCTGAGCACTATGGGACTTAACATCTATGGTCATCAATCCCCTAGAACGTAGAACTACTTAAACCTAACTAACCTAAGGACAGCACACAACACCCAGTCATCACGAGGCAGAGAACATCCCTGATCCGGCCGGGAATCGAACGCCAACGCGAATGTCGTTGCTGACAGCACAATATCGATTGCAGCGCTACCGTGTTGGTAGAACACTAGACGGCTAGCAAAACGTGGCCGGGTCATCTGATCCCATTTCAGTCACTAACAGGTGATGGTAGGATTCAGTGTGGCTCAGACACCACGTTGCCATGGACGCAAGTTGTCAACAAGGTACTGGGCAAGCTGGTGGTGACTCCATAACGGTGTGGGCTGTGTTTAGATGGAATGAACTGGATATGATTATGTTCGGCTAATTGGAGTCCACTTACATCCACTCATGCACTTTTTGTTCCCAAACAAAGATGGAATTTTTATGGATGACAATACGCCATGTCACCAGTCCAAAACTGTTCGCGATTAGTTTGAAGAACATTCTGGACAATTCGACTGAATGATTTGACCGACCAGATAGCCCGACGTTAATCCCATCGAACATTTACGGGACATATTCGAGAGGTCAGTTCGTGCAAAATAACCTGCACCGTCAAGACTTTCAAATGATTTGTTGAGTTGCTGCACTATGACGATCAAAAGGAGGTTCGACACAGTATTTGGAGGTATCCCACAACTTTTGTATAATATACATGGTGTATTTGCTAAATGGGGACAACCTGCAGGAAACGATCCTTGAGTAAACGAGGATCAAAGTGCCAGGTATGGTCATACGGCTGGAAATGCGCTCCGAAAGATGTACAGCATCTGGAAGGTATAAGATATTTGACAGCGTAGGATTCAGTGATTGAAAGTGTGGTGCCGTCCGTGAACAAAGTCTCTGAAAGCGTTGGTACCTCACGACCGCTGCACAAATAAGACAGTTGCTACCAAACGCAGCAATGAATCGGAAACGTCATTAAAGACACAACCCAAAATATTTCCTTTCGCCGCTGCAGCCGCAAGGTTATTTATATCCGAACGCAGTGGCGCTCTTACCACACTCTTTGTAATTAGCCAAGTCTCAATGTAATCAGGCACTCTCTCTGACACCAGTGACCACTTCTCATCATCTCTTACGACGACAGCTTCGTCATAGCACAGACCTGGCTGCGTGCTAATAGAACAGTTATTCTGAACTTTATACTGAGGAGACAAAAGGCATGAGGTACCTCCCTTGGCCTGACACAGTACAGCTCGACGTGGAATGGAACCAACAACTCGCTGGAGGTCCCTTGTAGAAATATTGAATCATGCTGCCTCTATAATCATCCGTAATTTCGAAAGTGTTGTCGGTGCAGGATTTTGTTCACGAGCAGACCTCCTGATTATATCCCATAAATGTTCGATGAGATTTATGTTGGGCGACCTGGATGGCTAAACCTTTCGCTCGAATTGTCCAGTATGTTCTTCAAACCAGTCGTGAACAGTTGTGGCCTGGTGACATGGCGTATTGTCACCAATAAAAATTCCATGGTTGTTTGGGAAAATATCGTCCATGAATTATCTCTAAATGGTCTCGAAGTAGCCGACCATCCAGACGACCAAGTCCACTCCATAGAAACACAGCCCACACCATTATGGAGCCACCACCAGCTTGACAACTTAGGTCCATGGCCTCTTGGGGTCTGCACCACGTTCGAACCTAACAGCAGCTCATACCAACCCAAATCGTGACTCATCTGATCAGACCACGGTTTTCCAGTCGTCAAGGATCGAACCGATATGGTCACGTGTCCAGGA
Organism: Schistocerca gregaria; assembly: GCF_023897955.1. Classification (NCBI taxonomy): domain Eukaryota; kingdom Metazoa; phylum Arthropoda; class Insecta; order Orthoptera; family Acrididae; genus Schistocerca; species Schistocerca gregaria. The sequence goes on along the minus strand of NC_064927.1, from coordinate 357,309,354 downwards.
GAGGCATTGCAGCCGATGTTGTGCTGTTAGCAAAGGCACTCGCGTCGGTCGTCTGCTGCCATAGTCCATTTACGCGAAATTTCGCCGCACTGACCAAACAGTTCCGCTGTACGTAATAGTTTCGCTCAGTGTTGCTTGTCTGTTAGCACTGACTATTCGACGTGAACCGTGCAGAGAAGACAGAATACTGTTGAACCAAAAGGACATTGGTGGTCTTTGTACAACCGAAATTAATCGGTGAGAGTCGTGTGTTGCTAGCTCAGACAGCTGCAAAAATACTGTTGAACAAATTCATGTAACAAACTCTGTATTTTTCCTGCGGAAAAATTGGTAAAGTGAAAATACGTCCAGGAGAGGATGGCCCTATAATTGTTTCTTACAGAAGTACGTTATTTTTTATTTACCGCCTCGAAATTTGGTATTATACGATTCGTGAACAATCAGCCCTCTTTGAAAAAAAAAAAAAAAAGAATATTGCAGACAAGTGGCTTAACCACAGCCCAAGAGTGCTTTCCAGAATAAATCTTCCAACAGCAGTGGAGGGTGTTCTGTCTCGAAGCTTCACGACAAATTAAAACTGTGTACCTGGGATGCATGGACCTTGCCCTGCCCGCAAGTGTCTTCGAGCTCTAGTCCGACACATAGTCTTATTCCGCCAGGATATTTCAAAACTGGGAATATTCCGATGCAGAATGAAAGATTCTGTTTGTTTCTCACTATTTATTCATCCTTGAGCGCATATGTACTTTGGGTTGTCAATCTGAAGATGCTTGAAATATTTCCCAAGTCACTTTTATTTTATACATGAAATATATTCGCAGTTGCGAATGTGGACAACCATCAGCTGTAGAATGGAATGACAACAATGAAAATTTGTGCCCGACCGAGTCGCGATCCCGGATTTCCCGCTTATCGCTAGCGGTTCCCTTACTATTTCGCTATCCAAACACTACTCACGGCGCGACTTTAACTTCCATATGTCGTCAACCATGTATCTACGACCTGTAATCTTACATTCACTATGTATATTCCCGAACAGGAGAGATATTTTACTTGAAAGTCCCTTGTCCGCTGTCGACGGACAAATACGATATTGCATCCCTTTGTTCTGTCCAGCATGTATACATGGTGTCCCAGCAGGTATAGTAAAAAAAAAAAAAAAATGGCTCAAATGGCTCTGAGCACTATGGGGCTTAACTTTTGAGGTCATCAGTCCCCTAGGACTTAGAACTACTTAAACCTAACATCACACACATCCATGCCCGAGGAAGGATTCGAACCTGCGACCGTAGGAGTCGCGCGGTTCCAGATTGTAGTACCTAGAACCGCTCGGCCATTCTTGCCGACAGGCCACGATGCCTGTGCGGTTCTAGGCGCTTCAAACCGGAACTACGCGACTGCTACGGTCGCAGGTTCGAATCCTGCCTCGGGCATGGATATGTGTGATGTCCTTAGGTTAGTTAGGTTTAAGTAGTTCTACGTTCTAGGGGACTGATGACCTCAGATGTTGAGTCCCATAGTGTTCAGCGCCATTTGAACCATATTGCACCAATCCGGTCGGCAGGTATAGTCAATATTCCGGGATATGAGAGGAACGATCATACGAAGCAAAAAAAAGTCTAGTGAACATGGGTTTTATAAAGCGTTCGTTAAGAGCTATGAGCACTTCTTTATTTTCTGATACTGTGAGACGAATCTCTTCCTCTGTAAGGTCTTTGCTTTCCGTATTTTGGCAGGAGGTAGTATGGACAAAAAGTTGAAAAATGAGATATGTTCCACAGTATTGAAGGTGAACGAGTACTCATAGCTGTTAAGGAACGCATTGTAGAAACATGTTAACTAGAATTTTTTGCTTCGAATGGTCGTAATTGCAGTATCCCTGATATGGATCATTCGTGATTGAACACGCTGCATGCGGACACCGGCAGCTATTACGTCAGGATCGAACAATATATGTTACGTGATACACTGTAGTGCCTTGCATCGTTACACAATAGCTAAGATGCAAGTAAGCATGACGGTAGTAAATTATGTACGGCTATACGCGTTCAGACACTCACGCTAAAATTCTGACGTTGACTGGTGCCTTAATGTCCACTTAGCTGTTCTGCCACGACACACTATGCTTCTGTTACACCAACAACATGCGTTACTCGAATTAATTAGTCTCTACAGGGCCGTGGAAACAGCACACGTAGAAATCACACACGAATCTCTGGTAATATTGTTTGTCTACTAACGCCAAAAGATTCATACCCAAACGTGTGTTCAAAAATGGCTCTGAGCACTATGGGACTTAACTACTGAGGTCATCAGTCCCCTAGAACTTAGAACTACTTAAACCTAACTAACCTAAGGACATCACACACATCCATGCCCGAGGCAGGATTCGAACCTGCGACCGTAGCGGTCGCGAGGTTCCAGACTGTAGCGTCTAGAACCGCTCGGCCACTCCGGCCACAAAAATTAATGTAAATTTTGGTTTCAAACCAATGTGCTTGTATTTATACGTTTCTGTACCAGTTCACATTTGTAATGTACAAACGCGTTATTGGTTTATCATGTCATCAGATGACAGGCTACACCCAAAACGTCTTATGAAAATAAAGAAGTTCTATTAACGTTTTTGCGACCTGTCATCTTTTTTAGAATCATAGTAAAAAGAAAGACCCACGACTGCTGTATCTAGTCATTTATATTCTGAGTAGTGTCAGTTGGATGAAGCTGGCGTTTGAGCTGGTATCACACATGTTGTATCGAGGACACGTTTGGGGGTCTTGCTGACCACAGTGTATCTCAGCATCCTGCAGACAGTTCGAGACAAGTACTGTGGGTGAACGAGCATTGTCCCGTTGAAAAATGACACCTCGATACCGTCGTATGAGACGTGACACACGATGACGCAGAATGTCCGTCTCATTACCGTGTTCGAAAGTTATAGCCAAGGGTTCCGCACACTATAACGCCAGGAGTAACACCTCTGTGCCTCTCCAAAACACTAGAAGAATTAATTTTCTTTCTAGATCGCCGGCGCATTCGCCAACGTTGCTCACCCGGGGTAGCACAGAACAGCAGTTTATCGCTGAACACAGTGGGACGCCATTTATCAGCAGTCCATGCTTCCCGACTCAGTACTACCCCAAAAGTAGTCGCTTCTGTTCTGGTGTTAATGGTAACCTTCGAACGGGACAGTAATTTCCTAGTCCGACTGCTGCTAGTCGACAATCAATAGTGGGGGACGACACAGAACGATACAGTCAGTCCACTGTTTGCTCTCGGATGACAGGTGCGGAAGTGAAAGCGTTCCGATGGGCTTGGTGCACAATACGGAGCCGCCCGCTTGCGGTGGTCGACCGCAACCTAGACGAGTATGTCCCGTGCCCTCACGTTTCTGTACAGTCTAACATCGGATGACAGTCACATCCGAATATCCAACAAATCTATATACTTTAAATGCGAACATTTTAGGTTAGGCTTTATCGTGACTGTTATTGACATTAAATGAAACAACAAGTTCGCGTTTCAAATGTTTAAACCTCCATCATCGGGTGGATTTACATTATTTAGTATGACATTTGTGTGTGTGTGTTGTGTTACGATTTTTGGAGGAATTTGTGGCACTGTCTAGTGGAGAAACAAGACACTATTTCAGAACATGGTTTTGGATGTTCTGAAATAGTGTCATGTTTCTCCACTAGGCAGTGCCACAAGTTCCGCCAAGAATCGTAATACAACACTCACACAAATGTCATACTAAATAATGTAAATCCATCCGATGATGGAGGTTTAAACCTTTAAAACGCGTCGTGGAAATAAATAAAACGGTGACTGGTAACCATAAATTTTGTGTTTCATTTAAAATCTATATAGTACAAGATTCGACCAGCCGGACAAATGGAGGCCCAAAATGAGGCTCCTTTCAAACTCTGTTGTCAGGTGCTGATAACGCTGTTTCACACGAGTACGAACCATATCCGTGTTCTTCACAGCAATCACTCAACTTACAACGCTTTTCACGCTCCTTATATACTTTTCATTGGTCATTTAGACACTCGCCGATGGTGTGTACGGGTACGAAGGTACATTGACATTCCACCGTCTCCTCTCAGTGCTTAATTTTTTTTGTTAGTCAGTGTAAGTTCGATCTATCAATGTAATGTTCTTCATTAAGATTGCCACGGTTTGGAAGTGGTTTTTCTGTCCATGACGCACAAGCAGTAAACACCCACTACTTCCTAACCGTAAATCACTAGGCAACAATTACTTCAGCACTTTTCATGGGAGGAACGTACCGATATGAATACTCCGTCCGAAAAGGCCTCGAAAGGCCAAATTTCAAGGATTTCTGTGTCCGTCTGCTTAGCTGGGTGGTAACGTGCTCGCTTCCATGCAAGCGGGGCCGGGTTCGATTCCCTGTCGGGTTGGAGATTTTCTCCGCTCAGGCACTGGGTGTTGTGTTATATTCATTTCATCCTCATCACCGGCGACTGAAATAAAACTTCCACTTGGCAGCACAACTACCCTGGATGGGGCCTCCCGGCAAAACGATGCCATACGCTCATTTCAATTTTTACAAGGATTTATATGAGTTATATTCCATACTTTCTGAGTAATACAGTAATGGCGTAAGTTTGCATATCAACGATGGGAGTGCAATAGGTAATAATTAGTGTTAGTTCAATGAAGAGAGCTTTAGCAAAACTGTTGTTGTTGTTGTGGTCTTCAGTCCTGAAACTGGCTTGATGCAGCTCTTCATGCTACTCTATCCTGTGCAAAGTTCTTCATCTGCCAGTACTTACTGCAACCTACATCCTTCTGAATCTTCTTAGTGTATTCATCTCTTGGTCTCCCTCTACGATTTTACCCTCCACGCTTTCTCCAATACTACATTGGTGATCCCTTGATGCCGTATAACAAGTCCTACCAACCGATCCCTTCTTCTAGTCAAGTTGTGCCACAAACTCCTCTTCTCCCCAATTCTATTCAATACCTCCTCATTAGTAGTTACGTGATCTACGCATCTAATCTTGAGCATTCTTCTGTAGCACCACATTTCGAAAGCTTCTATTCTCTTCTTGTCCAAACTATTGATCGTCCTTGTTTCACTTCCATACATGGCTACACTCCATACAAATACTTTCAGAAACGACTTCCTGACACTTAAATCTATACTCAATGTTAACAAATTTCTCTTCTTCAGAAACGCTTTCCTTGCCATTGCCAGTCTACATTTTATATCCTCTCTACTTCGGCCATCATCAGTTATTTTGCTCCCCAAATAGCAAAACTCATTTACTACTATAAGTATCTCATTTCCTAGTCTGACATCCTCTGCACCACCTGTCATAATTCGACTACATTCCATGATCCTCGTTTTGCTTTTGTTGATGTTCATCTTATATCCTCCTTTCAAGACACAGTCCATTCCGTTCAACTGCTCTTCCAAGTCCTTTGCTGTCTCTGACAGAACTACAATGTCATCAGCGAACCTCAAAGTTTTTATTTCTTCTCCATGGATTTTAATACCTACTCCGAATTTTTCTTTCGTTTCCTTTACTGCTTGCTCAATATACAGATTGAATAACATCGGGGATAGGCTACAACCCTGTGTCACTCCCTTGCCAACCACTGCTTCCCTTTCGTACCCCTCGACTCTTATAACTCACATCTGGTTTCTGTACAAATTGTAAACAGCCTTCCTCTCCCTGTATTTTACCACTGCCGCCTTTAGAATTTGAAAGAGGATATTCCAGTCAACATTGTCAAAGGCTTTCTCTAAGTCTACAAATGCTAGAAACGTAGGTTTACCTTTCCTTAATCTATTTTCTAAGATAAGTCGTAGGGTCAGTATTGTCTCACGTGTTCCAGCATTTCTACGGAATCCAAACTACTTCCCCGAGGTCGGATTCGACCAGTTTTTCCATAGCAAAACTAGTTACTTTAAATGGTTTAAATTAATTAGGAAATTGTTCTGACTGATGTAATTTAGCAAAATTGGGCCTAGTTTTATATCCGGAATTACAGAATGACAACTTTATCTTGTGGCACATCTCTCACTGAGACTAATGTTAGTTAAAAAAAAAAGACATTTAAGGAGGCATATACCAAAACAAAACGTATATGTTTCCCAGCTCGCTATGTTACAGCCCACCTAAGAATATTTTCATAATTTCCTTCTCCTTTCTTAATATGCGTCCATTCGAGTTTCTATTCCTTATTTTAATTACATTCCTTTCCTCTTGTCCACTATCTGCTTGTCTACACTCCTGGAAATGGAAAAAAGAACACATTGACACCGGTTTGTCAGACCCACCATACTTGCTCCGGACACTGCGAGAGGGCTGTACAAGCAATGATCACACGCACGGCACAGCGGACACACCAGGAACCGCGGTGTTGGCCGTCGAATGGCGCTAGCTGCGCAGCATTTGTGCACCGCCGCCGTCAGTGTCAGCCAGTTTGCCGTGGCATACGGAGCTCCATCGCAGTCTTTAACACTGGTAGCATGCCGCGACAGCGTGGACGTGAACCGTATGTGCAGTTGACGGACTTTGAGCGAGGGCATATAGTGGACATGCGTGAGGTCTCCACAGTACATCGATGTTGTCGCCAGTGGTCGGCGGAAGGTGCACGTGCCCGTCGACCTGGGACCGGACCGCAGCGACGCACGGATGCACGCCAAGACCGTAGGATCCTACGCAGTGCCGTAGGGGACCGCACCGCCTCTTCCCAGCAAATTAGGGACACTGTTGCTCCTGGGGTATCGGCGAGGACCATTCGCAACCGTCTCAATGAAGCTGGGCTACGGTCCTGCACACCGTTAGGCCGTCTTCCGCTCACGCCCCAACATCGTGCAGCCCGCCTCCAGTGGTGTCGCGACAGGCGTGAATGGAGGGACGAATGGAGACGTGTCGTCTTCAGCGATGAGAGTCGCTTCTGCCTTGGTGCCAATGATGGTCGTATGCGTGTTTGGCGCCGTGCAGGTGAGCGCCACAATCAGGACTGCATACGACCGAGGCACACAGGGCCAACACCCGGCATCATGGTGTGGGGAGCGATCTCCTACACTGGCCGTACACCACTGGTGATCGTCGAGGGGACACTGAATAGTGCACGGTACAATCAAACCGTCATCGAACCCATCTTTCTACCACTCCTATACCGGCAAGGGAACTTGTTGTTCCAACAGGACAATGCATGTCCGCATGTATCCCGTGCCACCCAACGTGCTCTAGAAGGTGTAAGTCAACTACCCTGGCCAGCAAGATCTCCGGATCTGTCCCCCAATTGAGCATGTTTGGGACTGGATGAAGCGTCGTCTCACGCGGTCTGCACGTCCAGCACGAACGCTGGTCCAACTGAGGCGCCAGGTGGAAATGGCATGGCAAGCCGTTCCACAGGACTACATCCAGCATCTCTACGATCGTCTCCATGGGAGAATAGCAGCCTGCATTGCTGCGAAAGGTGGATATACACTGTACTAGTGCCGACATTGTGCATGCTCTGTTGCCTGTGTCTATGTGCCTGTGGTTCTGTCAGTGTGATCATGTGATGTATCTGACCCCAGGAATGTGTCAATAAAGATTCCCCTTCCTGGGACAATGAATTCACGGTGTTCTTATTTCAATTTCCAGGAGTGTACTATATACAATTACGTCAGGGTCGAAGTAAAACGGTCAGGTTCGTAGCGTCATTGAAGAGTAGTGTAATCGCTGCTTGAGAATTTCAGCTTAGTAAAGCGCTCCTATTGGAGTAGCTCCAGGCCCACGCCCACACGCTGTCACCTGGGAAGCCTCGACCGACGACTTGCGGCCTTCCAGAAGAATTGCGGCGTACTGTTCAGAGGGTCGGAAGAGAATGTCGGCAGCCTCAAGTGCGGCCGAACGTACATTTCTGTGCGGGGCGACAAAAATGCGCTCGCGCCCTCATTTTCCTAAACCGCAGGCACGCCGTGGAATGGACTAGAGAGTTGTTTCCGGCAAACACACAAAGTGCAGGCGGGAGGCAAAATGCTGCGAGCTGTGTTAAAAGAAACACAGGCGAAAAAGTACAGGCGAAGCGTGTGCCCGATTTCTGGCACGCTTCTGAGGTTCTCTGAAGAACGTTGTGAAAAGTCCTGGTGGCTCGTCATCAAGTGTTTTGTTTCGCCTGCGACTGTGGTTTCCGCGTATCGTCGCTATCGTGTGAAGTGGACGCTGGAATTTCGAACTGGATTACCGCAAATCTAGGTTTTGCCCATATTGTCCCTGTTTCGCTGTTGAAATCCGATTCTCGATTAAGAGTTGTCGGAGTCCTCAAAATTCGGATCGTACTAAAACGGATAATATTTCATATAATGCAGTCTGGACATTATTCGAGCTTTTGAACTAAGGGGCAGTGTTGTGAAAGTAACTGCAATTAAAATTCAGCTTAAAGTCCGTAGAGAATCAATTTGGCAAAACTGCACTAAACAGTCATCACGTTGAAATCTGTCACTTTCGATAGTGTGTCAAAAGTTCATCAAAACAACCGGTTGTTGCTACTGTATATTTTACAGACCGTGAACCGTGGTTACAGATTCGTTATCATCCAGGGAAAGTAATGCGGTACCAGTTTCGAAAAATAAGGAAAAGCTTTAGGCAAGTTTAATATTGAACTATGAAAGGTTGGCTCATGGCCTAACCAAGTTAAGATAATTATAATACCGCTGCGCTATGTCCTCTTCATATTTCAGTGTCCCGCATGGAGATGAAAGTTATATTAAAATGGCGACATTAAAAGCTGAATTAATGGTGAAGATGATCTAAGCATTTACGTGCTCGCGCGGTTTCGTCGTTTTCTCCGCGAAGGGGATCTCTGGTGTGTTGACAATAACACCACGTTCAGACTCACTTAAATCTTTATAACCTGCCATTGTAGCAGCAGTAAGACATGTAACAACTGCGTCAGACACTTGTCTTATACAGGTGTTGCCGACCGTAGCGCCATATTCTGCCTGTTCACATATCTCTGCATTTGAATACGCATGCCTCTACCAGTTTCTTTGGAGCTTCAGTGTATAATGCAACAAACAGTATAGCAGTATGGATTAAACACACCGAAAGGTGGGTAAGCATTATATTCTTAAATTTGAATCGTATCGCGTAATACACATCAACCAACAAAGCACTTTATCAAATATGATAAAAATCAAAAATCAAATAGTAAATAGCTTTTTTAAAAACTAAATATTTTTCCCTAATACGTTTAATATTGTTCACATGAATACGTATTTCGTACTACATACTTTCTAAAGCAGCTTCTTTTCTTCCTCAAGGTTCAGGCTACCTCCATACCCAATTTCATCCAAATCGATTAGTTTTAAAAACGTAAAAAACAGAGTTATTTTCGCATTTATTATATTCGTATGTATAAAACAGCTGCCATATCTTTTTCTTACATGATCCGATTTCGATGACATTAAGGCTATATGGTTCTCTGAGCTATACTTAGGCGGTTGCGAAATTCTTCTGAAAATTCGTCAAGCAGTTTTGAAGATTAGCTTGTGTAAGCAAACAGATCGAGAGTACAGTTCCACAGATTTATTATTAGTATAGATTTAAAAGCCATTAAAGTCGCGTCACACCAGTTAACAATCTGCACACAGTTTTTTTAATTGCTAAAGTGTTATTTAATGCATGATTAATAATGTATTTTGTATGAATGCATGTATTCTATTGGTATATAAAATTGTTACTATGTAAATTCAGTTCTGGAGGGTGCTAAGATATTGAACATACCTGCATCAACCGTCCAGTTACTGTGTGAACAAAACTGTTATTTTTACACTACTTTCGATTTCAAAATGGTGTACACGAATGTAAAGTACTCCCGCTATAAAATTTTCGTTGTAACGTGGCGCTTCAGTCTGGAACGGTCGCAGGTACGAATCCTGCCTCGGGCATGGATGTGTGTGATGTCCTTAGGTTAGTTAGGTTTAAGTTTTTCTAAGTCCCATAGTGCTTAGAGTCATTTGAACCATTTGTAACTTGGCGTCGGAGTTTCGATATGCTCAGGGTCATTACTCTTAATTGAAAAAGATATTTAACTGGTAAATCTGACTGCCGCGTTACAAAGGCCGGACGAAGATCGGAATTGCCGTGCGAGACCATTGTCTAAATCTCCGCGTCACTTCGCTCGAAGAAGGGGGTATTCTTAGCAGCATTTCCTCTTGGTCGACGTTATGTTTGCAATAAACGTTCGTACTTCAAAATTCTTGACTTATATTAAGAGTGACTGTTCTTGCTAAATGCCACATGTTGCTAAACAGTAAATTTCAGAAAGAGTATAGCGTTCCTTATGCTACCCATGAAAAATACTTCAGTATCATACATGAGACTACAAAGACATATAAGGGAAAAAATCAATGTATACCTGTATAATTGTGTGTTTACTGACATGCTATCTAAATTTCTTTTCCGATTTATATGTGAAATGCTTCATGTTATTAAGCCAAAGTAAAGTTTTATGGCTAGAGACTCTTGCTACAAGGTCACGCTTGCGGAAGCGAAAGGAACTCCGAGGAGGGTTTGTTTTAACAGGAGAAGGATTGTCTTCAGTTTTTCTTGATATACTTTTGCACTTTCTCTTGACCTGCTCTTATGCCGTTAACAGGCCTTAAACGGAATATATTTTAATATGTACGTTTTTCTTTCTCGTCACGGTCTTATGGTTATAACATAGTTCTTGGTATTCATAATCCCTTTCTATGGTGACTTACTGAGAAAACTTTTATTGGAAATATCCCAGCCGTTGAATAAAAGAGAGAGAGATTAATTATTCAACAGCTGCTAATAAGAGATGCTCCAAGGGGAGGAACATGTACGTTTGCTGAACGCCGTTCAATACGAATTAGTGAGAAAGTGTCCTGATGCTTTCAGTTTCAAAGATGAATCTATAATGCACTAAGCAAAACGTTTAGGATTAAAAGACGATTTGTATCTGTGAACATGTTGAAAACTGTGAAACTCACGGGCAAACACGGATGTACAGCACTTTCTAGTTGTTCCAGATGCTCTAACAAGGAGTCGTTTCCAAACACTTCTTTGTGACTGCCTTTGTTTTCTCACTGGAGGAAATGAAGGGCAAAGCGCTCAGATAAAAATGCGCTGGATCGAGGAGCGAACTGCCTGCAGAAAAATGTCGGAGACGAGGTGAAAGCTCTGTTCGTGGCTTCAAAGACGAGTATTTCTCCCAGAGGGTCACTCGCTGCACAATCGCAGCTGTATCGCTGCCTAAAGCGGACGCCGCTAACGGTACGGGTTACAGTACATGAATACGTATCCTTGTGTTCCTGCATACATTGCCGTTGGAAGCATTTCATTTTCTTTGTTGGCTAGTTGCCCATATAGGTTGGTGGGGGACCTTGGATATGTAGGACGTCGACGCTTATTCAAGCTAGTGGCTGTTACGTACGCTGTCACTTGTGAAATTCGCAACATAGTGAAAGAGCAGTCGGGAATACATGAAATATGGCCCTTATACTATCGCCGTACCATCACACCAGTGATATTAAATAGATGTGTGTGTGTGTGTGTGTGTGCGCGCGCCCGTATGTGTGTGTGTGTTGTGTGTGTGTGTGTGTGTGAGAGAGAGAGAGAGAGAGAGAGAGAGAGAGAGAGAGAGAGAGAGAGTCCTGCCAAGAAATGTCTGCATTGGCGTATTTTGATGTGCCCGTCGTCTGCGAACAGCCCTGAACCGTAGAACTGGAATTGGAAAGAGCTGGTTGGTGGTGCGGTTGCAGCAGAGCAAGCGTTTCATGGGAATGTGTGCCTATTCGTCGGTAGGGATACGTTGCGCAATCGCCAAAGTTTATTTAATTGGAAATGCGTAAATTTTATCCTCATGTAGGCCTACGTATTTTGATTGCCGTTTTTGTCATCATCTCATTCGTGTGAAACGTGAAGATGTAATCATACATTATGCTAATAAAATGTAATTAAAAGAAGGAACTTGGAGAGTCTGAGCTAGATGCTCTTACACCCCTCTCCATCCATGTGACAGGGAGCGGGTTTGAGGGAGGTATGGTCTCCTCGGGGAAAAAAATCAGCCTCTCCAACCAGAAATCAAAAAAATGTTTCAGCGTCCCCCTTCCCCCAAAAATTTTATACCCCCCACAGAAAATCTTTTTCAGCTATTACGTGTGTGGTCTTCACTCTTCAGCCATATAATGATATAGATTTTTAGTATGACTGGCTAATCTTCTGTACTTCGGGCATGGAATTAGGGACTTCAACCCATAAATTACAGGATGCAGATGTGCCAACACCTTGCAGCTAAGGCAGCTCACTGCGCTGGGAAAGCTGGGTTGGCTGCCAGATAAGTCGAAAGTCTGGTTTCCTTCATTTCCATGCTTCACTCTGTTCAGGACATTTGCGCCATTCTTTGTGTGATATGATAGAAGCATTTTCCATTCTGGTTCCCTGTTTTTACTCTACCATGGTTTTGACATTACACCCCCATTGCTTGACTACGGATGCAGATTTTTGTTGACTCGCGTGACGACTGGTACGGTACTGATTTTTTTTATTGCCTTTCGAACCACGTTGCTTATATCGTGGCAACGGATAACGCTCTCACAAAACAAGAGGACGACCATAATTACATGTATTTACCTACTCTCTTACAAAATTTGAACCGATACGCACAAGTTTGAAACATAGAAGCGGTGCGTGTAAGAAAACTAAAAAAAAAGTGTAAATCCAGAATAGAGCTAGATTTTTGAAATTGAGTTTTCAGTTTTATTGTAAAGAATGCGTTTCTCATTTCATTCACTATTCACTTTAAACCATTTCGGAGCATTCTATTCACGTAAGAATGAATATTATATGGCACATGTAGCTCGACTTTAAATCAACGCATCTCGACAACGGATAAAGATTATTACAATAAAAATTTAGTTTTCATTTTATCGTTTCATCTACCTCCGTGCAAAGTTTGAACCGATTCGTACAAATTTAGAGTACAGAAGTGGTGCGTTTCAAAAACATTACAGAAAAAAGGGTCTCTTCCACAAAGAAACCAAACGAAACAAGATTTTTTTCAAGATGATAAAAATTATCTTACACCAAGTCCGATACATCGAAGGACCAAATTTGAACCATCAGTCCCGCTACCGTCTGGACTTACTTAAGGGTGACTCTTTAACCCAAACTATGGCGACGTAAAATCCGAACAGTGCACCTACAAATGGTTCCATTAGCTGAGCATTAATTTCAGCCTAATTAAAATCTTTTGCGAAAGTAATTAATCGATTCACGCCGTTTGCCTGTGTGCCAGCTCCGGTTCATCCTTCAAACCTTGCTTAATATACCGTAACATAGCTACAGCAAGACAGATGTCCGAATGGCCGTACAAATGTCTCCTGGTCCGGAATAAACCAAAAACTGATTTATCCCTTGTTCCTAACTCAAATACACTACTGACCATTAAAATTTCTACACCTCGAAGATGATGTGCTACATACGCGAAATTTAACCGACAGGACGGAGATGCTGTGATATGCAAATGATTAGATTTTCAGAGCATGCACACAAGGTTGGCGCCGGTGGCGACACCTACAACGTGCTGACACGAAGAACGTTTCCAACCGATTTTTCATGCACAAACAGCAGTTGACCGACGTTGCCTGGTGAAACGTTGTTGTGATGCCTCGTGTAAGGAGGAGAAATGCGTACCATCACGTTTCCGACTTTGATAAAGGTCGGATTTTAGCCAACCGCGATTACGGTTTATCGTATCGCAACATTGCTGCTCGCGTTGGTCGAGATCCAATGACTGTTAGCAGAATATGGAATCTGTGGGTTCAGGAGGGTAATACGGAACGCCGTGCTGGATCCCAGCGGCCTCGTATCACTAGAAGCCCAGATGACAGGCAACTTATCCGCATAGCTGTTACAGATCGTGCAGCCGCGTCTCGATCCCGGAGCCAACAGATGAGGACGTTTGCAAGACAACAATCATCTACACGGACAGTTCGACGACGTTTGCAGCAGCATGGATTATCAGCTCGGAGACCATGACTGCGGTTACCCTTGACGCTGCATCACAGACAGGAGAGCCTGCGATGGTGTACTCAACGACGAACCTGGGTGCACGAATGGCAAAACGTCATTTTTCGGATGAATCCAGATTCTGTTTACAGCATCATGATGGTCGCATACGTGTTTGGCGACATCGCGGTGAACGCGCATTGCAAGCGTGTATTCGTCATCGCCATACTGGCGTATCACCCGGCGTGATGGTATGGGGTGACATTGGTTACACGTCTCGGTCACCTCTTGTTCCCACTGACGGTACTTTCAACAGTGGACGTTACATTTCAGATATGTTACGACTCGTGGCTCTACCCTTCATTCCATCCCTGCGAAACCCTACATTTCAGTAGGATAATGCACGACCGCATGTTGCAAGTCCTGTACGGCCATTTCTAGATACAGAAGAAGTTCGACTGCTGCCCTGGCCAGCACATTTTCCAGATTTCTCACCAATTGAAAACGTCTGGTCAATGGTGGCGAGCAACTGGCTCGTCGCAATATGTCAGTCACTACTCTTGATGGATTGTGATATCGTGTTGAAGCTGCATGGGCAGCTGTACCTGTACACGCCATCCGAGCTCTGTTTGACTCAATGCCCAGGCGTATCAAGGCCGTTATTACGGCCAGAGGTGGTTGTACTGGGTACTGATTTCTCAACATATATGCACAAAAATTGCGTGAAAATGTAATCACATGTCAGTTCTAGTAAAATATATTTGTCCATTGAATACCCGTTTATCATCTGAATTTCTTTTTGATGTAGCAATTTTAATGGCCAGTAGTGTAGATTATTTGAAATGTTTTAGATAGTAACGAAACTCCGCGGCTAGCCGTAAAACCGATCGCTGCTTTACCGTGCGTCCAATGAAACGGACAACAGTACTGGAGGCGGATGTGACCAGTACTCCCCTTCCTCGGCCACTAGTATCTTCTTCCGAAATTGGATCCCATACTTTTCTCTCAGGCGCATCCTGAGTTGTTCTCTCGAGATTGACAGAACAGAGGCCCAAGTAAAACTCTTCCGTTTCTGAGGATGAAATTCGACCTTTCAGGCAAGGAGGCTGACTGTGTCAGTCGGCACAAGACAATCCTTTAATGAATCCATACTGAAAGACAAATTAAAAAATCGACATATATATGATTAATTAAAGTCCATCGACTGTCTGTACTGTATTTCAGTTTCTTATTAAATCTCGCGTACTTCAGTTAAGTTTACAAAATTTAATTATGGCCCTCTAGCAAGAACTACAGAAGCCGTCAAAACTGAAGTTTACGATAATCTGTTTCTCTGTTTGTCCAAGAAGCATTTCTTCAACTTTGTTGTATCTTTATCACACATTTATCTTCTCAACAAATTGCTACTCGAAAAAATTTATATAATTATTTAAGTTTCACGGGATGACAGTAAACGTATGTAGGTTTAGTTGAGCTTGAAAATGTATAAAGCTAAAGAATTGCGTGTTTCATATTGTTTTTCAGTTTGTTAATGAATGAAAACAAGTACTTCTGCAGAAAATTTTCCACACAATTTACAGAGTAACCCAAACGGTAAAGTTTATTTCGTAAGATTTCCAATTCTTACTATTGATGAATGGTTTATTTATCAGTTTTTTTTCTGACGTGATGAACACGTTTCACACAAATGTAATATATGTCTTTCCAGGTTTTCCTGTGCCTCTAGTTAAATCCCGCGATACGTCTAGCATATCCTGACAAATTAGCCCCATCACTCAGATTCGTTCATATTCTGTAATGTCAGTATATTCATGTTAACTCTCGCCAATATTGAAAATCCAGTGTATGTTAAAGTTGATAGGACGATAATATAAAGCGCGGTATATCATTCAGTGTTTTAGTTTAAATACAGTATTTCGATGAAGTACACCAACTCTACGTATTGTCACACCGTCACGTTACGATTACCATTTAATCTTAGAAATTTACGATATTAGCGTGTTGTCACAGTATATAAGATCAGATGCTAAAGATGCGAGTGCTGCCAGTCATATTTAAAATTGGAACTGAAATTTTTTTTAAGAATCTGCGTTGATTCCTAGTCTGTTTTCTATGAAGTGATGAACGGCTTTCGAAATTACTTGTCAGAATAAAGTAAACACGCCGTAAATGGACTGACGAAAAAAAAGGCGATACCAAGAAGGAGTTGTGCAACGTAAACGAAAGATAGCAGGCGTGTTTCTACATGTGAAAGATGATATCTGTTCAGATTTTAAGTCAGTCGCTAAGAGCAGCACTATGAGGTTACAAATCAGAATTGCTTTAAATACGGGCTGTAACGGTCATGAGCGTTAGCTCCCTTTGAGATTAGTCGTGGTAAGATGATGTTAGTGAAGGATGGCTTAAGGCTACAAAGACGCTATTATCAACACCTCGCTGAGTTTGAACAAGGTAGTGTAATAGGACTACGAGAAGCTGGATGTTCTTTTTGCAATACTGCGCAAAGACTTGGCAGGAATGTGGCCACTGTACATGATTGCTGGCAGTGATGGAAACAGAAGTGTCCGGTCGCAAGAAAACCTGGCTCCGGACGGCCACGTGGTACTAGCAAGGAGAAGACTATCGTTCTCGGTGCATGGATTTGGTGCATCGTTCCGCATCTGCAGCAACAATTTGAACAGCAGCCGACACAGTGACACAACGAACTGTTACAAATCGGCTACTTCAAGGACAGCTCCGAACTAAACCCAAAACCACCGTCATTTGCGACTTCGTTGCTGTCAGTCGAGTGCTCATTGGAGGGCAGTGTGTGTTTCCCAACAGGATAAAGCTCGTCCACATAGCGCTGTTGTAGCCCAACATGCTATACAGAGTGTCGACATGTTGCCTTGCCTTGGTCAATCGGTATATCTGCCTCAATTCGAGTACATGTGGGGTATCATCGGATGACAACTCCAACGTCATCCACAGACAGCATTACCCACCCCTGTATTGACAGACCAAGTGCAACAGGCATGGAACTCCACCCACAAACTGACATCCGGCATCTGTACAACACAATGCATGTACCTTTGCATGCATGCATTCAACATTCTGTCGATTACACCGGTTATTAATGCACCAGAATTTCACATTTGCAATTGCTTACCTCTCGTTAACAGTAACCTGCGATTTTGCAATGTTGATTGCTTAAATATGTTGCGTAGACAAATATATTCCCGAAATTTTATTACTCTACATTAATTACTTTTTGGTGTTGCGATTTTGTTTCCGTCAGTGTAGTTTCATTATGTTCTCGATTTCGGCTTAAAAGTAAACGTGCGCGAAATATATTTTTTTTAAATAATCGTTTACCGCATCTTTAAAATCGTAGGTTGGTACCTACTATGTTACTAGCACGTTAAAAACATGGTTCCAGCAGGAAACTTAAACTCTGTGTTGAAGTTAACCCTGTAAGTTGAAGTTAACTATGTAAGGAACTATTCAGATGCATTGAATCTGTGCTCTGGTAAAGCATTCGAATTCTAGTCTCGCCAGTAAAACTTGAGGATCCTCCTTCGAGCCTTGATTCTGCGCACAGTGATAGCTTACACTTAGAAGATACGTAGAAAAATTATTATGGTGTGAAAATACTGCTAGATATTTTAGTAGTGTTTCTCCATTACTCTGAACACTGTGAAAAGAGAGAAAAACCGAACGCAAAATTAAGCTAGTGTACCCTTACTAGTACGTCTTACACAAGTCAAACGTGGAACAATACCGTCATGTGCCGTCTGGACACCTTTACTGAGAATACAACAGGAAAACTTTCGAAGTAGACGCCAGAAATTCATGGATAATTGTGATTAATATTGGGCTAATTATTCCGACCACAGACCTTGCTGTCCGAAAAGAACTGGCACTGGAATTTGTAACCATTACGCTTTTTATCCCATTGTGTTTGCATCTCCGTTTCGCATATTGCTGACGTCAGCAGTCTGGGAACGAACAGTCATAGCCGAAAACGAATCACGCTTTTTAAAATCTGGATTTTTTTTCTTTTTGCCTTCACAGTACTGTCCCAGCTTTTATCACAGGATCCGCACGTTACGAGTCCTTTGTTACCGCGTACCAGATTTTGTTTGTGCTGCAGGAGGCTCTTCCTTTCCAGGTAGGGAATTTCAATCTGTATTTGAGGCCAATAAAGCCGTAAGATCAGGTTTTTCAGCCTTCATGGAAGAAAGTTTGCGAAACCCAGCTGTACTCGAGTACACACTGCTATGTGTGACTTGACGACTCAAGTGCTGTTTTGTTGTGGTTCTGTGATGAGTACACAGGGTGATTTTTGGTAAATGGATGCAAACTGATGGAAACGGTCCCTGAGGGAAAAGGGGAGAGAAGGTAATATGGAAATATGAAGACGATAAACCTACAAGACGCATGTGCTCCAATTTATTTCGGCATATATAGCTGTTTTTTTTTTTATTACCACTTTCAGTAAGCCGTTTCAAGGTAATGAGGTGTTGAAGATTTATCACTAATACGTTATCCTTTACATTAGATGTCAGTTGATGTCGTGGATTACAGTACCAAAAGAAGTAAGTTTGTAGGTTCGACTTCCGCTATGTGCTGATATTCCTACTTACTCTTTCCCTTTTTTTTACGTCTTAGTGTTGTTAACACCTTCTGTGACCTTCTTATGAATTTAATAGAAGTATATTCTACAATATTTGATCTTATTTATATTTGTGTCTGATTAGAAAACGAAGAATTCCACTGTTTACTTCCGAAAACGTGGCGGTTTTCAATTGCTGCAAGTGAAACGGTTTACAATGCCATTTATAATTTTTCGCCTGTTACAAATATTTGGCTGTTCATTTCCGAATATGTCGCTATATCCGAGGTCGTGGTAAGGCAAGAATCTAAGAGGACAGCTTCAATTTCTGCGAGTGAAACAAACAGCATTGCCATGTATAATCTTGTTTGTCTCAACCATTTAGCTGTTTGAGAAGAGGAGGGGGACAACAGGCTTTGCGCACGCGGAAAGTGACCTTCTTCTTACGTCACGTCCGTTTGTAGCAGAAGCGTATACTAAGTTTAACGTCTTGTAAGAATATATGGCCGGAAATCCGTTCTGATCGAGGTGCACCCACTTGAAGGTGAAGATATAAGACGCTTGAAAGTGTACATTTCGACTGTTGACAGCACACATAAGAAAACATCAGAAAAATGTGAGTGATCTGTTTGTAGTACAGTTTTGAGTTGACACTCAAGAACGCAGTGAGTTGGAGCATCATCGCGTGGTAGCCACATTATCCTTCTTACAACCAAATGCACTTCTTCCAGCAGGGGAGGCATCGTCAGTTGCAGGAACTGCAGATATGTTTCGCATGTCAGGCGATGTTTGAGGCATTACTAGTCACATGGCGCTGTCGCCAATAATCCTCGCCGACATATTGAGCTGAACTGGTGCTGATGGTTCGCTGCCACAAAACCATGGAAATTTTCCGCAGCCCACATGCAAGTGTAGTGAAAGTTGATGATACCACATCTCGTAAAACTTGCCTCAACCGTGTAGATAGGGATCGTTTTCTGCAGTTAGTACCCATTTAGCAAAATCACCGTTTAAGGTACCGAAGCCTGTACTCGACTCAACGGATGTGGGGAAATTGGCGGATATCCATACTGAAGTAGTCCATTGTGCTAGACGTACTCTCAAGAAGCAGACGAATGCAATGGACGCAGAGCTGGCTTACCTTTCTGTGTAGCAAGCAAGCGACCTTCTAGATACCTTGCTTATGAAACTTTATAATTCACGACAACAAAGAATAATAAAAAATTTTATTAAGTTCATCTGAAAACTTTTTGTTCAAAATTGTGCAGTTGGTAAGAGCATCCAGACTTCAATATTTTGGGAAATGAAGTAATTGACATACGATGGCGATCTGAAAAATGATGCGGAAACTTTTAAAGCTTTTTAAACAAAACAAACCTTATTAACATTCTACCTCCTTCCTATTCATGTGTAAATATTTATTTCTAAGCGTAGTCACCCTACCGACGAACACATGCCTCCCAACGAGAGACCAGTATGACATAAATTATAAAACAGTCTAGATCGCAAATGCATGTCTATTAGAAGGTGACCGGTTTCAGACATCCCATGGACATTTTCAGACCTTCAAAAATGTAATTTCTACAGGATATAAATTAGAGGAATACATAAAAAGAACTTACAATTAGCTATAAAATTACAAAACATAGATGAGCCGTGCTGCAGCTCGCATTGGTGCTGTTTGTAGGTTTCCGCCCTCTGTTGCAGGCCAGACGTATCGTTTAGTTGGCATGGTTACAATTGTTTGTCTTCTTCTCGTGTTGACTGGCGCCACTCGGTTTCGCAAGCGCTGCCTGTCCGCTAGTGGCAGCACGGCGGTTATCGATTTGTAGTAACTGTTGCCCTATCTTTGGGGCGACGTAGATGTTTTTCTGGGCCGTGTGACTGTGCCAGATCGGTTGGGGACTCAGGAGCCCCAGGTCCGCGCAGTGCGAAAAACATGCTAGGACAGCTGGCGGCACGCATCGACTGCCGGATGGAAGGGCTGTGGTCACAAGAGCGCACGACCTCCTTGTAAACCGGATCCAGCAAGCCTTAAAATGAGTGCATTTCAATAGAGAAACCTCCACCATTATGATATCTCGCGCTTCTCCAGTGACTTGGTTACGTGTTGCTGCTCGTAGTGATGCCGAGGCGAAGAGCAGCGAGTGGAGTGCTTTCTACTCTGGTGTTAGTGGTTCCTTTCTCGTTCCTGGCGCTCTAAACGTAGTGCAGTCCGCCGGGTCTGGCTTTGGCGTATTGTTCCGTCGTTGCATTTGGTTTATCGGACGTCAGGTAGCTTCAGCGAGATTATTATTAGTCGTTCGTTAGACTGCAACTATTCTGAGTTACCATCTTCTGAAGTGAATGCAACTCTTGGCTGCCTGTCTCATCGCTCGCGAAAGTCTTGTTGCCGGATCTTCTCAGAGGTCGGTTCCTGGAGCACCGTCTGTGGCCCCTTGTGTTACAAAGTGTACCCGTTTGTTGATCAGTTGCTTGTTGTTTTATTAACCTTTGCTATTGCGTTTGCTGTTTTACAGCAGGTTCCTAAATTTTTTTGTATTAATGCCGTTCAGCACATATGGTTTGAAAATACCAGTGTCCTATTCCACGCTTCGTCTTTCTGCGATTCCATCGTGAAACAACTCAAAAAATTCCGCAATGGCACGTGCACATTTAATAGAGGAGTTAGCAAGTGGTTACAATTGAAGTGCAGCTATTCACAGCAGTCCAGTGTAGGCCGTAATTATAGTATGGGAACGAAACCTGATAGATTTTCCAGTGCGTTAATGCGGAACCGAACTGCGCTGAAAAAAAAAAGTTCCAATTTTGACAGCCTGATACAAATCTGGAGCTGTAAATGCAAGAAAGGCGTCTAAAAATGTTTTCATACGTAGTGGCTTAAGAGAGAATATGGGCACAATACTTGTTTCAAATAACTTCCGGGAATTCAGCCATGTAATACTTTCAGCGACTGCCGATATTTCGGCGGGAGAACACCTCTACATCTACATCTACATCCATACTCCGCAAGCCACCTGACGGTGTGTGGCGGAGGGTATCCTGAGTACCTCTATCGGTTCTCCCTTCTATTCCAGTCTCGTATTGTACGTGGAAAGAAGGATTGTCGGTATGCTTCTGTGTGGGCTCTAATCTCTCTGATTTTATCCTCATGGTCTCTTCGCGAGATATACGTAGGAGGGAGCAATATACTGCTTGACTCTTCGGTGAAGTTATGTTCTCGAAACTTTAACAAAAGCCCGTACCGAGCTACTGAGCGTCTCTCCTGCAGAGTCTTCCACTGGAGTTTATCTATCATCTCCGTAACGCTTTCGCGATTACTAAATGATCCCGTAACAAAGCGCGCTGCTCTCCGTTGGATGTTCTCTATCTCTTCTATCAACCCTATCTGGTGCGGATCCCACACTGCTGAACAGTATTCAAGCAGTGGGCTAACAAGCGTACTGTAACCTACTTCCTTTGTTTTTGGATTGCATTCCCTTAGGATTCTTCCAATGGATCTCAGCCTGGCATCTGCTTTACCGACGATCAACTTTATATGATCATTCCATTTTAAATCACTCCTAATGTGTACTCCCCGCCGTTTTCAAGGCAAACTGCAACGGACAGGTGACGTACATGCAAATTGAAAACCTCGGTTCTCGCACTGAAGCAGGAAAGATAACACACACACTGAACACTAGTGCCACCAAATATGACCAAAGTCCGAGCTATCGTTAGTGAGACTATGAATTCGCAGGTGAGGTAACATTGACTCTGTCCCTTTGTTTTTTGACAAGGGAGAGAGCCGGATTGCAAACAGAGTTTAAATAAAATCCTCCATCTCTGTTAACGAGGTTGCTTACTAATTTAATCTCAACTGCCTCTTTAATAACACTGGACGTGCATGCCAATATCTCAGTGTTATTATATAACGTGGGATGACCAGTATCCAAGCAATGTTCGGCAATAGCAGATCTACTTGGCTGCTGTAATCGTGTGTGCCGTTTATGCTCAGTATATTGGTCCTCCACGGTCCTGATAGTTTGACCAATATACGCCATGCCGCAGCTACCCTTAACAGAACTCAAAAGCTCTCTAATTTTAGATAGAGGTCGGAAAACACATTTCACATCGTATTTCCATAAAATACCACCAATCTTATTGGAAGTGTTTCCTACGTAGGGCAAAAAGGCAGTAGACTTAGGTGTCGACTCAGAATTATCATCAATCACCCCATGTACAGTTGGTCGATAGTGCAACGCACGCTCAATCTGTCTATCACTATAACCATTTTGACTAAACGTAACTTCAAGATGGGACAGCTCAGGTGGCAAAGTGGTGGTGGTGGTGGTGGTGGTTTGTGTTTAACGTCCCGTCGACAACGAGGTCATTAGAGACGGAGCGCAAACTCGGGTTAGGGAAGGATTGGGAAGGAAATCGGCCATGTCCTTTCAAAGGAACCAGCGAGGCATTTGCCTGAAACGATTTAGGGAAATCACGGAAAACCTAAATCAGGATGGCCGGAGACGGGATTGAACCGTCGTCCTCCCGAATGCGAGTCCAGTGTGCTAATCACTGCGCCACCTCGCTCGGTCAGGTGGCAAAGTCTCAGCGTCAGAAACGACAAGTGCCCTGTGTACCAAGGTATGAAGTACCCCTTCACGTTGAGCCGGACGGTGACAACTATTAGCCTGTAAGTACAAGTCGGTGTGAGTACGTTTGCTGTAGACTGCATATCCCAATGATCCATCATCCTTCCTCCTAACCAACAAGTCAAGAAAGGGAAGGTAACCATCCTCTTCCACCTCCATCGTAAAACGAATGTTCGGGCGGATCGAGTTCAGATGTTCTAGAAAGGCCTTAAAATTCTCCCTACCATGGGGCTAAACAATAAAGGTATCGTCAGCATATCTAAAGAAACAGGCGTGTTTCAAAGGCGCCGACTCCAATGCACGTTCGTCGAAGTCTTCCATAAACCCATCATAATTCCATCTCTCTGTTCGTAATACTGGTCATTGAATAAAAAATAAGTGGATGTCAACACTGCCGAAAGAGATTAGTTAATTCAGCATCAAATCTAGCCTCAATTAACCGCAACGAATCAGACAGAGGAACACGAGTGAAGAGAGAGAACACATCGAAACTCACTAAAATATCAGAGTCATTCAGCCACAGTCCCTCCAAAGAACATAAAAAACAGCCGATTTCCTGATATGATGTTCACACCGACCTACTTGTGGACTCGACGGAGAAGCAAGATGCTTGGCTACACGATATGTCGGAGCGTCGACGTTACTCACTATAGGACGGAAAGGAATCCCTTCCTTGTGTACCTTCGGAAGGCCCTATAACCTAGGGGGAACAGCACTATAGGTGTGTAAGACTCTTGATAGTGTCCTGCGACAAACCACTTTTCTTCAGGGGGGTGTTGGTCTTTCTCTCAACACTTTTTGTGGGGTCAGCATCGATTCTGCGATACGCTGACTCAGATAGTAAACGTTGCATCTTTTGTAAATAATCCGGTTTGTTTAAAACGACGGTGGCAATGCCCTTGTCGGCAGGTAAAACAACAATATGAGGATCAACTTTGAGAGAGCATAAAGCAGCCCTCTCTGCTGCTGTTACATTACTCTTGGGTACGTCGCCTGTCCGTTGCAGTTTGCCTTGATAATGGCGGGATGTTCTCATGCCGAAATATCGGCGGTTCCTGAAAGTGTTACCTGGCTGAATTCCCGCAAGTTATTTGAAAGTTGTATGCGCCAGGAGAAACTCAGGTCTCACATGGGCAGAATAGGTCCATAAAAGAGAGAAAGGCGTAATGTTGATTTTATTATTAGCTGCCGCTTTCACAGTTTGTTCAATATGAGCACCAGAAACGCCGACGAGATGCTGTACAGCGCCAGATTTGCAATTGGTGGCCAAAATTGGACTTAATTTTTTTGCTGTGTTAATGGGTACCGCATTAACGCAATAAGATATCTGCCAAGTTTCGCTGCCATGCGATAATTACAGCCCACAATGGACCTCAATGAACAGCTGCTCTTTAATTATAACCACTAGGTATCTAAATCTTAGTGAAGCCTGGAGACTTATGCTGGAGAGAGAATGTCCTCAAAGAGCAAAAAAGGAAATGGGTTTACCAAACGAATGAAACGGTGTCGGTGGCGGTCAACTTTTAGTTTCCACTTGACAATTCCTACCAGGAAAGTCTTTTCTTCCTTCGTTCCCATTCCCCTGCATTTGCGAATGTGAGCCTCTCTCCCAGATGACATCACTACAGCGATAGCGGGGCCCACAGGAAACCTCGGCGGCGACCTACAGTTAGCTGGAGCGCCACTACGGGCACACGCCAGCCCTAGCAGTCACGTCTCCTGACAACCAAGATGGCGTAAATAATCTCAGTCATGCGGTTCTAATCAAACTGATGCTTCTTGAAGACTGAGACAATGTGAGAGAAAGACGTAATAAATGTTCCAGTAAAATAATTTTTTTCGTCAGTATTTTCACTCTGGTAGGCACCACAGTCGCATTGTATTCATGAAATGACAGTGTTTTTGGCAGATGAGGTATGATGTCGTTCTCATTCTAGAATGGATTTCGTCATTTATGCTATTCTCGATTGTTTAGGAAGCAAAATCTAAAACCGATTTGTTACTCCAGTAAATTTTCGATTATAAAAGGTGGGACGGTGCTTCAAAGCTACTGCAGAACAACATAAAAACAAATATCGATCGTCGAATAATTTGGGAATCATATCCCTTGCAGTCGTCTGCCGGAGACGCTGTCGTTTTGTAGAAATTGGTTTCACTATAGTTGAATTTCTTTCCTCGAAGCCGACTCATAAAATCACATTTTGCATTTATAAACTTTTGCCTGATTTAAACGCACATTTTAACTTATTCATTACCTTAGCAATGTGTCAAGTTTACCGCAAAATCGCCAGGAACTATCACTGTCAGACACCTACAGAATTCACTTTTGATTTACTATCAATCACACTTATTGTTAATCTCCTGGAAAACGAGGAATGTTTTGCGCTTTCCATACAATCGCCTGTAAATATTTTGCTGGCAACCGAGTCTGAAGTACTCTCTCGTAAAATACGCAGTGATATCATTAATTTTAACGAATCTCAATTCTCAGTTGTTAATGTGCATTGAAACTACCTCTGTTTGATACTACTGAAAACGTTCATTCGCACAGTGCATTAGCAAAGACTTACTGTACATTAGACCGAGTAAATATCGAATGTGTGACTACGCAGATACACATGAAAGTGCTTTGCTTGCGTATTTTTGATGTACGGCAGTGACAGTAAATACGCCCCCAGCAACCAGGCTGTTCCGGCGAGCGATGACAAACAGTGTGCTACACGAGTGCAGCTTTCAGAAGAGTTAAATGTGACGACCGGAAACAACATACGAAATGGAGTTTAATTTACAATGGCTATAAAGTTGGTACCTTTTATCAGAAAGTAAAGGGATCCGTACGGATTTTTATAGTAGCCGTGTTGGCACACAGAATTTTTCTGGATCGCAGTGTATTTTCACTCATTAGAGGCCGGTCTTAAATACGATAATACCTTCTTTTAACTATCACGGGTGCTACTGTATTACTTAAGGCTGTGTCGTAAATTTTAGAGTAGTTCAAAAATCGCTGGCGAACGCCAGTGACCGTTCTAGTATAACTAATTAGGGTATCCAAACACATTACTCTCCCCACACAGTCTATTATACGCCGATGGCAAAGAGATCGATACACCGTCACCATTACTAAGCCCTTTAATGGCAAAACGCATTCACAACAAAACCTTCCTGATCGAAATTAATCAAAAGTACCACGCCTGTTTTGAGCGATTCAGCCTACAGAAAAATTAAAGGGGCCTTTCGAGAAAAGCGAAGCAACTATACGAATATCACGAGCTCAAATGGAAAACCAGTCTTAAAGAAAGGAAAGCTGAAAGGTGGAAGGAGTATACACAGGGTCTATACAAGGGAGATGCAAACTATGTTATAGAAATGGAAGACGACGTAGATGAAAAAGAAATGGGAGACATGATACTGCGAGAAGAATTTGGCTGAGTCCTGAAAGACATAAGTCGAAACAAGGCCGCGGAAGCAGACCTAGTGAGTCTTGGGAGAGCTAACCATGACAAAATTCTTCCATTCGGTGTGCAAGTTATATGAGACAGGCACTAAACAAAGAAAAGAAAAGTACGAGGTCATCCACATGGGTACTAAAAGAAATCCGATAAATATTGGGTATACGATAAATCGCACGAATCTAAGGGCTGTTAATTCGACTAAATACCTAGGCATTCCAATTAAGAGCAACTTAAATTGGAAAGACCACATAGATAATACTGTGAGGAAGGAGAAACAAGGATGCGCGTTGTTCGCAGAACACTTAGAAGATGCGACAAGCCCACTAAAGAGACGGCCTACATTACAATTGTCCATCCTCTGCTGGAATATTGCTGCGCGGTATGGGATCCTTACCAGGTAGGATTACAGAGGACGTCGAAAAAGTACAAAGAAGGGCAACTCGTTTCGTGGTATCGCGCAATAGTAGTAATATGTCACTGATATGATACGCTAGTTGGGGTGGCAGTCACTGAAACAAAGGTGGTTTTCTTTGCGGCGAGATCTATTAACGAAATTTCAATCACCATCTTTCTCTTCCGAATGCGAAAGTATTTTGTTGACACCCACCTACGTAGGGGGAAATGATCTTTATAATAAAATAAGAGAAATCAGAGATCGAACGGAAAGATTTAGTTGTTCCTTTTTCCCAAGCGCCATTCGAGAGTGGAATGGTAGAGAAGCAGAATGAAAATGTTTCGATGAACCCTCTGCCAGGCCCTTAAGTGTGAATTGGAGTAATTATGTAGATGTAGATGTAGAAATACCCTCAGACTTCAAGAAGAATATATAAATACAACTGCAAAGAAGTAGGTACGGCCCCGGAGATCTAAGTTGTTTTCCACAAGAAGAGGTTGCACATACCCATAATGAGTTGGCACACGAGATTACATGTTTCGATGAACAAATGTGTGTGAAGGGCTCTTCGATTATGAAACTAAATAAGTCATGATTGCATGGCAACGTGAGTGCAAGAACCTGTGAAATTGTTTGCGTCTGTCTAGATGTCGACACTTTGTACCAAATAAAAAATAATACCGAAAATTAGTTTAGTTTTGATCTACGTGATTCAGAAACATTCAATATAAAACAAAGTCATGTTCAGTGCGACTGCGTTGCCATTTAAATGAGGCACGTTCGTAGTTTCCTCCTCTTGCCCCTCCTCACGCCCAGAGGGAGTGGGGTGGTGGTGGGGGTGGGGGAGGGGGGAAAACGTGCAGGCAGGCGAAAGAGCTATACCACTCATGCCAGGGCGTGGCTTATGTGCCAAATTGTTGGCCGCCCCTGGTGTCTACGTTTTCTACCCCCTGCACTTCCCTCCTTTCCAAATTGACTGTTAGCTGATTCTGGAGGCATTCTATTAACCACCTCCTTTTAATGTAGTCCATAAGTTTCATTTCTCGCCAGTTCGATCCATTACCCATACATGTTATCCAATCTACCCAACTAATCTTTATCATTCTTTTGTAGAACTATATTTCAAAACTTTGTATTCTCTTCTTGTCTTAAATGTTTAATGTCTACTCTCTAGTCCATACTTATAGAAAAGTATTCGTAACATTTAGATTTTTAACAATTTTAATAAACATTTTTGGAACAGCGATCAAAATTTTTTTAAAATATTTTTCTTTTTAAAATTCCTTCGAAGATGGTAGGTGGAGCACTCTTCTCAGCTGCTGTCAGACCAGTTGACATCACAGCAGCTGGGAAAAGTGCTCCACCTACCATCTTCGAAGGATGCGATGGATCTGATGATGGTCATGTGATATGACCGAAACCGGTCACTTATGTTCTTGTATCATACGTGGTGCGATCAAGACTGAATTTTAAAAAGAATTTTTTTTTTAATTTAGATTTTTTTTTGCAAAAAACGCCTTTCTTGAGATTGCCAATTTGCATTTCATATGTTCTCTATTTCAACCATCACCAGCTCTTTGTCAGCTCATACAGCAAAACACATCTATTACTTTTAATGTCTAATTTCCCTATATAATTCCCTGAGAACTGCGTGATATGATTCTACATCCCATGCCCTGGTTTTACTTTTGTTGATATTCGTCTGTAGCCTTCTTTGAAAACATTTTGCATCCCACTCTTCAAACTTTCCAGGTCCTTTGCTCTCTCTGACAGAATTACAATGTTGGTGGCAAACTTCAAAATATTTTGTTCTTATCCTGGAACTTTAATTTCCTTTCGCCTGTATTCAGTTTTCTAGTCGTACAGTGTATACACGCTTTGCATAAATGGACCCAATAATAAAATGTGAGGTACACTCCGTCATGCTACACACACAAAGATTCACCAACAGCTAACGGTAGCTTTAAAGCGCTCAAAAATTAATAATGTAGGACTGAAAGTGTAACCTATCTTCGATAGTCACCTGCTTATCTCCTTCTATTTTTGTTTTTTAGTGTTTTAATTATTCTGTTGAGTACTGTACTACAAGGGTTAAACACAGAGCGCCAGCAGCGTCAATGGAACATATATGTTTATAATTCACCATTAGTTAAACCAAACAAGACAATGTGTACGAACGGCGAGGTATAGTCATGTGAGGCAGATGTTGTACCTCAGTATCGTGCTATTTGGTGTTACAAGGTGAACAAGCATGCAAATATTCAGCGATAGGTACTTGCCTTTATCGGAGCCGTGGGGTGTTTAGACCAGTGCGGCCTAGCTCGGTATAGTCTCTCGGCTGGCTTCGTCGTGTCGTTGCGAAAGCTGTTTACCAGTCGCTACAGCTAATCTTCTCTGAAAAAAAAGAAAAAATAACCAGTTTAAGATTGCGACTTGGGTGGTTTACGAGTGTCAGTCATTTCCTGTTTACCGTATTATTACTCCCCAGGTGACAAGCTTTCTGAAAAGTAGCAATTTTTGATACAGAGTCACAACTGCGTAAGAAGTTCAAGGATAGTAGAGAGGGAAGAAAGAAACGGTTAGGAACCGAATTTTTACAGTATTACGGAGTGCACATCTTCAGACTGCACGAAGCAATACTGCGCCTTAATCTTTCCCGTGACGAGAAACCCACCGTTGCTCTTGTAATTAATTCGGGGAGCAACGGAAACTGCAGTGAAGCGACACGGCAAGGTTGAAGACCGAAAATGTCTGAGAATTGTAATGGAGAATTTTATTTTATAAATCTGTAAATTAGCGCTTTAAAATGGCCAAGAAGGAAAAATTACCTTTCAGTATTCTTAATTAGATGGTTATTTGTATGTTCGGACTGTGCTTGGGACAACGGGATGCGATGTGTAACGTGCTGTGGGCTTACAAACAAATACATTATCTACTAAAATATTCATAATGCTGTCCATTGATGTCACTGATTTTTAAAGATTAATCTTATTGTAAAATAGAATATAATAAATCTAACCAAATTTACACGATATGGTTCAAATGGCTCTGAGCACTAAGGGACTTAACATATGAAGTCATCATTGCCCTAGACTTAGAACTACGTAAACCTAACTAACCTAAGGACATCACACAGATCCATGCCCGAGGCAGGATTCGAACCTGCGACCGTAGCAGCAGCACGGTTCCGGACTGAAGCGCCTAGAACCGCTCGGCCACAGCGGCAGGCCTACACGATATAATCAGAAACTAATCCATGGGGAAGCAAGAGCTGTCACGCAGAAATTATTTCAATTTATCTTTAAAACGTTTCGCTTTATCTACTGGATCGTTTAGTTTACAAGAAACTTGAGCAGTATTTTTCTGTGCCAGCGTAACGTTATGTTATGGACAGTGCAACTCTTTCTCACAGGAGATGTTCAATATGCACTCCGTCGGCATTGATTCAAGTATCGACCCGCGTTTGTAGTGAACCTCGGATGCGCTGATTTATGCCTGGAATATTGTGTATGGTTTCACAGCCTTCTATAATACGGGCACGGAGATTCCGAACATCTCGTACTGGAGTTCCACACACAAGAGATTTCAGACGCCCATACAAATAAAAGTCCATTGGGTTTAGGTCAGGGGAGTGTGAAAGCCAGTTGGGTGGCTGATTCTGGGGGACCAAACAGCGAAGTCGTCGGACCTAGTGAGGGGGGGGGGGGGGGGTGGGCGGGGAGGCATTTGATCCATCTCTACCATCCATCTGTCACTGCGTTTGTTACTTAGAAGCCGAAGGGCACTAACACTAAAATGAGGAGGTGCTCCATCGTGCATGGAGCATATATTTTTGAACTATATGAAATATGAATAAAATTGTCTTAGCTTCTGAATGGTTTGGGTTAGGATGTTCAATCGGCATGCTATGCCGCGGAGCATGATGGGAATTAGTATACGCTGTATGGTTTGGTTTGACGACCTAGCCCACTTTCATTTGGATAGATCCTTCAATAAGCGAAACTGGCGTATTTGAGGACTGAGAATCCGCATTTCAAGGTCTAGAGGTATGTTCACCCTCAATGAGTGACTGTGCGGTGTGCAAACCCAGTCACAGAATAGGGGCGCGATATTCCTTAAGGGAACGGTGACTACCAAACGGTATGTGAAGGTTCTTGAAGATGATTTATCCAAAGTGATCCTGATTTCGATAAGATGTAGTTTATGCAAGACGGAGCTCGACCGCATCGAAGCAGAAGAGTGTTTGACCTCCTGGACGACCTCTTTGGGGACGACATTCGGTGCGGTACCCAGAGGCCACTGGCATGGGGCTCGATTGACTGCCATATTCTCAGGATCTGAAAACGTATGACTCCTTTGGTGGGATATACTAAAGACAAGGTGTATAGCAATATCATCAAAACCACCCTTGAGCTGAAAACAGCCGTTCAGGAGGTTATCGACAGCATCGATGTTCCGACACTTCAGCGGGTTATGCAGAATTTCGCTATTCGTCAGCGCCACATCATCGCCGATGATGGCAGGCGTAATGAATATAATGTGTTTGTCACACAGCTAAATGCACATCTGCTAATAGACCCGGAAGAACATTCTCTACGAAATTATAATAATTTTGACAGTTGAGATTGAGCGGAAGAAAGTGAGGCCCTATCAAAGAGTCACCAACGATGCCGGCCCAAACATTAATAGAAAATCTTTGTTGATGACTTGCTTCAACAGTTGCGTTGGGATTGACGTCTGCGCACACACGACGATTGTGAAAATTTATAATCTGATCCCGTTGAAACTCGGTGGAGGAAATGAGTCGTAACATGGAAACAAACGTTTGTTCAAATGGTTCTGAGCACT
Source organism: Schistocerca gregaria (assembly GCF_023897955.1). Classification (NCBI taxonomy): domain Eukaryota; kingdom Metazoa; phylum Arthropoda; class Insecta; order Orthoptera; family Acrididae; genus Schistocerca; species Schistocerca gregaria. The sequence goes on along the minus strand of NC_064927.1, from coordinate 357,277,423 downwards.
ATGGGACTTAACTTCTGAGGTCATCAGTCGCCTAGAACTTAGAACTAATTAAATCTAACTAACCTAAGGATATCATACACATCCATGCCCGAGGCAGGATTCGAACCTGCGACCGTAGCGGTCGCTCGGTTCCAGACGGTAGCGCCTGGAACCGCACGACCACTCTGGCCGGCCAAGCGTTTGTCCTCCAATTTTTGTTAGGGTGAGTTACTAACTATTGCCACCCAGAATAACTCTGAAAGTATTATATGACCTGAAAAGTTTGTGGGATAAATCTTGCATGGGACAACGGGCAACATAATATGAAGTTTGTTTTTTGTTGTTAGGTGGGGTCGCTTCAGAGGTATGAAGGTCAACTTTGTTTTTTTTAAATGTGATGCTATAGTTTGGTACTTATTTTCTGATAGCGGCTACCTAGACGAATCCAATGATGTGTAACATTAACGTCTTTGAAGGTGAACAAAGGTAAATAAGGTGGCGTGAACGTCCATTTACAGAAGGTGTATGAAGTGATGACCATTGGTACGCAGTGCTGCAATCTTCTTATCACGGATTGAGTGGTATTCCTTATCACTTCGACACTTATCGAAGCACATGCTCTGACAGTTTTCTCTCGTATGTCGTGCAAATAGTAAATATTCGCCGAATACAGCGTATCCATCTAACGTGCCATTGATATGTAAACACAATTCGACGGTTTCGCAATACAACACTAATAGGAACGGTAAGACTAGTATCGTCGGATCAAGCGAATGTGAATCATGTATTCCTTCGAAGAACAAGCCGATATGCTTCTAATTTACGGAGAATGCCAACGAAATTCAGTGAGAGAGACTTATAACGCATCAGAAACATCCGGCAAAGGAAAGTTACTTACGAGGAAAGGGAAATTGGTACTCTTGCCACTGTCGTTCAAGATCCTTGTGTTAGTTCGCGTCAAATCGCAAGGGAATGTGGCACGAGCTAGAGTAGTGTTTTCGTGTTCTGCATCGTCATAAATATCCTAACCGTATCAGTCTCCACCAAGAACTAACTGGTACGAATTGTATGCGTCGCAATGAGTTCTGCCGATGGGCTCAACTTCAGATTCAGAGGGTGACGCATTTATTAATTTGATTTTATTTACTGACTAGGATACATTCACGTAAGATGGAAATATTTTGCCGGCCGAAGTGACCGAGCGGTTCTAGGCGCTACAGTCTGGAACCGCGCGACCGCTACGGTCGCAGGTTCGAATCTTGCCTCGGGCATGGATGTGTGTGATGTCCTTAGGTTAGTTAGGTTTAATTAATTCTAAGTTCTAGGCGACTGATAACCTCAGAAGTTAAGTCCCATAGTGCTCAGAGCCGTTTGAACCATTTTTTTGAAATATTAATTTGCATAACATGCATTATTGGGCAACTGTAAATCCATGTTGGCTGCGGATTGTTGCACACCAAAAACCGTGGTCGGTGAATGAATGGTGTGGGATTCTGGAGGACGGAATTGTTATATTTCATCGAAGGAAATGTTAATGGTAGGAAGTACACCACATTCCTCCAAGAAACATTAGGTCTGTTATTGGAAGAAATACCTTTAGGAACAAGGAACAGAATGTGGTATGAACACGGTGGGTGTCCGGCACATTTTTCGCTGATGGCTAGAAATGGGTTGCAGAGACAATTCCCAAATCGTTGGATTGGACGCGGAGGAGATGTGTCGTGCCCGGCTCGTTCGCCAGACTTGACGCCTCTGGATCTTTTCTTGTGGGGATTAGTAAACAATGTCTTTTACGAATCCCCACACGAAAACATCTAGTCTGAGGGTACGTAGTTGAGAGCTACACCATTGTTTTTTTGAAAGCTCGCATCCTGTAAAGGGTAATGTGGAATAACAAGTTTCATTCTTTTTGTAATATGGTGCTCGGTACACAGAACGATAGCAGAAGGTATTAAATGTAGTGGAACATGCATTTTAGTGTACTGCTTGTCAACAATGAAAAGAAATAAATAGGCAGATATAACGAAATAAAACATGATATTTGAAGCCTCAGACACTAGTCGAATTCAATATCACAAACATGTCCATCGCACTTCCAGACTGTTACGCTGAATAGTCACTTATTTGCTCTGATTTACCGAACCAGCCACAGTCGATTTCGTTTCAGCGAGGGCAGTGTGGACTAACTAGTTTCATTCTTTTTGTAATATGGTGCAGAATACACAGAACGATAGCAGAAGGTATTAAATGTAGTGCAACATGCGATAAAGTATTAGATTATAGTGGTACAGTTGTAGGACACGGATATCAAAATGGCGACATTTGTAAAGAAAAACAACAAAAAAAAAAAACGTTCAAATGTGTGTGAAATCTTATGGGACTCAACTGCTGAGGTAATCAGTCCCTGAGCCCACACACTACTTAACCTAAATTATCCTAAGGACAAACACACACAGATATATCCGAGAGAGGACTCGAACCTCCGCCGGGACCATCGGCACAGTCCAGGACTGCAGCGCCCAGACCGCTCGGCTAATCCCTCGAGGCGCGACATTTGTATGAAGTAATATTAGTTTTAGCGGAATGTGGAATTAAGTGAGACCAGAATGGTAACACATATTTTCTATTAAATGCATGTTACAAATATTATATGTTCAGTAAAATATTTATAAATTTCTGCCTTTAAAATGATCCATTTACTGTTCTGCATGTACAATATACTTGTACACTGTATGGAAACTTGCAACAATAGCTTAGTTTAAAGGCAGCACGTTGGGGAACGATTTAATGCTTTTCCACTGTTGCGCGAAATTATCGAATTTTAAGCAGGCTGACAGCTTGTTGTTGTTGCTGCTTCATAGTTTCCCACGTATTGCTTGCTCTCGGTCCTCTCTTGTCTTATGTTACGTGATTTTCCGTCCATCCAGCTGAGCAGGATGTCGGAAAAATCTCAGCATCGTCTGTCCAGGGGTGAATCATTATCGCCGGGTGTCCTGGATGCAACCATATCATTCATTCGTGGTCCAATCTCGGTAATGATGATTTTCATAGTAAATGAGCCGGCAAACAGGACGTACACTGCCGGACGTCTGGTGCACAGGTCATTTGCGGAGAGTATCGAATATACAGTTCGTCAGGAAATTGTAGCTCCTGCGGTGTGTGTAAGCGGAGCAGACTGTTGTCTGCGTACCTCGTTGCACATTGTCGTGTATTTTGGGCCAGATATCACTCCGTTGTGGCGCGGTTACTCCTAGCGGCAGTACTGAACTATGACAAATATTTTCTGTGACCAGTAAGCGTCGCCGAACGGGTGGCACAGTGTGTGAGATAGGGTTCAGTACCTCGTCTATCCATCAAACATTAGGTTTCCTGTGGGTTCCATAAATCACTTAAGTCCAGTGATGATTGTTTTGAAAGGGATACGTGGGATTTCCTTCCCCAATCAAAACTAGCCCTTAATAGCCCTGACTTTTCATTCTAGTGCACTGAACAGCACTAAAAGGTGTCTGAAAAAGAACTCTTCAGCTTTAATGTGTCCTAGAAACTATACAAAATGGCATACACAATTCCAGTTTGTGGTGTTTGACTCATTAACTCTCCAAGTTTGGCTCCCCTGCAGTTGGCAGCTATGCTTGACCTCGAGACGAAACCAGTGCTGTTTTTCTCCTCTGTTGCCTCATTTTAGTCCATGCGTGCGTGCAGTGATGAGCCTACATTTCATGTCATTGGAACAGTTAATCCTCATAACTGCAGAATTTGGAGGGGCAGAGCAGCCACATAAATTATTCAGCATCAATGTGACCCTTCCAAAGTCAATGTATGGTGAGGTTTGATGGAAGATCGTGTGATTGGTCCTTTCATTTTTGTAGAAAAGACAATAAACGGGGACGTTTACTGTGACATGTTGACCGAGTACGTCTTTCACCAAATGGACGATACTGAGGCGGGGAAGAGGCTTGTGTTCATTCAAGAAGATGGCGCCATACCCCATTACAGTAACCATATGCGTGCGGCTCTTGACAGTCGCTTTCCAGAAAGGTGGATAGGCAGGGCTGGCCACCGCAAAGACCAGACATAACACCACTGGAGTTTTTCTTTTTGGGCCACATAAAAAATGTTGTCTACAGTGTACCACTATTGAAATACTCCCTTCATTTGTTCATGTATGGTTCCTCAAATAAATGTTCAGCTGCTGCCATATTTCTGTCTGTTTCGATTAAAATTCATACTCCATTCTCGTCTTAAGTTTTCTCAATACTCAGTTTATCCATGTTTGGAGAGCACTGCTTCTCTGCATCTGCGTACTGTATTGGTGAACAACAGCTACGGTTACTAAAAAAACTCCTTTTGGAGTTCCATACCTCAATGGGTAAAAAAGGAACCCTTGTAGGATTGCTTTGTTGTCCGTCTGTCTGTCTGTCTGTCTGACTGTTAAAACCCACTTTTCTCAGGAAAGTGGTTGGCGTGAAAAATTAAACTTGCAAGTCTGTTCACTCAAAAGATACGGCCATTTATCTCACATATTTAGACACACGCAAACTCGTTCATCAAAACTTATTGGGTACTTTTCGTTGACTAGAGTCAGGAAATTTGGAAACAAGCAAGGTTTCACAGTACAAATAAGGGAAAAAAGTCGAAAATTGTTAATTTGTTACTATATCGCACGATTCTTTTTGTCATTTGTTAACCGTCTGCTTCTCCATCCGTCTATTAAGTACCACTAATGATAACCCAAAATTCGTCAAGATTTTCGATTTTGGCGTGGAGGAACTATCTATACATATGATTCAGTTTGTATGGAACCCTCAGAGTGGTGCGTGGCCTACTCGTACTTCGCCAATTTTTGTATTTACAAGTTGCAGCTTTTATACAGAATCCATTTTCTAGCGTACTATGGTGTACTATGGTGTGGGTTCCTGTAGTCATGTCCTAGTTCATGAACCACGGGCAACGTATGAGTGGCCAAGTAAGTGGTCCCGACAGTCGGGATACCAGTTACTTTGGAATAAGGCTGGGCATCTCGGACATATTCTGAGGCGTGGTCACCTTTGTGCTCATACGTCAAAGACTACCAAATCCACCGGTTAGTCCCTCAACCGTTAGGCGTAAAACCCAATGGGACTCGGGGCAAGTAAGGTTAGCAACCTGCTTCCCTGGTACTTTAAATATAATGCTGGCAACAATCAGAGCAAAATGCCTCGCACCTTTGAAGGTGACGGAGTCCCACCTCTAACTGACAAACCAGGGACTCCTAAGATACGACTTGGCAAACAAATGGTAATGAGATGGGGAGCCATTAATATCAATGGGGGCTACTCTGGGAAGAAGGTAGAGCTGGCAGAGGCTGCAAGTAAGATGGGGCTGGACGTTTTAGCTGTTAGTGACATTCGGGTAAGGGTTGAGAAAGAAGAGGAAGTGGGAGAATACAAGGTCTACCTGTCAGGAGTCAAATCAGGAATAGCACAATGGGGTGTAGGGCTTTACATCAGGAAAGAAATGGAACCCAGAGTAGTTGCAATAAGGTATGTAAACGAACGACTGATGTGGATAGATTTGACAGTGTCTAGCAAGAAAATAAGGATTTTGTCCGTATATTCGCATTGTGAAGGGACTGATCAAGATAAGATGGATAGTTTTTATGAGGCACTCAGTGATGTAGTTGTTAGAGTAAAGGACAAGGACACTATTCTGCTCATGGTTGTTTTTAACGACAGGATTGGAAATCGAACAGAAGGGTATTAAAAAGGTTATAGGTAAATTTGGAGAGGATATGGAGGCCAACAGGAACGGGAAACAACTCTTGGATTTCTGTGCCAGTATGGGTTTAGTAATCACAAACTCCTCTTTTTTAAACATAAGAACATTCACCGGTATACTTGGGAAGGCAGGGGAACCAGATCTGTCATTGACTATATAATAAAAGATCAGGAATTCAGGAAGGCTGTGAGGGACACACATGTATTCCGGGGATTCTTTGATGACACTGATCAATATTTAACCTGCAGTGAAATTGGGATTGTGAGGCCGAAAGTTCATGAGGGCAGGTCCGTATGTAGGAGGATAAGAGTGGAGAAATTTCAGGATAAGGAAATCAGGCACAAGTACATAACAATGATCTCAGAAAGGTACCAGTTAGTTGAATGTAGTCAATTACAGTCATTGGAAAAGGAATGGACAAGGTACAGGGACACAGTACTAGGAGTGGCTAAAGAATGTCTTGGAACAGTAGTGTGTAAAAGTAGGATGAGGCAAACAGCTTGGTGGAATGACACAGTCAAGGCAGCCTGTAAAAGGAAAAAGAAGGCGTGTCAAAAATGGCTACATACTAGAACTCAGGTAGACAGAGAAAGTTATGTTGAAGAAAGAAACAAAACCAAACAGATAATTGCAGCATCCAAGAAGAAATCTTGGGAAGACTTTGGAAACAGGTTGGAGACTATGGGTCAAGCTGCTGGTAAACCATTCTGGAGTGTAATTAGCAGTCTTCGAAAGGGAGGTAAGAAGGAAATGACAGGTATTTTGGACAGGTCAGGAAAACTGCTGGTGAATCCTGTGGATGCCTTGGGCAGATGGACGGAATATTTTGAAGAGTTGCTCAATGTAGGTGAAAATACGATCTGTAATGTTTCAGATTTCGAGGTAGAATGGGATAGGAATGATGATGGAAATAGGATCGCATTTGAGGAAGTGGAGAAAATGGTCAAAAGATTGCAGTGCAATAAAGCAGCTGGGGTGGGTGAAATTAAGCCGGAACTCATCAACTACAGTGGAGTGTCAGGTCTTAAATGGCTACACAGGATAACTGAAATGGCCTGGGAGTCGGGACAGGTTCCATCAGACTGGACAAAAGCAGTAATCACACCAATCTTTAAACATGCAAACAGAAAAGATTGTAACAACTACTGAGGTATCTCTTTAATCAGCGTTGTGGGTAAAATCTTCTCAGGTATTGTTGAAAGGAAAGTGCGAGATTAGTTGAGGACCAATTCGATGAAAATCAGTGTGGGTTTAGGCTTTTAGACGTTGTCAGGACCAGATCTTTAGCTTACGGCAAATAACGGAGAAGTGTTCTGAGTGGAACAGGGAATTGTATCTATGATTTATAGATCTAGAAAAGGCATATGACGGGGTTCCTAGGAGGACGTTATTGTCTGTTCTACCAGATTATGGAATAGGAGACAAACTTTTGCAAGCAATTAAAGGTCTTTACATGGATAGTCAGGCAGCAGTTAGAGTTGAAAGTAAATTGAGTTCATGGTTCAGAGTAGTTTCAGGGGTAAGACAAGGCTGCAACCTGTCTCCACTGTTGTTCATATTATTTATGGATCATATGTTGAAAACAATAGACTGGCTAGGTGAGATTAAGATATGTGAAAACAAAATAAGCAGTCTTGCATATGCGGATGACTTAGTTGTGATGGCAGATTCGATTGAAAGTTTGCAAAGTAATATTTCAAAGCTAGATCAGAAATGTAAGGACTATGGTATGAAGATTAGCATCTCGAAAATGAAAGTAATGTCAGTGGGAAAGAGATATAAACGGATTGAGTGCCAAATACGGGCAACAAAGTGAGAACAGGTGGACGGTTTCAAGTACTTAGGATGCACATTCTCACAGGATGGCAACATAATGAAAGAACTGGAAGCGAGGTGTATCAAAGCTAATGCAGTGAGCGTTCAGCTACGATTTACTCTCTTCTGCAAGAAGGAAGTCAGTACCAAGACTAAGTTATCTGTGCACCGTTCAATCTTTCGACCAACTTTGTTATATGGGAGCGAAAGCTGGGTTTATTCAGGTTACCTTATCAACAAGGTTGAGGTTACGGATATGAAAGAGGTTACGGATATGAAAGTAACTAGGATGATTGCTGGTACTAGTAGATGGGAACAATGGCAGGAGGGTGTCCACAATGAGGAAATCAAAGAAAAACTGGGAATGAACTCTATAGATGTAGCAGTCAGGGCGAACAGGCTTAGATGGTGGGGTCATGTTACACGCATGGGAGAAGCAAGGTTACCCAAGAGACTCATGGGTTCAGCAGTAGAGGGTAGGAGGAGCCAGGGCAGACCAAGGAGAAAGTACCTGGATTCGGTTAAGAATGATTTTGAAGTAATAGGTTTAACATCAGAAGAGGCACCAATGTTAGCACTGAATAGGGGATCATGAAGGAATTTTATAAGGAGGCTGTGCTCCAGACTGAACGCTGAAAGGCAAATTCAGTCTTAAATGATGATGATGATGATGATATGAAACTGAAGTTGCAAGTGCCACTAGACGCTGTGCCTAATGATGTTTATGAATACTTAATACTTTACATAACAGAAATGTGGGAGTTTCGTTATGATAAAAGCGTAAATTTACACATGTACAATACAAGTTCGGAAAAAGAGCAATGCAAATGTAGCTGTCTCTGTGCTCTGGTGAAGCAAAGTCAAATTATTATGGATGTAAAAATCGGGTTTATTAAAAGTGATGTGTCCAATAACATCGTATGAAAAATGGGCATGTCGTGATTATAAAAGCTCTACATTTTGATACTGCAAAAGCATTGGTATGCTTTAGCATTAAAAGAAATTAAACACGAAACAGTCACATTCACGTCACCACCGGCTATGTTCGCCGTCAGAGTGCAAAAACCACTCACAGGCGGAGGTGGCACCACCAGCAGTGGAGGATATGTAAAGCGCGTCAGCGGGATGCGGAAAACAGTGGAGTCGGTGCAGTAATGTGGAATGGTGGGATTTACGAAAAGGCCAAAAGGGCATCATCAATTGCTTTCGAGCTACGAATGGGATCATTTTCGAAACGGCTAAGTTTGTAAACGGCTCATGTGCCGTCGTAGTTGAAGTACACCGTTCATGGTAAAATGGCGAAATCCAAAAAAATCGCCGACGCAACTGTAGTACATCACGGGTCATAGATGACGCCACGGGTCATAGATGACGAAGGGTGAACGACGCCTGCGGAGGTGTGTGTAGGCTAACAGACGCGCAACTGTTGAGCAATTGGGCGCCTAGATAAATCAGTCGGCTACCAGCAGTGTCCCCTCAACGACCATTTAGCGAACGTTGGTGTATATGAGCCTCCTCAGCAGACGTCTGTTTCATGCACACGTGCTGACTGCTGTCGATCGGCAACGAAGGCCGGAATTTACGCACCACTATCGCAACTGTATGTCCAATGAGTGGCGACTGATGGCTTCTCCAGATGAATCACGTTTTATGCTCCAACAGACAGATGGCCACTGGCGTATACTGTGTGAAACGTCTAAATGAAAATATTCTGCACTATCGTCGGTTGGGTGACTTTATCGTAACTGCGAGATTGTGTTTGATACTGTATACCATATGACTATATTCTATGAGGTGACCTACCTAGGAGAAAGGGAGGAAGTAAATCCTCCCTCTTAGCAGGATCTGTTACTCGCCAATATTCTTAATACTGCTGAAGTCACACGAGACTCCTTGGGTTGGTCTTTGAGGAACAAACGTTTTTGATGTTACCGCGTACATTTACCTAATCAGAACCCTACGAAGAAGGTTGCACGATCTGGTCTTCCGTGTCAAGCATGTTCTAAACTCAATTACATCCGAATTGGACAAGACAGATGTGGCCATACCTGGAACAAATGAGGCTGTTGCGAAACGGCGGCGTGTGACTGTGTTGCATATGAACAGAAAATAAGATACATTATGGAGAACTGCCAACTCCACATTATTAGAGGAAGTCTGAAACACTTGGGTGGTGTGAGACCGAGCTGTACGGTCTGCTTATTATATTTAAGCATTAAACTGTTAATTCAATGTATTTGTTCTATAATATCATACGATAAGAGCAGTAGTCAATTCGTAGGTTGCTATTATAGAAGAGTAACTAGTAGAACATATTTTGATGCCACCTCATTAAAGACACGAGACTTTCATCCACAGTGTGCTGTCACAATTGTTAGACACTGTTCATACTGTTGTTCACGACAAGTTGTCGTTAGGACATGATAGTACAACATCGACTTTAATATTAATGTCCTTGAACACCTGCACAGCACACGCCCTTATATTTGAATTGGATGCTGAGGTTCTGTCCCATAGCCAAAGTGATCGCCGGATCTCATTGCTGTGGATTTCTTTCTTGTTGGTTTTCAATAAGTAGTTAGTGTGTGAAACGTCAACATATACCAAAGAGGAACTGGTTACTAGGGCCGTAGCTGCCGGTGTCATTTTGCGACGGGAATATTTGACAGAGTGCGGTTGTAATGCATACACTGAGACAGTTAGCCATTATTTTGAACAGTTGTCACTTGGTGTGAATTGCTCCTGTGATTCAAAAGTTAAATAGTCATTCCCGACCATTAGTTCCTTAATCAAAGTAGTCATATTGTTAATATTTGCTGCCAGTTTTCCACTAATTATTGAATTTTGCTTCTTATTAAATGTCTTTTACATAATTGCTTCAAGCATCTTCAGTGGTTTTTATGTCTCGTCTCTTTAATGTATTTCCATTGGGTCTTCAGTGAACACGTCTGTACTCTAAACTCCTCGGATAAAGTTAATAATGAACTGTATTTAAAATGCAGGGTGTTTGAAAAAGAACCTCCTAGTTTTAACTATAAATTTAATGGGGAAATTAATGAAAAATTACATCAATAAGTACGTATCATGAAAGAGAATTCCTTCAAGTTCTTTTAATGTTAGTAGACGCCATCGTGGGGTCAATTTATTGCCATGCACACGTCGAGACGATATTCTGCTTCTCGCCATGTATTCACCAACATTTCAGGTGTAACTATCTCAACCGTCGTGACGATTCTTTCCTGTAAATGACTGCCTCCACTTTTCTGTCTATAATGCTTCTGACATTAACGGTCCAAATAAAGAGAAAGAAAGGTTCATCAATAGAAAGAAGCCATATGCTTGAATATTTCTGGTATCTCAACTGCAGATTTTTCAGCGCTCGTTTAACTCTGTATCTCAGAATGAAGAAAAATGGACTTGTACCACTATTGAAATAAGCCCTTCAGATCAAATTCTATGCAGTTAGGGACTTCAGTACTGCACTGGATACTCCGCTACAAGAACTGCATTCTGGTTTCAGAATCCTTTGTCTCCTTGCTCCCTCGCCCTTGCTTCCACAAGTTTATAGTAGGCCTCCACACTGTATTCTTCGAAGAGCAGATTTTTCGGTCAACTTGTGCATATTGACGAACTTTTAATCCCACGATCTAATGTCGCCTCGAATTCTACCATGCTAACTATCCTTTGTCGAGAACTGTGACCGGTTTTCGGTTGTTTAAACGATCCAGTTTCTTGTAGAATTCTATCCAAGGCGGTATGTTTCTTCCAGTTCAGACTGTGTTACTGTGGAACTTTCCTGTGTGTCTTCCTTCTATTTCCTGGTATTAAAGTTTTGCTGCACCATGCATGAAACACATCTTTGCAATTTCTTACACCGAATAATGCTCCATTTTCGACCATCAGTCATATATTGTGTTTATCACAGACTTTTGTTTCCTTTTTTTTCAAATCTGCCCAATAGTTTGGCCACGGCAGGCGATATCTTGTTGTAAAACGTAGCCACATTACAAAATAGTGCATCCTACCCCTTATTTATTCAGCTCTTCATCTGGTTCCTGGCCTCAAAATACACTCCTGGAAATTGAAATAAGAACACCGTGAATTCATTGTCCCAGGAAGGGGAAAATTTATTGACATATTCCTGGGGTCAGATACATCACATGATCACACTGACAGAACCACAGGCACATAGACACAGGCAACAGAGCATGCACAATGTCGGCACTAGTACAGTGTATATCCACCTTTCGCAGCAATGCAGGCTGCTATTCTCCCATGGAGACGATCGTAGAGATGATGGATGTAGTCCTTTGGAACGGCTTGCCATGCCACTTCACCTGTCGCCTCAGTTGGACCAGCGTTCGTGCTGGACGTGCAGACCGTGTGAGACGACGCTTCATCCAGTCCCAAACATGCTCAATGGGGGACAGATCCGGAGATCTTGCTGGCCAGGGTAGTTGACTTACACCTTCTAGAGCACGTTGGGTGGCACGGGATACATGCGGACGTGCATTGTCCTGTTGGAACAGCAAATTCCCTTGCCGATCTAGGAATGGTAGAACGGTGGGTTCGATGACGGTTTGGATGTACCGTGCACTCTTCAGTGTCCCCTCGACGATCACCAGAGGTGTACGGCCAGTGTAGGAGATCGCTCCCCACACCATGATGCCGGGTGTTGGCCCTGTGTGCCTCGGTCGTATGCAGTCCTGATTGTGGCGCTCACCTGCACGGCGCCAAACACGCATACGACCATCATTGGCACCAAGGCAGAAGCGACTCTCATCGCTGAAGACGACACGTCTCCATTCGTCCCTCCATTCACGCCTGTCGCGACACCACTGGAGGCGGGCTGCACGATGTTGGGGCGTGAGCGGAAGACGGCCTAACGGTGTGCGGGACCGTAGCCCAGCTTCATGGAGACGGTTGAGAATGGTCCTCGCCGATACCACAGAAGCAACAGTGTCCCTAATTTGCTGGGAAGTGGCAGTGCGGTCCCCTACGGCACTGCGTAGGATCCTACGGTCTTGGCGTGCATCCGTGCGTCGCTGCGGTCCGGTCCCAGGTCGGCGGGCACGTGCACCTTCCGCCGACCACTGGCGACAACATCGATGTACTGTGGAGACCTCACGCCCCACGTGTTGAGCAATTCGGCGGTACGTCCACCCGGCCTCCCGCATGCCCACTATACGCCCTCGCTCAAAGTCCGTCAACTGCACATACGGTTCACGTCCACGCTGTCGCGGCATGCTACCAGTGTTAAAGACTGCGATGGAGCTCTGTATGCCACGGCAAACTGGCTGACACTGACGGCGGCGGTGCACAAATGCTGCGCAGCTAGCGCCATTCGACGGCCAACACCGCGGTTCCTGGTGTGTCCGCTGTGCTGTGCGTGTGATCATTGCTTGTACAGCCCTCTCGCAGTGTCCGGAGCAAGTATGGTGGGTCTGACACACCGGTGTCAATGTGTTCTTTTTTCCATTTCCAGGAGTGTAGTTTAGGATCTTACACCGGCTGCATAATTCTTACCCATGGGAATGGAATGGGTAGGCAGTTCGCCGGTGTGTCGATGGGGATGAAATGATGATGATAAGGGCAACACAACACTCAGTCCCTGAGCAGGAAAAATCTCCGACCCAGCCGGGAATCGAAGCCTCAAGTTCCGTTATTGCTCGCGTGGTGTAATGTGTACACCATCCTATTGATTCACACTTTAAGGCATTATGCTATGTAAGTACGGCTATTTATGGTTATTGTAGACATATAGTGAGTTTAGCGCGTACAATAAGGGTCAGCAGACAAAGTTTTAGCAATTGAACATGAAAACACACAATGAATGTCCGTCGAAATTTTACCGTACCAGCAAGTTTGCAGACTTCATTGATACGATAAGTGAATCGCCAAGATTGAGCAACACAGTTTCTTCAGAGAATCAGCAGAAAGAGAGAGATGATGCGTGTATCACACCAGCGCGAGTTTTTAAGGATTAAGATATGGGAAATCCTGCGTAGTTCACGTGGCAGTAAGCGATTTCATGTCTCAAATAACTTCCATTGAGCAACTCTTTCGATCAAAAAACATGCCCTACTGCTCGTTATCAACGTTATTAATTGCAAACAATTTTCATTCTCTTTCGCAGATTCAAGGTGTTCGGAAAATTGTTGTATAACACATGTTGTAATTGATGTTCTCTTTTTGCTATACAAGTCCGAATCCTCTTTATTTGATAGGAAAGCACATTCTGTAGATGTGATTCTTATGCGCTTCTCACATAGGCAGTTATTTCAGTTTGTAAGTCACAAAGCGTACGTAGGCGACTGTGATACACTACAAAATTTTCTGCTCCGCAAAGAAAAAGGTTTGGTGGAATAAGGGCAGTTTAGCGAAGGGGACATAGGGTTTCCCAAAAATCTCTTCGAGAAGACTCATCATGTTTCTGGCTATATGGGCAGTAGCACCATCTTATTGAAGCCACGAGTTGTTGATGTCGTCTTCCTTTAGTTGACCAATCAAATCGTAGAAAATAAAACGATAACGTAGCTATTCACGGTTTCTTCAAAAAATAAATATCCAATAACGCGTCGTTTGGGTATTGCTAACCTCACCCCAATTTTCTGATCATGCAGTGGTGTTTCAAGCACAACACTAGGCCTCTCCGTTGATCATACTGGTGTGTTCTGTGAGTTAATGTGACTAGGGAGACGGAATCAGACCTTGCCAGTATAGAAGGTGACATCAAGAATATTAGCGGTATAACTCTCAATAAACGATGTAACCCATTTGCAGTAGCGGATTCGCTTTTCATGATCCTCATCTTGCAATTCGTGCACTCGTGTCATTTTATCCGGGAACAATTTCAGTGTTTGCCTAACAGCTTTACGTGCGGTGGAAAGCCCGATACTTTTTCATGTGTCAACATCCGCAATGATTTTCCTGATCTCTGGAGCATAGAAGCAGAAATGTCTGACAGTTTCTGTTAGATTAGTCCACATAGTCTTCCAGTCCATTCAGCATCTAACACTCAGCCTGTCTCTCGAAATTTCCCAGTAAGTCGACGAACCACATTAAGATGAGAAACAACATTTTATGGATTTTTTCAGCAAATGACTAAATCTGCGTATTTATGGCGTTGTCGAAACACATATTCAACAAGAAAAATGCGTGCCTCAATTGAAACCAACTTAATTTCGAAACGAACTGAATATTTAAACACCGCACATCACATTTAATAGTATTCACCAACCGAACCAGGGAAACAATGGAACACAACAGTAGAACTAATTAAAAAATATCTACGAAAATAGCATTTCTGCCAATTTTATTTCAAACTTCCAACGGTGCCTATCCGCAGCCCGTAGTCCAGTGCAGAGTAACTCTCCGAACGCAGTATAATTTATACATAGTAAGTGTAAAAAAAGAGAACCTTAAACGTTTGATAAAATTTCTGAAAGCTGTAGTATCGATGTTGCAACAAGCAGACTTGTATTTCGACAAATACCGAATAGTTGGCAACGTGTTTATTACATCAACAAAAATTAACCTGTGTCAGTTTGGATCGCAGCCCCTGTCGGGAAGTATAGCGTTGGAGCAGCGAATCTTTGATACATATTTTGAGTTGTGAAGCTGTTAAACCAGCAGAATTGCGTCACAGGTCGAAATCACAGAACGGTGATTCGTGTGTGTCCCAGCAGCAACTATGCGATTGGCGCAGGAAGTCTTAAAAAAGGCGTAACTTCCTTGGAAAACACTCCACTCCCGGGCCAGGCATCACGAAGTAACGAAAGAAAGTAATGTTATAGTGGAAGAGCTTGTGCAGGAAAACAGGCGTAAACGAAATAGACAATATTTTGGATGCCAGTGTAGATTCAGCACACAGTGTTGTCCATGATATACCTCGATTCAGTAAAGTGCCCGCAATACGATAACCACGCCGGCTGACTGCCGAATTGAGAGATCATTGGTTCAACGCCAGTGAGGAACTCATGGATCGTTTCCAGATAGAAGATAATGAATTTCTGTACAGAATTGTGGCAGGAGATGGAACGTGGGTGCAACTGTCACCAATCTGAAACGAAAAAATCGAGCAACAAATGGGGCTATAGCTCTTCGCTAAAACCAAAAAAATTACGTACTTTACACTCGACAGGAAAAGGCGTGCTCACTCTCTTTCGCGATGCAAGAGGAGTAATTTTGGAGCTTTACTGGAAAGGCCGTTAACAGTAATCAGCAGTACATACTCTGCTCTGCTACAATATCACCCTCGCCTTGCGATCAGGAGTAAGCGTCGAGGACTTCTAACTACAGGTGTTTTGCTGAAGCACGAAAATACTCATTCCCACACTGCCCTTTCAACCGTAGCTGCAACATGATGTGTAGCTGAATCTCTTGAACACCTTTCTTCACCCTAGTCGTTTTCGTGGGTTTGAGCGGCTCAGAGAAGTGCTAAGACGCAAGCATTTCAGAAGCGGTGAAGGGTTGAAAACCACGGTACGCTAGAGGCTGCATTCACTTCCTAAAGAATTCTTCTCATGGGAATCCGTGCTCATTTGAAGCTTTGGAATATTGAAAAATGATAAATCTGCAATTTTTATGTATTACTTCATTAGCATTATAAAAAATTAGGTTTTAATCTGAACTTCCCTCGTAATTTTCTATTAGGGCATTAGTAAGTATCGCTATTTAAAGTATTCTAGCATAAAAGATCTAAGTTATGCTATTGTTGCGGAATTATTATCATTTATGGATTATTTTTAAAACTCAAATTTATCAATACATTAATCATTATCTTTCGCTGAAGAAATAACTTTTAACCGAACATGCCACGCAAAATTTTATTGTCAAAATGGACGTTTATCCGAGTTGCTGCAGTGTCGTTAGGAACTGAAATAGCTTAGAGGAATGTCAGTGTTGCTTACAAATGGTTCAAATGGCTCTGAGCACTATGGGGTTTAACAGCTGAGGTCATCAGTCCCCTAGAACTTAGAACTACTTAAACCTTACTAACCTAAGGACGTCACACACATACATGGCCGAGGCAGGATTCGAACCCGCGACCGTAGCGGTCGCGCGGTTCCAGACTGAAGCGCCTAGAACAGCTCGGCCACCGCGGCCGGCTGTTGCTTTCATGTGGGTTGGTATGCAAAAGAGATGATGATGATCACTTCTGGAGCTGCAGTAATTTTTCCTATCACCATATCATACTGCTGAAAGCTGTTAATTCTGCAATATGTACGTCACCGTTACATCGCTGAAGCGCAATAACAAATATGGATATGCGCGCAGAATCGCCGTTTGGGAGTTGTTGGTGGTCGGTTACTCTTTCAGCTAATAGCATGGCGTAAAAACTTTTAGCTGTAGAACGAACCAGCGAGCATTTGTGTACCCATTCGAAAATCTGTCTTACTGCAGCTATATTTTAGTGTATTAAGCAGTTTTGAACGGACACCCAGAGCTGGCGTCCCGGCAAATTGTGCGAATCGATTAATTCCTTTTTGAAAAATATTTTAATTGGGCTGAAATTAATGTTCAGCTAACGACACCATCTGTGTGTGCTCTGTTCGGATTTTACGTGCAAAAACAGTCACCCTCGTTTAAGGTTCATAAAAAGTCATCCTTAAATAACTCCGGAGTGGGGCGAGACTGATTCTTCAAATTCGGTCAACTGGTCTATTGGACCTCGGCCTAAGACAAGTATTAACCGTTAACCAGGGAGCGCGTTGCTTCTATATTTCAGACTTGTGCGAATCGGTTCAAACTTTGCGCGAATGTAGATAAAAGGATTAAATCAAAACGACTTTTTTTATCCACTAATCTTTATCCGTTGTCGAGATACGATGGTTAAAATTGAGCAAAACATAGTATGTGAAATTCGTTCTTACACGAATTGAATGCGCGGAAACGGTTCAAAGTGAATGAAATAATTAAAAAATGTATTATTACGATAGAATGGAAAACTTGCTCTCAAAAGCCTAGTTTAATTAGAATTTTACGTGCAAAAACAGTTCTGAGTTTTTCTTAAGCGGGCCACTTTTATGTTTTTAACTCGTACGAATAGGTTCAAATTTTGTAAGAAGACAGACAAATACATCTATTTAGTGATCGTTCTGTTTTTCTGCATTTTGTGTGAACCTGTTATCCGCTGCCACAACATAAACAATATGGTTCGAAAACAATAAAAAATCCTACACTGTATCAGTAGCCCGACTCAAGAAAAACTTACATTGGTTTCTAAGCTATGGCAAAAAGGGGTGGTTATACAAACAAAAAATGAAGGTAAGTTGCAGGTCATTGAAGTTAATGATCAGAATAGATATGTGAATGTTATGTTACTATCATGTATTAGCAAACGGAGAAGCGGTTTACTGGCTGCCAGCAGAAAATATCATAAGTATCATAAAGCAGCTAATTTTAATTAGGAAACGCATTCTTAATTGGAGAGTTACTGTTTGTGGAGACTTTAATGTTAATTTTTCTATCAAACAGTACTGTTGGAGAGCACTTAGAGTTGTTTATGTAAATCTTCGATTATTTCCCACAGAAAGTTCACAAGGAAAATTGGCAATTATTTTTTGAAAACTAGATACCTTCATTTATTGGTATGTCAGACGTTTATTCCACCATGATGGTCAACTGTTAACTGTAAAATAATCTGATCAGTTAGGTTCAGAGCACAGAAGAAAAATATCGTATCTCCGAACCAGACATAATGATTCAGTCACGGTATTTTTAGAGAATTCGAGGGCAGAAATCTGAGAAGACATTTTTAAAGCAACGAATGAAGTTGAAGAATTTGTATTTTTTAAACGTATTCATGTAGTATGTTGAATATCATTTTACCCTGAAATAAAAAGGAATAAAACGAAGTAGAAGCAAGAAGGCAGGGATAAATCGTGGTACGTGTTCTGTTATCCTACTAAGTACGTGGGAGCGAGTTGCAGGCCTAGTATTGTCGTCTCACTGAATCCAGTTCTGCGTTCATCGTCTTCTAAAGAGACTACTATCCAACCCAAAGTCAGTAACAAATTTCTTTCTCTAACGTCGCAATCAACGGTATTTAATTTTTTTTGTGGTAAGTTCCCATGGGACCAAAATGCTGTCAGAGGTCCTTAGGCTCACACACTGCTCAATCTAACTTCAACTAACTTACTCTAAGGACAGCACACACACACACACACGCATTCCCGAAGGAGGACTCGAACCTCTGACGGGAGGAGCCGCGTGAACCGTGGCAAGGCGCAGCTACACCGCGCGACACAACGGTATTTGCAGCGTCCACACACTGGTACGAAAGTTACTCAATGGGCTTCATATAGCAAATTTCATCCGATTGTGAGAGTTTGAAATCGGTGTTCAACGTTGCGGCTTTCGTTATACTGCTGCTGGTTTCGGTAGCCATGTCTTTAACGACAGCGTGTGTAGCAACTTGTGAACCGCTGTCACTACTGACATATGAACAGAATTTTGTGCTTGCCACGTGACGGTACTTTGCTTCGTTGTTTGATTCGTGTTAGGAGCGGACGGTCTAATTCGGATGAAGACGAGGTGGCTGGACAGGACAATGCAGGCCGATAGTCATTGTCCGGACTTCGCTTCGTAGGCACCCCCTGTCCAGCGAGGCAGAGGCGCCCCAGTCTATTCATACGGCAGCAGTTCCCCGGCAGAACACACGATAATCAACGCATCGGGCAGCAGAGGTGCTTTGTAAAGTACACTAATTGCTTGCTGCACCCGAATGAACCTCGACGAGAGCGATGGTACGCTTGTAAGCAGGGATCAGTACTGTAGAAAGTGTTTGTTGCTACGTACCAGCGTTACATTCAAACTCGGTCTGGATGACTTCAATAAACGACAAAGTTGCATTTCGTGTACTTCCTAATTAGGGGTACGAACTTTTTCGGACTAAAGAGAGAATAGCATTTGCTTTGAATGTTGCAGAACTGAAATAGAACGAAACCTATACCAGAGGAATTGACAATGTCTTAGTTTAAAATGGGTCTTATTACATCGACAGCAATTAGCGTGTAGCTCGAACGAGCGAAATGCTTACCATAGCTCCACATTCTCGGCTAAGAAAAATGGTAAGAGATTTACGATCTGTCAACGTTCAGACGGTCGTGGTATACACAGTGTTTATCTTTCATTCCGTGATTTTCGAGCTCCTGTACTTGGAAATACGTAGATCATGTAGTTCACGACTTTTGTCGTTACCATACTTACCTTTTACTATTTCACTTCGTTATGTATTTCAAAGGTGTAGGTCCTCACCTTTTTTTAAAAGATTTTGAATTTTATTTATGACGACAGTCAACCAGTAAAATAATTTTTTCACTTAGGCTAATAAATTTATTTATCCCTTTGTAATACAACAGATTCTAACACTAACACTAGTCGAAAATTCAACAAGGCTAAAATTAATATTGTCAACATAAAAAGTGTCGCACAAACACAAAACATAGTATTTGGAGAAGAAATCGTGTCTCCACACATTAACCCTCCCCCCTCCTTTTTAGTTGAGTCAGCGTTGTTTAGCCTGCGGCTTCTGACGCCACCAAATGTCAATCGTTATAAACGACATACCACAAATTCTGACATGAATTAACGGACTGGCAAAATGACAACTGAAGCGTGATAAAAAAATGACGTAATTTGTAAATAATTTTGTATATGAAGCAGATTTGAGATAATGCAACTTCCAAAAGAGATACAAAATTAACGGATGTTTTTCAGAACTGCAGTAAGTTATGTTTAATGATTTGAATTGTTTCTTGTACTTGCACATGCGTATATAAACTGCTGATAGCAAAAGGGATGAGCTTTGCACTGTGTGGGATTTGGATGACTTTTATCTCTTTTGGTAAAGTGAGTAAATTTTTTACTGTACATTCTGCTAGTATCGTATTGAGCTTTTGAGTAGGTAAGTCGAACTTTTAATGGAGCTTACGACTGGACACACAAGAATCAAAGGCTTGTGTATCTTAGAACAGGTATGCATGGCCGGCCGGTGTGGCCTTGCGGTTCTAGGCACTTCAGTCTGGAGCCGCGTGACCTCTACGGTCGCAGGTTCGAATCCTGCCTCGGGCATGGATGTGTGTGGTGTCCTTAGGTTACTTACGTTTACGTAGTTCTAAGTTCTAGGGGACTGATGACCACAGATGTTAAGTCCCGTAGTGCTCAGAGCCATTTCAACCATTTTTTCCAGGTATGGTTCAAATGGTTCAAATGGTTCTGAGCACTATGGGACTCAACTGCTGTGGTCATTAGTCCCCTAGAACTAACAACTACTTAAACCTAACTAACCTAAGGACACCACACACATCCATGCCCGAGACAGGATTCGAACCTGCGACCGTAACAGTCGCACGGTTCCGGACTGCGCGCCTAGAACCGCGAGACCACCGCGGCCGGCTTTTCCAGGTATGCATGGGTTCATAACCACACCAGGATTTTGTATCAAAATCATTTATAATGACAGAACATGATACGATAGCCTTTTTTGTCTTTGCTATTTATCTCAGTTTGTGAAAATGCATGTGTGGTTCTGAAGCCATGCAGACGTAGACTACATGCACTCCCACGTATCCGATCGTTAACTGCATTTATTGCCCGACTTATCTTCTAAGCAAAAACCTCAATATGATATTGACAGAATCATTTACATGCACAAAACAATTTACAGTAAAAAACTCACGCAGTTTAGCAAAAGAAATAGGAATCCAAATCAAACCCAATGCAAAGTTCATCTCTTTTGACATCACATATTCAATACAAATGTGCCCCCACAAGAAACAATACATATCATTAAACTTATATTACTGCAGTTCAGGAAAACATCAATCGTAGCTTCATATAAATTTGTACCTCTTTTGGAAATCGCATTGTCTCACAGTTACTTCGAATTTAATAATAAAATCTACTCTCAGGCGGATGGGGCGGCTACAGGTAATAGTATGACATTTTATATCCTATATATTGTCAACTTAGGCTGAAGAGAACCTTTATGTGCAATTCACTGATTCATAAAGTAAACAAAAGTCCCTCAGAGTGTGCCGGATCTATAAGAATGCAAGTCATGTCTATAATAAACCACTCAAAAAACTTTTGCTACAGCAGTGTGTCTGTGAATGTGTGTGGGTTTAATTTCAAGAGCAACAGGCAATGAAAGAATAAGACTTAAGAAAAAAAAATTAAGATAAAAGCAAAAAGTCCCAAAAGTGTCTCTGCAAAAGTGAAAATCTGTGAAATCAAAATATGCTGCTGCCTAAAATTAAACGCAGCGTTGCCACACCCCGAGCACATGCTTGTATCCTCCTTGCTTCTGGTTGTTCATAAGCTGGCCAAGTTGTTGCTGCACGACTCTGTCAACCATACCAGCAGATACTGCAGACCATTTCTTTCGGTTGATTCCCACCTCCTCGAAGAAGGTGTTCACAATGGGGATGCTATGTGCTCCTGCAGTATGCTACAGAAACACCAACCCACAGCTGAAAACGTTTTCTTACGGGACCCTCCACAATTTCCTCTCCTGTGTCAACCTCTTCATCAGAGAGTAGCAACTGCAACATAAGTCCCAAATTATTTTTCGAATGTATCTCAATATCTGGTTTCCTCTACAGTTTTTACACTCTACAGCTCCCTCTAGTAGTATAGAAGTCATTCCTTGATGTCTTAACAGATGTCATGTCATCCTGTCTCTTTTCTCGCTAGTGCTTGCCATATATCCTTTTCATCGTCGATTCCGCGGAGAACCTCATCATTCCTTACTTTAGCAGTCCACATAACTTTCAACATTCACCTGTAGCACCACATCCAAAAGGCTTCTCTCCTCTTCTGTTCCGGTTTTCCCGTAAGCCATGTCTCGCTACCATACAGTGCTGTGATCCAAACGCATATAGAAATTTCTTCCGCAAATTAAGGTCTATGTTTGATACTAGCAGATTTCTCTTGGCTAGGAATGCCCTTTTTGCCAGTACTAGTCTTTTTATGTCCTCCTTGCTCCACCCTTCATGAGTTATTTTGCTGCCTTGGTAGCAGAATTCCTTAACTTCATCTACTTCGTGACCATCAATCCTAATGTTACGTTTCTCGCTGTTCTCGTTCCTGCTGCTTCTCATTACTTTCGTCTTTGTTCAGTTTACTCTCAATCCATATTCTGTACTCATTAGACTGTTCATTCCATTAAACAGCTCCTGTAATTCTTCTCCACTTTCACTGAGGACAGCAATATCATCAGCAATATGAACTCTTGAATCTTTCTTTAATTTTCGTCGTTGCTTCTTGGACGTATAGATTAAACAGCAGTGGCGAAAGACTACATCCCTGCATTACACCTTTTTTAATCTGTGCACTTCGTTCTTGGTCTTCCGCTCTTATTGCTTCCCTGCTTTCTGTATAGCTTACCCCTATTTTTCTCAGTATTTTGAGCATCTTGAACCATTTTACATTTTCGAGCTTTCTTTCCACGTCGACAAATCCTATCAACGTGTCTTAATTTTTCTTCAGTCTTGCTTCCATTATCAACCACAATGTCAGAATTGCTTCAGTGGTGCCTTTTTACCTTTTCTTAAGCCAAACTGATCATTATGTAACAGATTCTCTGTTTTCTTTACCAATCTTCTCTGTATTATTCTTGCGGATGCATGAGCTGTTAAGCTGATCATGCGATAATTCTCTCACTTTAGGGCTCTTTCAGTCTTTGAAATTTTGTGGATGGTGTTTTCTCCGAACGTTTGATGGTATATCGCCAATCTGATACAATCTAGACAGCGATGTGAATAATCATTTTGTTGCCGCTTCCTCCAATGCTTTTAGAAATTCCAGTGGAATGATTTTTGTCTGTCCCCTCTCTGCCTTTGCTTTTAAGCCTTCCAAAGCTCATCCTACTACTGGATACCCGTATCTCTTCCCTATCGACTCTGGTTTCTTCTTCTATCACGTCATCAGAAAAGTCCTCTGCTTCATAGAGGCCAACAATGTATTATTTTGACCTACCTGCTCTCTCCTATGCGTATAGAAATGGAAGGCCCATTGCACTCTTTATGTTACCACCATTGCTTTTAATTTCACTGAAGGGTGGTTTGGCTTTTCTGTATACTGAAACACTACTTCCAACAGTCATTTGTTTTTCGATTTCTTCGCATTTTTAATGTAGTCATTTCGCCTTAACTTCCCTGCATTTCCTGTTTATTTCATTCGTATGTGACTTGTATTTCTGTATTCCTGAATTTCCCTGGACATTTTTGCACTTCCTTCTTCCATCGATCACTCGAAGTATTTCTTCTGTTACCCTCGTTTCTTCGCAATTATCATCCTTGTACCTATTTTTTTTAACTGAACTGAGTGCTGAACTATTCATTATCGCACTATCTATAGCCTTAGAGAACTTCAGGTGTACCGTACTTCTTCATTCCTTAGTATTTCTGTGCAACAATTCTTCCTGACTAGTCTCTTCCTATCCTTCAACATCACTGAAGTGTGATCTGAGTCTCTATCTGCCATAAGTACACCTCAAAATCTAATATATGGCATCGGAATCTCCAGTAACTGATTTCTGAATCTCTGTCTCACTACGATGAAATCTAATTGAAATCTTCCTGTACCTCCCGGCCTTTTCCAAGTATACCTCCTGCTCTTGTGATCCTTGAAGAGAGTATTCGCTATTACCATCTGAAATTTATTGCAGAACTCAATTAGCACACTACTGGCCATTAAAATTGCTACCCCACGAAGATGACGTGCTACAGACGCGAAATTTAACCGACGGGTAGAAGATGCTGTGATAAGCAAATGATTAGTTTTTCAGAGCATTCACACAAGGTTGGCGCAGGTGGCGACACTTACAACGTGCGACATGAGGAAAGTTTCCGACCGATTTCTCAATCACAAACAGCAGTTGACCGGCGTTGCCTAGTGAAACGTTGTTGTGATACCTCGTGTAAGGTGGAGAAATGCGTACCATCACGTTTCCGACTTTGATAAAGTTCGGATTGTAGCCTATCACGATTGCGGTTTATCGTATCGCGACATTGCTGCTCGCGTAGGTCGAGATCCAATGACTGTTAGCAGAATATGGAATCGGTGGATTCAGGAGGGTAATACGAAACGCCGTGCTGGATCCTAACGGCCTCGTATCACCAGCAGTCGAGATGACAGGCATCTTATTGACATGGCTGTAACGGATCGTGCAGCCGCGTCTCGATCCCAGAATCAACAGATGGGGACGTTTGCGAGACGACAATAATCTGCACGAACAGTTCGACGACGTTTGCAGCAGCATCGATTATCAACTCGGAGACCATGGCTGCGGTTATCCTTGACGCTGCATAACAGACAGGAGCGCCTGCGATGGTGTACTCAACGACGAACCTGGGTGCTCGAATGGCAAAACGTCATTTTTTCGGATGAATTCAGGTTCTGTTTGCAGCATCATGAAGGTTGCATCCGTGTTTGACGACGTAGCGGTGATCGCACATTAGCAGCGTGTATTCGTCATCGCCTTACTGGCGTATCACCCGGAATGATGGTATGGGGTGCCATTGATTACACGTCTCGGTCACCTCTTGTTCGTATTGACGGCACTTTGAACAGTGGACGTTACATTTCAGATGTGTTACGACCCTTGGATCTACCCTTCATTCGATCCCTGCGAAACCCTACATTTCAGCAGGATAATGCACGACCGCATGTTGCAGACCCTGTAATAGCCTTTGTGGATACAGAAAATGTTCGACTGCTGCCCTGGCCAGAACATTCTCCAAATCTCTCACCAACTGGAAACGTCTGGTCAATTGTGGCTTGTTGTTGCAAAATGAAAATGTCAAAATTTTAAACTTGGCTAAAGCAGAAACTGTTAAAAATCTTCACGGTAAATGATATTAGCCAAACAGCTGCAGCATTAAGATTTATTGAAATCCTTGACTACGGTTTCGGTATATCTAAATATACCTTCATCAGAAGCAAAAATACCCCTGAACAGGAAGACACTTTCATTAGCAAAAAACTTAGCAACATAACTGAGATAGAAGAAGAAAGAAATGCTAATACCTTTAAGTAACCATGAAAATTACCAAAGTATTACAAGCACAAAAACTTTTAGTCACTTACTAAAATCACATCCTAGAGTGGAGATGCATAAAACAATCGTGCCAAAGGCGGCACCAGTAGTTAAAATTATAATATCACCTCCATCTATACAGCGTAATTATGACCATCTCTTCATAGTTATGCTGTACAGATGGAGGTGATATTATAATTTTAACTACTAGTGCCGCCTTTGCCTTTGGCACGATTGTTTTATGCATCTCCACTCTAGGATGTGATTTTAGTAAGTGCCTAAAAGTTTTTGTGCTTGTAATACTATGGTAATTTTCATGGTTACTTAAATCTATAAGCGTTTGTTTTTTTCTTCTATCTCAATTTTTTTCCGTGTGTATTTTTGCTTCTATGAAGGTATATTTAGATATACCGAAACCGTGGTCAAGGATTTCAATCCCGGCCGCTGTGCTCGAGCCGTTCTAGGCACTTCACTCCGGAACCGCTCTGCTGCTACGGTCGCAGGTCCGAATCCTGCCTCGGGCGTGGATGTGTGTGATGTCCTTAGGTTAGTTAGGTTTAAGTAGTTCTAATTCTTGGGACTGATTACCTCAAATGTTAAGTCCCATAGCGCTCAGAGCCATTTGAACCATTTTTTGTAGGATTTCAATAAATCTTTATGCTGCAACTGTTTGGCTGTTATCATTTACCGTGAAAATGAAAATACTGCCAACGCCCATGCTTAGAATGACGTTTTCTGAGAGTGCATCTTTCCTATTGTTAGGTGCTAAATAACAGCTCAGTTGAAAGATCGAGAGAAACGGAACATATGTTTCTATTGTAAGTTAGTGTATATGCAATACACAAAGCAATAGCATACTCCAGTCACGTTAATGTGATTACCTCCTATGTTGGACGTGAAAGTGCAATACCACTTACAGAGAGAATGTGGCAACACTGACAGTAGAGGGAATGTAAAGCGTGCTAGGGGGACTTGGAAACAGCGTAGTCTTTGTCATAATGCGGAATCGGAACGATTTTTCTGACTTCCAGTAGGACACGGGCTTCGGCTTTTAGCCTTAGGGTGGAAGCATTTTCGAAACGGCTGAGTTTGTAAACTGTTCACTTGCTTCCGTGGTTTAAAGTATACCATGCATGGCAAAATGGAGCTATCCAAAACCGTTGTCGAGGAACTGTGGTGCACAAAGGGTCGTGGATGACAGAGCTGAACGGCGGTGGAGAAGATGTGTACGGGCGAATAGAAGTGCAGCTGTTAAGTGACTGGCCACTCAAACGAACCTAGGTTACCGGCAGTGCCACCTCCAACGACCGTTCTGCGCAACTGCTGGTTCGTGCACCCATGCTGAGTGGTGTTCATCGACGGCGAAGGCCAATGCCAGTGCCGGAATGCACGTCCAATGAGTGGCGACAGGTGGCCTTTCCAGATGAATCACGTTTTATGCTTCGTCAGACGGATGGCTGTTGCTATGTACGGCAGGAAACGTCTGAAGACAAACAATTCAAGAGCATTATGAACTGTGTAATTTGTTATGGCATTCCCTGGGTGATCTCATCATTGCGGGTAGCACACTGGATCAATGTTAATATGCATCTATCCCTGAGGAGCATGTCCACCCCTACATAAAGATTTTTTTTTGTCAGTACGATGTCATTGTCAGCAGGAAAGTGTACCGTGTCACTTACCTCTCAGTGTATGTATGTGGTTCGAAGAACACCAGTGTGAGCTTACCAGACTCCTCGGATTTAAACCCAATCGTTGATCAGACTGTTCACGCCATGGATCTTCTAATGAAGAATCTAGTGTAGCTGGCCATAGTACTGGACTTAGAATGGCCCTTTATCCCTCTTTTATCCCTGTTGGAACCTAACGTAACCTTAATGACTCAGTTTCTGCTGGTCTCACAAGGGTACACGCTACAAAAGGTGATTATTGAGAAGTGTGTCAGGTGATCACATCAATGTGACTAGACAGTGTATAAAGTCTAGGAAACATTTTATAAAATCCTTACAGATTAAATGCCAAGAACAAGATAACAAATGATACAGTATGTGAAAGACAAACACCCATTTTTTCTTTTTTTACACTGTCTATAAATGTTCTATATGTGCATTATTCAGCACACAGTACAAAGCTAATCAGCAGACCAATTTTCCCCCACCCTACCCAGCATATCAGGAGTCACAGTAAGAACAAGTACTGTGGTGTAGTGTCGCAAGTATTCAGGCTTTTGTGGAGGAAGTGGAACATAACTGTTATCCTTGATGTAGCCCCACAAGAAAAAAAAAATTCTCCACACAGTCCACTTTCCACTTTCTGTTCTGACACTCCCGGATGGCCCAAAACTTTTGGATCGCACAAACAACTATTCCTCTCCAGTTCCTTGTATCACTTTACTGTGGTATTGTCTTGCGAAACTTCCCACGTAATTCTCTTTGCGCACTCATTACCAGTTGGCAACAGGCAAATTCAAGAACACAGAATGTTTACGCTGTATGGGTTGCCACCATTGAAAGCAACTACGGTCCAGTACCACTCCTGTTGGCGGATTTCCAAATTAAGTAACCAGCACTACGTTCATTCAAAACTTTGAGAGTTTCTTTCATGCACTGTGTCACTTGTTACGTTAAGTTTTGGCATTTCTCTATACGTTTTTTTTTAAATGTTCAATGGACTTTATCCTTTATTAAAATATTAATAAGATATTATATCGTTGAGGAGACGCATTCCGTCAAATCTTGATGCTGATGACATAATGTAGAAGCTGTATCATTTGTTAGTTGCAACAGGAATACAAATAAAAAGTTTCACGATCAAACGGTCCGCGGATATGTGCCAGTTCATAATGTCCAAGAGACCCATCAACAGATACATCTGAAGAAACTGAAGAATCGCAAAGAGTTCCATGCTTCAGGTGAAATTTAAGGAAGAAAAGTTGAAATCTTTACTTAATCAGAGTTTGTTTGTCGACGTCGAGAAACAATGTCAAGACCAAATTATTGAGATACTTACCAATACCGAGAAGTTACTGTAATGAATTGACAACATCCAGTAGTTTACGATCGAATAATAGATCTTGTACTAAAAGTATCTGTTATTTATATTACGGAAATTCCATTACTGTAGCTTACACTGGCGCAAATTCTTCTGGATGAACTTGTGTTGGAGAAC
This sequence comes from Schistocerca gregaria, assembly GCF_023897955.1. Classification (NCBI taxonomy): domain Eukaryota; kingdom Metazoa; phylum Arthropoda; class Insecta; order Orthoptera; family Acrididae; genus Schistocerca; species Schistocerca gregaria. Next base: position 357,248,658 of record NC_064927.1, on the reverse strand, counting down.
GTAAACTTCGAACCTCAGGGGATAACAAAATATTTCGTTACGTACTCACGTACTTGGGTGTGCATTAGAATATTTTGTTCTTGCCTCAGTTTCAATGTTACTGTCGCCAACAACAGTATTAAATTCGTTAATGGAGAATAAACGTAATCTGAAGAAAAGGTATACCGTTTGAAACTGGCAACGTTCTTTAATTCAGACGTTGTCTCATTGAGCTTATATGAGAAGTGCCATTTTGTAATAGCTATGGTAGAGAGCAAACTATTAATAAGTGTTTATACATAAACAACAACTCACTAGTAGTAAAACTAACCGAAGACAGCACACAGACAATATCAAAACACATAGAAACACGTAGATGTATAGGGTGATTCAGCTAAGACGCTCACTTCAGAAAAAAAAGAAAGGACGCAGCACGAAATAACTATCCGACAACCCGAATGGGATAGAATTCGGTAGACGTGAACACAAAAAATGGTTCAAATGGCTCTGAGCACTATAGGACTCAACTGCTGTGGTCATTAGTCACCTAGAACTTAGAACTACTTAAACCTAACTAACCTAAGGACATCATACACATCCATGCCCAAGGCAGGATTCGAACCTGCGACCGTAGCAGTCGCACGGTTCCGGACTGCGCGCCTAGAACCGCGAGACCACCGCGGCCGGCACGTGAACACAATTTCATAAAAAATTGATGATCTATTCAAGAGAAATTGCTTTACAAATTAAACAAATAAACAAGGCATTGGTCCACCACTGACCGTTATTCAAGCACTTATTCGGCTTAGCATGGATTGAGAGAGTTATTGGATATCCTCCTACGGGATATCGTGCCAAATTCTATCCAATTGGAGCGCTGGATCGTCAAAATTCCGACCTGGCTGGAGTTCCTCCCATAATTCCTCAGAAATTCTTGACTGGGGAGAGACCCGATGACGTTGCTGGCCTAGGGAGGATTTGGCAAGCACGAAGACAAGCCGTAGAAACTCTCGCCGTGTGCGGGCTGGTGTTAACTTGCTAAACTGTAAGCATATGACGGCGTGCCATGAAGGGAAACAAAACGGGGTGTACAATATCATCGACGCACCGCTGTACTGTAATAGTGCCGCGGATGACAACCAAAGGGTTCCTGCTATGAAAAGATATGGCACTCCAGCCCATGACTCGTAGTTGTCGGGCCGTATGGCAGGCGATAGTCAGATTGGTATCTGGGGCTTCTACAGACACGTCTTGTGCCTGGAATCTCATTGACGGGAACACAATTGTCTCCTGTGATGAGGCCCGTTCGAATTGAGCCCCGATGACGAGCGAATACTTGTACATCTCTGGAGGTGCCCCAGACAGAGGTGGGATAGCACCTTGAGGTCGCATCTGCCATGTAAGCAGGAGATCCCGGGTTCAAGCCCCACTCGAGGCACACATTTCCAACCGTCCCCGTTGATGTAATCAACGCCTGTTCACAGCTTATGGTCTTGACTTAATCATCATTTCATTCTATGCCCAGTTTTGTTGCTGTTCAAGGCAAGCCACTCGAGGCTTACGTTTAAGCAAGACAATGCCTACGCGGACAGGGCGAGGATTAATACTGCTTGTCTTTGTGCTTGCCAAACCCTACCTTGGCCAGAAAAGTCTTCGGACCTCTTCCCAGTTGAGAACGTTTGCAGCATTGTGCCAGGGCTCTGCAACCATCTCGGGCTTTTGCCGATGTATAGCGCCAACTGGACAGAATTTGGCACGATATCGCTCAGGAGGACATCCGAAAACTCTATGAATCAATGCCTAGCCTAATAACTGCTAGCTTAAGGGTCAGATTTGAGCCATCTTGTTCACTTTGTCAAGCTGTTTCTCTTGCATAAATCCTCCAGTTTTTCTGCAATTGTATTCATTTATTTGTTTGTAAATGTCTTAGAGTTTATCTCCTGAAATATAGAAACTATTGTATTGTTTCTAGCCAAACTATCTGTGAAAAGTCACTCATAAAGCAGCGTCAATTACTTCGATATCGGTATCATTTAGGCTTTTTTCAATCGGGACTATAGTAGTATTTGGTACTAGTATCAAAGTTTTAAATCGATGAATTCAACGGCTTTTCACTCTTAAAAATCGGATTAGTAGTTTCAGATGAATTACACTATACCACTGAATTTGTCTCTTCCTCAGAAAATGAAATAGTCCATTGATAAAATGCGTTCGTGTCACTTATCTGATATTCATTCACCGTAACTCCTTCCTGATGTGTATAAGTGAAAACTTTGTGGAATTTTACTCGGTGTTGTTAACTGTGCATACATGGTTTCTTGGAAATTTTTGTATATCAAGACTCCTTAGCGATTACCAAATCGGAAGGAAATGTTGTGTAAGTCATTCCTGCATTTCATTCAGTTACCCGATGATGATATATTACAGACATTTGTCAGACAATGCCCCTCATTGTAATTGGCGAACTGTTTTTATGCAGTGAAATTATAAGAGATGCTGTAATGCGTCCTTGGCATCGACTGTCAATGTCTGTAATTCCATGTTCACTTTCTGATTCGTAGAAACAAAGGCGAGATTGGTAGTTCCACTGAAGCTGATATCCCAACTTCATCACATAGATATTTAGGGCAACACCGGAAGCGTTAAATTAGCTTGGTCAAACGTCGTGTCTATTCCCACAATTAGAAACCAGCTGTTTCATATGTTGATCATTATATCGAGGATTGTAAATGTAGGCAACAGCTACACTGGTTTTCTCTGATAACACTACGAAGTCTCCAAATGTTGTTGAACCATTCCGTTTACACTATATACCATAACACACAGATCTTCTGTCACAACGAAAAGAACGGCTCGTTGCTGAACGCAACCGAGAAAACTTTATTCTGCCTGCAGGACGCATTTAAATTAAAAATGAAGTTGAGCTCTCGCTTCGTTGAACGGAGGGGCAACAGCGATGCGGATTAAACGTGGCTGTGGTTGCTGATGGGGGAGGATGTGGAACGGGGTGTGGCCTGCGGCGGGACAAACTTTTGTCTCATCCCCGCTCCTTCGCCTCCCCCTCCCCTCCCCCTGTCCTATTTCTCTCCCCTTCAGGTCTTGGTCATCATTTCGGCCAGCAGACAATTTTTTGTTCATTATTTTTTCCGATGTTATCGCCGTCAGAAGAAGACCGAGATTCCAATACGAAGAGTAAGAGGATTGCCCTGGTCCAAACTTCGTCCTTTCACGAGTGTCCTTCGTTAAGGAGGAAACGGGAACGTCGCTGCCACCGAAACTGAGAGCTGAGAAGCGGGGAAAGATAGCATGCCGAGCGCTTTGGAATTCTTTCGTCGATTCTCTGGTCAACAACGTCGAGTTTTTTTGCAATGAACCAAATTATTTCAGGCTTAACGCCAGTATTTCTGGAGATGTACAGTTTGATAACGTTTCATCCACGGATAGGGCGGAAATCTTCAGTTGCCATTAGGCAGCTTTCGAGTTATAACGCTGTTCGAGTTGACGCAGTGGCTTAAGCGGCCTTCACACGTTCAATATTTATTGCGTAATACTGTGTATTGTGCAATAATACTGACCGTCTGAGAGCGTTACTGATGGCCTGCGCAATATACCGAAGAAGTCTGCACGACTGTAAAAATTTTGACGTTCGTTCAATAGGTTACTCTACATACAGTACTGCATAATTGTAATATTGTGCCATACTCAACAGTTCCTACCGAAAGTTCTCGATATGCGGACAGGCAAACAACGTATATAGTCGCTCCATATGAATGTGAATATAACAGGAAAGATAAATGAAAGAAATCTTCAATCTTCGGTTGAAGTGCATTCAGGAGAGTAGTTTGAGTACATATTTAACATTTACATATACAGTAATTAGCTGTAGAATCAATTGCCAAAGTCTTTAAGTGCAGGCATCGACACGCAGACTGTTTATTTGTTCGTTTCAGAACTCCGAATTATGTTTTGCAGAAATACGCAGCAACGCTACCTACTGATCGTCTATAATAACGTATCTTACTCATTCAAGTTTCATATCTACATCTACATACCTACTGCGCAAGCCACCGTACGGTGCGTGGCAGATGGCACCCTGTACCACTACTATTTACTTTCTTTCCGTTCCACTCACAAACAGAGCGAGGGAAAATTACTGTATATATGCTCCCGTATGAGCCCTATTTCTCGTATCTTATCTTCGTGGTCCTCAGGCGAAATGTACTCATATGTTCGCAGCAGCAGAATCGTTTTGCAATCACTTTGAAATACCAGTTGTCTAAATCTTCTCAATAGTGTTCCTGGAGAGATCGTAGACTTCCCGCCAGTGATTTTCATTTGTAGTTTAACGATGACTAGGTACCCAGCCTTTGTGAAATTTTTAAATAAAATTATTCCGCTGTAGCCTGTTAAAACCTTATTTATTGCGATTGGAGTTTCGGCACGTGATCATTTCCAAGCAGTGTGGAATGTTGTACCTCACTCGATAACATAAAGCTGTGATGTGCTGTGTAAGAGCTGTTGCATGTGGTGTTGTGAATTTATCTGCTGTTCCATATACCACACACATTATAAAGCTGGGGAAATAATGATATAAAACTTCGGCGTAATTTTATGTAGTAGGCGTGGTCTTTGGCGCTTTTCTGCTACATGAAAACTAAACTTGTTTGGTTATATCATTATGTTACCAGATTTTTAACGGTTATGGTGCATGGCGGCCTTGCCGCAGTGGTAACACCGGTTCCCGTCAGATCACCGAAGTTAAGCGCTGTCGATCTGGGCTAGCACTTGGATGGGTGACCATCCAGTCTCCCGAGCGCTGTTGGCAAGCGGGGTGCACTCAGCCCTTGTGAGGCAAACGGAGGAGCTACTTCAATGAGAAGTGGCGGCTCCGCTCTCCGGAACTAACATACGGCTGGGAGAGCGGTGTGCTGACCACATGCCCCTCCATGTCCGCATCCAGTGACGCCTTTGGGCTAAGTAAGGATGACAGGGCGGCTGGTCGTTACCGTTGGGCCTTCATGGTCAGTTCGGGAGGAGTTCAGTTTAGTTTTTGTCGAGCATGGCACAAGAGAAAAATGCACAACTGCCATTACACAGCATATCACAGCTTTATATTACTGAGTGGGTTAAAACATTCCACACTGCTTGAAAATGACGACCAGTCGAAATTGCAATCGCAATCAATAACGTTTTAGCAACCGAAAGCGGGATGACGTCATTTAAAAACTCCCTCTGAGTTCCCGAAGCATCTCTATAATACTGCTCGAACCTACCGATCACAAGACTATTGCTTCGATGTCTTCCATTAATCTGATCTGGTTCGAATCCCAAACACTGGAAGAGTACTCAAGAATCGGTAGCACTAGCGTTCTATATGCGACGATCTCCTTTACAGTTGAAGCAAACTTGTATGAAATTCTCCCAATAAACCAAAGTCGACCATTCAACTTCCTCACCACGTTCCTCACATGTAAGTTCCATTTCACATCACTTTGCAGTGTTACGGCCAGATATTAAAAACGACGTGACTGTGTCAAGCAGGATACTACTAATGGCGTATCGAACGTTAAGGGTTTGTTTTTCCTACTTATCTGCATTAACTTACATTGTTCTACATTTACAGCTAGCTGCCATTCATCGCATCAACTAGAAATTTTGTCTAAGTCACCTTGTATCTTCGAACCACTCACGTACCTGGGAACCTATTCCATATGCTCGTATCTTCCTTAACACTATACAGCGGGGCACCGAGTCAAATGCTTTCCGGAAACATAGAAATAGAGAATCTGCCTGTTGCCCTTCATCCACAGCTCGCAGTATATCATGTTTCGCACTAGGGATGCTTTCAGAAGCCATGATCCGTGGACCGACGCTTTTCAGTCTGAAGGAAATTTATTAAAAAATGGTTCAAATGGCTCTGAGCACCATGGGACTTAACATCTGTGGTCATCAGTCCCCTAGAACTTAGAACTACTTAAACCTAACTAACATCACACACATCCATGCCCGAGGCAGGATTCGAACCTGCAACCGTAGCAGTCGCGCGGTTCCGGACTGAGCGCCTAGAACCGCTAGACCACCGCGGCCGGCGAAATTTACTATAGTCGAGCTCAGAATACGTTCAAGAATTGCGCAGCAAACCGATGTTAAGGATACTGGTCTGTAATTTTGCGGGTCCGTTCTTTTATCCTCAGGAATCAAATGCGCTTTTTTTCCTTTCGCTTGGGACTTTGCCCTGAGCGAGAGATTCGCGATAAATGCAAGCTAAATAAGGGATCGATATCGATGAGTACTCTTTGTAAAACCGAATTGGGATTCTGTCCGGGTCTGTCGACTTATTTGTTTTCAACTCTTTCGGTTATTTCTCTACGCCAGGGGTGCCTATTACTATGACGTCCATAAGAAGTCTGTGCGGTGGTGAAACGGCTGTATGTCTGCATAATTCTCCTGTGAGAACGATTCCTTAAACGCGCAATTTGAAACTTTGGCTTTCCTTATGCTGTATTCTACTGATACAACAGACTAATCAACGGGTGCGCAGGATGAAAGCCTTAGACCCGCTTAGCGATTTTACGTACGACCAGAATTTTCTCAATTTCTTGATGCAATAATTTACCAACAGCCGTATGTATTGTATAAATTTATTTTACGAACTTTCTTATGTGCTACCAGTTTCGGCATTACATTTATGGCATCGATGTTTGCAAAATGCCCCAGTCTGTGTCCCCTGGCCACCAAGAGCTGTTGTATAGTGCATTGATTCACGGGTCCATTTAAACGGCCGACTTCCGTGAATAGCGATTTTACGACTACGACATGTGGGGCCTGAAGATGGCATCAATGTAATGCCGAACCCGGTAGCACATAAGAAAGTTCATAAAACAAATTTCGACTATACATACGGCTGATGGTAAATTATTGCATCAAGAAATACATGCCAGCCTGTGTACCACAGTCCATAATGGATCAACAAAGAATTTTCTCAGTTTCTCGGCCACATCTTTTGCTAAGGTATGACGGTGGTAGTTGTATGCTTCGCGCTTCGATCTTTCCACAGACGCATGAATCTCTACTAACCTTTGCCTATCGTCATTTGTGTCGTATCCTGCCCACTCGTATAATATAAGGTGCCTAGAAAGCTGTTTTCTCGGATAGCTAGACAACAATTCAAGCAGATCTTATAAATGGAGTTTATTACAGTAGTTAAATTGACAATACTTAACTTTGCCTTTTCACAGGTTTCGCAAGCAATTGGCGGCCTGCACATAATTAATGTGCTTTGCTACGTACAATTTCAATGCAAGCAAAACACAACAGTTAACAAGTCCACGGCTAAAGCGTTTGGATGACGGCTCGTCTTTCAGTGCGGAGCGGCGCTTGTATTCTCTTCGTATAGCACCGATCCTGTCGTGCTCTCGTCCCAGTCAGCCTACTATTGGCTGACATCGTCTCACAGCCCTCTCTGCTGTAACGTTCTAGGCCGAAGTGCCGGCACTTGGTGTTTCGCCGCAAGCATGTATGCGTTCTCTTTTAAAATGAGGATGCAGCAGCCTTTGCTTCCTTAGCATTTTCCAAATTAGGCCACTTCCAGAACTGTGGTAAGTGAAATCCGAGAGTATGAACAGTATCTTTTCTGTGTATGTAAGGTATAAAGAAGTTCTCCAATTCGTTGAAAGATTCCTCGTTAGTCCTTGAAAAATTCCGATAGTTATCTGGTCCTGCTGCAACTTCTCTAAGCATGTTACTGTAGCCGGGTGTAGAACGCCTTACAAACTATTTTTTCACACACCGCAGCGTCCCCTTGCTTTCCTTTTTGCAGCACGTAGCAATTGCAGCCGCAGTATACAGGGTGTTACAAAAAGGTACGGCCAAACTTTCAGGAAACATTCCTCACACAGAAAGAAAGAAAATATGTTATGTGGACATGTGTCCGGAAACGCTTACTTTCCATGTTAGAGCTCATTTTATTACTTCTCTTCAAATCACATTAATCATGGAATGGAAACAGACAGCAACAGAACGTACCAGCGTGACTTCAAACACTTTGTTACAGGAAATGTTCAAAATGTCCTCCGTTAGTGAGGATAAATGTATCCACCGTCCGTCGCATGGAATCCCTGATGCGCTGATGCAGCCCTGGAGAATGGCGTATTGTATCACAGCCGTCCACGATACGAGCACGGGGAGTCTCTACATTTGGGACCGCGGTTGCGTAGACAAGAGCTTTCAAATGCCCCCACGAATGAAAGTCAAGAGGATTGAGGTCAGGAGAGCGTGGAGGCCATGGAATTGGTCCGCCTCTACCAATCCATCGGTCACCGAATCTGTTGTTGAGAAGCGTACGAACACTTCGACTGAAATGTGCAGGAGCTCCATCGTGCATGAACCACATGTTGTGTCGTACTTATAAAGGCACATGTTCTAGCAGCACAGGTAGAGTATCCCGTAGGAAATCATGACGGTGCATCGAGGAAGTACAGTACATAATGATGAAACTAAAATGAGCTCTAACATGGAAACTAAGCGTTTCCGGAGACATGTCCACATAACATCTTTTCTTTATTTGTGTGTGAGAAATGTTTCCTGAAAGTTTAGCCGTACCTTTTTGTAACACCCTGTATACATGCTCTACATGATCGCGCGCCGACATGGTCGCTATAAAGAAATCTTTCTAACTGACATGTTCCAGTCATAAATATTGAGCAGTAATAATGCTCCGCTCTTGATCTTGCATTTTAAAATATTGACACAATATTACCGCGTAAGAAATACTCAGTTTAGGCAATAAATATTTCAGTCTAGGTACTGGACTAGGTTTGTAGCAGACCCAGAGTGCAAATCCCCGTCCTCCAATCCACATTTAGATTCGAGGCGCTTACCTAAACTGCTTGCTGCAAATACCGCAGCGAGCGAGATGGCGCAGTAATTAGGACACTGGAATGGCATTCGGGAGGACGACGGTCCAAATCCGTATCCTGCCATCCAGATTTAGGTTTTTCCTGATTTCCCTAAATCGCTCCATACAAATACCGGGATTTGAAAGGGCACAGCAGCTTTCATTCTCCATGTTGCACATTAAGAGCTTGACCTCCGTCTCTAACGACCTCGATATCGACGGGCGCTAAAACCCTAAAACCATAATCACACTCCCTTCCTCCCTTCCCTTCATCACAGAGATTTCTTTGAAACCAACACGATAGTTCTTCCGTAATAATTGACGAACCTATGTTACTGATAATCTCGTTACCGACGAAGATGTTAGACTCAAGTCTTTCTTCCTCCTACCTAAATTATTCTTTCTGATGCTCAATGGACTGCTTTAGTTGCTTTGAATACTACGTTTTCAAACACACTCAAAGCATTGAATGGTTTTCGACAAAATCCACAGTGAAAAAAAAGAAACTATGTAAATGGGTGTCAGGAGGCCTGAGGACATGAATTTGTGCGAAATGGAGCGTTTTTTGTTTCTACCAGTTCTATAAACTGTGCCTATAACAGCAAAATATCTTTGCAGCGCCTTTTGAACTCTTATAGCAGAAATACGTATGATAACAACTACGTATGGGACTAATTCTCTGCGTTCACTCTTTACTTCTCACCCTAGGTATAGACGATAACTTTGAGACTTTCTCAGCGTTCGGAGCGTACTATGTTAAGTGATTCTATGGTGACATTTTTATATATAGGAACTGGCTCAATCACGTCATTGAGACGTCACGCATAGGTACCCACAATCTTTGCTGGTACAACCTTTGAGTCAATCACTGTCCTTTTGTGTTAGTTCTCTTGTCATTCTGTCATTAGAGAGGATATTCGACCAAAAGGATGGTTCAAATGGCTCTAAGCACTATGGGACTTTATATCTGAGGTCATCAGTCCCCTAGACTTAGAGCTACCTAAACCTAACTAACCTAGAGACGTCACACCCATCCATGTCCGAGGCAGGATTCGAACCTACGACCGTAGCAACCGCTGGGATCCAGACTGAAGCGCCTAGAACCGTTCGGCTACCACGGCCGGCGGCCAAAATAACTTTTCTGCCAGTTTCCTACTTAATTCCCACTGAGCACGTGCGGGCGGCATTGGGAAGACGTAGTTTAGCACGTCCACATGCACCAATGATCATCCATTGGTTGTCAACAGTGCTGGTGGAGGAATGGAACGCCCTAGCGCAAGGACTCCTTACCAACCTTGTGGGTAGCATGAGAGAACGTTGCAGAGCATGCTCTGCAGTCCGTGGTGATCACACGTCTTATTAACAGCCATGTCCCGCGTTTTGTAATGTCCAGGGGAGCATCATAAATCACGGTGACTTCAGTGTAATTGATGTATATTAATAAAATTATTTCTGTTCCTCTAATTACGTTTTTCCTTCAGTTATTAATATATTTCAATAAAAATGTCATTTCTTTTCGTTTCAATGCGTATTTCTTTCAGTTACCTTCTACACTGTACTGTAGCAGTTCTTTTTATGTACGGTCCAAGTTTCGTAGAGCTATGTCACTTGGCAGTGACACTTTATGTTACAGTTACTTTCGTGCACACCAGTGAAATATCGAAACCTAATCTATTACATATTATCTTTCCATCGTTAATATTTTTTATTATTTCTGTTATATATACACAACTTGCCATTAAAATTGCTACACCATGTTGATGACGTGCTACAGACGCGAAATTTAACCGACAGGAAGAAGATGCTGTAACATCAGATGATAATCTTCTCAGAGCATTTACACAAAAGTTGGTGCCGGTGGCGACACCCACAATGTACTGACATGAGGAAAGTTCCCAACCGATTTCTCATACACAAACAGCAGTTGACCGGCGTTGCCTGGTGAAACGTTGTTGTGATGCCTCGTGTAAGGAGGAGAAATTGAGTACCATTACGTTTTCGACTTTGATAAAGGTCGGACTGTAGCCTACCTCGATTGCAGTTTATCGTATCGCGACATTGCTGCTCGCGTTGGTCGAGATCTAATGACTGTTAGCAGAATATGGTATCGGTGGGTTCAGGAGGCTAATACGGAACGCCGTGCTGGATCCCAACAGCCTCGTATCACTAGCAGTCGAGATGACAGGCATCTTATCCGCTTGGCTGTAACGGATCGTACAGCCACGTCTCGATCCCTGAGTCAACAGATGAGGACGTTTGCAAGACAACAGCCATCTGCACGAACAGTTCGACGACGTTTGCAGCAGCATGGACTGTCAGCTCGAAGACCATGTCTGCGGTTACCCTTGACGCTGCATCACAAACATAAGCGCCTGCGATGGCGTACTCAACGACGAACCTGGGTGCACGATTGGCAAAACGTCATGTTTTCGGATGAATTCAGGTTCTGTTTACAGCATCATGATGGTCGCATCCGTGTTTGGCGACATCGCGATGAACGCACATTGGAAGCGTGTATTCGTCATCGCCATACTGGCGTGTCACCCGGCGTGATGATATGCGGTGCCATTGGTTACACGTCTCGGTGACCTCTTGTTCGCATTGACGGCACTTTGAACAGTGGACGTTACATTTAAGATGTGTTACGACCCGTGGCTTTACCCTTCATTCGATCCCTGCGAAACCCTACATTTCAGCAGGATAATGCACGACCGCGTGTTGCAGGTCCTGTACAAGCCTTTGTTTGACTGCTGTCCTGACCACCACATTCTCCAGATCGCTCACCAATTTAAAACGCCTGGTCAATGGTGGCCGATCAACTGGCTCGTCACAATACGCCAGTCACTACACTTGAACTGTGGTACCGTGTTGAAGCTGCGTGGGCAGCTGTGTTTGATTCTATGCCCAGGCGGATCAAGGCCGTTTTTACGACCAGAGGTGGTTGTTCTGGGTACTGATTTCTGAGGATCTATGCACCCAAATTGCGTGAAAACGTAATCACATGTCAGTTCTAGTATAATATTTTGTCCAGTGAATACGCGTTTATCATCTGCGTTTCTTCTTGGTGTAGCAATTTTAATGGCCTGTAGTGTATTATGCAAAAATAGATATGAACAAACAAAAGTATCTTGCCTGACATTACCTCTAATTACATTTTTTGCCGTGCTATTTGGTATTCTCAGTTATCAATTTTTTTATGTTGTAAGACTGATAACAGTAAGCGTGAAAGATTCATCACCCTTGATATTCTCGTAGACTACAGTATTCCTTTTTCCAAATGGGGCGATTTATTACATTTAACTTACATTCCTTTTTCTCTGAACGAGCTAGAAATGTTTAGTCTAGATCATGTCTCGCACAAAGAAAATACAAGAGTGCTGTTCAACTACTTAGCGCTCCTCCTGTTTCTTGATTTCCTTGTTTCAGACGAACACTGTCTTGGTGTCGTCTTCCGCTTCGACGTCTCACCCATTCCTCTTGGCGACTGCCGGAATTCATGTAAACACGCCAGAAGTGCGCCTCCGAGTGCTGGCGGCAGCGTCGTTTACGACTACGGGGGCGAGGATTACGTGGCGAATAGCGCTCACAATTACAGGACGGCGCAGGGGGTGGTGGAAACGTGCCAGACTTGTGAATAAGCAAACGTCGCGGGAGCGGGACGGGGATCCGCCGTCTCCGGCAGATGCTTCCCCCTCCCAGGCGTGACATTACAAGAGGCCGGCGAGGCGGTGCCCGCCGACGTCGTCAACAACTGCGAAACTGGAGGGAAATTTCCTGCAGAATACCGAGAGCGCTAAACACGAAAACAAAGGACACTCCCTGAGTGAAGCAGCTGAGTCTCAGAAATTTAGCAGTTACTGCTGTTTCTGTTGTGTTCACTCGATAAGCCAATTTACGATTTCGAGGAGTGAATGGATGCATATTGTATATCTCTTATCTGTTATTACATCCGTTGTGCAAAATTATATTCTAGGTAATCAGTAGTTCTGCATTCAGGCTGACTAGGTCGCAGTGGTAAAAGGCAAACGTCAGGCAAGGGATTACTTTATTGCTCATATTGCCCGTTTCGGAATTTATCGATCATTAGAGATCTACAAAAATCAAATATAAAAATATATAGTAATGGGTGGCTGTAGCATTCCTCTGTGATTGAAATCACCCGCCACAGACAACACCCAAGAGGGATTGCTACACGTTGATATGGCGTTTCCAGTTATATGTGAAATAAAAATTCGCAGCCTACTGACACACACAAGAAGACATTTTTGCCGCCAGGCGGTATTACAGAAATATATAGTGGCGTTGAGGCGCATCAGCTGCTGTACATTTATTATAATACCGTGTGTCTGATTGTTGTCAACGAACTTACTGTAAAAGGTCTTACTCCCTTCTCAACCAATGCCTCCCTTTCGTGCCCCTCATCTCTTTATTACTGCCATCTGGTGTCTCTACAAATTGTAAATAGCCTTTCGCTCCCTGTATTTGATCCCTGCCACCTTCAGAATTAGAGAGAGATTATTCCAGTCAACGTTGTCAAAATCATTTCACTAAGTCTACAAATGCTAGAAACGTAGGTTTGCCTTTCTACGAAATCCAAACTCATCTTCTCCGACGTCGGCTTCTATCAGTTTTTCCATTCGCCTGTAAGGAATTCGTGTTAGTATTCTGCAACCGTGACTCATTAAACTGATTCTTCGGTAATTTTCACACTTGTCAGCACTTGCTTGGAATTATTATTTTCCCCTTGAAGTCTGAGGGTATTTCGGCAGTCTCAAGCGTCTTGCTCACCATATGGTAGAGTTCTGTCGTGGCTGGCTCTCCCAAGGCTATCAGCAGTTCTAATGGAATGTTATCTACTCCCTGGGCGTGTTTAGACTTGTCAGGTGTTACGAAATGCTTTCACCCACATAACCTAGAGCTAGATGTGGCTTACCCTCACAGGTTTTCTTTCCTTACAGTAAGTACTATGTGTACCAAATTTCACTAAAATAGATCCAGTGGTTTAGGTGGAGATGTGGGACGTTCATAAATGCACACACACATCAATTTTTGTATATAGGAATAGACAGGATTCATTCCTAACTGTGGTCCAGTTTTACGTAAAAACGTCGAAGTCTGTATCTTACTCAAAGGACTGCCAATTGTCATGCTTATTTATGTTAATGGAGTACAAAAAACGTGCAGTACGTTCGAAAAAGTATATCAGTATTTTATATTTTTGCAATAGAAGAAATGAAATTAATGTGGATACTACATATCAGTTTGGAAAGAAAGTTATAGATAAAACACAAGTCGTCCTTCTGTACAAATATTTACCTAGCTTTCGATCGCTTTCAGTAGACGAATCAGTACCCTCATCACACGTCACCTCGTGCAAAGTGGGGTTGGCGTAGCAAAGCGACAGAACTCAGGTCTATGGAACAGGTAGTTTCAAGTGCAGAAAGCAGTCGAAAAATGTAATACATCAAAATTACAATTCATGTCGGTAACTAAAATTTTGTCAACGGACTTTTTTTCAAAGTTGAGTTACTACGGGAAAAAAATTAACACAGGTCTCGACCTGACAAGTCTGACCATTCCCTCATCAGGCTCACTGACCATGGGACAAGTTCTTGGAAACTGCATCTACAATATCCTACCAAATGGGTCCACAGCTCCTTTGTCCATCAGAGCCTCTGTACTTGGCATACTAAAAAGCATCCTCATCTTACAGCTCAGGGTGGTTGGATCTTCCGTCTGATTCACACTCTACAACGAATAACTAACACAACTGTTAGATTAGAAACGGTATTAATACCACAATAAACATCCTGCAGCTGATGGAAAAGACAGTCCATAAGAAAACACAAGCAGCAGCATAAAGAAAGAGAATATTAACGCAATGTTGTACTACAAACTGTGCACCAGCAAAAAATCTTTTGAGCGATGAAGATGAAAATACATTAACACATTGTCGACAGCACATACAGTTTACCCAGTTATCAATAAACATTAAGTTGTTATACTGAGACTGATGAAACCGAATTCACGAGTTAAGGAATCCTAGGAGCAATCGTTGGTTTTCATAATAATATCTCATCTGATTTGTCTGTTTGCTATGAGATCAGCATGACAGTTTTTCCGTCTTGATTTGGCATTCAGTTCTAGTATCCTATTTACCTCGATTGTTGATATGAATAAACCATATCTGGTAGAGGCCAAAGACAATAATGAATATACCGCAAGTAAAGGGACACATACCCCAGTCTACGACAAACAGTTACGAAAGTATATAGGGGAAAAAAATGCAACATGAATCCTTTTGGGTCAAGTTCCTACACGCCAGCCGCTTGGAGCGCTAGCATCGTTTCAGCTGTAAAAAGTTTTTACACCTGAAGAGTTGCTAGTGCTCCACGCAGCTGGTGTCTAGTAACAAAAGAATGGGAAGACATAAACGGAGAACTGTTAATGGTGTTACTTCCATATTTCCCAATCACTAAACGTATTGGTGACTTATCCAATACGAAAAGGAAAACGTGTATGAAAGAAATGTCCCGTCTCCTTTTAATGCCAACATATAATAAGAAGTTGCAGTGCATTGTAATATAAAGAGTTGACAGTAGCAGAGTTGTAACCGCATCATCGAAAATAGTTAAAGACAGGAAATGAATTGTGACTTGATGTGTTTAAGTTCAAAAGGAACTGTTTACAAGTATACATACCTGGGTGCTTGGCACGAACTTTATGAATGCTGATGTTTTGCTCCGATTGCACTTCGTTTCACAAGTTTCTTTGCGGATTTCATACCCATTTTTATACGTTCCAAACTAAGCACGTTTTTTACACTCTTGGGGATATTTTTTATTGCTGATATAACTTACACCGGAACAGTAAACTCCGTAATACGACCTCAATTGTGCTTTGAATGTGCCTCAACACTCCATATATTATACAATTCACAGTCATTTCGCAATTTGCTTCTACACGCCAGCCGCTTGGCAACTGTGTGGTAGCGGTTGGAACTGCGGGAGTTCGGCGAGTGTTTTTCATACGCTGTGTACAAACTCTGTCTTTTATCGCTGCCAAATTTCAACTATTTTCGGCGTTCATCTAATTTTTCTCTCTGCAGGCCACAGCGAATTCATGTAATGTCTTTCCTGTTTCAGCCGTGGCAGAGTATACCGTTTTGATATTAGTCGTGTAGCACATGATCTCCACGTTTAATGCAGAAAAATTTGTACTGTTTTCTTTCCAGGAACATTGGAATTGTGTTTCTATCTCTTGTAGTTTGAAAGTGGACGTCCTTGGTTCTATGAATTAAATCATTTTTTATTATGTTATATTACATTGTATAATCGCCATAGCTAGCAGCTTGTACATGTAGACTGATATGTTCATTAAAGGAGAATAAAATATGGATTACAATGAAAAGATCTTTTTATTATAATCATTACTGTAAGTCCTTTATTAAACACTTTTGTATCAGTTACGTTTTGTGTTCCTGGAATTAAGAAAATCTACGATTTGAACTTGTTTTCGTGACACCAGGTCTCACAACTCACAACTTCAACAAAGCTCTGCCAGTGTCAGTCTTGGTGGGGGTTTAAACACGATCCTGTACGTAACCAGACAGATAAGGGTCGCAAGGTGTGAGGTCTGGGACATTGGATTGGAAGAGAATCAGGTCTTCTGATCTCGTACCCTATGAATTTTATCTGTGTGGTTAGGTAAAAGACATCGTGTTTACTCATCTATGACTGACACTCCTGAAAGTCTGCGACATCGCACTGTTTAATTTGTGCGTTCGATAGCGATAGCTCATCTGCTTTGTATATGGCAGAAAATGAGCCACCGTTTTGATATTAGTCGTGTAGCACATGATCTCCCCGTTTAATGCAGAAAAATTTGTACTGTTTTCTTTCCAGGAACATTGGAATTGTGTTTCTATCTCTTGTAGTTTGAAAGAAGTAAATAAGTAAATGTCTGAAATCTGTTCCTTCTTTTTGAATAGCCCCATATGAAGTTAAGGTAGCTACCACACATCCCAGTAGGGGAATTCAGATTTCATATACCTACCTCAAGTCCCTACAAAGTTAGTTTTGCCTCTATGACTGTGAAACCAGGAGTCTGACTATCGACAGTATTGCTTTTTAGCTTCCAATCAGGAATTAATTGTGCGAGCAAAATGATCTCAGCCAAGTCTCACCTGACGTGACTGAATACTCTGTAATGCAAACAATAATGAAAACCATTATTAATTTTTAATTATAGTTTAATTTTAGGCAAATATTGACCTGATTATTTTGTGTCCTCCTTTGGCATTATTTTTTGTGTCATACGCTAACTGAGAATAAAATTAATATACCGATAGCTGGGATGTTACAAAGAAAAAGATTTATAATATTTAAGTCGGATCTAAATAGTGTGTCTAGTTGGTATTTTATTTCCACGAAGGAAAAATTGTATCTAAAAATTTTATCTTCATAAATGGGAAGATATTTTTCTTCTTCAAAACGATACGAGTATGAAATGATAGACGCAGGTAATTTTCTCGATGTCATTTATTGAACATATATTTTCCGATATCCCATCACGTTGACGACGCAAAATAAATCTATCAAGCACGTGTCGCTGTGCTGACAGCAGAAAATATATCTTGTGTCAATCATGTCTGAAAACAACAGAAATCGCATTACTTCACACGACGAGAAGAGCTCTGCGTCCTGCGGAAGTCCGAAAAATATATATTCTGGAAAACATCGCGTTGTCAGTATACGTATTTACGCAATAAAATATGAAAAATCCTACCACTTAGACAAACATATATATCACAAATGTTATACAGAACTATGTAAGCTTTGTAATCGCAGACTGGCGATAGATACATAGGGTTGCTGTCGCAGATTTAGAATGAAGTTTTGTTTGTTGATACGTGTATTTGCAGATACTATGTAAGTAACTTAACTCTTCAGAAACCACCTCGAAAGTATATACGAGCGGATATCGTGATAAATATATTTTTGTTATTAAATTTAAACCAAAAACGCAAAAATAAAACCAGTGGCGTTAAATGTTAATAACGCAGCCAATTTCTGTGCATGACGTTTCAGTCCACGTCAGACAATTGTTTCCAATCTAAATGTATAGTAAGATCTTTGTGTTAGAAACACCACGCACCAAGAATTTCATTAGAATCTAAAAATTAAAGTTGCATGCAGAGAAATTAATTGACGCCTGGACACAGTGAATAACTGGCAGTAAACAACTTAAAACACTGTTGTCAACCTAAGTTATCCAGTTAAATTTCTAAAAAACGTGTCAACTGAAATGAAATTAGCTATTTTTATAAATCATTTCTCTCTCATTTATTAAAAGTATTAATGTATATAAAATAAACAGCGTGTTATTTTCCGGAATGTAATCTTGTGGGTAATCACCTACAATTTTCATAGTTTATATATTCAATGAAATGATATAGACTTTTCCATTCTTACAGTCTGTGCATCGCGCGACGTGATAACTACGGTTCTAAAGGTTACTATGCCACTATACTTTAACATTAATCCATACAAAATTACGCAGCTAACAGGTTTAACATTAATTTTGTTTTTTTGCCACGTGTGTGGTCTATAAGCACATTTGGTTTATGTCGCTTCTCTCTGAGCCGGCCGCGGTGGCCGTGCGGTTCTAGACGCTCCAGTCAGGAGCCGCGCTGCTGCTACGGTCGCAGGTTCGAATCCTGCCTCGGGCATGGATGTGTGTGATGTCCTTAGGTTAGTTAGGTTTAAGTAGTTCTAAATTCTAGGGGACCGATGACCACAGCAGTTGAGTCCCATAGTGCTCAGAACCATTTGAACCATTTTTTTCTTCTCTCTGAGTTTAAGTTTCTTGGTAGCGATGCTGTTACCAAAAGCGTTGAAAAAATTACAGAGAACGAAATCATTGTTAATTATGAATGTACATTAACAAAAGAAGGCCGAAACGATAGATTTCTGTCTTAGAGTACTCCTTCACCGAAACAACTCCCTTGGCACTTCCTAGTTTCAGTTGCGTTATATGGAAATAACAGAGTCAGCTCAAATCGCAAGGGGAAAGGTAATTTGGCTCGGTGTCCGTTACATTGCATATCGAATAAGAGCTGATCCTTCTTGTAGCAATAGCTGATCGTAGGTCTCTGGATCAACGATGTGTGCCATATGATTGTAAAAAAAAAGTGCAGGTTGTTCCAGAAGAATCACAGAAAAGATTCTCAGAACTACGCAAATGCCGGTTCGGTAGTGACGTCATAATGATGACTTTTCTGGAGATAAAAAAAAAGCCTCTGCAGGAATCCACTTGGTGGATTCCTCCGTGTGAAAGCGTGTGAAACGAGGAGAGTTGCAAATGGTTCAATTTTGATTCCACTCCTATTTCTTAGGTATATTCCTTCAGTAAACACTCATTAAGCGGAATATGCACTTTCTGCAGACGATGCCAGTTCTGTAATAAATCCCATCACAGAGAAAGGAACGGAAAATAAATTATTAATGACGTTTTTCATAAAATTTCTGAATGGTTCTCTGGTAATGGAACAATGGACCCTCCCTTAAAACACACTGTACGTAGTTTTATACAGCAAAAGGTATCATACCAACAACTGACGTAGCAGATGAGCTGGGATCACTAAACAGGGCAAAATGTTCCAAGTTTTTGAGTGCATGTTTTTATGAAAATTTGAACTGGACAAACATGTTACTGAGCCGTTCAAACGGACAAAGTTCAATTACTTTTGCCCTTCGTATTACAGCTAGGCTTGGAGACCAAAGACTCAAGCTTCTAACATATTTTTCATACTTTCACTCAATAATTTCAAAATGGTTCAAATGGCTCTGAGCACTATGGGACTCAACTGCTGTGGTCATCAGTCCCCTAGAACTTAGAACTACTCAAACCTAACTAACACAAGGACATCACACACATCCATGCCACAGGCAGGATTCGAACCTGCGACCGTAGCGTCGCGCGGTTCCAGACTGTAGCGCCTAGAACCGATGCCTCAATAATTTCTACGGAATAATGTTCTGGGTTAGCTCACCACTTAGAGACGAAATATTGACAGTACGAAAGCTACCAGTAACAGTACAATTCAGTGATCACCCACTGTAATCTTGCATGTGTGTCTTTAAGGAATAAGGTATTGTAACGCCACCTTCACCATAAATATGTTCGTTAACGAACTTCATCAAAATGATCTATACCAATTACAGGAAAATAGTGATGTCCACACTTGCGACACTAGACGAAAAAATGACCTTACTACCCATTATTAAAGAATTCATTTTGTCAAGAAGGAATTCAGTATGTATCAATAAAACTTTTTGATCATTATTCCAATAACATAAAATATCTGATTGATAGTAAAGCAAGTTTTAAATCTGACTTAAAATCATTTATTCTCGACACCTTCTTGTGTTTCATAAACGAAATTGTATTTAAAGCTGGTGGCTGTAAAACAGATAATTTTAAATGCAGTTTCGTGAATGTTCTCTTAAACCAAAACACAGCCTATTCCCGGTGGGGGATTTATAATTCAAAAAGTATGACAGAAAATAATACGTTCGTTATTGTTAAATTTTGACAATGTACCATTTAGGAGCTTGTAAATCGCCAGCATGTAGACATGCACTAAAATTAATCATGTATACGTGCCCTGTAAACTGGTGCGTTCGAAATCGTTTCGACAAAAAATTGTTCTAATGATTTTTAGTATCCCGACCAACGGACGTACAGATGGCATAGACGAGATGGAGTAGGTCTCACGACAGAGTCGTGCGGAATTCGATATTCCGAGATCCACAGTGTCAAGAGTGTGAAAAAACATTCACACATTTAAGTTTGTATTTGATGTTAATTTATTCATTGTTCCCGAAACTAAGTTATTTTTATCGCCTCTCTACATTTTATATCCTCTTTTCATCTGCCGTTGTTAATTATTTTGTTGACAAAGTACAGAAAGTCGTCTCTAGTTCCACACGATCACTTCAAATTCGCGTATAAACGGAAACGAAAATAAAACTTCACGGAGTTTACTGTGGAATCAACATCTCTGTGTTAGAGTAAGAGGCACAGAACGGCTTTTACCAAGCTTAATGTTGAGTTCTAAATTAAAACTTCAGCCTACTATTGGTGACAACTTCACGTTCTCCCATCTATCATATCACTGGTCCCTCCGTGGCATATGTAACAGCACTAGTAGCCAAAACTTGTAATAGAACAGCACTGACAGCTGTAAGGTATGCTCGGATTGTTCTGGTGGTACAGCGTATCTCTAATAAGTCAGACTCCAGGTTCCATCCTGGTCTGGCGTACTGTTTCCGCCTTTCATATCTGTTAACGAGTAGGAGACTGGTGATAATGTTGCTGCTAACTGACGTGTGTCTAATGACATAAGCCAAATAACTACTGAACATAGCACCCATTCTGTCCCAAACCTACATATTTCACAAAACCTGTCCTATTTATAGGTCGACAGGTTGCTCGGTCAGAGTCTTAAGAATTATAGACTTGACTGGATGATCAGAAAATTTAGATATTTAAAAAAAACGGTAAATACGATATCTCTTCGCATTCCTCTCGGAGTAAAATTGACATCTGAAGCCGTTTTAACTTCTACCGTTACTCTGGCGTTTCTTTATTCAGCGCACGCAGCTGCGGTTACAACGTGAAAGTAGTTTCTGCCCACAACCAGACGGTCTCACGCTTGGAGAAGGAATACGGAAATCAGGGGATCAGAGGAAAGTAGGTGGAAAGCAAGCAGAGCCTCGGGCTTCATGGGTGGCTTTTCTCCGATAGGATTAAGCTCAACGCCACCTCGTTATTGAAGACAGGACGTATTACTGTTAAGCAAAACCGTGACCACTTTTAGTACAATGAAAGAAATCATCGTCTGAATCACTATATTCATTCACTTGATTCTGATTTCTTTCCTTGCCGGACAAGGCACGCATTTCCTAGAGGTACAGTGACAACTTCCTGTACAACAGGAGAAAATTATTTATTTATTTAGCGTATGGCTCATAACATCACAGTAAAAATTACAGAAGCAACACGATTTTTAAAAAAGTCACATATTTATAAACAGAACAATAAATAACCGTTTGTATATAAGGACACCACCAATTGTAAATTTACAGTCACAGAAGAGCAATCACAAACAAACGTACAGCTTAGATAATATATAGTCGATTGCCTCTTGGGCCGCCATTAGGAAATCCTGTGAGTCATCCTCATGTGCCCTTACTGGGCATCCTGCACGATGTGTTTGACCGTCTGTCTCTCAGCGCCACAGTCGCAAGCGGCCGAAGGAAGTTTACCCCATCTGTGTAAGGAGTCGGCGCATCTCCCACAGTTGGTTCTTATGCGATTAAGAGTTGACCAAACTTTGCGAGGGCAATCAACAGAAATAGAAGAAAATATCGTTTAGATAGATGAATTTGTTACTTTCATGAAAATGTTTTCTGTCATTACAATGCTACGTGTTTCTTAACACGACTCGTTAATTTTACGGATCGATACACGATGTTCTCTTCGAGCCCTGTATACGTGTAGCACTCCCGAAATAACTGCTTGCACGAATCCGGTAAAATATGAACTTCTAGTTGTTGCAAGTGAAATGTCTGATTAGAAAGCGTAAATTGACAAACAGAAACTGTACAGAAATACTTTTAGAAACTTCTGAGATAGGTTCCTTACACCAAAACAAGAAATAAACGTCTACTAAACATGGGCTCTAAAATAAATACCTTAAGAACTATGAGCACGTCTTCATCTTCGGCACTGTGAAACTTATCTTTTCTACTGCAAGCTCTTTCCTTCCCATATTTTGAGAGATGGTTGTACGGACCAAAACAATAAAAATATGTCCAGTAAACACGCTCTAAATAGCATATCTTAAGGGCTATGAGCAATTGTCTATTTTCGCAACTGTGAAACGCATCTATTGAACAAGTCCTCGTATCTCTTAAAGTATGCGTTTTAGAACTCATGTTGACTAGATTGGTTTTGCATTGAATGATCGTTCCTGTCATATTCTTAAAAATCGACCGTTTGTCCTGGGACACTCTGTATACAGGGTGGGCAACATAAAATTGGCCCAGAAAATATTCCACTTAAAAGAGCAACCCATCGTACATCATCAGCACCAGGATACATCTCACTAGGAGGAATCCAGAGTTTGTATGTTTTTTGGATACTTGTTTCTTGTCTCTGGCCATACTATTTCCTGACAAAATTTTGAAAGTAAAGACCTTGCAATAGAAGAGATCTGTTTCACAGCATCGAAAATGAACAAGTGCTCATAGCTCATACAGATTTTAGAGCTGATATCTTTGTTTACTAGATTTATTTTCTTGTGTTGGTGTAAGGAACTTGTCCCCAAAAATTTGTAAAACTAGTTTTGAGACACAGTATGCAGCGTTATACAGGGTGTATGTAGGTATTTATGTATTACACCGGGGACATGGAAAAGGCAGAGAGGCTTCGTCCCGCCATAGCCCTCAGTGGTTCACAACCCCACAACAGGCCACAGCAGTCCACCCACGCCACCGGCGGCCCACGCTGAACCCAGAACTTTTGTGTGGTTTGACCCCCAGCCCGCATTAGCCGAGGTAGATGGAAAACCACTTTATAAATCATCCACGGGCTGGCCGGCGCACGGGACCTCGACACTAATATGCTGTGCAGATTCATGCAGGGGACCGGCACGCCTTCCCGCCCAGAGAGCTCCCTGTTAGACTGCGCTGTTAGCCAGGCAGATACAGGCTGTAACTGGTATAAGTGCAAATACTTTTGTATGTTGTTCCTTAATATGTACACACATCAGTGTGTTAGTTGTTCCTTCTCTGCGTCAAACAGTCCGCCTGTCCACACCTTAATAACTGACCTGCTGCCCAAGAAAAATAAACATTAATGCCTTGCTCTTGCCACATGTAATTATTTGTCTGCAGATGATGTAAATACTGATGTAATGTTGTTCAGTAAAACGTCCTCAGTCATTAACAGAGGTATCTGCACTTGTACTCATTGCACAGCGTATAGCCAAAACGCTTCACAACTAGCCTTCAGTGTATTATGGCTACTTCCGAAGATGATCCACGTACCTCACAGAGTCCTAAAACAGCGTTAATATTCGACGAGATTTCTGGAATACAGCATGCGGTACAGTACTTCGAGTCACGTTGAAAGTATCTGGACATACATACAGCCGAAATATCGGTGCTCATAGCACTGGATGCCTGGCAGTATTCCGTGAAATCCCTTCGATACATTGGATAAACTGACTACAGAATTAATAATCTTAATGGATGCTGAAGATCCTGAAATATTATTAGTGTCCTTTGTAAAGTTACCGCTAGACACAACAACAGAATAGCACTAAAATCACGCTGTGAGCAATTTGTACTTTAAGCATTATAATGCACGATCAACGTCATCTTATTCACATAATCTTTTTTCCATTGGCTCACAGCTTTGAGACGGCACTCATCGTCACGAGGGGTAGTGCCTTACATCATTGACAACAGGTCTACGATCCGGCACTGAAGCTTACATACGCTATTACTTCAACGGAGATCATCCGTAGTTCCACGGGAAGGTCAGCAGTCTCGATTTGTGGAGAGCAGTATATGTGGTCGGCGAGTCTTTTGAGGGCAGATGTTCAATCACATGCACAATTAACTGTTCAATTAGACGTAATTAACATGATGTACTGGAGACATGAAAATTTGCCTTCCGTCGATGGCAGCGAACAGTTTGATCGTGTCCGAAGTTCACGGTGTCCACAAAATTGATAATACATGTCTGTTGGCCGTCATTCTGCGAGTATGGAGACTATATGTTTTTCCATGAGATTAGTGTCGTTACCTTTCCTAAAATATTCCACTTGTTTGTTATTTGAATAATTTTGATTATAATCTTACTCACCCTCCTCTGCAGCTGAAGTTGGGTGACGGTGTGCTCCAGTACGATGACTCTACGCCTGGCTGGAGCTGGATCGAATCCTGCTAGAGAAAAACACCAGTATTTAGCGGTCAAGCAGAAGAAACGAGGTGTACAGTTGTAAAGAAGCATGCAACATTAGGTTGTGTTTGTTGTGTAAGGGGAATCAACAGCACGATTGCCAGCGACCTTGACAAATTAGAGATGAATACGTTTAAAATACTAAAAACTGAAAAAATGTAAAATAAAAACACTCCACCTTTCTTATTCTCATTGAGGCCAATCCACATATTCACACAGTGACTCAAATTACAGAAGACTGTAAGTTTGGTCAATCTGCTAAAAGTTTTATAGCATTGATGAAATGAAGATTTGACTAAAATAAGGACACAGCATCACTCCCAGAGCAACTGCATGAGCCAGCCACTCTGTTGACACATTGGAAATTCCTCCACAGTAAATCTAAGGTACAAGTCGGGCATTTTACAGAATCTTAAATTTGTATTGTATTGTATGGAAATGGGGATCTAGAAACGACGGAGACGCTTCATCCCCGCCATAACCGGGAGTGGTACACAACCCCACAACAGGCTACAGCAGTCCACTCACCCCACCGTCCCCAAATACACCGAACCAAACCCAGTGTTATTGTGTGGTTCTGCCCTCAGCCATGGGCTTGTTTCTGCAACACTAAATAAATTAAGCCATCATTTCTTTGTTTATTTTAAAAAGGTTTAAAAGTGTAATCGAACTTAACATATGTCGGCTGTAGTACACGGAAGCCAAAGTGGAAAAATGCGGAAACAGGATGGTGAATATACACAAATGCGTCACAGACACAGCATATGCGACCACCTCCTTCTCTCACCCACGAATTTCTTTCGCGGGTCGGATTAAAAAAAATACGTTGAACTTTTACTCCACATAAAGGAGAGTCCTCTCGTTGAAGCAAAAAGACATAAGTAATATTTCTGTGTCCTGTGTGAAGACGAGTGAGAAGGACCTAATTTCGTCTTTGTGGCTGGAATGATGTTGACTGAGTTTTGACTTCGCTAGTGCATCTTATTGTCTGTAATATCCTACCACTCTTGCCACTGTTCCTCCCATCCACGCCCGACCCTGTACCTCGATGGCGATGTGATAGCATCAAGGGGATGGCACATTGAATCATTGGATTATCACTACGCTCCCTCCAACCCCTCCCTCCCCTTCCCCAAGTCTCCGCTTCATTTCGCTGAATTACAATGTGGCCTGGTAATCAGTAGAATAAAACCTCCTCCCCACACCTTTGAAGGCGGAGTAAAGCGTTCTTTATCTTCTGAACTGCTTTATCTGATGGTTACAAGCGTTGAACAAATTGTAGAGCATTCAGGATGTCAGAACAGACGAGAAATCTTGAGCACACTGGAATCAGCGACAATTGATCTCTTCGATTTAGGTTCAAATGGCTCTGAGCACTATGAGACTTAACATCTGGGGTCATCAGTCCCCTAGAACTTAGAACTACTTAAACCTAACTAACCTAAGGACATCACACACATTCATACCCGACGCAGGATTCGAACTTGCGACCGTAGCAGTCGCGCGGTTCCGGACTGCAGCGCCTAGAACCTCTTGGTCACCGCGGCCGGCGTCTTCGATTTAGGGGAATAACAATAAAAATATATATCAGGTTTGTCGGACGGGTGCCCGAAATCCTCTCTGCCTCAATGCCACCTCGCTCGGTACTCAAGGTGTCATTACCAGACACTGCACCTCTGTCTTGAGACAAATCTGGAAGCTCTCCACATACTTTATTTAGCGAGGCATATTAAACATATATGGTCAAATCACCGCGTGTACATCATACTCAACAAGTTTCGGAGGATACTTCTGGTAACGCTGACTAAACCTACCTTCCCCTTTCATTCGCGAATAGCGCGTGCGACTCTTCCTGGAAAGTGCTGTCTGAAAATTTCAATAGTAAACCTCTCCGTGATGCACAACGCGCCTCTTGTACCGTCTGCCAATAGGGTCTGCTGAGAGTCTCTGTAACGCCTTCACGTCGACTAAATGACCCCGTGACGAAACGCGCGCTGCACTACGTTGGATTTCATCTATCTTTTCTATCAGTCCTGTCTAATAAGGATCCCTGACTGTGTACAGTACTCAAGGATGGGTCGAACAAGCACCTTGTAAGTCACTTCCGTCGTGAATGAATGACATGTATTCAATATTTTTCTTATGAATCTGTCTGGCGCCTTCTTTTCCTACCATTTGTATTATTTAGATATTTACTGCTAGATGTTTTATGTTACACAGTGTTTCCAGCAATTTGTTATCAATAGTGTAGTTGTACAGTAGAGGATTCATTTTCCTACCATGCCCAATGTGTTACATTTATTTCCGTTCAGGGTCAAATGCCAGAACCTTCAATCTTCTGCAGGCCATTCTGAAAATCGATATTGTCTTCTCGCATTGCTACTTTCCTATAAACAACTGCACCATCTGCGAACAGTCTTCGAGTTTACGACACGTCGTATTAGATCATTCATAAAGGCCTAGAATGTAAACAGTAGCGGTCCTATCGCACTCATCTACATCTACATCTACATGGTTACTCTGCAATTCACACGTAAGTGCCTGGCAGAGGGTTGATCGAACCATTTTCATTCTACTTATCTACCATTCCAGTTTCGAATGGCGCGTGGGAAAAAGGAACACCTAAGTCTTCCCGTTCGAGCACTTCCTTGGGTTACTCTGGAAATTACCTTTGCATCTATCGATTTTGTTCCGTTAAGGCCGACGTGATTAATTCTGTCTGTAAGTAACCGTTGTATGCATTCGTAAATGTGATCCAATACTCGGTAAGATGATCTTTTTTTTCACTAAAGACGTTGCAGGATGCTGTCAAATGCCTACCTGAAGTGAAGGAACACTGCATCAACCTGAGCGCCATTTTCTAGAGCGCTATGTATCTCATGGAGGAACAGAGCGATGTGGGTTTCGAAAGAACCCTGTTTGCGGAATCCATGATCATTTTTATAGATGAGAACTTTGTTCTCCAAAAACGTCAAAACAAGTGAACTGACGTAAAGTTCGAGGGCTCATTTGATTTTAGTCTTAGAGAGTAGGATGTGTATGGTCATCATCAACAACATATACGCCGGCCGAGCTGGCCGAGCGGTTCTAGGCGCTACAGTCTGGAACCGCGGAACCGCGGGACCGCTACGGTCGCAGGCTCGAATCCTGCTTCGGGCATGGGTGTGTGTGATGTCCTTAGGTTACTTAGGTTTAAGTAGTTCTTAGTCCTAGGGGACTGATGACCTCAGAAGTTAAGTCCCATAGTGCTCAGAGCCATTTGAACCATTTTGAACAACATATACACAACACTTCTGCATGGACACCTCACACTCATCCACATAGTAGTTATGTATCTGAAGCATCTATAAACAGAGGAACACAGTGACAAGCTATCGCCAGTTGAGCGTTGATAAGACAAGAAGCTAGAATGTTCTACACTGACTCCTTATACAGTAATGAGTATAACAACAGAGTTGTACATTATATCACCGTAGAATGCAGAAGAAGCAGGAAGATAGGTGTTTAACTACCACACGATGTCAAAGACATGTGAGACAGAGTATTAGCATCGCAAGGAGAGGGACGATACAGGATATTAACCGCGGTCTCTTTCGAGAAATGTCCCCTCCACTTACCTAAAGCGAGCCATATAACTGGCTGAACATATTCATTAGGTATTAATGGGGCCATGTGAGCCAATGCTACTTTACGACAAAACCAGGCAGTAAGAAATTCACAGAAAGCTGACAGGACAATTTGAGAACCAAAAAAACGGTAAAAATGCAAAAGGTTTACAATTAGTACGAGGTGTGTTAATTAAGTAATGCAACACTTTTTCTCTGGAACGAGGTTGATTCTAGTCAGGACTCCAAACACCATATTATTCCCCACTCTTTTGTCTACAAAATCCCTTTTCCAACACAATCTCCGTTCAGTGTGACGGCTTTACGTCACGTTACTGGGAGGGCCTGTATGCTAGGATGGTACACTCTACAGGAACACATCTTTGAATACCCCAAGTGGTGGAGAGTGTACCTGCACTACCAACAGGGACGTCCAGTTGTGCAGTGATGTGTTTGATTGTGATCGTTGATCACCTCGAATGAGTGTGTCTGCGCGTTCCAACATTGCAAGAGTCACAGCTGTATATGAGAGGCCGACATGCACGAGATCGGAAAGGTTTGTGCGATCTTGTTGCAATCACCACAGACGCCTCGCCCAAAGGCTCACCGTGTTTTTGTTCACTGCCAGATCTTCGTAGACATTATGCAAGGGCCTATAAATATCTACAATTCTGTGTTTTTCCACCAGTAGAAACCTAATGACAATTCTCAGCTTGGAACGCACATCCGTTACGGACGCCATTTTGAAGGCTACATATAGGGTCAACACTTATCGGAACTTCATGAAACTATAGGGGCTCAAGCGGGAATGTTCCACGATGGCCCATAACAAGTTCCACAGTCTTTTCAACCAAAACTGACAAAGAAAAAAATTGCATTGCATTACTTATTGAACCCCTTCATATATACAAAAAGTACATCGTTACAGTGCAAGACTGTAAACTGTTGCAAGAAAATCCTGTAGCGAATTAAAGGGACTGTTTTACAACATATTCTTTCAACTTACATTAGAAAATATTAGGTGCATCCCCCAAATTTTTCTTCTGCTCGAAGCTAATTTAAAAATAAAGCTGCAGGTTGCACCATACTTGCTGTACAATGGCTAAAGAACTGTAAACAGTGAGGGATAGTTTTTGTGTTTGGTGTTCCCGAAGTGAATGTAGCATTTCCTTTTGAATGAGTCTATGTTATTAACCACAAATGCTATGAGGAAGTATATGTACAGTGATTGCAGAGTCAGAACTCGGAGGCACTTGAAAAATTTCCAGTACGAAGTTCACAAATGGACACTGCAGATTATTCTGACAGCCCTTCTTTGCGCTCAGAATGGTTTTTTGAATGCATATACTTGCACCAACCCCAAAATATGATATTATAAGATAGGAGAGAAAGAAAGTATGCAAAGTAAACAACTTTGGCGCTTCAGTGTCAGTGACAGTGAAGACTGATCTTGCGGTAAAGAGAGCAGTACTTATTGTCTGTTCATGGTCCTGGACATGGTACTTCCAAAGGAGCTTTTCATCTACCACCTGTTATAAGGATTTGTCGTTAATGATTATATATCGCCTTTTTACCACATTTCGCTTTCATGAGTGTCCTGTATAAGAAACTACGCGTATTGTGTTTCCTTGCAGTTAATCTTCAATCTGTTTCCCGCAAGCCGTGACTTAATATTACCCACGAACCTGTTTTCTACATCGGATCTATTACTTTCCACATCATGCTCAATGTCAGTGTCATTAGTAAAATGGCTCTGAGCACTATGCGACTTAACTTCTGAGGTCATCAGTCGCCTAGAACTTAGAACTAATTAAACCTATCTAACCTAAGGACATCACATACATCCATGCCCGAGGCAGGATTCGGACCTGCGACCGGAGCGGTCGCTCGGTTCCAGACTGTAGCGCCTAGAACCGCACGGCCCCTCCGGTCGGCAGTGTCATTAGTTGATTTCGGAATTTTTGATCACCGGTTCGAAAATGGTTCAAATGGCTCTGAGCACTATGGGACTTAACTTCTGAGGTCATCAGTCGCCTAGAACTTAGAAATAATTAAACCTATCTAACCTAAGGACATCACACACATCCATGCCCGAGGCAGGATTCGAACTTGCGACCGTAGCAGTCGCGCGGTTCCGGACTGAGCGCCTAGAACCGCTAGACCACCACGTGATCACCGGTCATCATTGATAAATGTGAGGGACGTTTCGAAAGTATGTTCCGTCATGGTTTTTACACTGAAAATTACACGCAAAAACGAATACACCATGGCACAATGAACTATACACCTTGCACTATTTTTCGACATAGTCGCCATATACATTGAAACATCTGTCGTACTGTGCAGTCTCTTTGAAGGAATCACTCTAATAAAACTCAGTGTCATGCGATGCAAGGAATGTCACAGCCTGTTGCACCTCAGCGATGGTTTGTAATTGAAGTCGGGAGAGCACGTGTTTCAATGAAGGGAACAGGTGAAAGTCCGGTGGTTCAAGATTGGGGCTGCAGGCCGGGTGATCGAAACAGGGTCATACTAGTCGCTTTGGATGAGAGGGATTGGACCACTCGGCCTTCTGCCCCGATCTTGCCCCAATGGAAATTTACCTGTTCCCTGCACTGAAAGCTGCACTCTCGGGACGTCACTTCGAAAGCAATGCTGAGATGGAGCAGGGTGAGCGACAGTTCCTTGCACGACAGGACAGATTTACCAGAGTAGTTTCTTCAAACTGACAGCAGGCCACGACAAATGACTTAATTTTGGTGGCGACTATGTCGAAAAATAGTTAAAGGCGTGTAGTTCGTGATGCCATGGTGTATCTGTTCTTGGGAATAAAGTTTCCGTGTTAACAAAAAGGATGAAACTTGCTTTCGGAATGCCCTCTCGCATTAAGAAAAGCAATGGAACCATAACATATCCCCCTTCCTACGCTTTAGGTATGGAATGAAAATGTATTCAGCTTTTCTCCTAAGTCATCATAAAAAGAACACGGAACTGGATTCGCCATTGTTTGAGGAGGGACTGTTTATTGAAGGAAGGAACGAAAGGAATGTCCTCAAATGTGTGTGAAATCTTATGGGACTTAACTGCTAGGGTCATCAGTCCCTAAGCTTACACACTACTTAACTATATTATCCTAAGGACAAACACAGACACCAATGCCCGAGGGAGGACTCGAACCTCCGCCGGGACCAGCCGCACAGTCCATGACTAATCCCGCGCGAAAAAAAAAAAAAAGGTTCAAATGGCTCTGAGCACTATTGGACTTAACATCTATGGTCATCAGTCCCCTAGAACTTAGAACTACTTAAAACCTAACTAACCTAAGCACATCACACAACACCCAGTCATCACGGCGATCAAAAGGAATGGTGGAGGGAAAAAGGGGAAGAGGAGAAAGAAGATACCAAATGCTGGACAATATCAAAGGACGAAATATTCAGAAACAAAAATGTAAATGTCTTGTGACTAGAGCCTCCCATCGGGTAGACCGTTCGCCGAGTGCAAGTCTTTCGATTTGACGCCACTTCGGCGACTTGCGCGTCGATTGGGATGAAATGATGATGGTTAGGACAACACAACACCCAGTCCCTGAGCGAGAAAATCTCCAACCCAGCTGGGAATCGTACCCGGGCCCGTGGGATTGAAATTCTGTCGCGCTCACCACTGAGCTACCGGGGGCGAACTATTGAGAAATGAAAAGACTGGCTATGAACAGACGAAAGTGGAAGAGGCTTAACGCATGACAAGACCTGCTGTAAAGCAGAATACCATACTATTACTCTCCTAATTCAGTGGCTTTCCATGCCATGTCACGCACTGTCAAATACTTTTTTTTAAAAAATAAAGGTAAAAGACTCACCGTCCTTGGGAGATACACCACGGCGCCAGTTCGACAAGTTTCTAAGATAGAGCTATAACTAGGTATTAAATGGCACCTTCCTCACATTTTTAAGCATCTTTATTAGCAGTAAAATTTCCAGGCCATGTATCCGAATTTACCCTTTTATTTGTTAGAGCCAAACCCTCAGGCGCGTAATTACTGAACAAATGAAGCAGCTAATTAAATTTGGTTATGGTCAACGTAATACGTATTCATCCGTTGATAACAAGTGAGAAATGCGCGCAGCTGTTGCGGCCTTCCATCTTCCCAGAATACGGGGGACGACGGAAGCCATTACTGAAGCAAAACGGTGGCTGCTATGACGCCTGGAAGGGGCGTGATAACGCGAGACGAATGGCGGGATGTGCACAGGAATTCGTGCCGCCTGAGCATACATCAACGGAAGACATACGGGGGTCCCTCCTGTCCTCACGACACGGCCCGAGGGCAGTTGTTTGCCACGTAACATTTGCTTACAGCCTCCACTAACTATGCTCGAATAACACTTAGTGTTAAAAAAAGCTCTTCCATTACGACGCTTAGCACTGAGGTAATAAATGTGATGGAATATCGATTTACACAAATACGGATGACGATGGAATTGCGTACGCAAGGTATAAAAGGGAAATGCATTATCGGAGCTATCGTTTGTATTCAGGTGAGTCAAGTAAAAGGGTTGTCAACGTGATTTCGGCTGCATGACGGGAATTAACAGACTTTGAACGTGGAATGGAAGTTGCAGCTAGATGCGTGGGGCATTCCGTCACTGAAATCGTTAGGAAATTCAATATTCTGAGAGCAGCAGTATCAAGAGTTACTATTACTGTCACTGACGCAGAATGCACGCGAATACAGTGTGTTCAGAGCGACTCTCTTCTGTGGTAGGCGATGGTGCAAAGCTAGGAGTGCCGCGCGGGATTAGCCGAGCGGTCTAGGGGGCGCTGCAGTCATGGACTGTGAGGGTGGTCCCGGCGGAGGTTCGAGTCCTCCCTCGGGCATGGCTGTTTGTGTTTGTCCTTACGATAATTTTGGTTAAGTAGTGTGTGAGTTTAGGGACTGATGACCTTAGCAGTTAAGTCCCATAAGGTTTCACACACATTTGACCATTTGCAAAACTGTGAGCGAATACCTGTTTGTGTTGGCAGGCTTCGTATAAACTCTGTGTCCGGGAGTATTGTTAGGTGCTGTAGACCAACACATCTGACAATAGGAAGCCGACTCACTGTCCAAGTGAAGCTGGTTTTCGGGTGAGTGCTGTTCAGAAAATTCTGGAGTTTTTGCAGTTTTTCCCTGTTTGGCCGCACGACAAACATTTCACCTATATGGCGGAGTCAGCAAGATGGATTCAGTTCCCAAGTATCTAATGGTTTTCATTGGAAAAGCTACATTTAAAAAATGCCAGCTGATACTGATGAAAAAAGTGAACTCATAGCAGCCCAACAGCATACTTAAAAAGTCTACTGTATTTTTTGAATAAGTCAACTGTTAGCGTACAGTCTTAAGACGAAAAGAAAAGACGCAATACGAAGGAATCATCCTGATGGGGCGGAAATCGGTAAATGTGTTGTACATGCAGAGACAAACAAATGATTACAATCTCTAAAATATTGGATAATTTATTTAAGAGAAAAAACTTCAGAAATTAAGCCCGTCCATAAAGCTTTGGCCCAGCTGATAGAATTGTTGGGTGTCCTCCTGATGGATATCGTGACGTTCTCAGCTCGGGAGTGTCCCGGCTACCTTGCTGGCCAAGGTAGAGTTTAGCAACCACGGAGACAAGCAGTAGAAACTCTCACGAATTGAGAATGGCCATTATCTTCTACATCTACGTGTTTACTGCGCAAATCACACTTAAACGCCTAGTAGAGGGTTCTTCGATCCATCTTCGTACTAATTCTCTATTATTCCATTCTAGAACAGCGCGAGGAAAAAAGGAACACCTACATCATTCCGTGCGAGCTCTGACTCCACTTATTTTATTATGATGATAATTTCTCCCTGTGTAGGTAGCCCTCAACAAAATATTTTCACATTGGGTGGAGAAAGTGGGTGACAGAGGGTTCGTGAGAAGATCCCGCCGCAACGAAAAAAAAAAGCCTTCGTTTTAATGATGTCCACTCAAAATTCCGTACCACGTCCGTGACACTCTCTCCCCTGTTTCTCGATAGTATTAAGTGTGCTGCCCATCTTTGAACTTTCTCGATTTACTCCGTTGATCCTCTCAGGTAATGGTCTCACACCGCGCAGCTCTTCTTCAAAAGAGAAAGTGCAAGCGTGGTGTAGGCAGTCTCTTTAACAGTTCAATTACACTTGCTAATTGTTCTGCCAATACAATTCTCTCTTTGATTCGCCTTCCCTGTAGCATTTTCTAGGTGTTCTTACCAATTTAAGTTGTTCGTGATTGAAATTCCTAGATATTTTGTTGAATTTACGGCCTTTATATTTGACTGATTTAGCGTGTAACCGAAGTTTAACCATTTAGCACTCATGTGGATAACCCCAGACTTTTCTCTCTTCCCGAGCACGGGATCCAGGGTTCGATTCCTGGCGGGGCCAGGGATTTTCACCTGCCTTGAGATGACTGGTTGTTTTCGTTGTCCTCATTATTTCATCATCGTTCATGAAAGTGAGGCGATTGGATTCAGCAAAGTTTGGGAATTTGTACGGGCGCCGATAACCGTGCAGTTGAGTGACCCACAAACCAAACATCATCACACGTTTCATTATTTAGGGCCAACTGCGAATTTTTGCACTATATATGCATCTTATCTAAATCTTTTTGCAATTGAATTTGGTCTTCTAATGATTTTCTAGATGATAAATGACAGCATCATCTGCAAATAATCTAAAACGGTTGCTCAGTTTATCTCCTAAATCGTTTATATAGCTAAGGAATATCAAAGGCCCTGTAACACTACTTTGGGAAACGACAGAAATTGCTTTTGTTTTACTGGATAACTTTCCGTCAGTTATTACGAACTGAGACCTCACTGACAGGAAATTACGAATCCAGTCGCATAACAGACGATATTCCATAGGCATGCAATTTGATGGTTCAAATGGCTCTGAGCACTATGGGACTCAACTGCTGTGGTCATTAGTCCCCTAGAACTTAAAACTACTTAAACCTAACTAACCTAAGGACATCACACACATCCATGCCCGAGGCAGGATTCGAACCTGCGACCGTAGCAGTCGCACGGTTCCGGACTGCGCGCCTAGAACCGCGAGACCACCGAGACCAGCTGCAATTTGATAACAAGGTTCTTGTGAGCTACGGTGTGAAAAGCCTTCTGGAAATCTAGAAATACGAAATCAATCTGAAATGCCGGCACGGTAACTCTGCGTGTTCGATCAGACGGCAGCGTGCTCTCTGTAATGAAAAAACTCAGTCAAGGAATCAACGATCAATCTGAACGGATTTATTGTGACGTCCGCCCAGACCAAACGCAACGAACTCTATGGGAAAAAAGAGGGGCAGCTATCCTGTGTAATAAAAAACTGTGTCAATGGATCTACGATGATCTTAACAAAGCGCTGTGGGACGTCTGCCCCGGACAAATACAACGACCAGTAACGAACAAAATCGGATAAAAAAAGAGGTAATTCATTTTGTTCGAATACAATATATGTTTCAAAATCCTGCTGCATGAAGACATTAATGATATCGACCAACAATTTAGTGGATTACTCCTATTGCCTCTCTTGAATAATGGTGTGACCTATGAAACTTTTCAATCTTTGGGTGCAGGTCTTTCGTCGAAAGAGCGGTTGTATACGATTGTTAAGTTCAGAGCTATTAGATCGGCGTACTCCGAAAGGAAGCTAACTGGTATAACAGGTGGACTAGAAGACTTGCTTTTATTAAGTGATTTGGGTTGTTTTACTAATCTGAGAATATCCACCCCTAAGTTACTCATGTTGGCAGCTGTTCTTGATTCAAATTCTGGAATAAATGCTTCGTCTCCTTTGGTGAAAGAGTTTCGGAAGCCTGTGTTTAGGAACTCTGCTTTAGCAGTATTCAAAAATAGTTCACATGGCTCTGAGCACTATGTAACTTAACTTCTGAGGTCATTAGTCCCCTAGAACTTAGAACTACTTAAACCTAACTAACCTAAGGGCATCACACACATCCATGCCCGAGGCAGGATTCGAACCTGCGACCGTAGCGGTCGCGCGGTTCCAGACTGTAGCTCCTAGAACCTCTCGGCCACCCATGCCGGCTTTAGCAGTGTTGTCATCGATAGTATTTACATTGCTGTCCTGGAGGGAAGGCAATGATTGTGTCGTGCCTCTAGCATACTTTACATACGACCAGAACCACTTTGGATTCCCTACCAGATTTCTAGACAAAGTTTCGTTGTGGAAACTACGAGTATTATAAGCATGTCACATCGAAGTCGAGCTTCTGTGAAAGATCGCCAATCTCGTAGATTTTGAGTTCGTTTAAATTTGGCATTCTTTTTTTGTTGTTTCTACAACTGTGTACTGACGTGTTGTATTCCATGGAGGATCTGCTTCGTCGTTTGTTAATTTATTTGACATAAATCTCTCAGTTGCTGTCGATACTAATCCCGTGAATTCAAATCACATCTGGTCTACTCTTAAATTGGTAATTTAGAGGGAATGGAGATCCTCTCTCAGAAAGGCGTCAAGCGAATTTTTATCTGCTTTTTTGAACATATATATTTCATTTAGCGTTGGTGGATTTTGGAATTAGGGTATTCATTCCCGATACGACAACCGTATGTTCATTAACCCCTCTATCCGTTTTAATGCTCTTTAGGAGCTCAGAATTATTTGTTGCTAAAAGGTCAAGCGTGCTTTCAAAACTTTTTACTATTCGAATGGGCTCATGAAGTAATTGCTCCATGTCAGTTCCAGAGATTGTGTTTATTAAAATTTCGAATTTAAACATATGGAGAGTAAATTGAAATCAGAACCACTTATGATTGTTTGAGTCCGGTACATGTTTGAAAGTAGACTCAAGTTTTCTTTAAACCTTTCATATCATCTGAGTTCGGAGGTCAGTAAAAGGAGCGGTTGGTAAAAAGAGCCAATTGTTTTTTATTTGCTTGCCAAGTATGACCTGTATCTACGCTAACTCACGGGAACTTCAATTTCGATGCAAGATAACCTACTTCTAACAGCAAAAAACACGCCACCGCCAACTGTATTTGGCCCATCCTTTCTGAACACTGTTAGGTCTTTGGCAAAAGTTTCGGTTTAACATAACTCCGGCTTTAGTCAGCTTTCGGTGCTTATAACAATTTCAGCATCACTGCCTCCTATTAACGCTAGGAGTTCTGATATTTTCACATCACAGGTATGACAGTTTGTGACTGCTATGCCGATGGTTCCTAGTTCTAATTTCTTCCTGTGTTCGATTAGCACAGTTTGAGACTGAAGGGCCGGCCGGCGTGGCCGAGCGGTTCTAGGCGCTTCAGTTTGGAACCGCGAGACCGCTACGGTCGCAGGTTAGAATCCTGCCTCGGACATGGATGTGTGTGATGTTCTTAGGTTAGTTAGGTTTAAGTAGTTCGAAGTTCTAGGGGACTGATGACCTCAGATGTTAAGTCCCATAGTGCTCAGAGCCATTTGAACCATTTGATTTGAGACTGAAGGCTTTTTTTTTTTTTTGTTTCACTGAGACCATCTAACGTAAAACATCCACCGAGTCCACGCCACACAACCCCGACTATCCATGTAGCCGCCTCCTGGGTGTAATGGACTCTGACCTATATAGTGGAACCCGAAACCCACTACCCTATGCGCAAGTCTAAGAATCTGCAGCCCACACGGTCGCAGAACCGTCTGAGCCTCTGACTCAGACCCTCCATTCGGCTCGATGCGAGAAATTTGCAAACGGTCCTGTCGACTATGCTTCAGATGATGAGCTCTGTTTTCATCTCAATAGCAGGACTGGCAATCTTTACCACTTCTGACAGCCACTAGAAACTAGAGAGGAACTCTTCTGATCGAAAGCGACACACTTAATTGGTACCAACGTCATCCACCACCTGCAGTTGGCGGTACCCTGTGCTCTTCACCGTATGTAGAAAGACTCGTTTCACACCTGGCACGCAAATGGATTGCACACTGGCTTTTTCGCCCTCCTGGCAGCCATGTCCGTAAGGGGCTTTATAAAGCGCCTAACATTAGTGCTTCCAAACACAAATAAGCTCACCCTCTGTGACTCCCCAGATCTTTCAGGCTGGGAGATTTCCTTTAAAACAGGACAAGCGATTGTATCTGGCCAGGGACACTGTCAGCCACAGACAGCACCCGCAACCTATTTGTCTAATTAACCAGTCAGGCCTTGCGTTCAGCCTACCACGCCCCTGAGCTAATTCCCATTCGACCACGGGTGAGGGGTCATTTTCAAAGCGAGTAGTAACTGGACTGGCGACTGATGCGGACAGATCTTCAGACTCATGGGTCGTGCTGGACGTCCGTTGCTGAAATGTTATTGAAATGTAAGTCCAGGATCGCTTGTCAACAATACGGGGCGTAGAATGTCGTCGACGTACTGTAAGAGTGCTGTGGATGACAACCAAAGGGGTTCTGCTATGAACAGCAACGGCGCCCCAGACAAATCTCCTGGTTGTCGGACTGTATGATGGATAACAGTCAGGTTGGTACCACACCACAGCCTGGGGGGGTCTACAGACACTTCTTCCCTGATCACCGGAGCTCAGTTCCAAGTAAGACTCATCGCTGATGACAGTCAATAAGATTCCAGTCCGAAGACGTGTCCGGAGACGTCACAGGCAGCTGTGGTATACCATCGTGATTGTCGTCCGCGATACGGGCCAACGAACAGGAGTGTTGGTCTGGGGTGATACTTCCTTTCATAGCAGGACCGCTTTGGTTGACAGCCGTAGCACCCTTGCAGGACTGCGGCACGTCGACGATATTCTACGTCCCGTTTTGTTGCCCTTCGTGGCAAGTCCTCCTGGGCTTACATTTCAGCAAGATAATTCACTCTTGCGCACTGCCAGAGTTCCTACAGCTTGTCTTCGTGCTTGCCAAACCCAGCAAGATCGTCGAATATCCCTCCACTTGAGAACGTTTGGAGCGTTATGGGGAGGGCCCTCCAACCAGTTTGCCGATCTAACGGGCCGATTGAACAGAATTTGGTAAGATATCTCTCAGGAGAACATCCAACATTTCTGTCGATCAATGCAATGCTGAAAAACTGGTTATAAAATGGCTAGAGAAGGACCAATGTGTTACGGACTTCCTCAATTTTTTAAGCTCTTTTTTTTAATAAGTGACCCAGTCTGTGCGAAATTGGAATAATTTATTTGTCTTTGCATGCACATCACACTTATCGATTTCAAATGGTTCAAATGGCTCTAAGCACTGTGGGACTTAACATCTTAGGTCAGTCTCCTCGACTTAGAACTACTTGAACCTAAGTAATCTAAGGACGTCACACACATCCATGCCCGAGGCCGGATTCGAACCTGCGACTATAGCAGCCGCGTGGTTCCAGACTGAAGCGCCTAGAACCGTTCGGTCACAGCGGCTGGCATCTATCGATTCCCGACCAATTCAGATAATTCCTTCGTGTTGCATCTTTCTTTCTTCTTCCAACAAGAAGCTTCAGCTTCTTCAATAATCGACGAGCTAAAACTAAAACGTACATTGGAGAATTAATTCCGTTCACTATAGGTCTCAGCGACTATTCCTCTTCGTGAAACTTTGGCAGACGGCAATTTCTGAATGAAAGTGGCGTCAGACTCATGATAACAGAGTTATCCCCTCTGGAATCTGACAAGATACCACAGAACGAGCTCCTACGACTACGGTCGCGTCTTTGTGGCTACCCGCTGTCACGGAAGTAAACACTCAGTCAGCTATGAATATAAACAACTACAAGACAAGAACCGAGGTGGCAGAACAACAATATTATTCCGGAATCTCTCCCTATTTCAGTATCTTCTTTCAGTATTTAACTAATGACAGCGTCCCATGAGTAGAAGCCTGAATATTTTTAATCTGTAATTCCATTTTTCTAGTAAAACGCCGGAGAATTGCCTCGCAACACCGTCTTTAGTTAGTGTAGATAGTTCTCAGTCATTCAGAGACAAGAGTGGAATCCTGAAGAAGATCTCGGCAGAGAAATCGACACGTCGAGAGTCGAAGAGGCTTAAACAGTATTGTGACGCTGCCTAACATCTCAGAATATTTTATTATTACAAACAAGCGGTATTTGCAAGTTAATGGATGCATAAAACAGATTAAAGTACACAGAAAAGATGAAGAAGTATTACTCCTGCGCTTCAGTCGTGAACAATGGCCGGGAAGGACGACTGTTTTTAACCTTCATGTGAGCTCTAATCTCTCTTATTTTTATATCGATTGTCTTTCCACAACATACCGGATATGTAGGAGGAAGCTGCTTCTTGCCCTGTGCCCATGGCACCAGTAATTTTAAACATCTTTAATTCCCAATCGCTCTCTGTGTCATTGTGAACTTATAGGTCTTTTCATCTACGTATGAAATTTTATTGTGTAAATTACAGTAGTTAAAAAAAGGCACCTTTCACATTCTGCATCTGAATATTTTATATTATTTGTGAAACCGTGTTCGTTTCTCCTTTTTAATAAGACATACTCAGTGTATGTCCTGGAATATGACCGATTTTAACTTTTTACATATTGGTTATAGATTTTAAAAAAGTCCACGGACGTTTTTCCTAATGGAATGAAAACGTACTTACAATAAGGCACCTGTTTCAGTTATTTGAAAATCATGCAGTTTTTCCTCATGCCGAAAACCGGTTGAAAGCCTTCGCCATTTCGTGTTGTCGCTATTGTTTCGTAACATAACATTTCAACTGAATTAGACGCTGTACCCAAAGTACGTTTTCACCTTATTATTAAAAAAAATCAGTGAACTGTTTGTAGAGCTATAACCAATACGTAACAACGAAACGGTTAGGTAATATTCCAGACACCCATTGAAAATGTTTCGTCAACAAGGCGAAAAGCATTTCGGAGCATAAGCGAAATTAAAAAAATCGTGTGCAGGATACAAAAAGATGTTTTCTTGTAAATGACACAACAAGAAACTTGTGTTCTTATCCTTCTCAGGGGCATCATCTTTGGAGAAGTACGACATTCACCCATACAGGAAGTTTACTATCTTTGGATCAATTGCCGTTGACCACAACTAACCATAAATAAAGAATTTTATGACACATTATTGCCGTCCTTTCGTTTGAGCGAAAAACGCTCAACGCAGCTGCTTTAGAAAATCATATAAACAAATCGCTTCTGCAAGCCATGCTGACATAATTGACATTAATGTGTGACTCTTACCAAAGAAATTAAATAAAATTCTGATGAAGGAACAGTGCTAAAATGGATGCTGATTCAAAATATTTCTTTCTTGTAAAGTAGTCTCTGTATGTGAGGCGACTGATTTATTGACTCATTTCGATTGCGAATCATCATCAGAAAAATCTGGAAAGGTTACAGAGAGTACAAGAGTAGCGTAGCGCGCAAGAGCCGCATACTATTAAATGGGATAAAAAAACCATTGCACCAGTATGGAGTGCATGTTACACATTTCAGGAGGTTACTGCCTTGTACAAGGCATTACAAAGCGTCGAAAGTAACAAAATGATCTCCAGGTGCCACTGGTAGCAACATATCAAAGTGTTAAACATGAATATAAATGTTGATTAGATATTCACGTAAATCGTAAAAAGTTATGAAAATGTTATGTTACAATTCATATTTTTTTTTATTACACGTCGTGAAAGCAAAGAGTGTTTCTGAAAACGTGGTCATGTACAGAGATGGTGAAAGGGAAAGGAGAAGGGTGGGGGGGGGGGGGGTGGGAGTGGAACGTAAAATTCCATTTATATCTATGTGGTCTCTATGCTAGGACGAAAAATATTTTCCCTACTTTCGTACATTGGACAACAGCTTACAGAGCGCATCTCAAAAAGGGATGTACGGCTGCTCTTTGTTGAATCACTAGCGTGTACATTGCCCCAGTGGATCTCACAGTCGAATGTAAACTTCCATTATGTGGAAAGCGCTTTTGACCTGTCCACATAACATACAACAGCTAGTGTCCATTATTTTTCATTTGTGGCGGCCATATTAGGTGTTTAAACAGCGAAGGGCAGCTGCCGTGGAACGGCTGCCAGGGCTACTTGCAGGCTGAAAATTTAACTGCTCTGACCGTATCCTATTTTTTATATATAAAACGTGTGTTTCCAATTTTTCTCTGTGCGTTTCTGTGAATTTCTATTGTAATACTGGTAACAGTTTTCAAATCTCATTTCTGTGTGACTCTACCCTCACAAAGTAAGCTGTTTAACGCCGTTCACGCAGTTTTATATTATTAATTTGTATACACATTTGATTGTGGTTTTAGTGAATCATGAATACAATTACGAACAGCCACCTGCTGCTAATACTAATTCCCACATGTGCTCGTGATTAACAGTATGAAAAAACTAAATTGTGGTTTCGTAATAAATGTGTAGCCGTTTACAGGCGCCAATGCACAAAATAAAAATTGTCGCTACCAGCCAATGAACATTCGTTTTCGTTTAATGTGCACTCTTTGGTATTAATGGTCAATTTAATTTTAGTAGCTCTTTCAGTATTACTGTTGGTAGCACTGGGAGAGTGTAATTGTATCTGCAAATCTGCTGCATGTGGGTTCCTTCACGAACCGAATCTGAACGGAATATCATAATTATAGATATTTGTACGACATAATGACTACCCAGTGGATGAAACTGTAAAGCTGAAGTCCTGCTAACACGTTATTCTCATGAACCAACCGTATTCCACACGGTGATAATCTTGCTCCTCTCCTGTGGTTTTCTGATAGAACTGTACCAATAAGGTCCATGCTGTAAAAAGCACTCTTCGAAAATTCTCACTCAATTTAAGATAAAACAACCAGAACCCCATGTCATCAACTGTTTCTACAAAGTGCACAATTCATGAAATGAAATGGAAATGTAACTTTCTGATTTCCAGATTTATTTATTTATTTATCAAGCGAAACGTATTGCAAAGCTATAGGTTATTAAAACGTAACACAAGTAATAACTGATGGTAATAATAACGAAAGTGTCACAAAATTCACAGTTGTTAATATTATCAATTGAACTTGGTGTCACTATCAGGTAATCATTCACATGTCTCCCATATAACGTTAGACTGTAGTGTTGCCTGCTGTGACGTATCGTCTGTCTATCGTAGCCACAGTTACATTGTGAGGGAGATGCTGTTTTCCACTTTCGAGACGCATCAGCATACCAGTCATGGCTGGTCCTAAGAAAATTATGTGTTGTCCATTCTTCCATAAA
Source organism: Schistocerca gregaria (assembly GCF_023897955.1). Classification (NCBI taxonomy): domain Eukaryota; kingdom Metazoa; phylum Arthropoda; class Insecta; order Orthoptera; family Acrididae; genus Schistocerca; species Schistocerca gregaria. The sequence goes on along the minus strand of NC_064927.1, from coordinate 357,204,915 downwards.
CACTGCTGAGCCAAAACTTGATGACCGTCTGCTCAATCGCTAGAGCGCGGAAGGGCTGCGCCGGCAGCGGTGGACGAGCGGTTCTAGACTGCTGCCCGGTCGCAGGTTCAAATCCATGGAAGTGTGTGATGCCCTTAGGTTAGTTAGGTTTACGTAGCTCTAAGTTCTAGGGGACTGATGAGCTTAGATGTTGTTCCATAGTGCTCAGAGCCATTTGAACCAATTTGAAGGGCTGGATAACAAACATTTCTGAAAAGGGCACGTTCAGAGTCTCGGTTTGGGGCGAGGCAGAGGGTGCCGCTCTGCTTAGCAATCTGCAAAGCTGACCGCGGATCTACCGACGTAGGCGTTCACAATGACTTGATAGCCTGTTATCGACATGTCCCCTGAATGAGATTGTCACTCTGCAGCGGAGTGTGCGCTGATATGAAACTTCCTAGCAGATTAAAACTGTGTGCCGGACCGAGACTCGAACTTGGGACCTTTGCCGTTGGCTGGCAAGTGCTCTACCATCTGAGGTACCCAAGCACGACTCACAGCTTTTCTTCTGCCAGTATCTCTTCTACTACGTTCCAAAATACACTGAAGCTCTCCTGCGAACCTTGCAGAACTAACACTCCTGGAATAAAGGATGTTGCGGAGACATGGCTTAGCCACAGCAAGGAGGATGTGTCCAGAATGAGATTTTCACTCTGCAGCGGAGTGTGCGCTGGTATGAAACTTCCTGGCAGATTAAAACTGTGTGCCGGACCGAGACTCGAACTTGATACCTTTGCCGTTGGCTGGAAAGTGCTCTACCATCTGAGGTACCCAAGCACGACTCACAGCTTTACTTCTGCCAGTATCTCTTCTACTACGTTCCAAAATTCACTGAAGCTCTCCTGCGAACCTTGCAGAACTAACACTCCTGGAATAAAGGATGTTGCGGAGACATGGCTTAGCCACAGCAAGGAGGATGTGTCCAGAATGAGATTTTCACTCTGCAGCGGAGTGTGCGCTGGTATGAAACTTCCTGGCAGATTAAAACTGTGTGCCGGACCGAGACTAGAACTCAGGACCTTTGCCTTTCGCGGGCAAGTGCTTTACCATCTGAGCCACCCAAGCACGTCCCGTCTTCAAAGCTTTAATTCTGCCAGTATCTCGTCTCCTACCTTCCAAACTTCACAGAAGCTCTCCTGAAAACCTTGCAGAACCAACACTCCTGGAAGAAAGGATGTTGCGGAGACGTGGCTTAATCTGGTATTACGGTATTACACTATCAAATTTCTTTGTCAAAGATTTGATCAAAGATGTGATCAAATATTCTGTCAAATATATTTGACAAAGATCTTTTGACGTAGCACTACAAGGGGTTTTACACTGTCATTAAATTTTTCGTCAAAGTTCAAGATGGCTGACAACAACAACTTGTTATTAACCGCAGCAGTTGCATGTACTACAATTACACTCTGTGTACATGCGGAAGAGAAGCGGGGGAAAAAATCATTCAACAAAAACTTTTTACGTGAGCTGATAGTGGAGGACGTCAAGTCGTACATCAGTTACTTAAGAATGGATGAGCATACAGTTCAGTATGTGCTCAGTGAAATGTATTCTCTTATCACAAAGCACAATATTCACTTAAGAATTGCTACATCTGCAGAAGACTGGCTCACTGTAACACTCCGATTCCTTGGTACAGGAGAGGGTTAGGTTAGGTTAGGATAGGTCTCCAATCTTCTTAATACATTTTTGTATTCAGGGTGCCTCACGTTATAAAAAGCGCCTCATCAGCTTTATACATCTCTATTAATTTTGTACTTGTCACTACACACCAATTGTATTTACTGGCAATGTTGTTCAAAACACTGCAGATGACAGAACGCTTCAGCGATGCTAGCGCTCCCCGTGGTAACATGTCACATTGCAGCGAACAAAAGACAAGCGACATCTTTGATCAAATCTAGAACGAGGCCATAGATTTGATCAAATATTTGACGACATTTGACAAAGTGCCCTATTGCACCATCAGATTTCTTTGACAAAGATATTTGACAAAGATATTGGACAAAGAAATAGTGTAATACCGACCTTAGCCACAGCCTGGGGGATGTTTCCAGGATCAGATTTTCACTCTGCAGCGGAGTGTGCGCTGATTTGAAACTTCCTAGCGGATTAAACCTGTGCCCAGTACGTAGAGGCCTCCCCGTGTCAGTTTGATTGTCTTTTATGAGACTGTGATGATTGGAGGTAAAGGACATTTTCCAAATTTTCCAGTCGAGGTGGAAGCGATGAAACTTGTTCCGCTGAGAAGTTTTTGCGGCTGCCGATCCTCCAAGGAAAGGCGCCAGAGAGGAGAAACTATGCTGAAAGAAGAAGAAAAAAGCTCGGTACGTGGCATGCGTGCGAGATGAACGCAGCGGCTCCGGTCGGCCGAAAATGTGAGGGCGCGGCCTGTGGCGGGCAAAGCAGATTAATTATTAAGCTGCAAGTCGATAGCGGCCACCAACACACAAGGAAGGTGGTGGAGGTGGTTGCTCTGCGGAACGAGATCTGGGCGTCTGCTGGCGAGCCTCCGCGGTAGGGAGGGGAGATGCGAGGGATGAGTGAGAGGGCGCGGCTGCGAAATTAAAATGATCGCCGCTCGCCGCAATAACACGCCAGATCGCGCGCCCGGCCGTAAGCACCGGGAGCCGGTTTTAAATGCTGCCCGCTAATGAGTCAGTTCGGCCGGAACGAGTTCTGCAAAGCGTATCCACCGCACGGCGCCACAGCCCTGAAAATAACGCGAAAAGAAAATGAAAATGAAAATGAGAAAAAAAAACAGGGACTGCTGACTAGCTGAATTAAAATCAGGAGTACACTGCGCGGGACCTCATTGTAACTGCGGGGCATTACCTTTAACGTGATCTGATCGGCCGGCAGTATTTGGCACGCGGGCCTACTGACGCGCTGCCCACCGAACTGTTAAGTTCGCTAGATATTGGCAGTTCCAGTGGAAATGGTTCTCTGGGAGAAGGAAAGAAAGCGGAAGGAGAGGATGCGTACTGTGTCGCAGCCATCGTCAGTTTTAATTGCGACGAGTGTTTAACGGCTGAAAGGAATGAATCTCTAGCGGGTCTGTTACCGGCAGAAAATACGTCTTCTGTATTCAGGTCACCATGCTATAAAACACTAATTTTGGGACATATTCAGGAAATCTATGCAGGAACCGCCCCCAACTTGATCTTTAAAACGCCTCAGGTTAAACGCCCCAAGGGCTGCCAGTGAACATGAAGCTTTGCATCATTTCAGAAGAGGCGAAACCGGGAATCGTCTGACCACACAATATGCCTCCAGTCAGCTATTGTCTAGTTTCTTTCTACCTTGGGCCACTCAGAACGTTCTGCTTTGTATGACGCTGTGAGTAATGCCTATTTACGTGGCAAGCGACTAGAGATGTTCACTGCGTGCAGTTCACTTCGCAGTATTCATTCGGAACTGGTTGCGACGTATCTACATTCACTAACAGTAGCAATTCCCGTCTGGTTTGAAGCCGATTGTCTCAGCAAAAGGTGGGACATTCGGCTCCGATCTTTGGCAGTTAAGATCTTATTACAGTCAGTTTTCTAATACCTTGATAAAATGGCTGTAACTGGCATGGCTTTGTAGACCCATCGCACAGTCAGCGTTTTTATAGACCAACAAATTGGGCAACTTCATTCAGTGTGATCGTGGGCTTGTCCCAAGCTCATTTCTGCCATTCAGTGACGCCATGATGTGCAGCCATCTCCATGCACTGACTCTGTACAACTGCCAGGCAAACACTCTTCACTTTGACTGTCGTGATTTACATAACTGGTGATCATTTTGTGTAATTAGCTCATACCCCCTAAGAAAAAAGAAGGAAAAAAGACGCACCATCAAGAGATTACCCGAATTGGATGAAAATCGGTAGACGTGATGTGCATGTACAGGCTGAGAAATCGTTACAGTTTCAGAAAAACTGGACGGTTTATTTACGAGAAAGAGCCTCACAAACTGAACAAGTCAATTACACATTGGTCCATCTCTAGTCCTTATGAAAGCAGATATTCGGCTTGACATTGATAGACAGAGTTACTGGATGTCCTTCTGGGAAATATCGTGCCAAATTCTCTCCATCTGACACATTAGATCGCCAAAATCCCGAGCTGGTTGGAGGGCTCCGCTCGTAATGCTCCAAACATTCTCATTTAGGGAGAGATCCGGAGCCACTGCTGGCGAAGGTAGGTTTTGGCAAGCATATATAGGTAGACGTTATGTTGAACGAGAGCCTCGTGTATTACGTTAGGTTTTTCAGACCTCCAGTAACGGTTATTTTGTGATTTAGTGTATCCACTTCGAAGGACCCGTGATTCGTCCGAGAAGGAAGTTAGCTGAGGGTAAATTTCTCTATCACGCACCCTATTCACTACCCATTCACAAAACCGCAACCTTAATGCAGCGTTACATAGTTTAAACTCTTGCAGTGCAGTTATTTTATAGGGCTAGTAACCATTTGAACAGAGCCAAAGGAAATTCTCATTTACTGAGAAAGATGTCGAACTGCTTTTCTATGTGACCTTTCCAGAGTGTCCACAGTGATATTCAGAGTTTCTTCTGCGAGTATTGTACGTGGTTTTCTATATTTCCTGTTAAGAACATTTCCAGTCTCACTAAATTTATTTATCAAGTGATGAATCGTAGTCCCATTAGGGACTTTAACATCAGAAAATTCCTCTTGACGTAATATCCTTAGCGCACACGCTGATTCTGTAAGCATGTGTGAACCACACATGAATACTTTGGGAATAGAATACTTGTACTTCTCCATTTCACTTGAAATACTTTCAATCAATGCACTGCATTGTGTCGCCTAACAAATACGTGCTGCCTGCGCAAGATTTTTACACAAAGCCCTCAATGCGGAGAGGAAATATACCCCCCCGTCAGCGCCGCCACCAGCTGGTTGTCGCCGGGCGAGGAAAAAAGAAATCCTCGCAAATCGGTTGTGTTACGGATTGAGCACCCTGTATATCACTATATCCGGCCTGTCAAATATCATCACATGATATTTACTTAACACAGAAATCTTGTAATAGCTGTACTTGGGCTAGTTTCTTCATACTTGTGCACATTAAAACCGTTTGCAATATATCAAACTACGGGCATCTTTTTCTGATATACGAACTATACCTACTGGGCCAAACAGTGACGATGGTCTTAAATGAGTCCAGGTTCGGTATATAGTTTTAAACTGTTAGGAGAATCCGCTTTAGTTCACGCATTCAATTGCGAGTTGCAGAGTAATCATGTAGATGTAGATGTAATAGTACAGGTGCTAGATGTAGCTGCGAAGCGGAGTAAATAAATATGACAGGTACACACAAGGTATAAAAGAAAGGGCGAAAGGGCGTTTAAACGAAGAAGACGCAACTGATCTCCAAGAATGTAAAGACCAATCCTAGTTTTGAATATAGTAAAATCAGTGTGAAAACCACGAAGACTCTCATGAAACGAACTGCAATCGACGCAAAGTATTAGAAATTACAGGCCAAGCTCATGGGTATATTAGTAATCAGTTCCTATTGAACTTAAAACACATCGTTACAGAGACGGGTATTACTTTAATTACAGTTTCCTATTCGTATTGGAAAAAATCACCCCCACATCTCGTTACCAAGACTACACACGTTCCTGTTCAACATCCAAAGCCAACAGCCCATACCTGCACCATCTGTGCGACTGAGGGCTGACTTCGCGAACCAGCCCCCCCCCCCCCCCCCTCCCAGTGACTGATAAAGGAGTTGATGTTAGCTGCATCTGGTTCAAAGATGAAGCACACTTACACCTGAATGGAGTTGTGAAGAAACAAAATTGGCGATTGTGCGATTCCGAAAATCCTCATTACTGTGAACCGAAACCACTAAAATTGGTTGCAGTATGCAGCGTGAGGCATTATTGGTGCTTTTTTTCATACGACAAACGATCACTATTGAAAATTACGTCGCAATTTTGGAACAGTCTTTCGCCACACAGATATCGATGGAGGATTAATCAGGCATCCAGTGGTCCATACAAGTCTGGCCCCCAGACTTCATCGCACCGTACAGGTGTTTCGCTTTCTTGCTAAATACGTAAGGAGTAGAGTCATCGCGTTGGATTATTGTAAATTTACTGGCGCAGGGGTGGACTGACGTCATATTCGCCTGATATGACATCTTGTGACTACTTTTTGTGGAGCACACTGAAAGACACTGTCTACTGGAAACATCCTACCACGCTGGACGGCCGGTCGGAGTGGCCATGCGGTTCTAGGCGCTACAGTCTGGAGCCGAGCGACCGCTACGGTACAAGGTTCGAATCCTGCCTCGGGCATGGATGCGTGTGATGTCCTTAGGTTAGTTAGGTTTAATTAGTTCTAAGTTCTAGGCGACTGATGACCTCAGAAATTAAGTCGCATAGTGCTCAGAGCCATTTGAACAACGCTGGACGAGCTTGAAGCGGCTACATGTGTGGCATCTGAATCCGTTTCCGTTCAGGCATTATAATATATGATGGCAAATTTCATTGTACGCTTGCGCTATCTCCATACTGCGAGAAGTGAATAATTCCAAAAGGTTCTGATGAGACTGCAGAGGACGATTTTAATTATGCACGCTGATACTGTATGAGATGCACAGCGTACGGCGCCATCTGTTAGCAGCGATTCGAACTATTTCGAAACTTCTGCCTAAAATTCCTTCATCTTCAAGAATAAACATACCTTTTGTTGAAGTCGTCTTAAGCCCTTAACAGATGGTTTGGTTGTTGTGGCACAACGACTGTCAATGTGGGCAAACAATTGCTGTGTTTCCGCATCGAGAACACTTGATAATGGTTTAAATCCGCAGTTGCACTTGTGGTATTTACAACATATATATGGAATCAAGGGCGAGGAAAGTTGATCGAAATATTCAACGTATCTGTGAACCCAAATAACATACTACATAAATTAAACATTCATCCAATCCCCTGGCTCCGGGAAAGATTTTGGGAACGATTCCTATTGTTATAAGGCAAACACTGGACCCCACAAGTTTCTCCCAAGTCTTCTCAATTGGAAACCCCTCTGTTCAAGTCTCAGTTCGACTGGGGATATACTGAAGAGAACAGAGTTCTACAGTTATTCAGAACGGGCAGTTAACTATAACAAAAAGCTTGCAGTTTAACAACCCGAAAATTCCTCAGTTTCACGCCTAGGTCGCAGGGCTTAGATGATAAGAACAGAATCCTGACAGCCACTTGATAATGTTGTTCTCACTTGAACGCTTGAAATAAAATCATGGTGGCAGCTTTCACTGTATAACAATACATCAGTATATAAATGGCATAAAATCGTTATACTAGTTCCAGACGATCTTCATTATTCAATATTTTTGCCCTCTTGATCGCTATTCAAGAACAATTATACTGATTTAATTTGTTGAGGTGACTCCACACAAAGGGCACCGTAATATCGTGTAAGACCTCCGGCGAAATGCATCCATCGAGGTAGCACGGACTTATTAAGTCGTTAGAAGTCTCCTGCAGAAATATTGAGCCATGTTTTCTCTATAGCCGTCCATAATTGTGAGAGTGTTGGCGGTGCAGTATTTGATTCACGAGCTGTCCTCTCGACCTTTTTTTTTGTCGCTATTCTTGTGACTGGTTTTATTTGATGCGGCCCACCACGAATTCCTCTCCTGTGCCAACCTCTTCATCTCAGAGTAGCACTTACAACCTACTTACTTCATTATTTGCTAGATGTATTCCAATCTCTGTCTTCCTCTACAGTTTTTGCCCTCTAAAGCTCTCTCTAGTACCATGGAAGTCATACCCTCATGTCTTAACAGATGTCCTATCATCCTGTCCCTTCTCCTTATCAGTGTTTTCCTCTCCGATACTACGGTGAACCTCCTCATTCCTTACCTTATCACTCCACCAAATTTTCAACATTCGTCTGTAGCGTGACATCTCAAATGCTGCGATTGTCTTCTGTTCTGGTTTTCCCACAGTCCATGTTTCACTACCATACAATGCTGTACTCCGCACTTACATTCTCGGAAATTTATTTCTCAGATTAAGTCCTATGTTTAATAGTAGACTTCTCTAGCCCAGGAATGCCGTTTTTGCCATTGCTAGTCTGCTTTTGATGTCCTCCTTGCTCCGTCCATCTATCGTCATTTCACTCCATAGGTAGCAGAATTTCTTAACGCCATCTGCTTCGTGACCATCAATTCTGATGTTAAGTTTCTCGATGCTCTCATTTGCGCTACTTCTCATTACTTTCGTCTTTCTTTGATTTACTCTCAGTCAAATCAAATGTGTATGAAATCTTATGGGACTTAACTGCTAAGGTCATCAGTCCCTAAGCTTACACATTACTTAACGTAAATTATCCTAAGGAAAAACACACACACCCATGCCCGAGGGAGGACTTGAACCTCCGCCGGGACCAGCCGCACAGTCCATGACTGCAGCGCCCCGACCGCTCGGCTAATCCCGCGTGGCTACTCTCAGTTCATATCATGTACTCACTATATTGTTCATTCCGTTCAGCAGATCATCTAATTCTTCTTCACTTCCACTCAGGACAGCAATGTCAATGTCATCAGCGAGTCATATCATTGACATACTTTCACCTTGAATTTTAATTCAACTCCTGAACTTTTATTTTATTTTCATAATTGCTTCTTCGATGTACAGATTGAACAATGGGGGGAAAGACTATATCCCCTGTCTTACACACTTTTGAATACGAGTACATCATCCTTGGTCGTCCGCTCTTATTATTCCCTATTCCCTCTTGGCTGTTGTACATGTTGTATATGACCCGTTTCTCTCTACAGCTTACCCCTAATTTTCTCAGGAATTCGAACATCTTGCTCTATTTTACATTGTCGAATGCTTTTTCCAGGTCGACAGATCCTATGAACGTATTTTGATGTTTCTTTAGTCTTGCTTCCATTATCAACTGCAACGTCAGAATTGCCTCTCTCGTGCCTTTTCTTTTTCTAAAGCCGAACTGATCGTCATCTAGCACATCCTCAATTTTCTTTTCCGTTCTTCTGTATATTATTCTTGTCAACAACTTGGATGCTTGATCTGTTATCTGATTGTGTGAAAATTCTCGCAATGGTCAGCTATTGCAGCCTTCAGAATTGTGTGGATGATATTTTTACGAAAGTCGGATGGTACGTCGCCAGACTCATACATTCTACACACCAAACTGGACAGGAAGTGCAGGGACAGGTGCTTCAGTTCGGAACCGCTCCGCTGCTACGGTCGCAGGTTCGAACCCTACCTCTGGCATGGATGTGTGTGATGTCCTTAGATTAGTTCGGCTCAAGTAGTTCCAAGTCGAGGGGACTGATGGCCTCCGATGTTAAGTCCCATAGTGCCTAGAGCCATTTGAACCATTTTTTGCAGGGAGAGGACCTCTCGATTATCTCCGATCAGTGGTCTATGGGATACATGTTGGGCGATCTGGGCGACCATGTCACCCGTTCAAGTTGTACAGAATGTTCTTCAAACCAGTTCAAATGGTTCAAATGGCTCTGAGCACTATGGGACTTAACATCTATGGTCATCAGTTCCCTAGAACTTAGAACTACTTAAACTTAACTAACCTAAGGACATCACACGACACCCAGTCATCACGAGGCAGAGAAAATCCCTGACCCTCTTCAAACCAGTTGCGGACAGTTGTGGTGCGGTGAAATGCGCTTAGTACTCCATAGAGTTTCCATAGTTGTTTGGGACCATGAAGTGTATGAAGGGCTGCAAATGGTCTGCAAGTAGCCGAACATAAACATTTCCGAACATTTATCCGTTCAGTTGGACGAGGGGACCCAGTCCATTTGATATAAATACGGCCCACGCCCTTATGGATGCACCACCAGCTTGCGCAGTGCTTTGTTGACAACTGTGGTCCATGCCTTCGTGGGGTCTGCTCTTCGTTGGTATGCTCTCACCAACTGAAATCGGGACTAGTGTGAACAGGTCGCGATTTTTCAGTAGTCTACAGCTCAACCGACATAGTCACGAGCTCAGCAGGCGACGTCGTGCTGTCAACAAGGGCACTCGCGTTAGTCGTCTGCTGCAATAGCCCGTTAATGCCAAATTCCGCCTCCCTGCCCTATCGCATACGTTCGTCGTACGTCCCACACTGATTTCTGCGGTTATTTCACACAGTGTTGCTTGTCTCTAAGTAAACGCCGCTGGTCTCGGTCGTTAAGTTAAGGCCCTCGGCCACTGCGTTATCCATGGTGAGAGGTAATGCCTGAAATTTGGTATTCTCGGCACATTCTTGACACTATGGACCTCAGAGTGTTGAGTGTCTAACGATTTCCGAAATGCAATGTCCCATGTGTCCAGCTTCAGTTACCGTTCCTTTTTCAAAGTCTGTTAACTTCCGTCGTGGGGCCACAACCACATCAGAAACTTTTTCACGTAACTCACCTGGGTGAAAATGGCAGCTTCTCCAATGTACCGCCCTTTTATGCCTTGTGTGCGCTGTACTTCCGTCGTCGGTACATGTGTATATCGCTATCCCATGAATTCAGTCACATCAGTCCATTTCAGTACCCAACCCGCCGGGGTAGCCGAGAGCGCTAACGCGTTGCTTCCTGGACTCGAGTAGGCGCGCCTGCCCCGGATCGAATCCGCCCAGCGGATTAACGAGTAGGGCCGGTGTGCCGGCTAGCCTGGATGTGGTTTTTAGTCGGTTTTCCACATCCCGCTTGGTGAATACCCGGTTGGTCCCCACTTCCACCTCAGTTACACGCGTCGCAGACATTTGCAACACGTCCCCATTAGTTCATGATTTACACTAGACGCAGACGGTTGGGGTACACTGATTCCGTCCTGGGGGGTACGGCGGCAGGAAGGGCATCCGGCCATCACTGGCACAAACATAGCCAAATCCATTGTAACCACGCCGACCCTGCGATCGCTGCGGGACTATGCCGTAACGAAAGAAAGTCCATTTCAGTACCCGTATACCAAGGTGATGATACAAAAGATTATGGCCACCTACCACTGAATGCCACTTGGTGGGGTTTCGGGCACATGACGTGGTAAGAAAGTATATAAACGGAGCAGAGAGGAGACGGGGGCCTTTCTGGCTACGAAATGAGCCGCAGGCGGGAATCCACTGACGTCATCATTAGTCAATCAACTCCTGAGTGTCGTGACCTCACTTCTTCATTAATTTCTTAAGGAACTGAATCTTCGACTAGACATCTCCATCCACTGCGATCAGCTCTTCTTAATATAACATAATGAGATGGGTTGGTAATCTTCTTCGCTTGATCCGACCATGTTCTTGCTGTGCTTCCTTCGGGTCTTCTCCCTTCCATTTTGCCTTGCAAGATGGTCTTTTCCAAATTATCTCCTTCTCTTCTCATAATGTCCCAAGGAATTGGAAGTGTCTTTGGATGATACGGGAAGATTGCTTGCTTAGTCAGTTGGTTAGTTCCACAGATCATATGGACGAATTTTTAACAAAAAGATGCGGAACGTGTCAATTCACAGGATATGTATAGATTATTAGCGTTAAAAGTAATGAAGACACTATTATTTTTAGTCATACTCAGGCAAGTAAATTTAATTTTTTTTTCTTTTTTCTTACTGTCAGTTTTTAAATAGAAATTCGTCAACGGAATAGAAGGAGTTGTCCGGGAGAAATGATTTTAAAGTAAAGTAAAACTTGCTTCGCTACCTGTCATACATTTTATGTTATAGGGCAAACTGTCAAATATTTTTGTCGCCTTTCTGAGCCAACGATAACTTTTTATTAGCGAATGTATGTATCGTGACGGTGCAGTTAAAATGCCTAGCTTCTTGAAGAGGCACGTACATTACGTTCTTTAATCCTATATTTGCTGCTACGTTTAGAAAGTGATTGTTCAAAAACACTTTCAACATGTGAATTATCAGCCACAACTTTATTATTTAGTTTACTTGTTATGGAATCTTGTACACTGACTTTCTGCCTTGTATCCCGTTTGCTAATGTCCCATATAGTTTTAATCATATTATCTGCATTACTTATTTCTGTCAGGACAAGCTTACTTCTGGACACTGTAATGACTTTCCTTAAAATACTAGAGTACTGTTTGTAATACGCAGATAATGTCGGTGTCGGATATTGACTTTCTTGGCGTTTGCGTAAATTCCCTTTCCCTCTTGCATTAGACTTTAATTCCCTTAGTTATCCACAGCTTATCTTCTTGTGACGCTAAATTCTTCTATAATGGAAACACTGGTGCTCCTTTCTGTCCACGGCACACGTGACATCTTCCGCTTACACCCCATCGAGAGGGCATCAATTTGGCTCTTGTCACGAGCTTTCACGATCCAGAGAGTTTGAAAATCGGCGGACTGTTACGGCAGGAGGCCCGAGAACAATCATCTCGCAAACCACGAATCTGGTGACAGTTTACGCACTACCATCATGTGCGACTACGGAAAGTGGTTGATAGACGGTGTAACCACAAGTAGGGGACGAGGTGTTGTATGTCCGTGGCTTACAACAGAGCTTAGAGGTTGGAGTCTTGCCCGCTCTCTCAAACAAAATAGGCGGCGGATACCACAGCAGAGCTCAATGTTGGTGTACGTACAAGTATTGCGGAGTGAAACACTAAGCGCACATAGTAGTGCAAAGGCGTCAGGACCAGATGAGATTCCTATAAGATTCTACAAATATTATGCGAAAGAACTTGATCCCCCTCTAGCAGTAATTCATCTTAGGTCGCTTGAGCAACGAAGGGCACATCGCGACTGGAAGACAGTGCAGGTCATTCCCGTTTTTTAAGATGGACCGTAAGACGGATGCACACATTTATAGACATATCGTTGACGTCAGTCTGTTGTAGAAGTCTGAAACATGTTTTATGATGAAGAATTACGACGTTTTTAAAGAATTCAAATCTTCTCTATAAAAATCAACACGGATTCCGCAAACCTCCCTTTGTTCTTCCATGAGACCCAATGTGCTGTAGTCAACGGCGCTCAGGTTGACGCCGAGTACCTTAACTTCAGAAAAGCATTTGTCATCGTCGCGCACTGCGGTTTAGCGAAAAAAAAAAGCATATCGAACTTTGGAGCAGATTTGCGACTGGCTTCAAGACTTCCTTGCGGATAGAACTCAATACGTGGCTCACAACGGAAGAAAATCAACAGATGTAAAAGTAATTTCCGGAATACCCCAAGGAAGTGTGGTAGGACCTTTACTGTTTACAATATATGTATATATATAAATGATCTAATACAAAGCGTCGGATGCTCTTTAACGCTGTACGCGGCTGATGTGGTTGTGTGTAATACAGTAGCAACATCAGAAGGTAGTAACGAGTTTCAGGATGACCTCCAGATAGTTGACAAATGGTGCAGGCTCTGGCAGTGCATGCATGTCCAAAGAACGGGCACTGCAGCGACAGCAGCAGTTATGAAATACATTAAATGAATCTGAAATCGCGAATATGAACAACCATCCGCTGCAGAATGGAACGACGACAGAGAAAATATGTGCCGAACCGGCGCTCGAACCCGGGTTTCCCGTTTAGCGCGAGCGGTCGCTTTAGTATTTTATTTCTTTTAATCTCATTGTATTCGGTATTGTTCGTTGCATGCTTTAGGGGAGGATGGCCCATGAGAATCGTTGAAGTTCATCGTTGATCCGTTTACTCAGTTTTTTTTTATTGCAGAGGACTTCTAACCCTCTGTCCGAAGACGCTTAGCTACCATGCTGGCACCATTAGGTTATAAGTGGACGACTCATGGCTAGACTGAAACTTCCTTATGTCGTCAGCCATACTTCAACAACCTATACTCATACATCCGTTATGTACATACACTACTGGCCATTAAAATTGCTACACCACGAAGATGACGTGCTACAGACGCGAAATTTAACCGACAGTAAGTAGATGCTGTGATATGCAAATGATTAGCTTTTCAGAGCATTCACACAAGGTTGACGCCGGTGGCGACACCTACAAAGTACTGACATGAGGAAAGTTTCCAACCGATTTCTCATAGGCAAACAACAGTTGACCGGCGTTGCCTGGTGAAGCGTTGTTGTGATTCCTCGTGTAAGGAGGAGAAATGCGCACCATGACGTTTCCAACTTTGATAACGGTCGGATTGTAGCCAATTGCGATTGCAGTTTATCACATTGGTCGAGATCCAATGACTCTTAGCAGAATATGGAATCGGTGGGTTCTGGAGGGTAATACGGAACGCCGTGCCGGATCCCAACGGCCTCGTTTTACAAGCAGTCGAGATGACAGGCATCTTATCCGCATGGCTGTAACGAATCGTGCAGTCACGTCTCGATTCCTGCGTCAACAGATGGGAACGTTTGCAACACATCAACCATCTGCACGAACAGTTCGACGACGTTTGCAGCAGCATGGACTATCAGCTCGGAGACCATGGCTGCGATTACCCTTGACGCTGCATCACAGACAGGAGCGCCTCCGGTGGTGTACTCAACGACGAACCTGGGTACACGAATGTCAAAACGTCATTTTTTCGGATGAATCCAGGTTCTGCTTACAGCATCATGATGGTCGCATCCGTGTTTGGTGACATCATGGTGAACGCACATTGGAAGCGAGTATTCGTCATCGCCATACTGGCGTATCACCCGGCGTGATGGTATGGGGTGCCATTGGTTACACGTCTCGGTCACCTCTTTTTCACAGTGACGGCACTTTGAACAGTAGATGTTACATTTCAGATGTGTTACAACCCGTGGTTCTACCCTTCATTCGATGCCTGCGAAACCCTATATTTCAGCAGGATAATGAACGACCGCATGTTGCAGGTCCTGTACGGGCCTTTCTGGATACAGAATATGTTCGACTGCTGCCCTGGCCAGCACGTTCTCCAGATCTCTCACCAATTGAAAACGTCTGATCAATGGTGGCTAGCAACTGGCTCGTCACAATATGCCAGTCACTACTCTTGATGAACCGTAGTATCGTGTTGAAGCTGTATGGGCAGCTGTACCTGTACACGTCATCCAAGCTCTGTTTGACTCTCTGCCCAGGCGTATCAAGGCCATTATTACGGGCAGAGGTGGTTGTTCTGGGTAGTGATTTCTCAGGATATATGAACCCAAATTGCGTGAAAATGTTATCACATGCCAGTTCTAAAATAATATATTTGTCCAATGAATACCCGTTTATCATCTGCATTTCTTCTTGGTGTAGCAGTTGTAATGGCCAGTAGTGTATATTCCCGTACAGGCGAGATATTAACTTGAAAGTAGGTTGCCCGGTGTCGGTGGATACATATGATATTCCGAATTACGATGCAATGCTCCTGCATGCATGTTCAAAGGAACATTCCCGTCTCACGCTGAGTCGTGCATCGATAGCCTATTAATAAGGCGACCCCTTGCAACAGTAGGGAAAATCCAGGTTAGAATCCCGTCCGGCACAGATTTCTATCGTTGTCATTCCATTCTACAGCCGATGGTTGTCCATATCCGGAATTGTGAATACACTTAATGTATTTCATAACGGCTGCAACAGCCGCAGTACCTGTTCCTTTGCACATGCATGCATAAGGGCCAAAGGTGGTCCAATGCATTATTGACTTGCTCCATTTGTGAAACTGTTTGTGTTGAGTCCACCAGTGCCCAACCGAATAACTGCATGCATAAGGGCCGGAAGTGGCTCAACGCTTTATTTACTAACTCCGTTTGTGAAGCTCTTTCTCTTGATAAATTATCCATTTTTTTTTCAAAACAGTTCTGCATGTTGAAAGCAGCATTTTATGCCAGTTGTGTGTGTGTGTGTGTGTGTGTGTGTGTGTGTGTGTGTGTGTGTGTGTGTGTGTATGTGGTTGTGGTGATGAATGTAATGCTTCCTTTTCGCCTGTGGTAAGCTATAAATCTAATAAAACTGTCTGTTTCTAGTTTTGTCAGACATGTAGTTCATATGTTAATATTTTCACTAGCTCTCTCTCGACCTGGTCCGAGAACCGGTGTCGAGGTGAATGCGGCTAAATGAGAGCACTTGCTTGCATACTGGTGCATTGGAGGCGCCCTTTAGAAAATTATGACCTGCCGCAGGTACTCCGACAAGCCATACAGGGGTAATCTGGACCTGATCGATCGGTCGGTCCTTATTGGGGACAAGGCGATTCGCGTAATGCGTTTCACCGACAGAGGGCTTAGAAAGTGGATCCACACCGGAGATAGCCTTTACGCCTTTGATCGTACAGGTTGGTTACGCGTATCTAGCCACGAGGTAAGGGAATAATAGTTGAATATTGGAGTGTAAACCATATAGTTTCAATTTCATTCCTGCACTGCACTCTATAGGGAAAATGGAGATCAAGTAAAGGCATACTGTAGGAAGTTGTAGGCCTATAATGCGAGAATTCCTGTCCTGCATGTGAGTTGTGTACATTTCTGTCTTGCATGAGATGGAAAATCTCTATATTTTTTTGCAAGCACGAAACGTAAGAGCAGCTATAATGCTTAAAGGAATTCTGTACAAATTACGCCCAAGAAACAACAGAAGGGCAGAGTTTAACGTCTACGGATGGAATTAAAGCTCCAACTCAGTGGCCAGCGAACCATATCGTAAATACTTTGTTGCAACACAACTGCTCATACTCCGCGAGGTGGCTTAATGCTAACTCACTGGACTTGTATTCAAGAAGACGCAATTTCAAATCTCCGTTTGCTCATGGAAACTGAAGTTTTCCGTAATTTCCCTAAATCGCTTTAGGCTAAATCCAGCGACGAACCCTCTGTTTGTTCTCCGTCTATAAAGATCACGTTGTCGACGGGACGCTAAACCCTAATATTTCTTCCTCCCTTTACAACTTCTCATGAATGTAAGCATATTCCCATAATCAACGAAATGCGAAGAAACTTCTATTTATTTTATTTCATTTACTTTATTTACACCTCTAGTTTCGTAGGACCAGATTGAGGAGCAAATCTCCAAGGCCATGGAACGTGCCAGTACATGAAATTACAACATAAAAGTAATGACGGATAAAATAAAGTGTTTATGAACCAAAAAAAGTCAAGCCATAAGTTTAAGTAAACATAATCAACCATAGAATAAGAATCAGCTTAATTTTTCAAGTAACTCCTCAGCAGAATAGAAGGAGTGACCCATGAGGAAACTCTTCAGTTTCTATTTAAAGGGGCGTGGATTGCTGCTAAGATTTTTGAACTGTTGTTGTAGCCTATTGCAAAGGGATGCAGCAGTATACTGCACACCTTTCTGCAAAAGAGTTAAGGAAATGCGATCCAGATGTAGATAGGACTTCTGCCGAGTATTAACTGAGTGAAAGCTGCTAATTCCTGGGAGCTGATACTGTTAACAAGAAACGACAGTAAAGAATATATGTACTGAGACGGCAATGTCAAAATACCCAGACTAGCGAACAGGGGTCGACAAGAGATTCGCAAATTTACGTCATTTATTGCGCGAAGTGCCCGTCTCTGAGCCAAAATTTCCCATTAGAATGGGAAGAGTTACCCCACAATATAATACCAAATACCATACGACATATGCGACCGAAAATAAGATAAGTACGCTAATCTTAGTGTTGAACAATAACTTACTTAGATACCGTTAGAATAGTAAAAATGGAAGCATTAAATCTTTGAACAAGATCCTGAATGTCGGCTTTCCACGACAGTTCTCTATCTATCTGAACACCTAGAAATATGAACTGTTCAGATTCACTAATCATACGCCCATTCTGTAAAATTAAAACGTGGATTTTGTTGACTTGTGTGTTAGAAACTGTAAAAACTGAGTCCTAATATGATTTAGCGTTAGTTTATTTTCTACAAGCCATGAACTTATGTCTTGAACTGCTCTATTTGAAACAGAGTCAATGTTGAACACAAAACCTTTACTACCAAGCTAGTGTCATCATCAAACAGAAATATTTTAGAATTACCCACAGTACTAAAGGGTAAACCATTTATATAAATAAGGAACAGAAGATGCCCCAACACTGATCCCTGACGCACCTCCTATTTGACCGTACCCCACTCAGGCCCCACTTCACAGCCATTTTCAACACTGTGAACAATGACCTTTTGCTGTCTGTTAAAGTAGGAGGTGAACCAATTGTGAGCTACTCTCCGTATTCCGTAATGGTCCAACTTTTGAAGCAATATTTTGTGATCAACACAATCAAACGACTTTGTTAAATAAAAAAAAATATGCCTAGCGTTCGAAACCTGTTGTTTGATCTATCCAGTAACTCACAGAGAAAAAGAGTTAAAAGACTTTTAAAGCCACAATTATTACACTACTGGCCATTAAAGTTTGAACACCAAGAAGAAATGGAGATGATAAACGGGTATTCATTGGACAAATATATTATACTAGAACTGACATGTGATTACATTTTCACGCAATTTGGGTTCATATATCCTGAGAAATGAGTACTCAGAACAACCACCTCTGGCCATAATAACGGACTTGATACGCCTGGGCACAGTCAAACAAAGCTTGGATAACGTGTACAGGTACAGCTGCCCATGCAGCTTCAGCACGATACCACAGTTCAACAAGAATAGTGACTGGCGTATTGTGACGAGCTAGTTGCTCGGCCACCATTGACCAGACGTTTTCAATTTGTGAGAGGTCTGGAGATGTGTTGGCTAGGACAGCAATCGAGCAGGAACTGCAACATGCGGTCATGCATTATCATGCTGAAATGTAGGGTTTCGCAGGGATTGAATGAAGGGTACAGCCACGGGTCGTAACACACCTGAAATGTAGCGTCCACTGTTCAAAGTGACGTCAATACGAACAAGAGGTAACCGAGACGTGTAACCAATGGCACCCCATACCATCACGCCAGGTGATACGCCAGTATGGCGATGACGAATACACGCTTCCAATGTGCATTCACCGCGATGTCGCCAAACACGGATGCGACCATCACGATGCTGTAAGCAGAACCTGGATTCATCCGAAAAAAATGATGTTTCGTCATTCGTGCACCCAGGTTCGTCGTTGAGTACACCATCGCAGGCGATCCTGTCTGTGATGCAGCGTCAAGAGTAACCGCAGCCATGGTCTACGAGCTGATAGTCCATGCTGCTGCAAACGTCGTCGAACTGTTTGTGCAGATGGTTGTTATCTTGCAAACGTCCCTATCTGTTCACTCAGGAATCGAGAAGTGGCGGCACGATCCGTTACAGCCATGCCGATAAGATGCATGTCATTTCGACTGCTAGTGATACGAGGCCGTTAGGATCCGGCACGGCGTTCCGTATTACACTCCAGAATCCACCGATTCCATATTCTGCTAAGAGTCACTGAATCTCGACCAACGCGAGCAGCAATGTCGCGATACGATAATTTGCAATCGCGATAGGCTGCAATGCTACCTTTATCAAAGTCGGAAACGTGATGGTGCGCGTTTCTCCTGCTTACACGAGGGATGACAACAACGTTCCACCAGGCAACGCCGGTCAACTGCTGTTTGTGTATGAGAAATCGATTGGAGACTTTCCTCAAGTCAGCAAGTTGTAGGTGTCGTCTCCGCCGCCAACCTTGTGTGAATGCTCTGAAAAACTAGTCATTTGCATATCACAGCATCTTCTTCCTGTCGATTAAATTTCGCGTCTATAGGACGTCATCTTCGCGGTGTGGCAATTTTCATGGCCAGTAGTGTAGGCTAGTGCTTGAACTCGTAGCCTTATTTATGTTTGAGTTTCGGTTCCTGTGCGTTAAATTATCGATTTTCATTTTTATTTGTGGTTCACTATTGCTATTTGAGTTTACATATTGTCATTTCGTTTGGAATAGTGAGTGGAGCTGCGAACTCTAGAAAACGGGGTGCCAAGTGGAGAAATCAGAACATTTCCGACGTATTGTTGTGTTTGCGTTCACACAGAGGGATGACAGCAGCGGGGGCAGCCAGAAACATGTTCAACGTCAAGAAAATGGTTTTCTCGTTTTAAGGGGGGTCCTTTTGTGATTAATGACTATCCGTGTTCCGGATGACCTTCGGGGATTAACGAAGATCGTTTAAACACATTAATCTACAATGATCCATGTCAGTGTACTCGAGAACTGGCAGATGTAATGAACTACAATCATTTCACCGTAGTGTGACATTTACGAGCAATAACTGGAAAGGCTCAAAAATCCGGTGCTGGGTACCCCATGCTCTAAGCCAACATCACAAAAATATGTGGGTGGCCATATTGGCAACTCTGCTTAGCCGTCAACAATTCGCTCGGTAACAACACCGAAAATTCCTATCCTGTATTGTTACTGGTGACGAGAAGTGATATGTTGATGCTAACACAAGCAAAAGAAAGACATGGTTGGGCCCAAACAATACAGGAACCCCAGTACGAAAATCTGCGCGCATCCACAAAAGGCAATGTTACGCGCCTGGTGCAACAATGGCGGTGTGATGTACTAAGAATTGCTTCCCCGAGGTGTAACCATCATTTCTGATATTTATTGTCAACAACTGAGACGTCTTGCAGATGTAATCCAAGAACAACGACGGGGAAGACAGCGTGAAGTGATGCTGCTCCAAAATAACTCTCGCCCGTATTCTGCTAAACTGGCCAAAAACTCCTTATACGAGTTGGATTGAGAAGTCTTTTTGCAATCAGCTTATTATCTCATCTTGTGCCCTTAGATTTTTACTCGTTCCGCTACCTATCGAACAATCGTAAGGAATTTCCTTTCTGGATAAAAATGCGCTCTGAACATGGCTCTTCGCCTCAAAACCACGTTATTTCTACAGTCGCTGTATCTCAAAGTTACCTCAGCGTTTGCCGACTGTTGCGAATAATGAAGGAGAATATATTATTGATGACTAAAGTCTGTGTTATGTGTATCAGTTGTGTTTGTTTAACTTACGGGAAACGCCATGAACTTGGGCACCAACCCAGCCCAATAAAAGCGTCCGTGGTAAGTATTTTACATTGATTCACAGAATGTACATGTTGCTGTAAATGTGATCAACATGTTTCAATCTCGAGTATTTTGACATATCCGGTGGAAAGTGCTCTGTAGGAGTCAACATGGATTCCGAAAACGACTATCTGAAACCCAGCTCGCTTCGTTCGTCCGCGACACGCAACAAGCTATACATACCGGCGCCCAAGTTGTTCCTCGACTTCTGGAAGGCGTACGATACTGCTACGCACTGTCGTCTAATGAGCGAAATACGGGAGTTCGGCTTATCATACCAGCAGTGTGGCAGGGTTCAAGACTTTTTAGCAAATAGAGTGCCGTATCATTCTGTCATTCTTCCCTAAGAAAAATTTCCTAGTGTACCCTAAAGGGGTGTTATTGGGTAACTGCTTTTCACAACAGTCATAAATGGCACAGTGGACAACGCTAGAAGCTCTCTGTGGCTGTTCTCGGATGTTTGTGTTTCAAGTAGAGAGGTCGTAGAGCTAGAGAATTGCAGTGGATTCACGAACACCTGCAGAGGACGACTCTTGGTGCCGGGATTCGCACTTGAATATGGTATACTGGGCATAAACAGGCAGAAATTTCCATTATTGTATGATTACACGATTGCAGGATAATCACTGGGAGCAGTCGCATCCATGAAATACCTGTGAGTATGCGTACGCAGTGATTTAAAGTAGAGCAACCACATAAATGTAACCGCAGATAAGGCAGATGTGAGACTGATAT
Organism: Schistocerca gregaria; assembly: GCF_023897955.1. Lineage (NCBI taxonomy): Eukaryota > Metazoa > Arthropoda > Insecta > Orthoptera > Acrididae > Schistocerca > Schistocerca gregaria. Next base: position 357,183,238 of record NC_064927.1, on the reverse strand, counting down.
TCATGGGAAGAATCTTCAAGAAAATTACTGCTCCCGTAGAGTAGGTACCTCACAAAACGCTCGTTCGACCGATACCTCAATACCGCTCGTCCATCTCTCATACTTGACAGATAGTTACAGACAAATGAAATAGAGAAAATCCAAAAGCGAGCACCGCGTTTCGTTACAGGCTGATGTAGTAAGCGCGAAAGCATCACAGAAATGTTCAACCAAACCCTGTGGCAGACGCATCAAGAGAGGCGGTTTGCATCACGGTGTGGTTTACCGATAAAGTTCACAGAGCGTACGTCTCTAGAAGAGTCAATAAACATGTTAATTCGGTTTACCGATATCTCGCGAAAGGACCGTGAAGATGAATTAGATACGTTCGGGCTCACACGGAGACTTACAGCGAGTGACAAAAGTCACGGTATACCTCCCAATATGGAGTTGGAACGCCTTTTGCGCGGCGTAGTGCAGCAAATAAGGAAGAAGAGATAGATAACATTCCATCAGAACTTCTAAAATTATTGGGGTTTGCGGCAGCAAAACCACTGTTCACGTTGTTGTGTAGAAGGCATGAGTCTGACGACATGGCATCTGACTGTCGGTAAAATATCATTCACACAGTTCCGAAGACTGCAAGAGCTGAAAAGTGCGAAAATTATCGCACAATCAGCTTAACACCTCGTGCATCCAAGTTGGTGACAAGAATAATATACAGAAGAATGGAAAAGAAAATTGAGATTATGCTAGATGACGGTCAGTTTGGCTTTAAAGAGGCAATTCTGATGTTGCGGTTGATAATGGAAGCAAGACTAATGAAAAATCAAGACACGTTCATAGCATTTGTCGACCTGGAAAAAGCATGCAACAATGTAAAATGGTGCAAGATGTTTGAAACCCCGAGAAAAAAGGGGTAAATTATAGGGAGAGACGGGTAATATACAATATGTACAAGAAAGAAGAAGGAATAGTAAGAGTGGACGACCAAGAACGAAGTGCTCGAATTAAAAATAGTGTAAGACAGGGGAAGTAGTCTTCCGCCCCTCCTCACCACTGTTCAATCTGTACATCGAAGAAGTAATGATGGAAATGAAAGAAAGGTTCAGGAATGGAATTAAAATTAAACGCGAAAGGATATCAATGATACGCGTCGCTGATGACATTGCTATCCTCAGCGAAAGTAAAGAACTAAATAATCTGCTGAATGGTATGAACAACCTAAGGAGTACAGAATTAAAACGAAGAAATACGAAAGTAATGAGACGTAGCACAAATGACAACAGCGAGAAACTTAATATCAGGATTGATGGTAACGAAGTAGCTGAAGTTAAGGAGTTCTGCTACCTAGGCACCAAAATAACCAAAGTCGGTCGGAGCAAGGAAGATACCGACAGCAGATTAGCACTGGAAACTGGCAAAAAGGGGATTTCTTGCAAAGAGAAGTCTACTAGTATTAAACAAAGGGCTTAATTTGAGGAAGAAATTTCTGAGAATGTATGATTGGACCATAATATTCTATGGTAGTGAAACATGGGCTGTGGGAAAACCAAGAAAATAAGACAATCGATGCATTTGAGATGTGGTGCTACAGACAAATGTTGAAAATTAGGTGGACAGATAAGGTAAGGAATGAGGAAGTTCTAAGCAGAATTTGAGAGAAAAGGAAATGTGGAAAACACTGACAACGAGAAGGGACAGGATGATAGGACATCTGTTAAGACATGACGGAATGACTTCAGTGGTACCAGAGGGAGCTACAGAGGGCAAAAACTTTGGAGGAAGGCAGAGATTGTAATACATCCAGCAAATAATTGAGGACGTAGGTTGCAAGTGTTACTCTGAGCAGAAGAGGTTGGCACAGGAGAGAAATTCGTGGCGAGCCGCATCAAACCAGTCAAAACTCTGACGCCCCCCCCCCCCCTCACCCCAAAAAAAAGAAAAAAAAAAGTGCAGCAGCTCGACGTGGCATGGATATCCCCTGCCTCTACAGCCGTCCCTAATTGCGAATGAGTTGCCGGAGCAGGATTTTTGTGTACGAACTGACCTCTCAATTATGTCCCATAAATGTCTGATGGGTGGTCAAACCGTTAGCTTGAATGCTCCAGAATGTCCTTCAAATCAATCACGGACAGTTGTAGCTCAGTGACATGCGCATTGTCATCGATAAAAATGCTATCGTTGTTTGGGAACATAAAGTCCTTGAATGACGGCACATGGTCTCCAAGTAGCCGAACATAACCATTTACAGTCAATGATCGGCTTACTTGGACCAAAGAACATAGTCCATACCAACTAAAACAACCCTGCACCACAATGGAGCCACCACCGGCTTGCACAGTGCCTTGTTCACAACCTGGGTCCATGGCTTCGTGGGATCTGCGCCACATACGAACGTTACCATCAGCGCTTACATCTGACCAGAGCACGGTTTTCCCGTAGGCTAGGGTCCAACCAATATGGTTAGGAGCCCAGGAGATGTGCTGTAGACGAAGTCGGTCTGTTAGCAAGCGCATTCCGGCCGATCGTCTGCTGCCGTAGCCCATTGACGTCACATTTCAGCACACTGTCCTAACTGGATACGACAGTCGTACGTCGCAAACTGAATTCTGCGGCTTTTCAAGCAGCTTTGCTTGTCTGTTAGCACTGACAACTCTACGCAAATGCCGCTGCTCTCGGTCGTTAAGTGAAGGCTATCTGCCACTGTGTTGTCCGTGTTGCAAGTAAATGTCTGAAATATAATATTCTTGACTGACCCTTAACAGTGTGGATCTCGGATTATTGGATTCCCTAATTATGTACATGCGTTTAGCTCCACGTACCATTGCACGTTCGAAGTCCATTACTTCCCGTCGTGCGACCATAATCACGTCGTAAACCTTTTCATATGTGTTATCTCAGTTCAAATGACAGCTCCTCCATTGCACTGCCCTTTTATACCTTGCGTACGCGATACTACTGCCATCTACACAGAGTATGTGATCAAAAGTATCCGGACACCCCCCAAAACATACGTTTTTCATATTAGGTGTATTTTGATTGCCGCCTACAGCCAGATTCTCCATATCAGCGACCTCAGTAGTCAAATAGACAGCGTAAGAGAGAAGAATGGGCCGCTCTGCGGAACTCACGGACTTCGAACGTGGTCAGGTGATTGAGTGTCGTTCGCGTCATACGTCTGTACGCGACATTTCCACACTCCTAAACTTCCCTATGTCCACTGTTTCCGATGTGATAGTGAATTGGAAACGTGAAGGGACACGTACAGCACGAAAGCGTACAGGCCGACCTCCTCTGTTGACTGACAGAGACCGCCGACAGTTGAAGAGGGTCCTAATGTGTGATATGCAGACATCTATCCAGAACATCACATAGGAATTCCAAACTGCGTCAGGATCCATTACAAGTACTATGACAGTTAGGCGGGAGGTGAGAAAACTAAGGAACGTGGCAGTCAGGTAGCAGGGTGTGGGTATGTCAAATGCCCGGTGAACATCATCTGCCAACGTGTGTAGTGCAACAGTTAAATTCGGAGGCGATGGTGGTATGTTGTGGTCCTGCTTTTCAAGGAAGGGGCTTGAACCCGTTGTTGTTTTGTGTTGCACTACCATAGCACAGGCCTACATTGATGTCTTAAGCACCTTCTTTCTTCCCACTACTGAAGACCAATCTCAGGAAGGCGATTGCATCTTTCAAGACGATCGAGCACCTGTTCATAATGCACGGCCTGTGGCGGAGTGGTTACACGACAATAACATAGCCATAATGGACTGGCCTGCACAGAGTTCTGACCTGAATCCTGTAGAACACGTTTGGGATGTTTTGGAACGTCGACTTCGTGCTAGGCCTCACCGACCGAATCTATACCTCTCCTCAGTGCAGCACTCCGTGAAGAGTGGGCTGCCATTCCCCAAGAAACCTTTCAGCACCTAATTGAACGCATGCCTGCGAGAGTGGAAGCTGTCATCAAGGCTAAGGGTGGGCCAACACCATGCTGAATTCCAGCATTACGTATGAAGACCGCCACGTACTTGTAAGTAATTTTCAGCCAGGTGTCCGGATACTTTTGATCACATAGTGTATGTGCATATCGCTATCGCATGACTTTTTTCACCTCAGCGTAACAGCGGTAATTCTTCCCCCGAACAATTTGCGATCGGAGCAGGAAAAGAGGAGAGTGACAGAGGCACACGGCATAAGCCGGCTTGTGGAGTGTCAGTGTAGATGTAGAGTGAGAGAACATTCACTGCCGTGCTGAAGGACCACCAGAGCTCTAGAACAATGTGATGTAGGGGAATCTAGGAGAACTGAAATCTGATTGACGCTTCTTAGATACGAATTCTTAGCGTCAATTACAGAGCTGCCTCGTTCTCCTGTTAGAATCACTGAAAGAATGCTCGATGATCGGCAGTGCACAGCCTGGGGGCACCGTTATGTTGCGAAACCGCCGCGGGTAACGTGTAGCATTTAAGAGCTCCTCGTCTGGTTTCGAACCGGTGTACACCGAAAACAAGCTGATCTGTTCGGGTGGCACGTTTCCGCATTCTCGAAGCGCGAGCTCGGCAGGTGCAGCGCGGCTGTTAACTTTCGCTGCTCTGTTGCAGGGGCGCGAGTTCTCGGTCAGTGAGCACGCCTACGTTTCACGGTTTTGTGATTCGTCTGCTTTCTAACTGCCCAGTAATAATATTTACTTCATGCTTCATTTCTTCTTACGCGAGTGAGAGAGGACATTGGGTGAGATGGTTGTTGCTTAAGGGCATTTAATATCCAGCTTATCAGAATCCTTGCTTAAATAGCACGGATTACTATTGGTCAAAAACAAAAATTGTAATATATCAATAGCAAATCAAGTATTTCATCGTGCCTTATTTTTTCAGGACGAACGGTACTAAAATAACTCCTTCCCAACGTTTCAGAGATGACGTATAAAATTTAACGTACATGATACGTAGTGCTCTTGAAAGCTGGTGTTCACAGACAGCTACTTCACGCGCAGCTGCAGCAAGCAAGCAAGAATGAAACCGAATCAGTTCTTACATCATTAAATAGTAAAGATACTCTTGAGTATGATGAAACTACAAGTAGAATTATCCACACCAGTGCGTCACACTTTAGTTCTGTACTCAATCACCATTGCAGTTTGTGTTTCAGGTGGGATCAGTTACCTGACATAATGAAATACTCGTTAGTAATACCACTTTATAAAAATGCCCAGTTTGTTTGTTACCAGTGATCTGGAAATTTTTTGAGAACACAGTGTACAAGAGAGTAGAGGAAAATCTGGGTAAATGTAAATTGCTGTCAGACTCTCAGGGTAGCTTCCGGAAGGAAGTATCCTCAGAAAATGTTGTTCATTCTATTCTTTGTGAAGCACCAAAAAGGTTAAATGAAAGCTGGAGGATAGTAGGTATTTGCTTTAAAAAAAGTATTTAATTGTGTTGATAGTACAGTACTCCTGCAAAAGTTGGAACATTATGGGATTAGGGGAAAAGATCAAGAACTGTTCACATTATATTTGGAAGATAGGGAGAAGATTGTTATCTGGTGTCAACAAGTAGGTAAGAGGCTTGAATCTGACTGGGGTCATGTAATGTGGCTGTTGCACAGGGATTTGTTCTGGATCCCTTTTCTTTATACATGGTGGCCCACTTAAATGTTCCATCGCAAACATCTCTGGAACAGAAATAGGTACTGAAAAACGTCTTTCACTACTATGAATGTAAGTCAGGGGCTCGTGAAAATAAATACTGAGACATTCTAAAATATAAGAAAGTATTAGTTTCCAAACACAGTAATGATTTTAAATGGACATCTCGTATTCTTTCTTACGCAATCAATAAAATGAAAGGTCACAAAAAAATGGCGTTGGTTGCATCGCCATACGCCAATTACGACCCGAGAAATTGCAAAGCGTAGCTGACGCTTGAAATGAACGAAACGTGGCGCTAGTGGACATCTCGAGATTCAAGCGTGAATCCCACGTTGCTCATAATTTCGATGTGATTGACTTACGTAATCTTATTTTCACTGTTGTCACGCAGGTCGACAGTGATAATAGGGTTGAAACTTCCTGACAGATTAAAACTGTGTACTGGACCAAGACTCGACCTCGGGACCTTCGCCTTTCGCGGGCAAGTGCTGTGCCAACTGAGATATCCAAGGAGGACTCACGCCCCGTCCTCACAGCTTTTGTTCCCCCCAGAAGCTCTCCTGCGAACCTTGCAGAACTAACACTCCCGGAAGGAAGGATATTGCAAAACAAGGCTTAAACGCAGCCTGAGGGAAACTATTTTACTATTTTTATTATTAGACTGCAAAATTAGATTAAAGAAGAAACGTTGTTTATAAAAGCTAACTGACCTTTAGAATTCCTTAAAATCGTCATCTTATAGTATTGACCATTTTGCATTCGGTTCTCTATTAGCACATTTCGTCTTCCTCATTTTTTCAGTTCGTCTTTACTAGCCCGTCAATTAAGATCGGTTTTTTCTGTTGGTGGAGGGCTGAATGCCGCTCAGCTGCTGTGTATTCATTTTCTTCTGCATATCCTATTGTATTGTATTGTATATTAACGGGTACCTAGAAACGACGGAGAGGCTCCGTCCCCGCCGCAGCCGCAGTGGTCTACACCCCATTAAGACTACCGCAGTCCACTTCACCCCTCTGCCGCCCCACACCGAACCCAGAGGTATTGTGCGGTTCGGCCCCCGTTGGACCCTCCCAGGGAACGTCTCACACCAGACGAGTGTAATTTCTAATGGTCCAAATGGTTCTGAGCACTATCGGAATTAACATCTGAGGTCATCAGTCCCCTAGAACTTAGAACAACTTAAACCTAACTAACCTAAGGACATCACACACATCCATGCTCGAGGCAGGATTCGAATCTGCGTGGTAGAGTAATGGTGGTGTTCGCGTACGTGGAAAACTTGTTTGCGCAGCAATCGCCGATATAGTGTAGCTGAGGCGGAATAAGGGGAACCAGCCCGCATTCGCGGAGGCAGATGGAAAACCACCTAAAAACCATCAACACACTGGCCGGCTCACCGGACCTCGACACAAGTCCGTAGGCGGTTTCGTGCCGGGGACCAGGTGCGTCTTCCCACTCCCGAAAGCCGTGCGTTAGACCGCTCGGCTAGCATATACTATTACTTTCAATTTATAGCCTGCATCATATGAATATAATGAAGCAACCCACTATAATCCAGAAATTAAAAATTAGGAGACTGCAATGGGCTGGACATGTGGCTAGAATCACCAAGAAAGCATTTCCAGGAACTCTCCATGCAAAAAGACAATTGGGCCGACCTCGTAGAAAGTGGGAGGTGACATAGAGAAGGACATCGCAGCATTAGAAATTTCCGCAGAGTGGAGAGAGACTGCGAAAGATAGAACGCTGTGGAAGCAGATCGTCGATGCAGCACGTGGTCTACAGGACCTGTGATCGATGAGAAGAAGAATCATATAAGCTTTTTTTTTCCATTACGAAACTAACTACTAACAAAAATATCGTGCTGTTACTGATGAGACAAATCACTTTCAGTTCAAATTCACTGGTACTGTAGAGGGGCTAAACAATGTTCTGGGTTTGTGATGGTGGGGAGGGAGGGAGACAATGTTAGCAAGCTTGTGAATCCGCGCAACTCATGTTCGTCGCATCGGTTCACTGTTGCTGCCAGTTGAATCCAATATTTCCAGACAGAGATAGTTTTCTCGCGGCATCGAATATATGGCCATTTTTGAGGCTGGTGGGAATTTTAAATCAAACACTGGACATTTTTATATTAACTTCGAGTGGCAGACGCACCTGAATTTTGAAGGCAATTTTTCAAAGAGAAAAGTTGATCTCGTAGTCCGTAAAATATGGTATTCTTCCTGTTACACTGCGAATGCACAGTATGTAAAATGTCGCTACTCTTTATTCTCCCTGCTGCCGCAGTTTTCACGGCCAGCAATGCACGATGCGTGCGGCAGCCTCAGTAATAAGCCATTGAGATAGCGCGATATGCACAGTGTTTGCCGTAGCAGGCCGGACGCTGTTTTGCTGATGCAGCAGGAGGCTGGTTTTTACCTCGTAGTTCGACGCCGACCAGCTCCGCGCGGCCCCAGAGCCAGGTGGTGGATTCCCGGTGCGGCTTTCTGGGTCAGCAAGTGGCCTTACACTTCGCAACGGCCGCCAGCATTGGATCACGGCGAACGCTACCCGCTGCCAAGCGCTCACTCGAGGCAACTAAAAATAGCTGACCACTTTTGCCGCAACATTTCAATGAATACTTTCCGCTTACACACTGCCTGACAAAAAAAAAAGTGAAGCCCCAAGTATTGGAGGAGGAAACGCGGAGAGCCCTCAAGGAATGACACGGTACGTGATATTATTTCAGTGATTACAAAATCTAGTCAGATTTACGGAAGAGTTGACAGTATGATGCCGCTTATCAGTAGGACGATGGTCCCCATCTAGCCTGGATGCGTACACTGATTCCGTTGGAAAGGATGACACGAAGACGTTTTATCTTCTCCTCTCGGCACGCAATTGTTGTGACTGATTGTTGACATTCTCCACAGTGGCACTGGAACGGAATTGACGCTCTGTCTGGAAGAGATATTGAAACCTTGCTGGCAACGGGAGAACCTCGACATCATACAGACCGAATGAGATTTTCACTCTGCAGTTGAGTGTGCGCTGATATGAAACTTCCTGGCAGATTAAAAGTGTGTACCGGACCGAGACTCGAATTCGGGACCTTTGCCTTTCTCGGGCAAGTGCTCTGCCAACTGAGCTACCCAAGCACGACTCACGCCCCGTCCTCACATACTTACTTCCGCCAGTACCTCGTCTCCTACCTTCCAAATAACTTTGAATGACTTAGTTTTCGGTAATTTTTTGCAAGGCTTTTGGTAACAGCATCGCTACCAAGAAACGAAAAGTCAGAGAGAAGAGACATAATCCAAATGTGGTTATAGACTATACACGTGGCACAAAAAATTAATGTTATTACTGTTTAGCTGCGAAATCTTCGCAATACCGTTTTTGTGCCACGTGTATAGTCTATAACCACATTTGGATCATGTCTCTTCTCTCTGACTTTACGTTTCTTGGTAGCGATGCTGTTACCAAAAGCCTTGCAAAAAATTACCGAAAACAACGTCATTCAAAGTCATTTGGTAGGTAGGAGACGAGGTACTGGCAGAAGTAAAACTGTGAGGACGGGGCGTGTGTCGTGCTTGGGTAGCTCAGTTGGTAGAGCACTTGCCCGCGAAAGGAAAAGGTCCCGAGTTCGAGTCTCGGTCCGGCACTCAGTTTTAATCTGCCAGGAAGTTTCATCATGCAGACAGTTCATAGAGACACATGCCAAGTAAGGGCAAGCATTGTCCTGCTGAAAAATGTCACCAAAGTAATGTCGCGTGGGAGATAACATATGAAGACACAGTATGTGCATGACGTAATGCTGTACTGTCAGAAGTCCCTCAATGACTACCAGCTGCAACCTGAAGTTGTACCACATGGTTTCTCACATCATACCAGGAGTAACATCATTACGGCTGTCCAGTACATTGGAAGAATCGGGCCTCTCCGCTCTCTCCATATTGCCGCCATACTCGCCGATGCTTGCGAGAATTTTACATAGGGGTGAAATTCCTCAGTCAAAAGAAGAACCGTGGAAGAAATGAAATCCACTCACAATTGTTGCAAAATGCTTGCAAAATACTGAATCGAATAGAAAAAAATGGTAGAAGCTGACGTCGGGGAAAATCATTTTGGGTTCTGAAGAAATGTGGAAACTATCCAGGAAGTACTGGCACTACGATTATATTTGAAAATATATTAAAGACAGCAAAACTTACATTTAAAGCATTTGTACATTTAGAGAAAGGTTTTTGACAACATTGAGTCAAAGACGCTTTCTGAAAATCTGAAGGTAGCAGAGGTACAGAAAGCGAAAGACTATGTACAACTTGTGCAGAATACAGATTGCAGTTATAGGAATGGAAAGATGTGAAAAGGATGCAGTGGTTGTTAAGAGAGTGAGGTAGGATTGTAGCATATCCCTAATATTATGAAATTTGTACATAGAGCATCAGTAAAGTAAACCAAGTAATGACTTGTAAATGGAATTTAAATTCAATAGGTACGAAAATAAACTTTGAAGTCACGACCGACATTTTAATTCTGTAAGACGGCAAAGAATTTGGAAGAAGAGTTTAACAGAATGGACAGTGTCTTAAAAAGCAGTTATAAGATGAACATCAAGAAAAGTAAAACAAAGATAAGTTAATGTAGTTGAATTATGGCTGGTTTTAATTACACTATGGCTGGTGGAGATGGCCCCATGAAAAATGAATGTTTGTACGACAGTGAAATTTTATGGGAACGCTTGTAACGGCATGCGAAAGAGACATAACGAATAAACCATTGAAAGAAACACATTTTAATTTCCACGGTCGACCAAGGAATTTTCAGCTATAGTGACACAGCTTGTACACCCCTCAAAGATCGCGCATCGCCTCCAGCATTCTCAGCCGTGGTAACAGAAACTACTTCAACAATTCTGGCGCCGCAACTGGCCGTGGGTCTCTTCCAGGAGTAAACTAAATGATTTGACGATCCTTGCAAACTTCGTAACCACGAAGATCACGAGATCACCCTCTCATGTGAATATTAAAACATGTTTCTTTCACTGGTTTATTCATTATTTCTCTTCCTTAGATATTACGAATGTTTCCATGAAGTTTCATTGTCCTACGATAACTCGTTAATCTGAGGGCCCTCTCAAGTAGCCAAAATTTAATTATAACGACTCTGTAAATCAGATGAAGGAGAGGAAATTAGATTAAGAAATAAGATATTAAAAGTAGTCGATGAGGCAACGAAACAACTGTTGGTGGACGAAGTAATGAGAATATACAATGCAGAATAGCAGTAGAACGAGAAGCAGAAATGTTGTGATACTGTCAGTAAGTCTTTTCTGAACGTATTTATCTGGAATGTAACTCTGTACGGAAGTGAAAAATAGACGATAGGCATTTCAGAAGGAAACAGAATAGAAGCTTTTAAAATATGGTGCTTCAGAAGAATGCTGACAGTGACAGGGGTACGTGGAACATCACGCTGATATGTGCTCTCGTATCACTTAATTCCTTGTTTATCTGATTCGATGTTGTAATCAGTGAAATATCATCATATAATCTGTCAACTTAATTCGACTACATTCCATTGTCCTCGTTTTGCTTTTGTTGAGGTTCATCTTATATCCTCCTTTCAAGAAGCTAATCATTCCGTTCAACTGCTCTTCCGAGGCAGCAAAGGACTTGGAAGAGCAGTTGAACGGAATGGATAGTGTCTTGAAAGGAGGATATAAGATGAAGATCAACAAAAGCAAAACGAGGATAATGTAATGTAGTCGAATTAAGTCGGGTGATGCTGAGGGAATTAGATTAGGAAATGAGACACTTGAAGTAGTAAAGGAGCTTTGCTATTTGGGGAGCAAAATAACTGATGATGGTCGAAGTAGAGAGGATATAAAATGTAGACCGGCAATGGCAAGGAAAGCGTTTCTGAAGAAGAGAAATTTGTTAACATCGGGTATAGATTTAAGTGTCAGGAAGTCATTTGTGAAAGTATTTGTATGGAGTGTAGCCATGTATGGAAGTGAAACATGGACGATAAATAGTTTGGACAAGAAGAGAATAGAAACTTTTGAAATGTGTTGCTACAGAAGAATGCTGAAGATTAGATGGATAGATCGCATAACTAATGAGAAAGTATTAAATAGGATTGGGGAGAAGAGAAGTTTGTGGCACAACTTGACTAGAAGAAGGGATCGGTTGGTAGGGCATGTTCTGAGGTATCAAGGGATCACCAATTTAATATTGGAGGGCAGCTTGGAGGGTAAAAATCGTCGAGAGAGAGCAAGAGATGAATACACTAAGCAGATTCAGGATGTAGGTTGCGGTAGGTACTGGGAGATGAAGAGGCTTGCACAGGGCAGAGTACCATGGAGAGCTGCATCAAACCAGTCTCAGGACTGAAGACCACAACAACAATCTGTCAACCCACCAAATTACATTTCGTTCCCTCATCTCCTTCTGGGTGTTATACTTTTCTTGTGATACAGTACACACAACTTGGTTAAATGAAGAGACTGGCTCACAGAACACAACCCGAGGCATCAATGAATCGTTAGTTTGGTAAAGGAAGGAAGTTGGGGGGGGGGGGGGGGGATGACAGGGGGTTAAGCATTGTACAGCGAAACCAAGGGTCGAATACAGCAAGAAAGTTGAATTTCACGTTGGCTGCAGTAGAAATGCAGAGATGGAGATTATTACACAGGATAGACAAACGTCGAAAGCTGTATGAAACCTGTTGTGAGACTAAAGATCACAACGACAGCTGCGGTGTCGTCTTGAAAAAAAATTTCTACAAGTTTTCCGACTCATCATCTTACGAAGAAGATTATACGTCTTATCGAAACATTGCTTCAAGATGACGCTGTTGCCGGCTAACAGCCAGAGAAAATTTCAACCCTGAAGTCTTCGGAGATAGCCTTCATTCCCAGGTAGCTCATTAAATTAGTCTCGTCGTGTTTTATTTACGACCGCGTAAAAGCAGTTATTTGCATGCCAGTTATCTATCTGTCAGAGTCGACTCGGGTGCCAGTTACGAGGTGTAGGTATTTGTGAAGAGAAAACGCACTCAGTTGCTTGCCGGATAGCGAGGAATGTAAGACTGGAGGACAGGGCAGGGCAGGCTCCGGCGCTCACCGCCAGCTACTTTCCTCTCTAACAAGCGGCAGCGCCGTGATTAGAAAGGCCGCTGCATTGACTGAACGCGCCTCGCTTGCGGAAGGCGAAAACTCGGCGTCGCTCAGCCGGCAAGGCCAGACCCAAAGACAGCCGCAGGTAGCCGCTGGGCACCGCCGCCTCTCGGAGATAGCGCCGGCCGCAGAGTGTCGTAACGGGGGAGAAAAACCCGCAGGTAGCGCCGAGTCACTCCTCCCTGTTTGCCGAATAACTGATCCGTCACGTTCGGCAAGGCCAGCAGCGCGATTACAGGACAACACTAGTCATCCCCGTACAACAACACGCTGAGTGCTTTGGAGCATTGTAGACGGGACAGAACTCGCAGCAGGCGCTAATGTGACCGTCTAACGCCAATGTGAGTTATGACAGTGAAGTGGTGTGCGCATTGTCTGGTCACAAATGTGCAGACACCTCTATGTAATATTCAACTGACCACTAGATATCACGAGAGGAGGACCCGTCAGTATAAAAGAAGGCGAGGTGTATTGCGTTGTCTTACTGAGAAGCAGGCAGTAACAGCAGAATGGGTCTTTCGGGACCGTTCAGTGACTTAAAAGTCGACTAGTCACTGGGTGTTGTGTGGATAGCAAGTCCTTTACCGAAATTTCAACCCTCATAAAGGTGCCCAAGTCGACTGTTAGTGACGTGAATGTAATGTGGCAACGCGAAGAAATAACCACTCCCCTAAACTAAGACCAGGCAGCCCCCATGTACTGGCGGACAGAGACCTTCGAGCATTGCGGACGGTGGTTGCAAAAAAAAAAAAAAAAAAAAAAAAAAAAAAAAAAAAAAAAAAAAAAAAAAAAAAACAACGCGTGAAATCAGCAGAAGAAGTCACTCGTGAGTTTCAGACTGCTACCAGTAGTCTACCTAGCAAAGTGACTATACAGAATAAGTTAAAATAAATGGGCGAGCGGCTCCCCCTAAGCCACACTTCTCTGTAGTCAGTATTAGTGGATACTTGGTGTGATGTAAAGAGCGACGCCGCTGGGCAGTGAGCGACGGAAAACGAATGATTTGGAGTGGTGGATCACGTTTTACTCTCTGGCAAACCGACGCAAGGGTTTAGGTTTGGTCAAAGCGTGGAGAGCGTCAGCTGCCATCATGTGTGATGCCAATAGTGAAGTTTGGAGGAGGTGGTGTTGCGGTATTGCGCTGGTTTTCGTAGTTAGGTTGTGGCCCCTTATTGCGCTTAAGAAAACGCGAAATGCGGAGGGATGTGAACACATTTCACAGAATTATGTACTGCATACACTAGAGGAACAATTCGTAGACGATTATTGTATTACCACGACAGTAAGGCAGTGTCTGTGTCCATGACCGCACCGTAATTGAAAGCACAGGATTTCTTGGTGTACAAATGCATATTTTCTAGCGTGCCTACAACGAATGGTGTAACACTCACAGTGGAGTAACATGGCATAAGAACAGTAGTGGAGAGAAAAGGTCCTACCCGATACGGACGCTAGTGAATGACAATCAGCTTTTTAGGCCTACCTCAATCGGTTTGTGAGCGAAAATTGCGAAGGAAACTGCATGCAACGGCCATCTGGAAGCTGATATCTCACAAAGGACAGTTGTTCACAGCGGTCTACCTTCAGTGACCCAAACAACATGGAAACTAGGCAGCAGCTGACAGGAGAAGTGCAGTGTGTTTCGTCTGTTATCAAATGATGCAAGATGCCCAGTTCACCGATGTCCCAGTGAGTTGTTCAAACCATAGTGTTCCCACCACATGTGGGTTCGTTAATGTTTCGGGAATGATTTACTGCTTGGGCCCATTCATTCAAGATTTCCGTTAAAGTGAACCAGGACGTTTATTAAAACTTTTTCTGTGACCAAACTTCTCTCTCTTTACTGAATCTTCATGATGACTGTGCTGCGGACACTCTTCTTTCGAAGGTAGCAACAGGAGTTTTCACAGGGCTGTAACTCATACATTCCTAGTTTGACGATCACTCAGTTACCATGTTACTATATTAGACCTCGACTGATCCGCTAAACCACCCGAACGTAAGCCTATAGAAAAGGTCTGATTCTGCTTACGTCTCCAAATGAAACATAGCCAACATCCCGCATTTGTTTTGGATCTGCAGGATCTGTGAGAGCCTGCTGGGAAGTAATGCCTACGAATTTTTTATGTTAAAGCTGTTAAAGCTTTTTAAATAAAACAAACGTTATAAACATTCTACACACACCGACTTAGTTACATTATACAACCCAATGTTACACGCTACAATTCGGACCCTCTAGAAGCAGAGGACTGCAGATACGCAGACATCAACAATAAAGATGTATAATATTAATAACGTTTGTTTTATTTCAAAACATTTAAGAGTTTTCACATAAAAATCCAGAGGTTCTGCTTTTTAGCTCATCCTATTAATAATAGATGAGTGGCTTTAGGTGGATATCAGATACCTGCAGAATCTCTCTTCCTCACGGAAATTAGGTCATTATCAAGAGAGGTGGCTGTGTCACACGGTATCAGCGTGATGTCTTCTGGGGTTGACTAATTTTTTGTTCGCTGGCGAGCGATATGGATTCGTCACACTGAGTGGTGCAACGTAGACTAGCACGTTTATTTTTTATTTATTCATTTTCACTGGCCGAAGTAGATGCAAGGCTTAGGCAGCGCAAATGTAAATGTCCAACAAACAGCAAATCTCTGAAAGTTCTAAGAATTAAAAGTGTGTTGTACACATTACAACTTCCGATTCTTTACGTTCCGGAACCTTGCAATTACAAAAAAAAGTTTCAAGGGATGAAGTAAACAAATTCACAGTAAATGTTAACAATAGAGACACCGACACAGGCGTCAGAGTTGTTAGCAGAGGAGAAAGTGTGAATGAGTGAAGAAGGGTCGACCTACAGATGCACTCAATTATAGGCCTGTATTAATGGTGACAGTCTGTCGTAGAATTTCAGAACACGTTTGTTCTGTCGCTAGTGGATCTGGCTAATAAACACTGTCAGACATCTACAGAAAGATAACACGTAAGTTTATTTACAGCATGTACACTTAATAATTGAGTTATAGGTATCTTTGAATGCTGTAAGTTTTTCTGTGGTACTGAGTTATATACTGTTAGAGTAATGTCCTTGATAGAAACAAAAACTCATGAATACTGATGCACTTAGATAAGTTAATGAATATTAGTAATGTTTAGAGCCGTCATACTACCTCGATGTATTGTCCTCACTTTCGTGCTAGTTGCCATGTCTACAGGTGCAGTGGAACTGGGGCGAGTCTCTGAGCGCGCTGCTTAAAAGAATGCGCTGCCAAACCAGGGTCCGAGACAGTGACGGGACGTGAACTCTGCGTCCTCTAGTGGCGTGTATGCGGGGCAGCGCCCGAGTGTGAACAGGAAGGATGGAAGAGCGATGAGCCGCGCGGGATTAGCCGAGCGGTCTTAGGGGCTGCAGTCATGGACTGTGCAGCTGGTCCCGGCGGAGGTTCGAGTCCTCCCTCGGGCATGGGTGTGTGTGTTTGTCCTTACAACAATTTAGGTTAAGTAGTGTGTCAGCTTAGGGACTGATGACCTCAGCAGTTAAGTCCGATAAGATTCAAACACATTTGAACATTTTTTTTGAAGAGCGATGCTCGCCCGCGGGCGGGCTGGTGGGAGATGTACAAATGTCGTCTCTTGCCTGGCTGTCGCCGATACCGCTCTCATATTGCAACCTCCTTGGAGACTGGAAATCTCTAGAAATAAACGTGGATTTCGTAAACAACGAGACACAGAAGGCGTAAGAAATTCCGTAAAATTATGCATTGTAACCTAATAAACAAAATACGATCGTATGGATTATCAGATCAGCTATCTGACGGAATGAAGAGTTCTTAGCAAAAGGAGCACCATATCATTCGCCGGCTGGTGTGGCCGAGCGGTTCTAGGCGCTGCAGTCTGGAACCGCGCGACCGCTACGGTCGCAGGTTCGAATCCTGCTTCGGGCATGGATGTGTGTGATGTCCTTAGATTAGTTAGGTTTAAGTAGTTCTAAGTTCTAGGGGACTGATGACCTCCGAAGTTAAGTCCCATAGAGCTTAGAGCCATTTGAACCATTTGAACCATGTCATCCAGGCGTTATTAATGGAGAGAAATCTTCATGCTTTCCCAAACATTCACTGAAAGGATCAACATCCAATAAATGTGTGGAAGTATACATTTAAAGTAGAACGACTATATAAAGCTAACCATAGCAATGTACATATTTAACTTCCTGGCAGATTAAAACTGTGTGCCGGACCGAGACTCCAACTCGGGACCTTTGCCTTTCGCGGGCGTGTGCTCTACCAGATGGCTCGCAGGAGAGCTTCTGTAAAGTCTGGAAGGTTGGAGACGAGGTACTGGTAGAAGTAAAGCTGTGAGAACGGGGCGTGAGTCGTGCTTGGGTAGCTCAGTTGGTAGAGCACTTCCCCGCTAAAGGCAAAGGTCCCGAGTTCGAGTCTCGGTCCGGCACACAGTTTTAATCTGCCAGGAAGTTTCATATCAGCGAACACTCCGCTGCAGAGGGAAAATCTCATTCTTAAATGTACATATTTGACTGAGAGTGACTGGAAGAATCGTCACGAAGCGTAGTCCATTCACGGAGGTGGTAACTTGCAAAACCGTCGTTCGACTCAATACTTAAGGCTCGTCAGTCCTAAACCTTTGGCAGATAGGACTGTAGGTGGATTGGAGAGGATATAGAGAAAACCAGCGCATTTCGTTACAGGTTCTTTTAGTAAGCGGTTGAGATGCTCGTTCAGCTCCAGACACAACTAGAGAGTCGTTTTGAGTCACGATATGGTTTATTGTTAAAATTCCGGGTAGCGTAAGTTCCTACAACAGCCAACCGATACTCTACATTCTCTTACGTGTATTTCGCGAAAAGAGCGTGAAGGCAAAACTATGGAGATTCAAGACCACACTGACAACGACGGAGAATTTATATTTCAGCTATAAAGAGGCATATTCATTGCTACAATACAGGGAAAAATTACAGAATCAAAATTAATATATTTTAAGTAGAACAAAAAGTAAATACTATGTTAATCAATATCAGCTATCCACTCTGGTCAACATTCCATTTTCGTTACATTTCAACAGACTTTTGGCAGTTCGTGTCACCATACGTCCTTACAGGTGTATAGGCAGAATGACACAAAGGCCGTTGTTTACGCCAAGTACAACATCCTTATGTAAGATCTACACTCCTGGAAATGGAAAAAAGAACACATTGACACCGGTGTGTCAGACCCACCATACTTGCTCCGGACACTGCGAGAGGGCTGTACAAGCAATGATCACACGCACGGCACAGCGGACACACCAGGAACCGCGGTGATGGCCGTCGAATGGCGCTAACTGCGCAGCATTTGTGCACCGCCGCCGTCAGTGTCAGCCAGTTTGCCGTGGCATACGGAGCTCCATCGCAGTCTTTAACACTGGTAGCATGCCGCGACAGCGTGGACGTGAACCGTATGTGCAGTTGACGGACTTTGAGCGAGGGCGTATAGTGGGCATGCGGGAGGCCGGGTGGACGTACCGCCGAATTGCTCAACACGTGGGGCGTGAGGTCTCCACAGTACATCGATGTTGTCGCCAGTGGTCGGCGGAAGGTGCACGTGCCCGTCGACCTGGGATGCACGGATGTACGCCAAGACCGTAGGATCATACGCAGTGCCGTAGGGGACCGCACCGCCACTTCCCAGCAAATTAGGGACACTGTTGCTCCTGGGGTATCGGCGAGGACCATTCGCAACCGTCTCCATGAAGCTGGTCTACGTCCCGCACACCTTTAAGCCGTCTTCCGCTCACGCCCCAACATCGTGCAGCCCGCCTCCAGTTGTGTCGGGACAGGCGTGAATGGAGGGATGAATGGAGACGTGTCGTCTTCAGCGATGAGAGTCGCTTCTGCCTTGGTGCCAATGATGGTCGTATGCGTGTTTGGCGCCGTGCAGGTGAGCGCCACAATCAGGACTGCATACGACCGAGGCACACAGGGCCAACACCCGGCATCATGGTGCGGGGAGCGATCTCCTACACTGGCCGTACACCTCTGGTGATCGTCGAGGGGACACTGAATAGTGCACGGTACATCCAAACCGTCATCGAACCCATCGTTCTACCATTCCTAGACCGGCAAGGGAACTTGCTGTTCCAACAGGACAATGCACGTCCGCATGTATCCCGTGCCACCCAACGTGCTCTAGAAGGTGTAAGTCAACTACCCTGACCAGCAAGATCTCCGGATCTGTCCCCCATTGAGCATGTTTGGGACTGGATGAAGCGTCGTCTCACGCGGTCTGCACGTCCAGCACGAACGCTGGCCCAACTGAGGCGCCAGGTGGAAATGGCATGGCAAGCTGTTCCACAGGACTACATCCAGCATCTCTACGATCGTCTCCATGGGAGAATAGCAGCCTGCATTGCTGCGAAAGGTGGATATACACTGTACTAGTGCCGACATTGTGCATGCTCTGTTGCCTGTGTCTATGTGCCTGTGGTTCTGTCAGTGTGATCATGGGATGTATCTGACCCCAGGAATGTGTCAATAAAGTTTCCCCTTACTGGGACAATGAATTCACGGTGTTCTTATTTTAATTTCCAGGAGTGTAAAATCAAAAACCATATTTGAGTATCGCTTTGAAATATTCAAGTAATTCCAAATTACAACGTACTTTCTGACATCATAGTGGTGAGGCGATCCATCAAAATCTATGCAAAGGATCATGAACAGCTTCACATAACTTATTGTATCAATTTAGATAATAATAATTAAAATATTAGAAAGATTTTCTTGAAGGTTGTCTTGATAAAGTACAATTACATATCAAACTTAAATTCGTCAAAATTAAAATCTACCATTGTCACTCTTATCGTACGGGTTATGTGATCCACTTCGAGTTAAATCAAGCGATGCTGAGGAAATTATATTGGGAAATGAGACACTTGAAATAGTAGATGAGTTTCTCTATTTGTGGAGCGAAATATCTGACGATGGCCGAAGTAGAGTGGATATAAACTGTAGACCGGCAATGGCAAGGAAAACGTTTCTTAAGAAGAGAAATTTGTTAACATCGAGTATATATTTAAGTGTCAGGAAGTCGTTTCTGAAAATATTTGTATGGAGTGTATGGAAGTGAAACATGGACGAGAAATAGTTTACACAAGAAGAGAATATAAGTTTTCGATATGTGGCGCTACAGAAGAATGCTGAAGATTATATGGTTAGATCACGTAACTAATGAGGAAGTACTGAATAGAATTGCGGAGATGAGAAATGTGTGGCACAAATTGCCTAAAAGAAGTGATCGGTTGGTAGGGAATGTTCTGAGGCATCAAGGGATCATCAGTTTAGTATTGGAGAGTATCGTGGAGGACAAAACTCGTAGAGGGAGAGCAAGAGAAGAATACACTAAGCAGATTCAGAAGGATGTAGGTTGCTGTAGGTACTTGGGGATGAAGAAGCTTGAACAGGATGGAATAGCATGAAGAGCTGCATATAACCAGTCTCTGAAGTACACAACAACAACAATGTGATCCACTAAATATTTATTATAAAAAAAATAAAGTCCTCAGCAGTCTGGTCCCATAAGACCTTAAAACCAATTTTTTCCACACTTGTGTTAATCCATTGTGCCTTCCAGAACGACGAGATCACTCAGGGAATGCCACTGTAACATCTCCCAGATCACAGCGCTCCCTCCTCCGGCCTGTACCACTATGACGAACCAGAGGACATGTATGAATGGAGCATAAAACGTGATTCGTCTGAAAAGGCCACCTGTCCCCAAGCATCAGGCGTCCAGAAGCGTTATTGTCGTACAAATTCCAGCCTCTGTCAGCGATGGACAGCAGCCAACATGGTTCAAATGGTTCAAATGGCTCTGAGCACTATGGGACTTAACATCTATGGTCATCAGTCCCCTAGACTTAGAACTACTTAAACTTAACTAACCTAAGGACATCACACAACACCCAGTCATCACGAGGCAGGGAAAATCCCTGACACCGCCGAGAATCGAACCCGGGAACCCGGGCGTGGGAAGCGAGAACGCTACCACACGACCACGAGCTGCGGACAGTCAACATGGGTGCATGAACCAGGCAACTGCTGCGGAGGCCCATACGCAATATCGTTCGCTGAACGGTCTTTGACGAAACACTATTCGTAGCCCGTAACTTCATCTGGGCGGTCTGTTGCTCAAAAGATGCATGTGTGTATGCCAGTACACATCTCCGCAGCCGTTGTTCACACCTGTCGTGCATGGCCCATGGTGCACCACACTTCCCTCGGCGAGTTTCGATAGCGCCATTTTCCCATGCATCATATAGAAACGGCGTTCAAAAACTTTTGCACAGTCGTCTGTAATATTTTTATGTTTTGCAGGAGGAGAATGAAATTTTGTGTGAGCATACTTGGAACATTTAGCTACAAGTTGGTGTATAAAAGTATTTTCTTTTATTTACATGTGAGCCATAATGGACAGTGAAGTAGATGTCAGGTTGCGAAAACGGTCGGTGATGGAGTTCCCCTTCAAGAGCGGCGATGACTCTGCCACATCGATTTAGAGGAAGCTGCTCCCTATTTATGGGGAGGACACAGTGGATCGTAGCAGTATCCAGCGGTGATTGCAAATGTTTACTGAAGGAGATATCTCTCTTCTGGACAATCCACGATGCGGTAGACCATCGACGGCAGTGAGTGATGTGAATAGGGATACCGTTGATCAAATAATCCAAAATGACACATGTGTGACGACACGACAGCTTGTTAAAATGACTCATTTGTCATTAGGTAATGTGGTATCAGTCGTACAGTCACTAGGGTACAGAAAAACCAGTGCACGTTTGGTGCCTAGCTTATTGACAAGAGAAATGAAAACGATGAGGAAGAATGTGTGTGAGGGGCCTCATGAAGACCTTTACTGATCAGTGCAAACAGTGTTTTGACGGCGTCACTATCCAGGATGAACCATGACTGTTTTTGTCCGAACCTGAGAACAAAATTCAATCGACGGAGTGGCGTCATCTGGGTTCCCCTCGGAAGAAGAAACCAAGACTTTCACGAAAAGCAGGCCGAAAGGTGATGGCCTCGTTCTTCTGGTATCGATGTGGTGTCATTTTCATTGACTTTTTGGAACCTGGCTCCACAATTAAGCTAATCCGTTAGTGTTTGTCATTGGACAAGCTGCGACGTGCCATCAAGACCCACAGATCACAGCTTCAAGGTCTGATCATCAGACTACACCATGTCAGTGCCAAACCCCATGCAGCCCTCATGACGCAGGAGAAAATCAGGAGAATGGGTTGGAAAATTGTTCCTCGTCCTCCCTAAAGTCCGGAACTGGCTCTGTCTGATTTTTACCTCTTTGGTCGTCTGAAGGCCCACCTGCGCGGTTAAACATTTGATAGTGAGAAAGACCTTATTTCCTGTGTCAAGCGATAGTATTAAAGGTCAGTCCCTAGGAATTTACCAAATTGCACTGACATCATGGAAAGAACGTTGGGCCACATGCCTCACAGCTGATGGGGCTACATTGAATAGGCTCGATGTATAGCTAAATATTCCAATAATGTTCACAAAAAATTTCATTCTCCTCCTGCAAGGAAAAAAAAATTAGAGACGACTGTACAAAACTTTTTGAACTTTCTACATCTACATGTCTACATCTACATGACTACTCTGCAATTCACATTTAAGTGCTTGGCAGAGGGTTCATCGAACCACAATCATACTATCTCTCTACTATTCCACTCCCTAACAGCGCGCGGGAAAAACGAACACCTAAACCTTTCTGTTCGAGCTCTGATTTCTCTTATTTTATTTTGATGATCAGTCCTACCTATGTAGGTTGGGCTCAACAAAATATTTTCGCATTCGGAAGAGAAAGTTGGTGACTGAAATTTCGTAAAAAGATCTTGCCGCGACGAAAAACGTCTTTACTGTAATGACTTCCATCCCAATTCGCGTATGTCTGCCACACTCTCTCCCCTATTACGTGATAATACAAAACGAGCTGCCCTTTTTTGCACCCTTTCGATGTCCTCCATCAATCCCACCTGGTAAATATCCCACACAGCGCAGCAATATTCTAACAGAGGACGAACGAGTGTAGTGTAAGCTGTCTCTTTAGTGGACTTGTTGCATCTTCTAAGTGTCCTGCCAATGAAACGCAACCTTTGGCTCGCCTTCCCCACAATATTATTCATGTGGTCTTTCCAACTGAAGTTGTTCGAATTTTAACACCCAGGTACTTAGTTGAATTGACAGCCTTGAGAATTGTACTATTTATCGAGTAATCGAATTCCAACGGATTTCTTATGGAACTCATGTGGATCACCTCACACTTTTCGTTATTTAGCGTCAACTGCCACCTGCACCATGCAGCAATCTTTTCTAAATCGCTTTGCAACTGATACTGGTCTTCGGGTGACCTTACTAGACGGTAAATTACAGCATCATCTGCGAACAACCTAAGAGAACTGCTCAGATTGACACCCAGGTCATTTATATAGATCAGGAACAGCAGAGGTTCCAGGACGCTTCCCTGGGGAACAGATGATATCACTTCACTTTTACTCGATGATTTGCCGTCTATTACTACGAACTGCGACCTTCCTGACAGGAAATCACGATTCCAGTCGCAAAACTGAGACGATATCCCGTAGGCCCGCAGCTTGATTAGAAGTCGCTTGTGAGGAACAGTCTCAAAAGCTTTCCGGAAATCTAGAAATACGGAATCAACTTGAGATCCCCTGTCGATAGCGACCATTACTTCGTGCGAATAAAGAGCTGCGTTGCACAAGAGCGATGTTTTCTGAAGCCATGCTGATTACGTATCAATAGATCGTTCCCTTCGAGGTGATTCATAATGTTTGAATACAGTGTATGCTCCAGAACCCTACTACAAACCGACGTCAATGATATAGTTCTGTAGTTAGATGGATTATTCCTACTACCCTTCTTAAACACTAGTGAGACCTGCGAAATTTTCCAACCTGTAGGTACAGATCTATCGGTGAGCAAGCGGTTGTATATGAGTGCTAAGTAGGGAGCTATAGTATCAGCGTAATCTGAAAGGAACCTAATCGGTATACATTCTGGACCTGAGGACTTGCCCGTATCAAACGATTTGAGTTGCTTCGCAACCCCTAAGGTATCTACTTCTAAGAAACTCATGCTAGCAGATGTTCGTGTTTCAAATTCTGGAATATTCCATTCGTCTTCCCTGGTGAAGGAATTTCGGAAAACTGCGTTCAATAACAGTCGTCGGTAACAGTACCATCGGCACTGCGCAGCGAAGGCATTGACTGCGTCTTGCCGCTTGTGTACTTTACATTCGACCAGAATTTCTTCGGATTTTCTACCAAATTTCGAGACAATGTTTCGTTGCGGAACCTATTAAAGGCATCTCGCATCGAAGTCCGTGCCAAATTTCGCGCGTCTGTAAATTTTAGCCAATCTTCTGGATTTCGCGTTCTTCTGAACTTCGCATGCTTTTCCCGTTGCATCTGCACCAGCGTTCGGACCTGTTTTGTGTACCACGGGGGATGCGTTCCATCTCTTACCAGTTTATGAGGTATGAATCTCTCAATTGCTGTTGCTAGACTATGTCTTTGAATTTGAGCCACATCTCGTCTACATTTGCATAGTCAGTTCGGAATGACTGGAGATTGTCTTTTAGGAAGGCTTCTAGTGACACTTTATCCGCTTTTTTAAATAAAATTATTTTGCGTTTGTTTCTGGTGGATTTGGAAGAAACGGTATTGAGCCTAGCTACAACGACCTTGTGATCACTAATCCCTGTATCAGTCATGATGCTCTCTATCAGCTCTGGATTGTTTGTGGCTAAGAGGTCAAGTGTGTTTTCGCAACCATTTACAATTCGCGTGGGTTCGTGGACTAACTGCTAGAAATAATTTTCGGAGAAAGCATTTAGGACAATCTCGGAAGATGTTTGTACTTGAACGACAATAGCACGTGAATGGTTTACAAACTTAGCCGTTCGGAAATGCTTGCACCCTTGGTCCGAAAGCCAGTGATCATGTTCTTTTGAACGCCAGATACACTGTTTTCTGAGTCCCTCCGGCACGCTTTATACACCCTACACTGCTAGTGCTGCCACCTGCCAATCAGTGAGTGGTTATTGCACGTTTACGTCGAACATACGAGTAAGTGGTGGCCGCATTAATGTGAGTGGAACATGTATAACTTTAAGAACTAGTTTAAGACTGAGATTTTCACTCTGCAGCAGAGTGTACGCTGATATGAAACTTCCTGGCAGATTAAAACTGTGTGCCGGACCGATACTCGAACTCGGGACCTTTGCCTTCCGCGGGCAAATGCTCTACCAACTGAGCTACCCAAGCACGACTCACGCCTTGTCCTCACAGCTTTACTTCTACCAGTATCTCGTCTCTTACGTTCCAAACTTTACAGAAGCTCTCCTGCGAAACTTGCAGAACTAGCACTCCTGGAAGAAAGGACATTGTGGAGACATGGCTTCGCCACAGCCTGGGGGATGTATCCAGAATGAGATTTTCACTCTGCAGCGGAGTGTGCGCTGATATGAAACTTGCTGGCAGATTAAAACTGTGTGCCGGACCGAGACTCGACCTTTGTCCCGAGTTCGAGTCTCGGTCGGGCACACAGTTTTAATCTGCCAGGAAGTTTCATAGTTTAAGACTGAGTGTTCATAAGTAAAATGATCCTCTTTGTCAGAGCTAGCAATAATCAGAGTTTGTCGGTGTGGTCCTGAAAAAGCGTTTAGATGACAAGATTGTGTAATTGTGAAATCAATGAAAAAATGGAAAAAAATAATTAAAATATTATCTTGTGATGATGACTCAACCAGTAGCAGACGAAACCATTCATCATACAAATATGTCTTGGAACACGTCCTTAGTCCTAGAAAGTCAGTATCACTAAGAACACACGTGACATTCTTGAAACACGCTGTATACGTAAATTTAATGCGATCTTCACGTATTTGAGACGTACGTTAAACAATACAGGGCCAATGAAGAAGAGGGAGTACCGTGAAAGGAAACATCGCCCCTGCAGGGACTGACTAGAGTGTAGAGGACTCTGGTTACTGCTGCAGCCTGCTGCTGCTGCTGCGTACACAGGACGGGGGAACGCCGTGACGGCTCCGAGGTCGTGGCGAGCCGCGCGCAAATCTGAGGCGGGACAATTGCGGGGTTAGCGAGCGAGTCGCCGCCGGCTGATAAGATAACGCCACGCAGAGCCGCGCCGAGCGGGCGCTCCCAGAACAATACCTGCCGCAGCGCCGCGAGTGTCGTGCAGCACGGCGGTTGCCGCAGCGGCGGTGGGGGTCTTTGCAGTTAGAGCCCGCCTCCTACCTGGAGGTCGCAAAGCGCCTGCATCCGAGTGTACGGAGCTGGGCTGGCGGCGCAATGCTCATTACCGCCTACTGACAAACAACACTTTTAAATTCTTCGCTCTTCTAGGTAGCTTAAGATCGATTGGAAGCGCGAGATGTAAAACTAGTCGAATGTGCTAGACGGTATATTTTTTGTTCATCAGAATCTAAATTTTCTAGTACAAAATGCTATAAATTATCCTTCTCTCTTCATATACAGGGTGTCCCATTTATCGTGGCCACCATGTTCTTTAGCCGTCAGGGGGACATCAATCAGCATGATTACCTTCGGTGTACGTTTGTTTCTTACAAAGATATGAACAGCGGTATGACCCTTTTAAATGGCACCCTGTATTTTTTATTCGGTAATTCATTTCCTCTCCTAAAGACATATTCAAAAATGTAACACAGTGTACCATTCACTGAAACACAACGTTACTACTTAATTAGCACAACACTGACGTTGACGCTCCCAGCGTTTAGTGCAGGTACTCGCAGGTAATGGAACACACCCACGTGATGACGTTGACAGAGGACAAATGTAAACATAAGTAGAATGCACACTCGTCGACTGTGCGGCTGGTCCCGGCGGAGGTTCGAGTCCTCCCTCGGGCATGGGTCTGTGTGTTTGTTCTTAGGATAAATTAAAAATGGTTCAAATGGCTCTGTGCCCGCATCTCGTGGTCGTGCGGTAGCGTTCTCGTTTCCCACGCCCGGGTTCCCGGGTTCTATTCCCGGCGGGGTCAGGGATTTTCTCTGCCTCGTGATGGCTGGGTGTTGTGTGATGTCCTTAGGTTAGATAGGTTTAAGTAGTTCTAAGTTTTAGGGGACTGATGACCATAGATGTTAAGTCCCATAGTGCTCAGAGCCAGAGCCAAATGGCTCTGAGCACTATGGGACTTAACATCTGTGGTCATCAGTCCCCTAGAACTTAGAACTACTTAAACCTAACTAACCTAATGACAACACACACATCCATGCCCGAGGCAGGATTCGAACCTGCGGATTATTTAAGTTAAGTAGTATGTAAGATTGGGCACTGATGACCTTAGCACTTAAGTCCCATAAGATTTCACACACATTTGAACCTTTTTTTGCACATTCGTCATTATGTCAGCCATCGTCAGTTGAAGAGTTGTTCAAAAAATGGTTCAAATTGCTCTAAACGCTATGGGACTTAACATCTGAGGTCATGAGTCCCTTCGACTTAGAACTACTTAAACCTAACTAACGTAGCGGCATCACACCCATCCATACCCGAGGCAGGATTCGAACCTGCTACCGCAGCACCAACGCTCTTCCGGACTGAAGCGCCTAGTACCGATCGTCTGAGTTGTGTGAGTAGAACGTACACCAACGAAGAGAGAAGGTAGAAATGCTACTCATCTATGGGGAAAGTAATTTAGGAGAACAGTAATTGCAATCTGTTTTCTTATGTACTGGTACATTTAGTACAGTAGTCGAGTCCTTTTAAATACTGTTGTGTAGAATAGGCATACAGTAAAGGCTGTCCTTCCTACAAATTGCATCGATATAATGTTTCTTTTATTGTTGTTGTTGTTGAAGGTAGTCGCAATGCTACGCAGTCATCCCGATGAATGTTTTCTCGTATAGTTGCGGCGCTTCATAAAACGAGAAGTTTCAACCGACGACAACGCAATCGCTATAGCACACGCACAGACGAAGCTGCTGAAGTTACTGTTCTCGCTTCCGTTGCTATGAATCCACATGTGAGCACACAACAGCTTGAATACGAGATCTGCATCCCTAAAACGAATGCACATCGTATTCTTAGACGTCACCGGTTCCATCCTTACCATGTATACCTACATCGGCATAGATTATGCCAACTTCCTCAGACGAATTCTTCCTCCTGTTCTGGATGAAGTGCCGCTAAGAACCAGAATGCTTATGTTAGGAATAATATGGTGGATTGGAATTCTGAATAAAACTAACCTGCTTTTAGAAAAAAAACTGTATTGCTTCACTTATTGAACATCCCACATATTTTATGAGCTCTCATCGCGCGACACAAGTTTTCACATTTTATTTCCTGTTTAGAAACAATCAGCAACATTACTAATATTTATTGGATGTACGACGCACCACTTATTCGTTCTAAGCTGATACGTTTTGGCTGAGACAGCTTCCATCATTTGATCCCACGAAGCATAATACGAGATCGTTGTTCAACTTAACTTGCCTTTCGATGCTACCTTTAAGAAGCATTCTGAAACACCTGAGGTATCACGGCCGATGTACAACACCAAACCACCTCGAAACAGGTAACTTCTTTCGTATAAACAACGGTAAATCATTATTCATTATTAATTAATTAAAACGTGTATCAATATCTTTCAAATTACTTAGTCTCTGAAAAATTTAATATTTAACTGCCACTGGTTAGCCTTTATTTTTGTATTTTTGTAATGATTTATGTCTCTGTATGTTATTAGCCCTTCTATCCCCATGTCAGCTCAGTTCAGTCAATATGCCATAAACATGATTTGCGTGCGAACAGAAACAACAACCTGTGAGCGTTCCTGAATACTGTTTCTATCCACTGAATCATGCTGGAAATTGTCCTTCAGTGCCATGAGAAATTGTGTAGCTGATAATCTGAGGCAAAAGACACTTAATAATTGTGGCGTATGGCTTGGCTGGACTTTCGCAGTTAGTTTCGACAGTTGCTAGGAGACTGATGGAGTAAATGGGTACTGATTTAATTTGGCAGCTTGACCTGACACTGCGTTCATTTGTCTTTGAGCAGGAGTAAGGTGACAACACTGATGGTGACCATTTGAAATGTAGCAGACACATGCTTTTATTTTGCGCTGAAGGCTAATATTGTATAACGAACAAATGCAGACACCTATCAGTAAACATTGATGCAGGATGTACCCATCGTACGCCTTTAGAAGGCTTGAAATCTGCTGGTGACATTTTGAGTGAGGAGCTTGAATGTCTGTGGAGGCATGGTAGCTCTTCCTTTCTTAAGAACCGAAACCAAAGAAGATAATGAATTTGGACACTGCGGTCTGGAGCGAATTCGACGTTCTAACTCATCGCAAAGGTGTTCCATTTGGATCAGATCGAGACTCTGGGAAGGCCAGTCCGTTTCAAGAATGCTACTGCCACAAACCATTGCCTCACAGATGCTGCTTTGTGACAACGTCCATTGTCAAGCTGATAAAGCCATTGTCTTTGAACAGTTCCTCTACCGTACCCAAGAAAAATAATGCTGTAAATGGGGTTCATATTCTTGCAGTTTCAGATCTTTGTTAAGCGCAATAAGTGGATCATACTATAACCACTACAAACACTCTCATACCGAAACGCACCTCCGTACTTCACGGATAGCACTACACGTGAGGACAGGTAACGTTCTACAGGTATTCGCCAAACTCAGACCCTCCCATCCGGATTGGCATAGGCCATAGTGTGAATCAAAGCTACAAATGACTAGTTTCCTGTCATTCAATATCTAAAGACGTCGTTTTTTGCGTCACTTTGAGCATCGCTTAGCATCGACTACAGAAATGCGTGGCTAATGGGAAACTGCCTCACCATTGCTCCCCTTTCTCTTTAACTATCAACGCATAGCCATTGTGCTAGCTGGATTGATGGTAACATTTTGGAACTCAGGAGCGATTCCTTCCGCTGAATTCTTGCGATTTTTTTCATTCAACCTCAGCAATGATCGACAGTTCCTCTTCGCTGGAATATGAGGTCTGTCTGGTCTTGGTTCACCTATGGTAGGCCTTTCACGTTTCCTCAGCACAGCGACATCACCAACAGTCGACATGGGAAGCTTTGGAAAGTTTGAAATGTCGCTGACATTTATGTAACTCACCTGATGTTCAATGAATAGCCCATGTTTGAAACAACTGAGATGTCCTGACGAGCCGCGCGGGATTAGCCGAGCGATCTGATGCGCTGCAGTCATGGACTGTGCGGCTGGTCCTTAGGTTAGTTAGGTTTAAGTAGTTCAAAGTTCTAGGGGACTGATGACCTTAGACGTTAAGTCCCAGAGTGCTCAGAGCCATTTGCCATTGTTGCAGGATAGTGCCCGCCAACATGGTGCCACGGTTGTTTCCAGTACGCTGCAGATGTTTGCCGGCCGGTGTGGCCGTGCGGTTCTTGGCGCTTCAGTCTGGAACCGCGTGACCGCTACGGTCGCAGTTTCGAATCCTGCCTCGGGTATGGATGTGTGCGATGTCCTTAGGTTACTTAGGTTTAAGTAGTTCTAAGTTCTGGGGGACTGATGACCTCAGATGTTAAGTCCCGTAGTGCTCAGGTCCGTTTG
The DNA here is from genome assembly GCF_023897955.1 of Schistocerca gregaria. Classification (NCBI taxonomy): domain Eukaryota; kingdom Metazoa; phylum Arthropoda; class Insecta; order Orthoptera; family Acrididae; genus Schistocerca; species Schistocerca gregaria. Next base: position 357,152,774 of record NC_064927.1, on the reverse strand, counting down.
AACCGTTTTGCAGATGTTTCGCTGGGGAGCTCTCACATATCTTCCATACTGTCCCGATCTCTCTCCATGTGATTTCCATATTTTTGAGCCCTAAGAAAAGACATGCGTTACCTTCGATTTGATTCGGATGAAGAGCTCCACTCTTGGATATAATCATGCTTCCCATCAAGGTACTGACAGCATTGTCTCACAGTGAAATAAATGTATTAACAGTTATGGCGATTACTTTTGAAACAATAAGCATTATACTTACTTATCTCCAGTCTGCCTCGTTGCCATTTGCTAAAGTACTGAATGGGAGTTCGATTATGTACAGAACGCAGGTAGACATAAGCACTCGCTGTGTGAGAGTGCGTGTATACGCTTGGAAGAAACACACACACACACACACACACACACACACAAACGCGCGCGCGCGCGCGCGCGCGTATTTTACTTGTTTGGCTTAATTTTACCTTTGGTATCGAAGCCGACGCATTTTTGGCGTACGCTGTCCAATCACATTAATGTAACCACCTGTCAAAAACCTGAATAACAACCTTTAGCATCTCGGCCAGCTACGCGAAATGCAGGTGGAAAATCAGTGCGGTTCTGGAAGGTAGCGACAGGAATGTGGAGTCATGCAGACGCTACTGCCGTGGCCAGGTGCGCTAAGTTTCTCGGTTCCCAGCATTACAGAGGTGGTCCTACAGAGTCTCGGTTGAGTTGTAATCGGATAGTTTGGTAGCCATAGGTGTATGGTAAACACAGTTTGGTGCTCTTCGAACCACACACGCACACTGAGAGTTGTGTGGTACGTTGCTTTGTCCTGCTGTAAGATGATGGGCGTTGATGTCGAATATACGCGGTGGTCACATTAGTGTGATTGGACAGTGTATAACTCGAGTCATAGCTAGGGGAGGGAGGATTGCAGGTATCAGTCGACAAAGCGAATTGTAGACCCGGACGTAGCGGTAACTGCCTTGGTGACGTGAGTGCGTGCAGACGCTTCCCACGTCGAAGAAGCACTCGTTGTTCCTCGCAGCGTAAGCACGGGAAGTGATTGAGGAAAATGTCTCAGCGGGAAGACTCGTCTTTGTGGAGAACGTCATTACATTTTCTGACGATGAGGACGAGATAGGTATGGCAGTGCCAACGGAGAATGCGATGGAACGTGCAAGAAAAAACAGTGGAAAGATGGATAACGTAGTGGGGCTGAAGTATCTATCGCAATCAACACGAAGACAAGTGCACACAATTAATATCCCACTGACGATATAGATGCCTGTGTTACTAGGAAGCATATATTACAGTATTGTGTACTACACAAGGAAAGATCAACTTTCATTCATGTAAGTTACAGGCATAGAGCCGACTGATGTTAGGCTTTGATATATCTATTGTAAAGAAAATGACTCAGTAGAGAAACGAAATTAAGTCACAACTTGCTGTGTTACTTAGTTCTGTCAAGAACTGAGCAGTATGTGAAGGAAACTGTTCTCAGAGATTTACTTTGCGTGGTTTTAACTGTGATGTTGGATTATGTAAGCTCAAGAGAACCTGTTTTGCTTCCAAACTTAACGAAAGTAACCACGTCAGAGTTTGGCAACAAACGCCAAAAGAACATAAAACGCGAAAACTCCCGAAATTTAAATAATGTAGGAAATGTGACTTCTGAAATTTTCCCGGCGTATTTGTTCTTCTAATAATTTCCGGGTATGCAGCCGGATCCCGTCGACATTCTGCCACGATATTTCGGCCCAGAGACGTCCGGCCATCATCAGGTGAGTACACAACTACTGAAGAGCCCAGGTGCAGTCGCGGTATTTATACCGATTCTCGCGCACGTGTTGACATGCGCCATGCGCCATGCGCCATGCGCATGTCAACACGTGCGCGAGAATCGGTATAAATACCGCGACTGCACCTGGGCTCTTCAGTAGTTGTGTACTCACCTGATGATGGCCGGACGTCTCTGGGCCGAAATATCGTGGCAGAATGTCGACGGGATCCGGCTGCATACCCGGAAATTATTAGAAGAATGTAGGAAATCACTATAATTTTGATCAGTTATAACTGTAAAAGTTAATAAACTCGCACTTGCTCGTGATTACATCTTGTTGAATGTAAACACAGTACAAGTATATGTCAGCTGGCAGATTCAAAATTCCCAGCTATAGCGTGGCTTGCACCAATAGCGGACGAGTTGCTTAAATGTAGTACTGTCGACGCTCACAATTTAATTGCGGCCACCACAACCTAGGCTGGTTGGCACGTACCACAGCATAACACGTAAATGCGCCTAATAGAAAAACAGTGTTCACAGTTATCAAAACACATCCCTCCAAAAGAATACGTAAAACACATGCAATAACTATTATAATTATAATAAACAGAGATACTAAACAGACAGAGATAGTAAATAGTTAAAGCTCGCCGGCCGCTGTGACAGAGCGGTTCTACGCGCTTCAGTCTGGAACCGCGCTGTTACTACGTTCGCAGGTTCGAATACTGCCCCGGACATGGATGTGTGGATGTGTGTGATGTCCTTAGGTTAGTTAGGCTTCAGTGGTTGTAAGTCTAGGGAACTGATGACCTCATATGTTGAGTCCCATAGTGCTCAGAGCCATTTGAAGTTAAAGCTACAATTAAAGGTGAACTTAAAATTGTCAACATAGTAAACATGCTTCACTGATGTTACATTACATTCTAAGGAAAGCAAATGTTAAGAAAAGTTTATCACAAAAGAGAAACAAATTACATTTGAAACAACATGAAATCTTTTAAGTCTTTATAGGGAGAGAGAGCTTTGCTTTGTTGCTTATCTTCTTGTACACGAAGCGTTGTGACGTCAGCAGCGGCTCGGTGACGCTGGAGGCGTAATTATTGTAGCTCCATTAGCCGTGAAATTACAATGGATGCATCCTCGTTCTCAGAGCATAATTCTCCAGACGGTATTATTATCCGCATGTCATTCTTTTGGTCAGAGGCCGGTAGACGTAATTGTTGCTGTATATATCCACGTTCGTATGTGTACGATTACAGCGTTCTTTACACACATATCTCTTTTTTAAAACAGCATAAAATGCACTTTTACTCGCTGATCGTCCGTTTTTAGGAGTTCCGGTTGTGTAACCACTGTTCTGGAGAAAAACGGCGCCACACGTAACAAGGAGTTTAAAACTCTTCCCGGCGACATTTGAAGTTCTAGCGCGCGGCGGCTCATGAGGTTACACAGGAGATAATAAGTTCGTGCCACTTGGCTGCGTGCAAAACACTTCCATTCTAATCGCGACAGAGTTCATTCGCGTAAGAATTGTCACTGTTGTTTACGAATGTCAACGAAGCTCACAGTGTTCACCAAGTCTAACATTTTGTTCCATAACGGCCACGTTGAAGTTTAGTTTAAGCTGTGACTGAAAAATAGGAATGCAGCCATGAATTTTCGAGCGATTCAGTCTAGCACGATTACACAATGTAAACTAAATATACAGCACTACACTGCACACCTTCTGACTGCCTTCACCGACCGACTGCGAGCTATCGATATCGCTGTCACATCACAGTTCATTCAACAGTGCTGTATATTAAATTTGGTTTCACACAGCGCATTTCACAAAAGCATTACAGAGAAGATAAAACATACATTGACATTTCTGCATGCTCAATTAAAAGAGATTCATATAGCAATATAAACAAAGCAAAAAAGTTTACATTTTATACTACAGAACAGAACAACAAATACTTCTGAACCATCAAAGATATGTGTACAGAGTAAATGAAACAGAGAAAAAAGAGAAAAGATAAATAAAAGGAATATGTCTCATAATTAGCAATATCTTCACATCCTGTATGTTTTTTGACCATTCGATATGGCGGGAGTAGCTGAAGTTTAACATCCACAGCTTTTGTTGCACAAAAATAAAATCCTAGGCTAGCAAAGAAACTCTAATAAAAATATTATGTGTATGGGATTTAGTTTTAAAAAGTGGCCGAATAAACGAATCGTCGTATGTTAACGAGTGGACGTAATAGCTAAAGGAGAAAATGGACTACGAGGGTTAAAACGGGCAGCGCATTATTTAAATGAAAGATGGGTTCATAGGCATTGCACTGCGAGTAAATGTTGACAGAGTGACAGCGTGCAAAGGGAATTCTCAATGTTTAATCCCTATGCAAGCAAACTGTGACGTGGGTTTCGTTCCACAAAGCAAAACTTCGGCTGTTATTCAGAAATGGACAGCATTTTTTTTTTAAGGAAAAGGATAGACATCTAGTTATTTTTAGGACGACGCTTGCGACGGGTCAGGCTCTTATCGCGCAGTTTCCTTTCCCTGAAAGAAAATCCACCTACCTCGTTTCTTAGGTAGTTGCTGCACTCGCCTCTCCTGATAGCAGCTACTGGAAAAATTGCAGAAAAGCAGTGTTGAAGAAACTGCAATTTAATAGCCGCTCACCGGAGGCCGCGATACATGTTTGCTGAAATACAATCTATGAGCAATCTTCCTAAATAAATTGAGTTATTGGAATGGTAGTAATTGTTTACTCAAACGAGAACGCGAAGTTGGTAATTCTATTTAAGCTCTTTATTGTCTTTAAGCCTGATCATCAGCCCGCTAATCTACGTTTGAAGAAAGTTCAGTTCACAATTCTATCCACACTCAAACCCCGCCAGAATTAGCTTTCAAAGTTACGGAATTTACTTAACTGCAACACAGACGATTTTCTAACATACACGTTTGCAGTCGATGTTCAATAATAGTTCGTTTTTTAACGTTAATGCTCGCCATAAGCACTTAGTAAAAGTTTACGAAGTACCGCCACGCTTTTAATTATTAAAGTTACTCGCGTCTTTCGCGGAACGAAAAGTCACAACTCGCTCAAACTCACACTACGCGTTACTGGACTCTTCCAGTCTCAAATCGCACAGTACCGAACCGATGAAGCCGTTTTATGACTTCATTTTACACATTATTCGCGAGGACACATCAAGCATGTCTCTTCTCGATCACAGTTCCTTCGCGACTCCTCATCCACTCGCGACTCACTCTCCTAGTCTGCTAACCGTCCTCGCATCTCATTGGCTCACACATCACACAGCCAATCAGAATTAACTCTTTGGGTGCGCCTCGCGCCAAAATCTAGCACGCACCAGTCATGACTTCTGAATCATTTACGTCATGATTTCTTGTTACACAAAATTTACTGTATAATTTAACAAACCGAAAGGAAAACTAGACTTTACTTTATTTCCAGAAATTATTTAAATACTCGCGAACGTTCTGGCTGCTTGTACAATACCATACACTCTTGGACATCCGACATTCACTAAGATGGGGAACCACTGGCGACTCTGTTCCCACGGTTACATCGTCTGAACACTTGCGAGTTCCAACCTAGATTTTATACACTTGCAAAGAATGGCGAATGTCCCTCTTTCATTCACTCAGGCACACTCATTCACTCTCACCTACTCATATAAAATAACTGTTCACAAAAATTCAAAACATTTATGGTTTTAACAAAGTTATAGGTGAATTTCTAAAAGTAAAATTCTCAAAATAAATACAAAAGCACGGAAGGTGATTTTGTTTCATAGTTGGATGGTCACTGAAGGTGATCTATACATAATGGTATTTATTTAGACTCGAAAATTGTAGAAATTTGCGTTTTCTGTAAGATTTTTCTAATTTCCAAAATATGCAGGTTTCAAAGCTCAAATTTGGATGACTTATTTTTATTCATAACAGAAACTAGTATATTAACTTTTAATTTCCTCAGGTTCCTCAGTTAGAAGTTATTAAAGATGAAAGTTCCACGTTATACACGCGGCTAGTTAGCGCACAGGTCTTACATTCTCACGGTACAGACATGCCATATGGTCGTGACGTCAGACGAACGGACACCGGTAATCTGCCCGCTACAGCACATATGCTAATCTGATGGCTACTTTACAGTCTGTCTACATTTCACAGTAAATATTTGATAGAAAACTGTGCGCTCGCACTAGTTGCGACGCCACACACCTCCTGAGGAAACTAAATTTTTTCATTCATGACAAACTTTTAGTTTTCTAAAAAAATTTCTATTAAAGATTTACTCAAACAGCTATTTAACATTTATAGTTCCTGTACATCAATCATCCACTTATACCTAGGGCTGACGACCTACAAAACATCTTATATCTAAACATGCACTTTTATCATCATTCAAAAAAAAAAATTTTTCAGATTACAAAATTCTATTTACAAATTCCTGAAAGAGAAAACAAACCTAAATACTATCTTGATGTACGTCACACGCACACTAACACTACTATCGCTATGGTGAGCGTCACTTTTTTACCACTTACACTTAAGATTTTGATAGCACTCGTAGTTCGACCGGGTCCTGCTTGGGAGGTCCATTTCAAGTCTCGTGCTACCACCTCTGTTTACTTCGGCGCACCTGAAACATCAGCTGGCCTCAGTTCCCTTTCTAACTGCTACGTCTTAACCTACAGCAGCGATAAATGGCGCTATCTGCTTGACTCTAAAGTCTCATATTTTTGATAAAATTTACTTTACAGTATGTACAATTTTCAAAATTTTTTTTTTTTTAAGTGAAAAGTGAATGCAGTACCGAAGTGGCACATTTACTCTTTAATTACTTCTTCATCTCATAATCAAACAAGTTATGGTTACATAAGAAATACTAAGAAAAACAATTCCTACAAATAGTTCACAAATACATAATAAATCTCCGCCAGCACTGGTGACTCTCCAGTTCCTGTACAATACACAACAATATAAAATATACACAAAATTATCAATATTACAATTCTGTCTCCAGGCAATCTCCTGTAGTCCTGTATCATAAATTAAACACTGAAAAATACATATTTACTTATTCATTTATCAACACTACAATCCTTATACTAATCTCTACGACAAACTTGGGGAGCTTTGTGTGTCTCTGGTCAAAAATGGAATCGATGTCATGGGTACTTTCCTCATCTCACATATCTGGAGTTACTTCAATTTCTTGTCAACATCAGGTTTTCTCTAGTCACATTCGGGTTTAATTTACAACTCTCATACTCATACTTCACACACTCAGGTTAGTATTTGTTAAAGCGTTTCCTACTAATCTGCGAAACCTCGTTACCCATACTTTCTAACATACATCCACCTCCTGAGTTACCAACATTAAGCTTTTTATTTACTCACCTTCGTAGCCTCACTTTTTCCTAATATCGAGCTAGCCAAACACTATGCTCATTCTTTCTCCTTTTCTCACATATTTCTCTTCATTTGACAGTCAGTTCTGCTGCACTGTCCCTTTAACTTAACTTCCTTTACCCCTTTGACAGTCAACCTTGTTGCACTGTACCTTTACTCATTTTACCACTAAATCACCTCCTGAGGCTCTGACTTCATTGAACAGACAGTTTTGCTGTACTGCTCCATTTCCTTTCCTAAACATTAGCTTAATGCTACGTCTTAACATATCGTTCTGTTACTTAACAAACAGCTTCAATGTTCGTCGCCATATTTTCTGAGGCTCTTACATTTCTTAGTTATTTTACCTTTCTAAGGGCATTACTCACACCTTAGGCCAAACATTTACTTTACTGAGACTTATTACTTATCTGAGGTATCTTAATCCTTTTTGATTTTCTCTTCCACTCATTCCTTACGATTAACCTATACTGCACTGAGGTTCTTTCCTACTCATTACTTAAACACTTTATCACTTAAAAACTACGATAGAGAAGAAGGAAAGACGATAGAATTTTAGTTCTGAATGAAAGAAGAGGTAGGTTGACAATACGGAAAAGAAAGTGGAAGAAATATTGTCAAACGACTCGAGACCTAGTGCTCGTCACGCACTTAGCTCTGCAAAGAGTGCAAAGCTCTCTGAGGTATCTACTCCCTCCTGGCCACGTCTCTCTTTTGAACATATCTTTTCAAATCCACAATGTTCCTAAGCCCTAACACCTTATGTGATTTCACAAACTCCAGTCTATAAGCATTTGGGTGAGGCTTCTCTACGATTCTAAATGGGCCCACGTACTCATCGGTAAACTTCTTTGTTTCTGACGTAAGTTTCTTAGATCTTTCCCTAGTTTTCACTAGCACTAGATCCCCTACCTGAAAACTAGTGGGATCAGCTCTTGCGTCATGCCTTCTCTTTCTTTCCAGGGCCTTCTTTCTTATATTAATACGTGCCAGTCTCTCCTTCTCTTCGATGGCTATGTCTGTGAGATTTGGAAACTCGACCAGGTCGAATAAAATATTATTCGGCCTAATGTCACACATTAGCTCTACTATCGGTTGCCCTAAGTACTCTTTATTTATTTTGGGTTCTGCTTCCTCCAATAAATCTTGCACAATTTCTCTCCTTTCGAAGCCTGTCTTTTGGGTGGCAATCACATTCACACTTACAGGGTTTATTTCATGCTTATTATCACCCTCAATTCTAGTGGCAACTCCTACTAGCCTATCCACTATTGCTAAGTCAAAACATTTTTCCAATGTTTCCCCCTCTTTCTCATTAACCTCCTTTTCTACGACCCTATCCAAGGCGTCGTCATTAACCTCTACCTCCTCCTCTAATCTATCCTCTTCTTCGTAACTATCTACAACATCAATTATCTTATCAAGCACAGTCACAACCCTGCCATTATTACTGTTCTCACCCCTATCCGACAGCTCTTCATTAGTTTTACTGTGCATAATGTCTTTCTGATTATTACCCTTATAACTAGTACTTAGTTCTTCAATAAGTGGCTTCTTATGATTATTCTTCCAGTTAATTGGTTCATTAACCTCCACTTGACTTAAAGCTACTATCTCTGTCTGTTTTACGTTATCCTCCCTAAATTTTGTAGCAACAACATTTATGTTAGGTGGTCGTTCAGGCTGCTTTCTTATGAATGGTTTTGCCAGCGGATTTAACTTTAAACGCTGTTGCCTACGATCGCCAGCACACTCGTAGACAATTAATGGTTTTCCGAGCGCGGTGCGTCATCACTATGCCTCCAGCTGACCGTCTCACCTCCTGACATCTGTCGGCCGCTGTCATACTGCTCGCGTTCATTGAACCTGTTAACATATGTTCTTCCTCTACCACGTGAACTGCCACGGTATCCGCCGCCTCTCTGAACACCCATCCTATTAATGTTTACATCCGCGCGATTGTCATTCTGCCTAGCAGGCGGGCGATGCTCCCTCCTCATGTTTTCTTCTTCTTTTTGGACGGATTCAACCCTTTCTAAATACTGTACGAACTTGTCAATGTTATCTCGGGGCGCAGATATGATCTTAGTTTTCCAGTTCCACGGTAGCTTATTTTCTACCCCTAATATGATCTGTTCTGTTTCTAACTTATTACTAAGGTAGGACAGAGTTGTTACCCACCTTTGAACAAATCGTTTGATGCCCTCTCTCTTGGGGTCATACTTCTCTCCCGACCAGAACCGATTAAGAACATCCATCTGCTTTCTCTTTCCCCAGTATTCCTCAAAGAACGCTAATTTAAATTCTGACAATTTCGCGTATTTTTCAGAGGCTAAATTCCCCCATACTCTGGCCTCTCCCATCAAATTTGAAGTGATAAAGCCTGTCTTTTGTTTATCGCTCCATACTTTCGGCAAAACGTCTTCAAAATCGTTCCAAAATTCTCTGGGGTGCATGTTCTTACTTGGGTCAAATTTTAAAAACTGTCTGTGGGTAACATACGCAACCTCGGTAGATTCAATTATTCCACTGGAAATTATACTACCACTATGGTTAGAAACACACTGTTCTACTTTGGTTAGTCTGCATTCATGCCCACAAAGTTGCTCATTCACACTTTCACTGAAATGGCTTATGTGAGTCTCTAAATTATTGACCTTATTTACAACTTGCTCTCCAAGTTTCTCACACCGAATTTTGGTATCATTTACTTTACATTCTAAGGCGGCATGATTAATTTCATTGGAATTCTCTACCACTTTTATGTGCTCACATACTTTATCTAATTCTGCATCAATATGGGATTTAAATTGCTGTTGATCCTCAGTAACCTGTTCGATTCGTGTCGTCAATTCACTTTGCACTTGAACAATATTTTCTATACATTCTAGTTTAACCTGCTGTATTTCAACATTTACTTTACTACTGAGCACTGCTAAATCTTGCTTCCAACAGTCTCTGAGATCGGATATTTTGGAATCTAAATCAGCGCCCATTTTAGTCATCTCATTACTTAAATCAGATCCTAATTTAGACATTTTTGAATCCATTTTACTTGACATATTAGTTTCCATTTGTGACATATTAGTTTCCAATTTTGATATACTGGAATCCATTTTACTTGACATATTGGAATCCAACACGTTCATCTTAGTTAATAGATTCATCAGCATACTGGCGACATTATCCTTCGCCCCCTCATTTGCTGATACAATGTCCCTATTAACATTAACTACCGGCATGGGTAACTGTAACTCACTGGGCACTGACATATTTGGATCTGACTCCAAACTATAATTAACATAGGATGAATCAGTCAAACTACTACTGAAATTGGGTTGAGACACGTCTAAACTAAAATTCATGGGGTCATTTTCCCCTGTCTCCATCCCACTATCACAACTTAGTTCCGCCTTTTTGTCACTTGGTTGAAACTCAGCCATTTTTCTCAGTTTGACTCCACAAACACACAAAGTTTTCAAAAGCACTGTACTTAACTTTGTGCTTCGGCGTGCTGCGTTGCTGCTAGATGAAACTGCGGGTCCGTTCACCATACACTGCAATGCTGTACCAGTTTCCGGGCCCCCGCTCGAATCAGCGCTGCCAACTGCCACTGCTGTCGTCGCCTCTGCGTAGTCTCCGTAGCTCGTCGTCTGCCAGACGCCGTCGTAGACTGCTATTCCAATCGGCGCGTAGTCACCGAAAAATTCTTCCGTTCCGTACAACACATTACAGTTCACGGACACTTTCACTGTCCTTCCTATTCACGTGGCGATATCAATTTGTACGCTACACAGTTCCTACACATAGCGAGCACTTCTGTATTGTCCGGTAATTGTCACTACTGCTTTTTTTGAAATTCACTGGAATTTACTATTTTTATTTCCCGGCCGATGCACCACTTGCGACGGGTCAGGCTCTTATCGCGCAGTTTCCTTTCCCTGAAAGAAAATCCACCTACCTCGTTTCTTAGGTAGTTGCTGCACTCGCCTCTCCTGATAGCAGCTACTGGAAAAATTGCAGAAAAGCAGTGTTGAAGAAACTGCAATTTAATAGCCGCTCACCGGAGGCCGCGATACATGTTTGCTGAAATACAATCTATGAGCAATCTTCCTAAATAAATTGAGTTATTGGAATGGTAGTAATTGTTTACTCAAACGAGAACGCGAAGTTGGTAATTCTATTTAAGCTCTTTATTGTCTTTAAGCCTGATCATCAGCCCGCTAATCTACGTTTGAAGAAAGTTCAGTTCACAATTCTATCCACACTCAAACCCCGCCAGAATTAGCTTTCAAAGTTACGGAATTTACTTAACTGCAACACAGACGATTTTCTAACATACACGTTTGCAGTCGATGTTCAATAATAGTTCGTTTTTTAACGTTAATGCTCGCCATAAGCACTTAGTAAAAGTTTACGAAGTACCGCCACGCTTTTAATTATTAAAGTTACTCGCGTCTTTCGCGGAACGAAAAGTCACAACTCGCTCAAACTCACACTACGCGTTACTGGACTCTTCCAGTCTCAAATCGCACAGTACCGAACCGATGAAGCCGTTTTATGACTTCATTTTACACATTATTCGCGAGGACACATCAAGCATGTCTCTTCTCGATCACAGTTCCTTCGCGACTCCTCATCCACTCGCGACTCACTCTCCTAGTCTGCTAACCGTCCTCGCATCTCATTGGCTCACACATCACACAGCCAATCAGAATTAACTCTTTGGGTGCGCCTCGCGCCAAAATCTAGCACGCACCAGTCATGACTTCTGAATCATTTACGTCATGATTTCTTGTTACACAAAATTTACTGTATAATTTAACAAACCGAAAGGAAAACTAGACTTTACTTTATTTCCAGAAATTATTTAAATACTCGCGAACGTTCTGGCTGCTTGTACAATACCATACACTCTTGGACATCCGACATTCACTAAGATGGGGAACCACTGGCGACTCTGTTCCCACGGTTACATCGTCTGAACACTTGCGAGTTCCAACCTAGATTTTATACACTTGCAAAGAATGGCGAATGTCCCTCTTTCATTCACTCAGGCACACTCATTCACTCTCACCTACTCATATAAAATAACTGTTCACAAAAATTCAAAACATTTATGGTTTTAACAAAGTTATAGGTGAATTTCTAAAAGTAAAATTCTCAAAATAAATACAAAAGCACGGAAGGTGATTTTGTTTCATAGTTGGATGGTCACTGAAGGTGATCTATACATAATGGTATTTATTTAGACTCGAAAATTGTAGAAATTTGCGTTTTCTGTAAGATTTTTCTAATTTCCAAAATATGCAGGTTTCAAAGCTCAAATTTGGATGACTTATTTTTATTCATAACAGAAACTAGTATATTAACTTTTAATTTCCTCAGGTTCCTCAGTTAGAAGTTATTAAAGATGAAAGTTCCACGTTATACACGCGGCTAGTTAGCGCACAGGTCTTACATTCTCACGGTACAGACATGCCATATGGTCGTGACGTCAGACGAACGGACACCGGTAATCTGCCCGCTACAGCACATATGCTAATCTGATGGCTACTTTACAGTCTGTCTACATTTCACAGTAAATATTTGATAGAAAACTGTGCGCTCGCACTAGTTGCGACGCCACACGCTCTATAAGAGCAGTGTTCTTTATACTGTTTTGTATTACGATAAGAATCAGATAAAACTACCTTCCCCTCGTTCGCTAAAGCGTTAAATACAGACCTGGCTGGTCAGGAATCACACACCTTATTAGCCAGATATAAGAAAATTCGAACTTAGGGCGTTAGTTGAAGAGGACCGACATTCAACTGTTTCCTTCATCGCCAAATTTTGCAAGAGGATAATTCGTTCTCCTCTGGTTGCTGCGATACGTGATCTTATCGAACGTATCCCGTTACCTATCAGCCGACATAAATACGGGGTGTACCCAAGCCTTCACCGTTACACTGCGGACGCTTTCAGTGAGGTGTCTGGACGTTTCTGGAGGAATGGCAGCCCATTCTCTCTGGTGAGCCGAACCCAGAGAAAGTAACGATTTTCGATACTGGGACCTGGAGGGAAGACGACACTCTAGCTCATCCCATAGTTATTCCACTAGCTTCAGATCCGGTTTGTGGGCACTCCACGTCAGTAACGTTATTGTCCACAAACCACTGCCTCACAGACGCTGTTTTATGACGCAGTGCTTTGTTATACTGTTACAATCAGTGTCGCCGAAATGTTCGCCTACTGGGTGCAATGCATAATTCCGTAAAACGTGTTCATGTCCTTCCGCATTTGGCCTTTTCTTAAGCTCAATTATTGAAACACACCCTAACGACAAAAAATTCCCCCGTACCGCAACACCATCTCCTCCGATCTTCACTGTTGGCACTGCACATAACGGCGGATAACATTCGCCAAATCTACAGTCTTTCCTAGAACTGCCACAGGATTTAGCATGATTCATCACTCCGAATAACTCCTTTCCAGTTATCCGCTGTCTAGTGGCATCACTCTTTACTCAACCTCAACCGTCGATTATCACTGATTACAGAATTGTGTGGCTTTTGAGGAGGAACATTGTATACCGTTATTTTTAATCTCCTGAGTACACCCATTGTGTTACCTGGACTGCCGGTAGCACTTCGTAGCACACGACGGATTCCTTCCACTGTTGCCATTTGTCAACCACCCTCCGAAATGTCCGACGGTTCTAGTCGTCAGTACGTGTGGTCTGGCTGGTCTTGATTTAGCGGTGGGTGTTCCTTCGCGTCTCCAATCCACAGTCACATCACTGATAGTCGACTTTGGAAGATTTAGAAGGGCTCAAATTTCCCCATGGATTTTTTACTCAAGTGACATCCAATGACTTTGCCCAACTTCGAAATCCCTGAGGTCTCCTGACCAGTCCATTCTTCTGTTACTGTTCCTCTAATGGTAACACATACTCCTCGTCTTCTTTCATCATGGCGGTTGTGTGTCTCATAACAACTAGTGGTCGATTCTGTGATGCAGTCATCCAGCCGGAGTGGCCGTGCGGTTCTACGCGCTACAGTCTGGAGCCGAGCGACCGCTACGGTCGCAGGTTCGAATCCTGCCTCGGGCATGGATGTGTGTGATGTCTTTAGGTTAGTTACGTTTAATTAGTTCTAGGCAACTAATGACCTCAGAAGTTAAGTCGCATAGTGCTCAGAGCCATTTGAACCATTTTTTTGTGGTGCAGTCGATAGGCATAGCGCTGGCGCCTACTAGCACACCACAAAGATGCTCCTTGCTATCGGAACATCGCTTACTACACCAATGAGATGGAGTATGCAGACACAATAGCACCTTTCTCAGCAATCATATACAACCACTCCCTTAACGAAAGGTCTGTTCCTAAAGACTGGAAAGTAGCACAGGTCACATCAATATTCAAGAAAGGAAATAGAAATAACCCATTGAATTACAGACGAATATCACTTACCTCAATTTTCAGTAGGATTTTGGAGCATATACTGTACTCGAACATTATGAATCACCTTGAAGAAAATGACTTACTGATACATAACCAACACGGATTCAGAAAATATCGTTCTTGTGCAACACAGCTAACTCTTTAGTCCCATGCATTAATGAGTGCTGTCGACAAGGTATCTCAAATCGATTCCATATTCCTACATTTCCAGAAAGCTTTTGATACCGTTCCTCACAAGCGAATATTACTCAAATTGTGTGCATATGTAATATCGTCTCAGTTCTGTGACCGGATTCGTGATTTCCTCTCAGAGAGGTCACAGTTCGTAGTGACAGACGGTAAATCATCGAGTAGAGCAGAAGTGATATCTGGCGTTCCGCAAGGTAGTGTCATACGTCCTCTGCTGTTCCTGATTTCCGTAAATGATCTAGGTGATACACTGAGCAGCCCCTTTAGATTTCTTGCAGATGACGCCGTAATTTACCGTCTAGTAAAATCACCAGACAATCAATTCCAATTACAAAATGATCTAGAGAAAATTTCTGTATGGTGCAAAAAGTGGCAATTGGCACTAAACAAAGAAAAGTGTTAGGTCATCCACATGGGTACTAAAAGAAATCCGATAAATTTTGGGTATACGATAAATCGCTCAAATCTAAGGGCTGTCAATTCGACTAAATACCTAGGAATTACAATTAGTAGCAAATTAAATTGGAAATATCACATAGATAATATTGTGGGGAAGGCGAAACGAAGACTGCCCTTTGTTGGCAGAACACTTAGAAGATGCGACAAACCCACTAAAGAGACAGCCTACATTACACTTCTCCGTCCTCTGCTGGAATATTGCTGGGCGGTGTGGGATCCTACACCAGGTAAGATTGACGGAGGACATCGAAAAAGTGCAAAGAAGGCAGGTCGTTCCGTGTTATCATGAAATAGGGGTGAGAGTGTCACTGATATGATACGCGAGTTGGGGTGGCAGTGACTGAAACAAAGGCGGTTTTCTTTGCGGCGAGATCTATTTACGAAATTTCAATTACCAACTTTCTCTTCCGGATGTGAAAATATCTTGTTGACATCCACCTACGTAGGGAGAAATTATCATTATAATAAAAAAAAGAGAGAAATCAGAGCTCGAACGGAAAGATTTAGGTGTTCCTCTTTCCCAGGCGCCATTCGAGAGTGGAATGGTAGAGAAATAGTATGAACATGGTTGTATGAACCCTCTGTCAGGTACTTAAGTGTGAATTGTAGAGAAAGCGAGTAGATGTAGAAGTAGCAAGACATGCCCACAAAAGTTCTCCGCGCCATCTCGAAACAGACCGACGTATGGACACGAGGTCAGTTCTACTCCAGGCTATGTTCGTCAATGCCTACCCAACTGCAAGCAGCGATAAAAGTACAGCATCTGCCGACAACAGAGGTAGAGACTAGCAGTTAGACTCTTCAAGTTAACCTGCAAGTAACTATACATGTTTGTGGACTTTGAAGAGTACTAAGAGAAAGAGTTTCTACTGAACAGTGCTTCGCGTTATATTACCAACATCAGCACTAGTGTTAGACTGGTCCCGTCTATGTGTAGGGCAATACACTGATCAGCCAGAACATTACGGCCACCTACCAACTTCCATCACCTGGATGATGATTTGAAAATGGGTCTCAGCCAAGACTAGTAGTCGAATGAATAAAAAGTAAAAATTTGCGACTTTTTCATTCTACTGATCATGACCACCTACCTAATAGCTGGCATGTCCACTTTTGCAACGGATAATAGCGGCGACGATCATGGCATGGAAGCAACGAGGCCTTGGTAGGTCGATGGAGGGAGTTGGCACCACATCCACGCCCACGAGTCACTTGCTTCCCGTAAATTCCTGGGCTGGTGGCGTAGAAAGTTCAGTCACATCCCAAATGTGTTCGATGGGTTCAGATCTGATGAGTTGGGGGGCCACCACGTTTTGGAACTTGCCACTGTCTACCTCGAACCACTCCATCACTCTTCTGCCCTTGTGTCATGGCGCACTATCTTGTTCCAATATGTCACTGCACACGGGAAACGTGATCGTCGTGGAGGGGTGTATGTGGCCTGCAACCTGTATGCGATACTCATTAGCCGCCAAGGGGCCTTTAACGAGCTCCACTGGACTCATGGATACCTAAGTTAATGTTTCCCAGAGCATAATAGAGCCGTCGCCAACTTGTCTTCTCTGTATAGGAATCAAGGAGCTGTTACCCTGGAATATGACGGATTCTCGATCTCCGATCGACACGATGAAGAAGGTATCGGGATCCATCAGACCATGCAATGCTCTGCCACTGCGTCAAAGTTCTGTGCCGATGGTCACGTGCCCGTTTCAGTCGTAATTACGGATGTCGTGGTGTTCACGTTTGCTATGCATGGGTCGTCGGTTACGGAGGCCCATCGTAAGGAGTGTTCGTCGTACTGGGTATTCAGATACACTTGCACTCTACCCAGCATTAAAGTCTGACATTAGTTTCGACATATTTCACCACCTGTCACGTTTTACCAGTCTGCCCAGCCTACTATGCCGACATCTCTAATGAGGGGTGGTCGCTCAAACCCCACGTCGCTTGGTTTAGTCTGGAACCGAGCGATGGCTACTGTCGCAGGTTCGAATCCTGCCTCGGGCATGGATGTGTGTGATGTCCTTAGGTTAGTTAGGTTTAAGTAGTTCTAAGTCCTAGGGGACTGATGACCTCAGATCTTAAGTCCCATAGTGCTCAGAGCCATTTGAAGCCAACCCACGTCTCTTGGACGTGGTTTCACCTTGATGTCGCCAAGTTTAGAAGAAACTTGCCACACCACTCTTTGAACAACCAACAAGTTGTGCAGTTTCCGGAATGCTCGAGCCGAGCCTCCGGGCCATTAAAATCTGCCGCCGGTCAAACTCAGATACATCGCGCGCCTTCCCCATTCCACTCACGGACGGCATGCTTACCGATACTACATGCGCGGAACGCTTATCCGACTAGCAGTCATTCCTCTCCAGGTGACGCTGCTATGGCCTGGACGAGTTTATATCGATAGCAGGCAGATAGTCGTACTGCTCAGGCTAATTAGTGTAAACATATCTACGCTCTAACCAGATTTCACAGCAAAGGGGACGTTGTATTACAAAAGATAAGTGATCATTTTGACTATACATATACTCGTATTTCAATTCTTAGATTTTACGCGTGCAATATTCATGTCGTTTATCACTTGTTAACAATCGGATTCATTTGTGACAACCCGTCACAATAAATTCTGCATTACACACGGTTGTCCGGATACCTGTTATCACAAAGAATATAATCTAGACCTAAGATCGCCGGCCGCTGTGGCCGAGCGGTTCTAGCCGCATCAGTGCGGATCCGCGCTGCTGCTACGGTCGCAGGTTCGAATCCTGCCTCGGGCATGGATCTGTGTGATGTTCTTAGGTTAGTTAGGTTTAAGTAGCTCTAAGTCTAGTGCTTAGAGCCATTTGAACGATTTGAACCAGACCTAAGTTCATAAAACTGGTGCAGAATCTCGCAATGATCCACAGTCGTGATGTACATTTCCGAGCGGAAAAGAATGGCTGATGCTTTTTCTGCTGTAACACCAGAAGATGGAGGAAAGCGATGTGTATAATGTTAACAATGTTATGATGAGTTCAGGAGGAGAGGTGCTTTGATGGGCGCGGAAACTGAAAATACAAAGTCATTCGGCATCGCCGAGACCGAAGAATCGTCATTATCGTCCGCTCCCGAAACGAAACGAATCGAAATACATAGCTGAGAAAAGATTGCCCCATCACCGTGGGAGGTAATTCTACGCATATTACCAGCGAACTGTCATGAGAAGCCAAGTTAAGGCAAATACACTGTACGTCTTGCTTCTATTCTTGTGGAAAAGGGTGTTTAATTATTAATCGGTCTTAAGTGACTTTTATTCCTTTGAAAATAGCCAAGTCGACATTAAGAAGAGCATTTGTGAGTAGACGTGCAGCGTATTACAGCGCATTGCTTGCAATGACGTCCGCTGCTAATGCACGTACG
This sequence comes from Schistocerca gregaria, assembly GCF_023897955.1. Lineage (NCBI taxonomy): Eukaryota > Metazoa > Arthropoda > Insecta > Orthoptera > Acrididae > Schistocerca > Schistocerca gregaria. The sequence goes on along the minus strand of NC_064927.1, from coordinate 357,134,087 downwards.
TATGACGGCGGTCCATTAGGAGGTAAGCCGGTTCGAAACCTGGCGGTGGATGAAATTTTCACTCCCAGTACTTAGCTGGCAAGGGGAGGAGAGGTTACGTAAAGTACCTGATCACATGGCCTGGCGTCATGGTCCCGGATTAAATTACAAACCTCTCCGCAGTGCCTCGTGAAGTGAGGGCTTCTGACTCTGTTGATGGTGATCCGTCCATGGGATGGGGACGTCCCCTTTGGTGATATTGGAAAGGAGCGTCATGCAACATAAACGTAACGCGTCTATTACATTAACCCAGAATCTACAATTTCGCATACAAACCCAGTTTTCATATCCCGTGGGATATCGCAGCCAACAATACCATAAGACATTTACATTTCTTTTACATATAAGACTACTGGAGTAGCCGCTATTGCTGCCTCCGTTTGTTGTTTCTGTGGGGCAAATGCGGTGGTGCAGCTGTCTGGTCTGGTCTTCAGTTATATTTCCTCGGTGTTACGCTACTTATATTGTCGATGTCAGAGTCTGCATTTTTAAGGCATGTGATAGTCACAAGTATAGTGAGAACGTAATTGTGAAAAAGTCATTAGACAATAAATTACAGGCAACTGGACTTTCGTGATTTGTCACAAGCATTTGACTGCGTTAGTTACATCTTTGTGGTATCACAAGAAATTTTTGGGGACTGTTTCAAACCTTGTCAGTCCAACTGGAAACAGTTCCTGTAGTACGCTATCAATTTCCATCCCGATCGCAACTGACTGCACGTGATGCCCTGTATGTTTTCATGTAAGTGCATTTTTTTCTTGTGTGTATTAATGACCTTTCAATACTAACATTTCCAGATGCTAAGTCTGTTTTGTTTGCAGATTCTACAAATACTACGATAACTTTAGCATAAACAATCCGAACTCGTGCCCCGTCTCTAATGAAATCGTAGTTGACGGGATGTAAGACGTTAATCGTCCTTCCTTCCTTCACACGAACAGTTACCTGCATCGGGATTCAATTCCCCATCATCGTGAAATGCGGGTTGTCTCAGAACTTTTGCAGATAGAGTGAGGAACATCCGCGAACCAGAGCCCCTCGGTGCCGAACTGCAATATCTGATCTATGTGTTGCTGATTAATGGGTATAAGTACACTGAAATAAGGTCGCCACGTAATGATCATAGCTATGTACTGCCGTCTGCAAAATCCAAAATTTGTCTACAGTTCATTAAAGACGTTACTGACCGCACAAGGAAGCCCTTGGAAAAACTGACGACACATAGAGTCGACCAAGGACGCTAGCAAACCGTTGGAGCAAGCAGGAATTTACAAGACACCACGTGTACACGGGTACAATAGGAACTGTGCTCAAAGACTGGAAGAACTCAAGGGCAACTTTAGGAGAGAATCACATAAATCAACGGTGGTGGAGCACAGCTTGCAGGTAGGAGACCATCAAATTCGATTTGGTAAGACTCAGGCTGCCACGAGCGTACGCTACGGTTTGCTAATCAGAGAGGTCATGTTGTTGTTGTTGTCTTCAGTCCTGAGACGGGTTTGATGCGGCTCTCCATGCTACTCTATCCTGTGCAAGCTGCTTCATCTCCCAGTACCTACTGCAGCCTACATCCTTCTGAATCTGCTTAGTGTACTCATCTCTCGGTCTCCCTCTACGATTTTTACCCTCCACGCTGCCCTCCAATGCTAAATTTGTGATCCCTTGATGCCTCAAAACATGTCCTACCAACCGAGCTCTTCTTCTAGTCAAGTTGTGCCACAAACGTCTCTTCTCCCCAATCCTATTCAATACCTCCTCATTAGTTACGTGATCTATCCACCTTATCTTTAGTATTCTTCTGTAGCACCACATTTCGAAAGCTTCTATTCTCTTCTTGTCCAAACTAGTTATCGTCCATGTTTCACTTCCATACATGGCTACACTCCAAACAAATACTTTCAGAAATGACTTCCTGATACATAAATCTATATTCGATGTTAACAAATTTCCCTTCTTCAGAAACGCTTTCCTTGCCATTGTTACGTGATCTATCCACCTTATCTTCAGTATTCTTCTGTAGCACCACATTTCGAAAGCTTCTATTCTCTTCTTGTCCAAACTAGTTACCGTCCATGTTTAGGGAATATTTAAACCGTCAGTAGTTTTAATTGGAAGAAGAAGAGCGCAAAACTGAAAGGTAGCTGAAGAATATGTGTAATAATAGCCAAACGCCGGGAGATACCAATAGTTTACGGTAACAACCGACAACGGCCAATTGTGCTCCAGTTTTGAAAACGTGGCCTCACAACTCTGCGCCCCAACAACAAATACGGGCCTGAGCGAACGTCTGTGTGACTTCAGCAGTGTAGTGTTACTGCTGGTCGATACAAACACATAATTCGTGAGGCCTGTATTACATTGTAAAAGATCTTTGACAATAAAGTTTGTCAAAGATTTCGTGTAACATCTATGGCCGAACTACTTTAGTGGAGTCATTAACACAATGGTAAAATTTTTCGTCACAGTTGTTTAGGAATGGATGATGAACAGTTAATCATCTGTGCAACAGCGTATGTAGATGGTGAGCGGGTTGGCTGAAAAGAAAGAAACATGAAAACGACTGTGAGTGATACCGTGGATTGTGGGAGAAGATACTCAAAGGGGTCACCAGAATTTGCATCGTGAGCTATAGTATGAGGACGTAAATAACGACGAAAATAATTTGACAATGTTTGAACAAACAATTCAATCTGCCATCGTTAAAGTGGCTACTCATGTTTGCATACACAGTATTTAAGAAACGTCGTTACTGAATGTCAGTCATCTTAATCGACGTTTTTGGAACGCCTGAAACTGTGTCATTAGTGGTTTGTATAATGAGGCACTGCACTGCATTAGCTTTGCATGATAATATGAAGCGTTTAGAGAATTTATTCTCATTATCAAGAAGAAATATTCACGGACGTTTGCATCTCTGGCCCAGCAGTTGAGTTGCAAATGGATCAAATGGCTCCAAGCACTATGGGACTTAAAATCTGAGGTCATCAGTCCCCTTGAGTTATAACTACTTAAACCTAATTAACCTAAGGACGTCACACACATCCATTCCCGAGGCTCAATTCGGATCTGCTACCGTAGCAGCCGCGTGGTTCCGGACTGAAGCGCCTACATCCACTAGACCACAGCGGCCGGCCTCAGTTGACTTTTTATGGTTTACTTCAACCGGACAGATTTTTTATTCGATTTTCCGAAACATCACATAAAATACCTATGTAAATATTTGTACTATAGTGAAAATAAATACTTGCCAAACATCGAGGAAATCATGAAAAATACGTAAATCATGCAGCGTTTCATTATTTGAATCACGAACGCTATTTTTGCTGAAGATCATCCCACGGTCAGGTTAATAGTTTTAGCATCAGGCAAAAGCTGTTCCAGCTTACAGTGTAGTACTCGAATCCTACAGTGTACCATTTTATATCTTGTTCCAGAAACGTAAGAACTAATATAAAAATCACCTAATGAGGAATTTATGAAGGTTAAGTTACTTAGAGTACAAATAAATATATTCATTTCAATTATGTACTCTTTGAACACACTTTGCTTTTCACATTTCCATTTCTTTCCACATCCTTTCCTTCTAAACGTAAGCTTAACACCATTCACAGTGCGGTCACTTCGACTGCATCTGATTGCTGCAGCTACGTCTTTATAAGTTTCAAACCACCTATTATGGGTTTTGTAGACAGCCTGCTCTGTATTACGAAGAATTTCGTATTCTTCACACTTTGGAATGATTACTGTGGTGCCAGCCACGCACCAAAGCAACCTTTATACAGTGGTGGACTCTGGTCAAAGATAGGTCTTCACTCTAACTATAAAAGATATTCGATAAAATCTTCCCAGTTATATTGTAAGAGGTTTGACCAAAGTGCTTTGATAAATATTTATCGTTGGCCAAGAACACTACATCGCTGCCGTCATATAGACGTGCGGCCTGCCCTGTACTTATCATTGGCCTCTCCTGTGTGCGAGCAGCGTGTTAAGGCGTGAAAGGCGTGACTGAGGTCGTGTACCAGAGCTAAGAGAAGCTGGACGTTCCTTCCGCGATGTTACAGAAAGACTAGGCAGTAATACAGCCACTGTGCGTGACTGCTGGCAGTGGTGGTCACGAGAATGGACGATCGCAAAAAGACCGAGCTCCGGACGGCCACGTGACACTAGGGAGAGGGGAGACAATCGTGTTTGCCGCATGACTCTGGCGTATCGTATTGCATCTGCAACACAGTTTGAGCAGCGGTTCGCACGTAAGTGACATAGCGAACTGTTACAAATCGGTTACTTCAAGGACAACTCTGAGCCAAACTCTTAGTAGCGTGCTTTCCACTGATCCCAAACCATCGCCAATTGCGATTTCAATTGTGCTCATTGGAGGATAGGGTGGAGGTCTGTTACGTTTTCTGATGATAGCTGGTTCAGTCCCGGTGCCAGTGATGGCCGTGTGTTGGTTACAAGGACAGTTTAGGGCCTGCAACCAACCTGTCTGCGTGCTAGACACACTGGAGCTACATCTCAAGTTATTGTCCGGGTGCGATTTCAAATGACAGCAGCAGCACTCTCGTGTTTATCCCACGCATCCTGACTGCAAACCTGTCCGTCAGTCTGGTGATTCCACCTGTTGTGCTGCCATTCTTGATCAGCATTCAGGGGATTGTTTCCCAACAGGATAACGCTCGTCCACATAACGCTGTTGTAACCCATCATGCTCTATAGAGTGTCGACATGTTGCCTTGGTCTGCTCGATCACCAGATCTGTCCTCAGTCGAAGACACATGGGATATCATCAGACGATAACTCCAGCGTCAGCCAAAAATAGCATTAATCGTTCCTTTATTAACCGACCAAGTGCAAGAGGCATCGTACTACATCCCACAAAATGACTTCCAGTAGCTGTTCAACACATTGCATTAAAAATTGTGGCGGTTACACCGGTTATTAAAGCACCGGCATTTCACGTTCGCAATGGCTTATTTCGCGCTACCAATAACGAGTGATCTTGCAATGCCAGTCACTTAAATATGTTACCTAGTCAAATGTATTGCCGAAAATTCATTACTCTACATTAATTATGTTTTGGTGTTGCGATTTTTTTCCGTGAGCATATTTAGATTTTATGCATACGTAAGATCACATCCTCTTTTTCAGATCAACATTTTGTATTGGCTATGGACAGGTGTTGTTATAAACTGCATTCTGTATCAATAGACAGTAACTTAAATTCGATGGTAAAGTTGAAAGCATAATATATATGTGTAACAAGAAATAGTTTTTTAATCACTCGCATAATAACGGGCTATTACTGTAAAAAATAGAAACTGTAACAAACGTTATGCCCTTAGGACTTGTTTGTAAACTAAGTGGAAAACATTTATAGATGTATACATAATTTTTTTCTTCTGAATGGCATTTTGCACAAGCACTTAATACAACTAGGAATTATTTCTGATGTAGTGTTGATATTTTGCTGAGATACTTGCGAGGTTGTAGCTCTCTAAATTACCGAATAACATCCTCCTAACCTAGATCTAGAGTGAATATAGTAAACATTACTGTCTGAGCAATAACATTTTTAACCAGTAAAAAATAAAGGGTACTCTACGTTAAGCTTTTAGCAGCAACTCAGTAACCTCTTTTTCGTTTCTCGACCCCCCCCCCCCCCTCCATTCATCCGCCCCACCTTCTGAATTTTTAAGAATGTAACATACTTCACGATCTCAGTACCTCCATCATCTTTCTACATTATATTTGGCGTACACTACGTGCTGAAGTAGTCTCCCCTGCTTCGTAAAGTTAATATTTTTATTCTCTTAATCTTGCAGCAGTTTTGTGAAAAAAAGTGTGAGAGAACTGCTAGTGTGTTAAACATAAAAGTTATCTAATAGAATTTTTTATCGCATCCAAGTGAATTCCGATAGTATTTTTACTTTATGTTGGTGAGTAACTATTATTGTCGCTATTTTACGTAAATTCCGATCGTCTCTCTCGTACATACCAGCCACATTTTACTAGCGTTCAGCCCGATGTACCCACGGTGATAATATAATGTGATCTATACCATTCTAAGAAGAAGTGAAACCGAGATCTGGCCAAGGTAAAAAAAAGAAACAAACACATAAATACGACCACTTCGGTTGCTGTCGTTAGTTACAAGAAACAGCAGAGCTTGGAAGAAAGCGTTACGCTTTGTTGGATGGAAACAGAGATTAAACAAGCGGAATGAGGAGATTAGGGCGTAATAGCTTCTACCATAAAGACTGTAAGATCTTTGCTGAGTGTTTGATGTCCTTTCCCTTTCTTCTCCCAGATTATAATCTTAACTGCTGACAGAAGTTCACTGGGCTGAAAATACGCGGTCTTTGCTGAAGGTTCTGTCTCTAATTATGTGGCCTCTGCGGTGCAGAACAAAAGGTTACTGAAAACAAGCGTCGTCCAGCAGTATCTCAAAAGTCCTGCAACTATAATTATTGTGAATGGGTGAGATAAAGTTGTATTGTAAGCTACGACGATTGATTAAATTCCACATTCCCGCTTCGCCAAAGAAATATTAAATTGCAAAGCAGCTGCTTAATGTTCTGCTCACAAGTTGTAAATTGTAACAAGAGCGTTTTCCAGTTTACAAAAATCAAAGTAACGAGTTTGTTTCAGATTTATTTACGACTAGTTGACAAACCTGGCATTGCAGTGGTATTCATTTTTTTCAATTTTCTACTAGAAACGAAAACAAAAAATTAAGTCATTTCGAAAAAAATTCATTCCCATGTATTATGAGATTTTTGTACGCTCGGTTGCAGATGGTTTTCGTGTGTACAACGCGATTTTGTAAACGTCTCCACGGCAACAACTGTCAAAAGCGATCCCAGGTGTCAGGAATTTCTTTAAATTGACTCGACTGTAGGAGTGTCTTAGTAGTAAAGAAGGAATGTATTAAGACTTTTAAATATGGTTCTCGGGTGAGACGTTGGATGACACTGTGAAACTTCCACAGTAATTCGTCGACACAACTGACAGACATCTTCAAGTGCGGTCAACACGCTGTGTGTTCACCGCACGTGAAGATGTCTGTCAGTTGCACCGACGAAATACTGTGGAAATTTCACAATACCTAACGTCTCTTGCAAGAACTATATTTGCAACTAGTTCGTCAGAAAACATGAAACAACACATGTATTAAAACTTCATGCATAATGAGGCATTTTTTTCAAGCATCTCAGTGTTTATGAAGTCATATCTCCTGATCTGTGGGTCATACAAATTCTAGGTACATTCAGCAGCATTTGTGGGCTCTGTCTGCAAAACTTGTTGCGAATGCAGGCAGTATAAAGGAAGCAATACATTTAAACGTATGCATGATGCGGCAGTTTTCACGCATCTCATTGTTTATGACGTCATACCTCCTGAACTATGAGAGGTATGTGTTTCTAACCCACACAGACATTGTTGCCTGACAGTAAGGGACATTTCTGTCATGTTTCGTTGAAATCGGTCCAGTGGTTTAGGAGGAGATATGTGGACTATACATACACACATACATTAACCTATTTTTTATAATATTTATAGATGAACTTAACTGAGTGTTGGACAAAGTCATCCACTGTATACTACATCTACATCTGCATGGCTACTGTGCAATTCAGACTTAAGTGCCTGGCAGAGGGTTCATGGAACCATTTTCATACTACTTCTCTACCATTCAACTCTCGGATGGCGCGTGGGAAAAAGGAACACCTAAATCTTTCCGTTCGAGTACTGATTTCTCTTATTTCATTATGATGATAATTCCTTCGAACGTAGGTGGGTGTGCACAAAATATTTTCGCATTCGGAAGAGAAAGTGGGTGATAGAAATTTCGTAAATAGATCTCGCCGCAAAGAAAACCGCCTTTGTTTTAGTGACTGCCACCCCAACTCGCGTATCCTATCAGTGACACTCTCACCCTTATTGCGCGATAACACGAAACGAGCTGCCCTTTTTTTTGCATTTTTTTGATGTCATCCGTCAATCCTACCTGGTAAGGATCTCATACCGCGCAGCAATATTTCAGCAGAGAACGGACAAGTGTAATGCACTACTATTACAAGTTGGAAGCGAATTCATTTCGAATTAGCCTCTTGCGTCTGCATAACTCACAGATACTTTCTCTGATAATCATACTTTCTAATATCGATGACGAGGTTATTAGCGTGTTACAACTCCACTGTCCAGGAAGTCTCTAGACAAGTCTTCGGCCTGAAATCTCATTGATTGGAGTAGAACTGTCTTCAGTGATGAGACACGCTTCGAACCGAGCCCCGATGACCAGTGAAGACGACTGTGGAGATGCCTCGGATAGCGGTAGGGAACCAACCTGGCTGTTAGCCGCCATTCGACTCTACAACCAGGAGTGATGGTCTGGGAAGTCGATTCTTTTCATATAAGGTCACCTTTGGTTGTCGTCTGCGGCACTCTATAGCACTGCAGTATGTACACGATATTCTACACTCCATTTTGTTGTCCTTGACGGGAAGCTATCCTGGGCTTACATTTCAGCAAAGTAATGACCGCCCGGACACGGCGAGAGTTTCTGCTGCTTACTTTCGCCCTTGCCAAACCCCACTTTGGCCATGAAGGTCACCGGATTTCTCCCCAACTGAGAACTTATGGAGCATTATGGGCCGTGCCCTCCCACCGGCTTGGGATTTTTACGATATAACGTGTCAGTTGGACAGAATTTGGCACCATATCCCTCAGCAAGATATCCGACAACTCTATCAATCAAAGCCAAGTCGAATAACTGCTTGCATAAGGGCAAGAGATGGACCAACGCGTTTCTGACTTGCTCAATTTGTGAAGCTCTATCTTTTGAATAAATCATTCAATTTTTCTGAAATTATAATCATTTGTTTCTTTGTACATACACATCTCATCTACCGATTTTCGTCTCATTCGGGTAGTTTCTTCGTGACGTGCTATTTTTTATTTCTTTATTTTTTTGTCTTAGAGTGAACATTGAGTCGTAATAAAACAGTTATCAGTTTTCGAAAATACTAATGAACTCGCTGTATGGCTAAGTTGCAAATTTCAGTTAACAGAAATAGGATTTCCACGTTAGTAATGTTGATTTAGCCACTAGTAAGCTTGAGATCCATTAATTTCTACCTTCGCTTCTTAGACCCTCATTATAAGAACGATGATGACCATAATCATCAAGAACAAACCAAAAACAACACCACATTTCATCCACACACACATGTTATAAAAATAGATTTATGTATGTGTGTGTGTATATTCCTCATCTCCTCATAAACCATTGGACCGATTTCAACAAAGCTAGGCAAACATGTCCCTTACTGTCAGGCAACAATGGCTGTGGGGTTAGGAAGACATACCTTTCACAATAGTCATGTATTTTAAAATCAAGACAAAGCAGCAGTCACTGGTCGTCATTTGTCACATTCTACATCAACATCTACATACATACTCCGCAATCCACCATACGGTGCGTGGCGGAGGGTACCTCGTACCACAACTAGCGTCTTCTCTCCTTGTTCCACTCCCAAACAGAACGAGGGAAAAATGACTGCCTATACGCCTCTGTATGAGCCCTAATCTCTCTTATCTTCTCTTTGTTGTCTTTCACCGAAATGTAAGTTGGCGGCATTAAAATTGTACTGCAGTCAGGCTCAAATGCTGGTTCTCTAAATTTCCTCAGTAAAGATTCACGAAAAGAGCGTCTCCTTTCCTCTAGAGACTCCCACCCGAGTTCCTGAAGCATTTCCGTAACACTCGCGTGATGATCAAACCTACCAGTAACAAACCTAGCAGCCCGCCTCTGAATTGCTTCTATGTCCTCCCTCAATCCGACCTGATAGGGATTCCAAACGCTCGAGCAGTACTCAAGAATAGGTCGTATTCATATAATCGGTCTCCTTTACAGATGAACCACATCTTCCCAAAATTCTACCAATGAACCGAAGACGACTATCTGCCTTCCCCACAACTGCTATTACATGTTTGTCCCACTTCATATCGCTCTGCAATTTTATGCCCAAATATTTAATCGACGTGGCTGTGTCAAGCACTACACTACTAATGGAGTATTCAAATATTACAGGATTCTTTTTCCTATTCATCTGCGTTAATTTACATTTATCTATATTTAGAGTTAGCTGCCATTCTTTACACCAATCACAAATCCTGTCCAAGTCATCTTGTATCCTCCTACAGTCACTCAACGACGACACCTTCCCGTACACGTCAGGGTCATCAGCAAACAGCCGTACATTGCTGTCCACCCTATCCAAAACATCATTTATCTAGATAGAAAACAACAGCGGACCTACTACACTTCCCTGGGGCACTCCAGATGAACACTCACCATCGAGGACAACGTACTGAGTTCTATTACTTAGGAAGTCATTAACAATAATGAGAGAGAGAAATGCAACCACTTTGGTCACTTAAATGCTCTTATAGACTCCTGGGAAAAAAAGACACATGACTCACTTTTTTGGTATCGTTATTGCATATAACCTTTGACAAAGCTATTGCACACGAAATAATTGTAACCTCAGAGTTTTTTCAGTTATATGTAATTAACTATGGTCTAAAAAACTTGTAAAGCTTCCAGACCGATCTTGATTTTATTTTATTGTGGTGAGAGGCTGATAACATCATTTAAATGTTCAGTAAAGTAAAATTGTGTACATCACAAAACGCCGAAAGAGATACCCTACTAGTCGCGCAGTCCGGAACCGTGCGACTGATACGGTCGCAGGTTCGAATCCTGCCTCGGGCATGGATGTGTGTGATGTCCTTAGGTTAGTTAGGTTTAAGTAGTTCTAAGTTCTAGGGGACTGCTGACCACAGCAGGTGAGTCCCATAGTGCTCAGAGCCATTTGAACCACTTTTTTTTTTAGATACCCTATGGTTACGACATCAAAGAATTGGAGCTGGAACCAGCAGACTTGCGAAAATAAATCTTTGTAGCAATTTGTAGGTTCATTCGAAGGTAAAGATGGTGGCGCACTTCGTTTCATTTGTAGGATACCGGGAACAGTCTACAAGGTTTACAAATCTCTTATATGATCTGTGTTATACTGACGAAAAAAAAAATTACAACGCCAAAGAGGAGTTGTGTCACATAATCAAAAGAGGGTAGATGTGTTTCTACATCTGCAAGATGGTGTCTATTAAAATGTGGCACCAGTTGCATAGGAGTGGCACCAGTGGCCCCACTATGAGGATAAAAATCACACCGCGCGGGGCTAGCCGAGCGGTCTTGGGCGCTGCGGTCATGGACTGAGAGGCTGGTTCCGGTGGAGCTTCGAGTCCTGCCTCGGGCATGGGTGTGTGTGCGTTTGTCCTTAGGATAATTCAGTAGTGTGTAATCTTAGGGACTGATGACCTTAGCAGTTAAGTCCCATAACATTTCACACACATTTGAATATTTTTTGCAAATCACATTGGCCTTAAATACACATTGTAATGGTCGCCAGCCTTAGTTACCTTTGAGATTGGACTCGGTGAGTTTATGTCAGTCAAGAATGCCTTCTAAGGCGACAAAGACGCCATTATCAGTACCTCACTGAGTTTGAAGGCGAACATGTAACCGACTGTGATAAGCAAGATGTTCCTTCCGCGATACTGCAGAAAGACTGGGCAGGAGTGTTGCCACTGGAAGCGGTGGTCACGGGAAGGTACGACCGCACGAAGGCTGGTCACCGGACGGCCACGTGGTACTGCCAAGAGGGAAGACCATCGTTTTCGGCGTATGGCTCTTGTGCATCGTACCGCATCTGCAGTTTGAGTAGCTGTTGGCACTACAGTGACACAAGCAACTTTTACAAATCGGTTACTGCAAGGACAGCTTCGAGCCAGGAGCCCTATACCGTACAGTCCACTGACTCCAAACCACCTCCATTTCCGACTTCAGTGGTGACTAGCGAGAGTTCCTTGGAGAGCACGTTGGAGGTCTGTTGTATTTTCTGATGAAAGTTGGTTCTGCCTCGGCCCCAGTGGTGTCTGTGTGCTGGTTAGAAGGTAATCAGCTGAGGGCCTGCAACCAAGCTGTCTGCATGTTAGACACTGCTGGACACACTGGACTTACACCTGAACTTACGATCTGGGGAGCGATTTCGTATGACAGGAGGGACACTCTCGTGGGCATCCCACTCACTCTGACTGCAAAATTTTACGTCAGTCTGGTAATTCGACATGTTGTGCTGCCATTTTTGATCAGCATTTCCATGGGTGTTTTCCAACAGGATAACGCTCGTTCACATACTGCTGTTGCAACCTAACACGCTAAAATGTTGCCTTAGTCTGATCGAACTGTCTCCAATAACGCACTCATGGAACATCATCGGACGGCATCTCCATCGTACTCCACAAACTGCACTAACCGTCCCTGTATCGACCTACCAAGTGCAACACAATTGACATCCGGCACCTGCATAACACAGCACTTGGACATTTGCATGCTTCCATCCAATATTTTGGCGTTTAAACCGGTTGTTAATGTACGAGCATTTCAGATTTGCAATGGCTTGTTTCGTGCTTACACTAAAGTGTGCTCCAGCAACGTTAATCACTTAAGCAGAGGTTTACTATCTTTTGGTTCAAAAAATCTAGAATCCACCCCTGCAACGAATGAGGAACGGAAATGTTTGTTATTCGTGGTTGAAAAAAAATGCACCGTCATGAAATCGGCCTTTTTCAAGCACCAGTTTTATTCTTTCGGAGGACGAGTTGTTGTACCAGTGCTTGGGAGGAAACACACAAAATTCAAATGAAAGTTTGAACGCGTGTGATTGGAAGTTAACCCTCAAGCATTAGCATTCTGGTGCGAAGACTGTGGAGATTGCGATTTTCCTGGCAGTGAGCAGCTTCAACGAAGGGTAGTCGGCAATTCTGCAGAATATGACGACGATGGACGTCACCCATGGATTCTATTCGACGCAGATCGCCAAGCATTCGGACGACCACCGGATTCAAGAGGCCGAAGACCGCTTGTCACTGGCCGTACTAGCGGCTATGGAGCAGCGCAGGATGGCCCACATCGAGCAGAAGGACTAGTTTATGGACTCGGAATAGCAGATCGTACGTTGCATAAAATTGCATTTATATGTAGTCAAAACTTCAAACGCGTTTTTCTCGAAATGACCTTTTTTTTATCGCGTGGTATAGTAACTTCGAATCTACTGAACCGATTGGCATGATTCTTTGCTTCCGACTAAGCTAACAAAAATATTCTTGTAGTTGTACCACTTTTATTCCGATCCATCAACTATAAATGTTTTTACTTAGCCGACGAAGTCGAAAAATCGATGAAAAATACCCTATTATTTTGAAATGGCCGCCATTTTGTTTCCTATGGTCCAAATAACTTAAGCGAGGTAGAACTCCTAAATAATTGCTAAGGTCAACTCAATTTTGATTTCAGACGAGCCGGATGACCTGTGACATGCCGCGCGTGGAAGTCTACATCGAAATTTTGTTTTGTTCCGACGGCACATCCGTCTTTGCTCTTCGACATTTCTTGGTCGAAAAAGTTCCAATTTGTAGAGGAAATATCAATAAACATATGACCAAATTTGATATTTATATATATAACACATCTCGAGAAAAAAAATCTGAAAGAACATGCTTTTTTCGGGTCAAAGATAGTAAACTTCCCCTTAAATATGTTTCCTAGACAAATATATTCCCAAAATTTCATTACTGTACATTAATTAAGTTTTGGTGTTGCAAATTTTTTCCGTCACTGTAGAATATTACTCTACTTTGTGGGACCAATACTATGCAGAACTAACAAAGAATACTGAAAGCTTACAAATAATGGTCACCAGTGTCTTGAACCCCTTGAGGGCGTGATGGGGATTCTGGCAAAACTGAACTACCAGACACCTGAAGGTCGACAAAAATTATCCCGTGAAAGCGTTCGTAGAACGTTTCGATAACCAGTGAGTGAAGGCTCCAGAGGGTGAGGAATCTGGGAACACGAAGACAACATTAGAGAAAGTGCAGGAAGTTCAGTGGCTTTTAGTCATTCTTGTCGCTACGCCACTGGAAACGAAAGAAACTCTCAGCTTGGCGTATCATGCTAAGTCCCCTTCGCGATGCACCTCACTGTGATTCCGGAGTATGTATGTACATCTACACGAAAAAAATGACATTTTGTTCTGAACATCCGAAAATACGACATCAAACACTGACCCCGAGAAGAGCTCATAGATCTCGTGCACTCCGGGATGTAGCAGACGCGAGCAGTGTGTCGTCAGTTACCTTACTGAGGCGGCTGGGCCCACACCGGAGCGATCCGCTGCTCCGCTTCGCCAGGACTGCCGGCCGGTGCACTGTGCCGGCTGCCGCCACTGATCTCACCTTAAACACGGCGGCCGATTTCACCGGGAGCAGCGCGGGCGTAAGCCAGCGGGCGTTGCGCGACCGGGCCCGGCTCAGCCGGTGACGAGGCAAAAACGCCCACCGGCAGTTTTGTGAAACTACCGCCAAGGTGACAGACGCGCCTCGTGTCATTCACCTACTCCAAATATTGCGCTGCCTCTCTGCTCGTGCCGACAGCCACCAGTTCAAACAAGCGAGGTGGCAACGTGGTTGGGACTCTGGAGGCTCATTCCGGAGGTGAGTTTCCAATGGTCTTACTTCTGATAAGTACTGGCAAGGTTCCTGATACACATCACGACCACCTGCTTCTCCTGTTTCTTTCCATTTGTTCTATTGCTCCATCCTCAATGATGAAAATATCGACGGAAGATTACTATCCAACGGTGCTCTGTCTGATCAAAAGTATACGGACACTCCTATGTAATAACGGAATTTACTGATAGATGTCTGGAGAGGCGGGGAGTAATGTGATGTCAGTAGAGAAACAGTAATAGCAGAGCGGTTTGGTCAGGAGAGCTAAGAAGGACGCCGTTATAGGCACTGCAATTCTTATAAAGCTGTCCAAACCGACTGCTCGTCAAGTGATAGTGCACTACTTGCCATTAAAATTGCTACACCACGAAGATGACGTGCTACACAATCGAAATTTAACCGACAGGAAGAAGATGCTTTGCTATGCAAATGATTATATTTCAGGCCATTCACACAAGGTTGGCGCCGGTGACGACACCTACAACGTGCTGACATGAGGATGGTTTCCAACCGATTTCCCATACACAAACAGCAGTTGACTGGCGTTGCATGGTGAAACGTTGTTGTGATGCCTCGTGTAAGGAGGAGAAATGCGTACCATCATGTTTCCGAATTTGATAAAGGTCGGATTCTAGCCAATCGCGATTGCAGTTTATCGTATCGCGACATTTCTGCTCGCGTTGGTCGAGATCCAATGACTGTTAGCAGAATAAGGAATCGGTGGGTTCAGGAGGGTAATACGGAACGCCGTGCCGGATCCCAACTGCCTCGTATCACTAGCAGTCGAGATGACAGGCATGTTATCCGTATGGCTGTAACAGATCGTACAACCACGTCTCGATCCCTGAGTCAACAGATGGGGACGTTTGCAAGACAACAGCGATCTGCGAGAACAGTTGGACGCCGTTAGCAGCAGCAGCATGGACTATCAGCTCAGAGACCATGGCTCCGGTTACCCTTGACGCTGCATCACGTACAGGAGCGCCTGCGATGGTGTACTCAACGACGAACCTGGGTGCACGAATGACAAAACGTCATTTTTTCGGATGAATGATGGTCGCACCCGTGTTTCCTGAGATAGCGGTGAACGCACATTGCAAGCGTGTATTCGTCATCGCCATACTGGCGTATCACCCGGCGTGATGGTATGGGGTGACATTGGTTACACGTCTGGGTTACCTCTTGTTCCCATTGACGGTACTTTTAACAGTGGTCGTTACATTTCAGATGAGTTACGACCCGTGGCTCTACCGTTTATTCGATCGCTGCGAAACCTACATTTCAACAGGATAATGCACGATCGCATATTGCAGGTCCTGTACGGGCCTTTCTGGATACTGAAAATTTTCGACTACTGCCCTGGCCTCACCAACTGAAAACGTCTGGTCAATGGTGGCCGAGCAACTGGCTCGTCACAATACTCTTGATGAACTGTGGTATCGTGTTGAAGCTGCATGGGCAGCTGTACATGAACACTCCATCTAAGTTTTGTTTGACTCACTGTCCAGGCGTATCAAGGCCGTTATTACGGTCAGAGGTGGTGGTTCTGGGTACTGTTTTCTCAGGATCTATGCACCCAAATTGCTTGAAAATGTAATCACATGTCAGTTCTAGTGTAATATATTTGTCCAATGAATGGTGTTCATCATATGCATTTCCTCTTGGTGTAGAAATTTTAATGGCCAGTAGTGTAAAATGGAAACTTGAAAGCACAGTCACAACTAAAACAAGACCAACAAGTTCTCATGTGGTGACGGACAGAGTCTGTGAAGAATGGAAACGGTGGTTCTGACAAATCGCATAAAAACAGAGGGAGGAATCAACTGCGAGTTTTAAAGTGCTACCGGTAATACAGCTATAACAATGACTGTAGGTAGTGATTTAAAAGGGATGGAACACAAAGGCCAAGCGGCTCTTCATGTGCCACACAATTCTTTGGCCAGTGCTGAGCGACGCTTGAGGTGGTGTAAAGAAGGACGCCATTGGACAGTGGATTAATAGAAAATCACACAATTTCTTGGTCAATCCAGTGTAAGGATTAGGCTTTGCTGAATGCCCGGAGACATTATCTGCAGTAATACTCTGGGGTGACAGAAGCCATGATATACCTCCTAATATCATGTCCGACCTCCTTTTTCCTTGCATAATGTAGCAACTCGACTTGGCATAGACTCAACAAGTCAATGGAAGTTCCCATAAATCTCCGATGGTGTCCTCGTCTGGCTATGTGGGTGACCAAATCATTCGCTCGATATGCCCAGAATGTTCTTCAAACCAATCGCGAACAACTGTGACCTACTGAAATGTTTGGGAACGTGATGTCTATGATTTGCTGCAAATGGTCTCGAAGTAGCCGAACATAACTGTTTCCAGTCAGAAATCGGTTCAGCTGGACTAGATGACCCAGTTCATTCCGTATAAACACACCATTATGGAACCACCACCAGTTTACACAGTGCCTTGGATACAATTTAGATCTATGGCTTCATGGGGTCTGCACCACAACTGATCCCTACCAATAGCTCTACCGGCTAAGACAGGGACGCATCTGACCAAGCCACGGGTCTCATGTAGTCCAAGGTCCAACCGATATGGTGACTAGCGTAGAAGAGGCGCTGCAGGCGATTTCGTGCTGCTAGCAGAGGCACTCGCGTCGATCATTTGCTGCCACAGCCCATTAACAGCATATTTCACCGCACTGTTCTAACAGATATGTTAGTCGTTCGTCCCACATTGATTTCTCCGATTATTTCACGCAGTGTTGCTTGTCTGTTAGCACTGACAACTACACACAAATTCCACTGCTCTCGACGTTAGGTGAAGGCCGTCGATCGCTGTGTTGTCCTTGGTGAGCGCTAATGCTTGAAATTTGGTATTCTCGGCACACTTCTGACACTGTGGATCTCATCTACATCTACATCTACATCCATACTCCGCAAGCCACCTGACGGTGTGTGGCGGAGGGTACCCTGAGTACCTCTATCGGTTCTCCCTTCTATTCCAGTCTCATATTGTACGTGGAAAGAAGGATTGTCGGTATGCTTCTGTGTGGGCTCTAATCTCTCTGATTTTATCCTCATGGTCTCTTCGCGAGATATACGTAGGAGGGAGCAATATACTGCTTGACTCTTCGGTGAAGGTATGTTCTCGAAACTTCAACAAAAGCCCGTACCGAGCTACTGAGCGTCTCTCCTGCAGAGTCTTCCACTGAAGTTTATCTATCATCTCCGTAACGCTTTCGCGATTACTAAATGATCCTGTAACGAAGCGCGCTGCTCTCCGTTGGATCTTCTCTATCTCTTCTGTCAACCCTCTCTGGTACGGATCCCACACTGCTGAGCAGTATTCAAGCAGTGGGTGAACAAGCGTACTGTAACCTACTTCCTTTGTTGTCGGATTGCATTTCCTTATGATTCTTCCAATGAATCTCAGTCTGGCATCTGATTTACCGACGATCAACTTTATATGATCATTCAATCTCGGAAAATTGAATTCCGTAACGCCTTCCGAAATGTAATGTCCCATGTGTCTAGTTCCGTTCCGCGTTCAAAGTCTGTTGATGATGTTTGGTTTGTGAGGAACTCAATTGAACAGTTATCGGCGCCCGTAAAAACTGCCACAGTCCAATTTTTTACATAGTCCAATCTAGCCACTGTCACGAATGATGATGATGATGACGATGAAATATGAGGAAAACACAAAGACCCAGTCCCCAGGCAGAGAAAAACCCAAACCCGGCCGGGAATCGAACCGGGGACTCCGTGATCCAGGCAACAGTGCTATCCCCTAGACCGCTGAAAGTCTGTTGCCTCGTGCGGCCATAATCATGTCAGAAACGTTTCACATAAATCAACTGAATTAAAATGACAGCTCCGTCAGTTCAGTGTCTTATTATACCTAGTGCACGCGATACTGCTGTCATCTGTATCGGTGCATATTGCTATGACACATCGTCACCTTCTGGAATGGGGAGGATATAAGAGCTGAAGATTTTTATTTTAATCTGCTTGCTGTTATCCTTAATTATTTGATACTGTGATGAAAAAAGTGAAGATTTATCACCAAAGTCATTTTTCGTATGCTTTTCCTCTGAAACATGGTAGTGGTTTCAGGAAAATGTGCAGGTGTAGAGGGAAGCAGGTATCACCATGGATTCCTGGAAGCTATGTTTTACCGTCCTTGTAGAATAAATTAAATTAATGTTTAGTGAAAGTTCACCTGCTTGCATGATATAAACAAAAATTTTCGTCTTGCAGTGAGGAGCTACAAAATTCTAGCTTCTTATTCCAGTCTGAATATGAATATGTAAGACATTGGAAATGAGCGAGTTTCTAGTATGACGAAAGTCGTGATAGAATCGATATTTCAGTCTTTACTGTGGAACTGTTGATCCATTGCAAGTACAGCAAGGGCATTAATTAAAATTGATTCTCAGTGTCGAGCCGCTTGCTGGCTTCACGAAAGTCAGGATAGTCTGCAGATTGAAATTCGGATAAAAAAGATAAGTATTAGACTAGAACGTACACAAATGCTTTATCCGGTTGGGCCATGTAATTTTATTAGCATATAGCAAAAACAGTAAACCTGTATCATTCATGGTAGAGCTCGAACGCAATACGTAAGGACATGCAAATTAATCATGAAATCACGTTGAAGGATAAACAACAATTAGTTCACAAGTTTTAATACTGTAACAAATAAATTTTTGAGTCATACGCATGACACATTTTTATGCGCTGGAATACTCACAGCAAACTGGAGGATGATGGTGTCCTGAGATTTCCTGAGTGCGTAGAACAACGTCAATCTTCAGCAGTTATTGCCTAAAGAAAAAAGAATACCACATATTAGTCCGCTGCTGTGTTCGTAAACATTTATTTAGTATAAGTAATTCATCACTTCGGCATAACAGAGACGCTACATATATTTTAGCAGCTAGTGGTTTTAGATCGCCACCCGTGTTTTAACACTACATTACACGTATTCCATGGATCCCTTAGCGACGGGCCTGTGGTATGTGGAAAGGAGTGCAAGACACACATGTCATTTAAATACAATACAGATAACTATTGTTGTATTGCACTGTCTGCAGCTGAGGGCTTAGCGCGTCTGAATACCATGCGGATGTCACTGGTCGTATCAGTTTTCCTTGGTAGAAGTACTGGAACGAGATGCACTTAACCTACTTGAGGGAGCGACTTAAATGGGGCGGCTCAAAAATCTGGAGAGCTGACAATGGCTGGAAGATTAACAATTCCTCTGTCAGTCCCCTATTCCAGGAAATCCCATACAAATTCAATGACTCGGTTCTTCTGATAGCCAGACTCAAATTGCTAACCAAGTATAGCTCTGTAAACATCTTCCCAGGCTGCACATTGTAGAGGCACCTTTCTGCCCCTGTGGAGAGGAAGAAGACGCCCGTCACTTTTTCCTTGTGTTCCCCAGGCTACAGGAAAGACTACTTGTGAAGTAAGTTTGTAAGCTGCCGGACTGAATGAATGTCAATTTCGAAACCTTACATAAGAGGTTTTATATGTCGTAACACATAGAAGAGTATGTCATCTGACATACCTCAGCGATAATCATCAGATTTGCCTATTAAAATGTACAGTATGTAATGCACATGGATGACACTTGATTCAACAGTATTAACACAGCGAACTCAAATCCTGCATGTCAATGAGCAAAAGGTGAAGAAAGCTGCCGGAGGAAAGGTTTTAGTTTGGTGGCAGATGCGAGTTACCTCATGACGGCCCAAGTACAATGGAACACTTTTAAAAAGGAGTTGGTGACCCGTGGCGAAAGGGACAATGAACACACCGAGCGATACATTGAGGAGAGCAGGTAGTGAGCCATTCCTGCTTGCTAGGGAGAAATTCTTTATAAAATTCCGGTAGAGAATTTCCAGATAGATACAAACAGACCAGCGTCGCAGTTGATCACGTGAAATGCCCGTGGTGCGCTCATGATGTATGCGTGTAACTTTTAGGCGTCAGGAGAGGCTGGAATAAACTTGGAAGGAATAGAAAGGGGCGAAATTTCAACCCAATTTGAAGGTAGACCCTTTGCGATTGGCAGAGGTAGTTTCCACAAGATGAAAGGAATGCTCCCATTGATCTGAATAAGGTGTGACGTGAATCACAAAAGGACGCAGGTGGGGGACAGTTCGCTACGAAAGACACAAGACCTAAAACTTTGGGGACTCTCCTCTGAACCAGTGTCAAGTGTAGAACAGGGCGCATCACGCTCTGTACGATAACAAGAGAGGAATTTTGTGTGAACATTGCGTTCACTTTGGCTGACATTCGGCTAGAAATTAGCTGAAGAATCGTTGAGCTCCAACAGCGGACAAACGAAACAACCACGTAGTTCACCATATTTCAAGGCTAGGGATAAGTGCATGTATTCTCGCCTAACGAGAAACATAGGACAGTTTCTGCTGATAAAATCAGTAAAGATTTTAGTTCGCTTTTTTTATAGGATTTTCAGAGGGCGAGAGCAGCCCAGCAGCTAAGGTAAATGCCACTAGGAGAGGCTTAAATTTGTTGGTTCACCAGCTCGCATCCACTGTGAACTCGAGCAGCCTTGAGTAATCTTTTGCTAATTTTGTCACAATAACTAACCACCCTCCGTAGACTTGGTTGTCATCCTAAATAGTACCAAAATTAGAACCGGAATTCTGATGATTTGTCGTAATAGTGACCAACTTCAACTTGTAGAGAATCTTTTATTTAAATCTGATGTTGCTATGTTCTGTGTCATTTCCGCTAAACAGGACGTAATGCGTTTATTGACAACTGTCCTGCAAGTGTCACATCACAATCTATGTAAATCCGTGTATTTCTTTGACAAAAATTTCTGAAATTAAACAAATTGTGTACAGCTGAACACCGGTGTGCTCTGTCATAGAATAAGGGGCCACTCCTTTATTCTATACACGCTAATGCAGTTACAGGGTGTTTATGCTGCTGTCTGACAAATGTGAAAAGGAGTGGAATGTCAGTAGGTCATCCGTTGCCAACCTGCGTGACGGCTTTGTTAGCAACACAGGAACATAGTCTATTCCACGTGATGTACAAATTCATTGATATTACTGACAATGGACAGCACAGAAGTCTTCTGTAGCATTTGATTTTACACTATTACACAGTACTGGTCTGCCTGTAACGATGCATGTTCTAGCAGTATGTAAGTATGAGCGGGTTGTGTGGTGTCGGCTGAAGGCCAAGAAATTTCAATGAAACATTTGAAAAAAGGTTGTGCTGATCCCAGGCCTTTTCACTCCGTTCCCAAACGATTCCATATGGCAGAGGACTACAAGGATACTGGTCGGAAAAGCACGGTCTCCTGGACGTTATCACGAAGCTACTTCTTTTATTATAGTGCTAATGTTAATCGCAATGTAATATGTTACATCAGTTTAAAGAGCATTTGTGAAGACTCTTTCTTCAATGGAACAGAGAAAGTTACTGAACAGAAATTTCTTCAATTCAATCTTAAACTCTACCATATTACCCGCAAGACATATAATATGTTGTGACAGGCTGATGCAACCATTTATCTGACTACTTTCTGTGTTTACTGTGTTAACCCATTGAACTAATTGTTGTGGTTCTTTTCATTCCTAGTGTTACATTCATGCTTTTCACTTTTTTCTTTGAGGAGATTAATATTGTTAATGACAAAAAGATACTAATGAAAACAGTTGTCAAATTCTCAAATTTTTTGAAGATTACTCTTCATGATGTTCTAAACAATTCTTCAAATACGCTTCTTTCTTCTGACAACCTGATGGATACATATATCTGACTACTTTATATTTTTACTATGTTAACCGTTGAACTATTTGCTGAGATTGTTTTCAGTCCTAGTGTTTCATTCATGCTTTTACTGTTTTTTGAGAGAAGACAAATAATGTTGACGACAAAAGACATTAATGAAAATAATTGTCAAATTCTCAAGTTTTTTGAAGGTTACTTTTCAGGGTGTTCTAAAACAAACAACAGAAACAATTCTTAACATAGGCTTCTGTATTCTAACAATATTCTATCCCTGTAAGTTGAGTTCTCTAAAAATGATTTCATAACACATTTGGGAAAGGCAAAATGCAACTAGTTTCTACATTTTAAATCACATGTATCAGCCATAAGTGTTACAAATGCAATTGAACTGTGGCGCTTCATTAGTGTTTGGATGTTGGTATTCCAATTAAGACTGTAAAGTACATGTTTTCTCAAAAACGTAAAACATTCCACTTCTTCTGTTTCATTGTCTGAGTAGAATATTTTTGTAGCTTATCAGTTTCTATCAGAAGTACTGAACTGTTCACTGGAAACTGCTTTATCAAGTGTGACAGAAGTTACTTAATAGTTACGGCAACAATTCTGGCTAGATACCGGGTGCGGTTTAACGGCCGAACAAATTACACTAAATATGAGCAGCTTATGCTGATAAATGGCCAATAAAATTAGTTCTATACTGAGTTAGTAACACGGTAATGCCGGCTGTAAGCTGAAATTTACTGACTGGTTTGGAGCGGCAGCCTTACAAAAATAGACTGCCCGTCTTTGTTTACTGACCACACATGTTTTGGTGATGTTAGGCAATTTACGTGATTTATTTTTGAGTTTGTGGTACATTTTGATATATTAAAAAAGTCCTCGGGCATGGATGTGTATGATTCCCTTAGGTTAGTTAGGTTTAAGTAGTTCGAAGTTCTAGGGGACTTATGACCTAAGATGTTGATGAGTCCCATAGCGCTCAGAGCCATTTGAACCATTTGTAAGAAAAGTCCTTCTTTGAGATGTTGTTTAAATCGAGCGACACGTTGTCCGGAATGTCGGTTATGTCGTCAAAGCGTTGAACCTTCATGTGACATTCTGTCCTTCGTCGTTTTGTGATTGGTTTATGCTGATAACACCAACTCTCGTCATCCGCGATGATTATTTTTTTTCTTCGGGCGCTAGGCGGCGATACATCATTATTTTTGTTCTGGAGCTAAAGTGTACGGGACAAATTTTGGACTTCCTATTTTCTTGTTCAAAACATTATAGAGAATACAAGAAATGTATTCGCAATTGCGAATACGATGAGACTCCAGCTGTATAATTTATTGACGACGAATGAAAATTTGTGCCGGACTAGAACACGAACCTGGATTTCCCACTTTATACGTGTGTCATCTTAACCACTTAACGTCTATCCATCACCGACCCAAACCTCCATATGTCTCCATGTGTCCACATCTTGCACATGCGCAATCGCTGTTATTCCCCCCCCCCCCCCCCCCCCCCAAAAATAAAAAGTTTAAATGGCTTCGAGCACTATGGGACTTAACATCTGAGGTCATCAGTCCCCTAGAACTTAGAACTACTTAAACCTAAGTAACCTAAGGACATCACACACATCCATGCCCGAGGCAGGAATCGAACGTGTGACCGTAGCAGTCGCGCAGTTCCAGACTGAAGCGCTTGGCCACACCTCCGGCGCCATTATTCCCGCACAGGAAAAGGGTTATTATTGTCGAAGCGTTTGCCTTTTTTTTTAAATCAATACATAGCAATGGCGCTACTCATTACGCTTTTTTATTTATTTATTTATTTATATTTTGAACAGGAAGGCAGGGTAAACAAACAATCTTTAGTCGTACAATTCTGCTGTCCTAGGGATAAGAATAGTATCGAGACAGCAAAAACAATTTGGAAACCAAAAAATCAACACAAAGGCCGCCCTCTTTTTTTTCTTTCTTGTAACAGCAATAAAGTAAATGACAATCCTAGTCACGGGCGGCACCCTAGCTATCGGGAGGATTGTGAAAAACGCTTCCTAAAAAATTGGAAAAGTAAGTCCTGTATTTCGGATGACTCCGTATGAGCTCGTGTTGTTCTCGTAAATACATCCAATAATCCATCACGGACTTATTATCGTACGAATACAAATATTTCGTCGCATGTCCAGCGATCCAATTGACCGCATATGTCTTTTGTTTGGGAAAAAAGGTCTTGTCCGGTAGAAAAAGTACATCCGATGTGATTTCTGTGTAGTTAGTGCGCCGAAGGAAGGCCAGTATTTGACGCGTCAGCATCCAAACGTCCCTCGCTGCACCACACACTAAACCGTGTTCTTCCGTTGCTAACAGTCCACAGTTGGTGCAAAGAGGAGAATCGACCATATGAATTGTATGTAATCGACTCCTGGTCACAAGTTTACGGTTTATAAGAATATACCACATCGATATCGCTGCTGTTGAGAGTAATGAAGTATGCACTGCACACCAAATGTGGTTCCACGTTCTCGACGGGTATTTGAATTCCATTATATTGCGGCCGTGGTGATCCATCAAGCATCTATAGATCTCCCGAGTCGTGGGTATTCTCGTCGAAGGTACTTTCAGACGAACACAACTGTAATCAACAAGAAATGAGGCAATGTCTGCAAGAGAAGGCGAAATAGTGCCCATCGCAATAGGGGGTTCGTACGATGGCAGAACAAGTACTTCTATCAGAGCTGACGTTGTGGTATGCTTTCTTTGTTGCCAATTTCTTATCATCGCTCGCATGTAAAGCGCCAGAGCTTTGTTTCTCACGTTTGTGAGGTTGAGGCCACCGTTCCGGAACTGTAGCGTTAACATATCATACTTGATCTTAAATAACATCCTAGTACTAACATAGTAACCAAAGGCAGCCATGAGGCGATCTGCAATACCCTTCGGTATTGGTAGGATCTGCGCTAAATGTGGCAGTCGTGACGCTGTGTGAACGTTGGTGTATGCCACACGTGGATCATGTCAAAGGCTCTCAGTGAGTTGTTGCGTATCGTCAGACGAACATTCTGCAGAAGCCGCCGAGAACTCGCGCCGCCGACCGCCGTAGTGAACGGGTAAATGTAATCCCCAGACATCTCAGCGATTCCACAGTCTGAAACGGTCCTAGTACGTCTTCCAGACCCCGTCCAATGTGCATAATTTTGGATTTCGTCATGTTAACGACACTGCCTGCCGCCGTCCCGTAAGAGTCTAGATGTTCAACAGCCTGACGCACTTCACGTCCTGATCTGACAAGGAGGATCATGTCGTCCGCATATGCGCGACAAACGAAAGAGCCTCATAACACACATCAGCGGCTCAAGCGCTATCGCAAACAGCATCATGGAGAGTGGGCACCCTTGTCGGACTGAGCTGTTAATAGGAATCGAGCCCGCTTTCCGGCCGTTTACAATCACCTTCGATGTAGCCCCTCGTATGAGCCTCATAACGATGGTGATGCAGACAGGTGGAATCGCCATTCGGCTCATGACTGACGCCAAGAAGTCATGGTTTATCCTGTCAAACGCACGATCGAAGTCCACAGATATCATCGCTGCTCGCATTTTACACGTTTCAGCAAGGGCGATAATGTCACGGAATTCACTTAACGCCGAGGAGATGTTGCTTCGCACCCCTAGGCAAGCCTGATCAGGGGATATTGTCCTGGATATCGCCAGCTTGAAAAGAGACGCTAATAGTCTTGCAAAGATGTTATAATCGGTGTTTAGCATAGTGAGAGGCCGATATTGATTAACATTGTGACTCCCCGCCATCTTCGGGATGGGAAGAAGAAAGCCCGTCACAAAATCCGACGGTAGGCGAATGTCCGGACGCATCGCCTCATTGTACATCGACACCAACTGTGGCATCATCATGTCCACGAACTCTCGATAAAACTCTAGCGTAATCCCATCTGGCCCTGGTGATTTATGGGCCGCTCCTTTTGTGAGTGCCACCTTTATATCGTCTTCTGTGAGTGGCTCCATAAGCGCTGCCTTATGCGTCTCTGTCAGTGTCGTTTGCAGATGTTGCAGTATCTCTTCCCCCACGAGACGGTCCGTCGGTGTACCGGCATAGAGGTGGCGGAAATGCTCTAAAAATTCATTTGCAATGTCCTGTTGTGTTGTCAGTTGACGGCCATCTAAACCGTGGAGCACTGTTACCAATGCCCGGCGGTAACGTTTATGTTCCCGCGACACATGGTGCATCGAGGTACGTTCCCCAGTGATGGTGTCGAGACATCTTGCCCGTATTGGGATGCCACCCAGTCGTCATCGCGTGATCGATAGGATTTGTGCCTTGACACGATGAACTTCCGCTTGATGTTCTGGAGACGGCACCTTGAAGGACAGCTCACGAAGCATGGTATAATAATAATCAAGAGTGTCTCTTTGCAATCTCGTCTTATCCCGACCACACTGTATGAGAGCTCTTCTTATTGCCGGCTTAGTACACTCGAGCCACCATTGAAGCACGGATGTATATGTTGGTAGACGGCGTTGACATGTGGCCCATACCTCCTCGACTCTCTGACGACATTCGGGGTCTGCCAAAAGTGACGAATTGAGCTTCCATGTCCCGCGGCTTCTTCACACACTTTGCCTAGGGAGCGATATGGTACAAATGTAAGCCAGATGATCAGTAAATGCCGCAGGCCATCGTCCCGCGTTGACCACCTTCTCCTGTAGGCCAACCGAAACATATATTCGATCGAGTCTGCTCGCCGAGTGACTGGTATAAAAAGTATATCCCTCACGGTTCCTATGAATCATGTCCCAGGTGTCGCTTAACTCCAGATCCCGGCATAGCACATGCAATTCACGAAAGGTATTGTAATGTGGAGTCTGGTCTTTTTGGGCTAAAACACAATTGAAGTCACCACCTATAATGAAATGATCGAATCTGCCGGTAAATAAGGGCACAATCTCTTCCGAATAATATCTCGCACGCGCCCGTCTGTTGTCGGTGCCGGAAGGGGCATAAACATTGAGAATGCGAATTCCATTAACAGTTATCGCCAGTCCTCGTGCCGAAGGTAGATAAGCCAGGTCGCGAATCGGAATCCCGTCCCGGACCAATATCGCCGTTCCACTGTCGTTATTCGAGTGCGGCGAGGTGTAGGAGATGTAGCCATGGACTTCCTGGAACTCAGGAATGTAGATTTCCTGCACCATCAGTATATTCACATCCGACGCGTATATCATGTCCCTAAACAACTGCTGTTTTACGGGCGATCTAATGGTATTTACATTCACTGTCCCTATTCTGTATGCCTGGGGTCGAGTAGCTGTCATCTCCACATGATGTTAAAATGACAAAGTTTCACCGTATCGACAGTCCCTTTGCACATCCGGAGAGGGCCGCCCGACGCACGTGTCCCTGCGGTATTAGGTTTCTTGAGATGCAGATGGATGCGAGTCCCCACCAGTAGAATGGTCCGCATCGGTGATTTCGTCGTCCTGCTCATACCAGCTGATATCATTATGGTGCTCCAAATTTTCCTGTGCAGCATTGATGAGTGACAGCTGTTGTTCCTTCGCAGCTTTAGACTCCACCGCAGAAGGGGTAGCAGGCCCCTGAGCAGTTGCGTCATCTGAGCGACATGACATCTTTTCACTGTCCGAATTCATATGGTCTGCGACATCCGAAGCTTGTGGTTCCACGTCAGACAGGTCCATAGTGTTAGTCTCCTCTGGGCTCCCAAAAAGAGAAGATAGCGTCTCCGCAGAGTTTAGTCGGCGCTTCTTGCGGCTCTTTGGCGAGCGTTGTTTGCGGGCCCTAACCTCGGCCTCTGGTGTCGGTGAATCTTGTATCTCCTGCTGTCTCGCCGTCGCCACAACGCCCTGGGGCCGTTCCACTTCAGCTTCCATTCCTGTTGTGATGCTGTCTACCTCTTTTTGCACCACCTGTAATGTCTGGGACTGGAGGTTGTTCGGAGCCATTCCTTCGTCAGTGGGGTCCGAAGGCGCCTCAATCAACTGCGGCGTCGGTTCGATAGTGCGTTCCGACCTCGGCGTCACCTCCCCGCGAAGCGCCGCCACGTAAGTCATCGGTAGTGACGTTGGTGTAGTCGGATTCTGGAGGTCTCCGATGGGGAGTTGCACGAGTCTCCTCTGTATACACGCAGATCGAAGATGTCCTTCACCACCACACCCGGAGCATGTCCGGGGCTGTCCATCATTGATGACAATAGCTCGACAGCCGCCGATGTTAATGTACGAAGGCACATGTTTTGTAAGGGCAATTTGCACCTGTCGGACACCATTGAGCACTGGATACGTGCTAAAACTTGCCCAACGTTTGGCCGTATGACTGATAACTCTGCCATATGGCTGGAGCGATTCAGTGACCAAAGATTCTGGTACCTCGAAAGGCAGCTCGAAGACTCGAATCGTACGCACGCCCAGGCCGAATGAGCGACTAAAACTTCGCCAATATGACCATCGGAGTGTCGGAACTGGAATCCTTGTTTGGCGGCTTCAATGATCCTATCGCATGCTGCGTCGTCAATCATCTTTACATAAAGAGTGCTGCTCGCGATTGATAAATGAATTCCAATAATCTCCGTGGAATTAAGTTGCACTTCGTCCCTCAAGAAACGTTCGATTTCGAAAGCCTTCGGTCGTGCATACTAGTTACAGAACGTGAACTGTATCGTGGTTTTTCGGAAATTATGTGCCATGGCGTTCGATTCAAACAGTAACACACGCGAGTGACGACGGTGTAAACACCGCTTCTTCGGCGAACGTTCGCAGCCGGGACGTAAACAAGTCCGAGCTGCTCCGCGGCTAAAGGCGGACTGCCTAGGCCTGTAAACACTACTTGCGGTATCTGCGTGTAACGGTGTACTATTCAATATCCTTCAGACGTGCCTACATGCACACATATCTGAAGGACATTGCACAGTAGAGAGTTAAACACAGACATTGCATGTAGTATTCTAGAAAATGTGCTGAACACTTGATCTACAGATGTTGGTCCATTGCGAATTGTTGCCAGAACAACGTTACACACTACAGGTGAAAATCCATTACAGGCTGCTCACAGTTGACTGGTCTACTGCTCGTCTGTTGACAGTTCAGCGTTCAATCTGCCATAGTAGGACTGTACTGATATCGCTTGTACGTCGATACCTCTAGGACGGACGGTGTACATTATTTCCTGAAAATGCAGAAACTACTTCTTCGATGAGAAAGTTTAAAGGTGACATCCACTTTCTTTCAATTTCATCGAGAAAAAAAATTTAACTTTCGCGCTCCAAATTAACTTCTCTCTTTCCATTGCCCAAAACATAACTGTTAACTGTTTAATGTCTTACATTTCTTGTTCTAGACGCAAAGCAGATGGTTTTCCAATAAATACGCACCTTTTGCTATTTAACCATCTACGTGGGTAAATGTCACTAGATTTCATGCATGATGACATAAAAGATGAGAAAAAGGGTTTGGTGTGTTGCGGCATCAGTGTATGGCTCATGGAGTTTCATTGCTTATTAAAGTATGTGTGTGGGGATATTTTGTCCGCGTCTTTCTTGTAAGTTCGTTAATGCCGTGTGTAAAAAATTTGTATAGAAGATCTTGGAGTGTTTAAATGAGATAGAAATACAAATTTCTTTATGTGAAAAAATGTCGCATGTGTACCGTTTCTTCGCTAGAAGTCCATGAAGGTTGTGACATTAACGATGTTCAGATACTTTTACTCGCTTCTTATCTGAACGGTTCACTTCCGTACAAGGCTGCAGTCCAGACAAACACTTTCACTAACAGTCATATTCGATGTTAAAAAAATTTCTCTTTTTCTGAAAATATTTTCTTGCTGTTGCCAGCCTGCATTTTGTATCATCTTACCTATGCTATCGACAGTTATGTTGCTTTACAAATAGAAAAACTCAAATAAAGTACCACTTTTAGTGCCTCATTTCGTAGTGCAATATATTTATCACTTTACGATGTAATTCGACTACAGTCGATCATCCATGTTTTATTTTTGTTGATATTCACGTTGTAATCTCTTTTCGAAACATTCCTTTCAACTGGTTTTTCTGCCTTTTTTGTGGAATTGCGGTGACATTAGCCATATGTCAGAATTTTTAATTTCTTCTCCCTGAGCTTTAATTCTCTTTCCAAATTTCTCTTCGGTTTCCTTTACTGTTTACACACTGTAAAGACAATAACATCGGAAATAGGCTACACTCCTGTCTTATCCCTTCTCAACTACTCCTTCTCTTTCAAGTCCTTAGACTATCACAATTGTAGTCTACGGTCCGTAAAAATAGTAGACAGCCTTTCGTTCCCTGCTTTTTATCCCTGATACTTTCCGAATTTCAAAAAGTTTATTCTACTCAACTTTGTAACAAGCTTACTGTATGTATACAAATGCTATAAACGTATGTTTCACTTTCTTCAACCGGCAACCTTCTAAGATACGTCGTAGAGTCAGTGTTCCCTCATGTGTCCCTACGCAAGCAAACCTTCCCCGGAGGCAGGTTTATACCATTCTTCACATTCTTCTGTGATGGTTCGGCAATAGTTACATCTGTCAGCTTATTCTGAACTGTGATGATTACATCCTTCTTGGCATCTCAGGGAGCTTTGCTTCTCAAAATTTATTAAAAAACGTTTTTTCTAAAATGAGTCCAAATGTTATGACCACCTTGTAATACAGAGACCTTTATAGCACGTGTGGAAGTCTCTATAGCGGTCCAGCCTAGCCCCTATACAAAGAGAGGGTACTCCGTCTTGAGGCCACGAGTGGCCTACCGGGACCATCCGACCGCCATGTCATCCTCGGTGGAGGATGCGGATTGGAGGGGCGTGGAGTCAGCACAACGCTCTCCCAGTCGTAAGATGGTATTCTTGACCTAAGCCGCTACTATTCGGTCGAGTAGCTCCTCAATTGGTATCACGAGGCTGAGCGCACCCTGAAAAATGGTAACAGTGCATGGCGGCCTGGGTGGTCACCCATCCAAGTGCCGACCACGCTCTACAGTACTAAACTTCGGTGATCTCACGGGAACCGGTGTATCCACTGCATACAAAGAGAGGGTGTAAAATAAAATTTAAACTTATGTTACAATCACAGATTAGGGTTGCTTATACAGATAAGAGTTTACTGGAAGTAGGCACGGGGCTGCACACACATTTATTAAAAAAACGATGAATTTGATTCACTTGATTGTGCATTAAAAGTTATTTCTGGATATTTCTGAGTTCACAAATCATTCAGTTCGTATATTAGTGTAAGTGGCGTAGAACTGCAGAAGATCCAGTGGCCGTTGATGTCAAATATACAAGCGAAGGCAATGGTTACTTGGAGGGACACCGATCTCTCCGACGGCAAGAAGCCAACCTGTGCGAGGGAGGGCTGAAATGGCCCCCAGTGGAAGTCTAAGCGACAGTCGGCATTCCAGCCCCCCGCTCATGTTGGCACCCTGGGCCTTTTGCTCTCGCAGGTAGCATAGAGTGAATGAGGACCCGAGTTTACAAAGCCAGTGAGGGTAACACGTTCTCAGATTGTGACAGTGCATGGTAGGGGCAGTTCGTGACCAGCTCTAGTGTGGTAGTTTACGCCATTTAGCACTGCGTTTGTTCGTTCCCGCCGCCGCGGGAGCAACCGGGGACCATTACGAGCATTTTTGACCGAATCATTCACGGTAGAACGGTCATAGCAAAGCCGACTGTGTTTAGCATGTAAATTTTTGGCTTGAACCGCAGGAGATCAGCCTCCCGGTGTGATCAATTAATTCGGTAGCCTTTGTTGTGCTGTCCCTGTCCGTGTGCTCGCAACGTGTTTCCACTCATGGCCCTTTACCATAACTTGCAATTCGAACCCTGGAGTTCATCGTTGTTAAGCTGCACCAAAACTCTCACTAGCGACTGGCATAGTTCACGTTATCTTTGTTTGTCTTTCCCATGTAATTGTAGCTTAGCCCACAGCATGCCTGCGGATCGCCTGTGTAGGCCGAAATTGTCGACTGGCTAGTTACCATCTAAACTGCATCGAGGCTGCCTCTCATTCCAATGTGTTTACGAGAACATATCTATCTTTATTGTTAAGGCTTTCGTGGACACTTGTTGACAAACTGCCTTTTGGCACATGCAATGTTCGTGTTCAGATCAGACTAATTTTGCGACAAGTTCACGATCATTCTTCTCAAACCACTGTACCATGACTCTGCCTTGTCACACAGACATTTATCCTGTTGGAAGATGTCGTCCCCATCGTGGAAAACATCAAACATGAAAGGATGCTCTTGGTCTTCAGTAATATTCACATACCTGTAACAGTGCCAAAGATTACTGCTATGGGTCTCATGAAAACCCCCGTGAATGTTCGCCATGGTACAATACTTGTCCCACTGGTCTGCGTCAGTAGCACGGTGTTTAGGTCGAGCTACCGTACACCTGGACGGCGGCATATCTGGACACGATAATCGACGTGCGGTAACAAGGAACGAGATTCTCTGCACCAGGCGACATGCACATTGATCCACGGTTCAAAAGCTGTGGGTCGCGCCCATTACTATTGTAATTGTTGATGTCATTGGGTCAACATGGAACCACGCAGGGGTGATTTGCTGTGGGCCCTATGTTCAACAATATATGCTGAATGGTGTGCTCTGAAACAACATGCCACATCCTCGTGGTTTCACCCTCCTTAACCTACTTTCCATGGATGCTCACGAGACTAGTACGCGAATAGCCGAACAGGTTGGCAGTTTCCGAGATTTGTAGGGGTGTTCGTACAAAAATCAAGAGGTAGAATGGTTTTAAATTGATATGTAATATAATCTACTCATCACTTGCATTCAAGAACATAGAAGCATAAAATCTTACTATAAAAGTACTCAAATATACACTCCTGGAAATTGAAATAAGAACACCGTGAATTCATTGTCCCAGGAAGGGGAAACTTTATTGACACATTCCTGGGATCAGATACATCACATGATCACACTGACAGAACCACAGGCACATAGACACAGGCAACAGAGCATGCACAATGTCGGCACTAGTACAGTGTATATCCACCTTTCGCAGCAAAGCAGGCTGCTATTCTCCCATGGAGACGATCGTAGAGATGCTGGATGTAGTCCTGTGGAACGGCTTGCCATGCCATTTCCACCTGGCGCCTCAGTTGGACCAGCGTTCGTGCTGGACGTGCAGACCGCGTGAGACGACGCTTCATCCAGTCCCAAACATGCTCAATGGGGGACAGATCCGGAGATCTTGCTGGCCAGGGTAGTTGACTTACACCTTCTAGAGCACGTTGGGTGGCACGGGATACATGCGGACGTGCATTGTCCTGTTGGAACAGCAAGTTCCCTTGCCGGTCTAGGAATGGTAGAACGATGGGTTCGATGACGGTTTGGATGTACCGTGCACTATTCAGTGTCCCCTCGACGATCACCAGAGGTGTACGGCCAGTGTAGGAGATCGCTCCCCACACCATGATGCCGGGTGTTGGCCCTGTGTGCCTCGGTCGTATGCAGTCCTGATTGTGGCGCTCATCTGCACGGCGCCAAACACGCATACGACCATCATTGGCACCAAGGCAGAAGCGACTCTCATCGCTGAAGACGACACGTCTCCATTCGTCCCTCCATTCACGCCTGTCACGACACCACTGGAGGCGGGCTGCACAATGTTGGGGCGTGAGCGGAAGACGGCCTAACGGTGTGCGGGACCGTAGCCCAGCTTCATGGAGACGTTTGCGAATGGTCCTCGCCGATACCCCAGGAGGAACAGTGTCCCTAATTTGCTGGGAAGTGGCGGTGCGGTCCTCTACGGCACTGCGTAGGATCCTACGGTCTTGGCGTGCATCCGTGCGTCGCTGAGGTCCGGTCCCAGGTCGACGGGCACGTGCACCTTCCGCCGACCACTGGCGACAACATCGATGTACTGTGGAGACCTCACGCCCCACGTGTTGAGCAATTCGGCGGTACGTCCACCCGGCCTCCCGCATGCCCACTATACGCCCTCGCTCAAAGTCCGTCAACTGCACATACGGTTCACATCCACGCTGTCGCGGCATGCTACCAGTGTTAAAGACTGCGATGGAGCTCCGTATGCCACGGCAAACCGGCTGACACTGACGGCGGCGGTGCACAAATGCTGCGCAGCTAGCGCCATTCGACGGCCAACACGGCGGTTCCTGGTGTGTCCGCTGTGCCGTGCGTGTGATCATTGCTTGTACAGCCCTCTCGCAGTGTCCGGAGCAAGTATGGTGGGTCTGACACACCGGTGTCAATGTGTTCTTTTTTCCATTTCCAGGAGTGTATTTGGAATAAGAGTCGGGGCACCTATCACGCAATCTTACCTTCTGTTAGGTTTAATGGCTCCTGATATGCAATCTCACACTGAAAGGCTAAAGATTCTCGAAGCACAATCTGACTTTCAAATAAATCAAACCGGCCGCTTTGACCGAGCGGTTCTAGGAGCTTCAGCATGGAACCGCGCTGTTGCTACGGTCGCAGGTTCGAATCCTGCCTCGGGCATGGATGTGTGTGATGTCCTTAGGTTAGTTAGGTTTAAGTAGTTCTAAGTATAGGGGACTGATGACCTCAGATGTTAAGTCCCATAGTGCCTAGACCCATTTGAGCCAAATAAATCAAACACTCAAAACGCTATCTGATTATAAAATTAAATGGCCACTTGGAATTACTATGAAAACAATGGGAAGCAACTAACCATCTAATGCGCAACTCAGAAATGAAAATGCATCGAACAGACCATAATTGAAATCAAGGCATTAGCAAATACGAGCCTGAATCTGGGTTCTAAACTGGAATAAGTGAAGCCTATTGAGGACTGCCCGTCCACTAAAATTCGCTACGCCCTAGTTGTTGCTGGTTCGGTCTCACCATGTTATCTGTTGAGATGCCGAAGCTTGAGACGGCTGCAAGCTACTAGGTATTACGCCGCCTGGGCCGTGTGTTGGTGGGAGGCTGAGTGGCTGGAAGTGAAGAGCAATGAGCTGTGTTCAGCGACAGCTTCAGTGCGACCCTGGCTTGCCTTCTTCCGACCACGACGAACTGAAGAAGCAGCCCTTACAAGGCTTGCAGTGGGCCATTGCCACTGACATATGGGTTTCTCTTACGTCGCGAGGAGCCCCTGGTGTGTCGTAGATGTGGAACACAGGTGTCGGTACCGACATGTTTTTAATTTTGGGTGTTTCGTGTGATAACTGTAGGGCAGATCGGGGTCTCCCGCAGGACGTGCCCTCTATTTTTAACAATAATGAGGCGAGTCTGGTTTGTGTTTTCAGATTCTGTGCGATGTTATGAATTCTTTCCAAAATACTGTCTGTGAGATTTTAATGTGACACAGTGTTGCACGGTCACCCATTACTTGTAAATAGCATCCATCATAATCATGTGTCCCCTTTCCATCTGTGTCCATACTGATATTTTACCCATTGTTTTACCCAGTAATTGTGCCGCGTTTTGTTCGACTTTTGGGATTGGTATATATATATATATATATATTCCTGGAAATGGAAAAAAGAACACATTGACACCGGTGTGACAGAACCACCATACTTGCTCCGGACACTGCGAGAGGGCTGTACAAGCAATGATCACACGCACGGCACAGCGGACACACCAGGAACCGCGGTGTTGGCCGTCGAATGGCGCTAGCTGCGCAGCATTTGTGCATCGCCGCCGTCAGTGTCAGCCAGTTTGCCGTGGCATACGGAGCTCCATCGCAGTCTTTAACACTGGTAGCATGTCGCGACAGCGTGGACGTGAACCGTATGTGCAGTTGACGGACTTTGAGGGAGGGCGTATAGTGGGCATGCGGGAGGCCGGGTGGACGTACCGCCGAATTGCTCAACACGTGGGGCGTGAGGTCTCCACAGTACATCGATGTTGTCGCCAGTGGTCGGCGGAAGGTGCACGTGCCCGTCGACCTGAGACCGGACCGCAGAGACGCACGGATGCACGCCAAGACCGTAGGATCCTACGCAGTGCCGTAGGGGACCGCACCGCCACTTCCCAGCAAATTAGGGACACTGTTGCTCCTCGGGTATCGGCGAGGACCATTCGCAACCGTCTCCATGAAGCTGGGCTACGGTCCCGCACACCGTTAGGCCGTCTTCCGCTCACGCCCCAACATCGTGCAGCCCGCCTCCAGTGGTGTCGCGACAGGCGTGAATGGAGGGACGAATGGAGACGTGTCGTCTTCAGCGATGAGAGTCGCTTCTGCCTTGGTGCCAATGATGGTCGTATGCGTGTTTGGCGCCGTGCAGGTGAGCGCCACAATCAGGACTGCATACGACCGAGGCACACAGGGCCAACACCCGGCATCATGGTGTGGGGAGCGATCTCCTACACTGGCCGTACACCTCTGGTGATCGTCGAGGTGACACTGAATAGTGCACGGTACATCCAAACCGTCATCGAATCCATCGTTCTACCATTCCTAGACCGGCAAGGGAACTTGCTGTTCCAACAGGACAATGCACGGCCGCATGTATCCCGTGCCACCCACCGTGCTCTAGAAGGTGTAAGTCAACTACCCTGGCCAGCAAGATCTCCGGATCTGTCCCCCATTGAGCATGTTTGTGACTGGATGAAGCGTCGTCTCACGCGGTCTGCACGTCCAGCACGAACGCTGGTCCAACTGAGGCGCCAGGTGGAAATGGCATGGCAAGCCGTTCCACAGGACTACATCCAGCATCTCTACGATCGTCTCCATGTGAGAATAGCAGCCTGCATTGCTGCGAAAGGTGGATATACACTGTACTAGTGCCGACATTGTGCATGCTCTGTTGCCTGTGTCTATGTGCCTGTGGTTCTGTCAGTGTGATCATGTGATGTATCTGACCCCAGGAATGTGTCAATAAAGTTTCCCCTTCCTGGGACAATGAATTCACGGTGTTCTTATTTCAATTACCAGGAGTATATATATATATATATATATATATATATATATATATATATATATATATATATGTGTGTGTGTGTGTGTGTGTGTGTGTGTGTGTGTGTGTGTGAGGTTATCGGCACTCATACGGAATTTGCAGCAACGAATGGACTAAAATGGAGAAATTATGAGAAACGAGATAGCAAGCAATCAGAGATAAAATCGCACTCTTTCCCACAGCCTCACTTACGATCATGGAAGATAGTGTTGTCAGATGTTCTGTAACTGTTGCGTAGATCTAAGTTAGGCGAGAGAAAAACTAAAGCAGATTCGTGGGAATAGGTTGCTCGCAAACCACTTACAAAAAGATTGTTGAACCGGCCACCCTGATGGCACATTTAGAACGTCACCCTAAAATTTTGAGGAACAAGTCGGACAACTCACAAAATCTTAAACGTTATAACACATTCGTTTGATTGTCATTTAAAATAGAAGGCAAATCTGTCGGCAAATGAGCTGATGCCCTCTGGTCTGAAAAAAAACCACAGTGCAGCCAACTGTGGTACACTGTGATCTGTACGCCACAAGCACCACACATTGAATGGTCTTCACGCCGTAGTGAGAAGCCGTGCCTCAGTGGGCTGCGGCCTATGCAAACACTAGTAACGAGGATCTCATACTGCCTGCGGGGTTGAAAGAAGGTAACCGAGCGAGGTAGTGCAGTGATTAGCACACTCGACTCGCATTCAGTAGGACGACGGTAGAAACCTGCGTCCGGCCATCCAGATTTAGGTTTTCGGTGATTTCCATAAATCGCCACAGGCAAATGCAGGGATGGTTCCTTGAACGGCACGGCGATAATTTTTTTTTTATTTTTTTTTAAAGCTTCGTATCACATATCAGTGTGTTGGGGACTTCACTAGACGCACCTTATTGTCTGTCACTTCCAGTCCGAAAATTTTGGAAATTTGTGGTAAGGTCTTATGGGACCAAGTTGCTGAGGTCAACGGTCCTTAAGTCAACACACTACTTAACCTAACTTAAACTAACTTACGATATGGACAACACACACACCCATCTCCGAGGGAGGACTCTAACCTCCGACGCGGGGGCTTCCAGTCGGCTACAAGTGAATTCGACATGTGGACTCGATAAGTGAACTCGACTCGCTCAGAAAGGAACTCGAGTAATCGAGTTTGCAAGTACAATCGCGAGCTCGTGATATTCCCGCCAAATACGCAAACGATTGAAACCAATTTCCACCATTAACTGTAAATTACTATTCACTAACTTGACACGATCATGATTTCAGCTTTATAGCCATACTCGAGTGCAAGTTGAAATGTGACATAATGTCTTACTTCCCTAAATGCCAGAAGCAAGATATATACCAAAATAACGACAGATCGGTTAGCAGAGAATATTGTTCTGTTGGTACATACATTTATATAGATAAAACTTTATTGAAGACTGCTGTAAATTTATTTTAATATTTAATATCGGTTCAGAGAATGGCTAACAAATACTCTGACATATACACACTTTCGACGTTTCCCGAGTGTGTAGCGACAGTATCAGGATAAAGCGCAAACTCTAATTGGCGGTTTATTATTATAATAAATTATAGAACCATGGACCTTGCCGTTGGTGGGGAGGCTTGCGTGCCTCAGCGATACAGATAGCCGTACCGTAGGTGCAACCACAACGGAGGGGTATCTGTTGAGAGGCCAGACAAACGCGTGGTTCATGAAGAGGGGCAGCAGCCTTTTCAATAGTTGCAAGGGCCACAGTCTGGATTATTGACTGATCTGGCCTTGCAACAATAACCAAAACGGCTTGGCTGTGCTGGTACTGCGAACGGCTGAAAGCAAGGGGAAACTACGGCCGTAATTTTTCCCGAGGGCATGCAGCTTTACTGTATGATTAAATGATGATGGCGTCCTCTTGGGTAAAATATTCCGGATGTAAAATAGTCCCCCATTCGGATCTCCGGGCGGAGACCGCTCAAGAGGATGTCGTTATCAGAAGAAAGAAAACTGGTGTTCTACGGATCGGAGCGTGGAATGTCAGATCCCTTAATCGGACAGGTAAATTAGAAAATTTAAACAGGGAAATGGATAGGTTAAAGTTAGAAATAATGGGAATTAGTGAAGTTCGGTGGCAGGAGGAACAAGACTTCTGGTCAAGTGACTACAGGGGTATAAACACAAAATCAAATAGGGGTAATGCAGGAGTAGGTTTAATAATGAATAGGAAAATAGAAATGCGGGTAAGCTACTACAAACAGCATAGTGAACGCATTATTGTGGCCAAGATAGATACCAAGCCCACACCTACTACAGTAGTACACGTTTATATGCCAACTAGCTCTGCAGATGACGAAGAAATTGAAGAAATGTACGATGAAATAAAAAGAATTATTCAGATAGTGAAGGGTGACGAAAATTTAATAGTCATGGGTGACCGGAATTCGGTAGTAGGAAAAGGGAGAGAAGGAAACGTAGTAGGTGAATATGGATTGGGGCTAAGAACTGAAAGAGGAAGTCGCCTGGTAGAATTTTGCACAGAGCACAACTTAATCATAGATAACACTTGGTTCAAGAATCATACAAGAAGGCTGTATACATGGAAGAAGCCTGGAGATACTGACAGGTTTCAGACAGATTAAATAATGGAAAGACAGAGATTTAGGAACCAGGTTTTAAATTGTAAAACATTTCCAGGGGCAGATGTGGACTCTGACCAGGAAAATTAA
The DNA here is from genome assembly GCF_023897955.1 of Schistocerca gregaria. NCBI lineage: Eukaryota > Metazoa > Arthropoda > Insecta > Orthoptera > Acrididae > Schistocerca > Schistocerca gregaria. The sequence continues at coordinate 357,093,982 of NC_064927.1, read as the reverse complement.
AGAGACCTTTGGAGATAAGAGAATCACTTGTATGAACATCAAGAGCTCAGATGTAAAACCAGTTCTAAGCAAAGAAGGGAAATCAGAAAGGTGGAAGGAGTATATAGAGGGTCAATACAAGGGCGATGTACTTGAGGACAATATTATGAAAATGGAAGAGGATGTAGATGAAGATGAAATGGGAGATACGATACTGCGTGAAGAGTTTGACAGAGCACCGAAAGACCTGAGTCGAAACAAGGCCCCAGGAGTAGACAACATTCCATCAGAACTACTGACGGCCTTGGGAGAGCCAGTCCTGAAAAAACTCTACCATCTGGTGAGCAAGATGTATAAAACAGGCGAAATACCCTCAGACTTCAAGAAGAATATATTAATTCCAAGAAATCAGGTGTTGACAGATGTGCAAATTACCGAACTATCAGTTTAATAAGTCACAGCAGCAAAATACTAACGCGAATTCCTTACAGACGAATGGAAAAACTAGTAGAAGCCGACCTCGGGGAAGATCAGTTTGGATTCCGTAGAAATATCGGAACACATGAGGCAATACTGACCCTACGACTTATCTTAGAAGCTAGATTAAGGAAGGGCAAACCTACGTTTCTAGCATTTGTAGACTTAGAGAAAGCTTTTGACAATGTTGGCTGGAATACTCTGTTTCAAATTCTGAAGGTGGCAGGGGTAAAATACAGGTAGCGAAAGGCTATTTACAATTTGTACAGAAACCAGATGGCATTTATAAGATTCGGGGGACATGAAAGGGAAGCAGTGGTTATGAAGGGAGTAAGACAGAGTTGTAGCCTCTCCCCGATGTTATTCAATCTGTATATTGAACAAGCAGTAAAGGAAGCAAAAGAAAAATTCGGAGCAGGTATTAAAATCCATGGAGAAGAATTAAAAACTTTGAGGTATGCCGATGACATTGTAATTCTGTCAGAGACAGCAAAGGACTTAGAAGAGCAGTTGAACGGAATGGATAGTGTCTAGAAAGGAGGATATAAGATGAAGATCAACAAAAGCAAAACGAGGATAATGGAATGTAGTCGAATTAAGTCGGGTGATGCTGAGGGTATTAGATTAGGAAATGAGACACTTAAAGTAGTAAAGGAGTTTTGCTATTTTGGGAGCAAAATAACTGATGATGGTCAAAGTAGAGAAGATATAAAATATAGACTGGCAATGGCAAGGAAAGCGTTTCTGAAGAAGAGAAATTTGTTAACATCGAGTATAGATTTAAGTGTTAGGAAGTCATTTCTGAAAGTATTTGTGTGGAGTGTAGCCATGTATGGAAGTGAGACATGGACGATAAACAGTTTGGACAAGAAGACAATAGAAGGTTTCGAAATGTGGTGCTACAGAAGAATGCTGAAGATTAGATGGGTAGATCACATAACTAATGAGGAAGTGTTGAATAGGATTGGGGAGCAGTGAAGTTGGTGGCACAACTTGACTAGAAGAAGGGATCGGTTTGTAGGACATGTTCTGAGGGATCAAGGGATCACCAATTTAGTATTGGAGGGCCGCATGGAGGGTAAAAATGGTAGACGGAGACCAAGAGTTGAATACACTAAGCAGATTCAGAAGGATGTAGGTTGCAGTAGGTACTGGGAGATGAAGAAGCTTGCACAGGATAGAGTAGTATGGAGAGCTGCATCAAACCAGTCTCAGGGCTGAAGACCACAACAACAATATAGAAATTAATGATAAGCCACGCCACTCGTTGTTAGCCCATAAACAAAAGCTGCCATGACCAAGTTAATACAAGAATAACGCACTTTTTTGTCACAGGGATACAACAGTGACGTTTACTGTCTGCCTAGTTTTCGTTTGACGTAACACACATGTTTTCTCATTGTGGAGGTGGAATGAACAACCATTTTCCAGAATGAGATTTTCGCTCTGCAGCGGAGTGTACGCTGATGTGAAACTTCCTGCCCGACCGAGACTCGAACTCGGGATCTTTGCCTTTCGCGGGCAAGTGCTCTACCAACTGAGCTACCGAAGCATGACTCTCGCTCTGTACTCACAACCATTTTGTTTGCATCATTCTAATTTTTTTGGGTCCAAATCGTGGACTCTAGGGTGAAACTTATTCCAGATAGCATTCTATCTCAAATGGAACACATATTCAATTGTGTAGTTTGCATCAATTAAGTTTCGTGGTCGACCTTCCACAGTCTGATAAAACTCAGTTTCGTTAAAGTCCATCTGATGCCGTCAGTCGGTCATTTCGCCTTGTCACTACTACTTTATAGCACAAGGTCGTATAATCGTCTTCCATGATAACAACTAGTCACGTTAGTCTTACACTCATGAATGCTTCAGAAAGAGAGAACGAGTCGACGAGTATGGAGCGACCACAGCGCCACAGCTCTCAGATTCGTCATATACGCGGAACTACAGTGGGAACGAAGGAAGTACTGATGTAGCAGTGGCGCCTTGATTTGTGAAGTATGAAACCCACACAATTAGTCTCATACTCGCTCCGTATCTCATCTCCACTCTGTACCTCAACAGCGAGGCAGTAGTAAACAGAGAGGAGGCATGCTGAAGTATCTGATGATCGTGACACACCTTCACTGCTCCATCTGCCCTTTTGCTCCCCTTAATACCCATGTGCCTAGGCACTCAGTAGAAAGACGTCTTCACCAGCCTTAGTATACGGAGGCAGACATTCTGGATATTCCGAACTATTTTCTCTGGTGGGTAAAAACTTTGTAGAGAGTGAAAGGCACTCAGGGAGTCGGAAGAGACAAGAAATTTGGGACTAGAAGTACATCTCATCTGCTCCAATGCACAAAAGATCTTGTATAATTTCACATCGAAGACATTAAAGCCTTGAGGCGTTGGATCTTGAGGACATGATCTGGGAAAACAACAGAGCAACCAACGGATCCTCCATGTTCAGGGCCATAAATAGAGCTACAGACTTGTACTGTGTAAGGTGGCGGTAATTTGGTCACCTTGCATGTTAGAATTATCAATTAAAGCTAATGAATTACGTTAATTAATGTAGATGTTTTATCTCAAGAGAAATTGATGGATAGGGCAGTTGTCACTTTATTAACGGAAAGCGTTCATACTGGGTAGCTTCTACCTAAAACAGTTAAATTGCATGCACTGGGAAAACGAATTTTATTTTCTGTCGTAGCAACGAAGAGCCACGAAGCTTTCATAAGGGCAGTGGGCAGCGAATGGAGCCACCCGCGGAGGCGGGCCTCAAGAGCCGCCCCAGTGAAGTCGGACCAGGGCGAGATTACAGTTACAGTCCGGTGACCGTGTAGTAGTCGCGCCAAAGTGAGGCTGTGAAACGATGCTATTGGTCGGAGGTTTGAGCATGCATTTGCTTGAATCTTTCGAGAAGCATCTCGAAGGGTCTGCAAACTCTATGTAGGCTAGCGAGCGGTTTCACATCCCACAAGGATGGGAGAAAATCGCTCCGAATGGAGAGCCGTGGTTGGCGGTGTCCCAAAATGAACACTGGAATAACGGAGGCTTGTCTGAGTGCGAGCAGCCCAGTCCAGCGAGAGGAGGCGAGCGCGACAGTCACAGAGCAAGACTGCTCTGCAACGTTGATAGCAACGTGTCCAGCCACTGGTCTCTGTCCTGCTTAGTACAGTGCTGATTGGACTACTTGAAAGACGAGCAATTTGTTTCTCTGTAGAGAGAGGAACAGGTTGGTACTTCACAGTGGGCAGCGAATGGAGCCACCCGCGGGGGCTTATTTACTCTCGAACACTAGACACATTTCTGTTCCTGGCCACTATAGGCAAGCAGACTGCAGGCTCTCGTAAACGATTGAACCACAGACGTTTTCGGACCCAGTCTTCTATGACGCGGAGGCTCCACGCTTCGCTGATCACTTGGGTGATATTTGCGTATCGAGATAATGCAGGGAACAATAGAGTTAAATATGTACAGTTCCACTAGTGCGTCTTTCTGAGTTTTTCGTTGTCTACACCAGCGTAAGTGGAGGTTAGAACCAACTAAAGTGTTAACAGTATCAACCTTTGCTGTGTTCTTAAGAAAATAACACATGACGCCTTTGGGCAGATAAGTGTTGTGCCAGTCTTGGATAGGGAAAATAGTAGAATTTGTAATTGTAGATTTGTTTGGTTTCCATGTTGTGTTTCTCATACTTTTCGTTTTATTTTATAATCAAATATTTATTGATTGAATCCACCTTCTCTTATTAACTACCTTTAGTCCCTATATACATTCTGAATACGTCAGATAAGAAACAGATGTATAGGAAAGCATCAATTAAATTAATTTTTCATGACAAGAATAGCTCAGCGTTGTCACGAAAACAGGTCCAGAGTCAGATAGCGATAAATCCACTACTAATACCACTTTATTTGTTTCGAAATATCGCGCTGATTTCATAGCCTATTAGCGCCCTAAACCACTAATCGTCATTATCGCCATCATTATCATCATCATCGTCATCAAGATAATACCAGCGTGACAGTGTAATATAGGTGGCTAGAGCACAAGGTGAATGTAGACCTCTCGTGTTTGGGGTCGATCGCTCCGTCGCTCTATCCACCAACCGCTGACCTCGTAGCAGTAGCGGGCAGTCGGACACACAGTGCTGGCGCATCGCGTGTCCCGCCCAGCACCTGCTTGGCTTCTGGACGCGCACCACACACCACAACACACCACGGCGAAGCACGGTAATTACTGTCGCTTGCCTGAACAAGGCCAGCCGAGCGATTTGGGTCCCGTCACAGCCGAACACGGCGTTCGCTTCTCGCTGCGTGTGGACAACGCTGACGTTGGCGGATACGTGCAGAGCTCCGTACGACAGCTCCGCGTTGCAACATGAAATCGGTATCACAGATGAGTAAATTCAACATCATCTCTGAAGGTGCGTTTACAAGGGCCATATTTTACGACGATGTTCGGTCACAATAGTGTTGACGTGAACACTGCTGCACTGTGGCTGTAATACACAGCAACAACTCTGAGGTATGTGCGGAAATATTGCTGATTCTGCAGGCTGTTACAGTTGGTTGTAGACGTACTGACGATGGGTTACCGTTGTTGTTCGCCAAGGATGGAGAATATTTCGTATTCAGGGCAATATCTGTTTTTGTCTGTATATGCTTCCCTCTCGCTCTCGTTATGTTTCCTAATTCTCTCACCGATAGCGCTGCTGTTACGGGTCTGGGCGAAGCAAATATTTCGATTTTGTTGGAAAGTCTGCGCGCGTGCATTTAGCCACTTGTTATGTTAGTTGTTTGTTGTTGGGAGTTTGTTGTGTACATCAGTGGAGAAGGAACAAACGAGAGAACTACGAGCAGAGATATGGGACATCAAAAGTAATCTGAAAAAGAAAAATTTGCAATATGTTGCCGATGAGCTTTGAATCACTCTCGACGACGCATAAAAAAATTTCCAAAGTCTTCGAACCTACGCCAAATGCGAGGAAAAAGTTACATAGGTGGAACTGAAGGTGACTGTTCATACACGTAGCTTGTAGCTTATGTAATGAGTTTCATACTATCTTGAGGCTTGCCTGAAGCAACAGTTATTAGTATAAACCAGGCATGAGCAACCTTTGGTGACTTGCGGGCCTCACTGACATATTTAAGTTCGTGGGCGGCTCGTCACGTCACAGGAAAGCAGCACTCCTAGCACATAAGTCAAAACTATAGCGCCCTTGAAGTTAACGTTAATGGGGTAACGCACTGGTATGAATGGCAGACCTTTTCTCACACGCAAAGCCAACAAATTATTCCTCAAAACACGCGTTTTTGAGAGTATGTCCTCCATCACACTTACTTACGAGTCATGAACATGGTTCGCTTACTTACTAAATTTTTCAGTAGCAGTAAAAAAAACTTCCGCTGCAAAATTCTGCAACACTGTTGCTAATGACATGATGTTCACGGCACGTAAATGAATATAAACATCTGAAATAAGTATGCCAGACATTTTAAATACCATGGAAAAATAAATATCTATTAAAGGAACTGATTGCCACCAATTCATTATAAATCGCCTTCCGTTTCAACACTTTCACACAATGAACAACAATTTTTTTGTCAATGTTAATTCGAGAAAGAAAGAAAAAATACGGTAATGAGACAGGCAATTCCAGTCGACAAGAAAATACGAATGTCTTCAGACTATTTAAAACTTAGTGTCTTAATGTCCACAAATCCTATGAATTACCGAACACTTTAAATATTTGCCTAAAAATACTTTTGATGACTGATCGCATAGGCGTGGGTTGCTTTAGTAATACTAAATAAATTAAACCATCATTTCTTTGTTCGTACCAAAAGTTTAAAAACCTCAAGTGCTTGAACTTAGCGTATATCGACTACATTATACAGAAGTCAAGACTGGAAAAATGTGAACAAAACAATGGCAAAAGTCCGAAAATGTGTCCCGATCGGAGTGCAACGCAAGCATCTCGTTATCTCTCCCACGAATTTATCCTGGAGGCCGGACTGCCACCAATTTCCAATCTGTGGCGTAAAAGCGGTGCGTGCTGGTGGATTAAAATAAAATACAAATTAAAGCTATATTCTTGTCTTAAACCTATCTTAATGACATCCTTCGGTGCTTCTGCTCAAGCATTGCATATTCCTGGTACTAAGAGGCTTACTGATGAACAATACACTTCAAAGAAGAACGTTTAACTTCTGTACGAATCACCAGTAGCTAAAGGCAGAAGGGTTATCGCCAGTCGGGCTATAACTGGTATACACTCTTATATTTCTATCTGTTTTAGCCATTATTGGACCAGTTGTAGGTACGAGATATTCGAAATAGCATTTCGACATTCTGGTAAAATCATAGAAAAGAAGTGCATCCAGAATCAGTTCACGAGTTAAATTTCCTGAAGTCTTCTACTTACTTAGAAACGCCATTGATTTTGTTCTTTCTAACTTTATTTCTTGTGTAATGCAAAAGCAGGACATCTGTATACATTTCCGCTGACTCTTTTGTCCATTTTGTGGCAGTAGTGTGGCACTGTGCGGCCCAAAAATGTACTGCCGCAAACATCGCCGACCAACAATGGCCGGTAATATTTTCATACAGGTGGCTGCTTGTGTGACCACAGTGTTGCCAGACAACATTATTGAGATATATTTTCGGCAATATGCAATTTTAATGGCCTGTGTAAACGTACCTTTAGGTAATTAGGTAGACAGCTCTCCTCCGTAACTAGAACTGGAATGAAAGTACAGGTTTCAGTATTCCCGCCGGCGACGAGTATCGACAGCGACTCAAGAGACGCTGCACCTCCCTACTAGGACAGCTGCCGTCTTCGGCTGCAATAGGCGGAACAAGCGTGTAACGTGCGATGCAACTTTTACGTGGATATTGGCCTCAGGGCGACCAGTGATAAATCTTTCCACGCTAGATGTAGTACTCTGTGTCTCATCGAATCGCACAGTGGCTCTACTATTTGATTTTCACTACTGGTATACATTCAGTGCATACCTTACGACGGAAATTGCTATGTTTATGGTTTATGCTTTCGTAACAGGAGTATTTAGCAAACGTGAAAGCCTGATTTCTAAGAATTGGCGCCAGATAGAGGAATACACAGAGTGTAACGGAGATAAATGCCGATATTTATATTTGTGACTGAGGACGGGCAACTGAACAATATTATACAAGCAATTACGTCATTTGCTGTCTAATAATTATAGCCATTACAAGCTGTATGTTTTTAGGTTGGTTAGTACCTTCAAGTACATGTGGCAAGAGCAAGTCGTTAATGCTTATTGTACCCTGGGCAGCAGATAAGGTGCTGAAGTGTGGAGGCGTGTACACAAAACGATTAATCCATAGTGACAGGTGCAGTCCACTGAGCGGTGCAGAAAATATCAGGTTTTGAAGTTTATGGGGTGTTTGTGGGAAGACAGTCTGACACAGAGAAAAGAAAAAACAACACACTGATATATATACATATTAAAGTACCACTAACAACCTGTATATCGTTGAAATCAGTCTGTTGTAGAATTAGGCAACTTGTTTTATGTATATGCACTATGCCCTAATCGGAAAATTAAAATCCCTCTCAAACTGTTTATTTTTTTATTTATTGGTCACAGTAAAGCTCGTTTCACCAGTATAGTTAAATTACACAATGGAAGAGGAGGTTTGTCTCTTTTCATTAGAAAGAATAACACACAATGTATTACCTTACCAAATCATATATAGATAACCAAACAGATGTTTGAGATAATTTATTAAATAAATTAGTATAACGACCCCATTACAACAAAAGCCATAATTTTCTTAGTTAAATGTACTTAAAGATACTCAAACCTTAAAACCCTCTTTTAAAAAGACGACTGAAAAGGAACGTTCATTTGACAATGGACCTGTTAATGAAACTCAAGCTACATTAAAAGAAAAACAATCCTTTATATTTAAAAAATGTTGTGAGGTTTAACTTCTTGGATTGTTGTGTTCGTCACATTCTCTTAGTGTCTGTACCGTTTCTTCTCCAACGTGGCAGGAAAGGGTAGCAAATGTCTCGTTTTATTAGTATTCGTGTGATCTGCTCTTAGTCCATTAAAACTAACAACATATTTTCTCGCGAGCTCTGAACTGAGAATTGAGGAGTGGTGTGGAATCTGTAGCTGATTTGCCCAATTCATGTGCCTTTCATGATGCGTCCGTGTAGACAAACGTTGTCTGCTCCATTTTTGCTTCGGTTACCGAGTGTGCTATGATAAATCACTCTATGGTAGGAGTATTTCGGTGGAAAATAGACTCAGTACAGATTTCGCCAATTGGTCTGCACTTTCGTTGGCTCTAATACCAACCTTGTACCACTTTAAACAAAAAGCCTCTATGGAGATTTGCGATCATATCGGCACTAAATGGTACAACACTTGTGTTGATCTAAATAATTTTATTTATCACTTCGAGGCACGTTTCGAGAGAACCTCATATCAGATATATGGCATGAAACTTACAGTATAAGACATGATATTGAAATGAATACGTTGCAGCAATGCAGTGCACTCAAGAAACACACTTATTAAAATCAATGCAGATTTTCTTGTCTTCCATTCCGTAACATCAGTGCCGAACTGACATAGGCAGTTCCACACGGTACAAGGTGTGTTAATGTCAATAATACTTTTGACATCTGCCGTAATTATTAAATGGCAAAGATTGTTGAAAAGTCCTTGGGGGAGGGGGGGGGGAGGGGGGCAGTGTGCTCCCTGCCGCCGTTGGATAAGCAGCTGCAGCAGCAAGTCGTATAACCCTAGCTTACTTATTTGTTACATAGTTTAATTAATTTCTTTGCGTGTTTTTGGATACTTGCATTGTTTAATTCGTATATTTCGGGCGTATTATAGTATTTGAGGGTTGTAGCATCGCGCCTTAGTACCTGAATAGTGCAAATTTGCGTAGTCGTCTGTCTTCTGTTTTTGTTGTGAACGGCCAGTGTCGGTTGGCCAGTCAGTGTGCTCCCTGCCGCCGTTGGATAAGCAGCTGCAGCAGCAAGTCGTATAACCCTAGCTTACTTATTTGTTACATAGTTTAATTAATTTCTTTGCGTGTTTTTGGGTACTTGCATTGTTTAATTCATATATTTCGGGCGTATTATAGTATTTGACAGTTGTAGCATCGCGCTTTAGTGTTTACTTCGTAGATTCTTATTCAAATTGCGTGTGAGTTTCGTATAGGAGGTGCAATTTCGAGTTTTAGTTACTGTAATCGTAAATTCAGCAGATTGTAGCGCAGTCGTTAGGCATTTGTACAGGTTAGTTGATACATTCTTTGCGTGTTCCGCTTGCGTTATCTAGGCACCGACTCGTGTTTCAGTAACTGTTGTTAAACATCGATTAGAATGGACAGGGACTGCGATTGCTGTGTTCGGATGAGGGCTGACTTGGCATCCCTTCGCTCACAGCTGCAATCGGCGCTGACTTCGGTCGCGCAGCTTGAGGCTGTTGCCAATGGGCACCACTGTGGGGAGCCGGACTCGGGTATCACGGGGATGTCAACCTCATCCCGTCTGTCCCCAGATCGGTCTGCCGCTGTGGTTGCCCCGGTTGCTGCCCGCAGTGGGGCTGAGCCCCCGCCTGTGGTTGATTGGGAGGTCGTTCCAAGGCGTGGCAGGCGGCGAAAGGCGTCCCCGGAAGCTGACCAGAAAGCCTCCCCGGTGCGTCTGACAAACCGGTTTCAGGCACTGTCTCTGGCTGAGCCAGATGCAGCTGCCTGCCCTGTTTCAGAGGATCATTCTCAGCCTTCTAGGTCCGGGCAATCGCAGAGGTTGGGCTTACTGGTAGTTGGGAGCTCCAATGTTAGGCGCGTAATGGGGCCCCTTAGGGATATGGCGGCTAAGGAGGGGAAGAAATCCAGTGTGCACTCCGTGTGCATTCCGGGAGGAGTCATTCCTGATGTCGAAAGGGTCCTTCCGGATGCCATGAAGAGCACAGGGTGCAGCCAGCTGCAGGTGGTGGCACATGTCGGCACTAATGACGTGTGTCGCTTTGGATCTGAGGAAATTCTCTCTGGATTCCAGCGGATATCTGATTTGGTGAAGGCTGCCGGTCTTGCTTACGAGATGAAGGCAGAGCTCACCATCTGCAGCATCGTTGACAGAACCGACTGCGGACCTTTGGTGCAGAGCCGGGTGGAGGGTCTGAATCAGAGGCTCAGACGGTTTTGCGACCGTATTGGCTGCAGATTCCTTGACTTGCGCCATAGGGTGGTGGGGTTTCGGGTTCCGCTGAATAGGTCAGGAGTTCACTACACTCAGCTGGCGGCTACACGGGTAGCGGAGGCTGTGTGGCGTGGACTGGGCGGTTTTTTAGGTTAGAAGGCCTCGGGAAAGTGCGGGATGGGCTGCAATGTCAAAGGGTGCTTGGCAATTACAGGACGTGCTTGGATCAAGGAACAGTCGGAATTATAGTTGTAAATTGTTGTAGTTGCGCTGGAAAAGTCCCTGAGCTTCAAGCGCTAATAGAAAGCACAGAAGCTGATATCGTTATAGGTACAGAAAGCTGGCTAAAGCCTGAAATAAGTTCTGCAGAAATTTTTACGAAGTCTCAGACGGTGTTCAGGAAAGATAGATTAGGCAGAATTGGTGGTGGAGTGTTGGTGTCTGTCAGTAGTGGTTTATCTTGTAGTGAAGTCGAAGTAGATACTCTGTGCGAATTGGTGTGGGTGGAGGTTATACTTAACAGCCGAATTAAGTTAATAATTGGCTCCTTCTACCGACCCCCAGACTCCGATGATACAGTTGCGGAACAGTTCAGAGAAAGTTTGAGTCTCGTAACAAATAAATACCCCACTCATACGGTTATAGTTGGTGGGGACTTCAACCTACCCTCGATATGTTGGCAAAAATACTTGTTCAAAACCGGTGGTAGGCACAAAACGTCTTCCGAGATTGTCCTAAATGCATTCTCCGAAAATTATTTAGAGCAGTTAGTCCACGAACCCACGCGAATTGTAAATGGTTGCGAAAACACACTTGACCTCTTGGCCACAAACAATCCAGAGCTGATAGAGAGCATCATGACTGATACAGGGATTAGTGATCACAAGGTCATTGTAGCTAGGCTCAATACCATTTCTTCCAAATCCATCAGAAACAAACGCAAAATAATTTTATTTAAAAAAGCGGATAAAGTACCACTAGAAGCCTTCCTAAAAGACTATTTCCATTCCTTCCGAACTGACTATGCGAATGTAGACGAGATGTGGCTCAAATTCAAAGATATAGTAGCAACAGCAATTGAGATATTCATACCTCATAAATTGGTAAGAGATGGAACGGATCCCCCGTGGTACACAAAAAAGGTCCGAACGCTGTTGCAGAGGCAACGGAAAAAGCATGCGAAGTTCAGAAGAACGCGAAATCCTGAAGATGGGCTAAAATTTACAGACGCGCGAAATTTGGCACGTACTTCGATGCGAGATGCCTTTAATAGGTTCCACAACGAAACATTGTCTCGAAATTTGGTAGAAAATCCGAAGAAATTCTGGTCGTATGTAAAGTACACAAGCGGCAAGACGCAGTCAATACCTTCGCTGCGCAGTGCCGATGGTACTGTTATCGACGACTGCGCCGCTAAAGCGGAGTTATTGAACGCAGTTTTCCGAAATTCCTTCACCAGGGAAGACGAATGGAATATTCCAGAATTTGAAACACGAACATCTGCTAGCATGAGTTTCTTAGAAGTAGATACCTTAGGGGTTGCGAAGCAACTCAAATCGCTTGATACGGGCAAGTCTTCAGGTCCAGATTGTATACCGATTAGGTTCCTTTCAGATTACGCTGATACTATAGCTCCCTACTTAGCACTCATATACAACCGCTCGCTCACCGATAGATCTGTACCTACAGATTGGAAAATTGCGCAGGTCGCACCAGTGTTCAAGAAGGGTAGTAGGAGTAATCCATTTAACTACAGACCTATATCATTGACGTCGGTTTGCAGTAGGGTTTTGGAGCATATACTGTATTCAAACATTATGAATCACCTCGAAGGGAACGATCTATTGACACGTAATCAGCATGGCTTCAGAAAACATCGCTCTTGTGCAACGCAGCTAGCTCTTTATTCGCACGAAGTAATGGCCGCTATCGACAGGGGATCTCAAGTTGATTCCGTATTTCTAGATTTCCGGAAAGCTTTTGACACCGTTCCTCACAAGCGACTTCTAATCAAGCTGCGGAGCTATGGGGTATCGTCTCAGTTGTGCGACTGGATTCGTGATTTCCTGTCAGGAAGGTCGCAGTTCGTAGTAATAGACGGCAAATCATCGAGTAAAACTGAAGTGATATCAGGTGTTCCCCAGGGAAGCGTCCTGGGACCTCTACTGTTCCTGATCTATATAAATGACCTGGGTGACAATCTGAGCAGTTCTCTTAGGTTGTTCGCAGATGATGCTGTAATTTACCGTCTAGTAAGGTCATCCGAAGACCAGTATCAGCTGCAAAGCGATTTAGAAAAGATTGCTGTATGGTGTGTCAGGTGGCAGTTGACGCTAAATAACGAAAAGTGTGAGATGATCCACATGAGTTCCAAAAGAAATCCGTTGGAATTCGATTACTCGATAAATAGTACAATTCTCAAGGCTGTCAATTCAACTAAGTACCTGGGTGTTAAAATTACAAACAACTTCAGTTGGAAGGACCACATAGATAATATTGTCGGGAAGGCGAGCCAAAGGTTGCGTTTCATTGGCAGGACACTTAGAAGATGCAACAAGTCCACTAAAGAGACAGCTTACACTACACTCGTTCGTCCTCTGTTAGAATATTGCTGCGCGGTGTGGGATCCTTACCAGGTGGGATTGACGGAGGACATCGAGAGGGTGCAAAGAAGGGCAGCTCGTTTTGTATTTTCGCGTTATAGGGGAGAGAGTGTGGCAGATATGATACACGAGTTGGGATGGAAGTCATTACAGCATAGACGTTTTTCGTCGCGGCGAGACCTTCTTACGAAATTCCAGTCACCAACTTTCTCTTCCGAATGCGAAAATATTTTGTTGAGCCCAACCTACATAGGTAGGAATGATCATCAAAATAAAATAAGAGAAATCAGAGCTCGAACAGAAAGGTTTAGGTGTTCGTTTTTCCCGCTCGCTGTTCGGGAGTGGAATAGTAGAGAGATAGTATGATTGTGGTTCGATGAACCCTCTGCCAAGCACTTAAATGTGAATTGCAGAGTAGTCATGTAGATGTAGCGCGATTAAAAGAAATCACTAATATTTATGGTTTAGTAGGATGCTGGACCTACAACACGGTAGCCATCATTGATTGCACTGTATTCAAAACATCGAAGTCATCGCAGTTTCGTTAACAACAACTGTGGATTGCAGAACGTCAGCCCAAACAAACAAACAAACAAAAAAATGTCCCGACAGCTACAGATTACAGTGCATAGCGCCGAATACGAAATGAAATGTATAAATACTTAAACTGTTTATAAGAAAGCGGTAAATATTTTTGCAGTTTGAAATGAGACAGGCAAGGTTTTAAATACAGTCCGAATCCGTAACAAGAATTTCAATGTCTGAAATATTGTACTACTTATAATTTGAAAAAGACTTTGAAAGGTAAACACAATGTGTCATTGACGAGAATTTTTTTCACAAACAAACAATTTAGTACATCGCTGTTCAATTAACCCATAGAGCACTAATAGTCGTCAAACAGGTAACAAAAGCAATTTTTTTCCGAAATCACTTTTTTTTCATTTATAGCTCTGTCTGCTTCTTTTCCGGGCTATGAAAAAATCTCGATTTCTTATAAGATAGATAGTGATATGCCCTTCGTTGCCGAAAATAAAATTTCCATACTTTCATCAAGAGACAGTAATTTGTGCTTATAGTTTCTAAGATGGCATGCTAACACACCCGAATTGCTATCATAAGTCTGCTCATTGTGCTTTCCATTTATATTTTATGTCGCTGCAGTCTTTCATCACTGTAGGCAATGAAAATGTATTACCTTTACAAAGATTGTCAGTCTGACGCGACTCGAGAACTTTCGACATCGTGTCTTATAACAGTTGTATATGTATACGACAACAAACGACTTCTTTCTGAAAGTCGACCGAAGTTACCACTTACCACTTCTTCGGCCGCTTTTTTCATGGCAGCTGCAGTCTTGCTGAGAAAATTTTGATCACAGTGTATATTGCACAATTTTATCCCTCTCGTTATAAACGTGTTCTTGTTACTTTCAAAGCTGTTACAATCCTCTTTAGAAGGGGGAAAACAGAAAATAATGGCTCACGTTTTTTCCTTTTCCTTCTCAATGCAATCCCTGTCCGAAAATACTAATACGTGCTCCTGTCTGTGTAGCACAGACCCGTTTTCCCTCCGTTCCACTTCACGTGTCGGGCTTACATCTCTCGTTGCACAGAACTTTATTCGACATGAAACGCAAGAGAATTAATTCCAAGCGCTAGGAACGAGATTTTTAGTTATGCCAAGTGAAACGACAGTACCAATTACACGCAAGAAATTCGCTGTTGTTCCACACAGACGCGTGTTTGTTTTGCAACACAGCAATGTGGCTTACGCTACCTGCTAAAGCGCCGTATTCATTGGCTGGTTTTTCTGCCGTCACACTGAGCGAGGTGGAGCAATTGTTAGCACACTGGGCACGCATTCGGGAGGACGACGGTTCAAATACCCGTCCGGCGATCCAGATTTAAGTTCTCCGCAATTTCCGTACATCGCTCCACGCAGATGCCTGGATGGTTTCTTTGAAAGTGGACGGCCGATTTTCTTCCATATCCTTGAAACAACCGAGCTTACGCTCCGTCGCTAATGGTCTCGATGTCGACGAGACTATAACCCTAATCTTCGTTCGTTCTATCTCTAATAATGGTAGTGTCAACAATTTTTTTTCAAGTATGTGATTTATTGCTGACGCCAGACTTTGAGCATTAGATTTTGTGGAGGTACAAAATTAAGGGGATGTTAACTGTTGCGGTCTCACTCCTCTCCCGCTGTTCCAAATAGTCCCAGACATTTCCTGTGATATTTGGCAGTCACTCGAGGTGTGTTAGTATGCCTGAATGTTCTTCGAACCAGAAATTTATGGTGCTAAGACGACAACTGTTATCCTCGTGGTGGAAAGAAGTGTCCACAGCATACTTATCCTTAACATTTAGAAGAAGTGCAGCACTTGGACACCGAATATGTCAAAAGAAAACGTCCTGGTTCAGGTTCACGGTAAATGGAATGATTGGGACCAAGTACCGTACGAAGAACATACATAAAACACCTCCGATCTGTCTGTTCCATCCACTCACTGCAGTTTAAACAGATCACTGAGCTGTCTGTCATTCGACACCTGTGGGATTCGGAAATCAGTCGCACTTTACGTCTCCAGTCAGTTACTGTGCAAGTTCAGTGTTGTTTGGCCCACTCAATGCGTGCAGCTTTATTTTCTGCTGCAAGCGATGCCTTTCTGCGAGCTAGCTGAACCCAAACGTCCACTACAAGCACTTCCATCCGCAATGTTTAACTGGGAAGCCGACTGAGATGGCCCTGCATTCAATGGGAGCAGCAGTTCGTGCGGGTACTGAACCAACTGTCTTCTACGAGGCATCACATTCATCTGTGATGCATGTTGGTTAGTATGACGATTATTCTTGTGCCTTGTTACACGGTAGCGAGTGGTAGAGGGGGTATACGTCTTCGACTGTCCGCGTTGGTTCTCAAATAAATCGGCTACCTTCGTTCACCGTGTGGTAATGAAGACGTCCAGTTACGATAGCTTGTTTCTCTCACACCTCCACGTCTTCCCCCAACTTCATGCAATGAATCCATAAAACCGACTGGAATATACACATCACTTCGCTTCCTTGACCTACGGCAGCATTGGAGGTTTATATCACCGCCTGCTACCAGTGCAGCCATATATGAAGTGCTGCGAAGTGCCAGTGCTTTTTTTTAGGTTTGAACTTAAATTTTTTCCTTCGACCTTAGTTCCAAAAACTTAAATGTTTCTACTTTTTAGTTTTTATTGCTGGGAGAGATTTATATAATCTCTCTGTAAAATGTACTAACCTGAACATACTTAGTCTTGTCAAAAATGAACAGTAATTTATTTCTCTTTATTCATATGTTAATAATTCAATAGTTAGCCAGCTTCCCCTTCAGTAATATTAAGAGAAGACATTTTTTGTTTCTGTTGTTGAAACCAATGCACAAAAAAGATTTAATTTTCACAATGTGTTATTACAAGTGGAAGATATTTCTTTTGTTTTAGGTCACAAGAAATGCACCAGACTTGATCTTTATACATTCAGAATACCTGTTACTATGTGATAAGGGTACTTGAACATGTGCACACATCAGTGTGTTGGTTGTTTGTTCTCTGAGTCCAACAGGCTTTCCAGAACACAACACATAATTTACTACCTGAGGTTTTCTGCCTGGTCATAACTGGGTAGTAAGTGGATACCCCTATCAGTATAGACTAACCATTATGCATCTATGCATCCATGCTTCAACACCGGACCTACTGCTCAGGGAAAAATAAGTATTAATGGCTTGCTCTTGCCACATGTATTTGAAGGACTACCCAACCTAAAAACATACGACCTGTAAAAGATGTAATTATTACTCTGCAAATTATGTAAAAACTGATGTAATGTTTCTTGGTACACAGCCCTCACCCACCAATACAAATATCTGTACTTATACCTTTTACACCTTGCATATTCGCCAATGAAATTCATCATAAATAATCCTTCAGAATTTGAGATGAACATTGATATCCCTGCCTACAACACTAGAGCGAAAACTGACCTTTATTGACAGTATTAAAGCTGTCAGTGGCTCAGACAGGACTTCAACATGCAGCAACAAAAATTTTTGACCTTTTTCCGAATACAATAAAATGTCTGACATTGAACAAAGCAATTTTTAAAGCTAACTTACATTTCTCATGAACAACTCTCTCTATGTGTAGCTGCACGAGTAGGACTACAAAAATAGTGTCCATTAATGTCAACACTAAATCACGTAGACACATCCTGTAAACTGGATCATTAAGCGGATACCCCTATCAGTATAGACTAACCATTATGCATCTATGCATCCATGATTCAACACCTGACCTGCTGCCCAGGGAAAAGTATCAATGGCTTGCTCTTGCCACACTTCCTCATTTTGATAAAAGAATCTTCAAATGATCTATGGAACATTTAAGTAACTGCATTCAGTCATGTAGAAGAAACCGTTTATATACACTGTTGACTCTTACATTGCACTGAGTTGTAACTCTCAGGCGAGGATATCGTAGTTCGTACCATCGTAGGCGAGGGGAAATTGTGATGAAATATTCTTGATCATTTAACAATTTACCGATGTCATGGTTAAATTTCGTACATCTGTGCTGTGCCTCTTGGGGTTACAGCATGTTGGAATACACTCTATACTTAACGTATTATAGTCATGTATAAACAAAGGGTGTAGGGGAAAGAGATGTCTTTCTTAGGCCACCGGAAAAGTAATCTGAAACTTCTTTTCTGTAATACCAGTGACTGCGTCTTCAGCGAGGAAAATACGTAAAATAATTTAAAGCCATTTTCACCGTTAATCGACCGTGACTCGTCAAAAATATGATACAGTTTCTAAAACAGTCACAAGATTTGTTGACTGATCGCAAATTTTGTCAGTGGTAGCGGACTTTGAAACACCTTTTCACGTGTAGAACAGTTTTTCTGAACCTCTTCAACACAAACTGCGATGTATGATTGTCTTCCTAGAGACCGTATGGGCAGCCAATTTTGTAGGGACGTTGCTCAGACTATGCGGTGCATGATATGCCTGCTTAGTAGTGTTAGTGTCATGCCATTCCGTTATGCACCGGCACTGGTACGGCGACGAAGGGGCGAAACACAGTCATCAGCGTCCATTACGTTCAACAGGAGTCTTCACGAGATGAGCAGGACCTTTCTCATTACGCTGATTTATCCAAACTGCTGTAGTAGTGCTGCTGCTCTTCGCAAGTATCGATGGCTAAAAGGAACACGGAGAGGTCCAGTTTCCGCACCGATGTTGAAGAACGTGACCGTTAGTTCGAATTTACTGGTGATTTGGGAATGTCTCGCGAGAGAGACCGTGTGCAATTGTGCAACAAATTGTTGAAGTTACGGCTGCCATTGCTGACAATGCTGGACACACAATGTGCGATCTTCTAGCAGTGCACGAGCTGTACCACGACAGCTAAATATTCCATGTGCTGCCATTATTTCGGGCAGCAGTAGAGAAATCCCTAGTGCGGTTCGAGGCAGTCGTTGACGTAGACTGTCGTCTCACTGATCAACGTTTGTAACGTGGAACGTAAACGTGGTACGCAGTTAACAATGTTGCCCTCTCATGCAGAAAATGGCTCTGAGTACTATGGGACTTAACTTCTGCGGCCATCAGCTCCTAGAACTTAGAACTAGTTAAACCTAACTAACCTAAGGACATCACACACATCCATGCCCGAGGCAGGATTCGAACCGGCGACCGTAGCGGTCGCGCGGTTCCAGACTGTAGCGCCTAGAGCCGCATTGCCACCCTTGCCGGCCCTCTCATGCAGAGTTTAAATGTATTTCTTGCAATGGTATATTTGTCTTTCTCATTTCTTGGAGAGTGAGTGCATCTGAGTGTGTGTAACGTTTACTTGTCACTAAAAGATACAAGAGAATCTGCTCTTGTACACAAAATCATCCTAAGCGAAACACTAAATGATCTCCCCGCCCCCCTACCTCCCCGCCCCCCCTCAAAACATAATAAAATCTAGTGAAATTATTCTCCCGTTACGAAAAATCAGTTGCCCCATAGGTTTGCCTCTGACTTAAAGGAATAGACGTATGTACTACTCCGCTGTGAATAAAGAGAAGCAACGGATAACGTTGATGCCTTGTCTGTGGCCGTATAAAACATGCCCTTTGACGGACGTTTAGAAAGACGTGAGTGTTTTATTGTCTGAAAATGTCGTTAACAGCAGTACTGAGATGATACAGCGATATATATTCCGCTTACAATGTTTAGAGGGGTCTACTTGAAACAGTGTACTCTCGAAGCTAACTAAATGAATGAATTACGTAACACACAACTTAATTATCCCACATATTACACATCCAATTAATAACAATGACACGCTAAGATTGTTTACAAGTGAACGAAAATTAATTAATCAGAACTGTTAAAGTCTCTAACTTATCGTATATGTCATTCATAACTTAACTGGATGGGGAGACATCCTCTTGACAAGGCAGTCCTTTATGATGTCAAATTACTTGGCTTTTTAATAGGGCTATTATTTACCACAGGGAAGCCTAACATTACACGTTGACATTTGACACCACATCCGAACGTTGAGGAATCTCTACGCAATTTGTATATGTGATGTAGTTTTCTGTAGAAGGCTATGCACATCATTCGTCATGTAGCCTTTGACACTTTAACCACAATCCGGAAGCTGTTACCGGTTGTGAAGCTTATGAACCATGGGAACATTGAGTGCTCGTACTGAAATTTTCATCTCTAATGATTTAACTACCGACGGAACGCTAAAATCTAAGCTTTCTTCCTTCAGATTAGGATTTAGAAGATTTGATTTGCCCAATGGCACAGATTTTCACCACCAGATGTGTGATGTACGGGAAACACTGCGGGAAAACACACGTTGTTTCATTATTTTATCTGAGGTGGCGAAGTATATTTGTTGATGGCCGATCGTGCTTCAAACTACCTCACCTTAGATTCGAAATAAATCCACAATAGCGGCAGTACGTTGGTTTATGTCGTCAGCTCAGCTCTCAAGAAGGACAGAACACAATAATATATCGATAGCTACTTACTTCCAGCGATTGCTACTTTACATGCCCATGTCCATTGTACCCGCTTTATTCTACACGAAGTGGTACGGTAAGGAGTGTGTTCACCTGTCGATGGCGGTGGCGAAGTGCTACGTTGTGGGTAGCTGCCTCCTTTCACTTCATGTTTTACGTACTCCAGAAGGTCAGTGTCCGAAAACTTCACTTTACGTGTGAAGAAGCACGGAAAGAGACATTATCGCACGTTGCTGGAATACGAGCCACGGGGAGTGCAACGACGTAATTTTTTTCTTTCAGACTTTGAAGAGAGCTTTAGGAGACGAGTTTCCTAATTTTCCGTACACTGCGCCACGTTTGTAGTGTTGTGTTCTGAACAACAGTTTTTTCTATCTCTGAGAAATGTTCCCTTTTTTCTCTATTCCCCTCCCCACCTCCCCTATGTTACCAGCTCTCAGATTTTAATAATACTTTATTTCTATTTTAGTTATGTAGCTATCTGTCGCACTGGATTTCCGCATTCAGGTGGCTCAGAAAAATATTTCTTGCACCTTATATCTATCGCTTCTGGGGCAGATGGTGTAACATGGGTTGCCTATATTAGGTGCGTGAAATACTCTGCGTCATAAAAACAATGAATCAACTAGAAGACATGCTCGGATGTCAGTGTCACTTCTTACACGTATCACAATCGACAGGTATGTAAATGATTAGAAGTGCTAACCTCTCTGACAAGTAGAGTGGCCTCCAGACCATATTAGTGTTGTTCCTGTTTAGTGTTGTTGCCAGATGTAGTAGGTCTATGGATCTGCTAAGGTTAAATTTTCTTCGAGATAATTGAGTCTCATCTTTATCTACGATAATGATGGAAGCTGAAGAAATGAGTTAAAATTTATATCAGGGGAGAAAGAAGCTGAAGGTGTGATTTGAAGTTTTTGTTAAAGGAGGGCATTCGACCAGAGTTGTCCGTGCAGGTATGTTAGCTACTGTGCTGTGCTGGTGTAATGGCTAGCATTCCTGCCCAGTAAGCAAGGAGACCTGGGTTCAAGTCCTCACCATGGCACAAATTTTGATTAATTTCTTCAGCTCACATCATTATTGTAGCTCTGATAGGGCATGTAAGAGGTTCAAATGGCTCTAAGCACTATGGGACTTAACATCTGAGGTCATCAGTCCCGTAGAGTTAGAACTACGTAAACCTAACTAACCTAAAGACATCACACACATCCATGCCCGAGACAGAATTCGAACGTGCGACCGTAGCAGCAGCGCGGTTCCGGACTGAAGCTCCTAGAACCGCTCGGTCACAGCGGCCGGCATGTAAGGAGAACAAACAGCATCATGCTGACTGATCACTATGAAGGACACAAAGTGCCAAATACTCATGTGAGAGAGCGTTATGACCAACTGACAGAGTTTGAAAGAGACTTCATTGCGAATCTTCATTAGGCCCACTGGTCGAATAGTACAATATTCAGATTTACTGGGGCATTCGCCTGTGACAGTGGCCAACTGCTGGAGTACATTGAAACGTGGGGGAAGGCATACCCGTCTTAAAGGTTTCGATAATCAAGCGTTAAGGATTCCCATATTGTGTACCACGTACATTGTAACACTTCACATCTGCGCCTTCCATATGAGAACAGGTAATGGACGTCCCGCAACATTCGGTGACATTCCGCAGCATTGGTAAAAGACTAACATTAGCCGGAATAGGGAATTATGTCGCTCCTGAGTATGCTACCGTTAACATCACAACCAAACCTCCACGTTCGGAGTGGTGCCATGAAAAAGAAGCATGGACTGCTAACGAACGGTGTCGCATTGTGTGACCCACGTATGAGCACTACTCCACAAGGCCATTGTTGACGATTATTGCACAGCAGTGTTACTGCTGTCGTCATGCAATAGGATGCCAACGGGTGCGACTTCAGTTCTTGGCTGGTAGTGAATGGGAAAAGTCTGCCGGCACAATGGTACGCAACAGTATCATAGTGCCATCTTTCAATAGGACAATGCTCATACACGTGTGGTACGTGTCTCTGAATTGTCAGGGTGGTGCTGAGGTATTTCCGTTGCAGCAAGATGTCAGGATATGCCAGCAATATAACATTTGGGAGACTAGTTTCGACACAATTCTGTACCTGTGTCAGTATCCAGAATATCAAGAATTAGTTACTATAGTAATGGGCCAGGTTGCCTCAGGAGAGGTCGTGCGGTAGCGTTCTCGCTTCCCACGTCCGGGTTCCCGGGTTCGATTCCCGGCGGGGTCAGGGATTTTCTCTGCCTCGTGATGGCTGGGTGTTGTGTGAATGTCCTTAGGTTAGATAGATTTAATTAGTTCTAAGTTCTAGGGAACTGATGACCATAGCTGTCAAGTCCCATAGTGCTCAGAGCCATTTTTGCCTCAGGAGAGCATACAATGGCTTTATGACACCCCTCTCAACCGAATCAGTGCTTGCATTCTGACCAGAGGGGGGGGGGGGGGGGTGCAACGACGAGCCCATGATAACAGCTCCCAGTGAAATTTGCGCTCAACCAGAAATCTGTAAAATCTGCGCCCAATAGCTGCTGCCTTTGTGTCACGGCCTACCTGCTCCCGGACCGTCGTAATTAGTCTTTACTACCTGCTCTCCAGACACGGGCGAACTGCTCCCCATTAGCCCTCCTTTACCGTAGTAGCCGACTGTCTGAACGAACAGCTTTAGTACCGCCGTAGCTGTCATAGAGTTGACATCGTGCGACTTGCGTATTTCTGTCACAATACTTCCGATATGGAAGTTTCAACGACCACTCGCGGTAAGCCATGTTACTACTATGACGATTATTCTTACACTGTGAAGAGAATGAAAGAAGACGGGACTGTGGCGCTGCGCTGTTCAAGACAGAAAGCAAATACAGCCAAAGAATGCTTAAAATCAAGGATTCGGCGATGATTTTTTCCCTCGAGCGTCACTGTGGAGCTCTGGATGACTCTCGTTTGGAAATAAGGAAGACTTTTAACCAGGCAAAGAAAAGGGCGTGAGAGGAAGATACTTCCATTTCCACAATATATTCAGAGGAGCGGTGTAGCCTACATAATCGAGGATATGATTTTGTCACTTAAATTCCAGAGCAGCAAGCAAGGAATACCACTGGTAACTATCAGCGGGCAAAGTCGCAGGGAAATGGAAGAGCTCCGCAGACAAGAGAAAAAATTGACTTCAAAGCAGGATTACTAGCTACGAACGATGGCAGCAGTTTTCTATTAAGTGACAACAAATTACGAGAAAAGATAATAGTTTTTAACGGAAGAGCAGGTTGAGACGCTCTAAGAAGGAAACAAGACTTCTTTCCGAACAAAACAAAAAGAGACATATATCCGCCTTTTT
The DNA here is from genome assembly GCF_023897955.1 of Schistocerca gregaria. Taxonomy (NCBI): domain Eukaryota; kingdom Metazoa; phylum Arthropoda; class Insecta; order Orthoptera; family Acrididae; genus Schistocerca; species Schistocerca gregaria. The sequence continues at coordinate 357,070,311 of NC_064927.1, read as the reverse complement.
CCGAAATTTGGTGGAAAATATTCCACAACGGAAACCTGCAAACGTGACTGTGTGAAACAACAAATTCGCGTGTGTGCTGCACTGGCGTTTCTGCTGCCTGAAGATACATATGATGGCTGGCTGGAGATACATTCACAGTCACCGGATATCCCCAGGATTTCTGGGTTTTTTGACTACTTTGTAGATAGATGGTTTGGAAATGGAGAAAACCCTGTCAACCTTTGGAGTTACTACAAACGGCGCAATCTAATAACCAACGCGTTAGAAGGCTGGCAACACAAAATTAATAACATGCTTGCTAAACCGAATCCTAAAATCAATTAGGTTAGAGAAACAGAAGCAGAAAATTCATCGTTAGCGTGAAGGGGGGCAAACGAAAAAGAAAAGTCAGGTTGCAAAAAAGTAGTAAAAAAGTACGAAGAGGATAGTGAGATCAGGGCTTGACTGAATGCTATCTCTATCTATTAAATCTTTAGTAAATTTATCAGAAGAGGGATGTAAATAGAAAAAAACACAAAATGAAAATAGCAACTTGTAAATTAAAAAGTTGAAAAATATGTATTTGTGATGCTTATAAGCCAATTTTCATCACGCCTGAATGGCGATAATTTGCTTTTGTCATTTAGCCAGTCCAAAGCCTGGATGAAACATGATGGAAAGTTGATTGTTTTTAAAAATCTGTCCTCAGTTCCATGCCCGACCATACCTAATTTGGTTTTCCGTGTTCCCACAGATCATTTTAGGCAAATGCTGGGATTGTTCCATAAGAAGGGCATGGTCGCTTCCTGCCCCACCTATCACCACATATCCGAGCGAAATCTGCAACGGAAATAATAGTAGACGCGACATAAAACACCAAACGCAAAATTTATTTTCGCTAATTTGCTATGACGATTAATGAAGATCTACTGAGGTAAAATTAAACATGTCAATGGAATGCAAACTTTGTTTCTGTGAGTGAACTTGTCATTCCCTTACTAAACTTCTAAGACGCATATGCATATTTTAATGACTTAACGGTAGGACTCACGTCCTATTTAAATTTTATTGAATGGCTTGGTGACTTTGATCTTATCACAAGAGCATAAAATACAACCTTTGGGTCTAGGAATTTTTCCATATGCGTGATTAAGTAATCCGAGTATAATATTAACTACTTCGCAGACAATTTTTTTACGGATGAATACGAATAAGTAAAGCGCATATAAGAAAACACAGTTTAACTGAATATGAAGGAAGCAGAAAACTACTCGAAAATCTCCTTAGTAGCAGGTGACTAGCTCGCGGTTCTTGCTTCCTTTTCGGCTGCAAATTTTTAAGCTGCCTTATCAATATCGATATTCTTAGCTAGCCCATTCTTTATTGACTAATGTTAAATTATACAGTTATGCTTGACGTATAGTGGAACCAAGATAATTATTAACTAATGTGACTTTTGAGAAAGAGAATTCTCGTAGATAACGCTATCAAAACACAAAAAGTTAATAAAACTCTCAGCGCCAAAATAAAGTTGGAAACAGTTTCAGGAAAAGTCTTCTTAATTCTATAATTTGAGCAATTATACAGTATTCAGAAAACTCATAAAAATTGTCAAGTAATTTATGTATAATCGTGGAAAGTTTCGTATCTGAAGTTTTAATCAAATGTGCAAGATCTGAAATAGCATCCGATATATGTTACATGGTTTTTCAATGTGTATCGATTTCTAGTAGAAAGCTGTCAATGCGCTCTTAACTTTGACCTTCTCAGTTCGCAGCGTTCTGTATGTTACGGCTTTAAAATGCAGGCTCAGAAACCTCTAGGTAGCGTCCCTCAGCTCTTCTACATGAACGAAAGGGGATTAATGGGTCCTTCATCGACCCTCTCTGGGCGCAAATTTCACAGAGCGCAAATTTCAGTGTGCGCAGATCTCAGTACACTGCAACGTCATACTTATAAGTGGGCTCATTGGTCTCATACTGCCAAGTTCGTTGTAAATGTAATGTTTTGTAATCACTGAAGTAGCATCACGTATCAACATTTGAACGCACATGGGTGTTTGTTCGCAACAGTTAATTGTGTTAACATCTACCGTTACAGTTAGCATTAAATAAACCGCGACTTGAGAGTTTAATCGCATTTCATATGGAATTAGAAGCTGATATATAGCTGTAATGAACATCAGAAGTTTACTAGGAGGCGGCAACAGCGTTTGTGCACTGCAGTGTATGAAGCTGATCGTAACAGATTTAAGGGAGGAAATTATAGCTCACCTGAGAAATGTTTGTAGCGATATTCTCGAGCGGGTCTTAATGAGATGCCAAGCAGTTGCCTCACTCCCTACAGCTTCCCTAGGTCGAAAATATGAAAACTGCAGTTTGGTTGGTTCGCATCCCTATGTGTAATTCGATTTTCTCTATTTCCTTTTTTTTACAATCTTTTCCCTAAATTCAAGAACTGTTATCGAAATGAATGACTGTTATAAGATTTACGTGTAGGAAGTACATTAATATAAGGGGAAATCAAATGAAAAGGAGGCAGACAGAAAAAAGTATGCGCCATAACTGTTAATGCAATAATACCACTTTGAGATAAGATAGTGTTCGAAACGACGCTGGCAACACAAATGATGGCATTGTGTTGGCAAGTTGTTTAAAGCAGGAGTTTCACTGAGAAGCCGTTACATATTTTCCATCCAGACCCGACCTCTCCGCATGCGATTTCGACGTTTCAGTAGACCTGTCGAAAGAGATTCGTGGTTGTCAGTTTGCTTTGGACGAAGAGGTGCACGCCTGGCTACAATCACGGTTCCGTAGACAACCGTGAACACTTTTACAGGGAGGCAGTATCCGTCTTGTCTCACAGTGAGATATACATGTAACCAGTTATGGCACTTACTTTTGAAACAATGAACAGTTTACTTACTCACTTTTACAACTACCTTTTTTATTTTAAGAATTATTAGTCTACACACAGATCAACTGCCACTGCTGCTGAACATAATAGTCCATTTTCCATAACAGAACTTCCCGATACAGTGGAGTAGAAATTTTAGTTTGGATGCTTAGTAAATCGCTTGTGTGTGGTGGTGTCGCAGAGGAGCAACCGATCATCGGCTATATTGCTGCCTAAATTACCAGCGGTATGTCGGTCGTGTGTGGGGCCCAAACGCATCGTCGTTAACGGGACTACTTGATGTACCAACTCAGGGGGGAATACCATGGCGCAAGAGGTCATGTACAAATGCTACAAATGATACTTAGTACCATAAATTATTTACTACCGAATGAAGCACAACATTGTGAAATATCGACTATACGGTCAGGTCTTTTGCGCACACTATCGTCTGATCAGCAAAGTTGTCAACGAGGGGAAGCAAAATATTATCAGTTTGAATTCCAGCGACATCTATGGATTTAGTACTAGGGAGACGATAAACCAAGCGGATATGGGTGCTCTGAGGATATGAACTTCATTGGTAGAACGACTATAAAGGTCATCCTTGTTTAATTACACGTCAATGGAAACAACAGTTTCAAATCACATTTCACTCTGTTAATATCTAATTAATTAAGACTCCCATAATTTAAACGGCAAACATTCTTTCTGAAAAAAAAGAGACAGCTTAATGAAAGAAATCTGTCTGTAATGCGGTAGAAATTCTTATAAAAATATATACTTTCTTATGGCATATGCACAAAAAATTGATTTTCAAGTCACCGAGATGGTGCAATCTATTATCTGTATGAGAGAATGCAGAAGCACATCTTGAAGCATTTCTTATAAGAAGAATGTAATTTTTCATCCATTTTTGTAAATTTAAAAGATCAGTTTAAAGTTATTCAGAGGGCTGGACATTTAACTCTTACATTGAGTGTAGCGAAAACCAGCAAAGACAGCAGCTAAACGTGATTCATTTTTTAAAACAAAATTAAGGAAGCTGATCTTCCTGTTCTGATCCTCACTTCTTCTTGTGTGTTCCTAGTGAGTAGAGTTACGTGTAATTGCTCCGCGTAATTTGTAACTATTATTCAATAATAATAGTTAACTTCATACTTAAAAGTTGTTCGCAAATCATTTGTAGACTCCTTTAGTTGGTCACACTAATTTGTCATGTCAGTTTCCTTATGCTTCAGAGCAATACGTATCAAGTTCGTGCGCTCATGGCTTGAGAGCAGAACGATCGAATCATATAGCGTCGTGTTGTTTAGATATTGCATACAAGCAAAGTCGAATCCACAAATCTTTTCCAGAAGTCCTGACCGATACTTGTCACCACATTTTTATGTGAAAATTAATACGGTATCCTCATGGTCAAGGAATGCTTTCGAACGATGAAGAAGTAAAATAACCGCCATGGTCTGAAACATCCCGCGATGGCAATAGCATGGTAAAAAGTAATCTAGCAATGTTGAATACTCCATGTTCTGCCCTCATAGACAGCACACCGCGCCTGGTACACGCAGCGCTCGGGGACCACAGCACAGCTACGAGACCTGAAGATGGGCTGATAACAGTCCGAAATCTGTCGTGTAAAAATAAAGAAATTTACAACTGAAGCGGTATTTTCAACCTCTGCTAAAATGCTCAATTGCGGATGTTCTTCCAACAGGATTGTTTGTAATGTTGAATACAATAATTCGAATTTTAAGTGATGCATGTTACATGGATAACTGTATCGTGCCATCGCACTTGTAAAGTACCTTACCTGAGAAAACCATTCTTAAATGCATTGCATACGTTTGTATCACGTCCAGACATTTTTTTTTTCAAATTTTATTCTGCCAGTAAAGAAGAGTCATGTCACAACTTGATACGGGATCTTCGTAGAAGATTCGTAGAATACTTTTAGTATTCCGATTTTCCTGTAACTAAAAGATTTATAAAATTGTGGCTGCTCCTACACAAACTGCTTCGGATAAGCCTTGATAAACAGTCTGGGTGACTGGTTTGCAAAATAAAATTATCGTGAGTGTAACTACTGGGTGGAAAATATGCTTATTCCTTACACATGCTCGCACATGTCTCTGAGAATTTATGATGTAAGTTCACGCAAACGTCCAGTCACCCCTCTGCCTGAGTTTTGGGTGTCAGAGACTGGGATACCTCATTCGTCTGTTGATTGCTTATCTTGTGATTACATTTTACGGTTTACTTAAGTTTTTCTGTTTGGGAACAGATAAAATACATTCATGTTGCTCGTGTCATTTCAGACTGACGCTCAGGAACGGTGTGTACCGCAACAGAGGCCCACGTGTTGTTAGAACTGCATCATGTCGCATTACGTTAAGGAAGGATGTACCTCAGTACTTAATGGCTACAATGAAATACGCGGTTCGTAGTGAAGATGTTTCTCTCGTGGGGATGGTTTCTTTTAAGTCACATATGCTCGATAATAATAAATATTAACTTGGAATCTCTGATGGTGCGTGTTCAGAAGTCAAACAGGTCGCATTGATCCAAGACAAATATTCACTCCTCGCTGAGGCAGTTGTGGACATAGCTCTGTCGAGGTTTAGCGCTATTTATATTATCTCGCCAAACTCATTGGACTCTGGCAGGTTAGTGTGGCTTGGGTAGGGTTATCGGACGCCCAACTCTCGCGTAAAAAACGTCGGAGTGTCAGTTTTCCCCCTGACTGAAAAAATATCGAGGTAATTCGGGTAGTGGCATTAAAAGCATGGGACATGTCAGGCTATTACCGTCGCAGCTGTTTACTAAGTTTTGTTATGGAAACAGTGTCACAGATCTTAGAAATGAAAGTCCTTCAACCACATTTATCGAGAGACAATACGTTGCAGAAATTTAGGATCCGAAGATACGTTAGTGAAGTTGGAAGAGGAGTTAAATCGGAACAAATGTGATGCAGTAAGGTTAAGAGAAATGCGGCAAAAAACAAACACCAGATACAGTTAAAAGCGGGAGTCTAGGAATAACGATAGGTAAAAATCTAAAATGGACTAAGAACGTAACTGCAGTGTGCAAGAAGGCTTCAGCATCTCTCCATGCACTACAAAAATAAAAAAATAAAAGCTGTTCCGTCTTGATGTGAAGAAGAAACTTGAACATACACTTATATTATGAATTATTGATGGCAGTGATGTTACGGTGCAAGTTCTTTCTTAGGAAAGTTCAGGGCCCCTGGCACGGATTATGAATGTCTGTGTTCGATGTATGTCTGATGTTCGACTCTTTGATCATATTTCACCGTCATATTACGCACAGCTAAACTGGCTGCGAGGAGACAAGCGCAGAGATTTATATACACAGGCATCTCTACTGTCTCATCAACTTACACTGTCCCCAGTATCTCTCCTCGAATTTAATGATCTTGTCTGAACAACATAGCAGAAAAACCTGTTCACATCAGAGCAATATCCTTTCTGTAGCGTTCCATTACTCAGCCTCTTTCTCGAAATTCTCCTCAGTAACAGGAACCATAGTCTGGAATAACCTCTCGCATTATGTCAGAGAACTGAATAATCCAGCCACAGAGGACAATTAATGACATATCTAATAAAGTCACATTAATGACTACCTTTGCACCCCTAACACTCGTTACCCCTGTACAGCTTTCTTTCCCACCTCATCTTCCTCATTCCCCACTATTTTTGGCTGGTGGGGTCTTCTTAAATTTGCTACTCTCAGAACTCACTACATCAGAAAACATCTATTCTATGTACCTATAAATTCTTTATACGGGGTGAATCACCTAAAACCTGCACCGAAATTATTGTGGAAATGAGAAGTGCAGCTCATGTGTGGTTTTCCCAGGATGGATTTGTAGTCCGTGGCTCATATCGTTAGCCAATCAACGGATTGCAATAATAGTTAAAAAGTGTATTTTTTGTGCATACATACACTTTTTTTTAAATGTAACAATGACTACCGACGCTAACAAACTAATAGCAGGCTAAATTAGAAAGTCTATGGTGTTTGTTGCAGGATCCTAGTGCGAGTCGTTTACGTGACGTCGTATTTTGAAAAGTTTCTACACCGATACTTGTGCAACACCTGTGATAAAACACACTACAGAACAACACAAGTTCCTACACTAGTAATGTGGGTTTTGACCAGCGACCGTTCAACTGACCGTCACAGACCGTGTTCAAAATGACCACCGACAGCGGCAATACACGCTTCCAGCCAGGTATGGAACGATTGCTGTACACGTGCTGACATTTCAGCGGAACTGTCCGAGCACGTTGCAGTCTCTTCGGGTGTAGTTGGTATGTCCTTCCAGACAGTATCTTTCAGCTTTCCCCACAGGCCGGCCGCTGTGGCCGATGGGTTCTAGACGCTTCAGTCCGGGAACCGCGCTACTGCTACGGTCGCAGGTTCAAATCGTGCCTCTGGCATGGATGTGCGTGATGTCCTTAGGTTAGTTAGGTTTAAGTAGTTCTAAGTCTAGGGGACTGATGACCTTAGATGTTAAGTCCCATAGTGCTCAGAGCTATTTGAACCATTTTACCCACAGAAGAATGTCTACAGGTGTCAAATCCGGGGAACGTAGCGGCCAAAGCACAGGTCCTCTACGCCCAATCCAAAGATTTGGAAACAATTCGTGAAGACTTGCTGCAGTACTTCGTACGCTAAGGGCTGGACAGCATTCATGTTAGTACCACAGGTTCCCCCAGTCTAGCATTCGCGGAGGAAGGCTTCTTAGGAGGCTGCAATACGCGAGCGCGTTTAGTGCACCGTCTGTAGTAATGGGCCAATGAACTGGTTGTTCACTATCTCACACCATACGTTTGCACTCCACGGACGCTGGCGTTCCACCGGAAGAAGCCACCAGCGACTGTCAACAGACCAATAGTGCATGTTTCGGTGGTTTGCCTGGCCGTTATTAGTAAATGTGGCTTCATCATTGAACAAAATATATGATACGTCTGGAGTATCCTTTCTTAATGGCCATATACAGAAGTTAACACGATTCTCGCAATAATTGACAAGCAGCTTTTGATCGAGAGAGACGTGACAGAGATAGAACATACGCCTATCGACAATGCGTAGGACACTTGCCTAACTCATGCCAATTACTCGTGCGATTTCGCGGGGAGCTAATGTGCGGATCAACTGCAACAGCAGCAAGAACATCAATTTCCCACTCTTCTGTCGTCTCTTGTTTCCTTCTGCGTCATTGACTAGATGTTCCAGTACTATGTTCGATAAATAACGTCTGAGATGGTTGACACTTCAAATGGCTCAAATGACTCTGAGCACTATGGACTTAACTTCTGATGTCATCAGTCCCCTAGAACTTAGAATTACTTAAACTTAACTAACCTAAGGAAATCACACACATCCATGCCCGAGACAGGATTCGAATCTGCGATCGTAGCGGTCGCGCGGTTCCAGACTGCAGTGCCTAGAACCGCTCGGCCACCAAGGCCGGCGATGGTTGACACAGTTGGGATATCTTGCTGCATATACCGGACAAGAACGAACTACATTCTTCGTACTCTCTCCGTACGCCATAAGCCTGTCGGCTTTTTCTGCAGTGGCAAATCCCATCGTTTACTAACAACCTACTGCTTGGACTGTCACACACTGACTGACTAATAAGCCGCAGTGCACTCAACGAACACACGAGCACACTGTAAGCAAACAAAACGACGTCGCAAGTAGCAACCACCATTGAATGTCACAAAGAGAGTCAATGTAGGAACTTTTCAAGATACGATGTGTACTAGATGACTCGCATTGGAATCCTGCAACAAACACCCCTGACTTTCTAATTTCCCCTACTTTTAGTTTGTGAATGTCAATAACCATTATTCCGTTAAAAAAACGTATGTTAGCACAAAAAATACTTTCTAAGTATTATTACAGTGTGTTGATTGGCTAACAATACCAGCCCTGATTACCATTCCATTCGACAAAGCCGCATATCAATAACAATTTCCATTTTCGCAATATTTGAAGTGGAGGTTTTAGGTACTTCCCTTGCATATTTGTCACTATCATTATTATTACGAGGGTAATCCTAAAAGTAAGGTCTCCTATTTTTTATAAGCACATAGACCTGTTGATTTTTACAATGGTTTACATCAGCTTACAGCTTGAACATTTAGCTATTTTTCGACATAATCAGCATTTCTGTCGATGCATTTTTGTAGACGCTGTGGCACTTTTTTTATGTCCATGTCTTACCAGCTCACCTCGTCGTCTGAGCTGAATCGCTGGGACCACAATTAACGCTGACAGGTACTGTGAGACTCTGAAAAAACTCAAACGGGAAATTCAGAGCCGGTGAAGAGGAATGTTGAGCAAGGGCGTACACATTCTCCATGACAACTCTCGCCCACACATCGCTCAGCAAACCGTTGCTCTCCTGCAACAGTTTCAGTGGAACATAAACACCCACACACCCTACAGTCCACACTCGGCGCCCAGTGACTTATCACCTGTTCCCTAGGTGAAAAGAACATTTGGCCGGAAAGCGATTCAGCTCAGACGATGAAGTGAAAGAAGAGGTTCTTAACTTTCTGAACAGCATGGTGGCGAGCTGGTATGACATGGACATACAAAAACTGCCACAGCCTCTACAAAAATGCATCGACAAAATGGTGATTATGTCGAAAAATAGCTAAATGTTCAAGCTGTAAACTGATGTAAACCATTGTAGAAATAAACAGGTCTATGTATTTATAAAAAATAGGAGACCTTAGTTTTGGGATTACCTTCGTATTATTATCATTATTATTACTATTCATATTAAAATTGTTATTTGAAGGTAACTACGGTGTAACAAAGGTACTGTATGTGTGACACCCTCGTCCGATGTAAGAGAGGGCCTGATGGCCCTAATCAGGTAAGGTTAAATAAATAAATGTGTTACTATAGAGAAATAGGGCAACGGCCTTGCAGCAGTGGATACTCCGGTTCCCGTGAGATCACCTAAGTTAAGAGCAGTCGGGCGTGGTCGGCACTTGGATGGGTGATCATTCAGGCCGCCACGCGCTGTTGCCATTTTTCGGGGTGCACTCAGACTCGTGATGCCAAGTGAGGAGCTACTCGACTGAATAGTAGCGGCTTCGGTCAAGAATACCATCTTACTATGACTGGGAGAGCGGTGTGCTGACCCCACACTCCACCTATCAGCATCCTCCAGTGAGGATGACACGGCGGTCGGATGGTCCCGGTAGGACACTCGTGGCCTGAGGATGGAGTGCTATAGAGAATTAGAGCAGTGAGGAAAATCAGATGTAGGTTAATTGAAAACCAGAAAACTTTAAAAAATGTTGAACACATAAGAGGAATCTCAGAAAAAATAGTCGAATTAGCTTACAAACGAATTAGTTGCATGGAAACCATTCAGGTTTACGCACCAACATGCTAACATCTACATCTACATCTACATCTACATGACTACTCTGCAATTCAAATTTAAGTGCTTGGTAGAGGGTTCATCGAACGACAATCATACTATCTCTCTACTATTCCACTCCCTAACAGCGAGCGGGAAAAACGAACACCTAAACCTTTCTGTTCGAGATCTGATTTCTCTTATTTTATTTTGATGATCATTCCTACCTATGTAGGTTGGGCTCAACAAAACATTTTCTCATCCGGAAGAGAAAGTTGGTGACTGAAATTTCGTAAAAAGATCTCGCCGCGACGAAAAACGTCTTTGCTGTAATGACTTCCATCCCAATTCGCGTATCATATCTGCCACACTCTCTCCCCTATTACGTGTCAATACAAAACGAGCTGCCCTTTTTTGCACCCTTTCGCTGTCCTCCGTCAATCCCACCTGGTAAGGATCCCACACTGCGCAGCAATATTCTAACAGAGGACGAACGAGTGTAGTGTAAGCTATCTCTTTAGTGGACCTGTTGCATCTTCTAAGTGTCCTGACAATGAAACGCAACCTTTGGCTCGCCTTCCCCACAATATTATCTATGTGGTTTTTCCAACTGAAGTTGTTCGTAATTTTAACACCAAGGTACTTAGTTGAATTGACAGTCTTGAGAATTGTACTATTTATCGAGTAATCGAATTCCAACGGATTTCTTTTGGAACTCATGCGGATCACCTCACACTTTTCGTTATTTAGCGTCAACTGCCACCTGCCACACCATACAGCAATCTTTTCTAAATCGCTTTGCAACTGATACTGGTCTTCGGATGACCTTAGTAGACGGTAAATTACAGCATCATCTGCGAACAACCTAAGAGAACTGCTCAGATTGTCACCCAGGTCATTTATATAGATCAGGAACAGTAGAGGTCCCAGGACGCTTCCATGGGGAACGCCTGATATCACTTCAGTTTTACTCGATAATTTGCCGTCTATTACTACGAACTGCGACCTTCCTGACAGGAAATCACGAATCCAGTCGCACAACTGAGACGATACCCCATAGCTCCGCAGCTTGATTAGAAGTCGCTTGTGAGGAACGGTGTCAAAAGCTTTCCGGAAATCTAGAAATACGGAATCAACTTGAGATCCCCTGTCGATAGCGGCCATAACTTCGTCCGAATAAAGAGCTGCGTTGCACAAGAGCGATGTTTTCTGAAGCCATGCTGATTACGTATCAATAGATCGTTCCCTTCGAGGTGATTCATAATGTTTGAATACAGTAAATGCTCCAAAACCCTACTGCAATTTGACGTCAATGATATAGGTCTGTAGTTAGATGGATTACTCCTACTACCCTTCTTAAACACTGGTGCGACCTGCGCAATTTTCCAATCTGTTGGTACAGATCTATCGGTGAGCGAGTGGTTGTATATGAGTGCTAAGTAGGGAGCTATTGTATCAGCGTGATCTGAAAGGAACCTAATCGGTATACTATCTGGACCTGAAGACTTGCCCGTATCAAGCGATTTGAGTTGCTTCGCAACCCCTGAGGTATTTACTTCTAAGAAACTCATGCTGGCAGCTGTTCGTGTTTCAAATTCTGGAATATTCCATTCGTCTTCCCTGGTGAAGGAATTTCGGAAATCTGCGTTCAATAACTCCGCTTTAGCGGCACAGTCGTCGGTGACAGTACCATCGGCACTGCGCAGCGAAGGTATTGACTGCGTCTTGCCGCTTGTGTACTTTACATACGACCAGAATTTCTTCGGATTTTCTACCAAATTTCGAGACAATGTTTCGTTGTGGAACCTATTAAAGGCATCTCACATCAAAGTCCGTGCCAAATTTCGCGCGTCTGTAAATTTTAGCCAATCTTCGGGATTTCGCGTTCTTCTGAACTTCGCATGCTTTTCCGTTGCCTCTGCAACAGCGTTCGGACCTGTTTTGTGTACCACGGGGTATCCGTTCCATCTGTTACCAATTTATGAGGTATGAATCTCTCAATTGCTGTTGCTACTATATCTTTGAATTTGAGCCACATCTCGTCTACATTTGCATAGTCAGTTCGGAAGGAATGGAGACTGTCTTTTAGGAAGGCTTCTAGTGACACTTTATCCGCTTTTTTAAATAAAATTATTTTGCGTTTGTTTGTGATGGATTTGGAAGAAACGGTATTGAACCTAGCTACAACGACCTTGTGATCACCAATCCCTGCAACAGTCATGATACTCTCTATCAGCTCTGGATTTTTTGTGGCTTAGAGGTCAAGTGTGTTTTCGCAACCATTTACAATTCGCGTGGGTTCGTGGACTAACTGCTCGAAATAATTTTCGGAGAAAGCATTTAGGACAATCTCGGAAGATGTTTTCTGCCTACCACCGGTTTTGAACAAGTATTTTTGCCAACATATCGAGGGAAGGTTGAAGTCCCCACCAACTATAACCGTATGAGTAGGGTATTTATATGCTACGAGACTCAAACTTTCTCTGAACTGTTCCGCAACTGTATCAGCGGCGTCTGGGGGTCGGTAGAAGGAGCCAATTATTAACTTAGTTCGGCTGTTAAGTATAACCTCCACCCGTACCATTTCGCACGGAGTATCTACTTCGATTTCACTACAAGATAAACCACTACTGAAAGACACAAACACTCCACTACCAATTCTGCCTAATCTATCTTTCCTTAACACCGTCTGAGACTTCGTAAAAATTTCTTCAGAACTTATTTCAGGCTTTAGACAGCTTTCTGTACCTATAACGATATCAGCTTCTGTGCTTTCAATTAGCGCTTGAAGCTCAGGGACTTTTCCAGCACAACTACAACAATTTACAACTATAATTCCGACTGTTCCTTGATCCAAGCACGTCGTGTATTTGCCATGCACCCTTTGACATTGCAGCCCACCCCGTACTTTCCCGAGGCCTTCTAACCTAAAAAACCGCCCAGTCCACGCCACACAGCCTCCGTTACCCGTGTAGCCGCCAGCTGAGTGTTGTGATGGAATATCAGTAGTTAGTAAATAAGGGCAAATCATTCTACAAGATTACATAATTATAAACGTTGTCTACACTGTATTATGGCCATGGAGTTCAAATGTTGGTAAAACGGACGTTTCTGTATTTTCTCCTTACTTATCAGCTGCGTCGTATGTGAAGGATGAAGCAAATATATCTGAACAACCTACTGAAAAATTGTCATTACAGTTAATTTCAGTCCTGTATACATGTTCCTTTCCCTTTAAAACCGTTTACGGGAAAATCAGTAATCCCGGGCGTAGGTTCCTTCGGTGCGGGAGACAAACGCCATGCAAGCACACCCGCCGCTGTCTTCAGAACAGTGCATTATCTGCTCTCTCGTGTGAAATGGTTCAAATGGCTCTGAGCACTATGTGACTTAACTTCTGAGGTCATCAGTGGCCTAGAACTTACAAGGGAACCTCCCCATCGCACCCCCCTCAGATTTAGTTATAAGTAGGCACAGTGGATAGGCCTTGAAACACTGAACGCAGATCAATCGAGAAAACAGGAAGAAGTTGTGTGAAATATGAAGAAAAATAAGCAAAATATACAAACTGAGTAGTCCATGCGCAAGATAGGCAACATCAAGGATAATGCGAACTAAGGAGAGCCGTGGTCCCGTTGTTAGCGTGAGCGGCTGCGGGACGAGAGGTCCTTGGTTCAAGTCTTCCCTCGAGTAAAAAGTTTACTTACTTTATTTTCGCAAAGTTAAGATCTGTCCTTTCGTTCATTGACGTCTCTGTTCAGTGCAAAGTTTAGTGTCTGTGTTTTGCGACCGCACCGCAAAACCGTGCGATTGTTATTGAAGTCGCGAGCTATATTTGCTGGGTTCATATTGCCCACGGAATACATCTCACGTATATAATGCACTCTCGTCCAAAGTAGCGAACAGTCAACTGCCAGCCAGGGTGCCTCGTTAGCAGGAATACTCTCTCTTCCGTGCGCTGTAGTCGACTGACGTCGTGTGTTTCGATGTTTGTTTAGGTGTAGCGTCCCCATACTACGGCGCAGTTAACTCGCATCGGACGGACGGGCGGACAGATAATAATTGTCCGAAAATAAAAAATTAAACTTTTCACTTGAGGGAAGATATGAACCAAGGACCTTTCGCTCCGCAGCTGCTCACGCTAACCAGTCTGAGCTCACGTTATCCTTGATGTTATCCATAGGTTGCGCATGGACTATTCAGTTTGTATATTTTGCTTATTTTTTTCATAGTTCCACACAACTTCTTCCTGTTTTCTAGATTGATTTGTGTTTAGTTTTTCAAGGCCTATCCACTGTGCCGACTTATAACTAAATCTGAAGGGGGTGCGATGGGGAGGTTCCCTTGTTAGAACTAATTAAACCTAACTAACCTAAGGACATCACACACATCCATGCCGAGGCAGGATTCGAACCTGCGACGGTAGCGGTCGCTCGGTTCCAGGCTCTAATGCCTAGAACCGCACGGCCACTTCGGCCGGCTCTCTCTCGTGTGAAGAGTTGCACGAGCGTGCTGCGCGGAACTGATGTTTCAAATCGGGAAAGCGGGAGTCGTGAGACGGTAGCGTGTGGTGGGAGTGTCGTGTGAGCGTGAAGCAACAGGCGCCGGGGGGAGCCGCCGTATCTGTGGTCGGCGGTCGGTGGTCGGCGGTCGCGCTTGGCTGCCTGCAGGACGAGAGGCCGACCCGAGCTGCAGGGCCTGCGCCGCCCTGCGGTTTGTAATCCGACACCCGCTGCGCAGAGCCAGGCACCTGCACGCTGGGGTGCTCACGAAGCCTCGCTGCGCAGACGCGACGCCGATCCAGCGGGGCGGGCACTGCTTCAGACAAGACGTTGAAACCACAACACGCAGCTGCTCCAGACGGAGGTGACCAAACAAGGCGCAAAGCTTGCTTTCCTCCCCCCCCCCCCCCATCCCTCCCTTTTCTTGTCAAATAGCTAAATATTTGTGCCGACGAGGAATATACACATCTTTGCTGCTCGTTTCACTCGCTTCAGTTTAAGCTGTCCTTTCAGGTTCCTGCCTTATCACACACTCGGAAATCATCACATACTCGCGAATAAACAGCAAACGTTTGTGCCCAGAGGAATAATACGAATCTTGTTGCTGCCCATTTCAAGCGCAGCGATTTAATACTTCCGTTGTTGTTGGGATTGAACCGTGGCGGGACCTTCGACCATGGATACTAGTAGACTGGCCTTGCTGTGCAGGAGCTATAGGGCTGGTGTGGCTCCAACATAAACCACGTGACTGTTGGCAAAATGTGGTGGGATTTCAAATCAGCGGTCTGCCATCCTATGTTTGTATCGTATTTTCCCCACATTTCTCAACTGACTGGCAAACGCTTCCAACAAAAATTACTTTTTCATTTGCGAAAAATTATACGGAACTACATTTGATCTGGATTTGTTCACAATACCATTTATAAAATCTAACAGACACATCGAACGCCACTCTGGTGGGCAGCGGGACGAAATTACTCTACAGGGTGAGTCACCTAAAGTTACCGCTGGATATACACTCCTGGAAATGGAAAAAAGAACACATTGACACCGGTGTGTCAGACCCACCATACTTGCTCCGGACACTGCGACAGGGCTGTACAAGCAATGATCACACGCTCGGCACAGCGGACACACCAGGAACCGCGGTGTTGGCCGTCGAATGGCGCTAGCTGCGCAGCATTTATGCACCGCCGCCGTCAGTGTCAGCCAGTTTGCTGTGGCATACGGAGCTCCATCGCAGTCTTTAACACTGGTAGCATGCCGCGACAGCGTGGACGTGAACCGTATGTGCAGTTGACGGACTTTGAGCGAGGGCGTATAGTGGGCATGCGGGAGACCGGGTGGACGTACCGCCGAATTGCTCAACACGTGGGGCGTGAGGTCTCCACAGTACATCGATGTTGTCGCCAGTGGTCGGCGGAAGGTGCACGTGCCCGTCGACCTGGGACCGGACCGCAGCGACGCACGGATGCACGCCAAGACCGTAGGATCCTACGCAGTGCCGTAGGGGACCGCACCGCCGCTTCCCAGCAAATTAGGGACACTGTTGCTCCTGGGGTATTGGCGAGGACCATTCGCAACCGTCTCCATGAAGCTGGGCTACGGTGCCGCACACCGTTAGGCCGTCTTCCTCTCACGCCCCAACATCGTGCAGCCCGCCTCCAGTGGTGCCGCGACAGGCGTGAATGGAGGGACGAATGGAGACGTGTCGTCTTCAGCGATGAGAGTCGCTTCTGCCTTGGTGCCAATGATGGTCGTATGCGTGTTTGGCGCCGTGCAGGTGAGCGCCACAATCAGGACTGCATACGACCGAGGCACACAGGGCCAACACCCGGCATCATGGTGTGGGGAGCGATCTCCTACACTGGCCGTACACCTCTGGTGATCGTCGAGGGGACACTGAATAGTGCACGGTACATCCAAACCGTCATCGAACCCATCGTTCTACCATTCCTAGACCGGCAAGGGAACTTGCTGTTCCAACAGGACAATGCACGTCCGCATGTATCCCGTGCCACCCAACGTGCTCTAGAAGGTGTAAGTCAACTACCCTGGCCAGCAAGATCTCCGGATCTGTCCCCCATTGAGCATGTTTGGGACTGGATGAAGCATTGTCTCACGCGGTCTGCACGTCGAGCACGAACGCTGGTCCAACTGAGGCGCCAGGTGGAAATGGCATGGCAAGCCGTTCCACAGGACTACATCCAGCATCTCTACGATCGTCTCCATGGGAGAATAGCAGCCTGCATTGCTGCGAAAGGTGGATATACACTGTACTAGTGCCGACATTGTGCATGCTCTGTTGCCTGTGTCTATGTGCCTGAGGTTCTGTCAGTGTGATCATGTGATGTATCTGACCCCAGGAATGTGTCAATAAAGTTTCCCCTTCCTGGGACAATGAATTCACGGTGTTCTTATTTCAATTTCCAGGAGTGTATTTCGTAAGCCACATCAAATACTGACGAGCTGATTCCACAGACCGAACGTGAGGAGAGGGGCTAGTGTAATTGTTTAATACAAACCATACAAAAATGCACGGAGGCGCGTATTAGCGAGACTTTGGTGAGACGACAGCAAACACGGCGTGCCTGAGTACTGGCGGCAGTTAGCGCTCGATCGTACTGGGGTCAGTAACAGCGGGCCGGCGCTATGTCTTCTTGGCAACCTCGTGAAGCTATGCATGTGCTCGCTGTCCTGAAGGCACACGCTGTTACTATCGGACTAAGCAACGTCTGGTGTCTTCGCCACATAAATCCAGCATCTGGCATCAATTTAAGTAATTTAAGTCCTACCAACGATTAGTGAAATACAATGATGATTGCTCTTGAGGCAGCAAAGAGTTGCAAGGACTTTGATGTAATATTTCATGCCTCTTATTAAGTGTGTGCTTCGCTCCTTAATAGTATTGTTCTTACTTCAGCTGGCAAGTGTCTAAAACAATTTTAAGTGTGCTCAGCCTTGCCGAACGATCTATATTCCGTGTCTAAAGATGGCCGTGGGGTACCTTACAGACCCAAAAAATGGTTAAATTGCTCTGAGCACCACTAAGGTCATCAGTCCCCTAGAACTTAGAACTAATTAAACCTAACTATCCTAAGGACATCGCACACATCCATGACCGAGGCATGATTCGAACCTGCGACCGCAGCGGTCGCACGGTTCCAGACTGTAGCGCCTAGGAGCGCTCGGCCACTCCGGCCGGCTTACAGAACCAAATAAGGTGCTCCATGTGATGCTTGGGTTTTAATGAGCCAGTACCGTTTGCATCATTCGTGTACGTGGTACTGCTTAAAGGAATGAAATCAATTTTATTATTGTCAATTTTATCGAAGTAGTTTTCTGTAAAAGTTTGAGTATTAAAGTGAAGGAAGGGTTGTTTGGTTCCCTGTTGTCGCTTCTGATTTATGTTTCAGAAATCGGAAGCAGTGGGCCACCGAAGTGCAGAGCCTCCCCTTTTAAATTACTAGCGGGCGTACGGGCTGTGGACTTCGCCTGAGCTCGCGTGTGCCGTTTGATTCCGATTTCGGTGTTCTGAACGGTGTGGAAGTGCAAACGGAGTCCACACCTTAATTCGAGGACAAGTACTCAGTCGCCTGCACCGTTCGTAGCCAAGTCGCTACCTCACAATCTCGGACCTCAGTTATTGTACAAGCAGCAGTTTTCCAAAACTTGTGGTTGCTCTGCAAGGTTGCCCGGGTTAAATGTTTTAAATATTTGTCTTCAGAATTTTGAAGGATTTCTAGAAGAATGTATCTTAATTGAAACCGTTTTCTAAAACTGCGGTGCAATTCAGCCTTACTCGGGTATGTCAATTTTGATGGGGAAATAACTGAGTTATTATTGATCAGATTGTCTACAACCTTGTAAAGTTGTTTGGTAATATTCCGCCCGGGAGGGGCGGTTTTCAATCTATGTGGAAATAATAATTGATTTCCTGGTTATTTGATGTAAAGTTCATTTTAAAAGATTTACTTGGCCCGAGTGGCGTTTTTTTAAATGTTTGCAAAGAGATTAATTCGCTTGTGGTTTCATATAACAAACAGTTTTTAAAATTAGCCTGAGTGGCTGGTTTTTAAATGTTTTTAAAGAGATTAATTCATTTGTGGTTTTACGTAACAAGCAGTTCGTAAAGTTTGCCTGAATGGCGTTTCTTAAAGAAATTATTATCTGATTTATGATTGTAATTATCTTAATAATTTATCTATGATGCAAATAAATATGTTGAAATGAAATGGTCACTGTATGGGTCAAGCCATTCCACTCCCCTTATATTAAAGGTTAAGGAAATTGCCGTTCAAAATAGAAATAACGTCCCAGGAATACATATTTCCCACTAAAGTAAAACGTTTGTATCTCATATCTGCCTTGTGCTAACCCTGTAGCGAGATGCTTTCGGAAATCTGAGAAAAATACTGCGCACTATGGGGTGGATATATACAGGGTGTTTGACAATTAATGTAACACATTTCTAGAGATTATAGAGTGGTATTAGTGGATCAAGCTCTACATAGGAATCCGTGTCCGGAAACGTCATCCAACGACGCTACAGAGCGTTAAAATTATTGGCGCGGCGCCTGTAAATGGATGTACCGGATGATCAAAAAATCAGTATAAATTTGAAAACTTAATAAACCACGGAATAATGGGGATAGACAGGTAAAAATTGACACACATGCTTGGAATGACATGGGGTTTTATTAGAACAAAAAAACAAAAGTTCACAAAATATCCGACGGACGGCGCTGGACGGCAAAACGTCAGTGACTGCGCATGACAATCATGTATAAAAGGAGCCTTTTTTTCGAGTAAATGCGTGATTCTGGTTCTGTAACTGCTACCGTGACGGGTGAGAGGTACACCAGTATGTTACAGAATCGTATCATCCCCAGCCTGGCTGATAAACACCTGCTGGAACGTACGATGTTTATGCAGGATGGCGCTCCACCCTGTATTGCTAGACGCGTGAAAGCGGGCGTCGTTTGGCGATGATCGTGTGCTCAGCCGCCACTTTCGTCATGCTTGGCCTCCCAGGTCCCCAGACCTCAGTCCGTGCGATTATTGGCTTTGGGGTTACCTGAAGTCGCAAGTCTATCGTGATCGACTGACATCTCTAGGGATGCTGAAAGACAACATCCGACGCCAATGTCTCACCATAACTCCGGACATACTTTACAGTGCTGTTCACAACATTATTCCTCGGCTACTGTACCTCTCTATCTACATTATTCGGTGATTCATGCAGTTTTCAAATCTATACTGACTTTTTGATCACCCAGTATATGCAGGCTGATTCCGTGATGATGTTACAAACTTTTATGACAATGGATAGGGTAAAATCCCTTCAAGACCCGCTGTTCGGCAGTATCCTCGATGTTATCCTTGCACATTTGTTGAGCAGTTTAAAAATGTCTATGTTTATCAATATCCACCCGCCGGTAGGACAGGTAACCCTTTCGATGCTATCATCTCCTGGGCGCGTGCAAAATCTGAACGGTATTGGAAGGTCGCAGAGTATTCGGATATCGTAATATTGAAGTTAGAGGGCTTGCACAAGATGCATCACGTATGGATGGTAGTGGAGATCATTCTTCAAAATACAGGGTGTATATAAATTATGTACACAAAACCCTTAACTTTGAAAAGTGTAAATAACTTGCAGAAATGTTTGATACAACACTGAATGCAAAATATCTTCAACTTTTATTCCCGCCCAACGCTGCTAGTTCCCGACATTCCCGCTAGGTGACATTTGCGAATGAGTTATCCAACAGTCTTAATGGAGTCGTATAATGGAGCAGAGCGTACTCAGGTTGTTTATGGTTACATTAATCCAAATCGCCTGCTATGTTTAGAGAAAATTCAAGAATAAGCTTCGCAAGTCATCACTTCAAAGACAAACTGTGATTAAATGGTGCAACCGAAACTGACTGCGTATCACATAGGACGTCGGGTCAGGGTCCCTCCTTTTTCGCCGGGTCAACTGTAAATAACATATTGTAGCTGGAAATGCTTAAACATTATCTAATGCCTCAGTTACAACAGGATATGGGCGTAGATTTTATTTTCCGAAAAGACAGAGCGCCACCACATTATCACCGTGAAGCTGTCGCTTATTTTTAGGAATGTGGCGACTTGGATTAGACATGGTGTAACAATATCCTAGCCACCACGATCACCTCATTTAACACTACTGTATATCTGTGGAGGGGATTACGTTAAATACAGACCGTTCCTCTGCTTGTGGAAAACGTCGACGAGCTGTGAAAATGGATAGAACAAGCAATTTTCATCATACGGTAAGTCTTACTACATAGGGTTCGGCAGGAAGTTGATTACATATGGAAAATTTGTCATGTTACGAAAGGTGACCACACTGAACATTTGTAGGTGAAACTTGAAGATATACGGCGTTCAGTGTTGTATCAAACACTTCTGTAAATTGTTCAACTTTTTCACAATTAAAGGTGACTCCTATACATGTAGTTTATAAACACCCTGTATTTCACACTGATAAATTAGTCTGGCCAAGGACCCCACTGTGCCATCTACCTCATTTTCTCAGACTGCTTCGTGTAGCTTCAAGCATAGTGTCAGTCTTCCCTAGGGTCCGATTTTTTATATTACCATCTTATTTCCTTGTAGTGCTGCCAGTGGCTTCAAAGTTTATCACTCAGGAGCTCGTCTGGGAAAATTCAACTCCAGATGGAAAGGACGTTGAGATCCAGCTGGAGAATACTCAGTATTGTAGAACACTCAGTATAATGTCGTTTATTGACACTGAACTACACTTCTCGAACAATCACTATATACACACAAAACAAATAACTTTTAGACGACCATTCATCAAGAGCGTCGGTGAGGTCCGTTGGAGCTGGTCCTAGCTCAGCGAGGAACTGGCTGTATTGCTGCTGCGCTGGCTTTATAAAGCTGGCAGAGGCCGGCAGAGTTCTCTACCTTTCCCTGTATCTGTGAGGCGACCTCTGCAGAAAAAGGTTCGCATTAGTTTCTAGCAAGTTCTGTTTGTTTTGAAGAATTGTTTTCCTCTTCGTTGCGCCTGCAAGTGCTTGTGTATGTTATATGGTACACAGGGGTGTAGTCTGCCTGGAAGGGGCGTCTGTGGCAGACGCAACACCAGCTAAACTATCCTAGCGTTTGTAACTCTTCTTAACGACAAACACATGTCGCTCACTTGATCAACGCTCCATGGCTACTAAAAGTTCCATCTGTCATCATGCCCAAGGTCAAGTCTCCCACTCTCATAAATCCACCCGACGGCAGGCAACCATTTCTCAAATCTTTCCAGTGACTGCTTCACGCTGTATTAAGAAGTGATTTAAAATGAGATGAACGTATAAAGTCTGTACCAAAGGAAGTGACTACAATAAAGAGATGTGTCGTGAGGGACCTGGAAGAGGGTTGTGCATCTGGGAAGGACATCGTATACAAGACGTTAGTGGGAACACTTCCAAAGTATAGTCATAATTCCAGCAATTTGAGTCTTCGTCAGGTAAGTATGATGTCAAACATCGAACGACGTGCTGCAAAGTTCGTATCAGGCCTATATAGTCCATATGAATGTGTAAAAGAAACGCTCAGCAAACGTGAATGAGAATCCCTGTAAGAACGACTACGTCACATATCCAGTATTCAGGAAGAGAGGGTGACAATTTCCCTGCCATCATTTTGAGACTCACGCAGGGATGTTGAAAAACCGGTAAGGTATGACCCATTGCTCAGTATGAAAATGACATGGCATAGAAATCCACAAAAATTGGTACGAAATATCCTCCGCCAGGCAACATACAGTGGCTTTTGGGCTTTAGACAGAAGCAACGGTCCTGTATTTATCAAACGTCGTGGGAATGCTCATCATCTGACGGATGTTAA
This sequence comes from Schistocerca gregaria, assembly GCF_023897955.1. Lineage (NCBI taxonomy): Eukaryota > Metazoa > Arthropoda > Insecta > Orthoptera > Acrididae > Schistocerca > Schistocerca gregaria. The sequence goes on along the minus strand of NC_064927.1, from coordinate 357,047,631 downwards.
ATGATTAAACTGTCATTAAATTCGGCCGGCCAGGGTGGCCGAGCGGTTCTAAGTGCCACAGTCTGGAACCGCGCGACCGCTACGGTCGCAGGTTCGAATCCTGAATCCTCCCTTGGGCACGGATGTGTGTGACGCCCTTCGGATAGTTAGGTTAAAGTAGTTCTAAGTTCTAGGGGACTTATGAGCTCAGAATTTTTTTAAGTCCCATAGCGCTCAGAGCCTTTTGTCATTAAATTCAGAACCGATGTCGATCAACAACAACAGTATGACGGCCACTGTTCATCAGAGAGAAGGGTATCGTCAGCTGTCCCAGAGGGAAGTGTGATAGAACAGCTATTATTTTCTTCATGCGTAAAAGATCTGGTGCACGGGATAAGCAGCAATCTGCGATTCTTCGGTGATGATGCTGTGGCTCATACAGAAGCACATAGACAATCGTTTTTACCACGTTCTCTTTACGAGCAGAACAGGAAAGGAAATGACTAGTAGTGGTACAGTGTACCCTCCACTACGCACCTTACAGTGGCTTGCGGAGTACGTATGTAGATGCAGGTTAGACGTGTAATCCACACGGGCACAAACACAATCTTACATTCGTTGTGGCGTGGAAGCAACCTCCAAACGTCATCCTCAGCAATTTATTGGCACACCTGGAACACACGCTATGTCATTTCTTGAAGACTGGTGGTGGAGGGTTCAATGAAGATACATATCTTCCCATGGTACGACAGACATTCTCTGTGGGTGACAATTTGGAGGACCACGAAGGTAACATTCCTCAAGGCGTTTGGAATGTGAATTTCAGTGCGGGGTTCTATATTGTCCTGCTGGAAGATGCTATTTGGTACTCTGTTCATGATGGCTATTACAACAGGGTTTCTATTTTTGTCACATTCTGACAATGTTTCAGCCTCCCTTCAATAGTTACCTAATTAGTCATATTGGCATATTCATTAACTCCCCACTACACGGTTCCATGTAGAAGGTTATCGGTCTCAGGACTCCGTTGCCTGTTTTAACGCTGAGTCGATGTAACTCACACCATAAAACGTACCGTACTTGACTGTACTCAAGACAGCTTGCCTTCCGCTCCAAGTAAGTAAAAGCCATTGAAATTTCAGACAACGCGGAAGAAAACATGTTGTAATGTTTACATCAGGTTTACTCTTGTGGTGAATCCAATGTAAACAAATTTTCTCTCTATCTGTATCGTATAGCCAGCATGGAAACAATGGAGGGTTTGACTTGTTACTCTGTTGACGGCAGTAGCCACTTTACGATCAGGGAAAACGATTGCAATATATAATCGTCTCGTCGGAAGAGACTGAACCAGTTTTTCATAATCGGTTCGGTGACTGTTCCACTGGAGCACATTAACCAGAGTGCACCTTCTTCGTACTATCCTTTGTTCTTTTCACACTTGATCTTTCACCAACTTGTTATTACACTCAATATTTATTGTTTATTTTGACTTAATTTGAACGGTGGTCGGATTTCAAATCATTCCTCTCGTCGACTTGCGGCAGTGTATATGTGGGCTGTTTCTGGGATAATTTGCTCTTGGTACACATCCTAGTTGCTACTTAGTCAAGTATGTAAACTGCTGTATACAGTTACAAAATTGGAAAACAGGTTCATCTGAAAATGATCATTACTGATTGAACTGGATAGCAAATGAAATAAAAAGCTCTGTCATAAAAGGAAGGTATGTTGTTGTTATGGTCTTCAGTCCGAAAACTGGGTTGATGGATATTTTATTCTATCTATGCTACTCTATCGCGTGCAAGTCTCTTCATTTTTGCACAACTACTGCAACCAACATCCATTTGAAACTGTTTAACCCAATCAGACCTTAGTCTTCTTTTACAGTTTCCCCCCACATTTCCCACCATTATCAAAGTGACGATTCCTTGGTGTATGAGAATGTGTCCTATAAACCAGCCCCTTCTGTAGACAAATCGGGCCCTAAATTTCTTCTCCCTCCAACTGAGGATCTTTTCATTAGCTTTTTGCTCTAATCATCTAACCTTCAGCATTCTTCTGTAGCACCACATTCCAAAAGCTTCTGTTATGTTAATTTTATCCATTACTACAGTGTTTCTTCTGTAAGTGTATTACTTTCATAAAATATAGAACAACCGCCTTCAGTTACAGTCGTGATTTTATTTTAATGCACTATGTAATTCGAGCCCTCGGGGCTTATCATCAGATGTTTTTACGGTCTACACCGAAGTTTTTTTCAAAATTAAGTTAATTCTGATCTTGGTAAGGTTACAATTGTATATTACAAAGTGGCCAATTCCGGATATAATTTTACAAAAGCAAGACAAATCGAAAAACAACTTATTGTTACCAGTAGTAGATACATGGGGTTGAAGCACAGAATGAAGACGCATGCCCACTGCACACACTGAGTAACATCGGCGATATGCTACAAGCCTGTCTCGTTCCCTTCTCTACTACTGTTCGCCTTTCACGTACTTCAGAACTATAACTGAAATGTGATTTCTGAGTGAGACAAGCTATAGATAACCTTTCGATACATTTTTCTTTACTTTATCGAGTTGAGCCTCTATGGACAGGGTGGTAAGAACCAATTTCATTTTAGTGTCCAGGTCTTGCTCTTGTTCCAGCTTTGACTTCCTGCCAGTATCTTCTCCGCCCATCACGAAGTGCCTATTTATGCTCTTCGGACAAAGGTCCTCTCTGTCTTTTGGACGTTGACGCCATTTTAAACCCTGGTAGTTGTTCACCAATCTTTTAAATTTGTTGCTGTCAGGAACTTCTCTCTCTGAGATACCGATCTGCCTAAGATCTTTTTCACATTGTTCGAACCATCTCGGCCTTGTTTTCTTAGATTGGATGAAATTCCATATTCGTTTTGTTAGTCGATCACCGTCCATCCTCATGCGTCTTCAGAATTTAAAAGATTATCCTCCAGTAAACACAGGCAAGCTGTTTTTCTGAATCTACAAATGACTTTCTTCAGTGCATGTTTTACTATCAATCGTAGTGTCAGTACTGCCTCCCGTGTTGCCACATTTCCTTGGAAACCAAACTGATCTTTCAGAGCGATCTAGTGATCGTTTACAGAATTATCACCTCGCTAACGGTTGTGTTCGAAACATTAGGTTCTCGTCTTTCTGTCAGTGTGCAGATGATTAATAAATAATTTATATTTATTGAAATAAAAACTAATTCAGTTGGGTCCATATTTTTAATAAATTATGTCTGTGACGTATGCTACCGATCCACAGGGGCCAGTCTTCGGGAGGGTCCTGCAGATTCTCTACACTGCCATCTCGCCGAGAACGGATTACGCTGTGTGCGGTCTCCACCCGCAGAGTGGGTATGCACTTTGTGGAGAGCAACATCCTAAAGGACCTGCGACGGCATCCCGGCATGGGCGGTCGAGAGGAGGCTCTGCTGGAACGCACTCAAGCTGCAGAGCACCATTACGACGCTTCGCTGGGCGCAGGCGGGCCTCACGATGGCTCACGTGTACTGTTGCGCAGTTCCCCACGAGATGCTTCGGCGACTTCTGCGAGTAGTTGTTGACATCAAGAAACGTCAGCATTCGCGGACTTGGCGGGGAAATCCACCGGCGAGCAGGTGCTGGACGGCCGTAAATATTATTTGCATAACCATTCGGTAAATAGATGAGATAAAAACAAAAGCATTATTGAAGCCAATCGGAAAAGGAGGCAACATTACACTGATGAGCCAAAACATTATGACAACCTTCTTAATAGCTTATTTGTCCGTCACTGATACTGCATATCAGGGATCTGACGATTTTTTGGTAGGTTTGTGAAGGTATGTGGCATTAGATGTTTACGCACAGGTCATATAATCCTAGTAAATAACGGGTCGCCGATTTACGTACGCGGTGATGTACACCCTAAAGCGAGCCAGATGGGTTCCATAGCATATACGTTAGGCCACCGAAACATCAAAGTGGGTTCGCTGTACTGCTCCTCAAACCACTGCGGCACGGTTCTGGCTCCGAGACACGGAAAGATCACTTCGCCGTCGGGAAGACATCAAGCGTGAAGCGGTGCAAGTTGTTCGCCGCTGTCAGTGTCTTCGATTGCTACCAGGAGTCCCATGCAGGTGCAGAAGAACGTCTTCCATAGCATAATACTGCTCCCTCCAGCCTGCGTCCGTGGTACGCTACACGTTTCGAGCCGCCGTTCACCTCGATGACACCGTTTGTGGAGACGACCATCGACCTAGTGTAGCAAAAAGGTTATTCACCTCAAGAGCCGACATATGTTTCCATTGATTGACTGTAATCGTAATTGGCGATGCCGTTGGGTGAACATGTGAATATACAGGGGTGGTCTGCTGCGGAGCTCCGTGTTAATCAATGCAGGTGTGCTCCGCAACACTTGTGCGTGCACCAGTATTGTGCTCTTTCATTAGAGATGCCACAGATCACAATCTGTCCTACTTTACACAGCAGACAAGCCTCCAAGTCCCACCTCATATGAAGAACGTCCAACCATTTAGCGCCTAGTGGTAGTTTCACTGTCCTTCTACCTCTTTCCGTATAAGCTGGCGACAGTAGCACATGAACATTACCGGCTTCTCCATTTTCGAGACACTCGTTCACGTTGTTGTTGTTGTTGTGGTCTTCAGTCCTGAGACTGGTTTGATGCAGCTCTCCATGCTACTCTGTCCTGTGCAAGCTTCTTCATCTCCTAGTACCTACTGCAACCTACATCCTTCTGAATCTGCTTAGAGTATTCATCTCTTGGTCTCCCTCTACGATTTTTACTCTCCACGCTGCCCTCCAATGCTAAATTTGTGACCCTTTGATGCCTCAAAACATGTCCTACCAACCGATCCCTTCTTCTAGACAAGTTGTGCCACAAACTTCTCTTCTCCCCAATCCTTTTCAATACCTCCTCATTAGTTACGTGATCTATCCACCTTATCTTCAGCATTCTTCTGAAACACCACATTTCGAAAGCTTCTATTCTCTTCTTGTCCAAACTAGTTATCGTCCATGTTTCACTTTCATACATGGCTACACTCCATACAAATACTTTCAGAAACGACTTCCTGATACATAAATCTATACTCGATGTTAACAAATTTCTCTTCTTCAGAAACGCTTTCCTTGCCATTGCCAGTCTACATTTTATATCCTCTCTACTTCGACCATCATCAGTTATTTTACTTCCTAAATAGCAAAACTCCTTTACTACTTTAAGTGTCTAATTTCCTAATCTAATTCCCTCAGCATCACCCGATTTAATTTGACTACATTCCATTATCCTCGTTTTGCTTTCGTTGATGTTCATCTTATACCCTCCTTTCAAGACACTGTCCATTCCATTCAACTGCACTGCCAGGTCCTTTGCTGTCTCTGACAGAATTACAATGTCATCGGTGAACCTCAAAGTTTTTCATTCTTCTCCATGAATTTTAATACCTACTCCGAATTTTTCTTTTGTTTCCTTTACTGCTTGCTCAATATACAGATTGAATAACATCGGGGAAAGACTACAACCCTGTCTCACTCCTTTCCCAACCACTGTTTCCCTTTCATGCCCCTCGACTCTTATGACTGCCATCTGGTTTCTGTACAAATTGTAAATAGCCTTTCGCACCCTGTACTTTATCCCTGCTACCTTCACAATTTGAAAGAGAGTATTCCAGTCAACATTGTCAAAAGGTTTTTCCAAGTCTACAAATGCTAGAAACGTAGGTTTCCCTTTCCTTAATCTTTCTTCTAAGATAAGTCGTAAGGTCAGTATTGTCTCACGTGTTCCAATATTTCTACGGACTCCAAACTGATCCTCCCCGAGGTCCGCATCTACCAGTTTTTCCATTCGTCTGTAAAGAATTCGCGTTGGTATTTTGCAGCTGTGACTTATTAAACTGATAGTTCGATAATTTTCACATCTGTCAGCACCTACTTTCTTTGGGATTGGAATTATTATATTCTTCTTGAAGTCTGAGGGTATTTCGCCTGTCTCATACATCTTGCTCACCAGCTGGTAGAGTTTTGTCATGACTGGCTCTCCCAAGGCCGTCAGTAGTTCTAACGGAATGTTGTCTACTCCCGGGGCCTTGTTCTGACTCAGGTCTTTCAGTGCTCTGTCAAACTCTTCACGCAGTATCTTATCTCCCATTTCGTCTTCATCAACATCCTCTTCCCTTTCAATAATATTGTGCTCAAGTACATCGCCCTTGTATAAACCCTCTATATACTCCTTTCACCTTTCTGCCTTCCCATCTTTGCTTAGAACTGGGTTGCCATCTGAGCTCTTGATATTCACACAAGTGGTTCTCTTCTCTCCAAAGGTCTCTTTAATTTTCCTGTAGGCATTATCTATCTAACCCCTAGTGAGATAAGCTTCTATATCCTTACATATCCTCTAGCCATCCCTGCTTAGACATTTCCACTTCCTGTCGATCTCATTTATGAGACGTTTGTATTCCTTTTTGCCTGCTTCATTTACTGCATTTTTATATTTTCTCCTTTCATCCATTAAATTCAATATTTCTTCTGTTACCCAAGGATTTCTAGCAGCCCTCGTCTTTTTACCTACTTTATCCTCTGCTGCCTTCACTACTTCATCCCTCAGAGCTACCCATTCTTCTTCTACTGTGATTTTTTCCCCCATTCCTGTCAATTGTTCCCTTATGCTCTCCTTGAAATTCTGTACAACCTCTGGTTCTTTCAGCTTGTCCAGATCAAATGTCCTTAAATTCCCACCTTTTTGCAGTTTCTTCAGTTTTAATCTGCAGGTCATAACCAATAGATTGTGGTCAGAGTCCACATCTGCCCCTGGAAATGTCCTACAATTTAAAACCTGATTCCTAAATCTGTCTTACCATTATATAATCTATCTGATACCTTTTAGTATCTTTAGGATTCTTCCATGTATACAACCTTCTTTTATGATTCTTGAACCAAGTGTTAGCTATGATTAAGTTATGCTCAGTGCAAAATTCTACCAGGCGGCTTCCTCTTTCATTTCGTACCCCCAATCCATATCCACCTACTGCGTTTGCTTCTCTCCGTTTTCCTACTACCGAATTCCAGTCACCCATGACTATTAAATTTTCGTCACCCTTCACTATCTGAATAATTTCTTTTATCTCATCATACATTTCATCAATTTCTTCATCATCTGCAGAGCTAGTTGGCATATAAACTTGTACTACTGTAGTAGGTGTGGGTTTCGTATCTATCTTGTCCACAATAATGCGTTCACTATGCTCTTTGTAGTAGCTCACCCGCACTCCTATTTTTTTTTATTCATTATTAAACCTACTCCTGCATTACCACTATTTGATTTTGTATTTATAACACTGTATTCACCTGACCAAAAGTCTTGTTCCTCCTGCCACCGAACTTCACTAATTCCCACTATATCTAACTTTAATCTATCCATTTCCCTTTTTAAATTTTCTAACCTACCTGCCCGATTAAGGGATCTGACATTCCACGCTCCGATCCGTAGAACGCCTGTTTTCTTTCTCCTGATAACGACGACCTCCTGAGTAGTCCCCGCCCGGATATCCGAATGGGAGACTATTTTACATCCGGAATATTTTACCCAAGAGGACGGTATCATCATTTAATCATACAGTAAAGCTGCATGTCCTCGGGAAAAATTACGGCTGTAGTTTCCCCTTACTTTCAGCAGTTCGCAGTACCAGCACAGAAAGGCCGTTTTGGTTAATGTTGCAAGGCCAGATCAGTTAATCATCCAGACTGTTGCCCCTGCAACTACTGAAAAGGCTGCTGCCCCTCTTCAGTAACCACATGTTTGTCTGGCCTCTCAACACATATCCCTTCGTTGTGGTTGCACCTATGGTACGGCCATCTGTATCGCTGAGGCACGCAAGCCTCCCCACCAACGGCAAGGTCCATGGTTCATGGGGGGGACTTGTTCAGAGGCTCTGCGAAATAATAATCTGCCGTTTGTCAAAGTCACTTATCTCAATAGATTTCCCCATTTGCAGCCCGTGTCTGCTCCGCCTAAATTCTTTTGTTACCAAGTCAAGTGCCCACAATGCAACCCGGCAGCAACAAACGTGGCGGTGGGCAGTCATCATAACATTTTGGCTTATCAGTGTACGAGAATAGCGCAACGCGAAGATAAACGACAGAATCCAGAGATTAGAACTATGCATACTCAGGGAATACGACATCGCTCAGAGGATGTAATGAGTGATATTTATTTCCTTAGTGTACAGTGTGCACAATAATGTAAAAATAAAAGGAAAGAAAACTGGGTGGCCGAAGTGACCAAGTGGTTCTAGGCGCTACAGTCTGGAACCGCGCGACAGCTACGGTCGCATGTTCGAATCCTGCCTCGAGCATGGATATGTGTGGTGTCCTTAGGTTAGTTAGATTTGACTAGTTCTACGTTCTAGGGGACTGATGACCACATATGTTAAGTCCCATAGTGCTCAGAGCCATTTGAACCATTTTTTAACAGAAAACTCACGAACAAAACAAAACTTTCTTATAAGGACATTAAAGCGACATTCTCAGGGCAGGAATGAGTGATCACTTTGTATTTAAGAGGGCTCTGTTGTGAAACTTCCTGTCGCGTTAATATTGTGCATAACTTTAGGTTCCGAACCCAGAACCATGCCTTCTTCGGGAATGTTCTTACCAAGTGATCTATTTTTTCTTTAAGCTAAAGTTTGTTTTGTTGAAATACGATGAGGTACACAGGTGTAAAAAATGTCGGAACGCCGGCCGGTGTGGCCATGCGCTTCTAGGCAGTTCAGTCTGGAACCGCGTTACCGCTACGATCGCAGGTTCGAATCCTGACTGGGGAATGGATGTGTGTGATGTCCTTACGTTAGTTAAGTTTAAGTAGTTTTAAGTTCTAGGGGACTGATGACCACATATGTTAAGTCCCATAGTGCTCAGTGCCATTTTGAATGTCGAAACGAAGCGTAAATATTAGTATCAGCATTGAATAGATGAAGAATTTTTATAAATGTGAAAACACCACAACAGTATAATAAAAAAGACGTAAAGTACTTTGATTTTTATTAACAAAACATTTTCTCTGGACTTTATTGGTTTAACATTGAATCGGTTTTCCATGTAAATCAGGGGAGTCATACAGCGACACATTTCTGTCTGGCTGACACAGATGTAGTGTGGTTATAATTATTTCGCTGCCCTTGCACCACTGCGTAATCTATATGTGTCAGTTTCCTCAGTTATCACCGCCCCAAGTGGAGGAGAACGTAACTCATACCCGATGGCCCATTATCTACACTCCTGGAAATGGAAAAAAGAACACATTGACACCGGTGTGTCAGACCCACCATACTTGCTCCGGACACTGCGAGAGGGCTGTACAAGCAATGATCACACGCACGGCACAGAGGACACACCAGGAACCGCGGTGTTGGCCGTCGAAAGGCGCTAGCTGCGCAGCATTTGTGCACCGCCGCCGTCAGTGTCAGCCAGTTTGCCGTGGCATACGGAGCTCCATCGCAGTCTTTAACACTGGTAGCATGCCGCGACAGCGTGGACGTGAACCGAATGTGCAGTTGACGGACTTTGAGCGAGGGCGTATAGTGGGCATGCGGGAGGCCGGGTGGACGTACCGCCGAATTGCTCAACACGTGGGGCGTGAGGTCTCCACAGTACATCAATGTTGTCGCCAGTCGTCGGCGGAAGGTGCACGTGCCCGTCGACCTGGGACCAGACCGCAGCGACGCATGGATGCACGCCAAGACCGTAGGATCCTACGCAGTGCCGTAGGGGACCGCACCGCCACTTCCCTGCAAATTAGGGACACTGTTGCTCCTGGGGTATCGGCGAGGACCATTCGCAACCGTCTCCATGAAGCTGGGCTACGGTCCCACACACCGTTAGGCCGTCTTCCGCTCACGCCCCAACATCGTGCAGCCCGCCTCCAGTGGTGTCGCGACAGGCGTGAATGGAGGGACGAATGGAGATGTGTCGTCTTCAGCGATGAGAGTCGCTTCTGCCTTGGTGCCAATGATGGTCATATGCGTGTTTGGAGCCATGCAGGTGAGCGCCACAATCAGGACTGCATACGACCGAGGCACACAGGGCCAACACCCGGCATCATGGTGTGGGGAGCGATCTCCTACACTGGCCGTACACCTCTGGTGATCGTCGAGGGGACACTGAATAGTGCACGGTACATCCAAACCGTCATCGAACCCATCGTTCTACCATTCCTAGACCGGCAAGGGAACTTGCTGTTCCAACAGGACAATGCACGTCCGCAAGTATCCCGTGCCACCCAACGTGCTCTAGAAGGTGTAAGTCAACTACCCTGGCCAGCAAGATCTCCGGATCTGTCCCCCATTGAGTATGTTTGGGACTGGATGAAGCGTCGTCCCACGCGGTCTGCACGTCCAGCACGAACGCTGGTCCAACTGAAGGGCCAGGTGGAAATGGCATGGCAAGCCGTTCCACAGGACTACATCCAGCATCTCTACGATCGTCTCCATGTGAGAATAGCAGCCTGCATTGCTGCGAAAGGTGGATATACACTGTACTAGTGCCGACATTGTGCATGCTCTGTTGCCTGTGTCTATGTGCCTGTGGTTCTGTCAGTGTGATCATGTGATGTATCTGACCCCAGGAATGTGTCAATAAAGTTTCCCCTTTCATGGGACAATGAATTCACGGCGTTCTTATTTCAATTTCCAGGAGTGTATATCACGAAACGGCTAAACAGTTACACGGTACACGGCTTACAGGGCCAATAAAAAAGTGATTTTCAGTATTTCGTATAATTATTGACCGATTCTAAAAATTTAAAATCCTGTCATGCTCTAGTCAGCAGGAAGTATAATATTTTGCTAAATGTTGAACACAATCACACAAGTATTACACTGAGAATCAGTGTTTGTATCTTGAGGCAGCATAATTCATGGCGCGTAGATTACCCAGATTGTATTAATCGAATATTTGAGAATGAGACTTCTTAGCGGCTTCCAGAAAACTTTACACATAATTCCAAACATTCTCTAAACTTTTTCTCGCTGATAATATCCCTCCACCATTTCACATCAACCCTCGCAGTATCCTGCATTTTCTACGCTACTTAACAGGACATTAACTCACAGCAATGTTTCATCACTGCGAAATAAATCTGTGTACAGCGCCGTATGAATTCTAAACTAATGTCTGATCGAAGTCTCAGGTTGGATGGAGACAAGGGAATACCACCTCGAATTGTGGAAAGTTAAAACATAAAATAGAAGACAGATAGTTACGAAACAGGGCGACAGTGTAGTTTCTGTTCGCAAGAGGTATAAAAACGAGGGGAAAAAAGGGGGAGGAGAGGAAAAACGAAGGGGGAGTAGGGAACCGGCGGAGAGAGAGGACTCATAAGAGGGGGGGCGGGTGCAGGGCAGACAAGAGAGGGAATGGGAAAAGGCAGAGGAGGACTCGCAGGAGAGAAGGGAGGCAGACAGAGGGTAGGCAGGGAAAAACAGGGTGGAAAGGGGGGGCAGGAAAAAGACAGAGGAACGGAGGGTGAGGTGAGGATCAGAGTTCATAGGAGGGATAAATCGAGGGAGAGAGGGCATCATTCAGGAGGGGGAGTTGACAGAATTCACCTTGGGAAAGGAGATGAAGGGTGTAGAGATGGAGGATAGAGGAGGACACAACAATGAAGGTGCTACAGAGGGCGGGGGTCAGAGAGGAGAGGAGCAACCAGGGAATGAGGGGGATCGAGGTAGCGGGAGGTGTAGAGTATGCAGACATGTTCGAGGAATAGGTGCAGTTGGGGGAAAGGAATCAGGCTGCATGGGGGATGGCAGTCGTATACAGAAGGTGAGGGAGAGTGTCCAGGTGGGACTGGCATAACAGAGGATGGGATGGATTAAGGATTTGTGGGTGTGGAGGATGGTAGAGGGGTTCAAACCCCATCTCTGGCCAGAGAGGAGTTTCAGGAGTCAGAAGCAGTTGTGGGCTTTGAATTGGATAGAGCGGAGATGAGGGATCCAGGTGATGTGGTGAGGCCAAGGTACGTGAGGGTGGGGGTGAGGCGGACAGGACGGGTGCAGATGGTAAGGGAGAAACCAAGAAGCCGGAAGGAGCGATTGGTATGTCCTACAATGATTGCCTGGGTCTTGGAAGGATTGATTTTCAGGAGCCACTGGTTATACCATGTGGAAAAAAGGTCAAGGTGATTCTAGAGAAGGTGTTGGGACTGTTGGACAGTAGGAGAGAGGGCAAGTAATGCAGTGTCATTGGCATACTGCAGGGGGGTGGGGGGGGGGGGGGGTGGGAGTGTCATATCGGCTGTCTACAAGAGGTAGAGAGAGAGGGGAGAGGACAGAGCCCTGGGGGACACCTGCACAGGGGTAGAAGGTGCGGGAATTGGCGTTATGGATGGTAACATAGGATGGGAGAGGAAGGAGGCAATCAGACGGACGTAGTTGACAGGAATGGCGTAGGCCTGCAGTTTAAACAGGAGACCGGAATGCCAGGCACTGCCGTAGGCCTATTCGAGTTCGAGGGAGACAAAAATGGCGGAGCGACGGGAGTTAAGCTCGAGGGAGAGGAGATGAGTGAGGCGTAGGAGTTGATCATCGGCAGAGAAGGAAGTTCGAAAGCCACATTGGGAGCAATTCACAAATCATTAGCTAATTCGAACTTTCGATTTGTGTTCTTCAATCCGGGCGTGGAAAGAGGACCTTTCCGTGTTCCTTTAATGGGTCGACGGTCGCTAAGAAAAGCAGCACTATTGCTATTGTTTTGATAAGCCCTGCTTACCTTGTCCAGTCTCACGTTGACTGTCTGCAGCTGTGATGCACACAGATGCTCGTGTTTACTCCTGCGTCGCCTTACCAGTAACGGCGCCTAACAGCTAGTCAGACACTAACGCTACTATAACAACGCAAATCCAGCAGCGCGAAATCGGAACATCATTTCTGTAATGTTGCTGTCCCATTCGGTAAATAGTTTTCCGTACACAATGTCTTAAGTTGCGAAAGTTTAATTGTAACCACGTTGCAGAATCACGAGCAAGATGGGCCAATGGTTTAGGCACTAGACACTATTTGTGGAGGTACGGGTTTCAGACACCCATGCCCCAAATTCAGCTTTAGATTTTCTGCGGATCTGTAAAGCATCAAAGGTGATCTACAACTATACTTCACATGCCACCTTATGGTGCGTGGACGAGGGTACATCGCGCTTACTAAATGAACCTATAGCGAAACGTGCTGCTCTTCTTTGTGTCTTCTCTATTTCATCTATCAGTTCTCCCTAGCACGAATCCCATACTGACGAGCAATATTTAAGTATTGGTCGAACGAGTGTTTTGTAAGCCATTTCCCTTGTTGGTGGACTACACTTCCTGGAGATTCTTCCAATGAATATGCCTCACGAGCGATTAATTTTATGTGGTCGTTCCACCTCAGTTCGCTCCAGAGACATACTCCTACATATTTTATGGAAGTAACTTCTTCCTGTGACTATTCTGGAATCGTATAATCATATAATTAACGGTATTTCTGTCAGTGCAGTGCAGAGTGTTTGAAAACGTGAAGTTCGATTTTCTTGTCCATTCTTGTCCAGTCAGCTTGTGTTCCGTCTCTAATGATCCTACCGTAAAATGGGCTTCAAGCACTAACATCCGTTCCACTTAGAAATTGCTTAGATTCTAATGGCAGGCGTAACACACTGCAGAGGAGCGGTGTGCCGCCACAATCAGCCATGACTCTTTTTTTATTTCCTTGGTTTTTGTTAGAAATTAACTTCGGCAACAAGTTCACCGCTGGAGGAGAAGTTGTTGAGATTCATGAAGGCTCTAGCTCCTTGATAGCCCTGCTATATCGTCGCTTCGACTTTTTAGTTCTACAGGTAATAAGCCACTTCCACTTCCGATGCAGAAAAGTATTTTCATTACCTAGTTTTTGGTCGAGAGGGTAGGAACGATTGCAGAGCGAGCCCACTCCGCGATTACATAAATCGCACACGGAATCGGAATTAAATTCGAAGTTCAGCAAAAGCAGCAATTTGTGTTAACGTCGGCTCTTCGGATAACATTCAGCCGTATAAAAACCTACGTCCAATCGAATTAACCTGGAACATGGTGACTGACGCAGTGGGTTGCTTGCAACGCCCACATTCGATGCTTCTGTTTGCCATCCATAATATGCCACGATTAATATGCAAAACACACACACACACACACACACACACACACACAGAGAGAGAGAGAGAGACAGAGAGACAGAGAGAGAGAGAGAGAGAGAGAGAGAGAGAGAGAGAGAGAGAGGAAAGAGGGAGAGGGTGAGGGAGAAAGAATGGTACAGCGACATCTGTATGAATACTGTGCAAATCACATTTGAGTGCCTGGCAGAGAGTTCATCGAACCAACTTCACAATAATTTTCTGTTATTCTAATCTCAAACAGCGCACGGAAAAAAACGAACACCTGTATCTATCCGTGCAAGTTCTGTTTTCCCTTATTTTGTCATTAAGATAGTTTCTCCTTATGTAGGTTGGCGTCGACAAAATATTCTCGCATTCGGAGGAGAAAGTTGGTGACTGAAATTTCGTGAGAAGATGCCACCGCAACGAAAACGCCTTTGTTTTAATGACGTCCATCCCAAATCCTGAATGTCAGTGACACTCTCTCCGCTATCTCTCGACAATACAGAACGTGATGTTCTTCTCTGAACATTTTCGATGCACTCTGTCAATCCTGTCAGATAAGTATTCCACACAGCGCAGCAGCACTCAAAATAGGATGAACAAGCGTAGTGTATGCACCCTATTTACACGATCTCTTGCATATTTTAAGTGTTCTGCCAATGAAACTCAGTGTTTGGTTCGCCTCTCCCGCAACATTTGTTATGTGTCATTTCCAAATTGATTTGCTTGTAACTGTGAGTCTTAGGTATTTGGCTGAATTTACGGCTTTGAGATTTGATTGATTTATTGACTCTCTTAGGGAATTCATAAAGTTCGAACACAATATTTGTTCCAAAAATCTGCTGCGTATCAGCGTTAACGATATGGGCCTGTAATTCAGTGGATTGCTTCTACTGCCTTACTTGAGTATTAGTGTGACCTGTGTAACTTTCCAGTCTTTGGGTACGGATCTTTCGTCGAGTGAGCGGTTGTACATGATTGTTAAGCAAGGAGCTATTGCATCAGCATACTGTGAAAGGATACAAATTGGTATACCGTCTGGACCGAAAGACTTGCTTTTATTAAGTGATTTAAGTTGCTTCGCTACTCCGAGGATATCTACTTCTAAGTATCCCATGTTGGTAGCTGTTCTTGATGCGAATTCTGGAATATTTACTTCATCTTGTTTGGTGAAGCAATTTCGGAAGTCTTTGTTCAGTAACTGCTTTGGTATCACCGCCGTCGATAGTATTTCCATTGCTATCGCGCAGAGAAGGCATTGATTGTGTCTTGCGCTAGAATACTTTATATAAGACCAGAATCTCTTTGGATTTTCTATCAGATTTCAAGAGAAAGTTTCGTTGTGGAAACTACTATAAACATCTCGAATTAAAATGCGCGTTAAATTTCGAGCTACTTTAAAAGATCTCCAGTCTAGGAGATCCGCATTCGTTTGAATTTGGAATGTTTTTTTCGTTGTTCCCGCTACAGTGTTCGGACTCGTTTAGTGTACCAAGGGGAATTTACTAGGTATAAATCTCTCAGTTGCTATGGATACTATTTCTTTGAATTCAAGCCACGTCTGGTCTATGCTTACTGATACACTGTTAATTTTGAAGCGGTGGAGGTAGTCACTCAGGAGGGCGTCAAGTGAATTTTTATCTGATTTTTTCAATAGGTACATTTTTCGTTTATTTTTGGAGGATTTGGGAGATACAATATTGTCTCGTTACGACAACACTGTGCTCACTAATAGGCAGAGGAGAGAAAGTAGATCAAAGAAGAGCTACACGAATCCTAGCGGGTTTGCGTTTCAATCAACGCCAGCGCGTTACATTAGAACAAGGGTGTTGTGCGACATGGCAAACGCTGTCATCAAAATTTCAAAACACTTTTTCTTTAAGAATCAACAGATATACTGCTGCCACTCACATCATCATTAGCATAATCCACTAATGGATAGTGGCTCCCCCCGGATTTCTCCATTCCTCATCGTCTTCATTACACCACCGTCGCAATAGCTCGCAGTCTCGATCTCTTCTGACACCATTGCAATCCAGCGAAGTATGTTCTAGTTCCGTCTATCATCCATTCGCCCGACTGTCTCTCCTGTCTATTCATTTCATTTTTACTTCTGTTGCAGTCATGATCACGTCCGCCACTCGAGACTGTTTTCTGGTGGATTTGGTTGTTTTCTTCTCTCTGCTACTAACTCCAGACATGCATCTTCCGATTCCTCCACGAGCAAACCTCAAATGTCCATATATCTCTGCTGTAAGTAAAAACCGATAACACACACTGTATCTAAACATTCCGTCTCAGACGCTGGATTTCTGCTATCCCGTCCTAGTTTCACTCTTCTGTTACTACTTTCTATGGCTATTCAGTCGATTGCCTGAATTATCTTACAGAAAAAAATGAACTACGTGCTATAACGATGATGCCTTTAGCTGTATGTGTTAGTTTTTATTTATTTACTACCAGTTTTTGTGGTACAACTCACCACCTTCAGGTCTCTGGGTACAGCAAACATATTGTTTGACACACTCCACAAAAAATAGTATTAAAATAGTGAAGACATCAGCTGCAGAAAATATCCCTGTTATAGCAAATTTGTAATAAATTATTTAGAGGACCAAACAGTCTACACCGTATGTATACAGGATAGCAGGGGACTACTAATCTTGTGTGTAGCAGAACATTTATAGTTAATTTGCTTAAAACTTAAACGAACATTAAAAAATAAGCCATATAGGGTACAAATACTATTTGTAATATAATAGATTACATGAATGACATATTATTTTGAAATAGTATTTCTATTCATATTGCTAATAGGGTGTATTTATGAAAATGATGGTATCTTGAAAGGAGGATAAGAGATGAATAACAACAAAGCAAAACAAGGATAATGTAACATAGTGGAATTAATTAAGATGATTCTGAGGCCATTAGATTCTGAAACGAGACACGTAAAGCAATAAATGAGTTTTCTTTTGCTTGGTTAGCAAAAAACTGATAATGGCCCTAGTTATTATTGTTGTTGTTGTTGTTGCTGTGGTCTTCAGTCCAGTGACTGGTTTGATGGAGCTCTCCAAGCTACCCTATCCTATGTAACCTTCATCATCTCGAAATACTTACTGTAACCTACATCCGATTGAATCTGTTTAGTGTATTGATCTCATGGTCTGCCTCTACTATTTTTACCCTCCGCGCTGCCCTCCAGTAGTAAATTGGTGATCCATTGATGCCTTAGAACATGTCCTATAAAACTGTCCCTTCTTCTAATCAAGCTGTGCCACAAATTCCCCTTCTCCCCAGTTCCATTCAGTACCTCCTTATTAGTTACATGATCTACCCACCTAATCTTCAGCTGAACATTAGATGGCCGTAGCAGAGGGGATATAAAATGCAGACTGGTAAGAGCAAGAAAGATAGTTTCTAAAAAAGAGAAATTTGTTAAGATCGAATATAGATTTAAGTGTTAGGAAGTCTTTTCTGATAGTATTTATGTGGACTGTAATCATATATGGAAGTGAAACATGGATGATAAACAGTTTAGACAAATAGAGAATAGAAGCTTTTGGATTGTGGTGACAGAACAATACTGGAGATTAGGTGTGGAGGTCGCGAAACAAATGAGAGGGTCCTGAATAGAATTAGGGAGGCAAGAAATCTATGGCACAACTTCATGGGAAAAAATAGTTCAAATGGCTCTGAGCACTATGGGACTTAACATCTATGGTCATCAGTCCCCTAGAACTTAGAACTACTTAAACCTAACAAACCTAAGGACATCACACAACACCCAGCCATCACGAGGCAGAGAAAATCCCTGACCCCGCCGGGAATCGAACCCGGAACCCGGACGTGGGAAGCGAGAACGCAGCCGCACGACCACGAGATGCGGGCACTTGATAGGACATGTTCTGAGACATCAAGGGATCCGCAATTGAGTGAAGGAAGTGTATGTGTGTGTTAGGGGGGGGGGGAGGGTCGGTAAAAATAGTAGAGAGAGAGAGCAAGAGATGAATAAAGTAAGTGGACTGAGAAGGTTGCTGGCTGCAAAAGTTATTCGGAGATGAAGAGGCTTGCATTTGATGGAGAAATGCATCAAACCAGTCTTCGGACTGACGACAACAGCGTCACGAGATGAGTGGATATGAAATACTGATCTGTCTGTGTGAGCTCGTTGATGATTGCTACTGGTGCCTTTTTAACGTATTTATTGTGGATTACTATAGCCTGATAATAATTGATTCGTTCGTAGGTTTTGGCGTAGAGACCGAATATGCAATAAAAATGTAGGGTTCCCATTAGAAAATAAAAAGCTCACGTCGCTCATGCGGGAGAAGTGGTTAGGAGGTGGCCAGATGCACCACAGACAGAGCACTTTATTAAAATCAACTTTTCTTCTAGAACATTTTTTCGTACTATGCATCGTTATCGAGATATTTAGTTGCCTCAAATTAAAACAGATACCCTTCATACGACCATATAATATGGGAAGGCAGGTATATGTGACTGATTAAAGAGATCAACTTCAGCAGGATTAACCACATATAGTGTGACACTGGCTCTGAATACGTAAGACAATTCTCAAGACGATATTCGGCGGCTGCTTTCGTTACAGAACACACACATGAGAGTAACCGTGCCCGTGGGCTCACAACTCATACAGACGATGACTGTCGTCGGTTCTGGGGGGAGTGAAAACTCAGTCAGTTACGTGACGAACATGTGCGCAGAATCCGATAAATATCAGACTCGTATTTCGTGTAACACTACCCGCTTTCGTATGTGTTTTTGTGAGTATAGTATGCAACCAGTAAGGGAACAATGATAACACTTAATAACATTTAAATACCGTGGGTGAATACTCGCATGTGACCAGGAACGGCGATCGACTGTGTCTGTGTGTGGTGAGCGTGTGGGGAGGAGGGGGGGGGGGGGGGGGGGCAGAGTAACCGGAGAGGTGCGAGGTTCGCGTGATGACGGCGCTGTTGCATCATTCATTCCCCGGTTTGTCGCCTCTTTCGCCCTTCAGGCGCCCTCACAGCTCGTCCACGATTTAAATTCGAAAACATTCCTTGATGTTGTGCGCATCTGACAGCGGCCTTTGGACCTTCACCTCTCCCATCAGAAAACCAGTTTGAGATCATCCGTTGGCGCCAGCGGCTTTAGCTCGGTTCTCTTGTGTAAATAACCACAGCAGTTGCTTCTGGTTTTCAGTTTCTGCTGTCAGGTGCATGCCGAGCGAGAGATTGTAGAGCGCAGCTGCTCTATCCTCCCTCTCGTCTCCCCACCCCACCCCACCCCACCCCACCCGTTCCATTAAAATTCTTCTTCGCAAATACCGAACTCACATTCTACCCCGCCGTTTGAAAAAAGCCGGAGCACGTAACGAATTCAACCAGTAGGAAAGGTACTCATAAGGGGAAACTTCCCATCGCATCCCCCTCCCCCTTCACATTTTGTGGTAAGAGAGCGCAGTAGACAGCCTGCCAGAAACTGAACGCTGATCACGCATGAAAACAGGTAGAGCGTGTACTGAACCGCAATAAAAATAAAAAGGAAGAAGAAAATGGAAACAGTGAATGGTCCAAACATAAGAATTGCAACATATTGCAGTCCGCAAGGGCAGTGGTATCGTGGTTAACGGGAGGTTTTCTATCTTTGGCCTGAAAAAAGCATGTTCTTTGAGAATTTGTTTCTCGGGATGTAATGCAGATATCAATGTCAAATTTGTTCAAAATGTTTATTGATATCTCCTCTACAAACTGGAATTTTTTCGAGCTGAAATGTCGAAGAGCAAAGGCGTAAGCGCCGTCGGAACAAAATAAAGTTTTGATGTAGACCTCCACGCGCAGTATGTCACACGTCGTCCGGCTCATGTGAAATCAAAATTGAGTTGACGTTAGCGAAGCATATAAGATTCTTTAGGAGTTGTACCTCGCTTAAGTTATTTGGACCACAGGAAACAAAATGGCAACAATTAGAAAAAAATGTTTTTTTCATAAATTTTTCGGCTTCGTCAGCCAAGTAAAAACATTTACAGTTTCCAGAATGAGATTTTCACTCTGCAGCGGAGTGTGCGTTGATATGAAACATCCTGGCAGATTAAAACTGTGTGCCGGACCGAGACTCGAACTAGGGACCTTTGCCTTTCGCAGGCAAGTGCTCTACCAACATTCAACCTTTTCTTGTGTTTGGTCGTTGCGGACATGACAATCGTTAAAGATCGTTTTGTTGATCCTTCCACTCAGTTTTTTATTACAGAGGCCAACCAGCTACCATGCCGGCAAAAATTTGGTTCCAGCTGGAATCGAACCCAGACCCAACACACCGATCGAGCAGTCTACCACAGAGCAACACTGCTCGTCAACTGAGCTACTCAAGCACGACTCACGGCCTTTCCTCACATCTTTACTTCCGCCAGTACCTCGTCTCCTACCTTCCAGACTTTACAGCTCTCCTGTGAACCTTGCAGAACTAGCACTCCTGAAAGAAAGGATATTTCGGAGACATGGCTTAGCCACAGCCTGGGGGACTGTACGCTCATATGAAATTTTCAAAGGTGAGAGGACGGGCCGTGAGTCGTGCTTGGGTAGCTCAGTTGGTACAGCACTTGCCTGCGAAAGGCAAAGGTCCCGAGTTCGAGTCTCGGTCCGGCACACAGTTTTAATCTGCCAGGAAGTTTCATATTTATAGCTGGTGGATCGGAATAAAAGTGTTAAAACTCCTCGCCAATTTAGTTAGCTTCGTTGGAAACAAAGAATCATGCCTATCGGTTCAGTAGATTTGAAGTTACCATACCGTGCGGTAAATAAAGCGTCATTTAGAGAAAAACGCATTTGAAGTTTTGACTACATATAAATGCAATATTTGCAACGTACGTCCAATCTGCTATTCCGGGTCCATAAACTAGTCCTTCCTCTTTCTCACAGAGGGAGTTCTGTTTGATCTGAGCCATCCTGCGCTGCTCCAGAGCCTCTCGTTCGGCCTGTGACAAGCGTTTTTCGGCCGCTTGAATCCGGTGGTCGTCCAAATGCTTGGCGAACTGAGTCGAATCGAGCCCTAGGGTGACGTCCATCGTCGTCAAGGTCTTCAGAATTGCTGAATACCCTTCGTTGAAGCTGCTCACTGCCAGGAAAGTCGCAATCTTCACCGCCTCCGCACCAGAATGCAAATGCTTTGGGGCTAACTTCCAAACACTTTCGTTTGCATTTTGTGCGTTCCATCCCAAGCACCGGTACAATAACTCGTCCTCCGAAAGAAAAAAACTGGTGCGTGAAAGAGGACGATTTCAGGCAGGTGCATTTTTTTGGTCAACCGCGAATAACAAACATTTCCGTTCCGTATTCGGAAAAACCGTTTCAGGGGTGGATTCTAAACGCTTTTATGGATCCAAAAATGTAATTTTAAAAATATCGATTTTTTGAACCAAAATGTAGTAAACCTCCCCTTAAGTGGTCAAGGGAGTGGTGTTTGTATCGTTGTGTAACGTCCGTTTACAACAGCGAGGTGTAAGGTTGGGACGTATAATGATAGTTGATTCTGCACACCTACTCTGTTAGCAACCGAAAAGGAGTGACTTTCGAATGGAAACCTCAAACGTTTGATGGCAAGGCGGCAAGTCGACCGAATCTTCCAAAGCAAAAAGCTTCTGGTGTGTCATACACGGTATTAGCAATAGCACGTGTGTCATATGATAGAAATTTCTTACCGACGCACCTAATTTGTTCACCAGGTGAGTGAGTGAGCCCTCATTGTCCGATTTAGGTGTTCTTATGAATGTGAATGTGATCACTCCCAAGGACATGATGATAGTTTGACACATAAGCTGCAACAGATGAACGCAACAGTTTCACAATCACACAGTTTCTCTGCACCCTGTTAAAACGTATGGTTTTTAATGTTTCTGAAGTTGCGTTCCGTTTTGGAAGTTTTGAATGTTGAATTCCTTTGTTTTAATATAGTTCACACGCGTTTATTGGGTGTTTTCTTTTCTGTGAGCCGCCTATGGTGTATCTTGGTTGCTCTCACAATTCTTCACATTTATTTTCGCCGGTATGGTACTCTTACCACACGACTCATATTCTATAAACAGTGTATAGTACGACAACTGTCAAGGCTACAGAAGGAGAACAAACGTTTCAATGGCCGGATGGAGAGTTCATAATGTTAGGGGAAAAAAAGTTAATGGCACGAGGGAATTCTGGTTACGACTCCCACGCTTAGCAGTCCAAAATCATGGCCACTTCCTGACGACGCAGTTGCTGATTCAGGCTGCTCTTTATTGCACTTCTTGTTCTTGGACCGTTCACTGTTACTGTTTTGCTTGTTTTCCTAATGCAGTACACCCTCTTGCCGGCCGCGGTGGTCTAGCGGTTCCAGGCGCTCAGTCCGGAACCGCGCGACTGCTACGGTCGCAGGTTCGAAACCTGCCTCGGGCATGGATGTGTGTGATGTCCTTAGGTTAGTTAGGTTTAAGTAGTTCTAAGTTCTAGGGGACTGATGACCACAGATGTTAAGTCCCATAGTGCTCAGAGCCATTTGAAGTACACCCTCTTCCTGTTTTCATGCTTGACATGTGTTCAGTTTTTGATGGTCTGTCCACTGGGCCATCTTAGCAATAAATCTGAGGAGGGGGTGGGGGTATGCAATGGAGAGTTTTCCTTGTCAGTGGTCAGTGTCATCCGTCGAGGGCTACATACGTTCTTGCCCGTTGCCGTCCGAGCACCGGTGTGCATCACCCGCCAAAGCGATCAAGAGACCTGTCGAGGATGACAGCATCGTCGTGATTATGTCACGCTCGAGGAACATGGAAGAGAGAAAGTAACAGCGCACAATCAAGTACCTTTACAACCGCAGTGCTGTCGCACGGCGCACATCTATGCTGACAGTGCGGCCACAACACAAGTGAACACTGTCCTCTAATCTGACACTGCTACTCGCACGCTTTGCCAATATTTATTCGTAGAATTCTGTTCTGAAACCATTTTGTTGTTTGAACAATCCACTGCCCACGTTAATTCTAGTGGCTCATTTTTCTGGTAGAAAGCTAAAGTCACATTCGCCCTCATTACGACTTGTTTATTCTGGCACTTTTAAAATCAAATTCCGCAGACAGAGTAATTTTTGATCATAGAATAGGCTTTCACGGCAGGTGTTGTCATAACTTAACACTTCCGGGCTGAGATGCCGTGGCCCATACACAAGACTCTCCCCTGACGTTTCGCCTTTGACTGCGGAAGGCATCCTCTGAGGACAATGGGCGAACAGCGACGAGAGCTCGAGTGAGCGTCGTACATATAAGCCATCCAGAGGGTGCCGCTGTCAGTCACGTGACGTCGGCTGTGCTATGATCTCTGATATTGCCAACTTTCTCAATTGAAATTAATCGATTGTCATGCTGTTGCTGCAGTGTTGACATCCATATCTTATCCAGCTTAATGCCTTGATCTTTTCTATTAAAATTATTGCAGTGTTTGGCAATCTCAATGGCCTCTCTGTACATTCGCGCATAACAATGCGACGTCTTTGCTATGACGGTCACCTTGTAAGAAGTCCATGACTAAAGAATTTGTTGCTAGCGCACTCGAGCTGATGTAATTTCGATGGATTGCTCACGTGCTGCCTGCTATATGTAAGCTGTAAGAGAATCTGAGACCAAAGAGCAGTGTTGACTGCAGTAGGAACTGTGTGGCAGTAGCAGTAAGTAGTTGCTAGCAGTCTGGTGAATCGTGTTGGCTGGGCCGATCGTGTGCGGCGATGGCGGAGCCTGAGCGTTGTAGTATAAGGTAAAAGCAGCCTCGCGCATATGTAGTGTTGTTATATCAAGTGCCATGTAAATGTTTTTTAAAAAATCGCTTGATAAGAATCTTTCTCATAAAAAGTAACTTTTGACAATCATACATTTCAATTTAAAGAATTTACTAATTTCTCCGATCCTTGGTCATCCCGATTATTGAAAAGAAAAATCAGTTCTTTCCTTTTATATAAGACAAATCTATCGGCCAGCATTGCACTGAGCTGCGCCAGAAAAATTTCTTACAGGAGCAGATATATACGCGTTATCCGGCGACCTAATTGAGGTAAGATTTTTCAGTTTATTCATAATGAATTTTCTGGGCCATGACGCAGCACTGCTGACGTCCAAAGTTTACCAGTTTAAATTCACAGTCAATTATTGAAAGGTTATAAGTGAGCGACAATCTTATCGAGACGTATGTCACATTGTATTATTGATAGGTTACGCTAAATGCCAATGCTATACATATTTTCACTGTTGGGTAGTTACGTTAAATGAGAATATAATTTTTATTATTTTTTGCTGTTGGGAGGTTTCGGAAGATATTTTGTGGGGAGGTTACAACCTCACTAAACTTTATTTCATGATCACCTTCCTGAAACATATGTTCCGCTACAGCCGACTTATCAATACGTCCGAGGCGGCAGTTACTTTTATGTTCACCCACACGAGTGTTGACGCTTCTTTAGGTTGTGCCTGCATAGACCTTTCCACAACTCCACGGAATTTTATAGACACCTGTTGTAGCTAGAGGATGTCACTTATCTTTTACGGATCTTAAACATTCTTTTAGTTTGGTGGTGGGTCTGAAAACAGTTTCCACATCGTACTTGCTTAAAATCTTTCCAATGCGATCAGTGACGTTACTAATGAGTGGTAAGAACACTTCCCCTTGGCTTGGCGTCGATCCTCGTCCGTCCTGGTTTTCAGCCTAGGGTGTAGAGCACGATCTGTCTCTCTGTTGGAATACCCATTTTTCCTGAAGGTCGCTCTAAGGTGTTCAGTCTCATCATCTACGTAAACTGTTTCACATATTTTGTGCGCCCTGACTACTAATGTTTTAATCGCCCTTCTTTTATGTTTTGGGCGGTGGTCAGACTCTTTCTGCAGATAACGATCAATGTATGTGTCTTTTCTGAAAACCTTATGATCCAATGATCCGTCCTCTCATAATTTTTCCCATAATTTCCTTGCAAGTCTTAAAGTCCTGTTCTGTACAACAATTGCTGTGAAATGTGTTTATTGTTTGGACTAACAGAAGGAAGTCGAAAGTTGCGAGATCCGGTCTGTAGGGTGGGTGACGAAGAACACTGAAATGACGTTTCGCGAGCTCCACTCCGGTGCACAGACTTCGGCGATGCATCCCGTTCTCGTGCAGAAGCAGAAATTCCTTTCCATTTTTTTGTGGCAATCAATACGCTAAAGTCGTTTCTTTAATTTTCAGAGAGTAGCGCAGTACACCTCAGAGTTGATCGTTGCGCCATGCGGGCTTTCTAAACAAAGTGAAGCCCTCAACTACGTACCCTCCAACTCAGAGTTGAAATATTAAAAGTTTTGGCTGGTTTCGTTGTCTGGGGGCTGGGATACGTAGTTGCCGCATTACAAGCCAAATATTGCTGAGTCTGCAGTATACGATATGGATACACACATGAATCGAATGGTCGAAGGTTCCCATCACTCGGCGATTGCGAATTTTGAATGCAACTCAGAAATTTATAAATGAAACATTTCAATTAAATAAAATCTGCAGCTATTATTTTAATGACTTTAAAAGATGAGCTTGATAGTAGAAGTACTTTTAAGAATGCCGTTTATTACTGCAAAATACTTATTGGTGTCAATGGTCCAGCAATTAAATAAAATAAAAGTTGAATAACAGGGAAACAATAGATTCCTACTTCACGTAATTAGTTATGAACAACAACATAGCTCGCGAGATATTCACTCATAAACTGCAGAAGCCACGGAAAACTCATAAGTGCACAAGCCGAAATATTTATATCTCCCGCGACCACGCACAAAACTGCTCCACTCTCCAAGTCTTTCCTGCAACTTCCGTCGTCACTCCCGGTCCAGCACTCCGTGTCCTCCAGCACTCCTGCCCCACTTCCATCCAGTCTCTCCATTAACGAGCGCTGTGATTAGCTAGAGCGCTCCTGCCATTTCTCTAAGCCAACGCACGCTCACAAATATATTGCAACACATTCTAAATATTTGAAATTAAATAAATATTCCTACAGCTGGACCATTAACACGCTCTAACACACATTATTAAATACATAAACAAATCAAATCAGCATATGCCAAAGGAATAGAAATAAAAGCAGTCCAGTAGCCTAATGTCTATGTGCTTTCTAAAACACAGTAAATATTTGACCAACTTCTTCATGAATAGTATATATCGGATGTAAACAAACACATAGACAAATAAATATATTTATAAGCATGCTGCTACCGTTTTTTCGTGTAACTGTGGAGTACTCATGGCCTGACGCTATTAATAGTAATCGTCCACTTTGACCTCCAATAACTCATGTACTATTCAAGTTACATGCCTGTAATTCGTACCAATTTAGGTTTACACTAATAGCTTTCTAAAGACACATCGATCGACAAAATCGGATGAACCGTTTATATTTTGGAAATTCGTTGCTGTGTGTTACTTGTATAATTTATAGTCATACACTAAACTTTAAACTAATTAAGATATTGAAAATCTTATTACACCTACGTTTACAGCATTTGTAGACTTAGAGAAAGCTTTTGACAATGTTGACTGGAATACTCTCTTTCAAATTCTAAAGGTGGCAGTGGTAAAATACAGGGAGCGAAAGGCTATTTACAATTTGAACAGAAACCAGATGGCAGTTATAAGAGTCGAGGGGCATGAAAGGGAAGCAGTGGTTGGGAAGGGAGTGAGACAGGGTTGTAGCCTCTCCCCGATTGTATTCAATCTGTATATTGAGCAAGCAGTAAAGGAAACAAAAGAAAAATTCGCATTTGCTAATAAAGTCCATGGAGAAGAAATAAAAACCTTCAAGTTCGCCGATGACTGTAATTCTATCAGAGACAGCAAAGGACTTGGAAGAGCAGTTCAACGGAATTGGCAGTGTCTTGAAAGGAGGATATAAGATGAACATCAACAAAAGCAAATCGAGGATAATGGAATGTAGTCGAAATAAGTCGTGCGATGCTGAGGGAATTAGATTAGGAAATGAGACACTTAAAGTAGTAAAGGAGTTTTGCTATTTGGGGAGCAAAGTAACTGATGATGGTCGAAGTAGAGTGGATACAAAATGTAGACTGGCAATGGCAAGGAAAGCGTTTCTGAAGAAGAGAAGTTTGTTAACATCGAGTATAGATTTAAGTGTCAGGAAGTCATTTCTGAAAGTATTTGTATGGAGTGTAGCCATATGTGGAAGTGAGACATGGACGATAAATATTTTGGACACGAAGAGAATAGAAGCTTTCGAAATGTGGTGCTACAGAAGAATTAGATGGGTAAATCACTAACTAATGAGGAAGTATTGAATAGGATTGGGGAGAAGAGAAGTTTGTGGCACAACTTGACAAAAAGAAGTGACCGATTAGTAGGACATGTTCTGAGGCATCAAGGATCACAAACTTAGCATTGGAGGGCAGCGTGGAGGGTAAAAATCGTAGAGAGAGACCAAGAGATGCATACATTAAGCAGATTCAGAAGGATGTAAGTTGTAGTAAGTACTGGGAGATGAAGAAGCTTGCACAGGATAGGTTAGCACGGAGAGCTGCATCAAACCAGTCTCAGGACTGAAGACCACAACAACAACAACAACATATTATACCATTAGAATTGTGGTGCAAATAAAGGTAATGTACATGTTTCTTTTTAAGGTATCATGTTCCCTCTGGCTATTATTAATTTCTACATGAGCTGTAAACTGTCTGACATTACAGTTTCACAAAATCCATCATCTTTGGCACTCTGCAACATCCAAATCTCCTTCATCGACGCAAAGCCCATGCTGCGACACAGCGTCAACATGGAATTCCGAGCCACGCTGTCCCATTCTGCGACACAGCGTCAACATGGAATTCCCAGCCACGCGGTCGGCCTGAACCACGTGCTGGGGCTACCCCTCTTGCTCCGGCCAAAATCCGGCACCACGCGGGTGGCCTGCCACAACTCGCCAGTTACCTCACAGCCATGAGGAAGGACGTTAAACAGAATAACCCCTGCAGAGTCCCGCAAAACCGTCGCCATGACTTTACCAGTTGAGTGTGCAGCTTTGAACTTTTTCGTCATAGCACAGGTGGAGTGGCGCCACTCCATGGACTGCCGTTTCATTTGCGGTTCGAAATAATGAACCCGTATTCGATCGCCTATCACGATGTTCGACAAAAAAAAAAAAAAAAAAAAAAAAAAAAGAAAAACGGCACAATCAGCCTCGTGAAGTACCGGCAATCCCGAAAAGATTGTCCCTCGTTGCTCTTTATGCGATGAATCTAGCGGGCCTGTACCTATAAGTACCCCATCTGGTGGACGAGTGTGTTAGCACTACGAACAGCGACGATGAGTCGAACGGCGAGGTGATCGACTGTGATCCGTGGATCACATCGAATGCCAGTATCCACACGTTCGAATATTGCAAACGTGTGCCGGCAGCCGACGCACAGGATATGTGACAGGTTTACACTACGTCTCTGCGACCATTAGAGACGCCTTGACCAACAACTAACCGTACTTTTGTTCACTGCCAGGTCTCCGTAGACGATCTGCGAGTGCCTATGAATATCTGTGATGTTCTGGTTTTTCGCCAAAAGAAACTCAATGGCAGCTGTCTGGAACGTATCTTCGTTTCAGACGCCACTTTCATGGCTACATATAGCTCCCCCATCTGTGGGAAATTCATG
Organism: Schistocerca gregaria; assembly: GCF_023897955.1. NCBI lineage: Eukaryota > Metazoa > Arthropoda > Insecta > Orthoptera > Acrididae > Schistocerca > Schistocerca gregaria. The sequence goes on along the minus strand of NC_064927.1, from coordinate 357,018,799 downwards.
AAAACATAGGGGCTGAAGCGAGAATATTCCACGACGTCCCACAACAAGTTCCGCATTTTTTCAACGAATTTGGCCGAGGAAAAAAGTGTTGCATTAGCTATTGAGCGACCCTTCATAAACTCAAGTAGTAACATAGAACGAATAGCGGAATGTACAAACACGACAGTTGCTGTAAAGTTGATAATTATAAAACCTTGATTCGAATCCTGCCTCGGGAATGGATGTGTGTGATGTCCTTAGGTTAGTTAGGTTTAAATAGTTTTAAGTTCTAGGGGACTGATGACCTGAGATGTCAAGTCCCATAGAGCTCAGAGCCATATGAACCATTTTATTTGATAAAACCTTCTCGGGTTATTAATGGAGTGGTTGCGTCGTCGTGCTGCAACGTTTCAATGTTGTAATGAGCATCATAGTCAGCCGAAGGAAACCACTTGCCTGATCACTGGAGAAAAGTTTTTAACTACTCGAATACGTTGGAAAGCCTGCAACCATATATGATATGAAGTTTTCGCGAAGTTGGTGCTTTTTTGTTGGTCAAAGGATCACAGAAATTACTTTCTCATAACGCGTTTGGCCGCACCGTCAATGCGATAGGTATTTTGTGCATTATCCTTCTAGACATTTGATTCCCACCTCGCTCACTAACGTGTCGGCCCTTTATTAAACTGCACGCCATCGTCTTACTCAACTTTAACGTTCTACTTCCACGTTCCGCCACCTTTACACTCACTACTGCCATTTTTTCTCCTTATCGTAGATAAATTTAATGACGTAACAGCAAACAATTTTCGAGCTGACTTTGCAAGTCTGCACGATGAGGTAACAACACGCAGTGGTTTGAACTGGAATATGGCTGTGCCTCGTTACGTGAGCGAGTTACTTCCCACTATGGCCGGGTCTATAGTTCGTCTGTTTAAGTGCTATATTCAGGCTTCTCCGATTACGTCGTCGTTCTCTTTTCAGGCTTCTACTGCGTCATCAGTTTCCGCATTATCGTAGCACCATAGAATTCTTGGTAGACAGTAACTTGCACGTCCCAAATAGTATATCACGTGCTATAACCAAATAGTGGATTAGGCACTGAACCCGTGGTTCTCCTACAGTCAATGAAGTCTTGTGTAACGGAATTTGCTTTGCATAATTATTGTTTCTTTTCCTTCTTTCATTTGTACCATCTACGTTGTATGATATATGTAAACTTAAATACACATTTCAAAAAAGTTTTGCATCGCCTCGGATCCGAGAATTCCAGAATCTGTACAGAAAATTGAAATCGAGACCAATGTAAACATCACTTATGCCCTTTTTGTTGCTCATGAAAACCACACATTGCATGTTGTACCAACATGCAGCGTGACCTTCAGAGGTGGTGGTCCAGACTGCTGTACACACCGATACCTCTAATACCTAATAGCACCTCGTCTTGCATTGAAGCAGGCCTGTATTCGTCGTGGCATACTAACCACAATTTCATCAAGGCATTGTTGGTCCAGATTGTCCCACTCCTCAACGGCGATTCGGCGTAGATTCCTCGGAATGGTTGGTGGGGTCACGTCGTCCATAAACTGCAATTTTCAATCTAGCCCAGGCGTATCCATAGTGTTCATGCCTGCAGAACATGCCGGCCACTCTAGTCGAGCGATGCCGTTACCCTGAAGTAAGTCGTTCACAAGATGTGCACCATGGGGGCGCGAATTGTCGTCCATGAAGATCAATGCCTCGCCAATATGCTGCCGACATGTTTGCACTATCGGCCGGAGGATGGCATTCCCGTATCGTATAGTCTTTAAGGCGCCTTCCATGACGGCCAGCGGCGTACGTCGGCCACACATAATGCCACCACAAATCAGCAGGGAACCTCTACCTTGCTGCACTCTCTGGACAGTGTGTCTAAGGCGTTCAGCCTGACCGGGTTGCCTCCAAACACGTCTCCGACGATTATTTGGTTGAAGGCATATGCGACACTCATCGGTGAAGAGAACGTGATGCCAATTCTGAGCGGTCCATTCGGCATGTTGTTGGGCCAATCTGTCCCGCTCTGCATGGTGCCGCGGTTGCGAAGATGAACCTCGCCATAGACGTCAGGTGTGATGTTGTGCATCATGTGGCCTATCGCGCACAGTTTGAGTCGTAACGCGGCGCCCTGTAGCCGCACGAAAAGTATTATTGAACATAGTGGCTTTGCTGTCAGGGTTCCCCCGAGCCATAATCCGTAGGAAGTGGTCATCCAATGCATTAGTAGCCTTTGGGCGGCCTGAGCGAGGCATGTAATCGACGGTTTCTGTCTCTCTGTATCTCCTCCATGTCCGAACAATATCGTTTTGATTCAGTCCAAGACGCCTTGACACTTCCGTTTTTGAGAGCTCTTCCTGGAATAAAATAACAATGCTGCAGCGATCGAATCGCGGTACTGACAGTCAAGGCATGGTTGAACTACAGACAACACTAGCCGTGTACCTCTTTTCTTGTGGAATGACTGAAACTGATAGGCTGTCGGAGCCCCTCCGTCTAAAAGGCGCTGCTCATGCATGGTTGTTTACATCTTTGAGCGGGTTTAGTAACATCTCTGAACAGTCAAAGGGACTGTGTCTGTGATACAATATCCACAGTCAACGTCTATATTCAGACGTTCTGGGAACCTGGGTGATGTAAAACTTGTTTTTAATGTGTGTATAAAATACTGTGCAAGTATACTACTACTAGTGAAATGGCAGTGCTGTGCAATTTCTAAATGTGTATGGGAACTGAATATACGTGCCAGCCGACGTGGCCGAGCGGTTTTAGGCGCTACAGTCTGGAACCGCGCTATCGCTACGGTCGCAGGTTCGAATCCTGCCTCGGGCACGGGTCTGTGTGATGTCCTTAGCTTGGTTAGGTTTACAGAGTTAAAAGTTCTAGGGGACTTATGACCTCAGAAGTTAAGTGCCATAGTGCTCAGAGCCATTCTTTTTTAATATACATCTTAATTCCCTTCTCACTTCTCTTTCTTTCCATCTCCTCCTCCTGCACTCTTTGTCCATCTCCTCCTTCTCTCCCCTCCCTCTGTCCATCACTCCTCCTCCCCCTTTATCTCTCCATCCTACCCTCTCCCTGTCTTTGTACATCTCCTTTTCCTCCCCTTGCGCTATCCATGACCTCCTTATTCTCTCTCTCTGTCAATATTTACACCTTCTCCTCCCAGTTCTCTCTCTTCACTTACTCCCTCCCCCCCCATCTCTCTCTTTGCAATACCTTCTTCCACTCTCTTTGTCCATATTCTCCTTCCCTCTGTCTATGCCCATTTCTTCCAACCTCTCTCTGTTCTCTTCTCTATCCGTCCCCTTCTGACCTTGAGCCTTGTTTTTTCTTACTGCAAAGCAGACCAATATTAGAAACTGAACTCGTTTAAAATCAGTGGGTAAATCGAATGGAATCTTTGACATATGGGTTACGAGAAAGACCTCTCCAGCTGCTGCAACTATGAGCACAGTAGCTTCAGTGAAAGTATTTTACATAGTTTCAATCTATGCATGGATGGGATTCAGATTCCGTAGTAGTATTATAATCACAAACCGATGAACCATAAATACAACTTTCTTGTTTTCTGTTAAAACAAGTGGTGACGAAGAAAGAAAGCCGGCCGGGTGATAGAGCGGTTTTAGGCTCTACATGTCCTTAGGTTAGTTAGATTTAAGTAGTTCTATGTTCTAGGGGACTGATGATCTCAGAAGTTAAGTCCCATAGTGCTCAGAGCCATTTGAACCATTTGAAAAAAGAAAACAGCACATTGTTGCGTACAGAATTATTGTTTAATCTTATATTGTACACAAGGATAAACAATATGTAGGAGAAACGGTTTTTCTAATGGCTTAAATACCCTGATGTTGTAGTTAAAATTTACTGCGTGAAAGAAAAGTAATTAGAAAGTGAAAGAAAACGAAACCACACGTTTTCACAGCACAGCACAGAATTTTTTTTTTTTTTAAAGATATTCTCTGATCAGCCAGAACACTATGACCACCTACCTAATAGCCAGTATATCGACCTTTGGCAAGGGTAACAGCGGCGGCAAGTCGCGGTATGGAGGCTATGAGGCCTTGTTAGATCGCTGGACGGAGTTAGCACCACATCTGCAGACACCTACCTGTAGTTCCCATCAGTTCTGGGGAGACGGGCGATGAGCTCTGACGCCACATTCAATCAAATCCCAGATGTCTTCGATTGGGTTCAGATCTGGCGAGTTGGAGAGCCAACACATCAAATGGAATTTACCACTGTGTTCATCGAAGCACTCCATCACACTCCTGGCCTTGTGACATGAATCATTATCTTGCTGAAAAATGCCACTGGCGTCGGGAAACATGATCGTCAAGAAGGGGTATACTTTGTCTACAACCAGTGTATGATATTCCTTGGCCGTCATGGCGCCTTGCAAGAGCTCCACTGGACCCATGAATCTCCACGTGAGTGTTCCGCAGAGCATAATGGAGTCACCACCAGCTTGTCTCCGTCCCGCAGTAGAAGTGTTTCCCTCGAAGACGACGGATTGGCACCATCCCTGGTGTCCGAATTCAACAGATCAAGCAGTGCTCTACCACTGCAGCAGCGTCCAGGGCTGATGGTCACGTGCCCAATGTCGTGGTGTTAACAATAGCACCTGCATGGGTCGTCGGCTGCGGAGGCCAATCGTTAGGAGCATTAGGTACACTGTGTGTTCAGACACCCTTGTACTCCGCCCACCATTAAAGCCTTATGTTAGCTCCACCACAGTTCGCCGCCTATCTTATTTCACCAGTCTGCCCAGCCTACGACGTCCGACATCTGTAATGAGTGTTGGCCGCCCAAACCCCACGATGTCTGGACGTGGTTTCGCCACGTGTTGAAGACACTCACGACACCATTCCCCGAACACCCGACACGTAGTGCAGTTTCCGAAACTCTCTACTTGAGCCTCCGGGCCATCACGATCTGCCGTTAGTCAAAGATAGGTGGCGCGCCTTCCCTCGTTCTACACGCGGACAGCAGGCTTCCTGATACTACATGCAGTCATTCCTCTCCAGGTGTCGCTGCTATTTTCTGGATGATTAGTGTATAACCTACGTCCGTCTGAATTGTTAATACAGTATCGTATAAAAATTTAAAGGAAATCGGCCAAAAACTTTTCAAGATTTTTGGTAACGACGCTAAACAGTCTAGTCGTACTATGCCAAAAAAAAATATTAAATTAAAGTCAGAGGAAAAGGGAAGGGAAGTCAATGAAGGACAGTAACTAGAGGAAAGTTGGCCTGGTTGATGGCAGGACGTGCGAGACCCTTAAAAGGACTTTAATACTTCATTATCGTTTGAAAAATGGCGTACAATGAGCGCAGAATGTTGAAGGTCATTTTGAATAATTTGAAAGTATCTGCTATAGAGTTCATTGTGAAAGAAATAGTACGGGTTGGGAAGTGTATCTTAGAAATACAGCCCAGGGAGTAACAGCAAGAGAGTGGGAGTTGTGCACTGAGTGTTCTGTAGAAACTTAATTATCTATGGTAATAATAGAATAATACGACAATGACTGAATATTTACAATTTAACAATTTTTAGAATTTTATCTTCACCTGCACTGTGAAAGCTTGCTCTTTTCCAGGTTTCATGATTATAGGTCAAAGGGAAGTTTCGTGTACATTTTGAAAAGTGAGTTTGCGAGTATCGAAATCGTAACATAAATTGCCGTATCCTTTGATCGGATTGACTTAGAAGCGTAAATGTTTTATAACTTCAAGGGACTTTGGACTTTAGTGTGTGAAATACTTGATACGTCTAACATTTCGTTTTTTACTGATTGAGTCAGGGTATTCTAAAAAGAAAAAAAAAACATATTCGAGACATAATTACTTCCTGTTTGCGGAATCATTAAAAGAAACTCAAAAAGTTCTGCGAAGATTTTTTCTAAACGATTTCTTTTGTTTTGATTCAGGTGCTAAACGGTTACATGACTACTCCACAAGAGAGTGCCCAGTGCCTGGTGTGGTAAGCAGGAACGAAATCACACGTTGCTACCCAAAGAAATTTTCTACGTGAATTTCAATGGGAGACACCAAACGTTAAGGCGATTAAGTCTTAGCGTGACAGTTTAAACAGACAGCCAGGTTATCGCAGAAAACGCTTATGTGGTGAAAAGATATGGGAGATCAGAGAGATCTTCCAAGGAAGGCCATCAACGTCAGATCGCACAGCATCAAGAGAGTTAAACGTCCGCCGCTCAACAATTAACAAGGTTCTACGTAAACGACTTCGCTTTCTAGCGTTCAAAGTTAGACTGTGCAAGTATTGAAGAGAAACGACTTGCTTCGCCACGAATTTGATACTGAGATGCTCCACGGGATCGGCCAAAACACCAACTACCTAGGAAGTGTTTTATCTCACAAAGCAACCTTCTACAATTGTGCTAAAGTCAATCGAAAAAACATTCGAATCTGAAGTTCAGAAATACATCAGAGACAATGAAAGGTGAATGTGTGTCTCGCGCTAATGGAAGACAGTACAGTTGTATCATTTTTCCTCTCAGAGCAAACTGTAACAGGAATAGTTTATCGAAATACCTTTGAGCAATTTGCTGACTCATCTTCTTCCCCTTCAGCCTAATGTGAGCTGATGTTGGACCAACGCTCTGCGGTTTGAATGTTCGGGACTCGTGTAGCGAACGTTTTCACAGTGATGGATAGAACGTGAAGGACCACCAAAGTGGCCATCGAGATTCCGGCCATAACCTGGATTTCATCCTGTGGAGTTATGTGAAAGACTTTTGCGGGCCACGCCTGTTCGTGACATTGACGATCTCCACTGAAGAATTGTGGATACAACAGCCTCCGTCACCCTAGACATGGCTGTACATACGTGGTTCCACACAGACTATCGTCTAGACATTTTGCGGGTTACGAAAGAAGCTCATGTAGAAGTGTATTAATTTTTACTAAAAATCTTACAGAGCTACTTTGCGTGATGCCGCTAACCGCAAGTATAAACGCTTCCTTTTGACATACACTGCCTAACAAAGAAAAGTGGAGCACCCGGAGGAAATGGTTGGGCATTAATGTAACTTCGTACACGTACAACCTACGACGGACAAGAAAACGATTAGTGTTGTTCTCGGTGACAGGCAGAACGGCCATCGAAGTGTATTAGAGCGGTTCATGCTTACTGCTGTTACAAGGCCTAACAGAGTGTATAAGGGGAATGGACAGCGTCAGGTGTTAAGTGAAAGGCCGAGCGCTTCTAGGCGCTTCAGCCTGGAACCGCGCTGCTGCTACGGTCGCATTACCGAATTCTGCCTTGGGAATGGATGTGTGTGATGTCCTTAGGTTAGTTAAGTTTAAGTAGTACTAAGTCGGGGGGATTGAGGACCTCAGATATTAAGTCTCATAGTGCTTAGAGCCATTTGAACCATTTTTTAAGAGAAGGACACGAAGATGCCTCGTACTTGAGTGATACAGAGTTTGAAAGGGGCAAGATTGTGGGCCTGCATTCGGCCAGCCGGTCCAGTCCTTCAGTGTCCAGATTTGTGTGCTACTCGGACGGCGCGATGTTGGACTGCATGGAAACCTGAGGGCAAGGATACTCGTCGTCGTGGTTATGATGAAGCACGTCTGACTGCTACAAGTGAAGAGCACCGTGTGCGTCGTGATCCCCCCATATCTGCGGCTGGCACCCCAGACATGAAATGGACTACCCGTAACATTCTCCGTCGCCCCGCGCCACTGCCCAGGGACTATTAGCGGCCATAGTAGGGCATTACGTAGGCTGCCGTTAACACTAGTACACAAACGGCTGTGTTTGAAACGGTGCCGTGCCCGGGCAGCATGGATTGTTGATGAATGGCATCGTATTGCGTTCAGCTATGAACAGATGTTCTGCAGCAAGCTGGATGACCATTGTCGGTGAGTATGGGGAGAGGTCCAATTTTTCCAGTGAGAGGAATAGAGAAGTTTTTCCTGGCGTCACTCTGTGTGCGATCGGCGTGACATCAGGTTATGGCTTGTGACGACTGAGGGAAATCTGACAGAACAGCGGTACATCATGGACATGCTGCGTTCTCATCATGTGTCTCATGCGAGAGTATCACGGTGCACGTTTTCAACACGATAACGCTAGTCCACATAAGGCAAGTGTCTCTATAAACTGTCTGCATGGTGTCAAGGTACTCCCAGGCCAATAATATCCACACATCTGTTAGCGATAGAACATCTGTTGGACCACCTCTGACGTCAAGTCAAGCGGCGGTATCCAAGAGAATGTTACATTGGTTGTGGGACAGCTTGCGTCAGTAGAGGTCACAACTGGATAAGTCCATCCATCCAGGACAAACAGGGTGGAATGTCACGCCAATAAGTGGATACATACCATAAAGTTCGATTCTGTAGTCACTGAAATAACATCAAGATCCTCACTACCTGTAAAATTCCATTCTGTTTACTCCTCTCCTTTTGGGTGCTACACTATTTTGCCAAAAATTTTGAAAATTGTAAATGTGTTCCGTGTCCATGAAATATACGAGGCGTATTCGGAAAGTAAGGTCTAATTAGGCGCATAATGGAAACTATCGTGAAAACGCGATGGACCTTGTCAAAGGTGTGTAGGGCAGTGTCTTTCGTGTGCCTATCGATCGCTTCAGGTCGCTCTCTTCAGTGCAGAGCGCAAAGTGATCACGTAGAAATGCCTAAAACAACAATGTCTCCCGCCAAGTACGTGGATCTGATGAGAGATTTCGCTATTCAGCCCACATAACAGAAATGTCATGGGTTTCTTTCTTTAAGACAATTTTCAGCTGCATTCTGCAGGGGAAATGAAGACGCTTCTGCAGCGTTTTGGTGATCACCCACAATACAGCCCTCAACTGGCACCCCTCGTTGTTCACCTCCGCTCACATCAAGCGCCGACTATGAAGACAACATTTCGATACAAACAACGAATGGGAGACCAGTTTAGAGAATTAGCGGAAAGCACAGGCGGCTGCTTTCTATGAGGAGAGTACTGAAAAGTTTGCACAACGCTGCAACAAATCTCTAAGTCGGAGCGACGACTATTTAGAGAGGTAACTCTCACGAAAAAGTTTTTTTGATTTTCTCTGAGGTTTTCATTTCGCTACGTATCGAACTTTACTTCCCAAAAAGTCCTCGTAATATGTGAATTCTGAATCCAATTTCGCCACCGATGTAAAGCTACGTAGTGGGAGAATGTGAGTAAAAAAAAACTAAAAAGATTAGCTACACAGTAACATCTGTATCAAGTACTAGAACACTAACAGTGTGCGTCTTGCCCGTCCCTCTCTTGACCGTCACGTCAAGAGGCATGAAACGCCCAGCTTAACCCGCAGGACAGGACAGGTCGTTTAAATTGTGGAAAGGGGCGAAAATAAGGGGCTGTCAGTTACACTCGAACATACAACTTTATTATTTGATCAAACATTACAAGAGCCTAAAAAAATTTTTTTTAACACACAGCTTTAATCTTTGCGACTTAACTACTGGCTCAAAGACACTTTATTTTAAAAAGTGGCTGAAGGCCAATAACTTAAAACGCAAGCATAATCAGAAATTTAAAAGGCGAGCATTATATTAAGCAATTCTTTATTTAGGCTGAAGGCCCAAAGAATCTGAGAATTTCAGAGCAAACAATTTGAATTCAAAATCGGGTGAAAGCCCAACACTTAAGGCTAATCAAAATTAATTTTTTTTTAAAAAAAAACAAGGCCTTACGTAAAACAGTTCTTAATTAGGCAAAACTCAGCCAAAACTGAAATTTAAAAGGCAAGGCTTATCTTAAAACAGTTCTTTAGTTAGGCTGAAGGCCCAAAGACTCGGACACTTCAAGAAGAAACAAGTGAAATTCAAATCGGCTGAAGGCCTAACACTTAAAATTCAACAACATTAAAACCCTTAAAATTCCAAAGATCTTACGTGAAACAGTTCTTTAAATTACGCTGAATACCTGAAGAATCTTACACCTTAAGGGCAAAACAACCTTAACTTTTAAAAAAGCGGCTAGAAACCACACAAGTACAAATAACAAGAACAATAAAAAAGATAGTACACTCAAGGGTGCTCGGATGTTCGAAGGTTGGCCAGGAATTCAAACACTAACGCTCACTTAGGTGAGAGAGGCAGTAGGGCTAACCATTCACGATCGGGCGACAACCCAACCGACCGACAGTCAACGGACCCACCGACAGGATAACTTCCACCTCACCTGACCAGGGCACAACAGGGAGTTCAACAGAACAACGTAGAAGATATTGGCGCCCACAACCAATCATACATGGAGCTATCAAACTACACACCGTGCTGGACATCAACAACACGATGAGGAGACTACACTGCCTGAAATGTACGTCAACGGCCAGGGCAGATAACCGGAACGTTAACGGCCACTAGGCAGATGATTCCGCTGGTGCACTTCAATTCAAATAACCAAATACAGTGAAACTCCACCGGAGAGTGGCTAGAATTTTCAGAATTGAAAACCACGTTGTTGCTCGCAGTAATATCCCACCAGCAGACAACGAACTCCAAACAACACGATGTGAAAATCTTGACTTGCTGGTAGATTTACTCAAAACTCAACTTTCGTGTCGAGGTGAGCCAAGGACCTCGTAGCAATGGGAACCGCCCCACACACTCTGACACGGCGTGGAGACCACCAGCGTCTCCGGCCAGACGACGTCCTGGGGAGAATTCCTCGCTGCTACGGACTACCCAGGCCCGGACACGTTGAAGGTCCAAATACACGTCGGCCGATGAGACAACCAAGCGAATGACCAACCAACGGTCGTACCGCTCCAATCTCCCACCGTTGGACAGTGCATGTCAGTCGCCAGCGGTTGGCGAGCACTGGCTGTCCGCGCGTCAACGGCGCTCCGTCCCCAATTTCACTGCTCCTGCGTCTCGACTGCACTGCTGGTCCGTCTTCAGTTAACTGCCAGACACATGACGACTCGGAAATACTATCAGTCGCTCCAGAGATGGTACGACAGAGCACTTATCGATATGCGCTGCTGCTGCCGCTCTCGGGCAAGTAAGGCAGGAAGTTAGTGACGCCAGGAAACGAAATAAGAAAAAGAGGCGGCAGTACGGTAATAGAAGACGACAATCAATAAATGGGATAAACGCGAGCCGTGCACAGCTCAAGGCAACACAATGGAAGATCGGGGTGATTAGAGACAGGCCGCAGGCTCGGTTGCTGAATGAGCCGCATTTGCCTTAAGTGACTTAGGGACAGCACAGAAGAGGAATAACAGCACAGAAGATCAGTATCTGGACGTCTGGACAGGGCTTTGAAACCAAACGCCGTCCTCTCAAATTCTAGACCAGTGCCTCAACACTTCGACCCTAACGCTGTCAGAAAATACTAGAGTACCCCGAACTGCTTCATAACCTGTGGCGACAGAGGCGAAGTTACAATGCTCGGCTGAGAGCTAATAGCTCACACAGCCTCAATAACACAATGGGCAAAAGAAGATTTAATAAACTGAAAGCTGACTAAAAATTGAGAAAAATTTTGAACGCCAAATTACGTGTGAATGTAGGGATAAAATTAGCACCGTGCACCATTAATTAAGCTAGGTGGAAACGATTGCACCACTTCAATCTGTTCAAAAATGGTTCAAATGACTCTGAGCACTATGGGACTTTACTTCTAAGGTCATCAGTTCCCTATAACTTAGAACTACTTAAACCTAACTAACTTAAGGACATCACACACATCCACGCTCTAGGCAGCATTCGAACCTGCGACCGCAGTGGTTTCGCGATTCCAGACTGTAGCGCCTACAACCACTCGGCCACCGCGGCCGGCTCACTCGGTTCGAATCTCGAGCAAGCATCACAAAAATGGTTTATTTAGAAATAGCATTTGGCTCCTAGAACACATAAAATTTCCTTTAGATTTCTTTCATTCTTTCTTTCGTATTTTGACAATCGTTCTACAGACTTATTCATCGATGGAAGTAGACATGCCACAGCGGCGGATATATGCCTATACGGTAGTAGTTTAAAACTGACGATCTTTGATAAAGGGAATGCTGACAGAATGTTGACAGAGTTCGTGAAATGTTCACGAGGAGCTCTAAGAAATCACTGCGCCAAGAATCTCATGAAAGTGGTCTTCCACGTTACGCAGTTGCAAGAAAGATCTCACTTTTATAATTTTACGCCGTGGAAGCCACATTATGTGCAGTAATTTTTTCCTGGTGACTGCGACAGAAGAATGGAGTTTGGAGAAATTTTCTTGGATTGGAATGATGATTGGCATGAGCTTTTTGGGAACATTCTGTGGATTGATGAGGCAATTTTGCACACTGGAGGAAACACGTATAACTGCCGTTATTGGACTGTCGAAAACCCACACGAATGTTTTGAGAAAGCACAGACGGTTCTGAAGGTCACATTCTCCTGTGGTATCACGACATCCGAACCCACAGCTTCACTTCATGCAGGACGGAGTACCTGCCCATTTTGCAAATAACGTTCGCGAATTGCTGTGAGATCATTTCACAGTTCGTTGGATTGGCAGAAGTATTGAATGGCCTGCCCGTAGGCCTGATTTAACTTCTTGCATTTTTTTCTCTGTTAGTGGGCTAAGGAGGAAGTTTACAAGAGAAAACCACGGAACTTGGATGAACTGGAAGCAGTAACAGCTGATGTATTAGACAATGTTCCAGTTAACGTGTTGCAGGCAGCAGTACCGCACATACCAGTTTCTTTAAAAAACGGCATAGGGAGTGCTGGAGCCTTTGTGGAAGCTCAAAATGATCTTAAACACACCCTCAAGGCGTGCTGTTTCTAACAAAAGTCGTTATAAGGAAATTGGTTCGCAAATGAAGAAATTATCACTGTTTAAAAATACGAAGTGACTTAGCAGACGTCCTGTACAAGTATTCATATTTTGCGTATAACCTTCATCTTACATTTTCATGCGGCGCTCTTGTACCACTTTACATATTTGTTAGGAATAAGGTCATATTTTTGCTTTGTCTAAAAGCTTCATATTTTTTGGTTATTCCACCTAGATATTCATAGGTCATTTTTTAAAGAGACAATGCTGCAAGTGTAGTTCAGCTGCATTACCTTCCTTAGCCACAGGATTAATGACGAGAAACATTAAACAGTATCTTCGTTGGTGCCAAGTGATGCCAGGATTAAGGATGTGCCAGGATTAAGGACATGAGACATTAAAACAAATCATCGATGGTTATAACTGATGGAATATTGACCTAAAATGTACAAAACTCGGCAAATAGTGTGTGTTCTCCGTCCCTGTGCAAAGACACTCTTCATATGTAAAACCCAACTCAGAGCATTCTCTTGTAAATTTTGTAACCTAAAATCGTACCACTTTTAATGTTATTTAAATTGTGTACTCTATGTAATTAAAAAATCATTTTCCTTGCCTTACCACAGCTAAAACAATCCGTATGAAATTTTCCTCTGGGGCAGGAGATACTGTAAGATTTTCATATGTTTTCTGCCACTGTTAATAGTTCACCTTTACTATACTGGGACAAAGATGAATAAGCGCACTGCACGAGTAGTGAATAAGACCCTCAAATTTGTATCACGCATTCTTATTAGAGGCAAAGTAGTGAGCAACCGAGCATTCAGAGAAGGAGACTTGTAAATTTGAGTGAAATTATCTGGAATAATTTATTATGGAGACGAGAACTTCTTTCTAAACATTTGATATTGATTCTGTTGAACGAGAACATTTTTTGGAGGAATTTTTCAAAGTAACTAATGCATACGCAAGAATGAAATGTTTGTGTGTCAAGAGTTATTAGCTGGACGAAATCTTCGTTCCTCAGATAACAAAACAATATTCATTATTTGTGTTAATCTGATCTGTTTGTTTTTATTTTGTCACAAATAACGCAGTTGGGTGGAACGTCTGTATATTAGTATTCAGAGAATTTCATAAATGTTACGGTCTCCTTCTGTTACATGGTCTTTTTTTTAACAATAATCAAGCTTAATTTTTCAAGAACGGCTTTCTTTTAAGTGAAGCCCTTCTCCATCATTCTTAGTATATTTTTGAGTATTTTGCCGCGTGTGCATTGCACTTGAAGCCACACAAAGCCACAGACTGTTTCTGACAAACAAAAAACCAGTTTTGATCTGAGTAGTTTATTTTTTCTTTACCAGCTGCACTTGATGATTTGTAAGCACTTTGGAAAACGTCGGTACACCAAATACAAAACAACATGCCGAGTATAAGGCAAGTTACTTTTCTTTCAGGCGAGATCTCACTTCACATTCTTACGAGGACCAGTTCGTAGACAGAATTATCAGATTTTGTGCTATTCATACAGATTAACTTACAGTGGACAGTGTAGGTAATCTCAGTTAGTTTTCTTCAGAGTAGAGTAGAACTTTTTTGTGGACATTTCAAGTCAGAAATTGCACTTCATGTCACGCATCTTTCATAATGTACTTCAGTATTGAGTTGCAGTTAAGTAGTTTTCGCTGAGAACACAATTGCTTTGGCATTTATTTCGATTAGTTTTCTATTTTTCAGATTCATATTTCACTAAGTTTAAAGTTTTGTTTTACGACACTGTTCGCATGCACAATACAGGGCCCACCAATACTCAGTACTGCTCAGCAGTTGAACACGTTACACGAGGGAAAGTTTCTGAAACAAAAATATTTAATATTTTCATTTATAGATAATTTTTTATAGATAGCTTATAGGGACTTAGGCTATACAAATGTGTCAACTGATTATAGAATACAAACTATGCCAAAGTTTAGAGAAGAACTGCTGCTATTACAAAAATGTGGTAGACGTATAAACTGGTACAACTTTATTAGATAAAGCTTTAAAAATTAACATAACGTTCTACAGAGTGTATGTAAGTGTGAATCTACATTGTTCGCCATGAAAGTTGAAACATGAAGGCGGACTATATCAAACTTCGAAATGGCGACTCCACACGCTTTGACATGCAAATGATAACAGCAAGTGCACCAAGTGAGGAGGAGTAACAATATCTACATTCTGCATAAATGGAAAAATTACGCAGAGGCTTTGTTGTTCACAATTCGCATAGTTCTGTATACAACATCATGACAGACGTTATGCGTGTGGATGCTATGAGAAGAACGAACTTCGTCAGATTGCATTTGTGACCGTCATACGTGTCGAGCGCTGGTGTGATGGCACGAGTTAACACGTTGCAGGTCCAATAGCACAGCTTCGGAAATTCACTCAGAAGACCAAAGTTGCGGTTGCAATGGGTCCTTTAATCAAGTGCAGCCGTTGGGGGCAGCGTCCGATGTGGACACAAAAATGATATCTTAAAGACAAAAGTGTAAGTAATAAAACTATATTATCATATTTAGCATTTATTTTATTTTACTTGATAGAAAACCACGAAAATCACCTATTTTTCATGTATTTATAAAGAGCTATCCCCTTAACAGAATGACTAAATAGGACGCACTCGAAAGTGGCATGTAAAGAAATTCAGAAGAACATGGTAGTATGAAAAATTCGCGCTGCGACAGTAAGACTAAAAATAATTCAGAAGGAGTAAAAAGAAAATGTTTTAATAGTGAATTATCGATGATACAGATGGTTGAGCCCTAGGTTGTGGATTAAAGTACTTGAATAAGTATACAAATCAGGCGCTTTTGTATGGCTCTATTTATGTTTCGTGTTTTCAATTAACTCAGTTGGCATAATAGTCATACGTTCATCAATACTTATTTTACATGGACTATATTTAGAACGCTGCAGTTGTCCCGTGCAATACAGTAACTGTATTCCAAGTTTTATATTTGCGTTTAATTTACAATTAGGTGCACTTATTTTTGCACTGTAACTTATAGCCCACTGAGTCGCTTTTATATCCACAGCACACACACTTTAAGATTTACTGATATACTGATGCACCGCAGCATTCACTATGTGCCTCACTCACGGCTCTCTTTACATCAGAAAATTCGCGTAAAGTCTAGATAATTTTCGTATACATTCAAAAACTAATTATGAAGTGTGTTGTGCTTGTAAGGATGTTAACCTACTAGATGACTTCTTAAGTAACAGAACCCTGTGTGTTGTCCTCGACCGGGAGTGTTCATCAGACACAAGGGTACCGTGAGGAGTGCCCCAGGGAAGGGTGATAGGACTGCTGTTATTTTCTGTATACATAAATGATCTGGCGGACAGGGTAAGCAGTAGTCTGCGGTTGTTTGCTGATGATGCTGTGTTGTATTGGAAGGCGTCGTCATTCAGTGATTATAGTAGAGTACAGGATCACTTAGACAAAATTTCAAGTTGGTACGATGAAAGGCAGCTGGCTCTAAATGTAAAAAATAAATAAGTAAATAAATAAAAAATATAAAAATTAATGTAACTTAACGCATATGAGTACGAAAAACAATACCGTAATGAACAAACAGAGTATTAGTGGCATGTTACTTGACACAATCAAGTCGATAAAATACACTCCTGGAAATGGAAAAAAGAACACATTGACACCGGTGTGTCAGACCCACCATACTTGCTCCGGGTACTGCGAGAGGGCTGTACAAGCAATGATCACACGCACGGCACAGCGGACACACCAGGAACCGCGGTGTTGGCCGTCGAATGGCGCTAGCTGCGCAGCATTTGTGCACCGCCGCCGTCAGTGTCAGCCTGTTTGCCGTGGCATACGCAGCTCCATCGCAGTCTTTAACACTGGTAGCATGCCGCGACAGCGTGGATGTGAACCGTATGTGCAGTTGACGGACTTTGAGCGAGGGCGTATAGTGGGCATGCGGGAGGCCGGGTGGACGTACCGCCGAATTGCTCAACACGTGGGGCGTGAGGTCTCCACAGTACATCGATGTTGTCGCCAGTGGTCGGCGGAAGGTGCACGTGCCCGTCGACCTGGGACCGGACCGCAGCGACGCACGGATGCACGCCAAGACCGTAGGATCCTACGCAGTGCCGTAGGGGACCGCACCGCCACTTCCCAGCAAATTAGGGACACTGTTGCTCCTGGGGTATCGGCGAGGACCATTCGCAACCGTCTCCATGAAGCTGGGCTACGGTCCCGCACACCGTTAGGCCGTCTTCCGCTTACGCCCCAACATCGTGCAGCCCGCCTCCAGTGGTGTCGCGACAGGCGTGAATGGAGGGACGAATGGAGACGTGTCGTCTTCAGCGATGAGAGTCGCTTCTGCCTTGGTGCCAATGATGGTCGTATGCGTGTTTGGCGCCGTGCAGGTGAGCGCCACAATCAAGACTGCATACGACCGAGGCACACAGGGCCAACACCCGGCATCATGGTGTGGGGAGCGATCTCCTACACTGGCCGTACACCTCTGGTGATCGTCGAGGGGACACTGAATAGTGCACGGTACATCCAAACCGTCATCGAACCCATCGTTCTACCATTCCTAGACCGGTAAGGGAACTTGCTGTTCCAACAGGACAATGCACGTCCGCATGTATCCCGTGCCACCCAACGTGCTCTAGAAGGTGTAAGTCAACGACCCTGGCCAGCAAGATCTCCGGATCTGTCCCCCTTTGAGCATGTTTGGGACTGGATGAAGCGTCGTCTCACGCGGTCTGCACGTCCAGCACGAACGCTGGTCCAACTGAGGCGCCAGGTGGAAATGGCATGGCAAGCCGTTCCACAGGACTACATCCAGCGTCTGTACGATCGTCTCCATGGGAGAATAGCAGCCTGCATTGCTGCGAAAGGTGGATATACACTGTACTAGTGTCGACATTGTGCAGGCTCTGTTGCCTGTGTCTATGTGCCTGGGGTTCTGTCAGTGTGATCATGTGATGTATCTGACCCCAGGAATGTGTCAATAAAGTTTCCCCTTCCTGGGACAATGAATTCACGGTGTTCTTATTTCAATTTCCAGGAGTGTATATAGGAGTAACGTTGCAAGGCAACATGAAATGGAATGAACACATAAGGATTGTAGCAGAGAAGGCGAATGGTCGAGTTTAGTTTGTTGGGATAATTTTAGGAAAGTGTGGTTCTTCTGTAAAGGTGACCGCACGTAGGACATTATTGCGACCCTTTATTAAGTAGTGTTCCAGTGTTTTGAATCCGCACCAGGTTGGTTGAAAGAAAACCATCAAAGCAGTTCAGAGGCGGGCTGCTAGATTTGTTACCGGTAGGTTCAGACAACAAGCAAGTATTGCGGAGACCCTTGGGGAACTCGAATCGGAATCGCTGGAGCGAGGGTGACGTTTTTTTCGAGGGGCACTACTGAAAAAAATTGAACCAGAATTTGAGGCCGACTGCAGATGTATTCTACTGTCGCCAACCTACTTCTTGCGTAACGACCACGAAGACAAGGTCAGAGAGATTGGGACTCGTACTGAGGCATATAGACTGTCGTTTTTCCCTCGCTCTATTTGTGGGTGGAACAGAAAAGGCAATGACAGTGGTGCAAAGTCTCCTCCGCCACGCTCGATATGGTGTATGAGATGTAGATACAGATGTAGATACAAATGGGAAAACTTTGTTTTAGTGATTAATAAAGGGAGCTAGAGGGCAGGAGTGCGTCAAAAGTCTGAATGGCGGAGATGTTACGAATTGTGAGGTAAGGGAAGGAGGAGATTCATTTGGAAGGGCTTACTGTTTTCCTTTCTACTTACGACTTTTTATCTCTTCTCTACATTCTTAGGTAAATAAGCTCTCATTACTCGCTCACTTCATAGGTCATTTTATAAAGCAGCTACTAATTCTGCTCGTTGAGTACAACAGAATACTGAAATCATCGTCAAACAGCGATGCTATTGGGAGAAAAGGATGAGTAGTTTCGATGCAAAGGCACAGGGTGCTTTTGGACACGCGAGATACAAGTGGTAAATATACGGCATCGAAGCTGCATTTGCGTGGGAATAGGCAATCTCGGGAGCGGTGGCCGCTTTATTCCCGGCTATAATTTCACGTTTCGTGACCTCTATGATCTTATTGCCTAGCTTCATTTGAATTTATTATTCTCTGACTTTGTTGCCCTTTCTTTCCTAGCGATGGCTTAAATTAAAAACAGAAAATGGTAAATGTGCGTTTTATCATTATCATACAGTATAATAATAAAACCTGATTACCTTCAAATGGCTTCCCAGAAGATACAGCTAAGTCTTGTCTATTAAAAATTTTAAAAAATCTTCACAACTGATGTTTCAACTGACTTGTTAAACTTCTACCTCCGTAGAAATTTTAGAATCACTTAGTTCTGATACGGAGAAAAAGGAATAAATATTTTTACATAGGCACCTTCATTTTCACAAATAAACATTCCTAACAGTCAGTCTTTGTAATAACACAGCTTTTTGTCTTTTGTTAAGAACTCTTTTAGACATTCTTAAGGCCCCCTTAAGGTTTGGAAATTTTCTTAAGCTAAACCTTCAGCAGGAATTTACTATTCCTGGAGCTCGAAATGCATCGCCATCAAGTAAGTCATGATCGTCGTCATCTTATTTCCAAGTATTAGGCCTCTTGAGCTGTCACGGTCTCGTCGAGAAGTTCTCTTCATTGGTCGACCCAGCTATCTTAGGCTGTTGAGGAGGTAATGTAGAAAGTAATTTGGGATCCTCTTTACGCTCATTCTTTCTGAATGTTTACTCTACTTTTTTGTTTTAAATATAACGTGTGATGGGTTCCATTTCAAGTTCCTTTAACAAATCTTCATCCCTTTTGTGGTGTCATTTAGTTATTCTTCACTAGCGAAGGCTTCATTACATTATTAATGACTCCCATTGTTTTTGTATACCTGGTAGATTATTTATTTATAGCCTAAATGTGTGAATGAAGTTAAACAATTTAATTTTGTGACTGGCAGCCGTTAAATGATTTAAAATGTATTTATAATATTTATGAACACAGTCAGCGCAAACGGAAATACGAATACGGTATTTATTAATTAATAAACCAGTGGTGCCCACGAAAGATGATGTCCCTGTTCAATACACACTCCAGCTCACTGTTTTAATCTGTCAGAAGGCTTCTAAAACAGTACATACATTGAGGTGGAGAGCAGAAACTTCGTTGCGGAGTCCAGCTCCTGTGCTATGGCTCAATCATTTTCCCCGTAATATTGTCTCTTACAGGAGTGCTAGTGGATTAAGGTATGCACGAGACCTTTTGTGGTAAGATTGGATAATAGGAGGGAGGTACTGACAGAACTGTTATTTGCGTGCTGATTCGTCAGTTGTGCAGGGACATATCAGTTTGTGAGAACACTGCCCGCGAGAAGTTCCAGGTTTCAGCATCGGTGCAACTTACAGCCCTAACCAGTCAGAACGTATCAGTGGAGCATATGTTTGAAAGCTCATAATACTCAGCTGTTTGCAATTTTAATGAAGTATATTCCTGTCCAAACAACATATGGCAGTGCACCTGGGCGAAGTCTTCGACAACAGCCGATATTTCGACGGGCGAACACCCAGTCATTTTTGACCAAATGTTTGAGCACAGAGAAAATACGATCACCTATGAATTACACTATGAATTTTTGTTCTTATTTCCATAGCGAGACGAAGACTGCAAAATTGAAAGGTGGTATATCGAAGGGGCCAAACGGGAGGTCTAGTTTTACAAAGACAGATCAAATTTCTGGAAAGTAATGAGGCACCTAATACAAAATTTAGTGGTCTAGGGTAAAATTTTTGTCCGAATTTTCATAGCCAAGCAAAGAGTGGGAAATGGACGAACGGTCCATAGAACTGACCAACGTGAGGTCTACCTTAGTAAAACAAGACTTAATTGCTTGAAAGTAATCAGAATAATTAAGAAAAATGTAGTTAAATGTTTGAGCGAAAATGGTAATATTTTACAAACAGCTGCTGCTAGCTACGCAAATGAATTGTCGTGAAATATCGAATCACAGCGTAAACTGAACCACTCTGTTCCCCCTTGATTTATATACTCTTAATAATAAGATATAACATACCCCTAGAAAAATTATAAATGACTGTGCTTAAACTGACACACAATATTTTTATCGCAACGCAATCTGACTTTCAATAATCCCAACAAAAGAATGGCCCTGACTTACATTAACCTATACCTTCCATGAATCACTTACCTCACATTAATCTTCGTTACTCGAACTACTGCAATACAGCGAACGCCAATACTGCCAGCTAAATAAAAGATTCTAACTACTGAAGGCAGTAACTACCGAAAGGCACACTTAGCAAATGAAACATTTTGATAGAGAACAAACAATGTATTTACCTTAATAGTGTTCAAAAGTCATAATATATATATATCAGTTCATGACATCCAGTCTTATAAATTTACTGTCTCTCATGGACACACGTCAAGATCATCAACTCCCAAAACTCCGCCATCTCTCTCCCCACACCCGCCACTGCTGCCGGCTCACCTCTAACTGCGCAACGCTACGCGCTGTTAACAGCCAACTGCCGAACACTACAATAGCAAATTGCAACAATGCAAACCAGTCACCGACTGCACACAGCACAGTCAGTGAGTTTCATATAGAGCGCTGCGTGGCGTTACCAATATAAAATCCTAAACAGCCTGCTTACAAAGAGAACACCGATCAATATTTAAACTTTTGTAATTTACGCTTTCTGAACAAAATTTGAAAGCAAGTGAAATGATTTTTCTAATCTTAGAAATAAAATAGACCACAAAAATATGTGACATGGCTTTGAATTATATTCAAAGTCATGTACTTTAAATGAGCTGCCGACTGAGAATTTAAAGTTGAATAATTTATATTTGTTAAAAAATACAACAGGTCTTTTGGAATTTCACTCAGCGTTCTTCCTGCATCTAAACTGCTGTTCATAAATTCGAGCATCAATGAAAGGAGCGTCAACTGTTTCTATCACCTGGGTTATTTCTTAGTTTTATAAAAATCAGTTCACAAAACATTTGACAGTTTCTTCTCAGTAATTTTTTCCAACGCACAAATACAACGAGCTAGCTCTGTGCGAGGAAATTTTAACCCTTAGTAGGCATGGCTACACCGACAGGAAATGTAATTCGGCATATGTAAAAGATATCACACAGATATCATTAAATAATTAGCGCCACCACATAAAGAAAAGTGTCCTAGTGTGACCAAGACTCCTGCTCATAGTGTTCCGTATAAACTTAGTTATGCATATACACAACTCATTCATCCCGGGAAGCAGAGAATATCGACGAGTTTTGTCTATTATTGATATCGATACTGGCAAGATGTCGGTTCCGGGAATTCCAACACTTTCGAGAATGTTTTAAGTTTTAAGTTCATTGTTTGTGATTTTGCATTTGCTATCGTAAGTCCTGAGAAAAAATAGTTCGAGACGGAAAGACAGACGAATGGCTAGCAAATGACAAAGACATATTTTCTCGTGTGACATGATTACAGATTAACAATTTTAGGATTTTTTTCCGTTACTTGTACTGCGAAACCTTGCTTCTTATCAAATTTCATGATTCTAGGTCAACGTGAAGTAGCATTTAGCGTTTTTTTGCTAGCGAATTTAATGGTATCAAAATATGACATAAATAGCAGTGTCTTTTCACTGCATCGACTTAGAAGCTTGAATGTTTTATACCGCCAAGGTACCGTAGATCTTATAATGTGACATAAATTTCAAGTTTATGCGTCTACCCATCCTGGATAAAAACTGTTCTTAACAGTCGAACAGAAAGACAAACAGACAGACAGACAACCAAGTCGTCGTATAAGAGTTCCATTTTTATCGACTCAGTTGCGGAACCATAATAAATGCTGAACGTCCGGAGTTATCTATAGTGAATATTAATTATCAAGTGGTGAACAAGTCACAACAGCTCCATCCCTCTGTTGTTTGGAGAAGGAGAGCGCAGAATTCCAAGCAGAATTTAAGCAAACAAAATATATCAGTCTCTATTCATAAGAGCGCTGTACAATTTAACTTCAACTACTTCCTTAATAACATATTCAATGAGCTGGAAGTAGACGCCAGAATATGCGAGTTGTTAAATTCCACAGGATGAACAGCGCCAAGCCAATATTCTGTACCAGCAAATTTAGAAGAATATCGTGATTGACTCACCAATGTGCGACATGCTACAGCTGCATGGGATACGGTAAACAACCGCCTTAAGCAAGCCACCATTGTCATCCTTCAAAGACACTGAAACCACCCTGAGCTTAGATGGCGGTCGAAAAACACACTTCACAACGTGTTTCCACACAATATGACAAATACTGTAGGAAATGGTATCTACGTAGGGCAAAGAAGACGTAGATTTAGCTGCCAACACACTCTTTTCATCCCTCACCTGATTTGTGGTTGATCGGTATCGCAACCCGCATCTGATATGGGTTGCACTACAACCATTGTGGCGAAAGGTGACGGAGGTGAAACGACTCAGCTGATAGACTTTCAGGGCTTTATGAAGCAAGTTACTCCATGGTGAACCGAATGGTGACAATCGTCCACCTGAACATTCTAATCAGGGCGAATTGGTTTCCTATAAAGGGCATGCCGCAATGTATAACCAACCTTCCTCCTGACCAGAACACCATGCACGATCAGGTAGGCATTTCTATCAACCTTCTTAGAGAAACGAAATCTTATATTCGGATGAACTGAGTTCAGATGTTCTAAACGTCTCTGTAAATTCTCACAGCTGAGAGGCCAGACAACATTAGAATTGTCTACAAACCTAAAATGCAGGTTTCAATGGCGCCAGTTTCCGACAGCGTCTTAAAAGTCCTCCATAAGCAGATTGGCGATGACAGGTGACAAAGGGCTCCCCATAGCAACTTCATTTGTCTGCTCACTGAAATTGTCACTGATTAAAAATTAAATGGAAGTCAAGATATGCCGCACTATGCTACTTACTTCAACATTAAACCTAACCTTTTGAAATATCGACGGCTGGTGACGACGTCAACATACTGCTTTGCTGTAAGTTGTTTGAACACTTTGTACACACGGTGAACTTGAGTTCAAATGGTTCATATGGCTCTGAGCACTATGGGACTTAACTTCTGAGGTCATCAGTCCTCTAGAACTTAGAACTACTTAAACCTAACTAACCTAAGGACATCACACATATCCATGCCCGAGGCAGGATTCGAACCTGCGACCGTAGTGGTCGCGCGGTTCCAAACTGAAGCGCCTAGAACCGCTCGGCCACTCAGGCCGGCGAACCTTGAGTTCCACAAGTACATTTCTGTCTAAGTTTCCCTGATAATGTGCATCAAAGAAACTACAGGTATAATCATTACTTCTGTCTAATTAACTTTACTGATCGTGACGACGTCTGATGGAACAATAATAGTATTGATCAACACACTAGCTATCGTTTGTTTTGCACAAGTGAGACAGCCCTATATTAATACAAAAAATTGCTTGTTAACACCAGATTGTTTATCACGGATCACTATAACAATGACTGGAAAAGACCGCAGCTTTCTCCAGGCCACAAGAAGGGCTGATGCGGAGAAGTACACTCTAAAACAAAAGCAAAAAATAAAAACGGCGCGGTATGAAGGAATTATACGAATGGGACGGCACTCTGTGGACGTGATGTACGTGTACAGACAAAAAAATGATTACAACATCAGAAAATTTGGATAACATATTCAGGAGAAGAATCTTCACAAACTGAGGTAGTCAGTACCGCGTTGGCCCATCGCTGATCCTTATGCAAGCAGTTATTTTACTCGGAATTGATTAACAGAGTTGTTAGATGTTCTCCTGAAGAACATCATGTCAAACTCTGTTCGGTTGGCGCGTCAAAATTCCGAGCTGTTTAGAGGTAACTACCCATAACGCTCCAAACGTTCTCAATTGGGGAGAGTTCCGGAGACCATCTTGGCTAATGTAGAATTTGGCAAGCACGAAGACAAGCCGTAGAAACGCTCGACGCTGGCATTATTTTGCTGTACTTTAAGCCCAGGAAGCCGTGCGTGGTAGCCGCACTGTCTTTGGCGTCTTGTCACGGTCCTGGTGGCTCCCCCCGTCGGAGGTTCGGGTCCTCCCTCGGGAACCGGTGTGTGTGTCGTCTTTAGCGTAAGCTAGTTTAAGTTTGATTACAGAGTGTGTAAGCTTAGGGACCGATGACCTCAGCAGTTTGGTCCCAAAAGACCTTACCACAGCTTTCCAACTAAGCCCAGGATGACTTACTAAGGGCAACAAACCGGGGTGTAGAATATCGTCGACATATCGATGTGCTGTAAGGGTTCCACGGATGACAACAAAAGGGCTAGGAAATGAAATGGCATCCCAGAACATCTCTTCTGGATGTCGGACTGTAAGGCTGCTGAGAATCAGGTTGGTATCCCGCCGCTATCTGAGGCGCCTCCGTACAGGTCTTTACTGGTCATCGGGGCTTATATCGAAGCGTAACTCGTCACTGAAGCAATTCTACTCCAGTTAACGGCATTCCAGGGCGAAGATGGTCTGGAAACTCTACGGAAAGCGATGGTATATCAAGCTCACTGTCACCCGACATACGACCCTATTAAGAAGATTGGTCGTCTGGGATGCCATTTCCTTTAACATCGTGACCCATTTGGTTGTTGTTGGTCGGAGTGGCCGAGCGGTTCTAGGCGCTTCAGTCTTTAACCACACGACCGCTACGGCCGCAGGTTCGGATCCTGCATAGGGTATAGATGTGTGTGATGTCCTTAGGTTAGTTAGGTTTAAGTAATTCTAAGCTCAAGGTGGCTGACGACCTCAGTTGTTAAGTTCCATAGTGCTCAGAGCCATTTGCACCATTTGGTTGTCATCCGCAGCACCCTTACAGCACAGAGGCTCGTCGATGATACTCGAATCCCAGTCTTTTTGCCCTTCGTGGCCATCACTGTCCAGGGCGTCTCCAGACATGTCTTGGGCCCGGAATCTCACTGATTGGTGTAGAATTGTCTTCAGTGTTGATTCCCACTTCGAACTGATCCCAAATGACCAATGTGTCTGAGGACGCCCAAGGCAGCAGTGGGACACAAATCTGATTGTCTTCCACCCACCATATAGTGCAACAATCAAGATTGTACTCTGAGCTGCGATTTCTTTTCATAGCAGAACCTCTTTGGTTATCATCCGGAGCACTCTTACCGCACAGTGGGAAGTCCACGATATTCATCGCCGCGTTTTGTTGTCCTTCATGGCAAGCCATCTTGGATTTACATTTCAACAAGACAATGCCCTCCCGCAGAAGGCGAGAGTGCTTCGTGACAATCAGATGGAGGCGTTTGGGTGTAGCGAACGTTTGGATACCGTTACACGCTATAATTTGCAGTATCAAAAATGAAGCACGGAGGAGGTGGAGTTATGGTACGAGGGTACTATTTGTATTAGGATAGGGTTCTATTATTGCGCTTAAGAAAAGTTAAATGCGGTAGGATTTGAACTGGAGAGGAACATTTCGGAGGCGATAATTGTATCACCATGATAATGTTCCCTGACATAAAGCAGCACCTGTGAAGCAATGGTTCGTGGACAGTAAAATTCCTGAAATGTTTTGAGTCCCGGCCCCGACCTGAACCTAATGGAACACCTATGGGATGCCTTTCAACGTAAACGTCGCTCCAGACCTCAGCCACTACCTTCTCTGGTTTCAGCTATTGACAAAGAATACGCTGTCATTCCGCCATAGACAATCAGACACCTCATTGAAAGGCTCCCCAGCAGAGTTCAGATCGTCACAAAGGCGATGGGTGGACAGACCCCACATTAATGTCCGCTTATTAGATGTCGGCATACTTCGGATCAGATAATGTGGTTGTCGGAGAAGTGGCTTAGCGGTGGGCGTTTGCCCCAATAACTTCGACGATATGTGTCGTGGTAGAATGAAGTTATCAGACAAGTGTTCCTATCCTGTTTGTTCCTCAAGACGCTCTCTATTGGCCCTCAAATTTCGTCAGCGACTTTTCGTTACATCATGTATACAAAAATGACAGTCTATGAGGCAGTTTGCAGTTGACCATGTCGTTTACCGAGAGACGATAACTTCAGGGAGATACTGTGAAATCCAGACCTGCAAATGAGCAGCGCCTATTGCTCCACAGACGCTGAAGAAAAAATGGTTCAAATGGCTCTGAGCACTGTTGTCGTTGTTGTTTTCAGTCCTGAGACTGGTTTGATGCAGCTCTCCATGCTTCTCTATCCTGTGCAAGCTTCTTCATCTCCCAGTACCTACTGCAACCTACATCCTTTTGAATCTGCTTAGTGTATTCATCTCTTGGTCTCCCTCTACGATTTTTACCCTCCACGCTGCGCTCTAATACTAAATTGGTGATCCCTTGACGCCTCAGAACATGTCCTACCAACCGATCCCTTCTTCTGGTCAAGTTGTGCCACAAACTTCTCTTCTCCCCAATCCTATTCAATACTTCCTCATTAGTTATGTGATCTACCCATCTAATCTTCAGCATTCTTCTGTAGCACCACATTTCGAAAGCTTCTATTCTCTTCTTGTCCAAACTAGTTATCGTCCATGTTTCACTTCCATATATGGCTTACACTCCATACAAATGCTTTCAGAAATGACTTCCTGACACATAAATCTATACTCGATGTTAACAAATTTTTCTTCTTCAGAAACGCATTCCTTCCCATATCCAGTCTATATTTTATATCCTCCCTACTTCGACCATCATCAGTTATTTTGCTCCGCAAATAGCAAAACTCCTTTACTACTTTAAGAGTCTCATTTCCTAATCTAATTCCCTCAGCATCACCCGACATAATTCGACTACATTCCATTATTCTCGTTTTGCTTTTGTTGATGTTCATCTTATATCCTCCTTTCAAGACACTGTCCATTCCGTTCAAGTGCTCTTCCAAGTCCTTTGCTGTCTCTGACAGAATTACAATGTCATAGGCGAACCACAAAATTTTCATTTCTTCTCCATGGATTTTAATACCTACTCCGAATTTTCCTTTTGTTTCCTTTACTGCTTGCTCAATATACAGATTGAATAACATCGGGGAGAGGCTGCAACCCTGTCTTGCTCCCTTCCTAACCACTGCTTCCCTTTCATGCCCCTCGACTCTTATGAGTGCCATCTGGTTTCTGTACAAATTGTAAATAGCCTTTCGCTCCCTGTATTTTACCCCTGCCACTTTTAGAATTTGAAAGAGAGTATTCCAGTTAACATTGTCAAATGCTTTCTCTAAGTCTACAAATGCTAGAAACGTAGGTTTGCCTTTCCTTAATCTTTCTTCTAAGATAAGTCGTAAGGTCAGTATTGCCTCTAGTGTTTCAGTATTTCTACAGAATCCTAACTGATCTTCCCCGAGGTCGGCTTCTACTAGTTTTTCCATTCGTCTGTAAAGAATTCGAGTTAGTATTTTGCAGCTGTGGCTTATTAAACTGATTGTTCGGTAATATTCACATCTGTCAACACCTGCTTTCTTTGGGATTGGAATTATAATATTCTTCTTGAAGTCTGAGGGTATTTCGCCTGTTTCATACATCTTGCTCACCAGATGGTACAGTTTTGTCAGGACTGGCTCGTCCCAGGTCGTCAGTAGTTCCAATGGAATGTTGTCTACTCTGGGGGACTTGTTTCGAATCAGGTCTTTCAGTGCTCTGTCAAACTCTTCACACAGTATCGTATCTCCCATTTCATCTTCATCTACATCCTCTTCCATTTCCATAATATTGTCCTCAAGTACATCGCCCTTGTATAGACCCTCTATATACTCCTTCCACCTTTCTGCTTTCCCTTCTTTGGTTAGAACTGGGTTTCCATCTGAGCTCTTGATGTTCATACAAGTGGTTCTGTAATCTCCAAAGGTCTCTTTAATTTTCCTGTAGGCCGTATCTATCTTACCCCTAGTGAGATAAGCCTCTACATCCTTACATTTGTCCTCTAGCCATCCCTGCTTAGCCATTTTGCACTTCCTGTCGATCTCATTTTTGAGACGTTTGTATTCCTTTTTGCCTGCTTCATTTACTGCGTTTTTATATTTTCTCCTTTCATCAATTAAATTCAATATTCCTTCTGTTACCCAAGGATTTCTACTAGCCCTCGTCTTTTTACCTACTTGATCCTCTGCTGCCTTCACTACTTCATCCCTCAAAGCTACTCATTCTTCTTCTACTGTATTTCTTTCCCCCGTTTCTGTCAATTGTTCCCTTATGCTCTCCCTGAAAGTCTGTACAACCTCTGGTTTAGTCAGTTTATCCAGGTCCCATATCCTCAAATTCCCACCTTTTTGCAGTTTCTTCAGTTTTAACTCTGAGCACTATGGGACTTAACATCTGAGGTCATCAGTCCCCTAGAACTTAACTAACCTAAGGACAGCACACACATCCATGCCCGAGGCAGCATTCGAATCTGCGACCGTAGCAGCAGTGCGGTTCCGGACTGAAGTGCCTAGAACCGCTCGGCCACAACGGTCGTCTTGGTTTAAGAATCGTATGAAAAGGATGTACACGTGGAATAGACCTGGAGATACTGGAAAGTTTCAATTGACTATATAATGGTAAGTAATGGTAAGATACAGAGTCCAAAAGTGAATTTTAATCTGTAAGACTTTCCAAGGGCAGATGTGGGCGTTGACCTTACTTAATGATTATGAACTCCAGATTAAAACTGAAGGTATGAAGTTAAGGATATGGGTCCTGGATAAACTGAAAGAAAGATTGTTGACATTCAGAGGGAGAATTGGGCAACAATTGAAAGAGATAGGGAAATGGGTTGCAATAGAAGATGAATGAGTAGGTTTGGGACATGAGGTAGTGGAGGTAGCAAAGAACTAAATAGCTAAAAAGACAAGGCATAGTAGAAATCCGTGGATAACGCAAGATATACTGAATTTAGCTGAGGAAAGGAAAATACATAAGAATACAGCAGTCGAAAGGGAATACGAACGTGAAACAAATGAAATTGATAAAAGATCCAAAATCGAAAAAACGGAATGCCTAGAGGAGAAATGCAGGGCTGTAGAAACAAATATAACTAGGGGGAAAGGTAAATACATAAGAATACAGCAGTCGAAAGGGAAAACTAACGTGAAACAAATGAAATTGATAAAAGATCCAAAATCGAAAAAACGGAATGCCTAGAGAAGAAATGCAGGGCTGTAGAAACAAATATAACTAGGGGGAAAGGTAGACGCCACCTATAGGAAAATTAAAGAGATCTTTGTAGAACAGAGAACGACACGTATGAATAATAAGAGCTCAGAAGGCAAGCCCTACTAAGAAAGGAGGAAAAGCTATAACGCGAGTATAATACACAGAAAGCCTATACAAGAGCAATGAACCGGAAAGTAATACTATAGAAAGGAAAATGAAGCAGATAAAGATGAGATGGGAGATGTGATAATGCGTGAAGAATTTGGCAGAATACAGAAATACCTAAATCGAAACATTTCCCCTGTTTTTGACGACATTACCACACAATAATTGAAACGATTAGGAGAGTAAGCTATGAGAAATATATTCTACCTGGCCTGCAAGATATACGAGACACTCGAAATACCCTCACACTCGAAGAACAATGTAATAATTCTTATTCCGAAGAAGGCAGTTGCTGACAGTTAACCAAAACGATACATCAAGCTGTATACACTCCTGGAAATTGAAATAAGAACACCGTGAATTCATTGTCCCAGGAAGGGGAAACTTTATTGACACATTCCTAGGGTCAGATACGTCACATGATCACACTGACAGAACCACAGGCACATAGACACAGCCAACAGAGCATGCACAATGTCGGCACTAGTACAGTGTATATCCACCTGTCGCAGCAATGCAGGCTGCTATTATCCCATGGAGACGATCGTAGAGATGCTGGATGTAGTCCTGTGGAACAGCTTGCCATGCCATTTCCACCTGGCGCCTCAGTTGGACCAGCGTTCGTGCTGGACATGCAGACCGCGTGAGACAACGCTTCATCCAGTCCCAAACATGCTCAATGGGGGACAGATCCGGAGATCTTGCTGGCCAGGGTAGTTGACTTACACCTTCCAGAGCACGTTGGGTGGCACGGGATACATGCGGACGTGCATTGTCCTGTTGGAACAGCAAGTTCCCTTGCCGGTCTAGGAATGGTAGAACGATGGGTTCTATGACGGTTTGGATGTACCGTGCACTATTCAGTGTCCCCTCGACGATCACCAGAGGTGTACGGCCAGTGTAGGAGATCGCTCCCCACACCATGATGCCGGGTGTTGGCCCTGTGTGCCTCGGTCGTATGCAGTCTTGATTGTGGCGCTCACCTGCACGGCGCCAAACACGCATACGACCATCATTGGCACCAAGGCAGAAGCGACTCTCATATCTGAAGACGACACGTCTCCATTCGTCCCTCCATACACGCCTGTCGCGACACCACTGGAGGCGGGCTGCACGATGTTGGGGCGTGAGCGGAAGACGGCCTAACGGTGTGCGGGACCGTAGCCCAGCTTCATGGAGACGGTTGCGAATGGTCCTCGCCGATACCCCAGGAACAACAGTGTCCCTAATTTGATGGGAAGTAGCGGTGCGGTCCCCTACGGCACTGCGTAGGATCCTACGGTCTTGGCGTGCATCCGTGCGTCGCTGCGGTCCGGTCCCAGGTCGACGGGCACGTGCACCTTCCGCCGACCACTGGCGACAACATCGATGTACTGTGGAGACCTCGCGCCCCACGTGTTGAGCAATTCGGCGGTACGTCCACCCGGCCTCCCGCATGCCCACTATACGCCCTCGCTCAAAGTCCGTCAACTGCACATACGGTTCACGTCCACGCTGTCGCGGCATGCTACCAGTGTTAAAGACTGCGATGGAGCTCCGTATGCCACGGCAAACTGGCTGACACTGACGGCGGCGGTGCACAAATGCTGCGCCGCTAGCGCCATTCGACGGCCAACACCGCGGTTCCTGGTGTGTCCGCTGTGCCGTGCGTGTGATCATTGCTTGTACAGCCCTCTCGCAGTACCCGGAGCAAGTATGGTGAGTCTGACACACCGGTGTCAATGTGTTCTTTTTTCCATTTCCAGGAGTGTATATTTTCTTGTTATGAACGATATTCCGAATCTGTAATTAAATGATCTTTTATACACATGGCCCCAGAAGACAAACTTAATCTGCTTCAGTAATAGTGATAAACAAATAACAACAAAATGTTATCTCTCAAGTTTTGGAAGTTGTTCATTCCTTGTTTTAAGACACTCTTTTTTCTCAACCGCTTTAATTACTCTGTTCTGTTCTGCCTCGGCCATTGCTTACATCAACATCTGTTTCTCTTAGTTAATAATAATTGAATTAATTGGAAATAGTGTAAGTTTGTTAATTTTAAATGTAATGATTACTATTTTCACAGCTGACCAAAGAAAGTATTTGTAATGCTTTCCGGAATAAAGGCCTGCAACTATTCTTTCATTACAAATTCCGATGTCCAAGCACGAATAAAGTTTGTTGTGGCTGTAATAAGAAATAGTTAGACGGTCGCGAAATACAAATTGCGTGCCTGTTGCCCCGGAAGCGGACAATGACTCTAATACCAGATACTCAAATAATTTCTTCACGAATTCTTCTCGGTCGGAGTGGGAGAGTTGTAGTGTGAATATTACCGAAATATCTGTCTGTTAAGTGATGGTTTCAAAATGCTCATATAATAGAAAAATAGAAAATGTTGTAGAAGCCGACCTTCGGGAAGATAGTTTCGGATCCCGGAAAAATTTAGGAACACGCAAGGCAATACTGACTAAGGTTGGCAAGCATATGTTTATAGCATTTGTAAGTTCAATATCGAGCTCCATCTCAAAATCGTCTGTCGTCTCTTAAGAATTTACCCCGAGTAAAATATTCATTATAGCGCCTACAAGAGAGTCTGACGATGTTTCTGATATCACCACACTTCGAACTTTAGCACTGTGTATGGTGTACATTATATTGGTTGCCTGTCTCACCACTTTCTTCACACCCACCCTCACTAAAATTCCCACCAAACACGAGTAATGCTAACTAATAAACTCGTTATTTAAATGTCTCAAATTACTTTGAGTTACACCGCACTACTACGGTACACAAAAACGTTGCGAGCGCTTAACGCCGAGTTTTCCTGTTGTTGTTGTGGTTTTCAGCCCGGACACTGGTTTGATGTAGCTCGCCATGCTACTCCATCCTGTGCAAGCTTCTTCATCTCTCAATACCTACTGCAAACTACATCCTTCTTAACCTGCTTAGTGTTTGCATCTCTTGGTCTCCCTCTACGATTTTTACCCTTCTCGCTGCCCTCCAATACTAAATTAGTGATTCCTTGATGCCGCAGAACATGTCCTACTAAACCATCCCTTCTTCTAGTCAAGTTGTACCACAAATTGCTCTACTCCCGAATTGTATTCAATACTTCCTTATTAGTTATGTGATCTATCCATCTAATCTTCAGCATTCTTCTGTAGCACCATATTTCGAAAGCTTCTAATCTCTTACTGTCCAAACTATTTATCGTCCATGTTCACTTCCATACGTGGCTACACTCCATACAAATACTTTGAGAAACGACTTCCTGACAAATCTATGCTCGATGTTAACAAATTTCTCCTTTTCAGAAACGCTTTCCTTGTCATTCCCACTCTACATTTTATATCTTCTCTACTTCGACCATCATCAGTTATTTTTCTCCCCAAATAGCAAAACTCGTCTACTACTTTAAGAGTCTCATTTCCTAATCTAATTCCCGCAGCATCACCAGACTTAATTCGACCACATTCTATTATCCTCGTTTTGCTTTTGTTGATGTTCATCTTATATCCTCCTTTCAAGACACTGTCCATTCCGTTCAACTGCTCTTCCAGGTCCTTTTCTGTATCTGACAGAATTACAATGTCAAGTTTTTATTTCTTCTCCATAGATTTTAATTCCTACTCCGAATTTTTCTTTTGTTTCCTTTACTACTTGCTCAATATATAGATTGAATTTTGCGCCTCGTGAACAGGACAGGACTTTTTGCATCGGTAGGGACACTAAACTTAAATAAGTCACGGATTCGCGTTTTCCCAGAAAATGAAACCGCAAGCCTGTTAAATATTCAGTCGACACGTTCTGTTTGAGAAGAGTATTTGAAAAACGTATTAGTTAATCCAAAGCGTTAATGTACTGCACAGTGTTGATGAATAGTGAGGGAGAAAAATAATTCGTTAGTTTGTCTATAACTAAGCGCATAACGGACTATGAACCAAACGATTATTTGCTTCAGAGTTACGTGAAGCGTATAAAAACGGACAACTATAAATTTTTAACATCGTGTCGATTAACACTCCGTCTTCCTCGCTACTGAAACGCACTTGTAGCTTTTTAACACAAGTTGTAGCCAATTTGCACACGAAGTTTACCATCATCGCAGCAATTGCTTCACTAGAACGCAGCGTACAACGCACAAGACTCGTCGAGAACCAGTTTGCCTGTGACGCCTGACGTAAAGCGCTGTCACACTACGCATTGCGCTTTGTCGGAAAACACCTTTGCTCTGTTCTGTCACTGGCGACGTCGCGTCACACTACTCCGGTCGCATTACGCATTACGTGCAAAATTCCTGCTCCTCGGAATACCCGGCTGAAAGTGGACAAACGATTTGCACGCTAGGACGTTTCGCAGGGAACTACATGGCTGGGTATTACACATCTACGTCTATATAATATTCCGCAAGGCACCTCATGGTGTATGATGGAGGGTACTTCCAGTACCACTACTTGATCCTCGTCACTATGTTCCACTCTCGAATGGCGCGTGGGAAGAATGATGGTTGATAAACCTCTGTATTAGATCTAATTTCTCGAATTTGTGGTGATCATTTCGCGAGATGTATGTGGGGAGAAGTAATATGTTGTCCGACTCTTCCCTGAAAATGTTCTCTCGAAATTTCAATTTTGTTGAGCACCTCTGTAATGCTCTCATGCCGATTAAACAATCCCGGACGGGACGCGCCGTTCTTCGTTCTACGAGGTGCATTCAAGTTCTAAAGACTCCGATTTTTTTTTCTAATTAACTACTCACCCGAAATCGATGAAACTGGCGTTACTTCTCGACGTAATCGCCCTGCAGACGTACACATTTGCACAACGCTGACGCCATGATTCCATGGCAGCGGTGAAGGCTTCTTTAGGAGTCTTTTTTGACCACTGGAAAATCGCTGAGGCAATAGCAGCACGGCTGGTGGATGTGTGGCCACGGAGAATGTCTTACATTGTTGGAAAAAGCCAAAAGTCACTAGGAGCCAGGTCAGGTGAGTAGGGAGCCCGAGGAATCACTTCAGAGTTGTTATCACGAAGAAACTGTTGCGTAACGTTAGCTCGAAGTGCGCGTGCGTTGTCTTGGTGAAATAGCACACGCGCAGCCCTTCCCGGACGTTTTTGTTGCAGTGCAGGAAGGAATTTGTTCTTCAAAACATTTTCGTAGTATGCACCTGTTGCCGTAGTGCCCTTTGGAACGCAATGGGTAAGGATTACGCCCTCGCTGTCCCAGAACATGGACACCATCATTTTTTCAGCGCTGGCGGTTACCCGAAATTTTTTTGGTGGCGGTGAATCTGTGTGCTTCCATTGAGCTGACTGCCACTTTGTTTCTGTATTGAAAAATGGCATCCACGTCTCATCCATTGTCACAACCGACGAACAGAAAGTCCCATTCATGCTGTCGTTATGTGTCAACATTGCTTGGCAACATGCCACACGGGCAACCATGTGGTCGTCCGTCAGCATTCGTGGCACCCACCTGGATGACACTTTTCGCTTTTTCAGTTCGTCATGCAGGATTGTGTGCACAGAACCCACAGAAATGCCAATTCTGGAGGCGATCTGTTCAACAGTCATTCGGCGATCCCCCAACACAATTCTCTCCACTTTCTCGATCATGTCGTCAGACCGACTTTTGCGAGCCCGAGGTTGTTTAGGTTTGTTGTCACACGATGTTCTGCATTCATTAAACTGTCGCACCCGCGAACGCACTTTCGACACATCCATAACTCCATCACCACATGTCTCCTTCAACTTTCGATTAATTTCAATTGGTTTCACACCACTCAAATGCGGAAAACGAATGATTGCACGGTGTTAAAGTAAGGAAAACGACGCCATTTTAAGTATTTAAAACAGTTCCCATTCTCGCCGCTTGCGGCAAAATTCCATCTGCCGTAAGGTGCTGCCATCTCTGGGACGTATTGACAATGAACGCGGCCTCATTTTAAAACAATGCGCATGTTTCTATCTCTTTCCAGTACGGAGAAAAAAAAATCGGAGGTCTTAGAACTTGAATGCACCTCGTACAACAAACTCACTTCGACGATATAGGCTTATAATTTGGTGCGTGTGTCCTACGGGCGTTGTTGAAAGCGGGAGTGACTTGCGCTTTTCTCCAGCTGCTAGGTATCGTACATTGTTCCAGCGACCTATAACAAAACTGCTGCTAGAAGGGAAAAAGTTCACTCGCATAACCTTTGTAGAATCTTACAGGTATCTCATCTGTTTCTGATGACTTACGGCTCTGCTCACTGAAATTGTTTGGATTTGTAAATGCTAATTGCGTCCTAATAGCCTCTGATTTCTTTAGAAGACGAAACGTGTAAGTAGGCTGTTTAGGTATTTATATTGGTAACAGCATGTAGCGCTCTATATGAAAATCGCTGACTGTGCTGTGTGAAGGCTGTGGTTGGTTTGCATTGTTGGAGTAATATTCGCCATTTTAGTGTTGGGCAGTTGGCTGTTAACAGCGCGTAGCGTTGCGCTGTTGGTGGTGAGTCGCCAGCAGTGGTGGATGTAGGGAGTTTTGAGAGCGAATGATCTGGACAGAGACAGTAAGTTTGTAAGACTGGATGTCATGAACTGATATATATATAAAATGACTTTTGAACGCTATTAAGGTAAATACAGTGTTCTCTATCAAAATCTTTCATTTGCTAACTATCCCTATCAGTAGTTAGTGCTCTCAGTAGTTAGAATCTTTTATTTAGCTGGCAGTATTGGCGCTCGGTGTATTGCAGTAGTTCGAGTAACGAAGATTTTTGTGAGGTAAGAATTCATTAAAGGTATAGGTTATTGTTAGTCAGGGCCATTCTTTTGTAGGGATTACTGAAAGTTAGATTGCGTCGCGCTAAAAATATTGTGTGTCACTTTAGTGAATGTCTGAGTACGTTCAGTTCTGCTCAGTTGCTTGAAAATCAAGTAACATAAGATGTTTATCAGCACAGTAATTCATTAATTTTTTCTAAGGGTACGTTACAAACGTTATCAGCAAAAACGCGCTTTGGCCACAGGCTAATGCCCCAGGGCGAGAAGGGGAGAGTTCTAATTTGTGCAACACTACTTTCAAAAACATGACAGCTTTAATATTGGAATTTATTTTCAATTTTCCACTGCTATATCCTCTGCGCTTAGAGTGAGACTTTTCTGGGTGTCACACGGGTGCAGTAGCTTTGGCCCCGAGAATTAACTCGAAGCGTGGCTGCCCGAATAGCGGAAGGGGCACAGGTGTCCCAGAGCGAAGCCTCTGGAGGCGCAGGGAGAAGCAGCGGATAAAATGAAATCCACAAGCCGCAGCGAGCCGCTTAACTCGCGCGATGTTAGACTTACAGCTGTCCTACGCCCTGCAGACAATTTACTCCCGTCCGCAGGGACTCGAGCGAAGCCCAGCACGGAGTTTGCAGATCTCGGCAAAATCCTGGGGGCCATCTAAAGGACGTTTGCCTTTGTAACTTTATACGAAGAATTGAGCTGACTGAACCGGGGATCGTTAACGTGTGCTGTAGCCTCGAGACACCAGAAGCAAGCAGTCTGGCAAATGAGCGAAGGAGAGGGATTGTGCTTTTAAAGTTATTTATTGTCTTCCTATAGAAACTTATCCCAAGATAATAACAATGTGAGAGAAATTTTAGAAAACTGGGGTGGCTTCACGCAAAGATGAGCCTTAATGAATGAGAGAGAGAGAGATAGAGAGAGAGAGAGAGAGAGAGAGAGAGAGAGAGAGAAGGTCCAACGAAGAACGGCGCATTTCGTTACAGGATCGTTTAGTGTTACAGATATGCGCAATAAGCTCCACTGTCAGACGCTACCAGAGATGCGTTGTGCATCTAGGAGAGGTTTACAAACAAAATTTCGAAATAGTACTTTCCATGAAGTGATGGGCAACAGACAACATATTACTTCCTACCACATACATCTCTCGAAATGATCACGACGAGAAAATTAGAGATTGAGTCTTACCTACAGTCAGTCTTCCCTCAGGCCATTCGCGAGTGGAAAAGGAAAGAGGGATCAGTTACTGAAACCAGAAGTACCCTCCGCCACACACCGTCAGACGGCTTGCAGAGTATTGCTGTAGATAAATTAAAGTCTACCGCCGCAGTTCCTGTCTGTACGTTCGGACTAATCTCAGCAACTGCTGTAGGGGATTTTCTATACAATTCTCATTAACAGATAGCTTGAATTGGGAAGGAGGTTTGTTCACATCTCTACATATTATAAATAGGTCATTGAGCCGTAGATAGTCGGTGCTGCTCGTGAGAAGCCAGGGCGAGTTGCTAGCTGAAATTAAAAATGAAACATTTCGGGCGAGCGGTACAGTTTTTGGTTAGTGAGACTACGCGACAGCAGAACGTGGAAGATTATGTCAGCGGTGGTGTAGAGTCGTCTGTGGTACGATTGTAGACGTTATTGCTCGACGAAAGTGGCGCTCAGGTAAAATGTGGCAACGTGAGACTTGAGCTGTACCTCCTTGTCTCGTCGTAACTGCCGTCTGCTTCACATCTGCGGTGCAGCGAGCTACGTTAATTTAAGTATTACCTGTATTTTTCTTACTTGTCAGTTCTCCTTCCGTGTGTTCTTGATTTTAGGAAGCTTTAATTTTCGAGTACTAGTAATAGTGTTCCATAGATTTCGTTCGTGTTCGTGTTCGTGCAGGGTGACTGTCCTAACTGCAGAAGACACGTGTCGTCTGTAGAAGATCAGCCAGCAAACGGAGACCGATAGCTAGCTTTGGGTGTTATTTAAAACCTTTTGCACTTAAAGAAAACAGTCGACTGTCGAGAGAGGGGCAACAGTTTATAGCCATCTTAACTGTATTCAGTTATAAAAAGCAATCTCATTGGCGTTTATTTACTGTTGTGTATGCCTTTGGTCAGTAGGCCTTCATCGAACAACTTCGAGGCAACAGCAACGTATTATCGAGGTCATAACGAATGGCATCTGTGAAGTGTCCAGCAGAGATCTACCTCGATGCAATTGTCACCGCTGTCTCAAAGCTATCTCCTGATGGTCTACTGACCGAAAGCGCTCAAAAGATACAAATAAAGGCGACGATAGTTTTCTTTCCCAATAAATATGCAGCAATCGCCGCAGGTTGTGAACTCCCTTGCTTGCTCACTTCATTGATAATTATTAATTCCCATGCTTGACGATCACGGGTTGTTTCATCAGTAGCATTATTTGATGATCAGTTGTATGGCTTTCATAAAGCAAAATGGATTAAGATACCGCTGTTATTACAATGCCTCCAGATCCGTAGAGCGGAAGGGGGTGGGGAGGAAGGGAAGGGGGGATGGGTAGGGGAGGCGTGAATCACTTTTGAAACTATTCTTCGTTTGCGACTTACTGTCCAGTATTCTTCCGACAACGACCATATTTTCAGTACACAAGTCGGCTTCCATTCGAATGCTTCCTTTGCGATCTATCACAACTGTAGACTCCACTACAACCACTGTCGTTTTTGGTGAAACACGAGCAACCGTAAAACTGATTGCTAACCCTAGAGATGCTCAACGACGCCTTGTCGCACCTCAGAGAGGTTCCTTCTTTATTTTGTTTATTTTGGCTTTGGGCAGCATTGACCATACAATCACTGCTAGTCATAACAGTACAGAGGATACACAAAACTCAGAGTTAAAATAAACCGTCAGAATGAGCTCAACACTGTGAATAGTACAATGTACTAAGGAGATTACATTAGAAAGAAGTATACACTCAGAGTCTTAGAATAGTTCGATATGGAGCATCTTATTCAAGATAGTTTGTGTCTTCATTTACACGTACAAGTTCTTTGTTTAAAAAGTAAAGAAAGTACAATAGTTCGAATCTTCACAGGCAATTATAACCATCTGACAAACAGAAAATCTTCATGACGCCTGGAAATGAGCAATTTACCCATCTGCTGGACAAGAAAGGAGACGGGACGAGTGTGAATCACTAGAAGGGAATCTCCATGCTACAAATCAGCTATAAAATTTTCTCAGCGTATTTACTCCAGAGGACGGAAAAACAGCGAGAACACAAAACTGGTGAATAGCCGGTCGTTCGTGCACAGAACGAATCTTCAGTCTGAATGCAATTCTAAAATGTAAGGCTATCAGGAATATTCCAATCATTTGCACTTTCATAGATTTCAAGAAAGAATACGATTGTGTTGACCGACTATCCTTGATCAACATCTTAGACGAAGTGGGACTCGATCCGAAAACACTACGACTAACCAAACAGACAGTGACTGGCACAAAACGGAAAGGTAAATTCATGGATAAAATCTCTGATCCCTTCATGATCAAAACTGAAGTACGTCAAGATGACGAATTGTCTCCACTATTGTTCGGCCTACTCATGGATAAAGTAATGAGGGAATGGGAAAAAGAACTGAAAATCTTGGGAGACTGCAAACCAACAAGAGCAGGGCTATCCCAGGGCACGTTAGAAATCGCAAACCTACCTTTCGCAGAGGACCTGACCGTTGTCTCGGATAACGAAGCAAACGGGAATACTAAAAGAATGCGCAGAAAAAGTTAGCCCGCAAATCTCTTTCCAGAAGAGTGCATACAAAAATGAGACACAAAATATTACAAGATAAACTGAGTCACACATTTCAAAAATTTAGGTGAAATCCTCAAACCTACAAGAGGAGAAAAGATCTCATAGAAGACTCCTACAAAAAAATGAAGAGAACTTGTGGCAAAATACAAGACAGATATAATAAAAAATACATGTCCATTCAAATAAAGGTCAGAAACCACAACATATTAATCAAGCCAGAAACACTGTGTGCAATTGAGACACTAACACTGCGTGCGAATAGCAACGTGGAAAGCATACTGAAGGACGAACACAAAAATAATGAAGAAAAATCTCAGAACTAACGAAAGACTGATATAGATTACACTCTAAAAAAACCACAGAGGAGATGTCATACCCAACAGCAGATGTCAGAAAAACGAGGTTAAAGTTCTACAGATACGTCAGAAGGCTACCACCAATATGACTCACCAACAGAGTTCTCTAACATACATGCAAGGGTCAGGTCAACAATAACATGGACCACGTAAGTCAAACCTGACTTACTAAAAGCAGAGATCGATACAACAGACAATGAAGACAGAAACGTATACAGAGACAGGTTGCAAAATCGGGATGTGAGGTCGAGACTGAAATCCTAAAGAGACCAAGGATAAAGTGGACTGAAAATAGAAAGAGACCCCATGGAGAAAAAAGTGAGAAAATCGTGGAAGATCAGAAAGAATGCTCCAATGAGGCACAGTGCTTTGCGTGGTCCCACTGGATCTCGACGAAAATAATAATAATGTTAATACATACATACATACATATATGCATACATACATACAGAGATATACCGCATTATTCAAACCACTGGGCTCTCTCCAAACGATTACTCGAGCCCAGTGCACTTAAAGTATAAAGTTAAAATCTGTGTATCAGCTTCTCTTGAGCATTCTGCTATCATTCGGTACATATTTACATCGAATCAACAGAGTAAGGAGGTAACACTTGTAGGTAGATGTAAACCCCTTGCTTGTAGCTTCCTGTACGGCACTTCTTGTGTTTCCATTTACTTCGACAATACTGAATTTATATGATTCATATCAGCCACGTTAGTTTGAACGTGATGACAACTTCCAGAAATTAGAATTAGCATTCGCTGTAAATGTGCAAGGCAATATTCATGTCCCAGCTTCATACAAATGATGGACGGTACGTGACATTTCCTTAGCTTCACGTACTCAAGCCACGGCGGAAGAGGGATTTCCGAAGTTTAACAAACTCCCCTGTTTATGATGACGACGTAACTATTCAGACGGGTAATGAATAAACTAAAGAGCGACGTGGTTTTCGAATGTGCGTTATTGTCTTTGCATCCAACAGCTTGAGTCACGGATTTCTTCCACTCGAAAGCGTACCCACGTGCTGTAAGGCCACTCGCATTCTAATGGCTATTTGGAACGGCTGTTCCGCGAACACATCACCCTACTGTCAC
This sequence comes from Schistocerca gregaria, assembly GCF_023897955.1. Taxonomy (NCBI): domain Eukaryota; kingdom Metazoa; phylum Arthropoda; class Insecta; order Orthoptera; family Acrididae; genus Schistocerca; species Schistocerca gregaria. The sequence goes on along the minus strand of NC_064927.1, from coordinate 356,976,621 downwards.
GCTCCATTATATTACTGGATATGAGAGCCATAACAGTGCAGTATGAACCAAGAAACATAATATATTATGACGCTTGTATAAGCATTCTTCATTTCAGCTGACACTATAATGAAGCACTAAAAAGGCTTAACTACTCGTCTCTGCAACTTTTAGCTCACAGCCAGCCAGCAGTACAGCCATTATCCTTCAGGTATTACGTTGTCTTTTTCCAGTCCGTTGATGAATCTGCTTCTCTCCCGCCGGCGATTCCCTTGCTTCAGCTGACACTTGCGCTCAAACAGCCTGGCTGGCTAGGATTTAAAATAATTTTAGGTTAAAAAAACGTAGACATATACAAAATATCTAACAACAGTCCACTTCGATTTAAATAATCTTTTAGTACCCAATTCGTGTGCTTACCCATCGTGCAGGAGTTTACTTGAAATCGTGCATATTTATTTTATAAACTACTAGTTGACAAATCCGGCATTGCTCGGGTATTCATTTTGCCAATTTTCATATTACAAACGCAAACGAAAAGTGATCTGTGTTTGTAGTGAAGTATCGAAAAATTCCTTTCCTTGTATTCTGAAAAATATCCTTGAAATTACGAAACCGTCCTATAAAGAATTATGCATAACATGTACAAAGTTGTAAGTACAGTACCCAGCTAAAGAAACATAACCCCGGACAGTGACTGTAAGCTGGGCACAACTTCTTCACGTGTCTACAAATTGATTTTGTAAACGTCTCTATAGCAACGCCTCTTCACAGTTTAATAGATAGCTACTGTTCTCGCCTAGAGTCGTTCGTTCTTTGCAATTCAAAGCTGACATAAGCGCTGCCAGATATCAGGGATTTCCTTAAGTTGACTCTGCTATAGGAGATTCTTGGTTCAAATGGTTCAAATGGCTCTGAACACTATGGGACTTAAAATCTGAGGTCATCAGTTCCCTAGAACGTAGAACTACTTAAACCTAACTAACCTAAGGACATCACAGCATCTATACCCGAGGCAGGATTCGAACCTGCGACCATATCAGTCGCGCGGTTCCGGACTGAAGCGCCTAGAACTGCTCGGCCACCGCAGCCGGCTGAGTGTCTTAGTAACAAACAACAAATGTATTAAAACTTAGAGCAAGATGCGTTATTTTTTCGCATATCTCGTGTCCATGACGTCATATCTCTTGAATTATGAGCCGTACAGACACATAGTTTTGTAAGTGCATATGTTAGGAATATCGTTAGTAGTAAAGAAGTAATAAATGTTAATATCATTGCATGATGCGACAGTTGTTCCCACATCTCAGTGTTTATGACGTCATTTCTGCTGATCTATGTGCCATAAAATGATTTAATTTTGTAAGTTTATTCAGCGGCATTTGTAGACAATGTCTGCAAAATGTGTTTCGAATATAATTAGTAGAAAAGAAGAAATAAATTTAAATGTCTTGCATAATACGGCAGCTTGGCATACATCTGAGTGTTTATGGCGACCTATTTCCAGAATTTGGTGTCGTATCATGATATACTTTCATGGTTCATTTAACGGTATATGCGGATGCTGAGAGCTAAATTTATTCGGAATACAGTTAAAAGCACAGAACTCATACATTTGAGCGTCATGCATGATGCGGAAGTTTTTCACGCATCTCATTGTTTATGGAGTTATATCTGGGTGGTTCTTACCCCTATTGCGATTGTTGCCTGACAGTAAAATATATGTGTGCCAAGTTCGATTAAAATCGGTTTTGGAGGTGATGTGGAACGTAAACATACTCATATACACATATACTAATCCATTTTTAATATGTATGGATTCATTAAAACATCACATTTGAAACTAGCGGGATATCAGTGATATTTACACCCACCAGACGACAGTTGCTCACAGTCACAACTGTTTATATATAGTCTCCAAAAGATTGCTAAACGCTTTCTCCCAAGGACTTACATATACACACATCAAAAAAAGTTTTGCACCACCTCGGTTCCTCGAGTTCCAGAACCTGTACAGAAAATTGGAATAGAGATCAAGATAAACATCATTTCCGCCCTTTTTATTGCTCATGAAAACCACACATTGCATGTTGTACCACCATACAGTGAGACCTTAGGAGGTGGTGGTCCAGATTGCTGTACACACCGGTACCTCTAATACCCAGTAGCACTTCCCCCTGCAATTATGCCTGCCTGTATTTGTCGTGGCATACTGTCCACAAGTTCATCAAGGTACTGTTGGTCCAGATAGACTCAATCCTCAACGGCGATTTGGCGTAGATCCCTCAGAGTGGTTAGTGTGTCACGTCGACCATAAATAATCTTTTTTAATCTATCCCAGGCATGCTGGGTGGTTCTTACCCCTATTGCGATTGTTGCCTGACAGTAAAATATATGTGTGCCAAGTTCGATTAAAATCGGTTTTGGAGGTGATGTGGAACGTAAACACACTCATATACACATATACTAATCCATTTTTAATATGTATGGATTCATTAAAACATCACATTTGAAACTAGCGGGATATCAGTGATATTTACACCCACCAGACGACAGTTGCTCACAGTCACAACTGTTTATATATAGTCTCCAAAAGATTGCTAAACGCTTTCTCCCAAGGACTTACATATACACACATCAAAAAAAGTTTTGCACCACCTCGGTTCCTCGAGTTCCAGAACCTGTACAGAAAATTGGAATAGAGATCAAGATAAACATCATTTCCGCCCTTTTTATTGCTCATGAAAACCACACATTGCATGTTGTACCACCATACAGTGAGACCTTAGGAGGTGGTGGTCCAGATTGCTGTACACACCGGTACCTCTAATACCCAGTAGCACTTCCCCCTGCAATTATGCCTGCCTGTATTTGTCGTGGCATACTGTCCACAAGTTCATCAAGGTACTGTTGGTCCAGATAGACTCAATCCTCAACGGCGATTTGGCGTAGATCCCTCAGAGTGGTTAGTGTGTCACGTCGACCATAAATAATCTTTTTTAATCTATCCCAGGCATGTTCGATAGAGTTCATGTCTGGAGAACATGCTGAACACTCTATCCGAGCGATGTCGTTATCCTGAAAGACGTCATTCACAAGATATGCAAGATGGGGGTGCCAATTGTCGTCAATGAAGACGAATTCCTCGCCAATATGCGCTATCGGTATCAGGATGGGATTCACCTATCGTACAGACTTGACGGCGCCTTCCGTGACCACCAGCGGCGTACGTCGGCCCCTCATAATGCCATACCAAAACAGCAGGGAACCCCCACCTTACTGCAAGTGCTGGACAGTGTGTCTAAGGCGTTCAGCCTGACCAGGTTTCCTCGAAACACATCTCCGACGACTGTCTGGCTGAAGGCATAGACGACACTCATCGGTGAAGAGAACGGGATGCCATTCCTGAGGGGTCCATTCGGCATGTTGTTGGGTTCATCTGTACCGCTCTGCATGATGTGGCTGCAGAGCTGGACCTCGCCATCGACGTCGGGAGTGAAGTGGCGCATCATGCATCCTGTTGTGCACAGTTTGAGTCGTAACACGACCTCCTGTGGCTGCACGGAAAGCCACAATCCGTAGGTAGCGGTCATCCACTGCAGTAGTAGCCCTTGGGCGGCCTGACAGAGGCATGACATCGACAGTTCCTGTCTCTCTGAATCTCCTCCATGTCCGAACAACATCGCTTTACTTCTCTCCGAGACGCCTGGACACTTCTCTTGTTCAGAGCCATTCCTGGCGCAAAGAAATATGCGGACACGATCGAACCGCGGTATTCAGCGTTTAGACATGGTTTTATTACACACAACGCGAGCCGTGTACCTCCTTCCTGGTGGAAAGACTGGAACTGGTCGGCTGTCTGACCCCCTCCGTCGCTGCTCATGCATGGTTGTTTACGTCTTTGCACGAGTTTAGTGACGTCTCTGGTCAATGGGTCTGTGTCTGTGATATAATATCCACAGTCAAAAATGATTCAAACGGCTCTGAACACTATGAGACTTAACATCTGAGATCATCAGTCGCCTAGTACTTAGAACTACTTAAACCTAACTAACCGAAGGACATCACACATATCCATGCCCGATGCAGGATCCGAACCTGCGACCGTAGCGGTTGCGCGGTTCCAGGCTGCAGCGCCTAGAACCGGTCGGCCACACCACCACGGTTATTTGGTTGAAGGGATATGCGACACTCACCGGTGAAGAGAACGTTATGCCAATTCTGAGCGGTCCATTCGGCATGTTGTTGGGCCACTCTATCCCGCGCTGCATGGTGCCGTGGTTGCGAAGATGAACCTCGCCATAGACGTCGGGTGTGAAGTTGTGCATCATGCCGCCTATTGCGCACAGTTTGAGTCGTAACGCGACGTCCTGTAGCCGCACGAAAAGTATTATTGAACATAGTGGCTTTGTTGTCAGTTGAGAGCCCTTCCTGGCATAAAGTAACAATGCTGCCGCGATCGAATCGCAGTACTGACCGTCTAGGCATGGTTGAACTACAGACAACACGAGCCGTGTACCTCGTTTCTTGTGGAATGACTGAAACTGATAGGCTGTCGGACCCCCTCCGTCTAATAGGCGCTGCTCATGCATGGTTGTTTACATCTTTGAGCGGGTTTAGTAACATCTCTGAACAGTCAAAGGGACTGTGTCCGTGGTACAATATCCACAGTCAATTTCTATCTTCAGGGGTTCTGGAAACCAGTGTGACGAAAAACTATTTGTGATGTGTGTATATGTTTTGATTCAAACTCTTAAACCCGTAAAAAATAACATCAATATAATTATATAATTGCAGCCCCGCTTCTGCCTCTCTCTCTCTCTCTCTCACTGAGTGTGTTTTTGTATGTGTGTGTGTGTGTGTGTGTGTGCTAGGTACGAGTGGTCAGACATTAATTTTACAGTAGATACATTAATAAGAATAAGTATATACGATACCCAAATTCCACTTTGTTCCTGTAGCTACCGCAAAACGTTCTACAGTTCCTCTTGATAAAAACTAAAACCTCTAGTGAATGAAAACACTCCAATACGGTATAGCGGAGTGTGCGCTGATATGAAACTTCCTGGCAGATTAAAACTGTGTGCCCGACCGAGACTCGAACTCCGGGACCTTTGCCTTTCGCGGGCAAGTGCTCTACCATCTGAGCTACCGAAGAACGACTCACGCCCGGTACTCACAGCTTTACTTCTGCCAGTATCCGTCTCCTACCTTCCAAACTTTACAGAAGCTCTCCTGCGAACCTTGCAGAACTAGCACTCCTGAAAGAAAGGATATTGCGGAGGCATGGCTTAGCCACAGCCTGGGGGATGTTTCCAGAATGAGATTTTCACTCTGCAGCGGAGTGTGCGCTGATATGAAACTTCCTGGCAGATTAAAACTGTGTGCCCGACCGAGACTCGAACTCGAATCTGCCAGGAAGTTTCATATCAGCGCACACTCCGCTGCAGAGTGAAAATCTCATTCTGGAAACATCCCCCAGGCTGTGGCTAAGCCATGTCTCCGCAATATCCTTTCTTTCAGGAGTGCTAGTTCTGCAAGGTTCGCAGGAGAGCTTCTGTAAAGTTTGGAAGGTAGGAGACGGATACTGGCAGAAGTAAAGCTGTGAGTACCGGGCGTGAGTCGTGCTTCGGTAGCTCAAATGGTAGAGCACTTGCCCGCGAAAGGCAAAGGTCCCGAGTTCGAGTCTCGGTCGGGCACACAGTTTTAATCTGCCAGGAAGTTTCAATTATAATTACTAACGCCCGGAATTTTCAAGTTTTTCAGTTCTTAATTCAGTCTTTACGATTACTCTCTCTTCCTTCGAATTTGTTTCCTCCAAGTGAAAAGATAATAAATTTTCTTTTTGCTCTAAGACATGCGTTCACTTAGATTCACTCAGAAAGAACTACAGTCATTTTCTACTTGTTGTTGTTGTTGTGGTCTTCAGTCCTGAGACTGGTTTGATGCAGCTCTCCATGCTATTCTATCCTGTGCAAGCTTCTTCATCTCCCAGAACCCATTGCAACCCACATCCTTCTGAATCTGCTTAGTGTAGTCATCTCTTGGTCTCCCTCTACGATTTTTACCCTCTACGCTGCCCTCCAATACTAAATTGGTGATCCCTTTTCTACTTAATCCACACTAAAGGTACATTTCCTATATCTTCAAATATTTCTTTTTTACGACTTTGCATTGAATCTGCACCAAAGTTCCATAACTCTATGGGTACCGCTGATACATTCTCATTCACTTAGGCGCTTCTGGTCGCACAACAAGGTTGTCCATCCACGCTGACAGCCAGCCTCGTTCTCTCTCCAAGATTTTTCCAGTATAGAAATTTGATGTCAGTCACGTACGAACTGCTAGCTGCGCTGCGCTCACTTGAGCCACGTATCTTTCTGAAATATGATGTCTACTAAATGCAAGTCATAGAAATACTGCATGGACTCACACTACGAATATTGCACAAAAAACTTGAAAATCATCGAGACGTCGAGAACCTCCGTTCTAGATAAATTCCCGCTTGGTTCTGATATACCTGTCTTGCTATGTTTCTGTAAATGTTTTTGCACATGAAATAAATTTGATGAAATTTTATCCTTAGTCTATCACTGTCCCATAGTGTGCTCCTATAGTCAAAGACCGACCTCTTACCGCGAAAATAGTTCGTGGTTCGAGCTTCATGTAGCAATCTCCGAATATTCTCAGGGCCTAAAATCTTATTGGCGATGGAGTACGCGCTCATCAACGGATAAAGTGCTTGTTATCTTTAAGTGCGCCAATAAACCATATTAACTGCAACTGGCAGTCAAGTTCTGCCTTAATACTAGTAAACAATTTGATACAATACGAGTACAACGACATCAGCTTCTATGAGTGAGCTAAAAATAGAAAACTTAACAGTAATTGCCGAGGTCACCCCTGTGCCAATTTACTTCGTGTTGCGACGATGAACGGCAGTAATTTTACGGCTGCAAAACGTTTTGATGGTAGAGTCCAATTAGAAACGTTTTCCACTCCGTCAGTGACAGATAACATTAGGATTTGATGCGCAGCGAGAAATGAAATGGAATAAGTTGGTATATGTAGTCTACATTCACTAATTTCCCTGTTTTTCGATCTCTGGCTAATGGAATGTCACTCTTCAAGTGCATATTAGTTGACATGAAGTACTATCCAGAACAAGTATAGTGAAAAAGATTTTTTTTGTGTGCAGCCATGCAGGGACTAGATAATATGTGAGCCATTTCTGTGGGAAATACAGGAGTAATTTACTCGTAATTTACGAGTATTACTCAGCTTAAAACTGAATGTTTACCTAACTGACACTAGTTGTACAGTTCTTTGAGGAGCAAAGAAAAAACATGGGTATAACGGAATAAAAACGATTTGATTACCTTGGTTCTTAGGAAAAAGTATCAAAATTTCTTTACTGTCGAAGGCAGGGCCGATTTGAAGCCCAAGCAATACAAGTGACTGCCTGAGGCGCCAAAATGAGTTAGGCGCCAGAGACATCACTAGTGCGAAATTTGTACACAGGGCGTTTCTTAATTCGTAGCGAAAATAACAATTACCCACCCCCACTATTATATCTATTTTTAAAAGTATACCAAGAGTCCAAGGATGTGTGGCCATCCAGCCTGATGTTAACTTTCTCGCTGTTTTCATTTCACCACTTCTCATTACTTTCATCTTTCTTCGGTTTACTTTCACTCCATATTCTGTATTCATTAGATCATTAGACTGTTCATTCCATTCAGCAGATCATGTAATTATTCTTCACTTTCACTCAGGACAGCAATGTCATCAGCGAATCGTATCACAGACATCCTTTCACCTTGAATTCTAATTCCAATCCTGAACGTTCCTTTTATTCAAATGGTTCAAATGGCTCTGAGCACTATGGGACTTAACATCTATGATCATCAGTCCCCTAGAACTTCGAACTACTTAAACCTAACTAACCTAAGGACAGCGCACAACACCCAGCCATCACGAGGCAGAGAAAATCCATGACTCCGCCGGGAATCGAACCCGGGAACCCGGGCGTGGGAAGCGAGAACGCTACCGCACGACAACGAGATGCGGGCTTTCTTTTATTTCCATCATCGCTTCTTGGACGTATAGATTGAACAGTAAGCGCGAAAGACCTTACACCCTTTTTAATACGAACACTTCGTCCTTGCTCGTCCACTCTCATTATTCCCTTTTGGCTCTTATTGTATATTATCCGTCTCTCCATACAGCTTTCCCCTATTTTTCTCAAAAATTTCGAACATCTTGCACCATTTTGCAATGTCGAACGCTTTTTGTAGGAGGACAAATCCTATGAACGCGTCTAGATTTTTCTTTATTCTTGGTTCCATTATCAATTGCAACGTTAGAATTGAGTCTCTGGTGCCTTTACCTTTCCTGAAGCCAAACTGATCATCATCCAACACATCCTCAATTTTTTTATCCACGCTTCTCAAGTCCCATAGTGCTCAGAGCCATTTTCAAGGTTTCATGACTTCGGGACCATGTTTTCCTGATGCGGGCATTTGCATCACTGCTGAGCGGAGTTGGAATTTCATCTCTCCCTCCAAGTCTCTGCTTATGGAACTCCCTTCTTTTTCTGTTTTTGCTGAAATCATTCGGGAGAGCGACATTCAGTTGTGTAACGACTTTTGCTGCAGTAGTCTTCTTATTTTTCGTCTAAATCCTGTTCAATGACAGCCCAGCACGATCACTCAACACTCATTTCCGTTCACGTTGTGACTTAACAGATTTTTATTCTCCACCTTCCCTGTTTGCAGTATAAACGTATGGTGCCTGTGGAACACTAAACTCTTCATCCGGATTGATTACATACCTTACGACCATACGAGCAGCAACAGTTTGCCAACGTTCGAATTCAGTTAGCTCCGCCATAGAGCCCTCAGAATTACACAAAACACTGTTCTGAGCACCATTGACAGTTTCGCCATCAAACAGGTGCCGTTCGTAGTCAAACACAACAGTGCAACCTATATGATTGACTAGCATCTGCATTTGGCTGACTGATTGGTTGATTTGGGGGAAGGGACCACCCAGCGAGGTCATCGGTCCCATCAGATTAGGGAAGGATGGAGAAGGAAGTCAGCACTTTCAAAGCAACCATCCTCGTATGTGAAATAAGTTAGCGGCAAGAAACAATCAATACCTTCTTGGCGCGATAGCAATGGAGACACTATCGAAGACAGCACTGCCAAAGCAGAGTTACTAAACACAGCCTTACGAAATGCTTTCACAAAAGAAGACGAAGTAAATATTCTAGAATTCGAATCGAGAACAGCTGCTAACATGAATAACGTAGAAGTAAATATCCTCGGAGTAATGAAGCTACTTAAATCACTCAGTAAAATCATGTCTTCTGGTCCAGACGGTATAACAATAAGATTCCTGTGGGAGTATGTTGATGCATTAGCTCCATACTTAACAATCATATACAACCGTTCGCTCGACGAAAGATCCGTACCCAAAGGCTGGAAAGTTGCACAGGTCACACAGATATTCAAGACAGGTAGTAGGAGTAATCCACTAAATTACAGGTCCGCCGGCCGCGGTGGTCTCGCGGTTCTAGTCGCGCAGTCCGGAACCGTGGGACTGCTACGGTCGAAGGTTCGAATCCTGCCTCGGGCATGGATGTGTGTGATGTCCTTGGGTTAGTTAGGTTTAAGTAGTTCTAAGTTCTAGGGGACTGATGACCACAGCAGTTGAGTCCCATAGTGCTCAGAGCCATTTGAACCATTTGAACCAATTACAGGTCGATATGCAGCAAGATTTTGGAACGTATGTTGTGTACAAATGTTATGAATTACCTCGAAGAAAACTGTCTATTGACACACAGTCAACATGGGTTTAGAAAACATCGTTTCTATGAAACACAACTAGCTCTTCATTCGCATGAAGTGCTGAGGGCTATTAACAGGGGATTTCAGATAGATTTCGTATTTCTGGATTTCCGGAAGGCTTTTGACACTTTACCAAACAAGCGGCTCGTAGTGAAATTGCGTGCTTATGGAATATCGTGTCAGTTATGTTGAAACGTCCCCTTTGAGCAATTATTCAAGACTGTGTTTAACCGACACACAATATTTTTTAGCGCAACGCAATCTGACTTTCAATAATCCCTAGAAAAGAATGGCCGTGACTAACATTAACCTATACGTTTCACAAATCACTTACCTCACAAAAATCTTCGTTACTCGAACTACTGCAATACAGCGAGCGCCACTACTGCCAGCTAAATAAAAGATTCAGACTACTGAAGGCACTAACTACTGATAGGCATAGTTAGCAAATGAAAGATTTTGATAGAGAACAAACAATGTATTTACCTCAATAGCGTTCAAAAGTCATAATGTATATAGCAGTTCATGACATCCAGTCTTACAAATTTCAAACTTCGCCATTTCTCTCCCCACACCCACCACTGCTGGCGGCTCACCTCCAACTGCGTAACGCTATGCGCTGTTCACATCCATCTGCCCAACACTACAAAGGGCAGACAACAATGCAAACTAGCCACAGACTGCACATAGCACAGCCAGTGATTTTTCATACAGAACGCTACGTGGCGTTACCAATATAAAAAACCTAAACAGCCTACTTACAATGTGACTGGATCTGTGATTTCCTGTCAGAGAGGTCACAGTTCGTTGTAATTGATGGAAAGTCATCAAGTAAAATAGAAGTGGTTTTTGGCGTTTCCCAAGGTAATGTTATAGGCTCTTTGCTGTTCCTTATCTATATAAACGATTTGGGAGACAATCTGAGCAGCCGTCTTCGGTTGCTTGCAGATGAAGGTGTCGTTTATCTACTAATAGAGTCATCATAAGACCAAAACAAAATGCAAAACCATTTAGAAAACATATCTGAAAGGTGCGAAAATTGGCAGTTAACCCTAAATGCCGGCCGGAGTGGCCGAGCGGATCTAGGCGGTACAGTCCGGAACCACGCGACCGCTACGGTCGCAGGTTCGTATCCTGCATCAGGCGTGGATGTGTGTGGAGTCCTTGGGTTAGTTAGGTTTAAGTAGTTCTAAGTTCTAGGGGACTGATGACCTCAGAAGTTAATTATAATAGTGCTCAGAGCCATTTGAACCATTTTTGACCCTAAATAACGAAAATTGTGAGGTCATCCACATGAGTGCTAAAAGGAATTCGTTAAACGTCGGTTACGCTATAAATCAGTCTAATCTAAAAGCCGTAAATACAACTAAATATCTAGGTACTACAATTACGAACAACTTAAATTGGAAGTAACACATAGAAAATGTAGTGGGGAAGGCTAATGAAAGACGGCGTTTCATTGGCAGGATACTTAGAAAATGTAACAGATGTACTAAGGAGACTGCCTACATTACGCTTGTCCATCCTATTTCAGAATACTGCCACGTGGTGAAGAATCCTTACCAGGTAGGACTGACGGAGAACATCGAGAAAGTTCAAAAAAGGGCAGCACGTTTTGTATTATCGCGAAATGCAGAAGAGAGTACCACAGAAATGATACAGGATTTGTGCTGGACATCATTAAAAGAAAGGCGTTTTTCGTTGCGACGGAATCTTCTCGCGAAATTCCAATCACCACCTTTCTCCTCCGAATGCGAAAATACTTTTCTTAGCACCTACCTGCGTAGGGAGAAACGATCACCAAGGTAAAATAAGGGAAATCAGAGCTCGTACGGAAAGATATACGTGTTCGTTCTTTCCGCGCGCGATACAAGTTGGAATAATAGAGCATTGTGAAGGTGGTTCGATGGGTTCGATGAACACTCTGCCAGGCACTTAAATGTGATTTGCAGAGTATCCATGTAGATGTAGAGGAAAACGTAAATCTGGGTGGTCGGACGCGGGATTGAACCGTCGTCCTCCCGAACACAAACCCATTGTGCTAACCACTGCGCCACCACTGTCGGTATCGTCAACATTTACTTTCAAGCATGTAATTCTCGTGGTGTATTGTCTGTCCCCTGTATGTCAGTTCAGTGGTCCGAAGAAAACGAGAGCGTATCACCTCCGACAGGACCATAGTGAGTAAAAAACACAGTGGATTCGGAACCAATTTTCACGGTGAGGACAGCTTTAAACACGTTGCAACACAGAAACACTCATCGGACGTCCTGCTGCGGCATGTAACGGCCTACACGGGAACAAATAAGCGTGGCTCGGTGACGGGTGAAGCTGGTGCGGCGAGGAGAACGCTTCTCAGAGCTGAGGCAGCGCGCGCTATGCACGTCTGCTGCATCACGCGGTCCTCGCCCATGTGGCCGGAAGTGGTCATCACGGCTGCCCAGCAGGATTCACGCTGCGGGGAGGCGCGCTCTTCCGGCTCTGCTCGCGCACTTCCTCCGGCAATAGTCACTGCGCGCTGGCTGCCACTGATGGGCTAAACTGTGACTTTCCGATGTCAGTGATTTCTGTGAATGCTACTTCTCGTTAACTGCGATTCTTAGATGTGATTTGTCGCAGTTAACGAATTCACAATTTGCACCTCTCGGCACTCCACCAATACTATTTCTGACACTAATGCTATTTCTACGTCTACATCTACATGATTACTCTGCAATTCACATTTAAGTGCTTGGCAGAGGGCTCACCGAACCACAATCATACTATCTCTCTACCAATCCACTCCCGAACAGCGCGCGGGAAAAACGAACACCTAAACCTTTCTGTTCGAGTTCTGATTTATCTTATTTTATTTTGATGATCGTTTCCACCTATGTAGGTTGGGCTCAACAAAATATTTTCGCATTCGGAAGAGAAAGATGGTGACTGAAATTTCGTAAATAGATCTCGCCGCGACGAAAAACGTCTTGGCTTTAATGACTTCCATCCCAACTCTCGTATCATATCTGCCACACTCTCTCCCCTATTACGTGATAATACAAAACGACCTGCCCTTTTCTGCACCCTTTCGATGTTATCCGTCAATCCCACCTGGTAAGGATCCCACACCGCGCAGCAATATTCTAACAGAGGACGAACGAGTGTAGTGTAAGCTGCCTCTTTAGCGGACTTGCATCTTCTAAGTGTCCTGCCAATGAAACGCAACCTTTGGCTCGCCTTCCCCACAATATTATCTATGTGGTCTCTCCAACTGAAGTTGTTCGTAATTTTAACACCCAGGTACTTAGTTGAATAGACAGCCTTGAGAATTGTACTATTTATCGAGTAATCGAATCCCAACGGATTTCTTTTGGAACTCATGTGGATTTCTGCAACTTCTGCTACTTCTTCGATTTATCACTGTGATTAGTCGAAAGTGAGCAGTGAACTGTATCACTGCAACCAAGAAATATATTCTCGCCTGTGAACACGAGACTTACCAGGACCTAAGGTAAGTGTTTCAGCAACCCAGCTGACAGAAAGTTATGTGAGGTGGTATTTTTAACGTTTGCAACGATTCTTCATTGGCTGTTACATCGTACACAAAAGTTACGATTGTCTACAGAGAAAATTTCATCTTAACAAAACAATCAATATTAAATATAGTTTACATTTCTTCCTTCGGCTTTAATTTTTTACTGACGGAACAAGTTTGAAACTATTAATAGTGACGCCGAGAATCACAACATACACTGCTCCACAGTACAGTAAGAGTTCGTTTTTGGAATACGAATTATAATTGTTTTTAGAATGAAATTTTCACTCTACAGCGGAGTGTGCGCTGATATGAAACTTCCTGGCAGATTAAAACTGTGTGGCGGACCGAGACTCGAACTCGGGACTTTTGCCTTTCGCGGGCAAGTGCTCTACCAACTGAGCTACCCAAGCAAGACTCACGCTCCGTCCTCACACCTTTAATTCCGCCAGTACCTCGTCTCCTACCTTCCAAACTTCACGGAAGCTCTCCTGCTTTGTTATGTTCACTGGTATCTGCACCGCAATTTTAGTCACTTGATATAGCGATAGTTCAAAATATCATTGACAGCATAACTGGAGAAATTGCCATAGCGTCTTTAGACCGTCATTGTCAGAAGTAAGGTTAGCTTCTACGTTTCTGAATGAATTTGGTGAGATCGTTTATGCCAAGTGTGAAACCCCCCCACTTATTTACTTTCATTGCGGGGAATACTAGTGGTTGTACACTGTGAATTATATTGCTAGTAAGAGTTAACAGTAGAAAAGTTTAATAATCCTCCTCCAACTTCGCTTACTGGCTGCTCTATGAATCCATCCTCATTTAGGAGGGCTAATCGTGAAGATTCAAGACAATTCTTGGAGAACTCGTAGCTTAAGTGGGCCATGATAACACAGGAGCGCAAAATGAGTGTTGGAACACTGTTTCATTGAAGTCATTATGGGATTTGAAAGGGATGATAAATAAATGTGAAATACACTGAGCGAAAACTGAAAATTCCATTCTCCCTTGTTTAAGCCGTTCTATGCGCTAAGATTTTCTGCTATGTAGTTGCTGATAAAGACTTGCTACAGTGCGATACTGGAGATTCTGTTCCTTCCCCCCTGACATGTTGGTTGTGATGACAGACTGACCTGAGCATAGCCGAAGGTCTAGGTTAAGTTGGAAGGTTGACGACGTGCAAGTGAAAACCTCCCTGTTAAAAGTTTCAATGCAGTACTTGGAAATACACACCAAGTTTACCATTGTGCTGCAGTGTTAAGAAAATTTCCCTTTCCTGATTACAGTGTTGTTAAGTATTCGGTAAAAATTACGTAGTGGACCTATGATTGAACTTTTAGTAGTTTATGTACGATACACACAGGTCTGTCTATTAGCACAACCTTTATCTGGCATTCACATTCGTTGATTCACCAATTATTAACTCTCAACCGAATATAAAATTTTTCTTAGAGCAACGTAGCTTCTTGATTCATGTCTCCGACTATATGTAGGTCATAAAGCCATAGCGTGAGACACAAGTTTCTTAAAAAGAAGTTCTAACTTCGGTCAACAAACGGATGTGGAGTCAAACGTTAAATTCTACTCTCAATTGCTATTTGCGACTTCTAGTTGCGACTTGTCACTGGATCTCATCGAGGCTCCATGCAAGACACAAGAGTCACAGAAAGCAGTACGAAATTCGGCCAATAGTGGCACGTGGTATTCAATGTTAAGTCCTAATTGCGACATCTAGTTGTGACTGAAATCAAAGCCAGATTCTGTCAAGTTGTTATTTTGATTTCTGCGTCTTATTAGTTACTGTGATTTGTAACAGATGCGTGATTTCTTGTCCACTTCTATTGTCAGGTCAGATCGTCTCCGAAACTAAGAGATAGTCCCCGATGTTTACCTTTATGCCCTAGCACGCTATATCGCAAGAAGGGTAGCCTGTTGGCTGAGTACACATACTTTGTACCGAATCAGTAAACGTTAGGCCTCTGGGTCTCATGGGCTACCTTACTGATTATTATATAGAGGCTTTAGAAAATAGCTGACACATGTCGTCCCACGGTTAAGGCTATTACGCCGTAAGAGTAGCGCATTCTCCGAAGACAGTACATGTTTCGGGTATCCTTCATATCCATTTGTTATACAATGAGCTCAAATGTAATGACATAACTCGAACAGAATGACCTACTCCGTGACTATCAGAATGACTTCGGAAAACATCGATCGTGTAAAACACAACTCGCATTTTTCTCAATGCACCCAGGTAGAGACAGGATTTCTGGATATCCAAAATATGTTCGACTCAGTATCAAACCCATCTTATTATCAAAAGTACTATCATATGGGGTGTTGTGATTGGATTAACGATTTCTTGGTAGGGAGGACCCAGCATGTCATCTTGGATGGTCGTTCATCGACAGTTGTCGAGGTAGCTTCGGGTGTGCCGCAGGGAAATGTGTTGTGACCGTTGTCGTTCATGTTGCATATTAATGACCTTACAGAAAACGGTAATAGTA
Organism: Schistocerca gregaria; assembly: GCF_023897955.1. Lineage (NCBI taxonomy): Eukaryota > Metazoa > Arthropoda > Insecta > Orthoptera > Acrididae > Schistocerca > Schistocerca gregaria. The sequence continues at coordinate 356,960,767 of NC_064927.1, read as the reverse complement.
AACGCAGACATTCCGCAGGTCATGCATTTGTCTATAATGAAGAACTGTCTGAAAAAAACTGCTCAAATATTCAGTAGGATCTTAAAAAGATTTCAAAGCGGTTCGAAGATTGACAAGTTGCTTTAAATATTCAGCCATGTAAGATAGTGCACTTCACAAAACGAATAAAAAGTACCCTATGACTACAGTGTCAACATATCACGATTGGAATCGCTTAACTCACACAAATACTTACGTGTAACGCTTTGTAGGTATATAAAGTGGGACAATTACATAGGCTCGCTCGTAGGTAAAATAGGTGAATACCAGGGAAATTCAACCAGTCTGTAAAGGAGATTGGCTACAAATCACTCGTGTGACCCATTCTAGAATGTTCCTGATGTGTGTGGGACACGTATCAACAACGACTGACGAGTGATTTCAATGTGTACAGAAATTAACAGCACGAACGGTCACAGGTTTGTAAGATCCGTGGGAGAGTGTCACGGTGATGATGAAGAATCTAAGTTAACAGACACCGAGAAAGAAGCCTTCCTAAATTTCAAGAACTATTCTAAAATACGAATCTAGAAATATTCTACAACCGCTACGTATTGCTGACATAGAGATGGTGAGGACAAGATTAATTACGACACTCGTAGAGACATACAAACAATCCTTCTTTCCGCGCTCTACGCGTGAATGGAACGGGAGGGAACGATTGTAATTGGTACAATGAGAAGTACCCTCTGTAATGTACTTAGTGACGACTAGAAGTAGAGTGCTGATGCAGTACCGACGACAGGTAAGAGGGCGAGTGAAGTGGTGCACTAATTCGAGGAGGAGGAGGAGGAGGAGGTGATTCGTGTTTAACATTCCGTCGACAACGAGGTCATTAGAGACGGGGCGCAAGCTCTGATTAGAGAAGGATGGGGAAGGAAATTGGCAGTGCCCTTTCAATGGAATCATTCCGGAATTTGTCTGAAACCATTTAAGGAAATCACAGGAAATCTAAATATGGATGGCCTGACGCGGGTTTGGACCGTCGTTCTCCCGAATACGAGTCCATTTTGCTAACCTCTGCGCCACCTCTGTTGGTACAACTACTGGAAAGTACTCCAAAGGTGAAGTACCAATCTTATGCGCAAAACATTTAAACTGCACGCAGATTCGCGGTGAAATTCTGGAGGTACATGGACGAAATGCAACGCCCCGTCTAGCCGTGTGAAATGGATGACAAGAACTTGACCAAGGTTACACAGTAGTGGGTGATGCTGATCTGCCATACACTCGAGAGCTTGCACCATGCGACCTCCAACTCTTTGGCAAGCTGTAACAACATCGGGCTGAAAGAGATTTTCCAACGCTGAGGAAACTCAGACAGTGATTGTTGGTTGTCTGCGTGACCAGCGATCACATTTCTATCGTCGAGGAATTTAACGATACGTAGAGTGTTCCGGCCGTCGTTTACAGAGATTTGGTTGACTATTTTGAACACTTGTGTTACGTATTGTCGTGACACAACCTATTTCTTGAAAGAGAGGTATCACATCCTTAGTTACATACGTCGAAGAAAGTATTTTCATGACTGAGAGTAGTCAATGGTGGTGAGCACCCCACTATTGGCAGGTGTTTAAAATCGTAGGTGTTGATACCAGAGCCAACAATCCAGTGACTCTACGGAATTAGGTAGCACTCGGACAACCCTACCTGCTGAGGTGGAGACAGGAGTTACATGGAGCGAGCGGTGCGGAAGAAAGAGATCCATGAAATCTAAGAGCGCAGAGTGTCAAAGATAATAAATGTATTTTAATTGTTAATTATCAAGTTGAATATCAGCTCGGTTACGTACGTAGTACAGAGGGGCAGTATACGAGTTGGTAGCTGTCCTTATTAATCACGTATGGAGTTGTAATCTCAAAGATAATTTAAAAAGGTGAACTGATTCTCACTTCTTATTTATGTGGTGGAGTGAATGAGGACGATAAGTTAATTTTCAGCAGCTTTATCTGCAGCCTTAAAGGGGCGTTGGGCGTTGGAGGAAGAAGGCACACGGACTCAGGGTACTGACTAGCTGGACCCTAATTAATTATACTTAATGACGACCGAATATTCAGTAAGCAACATTCATTGTATATAAAAGGAGTGTCCAGGTGGCAACTTACTAAGTATTTGGTGCATGAGGTGAAGTATAACAGGTAACCATGCAGGCAAAGCCAAACTGAAACACTTCAGTATCTGTGTCTCTTTGAAGTGTAAATATTTTGTTCATATGTGGGTCCACAGCCTTTAAGACTTTTATGAAAATAAATATTGACCATAATAGGCTGTACAGTCATTGTTTATTTTTTGTGCAATTGTCCGATTCGACTCCAGCATTCATTCATAATCAGTACGACTTGTGCGCTACGTGTTGTGTCATACAATCCAAAAAAACTCTTCGATATATTCATTCATATGCGCAATAACACATCTACATTGCAAATCTGAAATAGAAAACACCGTTGATGATGTATATTACTCCACCTATGAATGAACATGTGGAAAAGATTTTTCGATTTTATGCCACAACACGTAGGGCGTATAGCGTACTACTTATGAATAACTCCGGAAAAATGGCTTAGATTCGAAATCGGCCAGCCGCACAACAAATAAAGGATAACTATACAGCCTACATTCAACATTCAGAAAAGTTACTTCGCCTGCCATGATAATGTGTGACATAATTTTTGAAGCCTTTTGTGAAATTCATTGTCCCCCTGCTGGTTCTATTTTATTCTTGGTCGCTGAAGTAACTAAACGTTCAAGTGACTGAATACAGGGTTAGGTAATTCCCATTTAGAAGAAGGGCTATGACGTTTTAATACGCCTAGATAGCTGCAATTTTTACAAGGCGATCGCTTTTAAACTTTTAAGCGTTGCATGTGGCCGCCTTAAGACTGTAGGATACTTATCGCAGCAACTTGTCACAGTTCCCTAATTACCACTTGCCCTATACGGCACGTGTCGAGTAGACAACTGTTGCGAGGGACGCCGACAGCAGTATTCGTTCGTGAAAGTAGTGCCCAGATTGACGCTGTTTTCCTTGAATTCGAGAAGGCTTTCGATGCAGTTCCGGTCGGTCGTGAGATAAGCAAAAAACCAGTTCGGTGAATATCAGCCTGTAAGCGGGCTCGTGGCTAATACAATTCTACGTCGTTCTCAACAAGAGAAATTCGTCATAGTTGAAAGTAGTTGCAGGTATACGGTCAAAGCAGTGTTTTAGGACCATTACTGTTCACGACATCCAACTCCGTCGCTAACATACTTCCGTTTGGAGACGCTCGAATCCGAGGTAGTAGGTTCGAAACATAGTGGTGAATGAAATTTTTATCACCAGTATTTTGACAGCGAGGGTGTCGTGAGGTGAAGTCGTGTAACACTGCTCACCTTGATCCACAAGTCGAATAGAGAATATTAAGCAGTTCGCTCCCCGTGGTACTCTTCCAGAGAAGTTGCTACGTGCCGACATCAGGTTTCACTGTCTCCGTCCGTTCCTCATCATACAACACAGACAAGACACCAGAGTATATACGCTGCCATTGTAGCCACCCACACTTAACATATACACTTAAGACCCAACTCTCATACTCGACAAGAAAGGGCAGCTATTGTATGGCGGGGAACGAAACGGTTTCCGGTTAGGCGGCTTACCGGTACCTTGGAGTCAGCAAATCAATAATGAAACACGATACGTTCTTCCTTTAACGGTTCACGATGTAAAATCGTGACCTGTTTAGTTAGATGCCAGTTCAGTGGCGGGTAGCTTCGCCTTCCTCTATGGCAAGAAGGGTGACGTGTCGACGTATGAACTCTTCGATACATAAGAAGTGTTGTAGGGGCTATGATGTTCCACGGGCGATCAACCATTGTCTACAACATGAGGGTATAGTTGGCTGCAGGATCCAAGTAGGTGATGGCTGTTATCGCTGAAACAGCCGCTTTTCGGTTATATTTCTTTTCCGCACCGGTTTAACCTGGCTTTCAAAACAGCTCAAAATAACCGGTTTCTCAACTAACAGTTTTACGGCTTTTATTCCTATTATTTCCTATAATAAACGACGAAATCGAAGAAAGATGAGAAATTTTGATTCTCTCATTTTCGAGAATCTTAGAAAGAAAATATTAATTAAATACTCAAATAAAAGAATACTTACTCCTGTCCACCGTACGCTACATGTCTAAAAAATGGTTAGTGGTTGAATATTAAACCACCCTGCCACAGGCCGTGCATTATGAACAGATCCTCAATCGTGTTATAATACGCAATCGTCATTTCCGAATTGCTCTTCAATAGTGGCAGGCAAGAAGGTGCTTACAACATCAATGTCGGCCTATGTAGCGATAGTGCCACACAAAACAAGAGGTGCAAGCCTCCTGCATGAAAAACACGACCACACCATAACATTACCGCCTCCGAATTTTACTGTTGGCACTACAAACGCTGGCAGATGATTTTACCGGGCATTCGCCACACCCACACCCTGCCATCGGATTGACACTTTGTGTACCGTGATTCGTCACTCCACTGTTCAGTCTTCCAATGTTTACGCTCCTTGTACCAAGCGAGGCGTCGTTTGGCATTTACCGGCTTGATGTGTGGCTTATAAGCAGAAGCTCGACCATGAAACCCGAGTTTTCTGACCTACCGCCTAACTGCCATATTACTTGCAGTGGATCCTGATGCAGTTCTGAATTCTTGTGTGACGGCCTGGACAAATGTCTGCCAATGACACATTACGACCCTCTTCAACTGTTGGCAGTCTCTGTCAGTCAACAAACCAAGTCGGTCTGTACGCTTTTGTGCTGTACGTGTCCCTTCGCGTTTCCACTTCACTATCACATCGGAAACAGTGGATATAGGGATGTTTAGGAGTGTGGAAATCTCGCTTACAGACGTATGATACAAGTGACACCCAATCACCTGACCACATTTGAAGTCCGTGAGTTCCGCGGAGCGCCCCATTCTGCTTCTCACGATGTCTGATGACTACAGAGGTCGCAGATATGGAGGACCTGGAAGTAGGCGGCAACACAATGCACCTAACATGTAAAAACGTATGTTTTTGGGGGTGTCCGGATACTTTTGATCACATAGTGTACTTCTGATTCAGCTTAATGTATTCATCTGTTGGTCTCCCTCAACGAAATTTTGCTCCCCAGACCTCCTTCCAATACTAAACTGGGGATCTCTTGATATCCCAGAATATGTCCTATCAACAGAACCCTTCTTTGGTCAAGTTATGCCACAAATTTCTTGTCCTCCCTAATTCCATCCAGTACCTCCTCGGCAGTTACGTTATCTACCTACGCATCTAATCTTCAACATAGTCCTGTAGAACCACATTTATAAAGATTCTCTTCCGTTTTTGTCTAAATTGTTTATGATCCATATTTCACTTCCACACACGGCTATACTCGAGACAAATACCTTCGGAAAAGACTTCCTAAGTCTTAAATATATATTTGATGTTAACAAATTTCTCTTCTTCAGAAATGCTTTACTTGCCAATGTCAGTCTTCAGTTTATATCCTCTGTATTTCGGCCATCATCGGTTATTTTTCTGCCCAAATAGGAAATCTCATCTACAATCGGCGCTGACTTCGGTCGCGCAGCTTGAGGCTGTTGCCAATGGGCACCACTGTGGGGAGCCGGACTCGGGTATCACGGGGATGTCAACCTCATCCTGTCTGTCCCCAGATCGGTCTGCCGCTGTGGTTGCCCCGGTTGCTGCCCGCAGTGGGGCTGAGCCCTCGCCTGTGGTTGATTGGGAGGTCGTTCCAAGGCGTGGCAGGCAGCGAAAGGCGTCCCCGGAGGCTGATCAGAAAGCCTCCCCGGTGCGTCTGACAAACCGGTTTCAGGCACTGTCTCTGGCTGAGCCAGATGCAGCTGCCTGCCCTGTTTCAGAGGATCATTCTCAGCCTTCAAGGTCCGGGCAATCGCAGAGGGTGGGCTTATTGGTAGTTGGGAGCTCCAATGTTAGGCGCGTAATGGGGCCCCTTAGGGATATGGCGGCTAAGGAGGGGAAGAAATCCAGTGTGCACTCCGTGTGCATTCCGGGAGGAGTCATTCCTGATGTGGAAAGGGTCCTTCCGGATGCCATGAAGAGCACAGGGTGCAGCCAGCTGCAGGTGGTGGCACATGTCGGCACTAATGACGTGTGTCGCTTTGGATCTGAGGAAATTCTCTCTGGATTCCAGCGGCTATCTGATTTGGTGAAGGCTGCCGGTCTTGCTTACGAGATGAAGGCAGAGCTCACCATCTGCAGCATCGTTGACAGAACCGACTGCGGACCTTTGGTGCGGAGCCGGGTGGAGGGTCTGAATCAGAGGCTCAGACGGTTTTGCGACCGTATTGGCTGCAGATTCCTTGACTTGCGCCATAGGGTGGTGGGGTTTCGGGTTCCGCTGAATAGGTCAGGAGTTCACTACACTCAGCTGGCGAATACACGGGTAGCGAAGGCTGTGTGGCATGGATTGGGCGGTTTTTTAGGTTAGAAGGCCTCGGGAAAGTGCGGGATGGGCTGCAATGTCAAAGGGTGCTTGGCAATTACAGGACGTGCTTGGATCAAGGAACAGTCGGAATTATAGTTGTAAACTGTTGTAGTTGCGCTGGAAAAGTCCCTGAGCTTCAAGCGCTAATAGAAAGCACAGAAGCTGATATCGTTATAGGTACAGAAAGCTGGCTAAAGCCTGAAATAAGTTCTGCAGAAATTTTTACGAAGTCTCAGACGGTGTTCAGGAAAGATAGATTAGGCAGAATTGGTGGTGGAGTGTTGGTGTCTGTCAGTAGTGGTTTATCTTGTAGTGAAGTCGAAGTAGATACTCCGTGCGAATTGGTGTGGGTGGAGGTTATACTTAACAGCCGAATTAAGTTAATAATTGGCTCCTTCTACCGTCCCCCAGACTCCGATGATACAGTTGCGGAACAGTTCAGAGAAAGTTTGAGTCTCGTAACAAATAAATACCCCACTCATACGGTTATAGTTGGTGGGGACTTCAACCTACCCTCGGTATGTTGGCAAAAATACTTGTTCAAAACCGGTGGTAGGCAGAAAACGTCTTCCGAGATTGTCCTAAATGCATTGTCCGAAAATTATTTAGAGCAGTTAGTCCACGAACCCACGCGAATTGTAAATGGTTGCGAAAACACACTTGACCTCTTGGCCACAAACAATCCAGAGCTGATAGAGAGCATCATGACTGATACAGGGATTAGTGATCACAAGGTCATTGTAGCTAGGCTCAATACCATTTCATCCAAATCCATCAGAAACAAACGCAAAATAATTTTATTTAAAAAAGCGGATAAAGTGCCACTAGAAGCCTTCCTAAAAGACAATTTCCATTCCTTCCGAACTGACTATGCGAATGTAGACGAGATGTGGCTCAAATTCAAAGATATAGTAGCAACAGCAATTGAGATATTCATACCTCATAAATTGGTAAGAGATGGAACGGATCCCCCGTGGTACACAAAAAAGGTCCGAACGCTGTTGCAGAGGCAACGGAAAAAGCATGCGAAGTTCAGAAGAACGCGAAATCCTGAAGATGGGCTAAAATTTACAGACGCGCGAAATTTGGCACGTACTTCGATGCGAGATGCCTTTAATAGGTTCCACAACGAAACATTGTCTCGAAATTTGGTAGAAAAAAAATGGTTCAAATGGCTCTGAGCACTATGGGACTCAACTGCTGTGGTCATTAGTCCCCTAGAACTTAGAACTACTTAAACCTAACTATCCTAAGGACATCACACACATCCATGCCCGAGGCAGGATTCGAACCTGCGACCGTAGCAGTCGCACGGTTCCGGACTGCGCGCCTAGAACCGCGAGACCACCGCGGCCGGCTTTGGTAGAAAATCCGAAGAAATTCTGGTCGTATGTAAAGTACACAAGCGGCAAGACGCAGTCAATACCTTCGCTGCGCAGTGCCGATGGTACTGTTATCGACGACTGTGCCGCTAAAGCGGAGTTATTGAACGCAGTTTTCCGAAATTCCTTTACCAGGGAAGACGAATGGAATATTCCAGAATTTGAAACACGAACATCTGCTAGCATGAGTTTCTTAGAAGTAGATACCATAGGGGTTGCGAAGCAACTCAAATCGCTTGATACGGGCAAGTCTTCAGGTCCAGATTGTATACCGATTAGGTTCCTTTCAGATTACGCTGATACTATAGCTCCCTACTTAGCACTCATATACAACCGCTCGCTCACCGATAGATCTGTACCTACAGATTGGAAAATTGCGCAGGTCGCACCAGTGTTCAAGAAGGGTAGTAGGAGTAATCCATTTAACTACAGACCTATATCATTGACGTCGGTTTGCAGTAGGGTTTTGGAGCATATACTGTATTCAGACATTATGAATCACCTCGAAGGGAACGATCTATTGACACGTAATCAGCATGTCTTCAGAAAACATCGCTCTTGTGCAACGCAGCTAGCTCTTTATTCGCACGAAGTAATGGCCGCTATCGACAGGGGATCTCAAGTTGATTCCGTATTTCTAGATTTCCGGAAAGCTTTTGACACCGTTCCTCACAAGCGACTTCTAATCAAGCTGCGGAGCTATGGGGTATCGTCTCAGTTGTGCGACTGGATTCGTGATTTCCTGTCAGGAAGGTCGCAGTTCGTAGTAACAGACGGCAAATCATCGAGTAAAACTGAAGTGATATCAGGTGTTCCCCAGGGAAGCGTCCTGGGACCTCTACTGTTCCTGATCCATATAAATGACCTGGGTGACAATCTGAGCAGTTCTCTTAGGTTGTTCGCAGATGATGCTGTAATTTACCGTCTAGTAAGGTCGTCCGAAGACCAGTATCAGCTGCAAAGCGATTTAGAAAAGATTGCTGTATGGTGTGTCAGGTGGCAGTTGACGCTAAATAACGAAAAGTGTGAGATGATCCACATGAGTTCGAAAAGAAATCCGTTGGAATTCGATTACTCGATAAATAGTACAATTCTCAAGGCTGTCAATTCAACTAAGTACCTGGGTGTTAAAATTACGAACAACTTCAGTTGGAAGGACCACATAGATAATATTGTCGGGAAGGCGAGCCAAAGGTTGCGTTTCATTGGCAGGACACTTAGAAGATGCAACAAGTCCACTAAAGAGACAGCTTACACTACACTCGTTCGTCCTCTGTTAGAATATTGCTGCGCGGTGTGGGATCCTTACCAGGTGGGATTGACGGAGGACATCGAGAGGGTGCAAAGAAGGGCAGCTCGTTTTGTATTATCGCGTTATAGGGGAGAGAGTGTGGCAGATATGATACACGAGTTGGGATGGAAGTCATTACAGCATAGACGTTTTTCGTCGCGGCGAGATCTTTTTACGAAATTTCAGTCACCAACTTTCTCTTCCGAATGCGAAAATATTTTGTTGAGCCCAACCTACATAGGTAGGGATGATCATCAAAATAAAATAAGAGAAATCAGAGCTCGAACAGAAAGGTTTAGGTGTTAGTTTTTCCCGCTCGCTGTTCGGGAGTGGAATAGTAGAGAGATAGTATGATTGTGGTTCGATGAACCCTCTGCCAAGCACTTAAATGTGAATTGCAGAGTAGTCATGTAGATGTAGACTACTTTAAGTCTCTCGTTTCCTAGTCTAATTCCCTTAGCATTACCTGATTTAAATGGAGTACGTTCGATTATCCTTGTTTTCATTTTGTTGATGTAAATCTTATATGCCCCTTCTTAGACACTGTTCATTCTGTTCGATTGCACTTCCAAGTCCTTTGCTGTCTGCGATAGAATTACAATGTCGTCGGCAAACCTTAATTTTGTTTTGTTTTTTCTTCCTGAACTTTAATTCCAACACCCAATTTTCTTTGATTTCCTTTACTGATTAGTCAAAGTACAGACTGAATAACACTGGGGATAGGCTACAACCCTGTCTCATTCTTTTCTCAACCACTGCTTCCCTATTGTACCCTTCGACTCTTATAACTGCCCTCTGGTTTCTGTACAAGTTGTAAATAGCCTTTCGCTCCCCGTATTTTACCCCTGCTACCTTCAGAATTTCAAAAAAGGTATTCCAGTTAACACTATCAAAAACATTCTCTAAGACTATAAATGTTATAAATGTAGGTTTGCCCTCAGGGATTCCTACTAGGCCTTGTCTGTTTACCAATTTGTTTCTATGCTGCCCTCAATTTTTCATCTCTTAATGTTGTCCATTCATCGTCTATTGCATTCCTTTCCCCTGTTCTAGTCAACAGCTGCCTAATGCTCCCTCTGAAACTATCAATTACCGCTGGTTCTTTCAATTTACCCAGGTGGTATCACCTTACTTTACTACCTCTTTGCATATTTCTTGAGTTTTACTCTACAGTGAGAGTTCACATCTGCCCCTGGAAATGTCTTACAATTTAAAATCTCATTACAAAATCTCTCTTAACCAATATGTAATCAATCTTCCACGTACACAGTCAGTCCTCTTTTATGATTATTAAACAAGTGTTAGCGATGATTAAATTACGCTGTGTGCAAAATTCTACCAGGCTACTTTCCCTTTCATTCCTTTCCCTCAGTCCATATTCAACTTCTATTTTTCCTTCTCTTCCTTTTCCCATTATCGAATTACAATTCCCCAACACGATCAAATTTTCGCCTTCTTTAGCTATCTAAACAAGTTATCTCACAATACATGTTTTTAATATCTTCGTCATCTGCGGAGCTACCTGGCGCATAAACTTGTACTGCTGTGGTGAACGTGGGCCTCATGCCTGTCTTGGCTATAATAATGCATTCAGTATGCTGTTGTATTTTATGCGCATTCCTATATTATTCACTATTAAACCTACTCCAGCATTGCCCAAATTTGATTTTATATTTATATCCCCGTATTCACCCCACCAGAAGTCCTTTTCCTCCTGCCACCAAACTTCTTACTATATCTAACTTCAACCTATCTCTTTCTCTTTTTAAATTTTCTAATTTACCTGCTCGATTATGGGATCTAACATTCCACACTCCGATCAGTAGAATGCCAGTTTTGTTTCACCTGTTGACGACAGTCTCCTGAGTAGTCACTGTTCGCAGATCCAAGTGGAGGACTGTTTTACCTCCGGAATATTTTACCCAAGAGGAGGCCCTCATCATTTAACCGTACAATAGCTTTGATTGGCCTCGGAAAAATTAAAAGCAGATAAACGCATATTACGTAGACACAGGCAGCAGGTCAGCTACTTTCTATTTTTATTGTATACAATGAATGAATTTTGGTTAAGTTTATAAATTTATTAATGTTACATGATTTCCTTCCTTCTTATTTCACAGAAATGACAGACAAATCTTTAAGCTTTTAAAGCAGATGAAGCATTGTGTTACATTGCTACGTCGCTTCATAAAAGTGGTTGCAGACTATGGTTGGTGCCGTTCTACAATACAACGAATGCCTGGCAACTATAGCGAGAAACTAGCGTATAGACCAGGTGGGTCACCGCATGTACGCGCGTTTCTTAAGCCACGACACACGTCGACAGGGACATTATTGTCTCGGCAATGCTGCACCAATTCTATTGTCAAGTGTTGTTGCTCTTTTCTGTCGTCTTTGTTATTAAAATAGCACTATCACTTTTCTTACTTTCTATAATTTCGTAATACTTCAAGGCAATGCAAATTTAAAAATAAAAATTACTCCTTTCTTTTAAAAAAAATGTTTATTTAAATAGAAAATATTTTAGCACTGTTGCTATGGTTAACTGACAATTCGGATTTTAACTAGATTACTAGTAAAAAATAAAACACCTGTTATAATTGAGACCAACCAAATACCAAAAAATACCGATTATTCATAACTAAAACACCGATAACGGATTTAACCGGTCCGTTTCTCGCACCTCTAGGTCCACGGCGCACGTTAACCCATTGGACAGCGTTCATTATGCACTTAACAGCACTGAGGGCAGAAGATAAGGCAGAGGAAACAAGAACCCTCACGTCCATATAGAGTTTCTGTATCTATTCCCCTTCAGTTCGAACGTGTTGGGTGGAGCATTGTCTTGTCGAAGATTTAGGTCGCCCGTGAAGTGATGTAAGCAATCAAATGGACGAACATAACTGGACTGTAGGTGATGAATGTACACTAGAGAGAGAGAGAGTCGATAGCAGACGTATAGGGAACACGACTACATCCTGTGGAAATGTCGCACGCACGAGATGGTGGCAATTTGGACTGGCCGTCACATGTCGTTTTCGCCGCACTGGTATGCCCCTTCAGGCTGCATGTCTTGTGCAGCGATTCAGTCAGTCCAAGCAACCTTCATTCATTTTAGTAAGTCCTATTAAAAAGCTAGTGCATCCACGATAATCTTTGCGCATATGAAGTGCGGTGCGCGCGCGCGCGTAGGTGTGTGTGTGTGTGTGTGTGTGTGTGTGTGTGTGTGTGTGTGTGTGTGCGTGTGTGTGTGTGTGTGTGCGTATGATGCACAGACCAACGAGGAGATGTTTCTTGATTGTACAGTTGTGCGCTGGTTGTTGCAAGCCAACAAAGAAATGGCGAGAGACTTGCTTGTACTGCTTCGACGCAGTAAGCGTCCAACCTTTCTAACCTATATTTACACATATGTACATAGCCTGACAAATGGTTCAAATGGTTCAAATGGCTGTGAGCAGTACACGACTTAACTTCTGAGGTCATCAGTCGCCTAGAACTTAGAACTAATTAAACCTAACTAACCTAAGGACATCACACACATCCATGCCCGAGGCAGGATTCGAACCTGCGACCGTAGCGGTCGCTCGGGTCCAGACTATAGCGTCTAGAACCGCACGGCCACTCCGGCCGGCCATAGCCTGACAAGTGAAGCACCCAGAAGGTCAGGGTCGAACGAACTGAAACTTCATACGTAGAGAATGTCTGTGATGTTGTTTCAGTGATTACAAAATTGAGTCAAATTTACAAATAACTTGACATCGTGAGCCCACTTGTAAATGTGGCGCATTCTCTCTGGCCTGGATGCATACACTGATTCAGTTGGATGCGGTATCATAAGGCCCAATCTATCCTTTCCTGAGGGAATCTCTGCTGGAACTATTGTAACTGGTCCTTGATACTGGCACAGGGACGAATTTGACATCTGAGCTGGTCCCACAGATTTTCTACCGACGACAGATCTGGAAACGTTGCTGACCATGGGATTGCCTCCGTATTACGTAGACAGTTCATAGAGATACGTGTCACGTGTGAACGAGCATTGTCCTGTTGAAAAATGGCAGCACGTTATTGTAGCATGAGAGGTAACACGTGAGGACGCAGGATCTCCGTGACGGACCATTGTGCAGTCAGACTTCCCTCAATCAGTAAAAGTTGTGATTTGAAGTGCTAGCCGTCAAGTCAGGTGCAGCACAAATGTGCATCATTAAAACACTGAGAGAATGCGACCACTCTACAGGTCGCCGCCACACACAATAGTCATCCGTGGTGGCGCAGAACCGTGACAGTGCAACGCCATTCATCAGCAGTCCTCACTTCCTGGTCACAGTACCACGCCAAAAGCAGTTGTTTCTATATAGTGTTAAAAGCAGCCTATCCGTGACACAATAATTCTCTAGGGCGGCTACCGCTTGAGTCTGACCAATGTAGGATAGAGATCTATTACCTGTTATTGGATGGCAAGCGCACATGTGAACGAGTTGAGGTGGGCTTGTTGCACAATACGGGAGCCTCCCTTGTAGTGGTTAGACATGGTCGACCGAAACCTTCACGATGAATCTGCCTGCCCTCGCGTTCCCACGCATCCAACACTGGACCACTGTCACATCTGAATGCCCCAAAAATGTGGACATTCGTCGATTCTGTCAGTCAGCCAAATGGAGACCACAATGCCATCACATTTAAACTCTGTCAGGTGCTGATAACGCTGTCTCATACGAGTATGTGACATCTCCATGTCTTTCGCAGTGATCACTCAACATCTGCGCGGTACACGCCTGTTACATACCCTGCCAGGCCTAGTAATAACATTAGGCACACTCAACAGTAATGAGCTCCGGTGGTAGTTTCACCTGCGAGAAAATCAACTCTTGCCTGATTGTTCAGCCAGAACATTATGAGCACCGGCCTTCTGTCGATATAAACCTGTCGAGGTGATAGCAGCACCAACTAGCGAGGAATGACTGCCATTCAAACGTACACGTGGTGGTGCATGTAAAGTCAGTGGGCGTGCTGTCATTTGTAGAATGGGGAAGGAGCACCATCTACCTGAGTTTTACCGAGAGCATATTGTGATTGCCTGGAGGCTCGGCACGAGCATTGCGGAAACTGTAAGACCTGTCGAGTGTTCGAGGAGTGCTGTGGTGTCTTCAACACGTGGCGAAACCAAGATGAAACCACGTCCATACATCGTGGGGTTGGGCGGCCAAACCTTATTACAGATGTCAGACGTCGTAGACTGGTAAAACAGGAGAGGTGGCGGACTGTGCCTCAAGTAACATCATACTTTAATGCTGGACAGAGTACAAGTGTGTCTAAACACACAGTACACCGAACACTCACAACGATGGGCCTCCACAGCCGACTAGTCTTGCATGTCCGAATGTTAATACCGCGTCTTCGGCAACTACGATTGAAATGGGAACGAGACAATCGGCGAGGGACACTAGCACACTGGTAGAGAATTGATTGATATGTTGAATCCCGATGCCTTCTTCATCACGCTAACGGCAGGGCACGAATCCGTCATCTTCGAGGGGAACAGCTCCTTGACACCTGCACTGCAGGATGGAGACAAGCTGGTGGTGCCTCCATTACGCTCTGGGGAACAGCTACGTGGACATCCATGGGTCCAGTGGAGCTCGTGCAAAGCTCCATGACGGCAAAGGACTATCGTTCCCTGGTTGCAGACCACGTACACCCCTTCATGACGATCATTTGCAGCATTTTTCAACAAGGTAATGCGCCATGTCATAAGGCCGGGAATGTGATTTGGTGGTTCGAGGAACACAGTATCGAGTTCCAGTTGATGTGCTGGCCCCCCAAGTCACCGGATCTGAAGCCGATCGAACATAACTGGAATGTGTTTGGACGTGGCGTCAGGGCTCATCGCCGCCCTCCTTGGGATTTACGGGAATTAGGTGGCTTGTGTGTGCAGAAGCGGTGACAACTCCCTCCAGCGACCTAGGAAGGCCTCATTACTTCCATGCTGCGACGCGTCGCCGCTGTTGTACGTGTCATAGGTGGACATACCGGTTATGAGGAAGGTGGTCATAATATTCTGGTTGGTCGGTGTAGTCACCAATGGTGTGTACGTATACGAAGTTACACACCATAGAGCAAGTGTTCTGCGTATTTCACTTTTTTATGAAGGAGTAGGTATCTATCAACTATTATATTTTGTTACAACCACATGCGTGTTTATATTTGCATTGCAGAACTTCTCGTCTGCCTCAATGCATCATCCTCAACCCCCCCCCCCCTGGGTTTCAGATATCTAGTTTAATCCACAACGGTATCTTAGATTTTCTTAATTCTTCTTCATACTACACTCCCGGAAATGGAAAAAAGAACACATTGACACCGGTGTGTCAGACCCACCATACTTGCTCCGGACACTCCGAGAGGGCTGTACAAGCAATGATCACACGCACGGCACAGCGGACACACCAGGAACCGCGGTGTTGGCCGTCGAATGGCGCTAGCTGCGCAGCATTTGTGCACTGCCGCCGTCAGTGTCAGCCAGTTTGCCGTGGCATACTGAGCTCCATCGCAGTCTTTAACACTGGTAGCATGCCGCGACAGCGTGGACGTGAACCGTATGTGCAGTTGACGGACTTTGAGCGAGGGCGTATAGTCGCCAGTGGTCGGTGGAAGGTGCACGTGCCCGTCGACCTGGGACCGGACCGCAGCGACGCACGGATGCACGCCAAGACCGTAGGATCCTACGCAGTGCCGTAGGGGACCGCACCGCCACTTCCCAGCAAATTAGAGACACTGTTGCTCCTGGGGTATCGGCGAGGACCATTCGCAACCGTCTCCATGAAGCTGGGCTACGGTCCCGCACACCGTTAGGCCGTCTTCCGCTCACGCCCCAACATCGTGCAGCCCGCCTCCAGTGGTGTCGCGACAGGCGTGAATTGAGGGACGAATGGAGACGTGTCGTCTTCAGCGATGAGAGTCGCTTCTGCCTTGGTGCCAATGCTGGTCGTATGCGTGTTTGGCGCCGTGCAGGTGAGCGCCACAATCAGGACTGCATACGACCGAGGCACACAGGGCCAACACCCAGCATCATGGTGTGGGGAGCGATCTCCTACACTGGCCGTACACCTCTGGTGATCGTCGAGGGGACACTGAATAGTGCACGGTACATCCAAACCGTCATCGAACCCATCGTTCTACCATTCCTAGACCAGCATGGGAACTTGCTGTTCCAACAGGACAATGCACGTCCGCATGTATCCCATGTCACCCAACGTGCTCTAGAAGGTGTAAGTCAACTACCCTGGCCAGCAAGATCTCCGGATCTGTCCCCCATTGAGCATGTTTGGGACTGGATGAAGCGTCGTCTCACGCGGTCTGCACGTCCAGCACGAACGCTGGTCCAACTGAGGCGCCAGGTGGAAATGGCATGGCAAGCCGTTCCACAGGACTACATCCAGCATCTCTACGATCGTCTCCATGGGAGAATTGCAGCCTGCATTGCTGCGAAGGTGGATATACACTGTACTAGTGCCGACATTGTGCATGCTCTGTTGCCTGTGTCTATGTGCCTGTGGTTCTGTCAGTGTGATCATGTGATGTATCTGACCCCAGGAATGTGTCAATAAAGTTTCCCCTTCCTGGGACAATGAATTCACGGTGTTCTTATTTCAATTTCCAGGAGTGTATATTACTAAGTACAAATTCGAAATTTGTTCTCCATTGGCTTTAAATTTTCTTAATCCAGAATGATATGCGCCTACCATCACTTTATTTTGCATTTGTATATTTATTATTCAGGTTGTAAATATAAACACTGGTTAGCTATCAGATTGCGAGGGTACCGCGTTAGATACCGGTAATGGCAGATGATGTAAATTAGGTCGCGCTCGGCGGGAAACCGTCCGGAAGTGAAGCATAAACTGTGGAGACTGATGCTGAGTTCGAGTTCATTTTCCGATACATCGTAAAGCCCGCGAATCAGGGTCACGCTTCGGAAGCCCGAGGGATCATAAATGCAGCCAACCGGGAAGTTGGCAATTTGCCGACGGTCGGAAACTATTGCGCTGTGTGACCTAGAAATAGATCAGTGCTGCTAGAACTGCAGTGAAAGTCTCTCCTGGCCGGACATCCGCTGGCGTGACACGCTGCGGAAGTGACGAGAAACTATTGCAGGTAGGCTCAAGTGTGAGGCTAGTTTATGGGCAGCTTTTCGACGTAGTGAAGGCGCCGTTGAACTGTCTGTTGAACAAAAGTTCCTCTTCACCCAGTCTGATAAATCACTCTCAGTCCAATGAGTAATTTTTCGAACGCAAAGAATAGGAACAAGCATCTATTTTTATGACATACACGAACCAAAAGTAATAACACTAAGCCCAGTGAAAGTTACCTCTTATGGTTCTACAACGGTGTTTTAGCACTTTCGAGACGGAAGCCGAGTCTCAAGGCATGACGTTGTAATTTATTACGTCTTCACTACAACCTCTGGTCGTACGAAATTCTGCTGATTGTATCGACATGTACCACCGAATGTACCTACGAGACTATATCATTGCACGACAAACAGTTCAGGAGCACTGCCTGGGTGCATCTCCGGCCCTTGTCGACAGTGCCAAAAGCACGTCTGATACGTTCTGGTTTATTAAATAAAACAGTTAGTCAACTCTTCATCTACTGTTTGAGATATCGATCGCACTATTCATGATTAGAACATAAAAAAATTGAAAAGCTACTTAGTTAATTAGTTAGTTTCATGTTCCATGGATCATTTGCAAGATAATTCGTAATGATGATGAATAAGTCTTTTACATACACATCGCAATTTAGTTTTTAAATATTGCTACATGCTGAACATTCAATTTGTTTCTTATATCTACAGATGTGAGCACGTCCTACCCACCATCTTTAACTTATTACAGTAATACAAATTGTTCTACAGAACAGAAGGAATTGATTTAGTCTGTTTTCAGATTTTGCTTTGCTATCTGTCAAACATTTTATATCCATAGCACTGTGCAGCCCTTTTTGTGCTAAAGACAATTTTGGTGCCATATTTCCTTCTGGTATTATAATTATCCACACCACTGTTCCTTTTGAACTACAGTGTATTATTTACAACAAACTTCATGAGGAAATAAACATACTGTGAAGAAGCAGATGTCTATAACATGATCGTGGGTCTGCATTACTTTTTACTTTTACAGAACACTGCTGTTCGCGTTGGTCGAGATCCAATGACTGTTAGCAGAATATGGAATCGGTGGGTTCAGGAGGGTAATGCGGAACGCCGTGCTGGATCCCAACGGCCTCGTATCACTAGCTGTTGAGATGACAGGCATTTATCCGCATGGCTGTAACGGATCGTGCAGCCACGTCTCGATCCCTGAGTCAACACATGCAGACGTTTGCAAGACAACAACCATCTGCACGAACAGTTCGACGACGTTTGCAGCAGCATGGACTGTCAGCTGGGAGACTTTGTCTGCGGTTACCCTTGATGCTGCATCACAGACAGAAGCGCCTGCGATGGTGTACTCAACGACGAACCTGGGTACACGAATGGAAAAACGTCATTTTTTCGGATGAATCCAGGTTCTGTTTACAGCATCATGACGGTCGCATCCGTGTTTGGCGACATCGCGGTAAACGCACATTGGAAGCGTGTATTCGTCATCGCCATACTGGCGTATCACCCGGCGTGATGGTATGGGGTGCCATTGGTTACACATCTCGGTCACCTCTTATTTACATTGACGGCACTCTGAACAGTGGACGTTACATTTCAGATGTGTTACGACCAGTGGCTCTACTCTTCATTCGATCCCTGCGGAATCCTACATTTCAGCAGGATAATGCACGACCGCAAGTTGCAGGTCATGTACGGGCCTTTCTGGATACAGATCTCTCAGCAATTGAAAATGTCTGGTCAATGGTGGCCGAGCAACTGGCTCGTCACAATACGCTAGTCACTACTCTTGTTGAACTGTGGTATCGTGTTGAAGCTGCATGGGCAGTAAACAGTGTTCTTAAAAGTATCGTTGACTGGCGTTCTAGGGTTGATCTCACACGCAATTTTAAAAAGACACAATACATTCAGTTCGGCATACTTCAGGGTATTACACGAATAACATGTGTAACACTGTACACGTCATCCAAGCTATGTTTGACTCAATGCCCAGGCGTATCAAGGACGTTATTACGGCCAGAGGTGGTTGTTCTAGGTACTAATTTCTCAGGATCATTGCACCCAAATTGCGTGAAATTGTAATCATATGTCATTTATAGTATAATATATTTGTCCAATGAATACCCGTTTATCAAATGCATTTCTTCTTGGTGTAGCAATTTTAGTGGCCAGTAGTGTATTTTGAAGTTTCCACCATGTGTTACACATGTTATTCGTGTAATACCCTGAGGTATGCCGAACTGAATGTATTGTGTCTTTTTAAATTGCGTGTGAGATCAATCCTAGAATGCCAATCAACGATACTTTTAAGAACACTGTTTACCATCTCTTCTGTCTCTGTGAGTATCCTTGGATCAATTACAGGACTAGTGTCATCTGAAAAAAGAAATAATTATGTTTGTTGTATATTAGATCGAAGATCGTTTACGTATATTAGAAATAATAGTGGATCTACGTTTGAGCCCTAGGGAACTTATTGCATGGTTTCTGCCCAGTAAGAATAATGTCGCAAGACTATACTAGTTGAATTACTAAGTACAACGTTCTGCATCATTTTGGCTAAATACGATTTTATCCGCTAGTTGGCAGTACGGCCAGTCCCGTGAAACTTCAATTTATCTAGGAGAATACTGTGATTCACACAGTCAAATACCAGCTGGCGCTATTTTATTATTAATGCTTATAGGATTTAGTGACTGAACATATTAATAGCATTCTCAATGGAACAATTCTTCTGAAATCCAAACTGCTATTTGCTGAGGTCATTATTGTTGCCCAGGTGAGATACTATAGTGCAACAAGTTTAAAAAAAATAGGTAATGATGTCACAGTGACATAGTCTAAACAATTGTTGAGCAATGTTAGGAAAGACGCATCGTTTGAAGTACTCGGACCTATGATCTACACGAATCAAATTACGAGGATTGGAAATTCGTTTCCGTTTCCTACTAACCTTTCTTCATTTTTTCACGTAATCGTCTATCAGTTCTGAGCACTTTTCGTAACGTTGCACTAGCCTCTTCAAACTCTTCACCAGGTAGCTGAACCTGTTACCAATGGTTTGACCATCTTGAGTCTCTCAACCGCTGTTTGCGGAGGAAGAAAACCCTTTCCAATCAGGCAGCTGAAACTATGTTTTGGCATCTCCCAGGCAAATACGTCATACGACTGTCTGTTTCAAGAAATCCAAACAACCATTGTTTCAACTGGAAGACGAGGTAATCATGGTTGATTGCAAGGTTAGTACGGTAGTGACGGCGATCGAAAATTCCCAGACGAGACACTTAGTCTTATTCTTGGAAGAGGCGTGCGGACGTACGAATACGCTGTTGTGGAGTTTTCCACGCCCTCGATGTATTTGGAGAGCGTTTCGCAGTACATGCTGGTTGTGAGTGTTCATCCACTTCCTCGAAATCAACCAGAAGAGCCCGCTTTCCCTGCTATAAAACGGTATCTTTCTTTGTCCTAAGTCTAAAGAGAGTTTTCTCGTATTTTGCGAATTAGAATGACAACGCTGCAGACGCTGCA
Source organism: Schistocerca gregaria (assembly GCF_023897955.1). Classification (NCBI taxonomy): domain Eukaryota; kingdom Metazoa; phylum Arthropoda; class Insecta; order Orthoptera; family Acrididae; genus Schistocerca; species Schistocerca gregaria. Next base: position 356,939,889 of record NC_064927.1, on the reverse strand, counting down.
GCGACTGTTGTTTTGATTTTGTGTTGCTGTAGGATATATGTGTTTCATCGCCAATAACATGGCTGAAACAATTTCCATTTTGTCAACACCGGTGAAACAGCCCTTTCCACTCGACGTTGTTTGATTTCTACGCTGATCAACGAGAATTTTAGGTACCCACCGTGCACAGAGTTGGCGTTATCCGAGCATTTTCCGTGACAATCGTATAAATAGTGATGTGTCCAACATTATCTGGCGGATGAGTTCACAGTTTCGGCTCCACTTTTTGCACGATTTCATATGTCTGGATACAGGGTCTGACGACCCTCTTCTACATCTATCTACATCTACATCACTCCACAAGCCACCTGACGGTGTGCGGCGGAGGGTAATTTGAGTACTCTATCGGTTCTCCCTTCTATTCCAGTCTCGTATTGTTCGTGGGAAGAAAGATTGTCGGTATGTCTCTGTGTGGGCTCTAACCTCTCTGACTTTATCCTCATGGTCTCTTCGCGATATATACGTAAGAGGGAGCAATATGCTGCTTGACTCCTCCGTGAAGGTATGTTCTCTAAAATTCAACAAAAGGCCGTACCGAGTTACTGAGCGTCTGTCTTGCAGAGTCTTCCACTGGAGTTTATCATTTCCGTAAAGATTTCGCGATTACTAAATGATCCTGGAACGAAGCGCGCTGCTCTCCGTTGGATCGTCTCTATCTCTTCTATCAAACCTATATGATACGGACCCCTCACCGGTGAGCAGTGTTCAAGCAGTGGGCGAACAAGTGTACTGTAACTTACTTTCTTGTTTTCAGTTTGCATTTCTTAAGATTCTTCCAATGAATCTCAGTCTGGCATCTGCTTCACCGATGATTAATTTTATATGGACATTCGATTTTAAACCACTCCCAATGCCTACTCCCAGATAATTTATGGAATTAACTGCTTCCAGTTATTGACCTGCTATATTGTAGCTACATGATAAAAATCTTTCTTTCTATGTATCCGCAGTACATTACACTTGTCTACATTGAGATTCAATTGCCTTTCCCTGCGCCATGCGCCAAATTGTGCAGATTCTCCTGCATTTCATACAATTTTCCACTGTTACAACATCTCGATATACTACAGCATCATCCGCAAAAAGCCTCAGTGAACTTCCGATGTTATTCACAAGGTCATTTATGTATATTGTGAATAGCAACGGTCCTACGGCAGTCCCCTGCTGCACACCTGAAATCACGCTTACTTCGGAAGACTTCTCTCCATTGAGAATGACATGTTCCGTTCTGTTATCTAGGAACTCTTAAATCCAATCACACAATTGGTCTGATAATCCATATGCTGTTACTTTGTTCATTAAACGACTGTGGGGAACTGTATCAAACGCCTTGCGGAACTCAAGAAAAACGGCATCTACCTGGGAACCCGTGTTTATGGCCCTCTGAGTCACGTGGACGAATAGCGCGAGCTGGGTTCACACGATCGTCTTTTTCGAAACCCATGCTGATTGCTACAGAGTAGATTTCTAGTCTCCAGAAAAGTCATTATACTCGAACATAATACGTGTTCCAAAATTCTACAACTGATCGACGTTAGAGATATAGGTCTATAGTTCTGCACATCTGTTCGACGTCCCTTCTTGAAAACGGGGATGACCTGTGCCCTTTTCCAATTCTTTGGAACGATACGCTCCTCTAGAGACCTACGATACATCGGTGCAAGAAGGCGGACAAGTTCCTTCGCGTACTCTGTGTAAAATCGAATTGGTATCCCATCAGGTCCAGCGGCCTTTCCTCTTCTGAGCGAGTTTAATTGTTTTTCTATCCCTCTGTCATCTATTTCGATGTCTACCATTTTGTCATCTGTGCAACAATCTAGAGAAGGAAATACAGTGCAGACTTCCTCTACGAAACAGCTTTGGAAAAAGACATTTAGTATTTCGGCCTTTAGTCTGTCATCCTCTGTTTCAGTACTATTTTGGTAACAGAGTGTGTGGACATGTTTTGATCCACCTACCGCTTTGACATAAGACCAACATTTTTAGGATTTTCTGCCAAGTCAGTACATAGAACTTTACTTTCGAATTCATTGAACGTCTCTCACATAGCCCTCCTCACAGTACATAGCACTTCGTGTAATTTTTGTTTGTCTGCAAGGCATTTGCTATGTTTATGTTCCCTTTGCTTCCGCAGCAGTTTTCTAACTCGGTTGTTGTACGACGGTGGCTCTTTTCTATCTCATACGATCTTGCTTGGAACATACTCATCTAATGCATATTGTACGATGGTTTTGAACTTTGTCCACTGGTCCTCAGCACTATGTGTACATGAGACAAAACTTTTGTGTTGGCCGTCAAGTATTCTGAAATCTGCTTTTTGTCACTTTTGCTAAACAGAAAAATCTTCCTATCTTTTTTAATATTTCTATTTACGGCTGAAGTCATCGATGATGTAACCGCTTTATGATCGCTGATTCCCTATTGTGCGTTAACTGTTTCAAATATTTCGGGTCTGTTTGTCACCAGGTCTAATATGTTATCGCCACGAGTCGGTTCTCTGTTTAACTGCTCAAGGTAGTTTTCAGATAATGCACTTAAAAATTTCACTGCATCCTTTGTCCCTGTCACCCGTTATAAACGTTTGAGTCTTCCAGTCTATATCTGGCAAATTAAGATCTCCACCCAGAACTATAACATAGTCGGGAAGTCTACTCGAAATATTTTCCAAATTTTCCTTCAGGTGCTCTGCCACTACAGCTGCTCAGCCAGGGGGCCTATAGAGACATCCTATTACTATGTTTGAGCCTGCTTTAAACATGACATTCACCCTAATTATTTCACATTTCAGATCTCCGTCAATTTCCTTCAATACTATTGCACTTTTTATCGCTATTAACACGCCTTCCCCTCCATTGTCCAGCCTGTCTCTGTGGTTGTGGTCTTCAGTCCTGAGACTGGTTTGATGCAACTCTCCAGCTACTCTATCCTGTGCAAGCTTCTTCATTTCCCAGTATCTACTGCAACCTACATCCTTCTGAATCTGCTTAGTGTAGTCATCTCTTGGTCTCCCTCTACGATTTTACCCTCCACGCTGCACTCCAATACGAAATTGGTGATCCCTTGATGTCTCAGAACATGTCCTACCAACCGATCCCTTCTTCTGGTCAAGTTGTGCCACAAACTTCTCTTCTCCCCAATCCGATTCAATACTTCTTCATTAGTTATGTCATCTACCCATCTAATCTTCAGCATTCTTCTGTAGCACCACATTTCGAAAGCTTCTATTCTCTTCTTGTCCAAACTACACTCCTGGAAATTGAAATAAGAACACCGTGAATTCATTGTCCCAGGAAGGGGAAACTTTATTGACACATTCCTGGGGTCAGATACATCACATGATCACACTGACAGAACCACAGGCACATAGACACAGGCAACAGAGCATGCACAATGTCGGCACTAGTACAGTGTATATCCACCTTTCGCAGCAATGCAGGCTGCTATTCTCCCATGGAGACGATCGTAGAGATGCTGGATGTAGTCCTGTGGAACGGCTTGCCATGCCATTTCCACCTGGCGCCTCAGTTGGACCAGCGTTCGTGCTGGACGTGCAGGGGGACCCTACATTTCTGCACCCGATAGCGTAGGTCGAGAAATTTGCACCCCAGATCTCCACAGAATCGTCTGAGCCTCTGGTTTAAGACTTCCACTTGGCTCCAAACCAGAGAACAGCTATCGGATCTGGGAACGATACTACAAATAGTTAGCTCAGATTACAGCCCGCGAGCGAGGCTTACCGCCTTCACCAACTCCACCAACCGCCTGTATGAACTGAGAATGACCTCTGAACCCAGACGGCAGGAGTCATTGGTGCCGACATGAGCAACAATTTGCAGTCGGGTGCACCCAGTGCTCTCTATCAGCGCCGGCAGGGCCTCCTCCACATCTCGGATAAGACCCCCGGCAAGCAGACAGAGTGAAAACTGGCCTTCCTCCCCGACCTTTCCGCTATTTCTCTAAGGGGTTCCATCACCCGAATAACATTGGAGCTCCCAATCACTAATAAACCCCTCCCCCCCACCGTGTGCCTGCTCAGACCTTGCTGAAGGAGCGGCCACATGTCCACTCACAGGCAGAGCGGGGGATGCCACACGGCCAGCCTCCATATTGACCCTCCGCCTCGTGCGCCGCGAACGCCGCTGAACTTGCCACTCCCCTTGGAGAGAGGGTGGCCCAACCGCGCTAGAGGCACGTCTGAAATGTAACGTCCACTGTTCAAAGTGCCGTCAATGCGAACAAGAGGAGACAGAGACGTGTAACGAATGACATCCCATACCATCATGCCGGGTGATGCGCCAGTATGGCAATGACAAATACACGCTTCCAATGTGCGTTCACCGCGATGTCGCCAAACACGGATGCGACCATCATGATGCTATAAACAGAACCTGGATTCATGAGAAAAAATGACTTTTTGCCATTCGTGCACCCAGGTTCGTCGTTGAGTACACCATCGCAGGCGCTCCTGTCTGTGATGCAGTGTCAAGGGTAACCGCAGCCGAGGTCTCACAACTCATAGTCCATCTGCGTCGTCGAACTGTTCGTGCAGATGGTTGTTGTCTTGCAAACGTCCCCATCTGTTGCCTCAGCGATCTAGACGTGGCTGCACGATCCGTTACAGCCATGCCGATAAATACCTGTCATCTCGACTGCTAGTGATACGTGGCCGTTGGGATCCAGCACGGCGTTCCGTATTACTCTCTTGAACCCACTGATTCCATATTGTGCTAACAGTCATCTCGACCAACCCGAGCACCAATGTCGCGATACGATAAACTGCAATCACGATAGGCTACAATCCGACCTTTATCAAAGTCGGAAACGTGATGGTACGCTTTTTTCCTCCTTACACAAGGCATCACAACAACGTTTCACCAGGCAACGCCGGTCAACTGCTGTTTGTGTATGAGAAAGCGGTTGGAAACTTTCCTCACTTTCAGCACGTTGTAAGTGTCGCCACTGGCGCCAGCCTTGTGTGAATGCTCTGAAAAGCTAATTATTTAGATATCACAGCATCTTCTTCCTGTCGGTTACATTTCGCGTCTGTAGCACGTCATCTTCGTATTGTAGCAATTTTAATTGTCGGAAGTGTTCATCCAACTCAAGATTCTAATCTTGCGTCGGACAGAATACTATCTTTAGTTTCAGAAACCAGCAAACAGATTCAAAATGTGCTGAAGGTCCTATTAATATATATATAACGAAACGAACATGTAATTTAAACACACACACACAGACACACACACACAGACATACACACACACACACACACACACACACACACACACACACACACACACACACACACACACACACACATACACACAGGTAATTATCCGAATAGGACGGAAACTGGAGATGCGATGTACATACACAGACAAACAAATGATGACAATTTCAGAAACATTGGCTGATTTATTCAAGAGAAAGAGCTTCACAAACTAAGCTGGTCAATAAGATGTAGGTTCTCCTGTGGCCCTTAGGCAAACAGTTACTCGGCTCGGTATTGGGTATAGTTGTAGGATGTTCTCCTGAGGGACATCCTGTCAAATTCTGCCAATTGGCGCCTTACATCTTCTAAATCCCAATATGGTTGAGCGCCCATCTCGTAATGCTCCAAAAAACGTTCTAGACTGGGGAGAGATGGGGCGACATTGCTCGTTAAGGTAGGGTTTGGCAAGCACAAAGACAAGCAGTAATAAGTTTCACTGTGTGCAGAAGGGCCTTAGCTTGCTGAAATGTAAGCCGAGGATGGCTACCCATGAAGGGCAACAAAACGGGTCGTAGAATGTCATCGACGTGCCCTGTGCTGCAAAGGTGTCGCGGATGACAAACAAAGGGGTACTGTTACGAAATAAAATGGTATTCCACACCATCACTGATGGTTAGAATAGATAATTAATCGAAACCCTCAGCTGCCAACAGGTGTTGTTGATATACTTCAATGGGGACAGCTGAAAATGTTTGCCCCAATCGGGACTCGAACCCAGGATCTCCTGCTTACAGGACAGACACTCTATTCATCTGAGCCACCGAGGACAGAGAGGATAGCTCGAATGCAGGGACTTATCCCTTGCTTGCTTCCCGTGAAACCCACATTCCCAACTGTGCACAACCTACATTCGAAATGTTCCTAAAAGATATTTGCCCATTTACTCAGGACTCGCACCGACTGAGGTGACGATTCCCGTAAAAGTTCGGGCAAAGTGTGCGAATTCGCACAGAATAAGGTCAATGGCCGGGTAGCCGTTAACTATATGAAGATAATAACTGTTTTGGAAGCACATCTACATCTACATCCATACTCCGCAAGCCACCTGACGGTCTGTGGCGGAGGGTACCCTGAGTACCTCTATCGGTTATCCCTACTATTCCAGTCTCGTATTGTACGTGGAAAGAAGGATTGTCGGTAAGCTTCTGTGTGGGCTCTAATCTCTCTGGTTTTATCCTCATGGTCTCTCCGCCAGATATACGTAGGAGGGAGCAATATACTGCTTGACTCTTCGGTGAAGGTATGTTCTTGAAAGTTTAACAAAAGCCGGTACCGAGCTACTGAGCGTCTCTCCTGCAGAGTCTTCCACTGGAGTTTATCTATCATCTCCGTAACGCTTTGGCGATTACTAAATGATCCTGTAACGAAGCGCGCTGCTCTCCGTTGGATCTTCTCTATCTCTTCTATCAACCCTATCTGGTGCGGATCCCACACTGCTGAGCAGTATTCAAGCAGTGGGCGAACGAGCGTACTGTAACATACTTCCTTTGTTGTCGGATTGCAATTCCTTAGGATTCTTCCAATGAATTTCAATCTGGCATCTGCTTTACCGACGATCAACTTTATATGATCATTCCATTTTAAATCACTCCTAATGCGTACTCCCAGATAATTTATGGAATTAACTGCTTCCAGTTGCTGACCTGCTATTTTGTAGCTAAATGATAAGGGACCTATCTTTCTATGTATTCGCATGACATTACACTTGTCTACATTGAGATTCAATTGCCATTCCGTGCACCATGCGTCAATTCGCTGCAGATCCTCCTGAATTTCAGTACAATTTTCCATTGTTACAAACAATCGATATACCACAGCATTATCCGCAAAAAGCCTCAGTGAACTTTCGATGTTATCCACAAGGTCATATATGTATATTGTGAATAGCAACGGTCCTATGACACTCCCCCGCGGCACACCTGAAATCACTCTTACTTCGGAAGACTTCTCTCCATTGAGAATGACATGCTGCGTTCTGTTATCTAGGAACTCCTCAATCCAATCACACAATTGATCTGATAGTCCGTATGCTCTTACTTTGTTCATTAAACGACTGTGGGGAACTGTGTCAAACGCCTTGCGGAAGTCAAGAATCACGGCATCTACCTGTGAACCCGTGTCTAAGGCCCTCTGAGTCTCGTGGACGAATAGCGCGAGCTGGGTTTCACACGACCGTCTTTTTCGAAACCCATGCTGATTCCTACAGAGAGGACAGATACCAATGATGACCATGCAGTTTGTCTAGAAAGAGAATCGTCACCTTAGTTGGCGCGAGTAATGAGTGATTGGGTAAATATCCTTTAGGAACCTTTCGAATGTAGGTTGTGATCAGTTGGGAATGTGAGTTTCACGGGAAGCATGCAAGGGATAAGTCCCTGCAGTCGCGCTATCCTCTGTGCGCTCGGTGGCTCAACTGGATAAAGCGTCTGCCATATAAGCAGGAGATGCCGGGCTCGAGTCCCGGTCAGGGCACACATTTTCATCTGTCCCCATTGAGGTATATCAAAAACACCCGTTGGCAGCTGAGGGTTTCGATTAATTACATATTCTTTCTAGCGAAAGTACATGGTCATCATTGGTATCTGTGCTTTCAGTACAGTTACTATCTTCATATCACTGCTGGTTATCCGGCAGTTTGTCGGATGATACTCAGCTTGGTATCCCAAGTCTGTACATATACATCAAACCGACCGATTTACATCTCATTCGGACAATTCCTTCGTGGGGCATCGGCGTTTTTATTTCTTAGTAATGTTATACTGCAGCCAGAAAAAGGTGTTTCAATTTATGATATGAATATTTCATGATGTTGTGACAATAAGGTACACTTGTCCATGGTTCCAACGGTCGACCAGGTAGAGCAAACTTCTCGCCGAGCTCAACAGCCAGATGTCAGAAAGTACTGTCCCTCCAAAAAGAGATTCACTTTAGGACTCTGGCTCTCCGTATATGTTGCAGTGTACGTGTTATAAACTTTTATATGAGGGATGTTACGCCGATACATGGTATGGTCTAATGACAGCCAGATGACCGCGTACACAACAAAATAGCCGCAGTCTGTTTACATATGACGCAACGTGTGTGTCATAAAAGTTTTATAGCAACGTAGGTGCACGAAAGCACGATCTGGCTTAATGACCAGCCGGTGGCCTTGATTGTAATGGATAGCCAAGTACTGCAGTCCAATAATCATAAACCAGAAATAACTTCGGATACAGGATAACTTATTATGGTTAGCAACGGCCAATTTATAGTAAGAGAGCTTGAGAATTTTGAACGAAGATATGTGATGAGGTTAACTGAGGATGAGCGCTAAGCAAATTACAAGCTCTGCTTCACTGCCAGTGAAACGTAGAATGGCGGTGCACCTGAGTTCAAACATAACCAATTTTCTTGAGACCGAAAAGCTCTGTCCACGAATCAGCTTGGTTTTAGAAAACATAGTTACTGCGAATCCCAGCTTGCCCTTTCATATCTTACGAATTATGAATGAAGGGCAACAGGCAGATTCCATATTTCTAGATCTCCGAAAAGCATTTGACTGCGTGCCACACAGTAAACGAAGGTAAGAGTATATGGTACAGATTACCAGGTATGTGGCTCGATGACCTGTTAAGTAACAGAACCTAGTACGTTACCTACGAAGGAGAGTGATCATCAGATACAAGGGTAACGTCAGGAGCGCCCCATGGAAGTGTGATAGGATCACTATTATTTCTTATATGCCCAAGTGACATCCTCGCAGAAGAAACTGAGTACCATCCTCGTTGTGGTGTAGCGGATTGCCGGCACGGTAGCTCAGCGTGTTCGGTCAGAGGGCTGCGTGCTCTCTGTAATTACAAAAACTGAGTCAAGGAACCAACGATCAATTTGAACGGATGTATTGTGACGTCCGCCCAGACCAAACGCAACGAACTATATCGAACAAAAATGAGTAAAAAAAAGCGGTTTGATGCTAGACTGTTGTACGGATGGTCGTGAGTTTTAAACTCACCTGAACTGTAAAATTTTAATTTCTATATTCGGTTCGAGGACATTCTATAAGTATATACAAATATCAAGAATGATTTCATTGGAATGTTCCGTAACTGTATATATGCCGTATGTGCCGGAGGCAGTTCGCTCCGCGCTCTTGTATGTGGAAATGCTGAAAAAACCTTGGTTAAGTGAAGTTAGTGTTAGGCATTCATCTAATTCCACTTTCTTCTTCGTGGCAATATGGAGGAAAAGGTTGGCAGCAGTCTGTGTTTGTTTGCTGATGATGCTGTGGTGTACAGGAAGGTGTCGAAGTTGAGTGAGTGTAAGAGAATATAAAATATCTCAGATAAAATTTTTAGTCGTTAACACTAAATGCAGAAAAGTAAGTTAACGCAGGTGAACAGAAAAAACAAACCCATAATGTTCTAAAACAGCATTATCAGTGTTCTGCTTGGCGCAGTCACGTCGTTTAAATACCTGGGCGGAACGATGCAATGAGATAGACCTATGAAATGTAACGAGCATTTGTTAACTGTATGTAACAGGGAAGACGAATGGCTGACTTCGTTTATTGGGAGATTTTAGGAAAGAGTGGTTCATGTGTAAAGGAGGCCGCATATAGGACATTAGTGTGACCCATTCTTGAGTATTGCTTGAGTGTTGGGGATTCGCACCAGGTCGGATTAAAGGAAGACACTGAAGCACTTCAGAGGCAGGCTGCTACGTTTGTTACCAGTAGGTTCGAGCAACACGCAAACATCAGGAGATGCTTTGGAATCTCAAATGGGAATACCTGGAGGGAAGGCGACGATCGTTTCGAGGAACACCACTGGAAAATTTAGGGAACCTGCATTTGAAACGAGCTGCAAACCCATTATACTATCACCAACATATATATCGCGTAAGGACCTTAAAGATAAGATACGAGAAATTAGGGCTCATACATAGGCATATAGATAGTTGTTTTTCCATCGCCCTGTTTGCGAGTGAAACAGTAAGGGAAATGATTATTAGTGGTAGAGGGTACCCTCCACTACGCAACGTGCGGTACCTTGCGGACTATGTATGCAGATAGAAATGTAGTTGTAGATTGGCAAGGAATGCACAGTCTCGATCGGTTACGTCAAGTGATGCTCAATTATTACTTGCTACTTCTCTCTCAATGCTGGAGATGCGAAAAATCCGGGCTGAAATACTCTAACATCTGTGCTCCGTGACGATCGTGTTGCAAATGTATTAAGATATTCAGTATGGGTGACCTACGGGAAATCCACAGGTGCTGCAACTTTTATTGAAACCTACCATTAAGCTGGTTGGTCGGCACTTTTAAGAGACAAAGGCCTTGAATTACTCATAAACAGTCTTACACGGATTTGCGAAAGGGGCTGTGAAAAGATCAAAATTATTCCAGGTGATAAGGGATAGTCGATAGTTAGTCGATTGTCCTCCACATGTTTCCCTCTTTTAATGATAACGAACTCCGCTCAGGCTGCCCGACAACGTGACAGAAATTTTCAACGAACTTCAATGGGAGAGGCGCTACAAAAGAGGTTCTGTGTGTCTTACACAGATTTATTCTCAAAATTTCTAGAGTTAGTTTTCCAGTAAAAGACCGGTTATAGCACGTTAGTGCGGCCTATTCTGGAGTACTGCTCGAGTGTTTTGGATTGGAACCAGGTCGAATTAAAGAAAGACATCGAAGGAACTCACAGGTGGGCTGCTAGGTTTGTTACCAGTAGGTTCGAGCAACACGCTGGTGTCACTGAGATGCTTTGAGAACTCGAATGGGAATTCCTGGAGAGAAGGCGACTTTCTTTTCAAGGGACAGTGACCAATTTTTAAGTATCCCCTTGAAAAATAAAGTCACTTACTTAACGTTTTGTCTGTTTGCAGGCACACTGTGGCATTGCCAGTACATTACCAAAATCACCACGCCACAGTAGCATAGAGGAGCCAAAAACGGATAGTGAAGTCCACTGTAAAGTGTAGTACCATACACTTATTTGCTTTCGGCAGCACTGGAGATGGTGCAGCAGCTTCATTCCAATAAGGACTGCTAAAGAATTCATTTGCATTGGGACAGCTGCTATATTTCCTCTACTACCGAAGGAGAATAACCGCACCGTACTGCACTCTACATACGGGCTGCTCCAATCCGTTTTGGTTCCTCTAGCGTGGAGCTACAGTACTGTGGCGCTGGGATTTCTACTCTACTCGCAGTACAGACACGCACCTGGAAATACACGAAAGAACGCACCTTCAATAGTTCAAGGCAATAATTAATCTCACGCTGCTCCAGGGGTAATATATTACGCTAGTAATCAAAACTTGAAAACGTCCTGACTCAAGTGTTCAGTCACAACCATAGCTTAAATTTCGAGTAAAAATCATCATCAATGGCGGCCGAAGACTACCGGCATTGTCAAAGAGGGTGGAGAAGCGGACAGAATTTGTGGCACCAGCTTGCTTTTTTTGGCCGGGGAGGGGGTGGGAGAAGGATGGGAAGATGTGGAAGAATCTATAAGGTTTAATTATGAGTATCCACGGTACGTCTGGGCTACAATTCGGCGGGCAAAATCAAATCAATCAGAAGACTTATGGGGAAAAAGGAAAAATAAATAATCAACCACGAAGGAGCTATGCAAATTTCTGACAAATTGACATAACACATATCCGTGTCCGAAGCAGGATTCGAACCTGCGACCGTAGCACCAGCGCGGTTCCAGACTGAAGCGCGTAGAACCGTTCGGTCACAGCGGCCTGCTAACTCATTTATCTTTACCATACTAAATAACATTTTGCCCAGAAGAAAGATAAAAAGTGTATCAAGCGAATGTTGTTTAGGTACCAGGATGACAATCATTGCTTTGTTGTAGGTTTGTCCGTTACGAGAACATAACCAGCAGTAAGTCTTTTTTAAATAGCATCGTATATTTTTTTATTTGGTGATCCAACTCATAAACTGCTCACAAACATATCACGTAAACATGGCACTCAACTTAATCACTAACAGGAACGGATACCTATAATGTTATTTCAGTACAATAGTCAATTGAGGACACAAAAGGGGTACAAAATTCAAAGGTGTTCAGAGTGGTGACCTTGGTCGCTGCCTCCAGTGCTGCCAGCTGAAGTGAATTACAATCAGGCACGGTCGTTCCTGGATGTTCACTGGAGTTGTTGGAATACTGCGGTAGACAACATTTTCTATCAACCCTCGACAAAAATATTCCAGAGGAATTATATCAAGAGACCAAACAGGCAAATTCACTGTTCCTCGACGACCAATTCATCTGACAAAATACCTTCGATTGAAAACATTATATGAACGCAAGGCATTATGTACTGAACATCCATTGTGTTGACACTAGATAAGCGTTCTGGTTCTAGCGACAATTCATATTCTGCCGTTTAATTTACCAGTGATATTGTAAGATTAATAACTATAGTGCCAAGCATCTCACACGAGACATTAACTTTCCATAAAGGCTGATGTTCAATCATTTTAAGCCATCGTGTGTTTACGAGGAACCAGTAAAGCATGGTCTTCGTATTTATCTGTTTTTGGGGAAGGAATGTTCATCGGTAAAAACACTATCGAAAAGGAAGTACTGGTTGGCGAGGATTTGCTACTGTGCCATCTGCCAGACTACACGAATCTCGAAATCATTGCCGTGCAATTCTTGGTGTAAGCGCACGTGATAAGGATGGAACCGGTGGCGTGTTGGAATGCGATGCACACTGGTTTTAGGAATTCCAGTCTCCCGCTGAAGCTGTGTTACGCTCACGTGTAGATTTATTGCTGCAGAAGCGAGAAGAGTAAATTCTGCCGTTGTTGATAATTCTTCCGGGTTATATGGCCGTGGTCCATGGAATTCTTCTATTCCTAACGTTTCGTCCAATACTACGACATCCTCAGAGGTATGGCTAGTCCTGCTGAGTCCTGCCGACTGACTCGGCAGGACCAGCCACACCTCTGGGGATGTGTAACGTAGTATTGGACGAAACGTTAGGAATAGAAGAATTCCATGGACCACAGCCATATAACCCGGAAGAATTATCAACAACAGTACCATCCGGTCGTGAAAGCCTTCGTTGTATGAGAAAATTCTGCCGCTTCGTCTGCACAAGTTCTTGCGTCGCCTTGGACGGAAACTTCCCGTTTACTTATGTGTTACAACAAGACGAGTTCTTGTGGGGATGGCGCCCTGTGTGAAGTCCATCCGCCTTAGTAGCATTAAGCATACCTCCAACCACAATAGAAGAAAAGTAATAATGACGCTGTCTCATAATCTAGGAGTGAATTACTATGCACACCAGAACATTCAAAAGTACTACACTACTGCACTACATATACCCTTAATATAAATAATAACACTACTGCAGTTACAGTTCTGCCAATTTACAGTCTCCATTTATAAATAGCATTTTTACCTGTTCTCCATTGATGTGCTCACACAAACGTTGAAATGAAGGCGGTCGAGTGAATAACAGGTGTTCATTTTCCTTGTGCTTCAATTTTTTACTGTCAGTTCCAGCAAGTGGTCGAGTAACGTTGCCCCTAGGTACCTTGGATATGTGCTAGTACTACAGGAGACTCAAAGCCAGTTTTGTGATACGTTTTTAATAACGTCATGTTTACGTGAATGGTTCACTGCAAAACATTCTTGAACAGTTCCTGAAGGGAGGAAATGGATTACCGCATTACAAAAATGAAGTGCTATTTAAAAAAGATGCACTGCAATTGGTATCTTCGTAACGAACAAAGTTACAAGAAAGTCAATTGTGGTGGTGAATGTCCCGCTGCCTACTTGCTTCATACATTTGTAATTTGTTCTATTCAAAACTTAACTTTCTGTGGTCGACACAAATGGGATACCTTGTATTCCCGCACCATTGCAGCTTCAACTTAAGTGCTATTTCCTTTGCTCGAAATGCAGTAACGATATTGCTCGTGTTTCGAAATTAATTGTTGAATTGAAGATAAGAAAACAACCGTCTCAGGTTGTTGACGTCTCAGTTAGGTAATGATCGGAACTGAAGATTAGTCCATTGCATTACCAACTGCACCGCTTAGCTGGGTCAAAAATTTGACGTTCCCTTCAGAGAGCTTCACTTGCACAGGGCGATTTATGTCTATTCTGTTTCAAAGAAAGACGCAACTGATCACACTGACTGGCCTAGGGAATTCATTGAGAGAACTCGCTGAACTCTGAAGCGTTCCGCCCAAAGCAACCATCAGACGTGGGCGTCAACTATTATAGAGGGTGCTTGTTGAAAATCTCGTACAGAGGTCATTGTCAGACTGCTCCGTAAAGATACCACAGGATTAAATTTCCATTGTCATGCTGCTGGCAGGAAGCCCCTATCACAAGGTCAAAGCGTGTAATAAAATTGGATAACGTCATTAAATTCCACATTAAACGTCTCTGCAAAGAAAGTAGCTATATAGCAGTTCAAGATAAGATTCTAGCTAAGCCTTGTTTCTACAGAACTACAGAAGAAGAAGTACCTCCAGCTTAACGAGGATGAGGATAAACCATGGTAATTTCTCAAGTGTTCTGAATCGCCGTTGTCAAGAAGTACCTGTTTGCTTGCGCTGTATTAAGCATTCAGCAATAGAGGCTACTTAAGAAACCAATAAAGGAAAGAATAAGTCTTCCAGTGACCAGCCGGTCCCTACTGAGATCAGGAGTAGCTGCCCTGTATGACCTAGCGGTAAAACATTTCAACAGAAGTAATTTGTACATTTATTGCGTGTACGTAATAATAACCTGAAGAAATACATGGCAGACATTGAGGAAAAAAACTCTGAATGAGATCACTTTACGCCTGTTCATAACATTAGTTAGACTTGTTACCCTCAGTGCGTTATTTTATGTAAATATGCGAACAGTAGATAGTTCCTGGTCACGTTACCAGATATCAATAAAACATCAACCAATTAGTCTGTTAGACTGGTGCGAACAACTGACTGTAGAGCAGTGTAATGAGGTCCTCGGAGAAGTGACTCATTGTACGTGTTTTGTCATTTATATGAACGCCTATGGACTTCGCAAATTGTTAGAGGCGCTACTCGTTGAAACGTATCGCAGAGATATTGAAATTCAGTGGACATTATCTGATGGTATGGGCCTGTTTACCCTAGTTTTTGGCTCGAAACATTAGTTTTAGATGGGCCGAAGGAACGCCAGTGTATATGATACAGATTGAGGCAACAATTCCAGTCACCCATATTTTCAAGGATGGAAAGTAGGGGATGGAAAGTAGGGCCTATCTGCCGAACTACAAAATAACGTAGCTTCCATGTTTGAGGCGGAATTTCGGAACGCATTTTTTACTACAATGTAACTGCTTTCTTTCGGTGTAATGAAGACCTCTGTTGTAATCAGCATGGAATTGGAGAATCAACAAAAATACTGGAAGTTGTTATTATTCAAAACACGCAGAAGTTTACAATATGAGCATTTGATAGGTGCCATCTGTATTAGTTTTCGAAATTCTTCTAACCCCAAAAAATTAAATAACTGAAAAATAATGTTCAGTTCTAACATCCCGTAAGCATCCAAGTCGTCATTAACGGATCTCTAGGTCGCACTAACGAGAATGAGGGACGACCATTGTCCTGTTTTATTGTAATAATCATCCCAGCATGCGTCTGAAGTGCTTCAATTCTATTTTATTGTACATTTGAAGGCACGCCATTAATCAGTCACATCGAGAGGGTCATGGAGGATCAAATGTCTTAGTCGAACTGCAGAGGACGTAAATTTGGATGATAGGGCTAGGATTTTATCTCATTCTCAGAAACGAGACACGTGTCGTAACCACTGACAAGTGTCGTAGCCACTCCACAAATTTGGTCTGTTTGAAACACCTACTTACGGTCAAAAGTTCTAATTGTACGCTTCTCCGTGTAACTAGATGGTTTCTGATCCGCTCTGAAACAAAACCAAATGGTCCATTTCGGCGAATATTTAGCAGATATTCAGCGATATACAATAGTATCTGAAATTAAAACGATAATGCGAGAGTTATTAGATATCTATAGTAAATATCTGTATTAAATATGTATAATAATCTAAGAACCTGTGCCAAATTATATACAGGAAGAGGTGAAGACGGAAGAACAGGAAAAACATCTGACAATCTGGTATATTACGTTCAAGGAACCAAAGTAATGAAGAAAAAACGCCGATATTACATCGATGCAATCGAAGAACAAGAGATAGTAGGTTATGATATCCGGCGCATGTGCCACAGGCGTCGTTTCGTTGCGGACGCAGTTTTGTGACAAAATCTTGTGGTGACCTGCCTTCGCAGATTATTAGGAACTATTACAAGGAAGTAGCTTACTCATACATCACATGAGACGCGAGAAATGAGTGCTGCCGTATCTGAGGGGAAAGTAGATGTTTTATCTGACCGCTAACTCGTTCACTTTAGTTTTTGTGGTCTTCATGCTCGCTATTACGACAGGAATAAAGTTCCTAGTAAATGAAATCCTTGGTAAATTTATAGACCATACGTTAACAATCATTATGTTACATTAGCATGAGGAAGTAAGATAAAGCAAAGCAACAGCTGTGTTCCCCAATGTTCGTAACCCATTCTATTATGCAGTCCATTACCATTTAATTGAGATGTTGACAAAAATGAGCGTATGTGAAGAATTTTGGCGCACTGCAACGTGCCAACCCGTAGAATAAATTATTTCACACCCCGTAATCAATCAACTGTCTGGCTATTTGCAACGAGGTCGGTGGAATTAACCGCAGTTCGGTGACTGTCAAGGGGTGACAGCACACCGCTACAATACGTTCCTGAAATCTGGTACCTGCAACTATCTAAGCTGTGATGAAATTATAGAAATGTAGGATCCCGGCTGAATTACTTTTTGTCAACAAACAGCGAGTCAAATTCCGGTAAAATTTCCGCTAAAGAAGAGAAAACTGGTGAATGGTTAGTAGCGGGTAAAGGGCTAATCCACTTTTTAATTCACAAGTTCGAAGTCAGTGTGAACCAGATTAAATTCTGAATTAAGTTCAGCGGTAGTATACAGGCAATAAATTTGCTGAAATGCATATTTCTAAGCCCAAAGCATCCTAGAAAATTGTTAATGTCTCAAAATGCTCTTCTAAAGACATAATTTACACGGTAGTCCGCACAACCGCCAGTTCTAAGTCCACAAATTCTAAGTGATTCCACACTAAATTATGTTTCACTCCTAAATTTTGTAGCCAAAGAAGTCATGCTTAGTTTTTACAACCCACAACGCTAAGTATTGTCGATATATACCATTAACACTGCGCTGTCTCGCTACCCCCCCCCCCCCCCCCCTCTTTTGTATATATGAGCACTCTACTGCTCTTAATGACATAATTCGTACCATATCGGGTATTATGGCAAGTAATAAATTATAAGTACGAGGGCTATTCGGAAAGTAAGATCCGGTCGGTCGCGAAATCTTATTGGCAGTAGTAAGCTACACCTTACAGTAACTTCTCTACACAGTCCCCGCTCCGACTTCGATATTTGTCGTAGCGCTATATCAACTTTTCAACATCCTCGTCATAGAGAGTAGCCACCTGTGCTTTCTACCAATTCTCTATGCTCGTCTACAGCTTGTTGTCTATGCTAAAATGTTGTCTTCACAGCCAGCAGATCATGTGGGTAGAGATGAAACTCAGGACGTGCCAATCAAGGACTCTGTTGTGGGTGAACAAACACTTTCGATCGAACGTCTTCATTGCCCCTGCAAAGTGCGACCGAGAACTGCCATGAAGAACGAAACGCGCGACAGTTATGTTATGTGGGCTGCACGAAATCGGGTGAAATCTCTCACCAGGCCACTGCACTATTTTCAGTACCTCTTTACGTGCTCCCCATGTTCTCAGGAGCAACGTACTACGATCGACGGGCATTCTAGAGACACAACACAACGCTTCTGTGCAAAACTTTATCGGATTTTCACAGTAGTTTCCAATTCGCGACCGATTGGAATTTACTTTCCGAATACCCCTCGTAATTACCTAGCGTGTTTATAATTAACAAAAAAGACAGGCATATAACTTATTCTGAAAGGGTTGCTAATTAGTCGCCTTTTCTGTCTTGTGATCGACGTTTTATTTATCTTGCTCTATAGGATGAACGACAACTCCGCCGATAAACTTTCAGAGGTTGGTCAGGGATACCTTTTGAGTATCTTGGTATAAGAGATCACTAGCGGCTCGTTACAGGATTATTGCATTTCATTTGGTTTCTTGTCCAGATTAACTTTGCATCTGTTTTGCGTGGGTGCGCAACGATGTAGACGTAGACGGTATGCGCTGTGTGTCTCCTTTGCACTGGCTCATCGTACCTGTTGTTGACAAGAGTGATGTCGTCTTTAATTCGTTGTCCTAGAGTTTGCGTTCAGTACTGCTCGAATCTGTCTAACGTTTTGTGTTCCGTCAGGTTCACTGATTAAGAGTTGGCCGATATTAACGGGTTCGCTGTACGCAAGGGAAACGTGCCGCAACATCACTATACTGTTCGCTCTCTGACGTCAGGGTCTATACATTTGAATTTGTCTAAGGGTTGTTACGTTGTTCTTCGTTGCCTGTTCTACGTTGTCATTATTGCATAATACAGGTTTCTTCGCAGTTGTGAAGGTATTCTCACATAAACAAGACTGACTGCGTTAACAAAGCGAATGAATCATAATTAAATTCTAATTCTGTAAGGAGTAGGGTTTCTAGATTAAGCTGACAAAATTACCGAACACTGCCTGAGAGCTTTTGAGCTGAGGCTGAGAGTGAACAAGGAATATAATCGAGAGGTCAGCTCGTACCCAAAATCCTGCACTGGCTACACTTTCGCAGGTATGGACGGCTGTAGAGGCAGCATGGCTCAGTATTTCCGCTGGGGCTTCCAACGAGACGTAGTGTCCATGACAAACGGCGCTGCTGCACTACGCCGGGAAAAAGGAGATCCGGTAGCATATTAGGTGGCGTCGCAAATATAAGCAAACTATGGAGACACGCGATGTTAGGATAATTGAAATTGAAAATAAAGCAGGAATTGGGAGACAAACAGAAAACAACTCGTTCCCCAACAACCAGCTTAAAAGCAGTCTCTATCGCACAGTTAATTTATCCAACGATTGCTACGAACAGCAAACTACACGAAAAAAAGTGTAGTGGTTATATCTTTGAAGACGCTTTGACTGTCGTATATCGGAAATTTAATAATGGACCACACATAAACTAAAACTTCGATAACACTCACAATCCAGAAGATATTGAAATGTTAGAACAGCGCTTTCATCAATATATGGAATGTAACGAATTCTATAGGCTATTGGCTAACTCTACATACTAATCCACCAACAATAAAACTGAAATTAGGGTAGAAATTTACTGATATTACGTGACAGTGGAGCACCATAGATTTATGGAAAAGAAAGTTCAAAAACAACTTATCATTATTTTAAAAATCAGTCATGCCGTATTGAGCCACGACATTAAACAGGGTTCAAGCACACATACATTCTAATTTGCTGTTGATAGTACGTAAAAGCAAACAAAAAAATCTTGGACGATATCTGTGTGTATGAGGGCCCAGGGCGAGGGAAGACGGGAGAAGAAAGGTGATCATGAACCTGCTATTGTGGCTATCATTTTCCATGACGAACAGAAAATGAGTACCTGAGAAGCTATGAGCACCTATTCATCTTCGCTGGTGGGAAACAAATCTCCTGCACTGTTCAAGTGTTCATATCTCCTAAGTTAAGCATTTCAGACCCATGCTTACTAGAAATTTTTCCTTGTTTCGGTCCACACTATCGCCTTCACAGTACCGGTGCATGTATTCCACTGTCGAAGGTACAAGAACTGTTTTCTATTATAATTTTCGACTCATTCGTTTCCGGTGCAGGGATCCTGACCTCGAACTGATACATTTATCCTTCTCAATCGTCCCTGAAAGTCTGTAACATCATCACGGAATCATACTCTATACACATACATTTACTGTCGCCGGCGCCTATAGATTTGACATTCTGTAGCGTCGTTGGATGACGTTACCAAACACTGATTCATACGTAAAACTTGATCTACTAAATCCACTCTACAACCTCTAAAAATGTTAACATGAGTTGTGAAACACCCTGTATATATGAGTCTATTTACTAAAAATTTTGTACCTTAAAGCATAGAGTTACAAATAGCATTTATTGATAATGCCATGTTTTACAATTCATGCTCCTCAATTCCTGTCTTACGGATGTTATTTACATTCTTAATGAAATGCAGTTATTTTATAAGTATCTATATCAAATACATTAAATTATTTACACTGAAATAAAAAGTCAATGAAAAATTTATCAGTAGCACTTCAGGTGCATTTTCACACAAACAGTTATTTCCAAATTCTTACAAGCTCTTTTAGTGATTAGGGACCTCTGGCAAAACAATGTCGCCGCGCGCGATTAGCCGAGCAGTCTAGGGCGCTGCAGTCATGGACTGTCTGGCTGGTCCCGGCGGAAGTTCGAGTCCTCCCTCGGGCATGGGTGTGTGTGTGTTAATTTAGGTTAAGTAGTTTGTAAGCTTAGGGAATGATGACCGTAGCAGTTAAGTCCCATAAGGTTTCACACACATTTGAATTTTTTTTAAACAATGTTTTGGATAGGGAACTAAATTCAGAGAGGAACCACTTACGTGTTACGAGTTCAGAAGAGCTGGTTCCATTCTCATATATATATTGGGAATAAAAGATTCATAACAGCTTAAAACAGCGGTTATTAGCTACCAATAACGAATAAAATGTAAAATAAGAAAGAAGTGCGCAGTGGCGTTACTGTCGTGTTTGTTTGATGATGAATGGTCTGTGTTGCTCTTGTGATGAATAAAATGAAACCACAGTATATTTCAGGTTCTGTCAAGCACCATTTGCAAGCTCCCTCTGGAACAAAATACATCTGTAGCAATTATATGTTACAGAAAGTTTCGTGAAACAACTTGATTTCTGGTCCATTATCAACTGCAGCGTTATCTCAGTCAGGGTAACAACAGTAGAAATAGCCGATCCTGAGTTTTAATCACCTATAAACTCAAAAATATTATTTCACTGAGAGTGACTGTTGCCAGGAACCACTGAACTGCTTTGGCATAGAGCTGAGTTTTATAGTGTAGAAGTAATCGTCCAGAGTTTTATTTCCAAAACTGAGACGCCAGACTTCAGAATACTCTCAACCTTTCTTTACTTCACTGATGATGGATACGGGCGAAAACTGCAAATCTAGTTACTTCATATCAATGCGATTCCACAAGCTCTTCGAACTTTGCTGCTATAGATGACCGTGTGGGGAGTTTTGTAGAATACAAGTGGATGAACTCACAAGCTACTGCCGGAGATATTAAGTATACTTCACCCATTTGCAAAAAAAAAAAAATGTTCAAATGGCTCTGAACACTATGGGACTTAACATTTGTCATCAGTCGCCAAGAACTTAAAACTACTTAAACCTAACCAACCTAAAGACATCACACACATCCATGCCCGAGGCAGGATTCGAAGCTGAGATCGTAGCGGTCGCGCGGTTCCAGACTGAAGCGCTTAGAACTACTCGGCCTCACCGGCCAGCACGCATTTACAAAAACCATGTGAAATCTGAGAGATTCGCCTTGAAACAAGGATGCATCGTCTCTGCTTTTAGCTCACTTAGGTAGCAGTCGTCCTTGACGTCGCTCCACGTGTCGCATTTGTCACAGTACACAAACCCTAAAAAAACTACTGCGGCCACTGTAATATCTCTGACGCTCCTCCTGTCAGCCTTTTGCAGACTCACGGGCTGGCAAACGATTCCACGTTGCAGTAACGTTATATTCATCGCAATTACGAAAGCGTCTTCGTGATGATAACCATTAATACAAAGTTCTTGGAGAATAAATTGCACCAAATAGCAAGTGAAAATCTAAGTTGTCGAGAATAATTATTAATGGCCCCCTCAATAAAATTCTGATTGCCAGTTTGTGCCTCACAAACATCTCGATAATCATCTGTATCTTCCCTGCCGTACTCCAGCAGAGATAGCCAATATTTTAGAACCTGTTATGTTGTTGTTGTTGTTGTGGTCTTCAGTCCTGAGATTGGTCTGATGCAGCACTGCAACCTACATCCTTCTGAATCTGCTTAGTATATTCATCTCTTGGTCTCCCTCCACGATTTTTACCCTCCACGCTGCCTTCCAATACTAAATTGGTGATCCCTTGATGCCTCAGAACATGTCCTACAAACCGATCCCTACTTATAGTCAAGGTGTGCCACATATTTCTCTTCTCCCTAATTCTGTTCAATATTTCCTCATTAGTTAGGTGATCTACCCATCTAATCTTCAGCATTCTTCTGTAGCACCACATTTCGAGTGTTTCTTTTCTCTTCTTGTCCAAACTATTTATCGTCCACGTTTGACTTCCATACATGGCAACACTCTATACAAATACTTTCAGAAACGACTTCCTGACACTTAAATCTATACTCGATGTTAACAAATTTCTCTTCTTCAGAAACGCTTTCCTTGTCATTGCCAGTCTACATTTTATATGCTCTCTACTTCGACCACCATCATTTATTCTGCTCCCGAAATAGCAAAACTCATTTACTACTTTAAGCGTCCCATTTCCTAATCTAATACCGTCAGCATCACGTCATTTTGCTTTTGTTGATGTTCATCTTATATCCTCCTTTCAAGACCCTGTCGATTCCGGTCATCTGTTCTTCTAGATCCTTTGCTATCTCTGACAAAATTACAATGTCATCGGAAAATCTCAAAGTTTTTATTCCTTCTCGATGGATTTTATTTCCTACTCAGAAATTTTCTTCACTGCTTGCTCAATATACAGATTGACCTGTTATGCACTGAAATGTAATGAGGTTTCTCCATCAGAATGTCTTCCCCCACGCCAACCAATGTGGATTCCGGAAACACCTGTCACGTGAAACAGAACTGACGCTTTCCCACACGATATCCTGAAATTCAAGAATCAAGGCAATTTCTTGACTTCCAAAAAGCATTTCACACGCTACGACACATGCGGTTATGAAAGAAAGTAAGACCGTAAGCAATATCAAGAGAAATTGATGGTTGGAATAAATATTTCTAGGTAGGGAAGGCTCAGGATATTATCTTGGATGGACAATCATCGGCAAATGGAGAAGTAACTTTAGGTGTGCCACAGGCAAGTGTGTTGGCGCCCTTACTGTTTATGTTGTGTATTGATAACCTTGCAGGCAACATTAATAATGCCCTTAGACTTCTCGCAGATGAAGGTGTCAAAAATAATGAATTACTGTCTAAAAAAGCTCCACTAAGATTCAGTCAGATCTTTTCCAAAATGGAGCCAAGATTGGCAGCTTGCCTTAAACGTTCAGAAATTGTGCACTTTACAAACCGTAAAACATAGTATACTATGATTACAACATCAGACAGTGACAGTCGGAATCAGTCAGTTCATACAAATACCTGGGCATAACAGTTTGTTGGAATATGAAATGAAACGAGTGCGTAGACACTGCTGTAGATAGAGCAGCTGGCAGACTTCGGTTCATTAGAGAAACGCACTCTACTAAGGCGATTGCTTACAATTCACTCTTGCCACCATTTCTAGAATATTGTTCAAGTATGTTGGACCCTTGGTAAACAGGACTACAAGGGTTCTGACGCACGTAAAGGAGGGCAGTACGAATAATGATAGGTTTGCTTGATTTGTGAGAGAGCATAACGTAAATGCTGAAGAACTGAAATCAAACGCTTGAAGGTAGACGCGAAGTATCCTGCGAGTGCCTAGCTACAAAGTTTCAAGAACCAGGACAGCAAAGACAGCTTTAGACTTATTACAGCGTATAAGAAACCGTTCTTCCCTCGCTCCCATACGTGAATGAAACGGGAAAGAACCCTAATATCTGATACAATGGGAAGTACTTTCTGCCATATAACTGACGGTGGTTTTAATCGTATTGATATAGTTGTAGATGTAAAGTTTGAATACAGCAATGAGTAACAGAGGCTCCTCCCGTCTCGGGATCAGTATTATTGGTCGAAGTTTTAGCAAATGGCTCTGAGCACTATGGAACTTAACTTCTGAGGTCATCAGTCCCCTAGAACTTGGAACTACTTAAACCTAACTAACCTAAGTAGATCACAAACATCCATGCCCGAGGCAGGATTCGAACCTGCGACCGTAGCGGTCGCGCGGTTCCTGACTGCAGCGCCTTGAAACGCTCGGCCACCCCGGCTGGCAGGCCGAAGTTTTCCTAGTTGCTAGGGCTCCATAAACACTGCCTCAGGTACCAGCAGTTTGTTTCTCGTTATGTTCATTGACAAGCTATCAGGAAAAGTTAGACAAACAGTAGCCGGAATGGCAAGAATGGGTTACCACTTCAGTGTCGATTTCCTCCATCGACGTAACCTTCGCCACATGCAGTAAAGTTAGTTGCAGAATATAAAAGTAATGCAGAAACTCAAGAATGAATTGTAAATGCAACAGAAAAGTATATCATAATACATAGATGGTGCTAATTCTATAGGCACGCACTGTTCACATTATTGTCATGCAAGGATGTCGCAATTAAACCAGAACTATGAAGTTTATCATGCTACAGCTTTCTCTGTTGCATGATGTCAGAGAAGGCAATCACTGCAATTTTGATTTCAGGTCATCAGTAATCCACTTCCAGATGAAAAAAAATCGGCTCATTGTCTCTCAGCCGTACTGTCTCACACTTTCTTCACACGACGGTCCAAAGTAGAATGTTGGGGGAACAACGATGTCTGTGATGCACAGAAATCTATCTTTTGCTTCAAATCTGAGTGAACTGGTTTCACGTTTCGATTAACTTAACTCACTTTTCTCGAAATTATTTAGAAAAACGCCACACTGCCTCATTTTGAAACTCCAGGCTGGTAGAGATCTAATTCTCCGTCGGCACTCTAATTGTTTATCCTTCTACTAAAGCGGACAAGAACAAAACAGTGGATAAGAAACGTTTGCCCAGGCGCCAGTAAGCATAAAGCATCAAATAGCTTACAACGACCCTGTGAAACCAATACCCAATAGTCAGACCGACTACCTTCTCTTCATTTTTTTTCTCTCTTTTGAACAGGCAAATGAAAAATAATATTCGTCAATGTGCTCATACTTTAAAAATATAAATCAGACTTCTTTTATGACATATATGTCCAGTTTATGTATCATTTTGAGCTTGTTCGTGTTTATTCAGGGTCTGTACGTGTGAAGGACATCATTCAAATCATTAGCATTTTATTTGTGTCCCTTTCTGATTCTAATAAGGTCACAAAGCAGTTCGCATGCCTAGTGCACTGGAATGTGTCATTATTTTTTATTTAACCAATGAAGTCTTCAAAAACAAAGTAATATATTTACGGACAACCAAAATAATATAAAACAAGAAAGAAGTTTTTAAAAAGACATATTTTGAGCGGTGGGAAAACTAAATACGTGATTTGGCAATTCAAGTATGGATACAGGGTCTGTTATAGAAATTTATAGTCCGCAAGCCACCCAACGGTGTGTGGCGGAGGGCACTTTACGTGACACTGTCATTGCCTCCCTTTCCTGCTCCAGTCGCGTAGGGTTCGTGGGAAGAACGACTGCCGGAAAGCCTCCGTGCGCACTCGAATCTCTCTAATTTCGTGATCTCCTCGGGAGGTATAAGTAGGGAGAAGCAGTATGTTCGATACCTCATCCAGAAACGCATCCTCTCGAAACCTGGACAGCAAGCTACACCGCGATGCAGAGCGCCTCTCTTGCAGAGTCTGCCGCTTGAGTTGGCTTAACATCTCCGTAACGCCGTCACGCTTACCAAATAGCCCAGTGACGAAACGCGCCGCTCTTCTTTGGATCTTTTCCATCTCCTCTATCAACCCGACGTGGTACGGATCCCACACTGATGAGCAAT
This sequence comes from Schistocerca gregaria, assembly GCF_023897955.1. Classification (NCBI taxonomy): domain Eukaryota; kingdom Metazoa; phylum Arthropoda; class Insecta; order Orthoptera; family Acrididae; genus Schistocerca; species Schistocerca gregaria. The sequence continues at coordinate 356,913,641 of NC_064927.1, read as the reverse complement.
TCTCAAGTATAGGTCGAACGAGTGTCTTGTAAGCCACCTCCTTTGTTGATGGACTATATTTTCTAAGGACTCTCCCAATGAATCTCAACCTGGCACCCGTCTCACCAACAACTAATTTAAATGATCATTCCACTTCAAATCGTTCCGTACGCATACTCCCAGATATTTTACAGAAGTAACTGCTACCAGTGTTTGTTCCGCTATCATATAATTATACAATAAAGGATCCGTCATTCTATGTATTCGCAATACATTACATTTGTCTATGTTAAGGGTCGGTTGCCGCTCCCTGCACCAAGTGCCTATCCGCTGCAGATCTTCCTGCATTTCACTGCAATTTTGTAATGCTGCAACTTCTCTGTATACTACAGCATCATCCGCAAAAAGCCGCATGGAACTTCCGACAATATCTACTAGGTCATTTACATATATTGTGAAAAGCATTGGTCCCATAACACTCCCCTGTGGCACGCCAGAGGTTACTTTAACGTCTGTAGACGTCTCTCCATTGATAACAACATGCTGTGTTCTGTTTGCTAAAAACTCTTCAATCCAGCCACACAGCTGGTCTGATGTTCTGTAGGCTCTTACATTGTTCATCAGGCGACAGTGCGGAACTGTATCGAACACCTTCCGAAAGTCAAGAAAAATGGCATCTGCCTGGCCGTCCCCGACAAACCTGCGTCCGGACCCCAACAGTGACTCCCATTGGCAGCGGCCTCAAGCTGTGTGACCGAAGTCAACACTGCCTGAAGCTGGGAGTGAAGGGATGCCAACTCAACCCGCATCGGAACACAGCAGTCGCAGTCCCTATCTATGCTAAATACTGTTGTGCAAAGAACATCTGAACTAATCTAGAGAGAGCACAAACAATTCAACACAAAATTTAAACGGTTATTAAAATACAAGACGGCCTAGTAAATGCAGTAATGCTGCTACTTGCGCACTGCTGACACACTGCTCTGCAGCAGAAGGCTAACTGTACTGTCAGTAACGTACAAAGACTATTTGAAATAAATAAACAAATGACAGACGACTACGCGACTTTACACGTCACAGATATTAAAATGCAAATCTGCCCCTGCTAGATACGAAACTACACAATGATTTGACGGATTTAAGTAAACAAGTGCACTAAGAACACTCAAACAATTTTCAACTTGACTACTACACGCTAAATAAGCCACTTGCTGCTACTTGCGCACTGCTGACACATTACTCGGCGGCAGAAGGATAGCTATGCTTTCACTTCTGTCAGTTTACGCTACAAATTGTGTTACGCCCTTTATACAAAGCTTTCACTTCATAGCCCCTGGAGCCTCTCTAGGCTTAGCGCCCCAAGCGGCTGCTTGTATCACTTGGGCCTTAAACCAGCCCTCGGAGCACTTACTAAAAAATGTAGACTGAAATGAAATTCAGTATCCATCATCATCATCATTATTTAAGACTGATTATGCCTTTCAGCGTTCAGTCTGGAGCATAGTACCCCTTATAAAATTCCTCCATAATCCCCTATTCTGTGCTAACATTGGCGAATCTTCTAATTTTAAACCTATTACTTCAAAATCATTCGTAACCGAATACAGGTACCTTCTCCTTGGTCTGCCCCGACTCCTCCTGCCCTCTACTGCTGAACCCCTGAGTCTCTTGGGTAACCTTGCTTCTCCCATGCGTGTAACATGACCCCACCATCTAAGCCTGTTCGCCCTGACTGCTACATCTACAGAGATCATTCCCAGTTTTTCTTTGATTTTCTCATTGTGGACACCCTCCTGCCATTGTTCCCATGTACTAGTACCTGCAATCATCCTAGCTACTTTCATATCCGTAACCTCAACCTTGTTGATATGGTAACCTGAATCCACCCAGCTTTCGCTCCTATACAACGAAGTTGGTCGAAAGATTGAACGGTGCACAGATAACTTAGTCTTGGTACTGACTTCCTTCTTGCAGAAGAGAGTAAATCGTAGCTGAACGCTCATTGCATTAGCTTTGATACACCTCGCTTCCAGTTCTTTCATTATGTTGCCATCCTGTGAGAATGTGCATCCTAAGTACTTGAAACCGTCCACCTGTTCTCACTTTGTTGCCCGTATTTGGCACTCAATCCGTTTATATCTCTTTCCCACTGACATTATTTTCGTTTTGGAGATGCTAATCTTCATACCTTAGTTCTTACAGTTGTGATCTAGCTCTGAAATATTACTTTGCAAACTTTCAATCGAATCTGCCATCACAACTAAGTCATCCGCATATGCGAGACTGCTTATTTTGTGTTCACATATCTTAATCCCACCCAGCCAGTCTATTGTTTTCAATATATGATCCATAAATAATATGAAAAACAGTGGAGACAGGTTGCAGCCTTGTCTTACCCCTGAAACTACTCTGAACCATGAACTCAATTTACCGTCAACTCCAACTGCTGCCTGACTATCCATGTAAAGACCTTTAACTGCTTGCAAAAGTTTGCCTCCTATTCCATAATCTTGTAGAACAGACAATAACTTCCTCCTAGGAACCCGGTCATATGCCTTTTCTAGATCTATGAAGCATAGATACAATTCGCTGTTCCACTCATAACACTTCTCCATTGTTTGCCGTAAGCTACAGATCTGGTCCTGACAACCTCTAAGAGGCCTAAACCCACACTGATTTTCATCCAATTGGTCGTCAACTAATACTCGCACTTTCCTTTCAACAATACCTGAGGAGATTTTACCCACAACGCTGATTAAAGAGATACCTCTGTAGTTGTTACAGTCTTTTCTGTTTCTATGTTTAAAGATTGGTGTGATTACTGTTTTTGTCCAGTCTGATGGAACCTGTCCCGACTACCAGGCCATTTCAATTATCCTGCCATTCCACTGTATTTTATGAGTTCCGACTTAATTTCATCCACCCCAGCTGCTTTATTGCACTGCAATCTATTGACCATTTTCTCCACTTTCTCAAATGTGATCCTATTTCCATCATCATTCTTATCCCAATCTACCTCTAAATCTGAAACATTACTGATCGTATTTTCACCTACATTGAGCAACTCTTCAAAATATTCCCTCCATCTGCCCAAGGCATCCACAGGATTCACCAGCAGTTTTCATGACCTGTCCAAAATACTTGTCATTTCCTTCTTACCTCCCGTTCGAAGATTGCTAATTACACTCCAGAATGGTTTTCCAGCAGCTTGACCCACAGTCTCCAACCTGTTTCCAAAGTCTTCCCAAGATTTCTTCTTAGATGCTGTAATTATCTGTTTGGCTTTGTTTCTTTCTTCAACGTAACTTTCTGTGTCTACCTGAGTTCTAGTACGTAGCCATTTTTGATACGCCTTCTTTTACAGGCTGCCTTGACTGTGTCATTCCACCAAGCTGTTTGCTTCATCCTACTTTTACACACTACTGTTCCAAGACATTCTTTAGCCACTTCTAGTACTGTGTCCCTGTATCTTGTCCATTCCTTTTACAATGACTGTAACTGACTACATTCAACTAACTGGTACCTTTCTGAGATTGCTGTTATGTACTTGTGCCTGATTTCCTTATCCTGAAGTTTCTCCACTCTTATCCTCCTACATATGGACCTGACCTCCTGCACTTTCGGCCTCACAATCCCAATTTCACTGCAGATTAAATAATGATCAGAACAAAAAGAAGTACTTCGATTTACATTACACAGGAGACAAAACTAGATCGAATGGACAATTAATTCGGTGTAGTGAATTCGTAAAATATCTCTCTGAAGGATAAATTCATGGAAGAGAATAAGAGATAGTCTTAAGAAAGGAATTAGTTAAATGGATTGCAGCAGTTACCTTGGAATGATACGGACGGCTTGAGACGGAGAAGGATGGCTACACTAAAAATATACTTCTCTCTGCGGATGTTGAGAGTGCTATTGGTGATGATGGTGGAGGAATATTGATCGCTGGGCGACAGTCGTTTTACATCACTGTGATTTAGTGAGAAAACATTCTTTCAGGTCAATCAGGCCATTTGAGTTTTATTACAACAATAAAAAATTATATATTCTCAAACTTAACTTCATACGATGCATTATATCCACAAAGGATTACCACTGCTTAGCCTGAGAGTTCATGAATGAAAAAGTAGCCCGTCCGTTAGTTTGCTGAAGTTTAAAACTTAACAGCCGTTTCACGAGAAGTGGGTACTTCGATTCGTTTTATACTAGTAATGCGTATAAAGTGGAACGTGGTTAAGATCCAAGCCCAGTCATTCTGATTTAGACTAACTGTAATTTATTGCGGTATGCAGGCTTCGGTTCCCAGCCGTGTCGGTGATTTTCTTTGATCTGAGACTGGGTCTTGGTATAGTAATCATTTCATCTCATCACAAAGATGCGCAAGTCGCCGAAGTGGCGTCAGATACAAGGATTTGCACCAGGCGCCTCAACAACAGCAGACGGGACCCTCCCGGCCAATAATGCCATACAATCGTTGCCGGCCGAGTGGCCGAGCGGTTCTAGGCGCTACAGTCTGGAACCGCGTGACCGCTACAGTCGCAGGTTCGAATCCTGCCTCGGGGCCGGCCGCGGTGGTCTAGCGGTTCTAGGCGCTCAGTCCGGTACCGCGCGACTGCTACGGTCGCAGGTTCGAATCCTTCCTCGGGCATGGATGTGTGTGATGACCTTAGGTTAGTTAGGTTTAAGTAGTTCTAAGTTCTAGGGGACTGATGACCACAGATGTTAAGTCCCATAGCGCTCAGAGCCATTTGAACCATTTGAACCTACCTCGGGCATGGATGTGTGTGATGTCCTTAGGTTAGTTAGGTTTAAGTAGTTCTAAGTTCTAGGGGACTGATGACCTCAGCGGTTAAGTCCCATAGTGCTCAGAGCTAAAGCCAGTCGTTCCCTTTACTAAACCACTTACAATGAATACCGGGATAGTCTTTCAAAAAGGCAACAGCATTTACCCTGCTCCACCCATGCTCAACTTAGCTAATGAAAGAAGAAAGATGGTTAGAATTTTAGCGTTTCATTCGCATCAGTGTCCTAATGGATGGCACACCGGTACGGACGGAACAAAAATAAAGGAAAATATCAGCTTTCGCCTTGTTGAAGGAACTGTCTTGTCTGTCACTTGAAATGATTTGACGAAACCACTTGAACATAAATCAGGTTTCGTGGATAGTTGTAGGAATACCACTTCTCCAGGAGGAATTTCTAGTGCTTTCCCCATTGCACCTCTGCTCTCGGTTCTGTCTTTAATGACCTCGATTGATTGTTAATCTACTGGTCCTTCCTTTCTCCTACTTCTTATAGTGACTAGCAGAAGACAGAATTTTATGTATAATTTATCACAGAGGCGTGCATTCCACACAAGGTGTAGGAATGCTGCACTTACTGAAGAAATCATCAACTTGACACTGAAACAATTACATTTTCACATAGACACGGCTTCCATTTTTGTCTGGGACATATTGTCTGAGAATTAAATTAATAATAATTCTTATCCGTAGTTCTGACGAAGATTTTCGGTAGGTTTCACGTTTTTGCAAGGCAAGTGCTAGAACTGGATAATCCCTCCTATATTTTTCGGTTGGGGTTCCCTTTACCCCGGTATTAGCTTTCTGAGTATTTGTTACAAAAGGTCCTGGCCTTCCACAAAATGTCCTGGCCCTATACGGGTCATTACAAGAATAGACTGCTGTACCATGCGAGTGAAGTGCATTAAAAAAATTAAAAAAGAACAACAAAAGTGATACACTAAACATATATGCAAATTATTATTGCTGAAACTACTAGTAAGTCATACTTGTTTGGAATAATTCTGATATAGTACGAGATTACACTTACTGCTGACAAACTGATGTCGAGATTGCATTGTTATCAGTTCTAAGTCATTACGAAGTTATGTTTCGTCGCTAATCTCTCAAACATAGGACTATGTGCAAATTTCCTGTGTAAAAGGGAATTTTCCTCAACGTTGACTAACAATAAACGCAAAAAGTAAATTTCTAATTTGATCTTCCATTGTTATTGTTATATGTAGTTGAGAACAAACCCTATATTTTATTTCTTCCTTAGCGTATGGCAAAAACACTTAAAAATTGACAGTCTCCTATGCTTCACAACGAGCTTTACTACTTGAAACAAAGGGAATTTCTCTGAAGAAGATCGACCTGTTAACGTCACAGGCCACTCATTACGACCACAGAGGGTATGTGTGAGATGTGGAAACATACAGGAGGCAGTTTTGCAGCAGTGTGACACAGAAAACAAGCCCGTAAAATCACGCACAGTCACACAAACTTTAGGCGATATGCACCAGTGAGCATGGACGCAACTGCCCCAGCCTCTGTTTGCCCCAGTTTCATGACGAATATTGTCTTTCACCCATTCTTTATTGTAATCGGTATCAGAAACGGTTTTCAGAGATAGCAGAACAAGCAGACGTACTGGGAAGTGTGTTTCCTGATTCTCTCAAAGGGAGCAGCCATTGCTGCGTGCCAGATTGGACGATTCGCAATGTGAACATTTTTGCTATGACGTGTGCAAAGTGCGTTCTCTATTTAATGCGTACTGAAATCAATAATACCAGAATTAATTCCCAAATATTTTATATATTTAGTGTGCAATAACTGTTGTAGCTTCTGAGGTGTCATTTACGCATTACTGAATACTATTTTCAAATCGGATGATCTGTGTGTTAAAAAAAGAAAAGAAAGGATGTGAGAACCTCGTAGTAGGATGTTAGTGGCGAATCTGGACATAAATTGACGTTAGACGTTTGTTGCCTGCATTCAGAGACAGCGGTCAATGACCTTTGATCATGACCATGAACAACATCATGTGACTTACACGTTACCGTGAAGGTTATGTGTGATGTCATTATTTGACTCATGGCATCATCAATCAAAGACGTTGGAATTAGCCCATCTGTGTTAGAGGAAAATTTGAAAACCCCTTGCCTGTCTCTAACTAATCACAGTGCAGTTCTCCTTACCACCAGCCAATCATAGTGCAGTATAAAAAATAAGAGTCCATTGAAAGGTCCAAGATGGTAGAAATAGCCCAATAGTGTAACGGAAAATTTAACGCCCTCAGCCCATCCCCTCTTCCTTATCTTCAGCCAATTATAGCGCAGTAATAAACATCCCAAGACGATAGAATTATACCAAGTGTGCTTTACAACCCATGCCCCTTCATTTTTCCAACTAGTCAGAACATAGTATCAGAAAACAGCCAAATTTGTTGATGGGAAAATAAAAACCCTCTCCTCCTCCTCCTCCTCCCCTCCCTCTATTTCCAGCCAGTCATAATGAAGTACTAATTCTTCTTTTAAATCCAAGAGTGAGGAAATGGCCCAATTGAGTCAGCGAAAAACTGAAGAATCTGCCCAGTCAGAGCATAATATTAAAGCGATGCATGAAAATGGTGTCAAATAAAATTATTTTTGACGTATACATCAAGTCACAATCATTCCCCCATCTCCCTCTCCTTTTTCTGTAGCCAGTCATAGCACAGTATTAAAAATGCAAGATGATGCAAACAGGATTGTTGTGTACCCTCTTCTCTTTTCAGCCAATTACAGTTCAGTACTAGAAAATCACATCAAATATTCAGTAAAGATTACGTACCCTCAATCTAAAACGCAAAGATTTGCATTACATAAGTTGAGTGGTGCACACATACTGCGTAGTGTACAAACTTTCTTTCCTCTCCTGCAATCGAAGCCTACTATTAAAATGAAAGAGCCAAATACGAGTAAAATGTAGCCCCATTTGGTATGTGTTCAGAAGTAACTAAACTGCCTGAATTATTTATCAAAAAATTACATCAGACACCTCTTTCTCTTCTCCTCTCCTCTCCTCCAGTCATAACCTAGTACTAAAATTCAAGAGCCAATTCCAATGTAGCTCCAGAAGGGTTGCGCTCGAAAATATCCAAACGAACCTGAATTATCTGTAAAAAAAAAAAAAAAAAAAAAAAGACACACAACCTGTCTCCTCCTCCCACAATAAGTGCCTAGTAAGAGGGCAGCTCCATCTCGACCGTGCCAAAAGTACCCTAAATATTTGTAAAAGAAATTCATTAAAGTATCTGAATTGTATAAAAGAATGGCGAACTCTGTTTTCATAGTATAATAGGGTAGCTCCATCTGTGCCATGGCAAAAGAACTCTAAATATTTATACAAAATACATTTAACTATCTGAATTGTCTAAAAGAATGACGAAGTCTGTTTTTATTACTGACTTCCAAAACAACATTTACGGACTGAGTAACATGTCACATAAATAAATATCTTTGAGAACTGTACATCATCTGCTATGGAATATGTGAACGAGTACATAACATACCATTTATGAATAATTAAAAACCAACATTTGCATATCAAATACAAATAACAAACTAATAATACGTAGTTGTCAAACTTGAGTTTTAATTTAAATTCAACACTCTAATCCCAGAAAAAGCGAAATAAAATCTGCAGCAGTTTTATATTCCAGCTGCTCGCTACCACTAACAGATGGCTGCCTGTTAAAGGCATCATATGTTTCATCCCATTGCCACAAGTTGCTCACTGCACCAAGATCTGCTAATCTTGTAAAATGTGACAATATTTAAAAATTCCTTCAAAATACATCGGCAACGCAGTAAATGCGATGTTAATTTTGATTATCAAGTGTTTACGTCAAGTTATTTTCCACACATATCTATCTATAAACCACGATTGTGAATTATAAAGTATGTATCATGGTGAGGGGAGAACGGAGGTACTGGTCACTAGAAAAATATTGATAAGAATTATTAAAAATGCCTGGTACCTAGTCGAAGTTAAGTGAAAACGTTTTAAGGCTCAAATTAATTATTTTATATCATCTATGTTACTTATTCAACGCCACAATGCTCTAAAATTTGTCAGCATTACAATAAATTGTAATGTTTACATTACAACAGTATCTGAATAGTAAGTGTATTGAATCTGATAATATGTACTGTCATCGTCTTGTAGTTTTGGTATCGCCAGATTGTGAGGAGAGAGAAGTTAAAGCATCAATAAAAATATCATTTATGGCAAATATAACACAGACAGCTGTATTCAGTACTATGGCTCATTTAAAACCTGTAATCAGCTGCACCAACTTCTAATAGAAATACCATCATCATATGCACAACACGATTTCCATGAAGATGAAGGAGAAGGGTATTCCATACTAGGAAGGAATAGGGTGTTTTGTTACGGTACATCATTTAACAGAAAACGAGATGCACTTTTTATATGTACTCAGGAGACGATCAGACATGGGAACAGAGGGACATGTAACATCTCCAGAGACAACGACCGAGTTGATATCTCGCAAATAAACAAAATTATTTATCATTTTGGTATTATATGCAAGATTTCACACACTTTATACCCCATCTAAATTGCCTTTATTACTTATTAAAATACCTTTAGCACACATATTGACACTTTTGATAAAATCTTTTAGGTTAAGAAGCATTTGTAAGAGTTACACAAGTGTGTTACATCCAACTCTGCTGGTATAAAAAAAGAATTACATTATTTTAACAGCAGTGATTTATTTTTCACAGTTAACGAAGTACAAAAATGTATATTAACAGTCTACTCTGTAAGTCAAAACTGTTCGTTGATTCTGAATTTATTACGACATATGTGCTCTTGCTATAGCAACAGATTCTGACACACAGCACATGCAGAAAGGAAGGTGCATCTTTAATGCAAACAGCGATGTGTCTGCACGGGAAGAGTAGCGCTCCCGTCTCTGCTTGAAAAAAAACCTCGTACACCCAAGCGCTGAAAAAAGGCTTCAACATTTTATGGTAAATGTTACACGTTTCCTCATCATGCTACGCATTCTAGGTAAGACTTAATGTTCTCATATGCACCTTGTCTTTATCTTGTCAAATTCCTGGCGATAATCGACACTTCTCGGCGTTCCTCTTCCGTAGACAATATTTCGTTATCATGTGACTTTTTGCTCACCATTTTCGAAACTAGCAAGAATACTAATTGCCCTGGCAGTTCATTCAGATCGATATCTGCTAGTGATTTGATAGAAACTGTCTTCCAATCGTGAACATCATCCTGTTCTTCTTGTTCTTCTTCTTATTATTATTATTCTCCTCCTTCATATTCCTCATCTAATCCTCATTTTCCTCTTCGTACTCATCATCATTTTCCTCTTCATAATCATCTTCTTCTTTCTATACACCTCCTGTTTTCATAAATACAATATTTTGAACATCAATATTACGAAAAGAATAGATTGCTACTCACTACATAGTGGAGAACGAGATTAGAATTATATATTAATACCTTTAGCTGCTGACGGGCGTTGGCATACATCAACGGGGACAGGTGAAAATGTGTGTCTCGACCGGGACTCGAAGCCGGGATCTCTTGCTTACATGGCAGACGCTCTATCCAGCTGAGCCACAGAGGACACAGAGGATAGTGCGACTGCAGGGAAGATCTCTCGCACGCCTCCCGCAAGACCCTCATTCTCACCTTATATGTCCACAAACTACATTCGTAGTGTCCCTAGCCAACACACGCATTACTCGTGGAAGACATTCTTACCGAGCCCCGGACATGTCCGAGAGAACAGACACCATATAAGTACATAGTGGAGATGCTGAGTCGCAGGCAGATACTCAAACAGACTGATAGACAAGTAAGACCATCTTCTGAATTAGACAACACACACACACACATATTCAGGCAAACACAGCTCACACTCTTGACCACTGTCTTTGGCTGCCGAGGCCGGCGAGAGAGAGAGCGGTCATGTGTGTATGAGTTGCATTTACGTGAATGTGGTTGTGTGTCCAAACAACAACTGACAAGATAGCTCACACTACACCTCTTCAGTGCAGAAGATCGCTACGCTCACCATCACTTTGACAAGATGAGCAACGTTACTTCCCAAAAGCATATGTTGTACATCTTTCTTTCTTGATGTCATAATGTGTGTAAATCTTTGGAATTGTCTAGGATTTCATGTGCTACATGTAAATGTTTTTACTTGGTTCGCTTTGATTAATTATCGGTAGCATAAAATTTAATGCATAACGCCTTCTCTACGAGTCTGCTCACGTGGTGATAGTATGAGGGCACACGAGGATTCTTGTAAAGAGATAATCAATTCCAGAAGGGAACCGCTTTTTCCGCCACTTGTTGACTTAGCTGGGAAATACTATTATGTATTATATTTCCACATCTGGTTCATCATAATATATCTCTGAGTTACACATCACTGTAAATTTTCAGGTTACAACTTATTACAGTTTTCCCTCCTAGTACTGACTTGATATGTCAGAGCTTGCTTTTACTGTATTTCGCTGGGTATGGAAAAATGCTTAACGGCAACTGAGCACAACCTGTTACATTCATCTGTCCTGCATTTATCAGCGTTCTTTTGCAGTTCAACACATGATGTGGCAGACTGCCTCACCTACAATGGAAATACTCCCGCAGTCATCTCCTGATCCAACACCATCGTGCAGTTCAACGTATGATTCGCTCATCCTAATTATACAAAATGTGAGACGTGACTCGCCTCCTCAGTGATTCATCATTAGGTGTTAACCAGGCCTCAGATAAACTTAATTGAGCTAGATTCTTTTATACTGCAATTAAGATAAAACCGTGTGTGTCCATTATGGTGGAACCCAGAAACTTTGAGAAGAAGTGGACGATCCATGGGTTGAATATGATTTCGATAGTGTTCGTGGTCCTTGTGAAATGAAAAGGTTTTGTTGATATTAAATTTCAGAACGAGCAGGTGTTAATTACGGCGAAAGATGCAGTTAGCTAATATTAAAGTTCCTCCAAATCTTCAAGAAGCTATAACGATTGTTATTGCGGAAGCAGAAGGCGCTTCGTCATCTAAACGGCAGCGCCTACGTAAAATTTGTTTTCAGGAAGAGAGGGGAGTGTTGTTCTTTCTGTGCTAACACATCGCTGTTTGCGTTGTGTGTGCATCTTCGTTTTTTTCACGTGGTGTGTGGGCCAGAATTCTATTTTTGATTTAGTAAGAACGTATTTTTCGTAATAAATTCAGTATAAACGACCAGTTTTGATATATAAAATGGACTGTTAATATAAATCAGAAGTGTCAATATGCATTTTTCAAGTACTTTAATAAGTGATAAATATAGTTTAGATGCGATGTGCAATTGTAAGAAATCCCACATAATACCAAAAATGATAAGTAACTATATTTATGAAACTTCCTGGCAGACTAAAACTGTGTGCTGGAGCGAGACTCGAACTCGGAACCTTTGCTTACGCGAGCAAGTGCTCTCCAGGAGTACTAGTTCTGAAAAGTTCGCAGAAGAGTTTCTGTGAAGTTTGGAAGTTATGAGACGAGGTGCTGGCAGAATTGAAGCTGTGAGGACGGGTCGTGAGTCGTGCTTGGGTAGCTCAGATGGCTGCCGGCACGGTAGTTCAGCTTGTTCGGTCAGAGAGGCGGTGGCCCTCTGACTAAACGAATCAACGACCAACTTGAACGGATGCCATGTGACGTCCGCCCAGACCAAACGCAACGACCAACACCGAAAAAAACAATGGGAAAAAATAGATGATCGAACACTTGCCCACGAAAGGCATAGTCCGAATTCGAGTCTCGGTCCAGCGCACAGCTTTCATCTGCCAGGAAGTTTCATATCAGCGCACACTCCGCTGCAGAGTGAGAATCTCATTCTGGAAACTTTATTTACTTCGAGATACCGACAATTAAATTTTACTTTATATATTTACGCTATTTGCGGCGTCTTTATTTCATTGGACTGTTTTCCAATTTTCATACTTCGCTATGATTGGCTGGAGGTAAAGGGAACTGTACTGTGTTCGCTTTAAGATAGTAGTAGGGAAGTAGTTTTTTAATTTTCCACTGACTCAGTTGAGCTATTTCTGCCGTGATAGATTTTTAAAACTTTATTTTGTTGACTGATTGAATAATGACGTCATGAGTTCTAATTCAACGTCATGAATGACCGGCAGAGGCAGATAATGTCGGTCAAGGTCAAGGTCAATGGTCCAAGGTGATTGAACCATTCCCCTGAATGTTGGTCCTCCCACATGGTGCCAACGGGTCGGCCGGAGTGGCAGTGCGGTTCTAGGTGCTACAGTCTGGAGCCGAGTGACCGCTACGGTCGCAGGTTCGAATCCTGTCTCGAGCATGCATGTGTGTGATGTCCTCAGGTTAGTTAGGTTTAATTAGTTCTAAGTTCTAGGCGACTGATGTCCTCAGAAGTTAAGTCGCATAGTGCTCAGAGCCATTTGAACCATTAGGAACCATGCTGCCAAGGTTGTTTCGAGTACGTTGCAGAAGTTTTACTGGGAAGACCTTACACATCCTCCATAGAGTCACGCTCTCCCGAGGCGAGATCCATAATTTTTGAGGCGGGTGAAAAGGTGCACGCCTGAACACAGCCTTGGTTCCGTAGGCAACCGCAATGAACGCTCTGACGAGCTTGCCTCACAGTGGGATGTACGTACTAGCAGTTATGGTGATTACATTTGAAGCAGAAAACAGTTTCATATGGCTCTGAGCACTATCGGACATAATTGCTGAGGTCGTCAGTCCCTTAGAACTGAGAACTACTTAAACCTAACTAACATAAGGACATCACACACATCCATGCCCGAGGCAGGATTCGAACCTACGACCGTAGCGGTCGCGCGGTTCGAGACTGTATCGCCTAGAACCGCTCGGCCACTGTGGCCCGCCAAAAAACAGTTACCTGTTTCCCATGTCTCTCGTTTTCATTTGATTGCCCTTTATAGTAGAAATCGGATAAGTTTTTCTTGAACTGAGATATAGCTATTTGATCGATACATCTTATAGACAACTGAACTTGTTTGTGAGAAGTTAATAATTTTGATTGCAGTCCGAAAAATTACGCCGTTCGAGAACGCCTCCAGCGCCGACTCTAAACAAAGCATGACAAATAAAGAACTTGGGGGAGGGGGCCAGAGAGAGCCTGTGATGTATTGAATCAGTCCGTGAGCCGTATGCCAACAGCGTTAACTGGCATTGCACTGTCCACAAAAGAGAAGTCGAAACGGTGTTTTGCGCACAACGTGTCGCACATCACCATGTTATTGAGCTATCCTCTTAAGAATCAAACTAATTCTGTAAGCAACAATAACTCTTCTAAAGTTTTGTTCATGGCTGAAGCAGCAAACGTAGGATAAAATCTTTTTGAAAAAATAATATGCAGCAAAAAGTTTTTATAAAATGTTAACATGGTAAATGGGTGTAAATAAACCTTCCATTTTTTAAAACCGATACCTTTTTTTATTGTTTCTTCAAGAATAATAATTGTTCTCGGTCTCAAGTAGACTACAACAGTTTTTTCACTGTTCAACCATATTCTATGAACAGTGCAGAATAGTGTGAGTGCTGTACCTTATGAAGGAAACAGAGAAACTTTTGAGCGGTAGAAGCGCCGTGGGAAGTATCTGCTTAGAAGCATTATCTTCTCGCAAAGATAAAAAGAAATAATTCGAAAAATGTTGTTATAAATTCTTCTGATTTTTGTTTCCTTTCTATATGACATCGGACGCACAGTAAATATTGTTTTCTAACGCAACATTACGTACAGTCGGACACTAAGGTCTACATACACCCTAATAGCAACACTTGAAGTCAAAATCAATCAAAAACATATTATGTGTTCAATTTCTGTGACATAACATATACACTGCATATTTAATAATAATTCCATATACTGACATCTTGGGCATAAAAATGAAACAGCTATCAGACACAATAGTGAACATTATTCGCTTTCAGGCTCAATTCAATATTTGTTATTGCCACCCCATGCTTCTATCACAGCTTCCAAACGTCGAGGCATAGATTCCATGAATTTTTTTGTGTACGCAGGTGTAAAGTTATTCCACTCTTTCACTACGGCTGCTTTAAAATCACCTTTGCTTTTGATGTATTTTTTTATCCTACGCGTTAGTTCTCTCCAGTGACGTTCAACTGGGTTAATGTATGGTGACTGTGGAGGGAAATGCAACAGTTGTGGTAGTCATTCTTTTATGTCAATGGCCGTGTGCTTGGGTTAACTGTCTTGCTGAAACACCCAGTCTGTTCTTAGGCCCAGTTTCTCCGCAGATTGCTTCAGATTCTCCTTTAAGATGGTTAGATACTTCAATTTATCCATAATACCTTCAATAAATATTAAATTCTAAACGCCAGCTCCTGACATGAAACCCCACATAAGAATATTTCCAACACCACACATCATTGATGGGACAAGATTTCTCTTCTTCCACACCTTTTGCGTCCGTCACACTGCATGATGTTAACTTTGCTCTCATCCGGGAAAAGTACTGTATTCCAAAATGTTGAATCTTTATTCCGGTGCAGAGTTGCAAATTCTAGGCGCTTCTGTCATTTACCCTGCTTATGAACTGTTTCTTCCTTGCTGTTCTACTTTCAAATCCACGTTTGTGCAGCAGTCTTCGTACTGTCATGGGATGATCACTACTTCCACTAATATGTAGCTGTAATTCTGGGATCCGCATTCACTTTTCTAATGATGTGTCGGCGATCCCTGTTAGATAATTTTGGTGTTCGTCCATATCTAGCTATGTTTTCTACACTTCCTCGATCCCTGTAATTTTTAGTACTGTTTCGACACTTACATAGCTGCTTCTAATGATTTCCCCAATTTTCCGCAGTGTGAAACTCTTCTTACTGAGCTCAATAATATTTTTCCTCACCTCCACAGGTATTTCGGTTCTTTTTGAATCCATGTTACGTGATCGAATTAGGTATTGCAATACACGTCCATTATATGAGCAAACTACACAACTTGCACTGTGTTAACTGAAACGTCTCTCTTTCCAACTAACGACAGACTCCAAGTGTATGTTGACTTCTGTACCGCAGTAAACAAACACTGTTGAATCTATCAGGCTTGCACTGCACGACACCGGTCTGAAGTCCTGGGTTTATGTTATTGCGGACGTGGACGCAGGCACAGAGTTGCACTTCTACCCATGTACGTCCAGGCTGTACGAAACATGCTACAAAATGGAGGTGTATGTATACTTTAATGTCCGACTGTATTTCGTGATGTATTCATAATCTCAAATACGGTACGAACGTAGCCAGCTACATAAAATCTACGCCGTACTTTCTGTACCACTATGACCACACTGGAAGATTTTGGTGTTAGTAGTTTCGCTTTATAGGATTCAACTGACAACGCAATTTCATGAAAAACGTAAAGGACATACCTCCCCATCTACATCGTGTGGTAACACCGTTTATTAGGCTCATTTTGAAGCAATATGACCCATTTTGAACTTTTACAAAAGCTATATATGAAGGTAGTCTCTTGTTTCCGGAAGAACAGATACCAATGATGACCACGCAGCTTCTCTAGAATGAAATTATAATTAAATCGACACCCTAGCTACAAACAGGCGTTGATACACTTCATTTGGGACATGTCGAAAATACTGTATGTGCCCCGACCGGGACTCGAACCCGAGATCTCCTGCTTACATGGCAGACGCTCTCTCCATCTGGGCCACCGAAGGACACAGAAGATAATGCGTTTGCAGGTACTTATCGCTTGCACGTTCCCCGCGAGACCCACATTCCCAACATGTCCACTCCACTACATTCGTAGTGCGCCTAATGGATGTTTGCCCATCACACTCATTACTCGTGGCAGATTACTCTACCAAGTCGCGTACGAGTTGGAGCACAGCGTGTGCGTTCGCACAAGAAGGTTAATGGCCGGGTAGCCATATTTTAACTATGTATGGAACTAGTATCTGTTCCCGAAAGAACAGATACCATTGATGGCCATGGAGCTTCTCTAGAGTGAAATGATAATTAAATCGACACTCTAGCGGCAAACAAGCATTACAAAAGCATTCTTTTTTTTCTCAATCTGCCTCAGAAATTGCGGTATACGTACTCCCCAGAATGACCCGCAACGCCTCAAGGGCGACCAGTTAGAGGTACGCAGGTTGACTTGCAGGGCTGAATGACCACTGCGCATAGCTGCCGACGTAACTGTTGTAATCGCAGCCGGTTGTTTATCGGAGCAAAACCGCTGCGCTCAAGGTGAACTTCACATGCCTGTGTGCGGGCGTAATACATGTCTCGTCATAGCGTGACATCTCTTGCTTTGAGGAGAATTCCGTACAACAGTAATGGCTAACACAAAGGCATGAGAGCTCACGGAACTGCTGCGCAGCTCGTACACTAGCAGATAATGAAAATACGAACCATCCTGAGACATTATTTCCACGTCAATAAATTTTTATTCAGTCACTATACCTACCACGTGTCATAACGGTAATTAAACCTTATACCGCAAAACAAAAACAGTAAAAAATACACGAGAGAAAATGACAAGTAAGACGTAAAAGCAATTTAATCAAAGACGTTCTCCCTTAGACATTAATTTTATCGCTTGTACTATTGGGAACCTAAAACTTTGGCAATCAGTAAATACTCTAGGAATTAAATGACATAAATTCACGTATGTAAATGCCTACCAATAAAAAATTATAGATAAGCTCGAGCTACAGTTCATGAGCCAAACCAAATACGTACAGGAGACATTCTTAATATATAATGATATAAAACAAAAATTATGGAACTGCAACGAAAATAATTAGCATGGCCGAAAAGAGTATTAAACAACAAAGATTGAACATGCGTCACATTTTTAACGTGCTGTGTGTGACATGAGTGTAATTGTGATAACGATATAGATGAAAATCTGCAGTAATCTCAAGCATTATATGGAATAATAAACAGTACACGAAAATACATAAAATCAGATTTTGTAAAGCAGTGGCAAGGTCATCATTGTTAATGGAAGCGAGAGATGGGTAAAAAGCTGGCCAAGTGTGAGTATGTTTCGCGCACTGAGGGTTCCGTACAAACGTAATTGTGTATTTAGACAGTTAATCCAACGAGAGAATCGAGAATCTCGACGATTTTTTAACTGTTATCGATGTGGATACTGAGAAGATATCAGTGCCGAAAATTCCAAGACAGTGTCAAAATCTCGACAGCAGATATTCATCATCTGAATTTGCAGCTCCTTGTATTTACCGTTTTTTTCCCCTAAAATTGTTGGATGAAAGGTCCGTCAGTAACCCAAACAACGTTTTTTTCCAAGTTCCTGAACATGTTTCAGTATTTGTGTGCCATCATATATGGGTTTCTATTTTATTTAATAGTTACACTCAGGTTGCATAGTTTTTCAGGACCACTTGCGTATTATTTATTACAAGTAGCTTGTCATGTTTTGTGTGGCAAGCCCATTTTTCTCAGCATCCTGATGAGGTGACGTGAAGCACACGTAAATATAACACATATTTTCACAAATATGGCTGTAAAAGCACTTTTCACGTCACCAAAACACACTGTACCACAATTACAGTGTGTTTTGGTGAAGTGCAAAGTTCTTTTACGACCACATTTGTGAAAATACTCTATGTTGCCACAAGTATCTGGACACCTGGCTGAAAATGACTTACAAGTACGTGCTGCTGGAATTCAATATGGTGTTGGCCCACCCTTAGTCTTAATGACAGCTTCCACTCTCTCAGGCTTACGCTCAACCAGGTGCTGGAAGGATTCTTGGGGAATGGCAGC
The DNA here is from genome assembly GCF_023897955.1 of Schistocerca gregaria. Taxonomy (NCBI): domain Eukaryota; kingdom Metazoa; phylum Arthropoda; class Insecta; order Orthoptera; family Acrididae; genus Schistocerca; species Schistocerca gregaria. Next base: position 356,895,002 of record NC_064927.1, on the reverse strand, counting down.
CCATTCTTCACGGAGTGCTGCATTGAGGAGAGGTATCGATGTCGATCGGTGAGGCCTGGCACGAAGTAGGTGTTCCAAAACATCCCAAAGGTGTTTTATAGGATTCAGGTCAGGACTCTGTGCAGGACAGTCCATTACAGGGATGTTAATGTCGTGCAACAACTCCGTCAACAGGCCGTGCATTATGAACAGGTGCTCGACCGTGTTGAAGATGCAATCGCCATCACCGAATTGCTCTTCAACAGTGGGATGCAAGAAGGTGCTTAAAACATCAATGTAGGGCTGTGCTGTGATAGTGCCACGCAAAACAGCGAGAGGTACAAGCCCCTCCATGAAAACCACGACCACACCATATCAACTAACTCCCCAACACCGCCTTCCCCACTTCCCGCCGACTGGCACTTTCCTGTTTCCCCGCCTCCGATCGTAATACTCAAAGGATTAAAAAAAAGCAGGCGACAGATCCAAATCAGAAATAAATGGCGTTAAACCTCAAAATTCCCTTCTCCTGTTCCGTCCAAATAAGTTATTTTAAAGAAAATCAAGATGATCAATTAATAATTTAATCTCGCTCGTCACAGATCCGATTATAATCGCAATATACCATTCATTAAGAGGGAGAGAGATCCGTAGCCCTACATGTGATCCACAGCACAAGAAATTACACAAATGCCGGTAGTATTTGTCTGTCATGGTATGTCCATAGTTCCATGTGTGCTGGTAGAATCACTGAGAAAACAGGTCCCTCGAAATACGTACAAACAACTTACATAGATCGCTAAACTGGGAATTTTTATTGTAAGAATACTAAGTCTCAAGGCCCCCGGAGTAGACAACATTCCATTGGAACTACTGACGGTCTTGGGAGAGCCAGTCCTGACAAAACTGTACCATCTGGTGAGCAAGATGTATGAAACAGGCGAAATACCCTCAGACTTCAAGAAGAATATTATAATTCCAATCCCAAAGAAAGCAGGTGTTGACATATGTGAAAATTACCGAACAATCAGTTTAATAAGCCACAGCTGCAAATTACTAACACGAATTCTTTACAGACGAATGGAAAAACTAGTAGAGGCCGACCTCGGGGAAGATCAGTTTGGATTCCGTAGAAATACTGGAACACGTGAGGATATACTGACCTTACGACTTATCTTAGAAGAAAGATTAAGGAAAGGTAAACCTACGTTTCTAGCGTTTGTAGACTTAGAGAAAGCTTTTGACAATGTTGACTGGAATACTCTCTTCCAAATTCTAAAGATGGCAGGGGTAAAATACAGGGAGCGAAAGGCTATTTACAATTTGTACAGAAACCAGATGGCAGTTATAAGAGTCGGGGGACATGAAAGGGAAGCAGTGGTTGGGAAGGGAGTAAGACAGGGTTGTAGCCTCTCCCCGATGTTATCCAATCTGTATATTGAGCAAGCAGTAAAGGAAACAAAAGAAAAATTGGGAGTAGGTATTAAAATCCAAGGAGAAGAAATAAAAACTTTGAGGTTCGCCGATGACGTTGTAATTCTGTCAGAGACAGCAAAGGACTTGGAAGAGCAGTTGAACGGAATGGACAGTGTCTTGAAAGGAGGATATAAGATGAACATCAACAATACCAAAACGAGAATAATGGAATGTAGTCGAATTAAGTCGGGTGATGCTGAGGGAATTAGATTAGGAAATGAGACACTTAAGGTAGTAAAGGAGTTTTGCTATTTGGGGAGCAAAGTAACTGATGATGGTCGAAGTAGAGAGGATATAAAATGTAGACTGGCAATGGCAAGGAAAGCGTTTCTGAAGAAGAGAAATTTGTTAACATCGAGTATAGATTTAAGTGTCAGGAAGTCATTTCTGAAAGTATTTGTATGGAGTGTAGTCATGTATGGAAGTGAAACATGGACGATAAATAGTTTGGACAAGAAGAGAATAGAAGCTTTCGAAATGTGATGCTACAGAAGAATGTTGAAGATTAGGTGGGTAGATCTCGTAACTAATGAGGATATACTGAATAGGATTGGGGAGAAGAGAAGTTTGTGGCACAACTTGACCAGAAGAAGGGATCGGTTGGTAGGAAGTGTTCTGAGGCATCAAGGGATCACCAATTTAGTATTGGAGGGCAGCGTGGAGGGAAAAAATCGTAGAGGGAGACCAAGAGATGAAAACACTAAGCAGATTCAGAAGGATGTAGGTTGCAGTAGGTACTGGGAGATGAAGAAGCTTGCACAGGATAGAGTAGCATGCATCAAACCAGTCTCAGGACTGAAGACAACAACAACAACTGTTTCAGATAAATGTGCCATAGAAAATGAGCGTCGTTGAATCGCTCCAGGATCAGCCGTAGTAGTGACCCACACTGAGGACGATAAATTTCTTCTGCTGCGCTACCAGAACACAGGAGTAAACTTAGTCCAACAGAATCACATAACTGGAACAATACTCCTTAGTTTAAGTTATAATTCTAATGATGTATGCCGTTAACGAGGTTAACATTTGTTCCAAAATACTTTACCCCTTTACGTATCGCCAACTACAAATTGCGATTATGACTGCAACGTTCTCAAGACCCGTACACCAGGACACCCACAAATATATCAGGTGTTAGTAGGCTGTTTAGGTTTTTATGTTGGTAACGCCACGTAGTGCTCTGTATGAAAATCACTGACTGTGCTGTGTGCAGTCTGTGGCTGGTTTGCATTGTTGGAATATTTGCTATTGTAGTGTTTGGCAGATGGATGTGAACAGCTCATAGTGTTGTGCAGTTGGAGGTGTGCCGCCAGCAGTGCAGCGGTGGATGTGGGGAGAGATATGCCAGAATTTTGAGAGAGGACGATCTGGACGTGTGTCCATCAGAAAGAGTAAATTTGTTTTGAACATTATTAGGGTAAATACATTGTTTGTTCTCTATCAAAATCTTTCACTTGCTAAAGATGCCTATCAGTAGTTAGTGCCTTCAGTAGTTAGAATCTTTTGTTCAGCCGGCAGTATTTGCGCACGCTGTATTGCAGTAGTTTGAGTAACGAAGATTTTTGTGAGGTAAGTGGTTAATGAAAGGTATAGATTATAGTTAGTCAGGGCCATTCTATTGTAGGAATTATTGAAAGTCAGATTGCATTGCGCTAAAAATGTTGTGTGTCAGTTTAGTGATGATCAGAATAAATCAAGAGAGAAATGTCTGAGTACATTCAGTTTTGTTCAGCTTTTTGAAAATCAAATAACGTAAGAGGTTTTCCAGCACAGTAAAATATAAATTTTCCTGAGAGGATGTTTCACAGGTAATGAGTAGAAACTTATAAGTAAAAATCATTCTGATACCTATGAAAGCGGACCTCTTCTACTACAAGCTTTTTATCTTCCATGTTTTGGGAGGAGACAGTATGGACCAAAATGAGAAAAAATTGTATAGTAGACATGGGCTCTAAAATACACACCTTAAGAAATATGAGTACTTGTTTAGTAGAAAAGATGTGTTTGACAATAGCAAAGGTGAACAATTGCTCATAGCTCTTCAGGTAAGCACATTAGAGCGCAAGTTTAATAGACATATATTTTCCTCTTAGTTTGGTCTATTCTACCTCTCATAAAAATATGGAAAGCAAAGTGTTTGTAGTAGAACTGATCCATTGTCAAAGGTATCAGAACGATTTTCGTTTATAGCCCTCGACTCGGTCGTTCCTGGGCCAGGGTTCCTTACCTCAGATTGATAAATTTACTCTTCTCCGTCATTCCTGAAAATTCAACATTGTCACCCATCATAATTGTACGACTGTAATCCTTTATAAAACAGAAAAGACACATAAAGAAATGTGGCTTGCAACGCCTTCACAAAAGTGTTTCTTCGTTTATGGCGAACATGTCAACTCCCCGATTCTCATAAATCACTTACAGAACCTCAACGACTTCAATCATTTAGAATCGCGTGTTCTATACTCTTCTTCATAAGCCCTTTTTCACAAACTTTTAATCCTTCAGTCGTTAAAATCCTCATTGTCATAAATCCATTTACACAGACTCACGCCACCAATCTATTTCTACTCATTGTCACTGAACTATACGTATCACTGATATTACAAAGATATTGATTTCTCTGGGCATAATACCTAAACAACAGAAAATATGCATGTTCGACACTTACATACATACAAATTAATGTAATTCAGGTAACACAGACAAGGTTAATTGAAGAAAAATAAAGAAACATCAAGGGATAACCAATTTAATATTGGACGGAAGTGGTTGGGGGGAAGCGGGTAAAAATCGGAGAGGGAGACCAAGAGGTGAATATAGTAAAGCATATTGTATGTGGGTTGCAGTAGTTGTTTGGAGATGAAGAGTCTCATACAAGAGAGTGGCATGGAGAGCTGCATCAAATCAGTTTCTGGACTGAAGACTACAACAACAAGAACATCTTTTCAAGTGTAACCAGTTTGTAACTTTTTGTTCTCAGTGGAAATATTCTGCGGTATCCTGTAGACAGCCAGTCCTTCGAGTCTTTGCCTTAAGTGCCGTGTTTCACCGAACCCCGTGCAAGAATCGTGTTTCTATGTTACATATATAGAGTCGGTCAATTTTAGTTTCCAGACGTGAAAATAAGATTATAGGAACAGTCAGATTAATTAATTTTCCCTTCTTTGAAGATTAGTGTGCACAAAATGACAAATTTTCAAAGCTCGAAAAGAATAATTGAAAAATAAACAAAAAAGTAAAAATATGAATGGTACAGAAGAATGAAACCAAGGGATATATAAATTCACTCAAAGTAATCCAAAGTAATACTAATACAAGGGAGTTGTGATAACAGTAATACAGGATTACAGCAAAGAATACAGACAAACGCTGGACGCTTTGTATGGTTGGATGCTGAATACGATCAGACATGATCCACCTGTATCAGTACTTGGCTGAGGGAGATGAGAAGATGAGACATCTGTTACAACACTGTGTATGTTATGTATTGAACCGGGGACCTAGAAACGACGGAGAGGCTTCGTCCTGCCGTATCCCTCAGTGGTTCACAACCCTAATAACATGCCACAGCAGTCCACCCACCCCACCGCCGCCCCACACCGAACCCAGAGTTAATGTGGGGTTCGGCCCCCATTGGGCCCACCTCTCCCCCTCCCCCCTTCCCCCAAGGGAACGTCTCATAACAGACGAGTGTAACCCCCAACGTTTGCGTGGCAGAGTAATTATGGTGTACGCATACGTGGAGACAGTCTTTGCGCAACCAGCCCGCATTCGCCGAGGCAGATGGAAAACCGCCTTAAAAACCTCCCACATGCTGGCTGGCACACCGGACCTCGACACTAATCCACCGGGCGGATTCGTGCCAGCGACCAGGACGCCTTCCCGCTCGGGAAGTAGCGCGTTAGACTGCGCGGCTAGCCGGGCGGGCCAGTTATAACGTTACTTCTGGATGAACATACGGGTTAAAACTTAGTAAATCTCTGGAAGACAACAGTGACGCAAATCTGTGGAGCTCTTTCTTGTGCTCGATTTTTGACAGCAAAGACGTTTCCAGAGAGATGGAAGTACAGTTTCAAAACGACAGCTGTTGTAAATTATATTTTAAGGTAATTCCAAACAAATACTTCAAAATTTCAGTAAGTCTGTATGGTCACATACCTTACGCCAATTTTGTAATCATGGAAGATGCCGCATGAAATCCACGAAACACACCTGAAATGAAGAAAAGAGCACACAGTTAGTAAGTATGTATTATTTCCGACGGTCACAAATGAAGCAATATAACACAATAGAAATTTATGCGCTAGCAACATGTGAAGGTAATTTGTTAGCCAAGACTTTGGAACTTGGAACTTTATTTCTGTGTATTATGGTTGCTAATATTACTACATGTGTTGCATTAATCGTTTGTAGTTGGACACTGTATAACATTTAGTTTGGTTGTCGAGATTACGTGGGGTATGTTATAAACAACGGCAGGTTCAGTAATTCTGAGAAGGGATATTGATTTTTAGTTTACCCTTTGTGGTTTCTACTTTGGTTATTCGATAATATGTGTACATGTCATTTTTACATTGGCGCAGAATGAAGTAACTGGGAAAGCTCATTTTGTTAAGAGCTTGTAGTTGCATTTTCTTATGGTGTCGCTATGTGCAATCGGAGAAGATTCAAATAATTTTCTTTTCGTTTTGTATCATGACCCAAGAAATTGTATGAGCCGAATATACTTCGTCATCAAACTTATCACCATACAAACGAGGTTCGCCTGTAACGATCGTGAGCTTTAGTTACCTCTGAGATCGGATGCGGTGAGTTGACGTTAGTCAAGAATACCTTTAAAGTGACAAAGACGCCATTATCAACCCATTATTACTGATTTTGAAGGGGTCGCGTAAGAGGAAAACGAGAATCCAGACGTTCCTTCTGCGATACTGCACAAAGACTTGGCGTGAATGTAACAACTGCACATAATCTGAGCAGCCCCCTTACATTGTTTGCAGACGACGCTGCAGTTTACCGTCTAGTAAAATCGTCAGACAATCAATTCTAATTAGAAAATGATCTAGAGTGAATTTATGTATGGCGCGGAAAGGGGCAACTGGCACTAAACAAAGAAAAGTGGGAGGTCACCCACATGGCTACTAAAAGAACTCCTATAAATTTTTGGTATACGATAAATGGTACAAATCTAAGGGCTGTCAATTCGACTAAATACCTAGGAATTACAATTACGAGCAACTTAAATTGGAAAGACCACATAGATAATATCGTGGGAAAGGCGAGACAAAGGCTGCGCTTTGTTGGCAGAACACTTAGAAGATGCGACAAACTCACTAAAGAGACAGCCTACATTACACTTGTCCGTTCTCTGCTGGAATATTGCTGTACTGTATGGGATCCTTACCAGGTAGGATTGACGGAGGACGTCGAAAGAGTGCAAAAAGGCAGCTCGTTCCTGTTATCGGGCAATAGAGGTGAGAGTGTCACTGATATGATACGCGAGTTGGGGTGCCATTCACTGAAACAAAGGCGGATTTCTTTGTGGCGAGATCTATTTACGAAATTTCAATTACCAACTTTCTCCTCTGAATGCGAAAATATTTTGTTGAAACCCACCTACATAGGGAGAAATGATCATTATAATACAGAAAGAGAAATCAGAGTTCGAACGGAAAGATTTAGGTGTTCCTTTCTCCGACCCGCCATTCGAGAGTGGAATGGTAGAGAAGTAGTATGAAAATGGTTCGATGAACCCTCTGCCTGGCACTTAGTTGTGAATTGCTGAGTAACCTTGTAGATGTAGATGTAATTGCTGGCAGTAGTGGTCACGAGAATGTACCGTCGCAAGATGACCGTTCTGCAGACAACCACGTGGCACTATCAAGATGGAAGACCATTATGTTCTGCGTACAGCTCTGGCGAATCGTACTACATCTGCAGCACAAATTTAAGTAGCTGTTGACAGCACAGTGCCGCAGCGAACTGTCCCAAATCGGTTACTTGAAGGACAGCTCAGATCCAAACGTCTAGTAGCGTGCATTCCACTGGCTCCAAATCAACTCCATCTGCAACTTCAGTGATGCCAAGCGAGAGCTTCTGTAAGGACAGGTTAGAGATCTCGTGTGTTTTCTGATGAAAGCTGGCTGGCTCTGCCTTGGTGCCAGTGGTGATGGTCGAGAGTTGGTTAGAAGGAGACCATTTGATGGCCTGCAACCAACCCGACTGCGTGCTAGACACACTGGACCTACGCTTGGAGTTATCGCATGCACCCCCACAGCAAACTTGTACGTCAGTCTCGTGATTTGATATCTTCTGCTGTCACTCATGAAAAGCATTGCAAGGGGTGTTTTCCAGCAGAATAACGCCCGCCCTCACAGCCGCTGTTGTAACCCAGTACGCTCTACGGAGTGTCGACGTGTTACCTCGGCCCGCTGGATCACCTGATCTGTGTCCAATGAAGCACATAATGGTCGTCATCGGACGCCAGCGCCAGAGTCATCAAAACCAAAATTAGCCGTCCCTGTACTGACCGACCAAGGGCAACAGGCATGGGACGCCATCCTACAAACTAACATCCGGCACTTGTACAACGCAGTGCAGTGCAGGGCTCGCATTCAACATTCCGGTGGTTACACGAGTTATTAATGTACCAGCATTTCACGTTTGTGCAGTATAAATAAACATCAAAAATTGAACGAAGATATGAAAGAGTGAAAATACTACAAAAAAATCTTACAACAAATATTTAGACATGTTTATCAAAAACGTCGGACCTTGGTGACAGTGATCATAGCGAGAAAAGTACTCGTACTTTAGGAACAGCAGTATTTATCGTAAGTTGCTAGAGCAACCAAGTGATTGTAAAAAAGGTGAAGATTATTTTCGCTTTAAGGAGGTCCGTCTGACAGTAGAAGCCTAAGTAGGTTCCGTTAAGCTGTTTCTGAATTAAGGAACACGTTTTTTGCTAGCACATTATTACTTATTTGGTGACCGAAAATCTACTGTATAGGAATCTACATGAATTCTGTGTTTGCTCATACATGATTTCGAGAGCTTCCTTTCTTCCTTGGTTCCAGTTAGTCACGGCTTACTATACGTCTTAGGGATCCATAGCAGAGAAGCTATGAATTTATTAATTTCGAGTTTTCAGAGTGGTTTTAGCTTACATCGAGAATCAGTATTGGGTCTAGGCTGCTTTAGTTAAAAGCGGAACGGATTTCTTTTTTCAAGCGAGCACAATCAACGGTATTTAAACGGACTTCATTATTTTGTGATCTTGTTGGTCGCTTCTTTGTGATAAGAAGTGACTATATAATCACAGTTGCAAATATCGCTAAAATATAACAAGTCTAAAACTCCCTTCGGAAGGTCTACATCACGATTGTGGACAAAAATGATCGAAATGATAATTAAATCAAGACCCTGTGCTGCCGACAGGCGTTAACATACATCAACGGGAACAGTTGAGAAATTTGTGTCCCGACCAGGATTCGAACCCGGGATCTCCTGCTTACATGACATTTGAGCCACCGAGGTCACAGAGCATAGTGCGACTGCAGGGACTTATCCCTTGCACGCGCCCTGTGAGACCCACATTTCCAACTTAATGTCCACACACTACATTCAAAGTGCAAAACTCTTAAAAAAATTCAGTGCTATGACTAGCTTTTAAATGATCCATAGAAAACGTCGTTATTGCTTTTGTACACAAAGTTACGATCTTTCTATGATTTTGAATTTTCGTCTATTTTTGAAATGTGTTAATATCCGAACAGATTGCCCTGTCATCTGTCATACAGGCTCAGTCTCTTCGCCTTGTCAAGACCCTACCTCTCCTATGAGTTTCGTCTGTGAATATGCTTTCACTTACACTACTCGTATATGACGAGAAGTATCCAGACACCCCTATGTAATGCGGAATTGATCGCTAGATACCAGCAGAGGCGGAGCCGGCTGGTGACGTGGTGTATTGTGTTGTCAATTAGAAGCAAAAAATGAAATGAGCGTATGGTATCGTTGGCCGGGAGGCTCCATCCGGGAAGTTCGGCCGCCAAGTGCAAGTCCTATTTCAGTCGACTCCACATTCAGCGACTTGCGTGCCGCTGATGAGGATGAAATGATGATGACAACACAACACCCAGTCCACTAACGGAGAAAATCTCCGACCAGGCCGGGAATCGAGCCCGAACCTTCTGCACGGGAGGCAAGCACGTTACCACCCAGGTAAGCAGGAGGACAATAAGGAGCAGTAAGAGCAGCCTGAGTTGGTCAGGAGAGCTCGTTAGCTTGGAACATGAATTCCTCATTAGATGTCACACGAGTAACAAATCCATCAGGGACATTTCGGTCCTTCTAGAGCTGCCCAAATTGATTGTTAGTGATGTAGCTGTGAAGCTTAAACGCGAAGGACAACCGCACCGAAACTAAGACCAAAGCGATGTAATGTACAGACGGACAGGGACAGTGGAACATTGCAGAGGGTAATTGTGAAATACTGCATGCAATCAGCGTCAGGGAATCACTCGTGAGTTTTAAAGTGCTGCCAACTTTCCACCTGTCACAATGACTGTGCGTAGCGAGCTAAAGAGGATGAGGCAGCTCCTCAAAGCCAAACATTTCAGTAATCAGCTTTAAACTACACCTGAGGGGATGTAGGGAGCGATGTCATTGGATAGTGGATGTCTCGAGTTATTAATCACTCTCTGCCTTGCGACAACCGGTGGAAGGGTTTGGGTTTGGCCAATGCTTGGAGAACGGTAACTGCCATCATGTGTAATGGCAACACAGAAGTACGGAGTATATGCTTTTGCGGAATGCGAGTGTTTTCCGTGTTTAGATTGAGTGGTCCCCTTACTGCGCTTAAGAAAACGCTAAATGCGGAAGGATATGAACACATTATACAGGACTGAAGGACAATAACGTTCCGAAATGGACTGGCCTCAGTCAACTAAATAAAACGCCTTTGGGATGATTTAGAACGACTACTTCTCTCCCTCCCGTAGCACCCATATCTATTATCTTCACTGGTTTCGGCTCTTGAGGAAGAATGGGCTGCCATTGTTCCGAAGACATTCAGACACCACACTGAAAGTTTCTCCAGTGAAAGTGCAAGCCGTCATAAAGTTTAAGGATGGACACAAACCATAATAATATCCACTAATGCATTTGGATCGGTGCTGCTGGTGGTACCGGTCATATGTGCGTGATGTGTGCTTGCTTGTGTGAATATGAGTGTGTTTTTCTTGCTGAGGAATGCATTGGCCGGAAGCTATAATGGGTAAACAGTCTTTTCGTTGCGTCTGTCTGCAACTCAAAGGGTCACAAAAAAAATGGTTCAAATGGCTGTGAGCACTATGGGACTTAACATCTATGGTCATCAGTCCCCTAGAACGTAGAACTACTTAAACCTAACTAACCTAAGGACATCACATCATCTATAGCCGAGGCAGGATTCGAACCTGCGACCGTAGCACTCGCGCGGCTCCGGACTGAGCGCCTAGAACCGCTAGACCACCACGGCCGGCTCAAAGGGTCATCTTTACGGTGAGTAGCAATCTGTCCTTTTCCTAAATTTAGTTTTTTCAACCTCGTGTGAGAAAGAGTACAGAGATAACGGAGCTGCATGACGTTCTACCCGTAAAGGCACTGCTGCTCTTTGAGTAACAGGCTATCCAGCATTCTTTGTGTGCACGTGTGCAAGCGTACAGTTGCGCTGTACAGCTTGGCGAGTAAACACGCAGACTTCTTTTCGTTCTTACACTTACTTCGTTGGGACTGGCAAGTTCCTCAGCTGCTTCCTTAGTCACGCCGTCTGTTTGCTGAGCGCTTTGGACAGAACACAAGACAGATCGTGTCTGCACGTCGGCCCGCCACAGCCACCGCCTCAGTTGTGCTCGGAGCTGCGGCCACCTGTCAGATCTCGCTTGCGCTGCCCCGTCACGCGCCTTGTTATCCTCCGTGCCGCGCCGTCGCATGTGCTTTTTCATAAATAGCCCAGAGGAGAGTACTGTAGCAACATTCAGAGGGCAGTAAATAACGGCGAGCAGTGTGATATACTCCTTGACTTCGGGAAGGTATTCGATACGGCGCCGCACTGTTGACTAGTGCGCAAAATTCGAGTTTATTTAATATCGGACCAGATTTGTTGTTGCATACAGAACATTCTAGCAAAAGGATCACAATAAGAATCTTTTAAAAGGAGCAATGGGGCAGTAGTGCAGTAGTGGGGGGTGGGAGGGGCAGAGTGGGGGGAGGGGCGATAAGTCAAATGGAAAATAACTCGTGCCTTTACTAAAGAAGTAACGTATGGGTGTTAATGTGCACGATACATACTTAAGAATGATCTAGAGAAGATCTGCACCTCATCCGAATGGCACTTCACAGCATATCTGCGACCTCCTTGGCTGTGGCGCAACTGTGAAACAGTGTAACACATCGTACACTATCAGGAGTGACAGTCCGACGTCGTTTATTGTCCCACTTCTCCGCCTATTTTTGACAGATGCACAGGAACGTGCTAGACAGTAGTGGTGAATAGAATAGCGTCACTCGGGACAGGAATGGCATCACATAGTGTTTTGGGCCGAATCCACTTACTGTCTGTTTGAAAATGCTGGCCGCATTTTGGCTCGCCGCAGACGGGAGGACAGGCATCACTGTGACTGCATATACACAAGACATACAGCGCCAGCTCAAGGCCTAATAGTGTGATGGCGCTATTAGGTCCAACCAGAAATCACAGTTGGTGCGTGTCCAGGGCACTGTGACCAGTGTGCCCTAAGTGAATGACGTTCTGTAACCCTTTCTGCACAACATACCAGACGCCATTTTTCAGCAAGACAATGCACGGCCACATGTTGCTGCACGGACACGTACCTCCGTGGTGTCAAAGGACGTCAGCTTTTTGCTCTGGCCCGCCAGATCACCAGACTTGGCGCCAACCGAAAATGTGTGGGATGTGGTGAAACGACAAGTGCAGCACTGTGACCCAGTGCCAACCACAACAGATGAACTTTGGAACCAGGTGAATGCAGCGTGGATGGCTATACCAGAAGAAGCCACTCACGCGTTATACACTTCGATGCCATCACACATGGAACAAGTTATCAGAGCCCGTGGCAGAGGCTGTGCCTACTAGGCAACAGCACACATGCTGAACCGAGGTGACTGAAATGCTAATCATTTCTGAAGAACATACTAATGTACATATCCTGTGAATATGAACGTCCTATCTCTAGCAGTTCAAGGTGTTCTGTTTTTTTTTCTGAACACGGCTGTATATAACTGAAGCAGAGATGAATATGAAACATTCTACCGCCGATTCGGGCAGAAAACGGGGAAAATACATTGACATTAGCAGATTTGACAAAGAGGAATTTATTCAGTCTGGTACCTGGGAACGAACACTTCGGAAACGGCGAAGCTGGTCGGCTGTTTTCGTGCTACTGTCGTGAGGATCTGTGGAGTGTGGTTTACGAAAAGAAAAAACAACAGGCAGGTAACACGCGTCAGAGCAGAACGTGGATATCGGACGCTTTTAATCTCCGTAAAGCAGGATAGACGGTGACCTGTGACAGACCTGACGAAGAAATATAATGCTGGTGTAAGCACAAGCATACCGTTCAGTGTATACTGCTGAACAAGGCGCTCTGATGCAAGTGGGCCCTACCTGCTCATCAAACGGCGCGCGTAAATTACAATCGCAGTGTGCACTGCTCAAATGGTTCAAATGGCTCTAAGCACTATGGGACTTAATATTTGAGGTCATCAGTCCCATGCCCGAGGCACGATTCGAACCTGCCACCGTAGCAGCAGCGCGGTTCCGGACTGAAGCGCCTAGAACCGCTTGGTCACAACGGCCGGCGCAGTGGACACTGCCTCATCGAGACTGGATCGAGGATCAATGCGAACGTGGTGCCTGGTCAGATGAATCCCGTTGCTTGTTTCAACAGGTTGAAGGTCGCGTCTGGATCCGCCATAACGCAAAGCGAATGGCTGCACACAACATGCACCATGTCACTGATACAGGGCGTTATTATGTTGTAGGGAATATTCACCTAGGGTTTCTGGGGAGCTGTGATAGTAATCGAAGATACCATAACCACTGTGGACTGCGTGAACATTACAGCGTAACAGCTTCCTTCTTCCACGCTTTATGTCTTGTCCAACAATGAAGATATCTTTCAAGAAAATAGGTATCCATTCACAGGCCCACAATCGTGTAACACTGTTTGGTCACCATATTCGCCATACCTGTAAACGCTATTTGGCGGAAATTTAGCGGCTACAGGCCACTGGCCAATAATTTACGGGAATTCCATTACCTGTGTCCGGACCTCCAGAAACGTACCAAGAACTTGTCGAATCCATACCAATCAGAATCACTGCTATGTATCTTTCCAAAGGTGACCAACAGTCTGTCATGTATGTGGACATAATGTTTTCACTCACCAGTGTAGTAGGTGTTCATAATTAAACTGACTATGTGCCGAGTGCTGCAGTGTGGGGTCCCATGACGCTGATTGGTATTTTCATTAATCGGTGCGCACGCGATGTATGCTGAAATTAGTAATAGTTCCCCTTTCTGCCACCAGGTGAAAATATGGTGCTGTAACCAGTCATAATGTGATATGGGTGCCTGAAAAGAACCGGGACGATGAAACACGGAGGTTCTGGCACGTTTACTAGGATGTGGTCACAAGTTACAACACGTACTCAATATAGTCTCCCGATTCAGAAACATGCTACGTCCGTAACGCAGCGTGGTCGACAGTTGCTAGCAGCATACATGATGTAAACATAGTGATTTATCGTGGTATGCTATTCTTCAGATTAGGAAGAGTCCAGTTAAATTCATGACATTTGTCCAAACAATATTCCCCAGCCACATGTTATCCATTCCACTGCCTGCCAGAAAACAAAGGGCCAAGTTACGGCTTCACTTGGTGTAAATTCTGAATCTTGTAGGGATATCAGTGTAAAATGCGTCGCAAAATCTTTCGAATTATTAACGAGGGCAGAGATATTCCCCATAGTGCAACTCTAGCAATGGCTGCAGAATTTGAGACATCTGCTGCACGGCCAGCTATAGCTGGAACTGCTATAGGAAGTGGCCACGTCCCTCTTAATGCTACACCATCTAATTCATCTGTTTCTCCACATTTTTGATCATATTCTGCCGTTCTGGTAAAACAACTTTACCAGCAGTGCACGGTCTTTCTTCTCAACAGCCGTTGCGTTTCCTACGGAAAGCTTCACCTTGTTAGCCCTTTACACCGATAGTCGTGTAAGTAGGCTGTTTAGGTTTATATGTTGGTAACGCCATGTAGCGCACTATATGAAAATCGCTAACCATGCTGTGTGAAGGCTGTGGTTGGTTTGCATTGTTGGAGTAATATTCGCCATTGTAGTGTTGGGCAGTTGGCTGTTAATAGCGCGTAGCGTTGCGCAGTTGGAGGTGAGCCACCCGCAGTGGTGGATGTGGGGAGAGAGATGGCGGAGTTTTGAGAGTGGATGATCTGGACGTGTGCCCATCAGAGACAGAAAATTTGTAAGACTGGATGTCATGAACTGCTATATATATTATCACTTTTGACCACTATTAAGGTAAATACATTGTTTGTTCTCTATCAAAATCTTTCATTTGCTAACTATGCCTATCAGCAGTTAGTGCCTTCAGTAGTTAGAATCTTTTATTTAGCCGGCAGTAGTGGCGCTCGCTGTACTGCAGTAGTTCGAGTAACGAAGATTTTTGTGAGGTAACTGATTTGTGAAAGGTATAGGTTAATGTTAGTCAGGGCCATTATTTGTAGGGATTACTGAAAGTCAGATTGCGTTGCGCTAACAATATTGTGTGTCAGTTTAGGCACAGTCGTTTATAAGTTTTCTAAAGTGACGTTTCAGTCACTTCACGAAAGACACACCTATGATGTATACAGCTAGAACTGCAGCACTCAGAAAATGTTATAACCACCTGGTATATTACTACTAGCTATTTACCTGCGGCTGTCCTTTTATGTCGGTACTTTTGTTATGATGAGAAGTGATAAGTAAGCTATTGTAAGCCCGCCAGGTTAGCCAAGCGGTCTAACGCAAGGCTTTCCGGAGTGAGAAGGAGCGCCTGCTCCCCGGCACGACTCTGCCTGGCGGACTTGTGTCAAGGTCCGGTGAGCCGGCCAGTCTGTGGATGGTTTTTACGTGGTTTTCTATCTGCCTCAGCGAATGAGGGCTGGTTCCCCTTATTCCACCTCAGCTACACTGTGTCGGCGATTGCTGCGCAAACAAGTTCTCCACGTACGCGTACACCATCATTACCCCACCACGCAAACATAGGGGTTACACACGTCTGATGTGAGACGTTCCCTGGTGGGGTCCACCGGGAGCCGAACCGCACAATAACCCTGGGTCCGGGATGGGGCGGCGGTTGGGTGAAGTGGACTGCGGTAATCGTCATGGGGTTTTGGACCACTGCGGCTGCAGTAATATACAATACAATACAAGCTATTATAGATTCCATAAGGTCAGCTGCCCTCACGTTTCTGCCTGTTCGCCTAACCAAAGCTCATGTCTTGCGCCCCACTCTCTCCTCCCAACTGCTCCAACGTATACAGTACACAACATGTATATTATGCAACAAATTATTAATTTTTCTAAATGACTTATCTTTTCTGATGTAAAAAAGTGTTACATTCTCTAATTCACCCTCTTGTGAACAGTTTAAGTTGGTCAGTTCCTCAGAGTTCATCTACAACCAAATTTCATCGATGTCGGTTCAGCGGTTTAGTCGAGAAAACGCAAGAGACACAGTTGCTTGCAGGTTTAATAATACAAGTAGGGATTAAACACGTTTCAGATTGTATAAACATTACATTCATTACGTTGAATCGTATTACGCAGAACATATCAACCAATAAAAACATTCTCACAAATGCGATAATGTTCAAACGTCAAAAAGTAAATAGCTTTTTCAAAAAGTAAATATTTCTTCCTAATTCGCGTTATATTCTTCAAATCAATAAATATCCTGTAATGCAATCGTTCTAAAGTAGCCTGTTTTCTTCCTCAGCGTTCAAGCTATCTCCTCACCAAATTGCGTTTAAAAGGGTCCAGCGGTTTAGTCGTGAAAAGACAACAACAAAATGGTTCAAATGTCTCTAAGCGCTATGGGACTTGGCATCTGAAGCCATAAGTCCCCTAGACTTAGAACTACTTAAACCTAACTAACCTAAGGACATCACACACATCCATGTCCGAGGCACGATTCAAACCTGCGACCGTAGCAGCAGCGCGGTTCCGGACTGAAGCGCCTAGAACCGCTCGGCCACAGTGGCCGGCGACGGACAGGGACCGTCGAGCACTGCGTAGGGTGGTGGTAACAAAAATAACGTGAAACCGCGACACCCAAACTCCTGCCAGCAATCCAGCTCACATAACGACTGAACGTAGGAAGTTAGAAAGGTGGGGCAGCTTATCATAAGCCATACATTTCTGTAGTCAGTGGTAAGCGCTGCTCCAGATGGTGTGAAAAGAAATGTCATTGGGCATAGACGACTGGAAACGAGTGATCTGGAATTGTGAATCAGGCTTTACCCTGTGGCAACCCGATGGAACGGTCTGGGTTTGGTAGATGCCCAGAGAACGTCACCTGCCGTCATGCGTACCGCCAGCACTGAAGTACGGAGCAGGTGTGTTACGGTACGGGGGTGGCAGGCATGCCCAGAGTCGCAGCCTGGATCTACTGGAACATCTTTGAGATGCATCGACTTCGCTTTAGACCCCAGCGTCCAACATCACTACCGTCTATGGTTTCGACTCTGGGAAAGAATGGGCTGGCATTCCTCCACAGACATTCAGACACCTCACTGAAAGTGTCCCCAGCGAGCAGAGTTCAAGCCGTCATAAAGGCGAAGAGTGAACACACGCCACATTAACGGTGGGAGGACATTAAACAGGCCGACTTGGAGCAGGAGAGGCACCACAGGACATTTTAATTTCCACTGTCTGTACTTTTACAAATAAATTCATAAAACTTTGTAAGCTTGACCAAGAAGGACTCAGCTTTCACACTCATACCAGTAAAGCTCAAAAACATAGCAAACCTTCTTTTACACGTGAAATTTCGTCATTTCTTCACAACTTAATCCTGATGTGGCTGCGGCAACTCAGGCTATTCGACGACGTACTTAGTGTTTGGGTACACTAAAACTATGGAGCAAGGCGATGATGGAACCACATGGCGAAACCTGGTGTTGTGCTATGTGAGGGAAAGGAACAGACTTTTGAGTGCATTCACAGACAGTTGCCAGTGCTTTGACCATGCTATCCAATTCCTTTTGTACCTTCCTTAATTGTGGTACTAAGAGATGCCAATTTGAATTAAATGTTTCATAATGTAAACTTTCAATTGCTTCATATGATCTGTATATTGATTTTCACATTTACTCTTATTCTTGTTGTTAAATTTAAGGGAACCAAATTTTACTTGATGTACAATTCCTACTAAAACCCTTTCTATTTACATATTCTCTTTATTAGAGATAGACAAATCATTTCGTATGACAGCATTTGTGTATACACTTTGTTCAAACTATTTTCTATAATCAAATTTTATACTTATGTTGAGTCCATATGACTCAACAACGTACTAAAATTTTAAGAAAGCCAAGTAGCGGCATATGTAATTATGTAATAGGCGTATTTAAACTGTTTTAGCATGTAATTATATGAACTGTTTCTTATTTAAATTGTTTTGTTAATTAAATTGCATTGTGTATTATTGAGAAAGAGCGGGAAACAGCGCGCAGTAATACATCTGTAATGGTAGCAGGGATTGTCTGCACCAAAAACCATTGTTGGCGGCGAGACCGCACTTTTGTAGCATTGAGCGTTGGAAGCGAGCAGTTGCGAGTAAGATGTGAGACGAGGCAGTCGTAGCTAGCGAGACATGAGAGGAGGTCGCTGTAAGCGAGGTATGAATTAACACTTTGAAAGAAGCGGTGTGCTCGCCAGCCACTCGCTATATGTAGCGCAATGCTAGTTTTTAAGAATTTTTGTAAAGAACTATGCCCCTTGTAATTGTTTGTCAAGATCGTTCTCAGAATATAGTTATGTAATTTTGATGGAAAATTAGGTATGTAGCGCAACGCTACTTTTTAAGAATTTTTGTAAAGAACTATACCCCTTGTAATTGTTTGTCAAGATCGTTCTCAGAATATAGTTAACTTCTACCAGATTAAATGCATTAAGAATTTTCTATCCCAAAATCATTCACGTAAATGCTTTACGGAATTTATTGTTATCTTAAAAGAAAAGTCTAAACTGAGCTTCAGCTTTTATCAAATCTAAATTAACTTCAACTTAAAGAATTCCAGTCACAAAGTATTATGAAACTCCACCAGCAGCCTATAATTCTGTTAAAGAGAAGTAAGTATATTCATTCCACAGTTTGCTGTAGCAGTCAGATGGCGATCCAGTATTAATAATTAAAGGTAAGAATCAGTCTTAATAATTTCAGGTAACGACTGAGGGCCACGGCGACAACACATTTTATGTTTCGTCGTAATAATCAGCAGGTAGTCTTGACAGAGCAGCAGTTAAAAGATTTTAAGAGACGCAGCGTTCAGTCAGCAAGCAAACGTTCATCCAATATTAGACGGGAAGGTTTCACTATTGACTGCATTTGTTGCTGTAGTTATACTTTTCTTCATAAGTAAAAGAGATCCTTCTATGAATTTTGCGCATCATACAAGCCATACTTACAAGTCTATGAAACTCTACAATTTATTTAATTTATTAAAAAAGTGAATGAGCTGTTATGTTTTAAACTTCACGTTTAGAAAAAACTTCAATTTTATAGTTAAATATCTCAATTTTTACCACAGTTTTAATAGATTTGGAAAATTCTAGACTTTCATAAACCTGTAAGTATGGTTTGTAGGCTCAAAGGATCTCTCATACTTATGAAGTATGAGAGATGAAGTGTACCTATATCGTCAATGCAGCCAATAGTAAGTGAAAAAATGATGAAATCACATGTAAAAAAAAATATTATTTTGTTATGTTTTTGAACTTCCAGTGGTATGAGTGCGAATCCTGAGTCCTTCCTGGTCATACTGAGAAAGTTTTATGAATTTATTTGTAAAAGTATAGACAGTGGAAATTAAACGTCCTGTGGTGCCTCTCCTGCTCCAAGTCGGCCCGTTTGACGCCGTAGCCCCCCCCCCCCCCCTTTAATGTCCACTAGTAGGCGCCAGTATAATTTGATCAGGCAGTGTATGTTGAATTCCAAGACGACTGCCAACGAGCAGTACGTCTGTACGTCTTTCTTGCCTAATACTGTGTTTCACTAGCCCATTCATCGCTTTCTCATTTATGCTTATTTTGAAAATCCCCGCGTAGCAGACAGAATCTCTACAAACTCCTATAACGATAACATGTTTTAAGGCTATTGGACTGTATCTGTCTTGGATACCTGTTTCTGACTGACAAGTTTAGCAGCCTCTGAGTATAGATAAATTCTGTGTTCCACCTCACCTGAATAACCACCTTTTGCAGCATGAACAGTTGCTAGACGCACAAGAAGCGAGTGGATGAGTTTCTGGAAGGTACCGACAGCGATGTAGAGTGATGCCGACTCGAGTGCCGTGGCCAGCGCGCTCGGCTTCTCGGTTGAGGATCCATGACGGAAACAGCCCGCTCGAAATGGTCCTCCAGATTCTCGATTAGGTTTGAATTCGGAAAGACTGGTGGCCAGGGTAGTAAGATAAACTCATCCTGGTGCACTTCGATCCACGCACCTACGAGTATACTGCGAGCTATGTAACACGTTGCATGGCCCTGGTAGTAGATGCCGTCGTGCCGAGGAAAAACACACAGGATGTAGGGGTGCACGTGCTCCTCAAGTACAGGTGTATGCTTGTGTTGATTCTTTGTGCCTTCCAGAGTCACGAGATCAGCCAGGAAATACCATGAAGACATCTCCCAGTCCACAATACTCCCTCCACTGGCCTGAAACATTTCGATAATTACTGAAGTGTATTGTTTTCAGACGTTTCACGCCTTAGACGCCAAAAGCCACCTGTCCTTTGGGGCATAAAAGGTGTTTCATCAGAAGAGTTCACCTATCGCCACTCGGTGGGCGACCAACGGGCAATGAACAGCAGAGGGCGAGGAAGAGCAGGGTAGTAGTGTTTAACGTGCCATCGACAACGAGATCATCAGAGACGTAGCACAAGCGTGAATTGGGGAAGGATGGAGAAGGAAATCGGCCGTGCACTTCGTCACATGAACCACCCCCGTATTTGCCTGAAGCCATTTAGGGAAAAACGGAAAAACTAAATAAGTCATCCCGAATGCGAGTCCAGTGTGCTAACCTCTGCGCCACATCGATCGGTCAGTGAGCAGCAGTCATCATGGTTGCATCAACCAGGCACTTGCTACGGAGGCCTATACGCACTAATTTTCGCTGAGTGCTCTTCGAGTTGACACCGTTGGTAGCAAACTGGTTGTTCTGTGTGGTCAGTTTCTCAACAGTTGCGCTCTATCTGCTCATACACGCCTCTGGAGCCGTCCATCACTCCTGTCATCTGTAGCCGGTGGTGCACCAAAGTTACCTGGGCGCCGGTTTTGGATAACGCTGTTTTGTCATGGACGGTACACTTTAACCACGCCGGCGGGCGACAGTCGGCGTTTCTGAAATGCTTCCACCCTTGGCCCGAAAGGCAATAATGATGCCCTTTTGGACGTCAAATAACTTTGATAAATTCGTTTACGCATTACAACAACGAATGTAATGTTTTCCGCACCCATCCGACATGCTTTCTATAAGGTAAGGAACGATGAAGTTTTGCACAGGTGAATTGGGCAGTGTCTCCAGTATTCCCGTCGATCGCGTTACGTCGTTCTTTTCAGTTCTGAGCACATAGGGAGCACATGAAGATACCTAGAACAATAGTGTCTCCCGCAAAGTACGAGAGCCTGGTGAGAAATTTCGCCTGAGGCTATGCAGCCAACATTACATAACTGACATGCGTATTTTTCTTCAATACAATTTTCAGTCGTATTCAGCAGGGGCAATGAAGATCGACGATCTGTAGGCCAGCGTAGTGAATTGGCAGGAAGCACTGACGGCTGCCTCAACGAGGGTATTGGAAAGTTGGTACAACGCTATGACAAATGTCTAAGTCGGATCGGCGACTATGAAGGTAAGTAACTGTAAGTTGTAGCTAACTGTTGCAAATAAAACAGTTTTGATTTTCACTGTGGTTTCCATTTCGCGACCTAACGTTCCTTACTTTCCGAACAGCCCTCGTATACCCGCCAATCCTACTTCTGCCACCTGCCGCCTGTGAGTGGTTATTGCACGTTGACGTCGAACTTAGGGGGTGATGACATTAGTGTGAATGGATCGTATACGTAACTGAAAATTTTTTTTCCCTTTTCCTTGTGCCTGTTTCCCCCAGGTACGCAGGGTCGCCATGATTAATCGGATTCGGCAATGTTAGAGTAAGGGGTGGACGAATAACCTTCCTGCCGCCATCTCGTACCTCCCGGGATGGGATTAGTGTACCCCAAATGTCTGTGACTAGTGTAATCCGTGGAATAATGCGAAAGTGTCCAGATGTCTGCATGCCATGTAACTGAGGCGGGACGTGGGGACCAGCCCGGTATTCAGATAGGGAGATGTGGAAAACCGCCTAAAAACCACATCCAGGCTGGCCGGCACACTGACCGTCGTCGTTAATCCGCGGAGCGGATTCGATCCGGGGCCGGCGCGCCTTCCCGAGTTCACAAAGCTGCGCATTAGTGCTCTCGGCTAACGTGGTGGCTCGTATACGTAACTGAACACTACACTACTGGATACGTAGTCTTTTTGGAAGTAAACGTAGAACAGTTTTAAACTTTTTTGTTTCGACAGCGTTTTTCATGAATCCAGTTTCGGAATAGTGCTTACAACAAATCTTTCCCAAAACTTGTGCCAAGTGTCTCGCAGATTTTGTCAAAGTTGTCAGTTACGTTGTTTATTTCCTTTGTTCTCTTTAAATCACCAACAGCCATCATAAAATCACAATGCTTTAGTTCAAAGCTCGCGGCAGAGTCGAAGTAGAACACAGACCGTAATATTAGCCTTAGTCCCCTTTTACAAAAAGACTTAAGAAGTACTCGAGAAGTTCTACGTGCAAATTTTCTAATAATATGCTAATCGCCAGACAGTGTCGCTTGGGGAAAAGCGGCGTGTGGAGTTTCTAAAGGTAGACGAGAGAATTACGCAAAAAGGCTCTTTTGCATGCAAGTGTCTGCTACAAAATTTTCCTTCTACTTTCAGCTCTGATCCACGAATATTCACTTTCATCGCATCAGTTGCGGAGAAGCACATAGTATGAGGAAATAGGATTTTTTTTTTATTTCGACTTGGTTTACTGAACCACGCCGACAACAGCTTGATACAAACATAAACCATAAAAAAAGAGAATTCATAATATAAATGTATGAAAAAACATTTAAAATTATTGTACAATGACCACGTACGTATTACGGATTTAGCTAAGGAAACTTGACTAGCTGACTAGTGAAAAAACGGAAAATAAAAAGAACTCAACGAGAATCGGAAAGCAAGCTTTTGGAGATTAGAGAAACAGGAAACACACTGTGTGTTAACGCACACTTTATTCGAAAATACTGGTAACGTTAGAGTTACATCCAAAAGTGAATAACATGCAGTGTTCATTAATATTTCTTTCGGGCATTCGTATCTTTATTTCGTACAAATGGTCCCTTACAATACCTCGGCCTTCTTTGTCTTTTGCAAGCGGCTTGGTAAAAAACCTGGCACTTTTCCAAAGAGGCTCTATTGCTTTCTCGTAGTTCCCTCTCTAGCGGTGCTGTAGAAGTTGTTACTGGTAGTAAAATGAAAACTGATTGCTACGTGTAGTGCTGAAAGTTTCAAAAGACTAATGAAATATCTATTTACTGTAGATTGTTACGTTTATTGGAAATCAGAATGAAACAGAGGGAGTTGATGTGTATGTGGTCCCTGCACTGGGTCTGTTTATTTTACCGTGTAAAGTAAGTAGCCTGTCTGGGAATGTTAGTACCTATGTCCCCAGAAAAAAATAAAGACAGTGGTGTGGTACAAATCGTTGGGATCACATGAATAATAGGATCGAAGTACCGAAACAAATGAGTAACCTAAAATGACCATAGACACAATGAACAGAAGAAATAAAAATTCGAGAAAGACAAAGTTGTTTTACCTGAGATCCAAGACAGAACTGTGGTTTATCTTTACTGTTGTTTAGCTTGAATAGCAAAAGCAAAGAGCGACGCGATACATAACATCAGAATAGGAAAAAATCTGTAACATAATTCCAGTTATCTTCAGGCATTCATGCGTAAAACATCGGCTGCACTTTGCAATGTGGTAGGGAGCTGGTGTTGAGTGGAAGGATACTGTGTCAAAAATTTTGTAACATATTTATTAAAAACACAAACCAATTTATTAAAAAACAGAAGAAGATGCAAGACAACCTGAGCAGCTACACCCGAATTAATTACGTTAATTTCTAACAACACAACTGTTGGTAGATATTACATAACTTTCAGAAATGACTGAATGAAATATAAAAAAAAATACTTTTCATAACAACATTAAATTAAAAATATTTGATAGGTGCTTAGCAAAGAGGTCTAATCATATCACAACTGTATAAAATTAATCTGCATATTCCATATTAAAAGTTGCAAAAAGTACTGAAAATAGCTGATAGGTCATTGACGTCAGCCATCCACTATCACGTGACTGTTTGCAGATAAATGGAAAGAAGACCACTGGTTCCAAGCAAGCGGAATATCCTGACAACATTAAATTCGAAATATGATACAAGTGGGAGTTGCAGAGCCAAGCAATTTTTCTTCCTTCGCTTAAGTGTGTATAGCGATAGCCAATAGAGAGACAGACACTCTCATTAAAGGCATTTATCGAACCCAGGCCTCATTAGCTGGCCCACAATATAAACAACAGATGTACCAAGCTGTCCTGTAACATACGAACCACTAATTACTAATTTGTATTGACAACACAAATTGACACTGTAAATACACTTGAAAAAGGCAAACGTTGCGTATAAGGCACACGATTCCAAAGTAAACTATAAATTTTAATTTTAGACCCGGCCAAACTTTGGCAAACAGCTCGAGCACCACCAGTTTAGTCACACACATTCACTGAAACGTAATGAGAATGAGATGACTGAAAGTATTCGTTAATGAAGGTGATTACATGTCACGATGGATAACCAGGCTGGCGAGTTAGAATAGCCACTGCACGACAGACCATAATCATGCACACGGTAATCAGACGCTTACCATAATTTCTTGCACATCGTAGCGTAATTTCATAACCGCTTGACCAAGGCCTGCCATCAATTAGGTGATATGACGAGTTTTCCAAGAATCAGTAACAAATGGATGCTATTCACTAGATGCCCCTGTTGTGTTTTTGCAGAAGAGCCAACACCGTGTTACGAGGGGAGACTGAAATGCACGCGTTTTAGCTAACGCAGGCTGACGTGAGGAGGGAAGAACTATACTGACGTGAGGTCTGGAACATGATAAGGAATTAGAATTCAGAAAGTGGACGTAATTAGTTTGATACTTAACTTTAATCCATTAATAATGAACTTCGCTCTTGACTGTGCATTTTTCACAATATTATCTGTTCAGAATACAGTCATAGTAACTGAATATGGCGCCTTGCTAGGTCATAGCAAATGGCGTAGCTGAAGGCTATGCTAAACTGTCGTCTCTGTAAATGAGAGCGTATGTAGTCAGTGAACCATCGGTAGCAAAGTCGGCTGTACAACTGGGGCGAGTGCTAGGGAGTCTATCTAGACTAGACCTGCCGTGTGGCTGCGCTCGGTCTGCAATCGCTGATAGTGGCGACACGCGGGTCCGACGTACACTAACAGAGCGCGGCCGATTTAAAGGCTACCACCTACCAAGTGTGGTGTCGGGCGGTGACACCACAGCCCCTACATACGGTTCTTGAAACTGCCAGAGAGGAACCCAATCCGGCATCACAGTGGACACGGCTTCTTGCAAATTCAAGTGGCGAGAACAGATTGGATTCCGTGCATTGCGCAGAGGTAGCATTTTCAGCAAGCTGTCTTCACGGTCCCAGCCGACACTCGGTCCAAGGAACCCACAGTGACCAAAACGCAAGTTTCAGCAGCGGGCCAAGGATACTGTCGGCCACGACGCCACAGCGATTACTTCCATTTGCTGTCAAACACACAGCTCAACATCCCGTCACTCCGAGAACGCTTCTTGGTTGCTACAGGGCTTAAATGCTGGCCCACAGACCTGCCCTGCACGCGAAAAACCGCTCCAGAAGCTATTGCTGCCAGGAACGCTAATAACGAGCGGGAACTACGGATATCACAACGTGCCCGCGCGGCACACATATACGAGATCGGTAACTGACCGATTTTAGCAAATTGGTTTGTCTTTCGTGCATAATTAAAAGTTTACATTGCTTACAGTACAGAAAACTCCTTAATTTTGATCGTAATTTTCTTCGGTATGTATGGTGGGACGCGAACTTGAATATGTCGAAATGAGGTTTTCGGTTGATCATAGTATGCAGAGGGGGGCGTATTTTTATTGCATGGTTGATATTCTCAACTTCTTTGTCACCCAGGATACTGAAGAACGTAAGATTTTTAAATGGAATGGTACACTTTTTAATGGCATTCGATAATTATTGAAAAGTCCGCCCCGATAGCTGAGTGGTCAGCGTGACGGACAGCCGTCTTACGGGCCCGGTTTAGATTCCCGGGTGGGTCGGAGATTTTCTGCGCTCAGGGACTTGGTGTTGTGTAGTCTTCATCATCATTTCATCCCAATCCCACGCGCAGGTCGCCCAATGTGGCGTCAGCTACAGTAAGACCTGCACAAAGCGGCCGGACCTACCCCGCAAGGGGCTCCCCGGCCAATGACGCCAAACGCTCATTTCCATTTACATTATCGAAAAGACGAGTACAGTTGTACAACGCACGTCAACGATAGCGTTAGCTTTTCTTAGAAATATGAGAGAAATGTCTTAAAATTGAAAGGCATGCCAACCGAAATTACTGTTGCGATGTAAACAAAACCGTGTGGGGCTCTTATGACATTTTCCGTCATTGTTTCAAGACTTTCGATTGATTACATGTTTATATCTAAACGTGACCAAGTACACACGCTTGAAACATTCTTCCTAACGTCCTCCTGGTACACTGGAAGCTAATAACAAGAACCCTTTGCAAAAATCTCAACTGATACTGTGTCTATGTCGCCTGAAGGAGGGCCAATAGAAAATGAGCTTTGCCTTAACACTGTAGTTGTTTGTGTTTTCTTGCTCTATACAGAGTGGTCGGACACAGTCTGAAAAGCTTATGAAGGCGTTGTGGGGTGGGTTTTGCTGATAAATATTTCTTAACAAAAAATTCGATACGATGCACCGTTACCGGTATAACTAATAATTAGTATTGAAGTTAGCCACTCTGGCGCTCGCATATTCAAGAGAGAAGGTGTCACCAAACATATTCTTCGTTTGGTTTTCTGAAAACGAACAAGAGAGTGATTAAAACTTAGACATTGGACCCTACCGAGAATCGAACCAGAGTCAAAGGTTGAGCAGTCTCGTACTCTACCACATACATTATGAGAAGAACTGACACTAATTTTTGTATCTAGGGAGCCGCTTGAATTTGCGAGCGCAACTGCCTGATTGTCTAATTCAATCTCGGAAACAACGCAACGTATAGAATTTTTTCTTAAGATTTATTTCTCAGTACAACGTACCCTGCAACACCATTTAATGCTTTTCAGGCTGTTTCTGGCGACGCTGTATGACGACCGGTCGTGACATGAGTCATCTACATGACGGTGTTTACACCTTCAAAGAAGCTTGTCATATTATCAACTTACAAACTTGTCCATTCTTCCCCATATTCTGAATCGCGATCGTAGGTTACAGTACACTTGTTCGCCGACTGCTTGAATACTGCTCGCTGGTGTGGGATCCGTACCAGATAGGTTTGATAGAAGAGATAGAGAAGATCCAACGGAGAGCAGCGCGCTTCGTTACAGGAGCCTTTAGTGCTTCGTTACAGGATCATTTAGTAATCGCGAAAACATTACGGAGAGGATAGATAAACTCCAGTGGAAGATTCTGCAAGAGAGACGCACAGTAGCTCGGTACGGGCTTTTGTTGAAGTTTCGAGAACAAACCTTCACCGTGGAGTCAAGAAGTATATTGCTCCCTCCTACGTATATCTCGCGAAAAGACCATGAGGGTAAAATCAGGGAGATTAGAGTCCACGCGAGGCAAACCGACTATCTTTTTTTCCACCAACAATAGAACTGAGAGCCGGTAGAGGTACTCAAAGTACCCTCCGCCACATACCGTCAGGTGGCTTGCGGAGTATGGATGTAGATGTAGAAGTAGATGCTCCGAACGAAATATACGTAGTATTTCAGAATCCAGTTCATTTTTATGTGTTATTTTGATGAACAGAGCTGTATCTACTTCTGTATCTACACAGATACTCTCGTGGCGGAGGGTAACCTGTACCACTACACGTCATTTTCCCTCCGGTTCCACTCACAAATAGAGAGAGGGGAAAACGAGTGTCTGTACACCTCCGCATGAGTCCTAAATTCTCTTATCTTATCTTCGTGGTCCTTATGCGAGGTGTGCACTGAAACGCCAAAGAAACTAGTACAGGCAAGCGTATTCAAATACAGAGATGTGTAAACGGTCAGAATACCGGGCCGCGGTCGGCAAAGCTTATTTAAGTGTCTGGCTCAGTTGTTAGATCGGTTACTGCTACTACAGTGGCAGGTTATCAATATTAAAGTGAGTTTGAGCGTGGAGTTGTAGTTGGCGGACGAGCTATGGGACACAGCATCTACGAGGTAGCGATGAAGTGGGGATTTTCCCGTACGACCATTTCACGAGTGTACTGTGAATATCAGGAATCCGGTAAATCACCAAATCTCCGACATGGCTGTAGCCGGAAGAAGAACTTGCAAGAACGGTACCATCGAGGCCTGAAGAAAATAGTTCAACATGGCAGAAGTGCAACCCTTTCACAATTTCCTGCAGATTTCAATGCTGGGCCATCAACAAGTGTCAGCTTGCGAACCATTCAACGAAACATCATCGATATGTGTTTTCGGAGCCGAAGGCCCACTCGTGTACCCTTGATGATTACACAACACAAAGCTCTACGCCTCGCCCGGGCCCGTCAAAACTGCCATTGGACTGGTGATGATTGGAAACATGTTGCCTGGCCGGACTAGTCTCGTTTCAAATTGTATCGAGCGGATTGACGTGTACGGGTACGGAGACAACCTCATGAATGCATGATCCATGGACCCTGCATGTCAGCAGGGGTCTGTTCAACCTGGTGGAGGCTCTGTATTGGTGTGAGCAATGTGCAGCTAGATTGACATGGGACCCCTGTTACCTCTGTATACGACTCTGACAGGTGACACGTACGTTAGCATCCTGTCTGATCACCTGCATCCAATCATGCCCATCGTGCATTCCGACGGACTTGGGCAATTTCAGCAGGACAATGTGATACCCCACACGTTCAGAATTGCTACAGAGTGGATCGAGGAACACTCTTTTGAGGCTGGCCGCTGTGACCGAGCGGTTCCAGGCACTTCAGTCCGGAACCGTGCTGCTATGGTCGCAGGTTCGAATCCTGCCTCGGGTATGGATATGTATGGTGTCCTTAGGTTAGTTAGGTCTAAGTAGTTCTATGTCTATGGGGCTGATGACCTCGTATGTTAAATCCCATAGTGCGTAGGGCCATTTGAACTCTGTTGAGTTTAAACACTTCCGCTGGCCACCAAACTCCCCAGACATGAACAATATTGAGCATATCTGGTATGCCTTGCAACGTGCTGTTCAGAAGATATCTCCACCCCCTCGTACTCTTACATATTTCTGGACAACCCTGAGGGATTAATGGTGTCAGTTCCCTCCAACACAATTTCCAACATTAGTCGAGACCATGCCATGTCGTGTTGCGGCACTTCTGCTTGCTCGCGGGGGTCCCACACAATTTTAGGCTGGTTACCAGTTTCTTTGTCCCTTTAGTGAATGTTGGCAACGGCCTTGCCGCAGTGGGTGCACCGGTTCCCGTGAGATCACCGAAGTTAAGCGCTGTTGGGCGTGGCCGGCACTTGGATGGGTGACCATCCAGCTGCCATGCGCTGTTGCCATTTTTCGGGGTGCACGCAGCCTCGTGACGCCAACTGAAGTGCTACTACTTAAACCTAACTAATCTAAGGACATCACACACATCCATGCCCCAGGCAGGATTCGAACCTGCGACCGTAGCGGTCACGCGGTTTCAGACTGAAGCGCCTAGAACCGCACGGCTACACCGGTCGGCTACTCGACCGAATAGTAGCGGTTTCGGTCAAGAATACCATCATAACGACCGGTGTGCTGACCAAACGTTCGTCCTATCCGCATCCTCCTTTGCGGATGACACGGCGGTCGGATGGTCCCGGTAGGCCACTCGTGGCCTGAAGATGGAGTGCTTTAGTGTATGTTGGAGGCAGTACAGTCGTTTGGCAGTCAGCTCCAAATGCCAGTTCTCTAAATTTTCTCCGCAGTGTTTCTCGAAAAGAACGTCGCCTTCCCTCCGGAGATTCCCATTTGAGTTCCCGAAGCATCTCTATAAGCCTTACATGTTGTTTGAGCCTACCGGTAACGAATCTAGTAGCCCGTCTCTGAACTGTGTCGGTGTCCTCCCTCCATCAGACCTAGTACGGATTTCAAACACTCGAGCAGTACTCAAGAATAGGTAGCACCAGCGTTGTATATACAGTCTCCTTTGCAGGTAACCACTGTTTCCTAAAATCCTCTCAATAAACCGATGTCGATCATTTGCCTCCGCTACCACAGTTCTCACATGCTCGTTCCACCTCACATCGCTTTGCAACGTTACGCACAGATATTTAAACAACTTGACTGTCAAGCTGGACTCTAGTAATACTGTATCCGAACATTACGAGTTTGTTCTTCCTTCATTGCAGTAAGAGTAGCGATACAAGTCCCGCCTGTGGCAACGTTCTTGGCACATTTGTTTTTGCTACAGGTAGCTTATCAGGATGACTGCTCTAACAGTAGCTTTGAATGTAGCACCATGTAACAGTTGTGTGCACTGATAAAATTATAACAAAAATGTATCCATTTTTTTAAATTTCTTATCAGTGTCAGCAGTGCACTGAAAAATTCTCATTTTTGGTAATAATTTCCCAAAACGACTACCCGAAGATAGTACTTTGTTCTCTTGGACATTATCCTTAAAGTTTTGTGTGGTCTTCGCGGAAACATCTGATTATATTTAATGTTACATTCCATCAATTTTAATATATTTACATGTCTCTTTCCCATTTACTTCTACTCTGTTTGAACACATTGGCAACCGAATCGCAGTAAGTGAATGCCTGGAGCCATCATTTTGAATTTATAGCCTCGTAGGCTGTACATTTACGTCGAATAGCTTGTGACCTCACGTTCGTTGCCTCGTGATAAAATTCGGGGCGGAGGTCAAATTGCGTGCTGTACTTGGTCCGTTTAGTTTTCTACAGCATTTGAAATAATTTCATTTCTGTGGCAATTTGTCCAAATTGGTGTGGTAATGTGAGTGCTGTGTAATTTTGTTACTGTATAATTTTCGGTAGTAGATGCATAAGTTGTTTATATTTGTAACAAAGATGATTTGATTATAATGTTTCTACGACGCCTGCGCAATTTTCAGGTATCAAAATTTTAAGTAACTGAATATGTCAGTGAAAAGCATGGTGTAGGAAAATCGTACAAACTTGTAAAATTCCCTAAACCGGTCATACAAGGCAAGCCTTCACGTCTTGTAGTTGCTAGTTGCGAAAACACCATAGTCTCTAATAATGTCTCCATCTTTAGAAGACGAAACGTTGCGCGCAAAAATATGACTTACACGCGAGCTATGGGCATACAACTAAACTCATCAGGGAATCAAAATCAGTGTTGTAGTTTGGTGTGATCCACTGTTTTTGCATTTTCATTTGCAGTTGTATGTTGGAAATCAAAAGTAACAAACTACTTTAACCTCTGCATTACGACAAAAGCGTAGATAATCAACTTAACCAGCTGACAATTCTTTACGAGGCTGATCAACAGGTGACGATAACAGCTGTCACACATGTATACACATCACGCGCGAAATAAATTCCATGTCTTGACAGAATAAACAAACAAGTTATGAAATGCAGTCGGTATGTGGAGGTAGCTGGCCGTTGCACTTCGATACACAGTTTCAAGCAAGAAACGTTGAGAACGGGATGGTCGGTGATTGAAACGCGATGTGTAAATAAGGTTTTTGCATTTAAAGAAAACGCTCGTCACCAACTACCGGAAGTCCACAGAACCTGTGCAATGTCGTGAAAACAGCTGAGGGTCTCGTGCCAGATATTTGATAAAGGCAGATCTGATGTGCGAGACAAGCTAAGGACAGCGCAGACAACAACGTCAACTTCAGATGACAACGTATGCTGTGTCGAAAGGTTGATTCATGTCAATCGTGGCATTCTTTTGATGCAGAAAGCATACTAACTCTGGGTCTCCAATGGAACAGTAGTGTACGCTGCGCACAACACAATTGATTACTGCAAGACGTGTTCTCTTTACGTACCGCGTTAATTCTCAGATTATGACTAAGCCAAGCGAAGTCAGTTGCTTCTCCAGCAGCTAATTTAATATCTTGCTGAAGTTTCTTCCATTCCTACACAGTATCATTACAGGGG
Source organism: Schistocerca gregaria (assembly GCF_023897955.1). Classification (NCBI taxonomy): domain Eukaryota; kingdom Metazoa; phylum Arthropoda; class Insecta; order Orthoptera; family Acrididae; genus Schistocerca; species Schistocerca gregaria. The sequence goes on along the minus strand of NC_064927.1, from coordinate 356,862,698 downwards.
ATGAACCGAGATTGCATCATATGCTATTTATGAAGAAGGAAGCATTCGTGCATTGGAGAAAACCCTTTTCGCCCTCCCAGTAGAAGTTCCAAAAGACAACTTTCTGAAGACAGGTACGGCCACCGGTTTTTGGGACATAAAGGGCATAGTACTGCCTGAATTCCTGCCATGCTGGAATGGCTGCAGTTGGCGAATCGGAAGAAAATAATAGGGTTGTTTTCTAAATTTGTCGTGTTGTACGAGAACGCCCGTCCGCATACGGACTCGGTTACGCGTAATTTGGTACGGCGCTTCCTATGTACTACACTGATACACCTTCTATAAAAAAAAAAACGGTTCAGATGTGTGTGAAATCTTACGATACTTTAATGCTAAGGTCATCAGTCCCTAAGCTTACACACTACTTACCCTAAATTATCCTAAGGACAAACACACACACCCATGCCCGAGGGAGGATTTGAACCACCGCCGGGACCAGCCGCACAGTCCATGACTGCAACACCCTAGACCCTTCTATACAAAACGTATCTCTTCACAGCACCTGATCGATGGCCCGTTCATGACAGATATCGACGTTCAGGAAAGGAAGCTTTTGCTAAGTGGTTTCTAGACTTGACCTATGATTTCATTTATTCCTGTACTACTATTCTCGTACTACTATGAAGAGTGTGTATCTCTTTGATTTCATGAATTAAAATTTTCTCATATACACTGTGATACAGAAAACTAAAATAAAATACTCACACGAAGCAATTATCTGAATGGGACGGAAGTCTATAAATTAGATGCACATATACAAACAATCATTGCAATCTCAGAACGAATGGATGACTTATTCAAGGGAAAGAGCTTCACGAATTGAACAAGTCAGTAATGCTTTGGTCCATATCTGACACTTATGCAAGCTGTTATTCCGCTTGGCATTGATTGACAGAGTTGTTGGATGTTCTCCTGAGGAATATCGTGCCAAATTATGTCCAATTGGCGCCTCAAATCGTTCGATCGAAACGGTTTCAATTGTCTTGGGTTTTCGACGGTCTAATGCGGAAATTTCACAGAACTTGGCGCGATACTCCTCGAAGGGACTCAATATCAGTCAAAGCCAAGCCCAATAACTGGTTGGAGAAGGGCTATAGGTAGAGGGGGTTGGAGGGGGTTGTATTGGGGGAGGAGACCAGACAGCGAGGGTTTCGGTCCCATCATATTAGGTAAGGACGGAGAAGGAAGTCGGACGTGAACTTTCAGAGGAACCATCCAGGCATTTGCCTGGAGCGATTTACGGAAATCACGGAAACCTAAATCATGATGGCCGGACGCAGGATTGAGCCGTCGTCCTCCTGAATGCGAGTACAGTGTGCTAGCCACTGCCGCCAGGGGTGGCCGAGCTGTTCTAGGCGCTACAGACTGGAACCGAACGACCGCTACAGTCGCAGGTTCGAATGCTGCCTCGGGCATGGATGTGTGTGATGTCCTTAGGTTAGTTACGTTTAAGTAGTTCTAAGTTCTAGGGGAATGATGACCTAGAAGTTAAGTCCCATAGTTCTCAGAGCCATTTGAACCATTTGCTAGCCACTGCACCACCTCGCTCGGTACTAGAGGTGGGTCAACGCGTTATCGAATTGTTCAATTTGTGAAGCTCTTTCAGTTGAACAAACCATTCAACTTTTCTGAAATTGTAATCATTTGTTTGTACGTGTATCTACGTCACAGCTACCGACAGTCGTCGAATTCGAATAATTCATAGGCGGTGCGACGCTTTTTCTGTTTTGTCTTAGACTGTTTTACTTGTTACTTTACTTTTTAACCACCCTTGCTTTCTTTAATGTAGGAGCAGAACAGGTTGCCGTTCAGGGTGGTGTCGATGTGTGCCAGGTGCCTCAATAGGCGCGAGGCCGGTCTTACTGTGCGTGGTTGCAGAACCGTACAGCTGCGCTGTCTGGTCAGCTGGCCGCGAAAGGCGAGCCGCGCAGCGGGAGTCAGGGGCCACAAATCCCCAGCAGGCGAGAGGTGCGCGCTGCGCGCCAAATGGACCACGCGGCCAAGGACGCCACAGCGCAGCGCGCCACACTCCAGCTGCGCGCACCAAAACAATGCGAGGCGCACGCCCACAACGTCATCCTGCCGCCCCTAGCATCGTAACGCATGTCACGTCTCTGCACACGGCAGTGACCGATTTCTGAATACGGCACGGTAGGCTAACTCGCTTCAAAACCTAGACATAATAGAAAGACACACATAAAATTCTATTAAACCGTGCTCTTTTTAGATTTTTCGTGCCGCTGATAACGAATCCGGTGTCGCAATTACGAAATTCAAAATGGGAGGTCCAATTTGGTGGATCAAAAACGATAAATTTAGCAGATTCCAATAAAACTACGCGTATAAAGCAGAATTACTAGTCGAAAATGCCATACTGAAATATTTGATTCGATATTTTTAATTTTTCAATGAAAATCGTGCTTACATTCGTAGCTTGCGTCACTATCGTTATCGGGTGATGAGGTCTCATACGCCGAGGAGCGTAGGGGACGATGCGGAAGATCCTCACCATTGCACTAGGCAAGGTTCTAGAGGAAGTGGTTTCCCATTGCCTTCCTCGGACCGTAATGGGGATGAATGATGATGATGAAGACGACACAATAACACCAAGTCATCTAGAGGCAGGAAAAATCCATAACCCCGCCGGGAATCGAACCCAAGATTCCATGCGCGGGAAGCGAAAACGCTACCGCAAGACCACGAGCTGTGGACTTACCGCTGTTATATTGTGTACTGGGAGAGCTTTCACTGAAGTGAAATCCGCAGCTGTGATATACACACATCAAAAAATGTGTGTACACAAAACTGGAACAGAGATAAACATCATTTCCGCACTTTTTATTGCCCATGAAAACCACTCATTGCATGTTGTACCACCATACAGCGAGACCTGCAGAGGTGCTGATGCAGATTGCCGTACACACCGGTACCTCTAATACCCAGTAGCAAGTTTTCTTGCATTGATGCATGCCTGTATTCGTCGTGGCAAACTATCCACAATTTCATCAAGGCACTGTTGGCCCAGTTCGGCGATTCGGCGTTGATCCCTCAGAGTGGTTAGTGGGTCACGGCGTCCATAAACAGCCATTTTCAATCTATCCCAGGCATGTTCTATAGGGTTCATGTCTCGAGAATATGCAGGCCACTCTAGTCGAGCGATGTCGTCATCCTGAAGGAAGTCATTCACAGGATGTGCACAATGGGTCAGCGACTTGACGTCCATGAAGACGAATGCCTCGCCAATATGCTGCCGATATGGTTACACTGTCGGTATCAGGATAGCATTCACGTATCGTACAACCGTTACGGCGCCTTCCATGACCACCAGCGGCATACGTCGGCACCATATGATGCCACAGCAAAACAGCAGGGAGCCTCCACCTTGCTGTCTAAGGAATTCAACTTGCCAGGGTTGCCTCCAAACACGTCTCCGACGATTGTCTGGTTGAAGGCATATGCGACACTCTTCGGTGAAGACAACTTGATGCCAATTCTGAGCTGTCCATTCGGCATGTTGCTGAGACCATCTGTACTTCGCTGCATGGTGTGGTTGCAAAGATGGGACGCGCCATGTTTGTCGGGAGTGAAGCTGCGCATCAAGCAGCCCATTGCACACAGTTTGAGTCTTAACACGACGTCCTCTGGCTGCACAAAAATCGTTATTCAACATGGTGGTGTTGCTGTCAGGGTTCCTCCATGCCATAATCCGTAGGAAGCGGTCATCCACTTGGGTGGCCTGAGCGAGGCATGTCATCGATAGTTCCTGTATCTCTATCTCCTGCATGTCCGAACAACATCGCTTTGGTTCACTCCGAGACGCCTGGACACTTCCCTTGTTGAGAGAAATTCCTGGCACAAAGTAACAATGCGGACGCGATCGAACCGCGGTTTTGACAATCTAGGCATGGTTCAACTACAGACAAGACGACCCGTGTACCTTCTTCCTGGTGGAATGACTGGAACTGATCGACTGTCGGACTCCTTGCAACTAATAGGCGCTGCTCGTACATGGTTGTTTATGCCTTTGGGCGGGTTTAGTGCCAGTCAAAGGGACACTGCCTGTGAGACAATATACACAGTCAACGTCTATCTTCAGGATTTCTGGGAACCGGGCTGATACAAACCTTTTTTTGATGTGTGTATATTATGTGAGCTGAAGATGGAGAAGCGGCGTGGGGCAAATGAAATGAAAGGGAGGGGAAAGGACTATTTATGTCAGCTGCTACGGGACTTCATACGTAAACGAGTGAAACTGTACGCCGTACTGGGACTCGAACCAAAGATCTCCTACTTATTAGGCAGTTACGTTAACCGAGGATACGTAGAACTGATTCGTCTTGATGGCTATGAATTCACAATCTTCAGTGTGGACGTACATTTCGTTCAATCTCTGGAGGGAATCTAAAATTAGAGAGCACGGAGGACATGGACGGGGAAAGTGGACAAGTATGGTTAGGTGGGGAACTGAATCGGCCTGAGAGCGTGCCGGGGTAGTCCACGCATTTGTGGAAAACTCTGTTTCCGGCTAAAGCAGAGGTTAACGCAACTGCCTAATAAGCAGGATATCCCAGGTCTAGGCCTTGTGTGGCACATATTTCCACTCGTCGCCGCTGATTCCGTATGAAGTTCCGATGCAGCTGACATCAGTAGTCCCATCCCTTCTCTTTCATTCCATTTCATTTCCCTTCTCCCTTTTCCATCTTATGTTTACATAACATGTATAACAGCTGGGAATTTCACGTGGTGGGTTTTCTTTGGGTCATATCCGAAAGAACAGACACCACGCATTGATATAAGTAATTAAACGTTTGTCACTTGAAGCACGTATAGCAAAAATTGCTCAAATGGCTCTGAGCACTACGGGACTTAACATCTGAGGTCATCAGTCCCCTAGAACTTACATCTACTTAAATCTAACTAACCTAAGGACATTAAACACATCCATTCCCGAGGCAGGATTCGAACCAGCGACAGTAATGGTCGTACGGTTCCATACTGTAGCGCCTAGAACCGCTCGGCCACTTCGGCGGGCCATGTATAGCAAATTATGTTTTCTGTATCTTGCAACTAAATTACATACAAATACAAGTCGAATAACCAATTGGTGTATTATCATTGTGATCCTACGGAAGTGACAGTTTTATTATTTGAGATTAAATTAACTTTTCTGTGATGTATGTTGCGTTTTTGAGTATCTCTTGCCATCTCGTCTACTGTGTTGTTCCACTGTTTCACCTGCATTTTCACTTTTCTTTTTTAATTAGTGCAGTGAATGCCACAATTTCCGCAGATTCCACTCTGACCTGATATTATACTTATCAAATGTGCACCTTCATTTTTTATCTATGAGGCACACAATTACACGGCCTGCAGCATCTGCTGTTGGAACTGGGAAGGCTACAAGATGACTGTAATGAGTGCGTGTGGAATGTGATCTCATGTCTGTTTGGGGTGTGAGCAATGGGTGAGAGTGAAGCCAAGTGCTGATACGTAGCCAACTACTCTCGAAGAGTATCGACTGGTGCAGGTACACCCCTGCATAACTTTGACAGAGGAACTTAGGTCATGTGTATCGGGACGTCATTTTGCATCAGCGTATCCGCCTTTTCAGGGTTGCAGTGGGTCTCACCTTCCCGCTAATGGATGATATCCGGCCGATGTGGCGAAGCGGTTCTAGGCGCTACAGTCTGGAACCGTACGACCATTACTGTCGTAGGTTCGAATCCTGCCTCGGGCATGGATGTGTGTGATGTCCTTATTTTAGTTAGGTTTAATTAGTTCTAAGTTCTAGAGGACTGATGACCACAGCAGTTAAGTCCCATAGTGCTCAGATTCATTGTTGTTGTTGTTGTTATCTTCAGTCCTGAGTGGTTTGATGCAGCTCTCCATGCTACTCTGTCCTGTGCAAGCTTCTTCATCTCCCAGTACCTACTGCAACCAACATCCTTCTGAATCTGCTTACTGTATTCATCTCCAGGTCTCCCTCTACGATTTGTACCCTCCACGCTGCCCTCCAATCCTAAATTTGTGATCCCTTGATGCATCAGGACATGTCCTACCAACCGATCCCTTCTTCTAGTCAAGTTGTGCCACAAACTTCTCTTCTCCCCAATCCTATTCAATACCTCCTCATTAGTTACGTGATCTATCCACCTCATCTTCAGCATTCTTCTGTAGCACCACATTTCGAAAGCTTCTATTCTCTTCTTGTCCAGACTAGTTATAGTCCATATTTCACTTCCATACATGGCTACACTCCACACAAATACTTTCAGAAACGGCTTCCTGATACATAAATCTATATTCGATGTTAAGAAATTTCTCTTCTTCAGAAACGCTTTCCTTGCCATTGCCAGTCTACATTTTATATCCTCTCTACTTCGACCATCATCAGTTATTTTACTTCCTAAACTGCAAAACTCCTTTACTACTTTAAGTGTCTCATTTCCTAATCTAATTCCCTCAGCATCACCCGATTTAATTTGACTACATTCCATTATCCTCGTTTTGCTTTTGTTGATGTTCATCTTATATCCTCCTTTCAAGACACTGTCCATTCCGTTCAACTGCTCTTCCAGGTCCTTTGCTGTCTCTGACAGAATTACAATGTCATCGGCGAACCTCAAAGTTTTTACTTCTTCTCCATGAATTTTAATGCCTACTCCAAATATTTCTTTTGTTTCCTTTACTGCTTGCTCAATATACAGATTGAATAACATCGGGGAGAGGCTACAACCCTGTCTCACTCCCTTCCCAACCATTGCTTCCCTTTCATGCCCCTCGACTCTTATAACTGCCATCTGGTTTCTGTACAAATTGTAAATAGCCTTTCGCTCCCTGTATTTTACCCCCGCCACCCTCAGAATCTGAAAGAGAGTATTCCAGTTAACATTGTCAAAAGCTTTTTCCAAGGCTACAAATGCTAGAAACGTAGGTTTGCCTTTTCTTAATCTTTCTTCTAAGATAAGTCGTAAGGTCAGTATTGCCTCACGGGTTCCAACATTTCTACGGACTTAGATTCATTTGAACCATTTTTTTTTATGATAACGCACTGCCCCACCGAGCTTCCATCGTGGAATACCACCTTGAGGCAGAAGATATCATGCTAATGGAGTGGCCTGCCTGTTCTCGAGACCTAAACCCCACCGAGCACGTCTGGGATGCTCTCGGTCGACGTATCGCTGCACATCTTCAAGCCCCCAGGACACTTCAGGAGCTCCGACAGGCACTGGTGCAAGAATAGGAGGCTATACGGCAGCAACTGTTCGACCATCTGATCCAGAGTATGCCAACCAGTTGTGCGGCCTGTGTACGTGTGCATGGTGATCATATCCTATATTGATGTCGAGGTACATACGCAGGAAACAGTGACGTTTTGTAGCACATGTGTTTCGGGACGGTTTTCTCAACTTATCACCAATGCCGTTGACTAACAGATCTGTGTCGTGGGCGTTCCCTATGTGCCTATGCTATTAGCGCCAGTTTTGAGTAGTGCCACGCTGTGTGGCACCATATTCTGCAATTATCCTTATTTTATGAGCACGAGTCTACTTACTCTATCAGCCTACGATATACTCTTCCTTGGTACGTCAAATACGCCCGAGAATATGTCTTAAGAGATCGAAAGGAGAATCTGTTGCTTCATAAGATAGCAGCTTAGCTCTGCAATGTACACTGTCTGATGTAAAATATCCTTACACAAGGGCTATTTGTTTTTCAACCTCCAATCGGTCGAGAGACAAAACCAACAGTGAGAACCCGCTAGAGCATTGAACATATGTATTGCACAGTGTCTAGTAAGCCCATAGCTCCCGTCACGGCGCACAGTTTAGTTCTGAGCAGACAGTTAGTATGTAAAGTGTCAAGTGCCTGTTGAGAGGTTTCGCCTGTTTTAATGCAGTCCCACATAACGTGTCATTTGTTTAGTTCTTCACGGCAATTCCCAGCTGCACAACGCAGTTGCAACGAAGACGACCCTGCAGCGTTTTCGATGGGAGGTGTTCGATTGCCCACCATAAAGCCCACACCTCGCACCTTCTTATTTTCATCTCTGCGCTCACATGGACCGCTGGCTACGAAGACAGCATTTTGGGAAACAACAACGAGCTACAAAGCAGCGTAGAGAATTGACGGAATGCACTGGCGGTTGCCTTAATGTGACGAGGATGTTGGAAAGTTGGTGTCACGCTACGACAAATGTCAAAGTAGGAGCGGTGATTATGCGAAGAACTAACTGAAAGTTGTAGCTAAATTTTGCAAAACGTTTTTGAATTTCACTAGAGTTTTCATTTTGCGACCAATCGGAGACTGAAAAAAAAAAACGCTCGCAAAAAGAGACGGGGGATATTGTGTTGTCAGTAGCGAAGCAGTAACCCTTCTGAGGCTGCCCAAACCGATTTTTTTTTGTCGTTGTGTTTGATCGTTGTGGACGTCACATGACAGTTCGTTTGTCGATCCTTCCACTCAGTTTTTTTTTTTAAATTATTATTATTGTTATAATTACAGAGGCCAAGCATTTCTCTGACCGAACACCCTGAGCTACCGTGCCGGCTTAGTGATGCGACTGTGGAGTGGGAAACGCGAAGGAACAACTAAACAACTACAGTTACAACAAGACTAGTCATACTTCAGGTATTAACGGACAGGGCCCGCCGAGAACTGCAGAGGGTGAGGATAAAAAAATCTTATAAAGTCAGCGGAACGAATCACACGTGAGTTCCTAAGTGATACCAGAAGTCCAGCTAACGCAATGCATGTGCGTAGAGAGTTAAAAAGAATGGTGTACAATGTATAGTAACCGAGCAGCTCCACACAAGCCGTTCATTTCTGGTGTCAATGCTAAATGACGCATGAGGTAGTGTAAAGAGCGACGCCATTGGACAGTCGATGACTGGATGCGACTGATTTTGAGAGATTAATCACGCCACACCCTGGTGTAGTCCGATGTAAGGGTTTGGATTTTGCCATTGTCTGGAGAACATCACCTGCCATCATGTGTACTGTCAACAGCGAAATACTGAGGACGTGGTATTACGTAAGGGGAATGTTTATCGAGGTTAAGGTGTGGTCTCTGTACTGCACTCAAAAAAACGCTAAATAGGGAAGGATACAAACACAAGTGACTGCACTTTGTACAGCGTACAATAAAGGAGAGGGTCGGAGAAGGTAATTTTTTGTATGAGTACGTCAACGCAAACTTTTATAAAGCAACGTCTGCGAAGAACGGTTTGCGGGAATTAACACATCTGAAATGGGCTGGCCTACCCAGGAGCCCCACATGGACTCAAGTGAGTCCCTTTGGGATGAGGCAGGGCGTCGACTTCGCTCCAACCCCAGCTTCCAACACCACTACTTCCTCTGGTTTCGGCTACTTAGAGAAATGGGCTGCCTTTCCTCCACGGGCATTCAGACACCTCATTGCATGTGTTCCCAGCAAAATTCAAGATATAATAAAGGCGAAAGGTGGACACACTTCATATTAATATCCACTAACACGAGCTCGGATTATTTTGATCAGATAGTGCCTGTGATTTTTAGATTTCCAGAAGGCTTTCGACACCGTTCCTCACAAGCGTCTTCTACCCAAACTGCGTGCCTACGGAGTATCGCCTCAGCTGTGCAACTGGATTCGCGATTTCCTGCCAGAAAGGTCACAGTTCTTAGTAATAGACGGAAAGTCATCGAGTAAAACAAGTAATAAACGGCGTTCCCCAAGGAAGTGTCATAGGCCCTCTATTGTTCCAGATCTATATCAACGACAATCTGAGTAGCCGTCTTAGATTGTTTGTAGATGATGCTGTCGTTTACCGTCTTGTAAAGTCATCAGATGATCAAAACGACTTGCAAAAGATTTAGATAAGGTATCTGTATGGTGAGAAAAGTGGCAATTGGCCCTGAATAAGGAAAAGTGTGAAGTTATTCACAGGAGTACTAAAAGAAATCAGCTGAATTTCGATTACACGGTAAGTCACACAAATCTGAAGGCTGCAAATTCAACTAAATACTTATGGATTACAATTACATATAACCTAAATTGTAGCGATCACTTAAATAATATTGTGGGTAGAGCAAACCAAAGACTGCGATTCATTGGCAGAACACTTAGAAGGTGCAACAGGTCTACTAAAGAGACTGCTTACACCGCGCTTGTCCGCCCTACTCTGGAATATTGCTGTGCGGTGTGGGATCCGCATCAGGTGGGACTGACGTATGACATCGAAAAAGTACAAAGAATGGCAACTTGCTTTGTATTATCGCGGAATAGGGGAGATAGTGTCACACACATGATACGTGAACTGGAGTTTCAATCATTAAAACAAAGGCTTCTTTCGTTGCGGCGGGATCTTCTCATGAACTTTCAATCACCAGTTTTCTCCTCCGATTGAGAAAACATTCTGTTGGCACCCACCTACATAGGGAGAAATGATCATCACGACAAAGTAAGAGAAATCAGGGCTCGCACAGAAAAAATTAAGAGCTCGTTTTTCCAGCGTGCCGTTCGAGAGTGGAACGGTAGAGACAGCTTGAAGGTGGTTCATTGAACCAGGCACTTTATTGAGAATAGCAGAGTAATCACTTAGATGTAAATTTAGATGTGGTACGGTGTACAGTAATCAGCTCTGACCATCAGAGAAATATTATGTCTTTTTATCATGAAGTGCCTTGTTTTAGAGTAAAGTCAGTTTAATATTCGTAAAACTGTTTAAATCACACGACTGTGTCACATAGTAGTAACTATGTACATATACACTGAGTCCCAAGCATATTCTGACATTGACGGATTCCGCTGGAAACTGGCCGCCGAATATCGGACGCTGCAACATTTCACTGACAACGAAAACATTAATGGTGAAAGAATTAATAATGGTGAAGGAAATAACATTGATGGAAAACAATTTAGTGTTTTATCTGGATGTCTGATTAGCAACACTGTCGATACAACGCACAGTTGCTGCACAAGCGTCAGCTCATTACCTGTGTTGTCTTCTTTGTTCTTTTGGCCACTTTTTCCGCAGTTGCACATATACAACTTGCCATCGTTAGCAACTTTAATAAAAGTCTTATTCAGACCAGACGCGTTTCGCTTTATTTTAAAATATCTTCAGTAGTCACTGTAACGATATGGTTTTTCCTCTTAAAATTTTGTTTGTTCTGATCATTAAAAAGTCACACTCTTCACTTATTACTATAAAGTTTTTATTATTTTTGTTACTAACGGTTTTTTGTTGTTTATTCCATTCTTTTTCCCCTTCCATGTGTGTGTGTGTTGAGTATTTGCATTTTCATACAGCACTTTCACTGCACTTAACACATTTACATTTCTGTACACTGTCCTTTCATCATGTGTGTTTCGTTTTGCTGTTGTGTGATGCTTTCATATTTTGTTTGTTTTGATAGTGGTGGAACGCTTTGTAGCGTTTATATTTTCCGACTAGGGAGAGAGAGAGAGAGAGAGAGAGAGAGAGAGAGAGAGAGAGAGAGAGGGATGCACGTGCGCGCACTCGTGGGTGTGTATGTGTGTGTAGGTGTGTGTGTGTGTGTGTGTGTGTGTGTGTGTGTGTGTGTGAGAGAGAGAGAGAGAGAGAAAGAGAGAGAGAGAGAGAGAGAGAGAGAGAGAGAGAGAGAGAGAAAGATTACACTTTTTAATTTTCGTTTTTTTATTTTATTTTCTTATTTTCCTATCATTATTTCTATTTAGTTCTATTAATCTGCTACTTTAGTATTATTTTTGTTATTATTATCACTAACTGTTGCTGACAGTGGAGTTTTAAGCATCAGAAACACGTATATACGCGGCGTTGTCACAGAAATGAAAGATGGAACAGTGGCTCAGGAACGTTTTCGCGTTCGCTTTAATAGGCCGAGGGCTCCATACAGACATACGGTATATCGGGGTGCCACAGAGTCTGAAACCGATTCCGAGGCTTCTTAGCCGCGTACAGCCAACCGTTGCGATAGGATACTCTCCCCATAGATTTACTTTTATTTCCATTCGAAATTACGTAACGCTTAGTTCTCAATTGAAGTACATTTTTTCTTGGCACGTACTATCAACAATCTGTCAGATCTTGTACGACACAACAACTGCGTCGCACCCATAAGAGTATTTATGTGAGCTACAGTTTCCATTCGTGTAATAAGTAACCAATTCTTTTTCGTTGTCACAGTAAAAAGCGTTTGCTACGTAGTCACAATCTCCTAGCAAGAAGCACATCAGCAGCAGCAGCAGCAGGAGGAGAAGGGATACCAGATGAAAGTCAACGGTTCCGGCGGCGTGAATCGTTTTGGCGCAACTATAATTACTGGACTTCGCGAGCGAAACTGGAACAGTTAGTCTACGACTCCCCTCCCATGTTCTAGATTTAGGTATACACATCCACAGTTTATTTCATATAAATGTTGCTTACGTCCTTTATCTCAAGATTACATACGGGTATAAGATGCTGAAGGAGCCGATTTGCGATTCCCATCTCGTGATTCCGATTTAGACCTGTAATTATTCAGTTTATTTCCATAAAAAATGGTGCTCACGTTCTCTTTACGATTCCACAAAGGTTACTGGTCTGATACACCTGTTCACTCTAGTCTATCCTGTGCAAGTCACTTCATCGCTACATAACTAGTTAAAGCTACATCCACTTGAACTTTGCTTACTACGGTAAAGACTTGGTCCACATCGACACTTTTTACCCCCCACACTTTCTTTCTTTACCAAACGGATGATCCTTTGATACCTCAGGATCGCGTCCTATCACTCGATTACTTGTTATAGTCAAGTGGTGCCTTACATTTTTTCTCCTTAATTCCATTTATTATCTTCTGATCAGTTATCCGAAATTCCTGTTCAGTCTTCAGCATTACTATCACTCGATCCCTTTTTTTTAGTCATGTGCTACCTTAAATTTCTTTCCTCCCCAATTCCGTTCAATACTATCTGATTGGTTATCCGAATTTCCCGTTCGGTCTTCAGCAATCACTACATTTCAAGAGCTTCTCTTTTCTTGTTGTCTACATTGTTTGTTGTCTACTTTTCACTTTCGTACTAGGTTACATTACAGGTAAATGCCTTCGGAACGCTTTTCTTGCTATTTCCAGCCTGAATTTTATTTACTTTCAACTTCGGACTTCGTAAGTTATTTTGCTGCCAAATGGTAAAATCCAAAAGCTACATTCTGTGTCTTATGTCCTAATCTAATTCTCTCAGGCTCCACAGGTTTCATTTGACTACAATCCATAACTCCTGTTTTACTTTTGTTAACATGTATTGTAAGTAGGCTGTTTAGGTTTTTTTTTATTGGTAACCCCACGTAGCGCTCTGTATGAGGATCACTGGCTGTGCTGTGTGCAGTCTGTGGCTGGTTGGCATTGTTGTAATACTCGCCATTGTAGCGTTGGGCAGCTGGATGTGAACAGCGCGTAGCGTTGCGCAGTTGGAGGTGAGCCGCCAGCAGTGGTGGTTGTGGGGAGAGAGATGGCGGAGTTTTGAAATTTGTAAGAATGGATGTCATCAACTGCTATATATATTATGGCTATTAAGGTAAATAGATTGTTTGTTCTCTATTAAAATCTTTCATTTGCTAACTATACCTATCAGTAGCTAGTGCCTTCCGTAGTTTGAATCATTTATTTAGCTGGCAGTAGTGGCGCTCACTGTATTGCAGTAGTTCGAGTAACGAAGATTTTTGGTGAGCTAAATGATTTGTGAAAGGTATAGGTTAATGTCAGTCAGGGCCATTCTTTTGTAGGGATTTTTGAAAGATTGCGTTGCGCTAAAAATATTGTGCCAGTTTAAGCACAGTAATGTATAATTTTTCTAAGGGGACGTTTCAGCATCTCAGCCTCTTTTGAAGACACTGCCCATTCCGTTCAGTTGATCTTCCAAGGCCTGACAGAGTTAATCCCCAAAACCTCAAATTGTTTTTATTTTGTCTCTCTGAACCCTAATTTTCCTTACAGAATTTTCCGTGATTTCCTTTATTTCTCAGGGTATAGATTGGAGAACATCGGCAATAATGTACAACTGTGTCATACTACCTTCTCATCTGCCACTCTCCTTTCGTGCCCTTCAACTCTTATAACAGCGACGTGTCTTATGTACGAGATTTACGAAACCATTCACGCCCTGTGTGTTGTTCGTAATAACTTGAGAATTTCAAAATACTCGTACGTATTCCAGTCAACATTCTTAAAGTCTTTCCCTTAATCTGTAAACGCTATGAACTTAAGTTCGCATTTGTTCAATGTACCTTGTAAGATTCGCCTTAGGGTCAGTATTCTTACATTTCTCCCGAACCCTAAATGATCTTCGCGTGGCTTCGCGTCTACTACTTTTTCCATCTTTCTGTAAATAATTCGTGTCAGTATTTCGCACCATGACTTACAAAACTCATGGTTCGTTAATATTCACATCTAACAGCACCTGCCTTTTTATTATTGCAAGTTCTTATTTAAACCTGAGGGTATTCGTCTGTCTTCTGTATCTTACAAACCAGGTGGAATAGTTTTGCTATGACTTGCTCTTCCAAGGATTGAATAATTTTGACGGAATGTCGTCTACCTCAGGGGACTTGTTTCCACATAGTCTTTCAGTCCTCGGTCAAATTCATCTCGCAGTATCACAATTCTCAGCTCTTCATGTACATCGTGTCCCCTTTACGTAAAATCATCTTCCAGTACGTGTTCTTCGTACAGCGTCCCCTTCTTTGATTAGTGTCGATTAACCATCTGCACACTTAATATCCTTTCTCCAAAGGTTTCTTTAACTTGCCTATAGGGGGCCTCTATCTTTACCCTAGTCAGGCTTGCTTCTAGAGATTTGCGTTTCTTTTCCAGCGATTCCTGCTTTGCCCTTTTTCACTTCCCGTCAATCTAATCTTTTTTTTTACCTCTGTATTCTCTTTTGGGTACTTAATTTGCTACACGTTTATATTTTCTCCTTTCATCAATTAAATTCTATGTATCGTATGTTACCCACGTATTTCTGGTAGGCCTTCTCTGATTATTTTTCCTCTGCTACCTTCACTGCTCCATCACTCAAAGCTACCAATTCGTCTTCTATTTCGTTCCTTTCCCCTGTTGCATTCAATCGTTTCTTCGTTCTCTCTTGAAGCTCTCAACTTAGTTGGGCTCTTTCAACTCACTCAGGGATAATCTCATTAATTTCTTGTCTTTCTGTGATTTATTTCAGTTTCAGTCTGCAACTCATAATAAATCAAATGTGGATAGAGTCCACATTTGCTACTGAAAATTTTTTCCACTTTAAAAAAAAGTGAGGAAGCCATTCTTATACTGATACTGCGACGGTATGTGTGCATCTGCAGTATGCTGACACGTCCAAACAATTCTGCACGCTGTTTGTAGCACGCTTACCAACTTACATGATAACGGCGCGAAATTTCGATTTTTTATTACAAATTTAAGCTTTTCATTTGACTCACCCTAGTAGAATTGTCGTATCGAGCGTAATGAAAATTTTTTAGCGAGCAGTGAGAACTCAGGAATAACAAAAATTTTGTGCAGGTTCATAAAATGACAAGAAAAATTTGTGGTATTTTCGAATCGACTGTAGTTTGTATTAACAGTCCGGTAACATCGGCAGAATCTCTACCTGTGAGCACGTGTTTTGATTCTGCAACAAAGGGATATAAATGAAAACGGAATTTGACGACTTCACAAAAAGTTAGTACGTAGAAATGTACGTCGATACTACGACAGAGAAGAGTAACCGACGGCTGGAAAAATACAGAGCGATCACGTGAAAAAATAAATTATCCTGCCTCAGAGACCTCCGTTCTTTGTTTCCTCCGCTCACTGGGTTTTTGATTCAGAAAGTATAATGAACAAATTTTTAATGGAATGCAGAGACATTGCAGCAGCAAGAACGAAGTTTTGCGTAAAATTCTCTTACTGCATACTGAGGACAACAGTCTTGTTGTATACTTCGATAAAACTTTGGCTTCACAAAACCACATGCAATAATATATTGTGCTCCATTTTAATGGGAACATTGGCCTGAAACTAGCCTCAGTTACTTTTGAATAGCGTACATCGCCAATTTGGGTGATGGATGCAATGACGCAGGGTCAGTAAGAGCAAAATTTTCGGGATGTATGGAATACTCGCCGCCGTATTAAATCGAGCCGCCGGAACTAAAATCCTAGCGGCGGCGTATAAATGCTCGCTTGCTGCCACTCGCGGGATCTCCCGCAAATAAAATGCTTTCATGCGTGAGACATTACTCTAATGACGTCTCTGATGTTACCATAACTAATTTCATTGTTTTTCAACTAATTTCTCGATGTAAATTTCTACAAGGTCCAACAGAACGCAAATTCATCAGCGACATTTCTCATCACACAGGCGGAAAGGTTACACATCTCTTGTTGTTGTTGTCTTCAGTCCTGAGAATGGTTTGATGCAGCTCTCCATGCTGCTCTATCCTGTGAAAGCTGCTTCATCTCCCAGTACCTACTGCAACCTACATCCTTATGAATCTGATTAGTGTATTCATCTCTTGGTCTCCCTCTACGATTTTTACTTTCCACGCTGCCCTCCAATGCTAAATTTGTGATCCCTTGATGCCTCAAAACATGTCCTACCAACCGATCTCTTCTTCTAGTCAAGTTGTGCCACAAACGTCTCTTCTCCCCAATCCTATTCAATACCTCCTCATTAGTTACGTGATCTATCCACCTTATCTTCAGTATTCTTCTGTAGCACCACATTTCGAAAGCTTCTATTCTCTTCTTGTCCAAACTAGTTATCGTCCATGTTTCACTTCCATACATGGCTACACTCCAAACAAATACTTTCAGAAACGACTACCTGATACATAAATCTATACTCGATGTTAACAAATTTCTCTTCTTCAGAAACGCTTTCCTTGCCATTGCCAGTCTACATTTTATATCCTCTCTACTTCGACCATCATCAGTTATTTTACTTCCTAAATAGCAAAACTCCTTTACTACTTTAGGTGTCTCATTTCCTAATCTAATTCTGTCAGCATCACCCGATTTAATTTGACTACATTCCATTATCCTCGTTTTGCTTTTGTTGATGTTCATCTTATATCCTCCTTTCAAGACACTGTCCATTCCGTTCAACTGCTCTTCCAGGTCCTTTGCTGTCTCTGACAGAATTACAATGTCATCGGCGAACCTCAAAGTTTTTACTTCTTCTCCATGAATACGGACTATCAGATCAATTGTGTGATTGGATTGAGGAGTTCCTAGATAACAGAATGCAGCATGTCATTCTCAATGGAGAGAAGTCTTCCGAAGTAAGAGTGATTTCAGGTGTGCGCAGGGGAGTGTCATAGGACCGTTGCTATTCACAATATACATAAATGACCTGTTGGATGACATCGGAAGTTCACTGAGGCTTTTTGCAGATGATGCTGTGGTGTATCGAGAGGTTGCAACAATGGAAAATTGTACTGAAATGCAGGAGGATCTGCAGCGAATTGACGCATGGTGCACGGAATGGCAATTGAATCTCAATGTAGAGAAGTGTAATGTGATGCGAATGCATAGAAAGATAGGTCCCTTATCATTTAGCTACAAAATAGCAGGTCAGCAACTGGAAGCAGTTAATTCCATAAATTATCTGAGAGTACGCATTAGGAGTGATTTAAAATGGAATGATCATATAAAGTTGATTGTCGGTAAAGCAGATGCCAGACTGAGATTCATTGGAAGAATCCTAAGGAAATGCAATCCGACAACAAAGGAAGTAGGTTACAGTACGCTTGTTCGCCCAATGCTTGAATACTGCTCAGCAGTGTGGGATCCGCACCAGGTAGGGTTGATAGAAGAGATAGAGAAGATCCAACGGAGAGCAGCGCGCTTCGTTACAGGATCATTTAGTAATTGCGAAAGCGTTACGGAGATGATAGATAAACTCCAGTGGAAGACTCTGCAGGAGAGACGCTCAGTAGCTCGGTACGGGCTTTTGTTAAAGTTTCGAGAACATACCTTCACCGAAGAGTCAAGCAGTATATTGCTCCCTCCTGCGTATATCTCGCGAAGAGACCATGAGGATAAAATCAGAGAGATTGGAGCCCACACGGAGGCATACCGACAATCCTTCTTTCCACGTACAATACGAGACTGGAATAGAAGGGAGAACCGATAGAGGTGCTCAGGGTACCCTCCGCCACACATCGTCAGGTGGCTTGCGGAGTATGGATGTAGATGTAGATGTAGATGTATTTTAATACCTACTCCGAATTTTTCTTTTGTTTCCTTTACTGTTTGCTCAATATACAGATTGAATAACATCGGGAAGAGGCTACAACCCTGTCTCACTCCTTTCCCAACCACTGCTTCCCTTACATGCCCCTCGACTCTTATGACTTCCATCTGGGTTCTGTACAAATTGTAAATAGCCTTTCGCTCCCTGTATTTTACCCCTGCCACCTTTAGAATTTGAAAGAGAGTATTCCAGTCAACATTGTCAAAAGCTTTCTCTAAGTCTACAAATGCTAGAAACGTAGGTTTGCCTTTCCTTAATCTTTCTTCTAAGATAAGTCGTAAGGTCAGTATTGCCTCACGTGTTCCAACATTTCTCGGAATCCAAACTGATCTTCCCCGAGGTCGAGGGTATTTCGCCTGTTTCATACATTTTGCTCACCAGCTGGTAGAGTTTTGTCATGACTGGCTCTCCCAAGGCCGTCAGTAGTTCCAATGGAATGTTGTCTACTCCGGGAGCCTTGTTTCGACTCAGGTCTTTCAGTGCTCCGTCAAACTCTTCACGCAGTATCACATCTCCCATTTCGTCTTCATCTACATCCTCTTCCATTTCCATAATATTGTCCTCAAGTACATCGCTCTTGTATAAACCTTCTATATACTCCTTCCACCTTTCTGCTTTCCCTTCTTTGCTTAGAACTGGGTTGCCATCTGAGCTCTTGATATTCATTCACGTGGTTCTCTTCTCTCCAAAGGTCTCTCTAATTTTCCTGTAGGCAGTATCTATCTTACCCCTAGTGAGATAAGCTTCTACATCCTTACATTTGTCCTCTAGCCATCCCTGCTTAGCCATTTTGCACTTCCTGTCGATCTCATTTTTGAGACGTTTGTATTCCTTTTTGCCTGCTTCGTTTACTGCATTTTTATATTTTCTCCTTTCATCAATTAAATTCATTATTTCTTCTGTTACCCAAGGATTTTTAGTAGCAATCGTCTTTTTACCTACTTTATCCTCTGCTGCCTTCACTACTTCATCCCTCAGAGCTACCCATTCTTCTTCTACTGTATTTCTTTCCCCTATTCCTGTCAATTGTTCCCTTATGCTCTCCCTGAAACTCTGTACAACCTCTGGTTCTTTCAGTTAAATCCAGGTCCCATCTCCTTAAGTTCCCACCTTTTTGCAGTTTCTTCAGTTTTAATCTACAGGTCATAACCAATAGATTGTGGTCAGAGTCCACATCTGCCCCTGGAAATGTCTTACAACTTAAAACCTGGTTCCTAAATCTCTGTCTTACCATTATTTAATCTGTCTGAAACCTGTCAGTATCTCCAGGCTTCTTCCATGTATACAACCTTCTTTCATGATTCTTAAACTTAGTGTTAGCTATGATTAAGTTGTGCTCTGTGCAAAATTCTACTAGGCGGCTTCTTCTTTCATTTCTTAGCCCCAATCCATATTTACCTACTATGTTTCCTTCTCTCCCTTTTCCTACACTCGAATTCCAGTCACCCATGACTATTAAATTTTTGTCTCCCTTCACTATCTGTATAATTTCTTTTATTTCATCATACATTTCTTCAATTTCTTCGTCATCTGCAGAGCTAGTCGGTATATAAACTTGTACTACTGTAGTAGGCGTGGGCTTCATATCTATCTTGGCCACAATAATGCGTTCACTATGCTGTTTGTAGTAGCTTACCCGCATTTTCCTATTCATTATTAAACCTACTCCTGCATTACTCCTATTTGATTTTGTGTTTATAACCCTGTCGTCACCTGACCAGAAGTCTTGTTCCTCCTGCCACCGAACTTCACTAATTCCCACTATATCTAACTTTAACCTATCCATTTCCCTTTTTAAATTTTCTAACCTACCTGCCCGATTAAGGCATCTGACATTCCACGCTCCGATCCGTAGAACGCCAGTTTTCTTTCTCCTGATAACGACATCCTCTTGAATAGTCCCCGCCCGGAGATACGAATGGGGGACTATTTTACCTCCGGAATGTTTTACCCAAGAGGACGCCATCATCATTTAATCATACAGTAAAGCTGCATGTCCTCGGGAAAAATTACGGCTGTAGTTTCCCCTTGCTTTCAGCCGTTCGCAGTACCAGCACAGCAAGGCCGTTTTGGTTAATGTTGCAAGGCCAGATCAGTCAATCATCCAGACGCCCCTGCAACTACTGAAAAGGCTGCTGCCCCTCTTCAGGAGCCACACGTTTGTCTGGCCTCTCAACAGATACCCCTCCGTTGTGGTTGCACCTACGGTACGGCCATCTGTATCGCTGAGGCACGCAAGCCTCCCCACCAACGGCAAGGTCCATGGTTCCTGGGGAGGGGGGGTATTTTAATTTTTATCTCGGAATACTCTTATATTTTCACGAGAAGATACATATCACATCCATCCATAAACTATGAGAATGTTCGTACATTCTTTTCAGTGTATCTGTGTCAGTGGTTCTGTTTTTTCGACTGGTTGAAGGAAAAAATAAAAATAAATTCGTCACAGTTTCTTGCAACTTTACTTTTTTTTGTAGCAGAGGGCAATAATTTTCTTCTGGAAAGTACTCCATATTCTTTTAGACTAAAAACAGAGATATCTAACATTTTTTTCGAATTTTTACTAACGTTTGAAATTATGTCCTACTGGAAATACTGTAGGATTGGGGGATGACCTTGAGGTGCCCATTTTAGTGACAGCCGCCATAGTTTTCACACATGCTTGCACAATATTGCTTCGAAGTACAGAAACGTTTTTGTAGTCTGGTAGTGGAAACTGTTCTCGACTGTATTTCTGATTATTTGAGAACACTAGTTTTTCTACTCCTTTCTGTAAACTGAGAGAAAAGCTAGTCGAACGGGGAAAAACATGCTCCTGAAACCCCTGAGGATCTTCGTATTCAAAAACCAGGAAACATATAACACGAATCCAGAGTTCCACAATAAAAAATAGGCACATTTTATTTCATCCTAAAAACTGAATTGCAGGAAATTATGAGACGACCAACATTTTCAGTCCTTACGAGACTGGGTTTCAGTCACGCAGAGCAAGTCTGCAGAGGCATTAGAATTAATAATGAGGAGGGTCTTCTGGTGAATGTGGAGTGGCGATTATTGTGATTACAAATATGTCAGCAACTCAACAATATGTTGGCAAATATTTACATTTACACATGAAAAATAGCAACAAGAGCTGATTTTCCTGCTTCAGTTTGTGCCTGTGCTAAATCGGACTGGGTCAGCTATCCTCTTGAACACTTCATTAGGATTACGAAGCCTGCTAAGGAAAAATCAGCTGAATCACTTCTAGAAGAGTACTATTCATATGCACGCAATGTAAATGTAATTGATAAATCTTGTGAAACTAGAAAATTAATAGTTTATAAATTGTATGATTATTGCATTCGTTTCATGTTTCCTTTATGTCCTCAGTGAAAACATTATGTCTCAGCAACAGGGAACCGGCTAGATTGAGTAGAGAGGGAATTTCACATGCTTTCCATTTCCGGAGAGGCCTATAAACCAACAGCAGCGCTTTAGAATCCTGATAACGTCCTTCGAACGACTGTAATTGCAGCTTTCTAACCAGACCCTTTCATAGACGCTGCTTTTTATTCTGAACTAGGAAACTCTTGCCACAAAGTCTCATCGATGTCCCTATTGTTATCATAGAAGACATCAGCAACATTCTAGACACTACTGCCTAAATATGCAGCGCTGCACATGGTATAGCATTTACAGTTTCTGGCTCGCCACATAAGATAAAGATTTCGGGGGAAGAATGAAAACCACGTTCGTTCCAGTCCTAAAAGTGATAGCTCTCAGATACGATGTAAGGGACGAAAAAGAAGTTGCCGATGGGAAATGCGACAGCTAAGGAAGAAAGAAACGTGTTCTTTAGCTAAAAACCACACTCTTAGGGATTCAGTGAAAGTAGATGTAGCAGGCAATAGACAAAGAACATTGAGGAATAGACAGCGATTGTGTGGGAAGTTGTTCGTGGTATGAATACGCGTGACGAGTATTCTAACAATCGGAAAATCTGCTACCTTCCCTATGGGAAGCAACTGAGAAACGATATTAGACGAACTATTTGAATTTATTGTACACCCGTTTTAATTGGTCTCATGAGGTTTATTTATCCAGGCTTCAGAGGAGTTAGTTCACACGTGATTTTTTTCTATGAAATAGCGACCTGAAATTGTCTTGGAGATTTTGCACTAGTGTTATTATATTCGTGTCGAAAACTTCTTTCTGCGAATATAAAGGCAACTTACAATATGTTTTACTTTTTTCCTAAGAACTGGTCATACAAAATAATGAAGACATTACAAAAAAGTGAACTGCGCAGACGAGTTCACTTTATTATATTCGATTTTGTTTCTAGTAATTTTTAGAAACTGTGCTTACATATCCCGATTGAAATACGAAAACGCAATTATATATTGATATTTAGACAAACGCCTTTCAGCATTCGTATGCCATTGTCTGTGAGTTTTTATTTATTTATTTTTAAAATACATTAGTAGACAGTTTTGTTGATTATGAATCTGGGGACATTAGGTTTTCTCTAGTGTTTGCATTATGTCTGTAACTTCTGCACTTCTAGGTTACACACAGTAATTTTTGTAACTAGTTACCTTTTGTGTCGCATATACAATAAATTCATCTAGCCATTTGCAACACTCGTTGCCCAGATAATTTATCTGTCAGACCAGTTAGTTAGTAACATGGAAAAAGACATACTAATGTAAGAAACAGGATAGTGCAATCAAAATCTGTTTACCTTGCATTCCGCAGAATTCACTTTGAATGTGTTCCCACCTTTGATTGCGCAGTTACGGTTATGAATCCCATAAATCGAGTTATTTGTAAATAATCTTTAATGCTCCTAAAGCAATGTTCACTTTCTCTGTACTAAGAAATACATACTCCTTAGAAATGCTCCCTGTAAAATCCCTCCAGATTTACGATCAGTTTCCTGTTATCAAGAGTCAGAGATTTCCATGTTACCCTGTGTTCCGCAGGTTGCTAGTGAGAGCTCTGATTCATGTAATGTCACTGTCGTTAGTGACCAGAAACAAGTGACGCGCCTCTCTGAACTACAATCGCAATGGGAGATGCTCACTTACAGAACCACTGTCTCGCAAGACGTATTGTTTCCTGTGTCTCTGACCCACCTTCTACACAGCCCGTTAGAATTTTTCCGAAGAATACAATGCGCAGATTACCGGTACAACAACAACTACAGCCTTCTCATAAGCAACGTCTGTGAGGAATAGCGTGTAGTTATTTTAAACTATGAGATCAATAGAATATTCATGAAGTGCAGCAGGAATGAGCTTTGACCGCCGTTTCGAGTTTTGTCAACGATACAGGGTAGACCTTATTTATGTTGATAAGAAATATTAATTTCATTAATATTTGTGTCAATTATTTTCTTCCGTCAAAGTTTAGGAGCTGCATTATTTTGTCCTTAAAAGTCTGAGGCACCTTGTTTAGTAAGAAATGAAAAGAATTCTAAAAGTAATGCATGTGTAAGAGGTCTATGGAAAATGCTTACCAGGGAAAGAGACAAGTACGTAGAAGAGTCTCCATAGCGTCTAGGAATAGTCGAGGATCATTTTAGCATCAATTTAAAGTGTAATTATTCAATTTTAACACTAGAAAATGAAACAAAGCAGGTTACGGATGTTGTTGAGGGTAACCGCTATGTAGAAACGAAACATTAGCGTAAGACAGGTAGTAATGGAGCTGAGTCTAAAAGGTCAAGGCACTGATGGCTTTAAATAAAAACAAAATAGACACGAAATATGTCCTGGCATCTATGGCATAGCAAAGTGTTAGTAACATCTGACAACGTTGTGGACCCACATCTACATTTACGTGACTACTCCGCAATTCAAATTTAAGTGGCTAGCAGGGGGTTTATAGAAACACTTCCACACTATTTCTGTACCTTTCCACTCTTTTCATGCTAGGTCTAATGCATTTTCCTTTATTACAATAATAGGTAATCCCTATGTAGATGGGTGGTACAAAATATTTTCCCTGTCGGAGGAAGCAGCTGGAGATGAAAATTTTTTGGAAAGATCTCGCCTCAGTGGAAAATGTGTTTGTTTTAATGATTGCCATGCCAGCTCGCTTATTATATCATCGACACTCTCTCCCCTGCTTCGCTATAATGAAAAACGAGCAGCCCCTATTTGAACTTTCTCGATGTCCTCCGTAAGTCCTATCTGGTAATGATCCCATACAGCACAGGAATACTCTAGCAGAGGACGAACAGGTGCAGTGTAGGCAGTGTCTTCAGTAGGCCTGTTGCATGTTCTAAGCGTTCCACCACCAAAAAGTAATCTTTAAAGGTTGATTTCCCCTCAACATTGTCTATCTGATAGTTCGAATCTAAGGTGTTCCAATCTAATTGTTGTTCCTAGGTATCTAGTTGAACTGACAACGTTTAAATTTGTGTTTTTTGTGGTGTAGCCTAAACTCGTGTGCATGACCTCACACTTTTCATTATTTGGGCTATATTGGCACTTTTCGCACCATACAGGTAACTTGTCTAAATCATTCTGCAATAGGTTTCGGTCTTATCATGCCTTCATTAAAAGATAAATGGCAGCATCAACTGAAAATATTTAACTTTTGTTTAACAGATAAATTCGCCAAACTGACGTGGAAATTGAGAAGCCATGTTATTTTATTTTCGCCATCAGCAATTCAATATGCCACCTTCCGGCCCCTTATGCCTCTCTCAAAAATTATCGATATTGGCAACCTGGGGCGATCTGTTTCTGGATGTCGTAAATTCTCAAGCGCTTCTTTCGAAGAACTGACAGCAAATGATTTAAGAGGGCCGATCAGGTTGTCTCCTAAGTCTTTTGTATAGATTAGAAACAGCAGAGGGTAGTAATTTTTTCATTAGGAAACGCCAGTTATCGCTTGTGTTTTAGTCGACGACTCTCCGTCACGTACTGTGAACTGTGACCTTCCTGACAGGAAATCAGATATCCAGTAGCACAATTGAGACGATACTCTGCAGACCTGTAAGTTTTCAAGTCAAATTAGGGGACATTCTTAAGACACTGGCACGCAACGGCAAATCGAGAGCTGAAACGATACGCTCTCGAAAACAAACGTGCTTGTTTAGCGGTGGAGCGTGACGCACTCTAAATATCGCATTTCTAGTCGTCTGCATGCTCCTAATCCCTTCCCCAGTATGCAACTTTCTCCCGCGGTAGGTAACCGAAGAAGTACCCTGCCGTATATTCCAGCCTCATTTTATTTGACAGCGAGCCACAGCAGACGGCGACCGAGCTGCAGAGCCCCATACAGGCCTCAGAGAGCAGCGAGCTGCTTTTCCAGCCTCTCCTCCAGCCTCTGAGCTGGAGAGAGCCAAAGGGCTTAACTGGAGGACTCAGCCGCACCCGCAAGAGGAGTCACTCGCACATTCGCACACACCACTCTTGCCTTCCGCCGTCGCCGCTTCGATCCTACTCCCGCCAGTGCAGCATTCGTCTGCCACCGTGGCAGGAATTTTAATGCCGCGGAGGCCCAATGTTTCACAGCACGAGAGGAACGTAATGTTACATCTCATTATCTCTGACGAAGACGGCCAGCGGGCAGTCGTGCAGAAGTGGGCTTTCGTGTTGCACTCGCCTTATGACCCGCATACACTGCGTATCCTGGAGCATATGCTTCCCTGCAGCTTCCGATTCACGTTCCAGAGGGAAAAGACAGCGAAAATGTTGAATCCTGCAATTCACAAAATGTTTCTAACGAAGGCAATTTCATACAACTGTTTTCTTATCTGCCATTAGGTAAATCTTGAAAATATTAGAAGTTGTTAATCTTTCAATTAATAATTCATTATGAGTCTTGACGCCAGTGATGTGCTATACGGACACCCCTAAGCGAACTACCACTAGATGTCACTAGAGGCAGAGCAATATCTGTTGTCAGTGGAGAAGCAGTAACACCAAATTGGCTCAGTCAGTAGAGTTGAGTGGCTTCGGACCTAGCCTAGTGATTGATGGTCACCTGGGTAACAAAGCCACCAGAGACATTTCAACCCTTCTAAGGATGCCCAAGTGGACTGTTGGTGATGTGAGGTGAACACGCAAACGAGAAACCGCAGATAAACCAAGATCAGGCCGGGGGCATTACGGAGGGTGGTTGTAAAAAATAGCGCTGAAATCAGTGGAAGGAATCACTCGTCCAGCTAGTCCAGCTAGCTCAACTATTGTGCGTGCGGAGTAAAAAAGGAAGTGGCACACTGGTTGATCAGTTCCTCATAAGTCAAGTACACTGACGGAAACAAAATAGCAACACCAAAAATTATCAACGTAGAATAAAGAAATTTCGGGAATACGTTTGTCTGTCTAACATATTACAGTGGTTAAGTGAGATAACAAATTAATGTAAGCGCGAGATAAACCACTGGAAATGTGCAATGCTGTTACATTAACCGGTATAGCCACCAGAATGTCGAATGCATGCATGCAGACGTGCATTTATTAGGCTGTACAGGTACCAGGTGACAGTTTGTGGGATGGAATTCCATGCCTGTTGCACTAGTCGGTCGTTACAGGGGCGCTTAAAGCTTGTTGTGGATGACGCTGCAGTTGTCTGACGGCGTTTTACATGTACTCGACTGGAGACAGATCTAGTGATCTAGCAGGCACGGCAACATGTCGACATTCTGCAAAGCTCACGTTGGGTTACAACAGTAGTATGTGGGAGAGCGTTGTTGTGTTGGGAAACATCCCTTGGAATTCTTTTCATGAATGACAGCACAACAGGTCGAATCACCAGGTTGACATACATACAATAGTCTGGGAGCGTGGGATAACCACTAAACTACCCCTGCTGCCACACGAAGTCGCATCACAGATCGCCGGCCGTTGTGACCGAGCGGTTCTAGGCGCTTGAGTCTGGAACCGCGCTGCTGCTACGGTCGCAGGTTGGAATCCTGCCTCGGGCATGGATGTGTGTGCTGCCCTTAGGTTAGTTAGGTTTAGGTAGTTCTAAGTCTAGGGGACTAATGACCTCAGATGTTAAGTCCCATAGTGCTTAGAGCCATTTGAACCATTTGAGCATCACGGATCAAAACTCCAGATGTAGATCCTGTGCGTCCAGCACGCAGACAGGTTGGTTTCAGGCCATGAACTGGTCTCTTAATCAACACATGGCCATCACTGGCACCGAGGCAGAACCAGTTTTCGTCAGAAAATACAACAGACTTCCACCCTGCCCTCCGATGGGCTCTCGCTTCACACCACTGAATTCGCAAATGGTGGCGGTCTTTTGGTCATTGGAACGCACACCGCAGGCCGTCTGGCTCGGAGCTGTCCTTGAAGTAACCGAATTGTAGCAGCTGGCTGTGTCACTGTGGTGCCCACTGCTGCTCAAATTGCTGCTGCAGATGCAATATGACGCGCCAGAGCCATACGTCGAATGCTATGGTCTTCCCTCTCAATAGTGCCACGTGGCCGTACGGCACCAGGTCTTCTTGCGACCGTAAATTCTCGTGACCATTGCTTCCAGCAATCATGTACAGTGGCTACCATTTCTGTCAAGTCTTTCTGCAACATCACGGAAGGAACATCCGGCTTCTTGTTGTCTGCTAAACGACTTCGTTCAGACTGAAAGAGGACTCAATAATGGCCTCTTTGTCGTGTTAAAGGTGTTTTTGGCTAACGTCAATTCACCATGTCCAATCTCAAAAGTAGTTAACGCTCACGACATTTTCAGCGTGTATTTAAATCAAACCTGTTTTGCTTCCTCAAAAGGCATACTAGCGCCACTCTCATACGAATGGCTCGAAATTTGAATAGGCATCATCTTTCATATCTAGAAACGCGCCTTCCAACTGTCGTTTATGTCGCACAACTCGTTCTTGGTATTGCGGTATTTCTGTAGCCAATGGTAGGTTACGTTTCAGGTAGCCTGAAGAACGATGCCACTGGACAGTGGATGACTGAAAACGAGTGATTTGGAATGATGAGTCACGCTGTACCCCTGAGAGACAACCCGAGAAAGCGTTTTGGTCTGGCGAACTCCAGAGGCACGGGGGGAGGTCGCAGGTGCGGGGGGGGGGGGGGGGGGGGTGCAATCTAACGAAATTGAAGTGTTTTTTGATAGTGAGGACGTAGTTTCCGTACTTCACTTAAGAAAACGCGTAATGTGTAAAGATACGATCACATTTTACAGTATTGTGCACTGCGTACAGTAGAGGAACGTACCCTGTCATAAAGCATCATTGGTGGGGCAATGGTTTGTGGAAAATAACATTTGTGAGATGGGCTGTCAAGTCCAGCGTCCCGAGCACAGCCTTTTGTATGAGTTAGAGCGTCGACTTCGCTCCGAGCCCCAGCGTGTTACATAACTACCTTCTCTGGTTTCCACCCTACAGAAAGAATTAGGTGTCGTTCCTCCCTAAACATTCAGACACATGTTTGAAATCGTCCATACCAGAGTTCAAGCCTTCACAGAGATGAGGGCTGGACACACCCTGCATTCATGTTCACTAACAAGAGTCCGAGTACTTTTGACCATGTGTATGTCTGTATCTGAACTGCAAATTAAGTTCTCTATCCTGTATTATTAAATATTTGAAGATCTGAAGATGGTAATGTCATATCAAACCAGTGATTCATATACACGTCTCTGCGGGGAAGACTGATGACAGAATACTCTTACGAGCGATCCCCAACTTGGGAATGTCATTGTTTCCCAGTCTTCCGATTCAGTTGATGCCTTCCTCTGCCTCCATCTGAATCATGCCAAAATTTTCAGCTTTACATACTGTACACATCCAATATGTCCACCAATGCACATTCCAGTTTTTTTTAGTAATGTAATTTTCTTCAATTGCTGTTGCTTCCAGTTCCAAGTTAATTATTCGTAATTGTCGTGGCAGATGTCACATTAACTTGTTCTTTTTCTGGTATGGCTTCTCCTCGCCTGTTCCTGTCAGTATTTTCCCATTTTGTGCTTACCATGTGCATTCTATACTACTGTATTTCAACGATGTTAACTCATCAAATCATTTTTGCTACCGCATTAGTGGAATGATCTACTGTCAGCAATCGTAAAAATACAAATATCCATTAAGATCTCTAAACGATAAATTAATATAATGTTATTATAAATTAATAGAATTATATCGGGGGTCTCTCTTGAAAATTAAGAAAAAATATTGTTAACATTGATTCTGCGATTCAAAAGTAATGACATGTCGTCTTATGAAATGGGACAATGATATAGGATCATACGTGAATATACGTAAGAGGCACTGGGAGGCTACTGATAGCCGGCCGCTGTGACCGAGCGGCTCTAGTCACTTTAGTCCGGAACCGCGCTGCTGCTAAGGCCGGAGGTTCGAATCCTGCCTCGGGCGTGGATGTGTGTGCTGTCCTTAGGTTAGTTACGTTTAAGTAGTTCTAAGTTCTGATGACCTCAGATGTTAAGTTCCATAGTGCTTAGAGCCATCTGAACTATTTTGAGGCTACTGGTGTTGTTTCATTGGGGAGGAAGTAACTATTAACAGATGCGGTGGTCTCATTAATATGACTGGACCGAGCATAACCGTAAATCGTATAATGGAATACTATTGAGAGACCTGTATCAGTTAAGAGCCTTGCCTTCTCACAAAAAATAAGAAAGAAATACGCACATGTGACCATCGCACCAATTCTCTCTAACCTATTGCATTCAGTCCAGCTAATATAAAAGAAGTTTTACATTGGACGACCCCATTATAGCAAAAACAACTCTTGTTTCTGGTCCGTTTGTCCAGCACCTGGTCTATTTTCCGTGTTTTTTTTTTACGTTTAGTCATTTTATGGATATTTAATATTGATCTAATAATGATGATAACGGTTCGTTCTTCCAACAGCCTAAGTCGCGCTAAACTACGATAGAGAGCAGCTTGTCTGAACTGTTCTCGAAACTAAGTGGTGCAGAAAACGAGTTCAAGATATGGATAGATCACTTCAGATGACATGCTCCTACAGTTTATATGAGTTAACTTCGTAGCGATAGTTTTTGCGCGGCTAATAACACACGAGTATAACTTGTGGGCTTTGACACTAATGTGAGCTCAGTGTCCTAACAGGGTCTGCAACCCGGGAGAGGTGTCACGTGAGAACTGTTTCATGCAATTCGGGGCACCAGACTGGCCCGTCCGCTTAGGGAAAGCAGTCACGTGCATCAGATAACTGGCAGAATCTCACGGAGCGGTATCTCAGTCCAGAGGGGTAGGGTGGTGAGCGGGGGGGGGGGGGGGGGGGGGGCGGAAGCGGGCAGAGCGCCGCCGTAGCGCACAGTGAGAACAAACAGCCGTGCTCTTGGAACTACGGGAAAACTTCGCCGGGGCTCTTTAAAACTCTGCACGACTTCGGTGCGTGAAAACAGGAATGATACCGGCAACACGAATAAAAATGGATTAGGGGGATTGGCAGGGCCAAGTTACCGCTCGCTACGGCGCCAGCGCAGGCGAAAGTTAAATTCAATAAGGAAAGCCGTGCCTGCCGAGGATTTCACTGGCGCTCTGTTGAAGGAGATTCCAGAGCCTGTGTACTGTGTTGCGTCTCAGAAATAACTGGCCAGGCTTCTGCGTGATACTGGTGGCTGTAACCCAAAATAGCAGAGCCACAGACGGAAAATTTGAAATGTGGCTCTAAGGAGCTTCTGAAGGTGTTAGAGAATTTCTTTTATTTTTTTATTTACAGTTCATTGGTCAAATTTTTGAGCGGAGCAAAGAAAAGACGCCCTTTAAATTACGCAATGGGTTTCTGTTCGAATTTTCATAGCCAAACGAACGGTAAATAAGAAAAATTTGATAAGTGATTTGAGGAAAACTTACACAATGAATTCTTGTCGGAATTTTCATAGTCAGACTAAGTGTGGCAAATTGACTAATGGAGTATGAAACTTACCAACTTGAGGTCTAGTTTTGCAAAAAACAATTAATAGCTCGAAGATAAACAGAGTAATTAACAAAACTAGTTACTTGACGAAAAATTGAAATGTTTCCCGAACAGCCGGTACGTAAATGAAGTGTACAAAACTTCATTCCCAAGGAACCTAAACATTATGCGCATATAAATTTGTATTGGTCTCATATTTAAGTGTCAATAAGCTTCCTTCGAATCAAGTACTAATTCAGGACATTTGAAGAACAGAAGCCTCTGGAAAAACAAATGAGATGTCAAAAAGTTAGTATTTATAGGGAATAACAAGTTACATTCAACAGTCATAATGCTTTCCTTCGAATAAATTATCTAATTCAGGACATTTAGAGCACAGAAGGTGTTAGGAAAGCAAATGACTTGTCAATAGGAACAAGTTTTCTGAAAAAACTTGAAAAAAGAAAAAAAATGAGAAGAAGTCGATCAAATATTTTGTGAAACCATTTCTGTAACAGTAAGAAATAAAACAGATAAGAGACATTTAACGAGGCTTTGAATGATACTTGAAATCATTCACAGCAAATGAAGTTTTCAGATGTTTCTCTAATTTTATTTCTTACTTTTAGACAAATCACGTCACAAGGCATTTGACAAATTTTTAAGTCGTGGGAATGAACTCTATAGATGTAGCAGTCAGGGCGAACAGGCTTAGAAGATGGGGTCATGTTACACGCATGGGGGAAGCAAGGTTACCCAAGAGACTCATGGGTTCAGCATTAGAGAGTAGGAGAAGTCGGGGTAGACCAAGGAGAAGGTACCTGAATTCAGTTAAGAATGATTTTGAAGTAATAGGCTTAACATCAGAAGAGGCACCAATGTTAGCACTGAATGGGGGATCATGGAGGAATTTTATAAGGGGCACTATGCTCCAGACTAAACGCTGAAAGGCATAATCAGTCTAAATGATGATGATGATGATGATTTTTATTTTAGAGTCTATTGCAAAATCGGACAATTATACGCCAAGAAAATCCTCATCCTAGTGGAGTGTTTTAATTTGGCTATAACACACGATTTCACTGTCGTGGTGAACATTCGGAGCAAGTCGCATCGTTTAAGTGCAATACTAAGAAGCGACATTGAATGGGACGAACGCATAAGGTTTGGTGAACGGCATCATTAAATTTGTTGGTAGGGTCTGGGGGCGTGCAGTGCATCTGTAAAGGAAATCACAAACAGAGCATGTGATTTGTAGAGTATAATTCCAGTGTTTGGATTATTTTACCACGTTGATAAATTCAGGCACATGCTGCAAGGATCGTCACACACCGGTATAGATTTTACGAAAGTGTAACACATACGCTCAAATCTGAAATGTTGTTATTGGGAATTACGTGGCCTAAATATTTTGTGTCATAGATATTTTCGATACAAGCATTGCTACATTGGCTTGCAGCCAGTTTTATGTACGAAGAGTACATGAGAAGTTTTTCAAGTACAGTATCTTATCAAAAGTATCCGAATCCCACGATGTAATATGGAATTGACCACCAGAAGTCGCAAGAGGCGCACTCACTACTATAAAACGCGGCGAGGAGTATTGTCTTTTCACTAAGGAAACGATAACAGCAGTATAGGTCAGTCAGGAGGGCTCAGCTGCCAAATACTGAGCTGGTGATTTGATTACGAAAGCGAAATTAGAAAGATAATCACAACTAAACCAAGTCCTAATGTACTAAAGGAAAGGACCGTCGACCAAATCGCATCAAATCAGAGAAAGGAATCACTCGTGAATTTCAGAGTTATAACTGCAGTCCAGCTAGCATTGTGATTGCGCGTATGGAGTTAAAATGAATGTGGTGCAGTAGTCGGGCAGCACCTCATAAGAAACACATATCTACAGCCAATATTAAGCAGCATTTCAGGTGACGTCCATCTGGACAATGGATGACTAGAGACGAATGATTTGGAGTACTGAATCACACTATAACCGATCCGATGGAAGCGATAAGATTTGGCGAATGTCTGGGTAACGGTACCTGCTGTAGTGCGAACAGATAAGTACAGAGGAGATGGTGTTACGTTTTGGGGATGTTTTCAGTGGTTAGCGTGAGATCCTCCTATTGTGCTTAAGAAAACGTGAAATGCGGAAGGATATGTATTCCTTTTTACTGGATTGTGTGGTGCGTACAGTGGAGGAACAATTCGGAGACGATGACTGTTGGTAGCAGCATAACATTGCCACCTGTCATAAAGCAGTGTTTGCAAGGCAATGGTTTATGGACGATAACATTTTTCAAAGGGACTGCACTGCCCAGTGTCCGACCTGAACTCAACGGAATACCTTTGGAGTGGGTCAGAACGTTGAGTTCGATCCAGACCCCCAAAGTCCAAAATGAGTACATACTTCGACTCTTGAGGAACAAAATGGTTCAAATGGTTCAAATGGCTCTGAGCACTATGGTACTTAACATCTGTGGTCATCAGTCCCCAAGAAGTTAGAACTTTTTAAACCTAACTAACCTAAGGACACCACTCACATCCATGCCCGAGGCAGGATTCGAACCTGCGACCGTAGCAGTCGCGCGGTTCCGGATTGCGCGCCTAGAACCGCTAGACCACCGCGGCCGGCCTAGAGGAACAGTGGGCCGTCATTCCTTCAAAGACATTCAGACACCTAACTGAAAGTGTCCTCAGCAGAAGCGAAGACCTCGTAAAGGTGAATGGTGGAACATCCCGTAATTATTTCCGCTAATAGGTATTTCTGAAGAAGAGAAATTTGTTAACATCGAATATAGATTTAAGTGTCAGGAAGACATTTCTGAAAGTATTTGTATGGAGTGTAGCCATGTATGGAAGTGAAACATGGACGATAAATAGTTTGGACAAGAAGAGAATAGAAGCTTTCGAAATGTGGTGCTACAGAAGAATGCTGAAGATTAGATGGGTAGATCACATAACTAATGAGGAAGTATTGCATAGGATTGCGGAGAAGAGAAGTTTGTTGCACAACTTGAGCAGAAGAAGGGATCGGTTGGTAGGACATGTTCTGAGGCATCAAGGGATCACCAATTTAGTATTCGAGGGCAGCTTGGAGGGTAAAAATCATAGAGAGAGACCAAGAGATGAATATACTAAGCAGATTCAGAAGGATGTAGGTTGCAGTGGGTACTGGGAGATGAAGAGGCTTGCACAGGATAGAGTAGCATGGAGAGCTGCATCAAACCAGTCTCAGGACTGAAGACCACAACAACAGGTATTTGAATACCTTTAGCCCGAAAGTGTATGGCGTCACTCAGTGGCTTACATACTACAAGTTGAGCAAGTAATTTAGTTTACTCCTTTCCAGACATACAAAGGGTTTCACAAACACACGGAAGGAGGATCACATATTTATCTGCAACGTATTGTCCCGGAAAAAATTGAGAAATAGCGCCAATTTCCCTGTTTGCACAAAGTTTTCTGGAGGGCTTCCTTGGTTATAAGAGTAATTAAGTTGTAGATATTCACGTCACAAATATTCCCAATCTTAAAGCTCCCTGCTCCAGCTGCGATTTGGTAAAACAGAACTGAACTTGTCAGTGAGTAGGATCTCAAACACTCGGAGTAGTGAAAGAAAAGTTGAAAAGAAAGTGTAGGCCTGGATTCGCGAGTGACGCTCATGCCACATGTCATGCATGTTCTCGATTTTACTATCCATGCACTGATAAATACACATAAGTACACTAGGCCTACACATTTCTGCGTTTGAGGCAATGACTCACAAGGGGTCCACGCGTACTTGTCATCACTAGTTTACTCCAAATTTATGGTGAACGCAGAGCTTGGCCAGCAATGAAAGTGACGGAAGTGGGAACTCCTGTAGGCAAAGAGTTTAGAAAAAAAAAATGGCATTTTTGGCGCGGATCGGTACGGACGTGAGCCTGTTATGTTAGCGCAGTTTCCGGGCAGCGGTTGGCATACCGGGAAGATTACAGGGCGGTAATAATAGGGTCGTGGCGTAGAATTCTTGCGTGAAATTTTTTTTTTATATCCCAGTTTCATGTTACTTACACTGCAAATAAACGGAAATAATGCTCAGTAACTTATATATATATATATATATATATATATATATATATATATATATATATATATATATATATATTATTTTTTAAAACGAAAGACAAAGAAAAATTTGGGATAAGAAGTAAACTTGTAGAAAGGGATTGAAATGCATCCAAGACAAATTCGTATGTAAACTTGAATACATTTATTACATTACGGTTGATGATTTACGCGTGCTGGTGTAATTTTCATCGTCAAACAGGGGAATCAGTAATTTTCTCAACCCCTTTCAAACGTTACAGACGCCGCATTATTACAGTTATACGGTTGTTTTAAAGTTTCTGTAGAAAAAGAAAGCTGCTTTACATTCACAAAAGGTTCTCACTCATCGCACAGTCTGGCAGCAAACCACGCGCAACGCAAAAATTCGCCAAACATTGGCGAGGATAGCCGATGATGAACAGCGGAATGTATTTTGATGCAGTTTTCAAATGCTGCAGTCTAAATGATACTACCGCTCTAAATGCAATCCCTTCTAGAAATTTTACTTCCAGAGTCCTTGTGGACGGTGCAAGTACAGCCTATTCTTTGGAAAGTTATTTGTAATCT
Source organism: Schistocerca gregaria (assembly GCF_023897955.1). Classification (NCBI taxonomy): domain Eukaryota; kingdom Metazoa; phylum Arthropoda; class Insecta; order Orthoptera; family Acrididae; genus Schistocerca; species Schistocerca gregaria. The sequence continues at coordinate 356,826,891 of NC_064927.1, read as the reverse complement.
CACGTTTTTCTTTGTCTTTCCTTGTCATGCCTCCCGTGAAAATGTTCATAAATGCTATCTATTCATCACTATTTCACTTTATGTCTAGTATAAATAACGCAGAAATTGAAAATAAAACATGGTTCCCGCATAAGAACTCTAGCCCAAGCCCCCATGGTTACCGTTCTGTAGTCTTCCCGTTACGCCAGTCGCTACTTGGAAGCTGCGCTAACATAGGCTGCAGTAAATAGCTCAGGTTTTCACCAGATCAGAGCAAAAAATTCTATTTTTTTCTAAACGCTCCCCCATCTGGATCTCCCATTTCTGTCGCTTTCATTTCTGGCCAACCCCTATCTCATAAATTTGGACGAAATCGGTGATGGCAAGAAGGCGCGTTCCACTTGTCACATACAAAAGTAAGTCATATGTCGCCACTCTGATGAAGGTTTTCGTGAGGCTTCCGTTGTTTGTAAAGCAAATGCTGCAACAGTGACCCCTTACTATTGAAAACCCTCTTGTCTTCATCTCAGGCTTCTTGTATTTCGTTTAAAAACATGGAAGCGCTACAATAGTGAAATTTTCATGCAGTTCGTCCTATTCTACAGAGGGGAGAAAAAAGCGTAGTTGAATTGCATGTACACTAAAACAACAACATGTTTCTATGAATATTAAGTTCTGTCGATATATATATATATATATATATATATATATATATATATACGTTATCACTGTTCCTATCAGTATGGTGACCGGCGCTGTGAGCGACATTAGATGCGTATTTCATAGCCATGCACGCTGATATCATCCTCTGTATTCATAAATCTTCGTGGTGGTGCTTGAGCTACGTGAATGGCCGAGGGGTGCTAACGCGTGACTTTATGCTCCTCCGTTACTCAGGTACTTCTGAGAGCGCTGTTTAAGACTTTCCTCTGAGGAGAGACCAGCACGTAGGGTAAGGAGTGTTTGTGGGTCCGTACATTCTTATACAAGTACATACACTGATGAGTCTAAAAAAAAAACTGTGACCACTGAGCGCTTAAGGTTGAATGCCAACTGGTGCTGTTGTGGGCACACGATACGGTAAGGAAGGTACGAGAGACATTCAATAAGTAATGCAACACCTTCTTTTTTCTCGGCCAATTTCCGCTAAAAAAAACAACGTAATTTCATAAATTTAGACAACATTGTCTACAGAGCACAGCGACCTGGTGCTAACTTTGATTAAAACAGACGAGATCGCAGTAGCATGTGTTTACACACTCTGCACCGTCGTGGTATCACGTGGAGAACCGAGGAGCCGCCAGCACCAGCCACAGGCAACCTAAAAATCTGTGGATGACTTTAACATAAATCGAAACAAATGTTTTTGCGATATCGACTGTTGTTTTAACCACAATGGAATTTGTTGTGAGACGTCGTTGTATATTCCCGCTTCAGCCCTCGTAATTTCATGAAGTTCCGATAGGTGTCGGCGCTGTACGTAAACTCAAAAATGGCGTCTGTATCGGAGGCGAGTTCCAAGCAGAGAGCTGTCATTGAGTTCCTTCTGGCGAAAAACTAGAGAATCGCAGGTATTCACAGGTGCTTTCAGTATGTCTACGGATATGTATGTCTACGAAAAGTATGTCTACGGACAAGTACATCTACGAAGACTTGGCAATGAACACGAGCACGGTAAGTCGTTGCGCGGGGCGTCTGTCATCTTCGCACAGTAATCTTTCCGATTACTCGCGCGCTGGTCGGCGGCACACAGCTGTGACTCGTGCAGTGTTGGAACGTGCGGACACTCTAGTGCAAAACAACTTCTCCTTCTCCATGACAACGCAAGGCCTCACATATGTCTGTGCATCGAGAGTAGCTCACGAAAAGTCTTCCTCATCCATCCTACAGCCCGGATCTCGCTCCCTCGGCTTCCATCTATTTGGGCGAATGATGAATGCTCTCTGCAGGAAGCAGTACGTTTGTGATGTGGAGGTGATGCAGCAAGACGTTGGCTCCGACGTCTACCATTAGAGTGTTATCACGTGACAGGCCCTACCAGTAAGGTGGAGTAGCCTGCCCGGTTAGCCGTGCGGTCTAACGCACGGCTGTCTCGATTGGGAAGGAGCGCCTGGTCCCTGGCACGAATCCGTCCGTTGGACTTGTGTCAAGGTCCGGTGAGCCGGTCAGTTTGTGGATAGTTTTAGGCGGCTTTGCGACTGCCTCGGCGAATGCGGGCTGTTTCCCCTTATTCCGCCTCAGCTATACTACATCGGCGATTGCTGCGCAAACAAGTTCTCCACGTACGCGTACACCACCATTACTCTACCACGCAAAACATTCAGGTTACACTCGTCTGGAGTGAGACGTTCCCTGGGAGTGGGTGGGGGGGGGGAGGGGGGGGAGGGGACCACCAGGGGCCGAACCACACAATAACCTTGACAGAGTGGTTTGGTGTGGCGCGGCGGAGGGGTGAAGTGGGCTGCAGTAGTCATCGTGGGGTTGTGGACCACTGCGGCTGCGGCGGGGACGGAGCCTCTCCGTCGTTTCTAGGCCCCGAGATAACATAACATACAATACAAGTTGGAGTAAGACCGTTCAAATGGCTCTGAGCACTACGGGACTCATCAGCCCCCTAGAACTTAGAACTACTTAAACCTAACTAACCTAAGGACATCACACACATCCATGACCGAAGCAGGATTCGAACCTGCGACCGTAACGGTCGGGCGGTTCCAGACTGTAGCGCCTAGAACCACTCGGCCACCCCGGCTGGCAATAAGACCGTCGCCTTGAATGGAGGATATGTTGACAAATAGAGTTTTGTTCCCAAAAGAGTGGGTAATGATATGATGTATTGGAATCCTGAATAAAACCAAGCTGCTTTCATAATAAAAAGTGTGTTACTTTATTCATTGAACGCCACTCGTATTTATCCGGAGCAGAGGTAGGTGGGAAACTTTCTAGCTAGAATACGGGTGGTAGTAATGAAAGTGTGGACGTCCACTTTTCATAGCAGAACTTGGAGGTCGGAATATTCCATCCTTCTAAATCAGGAAATGCCACAAGTGTTTCGGAGCACACCGTTCACCTCACACAGTAGCGCACATTTTCCTACTTCTTGATGCCCATATGTATTCCAATCACAAATAATCCCTATTCAGAACCCCTCTGGCACTGCTGCGATTTGACTCAAATAAACTGAGCCCTTCACTGGCAGGATCTGAGACATCTCACTTTAACATTCAGAATAGAGAGTAAAATGTTAAAAAAGTGTTGACCTGCGTCCTTGACTTATATTGATACCACATGCCAAGGATGTCCTCGGCTTTGCTATTTTACTTGCATTGCCTACGTCCGTTGGATGGTGTATGTTTCGAGTAGCTATTCGGTTTAACGGCAAACTACCTAGACACAATCAGGGGCCTGGTGTGACAATAAATGTGATTCATACCTCCATTTGCATCCCTCCATGCTCGGTGTCTTGCCCGATGACGATAGCGTATTCCGGCAGGATAACTGTTCATGCCACATGGCTGGAATCGTGCTTCAGTGGTTTCAGGGGCATGATAGTGAACTCCATGCTCCATGGCCACCAAATTCGGCTGATCTGAAAACTACATACCACATCTGAGGTGCTGTCAGGCGCCAGCTCCACACCCACAAATCACCAACTCATAACTTACTGAAATTGTCTGAACTGTCAATGGATATCTGGTAGCTTACACAGAGTGACAATTACTGAACTATATGAAAAGAATGTAAATTAGCTACAAAATACAGCATGCACACAATTTATTCGACATGTAAACGTCACTACAGATATCTGTTTTTATGTGATGATATCTTCGATATGCCTACCACTATTTGCGATGTGTGCCGCAGACGAATAGCGAAATTCTGCATGACCCGCTGAAGTGTCGGAACATCGGTGTTGTCGATGACCTCCTGAATGGCTGTTTTCAGCTCAGAAATAGTTTTTAAGTTATTGGTATACACCTTGTTTTTAATATAATCCCAAAAAAAGGAGTCGCATGTGCCCGGATCCGGAGAACATGGCGACTAATCGAGGCTCATGCCAGTAGCCTCTGGGTACCGTGGAGTCAGAATGCGGTCCCTTAAGTGTTCCTCCAGGACATAAAACACTCTCCTGCTTCGATGGGGTCGAGCTCCGTCTTGCATGAATCACATCCTGTCGAAATCAAGATCACTTTGGATAGCAGACATGAAATCACCTTTCGGTAGTCACCATTCCATCAAGGAATATCGCATCGATTAAACCGTGACTGGACAATGCACACCATACTGTCACCCGTTGAGGGTGAAGAGACTTCTCGATCGTGAAATGCGGATTCTCAGTCCTCCAAATGCGTCAGTTTTGCTTATTGACGCTCCATCCAAATGAAAGTGAGATTTGTCGCCAAGCCAAACCACGTATGCGCGTCCTAATTCCAGTCATGCCCTGCGGCCTACCGTCCAATTTCAACATCCTAACGCAAACTGTTCAAAAGTTATTTTATTTCGTATAGTTAAATAACTGTCATCCTGTACATTAACTGACCGAAAGTAACCGGATACAAATTTTAAAACATTAATATGAGTTGTATCCACCCTTCGGCTTTCTGACGGCTAAACTCCGTTTGGGACATTTTCAGTGAATGTCTGTGGAGTAATTCTTCAAAAGTCGAAACCTGAAGAGGTACTGATGTTGGACGTTGGCGTCTGGAGCCAAAGTTGACGTTTTAGCTCATCCCAAAGATGATCCATTGGGATCAAGTTGGGATTATGTGCAGCTCAGTCCACCCCACGACTTTTTTACTATAAACCATTGTATCACAGGTGCTGCTTTACTACAGGGAGCATTGCCATTTTGATACAATCATCGTCTCCGATCCTTCCGTCACTGTATACCGTACACAGTGCTGGTAATATGTTCATATCCTCCAGTATTTAACGTTTTCTTCAGGTCAATAAGGCGACCACACTGTAACCACGAAAAACGCCCACGTACTGTAACACAACCTTCTCCGTACTTCACTGATGGCATTCCACACCGTCCATCGGGTTGCGACGGAGAGCACTGCTATTCTTTCTTTCTTTCTTTCTTGCCATGTCCCCCGCTGACTCTGGGTCGGCATTGTTAGGAACGGATTTGGCAAGGTTAGTACAAAGGGGTGGCCGGATACCCTTCCTGCCGCCACCCCGTACCCCCCGGGACGGAATTAGTGTACCCCTACTGTCTGCGTCGAGTGTAATTAAGGGAATAGTGCAAGCGTGTTCAGATGTCTGCGAGTCGTGTAACTGAGGCAGAACGTGGGAACCAGCCCGGTATTCACCTATCGGGATGTGGAAAACCGCCTGAAAACCACATCCGGCTGGCCAGCACACCGGCCCTAGTCGTCAATCCGCCAAGCGGATTCGATCCGGGGCCGGCGCACCTACCCGAGTCCAGGAAGCAGCGCGTTAGCGCTCTCAGCTGCCCTGGCGGGTCTAGAGTAGCGCTATTCGTGAGTCCAAATTACCCGTTTCCAGTCATGCACTGTTCAGTGGTGTCATTATTCACGTCGTAAGCGTCGCTTAGCAGTGACGACAGAAACGTTTAAGTTCTGAGGAGTTGTTGGAGCTTTGTGGCGCATTCTTTTTAACTCCCTTTGCACAGTAATTGAGCTGGCAGCGCCTTCCACTGATTTCGTGTGAGTTTTTTATAACCACCCTCGGCAATGCTCGAAAGTCCGTCTCCATCAGTAGTGGAGGCCTGCTTGATGTTGTCTTAGCTGTGGTTGTTCCTTAGCAAAAAAATGGTTCAAATGGCTCTGAGCACTATGCGACTTAACGTCTGAGGTCATCAGTCCCCTAGAACGTAGATCTAGTTAAACCTAAATAACCTAAGGACATCACACACATCCATGCCCGAGGCAGGATTCGAACCTGCGACCGTAGCAGCAGCGCGGTTCTGAACTGATACGCCTAGAACCGCTCGTTCACAGCGGCCGGCTGTTCCTTCACATTTCCAAGTCACAGTCACATTACCAATAGTCGAACTGGGCAACTTTAGAAGTGTTAAAATGTTCCTATAGGTTTATTACTCAGGTGACATCAGAAGACTAGTCCACTTTCGAAGCCACTGAAGTGTTCTGGCTGACCAACTCTGCTGTTAACTGCTTCCCTACTCAGAAAACAATACTTCAGGCCTCGTGTTATGCTGGCGGGTCCCCATCTCCTGACCCGCAGCGGTTAATTGTGAATTAAATCGGTGTGTCTGGGTACTTGTAAGTAGATAATGCATCTGTGAAAAAGTACCAAGGATACATCGAAACTATGCCATACATATCGCTATCCAAAGATGTATGAAGACGCTATTAAGCAGACAGTAGCAACCATTTGGTTCCTCAATGCACCTTATTTGACTTGTAAGTTACGAAATTCGTGTAATACCTACATAAATTAATTTAGAATTGAAACTTCCTGGCAGATTAAAACTGCGTGCCGGACCGAGACTCGAACTCGGGACCTTTGCCTTTCGCGCGCAAGTGCTCTACCAACTGAGCTACCCAAGCACGACTGTCGCCCTGTCCTCACAGCTTTAATTCCGTCTGTGCCTCGTCTACTACCTTCCAAACTTCACAGAAGCTCTCCTGCAAACCTGTTAATTTAGCATTAACTGTACATAAGCAGTCGAGTTTTGGACATTTACAAAGACAAATGCTTATTTTGGTGTAAATATCGTCGGAGGAATTTCAGCTCGTTGCTGATGAAGACATTCCAGGCTACCCAATGATGTGTAGTAATAATGTCATTAGAAATTAGTTATGAAATGTAGAGAGAGCTGAAATATTCAGGCAGGATTAGCAGACGATTCGAAAAACTTAATAAATTTTATGTAATGCTTATAAGCAGACGGAACGTTTCCATATAGAATGATAATGCGATCAGCGATAGACCACTCCGGATAGACACACCCTTTAGCACACTACTTTCGGGTTTCGGGGAGGCGCGACGGCCCCGAATTGTCGAAATAACGTCGAGGGCATGTTACCAGCCAGCTTGGGTGTGGTTTTTAGGCGGCTTCCCACGTTGGACTAAGTGAATACCTCGCTGGTACCCGTGGACCGGCTCACGTAAACGACCCTTGAACACTGAAAAATGTTATCGCACAGTAAACTTGGGGATATCACTAGATGCAAACAATCGACGTAGACAAATTCCGTGGGCGTAGATGGGGGGAGGGGGAGGGCGAAGTGAAGAGTGGTGGTGACAAGAAAGTGCATCCGACCACCCTTTACCACTAACATTGTCAAATCCAGAATAAAATGGCAACCCCATCAGGAAACGGGATAAGGCACCCAAAGAGGAGATGAAGAACAAGAAGGTGAGATCAACCATCAGCAGACAATGGACTCATGCACATGCTGCAAGTGTCTAAAAGTTTCTCTCCGGAGTGATTTGTGGTGAGGCGGCCACATAAGCGTAGCCTTAGGCAGGACATAGCTCGGTTCAGATTCTCTGGAAGAATCCTAACGAAAGTCAATTTACACACGAAAGATGTCACACACAGACCTCTCATTCGACCAGTTCCTGTGTATTTTTCTTTGGTCTGGGACATTTGCCAAGTTGCGTTAATGGACGACGTAGACAATATTCAAATAGGATTCGCACAATGCGCATACTGCAAAAGTAGACCTTCCTGTTCTAGAAGATCTTCATCTACATCTGTGCTCTGCAAGCTACCGTCCAGCGTGGGCGAAGGTATGTTGTGTAAACATTATCTACAGGTACATATGCGTAAATACTTCGTAAATATAGCTTGCATTTATCACGAATCTCTCGCCCTGCACAAAGTCACAATTGACAGGAAAAAAGCCCAGATGACAGCGGTATATAAGAAAGGTAAAGGAACGGACCAGCAAAATTAAGGATCAATATCCTTAGCATCTTATGCTGCAGAATTCTTGAACACATTCTGAGTTCGAATATAATACATTTCCTCGAGACAGACAACCTTATGTCCAATAATAAGCACGGATTCAGAGAGCGCCCCTAGTGCAAAACTCAGCTAACACTTTTCTGGCATGATATCGTGCAAACTTTGGTCGGAGGACAACAGGCATATTCCTAGATTTCCGGGTAGCGTTTGGCACTGTGCACCGCTGCAGAGTGTTCACGAAGGTTCGCCCATACAGGTTAGGTTCCCAGGTATGAGAGTATCTCGAAAACTTCTTGAGTTATAGAACCTAGTATGTTGGCCTCGACGGTGAGCGTTCATCAGAGAAAAGGATATCGTCAGGAGCGCCCCATGGAAGTGTGATATAACAGCCCTTTTTCTCGATACGAATAAATGTTATGATGGATGGTGTACCAACATAGGTTGATTGCTGATGACACTGCGGTGTGCGGGTAAGTGTCGTCCTTGAATGGCTGTAGCAGGATACAATACGACTTAGACAGCTTTCCAGTTGGTGCGACGAATGGCAGATTGCTCTAAATGTGCGGAAATTTTAGATAACGCAGAGGATTAGGAAAAATAATTCTGTAATGCTCGAAGGCAGTATAAGTGGTGTGTTCCTTGACACAACCACGTGTATGAAATATCTGGGACTAACGCTTCAAAGGGTTACGAAATGGACAGAGAATGTGAAGGTGCACTAGGGAAGGCAAACGATAGACTTCGTTCTGTTGGGACAGTTTTAGAAAAGTGTGGCTTGTCGATAAAGGAGACCATGTATAGAATACCATTGCAACACATTCTTGAGTACTACTCGAGTGTCTTGGATGCCTACCAGGTCAGATCAAAGGAAGAGAGCCGTGCTGCTATATTTGTTACCGGTAGGTTCGATTAGGGCACAAATATTACGGAGATGCTTCGTGGACTCAAATGGAGTACCTGGAGGGATACACTTCGCGTAAGGACCGCGAAGACAAGAGGAATTAGTACTCAAACGGAGTAATTAACAGACAGTCATCTTTCCTTAGCCGTGGCGCCATTATGTTAGTAGACTGTTCTGTCTGGCGCCGCTAACTCAAGGGTAGTATCGACTATCCCCTCTTGCCAATATTTATGAGGAAGAGTTCGTATCTGTGGGCTGTGTCCTCAGAAGTTCTTTTCTTTACGATATATATACGGGTTCGCTGGCCCGAAAGAAGAGGCACCAAGCTTGGGGATTGGTGGTAGCGTCGCGACAAGAGGTGGTCACGAGGTCCGAAGCCACGAGCTACGCAAGGAGGTCCTGCACAGAGCGAAGATACCGGAGTGCTATATCGGAGTCAGCATAGACTACAACCAGCAGGCCGACATCCCGTCGGTTCGTTGGCAGCATTGGCTTTGAACAGCCGCTCGTGGCCTGGCTGCCCCCTTGTACCTGGCTATCATCGGCACCACTCAGTAACCGCCGCGACGCACCATGGATCAATGGAGTTGCTTGCTGATAAAGGGGAGTAACATTTTGTAATCCTCGTGGTGATTAGTGTCATTACAAATATATTAATACCTTCAGCTGCCAACGGGCGTTGATATATATCAACGGGGACAGGTCTAAATGTGTGCCCCGACCGGGACTCGAACCTGGGATCTCCTACTTACATGGCAGACGCTCCATCCATCTGAGCCACCGAGGGCACAGAGGATAGCGCGACTGCAGGGACTATCCCACGCACCCCTCCCGCGAGACCCACATTCTCATCTTGTATGTCCACACACTATATTCGGGGTATCGGGGATGTCAGGAAGAATAGACACCATATCCATATAAGTATATAGTTCTGGTATCACCGGCCATGACCTTCTCCATCTGTGCGGATGCACACATATTCCCCGAACTCTTACGGGACTTGGTAAGAATGTCTTCCACCAATAATGAGAGTATATATATATATATATATATATATATATATATATATATATATATATATATATATCAACGGCCGTTAGCAGCTGAAGGTATTAATATATTTCTACTATCGTTCTAGGCTGCTGCAGATCATCAATGGGTACCAGCGTCCGAAAGAACAGACAGCATATCCATATAAGATTGGTGTCATTGCCTACCCGACCTCCTATTTATTTTCTGGTTTGTGCCCGACCCTCAGAGTTTTACTCGGTCGACTCTTTGGTCGTAAATACAGACCGTAGTATTGTACTTGACACTAGTTGTCCTGATATTATATTTCCCTTCCTTTATAGTTTATAATCGATCATTAATGTTTTAATTAGTCACTCCTGGTCGAAAATACAGTCGGAACAATTGTACCAAGGCACAGGTTGCCGTTAAACAAACAGGAGTTTTGTGGTTAGACTTATAAGTTAACGTGTTTAGTTCCTTGGTTGTAATTGCTACCTGTTGTACTAAGCAGTGGGTTCCTGTCTTTGAAAGACTGGGTCATTATTGGTATATGTCTAACTGAATGTTGTGGTTCCGGCCGGAGTGGCCGTGCGGTTCTAGGTACTACAGTATGGAGCCGAGCGACCGCTACGGTCGCAGGTTCGAATCCTGCCTCGGGCATGGATGTGTGTGATGTCCTTAAGTTAGTTAGGTTTAATTAGTTCTAAGTTCTAGGCGACTGATGACCTCAGAAGTTGAGTCGCATAGTGCTGAGAGCCATTTGAACCATCTTGTGGTTCCGCCGAGTGAGTTCTCTTGTAATAAGTGCTCATACGTAATGTTTTAAAACTTTCCTTCAGAGCGGCGTTCATAATTGAGAAGCAATTTAGCTTTTGACATATTAACAGCCAACTGTCACCCGGGCTTTAGTCAAAAGTGACGCGTTGAGATCCAGTCCACCTTGGCTGCTGATTGAAATTAAAAGTTTGGTTGCTTTGAAGCAAGCCTTATCATTGTCATAATATTTTTCTAATTTTTTAACCTTTCAGCACAGGTGCGCTTCTTAACCCCGAACCTTTCGGAAAATTAAAATGAAGTACGCCATCTGTATAAGTAATTGAAGCACTCTTGTCGTCAATATTACTTACGTTTCCATGTGTTGGAGAAGGGCAATTGATAAGAGAGACTGTGTCCAGCGCGGTAGTAAACACCGCTGTTCCACCCGATGACGGGCGGGCTGCAGATCCAGGCCCTTGTAATTATTATCATGTTGTTCTTGTTTTGATTGCTCTTTCAAAGGCTTATTCATTTTACAAACTTGTTAAATGTAAAGAAAACAAATTTATGATAATGCATTGTTAAATAAATAGGTTGTGTGAAAAGAAAGTTACTTTGGTGGGTCCTCCCTTCCACGTTTTCTTAACACAAGTAAATACTACTTCTTTCTCTATTTCGGAGTGAAAAGTAAAGGAAATGACAAGTGGTGGTGTAGGTATCCACCGTCATCGACAACATGGTGTCTTGCGAAGTACGTATGTAGATGTAGATGTAGATGTAGAAACCATTGTGAGGTGCGTGGCAGATCATGCTTTGCATAGTACCCCGTGGTAGCGTTTATCACCGTACCAATCCCGTGTGGACAGCATGAAGAATGACTAAATGCCTCTATGCTTATTTTAATTAGTCTAATTTTGTCTTCACGGCCCCTAAGAAGGCGAAAGAAAGAAGGCTGAAGAATATCTCTACATTCCTCATTTAATAATGGGTCTCAAAATTCTGGAAGTATTATTTCGTGGGATAGTTTGCCTCTGACATCAGGAGTCCACAATTCCAAATTTTCAACATGTCCATTGATGCGGCATTTATCTGTTTACGTTCAGCGTCCCATATAAGACGTATTTCGTGTGGGTCCCACAAATTCTATCTTCTACAGAAAACAGATCTATTGTCAATAAATCTTAAAGTATCAGGAATTTTACGTAACTTTTGCCTCTATTTCGACGGAAAAATCATCCTTGTTTTAAATTCTCGATGGTGTCTTAGTGACATATATGACACTGGAAACTGTTTTTCTCCTAGAGGCTTTTGGCAGTGAAGGCCCGTCTGTTTTGTTAATTAATTCGGTGTTCCAAACACTCACGAGTATTCAGAAAGTTTTTCCCTTGTGTTAATGTGAGTTTGCCCGGTAGCTTTTATCTTTTTGTACAAACAAGTAATTAGCAGGCGGGCGGACGTATATCGTTATTTCGCGCCCCGTCTTTAACTTCAAAGAGGGGCGTCTGCGGTAGACATCTGCAAACACTCCTCGCCTCTGAATTCACTCACGCAACAGTCCCATCAATATTTTTGTGCCACTACGTAACTGGTAATGAATATCGGTTACGTTCCTCCGCACTTCGCTTTGCAGTTTGAGACATCAACAAGTGAGGTGAGAATCATTATGCCGACTAATGTTTCTGCATCGGAAATCAGTCGTGCCTGTTCGGCAAAGGAAGAGGACTGATCGATCCCTGAGACCACCAGACACTATTTCCCAGTGTGAAGAACGTCGCATGCTACGCAGCAACCTGTCGTAACGCATGGAAATTGTGGAGTGTGACTGTTTCGTTGCGATAAGAAATATTCCAGTGCATTTTGTTGATTTTGGATACAGGAACGTAGCAAAAGTAATTATGTCAAAGACTGTTTAGTGTTGCTGCTGTCGAATTGTGTTCGCGTCTATGAAGATGACTCGTATTAAAGAAGTAAATAACCCAGGATGCGTATATAATTTCCGGAAAAAATTGTACATCCTTTTAGAGGTTTCCAATTCACTCACGATTTATATTTGCAACTGTGCATATGGAGTATATGAAATGCTTAAAGCGTTTGAATTGGCTCTGAGCACTATGGCACTTGACATCTGAGGTCATTAGTCCCCTAAACTTAGACCTACTGAAACCTCACTAGCGAAGAACATCACAAACATCCATGCCCGAGGCAGGATTCGAACCTGTGACCGTAGCGGTTCCAGACTGAAGCGCCTAGAACAGGAAATGATTACATTTACAGATCAATATCACAAGCGGTAGTGAGGTACCAGGTATCTACCCTTGCTGAAACAACCATGTTAGTACGTGGTGTGGCCTCCATGGGTGGCAATGCATGCCCCGATTCTGGCATCCACTCGATCGTACGGATGGCGAATACTGTCCGGGGGTACGTTATGCCACGCCTGCTCTACGTGCTCACGTGGTTTTATAAGAGTTGTTGGTTGAGGAGTCGCGCGAGTCACTTGTCGTCCCATAACTTTCCACGTGGATTGGAGACAAGTCCAGAAATAATACTGGCCAGGGAAGTTTCTGCACGTCTTGAAGAGCGCGTTCAGTTTCACGGGGAGTCTGTGAATGAATATTATCCTGTTGGAATAACACATCACCTTCCTGTTACAAGAACGACAAAATAAAATTGAATTTTATCCATACTGGATGCAGATGAACTACGTGACTGTTCCTTTCAGGGTGTTGAATGACAACCGCTACCAGTCACAATTGAAGGTATTTATTTACAGCACGACCGGTTTCAGGCTTTTGCCCATCTTCAGGTGCTTACATTCAGAAACATGTGACGTTCAATGATGGAGTTCAATACAGATGGATTATTCATATTGTTGTCACGCTAATCTTGCAGTTTTTGGTCTTGTGTTCGTTCTTCTTCACATAAAACTTTTCAATTTCACTTATTGTTTTGATATTTGCACCACTATAAGCATGAACTCTTTGATTTACAGACGCTACTTTCATTTTTACACTTTTATAAGCGTGAACTCGCGACATTGAACAGTAAGATACCGAGAGCATATGGATGCATTCCGCCTAAACAACTTTGACAAATCAACCTTTGCAGCACATCTAAAAGAACATGGCCACTCAGCCACAGCCATTACAGACAACTTACAAATATTACACACTGTCAGCAAAGGAAAGAAAATGAACCTCCTTGAAGAACTTGAAATTTACATCTACAGCTCAAACTCACCACACCTCATTCTAAATGAACAAGTCGACCTTGCAAACAAATCATTCCTAAACATCTTTCATGAAATATTTCAAAACAGAAACTAATTCCTTTCTCATGACCACTGAATTTGTAACAGCTCTACAGTAATTCACATTGAAAACAGATCAGCTTATATTCACTCTAAAAACTTTTTGAACCCAACATCATTTACCTACAACCATTTTGTATATTATAAATGTCAGTGTAGTCCCACAATCATACAACAGTTCTCAATTTCATAATTTGTAATAGTTGTTTATTTCTATGTAACATATTTGTGCCTATAATTCATAATTTGTAATACCTTTCTGTTTCTGTATGTGTAACATATTTGTACCTATATTTCGTAATTTGTAATACGTTTTCTGGTTCTGTAAGTGTAACGTCTTTACACTTCTTAGATCTAAGCTCTTTTACCAAAACAGCTGTATCTAAATGTAAAGACGTTCAATGTCGCGAGTTCACGCTTATAAAAGTGTAAAAATGAAAGTAGCGTCTGTAAATCAAAGAGTTCATGCTTATAGTGGTGCAAATATCAAAACAATAAGTGAAATTGAAAAGTTTTATGTGAAGAAGAACGAACACAAAACCAAAAACTGCAAGATTAGCGTGACAACAATATGGATAATCCATCTGTATTGAACTCCATCATTGAACGTCACATGTTTCTGAATGTAAGCACCTGAAGATGGGCAAAAGCCTGAAACCGGTCGTGCTGCAAATAAATACCTTCAATTGTGACTGGTAGCGGTTTTCATTCAACACCCTGACAAAATAAAAGGTGTATCAACATTTTGCACGTACCGAGAGCGGTTAGTGTCCCACCAGAAACAACGAAGGTGAACGACACTTGTAGCTTTCATACCCCACACCATAAGGCCTGTGATGGGGCCAGTGTGTCTTCGATGAATGCACTCTACGAGATAGCACTCACCAGCTCTACGTCTTATGCGCCAACGCCCATCACCTGCGTGCAGCGGTGGTCTCGCGGTTCTAGGCGCGCAGTCCGGAACCGTGCGACTGCTACGGTCGCAGGTTCGAGTCCTGCCTCGGGCATGGACGTGTGTCATGTCCTTAGGTTAGTTAGGTTTAAGTAGTTCTAAGTTCTAGGGGACTAATGACCACAGCAGTTGAGTCCCATAGTGCTCAGAGCCATTTGAACCTGCGTGCAGGCAGAATGTGCTTTCATCGCTGAAGACCACGGTGCGCCACTGCATCTTCCAAGTGATCCTCTGAAGACACCAATCGAGTCGTGCGCGTCGGTCGAAGTTGTGACGTGAGTGGAAGGCGGGCGTCAGGTGTGCGTGCCCGTAGTCCCACAGTTAATAACTGATTCGAAGCAATTCGTTTTCACACGTCTGAACCCACAGTCCCTCTTACCTGTGCTGCGGTAGCTGTACGATCTGCCACTGTTGCCCTTACAATACGACGATGCTAGCGGGTGTTTGTGTTGTTTCGACGTTCAGAACCTCGGCTATGGAAGTGAGAATGTTCATGTAACCACTGATACTAGCATCGTTGACAACTGACGCAGCACGTCCAACTTGTGTGGCAATTCTCCGAAAGGAACATCCCACCACTCCGAAGGACACAATTTGACCTCTTTCAAACTTGTTCAGTTGCCTATAGTTCTTACAGTTTGTAACACACAATTCAACAAAACCTGACGTTTTAATTTCACAGAACGGGCATATGATTAGTGAAACTGAAAAGATCAAATTTCTAGGTGTTCAGATAGATAGTTAGCTGTCGTGTAAAGCCCACGTTCAGGATATTGTTCAAAGACTTAATACTGCCATTTTCACTATTCGAACGGTATCAGAAGTGAGTGATACTTCGACACGAAAATAAGTCTACTTTGCTTATTTTCATTCGCTTATGTCGTACGGTATTGTATTTTGGGGTAACTCTTCCCATTCTACAAGGATATTTTTGTCTCAGAAACGGGCGCTTCGGGCAATACGTGGTGTGAGTTCACGAACCTCTTGACGACCTCTGTTCACGAGTCTGGGTGTTTTGACATTGGCCTCTCAATATTTACATTCCTTATTCTTTTTTTTGTTACCAGTATTAGTTTATTCCCAGGAATAAGTAGCTTTCATTCGGTTAACACTCGGCAGAAATCAAATCTACGTTTGGATCGGACTTCCTTAACTCTTGTGCAAAAAGGTGTGCAGTATACTGCTGCATCCATTTTCAATAAGCTGCCATTCGAATTCAAAAATCTTAGCGTTAGTGCGCTGTACTATATACAAGTAAACACTTGGTCTACAAACTATAGTGCATTCCAAACAAGGCTGTGTTACAGCTAATTAATGTCTACCGTCCACGTACCTCCGTTATGGGTGAAACACGTGTAAAACCATGAAATGCACGAAGTTTCAGAAAAATCCGCATCACAGATTTCTCCGAAGTTGCTGACTTCAGTAACTAATCACGCTGTTCACACGAAATGGAAATAAGAAATAAATTAAAAAATCTCTGTCGTAAACACTGTTTTCTAAGTCACAGTGTTTAAATACAATCGAAAACACTGCATCTTCCACGGACGGCGTTTGCCACGGATTACGTGAACAGCTTTTTCAGTGAACCGTGACCGCTTATCGGCCACTTCTGCCGCTGTCGTTGTTTTATTTCACCAATTTGTTTCACGCGTCCGCTAACGACCGGCTGGATGACGAAAACACTGGGGACTCCTCGCGCCGTAGTTTCTCTCACTTTCTTTTTTGGAAGACGCTGGTGAAGAAATCACTGAGGCCAAGCAACGGTCGTGCTGACCGCGTGCCAAAAGGATCTGTCGGACATTATTTTGCTCCGCAACAGTGAAGACATCAAAGCAAACGTTTACACAGTAAGTTGTGCTTCAGCTATGGCAGCCGGCGAATCAGCCTTCATTCGAAAGATTCTGGGAGCGCTTCTGTAGTGCTCTTGCAGTGCAGTGGGGAAGTTCGCAGACAAATGTGTCTTCTTCTTTCTCTCTAGAACAACCATGAAAATTTATGAACTGTAGGGATAAGATTCAAAGTTCAGGAAGCATGTAAGCTTATGAAACACGCCTTGCTCTTCTCATACACAAGACTTTGCAAACAACAGATTCACGTGAACAAGTAGATTCCGTCTTCCTATATTTCAGGCAGGTTTTCTACACTGTACCACTTGAAACAAGACACAATCATATGTTCTATCTAGGCAAGTATTTCACTGACCCGAGCAATCTGTATTCCTTAGAGTTATTCTGGAACCCAGAACCAAAATCAGTTGCAGGTTGTCTATACTAATACGTCCAATTGTAATAAACATTTCTTTGTCAATAGTTCGCGTAATTATTGACCGAATGTGAAACTTTAAAATACTGTCATAGTCTACTCATTAAGAGGTATGATCTTACATTAAAAGCCTACCACAGTAAGCCAGGCGTTACAGTCAGAAACTGTGTTTGTGTTGAGGCAGAGTAACTGACGGCTGGCACATATGCGGATTTCATTGGTCAAGTATTTGAGAACGAGAGCACCTAGCGACTTCCAACAAATTCTGCACGTAATTTTAAACCTCTACGAAACTTTTCCTCGCTGACACCTCCCACAAATTGACGAAAAGAAAAAATTGTCACTTATTATATTTCAGCTTCAGCATCAAACATGACATTTTACTTTATTGCTTCCTTACTACCGAGTCTATTCGCAACATATTCTGCAGACAATTTCCACAGACACCACTGAATGTACCTGGGCAACTGAATCGATGTACGATGCATAGCTCTGGAGATATGTCATAAACATTTAGATGGTTGCAAAACTTGCCTTTTCTTAAACTGGTGCTCAGATTACCCAGGCTATATCAATTCAATGTTTCATAATGAGAGCACTTAGCCGCCCCCAAAAAAAGTTTAAGGATAATTTAAAACCTTTCCCAAACGTTAACGTCGAATATTTAACATGTTACTTCATTTGAAAAAGTTGTAGAAGTAACAGCACATGCATTATATCTACATCTACGTGGATACTGTGGAAGTCACACTTAATTGCCTGGCAAGGGCTTCATTGAGCCACCTTCGATCTTAGTCTCTATTATCCCACTCCCGAAAAGCGCGTGGAAACTAGGACATATGTGTCTTTACTGAGAGCTCTAATTTCTCTTACTTTATTATGAAGATTATCTCTCCGTATGTAAATCGGCATCAACAAAATATTTTCATATTCGGAGGAGGAAGTTGGTGACTGCAAAAAACCTTAGACGGCTGCTCAGATTGTCTGCTAAATCGTTTATGTAGATAAGGAAAAGTAAAATGCTTACAACAACACCTTGAAGAACGCCAGAAACCACTTCTGCTTGACTCGATGACTTTCGAGCAGTTACTACGAACTATGACCTCTCCGACAGAAAATCATGAACCCAGTCGCATAACTGAGACGATATTCCGTAAGCATCCAGTTTGATTACAAGCCACTTGTGAGGTAAGTTTTCGCTAGTAGTTCCCGTCGCAACGGAAAGCCCCTTTGTCTTAGTGATTTCGACCCCAAGTCCTGTATCACATTCGTGATATTCTCTCCTCTTCTTCCTTTGAACTTTCTCGATGTGCTCCGTTAACCCTATCTGGTAAGTATCCCACACAGCGCAGCAGTACTCGAAAAGAGGACGGACAAAGGTGGCGTAGGTAGTCTCTTTAGTAAATCTGTTACGTTTTCTAAGTTTTCTAATAAAACGCTATCTTTAATTCGCCTTCTCCACAACATCTTCTATGTGTTCTTTTCAATTTAAGTTGTTCGTAACTATAGTTCTTGGTTTTTAGTTGTATTTACGGCCTTTAGATTTAACTAGGCCTTTAGACGTAACCGCAGTTAAACGAATTCCTTTTAGCACTCATGTGGATGATCTCCACCTTTAATTATTTGGGATGAGTTGCCGATTTTTGCACCATACAGATATCTTCCCTAAGTCGTTTTGCAATTATTTTTCATCTTCTGATGTCTTTACTGGACGAAAAATGACGGCATCATCTGCAAAAATCCTAAGACCGCTGCTCAGATTGTCTGCTAAATCGTTTATATAGATCAGGAAAAGTAAAGGGCTTACAACGCTACCTTGAAGAACGCCAGAAAAAACTTCCGCTTTACTCGATCGCTTTCTTTCAATTACTACTATGTCCTCTCTGACAGGAAATCACGAATCCAGCCACTTAACTGTGACGATATTCCGCAAGCGCGCAGTTTGATTACAAGCCACTTGTGAGGTAGGTAGGTGTCAAGGGCCTTCTGGAAATCTGGAAGTACGGAATCAGTTTGAAATCCCTTGGTGATAGCACTCAATACTTCGTGTGAGTAAAGCTAATTTACACAAAGGAGTTCGATCCTTTAAATAATTTGATGTTTACTGGTATTTTAATAACAGAATACCATACATTATGAAAGACTGTGAATGTTTCAAAGGGAAAGGAAATATTTGGATCAGGTCCTGAAGACCACTAGATAGTTGACCGACCACCGTGTGATCCTCAGCCATTCACCATCGGCTGTGGCATGGAGGGGAAGGGAACTAAACCAAAATCAGGCGTGCTCTAAGAAAGCGTAATACGACCTCTAATATTTTCAGTACACAAAAGTAATTTATTAAATAGGCTCATAGCACTATACGATTGCTCGCTAATGATGCTGTTACACACATGAGAGTAGCGTTATTGGACGATGGTATAGAAGCAGAGAAAGCCTTGGACAAAATTTCCACTAGGTGTAATGAATGGAAGCTCTCTTTAAATATGGGTAAATTTAAAATACTGCCTATAAGAAAGATAAAGAAGTCAATAGTATCTGATTACAAGATTAGTCTTCAGCACCTCACATCGTGTAAGTATTAAGCGCCAAAACTAACAAGCGATATGAAATGGGATGATCCTGTAATATCAGTATTGGAGGAGCAGAATGGAAGATTTAAACTTGTTGGAAGGGTTCTGGGAAAAATGAAATGCACCTTTAAAAGAAATTGTATGTAAGACGCCAAATACACGGTATTGTTCCTGTGTTTGGAGTCCTTATGAAGTAGACATGACAACACACATAGAACTAATTCGGATTCATGCTGCTAGGATCGTAACAAGTCGGCATAGCTCGTACGAAATTGATCGAGGAAATAAAATAGGAATCATTGGATGCATGAAGATGCATCTTTGTCTCTAAACCTTGTTGGGTAAATTTAGAGGCTGCCACCACCGTACATGTCGCATAGGAGTCATGAGAATAACATAAGGAGTGGGCGCATAGTCATTTCTTGTGTCGATGGGGCTCGAAAGAGTTTGCAAGCTACCGTCAGAGATTACCGACAAACGTGGTGCAAAGCAGTTAATAATATGGCCGCCCAAATAATCACTGAACCCTCTGCAGGTATCACTCTTGAGACGTTGAATCAGCCAGAATTTGGAAACAGTGTGAAACAAGATACATCCTACCAAATTACTTTCTTCCATTACTCCATAGTCCAGGTTTTCCTGTTACCGACATCATGTCTGATGAACGATGTTGAAATTACAGCTCGCCGCGCAATTCCTTGAGCTTCATTCTTGTTGTTTTCGGAATGACAGTGTTCACGTGTGTAAATTTAGTACTGAAATGGATTTTTCAGCTGTCGTCCTCTGATTTGTCGTCATAATCCTCTTCATTGACCATCAGCTGCGTTCACTCAACACACACTTTCATTCGCGTTATGACTCAGCGGATTATGTTTTTCCGCTATCCCTGGATGCAGTATAAATCTTCGATACGGTGCCTCTTGAAACACAAAGCACTTCAGCCACCTTCATTACGGAAGCACACGCCTTAGAACACCAATAATTTGCTTACGTTCAAGTTTACTTAGCTCCGATATAATGCACCGCAGTTTGACAGAACACTGTTCTGACGACTCGCTGAAATTCATGGTGAAAACCTTGAGCTCTTTTTTATTTTGTACAGTATTACTGGATCCAGTCATAGAGCATTTTCAACCATAGCAGTCATGAATGGTAGGAATGTTATAACAGGATGTAAATGACTACAAGCTGCTGTTGCAATCCAACTATAGTCAATAAAACAGTCAACATAATAATTTTTCATTGACTTTCGATGAGAATAAGCCTTCTGTTGACAATTTCTCTGTACAATTACTATATTGCAGACTATTTTATTGAATATGGTTGACCTGCAACATCAGCTTGTAATCGTTTACATCATGGCATAACATTCCTGTCATTCATGCCTACTAAGCTTTAAAATCGTCTATGACCGAAATTAGTAGCACTGTGCAAAATAAAAGACAGCTAAATGTTTTCATCATGAATTTCAACGATAAATTAGCAGCTTATTTTACCCACCTATATGCATACGTATGTTCCGACCACGATTTACACTTGCAACGTATTGAGGGCGTTGCACAGGTGCCGTTCGTGGTGAAGTACATCAGTGCAAGCTGCAGGCAGGATTAGCATCTATATTTATATTAAAACATGAGTTTCTCGCGCTGTTTCCCTATTCTTGTCCAACCCCTGTACGTATGTAGATGAGGCACTGGAAGAATCTATAACCCATGAAGAGAGGTTGGCGACAAATGTGACGTAAAATCTGTTAATAATTATGCTATCATTCATTAAGTATTGTATTGGGAAACCAGATTAAGTTTCACAGGCTACTGCAATGTTTCAGAAATGAAGAGAAATAGAAAGTATAGGCCTCTCGATTAGTTTCTGAGGCCAACGTCATATAATAAGGAAAGTTATACCAGAATTAAATTTTCACTCTGCAGCGGTGTTTGCTCTGATGTGAAACTTTCTGGTAAATATAGCTCTGTGCCGGATTGAGACTCGAACACGCGACTTTAGCCTTCGTTGGAAGGTGCTCTACCGATTGAGCTACCCAAGCAAGAATCATGACATGCCCTCACACCTTTACTGCCGCCAGTACAAGGCAAAAGTCCTTAGTTCGAGTCTCGATGCGGCACACAGTTTTAATCTGCCAGGAAGTTTCAAGATATTTATAATTAAATAATGTATTTCACCTGTATTATATGAGTTCCTGTGACCGCCTAGCCCTTTCTTCGATGACCTAGGTAAAATATCCTGTGAAATTCCAAGGATTGGGTGCGTATAAGTTTATTGTATTACCGAACGCGTCTTTTTATTGGCGTTTATTTTTTTCCAGCGCATGACAAAAAAGACCAACGTGAAGGATACTGCAGTAGGGTAATAGGACGGCTGATGTGTCATAAGCATATATATTTGACTGCATCGCGCGACAAAGTCAAATAAACAACCATCTCGTTCCTCTCTTTGATTGTACGAATATAGGCGTACTCTTTTCTAGCACCTCTTCTGCAAAAGACAGGATGAATCATAATTAATAGCATAAGCTAACACAGGTGCCAATGTACGATCAAACAGTCGAAAATGTTATAATAAAAATGGGTAGGCAAACGAACTGTTTGCGAGATAATTGGACCGTGTGGTTGCTCGCACCTTCTCCTGAGCCACGCCTAATGGAAAAGGAAAGAAAAGGGTGACGGATACGAACTAAGCGACTGTTTGGTGGTCACGTACGTGTTGTGCCACCACAAATAAGTGTGTGTGTGTGTGTGTGTGTGCACGCACGCAGGAGAGAGAGAGAGAGAGAGAGAGAGAGAGAGAGAGAGAGACAAGAACCGTACTTGTGTGTCCGCAGAGTGTTTAACGTCCAACTGTTCATATGTTCATATTAGTTAGACACACACACACACATACACACCCTTTCCACCACACCAGTCACTCAAGTAAAAGTTGATTTTTTTTAAGCTCTAAGGCGTACACTGAAACCAAGGCCATAAGTATAAAATATTGCTTGATAAGTAGAAGAACAACAGTCGAATGTAATGGCAAAGTTTGGAAGGTGGATTAGAGTGTAACATCACCGACGTCAAAGGCATCAAAGAAAGACATTTAGCTCTGACGGCGCACTGATGGGGAAGGACATGTTTCACTCCCTCTCCTCTAATCTAGTATCCTGAATTCGCATGAAGCTGTTACGAGAAGAGAATGAAAACTTACATGTGCATGGCCAGACGACGATACGAACCTAATACCAGTTGAGTAGCTTAACAACCATGACTCGTGGGTCTACATCCATCAGATGTTTCACTAACACTAAGGCTCTTGTAGCTTCGTTCTTAATTTTTTTATATTCTTTCTTATTTTAAATAACAAAAACTTTTAAATGAACTCAGCGCTATGTGAAATTCAGTTGGACGGAAAGCGAAAATTTGAACGCAGTAAAAGGAGTAAGAAAATTGGTATACATCAACAAGAATATGTAATACACAAAACAAATAATAAATACTTTTTAAGCAGTGCGATCTGTGTGCAGAATGAGGTATTGGAAACTGATTTCGATATTAGGTTTTGGACTGTAACAGATGAATAGAGGTTTTTGTTTCAAAGAGTGTATTTGCAGAAGAATATGAGAACACCGTTTTTTTTTATTAATTTTGCGGTGACATTTTCACGGATTTCTTGGCGCGGAAAGAAATCCATGAAGCATTTGTCCTACATTTCCCGGAGTTTTGCTCCGGAAACAGTTCTGATACGAACGTTTCCAGCAGTCTTTTTTTTTCAGTTAGTATTGATGATCAGAACTGCTTGTTTTGAACATTTCCAGACCTGAAAATAAGCACAGTCAGTTATTTTATTTGCTTAGTCAGCTTTTAATCATTTGTGAACGTTTCCTATTTATCTTGTATACCTTGCACACCTGGCATATCTCATTGCTTGCCGACTTCTGAGAAAGCTAGATTGGGCGTAGGAACACATGACCTTTCATTTACTGCGATAGAAAGGCATGCGGGCGTTAAGCAGGAAACGAAATGTAGATCGTGGCCTGGCCTTCGAGTCGGCCTTCATAGCGGAGCCGATTTACACCGAGATCACTTGCAACAGTCGAAATTATGTCTTACGGGAAATAATCTAGGCAGTCATATCAAAGTAATGACATCACGAATTATTTTAATTGCACATCATAATCTTATTCATACGTATTTCCGCAATCGTCTTCCACCCATTCTTCTCTTGTAGAATTCGCAAATAGTGAGAAGCATTGCTGCCAGCATTCAGCTATAAACTACATCCCAGCAAACTTGAAAGAGATCTAGGCATTCCTTGCACTGTCTTCTATATGGCGAATGTAGTGTGCGACGTTACAGAATGAGAATAATGTGTCCCATAAGCAAGGGATTGTACTATATTACCTACAGATAACGTTAGACTGAATACTAATGATCTGTTGTCTGGATGATTTGAACTGTTATTTTTTATAAATTGTGATTTAATACGAAAATATTGCTATAATGACACAGAAGTTAACTGGGGAGGAGGAAGCTCCCAAGCTGACTGAAGTGGAAAATGTTCTAGCACGCCGGCCGAAGTGGCCGAACGGTTCTAGGCGCTACAGCCTGGAAGGTTCGAATCCTGCCTCGGGCATGGATTTGTGTGATGTCCTTAGGTTAGTTTGGTTTAAGTAGTTCTAAGTTCTAGGGGACTGATGACCTCAGAAGTTAAGTCCCATAGTCAGAGCCATTTGAACCATTTTTTGTTCGAGCGGTGCGTTATGGACGATAAAGAACCCCCTGCATCAAAGTTGGCTCTTACAGAACTAACGGAGGACCATAAAATACAAGCGATCGTTGTTAGAAAGTGCAAATGTTCTTTGTTTGCAGTTAGTACTGATGGACAGAATTGCTCTTTAGGACAGTTGTGTTTTGGGCTAATAATCAACTGCGTGTATTGGTCGGTAGAGTATGGTAACCTTTGGGGTAAATTGGGTGAATCTCGCTGATGTTTTTGGTAGCTGATTTCCAATAATATTTAATGCGGGTAATAGAGTACGACGTTGGAGAAAAATAGCCATAGTTACTTGATATCGAGATAAATTACGTCTCGAATACGTTTGGAGATTCGTAGCTAATACCTAAACTCAGCTAAACTCAAGTGGTATTTGTATGGTGAAATAGATGCTATTATTAACGGCATTCGGATAGTTCGACATGTTTTAGAGCATAAAATTTAGCCCCACATAGAAAATATTTGCTTAGTGATACCCAATTTGAGAGTACATATTTTGGAACTATAGGAAGCAAGAAACAGCATCATTGATTACTTAGAGAATAGATTGCTTCAAGTATCCACCACTACCTGTAACCAATTATTTGAGATATTTATGAGTAGCGAAAATCCAACGCTTGAAGAAGATGAGTTTTTATCAGTGTTTAAGAAATTGGGTAAAAGTGGCATTTTTATCATTTTCAGGAAAGAGAAAGGATAATTTAAGGTGGGCAATGCTGTGATACTCGAATTCAGCGAGTTTATGTACTACAGAAAGAAACATACAACTGTATGTTCACTCACTTATCCAAAACACCTAAGAAAAGTATAGTAATAATTTATGATCTTACACATCCAGGATACAGTCCCGATCTCTTCCCATGCAATTTTTACGTTTTTGGAACTCCGTAGAAAGACATTAGGGGCTGTCGACTTGCTTTGGACGAAAATGGGCAAGCGTGGGTACAATCATGGTTTCGTAGGCACCCACACATTTTTCCATTAAGACACTGATCGTCTTGTCTCACAGTCACATAAGTATACCTGTATTAACGGTTATGGCAATTACTACTACAATAATAAACAGTTTACTTATTTTTTTCCATCTGTCTCGTTTTCATTTGACTACCCAGTATACAAAGGGATGTCAAATATAATGTTTCTTTTGATTCACCGAGGGAGTTGGAGCAGTGGTTAGCACACTGGACTCGCATTCTGTAGGACGACGGTTCAATCCCGCGTCCGGCCATCCTGATTAACGTTTTCCGTTATTTCCCTAAATCGCTCCAGGCAAATGCCGGTATGGTTGCTTTGAAAGGACATGGCCGACTTCCTTCCTCGTCCTTTCCTAATCCGATGACACCCGATGACCTCGTTGTCTGATCTCCTAGCAACCCCCCCCCCCCCACCGCCCCCCACCCCACTCCAAAAATATTCTCGGTGTGAGCCGTCTCGATACGGTCATAGAAGATTGCAGGAAGGCTATATTTGTAAGAGACATCAAGTACATGCCGTATCAAAGCTTCGTGACGCAGCTGTTTTCTAAAATGTTTGGATTTGACTAGTTAAAGGCACAGTACGCCGTCCTCATACATTTGAATATTTTGCAGTTGGGTCGGGGATTAGTGTCTCAGCTAATGAGAGACTATTCACCCCCTATTCACTAAGGTGAAGCTCAGAAACCGGTAACTATCTCTGTAGACATAGACATGCAACTATACTCCTCAGACTACCGTACATATGGAGCGATGGACACTTCTGGTATCACCATAATTTCGTTGCCAGTACGATCCTTGGGCGATTGTAAAGATGGCTTTGATCCGTTTAATCAGCTTAACGTAAAAGCTCCTCATGCTTTTTCATCAGATCGGTGGATAAAATTTTGTTTTCAAATTCATTTAAAACATTTTATCTTTTATCCAGGCGTGAAGATAGTTTTTTTTTGTGCTGTGTTATCGCAACTGTACCGCATGCTTCATTTTAACGGAGTGCATTTTATTTTCCGATGCGACGAAAGTTGTACATTTACATGTCGACACGCAATTTGTTTTAGCTGATAGCGAGGCGGGTGATCTGCGCTGTTTATTCGGTCTACTCCCGAAGCTTTTAGGGTGGAAATTTTAACGTGCTCACAGAGCGACCCATCATACACTTTTAGTCCACTGGTCAGACTGTCTCGATATATATGACGCAGAGCTTAACTTAGCTACCAATTCCGTTCAGCGTTATGGGCGCATCTCAGTCAATTATCTGTTTTCACTGCTTTATTTTTAAAATACGTGACCGCACTTGGTTTATTGATTTTAGCCACAATCGGGTCATTTAGGTCTGAACAATTGTTAGAGACCTTGCTCTGATGCGCCGGAATACTTATCAGTTTCATCTTCATAAAGAAGCCAAGTGATTTTTGATGATTAGATTACAATGATTTCCTCATAATACCTATGTAACCAACAGTGAATTATTTGTCGCGTGTTTATTACAGCTAGGTGTCGACACATTTATTCTGAATGTGTAGTGAGTTCTGAACACATGTTCAAATCAATGACTTTGTTAACCTCCTTACTTTCCCAAGTACAGCAGAAGGCACAACTATATCTGCATCTATACAGTACATAAACAATCGTACAATAAAATTTACTTGTACTATGCAGAATTGTAGAATTATCGTCGCGTATATACACAGTAGGGCTTATATGAGGAAAATATTTATTGGTGTTGGATATTATTCAAGTGATCAGCGATAACGTTTAGCTATATGGTGGAACATTGTATGAAGAAGCAAGAACAAAAATAATGATTTACTTGATAGTCTAGTGGGAACAGCAGCTCTGTTGGATACAATAAAAATAATAAGCTGCCCTAATTAGTCGTAATGAGATACACAAATATGGAAGAGCGGGATGACAATGGCAAGAGAGTCACAACTGTCAAAGTGAACTAAAACTGTAGGTACCACGTACTATCAACATCGACCACGATCACTGATCGAGCATCGATTTTTAATGAACAAAAGTACGACGTTAGTCCATGTGTGCATGCGACGGCTCAGTAACAATGGATATAAACCTCATTTCTTTCGAATGAGCTGCGTATGAAGGGAAAAAAAAAACAATTTTTACAACAGTTGAACACATTACTGAACAGTCAGGTTGTTTCCCACGATTACAATGTTGTATTAATATTGACATAATAAAAGTAAGCATGAACATCGTTCTTTAATATCTTGAGTATTCTATTAATCACAGAGACGGCGCTATAACCAAAAGGACAAACAGAAGGAAAAATAAAAAAGATGTTTCGATTTTCCATGCTACTGGAAGTTCATCTTTCTCTTATCTTTCTCCCTAGTTCACTCGTTATATCTAGCGCCGGCTACGAGAAGTAACTACAGCGATGTTTTTAAGAATATTCCTTGTCTTCTTCATTCTTTAGATTTCGTCTCCCAAATCTTACATTACGTAGAATATATCTGTGTCCTCGTGAGTTTGAAGTAGTTATTGACGGTGTGAACGAGTGACTTATTCTTAGTTATGTTCCTGTGAGTTTAACTGTACCTGCCTATACACTGAGGCCCACAAAAACTTTTTTTTGACGCTGGTGTCTTGTGGCTAGTAGTAATACGTCTGCGAACCCTTTGTGCTGTGATGCCCTTCCACATATGGACGGCTCTATAAGTGTATATTATGTCTGAATATACGAGCGACAAGCAGAACTCAAGAACTGTACCGAGGTTCTCGGTGTGCAGTGCCCTTCCTTCGGTTGCTGACGTGCTCTGGGAACTCCATTCCATGCAAATTGCGGAGTTGTAAGTGAACACGTATGAACAGATTAATGTTACTGTCTTTGCACTCCGTCATACTGTAGATGTATCACTGATGAATTTGAAACGAATATAATACGAGTTAACATAAAATATTTGATAGCCACGTTGAGAATTTTAATTACATTTCCTTGTAAAGAGTTAGTGAATTTGGATAAAAGTAAGTGACTGTATTTATGTTATTTTGGTCTTACATTTTTGCTCCGCTGTGTGTCGAGTAGGTGTCATCCAGCAGGAAAACTTTTTTAATGAAGAAGCTCTGACTCTAACTTTTGACGAAAACTTCATCCTAATGAAGGCGACAGTAAAGAAGCACTTTTATGTGTGAAGACATAGAGAGAGAAAGGTAGAGAGAGAAAGAGGTAGGAGAGGCAATATCTATTACAGTTTTAACGGGACCATGAACAATACGAATGATTTATATCTCCATCCCGAGACATATGTGGTGATGATTAGTCTAGAAAAGTAGAATATTAATGAAAAATTGAGTGGAAAATGTGTCTTTTTAACGTTTGAAATCCCCCTGCCTAAACAACTTATATACTTCGTGTCTTTGCCGGCCATAGAAACAAAAACAGGCCTAAGGTTAAGAAAGTAAAAAGAAATTTTTTTAGTATTAGATGTACATTATTTATTGCCATTAACGACGTAAGACACATATTGTGTTGCACATTGTTCCTAGTGAGCATGGAGAGAGAACAAAGTTTAGTGCTCACCTACGTCAGTATCAGTTAAAAATGCTAGGGATTTTCATCTCACAGTCTGAATACAAAAAGTAACTGATGAAATTTGTCATAAGTGAAACATTCCAGTTTGAATGGAACTATAATGATTAAAAACACTATTTTGGAAGAAAAATCATTCTTTACTGACTGTATCAATGGTCTAGGTAGAAGTTCGTTCAGCAGTTCTAGAAATCTTTGGTCAATTAACCTTCAGCTTTAACTGAGATGAGCTAGTAATTTTTAGAACTGCTCTGTGTTTCTGTTTCTTAGCTAATATATATTCCACAGAAGGGTGGTCAACTAAAATTAGAGTAGATAAATAATGTTTGATTAGTTATTGTTCATTCGAGTTAATTTCGTAATGATGTTCAGTAACCTGTTAAACGTATTGCCACATACATCGATGTATTAAAGTGTACTGTTAACTAATTTTGCAGTCTCCGATTCAAACTGGGGAAAATTAGCAGTAGGGTTTATGAAAACTAAATAGCAAAGAAGCTAAAATCAAATTCCACCCACCTGACGAACAGTAAGGACGTTTGACGCTTACACAGCTGTGGTGGTATTCTTGATCCTGACAACCGAAAATTTTTCCACCAATTTCTATAAGATTTCGGGCGTGAGAGGCATGCCCCAGACGTGGTTGCCTGGTGTCGTAGCTTCAGCGACGCAGGCTCTATGCCCATTCTGTACATGGCATCAGCCGCACATCGTACTTCCTTCTAACTTCCTGCTCCCACAACCCCCCAAGTCAGCTACCACTGCTATCGGGACGGCGCCACACGGTCTGTGCTGTATCCTAGCAACGTTACATGCTGCGCTGCAACAATAAGCGATGACACAGCACCCTCACAAGCTTGGTCAGCCTCGTACTCACAAAACCCATGCTGCTAACTGCACTGATAACATGACCTATTACACCAAGTATAATGGGCTGCAAATAAGATAAATGCCATGTTACGCAGTCGTTAGTTTCGATGAAATTCGAAAGTAAATAACTGTATTTGGAGAGTGTTAGGTTCCATCTCGGAGTCATTGGCCCAGTCCACACAGAAACGGCGTGGAGTGGCCAACTCCATGTTAACAAAGGAAGCAGTTCACGCTGAGGGGACGTGGCGGAGACGCGTCGCTTCGTGGTCGGCGTCACGTCCGTTTGCAACCAAGGGTGGCGCAAACGTTCAACTGGCGCGCTGCTGTTCTCATTACTCTGAAGTCATTAGATCTCCCAAGAAAATTGTTTGTGTGGATGAAGCGAAACTGAAATCGTCTCCGTAGATACATTTTACAATAAAGCTTTAACTTTGCACGTAACAAATTGAAACTCACTGTTTTGGGATTCGTGCTTCTTCTCTGCTGTGCAGTCTTTTGATTTTGAGGAAACTATTCAGTAAAAAAAATGGATTTTTCTGCATATTTTAGCCTGACACCACAGCTTCACAGTAACTTGTTTCTGTTTACGTTACTTCCCATAATTATTGCGACGCTTGCCAAATAAGTAACCCACCACACATACTTTGAAAACTTTGCAGTGAAGAAAGGAGTTACTGGCCATTTTATTTTTGGTGCGGTTTAGGACATAGGTTGCTGCATATGAAATATAGCTAAGATATTGAAGGTTAAAAGGAGAGTGACAGTTTTTTTGGTCCCGAGTAATTAAGTAGTACATTTAGAAGCGATGGGCTACAACGAGCAACACTCGACATTGAGGCCGCGCACTCTGAAGATGTGTGGCTCGTGTTTCTATTTGGTATGTCGTTTACGAAGTGAATTACAATCACACTTTAAGTTAACCCTTTAATGCATAGTGTAGCTGATCAGCTACAGACTTCATTTCTTCGATGTATCCTATACTGAGAAACATTTTGTAACAAATTCGATATGTATTTAAGTGTATACACTCTACTGCAGCTGCTAAGCTGCTAGTACTTCTTGATAGCGATCGTAAATGGCAGGATGGACTGAGCCAGTTCGACAATCAGCTGTGTGGATGTACTGCCACGCGTCTGTTTCGGCGGAAAGTAGAGACTTTTTTGTGTTTGTGCACTGATTTTTGGGTTTGAAAATTACTTTTTTTATTTTGAAAACTTAAGTAGATATGGTGTAGACAGTTAATTCGAGTGTCCTTACGATTTGAAATTAGGTCTGGTTTTGTGTTTGTAGCGATAGTCAACAATAATGCTTCGTTAATTTAATTAAAAAAAATTCAATATTTTTTTTACGGAATGTAGGCACTATAAACCAAACGTGATAATTTTTAAAGCTTAAAATAAAAAGTATTGCATTTAAGCGTTAATATTACACGAGTTACTTTCATTTTAAAACTTGAGACAGACAATCGCAAATCCAGCAGCAGAGTTAGCTATACATTGCATAAGTAGTTTTTTGTGTACACTAAAGTTTCATTCATGCTAAAGCTTCATTCACGAAATATTCAGAAACTGTTTTCGTTCACATATTGTCAAACAAATGGCGTGCGTCCCAGCGAGCAGTGAATCAGAAATTGAGTTCACCTAGTGATATAACTAAAGTATTCTGTGTTTTGGATGTATTACGCTTACCTATTTGCAGCTTACATATTTGGGCTTTCTCGATACATCAGTGTAAGTGAGATAAAATTCTATTTTTCATATTTTTGTAACAGTTATTATATAATTATTTGTCCTGTCATAAAAAATTAGGACTACCTTTTTTATTTTCCTGGACTAACAAAGGTGACTCTGTGCAGCTACGACGTCGTGTTGCTGAAACATTCTGTTTTTTGTGTAACTTATTGCAGAAACAGAAACCTTATTTGCAAAAAGTACGGCAACCCAGGTCAAAACACACAATGTTTACTGCAATACAAATCTGCACAAGCAGCAGTAGAAGACACGAAAGAAAATTGACACTGTTCATGTTGATGTTAGTCAGCGTTACAATCTGTGTCGTTAATCAATGGGATTTTGCTTGATGTGTAAATCCACTATTCATTTGTAAATTGCTCGCAGAAATTGCATTTTTCACCTGGGTATACTGTTACATGACAAGTAAGGTTATCGTCTTTGCAATTTTCACTGGCAGACCTTTATTACGCAAGTGTAATGTTATCTAGCGCCAGATTTCTTTTCTTATTGCCTCTCGGTTCTTTACAATGGTTTGACAAATCCACGGTTCCTGGATGTTATGAGTTTTCCTTCTCCTAAGTGCAGTAGAGTTATCAGAGGAAATGTGTAGCCAGACATACTCAGCTACTCTGAATGAGGCTCCTTACAGCCCGTGACTTAGCGCGCTATGATCCCTGACACCCTCCGATTCCATCTCGCGCAGATGGAATCCCTTGTGCATGAGGTTGAAAATGGCTTGAATCCAGTTTCCTTAAGTAAAAGAATACTTTATTCCTCTCCAAAAGACAAAATCTCTGTCACATAGTAGGAAGCTTCACCCGTCTGCAATAAGGAATTTCCGGTTCACGGCACTCAAATACACTAAAAAAAAAAAAAAAAAAGAGAGAGAGAGAGAGAGAGAGAGAGAGAGAGAGAGAGAGAGAGAGAGACGTATATGTACAGACGCTGCTACTGCTGTCCAGGGCGTCCCCAGATACATCTTGGCTGGAAATCGGGGCTCAGTTCGAAGCGAGACTGAAGGCAGTACTACTCCACTGAATGAGATTCTAGGGCGAAGACCTGCCTGCAGACGCTTATCATGGCGGTTAGATACTTGGATACCAACCTGACTATGGCCAGCCATACGGCCCGACAACCATGGAATTATGATGAGTGTTGGCCTGGGGTGCCATTTTAATCAATAAAAGAACATCCTTGGTTGTCATCCGCGGCACCCTAACAGCACAGTGGTACGTCGAAGATATTCTGCACGCCGTCTGGTTGCCCGGTATGACAAGCCATACCAGGCTTACATTTAACAACATAATGCCTGCCTGCATATGGCAAGGGTTTCATCTGCCTGTCTTCGTGCTAACTAGACCCTACCTTGGTCATAAAGGTCGCCGGATCTCTCTCCAATTGAAAACGTTTGGAGCATTGTACGCGAAATCCTCCAATCAGCTCGGCATTTGACGAGCTATCTCTCCAGTTCGACAGAATTTGGCACGATAACCCTCTTGGAGGTCATCCACCAACAGTATCAATCAGTACCAAGCGGAATACCTACTTGAATAAGGACCAGAAATGGACCAATGCCTTACTGACTTGCTCAGTTTTTGAGGCTCTTTCTCTGGAATAAATCATCCAGTTTTTCGGGAAACTGTAATCATTTGTTTGTCTGTACATGTACATAACATCTACAAATTTCCGTCCCATTCGGATATTCCTTCGTGATCCTTTTTTCTTCTTAGAGTGTATTTACGGATGATCAGATTTTGGAAAAGAGTCCTAATATTTTGTACAGGGTGTTTCAAAAATGACCGGTATATTTGAAACGGCAATACAAACTAAACGAGCAGCGATAGAAATACAACGTTTGTTGCAATATGCTTGAGACAACAGTACATTTTCAGGCAGACAAACTTTCGATATTACAGTAGTTACAATTGTCAACAACAGATGGCGCTGCGGTCTGGGAAACTCTATAGTACGATATTTTCCACAGATACACCATAGCAATAATATGGCGTAGTCTCTGAATGAAATTATCCGAAACCTTTGACAACGTGTCTGGCGGAATAGCTTCACATGCAGATGAGATGTACCGCTTCAGCTGTTCAATTGTTTCTGGATTCTGGCGGTACAACTGGTCTTTCAAGTGTCCCCACAGAAAGAAGTCACAGGGGTTCATGTCTGCCGAATAGGGAGGCCAATCCACGCCGCCTCCTGTATGTTTCGGATAGCCCAAAGCAATCACACGATCATCGAAATATTCATTCAGGAAATTAAAGACGTCGGCCGTGCGATGTGGCCGGGCACCATCTGGCATAAACCACGAGGTGTTCGCAGTGTCGTCTAAGGCAGTTTGTACCGGCACAAATTCACGAAGAATGTCCAGTTAGAGTGATGCAGTAATCGTTTCGGATCTGAAAAATGGGCCAATGATTCCTTTGGAAGAAATGGCTGCCCAGACCAGTACTTTTTGAGGATGCAGCGACGATGGGACTGCAACATGGGGCTTTTCGCTTCCCCATATGCGCCAGTTCTGTTTATTGACGAAGCCGTCCAGGTAAAAATAAGCTTCGTCAGTAAACCAAATGCTGCCGACATGCATATCGCCGTCATCATTCCTGTGCACTATATCGTTAGCGAATGTCTCTCGTGCAGCAATGGTAGCTGCGCTGAGGGGTTGCCGCGTTTGAATTTTGTATGGATAGAGGTGTAAACTCTGGCGCATGAGACGATACGTGGACGTTGGCGTCATTTGGACCGCAGCTGCAACACGGCGAACGGAAACCCGAGGCCGCTGTTGGATCACCTGCTGCACTAGCTGCGCATTGCCCACTGTGGTTGCCGTACGCGGTCGCCCTACCTTTGCAGCACGTTCATCCGTCACGTTCCCAGTCCGTTGAAATTTTTCAAACAGATCCTTTATTGTATCGCTTTTCGGTCCTTTGGTTACATTAAACCTCCGTTGAAAACTTCGTCTTGTTGCAACAACACTGTGTTCTAGGGGGTGGAATCCCAACACCAGAAAAATCCTCTGTTCTAAGAAATAAACCATGTTGTCCACAGCACACTTGCAATTTGTGAACAGCACACGCTTACAGCAGAAAGACGACGTACAGAATGGTGCACCCACAGACTGCGTTGTCTTCTATATCTTTCACATCACTTGCAGCGCCATCTGTTGTTGAAAATTGTAACTACTGTAATTTCGAAAGTTTGTCCGCCTGAAAATGTACTGTTGTCCCAAGCATATTGCAACAAACGGTGTATTTCTATCGCTGCTCGTTTAGTTTTTATTGCCGTTTCAAATATACCGATCATTTTTG
Source organism: Schistocerca gregaria (assembly GCF_023897955.1). NCBI lineage: Eukaryota > Metazoa > Arthropoda > Insecta > Orthoptera > Acrididae > Schistocerca > Schistocerca gregaria. The sequence goes on along the minus strand of NC_064927.1, from coordinate 356,792,030 downwards.
AAACACCCTGTACATCCTTAAGAAAATGAGCAATAGTTAGGTTTACGTTCAAATGAAAATCATACGAAGAATAGGAACTACGATAAAACCATTCCAGTTTCGTTGTTTTTCTCTGAATACTGTTCTTCATTGTATCTAACGCAGTATAAAAATGGTTCAAATGGCCCTGAGCACTATGGGACTTAACTTCTGAAGTCATCAGTCCCCTAGAACTTAGAACTACTTAAACCTGACTAACCTAAGGACATCACACACATCCATGCCCGAGGCAGGACTCGAACCTGCGACCGTTGCAGTCGCACGGTTCCAGACTGTAGCGCCTAGAACAGCTCAGCCATTCGGCCGGCTAACGCAGTATAAAAATACTTTTATGACACCCTGTAAAAATGTTGGAAACGTTTGGGATATATGTTCAGTTCTTTCATTACGTCGAATGTGTTACGTCTCTTGCAATTTTTCAACCATTACGAATGTACCCAGTATCTTCTTCACTGCTCAACATCTACTAGTTACAAGGGATCCAGTGCATCAATATCTTCGTCTGATGAAGACGACAAACACAATCTGATCCATTCGTAGCTCGACTGTCTCGCGTCTCTCTGACGGCACCACTTCCCGTGTGAGTCACGTCCCTGACTCGCCGCCGCAATTTCTGTGTGAACTGAGTCTCACCTGAAGTGACGGACAGATCTGTTGCAGAACCCGAGATGGGATACATTCGAAGGTGGCAGTTTGGTTGTGATTTGCTGAAGCCAAAAAATGTGAATCAGAAATAAAGGTCCTGGTAACGTACTGATCTGTACCTTAGCTCTAGTGCTATGTTCACTCTGTATTAACCGTGTACTTGACTATAAATCAGTAAAATAACAATGTAAATTTTGAAAACTGTCACTACATCAGAGACAAACCTCCGACACGTATTTTGATTCAGATTGTGTGCATACACTAATCAGTCAAAAAGTTGTGATCACTGTCCATCGCAAAGCTACATCAACGTGACGCGGTAATAGAAGTAGATGAGCGGAGCAGAGACGAAGGGGGAATCATTCTAGCGGCGATACGCGCTGCAGATGGGGATATCGACTGATGTATGCGACTCAGACGAGGAACAGATTGTTATGCACCGGCACCGGCGAATCTGGTCCACTGCTTGTGTGCCGCCGTCATGAGCATCTCTGGAATGTGGTCAAGGGATGGTGAAACCACGATTAGGAGACGAGATATTGGACGTCCGCGCCTAGCCACCGAACGTGGTAATGAGGTTTGTCCTCTGTGTAAAGCAGGAGAGATCTGGCGAGGCTACAGTGCTGGTTCAGGCACAAGTGTTTGGGACCACAGCGTGCAGCGCACTTTGTTGAGCGTGCGGCTCCACAGCAAACGACCCCCACGTGTTCCCACGTTGAACAAACGACACTGTCTATTGCGACTGTGGCAACCACAGCGTTATCGAGATTGGACGATAGATCAACTTTCGCTCGGCTAGTCGGATGAACCCTGCTTTTTGTTACACCAGGTCGATAGTCTGGTCCAGATACGTCGTCATCCAGGTGAGCGGCTACGCGAAACTTCCACAAAGCCTCGCATACACACTATTGGGCGGTATTAAGTTACGGATGACATTCGCCTGAATTTTCATGGGACATGTAGTAATGTAAGCTACGATAATAGCTGGTAACTTTTTTTTTGAGTCATCAGTCTTCTGACGGATTTGATGCGGCCCTCCACGAATTGCTCTCCTGTGTCAATCTTTTCGTTTCAGAGCACCACTTGCTAACCCTCGTCTTCAATTATTTGCTGAATGTATTCCAATCTCTGTCTTCCTCTACAGTTTTTACGTTCTACAGCTACATCTATTACTATGGAAGTTATTCCGTGATGTCTTAACAGATGTCTTATCATCTTGTCCCTTCTTCTTGACAGTATTTTCCATAATTTCTTTCCTCTCCGATTCTACGGAGAACCTCTTCATTCCTTAGCTTATCAGCCCATTTTCATAATTATTTACGAAATTATTTACGGGACTTTTTTGTATTTTATCTTAGTTTGGAGTTTACTACTAAGCTATTGCGTGGTTACTTCAGTTAAAATTGGAGGTTAAACGAGTTGAAATAATCAAAGTTTACGGTCCGAATTACGTAAAGTAGTACTCTGAAAAGAGTTATCTTCACATGTGGCTCATTTCGTGATAGGGCTGAGTAAAACGGCAGGTTATATCCATAGTGGCTAAATTTCATTATATCACCGATTCATTTTCTTCGCCATATATATATATATATATATATATATATATATATATATATATATATATATATATGTGTGTGTGTGTGTGTGTGTGTGTTAAATGATTAGTGATGAAGGCTAATATGATGGTAACTTCTATTAAATTAAAGTCCATGAGTTACGAAGTCTTGTGTAAATGGTCAAGATTCAACCATAGAAACAAACACGTCATTCCACGTAGGCCATAAACTGACTCGCTCCACACCATCTGCACAAAAGTCGTTCAAACGATCTACGAAATAATGAAAAAAGGACACTTCGATGATAGTTTTGACCATATTATGATGCTATGTTTTTCGCACGTTATCTGTAAGTTAACTGTTATTCATCACTCGCCTTCCGTTTGGATTTATTTGCTACTGTATTACCAATAGCGAGCGTCAATATGGTAACGACTAGCTCGTGGTGTCCTTCTGTAAGTTTAGATCGTCCGGTTTGATTCTTCTGACTGCTCTGTAAAGATGATGTTTCTTTGTTCTTATCGTATCAGTGTCAGTATTTCGTTTCAAAGAGTGTCTCCACGTAGCGCCCAGTTTACAGATACTGAAGAACCACTTCTCACGGGTGAGTCTAGATCGCATTGAAACATTGGGACAACGCTCCCTGTTTTTCCCAGAAGAAGTTGCCAAGTTTGTATCTAAGTGTGTATGAGGATGAATATGGTGAACGTTCCTGTATTGAAGTTTTCTGCTGGTTTAGATACGTAAGAACATCATTAGATTTTACACATTGGTCTCGACTCTTTTCAAAATGAACTAAACTATCGACGTACATCCCTCCAACAGCGTTTTAAAAAGGATGAAAGCGTGCTTGATAATGAAATAAGGAAAAATGAAATTCGTTAATTTTCCTGAGAGTTCCCTTAAAGCTTAAGAAACTTGCTCAGTAATCCGAATGGATAACTGACTCACTCTCTTCAAGTATTCGATCGGGTAAGTTTATAAAGATTACAAAGTCTCACGTTAACTAGTTTGTAACAAATTCTGGCACTTAAAATTATTTGCAATTTTATCTCTTGTATACCTGCAACAAAGATCTGCATTTCAGTGCTAAGTTTGTTACATTCCATCGTTGAGGCAGCATTGTCTTGTTGGTATGAAAGTATTCGTTAATCGCAAAGTTTCAGCATTGTTTCAAAGAATGTGATTAAGAGGTCACGTGAGACATGCATAATTACATTGAGAACGTGGATAGACCTTCAGTGGTTTCAATATATTATATTTGCAGCGCTTTTCGAAATTATTCAGTATTAACCGCAAATATTTTTCGGCTGGTCGTAAACAAGTTTCGCAGGCATTAAGTAAACATTGCCTACCTTACGATAGTAGTGGACGTGTTTCATGCAGATTGAGCTAAAATTACAAACTGGATCTGAAACAGAGTTGTCCTTATGGACTGGTACCGCGTTATTTCAGTTTCATCAAGTCTTTTCAAGCTGAACGAAACTAACGAAGTATATTTCTCCATCTACATTTTTCTTTTTTTTAAAAAAAACTGTATAATTCTGATTAAATTTCTATCTTTCTTTTTACATTAATATGATCTCCGACAATAGAAGTTTAGTGTCGAAATCGATGCCTTATTTCGATGTGCTAGTTACATTTTAAGACGATCATTATCACTAGCCGAAAGCAGGGAGATAGCTACACGCATCTCATCACAACAGGATGATATCAATTATGTTACGCCCAGCGAACTGTTAAATTCAAATTCGTGCGTGAATAAAATTTGTGCTTCCAACTTTGAACCGCACACATTCATGTCAGTTCGCAGGGATTTCATCGGAACATGCATATGTCCATCGGAATATAAATAAATATGAAATTTCACGCACTATTGGCATACGGAAGAGTTTCACAGAGAGACAGTCGTGGACAAAGGATGCCGCATACTGCAAAATGCATTGTTCGAAATCAAAGGCAATCGACAAATCTAACAAACGTGACCGTTGTACGTTCAGTGTAGGTACAGAATGCAAAGTACAATATACGGCAACACGAGACTGTCAAGCTGTACAACTTGTAGAAGGCGCAGACTATGGCATGAAATGGCTTTAGAGGAATCGGAATTAGAATTAAAATTTCGAATGGTTCTCAAAAATGAAAAGTATGCATAATCCGCGTTATAAAAGGTATTACGAGTACTATTGCAATTCTGAAAAGTGCAATAAGAGGACACACTAGTGTTACTGCATAATGTCAATAATAATGTTGAAGCGTGAAACGAGAGCACAATGTCAATGGCTAGGTGCTTTAAACAATAAACTCGATATTGTTAAAAGTGAAGCCGAAGTCTTGAATATCGAAGTGAGTAACTTAAAAGCCTCAGATAGGTAGAATACACAAGAAGGCAGGCTACGTAAACAGCTGATTTGATATATCAATATCAATATCTAGTATTTAGTGAGGTATCAAAAGTGAACTGGTGAAATTTCAAACTGAAATAAAAAAGGTTGCTTTTTTCACCAATCAACTCCAAGGTCGTTTTATGCAGTTTTCCATTCCTATCGCTTGTTTTCAAGAGATAACGGCTTCGCATATCATCAACGTCTGCCTTATATACTCTTTTCTTGGCTTGGCCTCGCGATTATATTCTCCCACCTTCCTTCCAGCTACAGTTTTCAATAGCGACTGACATTATAATATTGATCGGCGACCCTATGGCGTGTTGTGTGTACCACGACCAAATAGTGGACAGAATTGGAAGTAAAATCAGCATTAGCCGAATTTTGTTGTTTTACTGTCAGCAAAATCGATTTTCGGTCACTTAGTGACCATCCTCAGTGCTGTCATATACAATTAAAATTGGTAGGCACTGGTATGAAGCTATAAACACAGTCTTAGAGCGAGTTTATGTGCACAATGTCAATAGCTAGGTGCTTTAAACAATAAACTCGATATTGTTAAAAGTGAAGTCGAAGTCTTGAATATCGAAGTCACTAACTTAAAAGCCTCAGATGGGTAGAATACACAAGATCGCTCTAAGATCGCTCTAAGCCTGTGGTTATAGCTTCATACCAGTGGCTACCAATTTTTGCACTGAGGATGGTCCCTAAGTGACCGAAATCGATTTTGCTGACAATAAAACAACGAAATGCGGCCAATGCTGATTTTCCTTCCAGTTCCACACTATAATATGTGGCCAATTATTCCACTACATCAGTTAATCATTATTAGGTATCTGATCCTGTTGACTAATTGCAAGATGCCTTAATTCCTAACAAAATATGTACGCAGTGCACCGCCAGTTTCACATGGAATCCTAACTCTTCAGCATTGGCCCCTATTATTTGGCTGCAGTTATCGCTAATCTATTGTCCAGCGCAAAGTGCCAAGCGACTGGAAAAAAAAAAACGCACGTGATTCCCACATACAGTGTGAATCACAATTAACAGCGTAAATGCACACAGTTGTAAGACCACGATGTTAGAAGCAGCTGCGCAGGATTAGCCGAGCGGTCTAGGGCGCCACAATCATGGACTCTGCGGCTAGTCCCGGCGGAGGATCGAGACCTCCCTCGGGCATGGGTGTTTGTGTTTGTCCTTAGGATAATTTAGATTAAGTATTGTGTAAGCTTAGGAACTGATGACCTTAGCAGTTAAGTCCCATAAGATTTCACACACATTTGAACATTTTGTTAGAAGCAAAAAGTCTCAGTTATTAGTGTGACTTTGTTTTTACCAGTCACCACTGACTTGATTGTGTGTAAACGACTTCCCTATTGTGAAAACGTAACTGTACCCCATAATATTAAGGGAGGTTATTAGAGATGCTTAAGTAAAAGTGCGGGTATTTTTAGTGTACATAATAACGGTTACATCACTGTAATCGTAGTTGAAGGAAGTGTTCAAAGTGTCGTCCTCGTACCAGGATGCATGTCTGGACCAGTCGCCGCACTGGGTTTCGAATCCTTTCAAGCACACCTGGACCACTTCGAAATTCTTGACAAGCACAGACAAGTCTCTGCTCCAATTCTACAACCGTGTTAACTGGCTTGGCTCCAAACAAGGAAATCCGTAGGGTTGAGATCAGGTGATGCTGAAGCCCACGGTATAGGCCCTCTTCACCCAACCCATCTTTGATCATATCGGCGCCTTACATGTCGTGTGACTATAGCAGCAGAATGTGCCTGAGCTCCATTATACACGTACCACATCTTTTGACGTTGCTCTGAGGGAATATCCTCAAGCCACCCGCAAGATGATGCCGCATAAACAAAAAGGCAATTCCGCCCATTGAGTTTGTTTGGTAACATATACTGTCCAGTAAGACGATTACCTAGTACCCCTAAGCATTCAATAAGAAACGTCACTGATGTGAAGACTCCTGCACAGCAAGTAGGTTGTAGCCTAGATCACACCAAAAATGAGAATTGTGAGAGTTAAAAATACCCTCGCGTCGGAACTCTACTTCATCTATAAATAAAGTGTTATTGTAAAACCTAGAGCTGCCTATAGCTTCTTGTTGCAACCACTACACAGTGTTAGCCTAGGACCAAACTCTGCCTCACTACGGCACGGAACTCGGTGGAGGCGGTGAGGGGAACACTGCATTGCGGTGCATTATTCTCCAAACACTACTGTGGCTCATTCAAAGTATTTGTGGGGTAAGTCTCCCTGTCGAGATTTTTTGAATGTGTTCGACTGTTTCCAGCACATCATCTGCTGTCTTCAAGCAGTTGTGTAATTTGTTCCTGCCTACCCACTCTCTCAGCATGTTCCAAGTTCCTCGGAGACGTTCATACATCCTTGTAAATGTTCAACTCTCGGGGTGCTTTCTGACAGGGCATACTTCTTGGTACCAACGTGCAGCCTCTCGTGCAATGCCATTAGCTCTACTGTACATAAAATGCATGCCGGCCGTTGTGGTCGTGCGGTTCTAGACGCGTCAGTCGGGAACAGCGCTGCTGCTACGGTCGAAAGGTCGAATCCTGCTTCGGCATGGATGTGTGTGCTTTCCTTAGGTTAGTCAGGTTTAAGTAGTTCTAAGTCTAGGCAACTGCTGACCTCAGATGTTAAGTCCCATAGTGGTCAGAGCCATTTGAACCATAAAATGCATATCCGCATGCTTGTCGTCACTGTAATGTTCCATGTTACCAACAGTACAACACAACTGACGCTCCGTGATCAACTGGCATGAATGTCACATTGGCTATGTACTGTATTGTCGTATCCATTCCGTTTACAACTGCACGTCTCGAAAACGTAAACAAAGACCACACTAAGAGCCGGCATGCAGTATTTACACAGAATCACGTCAGTAATAGCTGTTGGCTACAAAGTCGCCATTACCTCGCAAACGGTTCCTTTGCGGATCTTAGTTTACTGAGACTTTTTAGCTTTTAGTATCGTGTACTGTCAACTGTATTCATTTACAACATTAATTATGATAATTTTTGCAGATGATGCTGTGGTGTATCGAGAGGTTGCAACAATGGAAAATTGTACTGAAATGCAGGAGGATCTGCAGCGAATTGACGCATGGTGCACGGAATGGCAATTGAATCTCAATGTAGACAAGTGTAATGTGATGCGAATACATAGAAAGATAGGTCCCTTATCATTTAGCTATAAAATAGCAGGTCAGCAACTGGAAGCAGTTAATTCCATAAAATATCTGGGAGTACGCATTAGGAGTGATTTAAAATGGAATGATCATATAAAGTTGATCGTCGGTAAAGCAGATGCCAGACTGAGATTCATTGGAAGAATCCTAAGGAAATGCAATCCGACAACAAAGGAAGTAGGTTACAGTACGCTTGTTCGCCCAATGCTTGAATACTGCTCAGCAGTGTGGGATCCGCACCAGGTAGGGTTGATAGAAGAGATAGAGAAGATCCAACGGAGAGCAGCGCGCTTCGTTACAGGATCATTTAGTAATTGCGAAAGCGTGACGGAGATGATAGATAAACTCCAGTGGAAGACTCTGCAGGAGAGACGCTCAGTAGCTCGGTACGGGCTTTTGTTAAAGTTTCGAGAACATACCTTCACCGAAGAGTCAAGCAGTATATTGCTCCCTCCTACGTATATCTCGCGAAGAGACCATGAGGATAAAATCAGAGAGATTAGAGCCCACACAGAAGCATACCGACAATCCTTCTTCCCACGTACAATACGAGACTGGAATAGAAGGGAGAACCGATAGAGGTACTCAGGGTACCCTCCGCCACACACCGTCAGGTGGCTTGCGGAGTGTGGATGTAGATGTAGATGTAGAACCCTTTATAAGCATGATTCGAGAGCGGACCTTCATAATTATGGATCGTATGCCTAACGTCGGTTTGCTGCAGTATTCTCGAGAAAATTATCGTTTATGATACAATCCATTTCCTTGAGAGAAAAAAGTTTCTTTCGGCAAGTCAACATAGATTTGGAAAGCATTGCACGTGTGAGTCTCACTTTACCCTTTTCTCTGGCAGTATTCTTCCAACCATGAATGAAGTGTAACAAGCAGATTCCATATTCCTAGATTTCCGAAAAGTGTTTGTCACTATGCCCTACTCAAGACTATTAACCAAGGTCCAAGCATACGGAATAGTTTCCGAGATACGTGAGTGGCTTGATGACTTGTAAAGTAACAGAAACCAGTACGTTGTCCTCGAGGGCAATCATTCATCACACAAAAGGATGTGGTCAGGAGTGCCTCATTGAAACAGAGTACGGCCGTTTTTGTCTCTATATGTATGAATGTCCTGACGAATACGTGAACTGCAATCTTAGACTATTTTCTGATGGCGCTATATTATCAGGAATCTGTCATCTTTGACTGTAGAATGATACACGATGACTTCGAAAATTTCTGCTTAGTTTGATGAACGACAGCTTGTTCTAAATGTGGGAAAATGTGAGGTAATGCCAATGAGTAGGAAAAATAAGTCAGTATTGTTCTATTACAGTTCAAGTGTTGTGTCGCTTAACGCAGTCACTTGGATTAAATATCTAGGCGTAACGTTGTGAAGCAATATCAGATTTTGGAACGAGCATTAGGCAAAATCTTGGATGGTAGAGTTTGTCTATAAGACAGACCGTGTACAGAACATTTACACGACTCTTGAGTATGGCTAGAGTATACTTAGATTCCATCAGGTCGGATTAAAAGAATACATTGAAGCTAGATTTGTTACCGGTTCGATCAATACACCATTGTTAGGGTAAACCGGGAGAGATGACGCACATTTTCAAAATCGTATATGTGACACACTGATCAGCAAGAACATTGTGACCACCAACTTAATAGCCGGTATGTCCATCTCAGGCAGGGAAGGAATGAAGCCTTGGTAGGTTGCTGCAGGAAGTTGGCACCACATCTGCACACGTAAGTCACCTCACTCCCATAAATTCTGTGGAGGGGGAGGCGATGGGCTCTAATGTCACTTTCAGTCACATCCCAGATGTCGTCTATCGGGTTCAGGTCTGGCAAGGTGGGGAGGGGGGCGGGGGAGGGGGTAGAGCAGCCCATTAGTTGAAACACCGTGTTTTTACAACCACCCTATCACACTTCTGACCTTGTGGCATGGCGCATTATTTTGCTAAAAAATGCGGCTGCCACGGGAAACATGTTCGCCATGAAGGGGAGTACGTGTCTGCAACCACTGTAAAATAATCCTTGATCGTTATGGTGTCTTGGACGAACTTCGCTTGACCGATGGATGCCCACGTGAATGTTCCCTAGAGCATAATGGAGCAACCTCCAGATTGTCTACGTCCCGCAGTACAAGTGTTCCCGTGGAATACGACGGATTTGCTTCCTCCCATCGGTATGATGAAGAAGGTATTGGGGTTTATTAGACCATGCAAAGCTCTGCCATTGTGCCAACGTCCAGTGACGATGGTCACGTGCCAATTTCAGTCGTAGTTGCCGATGATGTGGTGTTAACAAAGTCTCATTTACGGTTGGTCGGTCTGCGGAGGCCCATTGTTAGGAGAGTTAGGTGCACTGTGTGCTCAGGCACAGTTTTACCCTTCCCCGTATTAAAGTATAATGTTAGTTCAGCCACAGTTCGCCGCCTGTTCTGTTTTACCAGTCTACCCAGCCTACGGCGTCCGACATCTACAGGGTGTTACAAAAAGGTACGGCCAAACTTTCAGGAAACATTCCTCACACACAAAGAAAGAAAATATGTTATGTGGACATGTGTCCGGAAACTCTTACTTTCTATGTTAGAGCTCATTTTATTACTTCTCTTCAAATCACGTTAATCATGGAATGGAAACACACAGCAGCAGAACATGCCAGCGTCGCGCTGTCCTCTGTGCCCTCGGTGGCTCAGAAGGATAGAGCGTCTGCCATGTAAGCAGGAGATCCCGGGTTCGAGTCCCTGTCGGGGCACACATTTTCAACATGTCCCTAATGAAGTACATCAACTCCTGTTTGCAGCTAGGATGTCCATTTAATTATCATTTCATCACCAACAATGCCTGCGATAATGATTACAGAAAATATGTGTTGATGACGTGATTGCACAATTGCGTGCGGATTCTCGTCAGCCCACACATTACCTTCCTTCAATTGGGTCAACTGGCGGTGAATCGAGGAAGTACAGTACATACTGATGAAACTAAAATGAGCTCTAACATGGAAATTAAGCGTTTCCGGACACATGTCCACTTAACATCTTTTCTTTATTTGTGAGTGAGGAATGTTTCCTGAAAGTTTGGCCGTATCTTTTTGTAACACCCTGTATAATGAGGAGTAGCCGACATCTGATAGTGGTTTCACCATGGTTTCGCCACGTGTTGAAGACACTCACCACAGCACTCCTCGACCACATAGCAAGTCGTGCAGTTTCCGAAATGTTCGTGCAAGCCTCCGGGCTCCGGGCCATCACAATCTGCCCGCGGTCTAACTCAGACAGATCGCGGGCCTTTCCCATTCTACACACGCACAGGACGCTCACCGATACTACAGGCACCGTGCGTGTGTCTCACCAGCAGTCATTCCTCGCCAGATGAAGCCGCTATCGCCTGGACGGGTTTTATCAATAGTAAGTCAGTGGTCACCCACCCGGCTAGGCGCGCTGTCTACGCGCGGGAAGGCGTACCGGTCCCCGGCGGATTCGTGTCGAGGTCCGGTGTGCCGGCCAGCCTGTGGATGGTTTCTAAGGCGGTTTTCCATCTGCCTCGGCGAATGAGGGCCGGTTCCCCTTATTCCGCCGCAGTTACACTATGTCGGTGATTGCTGAGCAAACGCTGTCTCCACGTACATGTACACCATAATTACTCTACCATGCAAATATTTGGGTTTACGTTCGTCTGGTATGAGATGTTCCCGGGACGGGGGTCCACTGGGGGCGGATCCCCACAATAACCCTGGGTTCTCTGTGGGACGGCGGCGGGGCGGGTGGACTGCTGTGGCCTGTTGTGGCTATGATGGAGCGAAGTCTCTCCGTCGTTTCTAGGTCCCGAGTTCAATACACAATACACAAGTCAATGGTCATAATGTTCTGGTTGATCAGTGTAAATACATTTTTGTTTCTAATTACTTATACTGGGGAAAGGGCGGGGGTTAAGAAAAAACGATGATGTATTAAGAATAGTTTTTAATTATATTTATATATCTAAGTAGTTCACAATTTAGGTAACTAGTTTACTTATTGATAGTTGCAAAAGTGTGAACGAAAATACAAACGAAACATAAATATTTTCACTTATTTAAAACTGTTGCTTGATTTGTGCGGTAAGTATTCCCAACGATAGAATGTGTTGCATATGTACCGGATTTTATTGCAGAATGTATCCCGGTCTGTAGGGGAGAGATGCAGCATCTTAAAAAATCATGACTTTGATAGCCAAGATGGCCGTACTAGAATCAAAACACGCCCAGTAGAATTTACTGTTAATACAACTACTCAAACATTTGGACATATTTGACTGTTTAGCGTCGACTAAGAAATAATCGTGAAGCTGAAGAAGTTTTGACGGTATATTTATAGAGTTACCTCACGTATTTCCCCAGAGCTTCTGTAAAACTTTCTCGATCGAAACGTAAACACTTTTATTATGGCCTCCCATCCACTGAGCAGCTGCAATGCCGAGGTGCAGAAACTACGGGTGGTGCGCAGTCTGTACTGCATGCGGTGGCTCTCCTGGATTTACCCTACTGTAATATTGCGTGAAACGAAATGGGAATACCTGGAGATACGAAGACGTTCTTTTCATGAAATAGCATTGAGAAATTTTAGGGAACTCGAATTTCTAGCTTGCTGTAAAGCGACGCTTCTATCGGCAACATACGTCTCCTGAAAGGACCGCGATAAAAAATACGAGAAATTAGGACTCGTACGGAAGCATATAGACAGTCGTTTTTCTCTAGCTCCATCTGCGAATGGAACAGAAGAGGGAATGACTAACATTGTCACAAGGGACCCGTTGTCGTGCGACGTATGGTGGCTTGCGGAATATGTATGTAGTTGTAAATGTACCGAGTGGCTATAATTGAAGTGCAGTTCCTCACAGAGGTCCACTGTGGGCTGTAATCCCGTTGGCAGCGAGGCTTGGTAGATATTCTAATGTGGCAATGCATAACTGATTTACTCTGGAAAAAAAAATAGTTTCAATTTTGGCCACCAGGTTCAAATCCGGCGCTGTGAATGCCAGAAAGACGCATATAAAAGAGTCCACATGCAATGTTTTAGGAACGGGACGAAAGCAGAAAAGATCAGACAAGCGAGAAAGGCATAATATTGATTTTATTATTATCCGCTTTTACACAAATTGTTAAATGTGAGAATCAGAGACGTCGACGATATGTTGTATCCGTAAAACGACGTGCTCAACAATTGTTCGCAGCAGTGTCGGTAGAATGTTAACAACGTGTTCTTGTATACTGGCCTTCAGATTACGTAGAGACCGAACGTGCTCCAGGTGAAGGCGTTCTTGAAGATATTCCCGGAGTAAAAAGTCACGTGGATTCAAATCACGTGAGTTTGCAGGACATACATCTGGAAAACCTCTTGAGACAACATGTTAGTGGAAGGTTGCGTTAATCAGATCTTTCACGGGGCTAGCGACAGAAGTGTTGACCCATCTTTGGCGAAAACAGTAGTTTCCAAACACTTGCTCTCTTCCAACACTGTAATCAAACGCTGCACGAAGAGGTCTCGACAACGTGCAGACGACACGGTACCACAGACGGTCCATCTCGACATACACTCCTGGAAATTGAAATAAGAACACCGCGAATTCATTGTCCCAGGAAGGGGAAACTTTATTGACACATTCCTGGGGTCAGATACATCACATGATCACACTTACAGAACCACAGGCACATAGACACAGGCAACAGAGCATGCACAATGTCGGCACTAGTACAGTGTATATCCAACTTTCGCAGCAATGCAGGCTGCTGTTCTCCCATGGAGACGATCGTAGAGATGCTGGATGTAGTCCTGTGGAACGGCTTGCCATGCCATTTCCACCTGGCGCCTCAGTTGGACCAGCGTTCGTGCTGGTCGTGCAGACCGCGTGAGACGACGCTTCATCCAGTCCCAAACATGCTCAATGGGGGACAGATCCGGAGATCTTGCTGGCCAGGGTAGTTGACTTACACCTTCTAGAGCACGTTGGGTGGCACGGGATACATGCGGACGTGCATTGTCCTGTTGGAACAGCAAGTTCCCTTGCCGGTGTAGGAATGGTAGAACGATGGGTTCGATGACGGTTTGGATGTACCGTGCACTATTCAGTGTCCCCTCGACGGTCACCAGAGGTGTACGGCCAGTGTAGGAGATCGCTCCCCACACCATGATGCCCGGTGTTGGCCCTGTGTGCCTTGGTCGTATGTAGTCCTGATTGTGGCGCTCACCTGCACGGCGCCAAACACGCATACGACCATCATTGGCACCAAGGCAGAAGCGACTCTCATCGCTGAAGACGACACATCTTCATTCGTCCCTCCATTCACGCCTGTCGCGACACCACTGGAGGCGGGCTGCACGATGTTGGGGCGTGAGCGGCAGACGGCCTAACAGTGTGCGGGACCGTAGCCCAGCTTCATGGAGACGGTTGCGAATGGTCCTCGCCGATACCCCAGGAGCAACAGTGTCCCTAATTTTCTGGGAAGTGGCGGTGCGGTCCCCTACGGCACTGCGTCGGATCCTACGGTCTTGGCGTGCATCCGTGCGTCCCTGCGGTCCGGTCCCAGGTCGACGGGCACGTGCACCTTCCGCCGACCACTGGCGACAACATCGATGTACTGTGGAGACCTCACGCCCCACGTGTTGAGCAATTCGGTGGTACGTCCACCCGGCCTCCCGCATGCCCACTATACGCCCTCGCTCAAAGTCCGTCAAATACACATACGGTTCACGTCCACGCTGTCGCGGCATGCTACCAGTGTTAAAGACTGCGATGGAGCTCCGTATGCCACGGCAAACTGGCTGACACTAACGGCGGCGGTGCACAAATGCTGCGCAGCTAGCGCCATTCGACGGCCAACACCGCGGTTCCTGGTGTGTCCGCTGTGCCGTGCGTGTGATCATTGCTTGTACAGCCCTCTCGCAGTGTCCGGAGCAAGTATGGTGGGTCTGAAACACCGGTGTCAGTGTGTTCTTTTTTCCATTTCCAGGAGTGTATTATGATATACATATAGAATGGACTGAGAATAAAGATGTTGTGAATCCACACCACAGAGTCACATACAGAGAGTACAATGTCTCTTCGTGCATAACACACGCGTTAACAGTACCCCAAATTCGATAGTTCTGTGTATTCACTGTACCCTGTAGTAAAGGCGGAAATTCAGGAAGTTACTGCGGACCATGAGGTTTCTATAGCTGCACCGCCTGGATCTTGTGCGGGTATCGGTGTAAAATAAACCGCAAAACTTTCACTAATGTTCCCCATCGGATGGACAGTTCTTGTGACACTTGGTGAGCAGTAGCGCCATCTGGGCCACGGCTGCATCAGTGACAACAACAGAAACCTCATTAGTAACCAAGACCGGAATAGGACGCCTTCCCCTCTCAGGTGCCACCTCAAGCTCACCCATGTTTTCTAATTTCATTATCATCGCCTTTGAACCATTTATGACATCAAGTCTCTCCTCAGGCCTTTCAGTCAGCGATACTCTCTCAATGCAGCGCTGTAATTGCTGCCGTTCACACAAATCAGTTTCATTAACAGCGCACGGTTTATCTTCTCCATGGCCATACTGTTCACTTACGATATGGCTTGTCAAATGACAGCGTGAATGTCATACTGTCATACAAACAGTATAAAGTGCGGGTAGCCAAAACTGGGAATAATTTGTTTTCCAGTGCAAAACGATCCCGCATTAACGCGATAGCGCATGTACTAAATTTCGCTGCCCTGCGATAATTCGATAATTACAGCCCACCCTCGGCCACCGTGTGTAGCTGCACTTTAATTATAATCACCCGGTAGAATCAATTCAAATGATCTTCAACAATAAATCGTTACACCATATTTCAAGGCCGCTAATTTGTTTAATTCTCCCCCGACTGTCCCAATTTCGCACCCGTTCAGAATTATGCTCCAAACATAGCTTATCATGAATAACGAAAATATACATTTTTAGATGATACAGCTGTTTATCTTTACAGAAAGGCATTTTGCGCTGTTTAATACTTGCTGCTAAGTTTTTCTTTATCTGTTCTGCTTTTCAGATGCCAAGGTCTATCCACGTTGCAGTGAATAGAAAAACCTAGCGCGCCGCCATCGAGATGCGCCGGCCCGACACCAAAGGAACCACTCGAGTGTTTACTTAGGCGGTCCAGTTGCTTCAGAGTCTGGATGAGGAGAATGCTGGTATTTATGTGAATGGCTCACAATTAACAGAAGAAACTCGCCGACAGTCGTCCCTTCGTCAGGGAGAAAACAAACTGAGATTAGATTAGTACTTGTTCCATACATCATGAATAGGACACTTCGTAATGATGTCGAACGTGTCATGTTAATAAAAGGTGTCTATACAACATATTACATTACACAAAATATTACATGACACTCAATATTTTAATTTTTTTGTGGGGGTTGTGAAATTACCCACTTACTATATTCAAAAATTCATCTAATGAGTAGAAGGAGTTGCCATTAAGAAATTCTTTTAATTTCCTTTTAAATGTTATATGGCTATCTGTAAGACTTTTGATGCTATTAGGTAAGTGACCAAACACTTTGTAGCAGCATAATTTACCTCCTTCTGAGCTAAAGTTAGATTTAACCTTGAGTAGTGAAGATCATACTTTCTCCTAGTGTTGTAGCCATGTACACTGCTACTACTTTTGAATTCGTTCGGATTGTTAACTACAAATTTCATAAGTGAATATATATATATTGTGAGGCTACAGTGAAGATTTCTAGCGCTTTAAATAAGTGTCTGCAGGTTGATCTTGGATGAGTTCCAGCAATTATTCTGATTACACGCTTTTGTCCAATGAACACTCTTTTATCAATGATTAGTTACCCCAGAATATAATGCCATACGAAAGCAGAGAATGAAGATAGGCGTGGTAAGCTAATTTACTCAGATGTATATCGCCAAAATTTGCAATGACCCTAATACCAAACTCAAACGTTATAGCAGATCCTCAGTGTGTTTTTTCCACTTCAACCCCTCTTCAGTGCATACACCTAGAAATTTTGAATGTTCTACCTTAGCTACCGATTTCTGATCGAAGTCTAAATTTATTAATGGTGTCATACCATTTACTGTGTGAACCTGTATATACTGTGTTTTGCCAAAGTTTAATGAGAGCCCATTTGCAGAGAACCACTTAATGATTTTCTGAAAAACATCGTTTACAATTTCACCAGTTAATTCTTGTCTGTTGGGTGTGATAGCTATACTTGTATCATCGGCAAAAAGTGCCAGCTTTCAGGACCCAAGACCGAACCTTGCGGCACCCCATTCTTGATTGTTCCCCAGTTTGAGAAATCAACAGTTTATTTCGCTGGACCGGCACCTGCAGGAAGCAAACGTTACGGAAGCTGCGACCACTGTAAGTTTGAGACTACCTTCAAGCTTTCCCCGAAAATTTGTTTATAAACACGCCGTTGCGGGATCGTGTGAGTCCTCACAGTAACCGTAAAGCCAACTTGTTGCTAGTCAGAATTGAGAGGAGGACGGCCGAGCAGGAATCTTCTATCGGCTGGCACTAATTTTTCACCAGCCAGTGACAAGACATGACACGTAATTTCAAGCTCTGGAAGCACAGGAGGCGAGAACCAAAACCAGGAACTCGGCCTATGAAGGATTATCTCATTTTGGCAATCTTAGTTCGTCTTGCGAACTATCAGTTTAATAAGCCACAGCTGCAAAATACTAACGCGAATTCTTTACAGACGAATGGAAAAACTGGTAGATGCAGACCTCGGGGAGGATCAGTTTGGATTCCGTCGAAATGTTGGAACACGTGAGGCAATACTGACCTTACGACTTATCTTGGAAGAAAGATTAAGAAAAGGCAAACCTACGTTTCTAGCATTTGTAGACTTAGAGAAAGCTTTTGACAATGTTGACTGGAATACTCTTTTTCAAATTCTAAAGGTGGCAGGGGTAAAATACAGGGAGCGAAAGGCTATTTATAATTTGTACAGAAACCAGATGGCAGTAATAAGAGTCGAGGGGCATGAAAGGGAAGCAGTGGTTGGGAAAGGAGTGAGACAGGGTTGTAGCCTCTCCCCGATGTTATTCAATCTGTATATTGAGCAAGCAGTAAAGGAAACAAAAGAAAAATTTGGAGTAGGTATTAAAATTCATGGAGACGAAGTAAAAACTTTGAGGTTCGCCGATGACATTGTAATTATGTCAGAGACAGCAAAGGACTTGGAAGAGCAGTTGAACGGAATGGACAGTGTCTTGAAAGGAGGATATAACATGAACATTAACAAAAGCAAAACGAGGATAATGGAATGTAGTCAAATTAAATCGGGTGATGCTGAGGGAATTAGATTAGGAAATGAGACACTTAAAGTAGTAAAGGAGTTTTGCTATTTAGGAAGTAAAATAACTGGTGATGGTCGAAGTAGAGAGGATATAAAATGTAGACTGGCAATGGCAAGGAAAGCGTTTCTGAAGAAGAGAAATTTGTTAACATCGAATATAGATTTATGTATCAGGAAGTCGTTTCTGAAAGTATTTGTTTGGAGTGTAGCCATGTATGGAAGTGAAACATGGACGATAACTAGTTTGGACAAGAAGAGAATAGAAGCTTTCGAAATGTGGTGCTACAGAAGAATACTGAAGATAAGGTGGATAGATCACGTAACTAATGAGGAGGTATTGAATAGTATTGGGGAGAAGAGAAGTTTGTGGCACAACTTGACTAGAAGAAGGGATCGGTTGGTAGGACATGTTTTGAGGCATCAAGGGATCACAAATTTAGCATTGGAGGGCAGCGTGGAGGGTAAAAATCGTAGAGGGAGACCGAGAGATGAGTACACTAAGCAGATTCAGAAGGATGTAGGTTGCAGTAGGTACTGGGAGATGAAGCAGCTTGCACAGGATAGAGTAGCATGGAGAGCTGCATCAAACCAGTCTCAGGACTGAAGACAACAACAACAACAGTTCGTCTTGGGCTCGTAACTTCTGAGGCTGCTCCTCTCGGCTTCTGGACCTTCTCATTGATCATCTGATCTCACCGATGGCTCCGAAGTCACTTGTTGCTTGTCTCTGTAACTACTCGCCTGCACTCTGATTATTCCCAGGTTACTGGTTAGCTTAAACTTTCTTCGTGCGGTTATAATTTCCTTTCGGGCGATTGTCCGCCCACGTAGCTGTACGGTCGATTCCCTGTACAGCCTGAGAGTTTCCTTGCTGGGAAGACTGGAAGGGGGTGCACTCAACCACGTGTGGATAAGTGAGGATCTACTTGACCGAGTAATAGTGGCCTCAAGGTCAGGAAACCCCACAATGACCAGCAGAGCTCCTCCATATCGCACCCAGTGACGTCACTTTCAGGGGACGATAAGGCGGTCAGTCGGGTGCGATCGGTCTGTCTAGGGCCAGAAAACGAAACCTTATCTTTACCTAACGTTTGGGTGATTGCTGGATCTTCCTTTCGGTCCAGTGTCCATATCTCGAACATTTGACTTTATTATTCTGTGTCGTTTTTTGGAGCGACTCTTCCATTTATCATCTGATGCTGCTTTTGCAGTTTAATTCCCAACGATGATTCGAATTTTGACTCCAATTCCTTAAGTGCCGACTGTGTAGTAGGTCGCATACACCTTGAAGAGAGAATGTGTCACTCGTAACGAGTGACCTGTGAAGGGCACGCAGAAAACGTCGTCCACCAGAAGACGGTCACCGTAACCACTCACCACCGGTCCCTGTTAGCCCTTCGGCTTGCTGAGCCCGTCCCCAGAGACAGAGAGGATCGCGGCAACACCCATCCGCCGGTAAAGGTCAACGCCCAACAACTGCTTCTTCGACCCTGAGATCATTTATTAATTCTGTTCTTGTTTTCTTCGTGTTGTAAATAAATTACTGTTCATGATAACTTCTGTTTTGATCTCTGTCAGTTCTATATTCAGAGTATGTCCCGATTAAGGGCTACTTTCCGTTTAACCGACAATGATCAGACCGGGCGCCCTCCTAACGAGAACTTCATTAAATTTTACCCATTAGCATATCTCGTTTTGAATTTACCACATTAATAAGGGCAACATGGCACATATTTCTACATCACTACATTTTTGCATCCAGCGTGGGACAAATTTGGATGCTACCACGTCTTCAGGAATAGCTTGTACAACTTTAATATTTTCACCATCCACCTGCTTGAGCTCAGTACTACCTTCGTTCTCTTATTGTTTATTTGCGTATTACAGGTGTGGCATAGCACTTGTTCAATTTCATGAAGCACACGACGGAATTCCAGTTCGCTTCCGTAATTACTAATTAATTTAATCAGCGAATTTTATCATGCTGAAATCCTTTAAATACTGACGTGCATTATTGATTTTCGTTTTCAACATTTTCTTTCTTTTTCTTCGTTTCCTTAATACACTTCCTGACATACAAAAGTGAAGATGCCAGGCGGGGAGAAGGGAAAGAAATGAAACTTTACAGGTTGAGAGGGTATTTGATGTTACTGCAGTGATAACAAGTTCGAGTAAAACTTACAAAGAACTTGGCAGTATGAGCTCACTTATCAGTATGACACAGAACACCCCCTCCCTCCTCCACCCCCCCCCCCCCTCACCCCCCCGCCACCCCCATCCCACCCCGCGTCTAGCATGGACGCTTGCACCGATTATAGTGGGAAGGGCATTAAAATCCGTAATACCTCTACTGTGAGGCAAGTGGACCCACAGCTGATGTAACTGGTCCTTGATATCCTTAGTACTAGCGCTGGGACAGAGTTGACATCCGAGATGGTCTCACACATGTTCCATCGATCTGCGGATCGTCCAGACCTTGGGAGTATCTCAACATCACATCGACATTTCATACTGACACGTGCCATGCGTGGAAGAACGTTGTCCAGTTGAAAACTGGCAACACAAACAGAATGTCCGTAACACACCGTTCAGCCGTCAATGTTCCGTTAGTCTTTATCAGTCGTGCCCTACAGTTACTCCCTTTGCCGCTCCACAAAATAACACCAATGCGTCTCTCCAAAACATTGCATGCCACCGCGATGCTCTCCAACGATGGATGGTTATCTAGGGTGGTGCAGAACTGCGATTCGTCGCTGATCTCAGTGCTGTGCTATTTATCAGCAGTGTATGGTTCCCGGTCAAGGCACACTCCAGACGCAGCCATTTGTCTTGAGGTATTAACGGCAGGCTATGAAGGGGACATAATTTCCTATCCGGTTGTTGCTAGTCTTCGACCAGTCGAGTGGGGTGACATAAAATGTTGCAGCGAGTCCGTTACTGGTGCTTTTTTTCCACCAACCTTTACTTTTGGGCCATTGCGAATCAGTTCACGTTGACCCAGCGCCCAACTAATCAACCAACGTATCATCTGACTAATTAATGCAGTAATCAGTAACAGAGGGAATAATCATTACAACCACGAACAAGCACTCCAAATATTCCAGTCTTAATTGGACTGAGTGCTTATGAGTAACATTCATGTCAACTCACTTTCCGGAAATCTAGGAATATGGAATCCGCCTGTTGCCCAAGCGGCTACGAGATGACTTAGACTAAATTTCTAGGAGGTGGTGTGATGAATGGCAGCTAGCTCTGGATGTAGAAAAATGTGAGTTAGTGCGGATGAGTAACAAAAACAAACCCATAATGTTCAGATAAAGCATTAGTAGAGTCCTGCTTGACAAGTCACGTCGTTCAAAAGTCTGGATGTAACGTTGCAATGGCTCTGAGCACTATGGGACTTAACACCTGAGGTCATCAGTGCCCTAGACGTAGAACTACTTATACCTAACGAACCGAAGGGCATCACGCGCATCCATGCCCGAGGCAAGATTCGAACCGGCGATCGTTGCAGCAGCGCGGTTCCAGACTGAAGCGCCTAGAACCGCTCGGCCACAACGACCGGCTGTAACGTTGCAAAGCAATATTAAGTCGAACGACATGTGAATACTGTGGCAGCGAAGGTGTAGGGTGAGCTTCGAATATCTGGGAGAATGTTAGGAAATTGTGGTTCATCTATAAAGGAGGCCACGTATAGGATGCTAGTGCGACCTATTCTGAAGTACTTCTCGAGTGCTTGGGATCCGCACCAGATCGGGTGAAAAGAAGTGATAGAGGTAATTCAGAGGTGGGCTGCTAGGATTGTTACCGGCAAGTTCGAAGAACACTCAAGAATTACGGAGATATCTCGGGAATTTGAATGGTAATCCCTGGTGGGAAGGCGACGTTCTTTTCGAAAAGCACTGTTGAGAAAATTTAGAGAACCGGCATTTGAAGCAGACTGCGGAACAACTCTTCCGCCGCCAACAAACATTTCGCCTAAGGATGACAAATATAAGATACGATAAATCAGGGCTCATACGGAGGCATACAGATAGTCGTTTTCCCCTTTCTCTATTTGCGGGTTGAACAGGGAAGGGAATAACTAATACTTGTACAGGGTACCCTCCGCCACGCACCGTGCGTTTGTTTGCAGAGTATGTATGTAGATGAAGACTCTTGGTTCGTAGGGTATCACGCGCTCTGATTTGTGTTCGGAACCTTTCACGTCTCAAGAACATTTATTGTATTAGGATTTAGAACATCCTCAAAAACTCTATACAAACTGACGATAGGGATACTGGTAGTTTTGTGGGTCCGTTCTTTTACGCTTATTATTTACAGGAGTCATCTGCGTTTCTATTCCAGTCGCTTCAGACTTTTCAGTCATGAATCAGGATAATTATATCATTGCTGCCGGTTTAGGGAATCGCCTTCCTTAATTTTATAAATTTCGTGTCTATTACTTTACCTCCCATTTAAATAGTTTCTACCAGAAAAGCCACCCATCATAACACGGCACCTTTCTTCTCTTCATAGCTCCGACAGTTTCACGCACCTCATCTGTTATTACTCCTGAATAATAAGTGATATTGTATACACCAGCCTGCTTCCCTCGACTGAATTGAGGTAGACGCTTTCAACAGCAACAAATTATAACGATGGAAACCTTCCGTTGGTACTTAGTGTCGTAACTGTTCACTTGCAAACACTGTGCCGAGATAATAGTAAACAATAGCGGTGGAAGTGACGACCAAGCGGGAGTACACGCTAACCTTGTAATGAGCTTTGCACGAGAAGCTCGGTAATGAGAAAAGTTCGCCGCCGCCTTGTCCACGGGGGAACAAATTGCGACCGTCAACGCATTAGGGTTAAGCACCGTTTAACACGGGACAGCGGCCAGTGCCTGAAAATTCCACACACTCAGGGTCAGTCACTTCATAAGCAACTGCTCGTATGATGAAAAAAGGAATTTCCGAGACAGCTGAGGGACAAGTAGGTCGCTAGTTGCAGAGCGAATCTGCTAAATTGACACTTGCGGGACGGTGCTTGGTTAACGCCACATGTTGGAAGAACGACCGACCGCTTTGAATAGCAACAAAGCATACAATTGAGACGCCAGTCAATGTATTATATGAAGGTCAGTCAGAAACATTTCGTTACTATCTTCCAAAAATAATGTGATTTACTTTTTTGGTTCTTTGTGGGTACATGGCTGCAGTCCTGATGCACATTGGAATCATGACGCCCCAGTGCCGTAGCACTCACGCTATAGTGGCCAAAAAGAAATGGCGCAGAAGAATGGGAAAGCGGAGTCACATGCGGTACTGGAAGGGGAATAACGAGACTCCAACCAACGCCAATTTGGCGAAGGTATACGGCAACAATGTACGATCGCATGAATCAGAGACTGGTTTGTGTGGACGGTTCTAATGTGTTCAGATAAGTCTGACTGGTGGAAAACGAAGTGGAAGTGCATGTCTCTCTTTGAATAATCGAAGATTTCGAAGGAAGTGAAGACCATGGTACTCGAAAAGCAATGATGGCGTTTCTGTAAGCTGAAAACATCCTCTGTAGGAACCAACACTGGTTGCGAAATAAACGAGCTTGTGAAACTCAGCAAGCTCTGTTCGCCCACGAGACTAAGAAATCAGTGGATACAGGAGAACAGATAGATACCGTGTTATTTGGCTTCAGAAAGGCATTCAGCACAGTTCCGCACTGCCGCCTAAGGAACCAAATAGGAGCCTACGAAATATCGGACCACCTCTGTTACTGAATGGAAACAGCACACAGCATGTGATATTGAACGGAGAGAAGTCTTCAGACATGAAAGGGTAACTTCGGACGTACCACAGGGGAGTGTTACAGTACTGCTACTTTTCACAATATATATAAATGACACAAAAGATAACTCCGAAGTTCCATGGTGCTTTTCGCGGTTGTTGCTGTTGTATACAAGAGAAGTCGCGACGGTGGAAAACTGTAGCGAAATGCAGGAAGAGCTGCAGATTATCGGCAGTTGGTGCTGGGAGTGGCAATTGACCCACAACATAAACAAACGTCACATATTGAAAATACATAAAAGACCCTTCATTAAACAATTACAAAATTGCAGAACAATCACTGGAGGCAATTACTTCCATAAAATACGACGAGTACGCGTACAGCGCGATTTGAAATTTAACGACCACATCAAATTTATCGCAGGTTAGGTAGATGACAGGCTGAGATCCAGTGGCAAAATAATCAGGAAACGAAGTTCCTCAACAAAGGAACTAGCTTAAAGAAACACTCGTTCGGCCAGTACCCGAATACTGGTCGTCAGTCTGGGGTCCACACGAGATAGGACTGACAGAGGAAATAGAGACGCCTTTCGTTACATATTCATTTAGTTTAGCACGAAAGCGCCATATAGATGATCAACCAACTCCAACTGCAGACACTACAAGAGAGGCGTTCTGCATCAAGGTGTGGTTTATAGTTAAAGTTTCGAGAGCATACGTTCATAGAAGACGCAAAAAAATATATTGATTCCGCCTACGTAAGTCTCGCGAAGGGATTATGAACATAAAATCAGAGACTTTCCAGCCCACTCGGAGGCTTACTGGCAATCGGTCTTGCTGCGAACTGTTGCGACGGAACAGGGAAAGGGGAGGGGGGGGGGGGCGTGACAGTGGTACAGCAAGTACTCTCTGTCACACATCGCCAGATGGTATATGAAGTAACAGCAGTCAAGGTGATAATGGACAAAGCGAAAATCAGTCATGCTTCAGTTTCCAAGATTCACACGTTATTTCGATTACGACAAAGGGTTCCGCCTCATATATTCTGCAAATGCTGACACCCGCTCAAAAAGCCCGACGAACCGTGATAGCACGGTAATGTTGCAGCTGTACCAGGCCATCCCGATGAATTCTCTAGTCGATTTAGTGCGGATGTAATTGTGCTATCCCCGAGACAAAGAAGGAAATCGTCACCGCCAAAAAACGCGAAAATCCAATTATCGTCATCTCGCAAGGCGACGCTGACTGTTTCTTGGGATTGCCGTTTCAAAACACCACGAGAGCTACGGTTGTAGTCTGTACATCACTAAATGAGTATTCGATATCCACTGAGTATTTCTCTCGTTATGAAAATCACCCCACTCAGATTAGAATTTATGGAAATGATGCAAGCGCAAGGAAACGGAAGAAAGTGTGTCCCTGACATATGAACCGTTGCTCTGGGTTTTGTACGCGATACGCTCTAAGACGAGAAAACGACGCGCGACGAAGGAATTACCCGAATGGGGCGGAAATCAGCCGATGTGGTGTAAATGTAAGGACAAACAAATGATAACAATTTCAGAAAAAAAGTATGAGTTAATCAAGAAAAAGACCTTCACAAGTTGAGCAAGTCAATAACGCGTTACTCCACCTCTGTCCGACATGCAAGCAATTTTTCTGTTTGACATTTATTGACAGGGTGATTGGATGTCCTCCTGAGGGATGTCGTGTCAAATTATGTCCAATGGGCGCGTTAGATAATGAAAATCCCCAGCTGGCTGGGAGGCCCTGCTCATAATGCTTGAACGTTTCCAGTTGGGGAAAGATCAGACGGCCTTGCTAGTCAAGGTAGGGTATAGCAAACAAGAAGAGAAACGGCAGGAATTCTCGCTGCGTGCGGGTGGACATTATCTTGCTGAAATGCAAGCCCAGGATGGCTTGCAATTAAGAGCAATAAAGCGGAACGTAGACTTTTGTCGACGTACCACTGTGCCGTAACGGTGCTGCTGATGGCAACCAATGGATTCCTGCTTTGAGGCCCCCCCTCCCCCCAAACTATCAATCCTAGCTGTCCGGCCGTAAGGCGGGCGACAGTCAAGCTGATATTCCACTGCTGTCGGGGACGTCTCCAGATACTGGCCTGGAGTCTCATTGAGAGAAGTAGAATTTTCTTCAGTGGTAAGTCCCGCTTCGAACTGAGCCCCGATGACCAGCGAAGACCTGGTAGTCAAAAATTTTAATTGCACCTCTGGCACTTGAAGACTGTGGTACCATGCTGTGTAGTGAAGACGCAGAGAAGAGAATGCTCGAAGTGCATAGGTCGGCAGGCGACAGTCCAATGAGTCGACTGCCGCTCCGGATTAAAGGCATGCGCTCGCCCGGAATTCACGACAAATATGCGTTTCCGCGCGGAGGTCTCCTTACTTTGCGCGATGGCGACGTTTGCTTTTAGTTAGCTCTAAGGCAAACTACTTCTGTAACTTCGGTCTGTCTTATTTTCTGTCACAGTTGTTTTCGTGCTTTTTGGATATCTGTGGCCTGCCTGTACATGCTGACATAATAATGACTGGATAGTATCGTAGAACTTAACTTCTTTAGTTCCTGGTTCCCACGCTAGACCTGCCACTTACGACTTATCCGCGTTGCCCAGACAATAATTGCTTTTGTGTTTCTTAAGCGTATCTATATTAAACAACTGCGTCTTTGATAGTAAAATAAACAAAAAGTTTGTCTGATACAATTGATGATAAAGACAGACTGATTTTCAGCCTCTGACGATGTCTCCAGTGTTAGTCACAGAAACATGCGTTAGACCACGACCTGATGCCCTTCCCACGCCCGGGTTTCCGGGTTCGACTACCGGCGGGGTCAGGGATTTTCTCTGCCTCGTGATGGCTGGCTGTAGTGTGTTGTCCTTAGGTTAGTTAGGTTTAAGTAGTTCTAAGTTCTAGGGGACTGAAGACCATAGATGTTAAGTCCCATAGTCCTCAGAGCCATTTGAACCATTTTGAACCTGATGCCCTTAATGTAGATATTAGGAAAGACGGACACCGCTGTCCACCAACATTGAAAGCGGGTTGCAACACACGTCAACTGACATGAAATATAATACATGTTTTAATATGCCGATGACTAGGATTTCAACGCAAGCGCGTAAAGAGGGTAGGAGCAGCGTCGTCTACACACTGAGTATAAGGAAAGAATACGCAGTGATTTTCTCGTTAAGAAACCTCATTTGAATGTTGTTTGTTTGTGAGATGCCCTATTATGCCCCATCTAGCAAGGAAAAACATCTACCGGCAGTTCTCGGAGACAGACACTGGCCGGAACGTGGTCAGTCGATAGCAGGTTTATAATTCCTCGATACTGCTGTGCATATGAAAGTGATGAGTTCGGGAGGGACCTGTTCTACGCCATGAAGGCTCTCAGGCCACCCAGCCACTATCGCCCGAGAGGGGCGACTTCGTGTACGTTCGGCCGTACAGGATCTTGTGGGCACGTCTCGAATATATAATCAGAAAATGGCCTTATTTGTCGGGAGACAGCCACACGCACGATGCGACGGTGTCTTAAGTACCACTGATTATGAGGAAGGCGGGACTATTGCCTCGCCAGCAAAGACAGGCGCGCCGTTACTGGTGTGCCGAACGACAACAATGGACTCATAATCGGCACCACGTCTTCACTTTAGGTGAATCCCCACTTTGCACACAGCGCAAAAATGGACAATGTTGTATCCGACGCCTCGAAGGAGAGCGAATATTGCCGGATGGCTTTCGCCTTCATAATACCGTTGCATCGAGTGATGGTAGGGATTGTAACTGGCTGCACAACACGATCACCTCTGGTTTTTGTAGCTAGCAGTAACATTTCTGACGTGTTGAGACCTGCGGCTGTGCGCTACGTGTGAGATAGCCGTGACGTTACCTTTCGAAAGGTAACACAAGATCCCATCTTAACTCGTGGTCAACTCACCTACCTCGACGGAGGGCATGTTCAGCTGTTGCTCTGCCAAACACTTATTATGGCTCTGAGCACTATGGGACTTAACATCTGAGGTCATCAGTCCCCTAGAATTAGAACTACTTAAACCTAACTAACCTAAGGACATCACGCACATCCATGCTGGAGGCAGGATTCGAACCTGGGACCGTAGCGGAAGCGCCTAGAACCGCTCGGCCACATCAGCCGGCGAATGACGCGCCTGTATCTCTGCATCTAGCTCAGTTCGACTCCATGTACAGACTAGTTAGAGCCATTGTTTCGTTGTAGCTCCTTCTAAGAAATTTCGTAACGTGATTACTCCCTCTGTGTACCAGTCTAGCTATGGTCCATGGAAGACTGCACTGTGTGATGGTCATTTAAAAAGTAATCCACAATGCTCACCCGTGACCGTTTCGTGTTATGATCAAGTTGAAATTCACGTCAATTGTGAGCGAGACTTTCGACGAGTCGATCGTATTTGTGTTTCTTGGTTCACGTGGCTGTGTCATGAGTAATTCAGTTTCAAAGTGGAAGCTGAAACCCTCTCAGGACGCAGTGACCACCGTTCCTACACCATAAACGAATCCCAGCGTTGAAAGACCCCAACGGAAATTTCCAAGGCTTTGACAGAAGTGTGTGGGAATAGTGTAGTGGATCGTAGCAGATTTCCGTAAAGGTCGAATAAGAACCTAGGACAAACCAAGAAGTGCAAGGCCGTCAACTGCACCAGACTACATCTTTTGAGAGGGGACTGACGAAAAGTATGTAATTGTGTATGGGCCATAATGTCTGTCGCTTACCGAGCCAGATGGCGCAGTGGTTAGCACATTCGGGAGGACGACGATTCAATCCCGCGTCCTGTCATCCTGATTTAGGTTTTCCGTGATTTCCCTAAATCGCTCCAAGCAAATGCCGGGATGGTTCCTTTGAAAGGGCACGGCCGACTTCCTTCCCCATCCTTCCATAATCCGATGAGACCAATGACCTCTCTGTTTGGACTCCTCCCCCAAAACAGCCCAACCAAGAGAAACATGATGTTAACACATGTGAAATTCGTTGAATGGTTGGACTAAGGCTAGCTTGTAATGTATGTCACTTCACTTTATAGAAACGTAGCTGAAAGGTTAAAGGTGAGAAAAATTTCTGCCAGATGGGTTCGTCATGACCTGAATGAAGAGCAGAAAGCAGGTCGCAAAAGAATCGCAGAAGAATTTCTTTAACGTTATAGAACAAACGCACAGTTTCTGAGAAGAATTTTTGCACTTTATGAAACCTGGATACAAGATTTTGAGCCATAACTGATGTCTCAGAAATCAAAATGAAAAAGTTCCGCCTCTCCTTGTGTGAAAAAATTCCGCCGCCAGCAGTCAAAGTTGAAACTGATGATAATCTTTGCTTATGACGTGAATGAAGTCATAACTACAAACAGAATGCCCCAGGGGACGTTTGTAATAGGAACGTACTACGAGCTGTTTCTGTAAAATGTTTTGCTCCCGAAAATTCGTCGAAGAAGTCCTGACATGGTTTCAGTTGGTGTCTTCATTTTGTAGGATAATGCAAGACCGAATTTTGCGCTATCAGAGAGAAAATGCTTGACAAATATCGATGGGAAACACTTCCCCATGCACCATCCAGTCGTGATATAAGCACACCAGACGTTTATTTCCTTCCGAACTGAATGAACAACTCGGTGGCATACGTTCTGATACAGCTGACGTAGCTTCCATTGAGGTGACGTGAGTAATCCAACACCGCAACAATAAAAGTCCCCTTTTCGAAATACAGAAATTGCCAAACAGTTGGTAAGACTTCATAAGCAAGAATGGACATTATACTGAAGGTATATAAAGGTATTTTCTAAAATAAATCATTTTCTTCCGTCTTATCTTACAGTTCACATAACTTTTTAAACGACCATATTATAAACATTTTAGTTGTTTGTTTTTAATGTTGATCACAAGATAACTATTATTGAAATGAATTACGTCTAAGGAAAATAAATCGAAAGTTGCAACCACTACTTCGCTGTTTACTATTCGTCGCTATATGTCTAAAATGATGTAGTCTCACTTAAATAAACGAGGGCGTCCGGAATGTTAGACTCTCTGCCTACCAGCAGCACCTTCGCTTCGCAAAGATATGCCACATCAAACAGAATTGGGGCGTAAAATACCGGTTGGCGGGCTTGAGAGTTGGCTACGGCTCCCCTGGACGCCGTCGCGCACAGATTGGGAGCGGAAGGCGGGGGAGAGGGGAGGATGGCAGCTCGCTATACAAGTGCAGTGACTGCCACCGACAAGTCACTCTGAGTAACGTCTGGTGCCCAGCTGCAGTCTCCACATTCCCTTCTATAAAACTTCATTGTACTACTGCACATACACTTGTTATTGCTTCAACGATACAGAGAAATTCCGCACTATGTCTACATTATACATTATTATACATATAGACAGGTGTGTGTGCGTGTGTGTGTGTGTATGTGTGTGTGTATGTTCCACTTCTCCTCCTAAACCACTGGATTGGTTTCAGAAATTTGGTACATGTACTAGTTATTGTCCGTGAAGAAATATTGTTGTGATAAGAACCACCTAGCTCCCATATGGGTGATGATGGGGATGAGGTTATTTCGTTGCCCCTGACAGCTAGGCTTCCCTGTACGATAGGCAAGTCGTGGAGGTAGTATCAGAATGCATTCCAAGAGCTATACATTCAGATGGGTACAGCTAACCAGAAAACGTGGTGCGGGGGAGGCGGTAGCAAGGTAGAGGAAGGAGGATGATACGAATACTGAGGAGTTGTTATTATTTGTTATTCATTTGTCATGATCATCAGCAGATAGATAACTGTGAAGAAGCCTGCCTGTGCGCCCTGCATTTCGACTGTGCTTGCAGTAACTGTGCTGAGCTTAGAGATTAACATTTCCTGTATAATTCTAGGGTCGTTAAGAGTCTATGCTGTCATAAATATCGAGCAGCGTGAAAATAAAATTACAGTGGGTAGTAGAGATGAAATATATTCACAAATATGAGTGAATATATTAAATATATGAGAAATATACGTGAACTGTTCGCATTCAGACAAAGCTGTGGATAAAAAACTCCTCCTAAGCCCATGGATCGATTTCGACCAAACTTCATACAGATAGTATGTACTACATGGAAAGAAATACTCTGAGGGTAGTAATCAGCAACCTCCAATTACGTGGGGGGTTGTTACTTGGGAGTAATGGGTAGGAAAAGGGAAGAGATGTGCTGAGAGCGGATGGAGGAGGATGAGGACAGAGAGATGGGGAGAAGGAAACGGAGTGAAACAGAGGAGAGGAGACGGATAGAGGGAGAGGAAAGGAAGAGATGGGTAGAGAGAGAACAGAGAAGGAGATGGAAATATAGAGGACGGGGAAGGAGATGGAAAGAGAGATGTGAAGACGGAGATTGACTAATAGAAATAAAATAAATGCATACACTGCGAGTGCCAGGTATTCAGCTAGAACATTATGTTTGTTTCAGTGGAAATTTGAGTATGCCGGCCGGAGTGGCCGAGCGGTTCTAGGCGCTACAGTCTGGTACCGCGCGACCGCTACGGTCGCAGGTTCGAATCCTGCCTCGGGGATGGATGTGTGTGATGTCCTTAGGTTAGTTAGGTTTAAGCAGTTCTAAGTTCTAGGGGACTGATGACCTCAGAAGTTAAGTCCCATAGCGCTCAGAGCCATTTGAACCATTTTGAAATTTGAGTATGATACATGTGCGTCACTTTTTCCCAATTGCCATCAAACTGTATTTTTAATTTTTTAATTTTTTGCGCAGAAATTATCGGTGGAAATGGCCAGGAGCCTGCTAGAGGCGGTGCACTGGTCTGAGAACAGTGCGCACATATCAGTCCAACGATCGGATTTCGGAATATTTCAGAAAGTGGTTGGACCGCCGCAGGGCTTTTAATAATTTACCTTGGAGTAGAGAAAAGTATCACCTTCTCGCGTGGCGCAACGTGCAGCTCTCTAGGTTACGAGTAAGAAGGGTGAGCCAGACCGGGACTGAATCCATGCGGCAGATTAACGAGCATGGCCACGCAATGGTCAACCTGAGTGTGGTTTTAAGTGGTTCTCAAAGCTCGTTTAGGGAAATTCTGGGCTGGCATCCGATTTCCACTTCATAAAATACGATATACGAACAGTTAAAATACGATAACACACACAGGAGGAGGGAGGGGGGGGGGGGAGGGATTTGTCTGATGACGTGACTGAAGAAGACGTTAGCTGGCTGCTGTGGCCGAGCGGTTCTAGGCTCTTCAGTCCGGAACTGCGCTGTTGCTACGATCGCAGGTTCGAATCCTACCTCGGGCATGGAAGTGTGTGATGTCCTTAGGTTAGTTAGGTTTAAGTCTAGGGGACTGATGACCTCAGATGTTAAGATCCATAGTGCTTAGAGCCATTTTCTTAAAGAAGACATTAGAGTCAATATGGAAGACATAGGGTTCCACTATTACTGTCAGAATTTAAAAAGGAGTCCGGAAGGCTTACCATCAAATAAAGCAGAAGGGATAGATAGCAGTATGTAACACTTCCTAAATTAATTAGGAGAAGTGGCAACTAAACGACTATTCACGTTGGTGCGCAAATGTATGAGACCGGCGACGTACCATCAGACTTTCGGAAATGTATCACCCGCACAGTTCCAACGATAGCAAGGGCCGATAAATGCGAGAAGGATCGCACAGTCAGCTTAACACTAATGCATCTAAACTGCAGACAAGAGTGGAAGAGAAAATTGAGTGTCCGTTAGATGTCAATCGTTTTGGCTACAAGAAGGCTAAAGGCAACAGGGAGCGGCTCTGACGTTATGTTTGATAATGGAAGTAAGACTGGAGGAAAATCAAGACTTGCACATCATATCCATCGTTGTAGAAAAAGCGTTCCAGAATGTAAAATGCGACAGGACTTTCGAAATGCTTTGACGAATAGGAATAAGCTATTGGGAAAGATGGGTAAATATACAGCACTAGCTGCACCCAACCACGCTTTCCTATAGTTCAGCTGGTTAAACGGAAAAGGAACAAAAGAGAAAGGATCTCCTAATCACCTCCCTCCCCTCTCTCTGTTCAACTCCTCCTCTCCCTTTCTCTGCATCTCCTCCTGGTCCCTCTGTCGATCTTCCCCTTTTCACTCTCCATGTCATTTCCTACTCACCCCTCAGTCAATCTCCTCTTCCCCTCCTCTCTGATCTTCAGCCTAGTTTATTGTTGTTGCAAATTCAGATTCTGTAGTCTATATGTTTAATAGAGAATAGTTTAAAATTAAAGTAAATTGGTAGAGACGTTTTCGATCTTTTTCTACAGATTTTTGCACGTTAGTCTAATAAACGTTTGGATGAATACAGGATATGTAACAACGTTTCAACTTTATATGTTTCATATATATTTATACATTAAAATACATAGCCTAATGTCCGTCTGATTGTTCTTAAGAGTATCGTGTAAAATTTTAAGTAGGCCTAAGTATGTCAGAAATGTTTCGAGACTTTTGGTAAAAATGATTTCCCTTTGTTGTTGCCGTTGTTGTCGTCGTTGTGGTAGTCTTCACTCCAAAGACTGTTTGAAGCAGCTCTCCAGGCTACTCTATTCTGTGCAAGCTTCTTCATCTCCCAGTACTTACTGCAGCCTACATTCTTCTGAATCTGCTTGCTGTATTCATCTCTCGGTCTCCCTCTACGATTTTTACCCTCACATCTCCCTCCCGTACTAAACTGGTGATCCCTTGATGTCTCAGACTGTGTCCTAACAACCCATCCCTGCTTCTAGTCAAGCTGTGCCAAAAATTCCTCTTCTCCCCAATTCTACTCAGTACCTCCTCATTAGTTACGTGATCGACCCATCTAATCTTCAGCATTCTTGTGTAGCACCACATTTAGAAAGCTTCTATTCTCTTCTTGTGTAAATTTTTTATCGTCCATGTTTCACTTCCATACATGGCTACACATCACAAAAACACTTTCATAGAAAAGTTTCTGACACTTAAATTTGTACTCGATGTTAACAAATTTCTCTTCACCAGAAACACATTCTTCGCCATCGCCAGTCTAGATTTTATATCCTCTCTACTTCGAAACCTTGACGAAGGGTATACCTCCCCTCGCGTTCTCATACAGTCCAACATCGGCCACTGTCACACCCAAATGCCCCACAACTCTGGAAGTTACACGATTCGACCAGCTGGCCAAATGGTAACCCACAATGAGCCCCCTTTTAAACCCTGTTAAGTGCTGATAATGCTGCCTCACACACGTAGGTGACATCTCCGCATCCTTCACAGTAGTCACCTAAAACCTGACGCTATTCGCGTCCTTTATATACCTAACACTTCTAGTAAAAGCACTAAATGCAAACGATAGTAGTGTACTCTGTTGGCCGCAGTACCTGTCACAGAGAAATGCAGCTCTGTCCGTATGAAGTTACAATAAAATTCGATCACGTCCTCTGGCTGCTGCACTTTTAGTGTCAAAAGCTCGTGGTCTCGCGGTTCCGTTCTCGCTTCCTGGGCACTGGGGTCCCAAGTTCGATTCCCGGCAGGGTCAGAGATTTTCACCTGCCTCGAGATGACTGGGTGTTGTTGTGTCGTGTTCATCATCATCATTCATCCCCATTACGGTCGGAGGAAGGCATTGGCAAACCACCTCCGCTAAGAGCTTACCTAGTACGGCGGTGCGGGTCTCCCGTATCGTCCCCTACGCTCTGTCGAGGCGTATGGGACCTCTTCATCATCATCATCAGAGTATACAAAATAAAGTTGAAACTAGATCGTGCTACAGCCTATGAACTCTAGGTATCCGCCGGCCTTTGTGGGCGAGCGGTTCTAGGTGGTTCAGTCAGGAACCGCGCGACTGCTACGGTTGCAGGTTCTAATCCTGTCTCGGGCATGGATGTGTGTGATGTCCTTAGGTTAGTTCGGTTTAAGTAGTTCTAAGTTATAGGGGACTGATGACCTCAGATGTTGTCCTATAGTGCTCAGAGCCATACAATCAGTATCAATTTATTTGCCTAATACTGCGTACGCCTCTCAGGGTCAGCAAGGACGGCACTGGTCACTGCAGTGGCCACTCAACTTCCGACAGGACCGAGCAACAGTGAAGCAGAAGGAGGAGGTTAGTGTTTGATGTACCGTCGACAACGAAGTCATTAGAGACGGAGCACAAGCTCGGATTATGGAAGGCTGGAGAAGGAAATCGGCCGTGCCCTTCCAAAGGAACCATCCTGGCATTTGGCTTAAGCGCTATCGAGAAATCACGGAAAACCTAAATCAGGTGGCCGGACGCGGGTTTGAACCGTCGTCCTTCCAAATGCGTGTCCAGAGTGCTAACTACTGTGGTACCTCGCTCGACAGCAAAACAGGAGCCGACGTTCTTGGAGAGATGCAACACAATATGATAATCACCTTCTACCGAATTTAATGCTTAATCTGCTTAAAGACAATGCATTTTTACAGGTATGTAGAACATAAAGGAATCGGCATATTATTAAAGTAATAACGGATAACACAGCGTCTGTACTTTTGTTACTTCGTTTAGGCGCTGGAATACAGGTAATTTCTCCCAGAGAACTTACGTGCAGTTAATGCAGCTGTTTCCTAAATGTGAATACATTAACTTCAAACGGTATTTCATGCGGTAAGTTGGTATCTTGGTAAGTTTTGCAGAGATAGACAATCTTGACAGCAAAACAGTCTTTATTATTTTAGAGTTTGCCAGTCACGCGTTTCACCTTGACCTACAAAAAAAAAAAATGGCACGACCCAGATTTAGTAAAACTTTGGTGTATCAAGGAAAAATATAAAAACAGACATAGTGGCACAACAGGTGTTAAACACATAGCCTCCCGTCCTAGCAAATATCTTAATAGACAAACACTATTGTCAATGTCTTATGAACGTTGTGTGGTGTCCTGTAAAATAAAAATAAATGATATATAAAAGCCGAAAGTATTCAGAAGCCAGTAACTGATCTTGTCCAATAGACACAACAGATAATGTCTTTGAAAACAGCTTACTGATATAAAATAGTGTACAGTACACAAATCTCCATAATCCCTTGTTGAGTTTGAAGGGACTTCGCGAAGAGCCCTATTAAAATAAAATGAACCAAAAGGTAACCAAAACGGCATCCAAGGCCAGTGATCTGCTTATGCCTCTAAGCTGCATACTGCAAAATAAAGAAGCAGTCCAGTACATAGCACAGTCCAAAAGACACCAGAAAAGGGATCTGGCATACAGAAGAGCATCACAAAATGGATACCATTTTGGATCTCTTTCGGTTTATCTTTAAAATTCGACAAGGACAACTACCTATTGAGGTCTTTTCTCCGTTTTAGACTTGACTTCACGTATGCTCAACACTATATTCAGTTGTTTAAAAAAATTTACTGTATTGTATATTCGTGTCCTTCATGGAAAATATCAGTTACTGAATAATTATATCCCATTTGTTTTTATTTCAAAGGGGCGCAACGCAATGTTCTTAAAATATTGACGTTGGTGCTTGCCTGTAAGTTGGTTTTGGTACTTTCCTTGGTAGTCCAAAGTCCTACTAAATCCGGGACATGCCATATTTAAGAAAAGTCAAAGGTCGCCTTATCATGCCTCCATGAATTGGAAAAAGTTCTAATTTGACAAGGCAGGACAGCAACTTTGTCTCAGTGTGCGAGGTGTCAGCGTTCCTATACTGAGGTAGCACGACGTACAGTTAGAGGGTGTGAGTGAAGTGTGCTCGATATCAAAGGGGGCTCTTCGTTTAACGGGTCACGCATTGTTCTGACTAATGACCTATTCAGCCTGGCCCAGAATAGGCGAACAACAGCCAGGCTTTAAATTTTCTCTCTCACATGCATTCAAAAACACGTAAAAATGCTCACGAACATAACTCCGCATTAACAAGCGGCGGCCACGATGGCCAATGTGGGCCATACATTTATTTTATTTTTTAATTTCGCTAAATTACCGCTGCGATAAATATAAGAGGCTGTCCCTAGCCGCAATGTTGCGGGAGGGCGCAGCATGCAGGCAGCGTACGATTGGTGCATTTCCGTGCGTAAGCGTTTATCGTGGGTAATTAGGCACGTGGGGCTCTATCGACTGAGCCCTAAAAGCCCACGAGAAGCAGTAGTTCTTCACAGAGACTCCGTTCAGAACAGAGAAGCTGACCGAAGAATGGTTTCCGTCGGGATTTTGTGTTTCTGCGACATAAACTGAGTGCTTATTGTATCTTGAGTTTTCGGCAGCTACCCCGGAACCTCTAGTAGCACCTCAAACCGTTTGAATCCCGTTATCACCATCGGATTTACATTGCCGACTGAAAGAATGAAGCACCCAGAAGACATGGTCGTGTGTCAGTGGAACTTCGCACAACTACACAACATCAGCAGGTATGGGGACAGTTATAACTGTCTGGAACAGGTAGCATGGCTACCAGATTGCACTAGTGTGATTTGTGTTTAGTGCTGTTTGTGTTTAGCGTTGTTATCATGCCTGGTAGGGGATATAGGCGGCGTCAACGATGTCAGATCTTGCGTAATCAACCGAAGGACCGGGAGACGCCATATACTACACTACTGGCCATTAAAATTGATACACTACAAAGGTGACGTGCTACAAAATTTAACCGACAGAAGGAAGATGCTGTACTATGCAAATGATTAGCTTTTCAGAGCATTCACACGAGATTGGCCTATCGCGATTGCGGTTTATCGTATCGCGACATTGCTGCCCGCGTTGGTCGAGATCCAACGACTGTTAGCATAATAAGGAATCGGTGGGTTCAGGAGGGTAATACGGAACGCCGTGCTGGATCCCAACGGCCTCGTATCACTAGCAGTTGAGAAGACAGACATCTTATCCGCATGGCTGTAACGGATCGTACAGCCACGCCTCGATCCCTGAGTCAACAGATGGGAACGTTTGCAAGACAACAACCATCTGCACGAACAGTTCGACGACGTTTGCAGCAGCATGGACTATCAGCTCGGAGGCATTGGCTGTGGTTACCCTTGAAGCTGCATCGCAGACAGTAGCGCCTGTGATGGTGTAATCAACGACGAACCTGGGTGCACGAATGGCAAAACGTCATTTTTTCGGATGAATCCAGGTTCTGTTTACAGCATCATGATGGTCGCATCCGTGTTTGGCGACATCACGGTGAACGCACATTGGGAGCGTGTATTCGTCATCGCCATACTGGCGTATCACACGGCGTGACAGTATGGGGTGCCATTGGTTACACGTCTCGGTCACCTCTTGTTCGCATTGACGACACTTTGAACAGTGGACGTTACACTTCAGATGCGTTACGACTCGTGGCTCTACCGATCATTCGATCCCTACGAAAACCTACATTTTAGCAGAATAATGCACGACCGGATGTTGCACGTCTTGTACGGGCCTTTCCGGATTCAGAAAGCGCTCGACTGCTACCCTGGCCAGCACATTCTCCAGATCTCTCACCAATTGAAAACGTCTGGTCAATGGTGGCCGAGCAACTGGCTCGTCGCAATACGCCAGTCACTACTTTTGATGAATTGTGGTATCGTGTTGTAGCTGCATGGGTAGCTGTACCTGTACACGCCATCCAAGCTCTGTTTGACTCAATGCCCAGGAGTATTAAGGCCGTTATATCGGCCAGAGGTGGTTGTTTTGGGTACTGCTTTCTCAGGATCTATGCTCCCAAATTGCGTGAAAATGTAACCACATGTCAGTTCTAGTATAATATATTTGTCCAATGAATACCCGTTTATCATCTGCATTTCTCCCTGGTGTAGCTATTTTAATGGCCAGTAGTGTAGTTAGAGACAGCGTTGTCAGACCTAACCGAGTTTGAGCTGCGCTTCTCCATTTTGGCCAGCTGGTCGAATCGTGCAATAACCCGATTTTGGGAGCCATATTTGTGGTCCGATGTTAGACTGAATGGAAACGTGAATGTTGTTATACTGGTTGTCAAACTTTCGGTCGTATTCGTCTGACCACCATAAGGGAGAGTGGCTGCGTTGTGCACCAAGCACATCCCGTCCACAGCTGCGCTTGCCATCGAGAACAGCTAACACAGCGACATGCGTAACACAGACGCAACTCCTTGTTTAAGAGTTTCTTCCCAGATGCTAAAAAGTTAGAAGTTAATGGAAGCAAAGAGAGGAGTGGCTAGCTGAATGACAGCACACTTTCCCAATCATTATTATCGATTATTAAGCTGTCTCGATGATACATACGCGTTCTGGATGTAATCAAGACTTTCGGAGACTGTCAGTGCACCACGAAGAAGGAAGGCTGTAAGAAAAGACAGTCGTTCAACATTTCATAAACGCTAAGATCGTTAGGGACGGAATACTCGTTCAACTGTGCATCTCGTGTCTGATTATTTCGATATAAAAATTATTCCATACTCTGATTACATTTTTACGTCGTAGTGCAGTACTATACTTGCATATGTAAATACAAGCAGTTTAAAATCAACATTTCTATGCCTAATTTATCCGTGACTAGACCGCGAAGTGATTATTGTTATAACCGTCTAACATATGAATATAAATGTGCTTAATGTACAATGTACATCGCTTTATTTAGGAACAAACTTGGAATACCCACGTCGTCTATCATGAGAAACATGCAGTTTTTCGTCATTTCTTCTGTTTTCTGTTGTTTATTAGTTACGTAAAAATTCGTGGAGGTACGTTCCGTCTATGCACCTAATTGAAGCAAATTTGTTCATTGCCATACGCCTTTCGCTTCTTTTTCTTGTGAAGCGTTTTCAGTGGCCAGTAATATATGTTTCTTTTCACACATGATAAATGTATTATGTTACTATGTTACATTTTGTCACGTTTTTCACATTACGAACTTGTGCTAAAAAAGCTTCTAACCTAAAAAAAAATCGCATCACGAAATTTGTGAAAAAACGTTGATTCTAACCTAAACACAAAATGTAACAAAGTAACATTTGTAACTAACATATAATACATTTATTATATGTGTAAGAAGAAAAATGTATTACAGGCCATTGAACATGCTTCACAAATAAAAGAAACGAAAGGTGAAAGGTAATAAACAAACTGCCTACAATTATTTGCTTAGACGGAAGATATCTCAAAGAATGTAATTTTTCTGTGAAGAATTTTGTAAACAACACATAATTTGGGAAACGTTAAACTACCTTTGTCGTAATTTGAGATTGCCAATTGTTTCTGAGTAATGTTGGGAGCAGGATGTCAAGACCAGCATTACAGTGCATCCGTGAGAATACAGCGAGCATGGGATCGTTCATGTTTGGAAGTAAGG
The DNA here is from genome assembly GCF_023897955.1 of Schistocerca gregaria. Classification (NCBI taxonomy): domain Eukaryota; kingdom Metazoa; phylum Arthropoda; class Insecta; order Orthoptera; family Acrididae; genus Schistocerca; species Schistocerca gregaria. The sequence goes on along the minus strand of NC_064927.1, from coordinate 356,751,811 downwards.
GCGCAGGCAGCAGCTTAAGTATTGAAACTGTCATCGTAAAATATTGGATTAGGGCCTACAAACTTTGTACCTCGGCGACTATGTAGCCTAAAGCTCTTTTAGTTTCTTAACACGTTTGGTTTTAGTCAAACGTAACGTTGCAATTCAGAGTAAGTTATTATGTCCCTCTCTGCAACCAGCTCCGTGGAGGAATGCATGGCCCCTGTGTTTGAAGTGTTCACCTTTCAGGAGCGCCGGCCGGATTGGCCTGGGGGTTCTAGGCGCTACAGTCTGCAACCGAGCCCCCACAACGGTCGCAGGTTCGAATTCTGCCTCGGGCATGAATATGTGTGATGCCCTTAGGTTAGTTAGGTTTAAGTAGTTCTAAGCTCTAGGGGACTAATGACCTCAGAAGTTAAGTCCCATGGTGCTCAGAGCCTTTGAACCATTCGAACCTTTCAGGAGCAGTTAATCGGCAGTGTGAATTGGGCTACATAATAAATAGAATCAGGCTGTTTACAAACTGGCTACTTACATTTGGTATTAAGAGTTGTGTAGGACCACTAGTGTGTACGTAGGTACAGTAATATTATTGGTTGAGGTTACACTCAACAACCGAGCTAGGTTAATAATTGGCTCCTTTTACCGACCTCCCGACTTAGAAGCATTAGTGGAAGAACAACTGAGAGAAAATTTGGAATACATCTCACATAAATTTTCTCAGCATATTATACTCTTATGTGGAGATTTCAATTTACCAGATATAGACTGGGACACTCAGATGTTTAGGACGGGTGGTAGGGACAGAGCATCGAGTGACATTATACTGAGTTTATCCGAAAATTACCTCGAGCAATTAAACAGAGAACCGACTCATGGAGATAACATCTTGGACCTATTGATAACAGACAGACCCGAACTTTTCGACTCTGTAAGTGCAGAACAGGGAATCAGTGATAATAAGGCCGTTGCAGCATCCCTGAATATGGAAATTAATTTGAATATAAAAAAAGGGAGCAAGGTTTATCTGTTTAGCAAGTGTGATAGAAGGCAGGTTTCAGACTACCTAACAGTTGAAAACGAAAATTTCTGTTCCAGCACTAACAATGTTGAGTATTTATGGAAAAAGTTTAAGGCAATTGTAAAATGCGTTTTAGACAGGTACGCGCCGAGTAAAACCGTGACGAACGGGAAAAATCCACCGTGGCTCAACAACAAAGTTAGGAAACTAGTGCGAAAGCAAAGAGAGCTTCACTCCAAGTTTAAACGCAGCCAAAACCTCTCAGACAAACAGAACCTAAACGATGTCAAAGTTAGCGTAAGGAGGGCTATGCGAGAAGCGTTCAGTGAATTCGAAAGTAAAATTCTATGTACCGACTTGACAGAAAATTCTAGGAAGTCCTGGTCTTACGTTAAATCGGTAAGTGGTTCGAAACAGCATTGAAACAGAGGATGACACGCGTAAAGCTGAAATACTAAACATCTTTTTCAAAAGCTGTTTCACAGAGGAAGACCGCACTGTAGTTCCTTCTCTAAATCCTTGCACAAACGAAAATATGTCTAACATCGAAATAAGTGTCCAAGGAATAGAAAAGCAACTGGAATCACTCAACAGAGGAAAGTCCACTGGACCCGACGGAATAGCAATTCGATTCTACACAGAGTACACGAAAGAACTTGCTCCCCTTCTAACAGCCGTGTACCTCAAATCTCTAGAGGAACGAAAGATTCCAAATGATTGGAAAAGAGCACAGGTAGTCCCAGTCTTCAAGAAGGGTCGTCGAGCAGATGCGCAAAACTATAGACCTATATCTCTGACGTCGATCTGTTGTAGAATTTTAGAACATGTTTTTTGCTCGAGTGTCATGTCGTTTTTGGAAACCCAGAATCTACTCTGTAGGAATCAACATGGATTCCGGAAACAGCGATCGTGTGAGACCCAACTCGCTTTATTTGTTCATGAGACCCAGAAAATATTAGATACAGGCTCCCAGGTAGATTCTATTTTCCTTGACTTCCGGAAGGCGTTCGATACAGTTCCGCACTGTAGCCTGATAAACCAAGTAAGAGCCTACGGAATATCACAGCAGCTGTGTGGCTGGATTGAAGAGTTTTTAGCAAACAGGACACAGCATGTTGTTATCGATGGACAGACGTCTACAGACGTTAAAGTAACCTCTGGCGTGCCACAGGGGAGTGTTATGGAACCATTGCTTTTCACAATATATATATAAATGACCTAGTAGATAGTGTCGGAAGTTCCATGCGGCTTTTCGCGGATGATGCTGTAGTATACAGAGAAGTTGCAGCATTAGAAAATTGTAGCGAAATGCAGGAAGATCTGCAGCGGATAGGCACTTGGTGCAGGGAGTGGCAACTGATCTTTAACATAGACAAATGTAATGTATTGCGAATACATAGAGAGAAGGATGCTTTATTGTATGATTATATGATAGCGGAACAAACACTGGTAGCAGTTACTTCTGTAAAATATCTGGGAGTATGCGTGCGGAACGATTTGAAGTGGAATGATCATATAACATTAATTGCTGGTAAGACGGGTACCAGGTTGACATTCATTGGGAGAGTCCTTAGAAAATGTAGTCCATCAACAAAGGAGGTGGCTTACAAAACACTCGTTCGACCTATACTTGAGTATTGCTCATCAGTGTGGGATCCTTACCAGATCGGGTTGACGGAGGAGATAGAGAAGATCCAAAGAAGAGCGGCGCGTTTCGTCACAGGGTTATTTGGTAACCGTGATAGCGTTACGGGGATGTTTAGCGAACTCAAGTGGCAGACTCTGCAAGAGAGGCGCTCTGCATCGCGGTGTAGTTTGCTCGCCAGGTTTCGAGATGGTGCGTTTCTGGATGGGGTATCGAATATATTGTTTCCCCCTACTTATACCTCCGGAGGAGATCACGAATGTAAAATTAGAGAGATTCGAGCGCCTACGGAGGCTTTCAGACAGCCGTTCTTCCCGCGAACCATACGCGACTGGAACAGAAAAGGGAGGTAAAGTGCCCTCCGCCACACACCGTTGGGTGGCTTGCGGAGTATAAATGTAGATGAAGATGTAGAGCGTCGGTCCACCGAACGACCGCTTAACCGAACTGTGTACTCGCTCTCACCTGTTACTGTCCCACCCTACCGTCCATCATCCCCCTCACTCCCAAACCAAGTTTCCCACAGTAGTCGCCGCACTGGGCCACCGCTGGCGGAAAATTGCTTCTAATGGGAAGCATACCGACAGCTTCTGAGGCGTTCACTTGTTTAGATACTGCCTTGCGATGGTTTGAAGCCCAAGATGAAAGTGAACAGTTTCGGGTTTCTGTAATGACAAAAGTGCGTGCCTTGGTGCTCGTAAGCGTGTAGGCTTGTTTAGACAGACCAAAATAAAGGATTTTTTAAACGTTAATTTTGTGTACTGTGTGTATTGTTCATGCAAAATGTGTATGTAATATGTATATATTTTTGTTTAATTAACTGTGCCATATGCTATATATCCCTACTGAAGTTGCCTTTGTGTGTTACTTTTAATACTAAAAGAGATGCATGTCTTTATGAATACATTTACGCTTCAGTACTTCGTTTCGGCAAATAAACATGTACAGTTAGATTATGCGAACAAACCAGTTTTCCGAACACCCGTGTCCCCCAATTACTTCGGATAATCGACGCTCTACTGTAATTATCTTGTCTTGCACTACGATTTGCGGAATTGAGAAGTGTAACTGAACTTTATTTATGCTGACACGGAGGTGAGTCTTTCGCGGATGTTGATTCCTGCGTTTCGTGTGATGAAATCTTTCTATTATAAGTCGTAGAAAAGCGGAATTGTAACCAAATGGGCTCAGTGACTGATATTTTGTCTTATATTTTGTACAAAATTGCTACAGTGGTTGTCAGCGCATAAATCTCCCGTGTAATGTCATTTATGGCTCCTACAAATGCAACACCAGAAAGGTGTACTTTATCGTGAATATACAGCATAGCAGGAAGAATACACTATTAAATGTGTTTGGTGATTTAGGGCAGGCCCGTTCAGCGATCTGCTCAAGCGAGCTGTCTCGCGCTCCCGAGTCAACACTGAGCAAGTGGCGGGGTCAGGCGACTGGCGGAAGGGGAAGAGGAAGGGGCGAGAGGAGGAACCGGAACGGCAGGAGGAACTGTTTTCAGCGAGTCTGCTCTATGGCTGCTAATAGTTCTAAGGAGATGTATCGCTTGACGATTGTTACTTAATGCCCTTAGTGGAAAATTCATTTCATAAAACTGCTGCGATGAGAGAAATGACATTGAAAAGAAACTTACACTTCTTTTAATCAATGAGGCAAAGATTGTGGGGCACCTCAGTCCGAGAAATGATTTTTTTAAATGATTGATGCAGCCTTGTGATGAATGTCGTTTTCGCACTAAGTTTAAATTGCCATCTACTTGTAATTTGTAACAATTTTAGTAACATGTTAGACATAGAAAGACTACTCCATCTCAATGAATACTACATATTTTGCTTTTCACTAAAGCATCAGTGTCTGGTACTACTATATGAGCAAAGCAATTAAAAGACAAGGTTTTAAACTGAAGCCTATCAGTACGTTTCTATTGGCAGATTGCTACCTCGAAGTTGTGGAAATTTATGTTCAACAAAAATTTTGCGCGAAATATTTGGAAATTTGTGGTGAGGTCTTATGGGACCAAACTGCTGAGGTCATCGGTCCCTGAGGTTACGCACTACTTAATCCAACTTAAACCAACTTACGCTAAGGACGACACACACACCCATGCCCGAGGGAGGACTCGAACCTCCGACGGGAGGAGCCGCACGGACCGTGACAAGATGCCTCAGAGCGCGGGGCAAAATTTTACGCGACCTTCAAGACTTATTTTACAAAGAAACTTATCATTCAGCTACCTGTCGCACCGCGGGCCTATAAGTTTTAAATGTAACTAGGCACCCCGCACAGTTGTGTTATGAAATTGGTGCTGGATTGTCTGAAATTCTCTTTGTAGTTCGGCCATAATGCTGCTTTTAATAGATTATATAAGAGATACTCTTCTCTTTAGGCACTGCGCCATTAAGTATTTATGCTTGCGTTTAAAATTACAGAGAACTTAACATATCGCCATTCCTCTGAAGACAGTGCTCAGTTTGCACTTCCCCTGCGCTGCATAATAACCCCTGACAGCCAGATATACCGCGAGCGAACAGTACTCGGGCGGCGAGCGAACGCCAGCTTTCTTTCTAACGTGGCCCCCTCCTCAACGGGCCTGATTTAGGGTACACACGGTGCCTCGACCCAAATGGCCATCGAGTCGAACTGAGTTTGGCTGACTTATACGTGTACGTCTTCAGTTTCAGCTCTATGATGGTTCACGAATCATCGTGACACGAGTGTCAGCCTCTAGGCACCCATGACCACACTTTTTCAGAGGGTCAGCTATATGAAGAAACTTTTAGCTGAGGCAAGAGTCTCAACACTCACTGTATGTACCACATACTAATAAGAGTGTTTCAGCATACCTGGTGCCTCAGATTCGCCTGTGTTACTGATCTGTAAATACAGGGTGTTACAAAAAGGTACGGCCAAACTTTAAGGAAACATTCCTCACACACAAATCAAGAAAAGATGTTATGTGGACATGTGTCCGGAAACGCTTACTTTCCATGTTAGAGCTCATTTTAGTTTCCTCATTATGTATTGTACTTCCTCGATTCACCGCCATTTGGCCCAATTGTCCGCAGCTCGTGGTCGTGCGGTAGCGTTGTCGCTTCCCACGCCCGGGTTTCCGGGTTCAATTCCCGGCGGGGTCAAGGACTTTCTCTGCCTCGTGATGACTGGGTGTTGTGTGATGTCCTTAGGTTAGTTAGGTTTAAGTAATTCTAAGTTCTAGGGGACTGATGACCATAGATGTTAAGTCGCATAGTGCTCAGAGCCATTTGAATTTTTTAAGTTAGTCCAATTGAAGGAAGCTAATGTTTACTTCGGTGCTTGTGTTGGCATGCGACTCATTGCTCTACAGTACTAGGATCAAGCACATCAGTACGTAGCATCAACAGGTTAGTGTTCATCACGAACGTGGTTTTGCAGTCAGTGCAGTCAGTGCAATGTTTACAAATGCGGAGTTGACAGATGTCCATTTGATGTATGGATTAATATAGCCGGGGCGCGGTACGTTAGTATCGAGACAGATTTCCAGAACGATGGTATCCCGACAGGAAGACGTTCGAAGCAATTGATCGGCGTCTTAGGGAACACGGAACATTCCAGCCTATGACTCGCGACTGGGGAAGACCTAAAACGACGAGCACACCTGCAATGGACGAGGCAATTCTTCGTGCAGTTGACGATAACCCTAATGTCAGCGTCAGAGAAGTTGCTGCTGTACAAGGTAACGATGAGCACGTCACTGTATGGAGAGTGCTACGGGAGAACCAGGTGTTTCCGTACCATGTACAGCGTGTGCAGGCACTATCAGCAGCTGATTGGCCTCCACGGGTACTCTTCTGCGAATGAGTCATCCAAAAATGTGTCCATCCTCATTTCAGTGCAAATGTTCTCTTTACGGATGAGGCTTCATTCCAACGTGAGGAAATTGTAAATTTTCACAATCAATATGAGTGGGCTGACGAGAATCCGCACGCAATTGTGCAATCACGTCATCAACACAGATTTTCCGTGAACATTTGGGCAGGCATTGTTGGTGATGTCTTGATTGGGTCCCATGTTCTTCCACATACGCTGAATGGAGCACGTCATCATGATTTCATACGGGATACTCTACATGTGCTGCTAGAAGATGTGCCTTTACAAGTACGACACAACATGTGGTTCATGCACGATGGAGCTCCTGCACATTTCAGTCGAAGTGTTCGTACACTTCTCAACAACAGATTTGGTGACCGATGGATTGGTAGAGGCGGACAAATTCCATGGCCTCCACGCTCTCCTGACCTCAACCCTTTTGACTTTGATTTATGGGGGCATTTGAAAACTCTTGTCTACGCAACCCCGGTACCAAATATAGAGACTCTTCGTGGTCGTATTGTGGACGGCTGTGATACAATACGCCATTCTCCAGGGCTGCATCATCGCATCAGGGATTCCATGCGACGGAGGGTGGATGCATGTATCCTCGCTAACGGAGGACATTTTGAACATTTCCTGTAACAAAGTGTTTGAAGTCACGTTGGTACGTTCTGTTGCTATGTGTTTCCATTCCATAATTAATGTGATTTGAAGAGAAGTAATAAAATGAGCTCTAACATGGAAAGTAAGCGTTTCGGGACACATGTCCACATAACATATTTTCTTTCTTTGTGTGTGAGGAATGTTTCCTGAAAGTTTGGCCGAACGTTCTTGTAACACCCTGTATAATCATTTCGTGTGCCCCATATGCACTTTTGCTACAATAAATCTTGTGTGGACTGGAAACCTCTAAAATAGGATACTAATTCTTTTCTGGCAATGTATATTTAAGTCAATCAACAAGCAGATTCAATTAATGGCCTTGCGCATGTTATGGAATTATAATTATTAGGTCACATGTTGTTGGACGTTTCACACGAGTCGAAACGAAATAAGTAGTTAATTAATCCCAGCCGCCAAATTACAGAAACTCTACACCGGTTTAGGTCGTCTTTCGACAGCTCTTACCAGTTCCATGACGATCAGTAGCCGCGAATTGTCTGCCCCATCTCTAAGGGACAATTAAAGCATTGAGTGGGGGGGACGGGGTGGACGTGGGAGGACCGAGGTTCGCACCACCCTTCGGCAACACTGATCCAGAAGATTTGCAGTTTTGCTATATGCAGGTTTGTAGAAATGCTTCATCAAACAAGAAAGCAGGTTATTTCTTTTCTTCTCCTAACTCAGATCCGTAAAATGTTTTATCTTTACTTTTCTCGCTGTCAACGATATTCAATGCTTATTTCATATGTCGATGACGTATCTTGAGGCACTTGACTCCATTAAGAGTAGTTTTATGCGATCTTTGAGCAGACCTGTCCTTCACTTCAGGGACCTGACGTGGATATCAAAGTAAATTTGATTGTGAGATTTATAGTTGAGGACACGAATTTCCTTAAAAGAAAGGTCAGTTTTCACATAGCACTGTTCGATATGCAGCACTGTGTAACATACAATATGCTTATTTCTATTCGATGCCATAATACTTTAAGTACACTTCATTGTCTCATGATAACTGACATCCATTCAAATTAAGTGACAAGTAGGAATTTTTCAGTATTTTTCACTTCCAATTAATAATTTTCCCATAAACATAAATTGCAGAAATGAAACTAAAAGCAGAGAAAACTATCAGCCTGATTCAGACACGTTTCATGACCCAGTTATAGCGAGTGGATTATTCCGCAGATTTTCTAAATCGATTATGACTAAATGAACTCGCGGTTAAGGCGCTTAGTCCGGAACCGCGCGACTGCTACGGTCGCAGGTTCGAATCCTGACTCGAGTATGGATATGTGTGATGTCCTTAGGTTAGTTAGGTTTAAGTAGTTCTAAGTTCTAGGGGACCGATGACCACAGATGTTAAGTCCCATAGTGCTCAGAGCCATTTGAACCATCTGAACTAGATGAAGGTCGGTTTTACTGATAATATATTATCAATACTAACAACAATTTTAACCTGTTTTTAAGCTTTTCAAAAAGAAGTAAATTCTTACATTAACCCGTCATTTTCTCGCTTTGTTGTTCGATGATATGATATGTCTAATTTACTATTTAAAAATATGTGATTGTGGAAAAGTGCTAGACGCAGAAATGCAGTGAAATAAAATTGGTAAATAAAAATAAAGTTTGAGTGTACAACCAATCAAATGAAGGCTGATCACGTCTTACAGCAACTCACAAAACAGACGAAGTGCTACCATTTGAAACTTCCTGGCAGATTAAAACTGTGTGCCGGACCGAGACTCGAACTCGGGACCTTTGCCTTTCGTGGGCAAGTTTGGAAGGTAGGAGACGAGGTACTGGTAGAATTGAAGCTGTGAGGACGGGTCCTGAGTCGTGCTTGGGTAGATCAGATGGTAGAGCACTTTCCCGGTAAGGCAAAGGTCCCGAGTTCGAGTCTCGGTCCAGCGCCCAGTTTTAATCTGCCAGTAAGTTTCATATCAGCGCACACTCCGCTGCAGAGTGAAAATCTCATTCTGCTGCGATTCGTGTGGAAACTGCAACTGCCACAAACATTTTCTCAGAAGCTTCAACTGTAATGATCACTCATGACAAGCACTCTTTGCAACCTATGTTGCTTACGGAACATTATTCGTTGACATGTCTATCGTTAACCTTCGTCATTTCGCTAAGATGATTACAAATAGAAGTGATGTTCGCTCAGTCACTTGATACCATCTTAACGGCTCAATTCTGGAAGCCATCGAACAACTGACACGATTTTCAAATAAGGAATGAGTATTTATCAACATTTCTAACCTCAACATCAGAAATAGTTAAACAGATATTAAAAATGGCTCGTACGCAACAGTATTAACAGTGGCACGAAGGAAGCTGGCATGCAACGACAGCTGGAATTAATGGGATTGTTTAATGTCAAGTGGAAGCGCGTTTGTTATCGTATACTACATGTTATTTGTCATCTACTTTTTACAATAGCTTCGTGCGTAGCTACAGTACATACACGTGCTGTACCTCACAGCTAAGAATAATTAATTTCGCAGTGTTGTAACTTAAGACTCTGTACGCAAATGACGCAGTGTCGAGACAACAAACAAAAAGCCATGTAACCTACTGCGGTGCACAAGCAAACAAGCCTGATCCGCTTAATCTTGGCAACGTTTGTTTTGCAGTATTCCTTCTGTGGCCAGAACTCTAAGCCACGTGACAACACGAGCGCAACTGTACGGCTTTGCATTTCATAATTAACAATGTTCCCAGTACCGGAGAACGGAACGTCAGCACCAGTGACAATGTTGAGGTGTATGGTTTGTAAACTCCGTAGAATCCACAGCTACATACTCCGTACGGCACTTCACGGTGCATCTCACACATCATCATCGCTTATCAGTCGCTTTCCTATTCCGCTCCCAGACAGAGTGAAGGCATCATTTTCTGGTACTTAATGACAACTGTGCTCCCTTCTGAGTAAACGTTCGGCGAAACGAATCTCCGTATAGTTCATGTTGAAGAGAGCAACGTTATTTTGCGCCCATAAGGATAGGAGCTTAAAACGATGAGTGGCCTTCAGAAATCTTCGTGATAGAAAGATGATGCTCCAGCATGGAACGGGCGATAGTGTACACGATGTTTGTAAACTAGTTGTACAAAAGTAACCTGTAATTGAGGAGAAGGTAAATAACGTACAAAAATGTTTGATACAGCACTGAATGAAGTATATATTCAAGTTTTATTCCGGCTTTACATTGTTAATCCTGAAGTTCCAGCTAGGTGTCCTATGTGGTAGACGACCCGTTTCTGTGAAACGATTGTACCAATTAATAAAAGTTTGTCTTTGAGGTGGTGACTTGCGATGATTAGTCCTGAACTGACTCTGGACTATAGCACACCGTTATACGACTTCATAATGACTGTTGGAATATCTAAATCACGCATGCCACCTAACCGGTATCGGCTACTAACAGTGTCAGACGTGAATAAAACCTTAAGATGTACTGCATTTCAGTGCTGTATCAAAGATTTCTGTACGTTATTTACCCTTTCACAAGTAAATGTCACTTTTGTATAACTAATCTCCAAACATCATGTACTTTTGAGAAAATTACTGAAAGAAATGAAAATTATTCTATAATTAGATGCGTTTTAATTTTTGGAATGCTAGTCGGTTTCTCTGTTATGTTACGTTTCACTTTTATCCTGTACATTCAAGCATTCAGTGACGGCCTAATGTTAAATTTGCAAAACTCATTAACTGAAGCCAAAACAATTTGAACGTATAGGAAATTAAACTGTAAATAGTGCATCTTTTTCGTAAAAACTCGACCCAAAATGGCGAATATGGCCATAAAACTCCACAAAGCTGAAAAAAGGTTTTTGTTAAATAAGTAACAATTTTAGGTCGGACAGAAAAAATGTTAAATGAGAAACTTGTAAGGCGTAAAAAGATTTATTGATTGCTTTTTCTACAAGTATTGATTACCTTCTTACTTTCCGAGATAATAATCGGATTCACTATAACTGGTTAACATTCACGTTCCCATACACGGTATTTACTGCGGTAAGTCAAAAAAAGTACTTACTTAAGAAATGGAAAACATTCTTTCGAGATTAAACGCTTTTTGTTAAAAAAAAACACGTTTAATTGGCCACATTTTCTCAGCGGACGGGCCTAGAGTAAGGATTTTAGGAGTATTCACTGCCAGCCGGTGTGGCCGAGCTGTTCAGGGCGCTTCAGTCTGGAACCACGCGAACGCTACGGTCGCTGGCTCGAATCCTGCCTCGGGCATGGATATGTGTGATGTCCTTAGGTTAGTTAGGTTTATGTAGTTTTAAGTTCTAGGGGACTGTTTACCTCAGATGTTAAGTCCCATATTGCTCAGAGTCATTTGAACCATTTGATTATTCACAAACAGGTGTGCTACGGTGCTATAACATGACTTTATGATTTTATTAATTGCAAGGATGATAATATGATTTCAAAAAACTTACACTCTTGTTGGGAAGTCCCAGTTTTTATTTTATGAAAATAATTCTTAAAGATAGACATCGCTGACACTTTTTCACGTATATAAGAAACAGATTTTTACGATGTTCAGCTGAAGCGAAGATATAACTATTTTTTTGAAAAACACCTGGTGGACGTAATTAATATTTTACAGCGACGCACTTGATGGAGGCTGTAAAGGCAAAGGGTCAACCTCCGCTAGCATTACTTTTCCTTAACCGTAATAGTCGACACAATAAGTATTTTTCCAATTTTGGACCGGTCAATATTATCTTAGCTGTTTTTCTGAAAAATTTCATGTAATTTTATACACAATATGTTCCCAGGCTGTGGCTAAGCCATGTCTCCGCAATATCCTTTCTTCCAGGAATGCTAGTTCTGCAAGGTTCTCAGTAGAGCTCCTGTGAAGTTTGGAAAGTAGGAGACGAGGTATTGGGAGAAATACAGCTGTGAGGACAGAGCGTGAGTCGTGCTTGTGTAGCTCAGATGGTAGAGCACATGCCCGCGAAAGGCAAATGTCCCAAGTTCGAGTCTCGGTCCGGCACACAGTTTTAATCTGCCAGGAAGTTTCACAATATGTTGTATTTAAAGCTAAAATTTATGAAAAGAATTACCTTATTTTAGTTGTTACAATCGATATGCGCTAGCTCTGAATGTACAGTTAATTTTTTTCTTTTTTTAAGGGAAATTTTGGAATTACGAAATATTTGACACACTTAAAATTTCTATTATTAATTACGCAATCTAGTACTGTTTATTACATCTATTTCTGGATTCATTTATGAAATAATAAAATAACAATCGAACTAACAGAAATTCATTTGTAAACTCATTGGAATATTGTTACTACCGCAGAGTGAAGTAGTAGTAAGCATGCCTCTGATGTGATCGGACGTAATTTTTATTTAGGTCGAACAATGTAATTTCGGTTTTGTTAATGTGAAAATTCAAAAGACAGTGTGATACATACAATGTGAAACAATAAATTATTGTAAAAAAAAATTCTGCAATGACATCCTTTAAAATTATTTAGATCAACTGGACCCTGAGAACCTAAAATGTGAGAATTTCAGCTTCAGGAATCAGACCCCCAGACATGAAGAACTGGAGTCAACTGTGCGAGAAAAGATACGTAAAAGTTTATTATAAATCTTACTCCTCTGGAATCTTCTGAAAAGTGTTTACCATAGTGGACAATAGCAACAACAAGAAGGGGGGGGGGAGGAGTGGAGTACAAGGTTAATACTTAATACTTATATTTTCAAGACAAAAATATTGGGATATGCTGCACTGATTTTCAGTGTCAGTAGCTGAGTATTGAAATGAAGCGAGCTAGCACGAGGTGCGCGCTCGCTCCCAAAACTGATTCTAAACGTCATATCTCTGTTCTGGATCACTTACGGAAACTCTTTTGTACATACCCTGGGATAGCTTCACGAGATAAACACGAATGTTATAGTCTTTTCTCCTTAGAAGGAAAATAGCCCCAAAAATAATTAATTTTTATTTACTTTATATTCTGCCTACATTTATCGTCATTTATTAATTTTCTGTTATTAGAACAGTAGTTTTCATGTGATACATTAAATGTTTTACTTAATTAATTATACAGACGTTACACTGGTTGCTAGTTTCTTTAACACTTACTTCTATACTTAATAGTTTGGTGCACCAGATCGTGGCCTTTTTCATTTGCTTGATGGTATTCCGGTTGTTATAGTTTTATTTATCGATCGTCAGCTTTTATTTGTAGTTCACTTTTGCTACCTGGGTTTACGTACTGTCATTTTCTCTTGGGAGACAGTGAGTGGAGATAAGTATGCTATAAAATTGAGTGCCAAGTGTAGAAATCAGAACATATCTGACATGTTTTTCTGTTTGAGTTCAGTAAAGGGTTTACAGCAGCAAAGGTAGCCAGAAACGTCTGCGCCGTGTATGAGGTAAATGCCATTGGACAGACCATGGCAAAAAATTGTTTTCTCTTTTTAAGGAGGACCGTTTTGAACATTCGTGATCCTACACGGTCAGGAAGCCCTTCGAGGTTTGGTGAAGATTGGTTAAACGCATTAATCCACAATGGCGTATGTCAGTGTACTCGAGAACTGTCAAATGTGATGAACTGTGATCATTCTACATTCTTGCGACATTTGCATGCACTGGGGAAGGTTCAAAAATCGGGTGTATGGCACCACATGCTTTAAGACAAAATCACAAAAATCTGCGTGTGACCATGTGTGCATTTCTGCTGGCTCGTCATCAATTGGCTCGTGAACAACGGCGATCATTCCTATCCTGTATTGTTACTGGTGACGAGAAATGGTGTCTTCATCCTAACATAGGGAAAAGAAAGGAGTGGTTGATCCCAAGCAAAGCAACCCTGTACAAATATCTGCAGGCATCCGCAAAAGATAACGTTACGCATTTGGTGAAACAGCGATTGTGTAGTGTACTACGGATTGATTTCCCGGAGTGTAAACATCACTGCTGACGTATATTATCAACAACTGAGAAGTATTTCAGACGCAATCCATAAGCTACGACCAGGAAGAGTGCGTGAAGTGACGCCACTCCACGATATCGCCCGCCCTCACTCTGCTGAAAAAAATAAAAATAAAACAAAAAAAATTCTACACAGGAATAGGGGTGGGAAATCATTTTGCACCCACCTTCTTCATCTGATTTTGCGCTCTCAGTTTCTCCCCTTCTCCGCTCTCTGCTTAGCAGTGCGCTCCAAACACGGCTCGACGAGTTCATTGCCACAAAACGACGTGATTTCTACAGTCGCGGAATCGAAATGTTACTCCTGCATTGGCAGACTGTTGTAAATATTGAAAGAGATTATACGAGGGTAATCCCATAAGTAAGGTCTCCGATTTTTTTTTATAAGTACAGAGTCTATGTGGCATTTGGTCACACTGTTATGAAGAGTGCTTCACGCACTGTGTGTAAACATGCGCACGCCGCGCTGAGGCGCTCAGTCTTGGCTTGGCAGCCTTTCAGAAAGGAGCTCCCGTTGGATGTTACCGCCAAGTGCGAATTGCGCGCAGTTATTCGGTTTTTGAACGCAAAGGGCACTGCGCCAATTGAAATCCATCGCCAATTGACGGAAGTGTATGGTGAGTTGTGCACGGATGTCAAAAATGTTCGTTAATGGTGTAGAGAGTTTGCAGCTGGTCGGACCGAAATTCACGACGAACAAAGGAGCGGGAGATCGTCAGTTTCTGAGGAGACAGTGTTAAAGGTTGAGCAAAACATGCGTGAAGATCGGCGGATCACCCTGTATGATCTCTACACGTTGCTTCCTGAGGTTTCCCAGAGCATCACTCACAGAATTTTAACAGAAACATTGAACTACCGGAAGGTGTGAGCAAGATGGGTGCCACGCATCCTGACTGAGGACCACATGCGGCAACGAGTTGATGCTTCCTGCGCATTTCTACGCCGCCTTGCAGCCGAACAGGACAACTTTCTGGACTCAACTGTCACGGGTGACGAAACCTGCGCGTACCACTTTACACCTGAGACCAAGCAACAGTCACGCCAGTGGCGGCATCCTACTTCGTCAAAGCCGTGGAAATTCAAACAAACACAGTCTCCCGGTAAAGTCATGAAACCGTTTTTTGGGATCCGAAGGGGGTCAAACGGGCAATTCAGAACCGGAGAAGAGGAATGTTGAGCAAGGGCGTACACATTGTCCATGACAAAGGGCGCCAACACATTTCTCGGCAAACCGTTGCTCTCCTGCAACAGTTTCAGTGGAACATAATCACTCAACCACCCTATAGTCCTGACTTGGCGCCCAGTGACTACCACCTGGTCCCTAGGTTAAAAGAACATTTGGCCGGAAAGTGATTCAGCTCCGACGACGAGGTGAAAGAAGAGGTTCATAACTTTCTGAACAGCATGGCTGCGAGCTGGTATGACACGGGTATACAGAAACTGCCACAGCGTCCACAAAAATGCATCGACAGAAATTGTGATTATGTCGAAAAATAGCTAAATGTTCAAGCTGTAAACTGATGTAAACCATTGTAGAAATAAACAGGTCTATGTACTTATAAAAAAATAGGAGACCTTACTTTTGGGATTACCCTCGTATTTTTGATGATAAAACTCTATCTTTTGAGCATCTGTTGTGTTTATTAAACTTATGGGAAACGCTACGAACTTAGGTATCAACCTAATATTTATGGCAGACAATTAAGTAAATGCAACATATGAGGATAAGTTTAAAGAATCACGTCTCCATAATAATGCTTGGACTACTACGCTACCGAGCGAGATGGCGCAGTGGAAGGGAATGAACTGGTATTCATGAGGACCGCAATTCGAATCCCCGTACGATCATAGAGATTTAGGATTTCCGTATATTACCTAAACGGCTTACGGCAAATGCTCAGGCCATTTCTGTGCAAGAGGCGCAGTGGATTTCCGTCCCCAAGCCGCGATGATCCTCCAACTCTCATAACGTTGTCGTCGAAGGGCCGTTGAAACACTAGTCCTCCTTCCATCTTCACGCTACAAATTATGCTCACTTCAGTTTTTTAAACCTGTACAAATAAAAATTTATGTGACAGCCAAGTATTCCATTTTGCGAAATGTACGCTTTCACCAAAAGCAAAATTTTACTGTTACAGACCTTGTAGTTCTACTAGGTTACGTCAAATGCGGAGAGTAAAGAAGTAAAGTGAAGGGAGAAAAGCTTTCTAGGAGCAGCCATAAACAGCAAATACCGTAAGCAGACACGATATTAGAGCAATTATAGGGACGAAAGAACCCTAACTAGTGATTAGTTTTATACTTGTAAACAAAAATAACAACAATAAGACACCAAAAGAATGATAGGACTACACTTATTTCTGCATTGCATGACATGTTACACCATGCCAGAAATCGACATTTAAGTTTAGTTAATGCTGGAAGAAAAATAACTTTTCGGACGCAAATCTAACTCCTGTGGAGGAAAGCTGCCTGACGTATGCGCGTCGCTAACATACGTAAATTGTATGTGATAGTAACAGGTAAGATTCTAACTGTGATCAGTTTAATCTTTGTGCCGGATGTCGAACGCCTAACCATATTTCCTACAGCGCCAAAGAATCTACCGATCCGCTTTCTGTGGTTCATATCATTTCCCACCGGTAAACAGTCAAGTACACATATTCCAGAATCCAGAATTAGGCAGTTTTACCAGTTAGTTACTATTCAAAACGACAGAACAAATATCCTATCTGTTCAAATAAGAGAACATTTTCCTTTTTGTGGTCAACTCTCCAAGGACGGTCAAGTGATTACGTGCTATGATTGAAATGTATACTGAAACGTATACTTCCAATCAACTACTTTTCAAGTCTCAGTGCGTTCGGTGCTGTACAGCACAATTACTTGAACTACATATCGTTAACCAACTTGCACAGTGCTGTCCCAGATGTGAGAAGAACGCGTTAAATTTTATAATGAGTGCCGATACAATACGTCTTTTCTTGTAAACGATCAAGTGCTACATACGATTATATTGATAAACTGACTTTGCCCAACAGCGTCCGAAACATCAATGAATTACTTACTATGAAACTCATATAGCACTAGACGAAATGTTGAAAAATATTATACATAATGGTTGCTAGGGAAAAACCCTCCCTGGCACCTCAACGGAAAAATAGGGTTTTGCGATCATAGACCAATTTTCGATAGAGTCCATGTCCATACGCTCCTCTGATTTAATTTGAGGCCTACAATCACCATCGTTGAACTCCATGACTGTTAGCTACATCACATCTTCTAATATGCAGTATCGAGAATATTTCTGCGCGAAGGCCCACTTCTGATGCATAATCTTGAAATTATGTAAACTCTTTGGCCATGCAGTAAAACATAATTTGTGGTGAAGCAAGTGCCTCATCCTACGAAGGAAAGAAAATACGGAGTAATCACACGAGACAAACGCTAGCTGTGTTTGTATGTAAATAGCAATAAATCTGCTTTCCCAGCTGCAATTTGTAATTACGTAAAACATTTTTCGTCTACTGTTAATTGACTTTACTTATTCAACACTTTTGCTATTCAGTTTTCCACTCATCCTTAACTTACAAAAGTAGCAGTTACCGCTAAAATATTTCCTCATACATCTCAGCAACAGGTGAAGGCCGTCCAGTTAGGTCACATGCGGTTTCGTCTGTTACGTGAAAAAAGGACAGTATGCACTTTATGACAATACGTTATGGTATATTTTCATTACGAAACGCTCTTGGTGGCATTGCGTTTCGAATGTAAATTGCTCATCAAAAGTCTTTACATTTGCAGACGTAAACACTGAGAGTTAGAAAGTGCAAACATTCAAGAGAGAAAAAACGATTTATTTATTCCGATAATATGTTTCAGTTTTAGTGATTGTAGGATGTTAAGTATCATAGGCAAAGATATATCCACCCAATGAATACTTCATGAATAATGTACTCGCTCACAAGGGCAGTTAATGAATTAATGCTTAAAATAGTGGTTCCGATATCCATGGGTAACTGGCTTCGCGTAGTAACACTTACCAGCACAGCTCTTAGAGACAGCCTTTCCAACAATGAAGATATAATTTTGTGTTCCATTACTCACACAGTTTAAATACGGAGAAGAGAAAAAGTCCAGTAACTTAGAACTATCGGTATTCACCTTCTACTAATTCGTTACCGCGGAATATCTTAGAGCATGATCAGTTAGTTAAAAAAAGAAAAACGTTTCAGTTTTCAGATAAAGATCTAACAACATATTTTTGCACGAGAGATTTATTTACACAGGATCTCCTTAGTTGGTTTAACATCACATTGCAATGATTACGGTACACCAGCATTGCAAAATACTATCCAATCAAATATGGCTTATTTATAATGTAAATGTGTATGAAACCTGAAATATTCTGATAACTATTTGCATTAGCAGTGACGTCAGTTCTAGGGGCTATTTCCATTGAGGGAGACACACGACTTTAATTAAATTCACTTAAGAATCATTCAAGAACTGTCTCCCGTAAAACTGTGTTTCTAGGTCAACCCCCTTTTCGACCAAGTTCCTGCTAATAAAATGAAAAATAAATACAGCGAGAAAGTTTAACGTGAAATATTTGTTGGTGCATGTAAATCAACTAAGGAATTGTTAATAATTTTAATTAAAGGTTCTATATTTCGTTTTAAATATTTTGTATTAAAAAATACATGCAAGGAATTTTTTTACAAATCTATATTTTCGATCTCGTCAATCTTCATTGCACTAGCATAATTAGATTTACTTCCAAATTTTACTTGTGTAGATAAGCTCAGTACATTGGAAGTTTTTTGAGAAAAACGTAACCATGTTTTGCACTCGTTTTTCAGCATCAAATTTTCCACAAATTATTTGTCATCGTCCATCGTGTTTTCATTTCGCCATTCGAATGCGCGTCTAAAGAGCTGCACATACGTTTCGTGGTGTTCTGCATTTGTGATGTGAGTAATAAAACTGAAATGTTGATTTCATTGTCCACTTCGTCTTTGTCGTCTACAAAAATGTAATTTTTGAGATGTGAACTATTTCCGAAAGTCTTCGTGTGTCAGAAGCTACGCTGTACACTCTACATTAGCGGCGATAGTGATAAATGCATCTAGTGATACTGTAGAAACTTCGCCCGATTCTCCATCATTGCGCGTAAAATAATATATATATAAAAAAGACGTGAAACGATTTTTACACAAATTTCACTAATTTCGACACACAATTCAATTAATTCGACACATCCATTATGGAACTCGAAAGCAGAACGAAATGGGATTAACCAAAAACAAGTGGTAAAGTAGCAAGCATTGTTTACTTTCCTCAATGTGACGAAAAAAAAAGACAGCTAATAGACGTGGGTGGGCCAGCGACTGCAAAAAGCAGGTTGGGCGTATATATTTGTTCGTCTGCGAAGCGAAATCTTTTCGTGAAAAGTGATTTTTCTCTCATGTTTAAAGAAGAACAAACTCTAGGAAATGATATAGCATTTTGTCGGGTCTGCTGCATAATTTCGCGTTATCCGCTTTTTCGTATTGGGTGTGTTCCGCTGTCTGTATCAACATCGCATGTACGCCATGACTACCTTTACGGACAATGGGTACTGTTCAGTTTGATATTTTGGAGCTGATCCTTCGAGCGTTTCTGCTCATTTTCCGTCGGCATCGGAAGCGCGCGCGCGAGCGGGCGAGCGGCGAGGCTGCGTTCTACGCGGCGGTACTCACTGCGTCGCCCTGCGTCTGCCTGGAGCGTCGGTCGCCGCTCTACTGCCGCCACCGCCGCTGGAGTCTGGCGGCCAGCGAGTTCCCGCCTCCTCCGCCAGCGATATCGACTTCGGCGCTCGACGACCGAGTCGACCTCTCGACCTATCGCTATCGCACGCGCCGCGCTGCGCCGAGCGCCGGGTGCCCAAATTGGGCTCAGATTGTCGGCTCTCCGAGAGTTGCTCCGGACGAGTGCTGTTTCTGGACCGCAGGGCAGGAAAAAGAGAAAAAAAGGAATATCTCCTCAACCACACGGCCGTAAGTCTTCGGCGCAGGTCGAAGCGGCGCAGCTCTGTTTCCGTTTAGACGCGTGACCGGCATTTTACGAGCTACGCCGGCGGCGTTGCTGTCCGGCCGCGGATTCCTGTCACGTCGCTGACGGGATGGCCACTTAGGCACTGCGGCGGTCGGACACAGCTATTAGCGGCGCTATCGCTCGCCTCACTGACACAGTTTTAGCTGTGTGGGCCCTGCGAACTGTATCTGCGTCTGTGACAGGACGAGCGCAACGGAGAAAACAAGGCTGTGAAATTTTGCAGCTTCACTTGATAATGTCTCCAGTCAAAGCAAGGACCAGCGAATTCTGCTTAAAGGCCGCCGTAGATGTTCGCTGCTTCTCCCACAGTAAATTCCGTCGCTTCTTAGTGGAAGTGGCTATGAACAGGGATGCTAACCTTGATAAATACAAAGTTTAATGGGTACAAATGCAGATATTTTTATATGTCGTACCTTAATAGGTAAACAAATCAGCTTTTCTTTTTCCTTCGACAGCCTTCCCACGAACACATAACAAACTGACCTGATGTTTTCTGTGTGGCCATATCTGGACCTTGAAGTGAACGATGCTAGGCTGTATAGACAACGTTTTTGACTCCACCCGTTCACACTTCAACATATACCCTTCAGCCTGGGAGAAAATAAGTATTAATGGTTTGCTTGTGTCATTAGCACATGTATGTACTATCCAACGTAAAAACATACGACTTGTGAAAGCTGAAATTATTAGTCACCAAATAACAAAAATACTTATGTAATGCCACGCGGAATTAGCTGAGCGGTCTGGGGCGCTGCAGTCATGGACTATGCGGCTGGTCCCGGCGGAGGTTCAAGTCCTCCCTCCGGCATGGGTGTGTGTGTTTGTCCTTCGGATAATTTAGGTTAAGTAGTGTGTAAGCTTAAGGACTGATGACCTTAGCAGTTATGTCCCATAAGATTTCACACACATTTGAACATACTGATGTAATGCTGTTCAGCACATCATTCTCACCACCAACAGAAATGTCAGCACTAATACCCGTTTACGCCTGTACTTTTCATTTTATGTATGCTAATTATAACGCCAATATATCACAGCTATGTTTAATATTGTTGATCCGCTAATCCTCGGCTGCTATTAATACTAATACTATGGAAAACTTAATGACGATTTATTTAAAGGAACTTAACATAGGCTGACGCTAGTGGTCGTGCGGTAGCGTTCTTGCTTCCCACGCTTAGGTTCCCGGGTTCGATTCCCGGCGGGGTCAAGGATTTTCTCTGCCTCGTGATGACTGGGTGTTGTGTGCTGCCCTTAGGTTAGTTAGGTTTAAGTAGTTCTAAGGGACTGATGACCATAGCCATTAAGTCCCATAGTGCTCACAGCCATAGGCTGACGAGAAAAAAAACGCAGCGTCAAAAAATAATTAATGTAGAATAACGAAATTTTGGGACTACGTTTGTCTAGGTAACAAATGGTCAAATGGCTCTGAGCACTATGTTATGCAACATCTGATGTCATCAGTCCCCTAGACTTAGTATTACTTAAACCTAACTAACCTAAGGACATTACACCCATCCATGCCCGAGGCAGGATTCGAACCTGTGGTTCCAAACTGAAGCGCCTAGAACCGCTCGTCCACTCTGGCCGACGTCAAAGTAACATGTCGATGTACAGTATGTTGGGTTGCAATAGCGTTTGTGGGAGAGCGTCATGCTGTTGAACACCCCTCGGAATGCTTTCCATGAATGGCAGAACAACAGGACGAATCACCGGACTGACGTCCAAACTAGCAGTCAGGGTGCTTGAATAACTCCAGGTGTAGGTCCAGTGTGTCTAGCCCGCAGACAGATTGGATGCAGGTCCTCAAAAACTGATCTCCTTCTAACCAACATACGGCCGTCACTGGCACCGAGGCAGAATCATAAAACACAAAGAGCTCTCCAGTGAGCTCTCTCTTGACACCACTGGAATCGTAAATGGCGGTGGCTTGGGATCTGTGGGAGCACGCTACAGGGCGTGTGTCTCAGAGCTGCTCTTGAAGTAACTGATCTGTTACAATTCGTTGTGTCGCTGTGGTGCCAACTGCTGCTCAAATTGCTGCTGCAGATGCAGTACGATGCGCCAGAGCCATACAACGAACGCGATGGTTTTCCTCTCCGTAGTGCCAAGTGGCGGTCTACTTGCAACCGTACAGCCTCGCGACCACCGCTGCCAGCAACCATGTACAGCAACTTTATTCCTGTCAAGTGTTTCTGCAGTCTCACTGAAGGAACATCCAGCTTCTCCTAGCCCTATTATACTACCTCGTTCTTGACTAACATCAACTCACCACGTCCAGTCTCAAAGGTAACTAACGGTCACGACCGCCACTAGCGCCACTCTTATGCTTATGGCGCGGAATTTTAATAGACATGATCTTTCAGCTGTAAAAGCACGCCTACCAGCTTTCATTTACGGCGCTCAACCTCTTGGTGTTGCGATTTTCCTTCCGTCAGTGTATTAACTGCTCTGTGGAAATTAAAGTTTAACTAATTTCGTGGGGTAATTTATTACCGCACACATCAACATTTTGTTTAGAATTCCGTTCCTATTGTAACGTTGCCACTCCGCTTCTATGTAATCTTAGTACCGGCTGTGCCTTTGAATCGTACAAGCACATGCTAAGCAAGGCCATTATTTCCGTAGGTAGGTACCAGCTGACGTCGAAATTTTCCACACGAAGTTTTAAAAGTTACTTCCTGTATTTCTCATCACAAATTGTTGTCCATTGTTGAAGACAGCACGGCGCTTCTAAAGTTAGTTTTCGTATTTGTCATCATAAATTGTTATCCACTGTTCTGGACAGAATGCATCGACGTTTGAAAGAAGATCAAATTTAGAGCTATAGTTAGCAAGTGGAGACACTGACTAATTTGGTCCACTATATTATTTTCAAGATGCAGCCAATTTTAGTGACAGTGAAACAGAAATATCTGGCCATGAAACTGACAGACAAAGAGAGGACGATGAAGAGGCAGAAGAAGAGAAGAAAGGAAAACCAAGTAATGGTAAGGCAGTATGGCTATTTTTGTGAAAAAAATGACACAAATAAGAATAGGAAGATGGTGCATAGATATTTTATCAAGTATGACATTGATCAAAGCAAATATCGAAGAGAGGTAAACGAATTTCAGAAATTTTGCTAGGGACGAGCATATGAAGTTCTTGTAAAAATTTGGAAAATGATAACGGATTCGACGAATCAGCTGTGCAAGAGTAAGCAGACCCGAGTCAGACAAAACAGTGAAAGTTGTACTATGCCACATAGGCTCACGCCTTAAATACACACCGGCCGGGGTGGCCGAGGGGTTATTGGCGCTACGGTCGCAGGTTCGAATCCTGCCTTGGGCATGGATGTGTGTGATGTCCTTAGGTTAGTTAGGTTTAAGTAGTTCTAAGTTCTAGGGGACTGATGACCTCAGATGTTAAGTCCCATAGTGCTCAGAGCCACTTGAACCTTAAATAGACGAAAATACCAAAACATGTTCTAAATGTCAAAAATATGCGTTTAAAATGCATTCCATTGACAAAAAGGTGTACCTTGACTGTGATGAATGAAAATGAGTGCTTAGTTGATTTGCTCATGTACCTACCGTCATTTTTTATGAGAGTCGTTGTTCACTTTTTTCGTCATGGTTTAGTTAATTGACTATTATTTGATCTCAGAACACATATCTGTACACTGCTGAAGTAAATTTCCTTTTTTTAAGTTAATTCCAAAAAGACCCCAATATTAGTGTAAGAGACTTATTGTTAGTAGGATTATGTTTTCCTTTTTAATAAACACTCATTCTTCATACATGGAAATCTTTCTGTTATTCGTTGACAATAGTTTAGAAAACATAGAAGTAGATATGTATGGTTTCTGGGGTAGAAAGCTAACACATGAAATTACTAATGTCAGCATAAAGAGGGAGTTTAGTTTAAGGTCAATGAAAGTGCTGAGCGTGTTGCCAGGGGTCTCCCAGTCGTACACAGAAAGCTGGACGTTGCAACGCGTGACGTCCGAGTGGCTATAGCGCAAATGAGACTCGCCCCGTTACACGAGGCAGTTGAAAGAACACGAAAAAAACAGTGAATGTCTATCAGTGAACAGTTACAGTGCATTGCGGTGGTGTTTTCCATTACATGACCCGGAGACAACATCTGGGTGACTTCACACGTGAAACAAATAACAGGAAAGTGAAAGAAAGACGAAGTGTGACCAATGTAGCCCAGGAGTTTGGTATTTCTCAAAGCACTGTTACTTTCGACCTTAACTTTTGCGCACTAGTTTATCAAATCAATGAATTTTAGGTTATTACTGAATAAAATTATTTGTATTGACGGATACCTTCGCCTCTATTAATTTATTAATTTATAAAGCAGTCACTAACGTAATAAAAATGGTCTCTCGGGACTGACAGATCAACAGCACTAAAGATCTCATAGCCGGCCGGGGTGGCCGAGCGGTTCTAGGTGCTACAGTCTGGAACCGCGCGACCGCTACGGTCGCAGGTTCGAATCCTGCCTCGGGCATGGATGTATGTGATGTCCTTAAGTTAGTTAGGTTTAAGTAGTTCTAAGTTCTAGGGGACTGATGACCTTAGAAGTTAAGTCCCAGTTCCATAGCGCTCGGAGCCATTTATAATTTTAAAAAAATAATAAAAAAATAAAAAACTCCCACCTGTCGTTCCTTATTAACTTACATAGAACAAAAAATGTTTATGAACGTCAGTACTAACAGGAAACCACCACAGCTGTATTGATATAAATCTATTATGTCACCACCGGTTTCGTTCAAAAGAAAATCATCAAATTACACTTCCAACAGACTTTATAGCAAATCCCCACAGAACTATGCCCATTTAGTGACTTCAGGGGAAGACGACGATGACCCTCGACTCTGGAACCAAAAGCCATGATTATTTCAATAAAACATCAAACAAATTAGAAAACTAATTTTGGTCCTTTATTGTGACCCTTATAGTTGTGCTATGTATTATTTTAAGCAAAAATCTTGCACCCAGAGGACAGTACACAACATCGACGGAAAGCCTTCGTGGATTACGAGGGCGGTGGAGCTCTCAACGCCACAATTTGCAGCCTAGATCAAAATTTCAGAGACTGCTTTCAAAACTGATGATATTGTCTAACGTAGTATGTAGAAATGGTTCTCAGAAAAATGGCGGCACTCTGAAATAAAAGTCAATGTTTTTGACAAAAAAATCGTTACAAAAACGTGCACCAAAAATCCTAAGTGTTGTAGTAAAGAGAGGCCGAACCACAAGTTACAAAACGGTATAACGTAATTACTTGCGTATTTCATAAGTTATAGATCCCGCCAACTTGAAAACGTTGTTTTTTTTAAAGCGTTTAAAGTTTCAACTTGTGTTTTTTAATGTTTAAATTGAATAAACCTTTAATTGACAATACCAGCACCGTAGATCTGGTCTTTTTTACGCTGATGTCGAAAGACTCTAATTTTGACCAAATTGTATCAATGAAATGGCTTCTGCTTGTTAATCAAAGCGTTTTTGTCCCGGTTGGGATTGCTTTTCGAACCTTCGCGATCAGTATGCATCCATTTGTTTCAAATTTTTAAGCACTCGTCTCTTACTTCGTATAAAAAACAAGCGAAATGACATGTTATTAGTCAACCATAATATTATTGTTCCTTTAAGTGAGAACGCTTCGGTCAGATTATGAGTTTTTGTTGTCATATTTCATAAGGACACGCTGAACTGCATGGTGGTACGTGCAAAACTGTCCTGAAATTATTCACAATGCGATGCGTTTACCTTGTCCGCCACTGTACTTGTTTATTGTAACGTAACCACGTGTTCCCAATAACGACCATGGGAGGCCAAGTACAATAACATCGTGGTCGGGTAGTAAGCAGATGCGAGACAAGCATGTTACGAAGGGAAATTTTGTTGAGAATAGTATTTCAGTTGATATTACCGACGACTAACAGGACCCCTATTCCATCGGTAATGATTACAGTATGACGTCGGCTGCATTCGAGCACTCGGATGCGCCAGATCACCATGCAGTAAATCGCGGTTTTAACATATTTTAACATTTATGACACACCTTCTATAAATGAATCTAAAACTCTAAGGAACATTTTAGGCCAATAAAAAAAAAATTACGCTAAAAAAAATTGTGCCTTGGTCTACCCCCCTTAAAAAGTCTAGTTAATTCAAGTAACGTTAACGGAAAACACTGGAAAGTAACTCTCAGACGAACCATTCGTCGAGCGCCTGGCAGAAATACTGCGGGCAGTGGGAGCAGGAAACTTGGCACACTGTCTTTGCCCGTATCCGCCCAAGGAAGCGAGACTGTCCGTAAACACCACGACTCCACAATGATTCGGCAGTCAGTCGATATTGTGTTAAGCCTTCGATGCGCGTCATTGCTAGTAGAGTAAGTGACCTTGCCTCTGTTTACGTTCTTCAATTCGCATCGCTCGCTTGACTGTTTTGCGCACGCTTACGTCGACTTTCACTTCGCTGTAGACTTTGAGCTCCGCTGTTGGTGGCCACAGGAACCGCCCATTGGCTTCTCCGATCTCAGCACTCCCGCCAGCGCGAGTGGCCATAAACTGTGTTCTGTCAAAGCAGAATAGGATATAGAAAGTTCCGCTCGCTTGATCGTAAAAAAAAATGGTTCAAATGGCTCTGAGGACTACGGGACTCAACTGCTGTGGTCATGAGTCCCCTAGAACTGAGAACTAACCTAAGGACATCACACACATCCATGCCCGGGGCAGGATTCGAACCTGCGACCGTAGCAGTCGCACGGTTCCGGACTGCGCGCCTTGAACCGCGAGGCCACCGCGGCCGGCTCGCTCGATCGTAAAACGAAACTAACTTTCATGCCAGAGAAGCTTCAGTTCAATGTTTGAGAAGCAACTGAGACAAAAATCAATGTGCCGGATTTCTGTTAATTGACTTTTCCTTGTTACCGGTGGCAGTTTCTATTTCAACAATAAACAAAATAAATTATCACTGCTACAGATAAAGAATGCTCTTGTAACTACAATTTAAATTTTTCATTGTTTTACCACGTAGAGACTTCACGTTATTTAAACAACTGCATTCCAGTTGACCTGGTCAGTCGCTTAAGTAACATTTTTATATACTTCACTAGGTATTGTAATATAGGGTAAAATACCACCTTCAGTGCACCATACAACAGCTAACAAAATTTCCCTCAAGAAAGAAGAGTTTATTTCGACAAGTCTGTGCTTGAAAAAGTACATTGCTGTAGAAACTGCGTCACATGTTTGCTCCGTGAATCACACCGGAGTCTACTATTTTCTGACGTTTCCAAGCTCACACTGTCATCAGGAAAGTGTAGAATAATGTGACGAAATTCCACCTCAAAGACCAGCTTTGACATTGCAAGTTTCTAACTTCCGCTATAAAGTTTGTTGACTACATGAGCCAGACAAAAGTTCATTGTCTAGGCACAACAATGGGCCTCACTGATATTTTTTTTTTGTCGGAATGCATGAACGGGGAGAAGTGACAGTTCGCACGTGTTGTATTCCCTCTATGGGCTTATCATAAGCTAATGTACCATTATCTTAGACTATAATGATTTTTCATTACTCCATTGAATACCATATCCGAGAGATCGTTAGGTTCTCGATAAATGCGGCCTTTTCTCAGAATGCGGTAGCACAGTACCAATTACTTCATTCCGCTAATTTGTGGGGGCCAATGGCCTTGCAACAGTGGTAACACCGGTTCCCGTCAGATCACCGATGTTAAGCGCTGTCGGGCTGCGCTAGTACTTGGATGGGTGACCATCCGGTTACCGAGCGCTGTTGGCAAGCGGGGTGCACTCAGCCCTTGTGAGGCAAGCTGAGGAGCTACTTGATTGAGAAGTAGCGGCTGCGCTCTCGGAAACTGACATATGGCCGGGAGAGCGGTGTGCTGACCACACGCCCCGCCATATCTTCATCCAGTGATGCCTATGGCCTGAGGATGACACCGCGGCCGGTCGGTACCTTTGGGCCTTCATGGCCTGTTCGAGAGAAGTTAAATTTTTTTAGTTTAGCTAATTCTTGGGGAAACACGAGTCCATGCATCTGGCTTTCTCCAACTTTCAAAAGATTTTCTATCGTGTGGTCCATCAACTACTCCAGTTCGCCCTCCAGGTCATAGTGTTCCAGAGATACTTGTTGGCTGCAAGAAGGCGTTCTACGAAGCCACCAACCGTCAAGCGATATTTCCAACAGAATCATCGATGAACCTCGTTGTGACAGTGTGAGTACTTCAGGGGTCAGACTTAAGTATGGTGCTGAACTTTATAGGACCTATCACACGGGACTTATAAATAAAAGTGGCATGGATTCTGCTGCACACTAGTGATCTCTAGCTTCCTTATGCAACCGAAGAAAACAGGCACCATCAAAACGAAAATTATCATAATCTACTCCAACAAAATAGTCTGTATTTAATTATTCACAACATCAAATATTGGTTTTAATTAACGTACTTGGAAACTATATGAACCTGTTCCCATTATATTAAGTGCCATCATACTCGAGAAAGCAGAATGTGTACGTTACCTGGCGTCTCGTATTCCGATCAGTGTTGGTGGAAATAACGGCGCACGAATCAGAGAGGATGAAGCGCATATGATAGAGAGTACAGTCATAGGACTAGAGACCAAGTTTAACCTCCGTTAAAAACAGTCTTGTAGAGTGTTAGGCAGTACCATCCATGTCACGCAAATGCATTGTGAATAAACGTATGTGACAAAAGTCATGGGATACTTCCTAATATCTTGTCGAACCTCCTTATGCATGACGTAGTACAGTCATTTGCCGTAGCCTGGACTCAAGACGTTGGAAGCCTCCTGCAGAAATATTGACCTATGGTGCTTCTATAGCCGTTCATGTTGGCGACAGTGTTGCCGGTGCAGGATTTTGTGCACAAACTAACTTCTCCATTGTGTCCCATATATGTCCCATTAACCATGGACCTTGGCGTTGGTGGGGAGGCGTGCGTGCCTCAGCGATACAGATAGCCGTACCGTAGGTGCAACCACAACGGAGGGGTATCTGTTCAGAGGCCAGACCGTGTGGTTCCTGAAGAGGGGCAGCAGCCTTTTCAGTAGTTGCAGGGGCAACAGTCTGGATGATTGACTGATCTGGCCTTGTAACAATAACCAAAATGGCCTTACTGTTCTGGTACTGCGAACGGCTGAAAGCAAGGGGAAACTACAGCCGCAATTTTTCCCGAGGGCATGCAGTTTTACTGTATGATTAAATGATGATGACGTCCTCTTGGGTAAAATATACTGGAGGTGAAATAGTCCCCCATCAGGATATCCAGGCGGGAACTACTCAAGAGGATATCATTATCAGAAGAAAGAAAACTGGCGTTCTACGGAGCAGAGAGTGGAATGTCAGATCCCTTAATCGGGCAGGTAGGTTAGAAAATTTAAAAAGGGAAATGGATAGGTTAAAGTTAGATATAGTGGGAATCAGTGAAGTTTGGTGACAGGAGGAACAAGACTTTTGGTCAGGTGAATACAGGGTTATAAATACAAAATCAAATAGGGGTAATGCAGGAGTAGGTTCAATAATGAATAAAAAAAAAATAAGAGTGCGAGTATGCTACTGCAAGCAGCATAGTGAACGAATTATTGTGGCCAAGATAGACACGAAGCCCACGCCTACTACAGTAGTACAAGTTTATATGACAACTAGCTCTGCATATGCAGAAGAAATTAATGACATGTATGATGAGATAAAAGAAATTATTCAGTTAGTGAAGGGAGACGAAAATTTAATAGTTAAGGATGACTGGAATACGATAGTAGGAAAAGGGAGAGAAGGCATCATAGTAGGTGAATATGGATTGGGATTAAGAAATGAAAGACGAAGCCGCCTGGTAGAATTTTGCACAGAGCATAACTTAATCATAGCTAACACTTGGCTCAAGAATCATAAAACAAGGTTTAATACATGGAAGAATCCTGGAGATACTAGAAGGTATCAGATAGATTATATAATGGTAAGACAGCGATTTAGGAACCAGGTTTTAAATTGTAAGACTTTCCAGGAGCATATGCGGACTCTCACCACTATCTATTGGTTATGAACTGTAGATTAAAACTGAAGAAACTGCAAAAAGGTGGGAATTTAAAGAGATGGGACCTGGATAAACTGACTAAACGAGTGGTTTTACAGAGTTTTAAAGAGAGCATAAGGGAACAATTGACTGGAATGGGGGAATGAAATACAGTAGAAAGAGAATGGGTAGCTTTGAGGGATGAAATAGTGAAGGCAGCAGACGATCAAGCAGGTAAAAAGACGAGGGCTTGTAGAAATCCTTGGGTAACAGAAGAAATATTGAATTTAATTGATGAAAGGAGAAGATATAAAAAATGCAGTAAATGAAGCAGGTAAAAAGGAATACAAATGTCTCAAAAATGAGATCGACAGGAAGTTCAAAATGGCTAAGCAAGGATGGCTATAGGACAAATGTAAGGATGTAGAGGCTTATCTCACTAGGAGTAAGATAGGTGCTGCCTACAGGAAAATTAAAGAAACCTTTGGAGAAAAGAGAACTGCTTGTATGAATATCAAGAGCTCAGACAGAGATCCAGTTCTAAGCAAAGAAGGGAAAGCAGAAAGGTGGAAGGAGTATATAGAGGGTCTATACAAGGGCGATGTCCATGAGCACAATATTACGGAAGTGGATGAAATGGGAGATATGACACTGAGTGAGAAGTTTGACAGAGCACTCAAAGACCTAAGTCGAAACAACTCCCCGTGAGTAGACAACATTCCATTAGAACCACTGATAGCCTTGGGAGAGACAGCCCTGACAAAACTCTACCATCTGGTGAGCAAGATGTATGAGACAGGCAAAATACCCCCAGACTTCAAGAAGAATATAATAATTCCAATCCCAAAGAAAGCAGGTGATGACATATGTGAAAATTACAGAACTATCAGTTTAATAAGTCACGGCTGAAAAATAGTAACGAGAGTTTTTCACAGACGAATGGAGAAACTGGTAGAAGTCGACCTCGGGGGAGATCAGTTTGGGTTCCGTAGAAATGTTGCAACACCTGAGGCAACACTGAGATTACGACTAATCTTATAAAATAGCTTAAGGAAAGGCAAACCTACGTTTCTAGCATGTGTAGACTTAGAGAAGGCTTTTGGGAATGTTAACTGGAATACGCTCCTTCAAATTCTGAAGGTGTTAGGGGTAAAATACAGGGAACAAAGGGCTATTTACAATTTGTACAGAAACCAGATGGCAGTTATAGGAGTCGAGGGACATGAAAGGGAAGCAGCGGTTTGGAATGGAGTGGGACAGGGTTGTAGTCTATCCCCGATGTTATTCAATCTTTATATTGAGCAAGCAGTAATGGAAACAAAACAAAAATTCGGAGCAGGTATTAAAATCCATGGAGAAGAAATACACTAGAAATGCAGCTGATATACGGGTATTCATTGGACAAATATATTATACTACAAATGACATGTGATTACATTTTCACACAATTTGGGTGCGTACATCCCGAGAAATCAGTAGCCAGAACAACCACCTCTGGCCGTAATAACGACCCTGACACGCGTGGGCATTGAGTCAAACAGAGCTTGGATGGCGTGTACAGGTACTGCTGTCCATGCAGCTTCAACACGATACCACAGTTCCTCGAGAGCAGTGACTGGCGTATTGTGACGAGCCAGTTGCTCGGCCACCATTGACCAGACGTTTTCAATTGGTGAGAGATCTGGAGAATGTGCTGGCCACGGCAGCAGTCGAACATTTTTTGTATACAGAAAAGCCCCGTACAGGACTTGCAACATGCGGTCGTGCATTATCCTGCATAATTGTAGACTTTTCGCAGGGATCGAATGAATAGTAGAGCCACGGGTCGTAACACATCTGAAATGTAACGGCCACTCTTCAAAGTGCCGTCAATGCGAACAAGAGGTGACAGAGACGTGTAACCAATGGGACCCCATACCATCACGCTGGGTGATACGCCAGTATGGCGATGACGAATACATACTCCCAAAGTGCGTTCACCGCGATGTCGCCAAACACGGATGCGACCATCATGATGATGTAAACAGAACCTGGATTCATCCGAAAAAATGACGTTTCGCCATTCGTGCACCGAAGTTCGTCGTTGAGTACACCATCGCAGGCGCTCCTGTCTGTGATGCAGCATCAAGGGTAACCTCAGCCATGGTCCCCGAGATGATAGTGCATGCTACTGCCAACGTCGTCGAACTGTTCGTGCAGCTGGTTGTTGTCTTGCAAAGTCCCCATCTGTTGACTCAGGGATCGAGGCGTGGCTGTACGATCCGTTACAGCCATGCGGATAAGATGCCTGTCATCTCGACTGCTACTGATACGAGGCCGCTGGGATCCATCACGGCGTTCCGTATTACCTTCCTGTACCCACCGATTCCATATTCTGCTAACAGTCATTGGATCTCGACCAAAGCGAGCAGCAATGTCGCGATACGATAAACCGCAGTCGCGATAGGCTAAAGTCCGACGTTTATCAAAGTCGGAAACGTGATGGTACGCATTTCTCCTCCTTACACGAGGCATCACAACAACGTTTCAGCAGTCAACGCCGGTCAACTGCTGTTTGTGTATGAGAAATAGGTTGTAAACTTTCCTTATGTCAGCACGTTGTAGATGTTGCCACCGGCGCCAACCTTGTGTGAATGCTCTAAAAAGCTAATCATTTGCGTATCACAGCATCGTGTGTCGTTTAAATTTCTCGTCTGTAGCACGTCATCCTCGTAGTGTAGCAAATTTAACGGCCTGTAGTGTAAAAAATTTGAGGTTCCCCTATGACTGTAAAAGGACTTGGAATAGCAGTTGGACGGAATGGGCAGTGTCTTGAATGGAGGATAGAAGATGAACATCAACAAAAGTAAAATGTGGATAATGGAATTAGTCGAATTAAGTCGGGTGATGCTGAAGGAATTAAATTAGGAAGTGAGACACTTAAAGTAGTAAAAGAGTGTTGCTATTTGGGGAGCAAAATAACTGATGATGGTCGAAGTAGAGAGGATATAAAATGTAGACTGGCAATGGAAAGGAAAGTGTTTCTGAAGAAGAGAAATTTGTTAAGATCGAGTATAGATTTGTCAGGAAGTCTTTTCTGAAAGTATTTGTATAGAGTGTAGCCATGTATGGAACTGAAACATGGACGATTAATAGTTTGGACAAGAAGAGAATAGAAGCTTACGAAATGTCGTGCTACAGAAGAATGCTGAAGGTTAGATGGGTAGATTACGTAACTAATGAGGAGGTATTGAATAGAACTGGGAAGGAGTTTGTGACACAACTTGATTAGAAGAAGGGTTCGGTTGCTAGGACATGTTCTGAGATATCAAGAGATCACCAATTTAGTATTGGACGGCAGCGTGGAGGGTAAAAATCGTAGAGGGAGATCAAGAGATGTATACACTAAGCGGATTCAGATGGATGTAGGTTGCAGTAGGTACTGGGAGATGAGGAAGCACGCACAGGATATAGTAGCATAGAAAGCTGCATCAAATCAGTCCTGAGACCACAACTACAACATGTTCGATAGAATCCATGTGTGCGGATAGGGTGGCCAAATAAATCGCTCGAATTATGTAGAATCAATCGAGAAAAATAATCGTCTTGTGCCATGGCGTATTGTCATGAAGTCTATGGATGGTCTCTAAGTAGCCGAAGATTACCATTTGCAGTCAATTACCAGATGACTCAGTCCATTCCATGTAAATAGACCCCACTTCGCTATGGAGCATCCACCAGCTTGCCACACTTGAAGCCTTCCATCAACACCAACTGATACGGGTACTCAGATGAACAGGCCTCGGTTTTCTAGTAGTCTAGGGTCGAGCAGATGTGGTCACAAGCTCAGAAGAGGCGGTGCAGGCGATGTCGTGCTGTTAGCACAGGCACCCGCGTCGTTCGTCTGCTGCCATAGCCCACTAACGCAACATGCTGCTGCTCTGTCCTCACGGGCACGTTCGCCAAATGTCCGACATTGATTTCAGAGGTTATATCACGCAGTGTTGGCGGTTTGTTAGCACTTACAACAGTACGCAAACGCCTCTGCTCTCCCTCGTTAAGTGAAGGACGTCGGCCAGTGCGTTGACCGTGGTGAGAGGTAGTGCCTGAGATATGGTACTCTCAGCACAGCCATGACACTGTGAAATATTGAATTCTGTATTTCCCAAATGGGATGTCCCATGTGTCTAGCTCCAACTACCACCCCGCGTTCAGAGTCCGTTAACTCCCATCGTGCGCCCATTATTACATCGGAATCATTTTCACATTAATCACCTACGTACAAAGGAGTGCTACGCGAAGGCTCTGCTCTTTTATATCTTTTGTACACAATACTACTGCCATGACTGTCTCATGACTTTTGTCAGCTCAGTCCTTAGTAGCATAGAAAGCTGCATCAAATGATGTGTGATGTCCTTAGCTCAGTGTATATAAACTGTACTAGGTAGTGCACTCTTTCATGTTACATCACAGGCCAGCCTCAGTGGCCGAGCGGTTCTAGGCGCTTCAGTCTGGAACCGCGCGACCACTACGCTCGCAGGTTCGAATCCTGCCTCGGACATGGATGTGTGTGATGTCCTTAGGTTAGTTAGGTTTAAGTAGTTCTAAGTTCTAGGGGACTGATGACCTCAGAAGTTAAGTCCCATAGTGCGCAGAGTCATTTGAACCATTTCAACCCTGTTACATCACCAAACAGCGTTAAAGCTAAGAACGGTGGCAGACCACATAGCGCCGCTAAAGGCGATTGCTGACGTAACTTCAAAGAGTGCACTGCTTCATACAGTTTGTATATTGACGACGTAATTTATATTGGAAATTTGTGGTAAGTTCTAATGGGACCAAACTGCTGCGGTCATCCGTCTCTAAGACTACACCCTACTTACTCTAACTTGAACTGACTTACGCTATGGACAACACACACACCCATGCCTGAGGGAGGGCTCGAACCTCCGACGCGGGGAGCCTCACGGACCGTGACAAGGCGCCTCAGACCGTGCGACTACCCTGCGCGGCGTAATTTATATTACGATGTGAGAACAGTGAGAAATTCGTGGTTTCATTATCTGGCAGCAATGATTTTGTAGTCGCCTAAAATGATGCGGTAAATGCTTTTAATAACCTGTTAACGGTCAGTCGACGGAAACTGGTTGTTTAAATAAAGAATTTTATCAGCAACTCGAAGCGGTAATCATGACATTTTTCAAATATCTACGAGCTGTGGGCACCACGTCCTGAAAATATTTATTTATTACTCCAGCTAGACACATTGACTATATTTACGCAGCAGGTAGAGTTTATATGATTTCTTAAGAGTATTTTACGTTGATGTAATTGATCACGAAGATGTACGTCAGCATAGTAATTACTATTAATGATAATTATTAGGTCTACAACTTTGCTTCCGCTGTTTTGCAATAGACGGCGGTAGCGGCAAGAGGGGTTGAGGTCGTTGGTCATAGGTGTAATAAATAAGCTTAGGCATCTGTAAACATAATGCCATAAAAATATTAGTCCATTTTTGATTGCATCACAACGTTATTCTCGATTAAGTACGTCAACTTACGTACCCGTTTGCGGGAAGTTTTAATTTTCTGCTTTATCATGAAGAAATCTGCGGCTGTGGCTCTTAAAATGCTGGGTAATGCCAATAGTGAGCGAACTATTAGTGGAAGATCGTGCAGAGAACGTTTTCAACGCCTTAATAACGGTGATTTTGATGCCGAAGACGGGCCGGGCGGTGGAAGACAGGATGTTTTCGTAGATACTGAAACAGACGAAGACAGTCCCAGGACATCATTATCGAAAGCAATTGATGCGTTGGAGCCCAGCACTGAAACACAAACGGCCACAATACCGAGATAGACACGCAAAGGTAATTTTGCAGCAGGTCAGTGCTCGACCGCATGTCACAAAACCCGTCAAAACATAAATGGAAACGTTGAAATGAGAAGTCCTATCCCACCCGCCGTATTCTCCGTACGTTGCTCTCTCTGACTACCCCCTTTTTCGATCAGTCTGCGCGACCAGCACTTCCGATCGTGCAAAATTGAATCGATTCATGGATCCCCACGAAAGACTCCCAGTTCTTCCGCCGCTACATTCGTGTGCTACCCGAAAGACGAGAGAATAGACTGGCCAGTGATGGGCTATATTATGATTCATAATTTTTTTCTAAGTTTTGCACAATAAAGCCCCGAAATTCAAGAAAAAATGGTGGAAGCGAAGTTGTAGACATAGTAATAACGATAAAATGATTAGTTGGTATTAAAATGTTATGTGTTCGATAGAGTATTAATTGAGAGAATATACTGCATCGTAACGATCACCCCATAGGTCAGGAGGCCGGTGGGCATCTAGGGTGGATAGGTGAGGTGGTGAACTGCAAGTGTCGAACGCGGAGTTCCGAGCGTCTCAGTCTGAACCGTCATTGAAACAGTGGTGTATGTGATAACATTTTAGTAATGTGGTTGCTACAACGAATATTGTCTTTGTAAGTAGGCTATTTAGGTTTTTATGTTGGTAACACCAAGTAGCGCTCTGTATGAAAATGACTGACTGTGCTGTGTGCAGTCTGTGGCTGGTTGCCTTTGTTGAAATATTCGCTATTGCGCTGAGTCCGCCACAGGCGCGCTGCCAAGATTGCGTAAGGAGTACCAAATGTTCCAGGACTTGAAAGTTTTGTGGACAGATGCATTATTGCTTTTCGCACTTACCATATTTCTGAACTAGCTAATAAGGATTTTGGTAAATCGGCATATGTCTCACCATCTTCTTTGTCATTGTATACTCGTAACAGTGGTGGGCAGTTGGATGTGAACAGCTCGTAGCGTTGCGCAGTTGGAGGTGAGCCGCCAGCAGTGCGCAGTTGGAGGTGAGCCGCCAGCAGTGGTGGATGTGGCGAGACAGATGGCGGAGTTTTGAGAGCGGACGATCTGGACGTGTGTCCATCAGAGACAGTAAATTTGTAAGACTGGATGTCATGAACTGATATATATATATATATATATATAAAGACGTTGATAGAGAACAAACAATGTATTTACCTTAATAGTGTTCAAAAGTCATAGTATATATATATATATATATATATATACTCCTGGAAATGGAAAAAAGAACACATTGACACCGGTGTGTCAGACCCACCATACTTGCTCCGGACACTGCGGGAGGGCTGTACAAGCAATGATCACACGCACGGCACAGCGGACACACCAGGAACCGCGGTGCTGGCCGTCGAATGGCGCTAGCTGCGCAGCATTTGTGCACCGCCGCCATCAGTCTCAGCCAGTTTGCCGTGGCATACGGAGCTCCATCGCAGTCTTTAACACTGATAGCATGCCGCGACATCGTGGACGTGAACCGTATGTCCAGTTGACGGACTTTGCGCGAGGGCGTATAGTGGGCATGCGGGAGGCCGGGAGGACGTACCGCCGAATTGCTCAACACGTGGGGCGTGAGGTCTCCACAGTACATCGATGTTGTCGCCAGTGGTCGGCGGAAGGTGCACGTGCCCGTCGACCTGGGACCGGACCGCAGCGACGCACGGATGCACGCCAAGACCGTAGGATCCTACGCAGTGCCGTAGGGGACCGCACCGCCACTTCCCAGCACTGTTGCTCCTGGGGTATCGGCGAGGACCATTCGCAACCGACTCCATGAAGCTGGGCTACGGTCCCACACTCCGTTAGGCCGTCTTCCGCTCACGCCCCAACATCGTGCAGCCCGCCTCCAGTGGTGTCGCGACAGGCGTGAATGGAGGGACGAATGGAGACGTGTCGTCTTCAGCGATGAGAGTCGCTTCTGCCTTGGTGCCAATGATGGTCGTATGCGTGTTTGGCGCGGTGCAGGTGAGCGCCACAATCAGGACTGCATACGACCGAGGCACACAGGGCCAACACCCGGCATCATGGTGTGGGGAGCTATCTCCTACACTGGCCGTACACCTCTGGTGATCGTCGAGGGGACACTGAATAGTGCACGGTACATCCAAACCGTCATCGTATCCATCGTTCTACCATTCCTAGACCGGCAAGGGAACTTGCTGTTCTAACAGGACAATGCACGGCCGCATGTATCCCGTGCCACCCACCGTGCTCTAGAAGGTGTAAGTCAACTACCCTGGCCAGCAAGATCTCCGGATCTGTCCCCCATTGAGCATGTTTGGGACTGGATGAAGCGTCGTCTCACGCGGTCTGCACGTCCAGCACGAACGCTGGTCCAACTGAGGCGCCAGGTGGAAATGGCATGGCAAGCCGTTCCACAGGACTACATCCAGCATCTCTACGATTGTCTCCATGGGAGAATAGCAGCCTGCATTGCTGCGAATGGTGGATATACACTGTACTAGTGCCGACATTGTGCATGCTCTGTTGCCTGTGTCTATGTGCCTGTGGTTCTGTCAGTGTGATCATGTGATGTATCTGACCCAAGGAATGTGTCAATAAAGTTTCCCCTTCCTGGGACAATGAATTCACGGTGTTCTTATTTCAATTTCCAGGAGTATATATATATATATATATATATATATATATATATATATATATATATATATATATATAAAAGTCATAGTATATATATATATATATATATATATATATATATATACTATGACTTTTGAACACTATTAAGGTAAATACATTGTTTGTTCTCTATGAACGTCTTTCATTTGCTGACTATGCCTATCAGTAGTTAGTGCCTTCAGTAGTTAGAATCTTTTATTTAGCTGGCAGTATTGGCGCTCGCTGTATTGCAGTAGTTCGAGTAACGAATATTTTTGTGTGGTGAGTGATTCATGAAAGCTATAGGTTATTGTTAGTCAGGGCCATTCCTTTGTACGGATTTTTGAAAGTCAGATTGCGTTGCGCTAAAAATATTGTGTGTCAGTTTAGTGATGATCAGAGTAAGTAAAGAGAGTAATGCCTGAGTACGTTTAGTTTTGCTCAGCTGTTTGAAAATCAAATAACGTAGAGGTTTATCAGCACAGTAATTCATTAATTTTTGTAAGGGGACGTTTCGTCTAATCTGGTGCACAGGAAAGAGGCCGGGCTGTTTGCTCAGGTGTAGGCAAGGAACATGCTGTAGCTTACAGCAGTCAGTGAGGTGCTGCGAGTGCAGCGAGGCAGACCACGGGCTCGCCTCTGTGGATACGACGGGCCTCATCACTCTCCAAGAGGGATGCGCGCTTGTATCTGTACCCACAGCATTTCGTGGATGGAGGCTGTTGCGGAGGCAGAAGCCCAGGGCTCCCTCAGCACTAGCGGCGCACAGCCAGGAAGGTGGTGCACGTGCAGCCCGGGAGGTGACACTCAGGTGCCTATCCAGCAAGCAGAAGATGGCGAACTGCCCCTTCACCACAAGGAGATCCAGTAGATCTTAATAAAAGTAAACAAGGCCCGTTCTAGGATGTAATGCGACGTTTATTTAATCGTGCGATTGGCTAATTTCGACTAAGCGTCATTGTCAAGCACATTTGTATTATCTGTACTTCAAATCATTTGCCAGTCAGTCTTAATTACAAGTAAAATTTATTCGTATTACTTCTAATTAAGAGTGGTTTGAAAATGACATGAAATGCAGATATTACAAATGTGCTTGACAATGACGCTTAGTCGAAATTAGCCAATCACACTATTAAATAAACCTCGCATTACAGGCTACTACGGGCCATGTTCACGTTCATTAAGCATCTGGAGGGTGTGGATCTCCACAAATACAAAATCGTAATTTCTATAGGTCTGTATCTTCTAAGAGTCACAGCTGTGACGCATCAGTATCAACAACGTGGAGCGATGAAGTCCAACCACAGTCGGCAGGCTGCAGTGTCGTAGCTGAAATCTTCAAACAGGCAGCAAGCAGCACATCGCGATTCGCCAGTAACCAGCGGGAACGTCATTCCGTTGGGATCGGCGACGCAGACGGAATGACTATACACTGAGGTCGAGGCGTCTGAAACATCATCATCATCAGCGTTCTGCCAAAAGGCAGGTTTTCACATGGTAGTTCTGTAGGCTGTCCGGTCTTCTGCCATTCTCTTCACATCTGCATAATTTCCTCCTCCCTTTATGTCGTCTATCATCTTGAATCTCATTCTTCCTCTCAGTCTTCTCCCACAAGCAAATCCTTCCAAACTATCTGCTAGCAAGCACTCCCTTCTCAGTGAATGTCCCAACCAGTTCTTTTTCCTTTCTCTTACAACCTTCAGCAGACATCTTCTCTCACCAACCCTTTCCAATATTCTTTCATTAGTCACTCTTTCTATCCAGCTTATTCTCTCCATTATCCTCCACATCCACATCTCAGATGCTGCTAACCTTTTTTCATCTTCTCGTCTCAGCGTCCATGTTTCTGCCCCATATAGTGCCACACTCCAGACAAAACATTTTCCAAGCCTTTTCCTTGGTCCTTTATCTAATTTGCCACATAAGAGTCTCCTCTTTCTGTTGAATACTTCCTTCGCTATGGCAGTTCGAGTTTTCACCTCCTGGTGACATCTCAAGTCTTCAGCTATTGTGCTTCCAAGATATTTAAATGCACTTACTTAGCTAATGCTAGATTGTCCTATTTTAATATTGGACAGTCTGCATCTTGTACCGATGACCATACTCTTTGTTTTTGCTGTGTTTATTTGCATCCTATATTCCACTCAAGCTTCATTCAGATGTTTCAGCATGTTATTCTCTGTCCGCTCACTTTCTGCCACTAATACCATGTCATCAGCAAATCTTATACATTCTATTCCGTTTCCGCCAATACATATTCCTCTTTTCCCATGTACGCCTCTGTCTGAAACAGATGCATTTAAAGGTAGACAGCATGTCATTATGGCAGGTCAGCCACTCATCTGTCCTCGTTTAACCAGAGGTGCCAGCGGTCCTGCCCGCCCTGAGGTGTCTCAGTTACGGACGGTTTTCCCTGCCTCTGCATTTCTGTTCAGTACTAGAACACCTTGGAACAGCGAAGCTCGGATATTGCATGATATTAGTCCATATTGTGAAGTTTGCAGAACGGCGTTCTGGATGTTGTGACATTGCACCATTTGCGCTCCTCGCAATGGCTCTAATCGCTTTGTCGAAGTGAGTTATGAGTGCTGCCCTGCTTTTGCAATACTGGCACTCTTCGCGTGCTCTATATTATGATTGTGACGTACGGTCCCATTCGGGGTTGGTTCTTTTACCGTCTATTTATAACAACAGCTTCGAGAGTCTGTTCTATATGTAACAGCTAAAAATGAAGAACATGATAGATGAAAAAGACGAATGAGTAGTAAACAGTTGAAATTGAACAGTAAGAGGTGTTTTAAATGTGACTCAAAATAAAAGTGTTAATGGCAGAGAAGAAAGAGTGCATACTATCAACTCATAAAGAGGTATGTATTGCCGGCCGCTGTGGCCGAGCGGTTCTAGGCGCTTCAGTCCGGAACCGCGCTGCTGCTACGGTAGCAGATTCTAATCCTGCCTCGGGCATGGATGTGTGTGCTGTCCTTAAGTTAGTTAGGTTTAAGTAGTTCTAAGTCTAGGGGACTGATGACCTTGGATGTTAAGTCCCATAGTGCTTAGAGCCATTTGTACCATTTTGGTATGATCTGTCTGTCACACCTGTAGATGGGAAGACTGTAGTCATTCATGTAAGATTCTGAAGCACTTGTTTGATTTCTATTATGGGATCATAAAACACGTCGACTGCTGGTGACATGCTTTGTCGCCCAAAGCTCTGGTATAACTCACATGACTAGTATCTTCCATTCTAATACTGAAGAATACGGTTTCCCGTCGCCACCTACACTATCTGAGCAAAAGAGTCAGGACACAACTATGTAATGCAGAATTGACCATTAGATACCATAATACGAGGACACGCCAGCATAAAACAAGGCGAGGAGTATTGTGTTGTCAGTATAGAAGCAACAGCGGAATGGATCGGTCAGCAGAGGTTAGTGACTTCTATATCTACATCTACACTTAGACTCCGCAAGCCACCCAACGGTGTGTGGCGGAGGGCACTTTACGTGCCACTACCTCCCTTTCCTGTCCCAGTCGCGTATGGTTCGCGGGAAGAAAGCCTCCGTGCGCGCTCGAATGTCTCTAATTTTACATTCCTGATCTCCTCAGGAGGTATAAGTAGGGGGTAGCAATATATTCGATACCTCATCCAGAAACGCACCCTCTCGAAACCTGGACAGCAAGCTACACCGCGATGTAGAGCGCCTCTCTTGCAGAGTCTGCCACTTGAGTTTGCTAAACATCTCCGTAACACTATCACGCTTACCAAATAACCCTGTGACGAAACGCGCCACTCTTCTTTGGATCTTCTCTATCTCCTCCGTCAACCCGACCTGGTACAGATGAGCAATACTCAAGTATAGGTCGAATGAGTGTTTTGTAACCCACCTCCTTTGTTGATGAAGTACATTTTCAAACGTGGGCTAGTAAAAAATGGTTCAAATGGCTCTGAGCACTATGGGACTTAACTTCTGAGGTCATCAGTCCCCTAGAACTTAGAAATAGTTAAACCTAACTAAGCCAAGGATATCACACACATCTATGCCCGAGGCAGAATTCGAACCTGCGAACGTAGTGGTCGCGCGTTTCCAGACTGTAGCGCCCACAACCGCTCGGCCACCCCAACCAGCGTGGACTAGTCGCTGGTTATCAAAAGCTACCAAGCCGACTGTTGATGATGTTATTGTGAAGTGTAAACGTGAAAGAATGACAACACCTAAATCAAGACCAGACACATCTCAAGCACCGATGGACAATGCCGTCGAGCGTTAATAAACGTGGCTATAAAATAATCGTATGAAATCAGGGGGGAAAGAACCACTCCTAATTTCTTAAGTGCTGCCATTAGCCTAGACAGCACAATGACTATAGGCGGGGAGTTAAAGAGAACGGGTACATTAGTCGAATAGCTCCGCATAAGCCCCACATTTTTTGTAGTCAGTGCTAAGCGACGTCCGCACGCTACAGCCGCGCGGTCTGTGGCGTCTTGTCACGGTCCGCGTGGCTCCTCCCCATCGAAGGTTCGAGTCCTCCCTCGGGTATGGGTGTGTGTGTATTCTCCTTAGCGTAAGTTCGCTTAACTTAGATCAAGTAGTGTGTAAGCCTAGGGACCAATGACCTCAGCAGTTTGGTCCCATAGTTCTTACCACAAATTTCCAATTTGCTAAGCGACGGTTGAGATGGTATAAAAAGCGACACCACTGGGCAGCGGCAACTGAAAACGAGTGATCTGGAATGATGGAGCATGTCATACCCTGTGGCATAACAATGTAAAGAATCGTGTTTGGCGACTGCCCAGTGAATAGTACCTACCATCGTGCGTAATGCCAGTGGTGAAGTATGGAGAAGGTAGTGATATGATATATGTTTCTTTCTGGATTAGGCTGTGGTCTCCTTATTGCGTTAAGGAAACGCTAAACGCGGGACGATATGAACACATTTTACAGTATTGTGTACTGGGTACAGTAGAGGAACAGTTTGGGAACGATGACTATCAACATGACCATGCACCCTGTCATAAAGAAGCATCTGTGAGGTAATGGTTGGGGCACTACAGCATTTTTGAAATGTAATGTCCTACCCAGAGTAGTGACCAGAACGCAAGGATTTCATTTGCGACGAGTTACCACGTCGATTTAGCTCGAGACGCTTGAGACGTGTTGGGGCGCACAACTGCATGGTCATCAGTGCCCATACAAAGTCCCAATTTTTACACAGTCCAATGTTTTTCACAGTCCAATCTAGCCACTTAACGAAAGATGATGATGAAATGATGAGGACAACACAAACACCCAGTCCCCAGGCAGAGACAATCCACAACCCACCCAGGAATCGAACCTGGGACCCCGTGATCCGGAGGCAGTGACGCTAGCCACTAGACCACGAGCTGCGGACGGACACCATCGTCTATCGCTACCTTCACTGTCTCAGCTTTCGAGGAAGGTCGGCTGCCATTCCTCTGCAGATGTTCAGACACCTCACTGAAAGTGTCACCAGCAGCGTTCAAGCAGTCACAAAGGCCAATGGTGA
Organism: Schistocerca gregaria; assembly: GCF_023897955.1. Taxonomy (NCBI): domain Eukaryota; kingdom Metazoa; phylum Arthropoda; class Insecta; order Orthoptera; family Acrididae; genus Schistocerca; species Schistocerca gregaria. The sequence continues at coordinate 356,707,521 of NC_064927.1, read as the reverse complement.
ACACATTCTATACAAACATCCATCAGTAGGTATCTTGATACTTCTGATCACATAGTGTATGCAAATGTGGTATAATACAGCTGATGTCACTGCAAGGATAGCTCAGTTAGCGTACATCCGATGTTCTCCAATTGCATTTGAACAACTTGCGAACATTATTGTTCTCAACAGCAAGTATTGTGAGTCAATGGAACTGTATACAAACAACACAGCACACAAGGTCGACATTTTCAGTGTTGTGCAGATGTTTTGAGTGTAATACAGATTCAAAGATAAATGAGAAAAAATGAAATGAAATGTAATTACTCTGTAACGAGTGCACAGAAGCCAGTGGTTCCTTATACCAACATATTCAGAAAATATATCTGAAAAACTTCCAAAATTTGTCTGGTGGAATTTCATGTTCAAATGGTGTACATGTATATACACTCCTGCAAATGGAAAAAAGAACACATTGACACCGGTGTGTCAGATCCACCATACTTGCTCCGGACACTGCGAGAGGGCTGTACAAGCAATGATCACACGCACGGCACAGCGGACACACCAGGAACCGCGGTGTTGGCCGTCGAATGGCGCTACCTGCGCAGCATTTGTGCACCACCGCCGTCAGTGTCAGCCAGTTTGCCGTGGCATACGGAGCTCCATCGCAGTCTTTAACACTGGTAACATGCCGCGACAGCGTGGACGTGAACCGTATGTGCAGTTGACGGACTTTGAGCGAGGGCGTATAGTGGGCATGCGGGAGGCCGGGTGGACGCACCGCCGAATTGCTCAACACGTGGGGCGTGAGGTCTCCACAGTACATCGATGTTGTCGCCAGTGGTCGGCGGAAGGTGCACGTGCCCGTCGACCTGGGACCGGACCGCAGCGACGCACGGATGCACGCCAAGACCGTAGGATCCTACGCAGTGCCGTAGGGGACCGCACCGCCACTTCCCAGCAAATTAGGGACACTGTTGCTCCTGGAGTATTGGCGAGGACCATTCGCAACCGTCTCCATGAAGCTGGGCTACGGTCTCGCACACCGTTAGGCCGTCTTCCGCTCACGCCCCAACATCGTGCAGCCCGCCTCCAGTGGTGTCGCGACAGGCGTGAATGGAGGGACGAATGGAGAAGTGTCGTCTTCAGCGATGAGAGTCGCTTCTGCCTTGGTGCCAATGATGGTCGTATGCGTGTTTGGCGCCGTGCAGGTGAGCGCCACAATCAGGACTGCATACGACCGAGGCACACAGGGCCAACACCCGGCATCATGGTGTGGGGAGCGATCTCCTACACTGGCCGTACACCTCTGGTAATCGTCGAGGGGACACTGAATAGTGCACGGTACATCCAAACCGTCATCGAACCCATCGTTCTACCATTCCTAGACCGGCAAGGGAATTTGCTGTTCCAACAGGACAATGCACGTCCGCATGTATCCCGTGCCACCCAACGTGCTCTAGAAGGTGTAAGTCAACTACCCTGGCCAGCAAGATCTCCGGATCTGTCCCCCATTGAGCATGTTTGGGACTGGATGAAGCGTCGTCTCACGCGGTCTGCACGTCCAGCACGAACGCTGGTCCAACTGAGGCGCCAGGTGGAAATGGCATGGCAAGCCGTTCCCAGGACTACATCCAGCATCTCTACGATCGTCTCCATGTGAGAATAGCAGCCTGCATTGCTGCGAAAGGTGGATATACACTGTACTAGTGCCGACATTGTGCATGCTCTGTTGCCTGTGTCTATGTGCCTGTGGTTCTGTCAGTGTGATCATGTGATGTATCTGACCCCAGGAATGTTTCTATAAAGTTTCCCCTTCCTGGGAGAATGAATTCACGGCGTTCTTATTTCAATTTCCAGGAGTGTATATCCTCAGAATGGGTTTGCACTGTTACTGCTATTCCCCTGCTGTAGTCATCAGAAATTTTGTATTAGAAAATGATGAACTGGACATTTGTTGAGTAATTGATGCTGTTGTTATCTATTGTTATCTGTATTCTAAGTTGGTTGTCTGCTGTGATTATTTTCTAAAACCACAGGAAGTTTGACTATCTGACCCATCACTTACTTGCAGGCGAGGCGTTTTGGTTCCATAATATGACTGTGGTTGGGATGAATGCTCAGCAGAGAGTAACTAAGCACCAAGATTGCAGGTTCAAACTATAGCTACCCACCACCTGTCTACACCTACTGACCTACCTCACACATCTCCCCTCCTCCCCTCTCTCTGTTCATTCCCTCCTCCCCCTTGCTCTGTCCATCCTGTCCTCTACCTCAATCTGTCCCAAGCGATGCTCGTTGGCACATTTAGCACCTGCAGTAAATTACAATTATGCAGGCCAATATTACTCCTACAACATGCCTTTCGTAAAGGACAGGCTACACATCAGGGGCTAAAAAATCATTTATTTGTCCCTGATGTACAGACTGCCATGCAAAACAGGTTGATAATGCAGGCCAATACTATAACACAATCCACTTGTCATACAGGGTGGTTTAAATGTTAGGCTCAGTAAACTTTCTCTTGCTACTGACATGTAGGCTGCCCTGCTAAACAGGTTGAATTGGGAGGAATGTGTTCCCACACAACATACCTGTCATGCAAAGCAGCCCATGTGCCAGGGGCTGAAAAAAAAAAACACTTTTTGTTCCTATTTCACTTCTATTAGATCTTGGAGGTTATGAACTGCAATATCATGATACTCATGAGGATTGTTGTTTCTGTACCAAATTTGAATGAATCAAATCAGGAGTTGTGGAGGATGTCACACACACACACACACACACACACACACACACACACACACACACACATATATATATATATATATATATATATATATATATATATATATCCTGATTCATATGCATACAATGAAAATTAATTGCTAATGCTATCAAGTTGAGACTTTGGGTGCAGTGGCTCCTGTAACTGGATAAATTATTAATAGCTCTCCTACCTCAAACTAGTGTAATTAGCCGGCCGCGGTGGTCTCGCGGTTCTAGGCGCGCAGTCCGGAACCGTGCGACTGCTACGGTCGCAGGTTCGAATCCTGCCTCGGGCATGGATGTGTGTGATGTCCTTAGGTTAGTTAGGTTTAAGTAGTTCTAAGTTCTAGGGGACTAATGACCACAGCAGTTGAGTCCCATAGTGCTCAGAGCCATTTGAACTAGTGTAATTCTTCTTTCTTCTCCATCAAGAATTAGGCCAGACAGTATGTTGTGACTTCTTGAGATCTACTAATTTTCCCCCTTCCTTTAGAAATGTACTGTAGCAGTTGTTTTGGAAGCCATATATGTATGTATGTTCTTCCATTCTTTTCTAAATTCCCTAATATTTTCATTCAAGATTTAAATTCGTGTAGATGTTCTTGTCTTGTAATCTGTCTCTTCTGTTCTCAGATATCTTATCTTGGCTTGGAGCCTAGGATTTGTTCTGGATTCCATACTTTATTTTCACCTCCATACAGTCCACATAGAACAGCCATAAGTTTATAAAATTTTAGAATTGTGTATATTTGCAACTGCCCCCAGTCATTCTTTCAATGATGCCACACATATTGAATGTCTCAATCTTTTTTTCCAATACCCAGTTCACCAAGATATTATATATCACATCTCAAGAATCGGAAAGTGCTAACTTCTTCAGTGCTTTTGTTATCGAATATGAATTTCCATTTTAATTGTTGTGAGCCTTGGAATGCTATGGCCTTGGTTTTACCTGTCGATATGCTCACATTATGTAGCTTTGTTGTTTTATGTAGTTCATATAGTGCTCCTTATAAGCTGTCTCCATTATCCACAACTTGAATAAGATCATCAGCAAAAATAAATGTTTTGATACAATTTCTTCCTTCAAAACTGTCCTCTGTATTTATTTTATAATCCATTGTATCCTTTCCCTCAAAAGTCCTCCAAATACAAATTAAAAATTTTCAGTGAAATACAACGCTTTTGTCTGATTCTTTTATCAATATTTTCTTCATTGATATTTCCAGATTTTAGCTTTACATTTACCTGTGTTCCTGTGTCTACACTTCTAATAGCTTCTATGAGATACAGTGGTAATCATCTTTTTTCTATAATATTCCAGTATTCCATATTTGTCCTCTCTGCACATTATCAAAAGCTCTAGCATGGTCTGTATACACTCTTAGGTTATTAAATTGTACTCTCTTCTTTTTTGTATGCACTTGTTTGAATCAGAAAATGTTGTCTGAGCAGGATCTTACCTTACAAAAATATGATTGTTGTTTGGTCTGTTTTTGCCCCTCTTTTAGAAATGCATATTACTATTGCTTCCTTTCATTCCATTGGTATTTTCGTTTGTAGCCAGTACTGAGTACTGATATAAAGAATCTCAAAGCCTAAACGTAACATCTTCTGGAAGGTATTTGAAAGGTTCTGGATTTATATTGTCCGCTTTAGGAGGTTCTCGGTTTTTATAGCTTTCTAAGGCATCTTCAAGTTCCTTAAATTCAATTTTATCTGTTTCCAAATGGCATTCTATTCTCCTACTCTCTCCTTCTTCCACTTCTATGTTTAGCTGTTTCAGTATTTTGAATGTATCAAATGGACAGCTTAGCACATCTCTTTCCATAAGAGATATAGATCCTTCCCAGCTTTATTTATGAGCAGTTATTACTAACTTTTTTAGATTCTGTTTCTTGTATTTTATAGTTCTCCAATGTCCGAGAAGTTTTCGTCATGAGTCACTGTGAATAAAACTCCTTTTTTTCGTTGAACAACATGTTTTAGTTCTTCATTCCAAATAGTAAGGCTCTTCTTTGCTTTGTATTTATTTCCTTTCTGACAGTTTCGAAAGCAAACTGTCATTTGAATTCGATGATTGTTGGGGAGACTGTTGCACCTGAAAAACAGTGTACCTAGGAACAGACCGGTTCGGTATTTCAGTCTAGCGATCGATTTTAGAATGACTTGAAGGAACGCTCACTAGAGAGTCTCTAGAGATGGCCTACAGTTTTTGTTGTTGCTAGATATGAGTTTGTGGTTTGTTCAGCATTTGTAAATACTTCGAGAACTACACTTTTAAGGGTTGTGTAATATATTAAAGCTGTTTCTAGAATATTATTAATTCTTCAATTACAGGATTGTATGTCAAATTAAGTTCTATTTATTTTTTAACTAGCTACAGAACGTGCTCTGCTTTGTTGTTTGTGCGCCATCTTGTGTCTTGCAACAGACATCTTTTATCATAGAACATATGATACAAATAAACTGAGTTTTGTTAATGCCTTAACAATTTTCTCTGTTTTAAAAAATCAAATTTGTGTTGGTTTCCAACACTTTTAGTTTCAAAATGTATTTAACTTGTAATTGGTTCATGATAATACTTTTACTTAATTTGATTTTAATTACTGTTAATTAGTGTGTAGTAAAGTAATAATATAATAGACAGATGGCTAAATACAGTACTGACAAACATTTCTCGATTGCAACATTTTTAAATTTCAGCAGAATATTTGTTTCTACATACATGAACATGTCGTATCTTGGCACATATTTTCACATTTGGAATAAACTCCATTTTCTGGAGAAATTTTTGTAACTACAAAAAAATGGAAGAAGAAAGTATATTAAATTTCTTTTATGGTGATGACTAGAAGCGAATAGCTGAAAAGTGTTCCAATATACAACACACAGATTCTTTCACAATATATAATGTTTTACGTGACTGATATAGATGTCCGTTGCTAGGATCTTCTAATAAGTTAGTTTTCCATAATGTTTTCTTTGTAGTTTTCTTTTTGTGTGCTCCCGTTGCTCATTTAGTTTCAAGCGCTATTTTCCCTCTTACCAGGAATGTTAATTAAACATATAAATTAGACCATAAAGTTTTAAGGAATTAATATAAATTAATATATCAAAAACTATATTACCTGACTACTGCCCTTTAATTGTTTTTGGTTAAATTATAGGATTATTTACGGAAAGCCCTTAGATATTTGAGATGCCTGGGAAGGCACTGTGACTTTCTACGGATCTGTAATACACTGGTGTGTTGTGCACATAGCCGAGCGGGGTAGCCGCGTGGTCTGTGGCGTTTTGTCACGGTTCGCACGGCTCACCCAATCGGAGGTTCGAGTTATCCGTCGGGCATGTGTATGTGTGTGTGTTTGTGTGTGTGGGTGTGTGTTGATCGTGGCGTAAGTTAGTTTAAATTAGATTAAGTAGTGTGTGAGCTTTGGGACCCATGACCTCTGCAGTTTGGTTCAATAAGACCTCACCATAAATTACCAATTGGTATGGACATACATCTGACGTACAGCTAGTTTTCCTGTTAGAACTATTGGAAAATGGATGCTGTAGATCAACGAGAGGGTGTTGAAGCAAAAACCCTATTTGACCGAATGCTTCCGACATTCGCCGATTTCTTTGGAGCGCAGACTTGAGGGAGACGCGATGTTGGTGGAAGCAACGAGAGAAAAAAAGGGGGGGGAGATGGGGAGGGGGCTGGCATACGTAATTTATTTGCCTCTCTAGCCAATACTGTTGCTGTTAGACTGATATGATCTGCTGTGTAATTGAAAATAATTCAAAAATAAGCCTTCTGTCGCCGATTGATAATATTGAGCGAGATGTTAGTTGTGCCTAGAAGCAGCTTTCCTACCTCTAAGTAAGGAAACGCAAAGTAAAATCATTTTAAAAACATGAATTTTCATAACTCTTCGTTATAGACTTTTTTCGTCCGAATTAATGCTTTATGGATCATTATTAATTGATGATGAGCAAATAAAATCGGCTCTCTATTATATATTATAACTTACGTGCAGAAGCCAGTGGCGGATGCAGGAAAACCTTAAGGAGGAGGCGCTAAAGATATATTGAGCTACCTTTACTTTTACCGTAATAAAAAATAAGGAAGTCACATGTGAAGTTTAAGAAAGTTGTATTTAAACTCATTGTACACATATACACTCTTGACTAATCTTCACACCTGCACTTGCTACAACTAGGACATCTTAGTTATTCATTCTTCAGTCTTAATATTTCTGCTTCTGAATGTAAACTAGCTTCCTATTCGGCGAATAGTCCGTATATATAACGCTACGTATCGAAGGTTCTCTGTCAAAGGAAACAGTAGAATATTCGTGACTTTTCTCGAACAAATACCAGACAGAATAACGTATCAAGATCACTAGAATGGCCGCGACATTTCTCGTAGGTATGTATTAGCTATCTTTGTGCCGGACAGAAACGTATAAAATACGATGACACGGACGCGCGTGCTGCATAAGGAAGTACAACTACTCGATAACTCGATAAGTCGAGTCGACTGACGACAGAACAGAAGGAGTAGCTTGCGGGTTGACTGGCGGGGTCGACGCGGGTGGCAGGCCTGCAAGAGGGGGAAGGGGGCACCGCGCGCTCCCCCATATGCATCCGCCACTGGCCAGAAGCTATCATAAATAACGCACCATATATCTCGATTTCCTTTCAATTTCTTTATAAGGTTTATATTACTTGTAATTTTTACTACAATTCTGCGTTTAATTTGTTGTGTGCGATATTTTTCCACGATACCTCGTTTAACTAATATTTTCCAGTAATGACATATTTCTACTAAACTTAGACAGAGTCATAAAATTTCTTAAATGTGCGATGAAAATATTGCATGAAGTAAGTTTTACGGCGGAGAGTACCTCTCTCAGTTTTGCTGGGTGCATCCCCACCAGCCGTGTCTACAACTAAGGTCATCCATCCAAGAGAAAAATGAGCACATTGAATGTGAATACATAAAGAAGGACCAATATCATCACCAAATTACATGATAGCAGCTTGATATTTTCGAACTGATAGTTAGAATTTTATTACTAAGTACGTGGTTTGTCACACAAGATCGCTGAAACAAAGATTGTATTTTACACAGCTGTGTGTGTATTACTTCACTTGGCATAGTAATCCGACTCATGTGACAAATAATTACAATAATTATTATTAAAAACACCAACAGTACTGAAATTTAGCACTGATAATGTGAAACTTCGTCAGAAATACTGCATAAATATTGTTCAGTATAACGCAACAACATCGATCATACACATTGGATCCGTTAATTTCTGTTCGTAATTGACGTTGACTGTTCAGCTGAATCATATATCTCAATTACAAATTAATTTAGTAAGAAAAGAACTACACTCCTGGAAATGGAAAAAAGAACACATTGACACCGGTGTGTCAGACCCATCATACTTGCTCCGGACACTGCGAGAGGGCTGTACAAGCAATGATCACACGCACGGCACAGCGGACACACCAGGAACCGCGGTGTTGGCCGTCGAATGGCGCTAGCTGCGCAGCATTTGCGCACCGCCGCCGTCAGTGTCAGCCAGTTTGCCGTGTCATACGGAGCTCCATCGCAGTCTTTAACACTGTTAGCATGCCGCGACAGCGTGGACGTGAACCATATGTGCAGTTGACGGACTTTGAGCGAGGGCGTATAGTGGGCATGCTGGAGGCCGGGTGGACGTACCGCCGAATTGCTCAACGCGTGGGGCGTGAGGTCTCCACAGTACATCGATGTTGTCGCCAGTGGTCGGCGGAAGGTGCACGTGCCCATCGACCTGGGACCGGACCGCAGCGACGCACGGATGCACGCCAAGACCGTAGGATCCTACGCAGTGCCGTATGGGACCGCACCGCCACTTCCCAGCAAATTAGGGACACTGTTGCTCCTGGGGTATCGGCGAGGACCATTCGCAACCGTCTCCATGAAGCTGGGCTACGGTCCCGCACACCGTTAGGCCGTCTTACGCTCACGCCCCAACATCGTGCAGCCCGCCTCCAGTGGTGTCGCGACAGGAGTGAATGGAGGGTCGAATGGAGACGTGTCGTCTTCAGCGATGAGAGTCGCTTCTGCCTTGGTGCCAATGATGGTCGTATGCGTGTTTTGCGCCGTGCAGGTGAGCGCCACAATCTGGACTGCATACAACCGAGGCACACAGGGCCAACACCTGGCATCATGGTGTGGGGAGCGATCTCCTACACTGGCCGTACACCTCTGGTGATCGTCGAGGGGACACTGAATAGTGCACGGTACATCCAAACCGTCATCGAACCCATCGTTCTACCATTCCTAGACCGGCAAGGGAATTTGCTGTTCCAACAGGACAATGCACGTCCGCATGTATCCCGTGCCACCCAACGTGCTCTAGAAGGTGTAAGTCAATTACCCTGGCCAGCAAGATCTCCGGATCTGTCCCCCATTGAGCATGTTTGGGACTAGATGAAGCGTCGTCTCACGCGGTCTGCACGTCTACCACGAACGCTGGTCCAACTGAGGCGCCAGGTGGAAATGGCATGGCAAGCCGTTCCACAGGACTACATCCAGCATCTCTACGATCGTCTCCATGTGAGAATAGCAGCCTGCATTGCTGCGAAAGGTGGATATACACTGTACTAGTGCCGACATTGTGCATGCTCTGTTGCCTGTGTCTATGTGCCTGTGGTTCTGTCAGTGTGATCATGTGATGTATCTGACCCCAGGAATGTGTCAATAAAGTTTCCCCTTCCTGGGACAATGAATTCACGGTGTTCTTATTTCAATTTCCAAGAGTGTATAAAATCGTTTCTGAGAATAACCAAAGATAATACACGTATATGATGCTGCTGTATTTAACTCTACAAATTAAACTGATTGAGGGAGGTAGGGATTCAGGTGTCTGAATATTCTACATGTGGTCAAGATATAGTGTACTTAACTGTGAACATAGTAGGCACCCTGAATTTTGTGAACGATTATCTTTCTGGTACTGCTACTAGATACATTATTTACCTTGTTATCGTTCAGTACATTGCTATGGGATTAGAGAACGTTTTTTGCATCACTGACTGTTTTATAATCCACACATGAGAAAGTGAAAGCTACAGAAATAACTTTTTTAAATTTATGTGCTATGTCTACGGTAATAGCGATTCAGTTACCTCTTGGGAAATAGTAGAGGATGGGGGAGTCTAGAAAGTGACGAGCCCTGGTGTCAGGTTCTGTTGTTGTGACGCTGAACTGTATTTCGGTGAGTTTAAAACATATTTTGCACGCATAAAGATATTTTGGCATCAGTTGGTACATTGCGCTTCTTATTTAACATGCTCCCTGCGTTTAGGACCTTTTGGTAGCGATTCCACGCTTGATTTGCCACGTGTTTCCTACTGGCACCACTACATTCTGACGCAAAATTACATCACAACATTATAATAGTTGAGGACTAGTAGTGAAATGAACTAACTGATGGCAAAATATCTTCAAGTACAGGCTTGTACACCCAAGAACAACAACAGCAATGACAACAGCTGACACTAGCGGACGTCATTTTCTCCCCCCACCCTGTCTTCCGTCTCAAACCCTCCCCCACCATTACCTCAAAGAAGCATTAGCGTCAGTATTTCATGAGACAAAAAGTTAATATCCATATATTTCAGTAAGTTTTACTTTCTTATGCATTCAATGTGAGGAAAACATGGTAGTAACGGGTAGCAATATATTAAATTAAAAAAGAAAATAAATATTTTTGTGCCACGAAACTCTCTCCTTGTCCGTGTTTGCTTTCTAACACGTAATAAGGAAACGTAGTTCTGCCTTAAGCGAACACAATTTTTCTCGTTATGCTACCGATACACGCTCCTGAGAAGTTTCTCCATCTGCAGCGGGTTTTATTTATAATCTTATTATTACATATTGGTGTTTAGAAGTCTGTCTGGAACTTACAACACAGCTACAATGATTTTTTTCCAGTATGTCGTACTTTTAGATTTCGTGTTTGAGCGGTGTTTTGTAACTCACACTGTGTGTGACTGGCAGTAGTGGAAGACAAATAATTTAACAAAATATCCGCTGTCGTCTTCCAGCATCGCGCAGTTTTGTGCTGGTTAGGCTGTACCAGTATATACAAACGTTTCTCGCTCATTTCAGTTGTGTAGAGACGACGGTGCTCTTTATTTCATTAACTGCAGATCATTAATTTCAACTAGCCAAGCGTAGACAGTCCAGACATCCAATAACGATCGAACAAAGTTCCATTATCCAAATAGCAAAGCCTCCTCTGCAAGCAGATGCCCTCTCACCGTGTGCTACGTAAACAAGAGTACTTCATAGGTAATATCTATTCCTGACTATTTTACTCTCAGTCAGTTTAAACTTCAAAATTTATTTATAACTGACTACGTGACAATATTAAAACTGTGCTACCAGGTAATGTAAAACACGTCTTCGTCACTATCTTCGATAGTAAATTACATTATATAGTTCACAGTAAAATATATTAAATGTATTAAATGTACTAAAGCTATTAATCTTCGCCTCCATATCACAAAATTTACAACCAGGTGCCACCTTTCCTTGTGGAAGCACTCCAAATACAGTACATCCCCGTTGCCTGTTATCTGGCCATAGGTTGGACGGCGCACCTCCGTTTCACGTACATCCAAAACCCACCACGTAATCTCGTCAAGGCATTTGGTTTCCTTGTGTTCACAGTTCCTCACTAACTAAATGAAGTGAAGCACTTAACTGCTTATCAGACAATAACTTCAGGTTTACGTGTATAGTAAAACAGCTGTGACGTATTAACAAGACAAGAGACGCCAGGTAAACATTTCTAAAGACTGAAATCGCCACAGTCCTCCCGCTATGAAAATGAAGTTCTTCCCTGACAGTAAATGGAAATGCCGAGTGGCTAGGGCCTCCCGTCGCGTAGGCCGTTCCCCTGGTGCAAGTCTTTCGAGTTGACGCCACTTCGGCTATTTGCCTGTCAGTGGCGATGAAATGATGATGATAAGGACAACACAACACCCAGTCCCTTAGCGGAGAAAATCTCCGACCCAGCCGGGAATCGAACCCGAGCCGTTACGTAAGGCATTCCGCCGGGCTGACCATTCAGTTACCAGGGGCGGACTTTCCTGTCAGTAGTGAAGTGTTTTTCATCATTTAGTTAATGAAAAGCGAAGCCTGAAAACAAGAAAACTGAATAATCCCGTCATGAATTTGTGCCGAATTTTCATAAATGAAGAACAGGTCAGTCCTCTACACTTTTATCATAATAGAAGAAAAGCAGATTTTGGCAGGACAGACAAGTAACCAGGGAAACGTTACTGAAGTTGCAGCTAATATAAAAGGCCAAAGTGTCTAGAAAAAAAATGTTATATTGCAGCAAACAAAAGACGTTGGAATCTAATAAATGGATTAATACTCTGATCAGCCAGAACATTATGACCACCTACTTAATAGCTTTGGCACGGATAACAGAGGTGACATGTCGCGATATGGAACCAGTGGGGCCTTCGTAGGTCTCTGTAGCTTGTTGGCAACACATCTGCACACACAATTTTCGTAAATTCGGGGCAGGGTGGCGAAGAGCACTGACGCCCCGTTAAATGACATTCTAGATTTGTTTCACTGGGTTCAGATCCGGTGTGTTTAGGGGAACCACATCAAGTGCAACTCACCACTTTGTTCTTCGAACCACTCCATCACATTCCTGGCCTTGTTACATGACGCATTATCTTGTTGGAAAATACCACAGCCATCGGGAAACATGAGCGTTATGAAGGGGTGTACGTGGTCTGCATCCAGCGTACGATACCCCTGGGTCCCAATGATGCCTTGCACGAGCTTCACTGGACCCATGGATGCCCACGTGAGTGTTCCCCAGAGTGTAATGTAGATGCAGTCAGCTGGTCTCCGTCCTGCAGTACAGGCGTCAAGGAGCCGACCGCTAGATAACGACGGATTCGCTCCCTCCCTTCGGCATGATGAAGAGGGAATCGGGATTCATCACACCGTGCAACGCTCTGCCACTGCACCAAAGTCCAGTGTCGATGGTCACGTGCACACCTCAATCATAGTTGCCGATGTCGTTGTGTTAACGTTGGCACGTGCATGGATCATCGGCTGAGGAGGCCCATCGTTCGGAGTGTTCGATGCATTGTGTGTACAGACCACATTCACTCTACCCAGTATTAAAGTCTGATGTTAGTTCCTCCGCAGTTCGCCGCCTGTTCTGGTCTACCATTGTGTCCAGCCTGTGACCTCCAACATCTATAATGAGAGGTGGCCGCCCAATCTCACGACGTTTGGACGGTGTTCCACCTTGGTTTCGCCACATGTTGAAGACACTCACCACAACGCTCCCCGAACAGCGACAACTCGTGCAGTTTTCGAAATGTTCGTGCCGAGCCTCCAGGCGATCGCAATCTGCCCTCGATAATACTCTGATAGATCTCGCGCCTCCACCATTCTACACACGGACAGCACGCTCACTGATACTACACTACCGGCCATTAAAATTGCTATAAAAAGAAGAAATACAGATGATCAACAGGTATTCATTGGACGAATATATTATACTAGAACTGTCATGGGATTAAATTTTCACGAAATTTAGGTTCTCAGCTCTTGAGAAATCATTACCCAGAACAACCACCTCTGGCCCTAATAACGGCCTTGATACGCCTGCGCATTGAGTCAAACAGAGCTTGGATGGCGTGTACAGGTACAGCTGCACATGCAGCTTCAACACGATACCACAGTTCATCAAGAGTAGTGACTGGCGTATTGTGACCAGCCAGTTGCTCCGCCACCATTGACCAGACGTTTTCAATTGGTGAGAGATCTGGAGAATGTGTTGGCCATGGCAGCAGTCGAACATTTTCTGTATCCAGGAAGGCCTGTACAGGACCTCCAACATGCGGTCGTGCATTATCCTGCTCAAATGTAGGGTTTCACAGGGATCGAATGAATGATAGAGCCACGGGTCGTAACACGTCTGAAATGTAACGTCCACTGTTCAAAGTGCCGTCAATGTGAACAGGAGGTGACCGAGACGTGTAACCAGTGGCACCCCATACCATCACGCCGGGTGATACGCCAGTATGGCGATGACGAATACACGCCTCCAATGTGCGTTCACCGCGAAGTCGCCAAACCCGGATGCGACCATCACGATGCTGTAAACAGAAGCTGGATTTATCCGAAAAAATGACGTTTTGCTATTCGTGCACCGAAGTTCGTCGTTGAGTACACCATCGCAGGCGCTCCTGTCTGTGATGCAGCGTCAAGGGTAACCGCAGCCATGGTCTCCGAGCCGATAGTCCATGCTGCTGCAAACGTCGTCGAACTGTTCGTGCAGATGGTTGCTGTCTTGCAAACGTCCCAATCTGTTGTCTCGGGGATCGAGACGTGGCTGCACGATCCGTTACAGCCATGAGGATTAGATGCCTCTCATCTCGACTGCTACTGATACGAGGCCGTTGAGAACGAGCACGGCGTTCCGTATTACCTTCCTGTACCCACCGATGCCATATTCTGCTAACAGTCATTGGATCCCCTCCAACGCAAGCAGCAATGTCGCGATACGATAAAACGCAATCGCGATAGGCTACAATCCGACCTATGTCAAAGTCGGAAACGTGATGGTACGCATTTCTCCTCCTTACACGAGGCATCACAACAACGTTTCACCAGGCAACGCCGGTCAACTGCTGTTTGTGTATGAGAAATCGGTTGGAAACTTTCCTCATGTCAGCACGTTGTAGGTGTCGCCACCGGCGCCAACCTTGTGTGAATGCTCTGAAAAGCTAATCATTTGCGTGCCACAGCGTCTGTAGGACGTCAGTTTCGTCTTGTAGCAATTTTAATGGCCAGTAGTATACATGCACCGTGCGTGTGTCTGGCTAGCAGTCATTTATCGTGGGGTGGGGCTGCTATCGCCTGGACCGATTTATATCGATAGTCGTTGGGTGATCATACTGTTCTGGCTGATCAATATAGCATAGGTAATTGCAGGTGATTTACTTTATGTCGATTTGTTTCCGCTAGCAAACATTCATTGCTGTCTAACAGTTGCCCATCTTTATTATGACGTCGCACTCCAGAGTTATGGTTACATTCAGCCTTACTCATCGTTAAATCTCATGAATTAATTTCAGTTTTAATCAGTACTGTTTAAGCAGCCTTGACATCTTTCGACTGTAATTCAAATGAGAGGCGATAGTAACAGCCAGATTTCACGTGCACCCACTTGGACTGCTACTCAAAGCGTCGCATCGAGGGTCTGCAGCGGACGTTAAAGCTAATGAGACAAGTGCAGCAACCGAGAGTAATGACTGGAGTTTATAGTCCCGGCATCCAAGCCACGAGCACTTCAGGAAATTAGCAGTCCCGAATAGCGCCTGCGTAATTAAGTTGCTCATCTCTGAGAGCATGAGGCGCAATAAATTTCGTAACTGTTCTGATACGTTAATTAACCGACGTAACTTTCAATATTATCATTAACGTGCTTATTCAGTGGCGATAAATATTAAAGGAACGGACGAAAAGTCATAAGTATATAGTTCTAGCTATTAGTTCTCTTTGTTATCAAGCGAGGAAATAATTAGGGCTTAACGAACTGTCGACAAAGATGGAATTAGAGACAGCCCGAACTCGGAACAATCGAGGAAGAAAATATGCAGCTCAATGAAACTGCCTCGGTATTTGCCTTAGCAATGTACGGAACGCACGGGAAACGTACAGCGGGTTGATCGAAATGAGGTTTGAGCACCGCTCTGTCCGAATGCGAATACCATGTCTTAACTACTGTACCACCGTGCTCGGTTCGCACACTGGACGATTAGTTACATATGTGCCATTTTAGAAATTAATAAAAAAATGAAACATATTAACCTAAAACCACAAACTAATTGTTTTCACTGTTCAGTACCAAATTCTGTGTATCTAAATTGTTGTTTCGCGAAGAAGCTGCAATAATAATTGAAGTGTGGTATACCGTAAAGGACTACAGGTTGGGGAATATTGCTTCAATTTGTACGACTTAACAAAACTAGAGCAGAGTTTCTAGAGTTAAAATATCTGCTTTGCACTTGAACATTTATTACTATTGTTGTTTACTGGAGTTGCGCTCTACCGAAACTGCCATTCGGTGGCTCTGGTACACTACATACATGACATAGTAAATTTGTAGGATTACCGGTAGTACTGGTAGAATTAGTAGGGAAAGGAACATAAATGAATTTGTAAGACAGCTGACGGCAGCTGACGACTTTTCTTAATTTTTTACCCATAATTAGAATCGCACATCATTCAGAGTTTGTAGGTCTATTATTGTTGTTGTTGTTGTTGTGGTCTTCAGTCCTGAGACTGGTTTGATGCAACTCTCCCTGCTACTCTATCCTGTGCAATCTCCTTCATCTCCCAGTACCTACTGCAACCTATATCCTTCTGAATCTGTTTAGTATATTCATCTCTTGGTCTCCCTCTACGATTTTTACCCTCCACGCTGCCCTCCAATACTAAACTGGTGATCCCTTGATGCCTCAGAATATGTCCTACCAACCGATCCCTGCGTCTAGTCAAGTTGTGCCACAAACTTCTCTTCTCCCCAGTCCTATTCGGTACTTCCTCATTAGTTATGTGATCTATCCATCTAATCTTCAGCATTCTTCTGTAGCACCATATTTCGAAAGCTTCTATTCTCTTCTTGTCCAAACTATTTATCGTCCATGTTTCACTTCCATACATGGCTACACTCTATACAAATACTTTCAGAGGTCTTTCATTAATTGGATTTTATAAATAATAAAAATTAGTTGATCGTGTAACTTCTGCACTTTTATGTAACCAAAGCAATTACTTTTGATACAGAGTTTTATAGTTTACATGCACAAACATAAAAGACATATAGTTATTGTTGCTATTTTGTACTAATAGGATGTTCTCCATCATGATCAAAGGCAAGACTTTCCTGTTATTGATAAATGCGAAAGTTGTTTATGAATAACAGAAACATGTTTTATACAAGTTCGACAAAGTATTGAAGCAATGTTTAACATATTTTTTGGTGTTTTTAATAATTTATTTTACCTTTCTGCTGAGGAAATTGCACGTTCTAGCGCAGTATGATCAATCTATATCTCTTTATTTTTCATATAACATCCATCTGTTTCACGTTACATATCAACAATTTTCGAATAAAACTTAAACACTGTTAATTTTAATTTTGTTACAAATACTCTTCATTCTTAAACAACAGACAGTAGAATAACTGTGTAGAAAAAAATATTCCGTAGGCTACCTGTCAAATTATACATCTTCACTCAGGGGAAATATGGTGAGACTTGATCGCATACCTAATGAAAGCGATCGTTATGAGTTAACGCCTGAGAGGTATGCAACACACCCAACGTACAGGTAACGTGGGTATAACCTTAACTGTCCTAAGTTACTAGGTGAACTACTGTAGTCTACACTTACGATAGCCTATGGTAGAATACAGTAGTTTTACAACCATGTTGTTTACTGAAACATTTGAAGATTGGAAGACGTTCATTTCTTTGACATAGCTAAAAGGCATACATATGAATGCCAAACATGACAAGTCATATTGTAATAGAGGGTCGCACTGCCGTTGGCAATCATATCCTAATGCCTTATGGAATACCATGGCGCATACGAGCTGAGCATTGTGGAGATGAGTATTTTTGTCAATAAAAGGAAGGAAATAATATCTGCTAGACTTCTGTGCTCATCAAGAACTCCTACGATCGATATGAACGTCCGACTATTCACCTATACCGGTTCTGGGCAGCGTCGTCATTTCTTCTACCTGAAATTAGACGCTTGGGAAGCAACTGAAATTCATTCTCTCTCTGGGAACAAAGTCATAAGCTGCGTGATTTGTCTTAGAAAACGGATGCGGTTTCATACGACGTACCTGTATCAACTGTTTTCTCCACGAAACACTGTAGAACTTCACGACTTCTTACTGTGACGTAAGACACGCGACATTGGTTTATAACCCTCTTGATTGTTAGTGTGCCTTCTGCTAACGTTGTTTAGGCTCACTGCAACTGGCTTTCATTACGTCACATATTCTGACGGGCTGCAAGCGAGATGCAGCCATCAAACTCTGCAGTCAGCTATTCGTGAGTTGCGTTTGAAAGCAAATCCACTTTCACGAGACTACATTTTAGGAATATAGAACGAAGAACGTTACTCGAAGTTTGACTGGATAAATTAAAGTCTGTCAATAACTTAGCATACCTCTGCCTTGAGAAAATAACTTCTCTTGGGCCTTCTTTCGTTTCAGAGTGAACACAGGCAGCTAACACAGATTCTAGGAGTTCCAACGTTTCAGCAGTGCCCCACCAGCCAATGTTGTTTCTATTGGACGGCTGTTAGCGCGCAATTGTATCATTATTTTTGTCTGTAATAACCTTGTCAAACAAATTTGCCACTAGTATTAAGGTGCACAGGAGAGTTCCCCTGAGTCGTTGATGTCCAGGCGTCTTCTTAGTGTTGAGAGCGAAGCTAGCAGATCAAGACGATTCGAGCACCCAAGCCATGCAAGTACCTAGCCAACAGTAGTAGAATCCGAGGACTACAATCAAAAAATGAACGATTCGTCTTTAAGAAGATCCGTGCGGCTCCTACTAGATAACAACTTGGATAAAAAGTAACGGTCTGTTGAGAGAGCGTGAAAGTCAGTACTGTATGGAGCGATGTTTCATATCGAACTTATGTGAATTCTTTTATGAATGGGCCGGGACAACTCGGCACTTCGAGAATCACAATCTCTATAGGGACCAAATCGTTGCTGCTACCGATGTTATCAAATGGTTCAAATGGCTCTGAGTACTGTGGGACTTAATATCTGAGGTCATCAGTCCCCTAGAACTTAGAACTACTTCAACGTAACTAACCTAAGAACATCACACACATCCATGCCCGAGGCAGGATCTGAACGTGCGACCGTAGCAGTCGCGCGGTTCCAGAGTGAAGCGCCTACAACCGCTCGGCCACTGCGGCCGGCATCGTTGTTATCGCTCAACACCAAATAATGTTACACTTAACTCCAAACTCAGTTAAAATATTCTCCCTAAGGATAGTCTGACAGACCACACTTTTCCTCATGTGCATTAGCTCTGAAAACAAGTCAAGAATGCTTCACGTGGAATGGAAATGACAAACCGAATCGTACTTTATTTTAAAGGTCCGTCTTGATCACTTGAACTTTCACACTTCACTATTACCGGTTTCGGCTACTGCCGTCTTCATATTTGTTACAAACAAAAACAGTGATATGACTAAGGTCATTTAGCTGACGAAAAATCTATAAAAGGTCTGATGATACACAAGAAAAACGAAAAACATTTACTTGTTTATCAGCCATGCATACCAGCCATTGTAATATTTCTGGCATAGTCAGCCATTATATTAGGCTCCAAGAAGCTGTTCCCAGAGCAGTGGAGATGCAAGAAGTATATAGATGACGAAATGTGATGTGAGGTACCTGTGACAGATGTTAGATTCGGTACCATTCTCGTGAGAAAGACCGCCTGCATAATGCTACTGCTCTGTGATTGGCTGCTGTATTCGGAGCAAGGGCGCCAAAACGTTAAAGTATAGTTATTATTATTAGTTAAACTACTCATTGGAATGACTTCACTTTTTAATATAAATATCTCTCAATAGCTGACTATCAATCAGTCATTATATAGTTATTAAAAACAATTTGCGTCAAAAACAAAAGACTGACGAAGACGAAGCACTTCGGAAGCGTTCGGGTCACGCCTTTTCTGGAATGGCGCGCGAAGTGTTTCGGGCTGTTCGTCACTCTGAATTAGGCTGTCGAGAGGAACAGACATGTTGTCTGTCGTAGGAAGTGTTTCCAATTTTTAAGTTCCTATTCGTCTCTCTGGATTAGGCAGTCGAGATGTACAGTCATGTTGTCTGTGGCAGGATGTGTTTGCCAGTATTCAGTAGTAAAAGATTCTCTCCGGTAGTTCAAAAATGGTTCAAGTGGCTCTGAGCACTATGGGACCCAACTGCTGTGGTCATTAGTCCCCTAGAACTTAGAACTACTTAAACCTAACTAATCTAAGGACATCACACACATCCATGCGGACTGCGCGCCTAGAACTGCGAGACCACCGCGGCCGGCAATCTCTCCGGTAGTCATGAGGCACAGAGACGTGACACAAATAATGTAAAGGTACATTTTCGTAAACATTGTGTTTGATCATGTACATTGCTGTATCAGAAGGTATTGCGTTAAGATCATGTAGTCTTCTCGTGTGGCTATATTAAAATACGAGAGTGACATCCCAAAGAATTGATACATTATTTGAGAATAGAACCTCGCTAAAAGCCAGTTTCAACCTCAAGATACAGAACGTACGACCTGCGTGCTGTTTTCTGAGCTGGGGACATGAACTAGAAGACAGCAGTTTAGTGAACTATAACAGAACCTTCGTATTCCACACAGTGCAGTGGAAACAACTAGGCGCCTCACGTGTACTGCATGCACAGAACAAATTTGCTCAGTGACACGTCATCTGCAGTAATACAGAGGAGGTACAAGAGGATGATCGTTAATAAATCCAACAATCAATTCATTCTTCCTTTCTTACGGTACCATACATACCATAAAATATTCTGATGTAGGTATCAACACCAAGTCATACATGTACGTACCTCAAGTGCTGGTGATGACCTCGATGCGTCTGGTATTTAAACAAATAACTGAGGTCAGCAGAGGGGCTATAGCTAGGGCACGTGCTAAGCAATATAGCAAATTTAACAGTTCAGTGCATTATGCAGTCTTTAATTAAAATTACTTCACATGGCAAAATGAGCATCTGACAATAAATCATGTACTGACTTACAATATGTGGAATAGGATCCATAATTAAAATGCACATAAAAGGTGCATGGGAAGCTCCTAGCCGGGAAAAGTAAAACACACAATTGTTTAAAAATTAGTAATACAAGTTTGAAAATAAAATCACATTTATAACTCGAAGCCTTCCAGCATGAGAAAACAATGAAGCCGTAACCTTAAGCGTAAGGTAATAACGAAACAGTGGCCACTAATTAAAAAGTCGGTAGTCGATAATACATCCAGAGCGGGATTTCAGTGCCGCCACCTCTTGTCTTCTCTGTGTGAAGTTCCCGTTTTCCTATAGCGAAGCTTGAGGAGGGAGACCCAGTGTTCTCGTGGCTGTTGGACGGCGCACACGACGACACGATGAGCTGCTACGACACTCGACGCTGCACAAACTAGTAGGTTTCTGACTACATCAAAATAGGCATTCATATTAAATTCATTCCGTTCATTCAGCACCAATTTCGATTGCCGTTTTCAGTGTACATAAATCTTCATTTCCTCAGGGAGCTTCAGTAATTGTCCCTTTGGCGCCCTTTGCAACACTTTCATGTTATCCTCTGTTTCCTATCGCATGCTTCCTTTATTCAAATGTGTACCGAGAGTGCTCTTAATTTGGTTGTAGGTATGCTCTCTAAAACGAGTCTTGAAATTCCTTCCTGTCTGACGGTTATAAAATATGTCACAATCTTGGCAGTTGATCTGATAGACACGACATTCCAAGTTTTTGTTGCTGTTGTTTCTAACTCTGCGGCTTGTCTGGAACCAACTGTACCTTCCGTCTAAAATCCAATTTTTACTTCCATTTTTCTCAGAGGTTGTGCAATTCTGTAGGAAAATGCACCATTGTATGACACAACAGCAGACTTCTTGCCCTCCGGATCTATTGTCTCCTTTATTATGAAGGTTCATTACATCACGGTGCTTATATCCGTTTGCCTTGGCTATTTGTCTAATAGCATTTAGTTCTTTCACTTCGTCATTGGGAATGAGTGGTATTCCTAGCGCCCTGTTGATCACGGCTCTGAAGTATGCCCATTTATGCTTCCCGCAATGGTAGGATTTCACATTTATAATAGTGTCCGTAGCGTCATCTTCTTAAGTATGCTAACCTTATGCTTTCATTCTATTTTAGTTGCGAAGCAGTAAAAGCTAAAAAATATATTTCCAAAGTAGGTCGCTACGAACGTAATAATGCAAAGCATTTAGAAGCACTTAAAAGCACTGTTGCGTGTGCACGAACTACACAAGCTCGGCAGCCAACAGTTGTGACTCCGTACACCACGGCAAAGTCGTACCACATCGAATGGGAAAAACCGCTTTTCAATTGTCTTTAGGCCAAAAGCACCTTAAAAAGCAAAACACACCAGATTTTAGTTGTCCTGGGGCCAAAACCACACAAAAAGCAAAATGACACCGTTTTCTACTTGTCGTGGTACTGGCTCAAGACATGTTCAGTACGCTGTCCACCGTTTTCTGAGTGTCTTGGGGGGGGGGGGGGGGGGGGGAGGGCCACGTACAGAATTCATTGAGCAATGCGTACCTTCAGTTCGTCTACGTTCGTAACTGGAGCACTGAACACAACATGTTGTAGATGACACCACAGCCAGAAGTCACACGGATTAAGATCAGATGATCTGGACGGCGAAGCTGTAGGGAAATGACGGCTGATAACTCTAGGATTTCCGAAATGCCTCTGCACCAGTCGCCATCTTGTATAAAAATTATCCTTCCCAGCCGTCCACGCTTGTGAACGGTTGGAGTGACGTTGGTGCGCAAAAGACTCTCAAAGCGTTTTTGTAACAGAACCCGCAGGACTAACTCTCCTCGTAAAAAACATGGCCCTTCGACAAAAGATGCCGTAAACCTGCACGATAACGATACAGACTGGTCTGCAAAATGAAATGGTATCGGCTGATGTGCGGGCGGATTTTCTGTTGCCAGTATTCTGCAGTTCTGCCTATTGATATGTTCCTGGAGATGGAAATGGGCTTCGCCTGTCCACAGAAAGTGCTATGGCCATTCGTTGTCCACTTCCGTGAGAGTAAGAAATTCCAGAAAGAACATTTGTGTTGCTGGCAGATCACCAGTAAGCAACTCCTGAACAGAGGTGATTGCGTATGGATAACAAAGCAGGATGTTGGTAGGATTTTAGGCCATGAAATTCCCCGTGCACTGTATGTTTACACACCGCCGCTCGACCCTCCAGCAACGCCGTGGCCACGTCTTCGACAGGCGTCGAAGCAACTGCTTTCCTCCCTCTGACACGTTGCTCTCTTTATGAATTTTGTAATCTTTTTCTCCAGACCCTTTGCAGGTATCGAACCAATGCCTTTTTTCATGCCCCTGATTGTCTGGTACTTCTGCACAGCCACTGACGAACAGTCGCCTTTCCCTAAAAAGAGCTTTACCAACTGCGCTAGATCCTTCATGGAGATTTTCATGTTGGGCGTCTCGGACGCTAACTCGGGGACGATTGTGTGCCACACGTCTGTTGGTGGGTATACTCTGACTCCTACAGCGCAGTGTATTGGTCAATTTTTTGTTAATTTTGTTTCCCCATAAAGTTTCCTCTTGCGTCAATAATGTGCTGTTCAAATTTGACGTCATTTTGAGCTGTGGTTTTCTTTCTACAGCGTTTGAGACTGGATCTTTCATTGTGATCACTTTGCTTTTTATCATCCTGTATTTAACAAATTTTGTCTGTGCTATAGGTCAGCTGTGTAGAAATAAAAACTTTTTGTCAGTGATTCAGCAATCCTGTGAGAGACGTCAAGGGTCTTAGGAGATGAGTTCAACGGAATGAATAGTCCCTTTCAAAATCTATTATAAGACGAACGTAAGCTAAAGTTAAATGAGGCTAATGGAGCGTAGCCGAATAAAGTGTGGTGGTGCTGAGGATATTAGATGGGAAATGTGGGATTACATTCATGTCACTCAGTGCTATACACATACACTCAAACACACACAGCTTATAATACCTCACGAATGGTCTAGTTGTCATGTAGCATGTGCGTATGCTGTTGTGGTCGGAAGACTGGTGTATTGCAGCTCTCCACGCTATCGTTTCCCGTACAAGGCACTTCTTCTCCGAATAACTTCTGCATCCTAAATTCCGTTTGAAGACGCCTACTGTCGTCGTGCCTTGATCCTCCTCTTCAATATTTGCCGCACACAACATTCCACTTCCTTCCAGTACCAAAGTAACGATTTCTTGACGCCTTAGAATGTATACTATCACCCTATCTTTTCTTTTGGTTAAATTACGCCGTTAACTTCTTTACTCCTCTATTAGATTCCGTACTACCTCATTAGTAATTGTTCTACCCGTCTAATATTCAGCATTCTTAAGTGACACCACATTTCGGAGGCTTCTTTTCTTGTTAGAACTGTTTATTCTCGACTTTTCATTTTCATGTATAGCAACACACTATATATATTCAGAAAAGACTTCATAAAACATAAATTTATATTCGATATTAATAAATTTCTCTTATTCAGAAAAGCTTTTGTTAACATTACAAGCCTACATTTTACGCGGTCTCTATTTTAGCCACCGCCAATTACGTTGCTACTCAACTAGCTACGCCTATCTACTATTTTTTAGTATTTTATTTCCTTATCTAATTCCCTCAGCATCAGCTGATTTAATTCTACTACATCCAATCACCCTTTTTTGAATTTGATGGTGTCTTTTAAAGATGCTATTCATTCCGTTCATCTGATATTTCAACACCTCTGCCATCTGTGATAGAACTACCATTTCAATGACAAGCCTTAAAACTTTAAATTCTTATTAATGAACTTTAATTCCTTTTCCACATTTCTCTTGGGTTTCCTTTAGCGCTCTACACTAAGTACTGAAATTATTTGCTCTCTTTTTATTCCCATTGCCGAACATATCTTTTTATTTACTGATATTCTGGTTAAGACGAAAATTTTGATATGAGAAGTAGTAAACTGAATATTTAATTCGAATCCCTCGTCGCTTTGTAACTCCACTTATTCTCTGAGACATTCTGGAAGATTTTTGTAATCCGAAACTCTTTGCTAGCAGCTGTTTGTTTTATTACAACAGAGGTTACCATTTAATTTTGTAGATTCTCTAAGATCATCCAGCATTTTTTCTCATCAAAAGACTTACAAGGATTGTCAAAACAAGCAAGCGTGACGTCGCGTCACCATCACACCCGAAGATTCTCTAGTTTAAAATTACTTTTATGTCAAAGCTGTGTCTCTCCTATACACGGTTTGATAGATGATACAAATACGTATTTTTCAGAACTATATCTTATTGTGAAAACCAAAACTTTGTCCTGTCTGATTGTGTGCAGAATGCAAACCAGCTTCACCAGTATTTACACAGTCATCCGTCAATAATTATCCACTAAATTCTTAATTTATTTTGATGTATTTTTGTCAATTATCAGGGACTGGTGTTTTACCATTGATTAGTAACGTCATTGACGGCCGTTGTGGCCGAGCGGTTCAAGGCGCTTCAGTCTGGAACGGCGCTGCTGCAACGGTCGCTGGTTCTAATCCTGCCTTGGGCATGGATGTGTGTGATTTCCTCAGGTTAGTTAGGTTCAAGTAGGGGACTGAAGACCTCAGATGTTAAGTCCCATAGTTCTCAGAGCCATTTGAACCATTTTTGAATAACGTCATTAGCTTATTAAATTAATCGTTCTAGACATAGACCTTGTATTACCCTGTTGTGTTCTGACATTCATGAAAAAAAAAAAAGATTTACTGCTAGTCTTTCTGTATCTTTAATGTAACGGGTATCCTAAAGGTTTTTCCTTGATTACAAGCATCCATAAGACAGAAAATGTGACACTTATCTTTTATTCTGAAGTGCAGGTAACATACTCAAGTTATTGTCTATACACAACACAATTAATAAATTCGGACGTGTGCTCCTTTCGCTGCCGGGAGGATATCCAGGTGATATTCTAATTCCACCTATGTGTTGCTCAACATTTCGTGAGGGATAGGCGTTGTGACGTCAGTAACACTGAACCGTAGTGTTGCGATGTAGTTAACCGATATTTGGTAAAGCTGATCGTTGTGTAACCCCAAAGGAAGAAATCCAGTGGTATTACACCTGGCGATCTCAGACGCCAGTTAGTGGGACTACCACACCGATCCGTGTTACCGGAAATGCTCTGTCCAAATAGGCACCGACATCTAACCCTCAATGAGGTGAATATTGGCTGTTATCGTCTTCTGCTGAACGAAAAACGTCCTATGACGTTACTGTGCATAAGACCGCACCACACGTTCCGCTTAGGTCTGTTCTGAGAGTGTCAAACACACCGTAGGATTCTCGGACTCCCAGATCCTAGTATTGTATCGGTTGA
Source organism: Schistocerca gregaria (assembly GCF_023897955.1). Taxonomy (NCBI): domain Eukaryota; kingdom Metazoa; phylum Arthropoda; class Insecta; order Orthoptera; family Acrididae; genus Schistocerca; species Schistocerca gregaria. The sequence goes on along the minus strand of NC_064927.1, from coordinate 356,681,501 downwards.
CAACACCTTTCAAATGAAATAAAGCTTCATCTGAGAAAAGGGTATGTTTCAAATAGCCATCTTCTTCAATCTTTGCCAGCATGGCGCAGCCATAAGGAGCACTGTAAGGTTGGTTGGAGGGATAGCACGATCTGCGCTTTGTGCTCAGGGAAATGAGTTGTTCATGTAGGATGCAGTGGACAGATGTCTTCGGAATCTGGTACACACATGAAGCCCTGCAGACTGACTTCTTGGGACTTCTCATGAGGGTGTCTCTCACTGTCTGAATTACCTGCGCGCTAGATCCAGGCCTGCCTGTTCTAGGGAGATCGCAGACGTTCCCTGTTTCTTGAACTTCGCATACCACATCTTGATGCTTTTAACATCTGTTGGCTCTCTATGATAAGCCTTCTGGAATTTTCTCTGGACTCTTTGTGGTGACTGCGTTTCATGATACCATAGGACACAATGAGCTTTCTCCTTGTGTGAGTACATGTTGGCGAATGGTATCTCATTCTGCTGTTGTTACGGCATAGGCCCTGTAACAAAGTAACAGTAAGTATGTATGTACACCAAAACTTGAATATCTCACACGCACTTAAGATCTTATGTCTTATGAATGTTTCGAAATGGAGGAGGACGCAGATGAAGATGAAATGGAAGATATGATACTGCGAGAAGAGTTTGACAGAGCACTGAAAGACCTAAGTCCAAACAAGGCCCCGGGAGTAGACATCATTCCTTTAGAATTACAGATAGTCCTGAGAGAGCCTCTCATGACAAAACTCTACCATCTGGTGAGCAAGATGTAAGACACAGGCGAAATACCTTCGGACTTCAAGAAGAATGTAATAATTGCAATCCCAAAGAAAGTAGATGTTGACGGTGTGAAAATTACCGAACTATCAGTTTAGTAAGTAACGGCTGCAAAATACTAAGACGAATTATTTAGAGACGAATGGAAAAACTGGGGAAGATCAATTTGGATTCAGTAGCAATCTTGGAACACACGAAGCAATACTGACCTTACGGCTTATCTTAGACGATAGATTAAGGAAAGGCAGATCTACGTTTCTGGCATTTCTAGACTTTGAGAGAGCTTTTGACAATGTTGACTGGAAAACCCTCTTTCAAATTCTACAGATGGCATAGATCAAATACAGGGAACGAAAGGCTATTTACAATTTGTACAGATACCAGACGGCAGCTATAAGAGCCGAGGGGCATGAAAGGGAAGCAGTGGTTGCGAAGGGAGTGAGACAGGGTTGTAGCCTATCCCCAATGTTATTCAATCTGTACATTGAGCAAGCAGTAAAGAAAACAAAAGAAAAATTCGGAGTAGGCATTAAAATCCATTGAGAATAAATAAAAATTTTGAGGTTTGCCGGTGACATTGTAATTCTGCTAAAGACAGCAAAAGACCTGGAAGAGCAGTTGAACTGAATGGACAGTGTCTTGAAAAGAGGATATAAGATAATCATCAACAAAATCAAAACGAGGATAATGGAATGTAGTCGAACTAAATCAGGTGATGTTGAGGGAATTGTATTATGAAATGAGACATCTAAAGTATTTGATGAATTTTCCTGTTTGAGGACAAAAATAACTGATGTTGGTCGAAGTAGAGAGGATATAAAATGTATACTGGCAATGGCAAGGAAAGCGTTTCTAAAGAAGATAAATCTGTTAACATCAAGTACTGGTTTAAGTGACAGGAAGTCTTTTCTGAAAGTATTATCATGGAGTGTAGCAATGTATAGAAGTGAAACATAGACGATAAATAGTTTAGATAAGAAAATAATAGAAGGGATCACCAATTTAGTATGGGAGGGAAGAGTGGAGGGTAAAAATCGTAAAGAGAGACCAAGGGACGAATACACTAAGCAGATTCAGAAGGTTTTAGGTTGCAGTAGTTCCTCGGAGATGAAGAAGCATGCACGGGATGGAGTAGAATGGAGAGATGCATCAAACCAGTCTCTGGACTTAAGACCACAACAACAACATGAATGTTCGTTATCAGGGAAAGACTTCTGGCACACCCAGTATATTTCATATTTCCTTCGCCGTAATCACACTCAAGGCATTTTTCCTATCCTACTGTGCGTTGGTAGAACACAGTTTATGATGACTCGCACTGGCGGTGAAGCGGAAACCTGTGGAAGAAGCTAAATGTCTATGGAGTTCACGAAGTGAACATTTAGCCAGCAACAAAATCCAGAGCTTAGCGAGATACACCGTAGGTGACGCAAAACGGTCCAGGAAGCTATCCGAATCAAACGCAGAGGTAAGGTCCACTAGTAAATGGTGCGGACCAAAGGCTACAGACCGTAGAAATTTGTAGATTTGAAGTAAGGTCTTATGGGACCAAACCAAGCTTACGCGCTATTTAACCTAACTTAAACTAACTTAGGTTAAGGACCATACACACACCCATGCCCGAGGAAGGACTCGAACCTCCGACGGAGGGGGCAGCCGCCCGCAGGCCGTAGAGAGGATGACCGAACAAGAGAAGCGCCGCGGAATTTACTGTTACTCTATCAGTGAGCAGGCACCCTTGACACGCCCTTGGCGGAGGCGGCCGCCTCGAGATTGAGCTGAGACCCGACTACGAAGCCCGATTGTCACTAAGCTCTCCTCCGTGTCCATAACAGACCGAGTGGGGAATCAGAATCACTGTCGGATAATAAAGCTTTGCCCACTGTCTCGACGGTTCATCTTTTTGTGATATAAAACGTACAGCGATTTTCTACGTCTATACCTACATCATACTCAACAAGCTACTTAACGGTGTTTGGCGGACCGTACTTCTGGAACCACTCATTGATTCCCCCCTACCCGGTTCCCCTCGCAAAAGGCGCGCGGGAATAATGATTGTGGGTAAGCCTACTTCTAATTTCTAGAATTTTCTCGTAATCTTTTCGCGAGGTGTATATAGGTGGAATCAATATGTTGTTCGTCTCTTCCAAGAACTGCGCTCTCGAAATTTCAGTAGTAAACCTCTCCGTGATGCAGCGACTGCCACTGGATGTGTGTTGAGCTTTTCTGTGACATTCTTGCGGCAACTGAACGACATCGTGACAAAACGAGGAGCTCTTCGTTGGAACTTCTCTATCTCCCCTATCATTCCCACCTGGTTCAAATCCTATACTGACGAACAGTACTCAAGACTCTGTCGAACAAGCCATTTCCTTCGCGGGTGACTTACGTTTCCTTAAGGTTCTTCCCATGAATTTCAGTCTGGCGTTAGATTTCCCTACTGTTTGTGACGGTCTGAGTGACCGAGCGGTTCTTGGCGCAACAGTCTGGAACCGCTACGGTCGCAGGTTCGAATCCTGCCTCGGGCATGGATGTGTGTGATGTCCTTAGGTTAGTTAGGTTTAAGTAGTTCTAAGTTCTAGGGGACTGATGACCTCAGCAGTTAAGTCCCATAGTGCTCAGAGCCATTTGAACCAGTTTTCCGTTTAACGTGCACATAACATTTGGAGGTGAAGTTGTATTGGAAATACCAGCCGAAAGATAGCAGCCAAATACAGAGTAGTCCAAACGTGGGAAAGATTTTGGCATAGCAGAGTCCGTTAGCACTTTTGTTGACATCGTATAGAGATCAAATTACGTATTTAATTATTTCGATGTTACACTCACTTAGCGCTGTAAAAAACGGAGCTTGTGTGCCAAACTCGCTCACTCGTTACGTAGAGAGGTACTGCCGCCGTTCTAACAGATAAACCTGGTTTAATGAGATTCTGATCACCGAACTATCGACAAAGCGTTAACGGGCTCCCATCGAAAAGAGAAAAATAGATTACACTGTGATATGGTCGAACAGTGTTCTCAAATGTTCGAGAAAGAGATGATGTAGTTGAATAGATCGACCAATGACAGAAGAAGTGTCGAGAATATTTCAGCAAAAGAGAAGATGACTGCGGCAAAGAAATAAATAATTAAGATAACACAGGTCACGAAAGGTGTAGAAAAAGCCGAAGAAAACATTCATTGGATTGTTCCTGAAATACTCCAGCTTATATCCCGCAACAACAACAAAAAATGCAAGTGTCCAAAGAATAAAACAAGAAACAGTCAGTGAAAGATACTTAAAAATGAAATTCAACCAAGCCTACTATTTGTATTATGTGGTTATTCCACTTAAGGTCGCTGTGTATAGTTAGTCCTATATTTTTATAGTAGATATTATTGCCAACAGTATGTAATCAATAGTGCAGTTGTACGGTAGTGGATTTCCTTTCCTATGTAAGCGCTATATCTTACATTTATTTACGTTGAGGGTCTACTGTCAGAGCCTGCACCATTCACCAAACCACTCCAGGTAATTCTGCAAATGGACACTGTCTTCTAGCGTTGCTACCCTCTTATAGATAACCGCATCATTTGCCACCAGTCTTAAGGAGATTTCGACGCTTTCTACTTGATACTTTACATTTCTTGTAAACAGTAACGATCCTATCACCATTTCTTGGGGTACTCGGGAAAATACCTTTACATCTGTCGAACTTGTTTCGTTAAGAGCGACGTGTTAAGTTTTATTCTCGAGGAAGTCTTAAATCCAGTCCTAATCTGGTCCGCTACCCGGTAATCAGGTATTTCTTCACTTAATGGCAGTGCGGAACGGTGTCAAATGCCCAAGGAATACAATATCAACGTGATGGTCATTGTCTAGAGCGCTGTCGACCTCATTGAGGAACAGAACAAGGTGAGTAAGATCTCAGTTTGTGGAGTCCATGTTCACTCTCGTAGAGAAGAGTTTAGTTCCCCAAAAAGTCACAATTCTTGAGCATAACACATGTTCCATAATTCAACAGATTGGCGTTTACGGTATACAAAATGAAATAATCGTTCGGCATTGTTGGCCAGCAGACCCCATGCGGGGTGTTCCGTCACCGAAAGTCCTGTTTAGCTGACGCCACTTCAGTGACTTGCGAGTCAGTGATGATGAAAGACACACAACACCCAGTCATCTCGAGGCAGAGAAAATCGCTGACCCCGACGGGAATCGAACCCAGGTACGGTATACAGAGCTATAATTATGTTTACCTGTCCATCTTAAAAACGAGAATGACCTGTGCTTTTTCTCCAGTCGCTAGGTACCCTTCGTTGTTCTACTTATCTGCGTTAAATTGTTGCTAGGAACGGAGCAAGTTCTTTCGAAAAATCTTTGTAGAGTCTTACAAGTAACTCGTCTGCTCCTGATGTCATTTCACTACTAATCTAGTGTAGTTGCCCTTCCGTTTCGCGATCGATTATCTCAGTATCTGCCACTTCGACGTTCATACGATGGTTGAAAGGAGGGACCGTGCTACGATCATCCACCGTGAACTAAATTCGGAAGGCTGAATTCAGTATTTGGGCCTTCCCTCTGTTATCTTCCCTTTCGGTGCCAGCATAGTCACTGAGTGAATGAATGAAGGACTGCGAACCGCTTACTGAATTTACATTAGACCAAAACCTATTACTGTATTTAGTCAGAGCAGTTGGAAAAATTTTATTTTTCAAAGTCCTTGAAGGCTTCTCTCATTGCTCCCCTTACATTCATTTTCAGATTTTGTTTGTCAGCTAAGTTTTGACTTTTCTTGAATCTGTAATGACGCACACTCTGTTTACGTAGTGGTTTTCTAATATGGCTATTAAATCACGATGGGTCTTTCACATCCCATACGATGTTGCTTGGAACATAATTGTCTAAAATACATTAAAAGGTGCTTTTGAATTTTCTTCCATTTGTGGTCCACGTAATTTTTTTTCGTCCTCGTCAGTAAATAATAGATGCAGACTATTCAGATACGCTGTAATGTATACCCCGTCAGCCTCGCTAAGAAAAAATACCTTCGTACGTTTCTTAACATTCCTTTTAAAGCCGGTAGCCATAATTGCTATCACAACCTTATGATATCTGATAACTTCCTTTACCTTAACTAAGTTTATTTGTTGTTAGGAGGTATAAGATATTACCTTTACGAACTGATTCTCTGCCTGTTCTAAGTAATTTTCAGACAAGACATTTTATTAATGCTACTCTTCAGTGTTCTGTGAAATTGTTTCTTTTATCACTTTTATTCGTAATTGTGCAGCGAAACTTCACTGGTCTGTAAAACTTATGGACAAAAAATTTCGTCTGATGTGTCACTGCCAAGTACCTTGGCTCCGCCCACCCGGTTGGCCGTGCGGTCTAACGCATGGCTTTCCGGTTTGGGAAGGAATGCATGGTCCCCGTCACGTATCTGCCCGGCGGGCTTGTGCCGAGGTCCGGTGAGGCTGTCATTCTGTGGATGGTTTTTTGGCGGTTTTCCATCTGCCTCGGCGAATGAGGGCTGGTTCCCCTTATTCCGCCTCAGCTACACTATGTCAGCGATTGCTCCGCAAACAAGTTCTCCACGTACGCGTATACCATCATTACTTTACCACGAAAACGTCTGAGGGTGCACTCGTCTGGTGCGAGACGTTCCTTGGGGGGGGGGGGGGGGGGAGGAGGTGTCCACCGGCGGCCGAACCGCACAATGATCCCGAAAGAGTGGTTCGGTGTGGGGTGGCGGAAGGGTGAAGTGGGCTGCGGTAGTCGTCGTGGGGTTGTGGACCACTGGTGCTGCGGCGGGGAAGGAGCCTCTCCGTCGTTTCTAAACCCCCGGTTAACATACAATAGAATACAATACAATCCCTTGGCTCCATGAAAGTAGCACCACACGTAGAACTGCCACAGTATAGCACAAAAGGTGACTGAAAGAAATAAACCATGTGACGAACAGGAACGACCCTTTTATGCAGAGACAATTACAGCACCGAAGTCATTCTGGAAATTACAGAAGACGACTCGCACAGTGACTGATTACCGCGGGTGGCAGGCTATGCTCTGCAACATTTCCGTGCTGGTTAGAGAGTTGGCAAGGAGATCGTGCGGTAGGGCGTTCCGTTTCTCCACCAGAGCAGTTAACAAAAGATGAACAGTCGTTGGCGCAAGTGGACGTCTGTGCTACATCTCCCCAATAGATCCCACTAAAGTGCGCGTCATTTATGACGGAGGCCGAGTTTAGGTTCGTTCTGCGCATCTGACGTCACAAAACACAGTCAGCCAATGAACAGAGAACGACGTTGCCAGAGCTCTACTGCAGTGCAGAGCACGGGCGAGTGTCTTCAGTTTTAGAAACGTTCAGTTATAAATAAAGTAATTGAACAAAATCAATGTCTTGATAGCAGACTTTCTTTTATAGAAAGTTTGGAAAAAGCATTCTTTACACCAATTGCTTCATATTCTATTAATTAATGAAACCAAACAAGCAATAAGCCTCCTAATTCAGGCAATAGCAAGGAAAGGTGTTTGTATCATTCTCACTAACCGTTTTTCGCAATAAATAACAGCCGTAATTGTTAATTTCCTATTGTACTTCGATGAAACGTGAGTAGTTCATAATCATACCAACAGTGTTTGTCGGTATTTTGCGTGATATTTTAAAGTCCTCCTGGAGATATATTGAACGACGAGCTGCGGTAGCGTAATGGTTAATGTGTGTTGATACCAAGCGAAAGGTTCTGAGTTTAAGCCTCGATAGGTGCTTAATATTTTCTTTATTTAAAAACAAGATCGAAGTGTCTTACTTCATGAAGTTTATTCGTTTGAATGTAATTTTTTGAAACTTCTAGTGGCAACTAAAATCGACCATACGGAAAGTATACGCTATGGACTTTCACCTCTGCAAACTCTTCAAAATTTCGTGCAATGGTTTACTACATCTAATGCTCCACAATAACTACGTTGAACATCGAAACAAAATTAATTCAGTTACGGGGCGAAGGTATCAGTCAAGAAGATGTGTAAAAATCAAATTTTTGGGCCAAATAGTTTTTGTGAAATCGAATGTTAAAGGGTGTCAACGCAGTCGAAACACCATGTGTCTGCACAGGCGAGCAGTGCAATGATGACAAAATCGCGCACATCGCGGAATGCGGGGAGCACGTCTCTGTAGGAGCGAAAGGGTTAATGCGGCCGTGGTGGCTGTACTTCATAAACCGCTCGCTCCCTCCTATACGTAAGTTTGGGAACTATACTATGGCGTTGCTTCTCTTGGCGCGTACAGCTGGCAGCGCAGCAGTCTCCCGCGTCTGGGCGGGCATGCGCGAACCGCCAAGGTAAAACAATTGAACTATAGTGGTCATGGAATTTAAGTCTGGGGAACGGGCCGACCATTCCCTTCATCTGATTATCCTATCGTTCTAAGAGTTCCTCCAACTGCCCAGTTCGATGCGGAGGCTCATTGCCACCCATAAAGAATTACGTCAGCACCAAGCGCACCTCTGAAAGGCCTCACATGGGGATGGTGTGCAATGTCACAATAGCGTTGACCAGTGAGAGTGCCGCATTCAAAGGTCAGCACGCCCTTGCAATATCATGCCTCCCCACACCACAACACCTGGAACATCAAAACGATCATGTTTGACAGTGTTCCTCGATGCATCACGTTTTCCCACCTCTCGCTATATCTTCTGTTCTCTGAAACATTTCTGCTTACGCAGGTAATTCACAGAGCAACTTTCAAGTTTCTCTTTTCACCCGTACTCTATCATTTAGCATCTCCCTCCGTTGCAGTTCTCTTTGGTTCACGTTATCCTTCACCTGGTCTCTGCATCTTAGTCTTTCAGTTGGTCTTCGTCCGCATTCTGTCCCCTCTAAAGCTCTTCGCGGAAGCCTTTCTGGTCACATTCTTTTAATGTTGCCAAACCATAACGCACCAAGCGACCTTATCGAATACGGCCGTTTTGATGTTGCAGGTGTTATTATTTCGGGAGGCATGATGTTGCATAGGCGCACTGAACTCCACTTTTTTGACCACGGTACTCTCTCCCGTCAACTTTATAGTCGTCAGTCGTGCAGATGGAGGAACGCAAAGTCCGACCACAAAACTTCTTGTTACCACCATAGGAGTATTGCAGAGCATGGATTGCCGTCCGCGGTGATCACTCACTCTATTAAAATTCATGTCTCGCCTTTTCTAATTTCCAGGGTGACTTCGATTTAACAATTGTATTTGAACAAAAGTATCATTTAAATTCGTCTGATTACTTATTTCTTTTAGTTACCTTCTGTACTATACTCTCAGTTTTTGCTACACTCGTACGCGCCAAGTTTCATCTAGTTATTTTTCAAGCAGTGCCGCTCCATGCGAAAGCAATTTCCTTCCTTAAATTTTGCACACCATATGTGTATTGTATTCCATTTACTTTTCTGTGTCTCCTTTTCTAATATCCTATGTCACCTGCATCTCTCACATATTTTAACTCAATTTCATATAGTTTTTGGTAGCAGTAATAATACACTCCTGGAAATAGAAAAAAGAACACATTGACACTGGTGTGTCAGACCCACCATACTTGCTCCGGACACTGCGAGAGGGCTGTACAAGCAATGATCACACGCACGGCACAGCGGACACACCAGGAACCGCGGTGTTGGCCGTTGAATGGCGCTAGCTGCGCAGCATTTGTCCTCCGCCGCCGTCAGTGTCAGCCAGTTTGCCGTGGCATTCGGAGCTCCATCGCAGTCTTTAACACTGGTAGCATGCCGCGACAGCATGGACGTGAACCGTATGTGCAGTTGACGGACTTTGAGCGAGGGCGTATAGTGGGCATGCGGGAGGCCGGGTGGACGTACCGCCGAATTGCTCAACACGTGGGGCGTGAGGTCTCCACAGTACATCTATGTTGTCGCCAGTGGTCGGCGGAAGGTGCACGTGCCCATCGACCTGGGACTGGACCGCAGCGACGCACGGATGCACGCCAAGACCGTAGGATCCTACGCAGTGCCGTAGGGGACCGCACCGACACTTCCCAGCAAATTAGGGATACTGTTGCTCCTGGGGTATCGGCGAGGACCATTCGCAACCGTCTGCATGAAGCTGGGCTACGGTCCCGCACACCGTTAGGCCGTCTTACGCTCACGCCCCAACATCGTGCAGCCCGCCTCCAGTGGTGTCGCGACAGGCGTGAATGGAGGGACGAATGGAGACGTGTCGTCTTCAGCGATGAGAGTCGCTTCTGCCTCGGTGCCAATGATGGTCGTATGCGTGTTCGGCGCCGTGCAGGTGAGCGCCACAATCAGGACTGCATACGACCGAGGCACACAGGGCCAACACCCGGCATCATGGTGTGGGGAGCGATCTCCTACACTGGCCGTACACCTCTGGTGATCGTCGAGGGGACACTGAATAATGCACGGTACATCCAAACCGTCATCGAACCCATCGTTCTACCATTCCTAGACCGGCAAGGGAACTTGTTGTTCCAACAGGACAATGCACGTCCGCATGTATCCCGTGCCACCCAATGTGCTCTAGAAGGTGTAAGTTAACTACCCTGGCCAGCAAGATCTCCGGATCTGTCCCCCATTGAGCATGTTTGGGACTGGATGAAGCGTCGTCTCACGCGGTCTGCACGTCCAGCACGAACGCTGGTCCAACTGAGGCGCCAGGTGGAAATGGCATGGCAAGCCGTTCCGCAGGACTACTTCCAGCATCTCTACGATCGTCTCCATGGGAGAATAGCAGCCTGCATTGCTGCGGAAGGTGGATATACACTGTGCTAGTGCCGACATTGTGCATGCTCTGTTGCCTGTGTCTATGTGCCTGTGGTTCTGTCAGTGTGATCATGTGATGTATCTGACCCCAGGAATGTGTCAATAAAGTGTTCCCTTCCTGGGACAATGAATTCACGGTGTTCTTATTTCAATTTCCAGGAGTGTATTATAGATTCTTTTTAGGAGACAACGTTTGATCGCCACATAAAATTACATGAGTAATGGGTTTTAACTGAAGAATGCTTTACTAATTACGTGTCCCTTGTACAGTCAGTGACGTACGTAAAAGTTATTCGCCCGTCATGTTGTTTACAGAGAAGCGCCACGTTGTCCCTGGACTACACAAAAAACACGATAGGATGCCTCACAAATCCTGAAAGCTAGGCGGCGGTTGATGACATCAACAGGAGAGGTAAGCGTCTCTACGTAACTCGTCCACTGATAAATTCAACCTTCTTCCACGCACTGTGTAACATACTTCATCGTCCAAAGGCATGCTGTAATTCACACGTAGCTAACACTTACAGATTGAGCACTGTATTTAATAGATGACGGTGCTTTATTTCACATCTGAGTACCGCTACGCGTAGTGAGAATGTAGGAAGACAGTGAAATGAAATCTAAAATAATTGATGAAAAGTGCGTGGGGGAACAAGATAACATTATGGAAAGGAGAACGAGTAAAATTTTATTGTTCTGCGCGTCGATTTAAGTGGTTTGATTGTGATTGTGACTTCGTCTTTAGCAGGTATCTTCAGCAAGTACAAAGCTGTGAACAAAATTAAACAGATCTATTTGGTGATTCAAAAATTATATAAATCGAAAAATCAGTTATTACGAAATTTTTGCACTGGTGCTTTTTGCAGAAATGATTGGGCAGTGCACTGCATAAATTCGTGGATATAATGGTTACATTTTTTATAGACGTTCCTGGGAGCCGGCTTTGATGTAGTGGCGCAGTTACGTTTTCGGTAGAAGACATTTACACTTCTGTTCAACCAAAAAGAGACAATTTGGTTTGCATACTACTTTTAAAAATAAGGTACTTTTATTTCAATGTGTATCAGTCAGCAAATACATTTAAATAACGACAGGTAACAGGTCGCATTTTATTACAACATCGTCAGCCAGGGAAAAGCTTAATTAACGTCACAATAACAAAGAACATCGCGTATGTCTGTACGCATTTTTGAGAAAACCACATTGTGCTACTTAATAATCTTTCGTCTTTTTGGCATTGCCATTCAGTTTTTCTGTACTCGCTGAAAATTTTTGGCATCTAAATTCAGTCACAGCGCCAAGAATATCTGCAGATCGGCAACCCATAGCTGCTGAAAAGAAACCATCAGATGCGATACAACTGAATGTGTGATTAATAATTTTTTTAGTCGTTTCATAGTGCTGGGGTTGTGAACCCGTAAACGCACCACTACCTCGTTCTTCGTTAAGCTCAACGCCCTCGTCTATCAATCATCTGGTATTAATCTCGCTTGCCTGTGTTGAAGGGCGATCGATCTGAATAGCCGCCAGGCAATAAACCAAAGGCTTTCAAAGCACTACAGCACAAGGCATTCATCTCTATATATTGCCATGTTGCAATGCAGTTTAGTAGCGTGTTAAATACCCCTTTCCTTTGAGCCCCTTCAATCTATTCAAAGCGCCTGAATCGTGCGACACCCACATGACCTCCACGTCGAGCGGGCAGCATCTGATAGCTGCGACGGCGCATCTTGTTGGTCCGAGCTCTTAGTGTCTTGCTTGGAACGGTTAAGTATTTCTCACATTTCCGTTGACATTAAATTAACGTATTTCGACACGTATCTGAACATCTGTGATATTAGCGATATTTCTATTCCACAAAAGAAACGGCGACCTTTCTCCATTACGCTTCGTGTTAACACTTTATATGAACAAGAAAGTACACACCGTTACCAACAAAACCATCAATAGGCACTGAATACCACTCAAAGAGTTACAGCTTTTAGCACCGTTTCGATGGTCAGTATGAACTGACCAATTACGAATATGATGCTTACTAGGTCACTATTGCTTTGAGTTTCGCCATGGGATATTTGTGGTAAGAGCCACATTATCTCTCGCTAGGGGTAAGTAAAATACGACTGCTTTGGCTGCATCCTCCATTCCACTGCATTCCATCCCAACTCATCCTAATTTCTTCGTAACTAACAAGCTCATTACGTCTCACCACACCACTTGCCGGAATTCCGTAAATATTGTCCTCATTACTGTCCCAAGCACTTCAAAATAAATACTTATAATCCGTCTTGATTGCAAAACTGCTTATTCCCATGACAGGTTTCGGTTCATCTAGAATTATCTTCAGACCTGAAACGACAATGATGCTACTTTACTATTTCACAAATGTAAACCTTTTTCATCCGATCCCATCAGCATCAAATATACCATAAGGTACCTGCAGTTTCGGTTACAGGAGTAACCCGTCCACAAACAGCAACAGTCACATGCAATGTCACTTTAAACTGGTTGGCAGAATGCACGTCATTTATACTAACCATAAAAGCTATTACCGACAGGTGGCGTCTGATATATTTGTTACATTACATATGCACATACTGCATTAAGTAGATTCTTCTAATTTACTTATATCTTTGAAAATACTTAGTTAAAATCTGTAGTTGTCAAGGTTCAAATCTGTATTTGCCAAAATTAAAATACACAATAAAGTTATCATTTTTGTACGATCGAAAACAAAGGGCTATTTCTATATCCATCGCTGGTGTAGACTTGTTTTCCTCCATGGTCCCGCGCCCGGGTTCCCGGATTCGATTCCCGGCGGGGTCAGGGATATTCTCTGCCTCGTGATGGCTGGGTGTTGTGTGTTGTCGTTAGGTTAGTTAGGTTTAAGTAGTTCTAAGTTCTAGGGGACTGATGACCATAGATGTTAAGTCCTATAGTGCTCAGAGCCATTTGAACCATTTAGAGCCATCCTCCATGGTATGCTTCCGTGGTTCCCGCTATTTCGATGTTGTGCCGCGAGCCGTTCAGCCGTCTGATGTACATTGCCGTTGGTACGAGGTCCGTGCAGGAGGGCCCCGTCAACGACGTTAGGCGCTGCACGCATCTTCCAGCTTATTCACCATGCACCATCTCTCATCCTTCGGCTTGGACGTATACACGCAACAGTGATCATCTCAGCAAGTCGTCATAAATACTAAAACAGGCGTTATGATTGAACTCGCTTAGCTCGTTGAGGATTAAATCCGGATGTTTCTTCTACCAAAACATTAATAAACCGTCCCGTATGAGGTCTATGTAGGACGTCTAAGTTTTGTTCAATGTTCGTGTTTTAAGGCACCCATGTATGCCCCAAAAGCTGTTTTGTTTTGAGAGTAGGTGTGCTCCCTGAATCTGATTTCAAACTTCCTACCAGTCTGCCCTATGTATTGTTTACAGCATTCATTACATTTGATCTTATGTACACCTGAATCCTGAAATTTATTCCTATTGTTACATATTTTGTGCCGGAGCGTCAATTTTTGCGTGTTATTTGAGCAGAATGTTTTAAATAAAGGGCTGCAGTATAACGTAAATCCCACAATTAACTCAAATACAATAAAAAAGACTGTCGCAGAAGTGAAAGTTGCTTGTGATATCGGAAATATGAACAGATACGAACAGACCAACAGGGCTGTTAGAGTAAAGAAGTCGATTGTAGATGAAAAGCATTCTGCTTGCAAGAACAGAAACGAACTATTAATTCTTAAAGACTTGAATAAGCAGTTAGAATCACAGAGGGTTATCGTCACAAAGGTAGGTTCTAACCTTGACAACTACAGATTTTCACTAAGTATTTTTAGAGATAAAAGTAAATTAGAAGAATCTACTTAATGCAGTATGTGCATATGTAATGTAACAAATGTACCAGACGCCACCTGTCGGTAATAGTTTTATTATTAGTATAAATGACGTGTATTCTGCCAACCAGTTTAAAGTGACGCAGCATTTGAATGCTGCTGTGTGTAGACGGGTTACTTTTGTAACTGAAATTTCAAGTACGTTGCGGTATATTTGACGCTGATCGGTTAGGATGAAGGTGGTTTCCATTTCTGAAATAGTAAAGTAGTGTCATTGTCGTTTCAGATCTGAAGATGGTTCTAGATGAACCGAAACCTGTCATGTAAATAAACATTTTTTCAATCAAGACAGATTATAAATAACATTGTATAACCAGTGATTGCGGTATACCAACAGACATTATGTCTGTTTTTACACAGTTCAAAATGAACCGCTTCTCAGCTGCTTATTAAACTTCCGTGTAGTATTAATTTTCGATTGAGATCTTTCGTTCTCATGTTACTTGCAACACGACTCCGTAGAGTCTTAAATTGCTGCAAACAAATGCCGAGAGGTTCCATTATGATGCGTCGTCTTTTTGCAGCTGACCTAATATCCAATCTGTGGACGAGTCGGTAGTATCTTACATTAGTCCCTGTTCCTCCAAATCAATTGTTAACGTCTCCCAAATCAGTTTTACTGAAATTCTTAGAACAAAGAAAATCGGATTCAATCACAGAACACATTTCACAAACGCATTCCTGAAGGCGGTATACGCCTAAATCTAGGTGGTTGGCTCGATTTGTGTATACATCCAAATAAAGCACTATTATCGCCCTTTCACACCCACCGTACATTTACTAAGGAAAAGACAGAGTACTTTTCTCTGGAGTGAGAACGGCAGACAGCTTTTTGCGCTATTTATTTATTAGTTCTTGTTCATAGTGGTGTGTATATGAGGACGATAAGAGCTTGACTTGTAAGAATGGTCTAAAACGAACAGTTGGTATTCAGGGACCAAAGTCATGCGACACAACTGAATAACATAGGTAAGTTTAACATTCCATCTGGGGTCCCATGGTTTAAAACAGCAGAGTCAGACATTCATATGTGAAATATATATGACGTATTCGTGTGCGGGCGAAGCCGTGGATAAAAGGCTATTAAATATTAGAACCGTCGTAATGTTTCTGTGTTTGTCTCTAAGATTCCGCTTCGCTCACACTGAGCAGGCAGAGACTAGTAACACACCCTATTAGCCTCAACTTATCTCTTCGTCAATTTCTTCCCAGTGCCGTATTCCAGGTGCCCACAGAAGCATCTTCTCCGATTTTACCCTCAATGTAGTCAAACCTAAATCAGCCATATTAAGAGGAAATACTAATAATGTTTTGTACGCAACATGATTCTTTGACTGTCTGTAGTTTATAACGGCTTCATTTGCAAGGAAGGCATAAACAAGATCAAGGCTGTTTGTTTTCCAGTCTTGACGAAAATACTGAACTGTATCAAAACAGGACATACTTGTCACAGGGAGTCCTTACTTATTAACAAAAGGTTTGTTTTCCGGCTGGCTGTAGCTGATTTTCTTTTATTTTAATTTTAAAATGACCGGTTTCGGGAAATATGCCCATCTTCAAATTTGGTAAATAATAAAAATAAATTATAGTTCGATTTTAATCATGTGTTTAAAATATTACGAAACAAACAAAAGTTCTATCTATTCTGATAGACAAGTTCTGTAACACACCGTATCTCGCAGTTACAGGTTAACAAGTGTTGACACATCTGTTTCACTGTCATGTACTAAAGCTATATTTGTATGCTGTCGCTTGATGTTAAACTTATAAAAGAAATTTTATTGATGTAAAACGTGTTGTAGTGTTACAGAGTCCGCTTTTCAAGTACTGACAAATTTTAAATATAATACGGAAATTATGTGCAGGTAAACATTCAAAAGCACTGGAACTAAAATGTTAATGAGAATTTCCTAGATTTACAAATATATATTATTATTGTTTATTTATTTATTTATTATTCACAATTTATTCTTCTGAGAATCTAAAACAAGCCATCCAAATCACGTTTTTCTGGATAACAATAAATGTGTATATTCATTATTCATTCATGGTACTTATTGAGAATGTTGATACTGAAACTTATTTCTACCAATATAAAACTACAATGAGAGCCCGTTAACCAGTTATCCAGCTACAGTACTACCTTCAGCATTACATATTCTGTTCAGTCTTTGTTCATTTTTTTAGGTGCATATAACCTGCAGATGGATGTTTTGACAACCGGATCCGCCTTTAAACTATCCCAGTCAACAGCCATTTTCTGCTAGATTAGTCTGCGAATAGGGAAGCGAGATTCGCGATTCACTGTAACGTCTTAGAATTCATACTCCTTTTATCACTTGCATCACCGTGATATAAATTTTTGGAAGACGATTTCATTGAGTGGTAGCCAAACATAGTTGTCTCCTCTCCATTTATACGGTATCTTGGCCATCATCCGGCGCATTTTCGTAGAGCGCGCAGTCCCAAAATTTGTGCTCTGAGTGGCCACATTGTCGCAGGCGCTATCATCATTCCTCTGTCTAGTGATTTTGTACAGACCGGTAGAATACCGGCCACGACTGTTCAGGTAATGTATCAGTCCACACGAGGGGTCAGATATCTCATTTTTAGTCTCTCCCTGATGTTAGGGAGAAATTATTATGTTCTCCTGTTTGTGCTTGAAGTGTCCCACTCTTTTTACCACAGTTGTAATATTCGGTCTTGTATTTGTTCGAAGTATTCTTCATACTTCCATTTGATTGCCTTTCTTTAACCAATATAGAGCTCATCACTCATCTTTTCTTGATTTCCAAGACCAATGGGCATATTCCTAGAATTACTAATTATGCACCATTCGGAATAGTGCAGCAGGCACGTGTTAATGTTAGTAACACTCCTCGCTAAGCTCTTCTGGCTAATGAAGCTGGCTTCACAAGCTACACAATCTTTGAGGTCCTACTGAAAAATAATTCCTCAACATTTTTTATTCTGTTATCAAAACTCGTTGAGTTGTTAGATGTCACCAATATTATTCGGTCGATTATCCCGCTTCCTTGACACTAGTTGCAGCTGTCTGTCGGTAGAGGTCTCCGAAGTGTAGCTCATAATATGGCGGTTTGTAACGTAACCATGTCGGTGCGTGAGGAACATGTACTGCGAGATTGTCAGAAGACTGAAAGCACGAATTCTAGGAATTAGTCTACACAAAGAGCATCTTCTCCTTCAGCATGCCAGACCACACACGAGCTCTGTCACATCTGCAACTGCCATCGATCGTCCTCAATACGGTCCCCACTTAACCCCTTGCGATTTTCTCCCGTCTGCAAAACTTAGAGAACACCTTCGAGCGCTGCACTTTGACAGTGCTGAAGCGTGCAAAAAGAGGTGAGATGGGGGCTCCGTCAACAAAATCAAACATTCTGCAGTGACGTTATCAACAAACGGGTCTCTCACAAAAAAATCGGAAGTATTACTTTTCCGTATGCCACTGTATGAGCCCAAATCCTCGCACCAAATCCTGCGACTGACGCTAATATATACTGATCATATGCGCTTATTGCTTTCAAGAAATGCTGGAATTGCTTTTCATTAGGTTTTTACCTTCTTACCAGCCTTATCTATATTACGTGCAAAATTACGACTTTCGTCCAGGAATACGCCCAGATGTCTCGTTATTAAATTTCATCTGATAGTCACATAGTTTATTTCAGAATTTATTGCTGCGTCCCTTGCAGCAGGAGGTACGTAGTTTTGTGAGATACTATTGAAAATAATTCAACAATATCCTTCCAGTTCATGGTGCGCTGTATTACATTGATCTTCTATAATTCTTGTGGAACCATCGATTTCGACGAATGTGTCATCTGCAAATGCTACCACTCCGCTTACGTTACCGCTGTCATGTAACGTCTGTAGTAATGGCTCCGATGCTACGAGGGCAGGCTGAAATCTAATGACACCGAATTGCTAATGTGAAAACTTTTAAGGCTTTTTCACTAACACAAGATTCATTAACATTCTACCTCTTTTCCCAACGAAGGACCAGTTTGTGGATACAGTCAGTGTAGAAAATCTGATTCTATTGACGGAGCCACAGACTCACCTCTGCTTGTACCGTTTCATCACTATCAAAGCGAAGTCCTCAAACGTGTTCTTCAAGTTTTGGAAACAGGTGAAAATTGGATATGATCAAGTCGGGACTATATGGAGGATGTTCGATGACAGCACACGCAGGGCGTCGGATCGTTACAGATGTCACTGCCCTAGCAGGTAGTTTGGCATTCTCGTGCTGGAGGAGGAGGTGATCCATGTGTGAACTAACTCTCCGCATTCGTGCTTTCATTTTCCTGAGGGCCTCTCTGTACCTGCTTTTCACGCACCGACGTAGTTACGTTACAGTCCACCACACTACACGCTACAATTCGGAGCCCTCTAGCGGCAGAGAATTGCAAGCTGTCAGCGAAGCGGAAAATCCAACCGAGTAATACACGTGACCTGCAATATTATCTCAGTTTACGTCGAGAACACAATTAAAAAGTCTGAGGTATTACTTTTCAGCACCCTTTCGTACATTCTAAAACTTCGGATCACACACTACTCCCTGCGAACATCGATTTTATATGGTCTCCCGCCCCAATTGTTTGTCAGGCAGTTGTAGAGCGTCTCTGGACTCTCGATCTCCTAAGGCGACCAAAGAAAGAAGGCTACCGTAAGTTACCGAAAGGGACAGTAATATCGATTATCATCGCTAGAGTGTATGTAGAATAAATGCCTGTCACTAGCGCGTTGGTCTTATTAACTGCGTCTACAATCGCCTTGATTCTTGTAAACATAGTGGGAGCTCCATACATTAAATTTAATCGCAGTTCTGAATGTGGATAACCATCGTATCGTGAAACTTCCTGGCAGATTAAAACTGTGTGCTGAACCGAGTCTCGAACTCGGGACCTTTGCCTTTCGCGGCCAAGTGCTCTACCAAATGAGCTACCCAATCACGACTCACGCCCCGTCCACACAACATTACTTCTGCCTGTAAGTCGTCTCCTACCTTCCAAACTTTACAGAAGCTCTCCTGCGAACGTTGCAGAACTAGCACTCCTGAAAGAAAGGATATTGCGGAGACATGGCTTAGCCACAGCCTAGGGGATGTTTCCAGAATGAGATTTTCACTCTGCAGCGGAGTGTGCGCTGATATGAAACTTCCTGGCAGAATATAACTGTGCTTCTGTACAGTTTGGAAGGTAGGAGACGAGGTACTGGCAAAAGTAAAGCTGTGACGACGGGGTGTGATGCGTGCTTGGGTAGCTCTTTGGTAGAGCACTTGCCTGCAAAAGGCAAAGGTCACGAGTTCTAGTTTCGGTCCGACACACAGCTTAAATCTTCCAGGAAGTTTCATATCAGCGCACACGTCGCTGCAGAGTGAAAACCTCATTCTGGAATCATCGTATCGTATCGTGCAGTACTCGACGATCTTGAAATCTTTTTCATAACAATTTTTCAGATCTGTTGATAAGAACCCTTAGAAGACAAACTGGTCTGTAGGATTTGGCTGTTATTGGATTCTTCTCTTGTCCTTTACTGACAATCGCCACTTCAGCGTTCTTGCAGTGCGCAGGGAGGTTTCATGTATTTGATTACAGGGAAATACTTTAAAAACTTTTAATGATGTCCTCTTTTCTTGCCACTAAACGATCGTAGAAGTATCTACATAAGTTCAGCCACGACGAGGTTTTCTCCTTGGTGTCAAATTCGACGTTATTCGTGCGCAGTGGGCCGCCGTAGGCCCGCATCTCGTGGCCGTGCGGTAGCGCTCTCGCTGCGCACTAACGGGTTCCCAGGTTAGATTCCCGGCGGGGTCAGGAATTTTCTCTGCCTCGTGATGGCTGGGTGTTGTGTGATGTCCTTAGGTTAGTTAGGTTTAAGTAGTTCTAAGTTCTAGGGGACTGATGACCATAGATGTTAAGTCCCATAGTGCTCAGGGCCATTTGATTTTTTTGGGCTGCCGTAGCAGACGCACGGTAAAATGTCCAGTCCTACGCCACTGCAATAAGCTCATAAAGGCTAAAACATATCGTTAAAAAGATCATTAGAATTACTAGGCGAAAATCGTTGATCGTTTCTGGACTTTTTAGCCGGTGGGCTTTGTAACGAAACCGGAACCATCCTAATATTACTTTCCCCAGACGACTGAATTCATGTAAATAATTTAACAATAAAGTAATTGATCCCTCAAACTCTATCAGAGTTTGACCCAAAAAACATATTAAAAGAGAAGGAGGCCAGTCACGTTTCTAATGACATGATTATAAGATCTGATACAAGTAATTTTGGAACTACTAAATTTTGACTGTTCCCAGCATCCATTGAATGTAGCACTCACTCCGTTTAAAAATAATTACAAATATTCACCAAACAAGAAAGCATGGCTGCACAGTGACTCCGGAACATCATAGTAAGATGAATTCTGATATGTAAACAAACGTCATGCAACACGCATCTGCCAGATTCAGAGATTTTACTCTGTCTAAGAGATTCAGCAATGACGATCCAGTTGCTCTTTCCTGACTGGTTGTAGCAAACAGGCCTAATGGTGGACACAATTTCTATTGTATGCGTGTATTTTACTAGCAAATTTGCATTAAACAACAAGTAACTCGACATTCCGTTTTGATAAACGTATCAAAGATGGAATTACCAGTTACAAACACTGCAATTACATATTTATATGCTGAAAAAGTTGAAGAAGATATAAAAAACACTGTGTCATTGCAGATTGCATACGTAACCGCCACAAGAATGAAGGCGACATCAGAAGAGGGAACCTAGATAAAAACGTAATGCTTTGCTATGGAAGAGCATTTAATTGAATGAAATTAATTTCATCATTGTTAAATTACTGAAAGTATGATTTCAAATGCGTAGGTAACGACAATGGGAAGTCGCAAAAGTAAGTTCTACAAAATATGATATTTATTACATAAGTCTTTATGATTTACATTTACGCGAGAAGAGATTTCTAATGCTCGTAGTGTCCAATGAAGAAGTGCTGAGCTGTATGAAATGGTGATCCATAAACCATATTAGCGTGATCGTTATTAGTGATTTCCGCTGGAACAGTGTTGTTTACAAAAGCCACTAAACGCAGTGAAAAGCGCATTATCTACCGTCTCCTCGTCAACTGAGGTATCTGAAGTTGGCGATGTAGATTAAATATGTTTCCTTCAGAAAAACGTGTTCCGATGTCACTACGCTCATCACATTTCTCACCACGGTTAGAGCGCTATAGCTTTTACCACCCTCTCAGATAAAACAATGCGAGAAAGAATTAAAAGGTCACTTTTTTTGAAAACCTGTCTTTTCTCCCATGCAACGCATAAGTGTGAAATTTGGCTCAAAGGTACCGAGAACCTTAGTATGAAATGCTGCAGCTCAGTGAACCTTCTAACATAAAGGGTCCACACAAATTTTGCCCAATGTCACTGCGGGCATAGCACACAATGGGAAGATCGTCCTCCCCCCCCCCTCCCAAGTACATCGCACTTCTTCTTTGAATGACCGCTTGCAGCACGATGTACAACAGAACGACGTCCTTCACAACATTTGAAACTGATGACATCCTCAGACGGTTCACTCCTTCTCTAAGTCACATCAAGGTACTGCAACCACACTGAACATAACACTTTTGAGAGGAGAGCGACCACAATCTTCCCTCTGGTATAGTGGTTGGGACCACTAGGGACCATTGAAATCCATTCGAGGGAACTTGGAAATGACCCAAGCAGCAAAGAGTGTTTATGCTTTATCAGCCCTCCTGTTTCATTATCGCCTGCGACACGATACAGAGGGGTGCAACAGTGATACATGTATCAATAAAGTGGTCAAGGATCCCTCTAAGGCCTCCCATTTTGACAACGTCTTTGGTTCCACCCATGCACCTTTGTTGAACAGTTTAAAAATATACCTGTAGAGAGACAATCCTTGACCAACTCCTAGACCCTGCGGGGAGGCAGCTCTTCGACACGTTACAGCTAAGTGGCGCTGCACTGCTGCTCTAATGATTGCTTCCAGGCAAGCAGAATCTGAGGAGTGTCTAAGAGTTCTCTGCCTGCAGGCACCTGGGAATAAGTCAAGGGTTGTCTCTGTTTTAATGAGCTCCACAAAAGTCTACATGTTGCACCAATGGCGTTGCAAACTCGGTGTGTGTGTGGGGGGGGGGGGGGGGGGGAGGGGGGTGGAGAGGGGGGGAGGGCTTCTTAGTAGCACCGTTTGCCATTTTATTCATGCTTCTGTCAGTGTCTCAATTCTCCGATCCAAGGTAACGGGTTGTTTCATCGACGCTCTCTTTGCCACCCCCTGAAGCTTTTTCGTGTCAATTCTGAGCGGCGGTGGGACTGAAACGTTTTTGTCACCCACCCAGAAGAAAACTGCGTGCTTTCAACGCTTTCGGCGCCACCCAGACTCACTTGTTCAGAACTTTAAAAATGTAGTGTACACAATCTTTAACCGATTCCTGTGCGTAGGTAACACTCCGACACTCACCCCGTCTCTACGGATATGGTGAGGTGGCAACCCCACAGAATTTAATAATATTACCTCTTTGTATTGTACTGGCGTAGTCAGTGGCCATTTAACAACACAGTACAATGCTGGTGCAAGCGTGTTTTGGATAACACAGTTCAGTACACAATGTTGAACACTGGGGTTCCTAGTATACGAGGCATAAGTGTTTCCATGATGACCCCAAGACACTTCAATTACGATTGCAACAACATTTGATCATCGAGACTGGATAGCTCATAATCAGAAACGTCTCGGCTGGTAAGATGGATCACGTTTTTTGTTACATCAAGTGGGTGATCATCTCCGGTTATCCCGTCATCCAGCGATCGGTTCTATGCACTTCAGTCCGGAACCGCGCTGCTGCTACGGTTGCACGTTCGAATCCTGCCTCGGGCATGGACGTGTGAGATGTCCTTAGGTTAGTTTGGTTAAAGTAGTTCTAAGTCTAGGGGTCTGATGACCTCAGATGTTAAGTTCCATAGTGCTTAGAGCCATTTGAACCATTTTTAACCCGTTTTGCAGGCGAACGCTTGCTCGAAACATGCAATGAGCCACTGGCGTAGGCCGATTGGGATTGTATTGAGCTATCCCTTTATGCTTGATATCTTCCTCGACAGCGATTACATGTTCCAGCGGAATAACTGCCCAAGTCACAACACCATAATCGTGCTACAGTGGTTTGTGGAGCATGAATGTATACCGCAGAGATAGGCTGGACAGTGAAGGGGGAGGCGTGTTTATAGCGATAAGAAGTGCAATAGTATCGAAGGAAATTGACGGAGATTCGAATTGTGAAATGATTTGGGTGAAGGTCAGGGTTAAAGCAGGATCAGACATGGTAATTGGATGTCTCTATAGGCCCCCGGGCTCAGCAGCTGTTGTGGCTCAGCACCTGAAGAATAATTTGGAAAATATTTCGAGTAGATTTCCCCACCATGTTATAGTTCTGGGTGGAGATTTTAATTTGCCGGATATAGACTGGGAGACTCAAACGTTCATAACGGGTGGCAGGGACAAAGAATCCAGTGAAATATTTTTAAGTGCTTTATCTGAAAACTACCTTGAGCAGTTAAACAGAAAACCGACTCGTGGAGATAATATATTAGACCTTCTGGTGACAAACAGACCCGAACAATTTGAATCAGTTAATGCAGAACAGGGAATCAGCGATCATAAAGCGGTTACTGCGTCGATGATTTCAGCCGTAAATAGAAATATTAAAAAAGGTAGGAAGATTTTTCTGTTTAGCAAAAGTGACAAAAAGCAGATTACAGAGTACCTGACGGCTCAACACAAAAGTTTTGTCTCAAGTGCAGATAGTGTTGAGGATCAGCGGACAAAGTTCAAAACCATAGTACAATATGCGTTAGATGAGTATGTGCCAAGCAAGATCGTAAGAGATGGAAAAGAGCCACCGTGGTACAACAACCGAGTTAGAAAACTGCTGCGGAAGCAAAGGGAACTTCACAGCAAACATAAACATAGCCAAAGCCTTGCAGACAAACAAAAATTACGCGAAGCGAAATGTAGTGTGAGGAGGGCTATGCGAGAGGCTTTCAATGAATTCGAAAGTAAAGTTCTATGTACTGACTTGGCAGAAAATCCTAAGAAATTTTGGTCCTATGTCAAAGCGGTAGGTGGATCAAAACAAAATGTCTGTGACCAAAATGGTACTGAAACAGAGGATGACAGACTAAAGGCCGAATTACTAAATGTCTTCTTCCAAAGCTGTTTCACAGAGGAAGACTGCACTGTGCTTCCTTCTCTAGATTGTCGCACAGTTGACAAAATGGTAGATATCGAAGTAGACGACAGAGGGATAGAGAAACAATTAAAATCGCTCAAAAGAGGAAAGGCCGCTGGTCCTGATGGGATACCAGTTCGATTTTACACAGAGTACGCGAAGGAACTTGCCCCCCTTCTTGCAGCGGTGTACCGTAGGTCTCTAGAAGAGCGAAGCGTTCCAAAGGATTGGAAAAGGGCACAGGTCATCCCCGTTCTCAAGAAGGGACGTCGAACAGATGTGCAGAACTATAGACCTATATCTCTAACGTCGATCAGTTGTAGAATTTTGGAACACGTATTATGTTCGAGTATAATGTCTTTTCTGGAGACTAGAAATCTACTCTGTAGGAATCAGCATGGGTTTCGAAAAAGACGATCGTGTGAAACCCAGCTCGCGCTATTCGTCCACGAGACTCAGAGGGCCTTAGACACGGGTTCACAGGTAGATGCCGTGTTTCTTGACTTCCGCAAGGCGTTTGACACAGTTCCCCACAGTCGTTTAATGAACAAAGTAAGAGCATACGGATTATCAGATCAATTGTGTGATTGGATTGAGGAGTTCCTAGATAACAGAACGCAGCACGTCATTCTCAATGGAGAGAAGTCTTCCGAAGTAAGAGTGATTTCAGGTGTGCCGCAGGGGAGTGTCATAGGACCGTTGCTATTCACAATATACATAAATGACCTGGTGGATGACATCGGAAGTTCACTGAGTCTTTTTGCAGATGATGCTGTGGTGTATCGAGAGGTTGCAACAATGGAAAATTGTACTGAAATGCAGAAGGATCTGCAGCGAATTGACGCATGGTGCACGGAATGGCAATTGAATCTCAATGTAGCGAAGTGTAATGTGATGCGAATACATAGAAAGATAGGTCCCTTATCATTTAGCTACAAAATAGCAGGTCAGCAACTGGAAGCAGTTAATTCCATAAATTATCTGGGAGTACGCATTAGGAGTGATTTAAAATGGAATGATCATATAAAGTTGATCGTCGGTAAAGCAGATGCCAGACTGAGATTCATTGGAAGAATCCTAAGGAAATGCAATCCGACAACAAAGGAAGTAGGTTACAGTACGCTTGTTCGCCCAATGCTTGAATACTGCTCAGCAGTGTGGGATCCGCACCAGGTAGGGTTGATAGAAGAGATAGAGAAGATCCAACGGAGAGCAGCGCGCTTCGTTACAGGATCATTTAGTAATTGCGAAAGCGTTACGGAGATGATAGATAAACTCCAGTGGAAGACTCTGCAGGAGAGACGCTCAGTAGCTCGGTACGGGCTTTTGTTGAAGTTTCGAGAACATACCTTCACCGAAGAGTCAAGCAGTATATTGCTCCCTCCTACGTATATCTCGCGAAGAGACCATGAGGATAAAATCAGAGAGATTAGAGCCCACACAGAAGCATACCGACAATCCTTCTTTCCACGTACAATACGAGACTGGAATAGAAGGGAGAACCGATAGAGGTACTCAGGGTACCCTCCGCCACACACCGTCAGGTGGCTTGCGGAGTACGGATGTAGATGTAGATGTAGATGATAGTGAACTCTTGTTAATATCTTGACCACCAGTTTCACCTACTCTGAGCGCGAAGGAACACATCTGCTAAGCTATCGGTTTGTAACACATGCTTAGACATCTGGTGCTACGTACATCCGGTAACGTAGCAATGAGTTGTTGAATTCATATCACGCGGAATCTCTAGTGTCTTGCATTTCAAATGTGGACCAATGAGCTATTATGCACGTAGCATAATTTATTTGCTTATCAACGTATATGAAACATACCAAAATGAAAACCAAAAATTGTATGTTCAATTGTTTTAAACTGAAAAAAACTCCAACTTATTTATCCCTTTATTCGTCTAAAACTTTATCAGATTTGTTTTGCGTCCACCGATAAAGTTTCGCCATAAGTTTGAAAGGTGTGTCCGCTATTTTGCGTGCCTGCCGCAATCCTGTGGATGCAGTATATACAGCTGCAGGCCTCGTGGGACTTAGTCCTTTTACCGCCCACAAATCTTAAGGAATCCGATTACTTTAATTGAATTGGATACAGTGAGAACGAGTGGAGAGAAGTTTCGTTCGAAGAGGAGGGTGCATCTTGAAACGGTTTCTACTTGGCTACAGACATAAAAAGTTGGCAATTACACTGACGTAAGTTCAATTAAAATTTTAATAGCCTACTTTTATTTCAATTAATTAGTTTAGAAATTCACACCTATTGTGTCAATTCTTTATATGTATGGCAAGTAATCTGAGTCAATGTTTTTATAATCGTATTCATTGCAACATAATTAAATATTATTACACTTTATGAGAATTTCTAAGCATAAAATGAACTCGTAGAACATTTTTCTTATTTAAGACAAGTAAGTGGCGCTACATTTTTTGTGCTTGATTATTTATTAGTACTGGACCTGGGATATTAAAACCTGCGGTAATAAGGTAAGATGACACTTTCAAATGAGATAAATGCTTCTTTAAAAACTTGTAATAGGGGTAGCATTATCTTAGTATGACTGAAAGTACTTGTATGATTGTAAGTGTGTAAGAGATTTAATTTCACCTGTACTAAAGACGACAGCCGAAAAACATTTTTTGAATGACAATATTCTACAGCTATAATGTTTGCATTAGAGAATCCTTTTATTTTGTCTATTTACGTTTTGAACAGTCCCGACTGTGTAGCCTTTCTCATATATATGAAATACAAACCAAATGTAATATCGCTGAAATGAAAACATGAAAACAATTAGTTGTGTAGTTGTCAGAATAAATATTGACACTAAATTACATAAGAGAGAACTTAGATGGTATAAGCCAGCGGACAGGTCTGTTTGAGTTACAGTTAAAATATGCAAATGGAAGACAGGTTATTCACCTAGAAGTATAATTCAAAGTGATAGAGATTCAAAAGGGGAGAGTATCAAATATTTTACAACATTGCTGGACCTGAAAATAAACATCATGGCACAAAGTGTTTTCTGAAAGCTGTTATGTAAGATAATAACTCCAAGTACAGCAGCGTAGTGGTCTAAATGCAACAAAGGTGGCCAGCTGCTCATGTGTAAAATTGAGCGGAATATTTGCTCTGTGTTTTGTACAAATTCAAACAATCTTCATTCATGTACGAAAGTGACACAATGCATGAATTAATGGCAATAAGAGAAAGAAGAGTTAGTATTTCATCATTCTGTGTGCTGGGTACATAAGGAGTTCATACGTACATTTCTTTTAGCATAAAAGTACAAATAGCTGATTGCGTTGTAATTATTAGTTGTTATAATAGTAATGTAATGTAATAACATTAATGCCATAATTTCGTTTTACGAATTATATTAGATCTAGTAAGAGAAACCCTTGCACAGCTTTCAATCTTCCACTTTAAGAGTGGACGCAATGAGGAAAGATACCGAGTCATGATGGACAATTATAATTAAATGTGTATATTTGTAACCTATTGTTTTATAAAGTATGCTAGACACAAGTTTACATGCCATCTTCAATTTTCCTCATTAACAACAGTAGCTAAAAGAACCTCCAGATAAAATGAAAAGAGAATGCGATTACAAAATGGTTCAAATGGCTCTGAGCACTATGGGACTTAACACCTGAGGTCATCAGTCCCGTAGAACTTAGAACTACTTAAACCTAACTAACCTGAGGACATCACACACATCCATGCCCGAGGCAGGATTCGAACCTGCGACCGTAGACTGTAGCGCCTAGAACCGCTCGGCCATCCCGGCCGGCGAATGCGATTACACGAATCAGGTAAGTTATTTGTACATAATCGTGAATTTAATACAATAAGTGAAAGTATTATCAAAAATTTGTCTGTTAAAGCAAACTATGTGTATTTCTATCATTGTTCGTAACAGCAACAACTAACGATCTTTCAATCATAATATCGTCTCGGTTGATCAGTCTAGTCGTCGCGTCGTCTTGTAGCAACGTTGCGATGTGTTTTGTGTCCATCATCTTCAGGCGAAGTGTCAGGATGCTGTGTTGTCCGTACCTATTGAACCGCCGCATCACTGACATCTTCTGTGCGCGGGCCAGCCGTGAACCTCCGGAAGACGGCGTCGCGCTAGGGGTGGGAACACAGCGCTGCTGATGGTGGGGGAGCACATCACAGCCATGGCGCGGGCTTCTAGTTCCGGTGTTTGTCCATTCTGTCGGCTGAAGCCACTGCCTTCGTATTTTCGTAATTCCGGAATCCTATGACGTGCTGAGTTGAATTCCGCTATCCTGATTTATTGAGTTACTGTGCTGATTTATTTTTACCACCTCTTTATGATTGGATTACGCCGAGAAACCCTGAGATCACCTGTGAAACTAAGGATTTCAACGCTGGACATCGTAGTTCAGATCTCCATCACAGAGGTATCAAAAGAAAGGAAGAAATGTCGGTAAGAGGGGGTATGAGAACCTTCCCATCCTGTGGCACGTCCAAGGAGACCTTGGGCAGAATTATGGTGACTGTTGGGGCCAATGTAACGAAATTAACCCAACTTAAAACTGACGTGAACTTCCGAGCTCTGGCCTTTCTTTCGTACGTACGACAGCTTTCTGTTTGAAGTGTTACCGAAACCGCAAGTGACGTCACAGGGACCCGTGCTTCTCTACTGTTACAGAGGAAGGTTGAAGGCACCTTTGGGCTAAATTTCAAACTTGTGTGTCGCAATGGAAGACTTTTTTGGAGCTTCGCAGAAGTGACTCTTTAACTGAGTTGCACAGTAAAGCAGACACTTGAAGATGGAAACTATTCCGCCAAAACCTTCTTAGAAAGTTTAAAGAACCAGCTCCAAATGATGAATCCACGAATGTACAACAGTGCGCTATGTATAGGTCCAGCAGGGCTTGTGAGCACAAGATGAGATTGAGCACAGAGCGCAGTAAGGCGTTCGAATATTCTTCCCAAGCTCCATACGTGAATGGAAAGGAAAAGAAACCCTAATAACTGGTATAGGGAACAATCCTCTGCCATGCACTTCAGTGGTTTGCAGTGCATCGAAGTAGATTTAGAACTGGAATAGAACGCAGGTCACACCATTTTACAAAAAGAGTGAATGAACGATAGCACAAATTTTCATATCAATATCGCCAACAACGATGTTACAGGATCCTAGAGCATGTTCAAAAAATTAACATTGTTATGTTTTTAAAGAAAAGAAGTTACCCTTGAAGAATCACTACGAGAATGGGAAATGTCATATAAAAATATTAATTTTATAAAATAGCTTTTTCTTTATTTCAGTTCTGTTCATTTCTACTGTTTATTGGCACAAAGCATTTCAGCAGTATGTTGCCATGATCAGGTGCCTGACTGTTACTTACACCTCAGCTGCTCAATTATGTATTCCTCTGAAATGCGAAAGAGTCCTTTTTCTAGGTCTGCCACTGTGCTCATGTTCCGAAATAGCGTAGCCCCTGCCCCGAAATATTAATTTAAGTTCATCTGCATCATTTTCTCTGTCATATTACGTAAATTGTTTCGGAGATGCTTTTACTTACATGTAGTGGAAATATGTCCGTATGTAGCAAACGGAGAATATCAAGAGACATACCACGTCACACTTTATCACATAGTTGTTTATAGTGTAACACCTACAACAGATTCCTTTATTCACACACGATGTCTTTTCATGCAGTAAACGGAAGTAACTCCGTCTTCTTAGACCTCCAGAAGGCATCCAACTCCGAAAGTTACAACTTATTATTGCCGATGTAAAAACGCTTTGAGTAATAGGGCCCAGTACGTTATAGTGGACGGGGAGGGGTGGAGGGGGGTTCTAAAACAAAAGAAAAAAAATTTAAAAAAAAATATGGGGTACCCTAAGCCAGCTGTGTGGGACCGCAATGTTCTTAACATACATACACGATTTATCGCAGTGCATAAGAAGTAACGTGGGATTATGAGCAGCGCAGCTGTTTTCTACAGAAAAGTTTCGTCACATTACTATTGGAAATCGTCCTGTTACGGTTGGAATTGTAGAAAGCTTTGGAAAAAATTTCCACCTCTTGTAAACAATTTTAGCCAACTTTAAATTTAAATAAAACAATGACCACAACAAAAATGTTTAAACCGTAGGCAGACGATTACAAAATTGGTGTTGAGTATCTAGAGAACGTCATATTGAACAAATGTTTTAGGACCATGCCAAGCTGCGTTAAGGAGAATGACCAACTTTAAATGCGAACATTTTTAGGAATGACCAAGTAAAATCTGTAGATGGGAAGTCGGAAAGATGACAAATTTGGCGAAAAGGTTCTGTGGAAGAGCTGCTCAATTTATTGCGACATCACATATAAGACGTTAGCGTTGGCAATTCTAGGGTACTGCCCAGGCGTTTAGAGCTTGTATCAGGTGGTACGTCATGATTTACTGACAAGAGCCGCTGATCAAATTTCTTTTATTCAACCATTTTAGGAGTATCATCTGATTCATGGAACATTAACATCACAATAGGCGATATACAATCAATAGCGTCAAATAATAAAACCCGTGAATCCGTCACTGTTGTCAAAAGTAATATAAAGTACTCTGTTAACGCGAAAATGTGCCATACAGTCTTATTACATTAACAATTATGAACTCGTGCGCTGTTTGGCACATTCATATTGACGATTTTATGAATTTTATTATTTGGTGTCGCTGATTTTATGTATCCCATTACGATGTAAATTTTTTATGAGTCTGATGATGGTCCGTGGACCGCGACTGGTTGTTAAGTAAAGAACTTTAGCCGCTCTTGGTGGTAAATCATGACGTTCTTTAAATATGTAAAAGCTGTGGGGGCCCCAGCTTCTTAAAAAATATTGAAAGAGCTCAAAGATAATCTGCTATGTAACATTAGGATGTAGCCAAGGCGAAAATGTTACAGAGACGCTGGGGTGACGTCAGTAGGAATCTTTTGTAAACAGGGCGACGTTTCTCTCGATAAAGTTACAAAACCGATATTCGAGGAACAGTGTGGAGCGATTCTGCTTGATTTAAGCTATCTCGCATAGGGACCACGAGGATACAATGAAAGGGATTACTGCTTTAGCTCACTCAATATGCGAATGGAATGGGGCATAAATTCGTTAGTATTGGAACGAAATATCCTCCGCCACGCAATGTACTGTATACTGCAGGATATAAATGCAAATGTACGTAAGCGCTCTACCGATATGCTTCCAGCGACACAAGCGCTATGACGAGAGACTCTTAGCAGTTGGTACCTACTGTATGTAGCAATACTGCATTTTCACTGCTGAAAACAATTGGAGGTTTTATCACAAAGTCTTGGAATATCCTGGGAGACTGGTGTGTGGAACAACCTTGACTGATGCTGCTCACTATTGTTACTCGAAGAAGTAAAACTGAACTGCAACGGACGTCCTACGCAGTGGGACAAACGATAAATGACCAGTGGTTCGTACAGCACATGTTAAAGAACAGTGGTCACTGTCAGATTTCTATGAAGACCCGGAACGAAGACTGGATTTACTACATCTCTGATGTTACAACGTCCTAATAAAATCCCTAACGGTGACATGAACATACTTATCAGCTCCTATTAACGCAGCCCTTCAGAACTCACCTTGTTCAATTTTGCCTCATTCTGAAAAAAAAGAAAAATTTCACGTATTTGTAGATAACGCACTATGTTTGCATCCTCGCATGAACAGATTGATCTTAAAGTTTAAAGGAGGCATCAGATGACTTGGACTTAGAGCATTTGCAGGTAAAAAGGCAGCCCTGAATACAGAGCTGTGTGCAAGGTTGCCGACACAGCAGGCTCTCGCAGCATCTGTGGTTCTCTGACGATTACACGCCTCTTAACTTATTATTTGAATCACACCTTTATTCAAGTAACTTAGCGTATCATTAGGGTTTAATTAAGTGTTCTCACGCTGATGACATGCTTTTTGTCACTCCGAAGTGATTTATTCAAACCCCTATTTTACGAACACCACAAATCAAAATGATCGATTTGCGCACACCAACGAGCTTCGCCTTTTTAACAAGGCACCTTAAGTGGGTGTCCTAGAATATAACATGATTTTGTTTTCGTTTGCACATACTTATTATAAATTTAAAACACATCGAAGAAGTTTTTCATTATAAATTCGAAAGGTAGTTCCATCAGCGTCTAATTCGTTATTTGAAAGCGTAGGAGCTGCTCACGAAGAAAACCAATCGGATGTTTTTAGATTTTTTCTGCAGCTATTGTGTTATCGTAACACAACACTTTAACTTCCATTTTCTTTGTCTAGAGTGTCATTTGTTTGTATAAGTCTTGCCAAATTTCCTAGTTACTGCTTTTATTTGTCTTTCCTTTTGACCGAAACCATTTACCTCCAGGTATGTGTTTGTTAGAAGTGAGGGGGGGGGGGGGGGAGGGGGAATCGGTTTTGTATGTCTCTGTAGCTTTTTAATGCTTAGGAGAGAAATCAGATTTATTTCCCTCATTGCTGCAGATAAAACTCCGTTTAGAAAACTTCGGTAACTTGATTTGAAAACTGCTATAATGAATTCCGTTTATTAAACGACATTATATATGGTGACTTTGTTGTAATTTATATCTGTAATTCTTGTATTGGGCTTGTTTCTGATATTACGTGCATCATCATCTGTCTCATTGATGATGGGAAAGATAAATGGCATTAGAGCGAAATCACGTATCCCAGACCACTGACACAACGGCCCACATGACTTAACGTTTTTCCTTTATAAATTCTAAAACGTTTACGATCCAATGTAATGATGCCGCACGTTCTTATAAGGAAGTGTGGATGGTAAAAGTAACGTTCGAAACATGTCCAGTTGTCACATTAAGCGCGTTGGGTGGTGGTATTGTAAGATTTTAGTTTCCACGGTCTATCGAAATATCGGCCCTATCTTCATATCGTGGTTTGCGTCTGCTGGTTTTTATTTTGAAACGCAGATTTTTGTCTGCTTTTCGGTACTACCATACACTTACACTTTTTAATTTTAATAACACTCGCTATTTTCAGTTAATGTTATGTCAACGCAGGTGACGTTAATAGTGCTCATTCTGTAATGAATCAGATAAAAACCATAGCGATGACGCTGCTGTATATATACTCATAATTCCATATACCTACATCTACATCTACATGGATACTCTGCAAATCACATTTAAGTGCCTGGCAGAGGGTTCATAGAACCACCTTCACAATTCTCTATTATGCCAATCTCGTATAGCGCCTGGAAAAAGAATGAACAATGAAAGAATGTACAATAAAATATCAAGGAGTTTCCTAAAATCACAGATGATACTGTTCACGCAGAAGTGTTGAAATGTACTTCATAAAGAGCCATTGTTCTCACCGTCTCGAAAACTGACAGTTGTTATTGTTATGTGCTTTTGAGATTTTCGTCAAATGGTACCTAGAAATATTTGGTACATCAACACATCTTCACTCTGATATAAGGTCAGCGTAGAAATGTTAATAAAATCAACAAAAGTTTCTGTTATAAAGTTTTCAAATCAAAAAATACTTTTCTTTTGAATATAAAAAATGATTTTACATCGTTTCACTTCCGTGAATAACCATACAGTCAATCTTATTCACCTAACTAGGGGTAAATCAGAAAAAATCCCTGTCTTGTAATAAATCAGTACTTCACTGTACATGTGATGCGGTATTCTCCTAAGCACAGTCTTGTACTAATTTGAGATGTGAAATGTTATTTGATGCATGTCTGTATTGTGTGTATATTAAACCGAGGACCTATAAAAGACAGAGAGGCTTCGTCCCGCCGTAACCCTGAGTGGTTCACAACCCCACAACGGGCCACAGCTGTCCACGCACATTACTGCCACCCGGCACCGAACCCAGGGTTAATGTGCGGGAGCGTCTCATACCAGACGAGTGTAACCTCAGATGTTTTCGTGGTAGAGTAATGATGGTGTATGCGTTCGTGGAGACAGTGTTTGCGCAGCAATCGCTGACGTAGTGTAACCGAGGCGGAATAAGGGGACCCAGCCCGTATTCGCTGAGGTAGATGGAAAATCGCCTTAAAACCCATCCACAGGCTGGCCAGCACACCGGACCTCAACACTAATCCGCTCGGTGGATTCGTACCGGGGACCGGCACGCCTTCCCGCTCGGGAAGCAGCGCGTTAGACCGCGCGGCTAGCCGGGCGGGCTTACTTGATGTAAGTTCATGAATGTCTTAAAGCAAACTTTCGCATCTTATTTCAATTACAACAGTATTTCTAATTTTTTATTTTTACGATTTCTGCAGGTGACACAATCGACCGACACGCCCATCTTCTAGCGACCGGAGACGCGATTCACGCTGTCGACTGACAGCTAGTTCTTTGCGTTGCTGCAGGACGTCAAAATCATTTCTCACACTAAACAAGTAAAATAAACAAAATATAGCCTTTACTTACCGCGTGCGGCAGAAGCAAGAAACTATAAGTCCCATACTAATTTACATTTTGTGGCACTACGCAGGACTCCAGGAAAAGTGGTTGAAAATGGCGCCATTTAGTAATTTCATGATCGTTCCAAGGCATGGATCACATAAGATAACTTTGTTTCTCATTTATTTTCTTGCCGAATTTGTCTGTTTCGTGCCTGCTTCGAGTTGCTTATAAGTAATTAACTATATTTATGTTGTCCATTGGCTTGATGAAGAATATTTTATCAAAAAACATTGGTTTTTAAACGTTGGTTTTGAAACATTTATTTAATTCTTGACTTTTGATTACAGAACCTGCGTAACTTTGTTGCCTCGACTGTTTACTTTAATTCATTATAATTCCGGGATGGAATATGCGTGGTAATATTATGAATTTACGGAACTTTTTAGGAAACTTAAATTTTCTTACATTTTGCTGGTAAACTATAACAAGAAAGATCGCATTAAATCTCGAGGGATATTTGTAAATAAATACATCGTAAAAATGAGTTCTAATAAATTATTCGTCTTAATAAAGTAGATAATCTCCACGGCATGCAATGTTTATCTTGCACTATCTAGATTTATTTCTAAGATTTATTACCTATGAAAGCTTTCACAAGGACTATCAGATTACCAGTACGTCTGAATAAAAAAAGGGAATAGACCATTGAGCCCTTTTCAATTCTTCGACCCTAAACACAGAACATTTATAAATCACTAGAAGTATTTGCAAATTAATACTGACGAATTCTATTGAATCTGTTTTCTATTATTACAAGGGTTTGGGAGCAGTGCAATGTTCCTGGTCGTTACTGAAGCTGAACCCCAACTACATGCCAAATTTGCCTCACCCCTGAGTGCAGCAATATCCTTATCTACAGTAATAATTTACTGTTAATTTAGGAAGTAAATCCTTCTGAGAGTCCACGTCTAGATCGTAAAATAAATTTATAGCCATTTATTCGTTTTGTGGTCACTTGATGGTGTCGTGATGGAGAGAAATAAATTTCACGTTTTCATGTGCACAAAACAAATTTTTCCATCCATCACCGACGTTCTAAAAAGATCAGGTATCAATTACTCTGTCTTTGTGTGACAATAATGAAGTAATAAAACAGATAGCTAAAACTACTTGTGCTTCGTTTCATGTTTTGGATATGTTTTAAACATGTATTGTGGCAATTTCACTACGTGCTTTAGTGGTAGTGGTAAAATGCAAGCAAATTACGGTTCTAAAGTTTTAGTAACGCCAACTAAGATTGATGTGCGTTTATGAAGTAACCAGTTAATAATCGAGAAGATAATCTCCCCTAAGTCCTTTTCCATTGGCTTGTAACACCTCATTCCACAGAAACATGCATCTTAATTTCCAGTTACCTCAAAAGCCAAATTGCTTATATTTTGGTTTTGTGTGATTAGAAGCTCAAGAAAAATGTTTCGCCAGAGTGCCTCATTGGTTAAATAAGCAGGGGAGAGCATAGTACGTCGAGGATAGTGTACCTACCAACACATAATGTTTCGTGGTCGGTGTTTCAATCCAGTGACCAGTTTTAGAATCACATGAAAAAAGACTCGCGCTAGAGACCGTTTTCGGCATTTTTTACTGTTTTTATTTTGAGACAAGAGGCTGCTTTTTATGTAGCATTTGTAAATATTACGAATCTTCCACATTTAAGTGCTATATAGCACGTATATTAAAGCTATTTCGAGGATATTCTTAATTCTTCACTTACAGAGTTTTATGGTAAGTGAAATTCTGGAAATTTTTAAAACCAGTTACGTAATGCGTTGACAGTTAAATCGTACTTCGTCGTTAATACCATCTCGCACTTTGAAACAGAAGAAGGAATATGTGATATTTTCAGATGCTATGAGTTTGTTTAAGTCTTAAGTTGTTTAATATCTTAACAGTTGTCACTGTCTTGTAAATGGAAATTTGGATTAGTTGCCAATAGCTTCTCTTTCAAACTGTTTGGCTTTCAACTTGTTTTTTATAATACTTCTTCTTAATTTGATTTCGTTTACTAATTATTGGATGTAGTGGAATAATCGTGTAACACCTAGTCCAATAAAAACAGTACTGGCAAGTAATCATCTTGTGTTTACTAAACAGCCTGAACAAAACACCCATGAAAGAACATGATTTATATCAAGTAAATTACAACTGTTCTCAATCTGTGTACGTGGGTCAAACCTGCATGAATTATAGAAACATGTTTACGGAACATTTCAGAGCACTGACAAGCAACAGTTCACACTCACCGTTTGCGGATCACCTAACAGCACAGAATCACCACCCAACGAACATAGAAACTAACTTAAAAAATCCCTTAAACTAGTAACAGCCTCTACCAAAAGTGAGAAATAGAAAAAAATATCACACCCATAAATCAATAGCCCAAGAAAAGAAAATACTGAACAAATACAAATCAGCATGCAATAAAACCCTCTATAAAACAATTATGTAAGTAACATTCACCCAAAAAGTACAAATGATCACCCTCTACAATTACATTCCCTTGTCCCCACACTGCACACCATTCACTCTACATGTCTATTAATACCCCTCCCCTCCCCTCCGTCTCTCTCTCTCTCTCTCTCTCTCTCTCTCTCTCTCTCTCTCTCTCTCTCTCTTCCTGTCGTGGACACACACACACACACACACACACACACACACACACACACACACACACACACGCACACGCACGCACACTAAGCTCCACAATCGTCAACAACATCCGGCAGCCACATCCCAAACAATCATGCCACGAAACAAATGAATACCACAAGCCATAACAACATATAATAGCGGTGAAAACTCCGTGCTTTGTGAACTAATTGGAAATAGGAAAGTGCAACAACAAAAACGACAGAAATAAGAGTCTTACTTCACAACAAACTAAGTGAAAAAAAAACAATATCAAAAACTGTAGCAAGTATGCTAAATAACCCTGTCCAAATTCATCCTCAGTCGGAAGTTCATACTAAACGCAAAAATTAGATAACATTTTGTTGTTTGCAGATGCCAAGCGTTAGACTGCGGAGTAGACCTAAACCTACAAGCACAAACATCTAGTAGCTTCATGTGAGGTATGTAAACAAATGCATACATACACTTTATTTCTAAATGTACAGCCGCGCGGGGTAGCCGGGTGGTGTAAGGCGTCTTGCCACGGTTCGCACGGCTACTCCCGTCCGAGGTTGGAATCCTCCCTCGGGCATGCGTGTGTTTGTTGTCCTTAGTATTAATTAGTTTAAGTTAGATTAAGTAGTGTGTAAGCCTAGGGACCGTTGACCTCCGCAGTTTGGTCCAATAGAACTTATCACAAATTTTCAAAAATGTCTAAATGTACTACAAAACTAGAACTTTTGGATATATCGTAAATAAACAGCTCAGTGATACATGTTTCAGCTCTGTACTGTCTGTAAATCAATGTAAAATATTTGGCAACAATCATTCATTTTACAAATGTAAATATTTTGCACTAAAATTTTCTTTAACCATTAACGAGATACAGTAATTTTTCACAAGAAAAATAAACAAGTGAACCTACTCAAGATGCACAAGAAGTGTTGAAGCATGTCTTGCAGAAAACAAAACAACAAAAGTGTCTTGCATAAGGCAGAATTCACTAGTACTGACAAGATTTTCTCCATTGCACCACTTTCAAATATCAAAAGAACATTTGTTCCTAGGTAAATGTTTATGTTCACCAGACGAATTTTTTTATATTTTTCAGTCCCTTTTAAAAGCGTATTATATTAAAAAAATTCATTTAAATGATTATTTATCGATAAATGACAAAAGTTGTCTGCAGAGTCGCTTCATATTTTCACCGACAAGTGACAATGGAGCGTTAGTTGTAGTGACAGTCGCTATTCAAATAGGTCCGCTGGCTGCCGCAAATGAAAAATAAAGCGAATTGTGGACAAATTAGGAGCAGTTTTCGTTTAAAAGGGATGTTAACGTATGTAACTCTGAAGTGTATTTTTTCCTCATCCAAACCGATACGAGCGAGGCTTGTGGGTCCTAAATGTAACTCTTTTGGGAGTCCGAAATTGCTGCTGTTGTTGTGTTTTGTAGCGTTCCTCCTGTCGGGAGGTGATTATGAATTTATTTTAAATCTGTTGGCTCAATCTTCCGTTCCTGGACGCTCAAAGAATATTAAATTCTGTCCAGGAGAGACAACCTAGACTAGGAGCCTAATATTAAATCCCCAGTAGACGTGCAACGATTTGTTTTATTAAAATGTTAATAACTGAGTCCTGTGTGTGCTTCTACAACACTTTCCTCCTTACGCGAAATCTCAGTTACCAATTCAGTCAGCGTTTCTAGTGTTTTCAAAGAGTAAATACTTTTTCTTTCCGTTGGTAATTACTTTTTCCACACTGAATAAAAGTCTTGCACTGCATATTATATTTCAAATCAATTCCACGCGAAAACTTCAAAATACCAAGAAGAGCAACATTAATTTCATAATGCGACTACGAAGGCTTTCCCGGCGTAATAATTGATAATATTCTTCTCGGGTGTGCAGCCGGATCATAACGTCTTCATGACACAATATTTCCGCGGTCCAACTGGCCGCTATCTTCAGATGAGAGTGCTGGTGCACGATCTCGCCGGAACTGACTTTCCAGCGCGAGCGGCGACCTCTATATTTGCCGCAGAAAACCCACAACGCGTGGGCGAGAAGGTGCCGTAACTGCCCTCTAGCGCAAGTAAACATACGGCGCTGGCAGTGGTGGAAACAGGCGAAATCGAGATATCGCTATCAAAAATTAAAATTTTTTTAAAAAATTTTATTCCGACAATCGAAACACAGACCGTTGTTTTTTAATGTCTGATAACACCGGGTCCCAAGTCTTACTTAAAAAATAACCCTTGTCTCTATTAATAAGATTTTCAGATAAACACAGTCCCAATAGCGAGATGCAGGGGCAACCATTTGTGTCTCGTCATACAGCATTGTATGTCCCTCGGTGAGACAGTGTACCGCCACTGCAGACTTCTCAGGTTGAAGCAGCCTTGTGTGCCACTGATGCTCAACACATCGGTCCTGAATGGTCCGGATTGTCTGATCAATATAAGCCTTCCCACAGTGGCACAGGATCTTGTACACACCGGGCTTCCTCAAACCCAAGTCATCCTTAACAGAGCCAAGAAGAGCTCTAATCTTGGCTAACGGACGAAAAATACTTTTGATATGATATCTTTTCAGCATTCTTCTTAGCTTCGAGGAAAAGCGCCCAGAAAAAGGAAGAAAAGCCACCGATTTTGCAGGTATCTTCTGGTGGTTCAGGCGAAGGTCCAAACTGGAAAGCACGACGGATCTGTTTATCTGTATAGCCATTCTCCTTGAACACAACCTTAAGATGGTCCAATTCTTGTGTCAAGCTGTCTCCATCTGAAATGACATAAGCTCTTCTCGCCAACGTCCGCAGGACCCCCGTACGCTGGAACAATGGATGACAGCTAGAAGCATGCAGGTAACGGTCCGTGTGCGTAGGCTATCGATAAACACTGTGTCCCGGTGTCCCATCATCCTTTCTGTTCACCAGAACAACCAGAAACGGAAGCTTTCCATCACTTTCCACCTCCATGGTAAACTTGATGCTAGGATGCAGGGAATTAATATGATCTAGGAGGCGGTCAAGTGCTTCTCTCCCATGAGGCCACACCATAAACGTATCGTCAACGTACCTCCAGAAACAGGTTCGTTTTAAGGATGCCATGTCCTCAAAATCTTCCATAAAAAGATTGGCGACTATTGGGGACAATGGGCTCCCCATAGTCACTCCGTCAGTCTGTTCAAAATATTTGTCATTGAATAAAAAGTACGTCGACTTCAGCACATGGCGACAAAACCTGGTTGTTCCCTCATCCAGTGTCTCACCAATTAATTGTAAGGATTCTTCCAGAGGAACCCGGGTAAAAAGCACTTGACGTATATTCTTCAAGACAATATACACTCAGTGCGCCTCGCATTTCCTGGTCTATTAAATATGTCACATAATTTAGCCACTAACTGGATCAAGTGCGGCCAACTCAACAGAAAAGTATTTGGACAGGCAATCAGTGAGCAAGGCTGACAATATATAACTTAATTTCGGATTGTCTTCATAGTAGCAGTGGCGCCATGATGCTCCATGGCGGCCAGGGTACCGTGGCCCAGCTGTCAGTCCGCTGTCTATACGCAGGTAGACCAGTCCGGGCACTTTTATGTCCTCCAGCACTCCTGCATACTGCATGATGTTATAAATGCTCCTCGTCCTACAGTATTATGAACGTATTAGCACAAAACAAAACCATCTGGCCGATCAGCAATGTATTTTATTAGCTGAGTAATCTCCGTTGCCCAGGTACTTATTTGTTTCAGTCTTTTATTAGCCTACCTCCTCCGTCATCTTCTTCTGCCCCCTCTCCCCCTCTTTGACCATTTCCTCTTCCGCTCCCTCTCCGACCACCTCCTCCACCCCCTACGTCCTGGCCCCTGCCTCTCTCTCTGCCCATCTTTTCCTCGACCTGTCCCCCCCTCCCCCCCTTTCTCTGTCAGCCTTCTCCTTCCCCCCTCTCTGACAATCTGCTCC
The DNA here is from genome assembly GCF_023897955.1 of Schistocerca gregaria. NCBI lineage: Eukaryota > Metazoa > Arthropoda > Insecta > Orthoptera > Acrididae > Schistocerca > Schistocerca gregaria. The sequence goes on along the minus strand of NC_064927.1, from coordinate 356,639,701 downwards.
TCCCCCAGCCTATGTCCTTCTCCTACTCTTCCCTTTCTATGTCCACGCCCTCCTTCCTATACCCTGTCTTCCCATGTCCTCCTCGTCCCTTCTTTCCCCATCACCGCATTATCGTCCTAACCCCAATAGAAAGTTGGTGGTTCCCACTGTCACAGTATTTGTTCCTGTTAGTATGCAACATGTATACCAGTTTTGGGTAAAATCGATTCAGAAGTTTAGGAGATTTTATGCCCTTGGCTTTACCACTTTTCGAGTATGTCACACACGTTTCACATGTGTTTAATGTTTCACACCTATTTGTTCACACATTTCACCTGTATCTCTAGCGAATATATCACGGCAGTTTCGTTTCCACGCAACTCAGTATTCATGAAGTCGCATATCCTGAACTCTGTGTCGTAGAATGATATAATTTTTCGCGTACATACAGTATTATACACAAATATTGTCTGATACATATGTTCCAAATAGACTTGGTAGTAAAGAAGTAACAAATTAAAAAGACATGCATGATGCAGCACTTTTTCTCGCATCTCACTGCTTCCGATACCATATCTCCTGTACTGTGGGTCATACAATGATGTAGTTTTGCACGTACATTCAGTGTTCTACATCTACATACATACTCCACAATCCACCATACGGTGCGTGGTGGAGAGTACCTCGTGCCACAACTAGCATCTCCTCTCCCTGTTCCACTCCCAAACAGAACGAGGGAAAAATGACTGCCTATATGCCTCTGTGCGAGCCCTGATCTCCCTTATCTTATCTTTGTAGTCTTTCCGCGAAATATAAGTTGGCTGCAGTAACACTGTACTGCAGTCAGCTTCAAATGCTGGTTCTCTAAATTTCCTCAGTAGCGAATCACGAAAAGAATGCCTCCTTTCCTCTAGAGACTTCCACCCGAGTTCCTGAAGCATTTCCATAACACTCTCGGGATGATCAAAACTACCAGTAACAAATCTAGCAGCCCGCCTCTGAATTACTTCTATGTCCTCCCTCAATCCGACCTGATAGAGATCTCAAACGCTCGAGCAATACTCAAGAATAGGTCGTATTAGTGTTTTATGAGCGGTCCCCTTTACAGATGAACCACATCTTCCCAAAATTCTACCAATGAACCGAAGACGACTATCCGCCTTCCCCACAACTGTCATTACATGCTTGTCCCACTTCATATCGCTCTGTAGTGTTATGCCCAAATATTTAATAGACGTGACTGTGTCAAGCGCTACACTACTAATGGAGTATTCAAACATTACAGGACTCTTTTTCCTAGTCATCTGCATTAATTTACATTTATCTATATTCAGAGTTACCTGCCATTCTGTACACCAATCACAAATCCTGTCCATGTCATCTTCTATCCTCCTACAGTCACTCAACGACGACACCTTCCCGTACACTACAGCATCATCAGCAAACAGCCGCATATTGCTATCCACCCTATCCAAAAGATCATTTATGTAGATAGAAAACAGTAGTGAACATACCACACTTCCCTGGGGCACTCCAGATGATACCCTCACCTCAGATGAACACTCACCATCGAGGACAACGTACTGGGTTTTATACTTAAGAAGTCAAATGCAAATACTGTCTGCAAAATTGTGCTACAAATATATGTAGTAGTAAACAGTAATAAACTAAAACGTCGTACCTGATGGGACAGTTTTGCTGCATGAACAGCGAAAATGTACATTATATAGTGGGGGATGTCAGCGACAACAAGTCTCGTAAAATTGAAATTATGTATAAAGTTTGTTTCAAGCCATGAAGTGCTGTCATTCTCAAATACTGAATGGATATAGTCTGGCTATTTGTGCGTCACCAGATACGCTAGTTTTTCACCCCCACCTGCACCCCTTTGAGAGGTGCTTGGTTCAAACCACCACACTGGCTTTTTCCAGATAGTAAGTTCGTTGAAATCGATTCAGTAGTTCAAGAGTAGATGTGGAACATACATTTATTTTTATAATGCATTTGGACAAGAGGAGCAACGTTAATGTACATTATACTAAAGGTCGTCATAGGCGAACCGTTAATACAAAGAAAATAAGTCATATTTTATGTGAAAACCACAACGTAATATATGTTAATTCTGATGTGAACGTAGGTGAATAGATACGGAAACATCGACCAATGGTCAACGAAGCGTCGAGAGTAGATAAGAAAAAGAGAAAATGATTATGACAAGGAAAGACATAATTAAGGCAGCAGAGGTCTATTGAAAGCAGATGCAAACATTCACTGAATGGTTCATGAGTTAATCCAGCATATTCCTCATAAAAGAAATCAATCAACTTAACTTTTTAATATAGCCGTTTACTTACTTAATGATGACAAGAGAAAACAACAACCAGCCACTCTTAAGTTGCTATTCATTTATTCATAATGTTTTGCATTATGATAGTGGTCTGCTGTTGTTATTACTTTACTGTAAGAATTAATCTGATTTTTCACACATCTTCGGTGTCACCATCTCAGTCTTCGCCGAAGTAGCATTAACTAATGTACTGAATCATTTCTTAGTGGCATGTTGCCAGGCAGGCTTAAACAGCCTGTTGTGAAATCACACAGCATGTTAACTGTGTTAAATAAAACTGGAAGTACGTAACACAGACTGCACTAGCGCCTTGACTTGTGCATAACCCTAAATGCTCCAAGGTCCCCTGTGAGTCTCACAAAAGGGGCAGGTAGGAAAGCAATTCAGCTCTGCTGGATGCTACGGCAACCGCGGGAACTGCGCAGTTACAAAGCTAAATGCTATTCGCGCTCTGTTATACGTGGATACCTCTTCTGTGCACAGCTAAAGCGTACAATGTAAGGTTTCGTTTAACGTGCCGGCCGCGGTGGTCTAGCGGTTCTAGGCGCTCAGTCCGGAACCGCGCGACTGCTACGGTCGCAGGTTCGAATCCTGCCACGAGCATGGATGTGCGTGATGTCCTTAGGTTTAAGTAGTTCTAAGTTCTAGGGGACTGATGACCGCAGATGTTAAGTTCCATAGTGCTCAGAGCCATTTGAACCAGTTTTCAGTTTAACGTGCACATAACATTTGGAGGTGAGGCTGTATTGGAAATACCAGCCGAAAGATAGCAGCCAAATACAGAGTAGTCCAAACGTGGGAAAGATTTTCGCACAGCAAAGTCCGTTAGCACTTTTGTTGACATCGTATAGAGATCAAATTACGTATTTAATTATTTCCATGTTACACTCACTTAGCGCTGTAAAAATACGCAGCTTGTGTGCCAAACTCGCTCACTCGTTACGTAGAGAGGTACTGCCGCCGTTCTAACAGATAAACCTGGTTTAATGCGATTCTGATCACCGAACTATCGACAAAGCATTAACGGGCTCCCGTCGAAAAGAGAAAAATAGATTACACTGTAAGATGGTCGAACAGTATTCTCAAATGTTCGAGAAAGAGATGATGTAGTTGAATAGATCGACCAATGACAGAAGAAGTGTCGAGAATAGTTCAGCAAAAGAGAAGATGACTGCGGCAAAGAAATAAATAATTAAGATAACACAGGTCACGAAAGGTGTAGAAAAAGCAGAAGAAAACATTCATTGGATTGTTCCTGAAATACTCCAGCTTATATCCCGCAACAACAACAAAAAATGCAAGTGTTCAAAGAATAAAACAAGAAACAGTCAGTGAAAAATACTTAAAAATGAAATTAACAGAAAATGAAACATTAATTAAATCAGCATTTGTGAAGGAGATATAACGGACGTCTATGCTAAGAGTCGGCAGGCACGTTTTCCCTGGTGTTCCGGCAGATATTCGCAACAGATTTCCTCCTTTGTGAAGCTGCGGTCAGCGCAAACAATTTCTGCTCTTCAGGTCTTTCATGGGTCGCCCAGTGTCAGCAGAAAGCGTCGATTCGTTTCCTATTTTAAAAAATAATGAATTTTAAATGGAGATATTACCTGCGCATTCGGTAGAGCGCTCACAAATTAGTCTACAATGATATTCGTTTCGTCGATATTATTAACAGGGGTAGAAAACACTAAGAATAAACAGCAATCCAGGAGTAATCAGTACCGCGGTGCATGCTTGGTGGAAGCACACAGCGCTGTCGCTACCTGGGTACCAGCTAATCTTCTAGTTTTGCTCTGACTGTTAATGTATTTCCATAAAACAAGTACTGCAGTAGATTAATCTGGGGCCACTCTATCCAATAGACACGTGAAACAAACCGACATTTTCCGCCTTCATTGGACGTCGCATGAAAGACTTGATGAACACTACACTACTGGTCACTAAAATCGCTACACCAAGAAGAAATGCATATGATAAACGGGCATTCATTACACAAATATATTATACTAGAACTGACATGTGATTGCATTTTCACGCAGTTTGGCTGTATAGATCCTGAGAAATCAGTATCCAGAACAACCAGCTCTGGCCCTAATAACGCCTGGGCATTGAGACAAACTGAGCTTGGATGACGTGTACAGGTACAGCTGCCCATGCAGCTTCAACACGATACCACAGTTCATCAAGAGTAGTGACTGGCGTATTGTGACGAGCCAGTTTCTCGGCCACCATTGACCAGACGTTTCCAATTGGTGAGAGAAATAGAGAATGTGCTGGCCAGGGCAGCAGTCGAACATTTTCTGTATCCAGAAAGGCCCGTACAGGACCTGCAACATGCGGTCGTGCATTATCCTGCTCATATGTAGGGTTTCGCAGGGATCGAATGAAGGGTAGAGCCACGGGTGGTAACACATCTGAAATGTAACGTCCACTGTTCAAAGTGCCGTCATTGCGAACAAGAGGTGACCGAGACGTGTAACCAATGGCACCCCTTGCCATCACAACGGGTGATACGCCAGTACGGCGATGACGAATACACGCTTCCAATGTGCGTTCACCGCGATGTCGCCAAACACGGATGCGACCATAAGGATGCTGTAAACAGAACCTGGATTCATCCGAAATAATGACTTTTTTCCATTCGTGCACCCGGGTTCGTCGTTGAGTGCACAATCGCAGGCGCTCCTGTCTGTGATGCAGCGTCAAGGGTAACTGCAGCTACGGTCTCCGAGCTCAGAGCCCATGCTGCTGCAAACGTCCTCGAACAGTTCGTGCAGATGGTTGTTGTCCTGCAAACGTCACCTTCTGTTGACTCAGGGATCGAGACGTGGCTGCACGATCCGTTACAGCCATGCGGGTAAGACGCCTGTCATCTCGACTGCTAGTGATACGAGGCCGTTGGGATCCAGCACGGCGTACCGTATTACCCTCCTGAACCCACAGATTCCATATCTGCTAACAGTCATTAGATCTTGACCAACGCGAGCAGCAATGTCGCGATACGATAAACCGCAATCGCGATAGGCTACAATCCGACCTTTATCAAAGTCGGAAACGTGATGGTGCGCATTTCTCCTCCTTACACTAGGTGTCACAACAACGTTTCACCAGGCAACGCCGGTCTACTGCTGTTTGTGTATGAGATATCGGTTGGAAACTTTCCTCGTGTCAGCACGTTGTAGATGTTGCCACCGGCGCCAACCTTGTGCGAATGCTCTAAAAAGCTAATCATTTGCATATTACAGCATCTTCTTCCTGTCGGTTAAATTTCGCGTCTGTAGCAGGCCATCTTCGTGGTGTAGCAATTTTAATGGCCAGTAGTGCATTTGTTTTGTTGTTACATAATGCAAAAAAAGAAAAGAAAAGAAATAGCAGATACCTGCTGAAACACCAGAGAAAATTCGTCTTACGGCTCTTCAGAGAGACACCCTTTATAAATAGATAGAAAACGGGGCTTAAAAGTAAGATTTTACAATTAAAAAGAAGTTCTTAACCTACAGCACGCAGAAATAAAAGCTTTTTTGGGTGCAGAAACAAGAACAGATAACTGGCAGTAGCAAACTGAGAATATATACCATGGAGAAGAGATACCACGAAGAAACAGATCACCCCGTGACATAGACTGAGTTTGGCAAAACACAAGATTTTCTGAGCTTAAAGAAGATGAAAATTTTTGAGGTATCTGCACAGGTATTGAAATCAATCGGAGACAGGAGAGTTACGAGAAGAGGTATACGAAATTACGATCAGGGCTTTAGAATACGATTTTCATCACACTAATGAAGAAGGAACGAGCAGCTGAATGCAAAAATTTTCGATCAAATTATCTGACATGTCACACTTGTGACACTGACGAGGATAATATATTGGAGAACAGAAACTTCAGATGTATGAGCTAAGAATTTGGTTGAAAAGAGGATAAAGCTCTTAAAGAAGCGATCCTGATCTTATGGATGGTAAAAAAATGTTCATAGCGTTTATCGATTCGGAAAAAGCCTTCGACAACGTAAGGAGATTGTTTTATTAACTGTTATTATTATTATTATTATTATTATCACACGAATAAGAACACTGATGAATATTCTACAAGTACAAAAGCAAAGTGTTAGTGATGAAAGTTAGTTGGAGGGCAGCACTACAGTCACTGTTTTAATTTGAATGTCACAGAATAAGTGATAGAAGTGAAAGAAAATTTCGTGTGAGATATAAAAAATAAGGGGAACGGATGGCGATACTAAGGATCGTAGGTAACATAGTCTTCTTAGCTGAAAGTAGAGATGTCTTAAAAATTTATTAAATGTAAAGGACGGTGTACTTGACAGAATGTAGGTTAAGCTAAGAGAAAAGTAGTGAAGAGTAAAAAGGAGTTTTGAAGATAGCTTCAAAAACTGATTCTTCTGCGACTTCTTGGTATAACAACTTTATAAGTGAAAGGCACAATTTTGCATATGTTATCCAGTATTAATTTATTTTTGAAGCTGTTTTCGGATATAAAATCGTCATCAGATTTTAACTACCGTCGTCAAAGAGGGTACAACGTTCAAGAACAATAATGAAAAAAAATTTATACATCGATAGTCATATACGAACAGAGTAAATGTCATTATTGATAGTAATCCAATGAAAAATGTTAAACAAAAAATAAATTAGACTTATTTTAGAACAGAAATGAAAAAGGTTAACACTAAACTCAGCAAAACAGTTTCCATTAAATTAACAATTCCTATAAAATTAACAGGAAACTCGACAAAATAGTTTCCATTAAATTAACAATCCCTATAAAATAAAGCTTGTCACTAAGTGTCTTCTTACCATATTCAGTACGAGTATTTTTGTAGACCCCAGTGTTGGCTATTGACTGTGTCTTATCTTTACTATTGAAAATGCAGCGGGCTGTGGTGTTCCTCACAGAGTAGAAAGTCTGACCCACTGTCCCTATTTAATATTACATGACGAAATAAATCTCAGTACTTCCCCCTCTTCTAATCTTCATTTACTCCTCACTGTTTTCCGCAGATGTTTTTTTTTATATTGTACTCTGTTCGACAACAATAGTTAAAATTTGATGAAGACATCAAAGTCTGAAAAACCTCATGACACAATAGAGCATAGACAATATTGTGCCTTCCATTTATAACTTAAAATCGAAACGGAACAGTAAAAGAAAGGAAATATATTTCCTGTTAGGAGAAAATTTTACATACGATGATCATTCTCAACAAGAGGGGCTAACTTACATGTAACACTGACGGAACCGAAGCACAAGTTGCTGTACCTCAGGAATATATAGCTGCATGGGAATGAAACTTGTCCTGTGGAAAAACTGGAGAGAAAGGAAGATTAGATCTAAACATTTCGACGGCAAAAAGATTATTAGAGACACAGTACAACGTGAATTAAACAAAAATGCAGGAGAAGGTCATCAGTGTTCTTTTCGAAAGGATTAACTCTGGCATTCGCCCGAGATGGCGTAAGAGAACAAGTGAAAACCCACGTCCGAATGTCGCATGAAAGATGTGAGCCCGGCTCCCCTTGACTGAGAGTCCATTTCTTAACCACTGCTGGAAACAGAGCGAAATCAAAAATTTGCGACTACGCGTTTTCGTTATAACATCTTCAAAGTGGCAGTGCTGATACCTTATCCAGATCAACGTCAAAATCTATATGTTGAGTCAGACAAAACAGGCTAACCAAAATAAAACCAGAACGAGTAAATAGAGGAGATAAACAAAGAATGGTTCAGATGGCTCTGAGCACTATGGGACTTAACATCGGTGGTCATCAATCCCCTAGAACTTAGAACTACTTAAACCTAACTAACCTAAGGACATCACACACATCTATGCCCGAGGCAGGATTCGAACCTGCGACCGTAGCGGTCACGCGGTTCCAGACTGAAGCGCCTATAACCGCAAGGCCACACCGCCCGGCCGGAGATAAACAGTACAGTTGTTGATGCACTATGCACTATGTCCTATTAAAGCTTCAGGTTTTGTTTTTCTTTGTTCTGGTAAAGGCTGTGGCTGAAACGTAAGAGTGAGATAAGCCTTTTTTTTAAAAAAAAAAAAGGTTACTGGTAACTTTGCTATTAAAAACATTTTGGACGCCACAGAGAACAATGTTCTTGAGTTTTAATATTCTGAAGTTATATCTTCGATACCTACTGGGTGGACAGATGTTAGTACTCCCTTTGTCAGGGAAGTTCAAGGGCAGCTTCATCTACATCTACATCTAGCCTACGTGATTGCTATTCACAATAAAGTGCCTGGCAGAGGGCTCATGAACCACATTCAAGCTGTCTCTCTACCGTCCCCCTCTCGAACGGCGCGCGGGAAAAACGAGTACTTAAATTTTTCTGTGCAAGCCCTGATTTCTCTTATTTTATCGTGAATATCATTTCTCCCCATGTAGGTGGGTGCCAACAGATTTTTTTTGCAATCGGAGGAAACAACTGCTGATTGAAATTTCATGAGAAGATCCCCTCGCAACGAAAAACGCCTTTGTTGTAATGACTGCCACTCCAAATCACGTATCATGCCTGTGTCACTATCTCCCATATTTCGCGATAGTACAAAACAAATATTTTTTTTTTCTAAATAGAAAACTCCACTTTAACAATAAATGATCCTAGCTCCTACCGAAGAAGTCCCCTTGGCTTTCTATTTACAGCTGGAAACGTTTCTGGAGGTCTTTGAAGCAAGCAGGGAAATTTTCGCCTGAGATGTTTGTATGCTCGTTTGTCACAAACCGTTGAATGTCTGCAATATCTTGATGCAGTTTTCTTTTTACTCACCTTTGTTTTCGCGGAAAAAATCAAATATCGCAAGGTGAGAGGTCGGGCGAATAAGGTGGATGTTGGATGGTAATAACAGATTGTCTGGCCAGACACCCGGTAACAGATAAGCAGTATGGGGTCTTAAACTGTCATGCAGTAGGAAACAGTCCTGAGAATTCCAGAAGTCAGGGCGATGACGTTATATTGCTTGTCGCAAACGTTTCAAGACTTCGATGTAAAAAGTTTGGTTCACTGTTTGACCTGGAGGAACATACTCACGGTGACTGCATTCTTTGCCTTGAAAGAATTCGATCAATACTGTCTTTTTCCTCGAAAGTTGTAATTTTACTTTTTTCGAGGCTGGTGATCCAGGACTCCGCCGTAGCACTTTGACCCTTTATGTGAGGGCCATACGGGTAGCACCAACTTTCATTCCCAGCGATAATCTTTGACAGAATTGTAGGATCGTCTTTGACTCCTTGCGGTAGTTGAGCAGTAATTCTTCGTCTTTACTCTTTCTGTTCGTCTATTTGTGTGCGAAGGACAAGTTTTGCATTAAGTTTCCGTTTCACTAAATCATAGCGTAAAATCTTATGTCACACATCACTATTCAGAGTAATTTCTTCTGGTATCGGACACACAGTTACGTAGCGGTCTTCTTGCAATAATAGCCTTACACGCTCCACGTTCATATTTTTGTGTGCTGTAGACGGGCGACCAGCTTCCCTTTTTCAGCGACGCTACTACACAAAATGCCGGCCGGTGTGGCCGAAAGGCTCTAGGTGCTTCAGTCTGGAACCGCTGCGGTCGCAGGTTCGAATCTTGCCCGGGCATGGATGTGTGCGATGTCCTTAGGTTAGTTAGGTTTCAGTAGTTCTAAGTTCTAGGGGACTGATGACCTCAGATGTAAGTTCCATAGTGCTCAGAGCCATACTACACAAAATACTTTCTAGTCTCAGTCATTTCCTCGGTGTGCATCAGAAAATTCCTTTTTACACTTCTGATATTGACAGCCTCATTTCTCTTGAATCCAATGTCAATTCGTTCTGCAATCAATAGTGTTTTTTCACTTATCCTACAAACGACAAAAATTCTTTACATATGAAGACTCTTTTCAACGTTGTCACAGAAGATGGATTCCTTTCTAAGGGTGAGACTGTTTTTGAAGACTCATATAGGACCAAGACTGTTTTTAATTAAAACAGTCATTTTATGGTGGGGAATCGCGTAAAAGAGAGAGTGATATATGGCTATTAATATTGTCCCTCTTATTCAATGTGACTTCCGCCAGACTGTATTACAGCTGTCCCTATGCAGCCGAAATGTAACTGTAAACTTTCAGTGATGATACATCTCTCTTAATAATGGGAATTCCGACACTAACACTCCAAACCGGTTAGCTGGGTGACATCTAGATGCTCCAATTACACTGAAGAGTCAATGAAACTGTGACACCTACCTAATATCGTGCAGGGCCCCTGCGAGCACGCAGAACCGCCGCAAGACGACGTGGCTTGGACTCGATTAAAGTCTAAAGTAGGGCTGGAGGGAATTAACACGATGAATCCTGCACGGCTGTCCATAAACTCGTGAGTGTATAAAAGGGTGGAGATCTCGTCTGAACAGCACGTTGCAAGGAAGCCCAGTTAAGCTCAATAATGTTCATGTCTGGGGAGTTTGGTGTTTAAACTTAGAAGAGTGTTCCTGGAGCCCCTCTGTATCAATTTTGGACATGTGAGGTATCGCATTGTCCTGTTGGAATTGTTCGTCCGTCGGAATGCGCAATAGACATGAATGGATGCAGGTGATCAGACAGGATGCTTACTTATGTGTCACCTGTCAGAGTCGTATCTAGACGTCCCATATCAGCGGCACACGCCTCACACCATTACACAGACGCCACCAGCTTCAACAGTCTCCATACCCGTTCACGTCCAACCACTCCGAAAGCCAATATCGTTGATGGTTTGGTGACTGGTTCGCACGCTGACACTTGTTGATGGCCCAGCATTGAAATCTCCAGCAATTTTCGGAAAGGTTGCACTTCTGTCACGTTGAACGATTCTCTTCAGTCGTCGTTGGTCCCATTCTTGCAGGATCTTTTTCCAACTGCAGCGATGGCGGAGTTTTACTTTTTTCCCGGACTCCTGATATATAGTGTACCCTCGTGAAATAGTCGCACGGCAAAATCCCCACTTCATCGCTACCTCGCAGGTGCTGTGTCTCATCGCTCGTGCGGCAACTATAACACCACGTTCAAACTCACTTAAATCTTGATAACGGGGGTAACCTGCCATTTTAGCAGCAGTAAACGATCGATCAGCTGCGCCAGACACTTGTCTTCTGTAGGCGTTGACGACCGCAGCGTCGTATTCTGTCTGTTTACATGTCTTTGTATTTGAATACGCACGCCTATACCAGTTTCTTTGGCGCTTCAGTGTGTAACTCCAGCACCGCTCAACATGAGAGTACGTGACAATTGAATCACTGGGCTGTGAGTGAAAGATGTAGCACCTCAGAGACCAGAGAAGTTCTACGGTGATGCACTATTCAGCATGTTGATCGTGTCCACGAGCGGATATCTCTTGATTTGGTCGAATCATATAAGGCTGTTTCTGAGAACTTTGGAAAAACTGTTGGAAAAAAATTTTGGTCGATACTTCAAATGTTGTGTGCTGTCATTTAACTTATAGATTGTTGCTTTATATGAGAGTAATCTGGAAACAGTCGGTTTTTTAAAATTTCGATACGATTTATTTCCTGTAAATGTAACTACTTTTTAAACCATCACAGGCTCGTTATAAGATGGAGATGTTACAATGAACATTATTTTCTGGACCATGTGAAGCTGGATGCAGTGATAGTGCTGAATGCGTAACCTTCTATTATCGATGATAAATACGTTCTGACAATGTGCGTTTTGCAGGTTGAACACATAAGCACATCGTATGTAGCTGTAATTGGTTTCACACTCATTCGCTTAAAGCTGCACACGGTGTGGATAATATTCAAATGGTTCAAATGCCTCTGAGCACTATGCGACTTAACTTCTAAGGTCATCAGTCGCCTAGAACTTAGAACTAATTAAACCTAACCAACCTAAGGACATCACACACATCCATGCCCGAGGCAGGATTCGAACCTGCAACCCTAGCGGTCACGCGGTTCCAGACTGAAGCGCCTATATTCCTATAGCAGCTCCATCTGATAACGAAGCGCAGTCGCTTGAAAACTGCTTAATGGTACAGTAAGTAAATCATATCAAAAAATTTAAAGCAGTGACTGGTTGCATGTGATATCCAAACACATCTACAATTTAACTAGCAGCTGCAGTGCCCCACCACAATGGACTTAGGGAAGACTGAAGATATGTGAAACCGTTGCATACCCTAGTTATTATCATACGCCTCGACTACCTCAATGGCAGTGAGCCTTGTTAAAGGCACAAGTTATGCCGAGCGTGGCTCACGGAAGAGTGTCATGACCGTTGTTATCGGAAATTCTACATGAATGCCTCTCCATGCATGAATGCCACCATTCGTCGAGACAACAACGCACAGCGAGATTAACTGGAACGAACACACAAAATCATTAGCGAGGGCAGAGGACCTCAGATTCCGGTTTATATTAAGAATTCTTGGGATTTTTAGTAAATTCTATGCAGCTCACATCTTCTTAATTTGTGTAGTGTTGAGTGAAGCAATAACATTTTTATTATTGACGGTTTCAGCTCCTAATTTTCCATTTTCAAACTCTCTCCGGTAAGTATCATCGCCATAGTTTCCAATAGCAGTGTACTTAGGTACCTCTGATTTGACGGTGAGTAACTACCTGCAGAAGCTGATTATTACGTCAATAAAAAAAGAAAGAAAAAAGAAAACGAAATTCCTGGGTCTGAAAGTGAAAGGTTCGTTTATGGATCAATTACTGAATAAATTTCTGCGGCTGTTCTTTCCTGCATTGAAAGATTATCCAGCAATATTTTTGCTTACATGTGGCACTAGACGCATGTCATAAGGCACTATCTCCAGTCGACAAGACGGATGTTCTAATCATTCAAAAACAACAGCAAAGTGCAGAGCTACAACACTAAAAGAAGGGCTGATATTCACAATTCTGGATTAAATCTCACATTGGCACAGAAAGGGGTCAATTATGTTGTCACAAAAATCTTTGGACATTTGCCAAATAGTATTAAAAGTCTGATAGATAGTCAACCAACATATAAAAGCAAATTAAAGGAATTTTTGAATGACAACTCCTTCTACTCAATAGATGAAGTCTTAGATATGATACTAACTGTAAAAAAAATTTAATTATTTTGTGAATGAAAATTTATTTTAAAGTGACACGTTCCACATCACTACGAAATGTCGTATTCATGATCTATGGAACAAGGATTTATGCATGTATGTATCTATGTATACCTACTTCAAATTGCACTTTTCGGCACAGTTCTGAAGAAATGAAGGTACCTGATTTTGCTGTTCATACTTCTTCTCAATAATCTTTTCCTCCAGTGGAACGAAATAAATGCCAAATACGTGCTGGCTATTATGTTCTCTTCGGAAGGTAATAATCAGGAAAACTTTGGTCACTACGTGTCGGGGGAATGAAATCGACTCCGCAGGACCATGGGCTGCCATCGACTGTTTTGACTGTCTCATTTCTAGCGCGATACGATGGACCCACATCTTATCCAGATCCAAACCGGCCGACAAAAATTACATGAATTAATTCAAAGGTCAGAGTGTCAAAGGGAGGTGAAGTGTTATGGCTAGACTTCGTAATGAGAACCATGCGAAGAGCGTGAAGTGAATTTGGAAGCAAAATACAATCTAAGAAAAAAAAAAGGCAAAATAACTGCACACCATGAAGGAATTATCCGAATGAGACGGAAATCGGAAGATGTATTGCACCTGTACAGACAAACAAATGGTTACTATTTTATAAAAATTGGAATACTTATGCAAGAGAAAGAGCTTCACAAATTGAACAGCTCAATAACGCTTTGTTCCCACTCTGGCCCTTATGCTAGCAGTTGTTCCTCTTGTCATTGAGTGATAGAATTGTTAGATGTCCTCCTGAGAAGGACAGTGTCAAATTCTGTCCACCTAGCACGTTAGATCGTCAACATTCCGAGATGGCAGGAGGACCCTGCACATGATGCTCCAAACGTTCTCAACTGCAGGGAAATCCAGCGAAATCGCTGGTTTGACAATCACGAAGGCAGATTTAGGCCCAGGATGGAAGGACAACATAGAAGGGCGTAGAAAATCCTCGTCGCACAACTGGGCTGCGTGCGATAATCAAAGGAGTCCTGCTACGAAAAAAATTCTCACCCCAGATCATCACTCCTGGTAGCCTGCGCGATTCGTTTGTAACACTTACATCGATTAGAAGTAGGTTAACTGTGTATCTGCAGTTATGGCGTGTGTATTCTGATTTATTTAAACTCCTTGATATGTGACAAGAAAATTAGAGTTTTGTAATGTATATATGAAAAAATCAAAAGGATATGTTAAAATCATAAATTATTATAATATGCGCATGTTCATAAAAATAAAATGTTTATTGAAAGCTAGTTCATGCTTAGGGCACTTGATTTTGTAACGTGTAAAAGCTCTCTCCAGAAGTCCCCCCCCCCCCCCCCCCCCCGCCGCAACGGAAGGGGAATGGCGCGATGTATTTTACATTCTCACCCCAGGTCGAACTGAGTGGCTCCTTTGTGTGAACGGTACGCAGTATGTGGCTAGCGGCAGCATGGTACACTTCGTCGGTGCTAAGAGAGGAAATTGGAAGCTGCTTTACAAGGATTTGCCTCGGATGTCGATCTAGCTATTATTTGGTATTCTCGGCATAAAGGAATGGCTCTAATATGTTGAAAATCCGACGCCAAGAAGAGATTTTATAGAGCATTCGAACATCAAGAGCCGAGAGTACAGTTAGCCGCCACTGTATCGTAATTGTGCCAGAGGCAGCAAATGACTTGGAAAAGTAGTTAAACGGAACGGACATTGTCTTGACAGGAGAATATAAGACGAACATGAACGAAGGAAAAACAAAGATGCAGTCGAATTAAATCAGGTGATGCTGGAAGAAACAGGTTAGAGTACGAGACATTTAAAGTAGTATATGAGTTGTACTATTTGAGCAGCAAAATAACTAAGATGGCCGAAATAGAGAGGATGTAAAATGTAAACTAGCAATGGCAAGAAAAGCACTTCTGAAGAAGAGAAATTTGTTTATTTCGAACATAGACTTAAGTGTTAGGAATATTTTTTTCCTACTTATTTGTCTGAAGTGTAGCAAAGTACCGTAGTGGAACATGGACGATAAATAATTTACAGAAGAAGAGAATAGAAGCTTTTGAAATGTGGTATTACAGAAGAATGTTGGAGGTTAGTTGGGTACATCACATAACTAGTGAGGAGGTACGGAATGGAACTTGGGAGACAAGAAATTTGTGGCTCAACTTGACCAAAGAAGGGATCGGTTGATAGGACAGACTCTGAAACGTCAAGAGACCGCCAATTCAGTACTGGACGGAAATGTGTGGGGTAAATATCGTAGAGAGAGACGAGGAGATGAATACATGAAAGCATATTCATTTGGATGTAGCTAGTTTTCAGTAGTTATTCGGAGATGAAGTGGTTCGCACAGCATAGAGCAGCATGGAGAGCAGCACCAAACCAGTCTTCGCCTAAAGACCACAACAACACAGCTGCCTACAAACCCTTGCCTCACAGACGCTGCTTTATGACAGTGAGCATTTCCATGGTAACGATGATTGTCTCGGAACTGCTCCTCCACTGCACGCAGTACACAGTGCTGAACAGAGTGCTCATCACCTTCATCTTCTCTTCAGGTTCTAGGCAGGAATTGCCTGTTACGGTACCCATCTCTGTCTCTTCTCCCAGGGCACTGATAATTTCTTGTCTTTAAGGGAAGTCTCTCACTCTCCATTCTTTGTTGATGATCGTCCCATTTTCTACATCTACATCCATACTCCGCAAGCCACCTCACGGTGTGTGGCGGAGACTAGTTTGAGTACCTCTATCGGTTCTCCTTTCTATTCCAGTCTCGTATTGTTCGTGGAAAGAAAGATTGTCGGTATGCCTCTCTGGGGGCTCTAATCTCTCTGATTTTATCCTCATGGTCTCTTTGCGAGATATACGTAGGAGGGAGCAATATACTGCTTGACTCCTTGGTTCAGGTATGTTCTCTAAACTTCAACAAAATCGCGTACCGAGCTACTGAGCGTCTCTCCTGCAGAGTCTTCCACTGGAGTTAGTGAGCTCTCGAGACCGAGCCTCTGTTACTGCTTCCCTACTGACACCATACTCAACGCCTCCTTTTATACAGGGTGTACAAACTCTAGGGACTGATCGATGAGGGGACACGGAACAATAAAGGTCTAATGAACTTATGTCCGGAAATGCATGGTTTCCATTCTAGAGACGGTTTATTTAATCATACATTGTGTAAGCAGGCTCTTTAGGTTTTTATGCTGGTAACACCACGTAGCACTCTGTATGAAAATCACTGATTGTGCTGTGTGCAGTCTGTGGCTGGTTTGAATTGTTGAAATATTCGCTATTGTGGAGTTGGGCAGTTGGATGTGAACAGCGCGTGGCGTTGTGCTGTTGGAGGTGAGCCACCAGCAGTGGTGGATGTGTGGAGAGAGAAGCCAGAGTTTAGAGATGTTAATATGAGCGGACGATCTGGACGTGTGTCCGTTTTGAACACTATTAAGGTAAATAAATTGTTTGTTCTGTATCAAAATCTTTCATCTGCTAACTATGCCTATCAGAAGTTAGTGCCTTCAGTAGTTAGAATCTTTTATTTAGCTGGCAGTATTGGCGTTCGCTGTATTGCAGTAGTTCGAGTAACGAAGATTTTTGTGAGGTAAGTCATTCATGAAAGGTATAGGTTATTGTTAGTCAGGACCATTCTGTTGTAGGGATTATTGAAAGTCAGACTGCGTTGCGCTAAAAATATTGTGTGTAAGTTTAGTGATAATCAGAATAAGTAACGAGAAAACTGTCTGAGTACGTTGAGTTTTGCTCAGCTGTTTGAAAATCAAATACGTGAGAGGTTTACCAGCACAGCCATTCATAATTTTTCTAAGGGGACATTTCAATTGTTACAGAGACTGCTGTCCTATACGCGCTGTACCATGCAGTCGTACTTACAGCATGTGTAGAAAATGGTTTCCGTGTGCCTGAACGCATGCCATGTTCACATCGTCCGGGCTGCATCCGAGCAGTGTCAAAGGCAGCATGAATACGCCGGTCCGGTGTCTCCACTTCTGGAATGGCCTCTACATACACAATACGCTTAAGATTACCCCATAACCAAAAATCGAACGGGTGGAGATCCGGAGAACGAGTAGGCCATGCAACTGGACCCACTCGTGCGATCCATCGAGCAGGGAAGACACTATTGAGATACGTCTGGACGTTAACGGCGAAATGGGCTGGAGTACCATCATGTAGCAGCCATATAACCCTTTGAATCATCAATGGCATTTCTTCCAGCAGGGAAGGCATAGTCACCCGCAATAAACGCCCATGGTTCCACCTGTTAGGCGTCGTGGAAGGAAGACCGGTATCAAAGTACAGTCCCCAGGTAACCGATCCCACACATTCTGGCTGCATCGATGCTGATGATTCGCTGTCACCGTACCATGGCGGCATTTTATGACTTTTATGAAAGCCGAAGATACAACACCTAAATGTGACCTTATTTGTGAATAGGATGGATGACTCAATTCCCGGAATCGTGGTTGCCTGGTGAAGAAATCAGTGATAAAACTGCTCCCGATGTGGAAAGTCTGTCACTAGTATGCTCTGAAAACGCTGTAAGTAATAAGGATAGTAGGAATTGTCATGGACGATGTTCCACACGCTCGTCTGGCTTACCCTATACTGGCGGGCCCGGTGCCGGGTATTGACACGGCGGTCGCCTTCCACAATGTTAATCCCATTTCTTCCAAATCTGATTACCTAACATTTCGGGTACGTCCTTTACGTCTTCCTGCTTCCTGGAACAATCTTGTTGCACACATCGAAAGCTGTGGTTTCTGTCAGGGGCGACAGGTGTCCTGATACAACCTTGCTGCCCGCCGTCCGTTGCCATTTGCCTTTCTGTAAGAAAACACAATATCGGTAAGCCCTCGATAAGAATACGGAACCATTTTGTACAACGCTGTATCACATCCACTACAAGGTGAATCAGCAAGAGAAGTGAATCAATCACAACACTACCAAAACTACTATGGCAGGACAGGGCGCTGGGGCTTGAAGTATGAGGAACAGTACCACTCTCTAGGAGGAATCCATCCGTATTGCAACTATGGCTGCATAGTAAAGCGCTTATTATACCGCAGTCTCTGTAACTAAGTACGATTGAATAAATGGTCTCTAGCAGGTACAGGTACAGCTGCCCATGCAGCTTCAACACGGTACCACAGTTCATCAAGTGTAGTGACTGGCGTATTGTGACGAGCCAGTTGCTCGGCCACCATTGACCAGACGTTTTCAGTTGGTGAGAGATCTGGAATTGTGCTGGTCGGGGCAGCAGTCGAACATTTTCTGTATCCAGAAAGGCCCGTACAGGTCCTGCAACATGCGGTCGTGCATTATCCTGCTGACATGTGGGGTTCAGCAGGGATCGGATGAAGAGTAGTGCCACGGGTCGTAACACATCTGAAATGTAACGTCCACTGTTCAAAGTGCCGTCAATGCGAACAAGAGATGACCGAGACGTGTAACCAATGGCACGCCATACCATCACGCCGGGTAATACGCCAGTATGGCGATGACGAATACACGCTTCCAATGTGCGTTCACCGCGATGTTGTCAAACACGGATGCGTCGTTGAGTACATGCTGCTGCAAACGTCCTCGAACTGTTCTGTGCAGATGGTTGTTGTGTTGCAAACATCCCCATCTGTTGACTCAGGGATCGAGACGTGGCTGCACGATCCGTTACAGCCATGCAGTATATGCCTGTCATCTCGACTGCTAGTGATACGAGGCCATTGGGATCCAGCACGGCATTCCGTATTACCCTCCTTAACCCACCGATTAAATATTCTGCTAACAGTCATTGGATCTTGGCCAACGCGAGCAGCAATGTCGCGATACTATAAACCGCAATCGCGTTAGGCTACAATACGACCTTTATCAAAGTCGGAAACGTGATTGTACGCATTTCTGCTCCTTACATGAGGCATCACAACAACGTTTCACCAGGCAACGGCGGTCAACAGCTGTTTGTGTATGAGAAATCGGTTGGAAACTTTGCTCATGTCAGCACGTTGTAGGTTTCGGCAGCGGCGCCAACCTGGTGTGAATGCTATGAAAAGCTAATCATTAGCATATCACAGCATCTTCTCCCTGTCGCTTAAATTTCGCGTCTGCAGCATGTCATCTTCGTGGTGTAGCAATTTCAATGGCCAGTAGTGTTAATAACCTTCAATTCAAGTCTCATTCTGGTCACGAGTATCCCGCGCATTGCTCTAGGGGGATGACGAAACCGTCGCAGCTTAGCGTTCGGAATACCGCACGGCAATGCGAAAGCGTGTGCTCGGTGCGTAGTATCTGCGCGCGTGCAACGCAATGCGCGGAGGGCCCTCAGGCCATGGAGGGGAGCGTTGCGTGACCGCTTTTCCCGCCCCCCCCCCCTCACCAACGAGAGCGTGGGTCCGGCCCCGGCCACTGGCGCGACACGTAACGGGCCGACTTCGGCCCACATCCCGCACGTGACTGTCTGCGAGCGACCCGGCTATTGCACGCACGCCAACCGGAGCGGAAAGGGATTCCCCCACACTCGCTCAGCAAAGACTGGGTGACACAGATCCGCGTCTCGAAAAGATGTTCGAGAAGGTCGACAATCATTTGCACACCGTCAACGGCTATGAAAATCTTCATTATTGCTGTCATTTTAGAGTATTACCACTCATCGTAATGGACAAGACGTTTATCTTACTTGTAGACATGTACGTTAAGGCCGTGCCGGATACCCGCGCGGTCTTGAGCGCCTTGCTACGGTTCACGCGGCTGCCCCCGTCGGAGGTTCGAGTCCTCCGTCGGGCATGGGTGTGTATGTGTTGCTCAAATGGTTCAAATGGGTCTGAGCACTATGGGACTTAACTTCTGAGGCCATCAGTCCCCTAGAACTTAGAAGGACATCACATACATCCATGCCCGAGGCAGGGTTCGAACCTGCGACCGTAGCAGCAGCGCGGTTCAAGACTGTAGCGCCTAGAACCGCTCGATCACTCCGGCCGGCTCCGTTTCACACATCATCAGAAACACGAACTGGATAACAAAACTCAGTACTTAGATTTTAAACATCGTTGAGACGATTCGATGTCTCATTAAAATAGTACACTAACGACCACCTCGCCGGACCCCCGGCACAAGAGATATGGACCGGTCGCCGCGTCATCTTCCGTCATGCGACTTCATGTGATGCGGTATGTTGGTCAACACGCCGATCACCAGGCCATTTTGCCGATGTTTGAGACCTTGGAGCAACTGTTTCTCAATCAAGTAGCTAATCAGTTGGCATATGAGGCTTTTTTGTTCCCAATTACTGATGGGGACGAGACGGGCTGGTTGAGAGCTCTCCAATGCTCTGTTTAGCCATGTGCAGTAATATTAGAAATTGATTCCACCTTGATGCAAAACTCCTTGTTATTCGTTTCTTTCTTTATTATGCCAAACTACGAGGGCTGTCCAGAGAGTAAGTTACGATCGGTCGCGAAATGGAAACGACTATGAAAATCCGATAAAGCTTTGCAAAGATCTGTTGGGCAGTGTCTCTAGTATGACTCTAGCTAGGATTATGTCGCTATTTTCATTCCTGAGCTCTTAGTGAGCGCGTAAAGATGTTATAGAAAATAGTGTCTCCCGCCAAGTACGAGGGCCTGGTGAGAATTTTCCCCTGAAGCTATTCAACCAACATTACAAAACTGTCGTGCGGTTTCTTCTTCAAGACAATTCTCAGCCTCATTCTGCAGGGGCAATGAAGATGTTCCTGCATCGTTTCAATTGGAAATGTTTGGTTACCCACAATACAGTCCGTTATTGTCTCCCACTGAGTTTCCTCTCTGCTCAAACGAACCGCTGGCTATGAAGACAATTTGGCACAGACAACGAGCGTAGAGAAATGGCGTAAAGGACTGGAGGCTGCCTTCTATGATGAGGGTATTGGAAAGTTGGTACAACGCTAGGACGAAAGTAAGAGTCAGAACGGGGACTACTTAGAGAAGTAGCTGAAAGGTGTAGCTAACTGTTACAAATGAAACATTTCTGATTTTCACTGTGGTTTTCATTTCGCGATCAATCGTAACTTACTTTCTGGACAGCCCTCGTAGTTTCGGCGACAATTATCACTATTATCAGTGGGTTTTTTTAATCTTATTTATTGTATGTTACAATATGTTTTAAGCAATTATTGGCGCTGTTTGTGACATATTTTCTGTGCTCTTTTTTTTTTCTTTTCTGTTTCCGTCTTTTTATTTAGCGAACATCATCTCATGTTCGTTGGATGGTATGTGGCTGCTTTTCACACAGAAAAAAAAAGTTTGCACTTTGTTTGTGTTTGGGATAATAAAGAAGTAAACGAATAACAAGGTGTTTTGCATCAAGGCGGACTCAATTTCTGATATTACTGTTTTTCTATGCAAACGCGGACCAAATTGAAGAATTCCAAGATAATATTATTTTTCAGTCATGTGGTTATACATTTATTTATTTACAGATTTTATTTTTGTATTATCTACATACACATTTCATTTGATTTGAAATTTATACAATATTAGCAAAAGATTTCTCTTGTTACCTATGAACTTGTAAGTAGTTTTTACATATCTCTCTGCTGTATGCAATGGATGGTTATTACATAGTTTGTATCCTTAGTTGGGATTTAATTTATTCTTTGTTGTGAATGGTGACTTGTTGTGGTAATTCCTGCTGTTTTGGAGGTCTCTTTGTTTTATAGAATTTCTTCCTGGTATGGTGGTGTTTCTTTGTTTTCTACAAATGGTTCAAATCACTCTAAGCACTATGCGACTTAACATCTGAGGTCATCAGTCCGCTAGACTTAGAACTACCTAAACCTAAGTAACCTAAGGACATTACACACATCCATGCCCGAGGCAGGATTCGAACCTGCGACCGTGGCAGCAGCGCGGCTCCGGACTGAAGCGCTTAGAACCGCTCGGTCACAGCGGCCGGTAGCATGGGTATGTGCTGCAAGGGGTACATACGCAGCAACGTTTGCTGAACGGTCGTTGGGGCGATATTGTTGGTAGCCACTTGGTTTATCACCATAGTCAGTTGCTCAACAGCTGCACATCTATTCGCCCGTACTCTTCACTCCAGCCGTCATTCGCCACTGTCGTCTAGGTGTCGGGGTGTTACCTCAGCGCCAGTTTTGGGTGGCACCATTTTGCCAAACACGGTATACTTTAAGAACGGTAGCATGCGAACATTTCACAAACTTTGCGTTCCGAAATGCTTCCGCTCCTGGCACAAGAGCCGATGAGCATGTCGTTTCGGTCGTCAGATAAATCATTCCGTTTCCGCCCTATGACAAGAACTGCACTGTTATCCATGTGTCCCCGACACACTTTATACTGTCTCCAATGGTAGCGTGGCCATCTGCTGTGTGTGGTTATTGCAAATTGTCGTCGAACTGGGGCGGTGGTCACATTAATGCAACTGGACCGTAAAATGTCCGCTCTGTTTCGTGTTTTTTTTTTCTTTTTATGTCTGGTTGCACCAATCTGCTCCCCAATCGAGCCTGCCTGTGCCGTTACTGTGCCCCGTGATTCGGTACACCAATCTGTTGACGGCAGCCGGCGGTCGGCGATCTGCGTGGCGAGCTCTTGAGCGGGCTGGCGCTGCCAGGTTTGGCCCAGCTGTTGTCTCCGGATGATTTACGATTCCGGTGGCGGGCGTCGGCCGTTGCGTCAACCCGGCGGGCGACAGCGTGGCATCTCATTAGAGGCGGGCCAGCCCAACTGGGCACAGGTTGCGAAGACGAAGAAAGCGCCGCTGCCGGCTCTGCCCCGTGGCAGGGGAGCGAGCGCGATAAGGCGGGTGCATTTGCACCCGGCGCGGGCTCCCGACTGCCCGAGTGTGTTGCGAGGGTTCCAAAGAGGCGCTCCACAGTATCCTGCGTGTTATAGAGCCTGCGGCAGCTGATACCTAACACGGGGCCAACGAGGTACATAACTATACGGACCTTGTGATATGCGTCACAGTACGTGGCACTCCCCTTTGAACCTTGTGTACGTGATACTACCCCAGAATGAGCCATGGATCTTGTTGTCTACGCGATAGCGTGCGTGCCTCAGCGATAGAGATAGAGAATCAACCACAACGGAGGGGTATCTGCTAAGAGGCCAGACAAATGAGTGGTTCCTGATGAGGGGCAGCAGTTTTAAGGGCAACACTCTGGACGATTGATCTGGTCTTGTAACATCAACCAAAATAGCATCGCTGTGCTGGTACCGCGAACGGCTAAAAGCAAAGGGAAACTTCAGTCGTAATATTTCCCGAGGACATGCAGCTACACTGTATGTTTCCGTTATGATGGCGTCCTCTCGCGTGAAATATTCCGATGGCAAAACAGTGACCCATTCGGATCTTTGGGCGGGGAATACTCAGGAGGACGTCGTCAACAGGAGAAACAAAAGTGGCATTCTACGGATCGGAGCGTGGAATGTTAGACCCCTCAATCGGGCAGGTGGGCTAGGAAATTAAAAAGGGGAATGGATAGGTTTAAGATAGATATACTGGGAATTAGTGACATCAGATAGCAAGAGGAGCAGGTGAATACAGGGGTATAAATAAAATGTCAAAACGAGTAACACATGATTAAAAGTAATAGTGAATAATAAACAGGAGTGTGGGCAAGCTACTACGTGCAGCATAGTGAACGCATTATCGTAGCCAAGACAGTCATGAAGCCCACCAGTACCACAGTACTATAAGTTTACATGCCAACTAGCTCCGCAGATGAAGAAGAGATTGAAAAAACGTATGATGAGGTGAACTAAATTATTCAGATTGTTAAAGGAGACGAAAATTTAATTGTGATTGGGGATTGGAATTCGATAGTGGGAAAGGTAAGAGAAGGAAAATTAGTTGGTCAAAATAAACAGGGGAAAGGAATGAAATACGAATTTTGCACGGAGCATAATTTAATCATCACTAACCCTTTGTTTAAGAATCGTAAAAGAGTGTTCTATATGTGGAAGAGATCTGGAGACACCATAAGGTTTCAGGTAGATTATATAATGGTTAGAGAGAGACTTAGAAACCAGACTTTAAATTGTAAGATATTTCCGGTGGCAGCTGTGGACTCTGACCACAATTTATTGGTTACGAACATAGAGTAAAACCGAAGAAACTGGAAAAAGGAAGAAAATTAAGGAAATGGGATCTGGATAAGTTGAAAGAAACAGAGGTTGTTCAAAGTTTCAGAGGAAGCATTAAGCAGCCGTTGATCAGAACAGAGGAAAGACGTAGAAGACGAATGGTTAGTTTTAAGATATGAAATAGTGATGGCAACAGAGGATAAAATGTGTAAACAGACAAGGTCTAGTAGGAATCCTTCGAAAATACTAAAAATATTGAATTTAACTGATGAAAGGGGAGAATTTAAAAATGTAGCAAATGAAGCAGATGAAAGGGAAATCAAGCGTCTAAAAAATGAGATTGACAGGAAGTGCAAAACTGCTAAGCAGGAATAGCTGGAAGACAAATGTAAGGATTTAGAAGCATATTTCACCAGCGGAAAGATAGAGACCGCCAACAGGAAAATTACAGAGGACTTTGGGAAAAAGAGAAACAGCTGTATGAATATCAGGAGCTCGGAAGTTAAGCCAGTCCCAGACAAAGAAGGGAAAGCTGAAAGGTGAAAGGAGTACATAGAGGATCTATAAAAGGGAGATGAATTTGAAAGCTATATTATTGGAATGGAAGTGGACGTGGACGAAGATGAGATGGGAGATATGATACTGCGAGAAGAATTTGACAAAGTTCTGGATGATATAAGTAGAAACAAGGCCCCAGGAGTGGATGATATTCCGTCAGAACTACTGATAGCCTTCGGAGAGCAGTTGTTGTTGTTGTGGTCTTCAGTCCTGAGGCTGGTTTGATGCAGCTCTTCAAGCTACTCTACCCTGTGCAAACTTCTTCATCTCCCAGTACTTACTGCAGCCTACATCCTTTGCTTAGTGTATTCATCTCTTGGTCTCCCTCTACGATTTTTACCCACCACGCTGCCCTCCAATACTAAATTGGTGATCCCTCGATGTCTCAGAACATGAAAAACCAACCGATCCCTTCTTCTAGTCAAGTTGTACCACAAGCTCCTCTTCTCCCCAATTCTATTCAATACCTCTTCATTAGTTATGTGATCTACCCATCTAATCTTCAGCATTCTTCTCTAGCACCACATTTCGAAAGCTTCTATTCTCTTCTTGTCCAAACTATTTGTTGTCCATGGTTCACTTCCATACATGGCTACACTCCATACAAATACTTTCAGAAACGACTTCGTGACGTTTAAATATATACCCGATATTAACAAATTTTTCTTCTTCAGAAACGCTTTCCTTGCCATTGCCATTCTACATTTTATATCCTCTCTACTTCGACCATCATCAGTTATTTTGCTACCAAAATAGCAAAACTCCTTTACTACTTTAAGTGTCTCATTTCCTAATCTAATTCCCTCATCATCACCCGACATAATTCGACTACATTCCATTATCCTCGTTTTGCTTTTGTTGATATTCATCTTATACCCTCCTTTCAAGACACTGTCCATTCCGTTCAACTGCTCTTCCCAGTCCTTTGCTGTCTCTGACAGAATTACAATGTCATCGACGAACCTCGAAGTTTTATTCTTCTCCATTGATTTTAATACCTACTCCGAACTTTTCTTTCGTTTCCTTCATTGCTTGCTCAATATACAGATTGAATAACATCGTGGATAGGCTACAACCTTGTCTCACTCCCTTTCAAACCACTGCTTCCCTTTCATACTTCTCGACTCTTATAACTACCATCTGGTTTATGTACGAATTGTAAATAGCCTTTCGCTCACTGTATTTTACCCCTGCCACATTTAGAATGTGAAAGAGAGTATTCCAATCAACATTGTCAAAAGCTTTCTCTAAGTCTACAAATGCTAGAAACGTAGGTTTGCCTTTCCTTAATCTTTCTTCTAAGATACGTCGTAGGGTCAGTATTGCCTCACGTGTTCCAACATTTCTACGGAATCCATACTGATCTTCCCCGAGGTCGGCTTCTATCAGTTTTTCTATTCGTCTGTAGAGAAATCGCGTTAGTATTTTGCAGCTGTGACTTAATAAGCTGATAATTCGGAAATTTTCAAATCTGTCAACACCTGCTTTCTTTGGGATGGGAATTATTATATTCTTCTTGAAATCTGAGGGTATTTCACCTGTCTCATACATCTTGCTCACCAGATGCTAGAGTTTTGTCA
This sequence comes from Schistocerca gregaria, assembly GCF_023897955.1. NCBI lineage: Eukaryota > Metazoa > Arthropoda > Insecta > Orthoptera > Acrididae > Schistocerca > Schistocerca gregaria. The sequence goes on along the minus strand of NC_064927.1, from coordinate 356,613,062 downwards.
GGACTGGCTCTCCCAAGGCTGTCAGTAGTTCTAATGGAAAGATGTCTACTCCGGGGGCCTTGCTTCGATTCAGGTCTTTCAGTGCTCTGTCAAACTCTTCACGCACTATCATATCTCCCATTTCATCTTCATCTACATCCTCTTCCATTTCCCTTGTATAGACCCTCTATATACTCATTCCACCTTTCTGCTTTCCCTTCTTTGCTTAGAACTGGGTTTCCATCTGAGCTCTTGATATTCATGCAAATGGTTCTCTTTTCTCCAAAGGTCTCTTTAATTTTCCTGTAAGCAGTATCTACCTTATCTCTAGCGATATATGCCTCTACATCCTTACATTTGTCCTGTAGCCATCCCTGCTTAGCCATTTTGAACTTCCTGTCGATATAATTATTGAGACGTTTGTATTCCTTTTTGCCTGCTTCATTTACTGCATTTAAATTCAATATTTCTTCTGTTAACCAAGGGTTTCTGCTAGCCCTCGTCTCTTTACATATTCGATTCACTGCTGCTTTCACTATTTCATCCATCAAAGCTACCCATTCTTCTTCTACTGTATTTCTTTCCCCCATTCCTGTCAATTGTCCCCTTATGCTCTCCATGAAACTCTGTACAACGTCTGGTTCTTTCAGTTTATCCAGGTCCCATCTCCTTAAATTCCCACCTTTTTGCAGTTTCTTCAGTTTTAATCTACAGTTCATAACCAATAGATTGTGGTCAGAGTCCACATCTACTCCTGAAAATGTGTTACAATTTAAAACCTGATTCCTAAATCTCTTTTAGTATCTCCAGGGTTCTTCCATGAATACAGCCTTCTTTCATGATTCTTGAACTAAGTGTTAGCTATGATTAAGTTATGCTCTGCGTAAAATTCTACCAAGCGGCTTCCTGTTTCATTTCTTAGCCCCAATCCATATTCACCTACTATGTTTCCTTCTCTCCCCTTTCCTACTGTCGAATTCCAGTCACCCATGACTATAAAATTTTCGTCTCCCGTCACTAGCTGAATAATTTCTTTTATCTCCGCATACATTTCATCAATTTTTTCGACATCTGCAGAGCTAGTTGGCATATAAACTTGTACTAGTGTAGTAGACGTATCTATCTTGGCCACAATAATGCGTTCGCTAAGCTGTTTGTAGTAGCTTACCCGTACTCCTATTTTTTATTCATTATTAAACCTAATCCTGCATTACCCCTATTTGTTTTTGTATTTATAACCCTGTATTCACCTGACCAAAAGTCTTGTTCCTCCTGACATCGAACTTCACTAATTCCCACTATATCTAACTTTAACCTATCCATTTTCCTTTTTAAATTTTCTAACCTACCTGCCCGATTAAGGGATCTGATATTCCACGCTCCGATCCGTAGAACGCCAGTATTCTTTCTCCTGATAACGACGTCCTCTTGAGTAGTCCCCGCCCGGAGATCCAAATAAAGCACTATTTTACCTCCGGAATATTTTACCGAAGAGGACGCCTTCATCATTTAATCATACAGTAAAGCTGCATGCCCTCGGGAAAAGTTACGGCTGTAGTTTCACCTTGCTTTCAGCTGTTCGCAGTACCAGAACAGCAAGGCCATTTCGGTTAGTGTTACAAGGCCAGATCAGTCCATCATCCAGATTGTTGCCCCTGCAACTACTGAAAAGGCTGCTGCCCCTCTTCAGGATCCACACGTTTGTCTGGCCTCTCAACAGATACCCCTCAGTTGTGGTGGCACCTACGGTACGCCTATCTGGATCGTTGAGGCACGCAAGCATCCCGACCAACGGCAAGGTCCATGGTTCAGGGTTCATGAAGAGCTATAAATGACAGAACTCTTCCATATGGTGTGTAAGATGTATGAGACAGGCGAAATGCCCACAGTCTTCAAGAAGAATATAATAATATCAATTCCAAAGAAAGTAGTTTCTGACAGGTGCGAAAACCGTAAAACTGTCAGTTTAATAAGTTACGGTTGCAAAACTATAACAAAAACTCCTTACACAAGAACGGAAAAGATGATAGAGCCGACTTCGGGGAAGATCGCTTTGGATTCCGGATCCTACGACTTAATTTAGAAGATACTTAAGGAGAGGCAAACCTACATTGATAGCTTTAAAGCTTTTGACAATGCTGACTGCAATACTCTCTTTGAAAGTAGCAGGGGTAAAGTTTAAGGAGCAAAGGGCTATTTACTACTTGTATAGAAACCGGATGGCTGTTGCAAGAGTCGGCAGCACGGAAGGGAGGCAGTGGTTGAAAAGGGAGTTACATAGGCTTATAGCTTATCCCCGATGTTATTCAATATGTGCGTTGAACAAGTAGTAAAGGAAACCAAAGAAAAGTTTGGAGTAGGAATTAAAGTTTTGGGAGAAGAAATAAAAATTTTGAGACCTATTATAATTCTGTCAGAGGCGGCAAAGGGCTTGGAAGAGCAATTGAACTGAATGAGCAGTATCTGGAAAGGAGGATATAAGATTAACATCAACAAAAGCAAAACAAGAATAATGGAATGTAGTCGAATTAAATAAGTTAATGCTATGGTAATCAGATTATGAAACGGACCAAGTAGCAGATGACTTTTACTATTTAGTCAGCAAAGTAACTGAAGATGGCCGAAGTAGAGAGGGTATAAAATGTAGACTGGCAACGGCAAGAAAAGCGTTTCTCAAAAGGAGAAATATGTTAACATCGAATATAGAGTTAATAGTAAGGAAGTCTTTGTAAGGTGTCAGGCAAATCCAACACTTTCCATGAAAACCCTGACATGATAAGCAAATCCAGTAGTATGTCACATAGCTCCGAATAAATCGTGACATTAAATTAACCAAAGTAATACGAGTAACGAGTGAGCAAATGGAATACCACAGACTAACAGAAGAATGCCTAAATGCATGTCATACCTTCCCACCGTGCGACAGACGCAGTTCCGAGGGGAGAAACGAGAACAGAAGCCGAGAGCAGAACCGTGTTAAGCTAGAAGGCCCTACGATAAGGGACGGACTGGACACCCACTTTGCCAGCCTACCGCTAAGACCACACCACCCGCACGTTTTAGCGTGAGACTTTTTCGCGTCTCTGTTACGTCAAGGACCACCCCCCAGCCCATGTTAAAAGCTAGAGCCCTCCAGAAAAACAGTATAGATCTTACGATACAACAAAAAGGGCCACACCACCCGCAAGGTTTAGCGTGAGACTTTTTCGCGTCTCTGTTAAGTTAGGACCACCCGCCAGCCCATGTTAAAAGAGAAAGCCCTCCAGAAGAACATTATAGATCTTACGATAACGCTAAAATGACCACACCAGCTGCAGGTTGTAGCGTGAGACTTTTTCGCCTCTCTGTTACGTTGCAAACTTTAAAAACATTGCCCCACCACGAAAAGTATAACGTTACTCATTGGATAGACAGAATTTTTGTAGGCGGAGCTTAAGGTTAACATTGAGACCCTGATTGGTCAGATGAAAACATAGCCAGATAGTTTTTTTTAAACCAACTTCGGTAAATTGTAGTAAGGAGAAGTTAGGGGAGAGTTACTTCCGAGACGGCGAAGTGAGCGGAGCTGCGCCGGCCGCGGCCCCCTGACGAACACCGACAAGGTAATGAACGCACGCGATGCCGCATAATAGCGCATAAAGCTTCACCCAGAACTGCAGAAGTCTCATCTGTTACATCTCCTTTTTGCGTAATACTAGTGTCGATCGTCAATTAAAGCTCATGGTGTTCACGTTTGCCACTTGAAGTAAAAATCTGAGACGCGATGATTTCTCTGTTATATAATTATTGAGAAGCCACATCAGCCACTGTAATTTACGACAAGTTAGATAAGTAATTAAAGATAATTGAGGGTCACTGTAGACCATTTTGATAGTTTTCTCTCTTGTGAAACTTAATTTAAACCTAGATTATAGATGTGATATGGCATAGGTCATCCTTCGATCCATTGTAGAACATGGAAACCCATTCAGGGAATATTAGTTCACAGTTTTGTTGACCCAGTTGGTTTTTACCATCCTGTATTAAAATACTTCCTTTTATCAATAGTGCAATTTATAAACAATGTTTTGTGAGTAGAATAGACTTTCCAATGTTAAACTTAACTGCTTTTTCGACGTTATTTTACCAGCTAACTAAAAATAGGAAAGCCTTGAAGCCCTTCCACTAAATTTAGTTAGTATTATGATTCTTTTACAGAGAGTGCAATGGAGCTGACGCTGAGATCTTTAAGTATTTGATTATATCATCGCTAGTCTCACTGAACTCTTCTGAATTCTACATGTCATGTGTGGTCTGGCGTCTCCTTACCAGCAACAGGTCCCAGGTTCCAACTACTCAATTCCCTAAAAAACACGCTCAGAGCGTCATTTCGCGAAAGTGCTGGGAGACACGATATAGAACAATCAGACACCACCATGAATGTTAGACCCTGCCAGGATGGTAAAATACCATGATTGAAGGTCGACCATGTGCCTAACTAGGTCAGAAAAATATCCTGATGAAAAATTTTCATAGTAAAATCTTTTTTCTTAAGGTTATACATAGTCTAAAACAGTAGCTGCAGTGATAGATAGTAAAAGTATTCAAGAAAGACATTCTAACAGATACAATAGCATAATTAAGCTATGAATTTTAATATTGTTAGAATTAAGTTTTCTCTCCAATGCAAGCGCACAGGTGGCGGATACATCGTTGACAAGTTGGTTCTGACCCAACAAGTAAGTGAATTGTTTGTCAAGTCGTGTGAACAAAAAGTTTATGAAACGTGTGAGATCGTATGAGCGCATGTTGAGGCGAAGTAGGGCGCGTGAATTGCTTTTAAAACAGAAAATAAGGGATTCGGAAATATTAACAACGGCAGATCGATACCTTGACCGAATTGAGGTAGAGAACCAGCATGAAAATGGACGGAGAATAGAGGACAGTACAACAGACGATGCAGTATCGCGAGAAATAGGACAGATAACGCACCATAACGTGGATAATGGACGCCAAGGCACAGAAAACCTAGGTCAGCATACGACAGAGGAGCAGGAAAGTAGAGAGACAGTCGAATACTTAGAACCCATAATACAAGTAATCAGAGCTGCCTCACCACAGAGGACAAGGAATGCGAGCAGAAACGTGTCACAGCACAGTTCAATGCAATCGGTTGCGAACCAACACTTGGGCGAAAACACAGAGCGTAGGACGTCGGAATAAAACGCAATAGGACCCACCAATCTCGCAGAATTATTACAACAAATTATGGAAACCATGACAAGGCAAAATAAAGACATAGCGAAGCAAATTCGAATTCAGAATGTAGAAACCACGAGACAAATGCGTGAGATTAAAGAACAAAACAAAACAAAAATTCAGTTACACCTAAGTCATATTCAAGACGAGGCAAAAGAATCTCGAGAAGTGATAGGACACTTAATAACAGGTCACAATCAATTGAGAACAGATATTGACAAGGTACAAGCGGACGGTCAAACATTGCGTAATGACATTCAGGGCAAGATCAAAACATTACGCAACAACACCCAGGGAGAAGTCAAGAAACTAAAGAAACAGATAAACGTAATTACTAGACAAGCAGCAGGTACAGCGCGTGAAATTGTTGAAAACAGTGTGTTACACAAACGTGTCACAAAAGCAGCGCTGAGAAGATATAATAACCGTGTAGTCAAAATAGAAGCGCAAACGAAGCGACAATTTCAGAAATTGGGAACAGAGTTGTTGCAAACCATTGAAGAGCGTAGTGAACAGGATAGAACAAGCACAGAGTCTGCAACCACATCCGAATCTGTAACAGCACCGGAAAAACAAGCAATTGACGAAGATATTAGGCATTCGCGATTCCCATCACAGGCGGAAAGTAACATACGTGAAATCAGACAGCCTGCACAGAAACAAACACGTTTCGAAATTCTTGATGAACAAACGTCATCACAAACACATGCGGAACCACAAATGTTAGTTTCGAGACAGTTTGGGTCGTGCAATGAAGCAGCAAGGTTAGCCAGACAAGATACCCAACCAATACGTGACAATGGAAAGCCAGGTCGCGAAGAGTACAGTGCAATGCATTCAGCTACACGTTCACAACCGATGGAAGAAAATTATTTCGTACCACTCCAACGATACTACGCAAGGGTAGGTGGACAATATCCAATGGATCTACCACAACCGGAAAGAACGACGGGAGAAATGATCAGAAACAAAAGTGGCGAAGAATCGCGAATTTCATATGGAACTATGACGAAATACGACAACGATCATTTCCTCACAGTCAGAAAATTTCAACACTTTCGCGAAGGAAACTCATTACATCCACGAACTTTTATTGATTAATTCCGAGTAGGATTACCAGAACACTGGACGCTAGCACACAAATTAGACTTTAAATGTGCACACATGTCAGGAACAGTCGCAGAGATCATGCAAAATGTTACAGCGACATACCGATCGTACGAAGATTTAAGAGAGAAGTTTCTCTCACGATATTGGTCCAGCGAAGCACAGAACAGAGTGAAGTACTAATTATTACAGAACCCATATTTTGAACATTCGGGAGAGAAGAGCCCCGTGGAATTTTTCGAATTAATGGCAAAGAAAAATCAATGCTTTGATGTACCATACAGTGACGGAGAGTTGATTAAATTATGCCCGATGAAGCTACCATTGAAATACCAGCAATCATTAGTAGGACGCGGAGGCAATGACGTCGAAGCATTTAAAGGTATTCTAAGGGAACTAGAGTTCATATTTTCGGAAGATGAGGCAAGAGAAAGAAAAAGATGAAGCGCACGTGAAAACGAAAGCAAAAAGCAGTGGAATCCACAAGACACAGTACGAAGAAACAATAATTACGAACCACGTGATAATTTCGCACCAAGAAACGACAATAGATTTCAACAAAGAACCGGTTATGGACTTAGAAGAGAATATGCCAATAACTGTAATTCACCCAGGAACGACAACAACTATTACAGAGGGAATAACGACAACCGGAACGGGCACTGGAGAACCAATAGACCGACAAATTATCAACAAAGAAACGACTATCAACAAGCTGAACAAGAAAAGCGAATACAGATAGAAGAGATGGAAGTAAGACCACCAAACCCCGATAAACTTTCAGCTAAGTGCAGCTAAGTTCAGCTAAGTGCCCATGCCAAAGAGAATGACGCACCGACCCAAGACAATTGCAGCACCTTGAACAGAGAAGTAAAAATCTTATCACGATAAGAGAAGAAGGAAGAAACAAATCCGCAGGGACCAGGTGAAAACGAAGACAAGAAAATAACAATTTCGTGTTGGGACGAAATTAATTGGGAGAATACTGACGAGGAAGATGAATTACCAGAGGCATGAGCAACTAATATAGGAGGAATAGACAAAGTAATAAGTATTGCAGAGCTATTTGAGATGGAGACCAGGGAAAGCGAATTCAATGAGGAAAATAAGTTGAAAATAAGTTACAAGTGGGCACACAACCCAACGTATATAATGAAGGAAGTTATGAAGCGATAATTAGTGCATTTAGATGCGATTATGTGGAAGTAGCGACGAAGAAGGAGAAGATAGACGAGGATGAGGAAAAAGTAGAGGATGTAGAAGAAAGCGTAAATGAAGGAAGAAATAGAGAAGAGGAAATAAAAGAGAGAGAAGTATCAGTCGAAACTTATCCTACAGAAAGTTCGAATTCACAAGGGAAATTCCTAAAAAGACTCATGTATGATGCAGTGAAGGATTCGTTAATGCAAGAGGAAGAAGAACAGAACCAACCCTTTCAAATTCAACCAATTGTGAAGACCATGGTAAAGCATATCCCAGTCAATATTGTAATTGATAGCGGAAGTGAACTGACTGCTATCTCAGAAAATTTATTCATGCAGTGTAACGCCAATGAGGAATTGCCAGTTCTGAAAACACGTAAGATTAAAGTAAGAGGTCCTATTAGAACCAATGCTGCGGAAGTTACGAGACAAACAAGGTTAACTCTTTCGTGCCAAGGTCAAAAAATCGAAGCCAACTTCGTGATTATACCTTAGCTAACTGTAGATTTGATTATAGGTGCAGATTTTTGAATGAGAGACGAGCGATAATAGATTTGGGGAAAGGTATCGTAACATTCGGGAACGTCACACTTCTCTTTGAGCAAATGCAAAAATTTGAAGAAATACCAGTTATAAGCAAACAATTAAGAATGACGCGAGATAAAGAGGATGAAGAATTAGAATGGTATGCAGAAAAGAAGGAATCGCCTCAGCTCATGTTAGAAGTCCATAAAGAAATCGACGAAAAATTGCAAGAAGTTCAAGGTATTTCGGAACACAGTAAAAGAGAATTAGAGGGTATTTTACGAGATAAAGCAGAGGCATTTTTACCTAAGACAGTATAGATATTACGATAACGCTAAAAGGACCACACCAGCTGCAGGTTGTAGCGTGAGACCTTTTCGCCTCTCTGTTACGTTGCAAACTTTAAAAACATTGCCCCACCACGAAAAGTATAACGTTTCTCATTGGATAGACAGAATTTTTGTAGGCGGAGCTTAAGGTTAACATTGAGACCCTGATTGGTCAGATGAAAACACAGCCAGATAGTTTTTTTTTTAAAAAACCAACTTCGGTAAATTGTAGTAAGGAGAAGTTAGGGGAGAGTTGTTTCCGAGACGGCGAGGTGAGCGGAGCTGCGTCGGCCCCGGCCCCCTGATGAACACCGACAAGGTAATGAAAGCACGCGATGCCTCATAACAGCGCATAAAGCTTCACTCAGAACTGCAGAAGTCTCATCTGTTACACCTCCTTTATGCGTAATACTAGTGTCGATCGTCAATTAAAGCTCATGGTCTTCACATTTGCCACTTGAAGTAAAAATCTGAGACGCGATGATTTTTCTGTTATATAATTATTGAGAAGCCACATCAGCCACTGTAATTTACGACAAGTTAGATAAGTAATTAAAGATAATTGAGGGTCACTGTAGACCATTTTGATAGTTTTCTCTCTTGTGAAACTTAATTTAAACCTAGATTATAGATGTGATATGGCATAGGTCATCTTTCGATCCATTGTTAGAACTTGGAAACCCATTCAGGGAATATTCGTTCACAATTTTGTTGAACGCAGTTGGTTTTTACCATCCTGTATTAAAACACTTCCTTTTATCAATAGTGCAATTTATAAACAATGTTTTGTGAGTAGAATAAAATTTCCAATGGTAAACTAACTGCTTCTTCGACGTTATTTTACCAGCTAACTAAAAATAGGAAAGCCTTGAACCCCGTCCACTAAATTTAGTTAGTATTAAGATTCATTTACAGGGAGTGCAGTGGAGCTGAGGCTGAGATCATTAAGTATTTGGTTATATCATCGCTAGTCTCACTGAACTCTTCTGAATTCGACATGTCACGTTTGGTCTGGCGTCTCCTTACCAGCAACAGGTCCCAGGTTCAAACTAGTCAATTCCCTAAAAAACACGCTCAGAGTGTCATTGCGCGAAAGTGGTAGGGAGACACGATATAGAACAATCAGACACCACCATGAATGTTTAGATCTTTTCTGGAGGTATTTATCTGGAGTGCAGCCATTTATGGACGTGACATATGGACGATAAACAAGTTGGATAAAAGAAGAAAATAAACTTTCTAAATGTGGTACTACAGAAGATGGTCGATCAAGTAACTGATGAGGAAGTACTAAATAGAATTTGGGAGACTAGATATTTGTGGCACAGCATTATGAAAAAGAGGATCGCTTGGTATGGTACTATCTGAGACATCAAAGGTTCACCAGTTTGGTGTTGGAGGGATGTTTAAGTGTGCATGGGGGAGTGGGGTGGGGGTGGAGGAGGGGATAAATTCGTAGAGGGTGACCAAAAGATGAATATAATAAGCAGGTTTAGAAAGATGAACACTCCAGTAGTTATTTGGAGATGAACAGGCTCGCTCAGGATGGAGTGGCATAGAGAGCTGCATCATACTAGTCTCGGACGACCACAGCAACAACAACAACAACAATAACAACAAAAACGCGATATTACCGCCAGCTTTATATGTGCATATAGCTACCCCATGACTATTTTCACGCTGCAGTCATGGACTGTGCGACTGGTCCTGGCGGAGGTTCGAGTCCTCCTTCGGGCTTCGGTGTGTGTGTTCGTCCTTAGGATAATTTAGGTTAGGTAGTGTGTAAGCTTATGGACTGATAAATGAAATGAAATGTCGTGTGACGAGGGCCTCCCGCCGGGTAGACCGCTCGTCTGGTGCAAGACTTTCGAATTGAAGCCACTTCGGCGACTTGCGCGTCGATGGGGATGAAATGATGATGATTACGACAACACAACACCCAGTCCCTTAGCGGAGAAAATCTCCGAACCAGCCGGGAATCAAACCCGAGCCCTTAGGATTGACAGTCTGTCGCGCTGACCACTCAGCTACCGGGGGCGAACTAGAGTCTGATGACCTTAGCAGTTAAATCCCATAAGATTTCACACACATTTGAACATTTTTTTTTTTACTATTTTCATCGGTGTGTATCTCTTTCTGGCACAACTCAACAGTGTTTGCATCCCTAGTGTGCTGCTCGGGCCTTCATCCAATGAGAAACGCCGGCGGTTGTCGGTGCCACGAGGCCGTACAGATTTGAATAGGGTACTGTGTTTTCTGGAGTCGCTTCGGAGGTCTATAGTGTTGCAGATATTGAGTGATGTCCTTCCAGCCATGGTGGTCAATAGCTAACGTGTAGATAATTTCAGCCGTGTAATATAAATATTGGCACGGATATTTTGCAGTCATCTCTTTACGGAACTTGAAGGTGTAACGTTAAGTTGTATTCATGCGAGTGGCATCAGGTCGCTCTTTTATAGAACGCTGGAATGTTATTTTTGGGACTGAGCAATATCTATTCAAACCGTTGAATTATGTATTCAGTTTCATCATCCTTTCCTGCACTACGAATAATTTGTCTTTCCAGAAGGCATATCTAGAGGAAATATATTTTCGTGCTTTTTACTTGAATTTCATTTCATGTCATGTGTGCTAAGAATCCATATGGGTTTTGATATTTGTCTCCAGAGTTAGAGAGCACAATAGTACTGTATTCAGTATGTCTGTCATGATTTTGATGTTCCAAAGAAATTAATCTGTTACTAAGATAGCTGTATACTGTGTATTGACATCTTGCTGACACGTGTTGCTGTACCTTTAGTCATCGATGATAAGTCAGTGAACGAATACTCAAATACTTAAGTATTTGTCATTTACTGTACTGTACTGAATAGGCTGAATGATGCGCAACTTCACTCCCGACGTCCATAGTGAAGTCCATCTTTGCAACCAAGACACCATGCAGTGCGGTACAGGTGGTTCTAACAACATTCCGAATGGATCGCTCAGGATTGGCATCAAGTTCTCTTCACTGATGAGTGTCGCATATGCCTTCAACCAAACAATCGTCGGATACATGTTTGGAGGCAACCCGGTCAGGCTGAACGCCTTAGACACACTGTCCAGCGAGTGTAGTAAGGTGGAGGTTCCCTTCTGTTTTGGAGTGACATTATGTGGGGCCGACGTACGTCGCTGGTGGTCATGCGAGGCACCGTAACGGCTGTACGATACGTGAATGCCATCTTCCGACCGATAGTGCAACCATATGGCAACATATTGGAGAGGCATTCGTCTTTATGAACGACAATTCGCGTTCCCATCGTGCACATCTTTTGAATGAGTTCCTTCAGGGTAACGACATCGCTCGACGAGAGTGGCCAGCATGTTCTCCAGACATGAACCCCATAGATCATCCCTGGGATAGACTGAAAAGGGCTGTTTATGGACGACGTGACCCACCAACCATTCTGAGGGATCTACGCCCAATCGCCTTTAAGGAGTGGGACAAACTGGACCAACAGTGCCTTGATGAACTTGTGAATAGCATGCCACGACGAATACAGGCATGCATCAAAGCAAGAGGACGTGCTACTGGGTGTTAGAGGTACCGATGTCGACAGCAATCTGGACCACCACCTCTTCAGATCTCGCTGTATGGTGGTTCAACGTGCAATTTGCGGTTTTCATGAGCAATAAAAATGGCGTAAATTATGTTTACGTTGATCTCTATTCCAATTTTCTGTATAGATTACGGAACTCTCGGAACCGAGGCGAGGCAAAACTTTTTTGATGTGTGTATAAAGCACACTGATGTTTGTGTTTCAACCCTACATCACCGTATCGGTATCGTCGTCTAATTGCAGGTCATGACACTAAAACTACTAACAGCGTAAATACAGAAGCGTACAGTCTGAACATCATTCCCATTAAGGTGGGTACCCATGCGGTAAACAGTTTTCCGTCTACACTGTCTCAAATACCGTAAGTTTCATTACAACCACCCTGTATTAAAACAAGGAAGATAATACGAATAACACTTAAATCTTTTACCTTTAAGTCAATTTATGAGGTGATACTTCTATTATTTTTACGTAATGACGTGGAATATCTAATCTTATGGTGCATCCACGTCACGTAGGAGCTGAAAATTTTGTGTAGCTCTTCTCTTTAACCAGTCTTTATGAGGTGTGCACACATCTTGTTTTGCAGTATTGTTTTTTCTCGAACGCGGATACTGCAACCAATAACACTAGGAACTATGACTGCAAGCTAGTAGACGGCGTGCCTCGGAGCAGTTTATCACGTTGTCGTGACTCTAATGCCGTGACATGGCGCAGGTGAATTACTGCCCTCCTGTTCTGGGATAAAGGGGAGTGGCGATAATTGTTGGCTGTAAATTCGGATAAGCGTGTTACGTGCTTTATTGGAAAAAAAAGTAAGGCATCGAGGTCAGTTCGAACCTTGGCCGATTAGCTTGATAGTAACATAGAAATTAATAAAGTTTTACAAAACAGATATTTGTTTAGCTTTATTAATTTCTATGTTGCTATCATGCTTATAGGCCGAAGTTCGAACAGACCTAAGTGCCTTACGTAGTTGAATTACATCGGGTGATGCTGAGTGAATTAGATTAGGAAATGAAACGGTTAAGGTAGTAAATGAGTTCTGCTATTTTGGGAGCAAAATAACCGATGACGGTCGAAGTAGAGAGGATATAAAATGTAGACTGGCAAAGGCAAGAGAAGCGTTTCCGAAGAAGAGAAATTTGTTAACATCGAGTATAGATTTAAGTGTCAGGAATCTGAAAGTATTTGTATGGAGTGTAGCCGTGTATGGAAGTGAAACGTGGAGATAAACAGTTAACACAAGAAGAGAATAGAAGAATTCGAAATGTGGTGCTACAGAAGAATGCTGAAGATTAGATGGTTAGTTCACATAACTAATGAGGTATTGAATAGAATTGGGGAGAAGAGAAATTTGTAGCACAACTTGACTAGAAGAAGGGATCGGTTGGTAGGACATATTCTGAGGCATCATGAGATCACCAATTTAGTATTGAAGGGCAGCGTGGCGGGTAAAAATCGTAGAGGGAGACCAAGAGATGAATACACTAAACAGATTCAGTAGGATGTAGGTTGCAGTAGGTACTGGGAGATGAAGAAGCTTCCACAGGATAGAGTAGCATGGAGAGCTGCATCAAACCAGTCTCTGGACTGAAGACCACAACAACAACATTTCTTTGGCGACACAATATTTATCATGTTCATTGCACTTGGTTCAGCGACAACCAATAGCTATTCCCCCAGGAAATAAATGTGCTTACAGCTCAAAACTGAGCGAAGTGGTTCGTAACGTCAGGAAAGCTTTTCAGCTACCGGTCCAGTCATCCAGAATCATGTTTTCCAAGGTTACCTTAGATCAGTCAACGCAACTGCCAGGATGATTCCTTTGCTTGGGAGACAGTCGTTTTCCTGCCCATCCTGCCCTTACAAATTTGTCTCCATTCGCCAGGCTCATCACGGAACGTTTATACATTATATTCCTTCTTCCTTCTCCAGTAGACTGAAATTTCATAGCCGTTTAGTGAAGACAGGAAACATAAGGAAATTATATTGAGCCAACTATAGGTCACTAAATGGATGAGGAACTACTTTGAAGTGTAGTCTTCACACGTTAGCATTCTTAACGATCCACGTATGAGTAAGCTCACTGTCTCGGTGCGTGCTGGGAGCCTAGTTTTAAAGTCGCTCACGCTAAAATATAGCACTTACTAGTCGTAATGAAGATAATGTTTTGCATTTTGAGCACTTACTATGAGCGTTAGATTGCTGAGTTTGGCGCTGCTAAGTTGAGCTTCAGCTCCCTACTCGTTATCGGTACATGCCGATGCACTTCGTGTCGACTTCACGACTGCTGCCAATTTCAGAGATGTAAGAGATGTAGCACTATAGGAGCGCGGCGAGAACGTATTGTGGTTCAGCTGAAAAATAAGTAAAGTAACTAGTGTCCTTGAACATGAACAATTCTGTCAAATACTTTCACATAAGCTTGTTACTTCCGCGTGTAATTAATATCATACCTGCTGATTATGTGCACGAACGCATGTCTAAAGTTGCATCGTTTTATAGCAGAGAGACATGCTGCAATAGCATAAGAAATATAGGCAAGATTTCGCTAATTACTTGCGACTTACATTTACCGACCCGCCGGCCAGATGGGATGTGACGGGTGAGAGATGAGATAGAGGAAGAAGCCGAGATAGACATCGATCACACTTACGGACCCTTAGTTAATTTCGAGAAGATGACACAGTCTTACACCAACGTCTGGAGAACGAGTCGATAGATGACTCTCTTGCTCTATCGAACGTCAGGTCCTGAGCACGTGTCGCCCCCGACACGAATTTCATTTCATTGCTACAGGAGCATGTTTCTTTTGAATTTGTACTATCCGCGATTTCTTCATGTCTTTTATTTGGACATTTTCAGTTTTATTCATTTCCTTACATAATTAATTTTCTAATTAACCACTATTTGTCAACATTTGGACATTGTAGGCACTATTTATGCGGTAGTACAACAAAATGTAGGTCATCAAAGGTTGTAAGTCTGACATTGAATTAAAAAGAAAAAAAGTTGGTAGAGCACTTGTCCGCGAAAGTCAAAGGTGCCGAGCTCGAGTCTCGGTCTGGAACACAGTTTTAATCTGTCACGAAGTTTCACATCAGCGCACACTCCGTTGCAGAGTGAGAATAACAGTCTATATTCATTAATTGCTTGTGCGTTTATTTTACTTTTGAGTATTTCAAGCCATAATTTATTTATTTGTTCACCTCCAGAACATTACAGTTGGTATGGAGGCAAACAGAACTTCACATAATGATACTCATATTTAGTCCTAAAACATTTTTCAGCGACATCTTCCGCTTTATTAATGATTTGCCCCTTTAGTCAAACGCGTACCATGTTTTGTAAAGTGCTCTCCTTCCAGACCAACTATACTGAGCAAGAAAACATTTCAAGTGCACGTCCTATAAACTTCATTGTTGACAAGTTTAAAGGTGATTGTGTTCTTTATTTGCACAAATGTTTCTATTCATTAAATACATTATGAAGTTCCGTGTGAACTTACGTTGCCATTTGAATGACAGAAGTTGTGTTCTTCTCTAACCCCGTCTGTAATAATTCGTAGCCATCCTCATTCCTAATGTTTTGAGTACTGAGTGCTTTGTGTGGTCCAGTTTTGACTACACTGTGTTCCTTAAAAACTGTGGTGATTACTGTTTGAGGTGATGTACGTTATACAGTTGTTTTAAGAGACTTTTAGGGTATTTTAATTGTAGCACTGGTAAATGATTAGTGTTAGGAATCAATCTGATATATTTCTGTATAAGTGACGTTTTGTATTTCCTTTTTACGGACGTGTGTTGAGGTCATTGCAAGCTGTGTGTAGTAGTTAAGCAGGTTGGCTGGGAGGGGGAGGGGTGGGGCCCCTTGATGTTGTTTTATCAGTTAAGATTTTATGTGATTAATAAAAATATTTCCTAAAGGTTGTTCAACATCTCTCAACAAAGTAGCACCGCTCGTAAGTACCGACATAGTACCAGAATTTTCAGCAGATGCCACCTGTGTTCCAATTATAAACGTTGAATCAGTGCATAACAGTCCAGCTGCAGATGTTTTGCGATACTGACCTGAACGAACGCCGTCTACGTGAACGGAACTGAGCACCACCCTCCCAGAAAAGGAAAGGCCGTCTATGAGCCTGGTGCTTGTGTCGTATTGGCGAGATAAACTTGATTACACACTCACTATGCAAATAATACAGCAAGGTTGAGAAATATGAGCCAGTTACTTTTTCACCTTTTTGCAGATAGTCAGTGGCCATGGCACCCCTTGAGTATATGAGAGTGTTTTCCCTAGAGGACAGTGTACCTAGGAATAGGTGATGTGTTTTGGTTGGTACTTCTTTCTAGTGACTCATTTTAGGATGATATGAAGGAATGCACACTTGGGACCTCCATTAGAAGTTTCTCTCATTTTGTACAGCTCTCCTTGTTTACAGACGTGTTTTATAAAGCATTTGTTAACATTTGAAGACACTGAAGCTATTCAGGATGTCTTTTGTCAACTTTTCAGTTAGATAAGTTTATGATGACTAAAATGTTACATGTTTCTATATATAACATATGAGCAGTTAAACCACACTTCGTCGGTTTCTGAAAAAGAAGTAGGTTTGTTACCATGGAACGTGTGATACTTGTAAGCGGAATTAATTTCTTTAATGTCTTAACAGTTGTACCTGCCCTGAAAACGGAAATATGTTTCGATTTCCAATGGCTTCTATTTCAAAATTCTTTTAACTTGTAACTGGTTTTTGGTAATACTTCTGCTTAATTTTTTTTTTATTTCTGGAAGACTACAACACGTAAGTAAAGCCTATCATTTAAAAATACAGTAAGAAAACATGTTAAACTTTTACAGAGCACGCTCGAGGTGAAAGCCTGAAAGTGTCTCAAGGCATAAAAATTCCCCCTACAGTACAACAGATGCTGTCAGCTTTACCGTCGATCAAATACGACTACATATCGCCTTTCTGGCTGTACTTTCATCTTCGCTTCATAAAATCGCCGTTTTGTCTGCTACATAGTAACACCGCTATTTTTTGGGATTATGCTTCAATTTTCCATGGACAATGTTTGGAAATGTCCTTCAGCCTTGGTTTTCGTTCCATATTCAACAAAAAAGCGACCGGTTGTGTTTTCAACTTCTACAAACACCTAGGTTCGTAAACACATGATATAACTACTCATATACCGTACCTCCTCCTCCCCGTCATACGCCCATGGATATCGAGCATCATCATCATCATCATCACCATCTTCATCATCATCAACAACACTGATGTGGAAATGTCCTTCAGCCTTTGCTTTTCGTTCTGTATTCAACAAAATAGCGCTCTGTTGAGTTTTCAGTTTCTCTATATACGTAGCTTCATAAGCACATGATATAGATCTTCATATACTGTACCTCCTCCCTCTTGTCATACACCAAAGGACATTTATTATCATCATAAACAACAAAACTGACGAATCTTATTCCTGCAGCGCTATATCACGATACCATGAATTTTATTGAGCATTTATTTTGAAGCAGCCTCAATCGTGTGTTCGGCATGCGCCAAATTTGCAGTTTAAACTCACCCATCCAGTAATAAACCGTTCTGAATGCCAGCCGGTGCTGAATGCCTACCAACTTCCTGCGATTTACTTTGCACCTAGGCCACAGTTCATTAAAAAAAACATCGGGATAAATGTGTGTAGGACTCCACACCGGGGCTCCCGTATCAACATAATTGTGTATACAGACGTTCATCCATCCCAGGTATCTAAGAGCTGGACAATTTTCATCTGTTACTGGTATCGATACCGGCATGATATCAGTCTTGAGAATTCCAAAACTTTCAATAATGTTTTAATTTTAAGTTTCAAGTTTAATATTTTTGTGCAGTTTCACATTTGCTGTAGCAATTTTTCATTTATTTTAATAAACTGGTAATTGGAGATGCGTTGGGTTCTTTTACTCTCATCCCTGTTGCGATTACTATAGTGCGTGTCATTTACGACGGAGGCCGAGTTTAGGTTCGTTCTGCGCATCTGACGTCACAAAACACAGTCAGCCAATGAACAGAGAACGACGTTGCCAGAGCTCGACTGCAGTGCAGACCACAGACAAGTGTCTTCAGTTTTAGAAACGTTCAGTCAGAAATAAGGTAATTGAACAAAAGCAATGTCTTGATAGCAGACTTTCTTTTATAGAAAGTTTGGAAAAAGCATTCTTTATACTATTTGCTTCATATTCTATTAATTAATTAAACCAAACAAGCAATAAGCCTCCTAATTCAGGCGATAGCAAGGAAAGGTGTTTGTATCATTCTCACGGACCGCTTTTTCGCAATAAAGAACAGCGGTAATTGTTTATTTCCTATTGTACTTCGATGAAATATGAGTAATTCATAGTCATACCAATAGTGTTTGTCGGTATTTTGCGTGATATTTCAGACTGCTACAGGACTTTTATTGAATGAGGAGCTGCGTTAGTGTAATTGTTAAGGTGTTTGGCTGAAGAGCTATAGTTTCTGAGTTCAAACTTTGTTCAGTGCTTAATATTTTCTTTATTTAAAAAGAATGTCGAAGTGTTATCCGTTATCCGTTTTGTTTGTATATCTTCTCTTCCGCAGTCGCTGTTTTACTATTCATATTCAGATATATTCTTTTGCGACAGTATTAAAAGTATTATTTAGAGCATAATTTCGGCTCGTACGTTGCCGAGCTACTTGATTGTCTGACACAATTCTTCGCTTCGCTTCTTTGGCAACATCATCATATTCGATGTTTTCGTCGACTGATCTATGTTTTGGCAAGTATTTGCTATCCGTTGTGAGAAACACAAATTGTTTGCACACTGCGCCTCACTGACAATATATTTTAGTTCCTATGTTATATTACGTCCACAATTCAGTTTTGTGTACTTCGCCAACTTTGTTTTAATCAGAACTTTTTAGAAAAAAAGCGAAATGACTTTTATTACAGTCGCGAAAGACAGAATATTTCTCAATACTACGTATGACACTTATCTGGTACTTAAATGAGACATTGTCATACAGTAAATTTTATATGAAATTTAGGTATCATTTAGGTATGAAATTTAGGTCATATATGGGGCAGAACAACTAGAGAAAGAAGAGAGAAAAATACTGAGAAAAATACTAGGTCCCAAAAGAGGCGGAGAGAGGTGGATGCGAAGACCTAGGGGAGAATTGTACCGGAACATGAGAACAATATCCGGGGAAATCAAACTCAAAAGGGCAAAGTTTGCTGGACATGTAGTTAGGATGAGTATGGACAGAATGACGAAGAGAGTGTAGGAAACAACAGGGAGGACAAGTGGAAACACAGGAACCAAGTGGGTTGTTGAACTTCAGAAGGACTGGTTGGAATTGGGGATCAAGGTCGAAGGAAAGGAAAATTGGAGGAACAAATATGCATCGACCAATATGCCGGAGATCAATGACAGAGAAGAATATAGGAAAAGATTAGAGTGTCACCAGTGGAGCCGACAGGAGAAACGGAATTGAAGATCTCGGAAGGAGAGCGGGAGGGAAGAAAAGAAAGATTGAAGAGGTTGTGGGAGAAGAAGAGGAAAACGCAGTCTACGAAGGGGCTACCCGTGGTCCAACAGAGGCCGTAACGCAAGAAGAAGAACAAGAAGGAGAAACTGTCAGAATCTCAGGAACTTTAGTAAGGATTTTGGTCTGGTTTTCAGTAATAGGTAGAGTGATTCATAAGGAAGATTTGTGCAAATAATTTAGAAAACTGGCTCAGCTATGATCAAGTGAAGTCCTGTGGCTCTGTGAAAATGATGTGATTGCCATCTAGCGGTGACAGGCGTAAGGCCACCCGTCTACTGCGCCTGCAGTCTATGTCTATGACAGGTACAGCATTTGTACTATTTCAAAGCAAAGTAATACTGGTAACTGATGCAGTATGGAACTTCCGTTGCTTGGGATGAAGTTCCGATATCCCATAAAATATCCATTGAAGTGTTCCACAGAACTATTCGACATTAGTGTAACAAGCGTAGCGCTATGACCAGCTGTACCACTTTTCTAGAGATATCCGTCAAATCTTACTATAGTTGAATTCTTTTATCTTGACGGCTCGCGCATGCCCACCCAGACGCGGGAGATTGCTGCGTTTCCAGTTGCAAACGACGGAAGCGCCAAGAGAAGCAGTGCCATAGTATAGTTTAGTTCGCAAACTTACGTTTAGGGGGGAGCGCGCAGTTTATGAAGTAAAGCCACCATGGCCGCATTAACCCTTTCGCTGCTCCCCGCATTCCGAGCTGTGCACGATTTTCTCATCACTGCTCTGCTCGCCAATGCACACACATGGTGTTCTGACTGCTTTGACACACTTATCATTCGATTTCACAAAAACTATTTGGCCCAATAATTTGATTTTTACACATCTTCTCGACTGATACCTTTCCCCCATAATTGACTTAATTTTGTTCGATGTTTAACGCAGTTATTGTGCAGCATTAAATGTAGTAAACCATTGTACGAAATTTTGAAGAGTTTTCAGAGGTAAAAGTCCATAGTGTATACTTTCCGTATGGTCAATTTTAGTTGTCACAATGTTGAGAACCTTGCTTTTGTGTCTGTCAGAATTTCTTTTATGAGTTCTAGTGTAGTTCCATCAAGTCCTCTGTTCTTCAGGATCCTAACAAGAGTCTGTCTGTCATTGGAGTCATATGCCTTCGTGAAGTCCACGAAGGTTATTACTGTCTTTTTTGTTTTTTAAGGCCCTATGTTCTATCAGTTGCTTCAGGATAAGTATCTGTTCTATACAGCCTCTTCCCTTCCTGAATCCCGCTTGGTAGTCGCCCACTGTACTTTCTACCTGTTCTTCTACTCTCTTGAGCAATAGTTTTGACAGCACCTTGTATTCGACATCTAATAGTGATATTCTTCTGTAGCTGTTTGCACCTCTTGATTTTGACAGATTGCGAACACAATGTAATTTTGTAACAGCAAAACATATATTTTTATGTAACATAACTACAACTTAGCAATTTTCGGAATTTTCCCTTTACTTGTTCTGTGAAACCCTGCTTCTTCCAAATTTGCGTCATTGTAGGTCAACGGGAAGACCGCGATGAGTTCTGACGAGTGCCAGGATCACGTTTACATTATTGAGCACAGACTTTGACAATTACAGACATAATTTATCTACACTCTTTTGAGGAATAATTTCTGTGACTACAATTTGTATCGAGTTAGAAGCTTGTGATGTCCCTGAACGTTAACAAAGAAACCTGCATTTTATAGACAGTGCGTTACCAGTTGTGGTACCCTGGCGCACATCACTGACGTCCTCAAAACATCAACTTGTCTCTAGCTCGTACCAAAAACATGAAATGAAATGATCGTATGGCTGGGAGGTCCCATTTGGGTTTGGCCGCCAAGTGAGAGTGTTATTTCAGTCGACTCCACATCGGGCGACTTGCGGCGGATGATGAGGATGAAATGATGATGATGGCAGCACAACACCCAGTCCCCCAACGGAGAACCCGGGCTCAGAGCATGGGAGGCAAGCACGTTTCTGTCCAGCTAAGCAGGCGGACGAGCTCGTAACCATACTTTCCGAACACCACACTCTGTTTGGTCTGTAATCTACGCTTGTCACAAATTTTAACTACTAACTTCTTGTTCTGCTAACGCAGCCTTCCACGACTCAATAGCAGCATTCCAAGTGCCATTTAATTTAAATATGGGCGTTCAAACGATTTAACTGCAAAGTAAGTTTAAAAAACTCTCCACATTCTTAATGATAAAGGAGCGGGCTGCTGCTGTTGCTCATTTGTACTTGGTGATTACAACATCTGAAATTAGCACAATTCTGTGGAACGTTACGCTTTGCACCGACTTGACCGACGCTCTATTACACCACAAGAATACTCGCTAATAGTGATAATTGGTGCGTTAACGAGCGCAAAGTGAGCTAATGTTAGAGCGAAGGGTGTATCGTCATCTGTGTGCGAAGACTTCGTTTAATTCGCAGGATGTGCGTTGCATAAATGCCCAGTAAAGCTTTGCGTATCTAGTAACGTGTTTGCTATTACATGCTAATGACTGGAATACGAAGCGACTTTTCGAAAATCGTCGTGCTCCGAATTATTGCCTGTGGGAAAACTGAAAAGTAGTTCACTCGTATGAGTGACGTATAAGTAATAAATGGAGAACAGGAATCAAGCAGATTAGGAATGAGTATAGTGTGGCTCCTATTCTTTAAGTTATCAATGAGAATTTGGATATGGACCATAGAAGTAATTACAGATTATTCACACAGAGTGCGGAAAGGTGGTGGGCAAAAGCTGGGAAATATTTTGAATGTTATGTATAGCATGTAGCTAAGAAAAATTCCGTGTTTCGGAACTGAATATTTATTTTGTTTTTAACCAAAGGTGGTTCGATTGTTCATTATCGGCATCGTCAGTGGTCTATAATATAAACAAAATTGCCCAGTCGTTCAGTTATAAGAAGAGGTATTTTGTTAGATGCACATAGCACCATACATCTAGTACGTACAGAATTGGATAATTTAGATGAGATGCCAGCAATGATTGCATATTTCCTAATAATATATATACATTTTTTTACGTTGTAGGCCATATACATATGTGGTTCCTAGCAGAATAGACGAAACATGTTTTGTTAGAAGCAAAATAAGTAATCAGTTGCAAAAGATGGCATTCTTTTCTACATGATAGTCATAATGGAAGTAACAACTGAGGAATAATGACTGCATCTACTAACTATTTTAAATGTGTTTCCGGTGTCAGCTCAGTTGTTAAAATTACTTTTACAGAAGTTAGTTATTATATTGGCCCAGTTACTTCTTTGCCATTTTTCTGCAGTTTGGTATATTTTCAGTTTAGTTCATGTGATCTTCAGTCCGAAGACTGATGCACCTCCACGCTATACTATCCTGTGCAAGCCTCGTCATCTCCGAGTAACTACTGCAGCCTACATTCACTTCAACCTGCTTGCTGTATTCATTACTCGGTCTTCCTCTACAATTTTTAACCCTCCAACTTCCCTCCACTGCTAAATTGCTGATTTGTTGACGCTTCATGACGTCTCCTATCAACCAATATCTTGATTTTAGTCGAATCACGCTGTAAATTTCTTTCTTCTCCTCTTAAATTCAGTATCTCTTTGTTACAGTCAATAATATTTCCTTGCCTATATGCCTTTGTGCTATAAGGTACAACAAATACGTCACGAATTTAAAATCATATGAAAACGTATTACAATATAGCGTACTGTAGATTTCGATGTAATGAACATATTTTATATTCTGCTAGATATAGTGAATTGGTTCCACTGACAACGTATTACAATATAGCGTACTGTAGATTTCGATGTAATGAACATATTTTATATTCCACTAGCTGTAGTGAATTGGTTCCACTGACATTTAAAAGCAACATTTTTATTTATGTACAGTCTGCAGTTCAAATTTGCTTTGCATATCAGTGGCGCCTTTCCTCTGATGAAATATACAAATCTTCTATGAAGTTTCTCTCTGTCTCTATCTATCTCTCTCTCTTTCTCAACAAACGAGGCAGCGTAGTGGTTATACACTGGCCTCACATTAGGGAGAACGGTGATATAAATACCTATATGGTCATCCAGACTCAGTAATTCTGTAGTTTCCCTGAATTTCCAATGACAAAGCTGAGATGGTAAGTTCATATACTTGTATGCATCTGTTCTGATTAGACGACATGGTGTATTTAACTTCCTGTGTTTTTTTGTGTAAATGATGGAGGCATTTTAACTAGCTCACGCTATTCCTTTAATGCGTCAAGTACATAAAATTACACTGCTGTCTGGTTTCAGCCTTAGGCCATTTTCGATATGTATGATATTAGTCATGTGTGTGGTTATCACGTATAAAAAATTCTTGTTTCGTGTTATGTGGGAACAGACACGTTTTTCTATACACACGTCTATCGAACGTCACACTTACAGTCTTACACATACCAATCAGCTTACAAGCACAACATGCACAACACGCCATGTGGCCAAAAATATTAGTGGCAGTTAGGTTACAAGTCCTTGTGTATTCGTTTAACAGCTATCGTGTGATTAAAAGCACTCATACTTAAACATAACTGTTACAAACCGTGGGACATGCATGGTTACATGAAGAGTTGTGCAATTTGTGCTTGTAAGCTAACTGGTATGTGAAAGACTGTTACATTCGACATAGAAGGTGTAACAGGTATTAGTGTAAATATTTTTCATACGGTACCTTAATACATCCACATATCAGTGTGTTTGTGGTTTGTTCTGTGTCAGTGTTCCCACAGACACATAACAGTCCTTACAACCTAATGTTTTCTGCATGGTAATGACAGCACCACAAACTGACCTACACCTGTAGGTATAGACTAACCAGTTTAAGTCCATGCATCCACTCTTCAACACCTGTCCTGCTGTCCTGTCTTGTTCTCGTCACATGTACTTGGAGGTACTAACCAACCTAAAAACATTTTAATTGTAATATCTTTAATTATTACTCTACAAATGAGGTAATTACCTATGTAATGTTGTTCAGTACCGTAGTCAGTCACCAATAAAAATATCTACACATATCCCGGTTACAAACGTTTGTGCGTGTAGTGACAAGTGCCGTTCCCCATATAACACGAAACAAGCTTTTTAATATGTGACACACACATCACGACTATCATAATTTTAAATGGCCATTGTTATTTCTGTGTGTCTGCCAACAAAAATGACAGCCTACGATGGTTAAAATGGTTCCATCATTTAAACAATACTTTGAGAATGTGGACATGTAAATTAAGAAATTAATGTTCTTTCTTTTTGTTTTGTTTTGTTTGTTTGTTTGAAGTGCATATTCTGTTTCATATTCTTAACTTATATCTGTAAATGCAGGTGTAATTATTTTGTGAGCTTGTATTGTTATGTAAAAGTGTTGCTTCTAAAACATCTCCCATTATAAAAATATGCACGATGTAATAACGTATTGTGAATTAATTTATTAAATGCTATGCTCAGCTTACGATTAAATGTGATCTGTGTTGGAAAACGAAAGGAGAAGTTGAGGGTAGAGAGTGGAGAGTAAACTGCAGTGGAAATGCGCTAGACGTCCAGGATTTTATGTAAGGCTGTGAAGTGAGAAACGTGGAAAAACAGTAATTTGGACTGCGTCGGTGAAAGGAGCCTTAACGAGGCGTATTTCTAGGTCGTTCACGAAAAATTAGGTTTGAGAGAAACTATCACTGGTTTTAAATTATCTGCATGTCGGCGCATAATTGTGATGTTGTCGAGCTGACAAAGCTACTTGGAGCCTGCAGCTATTTATTGTACACAGACATGGTATATGTGTTAAAAGGAAACCAGACTAGAGGGGCGAG
The DNA here is from genome assembly GCF_023897955.1 of Schistocerca gregaria. Lineage (NCBI taxonomy): Eukaryota > Metazoa > Arthropoda > Insecta > Orthoptera > Acrididae > Schistocerca > Schistocerca gregaria. The sequence goes on along the minus strand of NC_064927.1, from coordinate 356,587,688 downwards.
ACGTTTTTCCGAAGAAGATTCGCCGGCGATATATAAGATATTCAAAAAAACTTTAATTCGGAATAACTTTAATGGTGGATAGCATCTACGTGAAATTCGAGCAGCTTCGTAGCTCAAGGACATTGTAGCAGGACGTACGAATGGGCGAAGTTTGAAAGAGAATAATTTTGTCAGGGAAGGAACCTCGGGTGTACTGACTGTGTAAAGGTGATAAACTGTGTCTTTAAAATGATAATAAGAGTACGTAAACATTTCAGGTTGATTACACGAATCTAAAGGTGGCAGGGGTAAAATACAGGGAGCGAAAGGCTATTTACAATTTGTACAGGAACCAGATGGAAGTTATAAGAGTCGAGGGGCATGAAAGGGAAGCAGTGGTTGGGAAGGGAGTGATACAGGGTTGTAGACTCTCCCCGATGTTATTCAATCTGTATATTGAGCAAGCAGTAAAGGAAACAAAAGAAAAATTCGGAGTTGGTATTAAAATTCATGGAGAAGAAATAATTCTGTCAGAGACAGCAAAGGACTTGGGAGAGCAGTTGAACGGAATGGACAGTGTCTTGAAAGGAGGATATAAGATGAACATCAACAATATCATAACGAGGATAATGGAATTTAGTCGAATTAACGAAAATAGACACTTAAAGTAGTAAATGAGTTTTGCTATTTGGGGAGCAAAATAACTGATGATGGACGAAGTAGAGAGGATATAAATTGTATACTGGCAATGGCAAGGAAAGAGCTTCTGAAGAAGAGAAATTTGTTAAGATCGAGTATAGATTTAAGTGTCAGGAAGTCGTTTCTGAAAGTATTTGTATGGAGTGCAGCCATGTATGGAAGTGAAACATGGACGATAAATAGTCTGGACAAGAAGAGAATAGAAGCTTTCGAAATGTGGTGCTACAGAAGAATGCTGAAGATTAAATGGGTAGATCACATAACTAATGAGGAGGTACTGAATAGAATTGGGGAGAATAGAAGTTTGTGGCACAACATGACAAAAAGAAGGGATCGGTTGGTAGAACATGATCCGAGGCATTAAGGGATCGCAAATTTAGTATTGGAGGGCAGCGTGGAGGGTAAAAATCGTAGATGGAGACCAAGAAATGAATACACTAAGCAGATTCAGAAGGTGTAGGTTGCAGTAAGTACTGGGAGATGAAGAAGCTTGCACAGGGCACTATGGAGAGCTGCACCAAACCAGTCTCAGGACTGAAGACCACAACAACATCAACACACGAATCTGAACTATTAGATAACTGCAAGGGGTAGCGCAAATCAGTGAAGTGAAGAGTTTTAATAAATTTGAGAGCAATCAAGCTAGTAAATTTAGTCTTCCATGCACTGTTATCACTAAAGTTCTGTGGTTTGCCAAAGCTACAAGCCATAAACTGTCCAGAAATCCCTCTGGAAAGGTTAAAAACCTTTTTTTCTGAAGCCTGCGCTTTCAGCGTAGTAGTTTTCAATGTAATTTCTTCTGAAATGGTTGCCGATGGCAACCCTATGCAGTGACAACGTTCAGCTACTACGAGGAGAACAGGACAAAAAGCAGGCAGCGTCTCTTTGCACCAGCTGTTGCCATGGTCGAGGTATGAAGATACTTCTCTTATCGCAGTAGTAAAACAAAAACGAAAACCTGTTGTAGAACTTGTAAAGAAACTACCTTTAACTTTCGTTGCGAGAATTACTGTCAGTCTATCGGAAATCAAAATTGACTGTATGCTAACGGTAATATTAAATTTAAGCAGTGAACTATTTAAATCCAGACGCAAACGGATTCTGTGCTAAAGAAGACTTCCTAGAAAAATTGTTTCGAAACCAAAACATTATAATTGTTGGATTTGCCGAAAGCAAATGCTTCAGAAGAAACATAAGCCTTCTCAACGATGTATGCCACAGATTAGACAAACCCAAAACAGGCAGAGCAAAGTGTTGACAAGGAAGAGTTGCCATCTTTTGTACAAAACAACTAGCCGCTATGAGATTTGATTTTCCAGAAAAACTGAACACCCACCAAGCTGTTGTATTAAAAATAGTAGGAAAATATAGGAAACCGATCTCCTTTACAGCTGTATATGTGCCTACCACTGAGGATCTACCAATAGATCTCTTTTGATTACATCTCTACACATGACCCAGTAATCATCACAGGAGACCTCAATGCTGGATCCACGGTTCTTGGTGACAAGGCCAACGAAAATAGCGATATCCTTATTGCAGCTCTAAACGACAATGAGATCCACCTAGATAATAATTCATCTTCTTTCATCAATCACACTGAAACCTCAATAGCTGATAACGTTATTTGCACAGCGCTAAATTCCTAATTACTGTGGTGGAGTGGAAACAGGTGATAGAATTTTCAGAGACCATCTCCTCATCTTCGTAAAAAGAGCGGCTATTACCATTGTCGAAAATGACAACCATAAATGGAAAACTTTCGTCGCTTCCAAAAACATTAATACAGAAAACTTCAGAAGAGAACTTTTAAGCAAAAAGACCAATACCATAGCCATTAATACTGCAGAGGACCTTCACGACTATAACCAGCTAATCGTCCAAACGCTACAATCTGCTATCACTACAACGCACCAAATAAAATCTTCATAGAACGTAAGGACAGGCTTCCTTCACATATTTTTAATCTACTAAATGAAAAAAGAAAATTATATAGTCAAATTAAACGCCAACCTAATGAATAACAATCAAGTTAGATAAGAGACTCGCCAGTTCAGAGCAAATAGCTGTGGAACGTGAGTTGCGTAACCCCTCTCTCCTTTGGAATAAATTCAAAAGACTCTTTGGCACAACCGTCATCAGCCTTTGCAAATCGATTATCACACGACGATGAACGAAAGGGAAAAGGACGAATTATTCCGCGATTTACTCGAGAAAATACACGATCATCACCGGGACCTCGAATTTACGACGAACAAGAGGAAATTGTTACTAGGGAACTTTATTCACTTCTGTTCGAAAGTACCACACCATCCGAGTATCCACTATTGAAAGAATATCAGATAGCGTCTGCTACACTAAGCGGCAAGAATACGGCTCCTGAAAATGACGGCATTGGACGATTTCATCTCAAACCACTCCTATCACAGGGACTTGCTCAAACACTAAAGCCTTTATTTAATACAGACGTAAAAAACTGTGCCATCCCAAGGGAAACATGTGCAGATTAGAACGATTCCGAAACCTAAAAAACACAAAAATAACACTAATTCATACGCATCTATCATATTACTTCCAATAATTGTCAAAATCTTTGAAGCAATAATTAACGATAGAATACAACAGTTTGTAGAAAACAACAGCATTATACCACATGGACAAGATGGTTTCACAAACAGCCACAGCTGATCTATTATTTAGACTAACTAGCAAAGCAGCAGAAACTCACGAAATGCTAAAATACAACTCCTCACCTGAAATAGTACAATTAATAACCAATCTGGTTGGAAATAGAAATGAACAAGTACGAATGGGGATCAAAAATCGTCCTACTTCGCACCCAAAGCGGAAATCCCTCATGATTCCGTTATCTCTCCATTGTTATATACGATATATACACTTGACACCCTAAAAGTCAGATGGTTGACTGAAGACATAGCTCTGTGCGCGAATAACACCACTTATTGGTGCACGCACCACCCTGCAGCTCATTCAATGAACAGGCTCACAGCAACATCCGTAAACTTAAAACCTGGCGCTGCATATGGAGAATCCGACATAATCCAGCCAAAGTTAATTAATCCCATTTGGGCATAGAAGTGTTGCTAATCGCCAACAACAGAACCTCCACAAACTTAACATTAGGTTTTCGGGACAAGAAATTACTGCACAACCAAGCGTCAAAAATAAACGACTGAAAAGGTTAAGTAAGCTGAAAACCGACTTAATATACAACGTCTCATGAAAAACCAAGCATATGGAGTGGAACAATAAACATTATTTGCCCGATACATTCACGAATATGGATCTCAAACATGGATTATGTCATCCAACCAAACGAAAAGAATTCTTTCTGCTGACCGGAGAATGCTTCAAATAGTTGGAGATGTACGCTATGGCTTCCCAACAAACTCCCTTCACGAAACACATAAAACCAGGAACATGTTAGAATAAAATAAGAAATCACCAGAATCGCACTCAGCAGACCATGTAACAAGGGTCTTACAAAGCCACTCTTGCCTCACGATTCTACAACGTTTAACTTTCCGACATTCAAATATGAATTTCCTCGCTACGTTATTCATTCCAGCAGAATCCTCTGTAAGACGAAGAAATCACTGAAATTGTCAACAGATCAAGAACTCCTACAAGGACTTAGGATGAAGTAGCAGCCTGATGTAGAAAGAACAAATTATTGAGCAAGATTATCTGTCATCTGCTACAGAATTACACGGCGATTTTGTACATCAACTAAATTCCAAGACCATACTGTAACAGTATCAATACCACTGAGATACTACGAAGATATATGAACCGAACAACTGGCAACCAATCCCAGCTAGGATTTTGCCGACGGAGAAGCTTTTCTCTCAGCCTTAAGGCAAATGCCGGGATTTGGAACGAAGGAAACTTGGTGAAAAACATCCTCCCCTCAACTATCTGTCTGTTTGAAATTAAAAATCCTACAAAACTAAATAAACTCTAGGTAAGTTGTGTCACAACACCAACAATAACTACTGGCTGAAAAAGGCTAAGCTCTTCTACAGCCTACTATCTCCTTCAGGGGTGGAACGAAAGATTAAAAACATAAACAAATAAAAACTGAAAAAAGACTTAATTGTGAGAGATATGGAAGATACACAATTGGATTAAACGTGTGATATAATGCAGTAAGAAGTCAAGGTTTACTTGCAAACGAAAATTAGTCTGACTGGTATATAAATATAGTTACATCTCCACTTGGTGAGATTATACGTAAGAGTCTTCAAATTTTTATCTCAACAACACGATATTCACCAGAATTTTGCAAGTGCATGTAGCAGTAGTACTGTAGGTTTTGTTGCTTACGTCAACTAAGCCGAGTGCAGACTAGCAAATCAGAATTATAAAACAAATTTCGTTATTATTAGAATCCTTTACGTAACGTAGACAAGACTCAACAGTTTTTTGTGTCATCGTTCAAGCTTGATTTTATTTCTGTTAGTCTCACGTGAATACAGTGTTCTCTACGTTTGTCAAACGTTATTGAATTTGGAGCGACTGAATGAGCGATTTGCGTGTGAGTGTATATAGTCAACGCAGTTCGAAAAGAGCTTACAGACGAAGCAACTTATTCAAGTGTAACAGTTCACGAAGAAGAAGGTAGCCGTGATTTTGACGAAAAGTAAAGATTCGGTAGTAGCGATAGTAATTAAGATCAGTAAATGCAGAGGAGATTAATTACATACAATGTAGATTCATTCTGAAAAGGACAATGCTCGCTTTCCTTTCCCAGTAGGAATAGTTGTTCTGTGTCTAATCACACCACCGTCGACAGGATGTTACGACCCATCTTCCTTTCCTTTCAATTAAAAAGCGTTCTGACAGGTCTTACTTTTAAAGAATTATGCAGATTACGCCTTATGTAAAGGATACCTGATTTCAGTTTCAGCAGAACATAAGAATTTCCCATTAGGAAAATGTGTCGAGATGCATAGTAACAGCTGCTTCTGCGCAACACACCACTTACTGGAGAAAATTCTACACTGCACAACACTGTAATTAGAGGATCACATTTTCAAAGCCCGGTATTTGTCTCCTGCTGTAACGAGAAGTTTTAAATTTGTCTCCAAGTTACCTACAACTTTCCTCTGTAATGGTGCAAAAGCGTGGTGTCCTGTGTCGTTAATTCGGCCATGGCGACGCTTCAAACAGTAAGATGTCGACGAATGCAAGGAAAAAGGCCGCAGTTCCGAAGTTCATGTGAGGTTTAGGTCGGGTTAATGATGACACATCGGTAACATATTTCACCACAATTCTGCCGAACGCAGTCGCGAACATGTCACACGATGGTAACGTTGTTACAGCCCCTGTTACCCACATTACATCCCATCTTTTGTCGCCTCTGCAATGGAGGCCAGAACCACGAAACCCAGCGTTGAAATAACGCGGTTTTTATTTGAGTGGCAGAGGAAAACATTCTAGCCACACCGCCGTTCAGAATCGACACGAAAAGACCTCATGGGGTGGCATCAAGATCATCAGTCGAACCACGCCTTCCTGCTGGACGAAGAAATCAATTCGACACCAAACAGATTCAGCAAGCAGGCGCTAGAGATACAGTAGGGCGTCACTCAACTGACTGGGTGTCAATGTCTCTGTAGTGCTGCGTTTTTGAACGAAAATGTGAGAATAGTACCAAGGGTGTTGCTGAACTGGGTGGAGGGAGGTTTAGAGGGAGCCTTTGCCGTTTTATTCACGCAGGTGTTAATGTTACACCCCCTCCCTCTGTGATCACGTCACAGGAGGACGAGAAGCAGGAAGATTAAAAAACCATAAACACCCTTCGCTACTTCCTATCACGATCCAGTTTCGTCGATGTTCTGAACGGTCCTCAGTGAACGCACCTTTAATACCAGAGCACGAAGTGCTGTCGCACTATATTCCAAAGGAATGTCAAATCAAACAGCTTTCAACCTTCTAAATTTCCAAGCCTGTTATTTTATTGGGCTACAAGTTCGTGCAATATATCGCGCCATCATCATGCCTCTGTGAATAGGCAACAATGGTAACAGTATGAAGTATATACAGTGGTAATATGTAATTACATAAGGATACCAAATTATATATGAAGTTACGTCAAAGTTACAGATGGATTAAGGAATAAAATAAGAGAACAGTTGCACACTGTATTAACATAAACTAGGGAGCAAAATATATATGTCATACAGTCGTAAAAAAAAATACTAAACGGAGTCAATGTTCCATGTTATGCACACATAATCATGGTGTAATGCTAATGCAACGACCGTGAAACAACTGGAGTAAAACAATATAGTCAAATACTGAGGAATAGAGACTGAAGGTAAGAAATCTGATGATATGTTGTCATATACTGGTAAGGCATAAACCAATTACTGGAGATCAATCCCATATCTATCCATATCATCATGTTCCATATACTAAAACCAGAATATAAAGTTACATCAACGCAGTCTATCAATCAGAGACTCATAAGGTACAACTTATTTAATAAAACATCTTTAATGAACTACACTATGAATCTAAGGCAATACACAGTAACTTATTCCCACTAAGCAATAAGTATTGAAATACACGGAAAGGGACATAACCAACGTTACGCTGAAAATTATAAGTCTGCTGGTAAGCACACATGTGGCTGGATGATATCGCAAACCATAAGCTATGAAGTAATTCTAAAGAAGAGTTTGGCGATACACCCGCAGTATATTATAAAAACACTCATTTCAGTCAGAACAACAACCAACAACACTTACCTGTATATGTCATGCAGCCCTTAAGCAGGGGAAGACAAAGGATATTATGACCTACGACAGAAAACCACAAAAAAACATGTGTCAGAGTATACCATACAATATGTAATATGTCAGATGGTATCTTCATGAGTAGATGGCTAATTGAGAATGTGGTTGTCCATGAATATACCAAAACAGTGTGTCAGGTACTATCAGGCATTAGAGGTACAGGAGTGCAGTGTGAATAAACGTCTATGTCAACTAACGAAACTAGTAGTCGCGTGAAAACGAACACTCGTCGTGTACCATGAAAACAATGGGGGAAGAACTCACAACGCTAACACCACAATAACAACAAATGTAGTGTAGCAACCATAGTGTTACAAGTTGAAGAATGAAGGCAAGCAGGTAAATAGAACGAGGCAACATTAACCTTCGTCACTCAGGACTTCCGAAAAAACTAGAAAGACACAAAAAATTAATGTCATCTCTACTATTTCAAGAATAGTAACTGCACGATTGTAGTGCAGCCTAGAAAAATGAGGTTACAAACCAAGCGATGAATATCTGCAAAGAAATATTCCTACATTTGGTGAAGCCCAGTAAAACAATATCTTATTTTATTCCTTTATGTATCTGTAACTTTGGTCTAACTTCCTATTCAGTTCGTCATTGTTATGTTATTACATGTTACGACAATGTGTACAGGGTGTTACAAAAAGGTACGGCCAAACTTTCAGTAAACATTCCTCACACAAAAATAAAGAAAATATGTTATGTGGACATGTGTCCGGAAACGCTTAATTTCCATGTTAGAGCTCATTTTAGTTTCTTCCATCTAACCTCAATGGAGCACGTTATCATGATTTCATACGGGATACCCTACCTGTGCTGCTAGAACATGTGCCTTTACAAGGACGACACAACATGTGGTTTACGCACGATGGAGCTCCTGCACATTACAGTTGAAGTGTTCGTACGCTTCTCAACAACAGATTCTGTGACCAATTCCATGGCCTCCACCCTCTCTTGACCTCAACCCTCTTGACTTTCATTTATGGGGGCATTTGAAAGCTCTTGTCTACGCAACCCCGGTACCAAATTTAGAGACTCTTCGTGCTCGTATTGTGGACGGCTGTGACACAATACGCCATTCTCCAGGGCTGCATCAGCGCATCAGGGATTCCATGCAACGGAGGGTGGATGCATGTATCCTCTCTAACGGAGGACATTTTGAACATTTCCTGTAACAAAGTGTTTGAAGTCACGCTGGTACGTTCTGTTGCTGTGTGTTTCCATTCCATGATTAATGTGATTTGAAGAGAAGTAATAATATGAGCTCTAACATGGAAAGTAAGCGTTTCCGGACACATGTCCACGTAACATATTTTCTTTCTTTGTGTGTGAGGAATGTTTCCTGAAAAATTGGCAGTACCTTTCTGTAACACCCTGTGTAAGACATACACCACCCCGTTTTGTCACCCATTTCAGCCTGTTACCATTGTTGTCGGGGTCTTGAGATAGCGTAATATATCGCCCAAACTGGTAGCAAAATAAACTAACAGGTTGGAAATTTAGATGACTGGAAGATGTTTCATTTGACATCCTGTACTGAACAGCCGAGGTGCCACAAGCATCTCTGAGAAGATTGTCATACAGACACTCCAAAGGGATCAGCTCACGTTCAGTGGGGTTTGCAGCACCATAAGGCCCTTAGAGAAATGTTGAGTCGTCACCGGTGTGGATTGGGAGGGGGGGGGGGGGGGTGTAAGCATTGTCGGACGTTGTTAAGAATGTTGTACTGTTGCTCATCACACTGTAAACTGCGGTTTCCGAGCTTGAAATGTGTGAGAATAGACACCCTAACGGAAGATGTGTGTTATTGACGTGTTTTGTACCATCCTCTGATCCCTTTTCGTTTCGGGGTTTGTGGCATGTCTCCGCAATATTCTTTCTTCCAGGAGTGCTAGTTCTGCAAGGTTCGCAGGAGAGCTTCTGTGAAGTTTGGAAGGCAGGAGACGAGGTACCGGCGGAATTAAAGTTGTGAGGACGGGTCGTGATTCGTGCATGGGTAGATCAATTGGTAGAGCATTTGCCCGCGAAAGGCAAAGGTCTCGAGTTCGAGTCTCGGTCCGGCACACGGTTTTAATCTGCCAGGAAGTTTCAATGTTAAATTATGTTTTTTTTTTATAATATACTGGTACCACAACAGGTTAATCATTATTTGTGGCATGTTATCGTACGTTCCTAGATATTTTTCTTCGTTTCTTATTATGCTCATATTGAATGTAGAAGTAATAAATGTCGAAGTTGTCGAAGCTGTACCGTATTAATTATGTAAGTGTGTGTCGTGTAATCAATAAAGTCTATTTGTTTTCAGTGTGTCTTTGTCGCTCGCAAGTGTGCGATGCTGATGTTGTGGTGGCGTTTACGCACACAATCATGTGAATGAGGGTATCCACCTACCTTTAAATTGAGAATGGTGATCGGGGAATGGAAAATGCTGGAGATACAGCTTTGCATTTACCACTGCGCCTGACAGAGTGGTAAACCTCACCAGAGCAGTTAACAGTGGTTCCACTTCCATGTCAGACAAAAGCATTTTTACACAGAGGCGTCTTGAAACACCTCAAATTTAAATTTTTCAGCTTCGATTATGTGGCTGATACGGAAAAGTGATTCGGTGTTGTCTCGTTGAAACAAACCTGGTCTCTAGGTGCCGACAGTGAATTGGCCTTTACCTTCGCCGTCACCGACAGGACGGCGGAGACGTGATGCGCCACTGCAGCCTCCGGCATGCTAGCCAGCTAATTAGGCGGAACGCCCGTGGATAGACGAGAAACTCCAAGAGAACTCCCTCCCCTATTCCTGATGGGGATCAGCGCAGACAACCTGACCAGCTCCCCTCACCCCTTCCAGACTCACTGTAGAGATGGTAGCAGAGCTGGCGGATATTATCTGTCTGGAGACGCCTACGTACAGATCAACGCGACGTAATTATGTGCGTCTGCGGTTAGAGAAAGCGGAAATGCAATTTGATTTCTTTTTTTTTATTCACTTTACACGCTTTACAAATAAAGAAATGCACTCTCTCAGATGAAAACTTATTTGGCCAAATCAAAGTCTGCATTCGTAGGAAGACGCACACTTACCGATATTTTTATAGTGAGAAATGTTTTCTTTTGTTCACAGTTCTGTCGCTTTTATGGCCACATTTGGACCAAGACGAAGACCTAGTCGGCTTATGTGTCAGATGTGGTAGGTGTAATATTCTCATGTGGCTGACTGATGGCTACGTGCATTATATATTGGAGCGTTGTGCTTGATGATGATGATGATGATGATGTTAGGACAATTACATCCGCCACCAGCTCATACCCAATACCTCGTTCTTTGTACTAAGAGGATAGGCTAGCTTGAGGATCCCATTCAACTGACAAATCGCCAGCAACATTGTCATATGCCTTCATTACATGTGAGGCTAACTGGTTTGTTTTGAGGACTGCCGTTCACTTGTAACTTCCCACTAGAGTTCACTCACTCACTCACTGGTCATAACGGACTCGAGATTCCATTACCGCAGCAACATATTTTCGCGATCTGTCCCTGTCTTGGGCTATTTCCTTCAATTCCCCTTCAATACCTAGGCTCCTCAAAACAGCCTTCACATTGTCCTCCCATCAACGCCTTGGTCTCCCCACAGGACGTTTTCCCTGTAGGTGCCCTACCAGTACTCTGCGCGCTGCCCTGCCCTCATCCATTCGAGCTACGTGACCCGCCCATCGCAGCCTACGTGATTTAATAATACTGATTGAATAGAGTTCGTGAACCTCTTCGTTATGCAGTTTTCACCATTCTCCGCCAATGTCATCCCTTTTTGCTCCGAAGTTTTCCTCAAAATTTTGTTTTCAAATACTCGAAACGGCTTTTCATTTTGCACAGTGAGAGACCAAGTCTCACACTCATGCAGCATAACTGGTAGAATAATACTTTTGTATATTCTATTCTTTGAATTCCTAGACAATATCCGTGATGAAAGTAATCTATTCAGTGAGACGTAGCACGCATTTCCCGCCCGTAATCTCTTCTTCAGTTCGGATTCAATTTCATTTCTCGAAGTGATGTTCTTTCGTACCGCTAATGATGTTTAGATCATCTGCATACCCTAATATATTAATATTTCCATTTAACTCCACACCCTCTGAATTATCTGTTGCCATTCGTACAATAAATTCTAGGACTAAATTAAAAAGTGGGTCATCTCCCTGCTTAAGTCCGTCCTTTATTACAAATTCTTATGACTCCAGTTTCCCCACGCGTACTCTATCTTTCGCGTTTTTCAAACTCGCTTCTATAAGTCTAACATACTTCTTTGGTATTCCAAGTTCCAAAAGAATTCTGTACAATTTTGATTCCAATACTGAATCATATGCAAATCTATGAAAATATTATGAACTGGTTTATTGTATTCCCATTTATTTTCCAAAATTTAACGAATGGTGAATATTTGGTCTCTAGTTGATCTGTTCCTCCGATAGCCAGCTTGGTAATCCCCCACAATTTCATCTGCCTATGGTGTAAGCCTGCTTAGCAGAATATTTGAGAAAATTTTGGAACATATTGGTAAGAGCGATATCCCTCTATAATTACTACACTCCCATTTGTCGCTCTTGTTAAAAATTGGGATCAGAATCGACTCCTGCCACTCTTCAGGTATCATCTCTGAGTTCCATACTTTATTTATCACTTTGTGAACTATTTCCACCAATTTCTGTCCCCAATTTTTAATTAATTCTGCAGTTATGCAGTGTGATCCTGACGCTTTACGGTTTTTCAATTTGTTGATTGCATCTCTTACTTCCTTTAAAGTTGGCTCAGGTATCTAGGGTTCTGCTGTATGTATTTCGTACGAGTGCTCATTGCCTGCTTCCTGGTGTACATTTAATAGTTGCTCAAAATACGCCCTCCATTTACTTAATGCAGCACTACACTTACCCTAATTAATATGATTAGTGTTTCGTTGAAACATAGGAGAAGCTGTCCCTAACAACACTGTGTACAATACTTTTTGACGGGGTTTGACATTTGAAACCTGTTCCTTATTTCCGAAGATGCCATGGCTTTTGTGATTCACCGGTCAGAATTAGGAGACCACATAGTTTCCTAAGACAGCACTGCCCTTCTTGAGAATAGAGTCGACAATAAGTAGGTGCGGTTACCAGCCATAATTTATGTTTTGCGATGTTGAGTGTTTGCTATATTACGAATGATATTTACAGAGGTGTTGACATTGTACATTATCCACAAAGAGGTCACATTATACAATGTTCCACTATTTTTTTTTATCAAGATTGAGTTCTTTACGAAAAGTATTAACTCGTTTCCCGTCTGAAGTATCTGGCGCAAGTCTTTGAAAGTCAATAGTTTTCATCGATCAATTAGATGAGTAACGAGTTTTACCCTAACGTTTTGCCGTCTAAAGGTGAGGTGAAAGCGAAAAGAAAGCGGTGTTAGAGATCAGTCGATGGGAAAACGTGAGGTCACTGGAATTTACCACCAGAAAAGCGGAAGCAGCGGCCAGACTTGGTGACTCAGACTGAGCCGTGGCTGACTTGCGTCATGCCTTGTTTTCTTTTTATTGGTTACAGTCCAGAGGTGGCTTATTTCTTCTTCAGTTACCGCCATAACGTTGAAGTCTTCTCTCCGTGAGTGGCAGCAGCAGCGTGTATCGATACTAGTACTGCTGTACTATCTTTGGTGAGGGTGATATACACTCCTGGAAATGGAAAAAAGAACACATTGACACCGGTGTGTCAGATCCACCATACTTGCTCCGGACACTGCGAGAGGGCTGTACAAGCAATGATCACACGCACGGCACAGCGGACACACCAGGAACCGCGGTGTTGACCGTCGAATGGCGCTAGCTGCGCAGCATTTGTGCACCGCCGCCGTCAGTGTCAGCCAGTTTGCCGTGGCATACGGAGCTCCATCGCAGTCTTTAACACTGGTAGCATGCCGCGACAGCATGGACGTGAACCGTATGTGCAGTTGACGGACTTTGAGCGAGGGCGTATAGTGGGCATGTGGGAGGCCGGGTGGACGTACCGCCGAATTGTTCAACACGTGGGGCGTGATGTCTCCACAGTACATCGATGTTGTCGCCAGTGGTCAGCGGAAGGTGCACGTGCCCGTCGACCTGGGATCGGACCGCAGCGACGCACGGATGCACGCCAAGACCGTAGGATCCTACGCAGTGCCGTAGGGGACCGCACCGCCACTTCCCAGCAAATTAGGGACACTGTTGCTCCTGGGGTATCGGCGAGGACCATTCGCAACCGTCTCCATGAAGCTGGGCTACAGTCCCGCACACCGTTAGGCCGTCTTCCGCTCACGCCCCAACATTGTGCAGCCCGCCTCCAGTGATGTCACGACAGGCGTGAATGGAGGGACGAATGGAGACGTGTCGTCTTCAGCGATGAGAGTCGCTTCTGCCTTGGTGCCAATGATGGTCGTATGCGTGTTTGGCGCCGTGCAGGTGAGCGCCACAATCAGGACTGCATACGACCGAGGCACACAGGGCCAACACCCGGCATCATGGTGTGGGGAGCGATCTCCTACACTGGCCGTACACCTCTGGTGATCGTCGAGGGGACACTGAATAGTGCACGGTACATCCAAACCGTCATCGAACCCATCGTTTTACCATTCCTAGACCGGCAAGGGAACTTGCTGTTCCAACAGGACAATGCACGTCCTCATGTATCCCGTGCCACCCAACGTGCTCTAGAAGGTGTAAGTCAACTACCCTGGCCAGCAAGATCTCCGGATCTGTCCCCCATTGAGCATGTTTGGGACTGGATGAAGTGTCGTCTCACGCGGTCTGCACGTCCAGTACGAACGCTGGTCCAACTGAGGCGCCAGGTGGAAATGACATGGCAAGCCGTTCCATAGGACTACATCCAGCATCTCTACGATCGTCTCCATGGGAGAATAGCAGCCTGCATTGCTGCGAAAGGTGGATATACACTGTACTAGTGCCGACATTGTGCATGCTCTGTTGCCTGTGTCTATGTGCCTGTGGTTCCGTCAGTGTGATCATGTGATGTATCTGACCCCAGGAATGTGTCAATAAAGTTTCCCCTTCGTGGGACAATGAATTCACGGTGTTCTTATTTCAATTTCCAGGAGTGTATTTTCCAGATGAGCTGTGTGTGGCAGTCGGTCGGTTGAGGCAGAGCAGCGAGGAAGTCTCCGTGGTGTGTGGTCAGGCCAGAGCCGGTGGCGGCGTGCAAGCGCGGTTGCAGGTGTGAGGTGCTTCTTGCGAAAGTTACGAAGTCCGTCGTCCACCGATCCTGGGCTGAGTGCTCACTTAACTTACTCTCCAGCATCAACTGGTATCACATCTCGTCGTTTGATCCTGGTAGTCGCTTTATGGGAGACCCGCCAGCAACAACGTGTGTGCATTGAAGTCAGCTAGAATTGCAGCCGCGTTCCTGTGTGGTGTCTAACTTAATTTAATTCATTCCTTCATTAATGAAGTGTACCAGTGAGATCGACAGGAAGTGCAAAATGGCTAAGCAGGGATGGCTAGAGGACAGATGTACGAATGTAGAGGCTTATCTCACTAGGGGCTAAGATAGATACTGCCTACAGGAAAATTAAAAGAGACCTTTCGAGAAAAGAGAGCAACTTGTATGAATATCAAGAGCTCAGATGAAACCCAGTAGTAAGCAAAGAAGGTGGATAGCATCTACGTGAAACTGGAACAGCTTCGTAGTGGATGGACATTGTAGCAGGACGTACGAATGGGCGAAGTTTGAACGTGAATAATTTTGTCAGGGAAGGAACCTCGGGTGTACTGACTGTATAAAGTTGATAAACTGTGTCTTAAAATAATAATAAGAGTACGCAAATATTTCAGGTTGATTACACGAATCTAAAGGTGGCAGGGGTGAAATACGAGGAGCGAAAGGCTGTTTACAATTTGTACAGAAATCAGATGGCAGTTATAAGAGTTGAGGGGCATGAAAGGGAAGCAGTGGTTGGGAAGGGAGTGAGACAGTGTTGTAGCCTCTCCCTGATGTTATTCAATCTGTATATTTCGCAAGCAGTAAAGGAAACAAAAGAAAAATTCGGAGTAGGTATTAAAATCCACGGAGAAGAAATAAAAACTTTGAGGTTCGCCGATGATATTGTAATTCTGTCAGAGACAGCAAAGGACTTGGAAGAACAGGTGAACGGAATGGACAGTGTCTTGAAACGAGGATATAAGATGAACATCAACAAAAGCAAAACGAGGATAATGGAATGTAGTCGAATTAAGTCGGGTGATCCTGAGGGAATTAGATTAGGAAATGAGACACTTAAAGTAGTAAAGGAGTTTTGCTATTTGGGGAGCAAAATAACTGACGATGGTCGAAGTTGAGAGGATATAAATTGTAGACTGGCAATGGCAAGGAAAGCATTTCTGAAGAAGAGAAATTTGTTAACATCGAGTATAGATTTAAGTGTCAGGAAGCCGTTTCTGAAAGTATTTGTATGGAGTGTAGCCATGTATGGAAGTGAAACATGGACGATAAATAGTTTGGACAAGAAGAGAATAGAAGCGTTCGAAATGTGGTGCTACAGAAGAATGCTGAAGATTAGATGGGTAGATCACATAAAAAATGAGGAGGTATTCAATAGAATTGGGGAGAAGAGGACTTTGTGGCACAACTTGACAAGAAGAAGGGACCAGTTGGTAGGACATGTTCTGAGGCATTAAGGGATCACAAATTTATCATTGGAGGGCAGCGTGGAGGGTAAAAATCGTAGAGGGAGACCAAGAGATGAATACACCAAGCAAATTCAGAAGGATGTAGGTTGCAGTAAGTACTGGGAGATGAAGAAGCTAGCTCAGGATAGAGTAGCATGGAGAGCTGCATCAAACCAGTCTTAGGAGTGAAGACCACAACAGCAACAACAACCAGCCGTAGCCTCTGCCTTGTGGCTGTTGACGTTCGAGTTACCTGCACTGGGCGTTGACGTAGTTTTCGGTACTGTGTTTTCCGCGTCGTGTTGATGCTGTCCAGGACGGCGTGTAGTTCGACAGCTGAGGTGTTGTTGGTAATTTTTGGCGTTTATTCTGATTTGGCTAGATTGGGTACCAGTATCCATACGGTGTGCTATTGACATCTTGTTGTCATTTTGCTGCTTTGGGCGGAGCAGAACTGTTCTTGTTGATTGGTTCGTCGTCTGGCTTTCGGATGGGTCGCCTTCCGATTAAGAGGTTGTTGCCTTTTCAAATCAAAAGTTGGAAAAGTTGTCTAGGCCTTAAGCTGTAAGAAATATTTTCTAGTTTGTATGTGGCCTTCAGCTGAGTTTTCCAGCTTAAATTAAAAAGTGGAAATTTCTTTGTCTGGCCTTTAAGCCTTGAGATTGATTTGGTTTCGTATATGGCCTTCAGCCGAGTTTTATGTGAAGCATTTTAGGATAAAGCCTTTAGTCTATTTTAGTTGAAATTTAGAAGCTCTTCCCTTTAGGCCTTAAGCTGTAAAATTTTTTCTGCATTGTGTATGACCTTCAACCGAGGTTTAATCTATCTTAAATTAAAAACTCAAAATCCTTGTCTTGCCCTTAAGTCATAGGATTGTTATTCTTCAGTATGAGGCTTTCAAGCGAGTTTTACACGAAATATTTTAAGATAAGGCCTTCAGCCTTTTTCAGATTGAAAGCTCTTCTTCCTAGACCTTAAGCAATTAAATTCCTTGTTGATATATGGCCTTAGCCAAGTTTTCAGCCTATTTAGATTCAACATTGAAAATCTTTCTCTCGGCCCTCAGCCGTAACACTGTTCTTGATTAATGTGTGGCCTTCAGCAGAGTTCTACAGGGAAAGATTTAAGCTAAGGCCTTCAATCCATTTATATGGAGGATAAAAAAATTTTCTTCTAAAGAAGTGAAACCTCCAGAACAACTCCTGTATTCAATTCCTTGTTTAGGCCTTGTGCCTTGGATCTTCGAAGTGGCCCTCAGCCGATCTAAATTAAATCAAAGGTCTTTCGTTAAAACCTTGAGAGTTTTTGATTCTTGCTTAAGTGATTGTGTGTTTTATCAAATAAAGTTTATATGTTGAGTGCAACTGACAATAACTTATTTAGGCCCCTTTCCACAAATATAATCTCATCCGCTCTGTCCTGCTAGTCCTGGGATTTCACAGACGTTGTCAGCAAGCCTATCACCGTCCAGTACGACCGGTTATAATGACTCATGCAGGCACCCTGCCCGACCCACATGTTTGTGCACGAGAGCCCGGCATTATACCAGGCGGTATTGGTCGCTAACCCTCGGCGTTATTTCTGTTCTGAATTCTTATTGATACCGACAGTCTCTTCTCCGAATCGTCCAACGTCAGTTGCCATCCAACAAGGTAAGTACGAAAAATCAGTTCTTTTACAACTAAACTAAATGTGCTATAAATTATGCACCATCAGCTGACACTATCAGTTTGTATGTTAGTGAAAGGGTTAAAATTTTAATATTCTGTATTTTTCTAGTAAACATTAATGCTTGTTAACCACGAAAAAAATGTGCTACAATGTGCTATGATGAGTAATGGATTTTTCTTATTATAGACCATTTCATTATTCACATTTCGTTAGTTGCATTCTTACTGTAAGCGGCAGTCATAAGAGAACGGGACACATGGTACAAATTAAGTACACTATTTATTATTTCAAAAGTAATCGCCATAACTGTTAATACATTTACCCCACTGTGAGATAGGACACCTCCGTGGACCGATGTTTGCGGTTGCCTACGGACCATGATCATGCCCGGGAGTGAACCTCTTTGTCCGAAGCAAATCGACGGCCATGAATGTCTTTCTTCAGGGCTCCGGAAATATGGAAATTGCATGAGGAGGAATCGGACTGTATGGAAGATGTATAAGGACTTACCAGAAAATCGTGGTCCTATATAGGTCTCTGTACAGCACACTGCGCTTGCACCTCCCACCACAGTTGCTGCCCCCCCCCCCCCTCTCCCCCTGACCGCGATACCAATTTGGTGATACTGCCAATAGCAGGACATCGCCACCAACTGTACATCACATTCAAAGAATATCTTCAAACATTCCGGGCCGGCTGCGCCGAACAACGTTGTGTTTTAATAAAAAACAGTACTGGATTCCACATCCTTCTAAGAGGAAAACTATTGTCTATTGTCTTCATTAATTAAATTGTCCTCCAACCTAATGTGTTAACCACTTCAACTGTCTTTATCCCAGCATTAATCCTTTCACTGCCCCAGACGTAAATATACGCTAATCGATTCAGTGCTCCAGACGTATGTAAACTATATGCTATAAAAAGTACTTATAGCGGTTTCCTGCTAAGGTCCTATAGTTAGCTATAACGCCGAAACTCGGGCCAGCGAGTCGGAGGTAATTGTTGCGCAAGTATGCAGTTTAATTGTTGGAATACCAGGGAATACCTGAACGACTATTCAATGTTGAATTCTCTTTCTGCTGAGTTCATTCGTATCGCTATATTACCTAGTTTGTGTGCGGGCGTTTCCGTTACCGAATAAAATGACGCGACGTTACCGTCCGTTTACACACGATGAGCTGCTGACTATTCTAAACCAAAGTGACGACGAGGACATAATCATGCCCAATCCGGCAGATTATGGGTGGACAGGTAATGACGACGACGAGCTGGCAGATAAATCTGTCACCACAAATCTAAAAAATATTTGTGAACCAACAAACGTTGAACCAGTAAATGCAGATCCAGATTTTGATGTTATCGTCGATTCATTCTCCGATTCCGAAGAAGAGTATGCCTGAAAAATCTCCCAAGAGACACAAAACAGTTGATTTTAGATGGAAAGACTCTGATTTGGACTCTAAAGTGTATAATTTCGATAACAGTTGTTCCGGTTGCAAAATCGTCGATTTAGACGATTTATGTATTGTATACGACAGCTTCCAAGTTTTTTTTAGCCAAGAAATTGTGAGCTACGTAGCTGAACAATGTAATTCATATTATGAACACCTTTGCAATGATGCCAGTGAAAAATCAAGACTGCGACGTTGGAAAAACACAAACAGTAACGAAGTTTACTGCTTCCTTGCTGTAAATTTTCTGATGGCTCAAGTGAGAAAAAAATGAAATAAACAGTTATTGGTCCAATGATCAGTTACTGTCTACTCCAATGTTTGCTCAGATCATGCCGAGAGATAGATATCTTCTGTTACTTAGAATGTTACATTTTGCTGATAACAGTAAGGACCCTGGAGAGGACAAAATCTGGAAATTACGTCGAATTGTGGATCACTTAAGAAAAGTCTTTCCAGGTGCTTCCTATCCTTTTAAAAATTTGTGCATTGAGGAAAGTGTAGTTCTCTTAAAAGGTCGTGTCTTCTTCAAGCAGTACATTCCTTACAAACTCCACAGATTTTGTGTAAAAAATTTTGTGTTATGTGATTGTGAAACTGGTTATATTCTTGACTTTATTATTTATGTGGGTCCAACAACAGACGTAAAAAAAATAAGAAACTCACTTTGGTGTAAATGTTGGAATACTTGGAAGCATTGTTTTCACTTTACTTGAACGCTATATTGGTAAAGGTTACACATTATAAGCTGACAATTGGTACACTAGCACAACGTTATTTTCTTATTTGCATGACAGAGTGACTAGTGCCTGTGGAACTCTGAGAACAAACCGCAAAGGCATGCCTGCCTTATAAAAAAAACTTAGAAGAGTCGATATCGAGTTTATGTCAACAGATAAACTTCTTGCTCTTAAGTGGCAGGCCAAGCGGGAAGTGAGGATCCTTTCAACTCTTCATACAAGTGAAATTACAGGGACTGATAAAATTGACAGAATCATGAATGAACCAAAAACAAAACCAGCTTGCATCGTAAGCTACACTGAAAGTATGGGGGCCATCGACAGGAGCGACATGATGCTAAAAGTTCAGTAGAATGTGTACGAAAAACTGTAAAATGGTGTAAAAAAGTATTTTTTCATTTGGTGGATTTGTCTCTGCTCGCATGCATTATATAAAACTCAAACGGGACGAAATATTTCAGTATCTGATTTTCAACAGAAACTTATCAAGGAGATCCTAAAGATTCACCACCAACCGCAAACAGAGGGACGTCGTCGAAGGAGATCGGCTGATGGTAACAATCCGTTACGCCTAACCGAGAGCCACTTTATGTCGCTAATCCCAGGAACTTTAAAGAAGAAGGCCGCCCAGAGAAGGTGTATTGTATGTGCAAAACATGATAAACGAAGTGACACAAGATACATTTCAGTAAAATGTAATGTGCCTTTATGTTTGAATTTTTGTTTCGATAGATATCACACTTCGAAGAATTACTAATGTAATATGTTTTGTATTTTTTTCTCCTAATAAAGTACCTTTTTCTGAACAAAATAAGACTTTCTGAACAAAGATTTTAAAAAAGGAAACGAGTTACACCGACAATACTTGATTTTGCGTCTCATTTTTATCTCAATAACAACGGTAGATTGCTACAGTCGTAATAGACGCACCGGGTGAAAATAAAGCGCACAGGACGGGAGCCGCTGAGAGTAAATGCGCAGTGAAAGGGTTAAATTTACCTAGGAGGTCGAAAATTGTGAGGTCTTCAGTTTTACGATAAACATGATGGTACTCTTGGACACAGTGTTCACCGAAAGCCGTCTCATACCGATCGGTATCTACATGATAAGAGCTTCCATCCACCGTAGCAATCCAAAGGCATCATTAGGACTCTGACACGCAGAGCATATGATATTTTCGATGAAGACAGTTTAAACCAGGAACTTGTACATTTGACGATAGGGTTTAAGGAAAATGGATACTCTCAGAGGTAGATTCGTCGAGTTATGGAGTTTGGACCATTCTCGGAAGTGCATCAACAGGAGCATACTGAGGTTATTTGCTTTAAGACTCAAACGGGACCTTCTAAGATTAAGATACATTCGGCTCTATCAAACATGATATGGGACAGAGGAACTTTCGTAAAAAAAAAGGAGGAACACAAATAGACATTTCCCCTCACAGGGATTGTATAATTAATTTTTTTAACGACTTGGTAACTTTCTTGCAGAGTAAGTTTTTGTGATGCATCACTCTAGTGTTAAGATGTGATATAGGTATTAAACATGGCCATTTTTACTGTAATATTTTTTCTGCTTGAGCTTTGTCATGTTTAGATATATGTTATTGCATTTTCTGCTGCTTGCTTCGACAATTTCCATTTTTGTCATTGCTGTTTGTGTTAATTGTTTTGTGCTGCTGCATTGCCTCGTTCCTTAGTTTAGCATCTGAGCTCAGTAGATTTAAGTTAGCTTAAGAGAGGATAGACTATATGAGAGAACGAGTTGTGATGAATTGGAAGAAATGCATTGAGAAGTTATACCAAAAATGTACAGAAAGCAGGCAAAGGTAGGATTTTCTTGGAAATAAATGATGAGGTAAGATACTGGAAAATAAATAATGAGGTAAGAAATATGTGAACATATAAATACAGAAAGCATGCTTGGATAGGATTTTTTTGGTGGAAACAAATGTTGAAATAAGACGAAAGATCTATAGAATGAAGTTTTGGGTTGGACTGCTGTACCAAATGTTACACTGAAAACAAACCCTGCCTTTCCTCTTGTGTTATCCCACTATGTGTTTGTGTACCCTTGGGTATTTGTGTTCTTTCTGTCTTTATGTGTTTATCTGATGAGAGTTACGTTGTAGAATTTTTCTGATAATATGCTATTTACTTTGTAAAGATGATTAGACATTGTGATGTTTAAAGCTTTCCCGGCGTACTGATTGTTGCATAAAAACACGGGAGAACTGCCGGATATCAGTAACTTCCTGCCACGATATTTCGGCAGTTCTCATGTGTTTTTATGAAACATGTTTAGACATTATTAATCTGTTCTGTTTTGTTGTTCATATGTGAAGTTGATGTTTCAAAAGTTATTCTGATCTTTATGTATGTACTTATGTCATAATTTTTGTAACACTGATGTGCATGTTTATTTCTATTCTTTTGTAAAGCCTGTTTTACTACAAATGTTATCTGTATTATTATGTTTTAATGATGTATTTTGTACCTTTGTTATTGTATTCTTATGTTATAAAACTGTAATTGACACCAGTTCATCAAATTAAGTAACTTTTAAGTTACATTTCACTGCACACATTTCTGTTGGTCATATTATATGGACAATATGTGAGAAGCAGGGACTGTTGCACGTGTGTTGATAATTCAGCAAGGGACTGGTTAACAACATTGCTGGTTCTAAGGACAATTCCAAAAACTTTGTGCGTGCACAAGTGGTGGTTGATGGACTTGCTATATTCTCCGCAAGACTCTTCGATGGTGATTGTGAAACTGCACAGTCGCAACAGATTGCTGCTGGCCATCTGTACAAGGAATGAAGTAGGTTTGCACCTTTGATGACTCACAAGTACCATTATTTCTACAAGGACTGCACTGGGTCTGTACCTTTGAAGACTCACCAATACCATACTCTCTACCAGGACTACAGTGGGTCTGCTCTGTGATGACCTACCTACCAATATTCTTCAAAACTTCGACTGACTCTGCGGTGGGTTTGCTCTGTTTTGGCCCACTACCTGTCAGCATGTCAAGAGTGAGCACTGTCTTTCCGTTGGAAGGACAAGACAACTTCTTCAAGACTGCATGGAAATCCACTACTTCTGTATGCATTGTCTTTTACTGCTCACACTTTGAGAAAACAAACGGCAGTTTTACTGTGATGAATGATCAGGACTGTCTTTATGGACTGTGAGAAAATTTTAGCTTTTGACCAACATTGTATCAATACGTGTGCGCATTTGATATCTTTGTTACTGTAATTGTGAAAAAATTTTAACAAATACGTATTGGCCAGGGCCCAAAAAAATTTGTAAAATTTTTTGTGGGGAGCATGGGGGCTATGTATGTTTAGGTTTTCTTATTGGTAACGACACGTAGCGCTCTGTATGAAAAATCACTGGCAGTGCTGTGTGCAGTCTGTGGATAGTTTTCATTGTTGTCTGCTATTGTGGTTTTGGGCAGCTGGATGTTAACAGCGCGTAGCGTTGCGCAGTTGGAGGTGAGCCGCCAGCAGTGGTGGATGTGGGGAGAGAGATGGCGGAGTTTTGAAATTTGTAAGACGGGATGCCATCAACTGTTATATACATTATGACTTTTGAACACTATTGAGGTAAATACATTGTTTGTTCTGTATCAAAATCTTTCATTGGCTAACTATGCCTATCAGTAGTTAGTGCCTTCAGTAGTTTGAATCTTTTATTTAGCTGGCAGTAGTGACGCTCGCTGTATAGCAGTAGTTCGAGTAACGAAGATTTTTGTGAGGTAAGTGATTTCTGAAAGGTATAGGGCCATTCTTTTGTAGGGATTATTGAAAGTCAGATTGCGTTGCGCTAAAAAATATTGTGTGTCAGCTTAAGCACAGTCTTGCACAATTTTTCTAAGGGGACGTTTCAAGAATCCAACCTTTGTCGCCAATGAACAGCAGTCAGCATGGGTATATGGACCAGGCACCTACTGCGGAGCCCGTACGCAACAACGTTTGTTGAATATTCATTGAGGAGGCACTGTTGCTATGCCCTTGATTCATCTGAACAGTCAGTTGCTCAGCAGTTGCGCGTCTATACGCCTGTACAAATATCTGCAGCCGTCATTAGCCGCTGTCTTCTACGGCCTGTGGTGCACCACTGTTGTCTCAGCGCCGGTTTTGGATAGTTGCATTTTGTCAAAAAATGGCTATAAGCACTATACGACTTCACATCTGAGGTCACCAGTTCCCTAGACTTATAACTACTTAAACCTAACGAACCTAAGGACATCACACACATCCATGCCCGAGGCAGGATTCGAACCTGCGACCGTAGCAGCAGCGCGGTTTCGGACTCAAGCGCCGAGAACCGCACGTCCACAGTGGCCGGCACATTTTGTTGCACACGGTATAATTTGACATGCGAACAGTTACAGAGTTACGTTAAAAAATGACAAAATTCCTCCAGCTGTATTAATGTGGTGGTTTTATTGGCAACTAGTTTCTATGTTGTTACAACATCATCTTCAGGCCCGTACTTGTTGACAGTAACCGTATGTGTCTAACACTAGTAGTCAGGGGTGAGATAGACGTGTTACATGCGGAAGGCACGTAGTTACTACTTACTGTCAACAAGTATGGGCCTGAAGATGATGTCGTAACAACATCGAAAGTAGTTGCCAATAAAATCAACACCGTAATGCAGTTGGAGGAATTTCGTCATTTTTTAACATATATTATACTAGATGACGTCCGAAGTCGTCCGTTTCAATTAAGGATATGCGAAGAGTTACAGATTTAGTCGTTTAGGAAATGGTTCCGCTCTTGGCGCAAAAGTCAATGACTAAGCCATTTTGGACGACAGATATATCGCTCCGTTTCCTCATTATGATAACGACTCCATCGATTTCCTCACCATCCCGACACACTTTATAAACCCTCCATTGCTACTGCTGCCATCTGCCGTCTGTGAGTGATTATTGCACTTTGACATCGGACATAGGTGACGATCACATTAATGTGGCTGGAGGGTGTAGTTTGGTAACTTAATAAAGACAAGCACATCCTGTATTATCTCGCATCACAACACAACGTTCTTCGGTGCGCCCGACCCAAGTCTTTGAAGACAGTCTACTAAGGGTAGGATCACCAGGCCCGTCTGCGGGGCAGCAACTTTGATGGGTGGCGCATGTACGAGCTCTTTTCAGCGGAACTCAGCAGCGGCTGAAAAAAGGGGAAAAGAGGGATGAAACTGATGCTAACAGCGTTAGGTGGACGGCGCAGCGGCCCTCTGTGAGTGGCGACAAGGTGCAGGAAGGTCGCGGTCGACTCGGCGCAGGCGGCCGGCGTTGAAACGGCGCTCAATGAGGCTGCTGTGTGAGGGAGGAGGGGGGGGGGGGGGGGGGGCAGAGCGTGGCGCCAGAATTTGCAGGGCGGTCTGGCGGTCTACTAGTGAAGCGGTGGACACCGCTCCTTTGGTACCGATGACTTCCCGGAGCAACGACCGTGCCGCTACGCCAGGCAAAATATTAGTCACCGGTCAAAAGGCCTCACTATTCACGTTGGAGGGCGGGCAGCTACCACGCGGTCGCACAAGTCCGTTCACAGCTGACGTTAAATCATGAGACAGTGCCACGCTGCGGGCTGTTAACCCTTGCTTGTCGTCTCACTTGCTCAATTTGTGAAGCTCTTTCTCACAATGCACTTATCTTTCCAAATCCCAAGCTCTTCTAACTTCAATAATTTTAAGGTCGAAGTAGGCTTCTCAGCTTGCAGATATCCTTTTTCTGGACCTTTTTATCGTAACCTGACAAAGTATTTACGGTTTCTCACTGTTCGTTGTACGATAATTTGGAAATTTTTGCAATGGTGTCAGAAAATATTCTAGGTATACAAGATGGGCCTTTCACTGTTATACGCACTAAGACAAAAGAAGACCCCAAAGGACGAATTATTCATAGGGGGTGTAAATTGGCAGACGAGGTGCGCATGCACAGACAAAGACACGATTACAGTTTCAGAAAATCTAGATGATTTGTTCAAGAGAAAGAGCTTCACCAAATTGAGCAAGTCAGTAGCACGTCGGTCCACCTCTGGTGCTTTTGAAAGCAGTTATTCGGCTTGGCATTGATTGATAGAGTTGTTGGACGTCCTCCTGAGGGATATCGTGCCAAATTCCGTCCAAATGAGGCTTAGATTATCAGAATTCATAGCTGGCTGGTTGCAGGGCCCTGTCCGCAATGCTCCAAACATTCTGAATTGGAGATATGTCTGTAAGTAGGCTGTTTAGGTTTTTTTATTGGTAAAGCCACGTAGCGTTCTGTATGTATGAAGATCACTGGCTGTGCTGTGTGCAGTCTGTGGCTGGTTTGCATTGTTGTCTGCCATTGTAGTGTTGGGCAGTTGGCTGTTAGCGGCGCGTAGCGTTGCGCAGTTGGAGGTGAGCCGCCAGCAGTGGTGGATGTGGGGAGAGAAATGGCGGAGTTTTGAAAGTTGTAAGACTGAATGTCATGAACTGCTATATATATTATGACTTTTGAACACTAGTAAGGTAAGTACATTGTTTGTTCACTATCAAAATCTTTCATTTGCCAACTATGCCTATCAGTAGTTAGTGCCTTTAGTAGTTTGAATCTTTTATTTAGCTGGCAGTAGTGGCGCTCGCTGTAATGCAGTAGTTCGAGTAACGAAGATTTTTGTGAGGTAAGCGATTTGTGAAACGTATAGGTTAATGTCAGTAAGGGCCTTCTTTTGTAGGGATTTTCGAAAGTCAGATTGCGTTGCGCCAAAGATATTGTGTGTCAGTTTTGGCACAGTCATGTATAATTGTTCAAAGGGGACGTTTCATATCCATCGAGATTGTTAGCCAAGATAGGATATGGCAAGCAGAAACACAGGCAGTAGAATCACTCGCTGTCTGCGGTCTAGCATCATCTTGCTGAAGTATAAGCCCAGTATGTTTTGAACTGAAGGGCAACTGAAGGCTGCATATAGTGTGGTAGTCGTACCGATGTGCTGTAAGGATGCCACGAATGATAACCAAAGGCGTCCTCTCATGAAAATGAATGAAGCCCACACCACCACTTGTGGTTATCCAGCTGTATGGTGGATTACAGTCAGGTTGGTATTCCACTGTTCTGTACGGCGTCTCCAGAAAATACTTCACTGGTCATCGGCGCTGAGTGCGAAGCGGGAGTTTCACTGAAGACAATTCTACTCTAGTCGATGAGATTCCAGGCCGAAGACGCGTCTGGAGACACCGCGGACAGCGATGGGATAGCAACCGTACTGTTGCCCTCCATACGGTAAAACAACCTGGATTGATGATCTGGGCGGCATTAATTTTTATGGCACAACCTCTTTGGTTAACACTGACGGAATCCATAGACCCTACATTCTGTTTTGGTTGCCAGACATGGCAAGTCATCCTGGGTTTACATTTCAGCAAGATAATGCCCACCCGCACACAACTAGGTTTCTGCTAATGAAATTTTCACTCTACAGCGGAGTGTGCGCTGATATGAAACTTCCTGGCAGATTAAAACTGTGTACCCGACCGAGACTCGAACTCGGGACCTTTGCCTTTGGCGGGCAAGTGCTCTACCATCTGAGCTACCGAAGCACGACTCACGCCCGGTACTCACAGCTTTACTTCTGCCAGTATCTCGTCTCCTACCTTCCAAACTTTACAGAAGCTCTCCTGCGAACCTTGCAGAACTAGCACTCCTGAAAGAAAGGATACTGAGGAGACATGGCTTAGCCACAGCCTGGGGGATGTAGAGCGCTTGCCCGCGAAAGGCAAAGGTCCCGAGTTCGAGTCTAGGTCGGGCACACAGTTTTAATCTGCCAGGAAGTTTCAAGGTTTCTGCTGTTTGTCTTCCTGCTTGCCAAATCCTACCTTGCCCAGTAAGGTCGCCTAATTGTTGCCAATCGAGAACGTTTGGAGCACTATGAGCAGCGCCCTCCAACCATCACAGAAGTTTGAAGATCTAACGAGCCAGTCGGACGAAATTTGGCACGCTATCCTCAGGAGAACATCCAGCGACTTTGTCGTCAATGTCAAACCGAATAACTGCTAGCATAAGGGCCAGAAGTGGACCAATGTGTTACTGACTTGCTCAATTTGTGAAGCTCTTTCTCAATGATGCACGTTCTCAGCCGACATTTGTATGTTCATTCTTGTAACCAGTTAGTAAAAAATAAATACATGCGCTTTGTTGGAACAAATTCACAGTTAAGAATTG
This sequence comes from Schistocerca gregaria, assembly GCF_023897955.1. Taxonomy (NCBI): domain Eukaryota; kingdom Metazoa; phylum Arthropoda; class Insecta; order Orthoptera; family Acrididae; genus Schistocerca; species Schistocerca gregaria. The sequence goes on along the minus strand of NC_064927.1, from coordinate 356,559,422 downwards.
CGTTTTATTGTAGTAAGATGTGCTATTATAATTCATTCACGATGTGAAAGGGGCTATATGCTTTAGCATATATATATATATATATATATATATATATATATATATATATATAGAGAGAGAGAGAGAGAGAGAGAGAGAGAGAGAGAGAGAGAGAGGGGGGGGGGGAGAGAGCGTTGCATTTATCTTGACCACCCTAAATAACTGTTTGTCCAGACGCAAATTTCAAAATGTTTCAAGCAGATGTTCTTTAGCTTATTCAAAAATGTGTCACAGTGTACCATTCACTGAAACACAACGTTATTAATTACATAACACAGCACTGACACTAACGCTCCCAGCGCTTACTGTATGTACTCGGGGTAATGGAACAGATCCACGTGCTGACACTGACAGAGGACAAATATAAACATAAGGAGAATGCACACTCGTCATTCTGTCAACCATCATCAATTGAAGTGTTGTGTGTGTAGAATGTACACCAACGAAGAGAAGATAGAAATGATACTCATTTATGGAGAATGTAAGTTAGCAGAACAGTAATTGCAATACTGTTATCTTATGTACGGCTACATTTAGTACAGTAGTTTAGTCCTTTTAAATGCTGTTGTGGAGAGTAGGCATACAGTAAAGGCTGTCCTTCCTAAAAACTGCATGGACATAACGTTTCTTTTTTTGTTGTTGTTGAAAGTAAGCGAATTGCTACGCAGGCGGCGGAAATGTACAGAAGGCGATATCTTGACAAGAACCCACCTTCCCGACGGATGTTTTCTCGTCTTGTTGCGACGCTTCAGGAAATGGGAAGTTTCAACCCACGGCAACGCAATCGTCGTAGCATTCGCACAGACAAAGCTGCCAAAGTTACTGTTCTCGCTTTCGTTGCTAGGAATCCACATGTGAGCACACGACAGCGCGAACACGAGATTGGCATTCCTGAAACCACTGTACATCGTATTCTTACACGTCACCGGTTCTATGCTTACCATGTACACCTACACCAAGAATTGCATGGGAATGATTTCCAGGACCGTGTACAGTTGTGTCAGTGCTGCAAATCCTCGCCAGACCGAATTTCTTCTCCAATGTTCTATTTACCGTTGAATGTTCCTTCTCAAACAAAGGACCGGTAAATACAAGGAACATGTATTATTGGTCCGGCGACAACCCACGGTGGCTTAGACAAGTGGAGAGGTAATGTCTGGTGTGGGATGGTTAGTACGACAATTATTGGCCCTTATTTCATCAATGGTAGTTTAAACAGCACAGCGAATGCCAACTTCCTCAGACGAATTCTTCTTCCTCTAATGGATGAAGTGCCGCTAAGAACCAGAATAAGCGGTATCAACACGATGGATGTCCAGCACATAATGCCTTGCGTGCACGTCGTGTTCTGAACCGAAGGTATCCTGCCAGATGGATTGGTCGAGGAAGAACAGTCACTTGGCCTGCTAGGTCTCCTGATTTAAATCCTCTGGATTATTTTCTTTGGGGTTGCATTAAAGACGTTGTCTATCGCGATATTCCAACAACTTCACAGAATATGTGTATATATCATTTGACGTTTGAAAGTAAGCTTCCAGAAACATAATACTCAAAACTGAATATATTCCACGCCACCTTAGATCATAATTACAGACAAGGGCAGAAGGTCTTTTTATCACCAATCACAGAGAGAGTGTGATAGTAATGCATACCAATAATCACACACAAGACAGTAAAATTCCACACTTATATCTTGAACGCCGGATTGAGGTTGACTGTAAGAACTACAGAAACTCTTTGGTCTACTAATATATGGTTTACACAAGGCCAGTGGGAAACCCTTGTGTTTATTATGGGCAGATGAATATGGCTTACCTACTTTTCGAACCACAGTGAGCTTTTCAAGATTTCGTGATATTCTGATGCGCCTCCGGTTCGATGATAAACTTGTAAGAGGAGGAATAAAAGCCGTTTCTGGATCAAAAGCTGAATTTATGTGGTCTTTATTTGAAATGTTCGTTGATACATGCGTATCATCTTATATCACTGGGTCTCATATTACAGCTGATGAACACCTGTACTTTCAGGGAATAATGTCCATTCAAGATGTACAGTCTGACAATAAAAACTGATCGCCGGAAGTCTAGTAGCAGCAATGTAACATAATTATAACCCATATTTATGTGATGGAAATACTGAATCGAGCAATGCACTTCTATTTCAGTGGTGGGAAGATTCACCATATCGGATTTGCTGATGACATAATGACAATAATAGTAATAATAATACTGTGAGGCCGATAGGGGAAACCCTCCCCCATATGGGTGGTACCGAGGAAATCAAATACTTGGGGTGAACCAAGTACTAACACAATCCTGAACGGCTACTCAATCAGTTGAATCCAAAATCCATGCACGTCTGAATGAAAATCACCGCTACTCTGGTCACCGTCTGTTAGCTCAATTAACTCAGCTGAAAATATTTGCTTCCAAAGGCTTCAACACCCTCTGGTCCTGTCCGGTCCTGGTATCACCCAAGCCAAACCAACGAAACACAAGCAAACGTGAACTGTGCAACCAAAGTCAACTTTACCCCAGGTGGTACACAACCCGGCTGTCGACAGGCGGCAGTTGGATTTTAGGATTCTGGGGAGTCCAAATTAGCACGGCAGAGAATATCGAAGATCTCTGGTAAATTTCCCTACAAGCAGAAAACATGCATTTGAAAACTAAACATCGATACATTGATCCAAGCGCGAATACTAAATAATCTCACAGAAGAAGTCGACCAACAAAAGATTCTCAATCTTCTTCACGAACCACGACTAACTGAGAGTGAAACCTTGCATTACGGAAACCATTGCATCTTCAAGAGCAAAATACAACAAAAGCTAGCGAAAGGCGTACCAATCTTTGGCACTGCTTTTCTCGAACACAGCTCTGTCATCAGCTCTGTCAAAGAAATCACACCCATCAACAATCGGCTTATGACTATGCTCATTCAGAGCCCCAGTAAAAAATATACACTAATCAATGCACATGGCCCCACCAGCATCGAAAATAAGAAAAACACCAAAAATGTCGAAAAATTCTGGAACACACTCGAAAATACTATGAGCAAAATTCACCAAGATGACGTGAAAATACTAATGGGAGACTTCAATTCTCTATTTGGAACAGAAAAAACCTGTAGAAAAATCATTGGTACAAATTCAACATACCGAAACGCTTAGACCAACGGCACACGTCTGACTGACATTTGCCAACAATTGAACCACAAAAGGATGTCTTCCCACTTTAGGAAAAAACCAGTTCCTAGGTAACATGCTTGGCTAGCAGGTGCAAGCTGCTTTCGTTCGCCTTTCGAGACTCGCTGAAAGCCAGATTTTTAATTCTTTTGTAGTAGAGCTACAAGAAGGCAGATACAAACTCAATAAGGGAATCGTAAGATAACGCTCGAGCAAAATTCGTCTTGCTACTTACAGTAACCCTTAGTGTCAGAGCGAAAACTTTACGGTACTGGTACTACCAATTTCATAATTCCACTTTCGTTTTCTGCGTAGATATTTTTTGTTGTTGTGAATACATAATTTTATCGTTGAAATGCCACATTTTCATAATACTTGCGAATAATACAGGAAATGAAGTAAATACAGGAAGTCGATAATATCCTACTAATTCGAGTTAAAATAGGCTCAATCGTCTTAGAGACTATTAATGCTTTACTAAGATAGACTGCCGTCGTGATGTTTCTGTAGTAAGATGAATTTAATTTGTATTAGTAAAGTGAATATTTTAATTGCATTTTCCATTAATTTACTAATCGCAGCAGTAATCATCAAAGAGAAAATAATCAGCAGCTGAATTTTCTTTCACGGTATCTAAAACAATCTGACAATCCTAAAGTTGTTTACAAATTCTACGCCCGTGAAAACCCACTGGTTCTGACGATGTCATTAAACCAGTGTAGTTTTAAGAGTACTTTCGTCTAGAAATGAATTGCCTTGACGGTTGATCGATCAAGAGCGGGAAAGGTAAAATTTTACGAATATATTACGAGAAGGACAAGTGCCTGAGAGAGGACTTCCCTATCAATACAAGTGCCTGAGAGCGACTTACCTATCAGTCTCTTGGATAGTTTTGTTTCTCAAATCAACAGAGTGAGTTGTCATGCAGTAGCATAGGTGATGATGTTTTGTTGCTCGATTTTTTTACACTGCAACCGAAAGGTGTCTCAGTTGTTGACAACAAATCCCAGCTGTGTTGCACACACCCCTTGCGGCAGAATTCAAAGTCAAAAACACACTTTTGGAGCTATCAGATGTAAAATATTATGTTCACACTACTCTTTGCTCTAGTCTACGTCATTTGGTGGGGCTCAACCTTTCATTTCTTGTTAGGAAGTTAACGATAAAGGCATAATAACACGTCACCAGTAACAGTGCTGTATAGGAATGCTCAATGAGCGACATGATGAGGTTCAATAATAGTCACTCCGTTAATTTTTGATGTTTCGAATTAGAGCATGCAGTACTCCTACACCAGACTTCTGAACATTGCCTGTTGAATGCAAATGTCGCATGTTGGTAAAATGGTAATCTGTCACATATATCAGTAGTCGAGACTTCGTTAATGTGGAAAATCATTCATGCCAGAACATATTTGTTGAAACAAGAATATCTTTTTCTGGCGTATTTTTCTCAAAAGCACTCGCTCCACACACAGTTCAAATCTTTCTAGCAGCCTCGTCTACATTCACCCCTCTGTTATACCAAAAGTAAACGTTGTGTTGCAGATGTTACACCTTTTTCCACTTGTGACTCAATTTTACAATGCTTAACTGTACTTGATGATTTTCAAGTGTGCAAAATCCAATGCTTAACTGCAAGATGATAACTAGAACTTCAAATTCGAAAATGGCATTGATACATACACTGACAGCGTGGCGCTGCCTTCACATGGGCAGCGCCGGATTTCAGGTGGCGGGTGGCGTCTGGCCGGTAGCCGCTGTTATGATGGAATACTTGTTATTGCGGGTGACTAGAAGGTTAAGCGAATTGTCTTCGATGTTCAATCAGACTCATAACTTTAGACCGAAATGTGGTAAAAAAAATACAGTTGGACGCGAACATGCGACTCCAAGTTTATAATGCACGACGATTACCTTAAGACCACGGGCTCACTCCATCCAGATCAGCTCGGAAGTAGACAACACTTCCTCCTAACACTTCCGCATCTTACAGTGTTGCCAGATTGTGCAGATGGCCGGACTTAGAGTTATCAGGGGCGGTCAGTTTTATTGGGCACCTGAAGTGAACGACTCGGACTTAGTCTCTGTGGCGGCCGGCCGGCGGTCAGTTTTTATGTCTAAGACATACATTCCTTCAAAACCTTGCAAGTATGGGACAAAAGTATAGGTTGCTATAGACAATGAAACTTGTTACCTCTTAAATATACAACTGTATTCACGGAAATCTGCTGAAGGAAAGGCATTCAATCAAGGTAAAGGAGCTGTACATGATTTAGTTCATCATTTAAGGGAATATGGTATAAACATTACCACTGACAATTTTTTAGAAGTTGGCAACTTAATTATGGAATGCAGCAATGGAGCTGTTATTTCAACAATATGCTTTCATAGTAAGTCTTTTTATTTTGGTGAAAATATCTTACCTATATATGTAATTGATAGGATCACTTTGGGGTAAAGAAAGATCCCCACATAAATGTTTCTCCGTCAGCTGATACGACAGAACGATTCATCGGAGACCGAGGTTGCAGAATCGGTTCTCAGATGTGAGTGGATTGAAGACTTTAAATATTAGAATACAGTTACTTGTACTGCACGGCGAGTGTTCACCGAAGTGAAACAAATTTGGAAAGAAAGGTCAAATGTTTCTTGAAAAGATCTGTGTAAAAACAGGAAATAACGTAGATGAGATAAACATTTGACGTGGTTTCGAATGGTGCTCGAAATGAGGTCCAGGAGCTAAGAGGCTCGTACGTTAGTGATGTAAGGAGACCACTGAGTGAAATTCCAAAAGACACTCTTTAAAATTCTAAGATTCTAAAGCAAACATTGAACTTCAAATTCTCACTCAGCTGTCGCTGTACATGACTTCGAGCATCGTTCAGAGGTACATCAAGCGTTGCTTTCAAAAACATTTTTATTTTCCTTTTTTTTCTCAGAAAGCATGAAATATAACATAATTTTTTGTGAAATGAAGGAGGAGTTGGGGGTAAGGAAAGAAAAGGAAAGGTTAGGAACTAATGACATCAACTGTAGCGGAACTTTATGCGGAATCAGTGATGACGAGTGAAAGTGTGTGTCAAACCAGGACCCAAACATGCAATCTGCTGCTTACTAGCAGTTGTGTTAATCACTGTGCCACCAAGACAATGAGTTTATCACAAATGTGCGGACACGGACTACCCCGGAATGCAAACCGGCTGACTCATTTCCCCATTTAGCGTCACGTATCGGCAGTCGCCCATCCACGTCCACAATGCTCGCTAATTTTAGACTTCCGCAGGAGGTCGAACGTAAATTTGCATCCACACTGAATGTTATGGGTTCATCCACCTGGAGACGAATCAATGAGTGGTGTCTGTTCTTTCGGACATGTCTGAGAGAACAGAAATCACGCTGGATCTACAGCTGTGGTACGTAATACGTAAGTAGGAGAGCGAGAGGGAAAACTCAGAGGGAAAGATCTAATTATATCACCTACATGGAAACTTTGTACGGGATTAGCGACGTCAAGTGAAAATGTCTGCTGGACTGGACCCCAAATTAGGAATATCCTGCGTTGAAATTGCGATAACTACTGCCCCACCCGGACCAGTGTTTATCGCAAATGTGCGATTATATCGGTATGCTTCCCGGCCGACTCACGTCCCCACTTATCACACATATCCACGATCTCCGTCCGCGTACTCTATGATCGCTAATGTTAGGTTCCCACTGGAGGTCGAACGTAAATGTGCATCTGCATTGAAGGTTGTGAATCCATTGCCCGTCGAGACGAATCAATTATATGAATGCACATACCCGAAACAACAGACCACTGAGGATATAGAAATTAGTAATCGAACATATTTTGCATACTTTCAGTGTCTTATGTCATACGAAATGATATTTTTGGGTAACTCAACATTTAGACAAAAAGTATTCACTGCTCAAAAGAAAGTGGTTAGAATAGTGGGTGGGCTTCAAAGTCGCACATCTTGTAGGCTTCTTTTTAAAAGATTAGGAATTCTTACAACAGCCTCACAGTACATTTACTCACTAATGAAATTTGTTCTCAATAACATGGACCAGTTTAAAAACAACAGTGACATTCATAATTATAATACTAGAAAAAATAAAGACTTACACTATCCTTTACTCAACCTATCTTTGGGGCCGAAAGGGGTAAAATATGCTGCTACAAAAATTTTCGACAAATCACCAGATGAAATAAAATGTCTGACGGACAACAGTAACAGCTTCAAAAATAATTTGAAATCATATCTTCTTGACAACTCCTTCTATACCATAGATGAATTCTTGAACAGGAATAAATGAATGTATAAATATAATATATACATTTTGTGCCATTTAAGGGAATGGGGTAAATAATAGAAATGTTAGTCTTTAACTCTGTATTGTAATATATATATTAAAAAACCTGGTTTCATATGTGCATTTCTTGTGCACTTGACACGTTCCACATCATAACTGCTACCGTACCGTGCGACTGATCAATGGAACACGCAACTAACCAACTTACTATAATATGGTTAAATATCGATCGTTATTCTATTATTATTAACGACTTATAGACCAAGAGAAAGTGCATAAGTTTCTATTTATACCAACAATTTTTGATACCTCACTTACATAGTTACCAGCAGCTGTTCACGAAATACTTCATTTTTCCAACCTAAACATTACTTAAGTTTTTAATTGCTCTGCTTACTTTAAAGAATTTAAATCTTTCTTTGTAAAGCTAGACCTCACGCTGCTCAATTTGGTAACCCATTTTGTCAGTTTCCCACTCTTTGTTTGACTATGAACATTAGGAGAATAATCCATTGTGTAATGTTTAGGGAATATTGTTTTCACTCCATTTAAACATACCAGGAAGATCACGGGGAAGTCTGGTAGGACCGTACTCGTTCTCTTTGTACATAAACTATCTGAAGGGTTGGTGAGTAGCCATCTGCGACTGTTTGTTGATGATGCTGTAGTGTACCTATGAGTGACTTTAGGGTTACGCAAGATGAATTGGACACAATTCCTATTTGGCATGATGAATAGCAGCTTGCTCTAAATCTTGATAAATATAAGTTAATGTAGATGAACAGCAAAAACAGTACGATAATATTCGCATATAATATTAGTGTTCTGCTGTTTAAAACACTCGCGTCGATCAAATACCTATGCCTAAAGCGAGCGACATGAAATGGAACGACCACATAAGGGCCGGTATAGGGAAGTCGAATGATTGGCTTTGGTTCATTGGAAAAACTAGACGAAAGTGTAGCTCATCTGCAGCCCATAGCGCGTAACGAACACTTGTGCAACCCATACCTGCGTACAGCCCAAGTGCTTCAGATCCCCTCAGGGCGGATTAAAATGAGACATCGAAGCGATTACAGGCGTGATACTAAATTTGCTACTGGTAGCTTCCATCAACATGCGAGTGTTATGGAAACGCACCATGAACTCAAATGGCGATCTCTGGAAGGCAGAAGAGTTCTTTTCAGGAAACATTACTGAGAAAATTTAGAGAACCGACAATTTTCACAGACTATAGTACGTTCTATCGTCGCAGACCACGAAGGCAAGATAACAGAAATCAAGATTCTTGCTGAAGCATTTATAGTCAGTTGCCCATTGTTCCAGTTTAGAGCGGTGCGGGAAAGGGTATGTCTAGCAGTGGTGCAAGATACTTTCCGCCATACACTGTGTGGTGAATTGAGTATGCACCCTGATAAGCCAAAGTGTGTATGACCAATTGCTTATAGCGCGTTGTTCAGCCTTTGGAATGTAGTCAAAACAATGAGAATATACCAAAGACGGGAAAGACCTTTTTGTCATCTGGTAAGCTGCTGACAACTGTTTTTTTAAAGTTCCGAGGAATATTCCTCATAGATTACTTGGAAAAAGGGAGAACCGCAACTTGACACGCAAAAAAAGTAGTTTTCACCAGGATCACGCACGATCCCACACATCAGCGACAACAATGGCGACAGTACACGAACTGAGCTTAGAACTGGCTCCTCAGCTACCCTATTCACCACAGTTAGCTTCTCCCTGTCGCCCAACTTGAAATTTTGACTTTCTGGGAAGAAATTTTTATCAAATAGGACGTGATAGTTGCTGTCAGTGAGTATTTTGAAGAGTTTTTCCGGTGGGTTGAAAAACTGAAGGATCGCTGTACCAAGTGAATATCTATCCAAGCAGACTATATCGAGAATTAAGGTGAGTTGTTTACGAAACAAAAAAAATTTATTGTTTTTTTCTCTTTTTTTTTAGCAGATTCACCACACCACCCTCGTATTAGGATGTGCTAATAAGGTAGCTACTCTTTTAATTTAGTTACGAGTTACTGGCTAGACTTACAAGAAACCTCTTGCTTTTTTCAACTCGTGGCTAGAGCAGAAAACAGAAATGAACATATAGTCGCCATGTGTGAAATTGGGCTACATTTAGTACATATATCACATTTAATCAAAAAGCTATTTGTGTTATAAGAAACATACACCAAAGACGGTACGTAATGCCATGTGAATGCAAGAAAGCCAATGTTCTAGAAGAGTCTATCAGATTTATACTAATTTCTACAGCTTGTACTTGAGGAACAAAAAGTTTCCATTGTATGAACACACTAATATGGAAAGCCATGAGCTCAAGAAAAAGAAGCATGGTACACTGTACTCCTCTTACTAAAATCCTTTATGAACGTAAATGAAAACGAAAGCTCACCCTGAAACTTGAAGAAAGAGCAAAGTTATCCTTGGGAATACTTGATAACAATTTCTTCATCATTGTTTTATACTAGGAAAAATTGAAATAGAGTAACTTTTGGGCCTCCATCGTACTTTCGTGTACAGTTCGGCACAGCACAACGAAACGAGAAATTACTAGTAACAAGAAGATCACGAATTGATCGAACAGACACAATTAGTCCAATAGATTGCGCACAACGTAAACAAAAAAAAATGACTTTCAGTCACGTAGTAACAACACTCACAACGAACTCAGTTATGGTACGGAGCGTGCAGCGTGGCTGTTTACGAGCTCAAGATGTAGACTACATCCTACACCATGACGTGACGTCACGCAGTCAGCGCACAGGCTTCCCTTTTAGGAGGTACCTGCTGTACGAAATCCGCTTAGACAGGTAGATCGACGTGTAGACGTGACAGAACGGGAAAAGGAGATGCTCTGTAAGGACGTGAGCATGACACATGAAGGTGCCGCATTTGTTGGGGTACCATCGCGGACTGTGCAACGTGTCGACAGGAAACGATGTACCAATCCCAAACACTGGTCGTAAAAAAATCCTAACTGACACTAACATCACATCTTTCAACTGATCACTGCAGACTTTCTCCTTTATAGCGATTGTCAATGATTTGCTAAGAACGTATTAGGGGTTAAACGGAATCTGTTGACGTTTTAGGTTTCCAGTCCAGATTCGGATAGTGGAATTTGTTTTGAGCGCAGCGAAGTGCTGCTGGGCAGTGATCAGCTGCCAGGTATGTGACTTTTAAATATTGTCACATACCTTAAAGTGGGACTGGGAACCCTTATGCAATAGAATTTTCAATATACAGCAACTTAAGAGTTGATCAAGGTCCGCCAGTTAACAATTCCTTCGCCGATCTTAGACCTATTACGTCGCAAGGACCTGTAATGCGCTGACCACGGCTTGATGTGCTACCGAGACATCTCGCTCGTGAGAAGTGGGCTATTTCAGTGTTCTTTGACATCAATAGTCACCTGAAGCGATCTTTCCTACGGTTTACAGGCCACCTAGCGGGACCAGTGTTTTCTCCTGCACTGATTGAGTAATTTTGCCAAACTGGAAATAATCCAGGGCATGCCCTGGAATCCTTCAGCGCTTGGTCCTCCCGTACGAAAACACCTCGAGTGCCCTCCACTACCTGCCAAAACGCAGGAGACATGCCATGAATATTTAGCAGAGAAGCCTTAACCCTAGAACACTAAAGGCGGAAAGAAATGTTACATTGCTACTAACCCATCCTAAAGTTTACTACGCCACATTGTATTCAAAGGAAGTCCTAATTTATATAAAACAATAATAATTATCCAGTCAGTTTGCAAAATGGAGGGTTTATTAAGTTTTTGAGATCTGGACATGGGGGAGGATGGAAAGAATAAGTTGGATGGACAGAGTAAAAATGAAGAGGTACTGAAAAGAGTGGGAGAGAAAAGACAGTTACTAGATGTAATAAAGAGAAGAAAAAGAAATTGGATTGGGCATATATTAAGAAAGAATGACGGACTGATAAAAACAGTTTTAGCAGGTTATGTAGAAGGGAAAAGGAAGCGAGGAAGGAAGAGATTCCAGATACTTGATGACATGATGGACGGTACAACATACAGCAGCCTTAAGAAGGAAGCAATGGATCGCAGAAAATGGAGAAGCAAAGGACCTGCTAATATAGCAGATAACTGATGATGATGAATTATAGTTTCAACGGTTATAAAAACGACTTCTCGAGAAGGGTATTGCTGGCAATCTAAACAGGTTAACAGTAAATACGTGGGTTTCATGATGTAGCGGAAGTACGTTAAAAATAGTTCAATTTCACCTCCATGATGTTAAAAACATACCCAAAATGGTGGTCATCATACTTCAGCAAGGAACGGCTCATGCACTAACATAGCGTACGTAACGCCTGGGCTAAGGAATGTTTCCGGCGAGAAAGAACACTAGCCGTATGTGCGGGGATGGTGTGCACTGGCGAATGAACATAATTATGCAAATCTTGCTTAAAACGTTGAAATTAAAATTATTACAATAAAAGCCAGCTATGTAAATATGTAGAATTAATAAAATGGCAATAAATAAATTACCGTCAATTATACTATAAACAAATTATATAAACTGTGAGGTATAGTAAATACTGTGCAATACAATAAAACCACGGGGGAAGGGAGGAAGGTGGGGAAGAAAAAGGGAGAGTTGGTATAAGCGTATATAACTAAACAATAGAAAAATATGACAAATTGTGAACATCAAAACCTTAAGAAATACATTATCGTAAACAAAGATGTAGTATCAGGGTGAAGGAGGGGTGTGTACAGTCGATGTGTCTTCGTTGTCTGAATAATTTTTGTATCCGTAATGCATTCAATTATATAGCTTAACATGCATCCGCTGTTAACCTGTTTAAGTTTTCGCTGATATCCCACTGAAGAAGATGTTTTTATAAACGTTGAAACGATAGTCAAGGTGTGTAAATAAATCACCTGTTTTGTAACTGATTGACTGATTATTATTTCTTCACAACGATTTCGTCGTGCAGTTGCTGCTACAGCCATTTACAAAATTTTAAAATCATAATTTATAGGTTACGAATAAGGTATTTTACACATCTAATTAAGTACAAGACGTCCTGTTTATACCCTACAGTATTCGTAAATTTTACGAGGCTTTAGTGATCCGGTGCTAATGAACAATTGTGTATGACGCACCGTGGATAAAAATCCTTAACACGGTGTGGATTAAATTCACATGTACGTCACCTCCCACTCATCTCTTTCATCTATGACGTCCTTTTTTGTTCCGGTTGTTCCTTCCCTCAATAGCTCCTTCTTCTATTGTTCTAATGATGCTTTTGTTTCTTAAAATTTGTCTTATGAGTTTGTGTCTTCTTGTTTGGATATGCAACCAGAGAGATCTGATTTCCTGCACAGTTACCAGCAACTCTTCACTGTGTAAGTTGACGTCTTTCAATAAGCTGGAAGCTGGCGCAAGTGCACAGTCGGACGCGCTGCAGCTCCAGCTGGAAATGGGGTACACCCACATACAGTAGCAATGACGTTAACGAAAAACGTTTGGAGACTAGTACTCTGCAGGCGGGAAATGCCTCCCGTTCTGAGCTCGGGAGAGCATGTGAGTGACGGAGAATGTTCATACTGAGGACTTAATATCTATGGGTGTCAAATAATATAAATATCGTAATATGCCAAAATACTGGCGTGAAGTCAGTAAAATGAAAGAATTACTGACGACAGCACCTTTATTCTGGAACTGTTGGTTTAGAAGTTATCCTGTATCAAGTGATCTGTCACTTATAAAATTTTATGTTATTTAATGTTAACTGATGGTGACAAATAAAAGGTCGTTGCCTAGTTCTTGTTGATGACAATCAGTTTAGTTACACAGCATTTACATGTGCTATCCGACACAGACTCGAAGGAACAGAATAGTATTATTATTATGTAGACACTTAGATACAGAGTGATACAGAGCGATATTCCATTCTGGGATCAGAATAATAATACAATTCAAGATTACAAGATGCAACTGACTCGTATTTGTATGCGTAAGCCGATGATCTGTCGTGACGGAATTGTAGATGCAAATTAGGAGGAAATGCTTAACACCTAAATGAATACATGGTGAGAAAGAAGAGATAATTTCCTTCCAGAACAACACCAAACACGTATTAATGTCTTGTCATGTTGTAAGGTGTCAGTCAAATCCAACACCTTCCATGAAAACTCTGACATAATGAGCAAATCTAGTAGTATGTCACATAGCTCCGAATAAATCGTGACATTAAATTAACCAAAGTAATACGAGTAACGAGTGAGCAAATGGAATACCACAGACTAACACAAGAATGCCCAAATGCATGTCGTACCTTCTCACCGTGAGACCGACGCAGTTCCGAGGGGAGAAACGAAAACAGAAGCCGAGAGCAGAACCGTGTTAAGCTAGAAGGCCCTACGATAAGGGAAGCACTGGACACCCATGTCGCTAGCCTACCTCTAAGACTACCACCCGCACATTTTAGAGTGAGACTTTTTTGCGTCTCTCTTACGTCAAGGACCACCCCCCAGCCCATGTTAAAAGCTAGAGCCCTCCAGAAAAACAGTATAGATCTTACGATAACACAAAAGGGGCCACTACCACACGCAAGTTTTAGCGTGAGACTTTTTCGCGTGTCTGTACCATTAGGACCACCCTCCAGCCCATGTTGAAAGATAGAGCCCTCCATAATAACATTATAGATCTTACGATAACGCTAAAAGGACCACACCAGCTGCAGGTTTTAGCGTGAGACTGTTTCGCGTCTCTGTTACGTTGCAAACTTTAAAAAACATTGTCCCACCACAAAAAGTATAACGTTTCTCGTTGGATAGACAGAATTTTTGTAGGCGGAGCTTAAGGTTAACATTGAGACCCTGATTGGTCAGATGAAAACACAGCCAGATAGTTTTTTTTTTAAACCAACTTCGGTAAATGTAGTAAGGAGAAGTTAGGGGAGTTGCTTCCGAGATGGCGAGGTGAGCGGAGTTGTGCTGCCGGCCGCTGCCCTGACGCTGCCTAAACACCGAGAAGGTAATGAACGCACGCGATGCCGCATTTTTGAGCGCAAGAGGCTTCACTCAGAACTGCAGAGGTCTCATCTGTTACACCCCCTTTTTGCGTAATACTAGTGTCGATCGTTAATTAGAACTCATGGTGTTCACATTTGCCCCTTGAAGTAAAGATCTGAAACGCGATGATTTTTCTTTTATACAGTTATTGAGGAACCACATCAGCCACTGTAATTTACGACATGTTAGATAAGTAATTAAAGATAATTGAGGGTCACTCTAGACCATTTTGATAGTATGTTCTTTTGTGAAACTTATCTTAACCTCGATTATAGATGTGATATGGCATAGGTCATCCTTCGATCCATTGTAGAACTTGGAAATCCACTCAGGGAATATTCGTTCACATTTTTGTTGAACGCAATTGGTTTTTACCATCCTGTATTAAAACATTTGCTTTTATCAATAGTGCAATTTATAAACGATGTTTTGTGAGAAGAATAAAATTTCCAATGGTATACGTTACTGCTTTTTCGACGTTATTTTAGCAGCTAACTAAAAATAGGAAAGCTTTGAACCCTTTCCACTAAATTTAGTTAGTATTAAGACTCTTTTACAAGGAGTGCAGTGGAGCTGACGCTGAGATCATTTAGTATTTGGTTATATCATCGCTAGTCTCACTAAACTCTTCTGAATTCTACATGTCATGTGTGGTCTGGCGTCTCCTTACCAGCAACAGGTCCCAGGTTCAAACTAGTCAATTCCCTAAAAAACACGCTCAGAGCGTCGTTGCGCGAAAGTGGTAGGGAGACACGATATAGAACAATCAGACACCACCATGAATGTTTAGAGTTTACAAACATTCTTCTGTATCATAAATAATGCAATCTAAAACAATATTTAGCGTTATACATCTCGGGTACCAATCGTAGTAAAATCAACTATTCATCTTCACCGTTTGTAGTCATGTCGTCCTCAGTTGCTTATAGTATTACGGTCCGCAAGTTTCTGTTTCAAAAAATCGATTTTTTAAACTGCATTTTTGGATCCATAAAAGTGTTTAGAATCCATCCCTGAACGGTTTTTTCCGATTACGAAACGGAAATGTTTGTTATTCACAAAGAAGGCTATCGAACAAATGGCTGGTATGGGAGTCCCTGAATCGAAAGAGATCAAAAGGCCTCAGTCGGTATTGATTGCTTTGTGGTCACTGTCAAGATTAGATAACAGACAACACTGTAATATTGTCAATATTTGCTTTACAGGCGTCAGACTGTGGTCCTGGGAATATTTGCTGTGTTGTCTGTCTTAGATCACAGTGTTAATTTCTAGAAAAAAGTTCTTTATATCCATCTATGATCACAAAATCTTTTGTACTCAGACTATCGGTTTCGGTTACCAATAAACATCTTCAGATATGCCTTAAACACATCTCCTAATATAATAGAGTCACAGTGGCATCGTCAAAGGATAAAGGGGAGATCCGGTCCATTACGTGTCGCGGTTGTGTTCAGCCAGTTATTAGACAAGCTGATTATAGGCCACATGGGGAATCTCAATTGGGAATAAATAAGAGGGGCTTACCAGTTCATTCATACGCCTTACATCCATGGGAAATATTTTGAAAATATTGGTCGGAGCTGGGGGTTTGTAACTACACACATCAAAAAAAGTTTTGCGTCACCCCAGTTCTCAGAACTCCTGAAGATAGACGTTGACTGCGGATATTGTATCCCACACACAGTACATTTGACTGCTCAGAGTTAACCCAACCAAAGACGTAAACAACCATGCATGAGCAACGCTTATGAGACGGAAGAGAGTCAGACACTGGACAGTTCCAGACATTCCACAAGGAAGAAGGTACAA
Source organism: Schistocerca gregaria (assembly GCF_023897955.1). Lineage (NCBI taxonomy): Eukaryota > Metazoa > Arthropoda > Insecta > Orthoptera > Acrididae > Schistocerca > Schistocerca gregaria. The sequence continues at coordinate 356,543,006 of NC_064927.1, read as the reverse complement.
GACTCGTCTGAAGTTCAACCATGCCTAGACGGTCAATACCGCGGTTCGATCCCGTCCGCATTGTTACTTTGTGCCAGGTGGCGCAGCGGTTAGCACACTAGACTCGCATTCGGGAGGACGACGGTTCAATCCCGCGTCCGGCCATCCTGATTTAGGTTTTCCGTGATTTCCCTAGATCAGTTCAGGCAAATGCCGGGATGGTTCCTTCGAAAGGGCACGGCCGATTTCCTTCCCCATCCTTCCCTAATCTGAGCTTGTGCTCCGTCTCTAATGACCTCGTTGTCGACGGGACGTTAAACACTAATCTCCTCCTCCTCCTCCTCAACAAGGCAAGCGTCCAGGCGTCTCGAAGTGAAGCAAAGAGATGTTGTCTGGAAATGGTGGTGATACAGAGAGACAGGAGCAGTCCTTGACCGGAGGGGAGGGGGGGGGGGGGAGATTGATGGGGTAGGGTGGATTCAGAGTTGGTAGAACAGGTATATGTAGGGGCGGAGTTCATAGGCCAGGAGAGGAAGACGGTTGAAATTTCTTTGGCAGAAGACGTGGAGGGTGTGCAGATGAGGTGGGGGGGGGGGGGGGAGGTATTTGTAGGTAGAGTAGAAATGTAAAACGGAAGAACTATACAACAAGTGTACAACATATCCACACATGAGCAAGAACGGGATTTTTGCACACATATGATGATGCAGTCAAAATCATTACCCACTTCGGCTTAGTGGTACAAATAAAATTGTGGTATGTAAAAGAGCAACATCGAAGCGTACGTACTGCACATGAAGAGAGACTCAGTGATAATGTTTTGCAGCAGCAGGAAACGTGCCTCCATCCAAGCCCGTTGCACGGCAGTTTACGTGATTTCAATGAAGTAGACTCCTCATATGGAAGTAGTTCACATTTTATAAAAATAAATGTGGATATGATTGCGCTTTCATGTCATACAAAAAATTTAATGCAGAATCAGGATTTATTAACGCAAACACCAACGTTAGAAAGTTACACAGTTTCTTTGCACAATAGAAATTAATTACAACTCGGTACTGAAAACATTATCAAATATGAACAACGCGCTCACCCAATACGCCCGCCAGACGGGACTTCGCAGTAAACCACGAGCACAACAGCAAATTGGAATAAAAATTTCATTAGGGGTTACAGCATCACTGCCACGCGTCATCCATACTGCACCCGTAATTCTAAAGCATCAATATCTTAAAACAGGTGTTATAAAATTACACCGTCTACAAAGATATAGTAACCAATAAGCCGCATCAGGAATCCCATATCGTTGTAAGATATAACTGTTCATGACATTTCAATTTTTTAGCTCGTAAATAAAACAAATTTTGTAGTGGACACGCTAAGCTCGTGCAGTATTCTCGCTAATCAAGAGTGGATAAAACGCCTCAGAAAAAAGCAATAGGATGACGAGATAAGCATTTCTACAATAGAGTATTATCTACACTCCTGGAAATTGAAATAAGAACACCGTGAATTCATTGTCCCAGGAAGGGGAAACTTTATTGACACATTCCTGGGGTCAGATAAATCACATGATCACACTGACAGAACCACAGGCACATAGACACAGGCAACAGAGCATGCACAATGTCGGCACTAGTACAGTGTATATCCACCTTTCGCAGCAATGCAGGCTGCTATTCTCCCATGGAGATGATCGTAGACATGCTGGATATAGTCCTGTGGAACGGCTTGCCATGCCATTTCCACCTGGCGCCTCAGTTGGACCAGCGTTCGTGCTGGACGTGCAGACCGCGTGAGATGACGCTTCATCCAGTCCCAAACATGCTCAATGGGGGACAGATCCGGAGATCTTGCTGGCCAGGGTAGTTGACTTACACCTTCTAGAGCACGTTGGGTGGCACAGGATACATGCGGACGTGCATTGTCCTGTTGGAACAGCAAGTTCCCTTGCCGGTCTAGGAATGGTAGAACGATGGGTTCGATGACGGTTTGGATGTACCGTGCACTATTCAGTGTCCCCTTGACGAACACCAGAGGTGTACGGCCAGTGTAGGAGATCGCTCCCCACACCACGATGCCGGGTGTTGGCACTGTGTGCCTCGGTCGTATGCAGTCCTGATTGTGGCGCTCACCTGCACGGCGCCAAACACGCATACGACCATCATTGGCACCAAGGCAGAAGCGACTCTCATCGCTGAAGACTACACGTCTCCATTCGTCCCTCCATTCACCCCTGTCGCGACACCACTGGAGGCGGGCTGGACGATGTTGGGGCGTGAGCGGAAGACGGCCTAACGGTGTGCACATACGGTTCACTGCACATACGGTTCACGTCCACGCTGTCGCGGCATGCTACCGGTGTTAAAGACTGCGATGGAGCTCCGTATGCCACGGCAAACTGGCTGACACTGACGGCGGCGGTGCACAAATGCAGCGCAGATAGCGCCATTCGACGGCCAACATCGCGGTTCCTGGTGTGTCCGCTGTGCCGTGCGTGTGATCATTGCTTGTACAGCCCTCTCGCAGTGTCCGGAGCAAGTATGGTGGGTCTGACACACCGGTGTCAATGTGTTCTTTTTTCCATTTCCAGGAGTGTAGTTTTGGGAGCATGAATGGCTTTGTATTATTAAATAAGTTAAGCAGTACTATACAAAATGTCGTTGTAAAAGCCAGATAGTATTAAAATACACAGACAGGAGGGAAAAAACTGTTCAGCTTGATAAATAAAATCAAAAAATGGATGGAACATACATAGCACGCTCTCACAATGGATTCGACAAAACGGGAGCCTCCAAAATTGATTTGCCGAAAAACTATAGAATATTAAAATTTCGTTACACGAAGAGTCTAAAACACGAAGTGTAGCCAGAAAAAATTTTTGTCAAATATTTTTCATAGTGAATGTGGTACTTAAGATATTCAGAAGAATTGGATTACTTAAATCTCTGTCGGTTAGTAGGCTGCTCTGTGCCAATTCAGTAGCCGTATGTGAGTTCCCAAAATTTTTTCGAATAAAAGCCTTATTTTTGAAACAACTAATTTTTCCTGACTGTGTCACAACTAGTAAATAAGGCATCTCAACTAGTAAATAAGGCATAATTCTCTGCCTAACCTATTGCCGTCCAATGCTGGAGACGTCATCAGAGGCTTTAACGAATCAGGAAGCAGTCAGAGTCTCATAGAAGCTCAGCAAGCTGAACTGTTTATACACTCCTGAAAATGGAAAAAAGAACACATTGACACCGGTGTGTCAGACCCACCATACTTGCTCCGGACACTGCGAGAGGGCTGTACAAGCAATGATCACATGCACGGCACAGCGGACACACCAGGAACCGCGGTGTTGGCCGTCGAATGGCGCTAGCTGCGCAGCATTTGTGCATCGCCGCCGTCAGTGTCAGCCAGTTTGCCGTGGCATACGGAGCTCCATCGCAGTCTTTAACACCGGTAGCATGCCGCGACAGCGTGGACGTGAACCGTATGTGCAGTGAACCGTATGTGCACACCGTTAGGCCGTCTTCCGCTCACGCCCCAACATCGTGCAGCCCGCCTCCAGTGGTGTCGCGACAGGCGTGAATGGAGGGACGAATGGAGACGTGTAGTCTTCAGCGATGAGAGTCGCTTCTGCCTTGGTGCCAATGATGGTCGTATGCGTGTTTGGCGCCGTGCAGGTGAGCGCCACAATCAGGACTGCATACGACCGAGGCACACTGTGCCAACACCCGGCATCATGGTGTGGGGAGCGATCTCCTACACTGGCCGTACACCTCTGGTGATCGTCAAGGGGACACTGAATAGTGCACGGTACATCCAAACCGTCATCGAACCCATCGTTCTACCATTCCTAGACCGGCAAGGAAACTTGCTGTTCCAACAGGACAATGCACGTCCGCATGTATCCTGTGCCACCCAACGTGCTCTAGAAGGTGTAAGTCAACTACCCTGGCCAGCAAGATCTCCGGATCTGTCCCCCATTGAGCATGTTTGGGACTGGATGAAGAGTCGTCTCACGCGGTCTGCACGTCCAGCACGAACGCTGGTCCAACTGAGGCGCCAGGTGGAAATGGCATGGCAAGCCGTTCCACAGGACTACATCCAGCATGTCTACGATCGTCTCCATGGGAGAATAGCAGTCTGCATTGCTGTGAAAGGTGGATATACACTGTACTAGTGCCGACATTGTGCATGCTCTGTTGCCTGTGTCTATGTGCCTGTGGTTCTGTCAGTGTGATCATGTGATGTATCTGACCCCAGGAATGTGTCAATAAAGTTTCCCCTTCCTGGGACAATGAATTCCCGGTGTTCTTGTTTCAGTTTCCAGGAGTGTATTTATCCAAACAACGACGTCATCAGGCTGCCGCCTGAGACCGCACAGTCGAGCCGACGTGTGTTGTGCAGCTTGTGGGAAAGGCACTAAGCCCCACAAGCTTATCTAATGGCATGTTTCAAATGGCTCTGAGCACTATGAGACCTAACTTCTGAAGTCATCAGTCGCCTAGAACTTAGAACTAATTAAACCTAACTAACTTAAGGACATCACACAATCCATGCCCGAGGCAGGATTCAAACCTGCGACGTAGCGGTCGCTCGACTCCAGACTGTAGCGCCTACAACCGCACGGCCACTCCGGCCGGCGCTTATCTAATTTTTATTTATTTATTTATGCATTTATTTTACCTGGCGAGATTAGGGCCTTCAGGCCCTCTCTTACACCTAACCAGGCATATTCAGATTGAACGAGTTACAGTTTCTACATAACATTAAGGACATATAAGGTATTATGCAGTATTGATGTTAAAGAAAAAAATAGATATTATAACAGTAGTACAATGATAAATATAACAATAAAAAATAATTTTAATAATCAAGAATAATATTGATAATAATAATAATAATAATAATAATGTCAATCCTTCTTTTTTCTGTTGAAATTTTGTTTGTGATTTTGTATTTCTGTGGCCTCTCCGTACATCCTAGTACAATAATCATTACATCATGCTAAAACCACAGCGTCAGACAAACAAATTTGGTAACCCAATCCTAGTGCATGATCTGCTACTGCTGATTTATCCGTCTTGTGTTACTTAAGGCATTTATTGATGCATCTTTTTGTTATTCCTACTTGGACAATTTATGTACGTTACTGAGGTAGGTCATTCCAGAAACAGGTAGCAGATATCGAAAATTATTAAAAAAGTGATAGCCCTTTCTACATCTACATCCACAGCTACATACATAATCCGCAAGTCATCGCACGATGCATGGCAGAGGGTAGTTCATGCTACTACTAGTCATTTTCTTTCCCGTTTCATTCCTAAACAGAGCGAGCCAAAAACCACTATTTACATGCCTCCGTATGAGACCTAATTTCTCGTATCTCATATTCGTGGTCCTTACGCGACATGTATGTTGGCGAAATAGAGTAATTCTGCAGTCGGCTTCAGATGCCTGTTCTCTAAACTATCTCACCAGTGTTCCTCCAAAAGAAAGTCACCTTGCCTCTAGAGATTCACACTCTATTTCCCGAAGCACCTCCGTAATACGTAAGTGTTGTTCGAACCTTTTTTTTTGTCATCAGTCTACTGACGGGTTTTATGCGGCCCGCCACGAATTCCTTTCCTGTCCTAACCTCTTGATCTCAGAGTAGCACTTGCAACCTACGTCCTCAATTATTTGCTTGACGTATTCCAATCTCTGTCTTCCTCTACAGTTTTTGCCCTCTACAGTTCCCTCTAGTACCATGGAAGTCATTCCCTCATGTCTTAGCAGATGTCCTATCATCCTGTCCCTTCTCCTTATCAGTGTTTTCCACATATTCCTTTCCTCTCCGATTCTGCGTAGAACCTTCTCATTCCTTACCTTATCAGTCCACCTAATTTTCAACATTCGTCTATAGCATCACATCTCAAATGCTTCGATTCTCTTCTGTACCGGTTTTCCCACAGTCCATGTTTCACTACCATACAATGCTGTACTCCAGACGTACATCCTCAGAAATTTTTTCCTCAAATTAAGGCCGGTATTTGATATTAGTAGACTTTTCTTGGCCAGAAATGCCTTTTTTTGCCGTAGCGAGTCTGCTTTTGATGTCCTTCTTGCTCAGTCCGTCATTGGTTATTTTACTGCCTAGGTAGCAGAATTCCTTAACTTCATTGACTTCGTGACCATCAATCCTGATGTTAAGTTTCTCGCTGTTCTCATTTCTACTACTTCTCATTACCTTCGTCTTTCTCCGATTTACTCTCAAACCATACTGTGTAGTCATTAGACTGTTCATTCCGTTCAGCGGATCATTTAATTCTTCTTCACTTTCATCCAGGATAGCAATGTTATCAGCGAATCGTATCATTGATTTCCTTTCACCTTGTATTTTAATTCCACTCCTAAACCTTTCTTTTATTTTCATCATTGCTTCCTCGATGTACAGATTGAAGAGTAGGGGCGAAAGGCTACAGCCTTGTCTTACTCCCATCTTAATACGACCACTTCGTTCTTGATCGTCCACTCTTATTATTCCCTCTCGGTTGTTGTACATATTGTATATGACCCGTCTCTCCCTATAGCTTACCTAATGGTAACAAATCTATCTGCCTGCCTCTGAATTGTTTCCATGTCTGGTGCAGATCCAAAACACTGAAGCAGGACTCAAGAATAGGTCGTACAAGCGTCCTATATCCTGTATCCTTTACAGGTGAACCACACTTTCCTTAAATTCTCCCAATAAGCCGAAGTCGACCTATCGCCTTTCCTACTACAGTCCTCACATAATCGTTCCATTTCATATCGCTTTGCAGCGCTTCACCCGAATATTTCAACGATGACTGAATCAAGCAGAAAACTACTTATACTGTACCCTGAAATTACCAGCTGGTTTCTCCAGCTCATCCGCAGTAACATTCATTTTCCTGCATTTAGAGTCAGCTGCTGTTCATTACATCAACTAGACGTTTCGTCTAAGTCACCTTGTGTCCTCCTACAGTCGCTCAACTTCGACACTTTACAGTACACCACAGCATCGTGAGCAAACAACAGTGAATAGCTGCTGTAGTGTAACGACGTAAGTTTTGTATAAATGATTTTCTTTTGACGTATGGCCATGTGCAGACTTCGTCACCAACGTCAGTTACAAAACACTTCAGAATTATTTAAACTCTTTTTAAAGTAGTCGCCGAATGGTTCTTGAACGAAACTGTAATTAAAACATCATTATTTGAGTCGTATGCGCAGAATTACGTCCCTCAGTCCAATTGGTTAGCGCAAACTCTTTTCAATTTAGATGTCGTTTGTTTCTTCTCAGTCATTATATTAATGCATGTTATCTAGTTTAATAAATATTAAAACCACATTGAATAAACTTTTAAGACTCAAACTCGCGATGAACGTTGTCAAAATTAATAATCTTGTCAAATAAATCCTTAATGCTTCTTCCTTAATATAATTCTTCATAAATAAATTCTCGGAACACGTATTTAAACTTTTGTAGTATACACTAGTTTATTATCTTCCTATATACTACATATAGGCGTGAACCTGAGCCTTGACAAGATAGGACTGAGCATTTACAACATCATTAAACTTTTTATGACGTCATTGTTGTAGAAACATTACAAATTCTTATTTTTTCGGTTTTTAGAAGCACGGCGCAACAACTCGGTTTCAGGATCTTCTGTTGCTGTTTGGCTGTCGACCCGCGACGTATAGTGGGCAGCAATTTTCTCCCTGGTCCGGCAGCGAAGATGCTGTCTCCGTTCGTTGCGCCGCCCTCTCCGTACATGAAACATAAAAAGTAAATACAAAACTTCAGATAATTCACAACAATTACAAATATTACAAAATACATAAACAAAACACTAAATTAAACTTACATTCACCTGCAAACTGGGCTGACACTGACGTCCGACTACACTGCCACCCTGTCCGCCAGATCATTTACGGACACAAAAAATACTGTCACACTTCCCTGGGCCACTCCTAACGATAGCCTTGTTTCTGATGAATGCCCGCCATCGAGGACAATATACTGGTTTCCATTACTTAAGAAGCTTTTGAGTCATTGAAATATCCATTCCATATGCTCGTACCTTCGTTAAGCCAGCAGTGGGCACCGTGTGAAGTGCTTTCTGGAAACTTAGACATATGGAAGGTGCTTGTTATCCTTCATCCATAGTTCGCAGTATATCACTTGAGAAAACAGCAAGTTGAGTTTCACACGGGTGATGCTCTCTAAAGCCGTGCTGATTCGGGGACATAAGCTTTTCTATCTTTAGAAAATTTGCTACATTCGAACTCAGAACATGTTAGAGAATTCTGCAACAAACCGATGTTAAGGATATTTGCCTGTAGTTTTCGGGTCCGTTCTTTTAGCCTTCTTTTATAAAAGCGTCACCTGCACTTTTTTCCAGTCGCTTGGAACTTGGCTTTGGGTGACACATCTGCGATAAATGCAAGCTAAGTAAGGGACCAGTGCCGTACAGTACTGGAATTCTGTCCGGAATTGGCGACTTATTTGTTTTCAACTCTTTCCGTCGTCTCTCTACGCCAGGATGCTTATTACTATGTCGTCCGTACGGGACTCTTTGCGATTGTCAAATTGCGGTATGTTTGTACGATTCTCCTGCGCAAACGATTTATTAAAGGCGAAATTTAAAGCTTTGGCTTTCGTTTTCCAATGTTCAACTGCCACACCAGACTGGAACGGATGGAAGCCTTACATAGGCGCACAAATTCTACTAACTTTTGCCTGTCAGCATTCGCACGTTCTCTTCTGTGCCAACAGTGTAATAGCCTTTCCTTATTTCTTCTGGTTACGTTTCCGTAGAGCAAAATTAATTTTCGAAATCGAATATCACACAGGTGAAAGACAACGTAAACATGCAAGAACATCTTGCTTGGGTTACATTGCCATCACTACGTGTAGTGTCCGAGATGTGTGCGGACGTCAGTTTATTGGCGTGGCCTACCGCATGAATGGCCCATCTCTTTTATTTGCATTTCGTTTATCGAAGGAACTGCATATGTGTTGCGTTTGTTATCAGAAATGTGTATGTATATGTCACCGTGGAAACGGGTATCATTTTTGTGTTTCGTGTCGGTGAATAACGATGACAATGCGTGAGCTATCGCGCGAACGCTTTAGTCCACACATTTCGCGTCGACAGGCACTGCGACCGGAGGGCTGTCGCGACTGAAACGCGTTCACGCGTCGAACACGACATTTACTCTAAGAATTCCAACAGTTATTATTCGAATTTTCATTTCTACAACTAACAAAGACGTAGTCTTGTCAGGCCCTTGATGAATATAAATCGTGTTATGTAGTCAGATGTGCAATAAGTAGCTGTGTAGAATTGTATTTGTAGAGTTCTTACTGTTATACAGTACAGTAATAGAGTAGTTTGATTCTAAGTAGCAACGGCCTTGCCGCAGTAGATTCACCGGTTCCCGTCAGATCACCGAAGTTAAACGCTGTCGGTCGGCTGGATGACCATCCAGGCCGCCATGCACTGTTGCCATTATTTCGGCTTGCACTCAACCTCTTGATGCCAATTGAGGAGCTACTCGACCGAATAGTAGCGGCTCCGGACAAAGAAAACCATCGTAAAGACCGGGAGAGCGGTGTGCTGACCACACGCCCGTCATATCCGCATTCTCAGCTGAGGACGACATGGTGGTCGGATGGTCTAGATGGGCCACTTGTGGCCTGAAGACGGAGTGCTTGATTTCTAAGTACCCACTGAAGGAAATCTACAGATTTCCTAGTCTGCACTGCCTACAGAAACTTCTTCAAGATTATCTTAGCGAACGAAAAGTGAATATGGACGTTTTAAAAATGCCACGTAAGAAGAAATCTTTTATCGAGAAAGAAAATTATATAGATTTTTTGGAATTTCTGTGAAATTGTAACCCCTGGCACAGCACTCGCTAAAGCCTGTGGTATGCTAAGTGACCGGGATTCACCTTATGAGGAAGGATTTTCGTATAGATATCGACCGCGTGTACCTGAATGGTGGCAAATCAGACTTACATCCACTCTATAATAACAATGATCCGTCAAGTAAGTTCGAAATGCAATTACACGTCAGCATGGATCAAAAGCAACCCAGAAGATGCTACCAATTTGATGATAATACGGTCGCCAGCCTGTATAATATAGGAGAATTTTAGAACCAGAAAATCTATTGAACTGATAGCTCCACGTTCTGTACTGATATGGAAAAAAATGAATACCTAACACTACACTATAACGTATTCTACAAAACTTTATACCGTCTATTAATCTGATTAAAATTGGGCATAGGTTACCCTAGAAATTGCACTTTCGTGCCACCACAAAATGTCAATTTTGAAAAGATAAAACACTGATAATTTTTTACTTTTATATTGACTTTAACTTTGCTGGTCAAACCAATTTAGAACGCTTCGTAATTCACATTAATGAGGGCTAACCCCGAAACTGTTATGATCGCTGTATTTCAACAAATGATTACTGAATTTATTATGCGGCAATATTTCCAGTATATAAGTTACTACTCTTTTCATCGTATTTACTGCTCATTTAAATGCCTTTAAATCTGTATCGAAATAATAAAGTTCTTTACTATATCAACATTAAAGTTATTTTTCTACTTCGTTAGACCTTCGTTATTCATTTACTGGTTCATTAACAAAACATTTCTTTAAACACCATTCTAACATATTCAGCAAATAATTATTATTAAGACAAATTTTAATTTTCAGTTTGGGATACTCGGATTGCACAACATTTGGAAAGGATCCTGTCTAGGTTATTTGTGAGGATAATTAAATGATGGGAAAGTTGTAAAATTTAGGTTATTATTGCACAGTTCACTCTCTGATCCATACGAATACAGTACTAAAAGTTTCAACCTGCTAGTATCGATGCGGCGGTTGGCGGGCGGCGAGAGCACACACAGAGCACACCTACAATCACAGCTATGGCTCTTGACGTATCGGCACTTTAATTCTTCTTAGCGTCGCAATACTTTTCCATTTAGTGCTTACGGAATTTTGCCATGCTGTGTGGTCGTTGGAACGGCATACCCTAGGCTCAGCGAAGCTATGTCTTCCAGCAGAGCCTCCTCGCTCCAGAAAGTGTTGCTCAAACCAGTGCCAAAAGCCAACTACGACTGAGCCCGTTGTGCCGTGCAGTGCCCGCGTAAATTTTCCCGCGCTCGCCTACCATCCACCTTTTACCGCTCCCTGACAGACTCGGTATTCACCCGAGGTTTTACATTCTACATATCCTAACACATTGCCTACGTATGGACCAGACGCACAGTTACAATTTTAAACATCTTACAACAGTTTCAACATTTGTTACATTTCAATTCTATTACAATATTGCTTGACATTTGACATAAACATTAATATTCACATTGAAACTTATTTACAGTTTTCTTAACATAATGACATGAAACAAAAAAGAAATTAAATCAGAACATCAATTACACAAGTTTATCGAAAAATCAGAAGAAAAAAATTACTTATATGTACAATATTACAGAGTTGTTGTTACAAAATGTCTTTGCCAGTACCGCAGTTTGTTGCTGGAGATAGTCAACGGCAGAATTAATACGGAGTTTTTTCCTGAACTGTCGCCCTCCCGTTGACGCCTCTCAGCAAGTTACCGAGTTCTAGTGCTGTAAAGGCGAAAGTGCACGAAGTCGCCCGGAACATCTACGTGAAAGAACGAACTCTGAACCGCGGTATCATTACCACCCTCGGTCAGAACTGTTGTTCATTTGTCTGTGGTCTCCATATATCTGTCTCTTATGAAAGATTTAGTATCAGTGTGCTTTAGAAAATTCACTAGAAAGTTAATTCACTGTGACTGGATTTAGTCAAATCTGTGATGCAGCGTCTTGGGAAATGTGGAGATTGCATGTCTGTCAAGACCAAACCTTCTTTCGTAGTACACTACCTCTAAACTGCCACTTGTTAAGGACTCTTGTTTGCGAATCTGTTTCAAAAGACAGATGTTTTGTTTTTCATCTTAAAACGATCCTTAGAGTTTTTAAACGAAATTGTAGTTAAAAGAGTTGGACTGGACATCGGGAAGTTGTTTAGAAATCAACTTAAAGGCCTCTCGGTTTGCGGCCACACCCATGTTCCCGCTATTTTTACGCGACAAATGTCATTAGCCTCCCATTCGGGAAAGATATACTATACACCTGTTGACGAGTTGGCAGCCCTGTTAGAAGATACATTTTTCTATGTTTTTATATTGTCCCTGTCACTTATCTATAGTTTCCAAGCGTTGTTTCGCTAACACACGTTTTTATAGTTTTAGTTTTTGCTACTTTGTCATTCTCGAAAGTTTTTATGCATCGAAAAGCGTGTTTTGATTCTGGTGCGAAGTTATAGAGCTGCCAGGAATATATTCTGCTTTCAGTTACGGGTGCCAGGTAATACTATGAGAGTGACCAAAGCTGAGAAGTGGATCCTTGAGGTAACTAAACGAGGTCAGAATAACAATGAGGAAGAAGGAAATGCAGAGAGAAGAGAGAAAATGGTAAACCAAGCATATTACGCACATGGAATGTATTAGGAACAAAGGAGGTGATCCATAGATGAAATTTAATTTTGAATTGAATTTCTTGAGAGTTAAATTTTCTAATATCTATATTTTATGCACAAAAAATTTATTGAAATAGAGTTTTTAAATGGTTTTCAGAAGTTTCAGTATACTATTTGTAATAAACAAGACAACTAACACCGACGTTCTACCATCAGGAAGAAAGATACAAACCGATGAATTATAGAAAAGTAACCTTAATATTAAGGCTTTCCGGACTGCGAAGGAGCGTCTGGTCCCCGGCACGAATTTGCCCGGCGGACTTGTGTCGAGGTCCGGTAATCCGGCCAGTCTGTGGATGGTTTTTAGGCTGTTTTCCATCTGCCTCGCGCGAATGCGGGCTGGTTCCCCTTATTCCGCTTCAGCTACACTATGTCGGTGATTGCTGCGCAAAATAGTTCTCCACGTACGCGTACACCACCTTAACTATACCACGCAAACATAGGGGTTACACTCGTCTGGTGTGATAAGTTCCCTGGGAGGGGGGGGGGGGGGGATCTACTGGGGGCCGAACCGTACAATAAACCTGAAAGAGTGGTTCGGTGTGGGGTGCGGAGGGGTGAAGTGGACTGCGGTAGTCGTCGTAGGATTGTGGACCACTGCGGCTGCGGCGGGAACGGAGCCTCTCCGTCGTTTCTAGGCCCCCAGTTGACATACGATACAGCACAAAACAACCTTAATTTTCTTTATTAGTTGTACACATTTCTAGCATAAAACTTGAGGATGAAATGACATAATTCCAGTCTACTTTTTCGATATATGTGTTTTAATAGGTAATTAAGTATCATGCTTCCATGTAAGATACCTGGTCAGTGCATGGATTCTAAGTCTTGACCGTGTATCAAAATATTCAAGAAGAAACACTCCTGCTCTCGTACAGTTCTCATATTACTTGGAGTTCATATTTTTTAGTTAGAGCCATTTAAACTTTATGAAAATTGGTAGTTGTTTTCCAGGCGTTCACGGGGAAGTTACCTTAAATTTGTAACATTAAAAACTTTGTAAACAGCTGAATTAAATAACACTTTGAAGAGCTGTATAGCGTTTTCAATACAACAAATAAGATCGAGAGAAAACCATTACGAAGTCTTGTTTCGAGATTAATAGACATAACGTCAACTTTCCGTATACTTTATATCCGCGGAAAATCTGCCGCTTTTTGGTATGTTCATGAAATAGAGCACATTTTCCACTACTGAGGGCGAAAAAGCACATGGCGTCAGTAAACACACTGCATGCTGTAGTGTGAGTTCTAGCTGTGCCGTGCATCCGTAAAATATAGAATGTCAGAGGGAGATAGATTGGGGTGTCAGCGTCTGATGAATATTGAAGAAGACAACAGGGTTTGATACGCTTTGTATCAAAAACGACTATAAAAGGCAAAACAACTCACCCGGCTCAGAATTAGGTTTAGGGTCGATCGATGATAAGCTTCCTGCAGAATGTGATACATGTATATCTCATTCGGCATACGATAGTGGCGTTGAATATTGCAACAGCCGAACAGTGATCAATCCGAGGTTGCTATATATGAGATAACTGTGATATAAAACGAGTCAGTTACATGATTGTAGATTAGAGGGTTGAAGCGTTTCGGAAGTAGTGCAATAACTGTACAAAATTTTGTAAGGACAGACGGGAAGAAATATCATAGTTAGATTCAGAGAACACACGGGAATAACAAGTAATCCAACTTCTTTACACACCTCAAAGATGAAAACCACGAAGTTGACAATACTGGAAACGCACTGCAACTCCTGCACGAAGTCCCAAAAGCTCCCCTCATGAATATTTTGGAGGGATTTGAAACATACATACACAACCAGGACTATCCCTACGACATTCTAATTGAAAAACCAATTTAAGGCATACAGAGTTTTTTTTAAAACAATTATTGAAGTTTTGTATAGAGACAACCGAGAACCAAAAAAAGCAGAGATCACAAACACATTAATAACAGTTCCACAGATACACGACTCACAACAACAAAAATATCTTTGAGTAAATAACAATTCAGTCAAACTTGAATTTCTACAACAGTCAGATAGTATAAAACGTATTATAATAAATGTGCAGCAGTAAATTATCGAAGAACTTTAAAACGTAGCTGAAAATACTTTTACAACCAAAAACTACAAACAGCAATAGTGGTTTACTCAAAGTTGACATAGCTCCATCTACAACGGTAGGAAAAGAGTATTACATCAAACATAAAAAACCTTTGTAAATTATATAATGTTTAAATCAGTGCGATTTTTGTAGGCGAACTAATGAATGCAATAAAGCCGAAATAAGCTTATACACTAAAATAAAACATCAAGCAGCATATTCTTTTACAACTCTTTGCATAATGTCCTACTGTGCCGTAATAAATGCTCCAGGTCCAGCAATAAAGAGAGGCAGGAAAGAGTTTAGATTTACAGAATGGCACCACCGATGCTGAGTAGAGTACTTCAGAAAGGCACTGCGCTTCTCGCTCCTGGGCAGCCTGCGTATTATCTACTACCACGCGCCGTCCGTGGCCGAGGACGTCAGCAATGCTTTGAACTTCTCTCCTTTAGGACCTAATCCTACAGGTAGGTTTGGCTACTTTACATGCTAACACGTACTATCCTTTTTTTCTATCTTTCTCTTACAATCTAAATTTAATGTCTCATGAACATTTGTTTTCGTGCCTCTCCGTTGACTGTACATTTAGTTCTTTTTCTATGTTCGTCTTTCGTCGCCTGTGCTCGTTGCTGCCTGTACTCTCGACGTTGCAAGCTTATGCAGCGCTCTAGATATTCTTTCTGCACAGCCGCTGAGATTGGTTCAAATGGTTCAAATGGCTCTGAGCACTATGGGACTCAACTGCTGTGGTCATTAGTCCCCTAGAACTTAGAACTACTTAAACCTAACTAGCCTAAGGACATTACACACATCCATGCCCGAGGCAGGATTCGAACCTGCGACCGTAGCAGTCGCACGATTCCGGACTGCGCGCCTAGAACCGCGAGACCACCGCGGCCGGCTGAGATTGGTCCACAAGTCTCTAAGTGGTTGTGTTACTTCGTCGTGGCATTAGTCGTCCGTCCTCCGACCGACGGCCACGATACAGAAGCACGTGTTGTGGGGTCCGTCTTTCTCTGCAAGCACAACCAGCCTCCTGACCGACATTTACACGAAGCAAATGCGTTTGCTATGGGCCGAGGGCCATTAAGAAATGAGTCATTCCCAGATGGAATTAACACATATAACTGTCAGCGCATTTGTCAACAAATGTTCCGAGATGCCTCTCCAGGCGGGTGCAAAAATAAATGTGCGCAACGGAAAATAATAAACGGTAAAATGAAGATTTTGCCCTGTCTGACTACCCCTGAAGCAGATCTTAGGATCTCTTAATGGACTTCAACATATAAATTACAACCTAAACATAAATGAATGATTAAGGCAACTAATACTACTAAAAGATAAACGTTATTCCTGCTTATATATTTATTGTAGATTAAAAAAACTTTGTATTACAAAATTTACATTTCCTAAGTAAAATTACTAGTCAGTTCCCCACTATGCCCCTTATTATGACTTCGCGATCTAATATCAAAACGCGAAATGACTGACATTATCTACGTACCAAACACCATAAGACACTGCTTTTAAAGATGATCTACGATGGTGTGGAACCTCAGTGAAAATAAATTAACGTGATCACAGCTGTTTGGCTTTTATAGCCCTAATAAGCCGGACCAATTTGCTCTATCACCGTATGTACTGTATCCGGTGAGTCGAAGTGGTGGTTCTCGTACTCGTGTGCGACGATGGAAAAACTCCAGCCACAAATAAACTATTCCAAACACTAGGACGACAGAAGGCGGTCGTCTGTGTAATATACTCTAATACTGTCTTCTCCTCTCTGTGTTCTACAGATGAGAAACGCGAACTCCCAACCACAAGGACTGAGCTCAGATAGCGTATCAACGTAAATATAGGCTGAGGAAGCGCTCTCAATTACTGAACGCTGCGTACTCAACGACGACTTCCAACCCTGAGGTGCAGTCCAGAATCGTATAGGTTCGCAACAGTACAGTGCCTAACTGTTCTAACTACAGACTCTCCTGAGAGGAAATACAGCAAGTCCGTCTGTACCAATAAAGCTGTTGTCAAGCGACCGTGACACACGGGCGCTCACAATGGAAGACATCGTCTCTCCAGCACTGTCTTCCCAGCCAGGCTTGCCTCCCCACCATCGTAATTCCGAAAACGAATCATATATTCCAAAAACCGCGGAATATTCTCCCTCTCTACAGATTTTTCCGAACGCCGACCAACCATATTTTAATCTTTTGTCGTCCGGTGCGGAAAGTTTGCGAGGAAAAGCCTATACTCGTACAATGGTACGCTTCTGAGTAAAAATCATTGGAAATAACCTAGCCTGCGTGGCTTCTGATGTGCAGCTTCTTCGTTCCTCTCACCTTTTCAGCGTTCGGAAGTATTATCTGGTTATCCTTCCGGTCCCTACTACAATAGCGGCCAGCCGTCACCCTATTGTGCTCCAGAGCTCAGGCGACACGATGTCCGTCTAGCTACTTCCTGTGTTTAAGCAGGACCAACACCTGTGCGGGCCTTCCACCCAGAGCTTGAGTTCTGCCTGCCGTTTCATCTCCACTGGCGTTCCAACCTCTACTAGTATAGGCAATCATTCATTATGCCGTTTTTATAATAAAGACACTCCGTCACCTTTCATGCAATAAGCGTTAACAATTATTTACAAGACGTACTGGCAATGTCAGTCTCCTTCATATATTCATATATACGATGTACAACCTATCACATGATACCTAATTGTGTTTGTAGATCACGGCAAAGTATGTGGATGAGTTCTTGTAACGTGCGAAATTAAAGCCACCTTACAAAGTAAAGAGAAAAAGGGATATGAATTAACATGTGCTAGAACATCAACATTATTCACATACAGCGGGGTGCCACAGTAGTGAGACAGTAGACTCGCACTTCGGAGGACAGAGGCTGAAATTCCCGTCAGGTCGTACAAATTTAGCTTTCCCGTGATTTTTCTGAATCGCGTAAAGCAAATGACAGGATAGTTCTATGGATACAAGGTCTACTCGCATTAATGTGACCACCTATCTAAAGCGTGAATAACTAACTTTTGCAGCACCGACGTGGAGGAAAAGTGCCAGTGAAGCTTTGGGAGGCACCAGTCAGGGATGTGGAGCCATGCCGACGCCAGTGTTGTGGCCGCCTGCGCTATGATTGACGGTCTAAGCAGACAGCCCGATCGGGATGGTTCCATAGATACTAGATTGGTTTCAATCCAGGAAGTCTGCTGGCCAGGGGAGTACGGTAAACTCGTCGTGGTACACTTATGAGTTGGGTGGCACGCTGCATTTTCCTTTCGGTAGATGGCATTTCCCCGAAGAAAAAATACACTACATGTAGGTGTGGGCATGGTAAATCAGCGTTTGGCGTCATTGGCCGGAAGGCCCCTTGCGGGCAGGTCCGGCCGCCTTGGCGTAAGTCTTATTACATTCGACGCCACATTGGGTGACCTGCGCGCCGGATGGGGATGAAATCATGATGAAGACAACACCACACCCAGTCCCTGAGCGGAGAAAATCCCCGACCCAGCCGAACCGGGCCCGTGGGACGGAAATCCGTCACGCTGACCACTTGGCTATCGGCGCGAACCCCATCATAGAATCAAACTTGTATCGATCGACTGTCCGTTCCAGAATGACGAAGTCACCGAGGAAATGCCACGCAAATATTCCCAGGCCATAACTTTCCTACCTCCGGCCTGGACCATTACGACGATTGTTGCAGGGCCGTACACGCCGAGGGCCATCTGTCCGAGGGAGCATTAAACGTTATTCTCTGAAAAAGTCATCTGTCGCCACTCAGTGGACCTCTAGTTGCGGTACTATCGTGAAAAGTCCAGCCTTCGTCGCCGATGAACGGCAGTCAGAATAGGTGCACGAACCAGACGCCTGCTGCGCATGCTAAAACGCAGCAACGTTCGCTGATGTTCGTTGAGAAGACGCTGTTGGTAGTTCCTTGCTTCATCTGGCTGGTCAGTTGCTCAACAGTTGCACATCTGTTCGACCTGCACACGTCTCCGCAACAGTTGTTCACAGTGTCATCTATTTCCCGTGGTGCGCCGCAGACGCCGCGTTGCCGGGTTTGGAAAGTGCCATTTTGTCATAACTGTATACTTCAACCTCGGTGGCACTCGAATGTTTACAAACTTAGCCATTATGGAAACGCTCCCTGCCTCGGGCGTGGATGTGTGTGATGTCGTTAGGTTAGTTATATTTAGGTAGTTCTAAGTTCTAGGGGACTGATGACCTCAGATCCATTTGAACAACTCTTGGCCCGAAAGCCAATGATCATGCCCTTTCGGACTTCAGATAAACCGCTTCCTTTCCGCATTATGGCAACAACTGTACTTTTGCGAGCGTGCCTCCGACATACTTTATATACCATCCACTGGTAGTGCTGCCACATGCCATCTGTACTGGTTATATCCCGTGGAAGTCGAATGCAGGCGGTGGTCACATTAATGTGAATCCACGTGTGTATCTGAATATGTATTCCGCAAGCCATTTTACAGTGCATGGAGTTAATCCTTCCTCTTTCGATCCGCGAAATGAGAGGGCGAAAAGATTGTCTACGTTTTCTGTGCGCGCCCTAATCTCTCTTATCATATTCCCGTGACCTGTAAGCTCGTGATCGCGCTGTCTTCTTCGAATACAGGTTTTTACATTTAAAATTTGCCATGTAGGATCGTTTTTACTCCAATGATTCCTATTCAGGTTCCGCCAGCACTACTCTTGTACTTTTAAATGGCCCATACCGACCTTTTATGATGCTATCACAGCGCCTTTAGTTTCAATGTCTACTGTTTTGTCTACTTGATAAGAACTCCAAAATATTTCATACCGGCTCTTACATTATTGTAGTTGCCTGGAATGTTATCTCTACTGTTGCCGAGGAAGCGGCTATGTGAAGGTCTGGAAGCAACACATCCTCCTTCTCCAGGATGTAGATTGTGAGATGTAGTGATGACTGGCAGCGAGCACCCGACCTCTTAGTCAGACGCTCCTAGTTTATTAGTGTTGGGTACAGAGGTGTGATCGCTGCTGAAGGAGAACCCTTTTCACCCCGTGATGAGGTGATCCGCAGAGCTCAGCGATCCCTTATCAGCAGGTACTTCGGCTGTGACCTCACCAGTCACAAGACGGCTATAGCCGACAGGGACTGCTCACAATCCAGGCTGGTAGCCCGCCTCAGGCTGCGGCATACAGTGCAGTAATGGACGACATTGAAACCATAGCCCCAGCATGAACAACGTCGAAAGCATGTGACCACCCTGGGCGATGATCAGCGTCAATGGAAGCCTTCAGGAACTGGTGCACAGCGACAGAGAGATCGAGCCGTATCCAGCTGGAGCTCCAATGGGGTCCCACTAGAAGCAAGAAGTTGGAAGTAGTCACCTACAGCGAGAACCATGTGGTGTGAAGGTGCTACGTCTTCAGCATATGACCCCAGCACATATGATGCCTGCTTCTACTGGAGAAGAAGGCTGTGGTTGATGACTGGGTACTCCATCAAGTGCTGCAATAGTCTTTGTGAATGTTGGACTCCATAAGGTTCCCTTTCCGTGCAGCGACTGTGAAATATAAAATTGTTTATAATTTTATAGTCTTTGTATCGAAGTCAGCTGGTAGATGATGATGATGATGTTTGGTTTGTGGAGCGCTCAACTGCATGGTTATCAGAGCCCGTACAAATTCCAGCTTTTGCTCAGCCCAATCTCGCCACTTTAATGAATGATGATGAAGTGATGAGGACAACACAAACACTCAATCATCTCGAAGCAGGTGAAAATCACTGACCCCACCAGGAATCGAACGCGGAACTCCGTGCTCGGGAAGCAAGAACGTGACCGCAAGACCACGAGCTGCGGACTCAGCTAATGGAGACCGCGGTGGTTGGCATCGGCACACACTCTGATACGGTCATGTACAGAGATCATTGACGAGACTCTTGAGTACAACTGAGTGCATCTCAGACTGACGGTTTGAGCTGTAGGTGACATTATGAGAGTCTGGCGGCCGTTACTTCACCAACAGCATCGAATCGTAATAGTGAGGCATCGCCATCGGGTGGCAATGATTCATTCGCTCTGCTTTCAGTTAGCACCCTTGGACTCTGAATACGCCTTTTCCATAATGTGTGGTCAGCGCAGTGACAGCATCTGCAATGGCGCCAGACGGTTTCGCCTGCAGCCAGACGATGGCGCGAGTTTTGGTGTTCTCATAAAGATAAGTCATTTTAGATTATAAAACATATAGTTTAGTACTGATTACGTGGTAAATAGGTGTATTAGTGTGCCTTTTATCATTAAAAGTTCCATTTTTATTTACGTAATATAGCAGAAAACACGAAAAGATCGTACAGTCGAATTTTCTGTTTACGTTTTGCCGCAGCCAATCTATAGAATTTCGTTTAGTTGTTCTTTGCTCTCTCCAGCAATTTAACTGTAGCGTACCTCTTCATTATTTAACTAGCATTTCCGGAAAGTAGTGTAAAGTTTAAGTTGTTGTTTCAGAAACTTTGCACTGTTGGTTTTGTTTACACACAGTTGCGTATAGGCCAAATTTGTGGAACCATACTTTCGTGTTTATCTGTAATTTAACTGACTTATTCTTAATAAACTATTACGTTTATCATGAATGAAAAGTGCTTGACTTGCCGTAGAATTGTTAGGTTGGGGCTTTGGTGTGATGGGTGCTGTAGTTCTTCCATGTGGGTGACTGTAGTGACGTAGGAATAGGGGGAAAACCACTGAGACTCATCAGTGGCTTTGTAGGATTTGTAGTAGAGATAGCAAGATACTAGAACAGGAGGGGAAAATTGCCGCCCTTCAGGCTGAGTTAGACAAGGCCAGGGGAGATCTTGATAGGTTAAGGAGGGGGAAGGGTAAAGAGAGTTTGGAAGTAGCAACAGGCAACAGGAGGAACAGGCCTAGAACTTGGTCTGACAGCTTCGTGGTGAATGTGGAAAATAGGTTTGACCTGTTGCTTCAGTTAGAAACTGGTGAGCCTCAAGCAGTAGCAGGTGTAGACAGGGCACAACGAACTTTCAGCAGCAAATTGAAAAGTAAGAAAGTAAGGAAATCAGTAAAGAAAAAAAAGTGTTGTTCTTAGGTAGTTCCCATGGAAGAGGTTTTGGCCAACTTTTGCAGCATGAACTAGGATCAGAATACCAAGTCGACAATTTTTTTAAATCTAGTGCTGGTCTGGAGCAGGTGACAGAGGATTTAGGATCTCTTTGCAAAGATTTCACTAAGGAAGACACCGTGGTTATAGTGGGTGGGGCAGGTAATAGTACTGGCAGGGGTCCTCAGTACAGTATAGAGTGTGACCTGGCAAAGATTGCATCAGCATCGAAGCATACTAGTGTTGAGTTTGTATCTGTTCTTGGACACCATGACCGATCTCATTTGAACTCTTCTGTCAAGAGAGTTAATGTGGAATTGGACGGTTGCTTATGTCTGGTGCAATGTCATACATTGGTGTGGTTCCTGTTGATTCACTCAATAGGTGGGATTATACTAGGCATGGCCTTCACCTCAACAGGAAGTGGAAGGATAAACTGGCTGGGAAAATAGCAGGAAAGTTAAAGGGGGGAGGCACTGTCATGAGTTATGAAATACCAGTTGTTGTAGGGTTCAGAAAAGACCCTTTTTTAGTGTAGTGAGGACAGAAAGAAACCAAATCTTAAGAGTGGTTAGGACTGAGACAAACCTTCAGTTTGAGAAAGAAACCAAAAAACATAATTCTAGCTTATTACATCAGCTTAAAAAGTCATTGGTTAAGAATTTTAAACAGTCAGCAGAATTTTTAACTCAGTCAATGTGAAATGTCAGCTATCTTAATTGCATCAAAATATTCGAGGACTGAGAAATAAAATTAATGAATTAATTATCTGCATAGATGAATTAGAGTCTTCAAACCAAGCTGACATAATCTGCCTTTCTGAACATCATGTGACCACTGGTATAGAACTTTCAAGTGTTACAGGGTTTATTTAGGTTAGCATCTCACTTTTGTAGGTCATAAATGAAGAAAGGAGGAGCTGCCACATTCATCAGGAACTGTCATGAAATTAAGAACATAGACATTCATAAATTTTGCCTAGAACAGCATATGGAAGCATGTGCAACAGAAGTAGAATTTCAAAAAAAAATCCTTCATATTATTAAGTGTATATCGAGCACCTGCAGGTAACTTTAATCTGTTTGCAAACCACCTTGAATCTGTACTGGCCAATTTAATAACCAAAAACAAAAAAATAGTGGTTGCTGGTGATTTCAATGTAGATTTCCTTAAATACTCTCCCAATAAGAACTTATTTGAGTTAACTTAATTCCCACTGTAAAGTTCCCCACTAGGATAGCCAATTGCTCACAAACAGTCATTGATAATATCTTTATAGAAAAATCCAACGAACAAAATTATATTACAAAACCAATAGTCAACGGCCTCTCAGATCATGACATGCAGTTCCTTCTCTTAAATGTTAACACTGAACAGGATATAAAATCTGTTAAATCTAAGCTTAAGAGGGTATTCAATAAGCCAAAAATTGATTATTTTAGGACACTCCTCAGAGACATTCACTGGACTGATGTTTACAGTGCTCATGGCATGAATGAAAAATATAACACTTTTGCTAATAAAGTTCTTACCTTATTTGAACACTGTTTTCCCAAGAAACTTACCAATGTTAGAGCAAAGTCTACAAAGAAGCCATGGATTACTCAAGGAATAGGGGTATCTTGTAAAACAAAAATATAACTCTATCTGTCAATCCGAAACAATTCCGATGCTGATGCTTTAGCACATTACAAAAATATTGCAAAATATTAAAGACTTAAGTACGGACATGAAAGCAACTATATTACAAGGAAAAAATAGTCATATCAGATAACAAAATAAAGACTATATGGGATATAGTGAAGGAGGAGACCGGTAGAACCAGTCATGAAGAGGGACAAATAGAATTAAGAGTAAATGATACGTTAGTGACAAATGTGTATAGTGTTGCAGAACTTTTTAACAAACAGTTCATAACTGTTACTGAAAAGATGGAGTTGTCAGGTTCTGTAGATGTTGCTATGAATACCTCAGACCAGACATTTCAAGTAACTTCCATGATATGAACTTGACCCTCACTACCCCAGCAGAAATAATGTCCATCATAAAATCTTTAAAATCAAAAACATCTAGTGGGTATGATGAAATATCAACGAATCTAATTAAATAATGTGATTCTGAGTTAAGTAACATATTAAGCTATCTGTGTAACCAGCAGTTTATCAGTGGAATATTTCCTGAATGGCTAAATATGCTGAAGTTAAGCCACTGTTTAAGAAGGGAGATAAAGAAATAGCATCAAATTTCTGTCGAGTTTCACTTTAGCCAGCATTCTCAAAAATTTTAGAAAAACTAATGTACAATCGGCTTTATAACCATCTTATCTCAAATAACATACTGTCAAAGTCACAGTTCGGTTTTCTAAAGGTTTCTGATATCGAGAAGGCTATCTACAATTACAGCGAAAATGTGCTTAATTCATTAGATAAAAATTGCACGTAACTGGTATATTTTGTGACCTGTCAAAGTATTTGACTGTGTAAATCACAATATCCTTTTAAGTAAATTAGAATATTATAGTGTAACAGGGAATGCTGCAAAATGGTTCAAATCTGATATCTCTGGCAGGAAACAAAGGGTGTTATTAGGAAAGAGACATGTATCAAGCTATCAGGCATCATCCAACTGGGAACTAATCACATGTGGGGTCGCACAAGGTTCCATTTTAGGTCCCTTACTTTTTCTTGTGTATGCCAATGATCTTTCATCAGTAACATTACCAGATGCCACGTTCGTTTTGTTTGCCGATGATACAAACATTGCAATAAATAGCAAATCAAGTGTAGTCTTAGAAAGATCAGCTAATAAAATATTTTTGGACATTAATCACTGGTTCCTAGCCAATTCCTTGTCACTAAACTTTAAAAAACCACACTGCATGCAGTTCAAAACTTGTTAGGGGTGTCCCACGAGTATATGCCTAACATATGATGACAAGCAGATAGAAGAAGTGGACAGTGTTAAATTCTTGGGATTACAGCCTGATAATAAATTCAACTGGGAAAATCACACCACAGAACTGCTGATGTGTCTTAACAAATCTCTATTTGCAATGCGAATTGCGTCAGACATAAGGGATATAAAAATTAAAAAGCTCGAATACTATGCTTACTTTCATTCCATAACATCATATGGAATTATTTTTTTTGGCTAATTCATCGAGCCAAGCTAAAGTTTTTGGGGCACAAAAACGTGCAGTAAGAGTTATATGTGGTGTGAACTCAAGAACATCCTGCAGAAGTCTGTTTAGGGAACTAGGGATACTAACTACTGCTTCCCAATATATTTATACTTTAATGAAATTTGTCATTAAAAATATCACTTTTTCAAACCAACAGCTCAATTCATGGAATCAATACTAGAAATAAGAATAATCTTCAGAAGAATTTTAAGTCACTGAGTCTTCTACAAAAAGATGTGCATTATTCAGGAACACACATTTTCAATAACTTGCGAGCAGCCACAAAAAGTTTAACAACCAATGAAATTCAGTTTAAGAGAAGCCTAAAGGATTTATTGGTGGCCAACTCCTTCTACTCTATTGATGAATTTCTCAGTAGAACCAACTGATATATATAACTTCTGCACCATTTCAGTGCAGTAATGTGTTCATTGTAAATAAGTATTATAGTAGTTGTATTACACGTTTATTACCTTATAAATCAATAAAAAAATTATTTTAAATTCGTTACGTTAGTATATGTAAAATGATTCTTTCATATAGCGTTCATTAAAAAATGACGATCATTCCACTTGGGAACTGTGGAATGATACATTAGCTTATTTGTTTGAGTTGTAAATATTTGTCATGTATTGTTGTTTTTCTGACATGTTCCACATCCTGGAGGACGGATCAATTGGAATGAAAGTAAATCCACTCTAATCTAAACGCCCCAGATTATGGCATGACGTTGCGTTACTATGTGACATACCCAAGTTGTTCATACAATCAGGACCTTTTGCGTTGTTATAGTCAATATCTTACATTTATAAACTTTCAAGAGAGCCGCCATTCATTAAATGAATCAAAATATCTTTTCGAGTCTTCAGCGCTTCCTTATGACTGTCCTGTACAAAGCAGCGTCGTTCGCAAACAATCTAGTAATGCCGCTGATACTGTCTGCCAAGTCTTTTACATACTGGGCTGTTATAATTAAACCGACGGCGTTCAGATTGCTGCAGTACGGACTGCATGCATCGCAGGACGTTGAAACATCTTGGGTAAGTTCATTAATCGGTGTCCTCGCAGAGTATGCTATAAAATAATGGTTCCACTTCCTGTCACCAGCTGAAAATATGATTCTGTTAGCAGTCAGAATCTGGCGTGGGTATAGGGAAAGGGGAGGAACGATAAAAAACATGATAACGGTTGGTTCTGGCATGTTTTTTAATATATGGTCACAAGTTACAACATGTATTCAGTATAGTCTCCAGGCTCAGAAAAATGCTGCAACCGTAACACGACATGTTCAACAGTTGCACGAAGTACTCCCGGTGTAGTCAAAGCGATATGTCATAATATGCTCTCCTTTGGATCAGGAAGAGTCCGGATACATCCCGGATAGACACGATCATTCAGATATGATCACCACCAGAAGTCACATGGATTTACTGCGGGTGATCTCGAAGGCCACAAATCTTGAAACTGCCTAGAGACGACCCAGTTATTACGGAAGATTTCTCGGCGCAAATCTTTTACGTGGCAAGTGACATGTAGTGTCGAGCTATCTGTGTTGCGGACATGGTTTCTTGCAAAGTTGGAATCACGTATTGCACAAGGACCTCTTTATAACATGCAGAGTTCACTGTACACGTAACAGGTCTGCAAGGTATCGCTTCTTCGAAGAAAAACCGACTGAGAATGAAGGAGCTTATGAAACCACACCAAACATTCACATAAATTGAGGGCAGTGGATGTTCGTGCATAACATGTAGCGGAGAAGGACACCATATGCGATAGTTATGTGCATTCACGACACCGTGCAGAGTAAAACGTCCCTCGCCCATCCAAAGAATAATCCCTGGCCACATGTCATCCATTTCCATGGGTGCCAAAAACCGGAGGGCAAAGTCATGGCATTGTATCCTACCTAGGGCTTCATTTGGTGAATATTCTTGGTATCCGCGTCCGCCTGTCTGTAGGAAGCACAGGCACAAAAGAAGATTGAACATCATTCGTGTTGTGGACTTTCTCTTTATTTTAACAGAACACACTAACTTATTAAACATTCAGTGCTATTGACTACTAAGAAACAACCGTGAAACTATACGAGATTGATTAACTGCATACAGATTAAATACACCAATAAAAACTGTAGCAGTACAATGAAGGACCTAAAAATTCTTTCTCGAAAGAAACTTTATGATTTACAGTCCAAAATAGAAGTATACTCCGTCTATAAGCACAATATAAGAAAATTACTATATGCCGTATAGCGGAGATGCGTAAGGCACGAGAGAA
Source organism: Schistocerca gregaria (assembly GCF_023897955.1). Lineage (NCBI taxonomy): Eukaryota > Metazoa > Arthropoda > Insecta > Orthoptera > Acrididae > Schistocerca > Schistocerca gregaria. The sequence goes on along the minus strand of NC_064927.1, from coordinate 356,515,750 downwards.
ATATGATGTTCAATATTACGCCCTGAATGGTACAGTCAGTGGGAACCTTCCTGAAGTTAACAGATTTAAATCTCATAGTGTTTGGCCATTTCAAAAACCAAAAGTGAATACAAAGAGTAAGATTAATAACCATTCAGTTGGTCGAGCCACACTTGCATAAACACATTTAAGCAAATAAACCTAGTAATTACTCAACTGGTAAATTAGCCAGTTAACACATCAATAACTTGCCCTAGAAATAAAAAAATTAAAAGGAGAGCTGCAGCAGACGCTCAGTCATAAGGACACAAATAAATGCAACGACGTACTATATAACCCTGTCTTGGCAAGGTGTAGTCGACTCGGAAAGATTAAGTGGTGCAGGTGCTTCTGGTCGTTCGTTCGAGCGCGGACTTGGTCCGCCTCAGACGATGCGCCACCTCTATCAGACAGGTAGATTTCTCCCAAGTCCCACCACATGAAACACAAGTGGCAGCCTAATTAACAGAGGAACGCAAAATTTAGCATACAAAATGGGTTGGTTCAAATGGCTCTGAGAACTATGGCAATCTTAAACCTAACTAACCTAAGGACATCACACAACACCCAGTCATCACGAGGCAGAGAAAATCCCTGACACCGCCGAGATTCGAACCCGGGAACCCGGGCGCGTGAAGCGAGAACGCTACCGCACGACCACGAGCTGCGGACTACGAATGGGCCCAGCCGACTACTATAGACCAAAAGCTGCCGCACGACAGTTAAAATTACGGCAACAAGTAAAACAAGCAAATAATTTTTCAGTGAGTTAACGGAGTCAAATTAGTGACACTGTAAGGCGTCCAAAATCTAAACTCAGTTTCAAATACAACTGCGGAGTAGGAAGTTCGACTGCCAGCCACAAATTGTACCAAACTCGCACCACTTGGACGAGGGATAAGCAAGTAACCGCCACTCGGAGCGGAACAGTAAACCCTAAGCAAACGCTTTTATTGGCTAACGTAACCTTTTGAATAATATTACAGCCACGTGCAAGATAGTAGTAACAAACTCAAAATAAAGTCCTCACTGAGAGAGACTTAGTAATTGAGATAAAGAGGTCCCAACCTTACAAACAATACAAAAACTTAGTCAAACTAGGTAGCATATAGTGTGCGCCACCACAAATCCGGTACCTTACAGCAGGCAAGTGGGAAGTTGAGATCGAAGTTCCTAAAAACAAAAACAAAAAAAAAACAAAAAAAAAAAAAAAAAAAAACCTCAAATTGGAGCATTAAATAAGGAAATAAATTCAGTAGTTTTATAGGAGTGCACACCCAACTTAACTGCCTAGAGAGAGAAGTGAGGTCAGTAACTAGAAGTGTCTGATAGGAACAGGACGTAAACCTCCTGAAAATTACCGAACTGAAAAGTCACAGTACGGGAACAGGAAATGGCAGTCATGGTTACTGACGATTCTCGGCTCACTCGAATCCGATAAACATAATTGGAAGGTCACCAGACATATCAGTGCAACGATCCAAGGACAGCGTGCAGCCGACAAATACAGCTGCCGAGCACGGGGTTCGACTGACAGCCACAAATTGTACCACCTTCGACGTAGCGGCGATCCGCTGCCCGCCTCCAGGTCCGGTCGGTCGCTGAAGCACACAACACGCTCCTTCCCTTGCTACGCGCCCCTACACGTCCAAAGATTTGTAGCGGACCGCACCCGAGGTAAAAATGGTTTGCTATCCAGGATCCCGCCTGAGTGTCTCTCTGTGGTAACTCTGCTACGCTCAGAACCGGTCACTGTTAACTGCCTAACTCGTACAAGCCATCAACAGCCGGCACTCTGGTCGACTCACCGCCATGTTCCAACTCGGCTGCATCACCCAGAGCGAACTGTTTCACTTTCCCGGTTTCACTGTCATTGCCCTCGCGGCATAGATCTCTGCGCCAACCACGCCCTCTTAAGGCAAGGATGTTCAACTAGCGACCGGGGCGCAACCTGTCGATCGCGCAACGGTTCAGTTCTGAATCTTGTAGAGATAGCAGTGTAAAGTGCGCCACAATACTTTTTTGAATTGCTGACCAGGAGACAGACAATTCCCGTGACACAGCTCGAGCTGCGGCTGCAGACTTCGCTGCACGGTCGGCCGGCCGGAGTGGCCGAGCGGTTCTAGCCGCTTCAGTCTGGAACCGCTCGACCGCTACTGTCGCAGGTTCGAATCCTGCTTCGGGCATGGATGTGTGTGATGTCCTTAGTTAGGTTTAAGTAGTTCTAAGTTCTAGGGGACTGATGACCTCAGATGTTAAGTCCCATAGTGCTCGGAGGCATTTGAACCATTTGAACTGATTGGTCGGTTATAGCTTCAGCAACTTAATCAAAAACTGTCATGGGAACGGACCGCCTCCCTCTCCCCGCTACACCACCTGACTCACTCGCGGCTTTAAATACCTTGATCACATCCTTGTGCCAGTCTATTGACGTGCGGCTTCTTCACAAGTGTCTGCATCGGCAACATTCCCGCAACGAAGTGCTACTATCGCTGCCGTTCTAATAAAACAACTTCACCAGCAGTGCACGGTGTTTCTTCATAGCAGATATTGCGTTTCGTACGGAAAAATTGAACCTTCTTAACTCTTTACTCCAATAGTCATTTCACGAAAGATATCAACATGCGCCGCCAAACGACAAACAGCTTACTGACTTCAAAGCAGAAGACATTTCACGTTCTGGCTGCTCACAGCGCCATATTTTCACTTGGAGGCAAAAGTTCTTTCCGAGAAACGATATTTAGAGAACTAGAATTTGAAGCTGAGTACCGTACGATTCTACTGCTGACAACATAAATTGCGCTTAAGGACTGCGAAGATACCAGAAATACCAGATACCAGAAATTAGATACCAGAAATTAGGGCTTATACGAAGGCACGAACATAGTCGTTTTTCCCTCGCTCTGTTTGTTGGTGGGAAAGGTGGCTTTCGAAGTATCTATGTAGATGTAGATGTCAATTCCGTTCTACTGCCCTTCCTATTTGCTGTCCCATAAGGAATTATTCACTCCTTTCTCAGCCACTGCTTCCGTTTCATGCAATTCGAAGCTTATAACTGCCGTCTGGTTTCTGTAGAAATTGTGTACAACCTTCAGCTCCCTGTGTACGATATTATCGCAGAAGAAGTTCAGTAGCACCATGGTGTAGTGGTGGTGATGCTGAAGTTTTACATGGAGGATCATGAGTTCAAAACCCCCTCGATGATACAATCTTAATTTCTATATTCGGTTGGAGTACATTCTCGAAGTATCCACAAATAGGAGAGAATCATTGTACTGGAATGTTCTGTAGCTGTGTATATACTGTATGTGTTCTGGCCGGACGTAGTTCGCTCCGCGCTCTTGTATGTGCAAGTGCTGGATAAACCTTCGTTAAGTGAAGTTAGTGTTCGTCAATCATCTAATTACACCTTTTTCTGCGTGACAATATATTTCCGGAATAAATTAATAAATGTGGAACGATTAAAACCGTCATCGGAGGATACGAGAATACTGAATGGACGAGATAGCTGCATGTCAGGAGATATCATTGTGTTTGACGGTTGGAGTAGTGCAGTCGACTGGATGGTCTTGTAGTCAATGTAGAGGCAGCGCCTCGGCTCGTGAGTACTATTTAAAACCTTGTGGTCCATACCGCCGTGGAATGTGACGCTGCTCGGTCGTAATCTGAAGTGACTGTGGCTTACTGACGTCAGCCGCAGCCAGAGAAAGCAGGGACGCTGCTTCTTGTAAGCTGCCGGCGACTGCTGAGATGTGAAGACTGCCTGGCGCTTTCTCCAGCGGTAGCGCAATTTCCCTCACTGGGACGCTGTGCGGTGTTTTTGCCCCCTTACTATGTCGCACCGGTACACTTTCAAAAGTGTCAGACTCCTGCTAACCGTGTGTGTGTAATGAGGTACAAACCGTTTCCGTTGGCCAGCAACCGAGGGAAAAGGCGCTGCGGGGTCATTCGCAATCATAGTTCAAACTCTCGTCCTGCAGCCATATACATTTTTTCCGTGATTCCCCCAAATCACTTAAACTCAATCCCGCGTAGGTTTCTTTGGAGGGGCCACGGCCAATTTTCTTTCCTACTCTGACCTTATACTCCATCTCTGACGACCTAGTCGTCGACGGCTCATTAAACTTTAATCTTCTTTTGCGTGTTATTTCCTTCCAACTTGGCTCCCAAAGGAAATTATATATTATGTTATGAGAGCAAGACGCTGCTGTGTTTGCTTATATTGTTTATTAATGTAAGCCTGTTTCGGCATGATTGCCCTCTTTTATTTATGTGTGAAAAGTACATAGTATGGTACAATATTTCTATTTTTAAAGTAGATGATATAAGATATTATAGAATCATGGTTTATTATTTACATCATATGGTCTTGATATCCGTTTCACATCAATGTCTCAGTTGCTATCACACTACTGTATATGTTTAAAACGTTCAAATGTGTGTGAAGTTAAGGTCATCAGTCTCTAAGCTTACTCACTACTTAACCTAAATTATCCTAAGGACAAACACACACACCCATGCCCGAGGGAGGACTTGAACCTCCGCTGTGACCAGCCGCACAGTGCATGACTGTAGCGCCGTAGAAAATCCCAGATGCGTTCGATCGGGTTCAGACCTGGCGAGTTGGTGGAAGAGGGTGGGGTGGGGGCGTTTGACATGGGGCATTATCTTGTTGCAAAATGCCACTGCCGTCGGGAAACATGATCGTCATGAAGGGGGGTGTACGTGGTCTGCAACCAGTGTACGATACTCCTTGGCCGTCATGGTGCCTTGCACGAGCTCCTCTGGACCTATGGATACCCACGTGACCGCTCGACTAATCCCGCGCGGCTACTGTATATGTCTGCCCCTCTGATGTTTTTGCAGCTGTAGTAGGAGTTCAACTTTTGCTGGAGCAGTTATTTGTGAAGCTGTCGAATTATGAAACCTTACTTCATAATGGCATTACCTGTATTTCACATTTGTACTGACAGTTGAGTCAGCGACGCTCTATAATTACAGGTTATTTCCCTCTATGGTATTCTGTAAGTCATATTTTTGTTGTTAGCAGACACATTATACTGCTTACATCATACTTGTTTTTGTGGTTCCATGCTCTTACGCAATTCAGTCATATTGTTTTTTTTAACTCTTAATCGAGATAGTGTTGTGGTGTGCGTGGTTTATGACAATTTCCAGATATTATTTTGTTCTTAGATGTAAGCTTTGCAGTGGTTATTTTTAATTTCGTGGTAACATGATCTCTGATTCTATCGAAATTATCCTCCCTAACATGAAATGAGTAGAAAAACAAAGTCTTCAAGCATATTACAGATCATACACCACAAAATTAAAAATAACCACTGTAAAGCTTACATCTAAGAACAAAATCATATCTGGTTGTCATGTAATGTGTTTCGCTTGTACAACTGAGACCCAGCGCTTGTCTGTCAGGCAAGAGAACCACGCTCCATTCCTGGTACAGATAGGGATGTCTCGTTGGTGGGACGGGCTGGAACGGGATCCACACAGTCTCGCGATGTCAGCTGAAGAACTCTACTGGTCTTAGCAGGCAAACCGTCACAGAGGAATTTTACTGAAACCTCCTGTCGAGTTTGTGGGAAGTTGTTCAAGCGAGCGCTTCTGCTCCATGACAACGTCACAGCTCATGGAGCACAGGTCACATGTGCTGTTTCTTTGGCCTACCAATTATTGCCACATACCCAAATTCTCCTGCCACGATAATTATTCCTCTTTCTGCCTATAAGGAAACCGTTTTGGGGCAGGTAACTGTGGCCGGCCATTGTAGCCGAGCGGTTCTAGGCACTTCAGACCGGAACCGCGCTGTTGCTACGGTCACAGGTTCGAATCCTGCCTCGGGAATGGATGTGCGTGATGTCCTTAGGTTACTTAGGTTTAAGTAGTTCTAAGTCTAGGGGACTGATAACCTCAGATGTTAAATCCCATAGTGCTTCGAGCCATCTGAATCTCAGGTAACTGGGATGTCAAACGTTTCCCGAAAAGCCAAATGCAGACTTCTGTAACCAAGATACCTGCAAATCCATCCATAAATGAGAAAATGTGTCTCATTGATGTGTGAGTACAGAAGCGCCAGCACCACCTCGTCTTGTGATTTTTTTTTTTTTTTTTTTGAGATGATGATTAAAGCTTTAGTATTACCCTCGTACATTTGCTCGAATCAAAAGAAGAATGTCGTCATGCGAGCGAACATACCTTTAGCGTGTGGCGAGAACTTGTAACATTGAATTATAGTTAGTAATAGAACCCAGTGGTTGTCCTGGACGGCAAGTGTTCGTCGGAGACAAAGGTATCGTCAGCAGTGCCCCACGAAACGTGGTAGGACCGCTCTTGTTCTCTGTATGCGTAAATGCTCTGATGGAACAGATGAGCAGCAATCTGTGACTGTTTACTGATGACGCGGTAGTGTACGGCAGTATCGCCTTTAAGTGAGTGCAGGAGGATACAGGATTAGAATTTCTACTGGGTATGATGAATGGGAATCTGCTCTAAATGCAGATGAGCAGAAAAAAATATAAGGTTCAAATACAGTATTAGTGTGCTGCTTGACATAATCGCTGTTGAATTTTAAAATTTTCGCGACAAATTGAGTGTTCGAAAAAATCTGAGGCTCTTCGTCTACGTAGTTCGGGCCGTTTATTCATCTCTGCTGTAGTTTCTCTTTTTGCAAAGGTACATCTCGCAGATTAATTGGCACTAATTGCTAATAGATTTCAGGTGGACATCACTGCATTGTTGCGGTACGCTCTTTCCTCAACCTATTTCATATTTAACAATGAATATTTGGAGCAGACTGAGGGCGTCGCCATGAAAGCCCTCTTTCTTCGCCGGCCGGAGTGGCCGTGCTGTTCTAGGCGCTACAGTCTGGAAACGAGCGATCGCTACGGTCGCAGGTTCGAATCCTGCCTCGGGCATGGATGTGTGTGATGTCCTTAGGTTAGTTAGGTTTAAGTAGTTCTAAGTTCTAGGGGACTGCTGACCTCAGACGTTAAGTCGCATAGTGCTCGGAGCCATTTGAACCATTTTTTATGAAATGAAGCAAACATTTACAGTCAGTTGTACAGAAGGCGAGTAGTCGACTTCGGTTCTAGGAAACTGTAGCTCATCCGGGACGCCACGCACAGCACATATACAAGGGTATTGTCAGCAGTGCCCCAGAGAAGTGAAATAGAACTGCTGTTATTTTCTACACACATAAATGATCTGGCAGACTGTATAAGGACCACACTGGGGCTGTTTGGTAATGGTGCCGTGGTTGAAACGTCCCCTTAGAAAAATTATTGAATTACTGTGCTGGTAAACCCCTTACATTATTTGATTTTCAAACAGCTGAGCACAACTGAACGTACTCAGACATATCTATCTTTACTTATTCTGATCATCACTAACCTGACACACAATGTTTTTTAGCGCAACGCAATCTGACTTTCAATAATCCCTACAAAAGAACGGCCCTGAGTAACAATAGCCTATACCTTTTATGAATCACTTACCTCACAAAAATCTTCGTTGCTCGAACTACTGCAATACAGCGAACGCCAATACTGGGAGCTGAATAAAAGATTCTAACCACTGAAGGCACTAACTACTGATAGGCATAGTTAGCAAATGAAAGATTTTGATACAGAACAAACAATGTATTTACCTTAATAGTGTTCAAAAGTCATAAAATATATATCAGTTCAAGACATCCAGTCTTACAAATTTACTATCTCTGATGGACACGCGTCCAGATCATCCGCTCTCAAAACTACGCCACCTCTCTCCCCACATCCACCACTTCTGGCGGCCCACATCCAACTGCGCAACGATACGCGCTGTTTAACAGCCAACTGCCCAACGCTACAATAGCAAATTCCAACAATGCCAACCAGCGACAGACTGCTCACAGCACAGCCAGTCATTTTCATACAGAGCGCTAGGTAACATTACCAACATATAAACCTAAACAGCCTATTCACATGGTGTATGGGGAAGCGTCGTCGTTGTGTGACTGTAAGTGCATAAGGATGACTTAGACACAACTCCTAGTAGATGTAATGAAAGGCAGGTAGATCTGCACGTAGAAGAATATAAGTGAATGCAGATGACTAGACAAAACAAAGCCGTAATTTTCGAACACAAAATTAGTAGTATGTTGCTCGAGTGACTCACGTCGATTAAATAGCACGCGTAGCATTGTAAAACGATATGAAATGGAAAGAGGATTAGGGATTGTAGTAGGAAAGGTGAATGATCGACTTCAGTTTATTGGTAGAATATTAAGACAGTGTAGTTTATCTGTAGGGGACACCACATGTGGGACACTAGTACGACGCTAACTTCAGTACTGCTCGATTGTTTTGGGATCCCCACCAGGTCAGGTTAAAGGAAGACATCGAAGTAGTTCACAGACACGTCGCTAGATTTGTTGCCGGTAGGTTCAAACAACACACAAGTATTACGGAAATGCTTCGGGAACTACTGGAAATCTCTGCAGGGAAGGCGACTTTATTTTCGAGAAATGCTTTTGAGGTATTTTAGAGAACCGCCATTTGAAGCCGACTGCAGAATGATTCCATTCCCCATAATGAACGCGAAGGTAAAATAAGAAAAATTAGGAATCTTACAAAGGCATGTACACTACTGGCCATTAAAATTGTTACACCAGGAAGAAATGCAGGTGATAAGGGGTATACATTGGACAAATATATTACACTAGAACTGAAATGTGATTACATTTTCACGCAATTTGGGTGCATAGATCCTGAGAAATCAGTACCCAGAACAACCATCTTTGGCCGTAATAACGGCCTTGATACGCCTGAGCACTGAGTCAAACAGAGCTTGATTGGCGTCTACAGGTACAGGTACAGCTGCCCATACAGCTTCAGCACGATAATACAGTTCATCAAGAGTAGTGGCTGGCGTGTTGTGACGAGTCAGTTGCTCGGCCACCATTCACCAGACGTTTTCAGCTGGTGAGATATCTGGAGAATGTGCTGGCCAGGGCAGCAGTCGAACACTTTCTGTATCCAGAAAGGCCCATACAGGACCTGCGACATGAAGTCGTGAATTATCCTGCTGAAATGTAGGGTTTCGCAGGGATCGAATGAAGGATAGAGCCACAGGTCATAACACATCTGAAATGTAACGTCCATTGTTCAAATTGCCGTCAATGCGAACAAGAGGTGACAGAGACGTGTAACCAATGGTACCCCATACCATCACGCCGGGTGATACGCCAGTACGGCGATGACGGATACACGCTTCAAATGTGCGTTCACCGCGATGTCGCCAAACACGGATGCGACCATCATGATTCTGGAAACAGAACCTGCATTCATCCGAAAAAATGAAGTATTGCCATTCGTGCACCCATGTTCGTCGTCGCGTACGCCATCGCAAGCGCTCCTGTCTGTGATGCAGCGTCAAGGGTAACCGCATCTACCGTCTTCGAGTTGATAGTCCATGCTGCTGCAAACTTCGTCCAACTGTTCGTGCAGATGGTTGTTGTCTTGCAAACGTCCCTTTCTGTTGACTCAGGGATAGAGACGTGGCTGCACGATCCGTTACAGCCATGCGGATAAATGCCTGTCATCTCGACTGCAAGTGATACGAGGCCGTTGGGATCCAGCACGACGTTCCGTATTACCCTCCTGAACCCACCGATGCCATATTCTGCTAACAGTCATTGGATCTCGACCAACGTGAGCAGCAATGTCGCGATACGATAAACCCCAATCGCGATAGGCTACAATCCGACCTTTATCAAAGTCGGAAACGTGATGGTATGCACTTCTCCTCCTTACACGAGGCATCACAACAACGTTTCACCAGGCAACGCCCGTCAACTGCTGTTTGTGTATGAGAAATCGGTTGGAAACATTCCTCGTGTCAGCACGTTGTAGGTGTCCCCACAGGCGCCAACCTTGTGTGAATGCTCTGTAAAGATAATCATTTGCATATCAGAGCGTCTTCTTCCTGTCGGTTAAATGTCGCGTCTGTAGCACCATTTGCATTTCAGAGCATCTTCTTCCTGTCGGTTAAATGTCGCGTCTGTAGCACGTCGTGGTGTATCAATTTTAATGGCCAGTAGTGTAGGTAGTCGTTTTTCCCTCGCTCTGTTTGCGAGAGGCACGAGAAACAGAGTGACTAACTGTGGTACAGCATACCCTCTGCCTCCCACGGTACAGTGTATTGCGGAGTATGCATGTACGTAAAGGTAGATGTTAGGCTTTACGTATACTCATGCGTTTGACACATGTCACGGATATGTGCGTGAGCTATTAATGTACCGGAATTTGCGACAGACTCCACAATGATCTTACTACCACCAAAATACATCTCATGAAGAGGCGAATACAAGGTAAAATGAACCAAGGTGCCTGTGGAAGCGCTGAGAGTCTGCATAACGGACGGATGCGTTTCCTTCGCTTCATTTGCAAGTGGAACAGGAAATGGAATAGTACGCGGTACTCTCTGCTGTGCACAGTAGAGGAACGCGTGGAGTGTGTATATAGATGAGGATCGGCAGGCTGTGAACCTGCCGGAGGTCGGCGTTTCGACACGCCAGACGGCGGCATCGTCAGGCAGAGCGCGGCCCGCAGCGGGACCCGCGACGTGCGCCTGTCGCCTGGGCCCGCCTTGAGCAAGACCCGCTAACCGCTGCTCCTAACCCGGCAGAGGCCGCTGCCTGTTCCGCCCTGCGGCCTTGTCCCAGGAACACGGACTCACTGCCAAGGTTCCGCGTTCCACCGGACTCCGCTTAAGTTTTTCCCAATAGCAAGTATCAAGTATGCAGACACTGACACAGATGGGGTCACTAACTGTACTCGATTCGCAGCACCAGAAGTAAAATAGGCTCTATCCGGGTGTGTAACCAATAGGTTTGCATTTGTAACCAGCTCTGCGTGTTGTGCTTGTGTGTTGTTGTGCTCTTCAGTCCAGAGACTGGTTTGATGGAGCTCTCCATGCTGCTCTATCCTGTGCAAGCTTCTTCAGCTGCCGATACCTACTGCAACCTACATCCTTCTGAATCTGTTTAGTGTATTCATCTCTTGGCCTCCCTCTGCGACTTTTACCCTCCGCGCTGCCCTCCGATAATAAATTGGTGATCCCTTGATGCCTCAGAATATGTCCTACCAACCGATCCCTTCTTCTAGTCAAGTTGTGCCACAAATTTCTCTTCTCCCCAATTCTATTCAATACTTCCTCATTAGTTATGTGATCTGCTCATCTAATCTTCAGCATTCTTATGTAGCACCACATTTCGAAAGTTTCTATTCTCTTCTTGTCTAAACTATTTATCGTCCATGTTTCACTTCCATGCAACACTCACACAAATAATTTCAGAAAAGACTTCATCACACTTAAAGCTATACTCTGGAACCGCGTGACCGCTACGGTCTCAGGTTCGAATCCTGCCTCGTGCATGGATGTGTGTGATGTCCTTAGGTTAGTTAGGTTTAAGTAGTTCTAAGTTCTAGGGGACTGATGACCTCAGAAGTTGAGTCCCATAGTGCTCAGAACCATTTGAACCATTTGGTACGAGTCCCGGCCAGGTGCAAATTTTTATTTCGCAAAGAGCTCACGTCAATGCATAATCGCAGAGTGCAAATCTCTTTCATAATGGTTGTGTAGGTGTGTAGCGCACAATTCAGCGAGATTCCTCTGCTGGATAGTGACGTCATTTTTCTCTCCAGGGAAAGAAGAAGGATAGTATTTAACGCCCCATGCCCAGCGAATTCCTTAAAGAAGGATTGATGTAAGATGTAAGAATAAAGCACTCGTGATCTTTTCAAGATACACATCAAAAAAAGTTTTGCATCAACCCAGTCCCCAGAGCTCCTGAAGACAGGCGTTACTGTGGATATTGTATCACAGACAAAGTCCCTTTGACTGTTCAGAGATGTTACTAAACCCGCTCAAAGACGTAAACAAGCATGCATGAGCAGCGCCTATTAGACGGAGGGGGTCCGATAGCCGATCAGTTCCAGTCATTCCACCAGGAAGAAGGCACACGGCTCGTGTTATCTGTAGTTCAACTTTACCTAGACGTCAATACCACAGTTCGATGGTGTCCGCATTGTTACTTTGTGCCAGGAAGGGCTCAACAAGGAACGTGTCCAGGCGTCTCGGAGTGAAACAAAGCGATGTTGTTCTGACATGGAGGAGCTACAGAGACACAGAAGCAGCGACGACATGCCTCGTTCAGGCCGCTCAAGGGCTACTACTGCAGTGGATAGCTGCTACCTACTGATTGTGGCTCGGAGGTACCCTGACAACAATGCCACCATGCTGGATAATGCTTTTCGTGCAGACACAGGACGTCGTGTTACGACCCAAACTGTGCAAAATAGGCTGCATGATGCGCAACTTCACTCCCGACGTCCATAGCGAGATCCATCTTTGCAACCACAACACCATGCGGTGCGGTACAGATGGTAACCGCTCATCGAGAGTGGTGGCGCAGTGGTTAGCACACTGGACTGGACTCGCATTCGGGAGGACCACCGTTCAATCCCGCTTCCGGCCATCATGATTTAGGTTTTCCATGCTTTCCCTAAATCGCTCCAGGCAAATTCCGGAATGTTTCCCTTGAAAGGGCATGGCCGACCTCCTTCCCCATCCTTCTCTAATCCGATGAGACCGATGACCTCGCTGTTTGGTCTGTTCCCCCAAACAACCCAAATGGACCGCTCAGGATTGCCATCATATTCTCTTTACTGACGAGTGTCGCATATGCCTTCAACCAGACAATCGTCGGAGACGAGTTTGGAGGTAACTCGTCAGGCTGAACGCCTTATACACTGTAAGAGGTCCATCATTAAGGAACTTGTTGTTAGCGCACTCCAGCAGATGTAATTTCGATGGATTGCTCACGTGCTGCCTGCGATATGAAAGCTATAACAGAATCTGAGACCAAAGAGCAGTGTTGACTGCAGTAGGAACTGTGTAGTAGTAGTTGCTAGCGAGAGTCTGGTGTATCGTGTTGACTGGGCTGGTCGTGGTGGAGCGATGGCGGAGCCTGAGCGTTGTAGCATAAGGTAAAAGCAGCCTCGCGCATATGTAGTATTCTTATATCAAGTTCCATGTAAATGTTTTAAGAAAATCTCTTAGTCATAATCTTTCTCATAAAAAGTAACTTTTGACAATCATTCATTTCAATTTAAAGAATTTACTAATTTCTCCAATCCATGGTCATCCCGATTATTGCAAAGAAAGATCAGTTGTTCTCTTTATACATGACAAATCTATCGGCTAGCATTGCACTCGGCTGTGCCAGAATAATTTCTTATAGGAGTAGATATATACGCGTTATCCGGCGACCTTATTGAGGTAAGAATTTTCAATTTATTCAGAATGATCTTTCAGGGCCATGACGCAGCGCTGCTGACGTCCAAAATTCACCAGTTTAAATTCACAGTCAATTATTGAAAGGTTATAAGTGAGCGACAATTTTATCGAGAGGTTTGTGACATTGTATTATTGGTAGGTTACGCTAAATGTCAATGCTATACATGTTTTCACTGTTGGTTAGTTACGCTAAATGAGAATATTATTTATATTGTTTTTTGCTGTTGGGAGGTTACGGAATAAATCTGATGGAAGCTTACACTAAATGTGAATGATATAAATATTTATTGTTTTTACTGATGGGAGGCTACGGAATATATTTTGTCAGGAGGTTACAACACACTGTCCAGCGAGTGCAGCAAGATGGGTGCTCCCTGCTATTTTGGGGTGGCATTCCATGGGGCTGACGTACGCCACTAGCGGTCATGGGAGGCGCCGTAACGGCTGTACGATACGTGAATGCCATCCTCCGATCGGTAGTGCAACAATATCGGTACAATGTATACGAGTCATTCGTCATCATGGTCATCAATTGCCGCCCCCATAGTGCACATCTTGTGAATGACTTAATTCAAGATACCAACATCGCTCGACTAGATGGTTCAAATGGCTCTGAGCACTATGGGACTCAACTGCTGTGGTCATTAGTCCCCTAGAACTTAGAACTACTTAAACCTAACTAACCTAAGGACATCACACACATCCATGCCCGAGGCAGGATTCGAACCTGCGACCGTAGCAGTCGCACGGTTCCGGACTGCGCGCCTAGAACCGCGAGACCACCGCGGCCGGCGCTCGACTAGAGTGGCCAGCATGGTCACCAGACATGAACCCTATCGAACATGCCTGGGACAGATTGAAAAGAGCTGTTTATGGACGACTTTACCCACCAACCACTCTGACGGATCTACGCCGAATCGCCGTTGAGGAGTGGGACAGTATGGACCAACAATGCCTTGATGAACTTGTGGATGGTATGCCATGACGAATGCAGGCATGAATGAGTGCAAGACGACGTGCTACTGGGATTAGAGGTACAGTGTCTACAGCAATCTGGACCACCACCTCTGAAGGTCTCGCTGTATGATGGTACAACAAGCAATGTGTGGTTTTCATGAGCAATTAAAAGGGCGGAAATAATGTTGGTGTTGATCTCTATTCCAATTTTCTGTACAGGTTCCGGAAATCTCGGGACGGAGGTGATGCAAAACTTTTTTTGATGTTTTTAGATCCATGCCTACAGTCACGAATTGATCAGCGAAACCATAGCACGTCTCAGTGTGGGCAATTTGAAGTATTTGGTTTTGCAAAACATAGAATTTTTAAAGGAATTTTCATTTTTAGGACTTGTTCATTTACGCTGATCTAAAGGGTCTTCTTTAACCACGAGTTTTAGGGCTTTTGTTTTTTGAATGGAACTGTCTACTGCCTGTCGAATCTCTGGAATGGTTCTGAAGCGAATGCCATGAAGTGGTTCCTTCATCTTCGGAATCAAATCAAAGTCACAAGGACTTAAGTCAGGGGCGTATGCTGGATGGTACAGTACTTCCCAGTCCCATAGACCGAACAGAGCAGCCACAGCTTGCGCTATATAAGCCCGTGCATTGTCGTGCAAATTGATGGTTTGGTTGCCCAGAAAGTGTCACCGCTTCTTTCGCAAAGCTGGACGCAGGTGATGCCCCAAAAACGAACAGTAATACTGTGCATTGACGGTCTGCCGTGACGTGTAGGAACGTAATGCGTTAGGATAACACCATCACAATCGTACACGAGAATCACCATAACTTTTGACCGCTCCTTTCGCACCATCAACAGAACAGGTTCTGCTAACGGTATACTACGCCTTCGACATCGCTGGCAACGGGTTCTACACCACGCTGGTGACTACTTTCAAGGACAGTAACACGTGGGAACATGTAACTCTTTTTTATCCGTTGTGAATAAATAGTTGCCACTATTTAAGTCCCAAAGCTCGTATATCGCAAACAACTACAATAAAAGAAACGTCACCTCACAAGTTAAAAAACGATATGAGGTAATTGCATGTGTATTGCATGAGTTATAGCTCCAGCCATCTTGAAACGCGTCTTTTTGAGAAAACAAGCGTTTAAATTTTCCACTTGTGTTTTTTAATATTAAAATTGAACAAACCATTAACCGTTAATGTCAGCACTTTGGCCTTTGTTTCGACAGCGGATAAAAACTTTCATTTTGACGACATTATATCGATTATCTGGATTGCGCTTACCATCGAATGGTTTTTTGCACGACTGGGTTTATTTTACGAAAATTTTCTATACGTGTAAATACGTTTGTTTGACATTATCAAGCACTCATATTTTACTTAGTATAAAAGATAAGCCAAGTGACAAACAAAGCAGATGCGAGACAAGCACATGCTTTCAGATTGTTTACCATATACGAATCATGAACAAAGAGATACCTTATTGAGAATACTATTTCAGTTGATACAGATGCTCTTTCTAATACTATCAAAAACTAATAGGACCCCTATGTCGTCGGTAACTACTATAGTATTACATCGATTGAATTCGAGCTCTCGAATGCGCCATACCCCATGTAGTAAATCGCAGTTCATTTTAACATTTATGGCACTCTTTATACGAATTAATCTTTAAAATTGACACTCTAAGGAACGTTTTAAGCAAATAAAAACATTGCGCTTAGAAACGTTCTGTCCTAATCTACCCCCGTAATAAACTCAACTTCATTTTCAGATTAGTTCATGGTTCCTCAGTAACTATAAAATCCAATCTAAAGTTCTTACTCAGTGTCGGAAAAGCGAAACGGCATAACTACACAACGACACATAGTAAATAGACAAATAATAGGTAGCCAGCCAGCCATACTGCATGCACGAATCGCAAGCGAACCATCAGATTGTCTGGGAATTTCGTGCGACCATCGATGAGCGACCGATCGCTACGATTTTCCAATACACGTGCGGTTAACAAAGAGATCATGGATCGCTACGATACGAGGTTTGCGTGTGTGGCGCCTCAAGGGTTTGCGTTTCATTTCAGAAGTGTTGCAGTTAACCTGCAGTAACGCCATTGTGATAATTAGTTATCTTTTTCTTTTCTTTTTACAAGTGCTAAATATGTCGAATCTATTTCCACGATTGCGGAAATCATTGTGATTGTGTGTCCTGTTTTTTTGTAAATCCAGCATTACGCAATTCTTGCTGAAGATATTTGTGCGGCTAAGAATGAAACATAAAATCGCCAAATATACCATCGACAAGCAATTAGGAACAAATCAACTCAATGAAGGACGGTGAGGGGGTAATAGCTTTTTCATGAATTTTCCACAGACGATGGACCATGTCTGCTCAACAGGTGATACGTCATGGTCGAAATGTAACAAGGCAAGAGTCCAGGAGAGTCGAATTGGCACAAGCAGCTTTACATAGGACAATAAAGACCATATTTACACATATCCCGGTGCCTGAACACCGAGAACGCGTTTGCATGAATAGACATTAATTCCAAATATTTGATATTGTCTGCTAAAACTGTATTTATAGGCATTCGTACATGTTAAGCTCCAAGTCTTTGGCACTAAAAAATTGAGTAGAGTATGGCTGTGGGTTCTCAAAGTTGTGGAATGCTTGCAGCCGATAGGTCTGTTTCAAACAAGGCAAAAAAAAAATGTAAAACGGGCGTTCTATAGAAAGCTGTAAGACACGGTGGAGGCAAAAGAAGACAAAGCATATGCAGCAGGCAGTTTTTAGTTGTTCGTAAGCCTTACAGTTCATCTCATTACTGAAAAGCTGTTTCCGACATACAACTCTTTATACAAGAAACAGCACTCTCCCCCCACCCCACCCCCTCCCCACAGCCATTCAACATAAAGCAGTGAATTCTAGTGAGCATCTTAATAACAAACCTTTCAACTATTGCACATTAAAGAACGTAAAATTTTATATTAGTTCCTTCAAATTATATTAGAAATGAACAACAGGAGTCAATTTTTCATAGTTTTGTTTCCCATTTTTAAGTTACACATATTAGGCAACGAATTGCAATTTTAGTATAAACCCTGACTGGCACTTAAAGTGGCAGAAATTTAAATCCCGTTGCCACGTCCCACCTCTCCTTAAAGTCGTGCAATGTGACGGAACACGCTGATGTCTACATCAGTAGATTTAAATCGGTAACCAATATAGGTTCAACACGGTTGTCGGTAATATAGCTGTTATTAATGCCATCAGGTTTGCGACTAAGATAAGAACAGAAGCTGGTTCATCATTTATAATATTTCTTGACCTAGCAGAATCAATAAAATTTATTAATACATTAACAGTTACTTCATATTACGAGAAGCGTAAGGTGTTATTCTTCTTTCTAACAATGTCAGTGATCTTTTGTTCTTTATATATGCTGATAGCAAACTGTGGTGTGAATTTATTTATTTATTTTATTTTACTGATGCTTTTTTATTTTTTTTATTTTTTTCAGCCATTAGTGTTCTGACTGGATTGATGCGGCCTGTCGCGAGTGTTTTTCCTGTGCCAACCTTTTCATCGCAGAGTAGCACTTGCAACTTCAGTCCTCCAGTATTTGCACGTATTCCAATCTCTGTCTTCCTATGTACACTCCTGGAAATGGAAAAAAGAACACATTGACACCGGTGTGTCAGACCCACCATACTTGCTCCGGACACTGCGAGAGGGCTGTACAAGCAATGATCACACGCACGGCACAGCGGACACACCAGGAACCGCGGTGTTGGCCGTCGAATGGCGCTAGCTGCGCAGCATTTGTGCACCGCCGCCGTCAGTGTCAGCCAGTTTGCCGTGGCATACGGAGCTCCATCGCAGTCTTTAACACTGGTAGCATGCCGCGACAGCGTGGACGTGAACCGTATGTGCAGTTGACGGACTTTGAGCGAGGGCGTATAGTGGGCATGCAGGAGGCCGGGTGGACGTACCGCCGAATTGCTCAACACGTGGGGCGTGAGGTCTCCACAGTACATCGACGTTGTCGCCAGTGGTCGGCGGAAGGTGCACGTGCCCGTCGACCTGGGACCGGACCGGACCGGACCGTAGGATCCTACGCAGTGCCGTAGGGGACCGCACCGCCACTTCCCAGCAAAGTAGGGACACTGTTGCTCCTGGGGTATCGGCGAGGACCATTCGCAACCGTCTCCATGAAGCTGGGCTACGGTCCCGCACACCGTTAGGCCGTCTTCCGCTCACGCCCCAACACCGTGCAGCCCGCCTCCAGTGGTGTCGCGACAGGCGTGAATGGCGGGACGAATGGAGACGTGTCGTCTTCAGCGATGAGAGTCGCTTCTGCCTTGGTGCCAATGATGGTCGTATGCGTGTTTGGCGCCGTGCAGGTGAGCGCCACAATCAGGACTGCATACGACCGAGGCACACAGGGCCAACACCCGGCATCATGGTGTGGGGAGCGATCTCCTACACTGGCCGTACACCTCTGGTGATCGTCGAGGGGACACTGAATAGTGCACGGTACATCCAAACCGTCATCGAACTCATCGTTCTACCATTCCTAGACCGGCAAGGGAACTTGCTGTTCCAACAGGACAATGCACGTCCGCATGTATCCCGTGCCACCCAACGTGCTCTAGAAGGTGCAAGTCAACTACCCTGGCCAGCAAGATCTCCGGATCTGTCCCCCATTGAGCATGTTTGGGACTGGATGAATCGTCGTCTCACGCGGTCTGCACGTCCAGCACGAACGCTGGTCCAACTGAGGCGCCAGGTGGAAATGGCATGGCAAGCCGTTCCACAGGACTACATCCAGCATCTCTACGATCGTCTCCATGGGAGAATAGCAGCCTGCATTGCTGCGAAAGGTGGATATACACTGTACTAGTGCCGACATTGTGCATGCTGTGTTGCCTGTGTCTATGTTCCTGTGGTTCTGTCAGTGTGATCATGTGATGTATCTGACTCCAGGAATGTGTCAATAAAGTTTCCCCTTCCTGGGACAATGAATTCACGGTGTTCTTATTTCAATTTCCAGGAGTGTAGTTTTTACCACCTACATCTCCCTCTAGTACATTGGAAGTTATCCCTGACATCTTAACAGATGTCCCACTATTCTACTATTCTAGGCCCTCTTCTTGTCAGTATTTTTCATATATTCCTTTTCTCGCCGATTCTGCGAAGAACGTATTCATGCCTTACATTATCAGTCCACCTGATGTTCAACATTCGTCTGTAGCTTCACACCTGAAATGCTTCGATTCTCTTGTGTTCCGGTTTTCCTACTGTCCATGTTTCACTACCATACAAGGCTGTGCTCCAAACGTATATTCTCAAAAATTTCTTCCTTACATTAAAATCTTTGTTTGATATTAGTAGACTTCTCTTGGCCAGGAATGTCCTTCTTGCCAGTGCTAGTCTGCTTTTGATGTCCTCCTCGTTTCATCCATCGTTGGCTGTCTTGTTGCCAAGATAGAATAATTCCTTAATTTCGTCTACTGCCTGACATCAGTCCTGATGTTAAGCTTCTCGGTCTTCTCATTTCGGCTACGTCTTGTTATTCTCGTCTTTCTTCGATTTAGTTTCAGTCCATATTATGTATCTTCCCACTCAAAAAATCCTGTAATTCTGCTTTACTATCACTGAGGATAGAATGTCTGCGGCGAATCTTAACACTGATATCCTTTAACCGAATTTTAATCCCATTGTCCAACCTTTCTTGTATTTTCGTCATTGCTTCTTCGATGTATGGATTGACAATAGTAACGAAAGACTACATTTCGTTCTTACGCCCTTATGAATCTGTGGATTTTGTTTTTAATCTTCCATTCTTATGGCTCCGTCTTGGTTCTTGTACATATTGTATATTACCCGACTTTCCCTTTAGATTATCCCTATTTTTCTTGGAATTTCAAACATCTTGTACCATTTTACATTTCCGAACGCTTTTTCCACGTAGACAAACCCATGAGCGTGTCTTGATTATTCTTCAGCCTTGCTTCCATTATCAATCGCAACGTCGCTGCTGCCTCTCTGGTGCTTTCACATTTCTTAAAAACAAACTAATCGTCATCTGACGCATCCTCAATTTTCTTTTCCGTTCTTCTGTGTATTCTTTTTGTCAGAAATTTGGATGCATTAGCTGTTAAGATGATTCTCGCACTTGTCAGCTCTTGCAATCTTCGGAACTTTTCCGTTGATGTTTTGCCGACAGCCTATGGTATATCGCCAATCGCATGCACTCTACAAGAGAACGTGGTTAATCGTTTTGTTGCCACTTCTCCCAATGATTTTAGAAATTCCGATGAAATGTTATCAATCCCTTCTGCCTTATTCGATCTCTAGTCTTCCAAAGTTCATCTATATTCTGATTCAAACACTGTATCCCTTACCTCCTCCCTGTCGACTACTGTTTTTTCTTCTATCGTGTCATCACGCAAGTCCTTCCGATCATAGGGACCCTCAATGTAGTCTTTCCACCTATTCACTCGCTTCACAGCATTTAGTTGTGGAATTTGCATTGCACTCTTAATGTTACCGCCCTTGCTTTTAATTTCACCGAAGGTTGTTGTAACTTTTCTAAATGCAGAGTCAGTCCTACTGATAATCATTTCTTTCTCGATTTCTTCACATTTTAATGCAGCCATTTCGCCTCAGCTTCCCTCCACTTCCTATGTACTTCGTTCCTAAGGGACTTTTATTGTTGCTGTATTCCTGAATTTCCGTGAACGTTTCTGTATTTTCCTCTTTCATCAATCAAGTGAAGTATTTCTTCCGTCACCCATAGTTTCTACACAGTTATCTTCCTTGTACCTATCTTCTTCTCTCCAACTTCTGTGATTGCCTATTTTAGAGATGTCCACTCATCTTCAACTGAACTGCCTACTGAGTTATTCATTATCGCCTCAGAGAACTTCAGACCTATCTCGTCATTCATTAGTTCTGCCGTAACACACTTCTTTGAGCATTGAGTCTTCCTGACTAGTGTCTTAAGCGTCAGCCTACTCTTCCTCATTACCAAATTGTGATCTGAGTCTATATGTGCCCCTGGGTACACTTTAAAATCCTATTTCTGATTTCGGAATCTCTGCCTGCCATGGTGTAATCTAACTGAAATCGTTCCGTATCTCCCGGCATTTTTCCAAGTATACCTCCCCCTCTTGTGATTCTTGAAGAGAATACTCGCTATTACCACCTGAAATTCATTGTCGAACTCAATTAGTCTTTCTCCATTTCGTTCGTACTATCAAGTCCATATTCTCCAGTAACTCTTTCTTCTACTCCTTCCTCTGCGACTGCATTCCTGTCCCCCATAACTATTACGTTTTCGTCTCCCCTTACGTACTGATTACCCTTTCAGTATCCTCACATACTTTCTCCATCTCTTCAACTTTAGTTTGCAACGTCGGTATGTATACATGCAAACTCAAGCTCTTGTTCTTGCTTCCGTACAGGACAAAAAGGGAGAAACTTCACAAGATGCTTCAAAGAATATATGAATGCCGTGCGACTCAAAAATCTCGACCAGCTTTGTGTCACACGTTCCCTTATCATGAAAACTATGTTGGTGATATCAGTGACAACTTCCACGTGTTACAAGGTACTATGAAAGGGTTCGAAATGGTTCTCCTCTAAGAGACAGAAATTCGCATTCACAAGCTAAAATCACCTCAAAAAATACTTAACAAACATTCCGAATCCACACAGAATTTTTTCTTCCAGAATTTTCAAGACATCCTGCCACCAAAAAACACAATACGATATATGCATCCTCTTGCAGCAATTATTATTATTCTCTTATCCATGTCAGAGCTGTAATTGTAACTATATCCTTTATTATTCGTATTGACATGGCCCCACTGGAAAAGGGGGCTGACATATGACAGTAGCTCATTCAAGCTCTAATTATCTAGTAAATATTCGACTCTATTTGTTTATCATTTGCGTTATTTTTTGAACCACATTACACGTATATTGTCAATGCATGAATACAAGTGCAGCTTGGGAAATTCACTTACATCCATTATCTATGCTTGTAGATATTTATTATATACTAAAATGCATCACATGTCAAAGATCACGATGTGACACAAAGTGACGTCTATTATATTCACATTCTCAATAATTATCTTCATTGTTTAGTTACTGTGAATGAGTATAAAACCAATTGCAGCTAACTGCTGCGTCTATTCGTGTGTAAGCAACAAAACGTGTGTTATCAGAATGGATTTGCTATGGATACCACGAGTCACTCCAATGTAAGCACCCAAAACATAACTACCTATTCATTTCATAAACTTTTCGTTACTATTAGCTAGATATCCTTTATTTCTGTCAGCACCACGAACACAGCGCCAAACTACATATGGTTCCTGTCAAACCTTTATGTTATGATGAGCCTTCACTGGTTCGAAAGTGATACAAAAAATAAATCTTATCAAAAATTCGAAAAACACTTATATATGTAGCCTATCACCTTGAATTTTAATCCCTCTCTTGAACGTTTCTTTTACGTCCGTCTTTGCTTCTTCGATGTAAAGACTGAACAATAGATGTGACCGCACCCCTGTCTTACACCCTTTTTAATCCGATCGTATCGTTCTTGGTCTTACATTCTTTTTGCTCTCTCACGGTTCCTGTACGTGTGGTATGTTACCGGTCTTCTCTATAGGTACTCCTGTTTCTCTCGGAATTTCGTACATCTTACTGAATTTTTCATTGCGAAATCGTTCTTCCATATCGACAGCTCCTACGAACGGTCTTGGTTTTTCTTAAGTCTCGCTTTAGTTATCACTCGCTAGGCGCGAGCTGCCTCTGTGATTCCTTTACCTGCCCGAAAGCCAAACTGATCGTCTTGTAACGGACCCTCAATCTAAGCTGTGGCTCTGATCGAACCCGAGACCCGGGATGTCTTTATTATTAGTCGAAGACGTTAACTTCAACAACGGGCCATCAACGCCAGTCTGTAAATCAAAGAAGAAACGACGGTATACAAGAAAGAGTCAAAAGCGGGATTTATTGTTAGGGCGAAAAGATATTAAGAGGAAGAGTCTCTTATGACATTATTGCCCTCTGACAAAGTGAGGAAATTAATAAGCTTTTCAACGGAATCAACAGCCTACTGAGACGGATCAGAGGAAATCAAATAACTAGGGAAGTACTGTGGTGGAGCGTGCCAAACCACGCAGAAGGTTTGTAAGCTCCTCACTTTTTGTTTCTGTATGAATCTCAGCCCAAATGTACCTCGAATTCCACAAAAAAATCCACGTATTAACGAAACTATGTACCCACAAACTGTTATACAACTTCAACTCGTATGCTAAACTTTCACTAAATAGAATCTAATTTGAACTCAACTGTAAGTGGTCTGAATGCAGCTTGTCTTTATATTAAATGAACAACTAAGTAAAACAATTATCTGGCCCTACTCGAAATTTCCGCTTACGTCGCATCTTGACAACTTTTATTTTAAGGTTTCTCCAAAGCACATTAGCAAACAGCAAGCAAGAAGAGGCTAAGCTAGATTTCTTTTATTAAATAAAGTTTCAAACTGTTGCATACCGCATGGTGCAATGTGGTAATGTGTAATGATAAACCTTCTTTAAACAGTGATATTAGGAGAGTAACTATTCCTACGAAATGATATTCCAAGACAACGATTTTTGAAGGAAGTAAACTTCATTTTCAAACATAACATTGCTCTCAACAATACTACGCTTAACAGAGTGGAAACAGATTTGAAACGGGTACTATGTTAGCAGAGAATTTCTGTAAAAACCAGACAGCTTAATCATCTGACATCTGAATGCTCGACTCAGGGAAGTGAGGTGGGCTTCCTCTCAACTCTGAGAAAGTTAACTAGTTGACAATAATCAGTCCAACAAACTAGCTACGCAGTGATTCTGTCTTACTTGAAATTTGTTCTCTTCAAATATAAACTCCTGGAAATTGAAATAAGAACACCGTGAATTCATTGTCCCAGGAAGGAGAAACTTTATTGACACATTCCTAGGGTGAGATACATGATCACACTGACAGAACCACAGGAACATAGACACAGGCAACACAGCATGCACAATGTCGGCACTAGTACAGTGTATATCCACCTTTCGGAGCAATGCAGGCTGCTATTCTCCCATGGAGACGATCGTAGAGATGCTGGATGTAGTCCTGTGGAAAGGCTTGCTATGCCATTTCCACCTGGCGCCTCAGTTGGACCAGCGTTCGTGCTGGGCATGCAGACCGCGTGAGATGACGCTTCATCCAATCCCAAACATGCTCAATGGGGGACAGATCCGGAGATCTTGCTGGCCAGGGTAGTTGACTTGCACCTTCTAGAGCACGTTGGGTGGCACGGGATACATGCGGACGTGCATTGTCCTGTTGGAACAGCAAGTTCCCTTGCCGGTCTAGGAATGGTAGAACGATGGGTTCGATGACGGTTTGGATGTACCGTGCACTATTCAGTGTCCCCTCGACGATCACCAGAGGTGTACGGCCAGTGTAGGAGATCGCTCCCCACACCATGATGCCGGGTGTTGGCCCTGTGTGCCTCGGTCGTATGCAGTCCTGATTGTGGCGCTCACCTGCACGGCGCCAAACACGCATACGACCATCATTGGCACCAAGGCAGAAGCGACTCTCATCGCTGAAGACGACACGTCTCCATTCGTCTTTCCATTCACGCCTGTCGCGACACCACTGGAGGCGGGCTGCACGATGTTGGGGCGTGAGCGGAAGACGGCCTAATGGTGTGCGGGACCGTAGCCCAGCTTCATGGAGACGGTTGCGAATGGTCCTCGCCGATACCCCAGGAGCAACAGTGTCCCTAATTTGCTGGGAAGTGGCGGTGCTGTCCCCCACGGCACTGCGTAGGATCCTACGGTCTTGGCGTGCAGCCGTGCGTCGCTGCGGTCCTGTCCCAGGTCGACGGGCACGTGCACCTTCCGCCGACCACTGGCGACAACATCGATGTACTGTGGAGACCTCACGCCCCATGTGTTGAGCATTTCGGCGGTACGTCCACCCGGCCTCCCGCATGCCCACTATACGCCCTCGCTCAAAGTCCGTCAGCTGCACATACGGTTCACGTCCACGCTGTCGCGGCATGCTACCAGTGTTAAAGACTGCGATGGAGCTCCGTATGCCACGGCAAACTGGCTGACACTGACGGCGGCGGTGCACAAATGCTGCGCAGCTAGCGCCATTCGACGGCCAACACCGCGGTTCCTTGATGTGTCCGCTGTGCCGTGCGTGTGATCATTGCTTGTACAGCCCTCTCGCAGTGTCCGGAGCAAGTATGGTGGGTCTGACACACCGGTGTCAATGTGTTCTTTTTTCCATTTCCAGGAGTGTAAGAACATTATTCACAATTTACCACCTTTCAGTATATACGAGTACATCATATTCATCCTTGCTGTCCTTTACAATAAATCCTTTTTCATCTAACATATACACTCACAAGTCAACACAGCACTGCTGAATATATCTACCACCGACTACATTTCAACTAAGAATGTATCAGACTGCGCAGAGACAACAAGACCAAAGATTGTTTAACAGCAATATAATATGCTCTGTCTGTGACGTGCACATCGATAACAAAAAGCACAATGACGTACTCACCTCACAGGTTGATGACCTAGTTGTAAGATCCCTCTACAGTTCCCCGCTGAGAGAGACGGTAGCAGACGAATCAAAGGACAAGTTTCATTCCATGGCAAAATTCCCTACAAGTGATTACCCGAACAGTGCTACTTTAGTAACAGAGATGCATCACCTCATGTGGTTTTCGACGTACGCTTATCCTGCTAGTTGAATGTATCACCATTTATCACGACACGTCAATTCATGCAGTCTTTATCAACACTTCAACTGTTAAATGGTTCTATGGGCCGTGGTTAGGTGAGGTACTCGGGTAGAGCGGCGGAACCTGTATCCTATAAGAAGTAGTTAATTTGGCTGTTATGGCTGTTCGCCGTTTGTTGTTGACTAGTATTCAATAAAGTGATATGCTGCACTGTTGCCTACCTCTCTTCTGTTACAATCTGCCGTCAATACACTTTTGTCTTTGCCCAGGGGAATTTGGTGAGGGAGGTTTGCCGGCCGTTGTGGCCGAGCGGTTCTAGGCGCTACAGTCTGTAACAGCACGACCGCTACGGTATCAGGCTCGAGTCCTGCCTCGGGCATGGATGTTTGTGATGTCCTTAGGTTAGCTAGGTTTAAGTAGTTCTAAGTTCTAGGGCTTCAGTTCTGACGGCTTCAGAAGATAAGTCCCATAGTGCTGAGAGCCATTTGAACCATTTTTGAGGGATGTTTTCTCTAAATCGAAGTATCCGCGGTACATCCTTGACACGGCGGTAAGTGACAAATGGTTCAAAAGGCTCTGAGAACTATGAGGCTTAACTTCTGAGGTCATCAGTTCCCTAGAACTAAACCTAGCTAACGTAAGGACATCACACACATCCATGCCCGAGGCAGGATTAGAACCTGAAACCGTAGCGGTCGCGCGGTTACAGACTGTAGCGCCTAAAACCGCTCTCCCACTCCGGCTGGCGGTAAGTGACAACCTCAGTGCCTGAAACATTCAGAGAATGCGTTCCCTATGCATTGAGCGACTCTATAGCTGGTAGTCGTAGGGAAGAAATGTGTGGGGAATGGTATATGCCCAATAGATGCAAACTTTATATTCGCTACAGAATTCTCATATATTTCCGGGTTGTTTAGGATTGTACTACAGCTTAGATCTATTTTTGCGGATTGCGACGGAAAATATTGTCCCTTTAGCGATTAGCACAAAACTTGGATTTCTTTCGCTGTCGAACTGTTCAAGGGAAATTATGCCTTTTACACTGTGTGATCTACTGTCGCAAGCCTGAGAATCACGCAGCGCGGACTGCTGCGACTCGTGCAGAAAGAGTGTCAGTGAGTTTCTGGAAAGTACCTTCAGGGATGTGGAACCATGCCCACTCCAGCGCCGTGGCCAGCTGCGCTAGTTTCTCGGTTGAGGATTCGTGGTGCGAACAGCCCGATTTAGGTGATGCCATAAATTCTCGATTTGGGGTAATAAGATGATTTGTAGGCCACGGAAATAAGGTAAATTCATCTCGCTGTTTTTCGAATCATGGACGTACAATGCGAGCCATGTGACACATTGCATGGTCCGTCTGGTAGACGCCATCGAGTTGAGGAAAAGAAAACTCCATTTATGGATGGATATGAACCCCAGTCGAGCATGAAAAGTGTTTACAGCAATCAAAATGGGTACATGAGCCAAGCGTCTGAGCCTTGTGCAGCTCGCGTTCATGACATTTGTTCTTTGGCATTTTGTCACATCGATTGGCGTCTTGTTTCTTCCTTACTTACTGGTGTAACGAAGTTGCTTGCTTGCCTCCTTGAGTGGCAGCAGCAGCGCTTATCGCTGTTGTATTCTCATTAGTGTGACCGCTAATATATCCGGGTGGTGGTGGTATGTGTGGTGGTCATTAGGTTGAGACGGAGCAGCAAGGAGCTCTCCGCAGTGCGTCGCCAGGCCGGGACTCCTGGCGGCGGGCAAGCGCTGTCGGGTCGTGAGGCGCTAGCTGCGAGAGCGACGAAGTTCGTTGCCCAGCGAACCTGGACGCTGAAGTTGAGTGATCAGTTAACCTATTATGAAACCTCAACTATTGTGACACCTCGTCATTAATTTATGGGTTGTTGCTCCCTGGGCCGTTCGGGCTAGCAGCAACGTATGACGTGTTAGAGTCGGCGAAATTTTGCAGCCATGTTCCTATATTGTGGTTAATTATCAGATTGACTGTTACTTGCCAGAGAAGTGCACCAGCGGTATTTTCTGCCCTGTGCCCTTAACACCCCAGTTACCTGCCCTGGTTGTTATCTTGGTTTTCCGGCAGTGTGCCTCTCCCTTGTCTGTTTTCAGACGCCAATTTCTGAAGACGTAATGCTGTTCGTATCCTCACCCTCAGCCGATAATTTACATGGTTGTGCCGTTGGTCGGACGGAAGGGAATTGGTTAAATTGTTGGTCGGTCCTTGGGCTGTCGCTAGTTTGGGGTGCCATCTGATCATTTAACTTCAACTCTTGGCTACCTGTCTCACCTCACCTTATATTAGAGCTACCTTCTCAGGCCGACTGTTGGAACACTTCTGAGCACCACTTGTTTTCTTTGTTTTATATCGTAATTTTCATTTTAGTTTGAAGTATGGTGCGAAGCCTTCAGCCATGTATTAATTCAGTTCTTTTTAAATTTTACATAAGGGCCATGTTAAATTTTTGAAGATTCATATTATTTAAAAAAGTTTTCCTTAAAATTTGTTCCATCTGATTGTTTGGAATCCAGGCCCTAAGCCGTTAGTTGTTTGATGTGTTATGTGTGGTCTTCAGCCAAGGATTTACATGAACCCCTTTTAATAAGGCCTTCAGCCATGTGTATTCCTTAAAGGAAATTTTGTATAAGAAGGAAGGGGTTTATTTTAAATTGTTTGTCGTTGTTTCAAATTTGTTTATGGCCTTCAGCTGTGCAATAAGTTAATATTTCTTTAATTAGGATTTTGGCCCTTCTGTTGTAAGTTTAAAAAGAAATTTCTTGGCTAGAAAAAAATGTTTATTAATGTGTTTTAATTATAATTGTCTTTTAGACGTTTAGTGTAGGCCTGCAGCTGCTAATTGTTTTCAACTGAATGTTTTGTTTTTATTTTTACCTTATCTTTTTAATTGCTTTTGATTTCTAAGCCAGGCCTTCAGCCGTTCTTGTTTTGGTATGGTTTTGGGCCTTCAGCACAGGAAGCATCCCAGGTTTTCTTTAACTAGGCCTTCAGGCATATTGTTTAATTGTGTTCTTTTAAAGCAATATGTAAATAAGTGGTTCTTAGAAAAATAAAGTTGTGTGTTTGATTGTGCAACTCACAGTAACTGTTTACGGCCCCATCCACAATCATAACCTTATCCTGTGCGCTCTCTGAGTACCTACCGACCAGCTTTTTTAGCATCTGCTGGGGAAGCCCATATGCAGCAAAGTTTTGCTGAACAGTCATTGAAGTCCTTGAGGAGACACTGTTGGTAGTCCCTTGGTTCATTTGGGTGGTCAGTTGCTGCACAGTTGCACGTTTGTTCGCCTGTACACATGCCTGCAACCGTCGTTCACCCCTGTCATCTATGGCCCATGGTGCACCGCAGTTGTCCCGGCGCCAGTTATGGATAGCGAAATTTGGCCATACACAGTATACTTTAAAAAAGGAGTACACAAACAGTTTCTAGACTCAGCCATTTCGAAGATGCTTCCGCCCTTGGCCCAAAAGCCAGTGATCATGCACTTTTGGACGACTGCACTGTCTTCTGCATCTTCCTGGCATGCTTTATTTGCTCCGTTGCTACCTCTGCCATCTCGTTTGTAATTGGTCACTCCACGTTGGCGTCGAACAGAAGCTGTGGTCGCATTAATGTGAGTGGGCCGTGTATTTGGCGCAGTGATGGTTCCTCAGCTATACTTCAGTAAGATGGAGGCAAAGATTTAGAGAACATTACTAAAACAGTGTCCGAACTCTGTCATCTGTACCTTTCGCGAACAGCCCCTGCAGCAATGGACCATTGTTGTCTGGCGTCACGCCAGTTCCGCCACCTATTCCCAGACAAATTAAACATAACTGCAACATATCAGTCCAGAACTCACGCGCAACTTCCACAAGGACACCCTATTCCCGTGATCCATATTTAGTCATAGCATTAGTTACCCATTTGCCTGTATTCAAAGAAGACTTGCTGAGATCAGGTTTAGTTTTTACAAGAGTTGCCCAGAAAGTAATGCACCGCATTTTTTTTCTACAAGAGTTCTTTATTGAACATAATGAGAATTACACACACGAAATAATGGTATTTGATCTACACACCCTATCTCTGAACGTAATCTCCATCCCGTTCTATGGTCTTCCTCTTGCGTGGAACAAGGACGTGTATGCCCTGTAGGTGCCAATTCCTGTCCTGGTGGCGGAGCCACTGTTTCACTGTGTGAATCACCTCATCGTCCTCAAAATGTCTGCCACGAATGACATCCCTTAGTGGCCCAAACCAGTAGAAGTCCAAGAGGGTAGGTCAGGTGCGTCAGGTGTGACAGCTGAAACTGGTCTCCCCGACCGCTGAAAAACGTGGAATTCCGCCGAACCGCCTTCTGATGACCTCACCCTCCGTGCCCAGCGACTAACTGTACTTCTGTCGACATCAGATGCTCCACAGACTTTGCTCAAGCGTTTGTGAATACTACCTACAGTTTCTTTCCCTGCAGTGGGAAATTCAATGGCGCCACGTTGCTAGTAACCTACAAACGCCATTTTGAAACTGCTGCAGCTATGCTATCGGTCGGAAATAAGGGCAACTTGGCACGCTCACTCAGAAGAATTTATATAACACATACGTAACATTTCGCACTCATAGCTTTGTTTTCAGCTGAGTAAAAAAATGCAGTGCATTACTTTCTGTTCAACCCTCGTATAACTGTAGACTGACTGAAGTAATCTCCGAAGAACCTGATGTTGATACACCGTAAGTTGGAGTGGAAACTCAGTTTACCCTTTTCCTGCATGACATCTTGTGAACAATGGAAGGAAGGGCAACAAGCAGATTCCACATTCCTCGTTTTCTGAGAGATGTTTGACATGGTGCTTCACTGCAGACTATTAACGTAGCTCCAAGCATACGGAATAGGTTCCCAGATGTGAGTGGCTCGAAGACTTAAGTAACAATGTCTATTACACTGCTCTGGATGGCGAATGTTTATCAGAGACAAGCTTATCGTAACGAGTGCCCCAGGGAAGTGCAACAGGACTACTCTTATTCTCTACACATACAAATGATCTGACGGGTAGGGTGAGCAGCTGAGCAGCTGTCTGTGACCTGTTCGCTGATGAAGGTGTAGTATATGGGGAAGTACCGTCGTTGAGTGACTCTACGTTAATGCAGGTAAGTAGGAAACACAATACTGTAATGCTCGAATAAAGGATGAGATGTGTGCTGTTTGACATAGTGACATCGATTAGTTATTTAGGCGTAACACTGTAAAGCAGTATGAAATAGAACCAATATGTAAAAGCGAAAGACGAAAGGTCGACTTCGGGCTACAGGGAGAGATTTAGGAAAGTCTACCAAAGACATCCCCTGCGTCCCACTGCTCCAGTGTTTGGGATCACAATCAGATCGTATTAAAGAAAAACATCGAAGCAATTTAGAAGCGCACTGCTAGATCTGTTACCGGCACATTCGATCAGAGCCCGAGTATTACGGAAATGCCTCAAGTGGGAATTCCTGGAGGGACAGCGACGTTCTTTTCACGAAACACTGTTGAGAACAGACATTTACACTTGACTCCAGAACGATTCTGCTGCCGCCAACGTTCATTTCTCTTAAGAACCGCGAAAACAGATCAGAGAAATTAGGAACCATACAGCTCGTTTTCCCTCGGTAAATTTGCGAGTGGAGTAGGAAAGGGAATGACCAGTAGCGATACATGGTATCCTCGTGCCAATCGGAGGATGTGTGTACATGTGGATATATAGCAAAACAGAGGGAGACAAAGAGTAGTAGGCTGGGGAGGCTCCCATCCCACCCCTTCCCCTTCCTCATCACATACAAGTAACGTCATGGGAATGAACTAAGATGTGTACATACCCTTCCCCAACTAGCTCAACTAGCCCAAAGTGGACAGTGGGGCTGAGCCGTGATGCGCGTTTTCTGGCACACTAGACCTTTGGCACGTGACTTTAGATTATCCGGCTGCCCCTGTTGTGATCTGGCGGCTGTTTTGGCGGTCTTGGAGTTGGGGCGTGGACTCGCTACGAGGCGGAAGAACGTGCTCGCGGTGACGAAGGAGGAAAACACGCGGGCTCGGCCACCAGCAGCGCGGTCGGTCTACCTTGCAAGGCGGTCGCGAGTTTGCGAGGGACCTGCCTGATGTCAACTCCGGGCGTTACTCGTCGCATTACTTCGGTGCCTGTTTTCTCGGAGAGACCCATCCCTCGAGACCATCTCGAACAACGCTCTCCATCGAAGGTGTAAGTGGTTTTGGTGCTTTCATTTCGTTGACCGATTTGCGTTCCAGCGAGTGTACTTGTTGGTTCGTTGCCGTAATGTACGTGTTGCTGCATTAATAGCCGCCGGCAAGGTGTGTGACCACATGGACACAAGCAGTCACTACCTCCTTTAAAATATCATTGTTCCCAAAAGATGTAGTAACTGTAAAGTATTCAAGATAGTACGTCATAATCTAGTTGTAATTTTCTGCATGCCTAGCTGACACAATTGGCTGCTACATCGCAGACATATGTAACGAAATTAAAATACACAAAACCTAGTATCGTTGTGAAGTTGTGCATTTGAGTATCGTGATATTATATTGAAATTATTTCCATTTCATCTTTGTACAAATTTTCGGTCCTAATCATATGTAGAAATATTGTTTGACATACTATGAGACTGTAAAAGTCTGATACTATATTTTTAGCACTGGATTTGTGTACAGTTGTTAGTTTAAATGTTTTACAGCATTGATAATGCTGAAAAATCTTACTCACTTTTATTGAAAGCATTTATTGGCTCTTCATTTATATTGCTATTTATTGATCTCTTAACTCATATTAATTGATGTTTGCTTGGTGTTTGCCATGTTTTCTGCAGTCTGTTTGTGTTCCGGGGGATGGGAGTGGCGCCACGTTCTGGTTCGGTGCACAGAAGCTGTGATGTGTCGTCTAAAGGGAAGTGACTCCCGGTTGGGCCCCGGCGTTTAGGTGTTGTTTTGGACGGCTGGCCTGCTGCTCCCGGCATTTTAAGTTAAGTCACCTTTTGCCCAGGGCAGCCTGGTGTCACTGCCCATTTGCTAGTTATTGAACCTATTTTAGGTACATATATATAAAAAGGAAAGTAAAGGGTTTTTTAATTTGCTTGGGAACCAAATGCATTAATTAACTTGTTGTGCTCCTTGTGTTATTTCGCTTCGTAACGAAGTGGTGTGTGTTGAAAATCACTTCCATATTGTAGATTATTGCCTTTGAAAAACAAAAAGGAAAACTATCTGTGCCACCTTTAAAATCACCTTCAGATTCTAATTTGTCTCTTAAGTCTTGAAATCCCCGTGGCTCATCTTTTAAGTAAGTTGTTGTAGCTGTATTTTTTTTATATTGTCTTGAGAATGGCTACATGTTTATTGCCTCTAATCTGTTTTATAAACGCTTGTTTTGAATAAATTGTTAATAATTGACTTGCTAAATGTTGTGTAAAGGAGTGACGTAGTAGGGGCCTTGACCTTCCATGCTAAGTGTACCCCTCATCCCGACTTCCTACGTCACAGGGCAATATTGAAAGCTAGCCGAAAGTGGATAGCTGAAACTATCGTGAGTCTCGTACCATACGTAGATGACTGATAATTTTTCTAAAATTGAAAATGGATGCTTATCTGTAACCAAATATAAAATGACGACGTTGAAGGTGCTTGTCAGATATACGTCAACTTTCAGTTTTTACTATTTTACGCGATAGCTAAAACGCAAACATTTTTGAGAACTTATTCTGTGACCCTGTAATCGAAGTCTGATACTCGTTTTAAGACAGTCCAGATGGGTAGTCTGAGCAATGGTCTTGCCGATTAACATCTCAGCCAATGTGATATAAGTGTGGCCTTGTCCAGAATGTTGTATATGGCATTCGAATAGGGAAAAAAGGCCTTTTTCTTGGGCTGTATATGGTCTGGTGTCTGCTGGGTCTGTATGTGCAAAGTTGCAATTACTTGCTCCCTGCAGTCTCTTGTTGCGAGCAAAGAGCTATGGAGTAACGCATCGTATAGTGCACCACAGCGTATTATGTCGATACAAAGAATTAAAGTTTGTAGTGAGCTGTTAAAAGTGATGTCACTCAACATGCTCTGTGCTGTATGATATCCAGTCTTGATTCGCGTGGGTCAGAATTGGGTTCCTCTACACAAAACATTAGAATCATAAGCGAACTGAATAGACCTCATTCATTTAATGATTCTTGCTCTTCTGATTACTTAGCGTAAATTCTATACAGAACACTACTTGGTTCTTACAGAAGTAACAGTGTTCACCCATGTGCTATAAGCGATGATTTATGTTGAAATGATCAGTGCTTTTAACACAATCACTCTGAATTTATCTATGCACCTTGCCACTAGTAACTTGATAGCTGAAAATTAAACATTCTATTTAATAGGCCACGTGTTCATAGACTTCATAAATCAATCTGTAGTAGGGATTCTACCACGATCATTTGCCTGCAGCAAAAGTATTTATTCACTCAGATGGTTGCACAGTTGTCATGCATTTATTCGACAATAATATTATTAGTAGCATCTTCATACGAATTACACAGGTTCTTGAAGGTAAATTTGCATTGAGATCTTCGTAGAAGCTAATGTTATCTCGGAATCCATGCAGTGTATGTTCTATAATTAAATTTTGGCAGTATTTGAGTGGAAATGTGTTTAGGTCACAGCTGTGAGCCACGTATGCTCACTGAACAAGCTTCATCTATAAGAGGAGACATTTAAGGATTTCGTAAGTCAAGTGATGAACGTTTTGTTAGGAAATTGGATCATTAAGCTGTATTATAATGGTCGTTTAAGCCAATAGATTGACCGCCATGCAAAGTAGATGATTCCTGTGTTCTGAAAAAAGTCATGTAGTATTAAAGAAAACGTTCATGTGTCGGTATTTGTAGACTCTAAGAGGGCATTTTAATCAAATCATTTTTCTGTAGATATTCTTACAAATACTCAGAAACATAAGACAGGATAGATACAATAGATGGAGTAATTTTTTACAGTTTCATTGGAACTAGTTGTTATAGTGTAACAACCTGTTCCATACCCCAAAATTTGCATCAAAGTCGACTGTTAAAACTAGTTTAGTTACTTCATTGAAATTTCCTGTGGTTTCCACTGTGACAGCTTAAATCAGCAACTGGTGGTAACTCGCTGATATCTGCACATGAATGTTGACGCCGTCTCCAAGGATATCATATTTCGTCAGTTCAGTACAAATGAACGAGTGCTTTCTCAAACAAGACTGGTTCAATCACAAGTGTGTCACATTTCTCTGAGTCTACATAAATGCACATTTGATTTCTCAAGTTGTGACTAATCTCTTTTCTCGACAGTGCCAGTAATTGAGCCATGTGTATTTTGTACCGGTACAGACCAAATCTGCACATGGTTTGATAAATAATACAGTTTTTCGGACTCTTTAAACTCTGGTGCAAAGATCAAATTATAGTCGCCAGCAAGGGCAACCTAACCTTTTAGTTGTGTCAGTACTGTCAATAAACGAGCAATGCGTGTTTTAAACTATATGTGTTATAATAAATAATACGTATAATTTTAAATGCTGTTTTACTTTCGGTGCAAAGATCGAATTTTCGTTCATAATCAGAGACTGAACTTTCGTTTGTGTGCATCCTTGTCCTTCATTGTCTTTAATATAAACAAACTGAGCAGCCACCATGTGTATCTTAGTGTTTACAGAGATAATATATAATTTTGGTGTCTTTTTCAAGTTATATTCGTGTGTTAGAAAATATGCAGTTTAAGTGATACACTGCATCAAAAGTCTCTTCAAAATAAATCCTTTTTAACATGCTTTGTTGAACTAACATTTAAAAAGTGTGTCGTCTGTGGATAAACATGTTATACATCTTGTAATCATTTAATGGCTGAAAAGAGACGTGGTTTTTAAACCGTTTTAGAGAGCATGGCCACAATAGTTTTGATCGGTAAATATTGCAGACTTTAGTTTTTATTCTGTCAGCGGAGCTGTCAAGTGCGTCTTAACCTTTAATTACACCAGTTGTGTCAATACTTTTATGTATTTTTGATATGTAATACAGAAAAATTGTAGGAGTGGTAAGGACCTCATGATATTGAATTTCAGAGCCCACAGTCATGTGTGAATCTTAACCTGTACATCTCAACTTATAAGTTGCAACAACGGTTTCAATATCTTTATGTATTTTTGACACAAAATACAGACAATTCATAAACATAGATATAAAATTGTGACACTTGAGAGTCCACAGTCACGTCTTATATGTCAAGTGCACCCAATCTTATTACTTACGCAATTAGTACAGTCTTCCAGTAGCTGAAACCCACAGTGAGGTTATAACACAAATATTGTCAACTTCTAGTGCTAGAATATATTTGTAATCTGGATGCTTATTTGTTTGTTTGGAAGTGTCATGTATCACTTGCTTTCCTGCTTAACATTTCATTTTAGCCAACATGTGTTTTTTACAGTTGCAGAACAGTAACACACTGTTTAGATGGGTAAATACGTAATTTTAGGGTCCAATGTGTCTTTCATAAGTGTTATGCAATCACCAAACTTTACCTGTTGCCAAGATCAACATAACCTGTAAATTAGGTCAGTAATGCAACATGTATTTTGTTAAATAATGCAGTCAATTTTGATGTGCAGATATTTAATTCGAGGGTCCATTGTGCGTGCACAAGATGGGGTATAAATATCTATCTTTTCTCGTTGTCAAGTCGGAATTTCAGGCAAGAATATGCTGTTCCGTTTTAATGATTAGTAAAATACCGAGCTGTGATTAACAGTTTAGTTTTAATGTCTGGTAAAATACTGTGCTATACTTGGGGGAGCAATGTGTGTGTGTGTGTGTGTGTGTGTGTGTGTGTGTGTGTGTGTGTGTGTGTATGTGAGAGAGAGAGAGAGAGAGAGAGAGAGAGAGAGAGAGAGAGAGAGAGAGGGCTATTTCGGAGAAAGGGGTGTGACTTAAGAAGAAATTGAAAAAAATGGCGTCAAACGCGGTATGTACAGCAATAACAGCTCTAAGTTACATACTAAATGGCTGTTGCAGGACGAATGTCACCAGCATGTATTTCCCTTAGTCTTCCCATCAAGTATAACAGTCAGTGTGTGTTAGTTATATAATGTTCTTGTATACACTCAATTCTTGGGTATTGAATTCCTTTGTGGGCAACGAATGAACAATATACGGACACAGTTATCAGACTGCAGATAAAGGGCAGGAGAATAATTACCAAAAACAGTAACTGGGTCCTTGTTTTAATATTTATTCAGAACAATGGAGGTTATAGCCACATCAAGTGAATTCATTAATCAATCAGTTACCCACATCAAAAATAACGTTGATAATTACTGCGTTAACAGTTTTGTCGGTGACCAAGGAACAAGATCTGGGCCGAAATTACATTTAACAGAAAAGAATAAATATAAAATTCAAAGCAGCAGTTTTTCACCAAGGAATAAAATTGTACAGTAAATTTCCCAAGGATAATAAAGAGATTACCGAAAATAACTAATTTTAAAGAACAATTAAGCATATTTGTCAATCAATGCATTGTATACAGTGAAGAACTGCTTGGATAACATTAACTAGGGGCTTGCAAAAATGTGACACAAGTAACTAATAATAACAACAGATCTTAGTCATTTCACATTTTTTTCTGTTTTATATGCTCGGGAGCTATACTCCAGAGCATTGCAATGGATAATACAAACACTTAATCGTCTTTTTAAGCACAATATTTGATTCATTACGAAGGGAAGGGGGAGGGTGGCGGGAGGCACACCAGATTTCCTGCAGGCAAATGATATGCTGCGGTACAGAAAATAGAAACCACATCGTCACCATGGTCTTCATGTCATCTGATAGCGATAACAGTGTTACATTATGAAATAGCGAGCATATAGTGTGTGTGTAGTGTATGCTGTGAGGAGTACTGAAAAATGAATGAAAAGTGTAGGACTATCTTTCTCCACTGTTAAATAACTTCTTTTCTAAATAGTATTGTACTTTAGTGGCTAACCCAATGAAGTTTCACTGTTTCAAATATTGGCATTGCATTCTGGTGGATGTTTGTGTTGTTCTTCCAATATCTTTGTTCAAGTGGCCCATGAATTAATAAAACTACTTATACCAACATTTTATTTTCGATATTTTGTTAGCTCTATATATTTCAGTATTACCGAACTGATTTTGTGGCCTGCCTTTAGAATTTCTGTATGAAGTTCTTTCACACGTTGTTAAAGATGGCAAAACGAAAATGTCATCCACATAACGAGTGTGTTTTACGGGTTTTCCTTTAACACGTGCTCCTTCCTCGTTTTCTCAGTTTAAGGGTCTGAAAATTCCTCTGCGACGGCTGAGAATTGTTTTAGTGATATGGAATGACCTTGCGTGACGCCTCGTTCGATCTTTAATTCACCACCGTTTTGATTAATTCTAACGGAAGCTGTGGTAGTGATTTGTACACCATTGAGTACACTATCCGAACCAAAATGACTAACTCGTTTCTCAAATTGAGCATATTTGCAGAATATAGGAGCACTGAGGTACGTGACTGTAGGAACATGTATATTACTGCAAGTAGTAAAAGGTAGCTACGTCGATACTACAACAAAAAATCATCACACAGTTTTTATTCCATAAGTACTGGATATCATTTATCCCGTTCTTTGCGTAAATTCGCCACCACTCATTTGCGGAATGCGTCAAAAACTCGACACCTATGGTTGCGACGCTTAGCACATTTCATGTTACATCAGTCACACGACCCGCCTGCTTTCACCGCGAGTCACGCGCTAATTGAAAGTGTTCGCGCTCAGGCCCATTGTGCATTCTCTTCAAAGACAGGCTCGCTCACCTTCGGCATAAATTAACCCTTCGGCTTCTCTCTCTCTCCTGATTTATCAGTCTCCGTTGAGCAAACGGATTTCGGACAATAACCACGTACTACATTCGTTATTACGATCCGTTGATCAGTACCTCGAAGTTTGAGTTCTTCACACAATTTTTTAATTTCCTCAACTTGAGGTTCTCATCAAACGATTTAGTTGAAAGGTAAGGTCGTACTTGCACAACAAAATTACATTGCTCACATTCATCTCTGGAACCAACTGTCCCACAGATTGTGTACAATCCAATATCTTATTACTTAGAAGAAAAATAAACTGTAACTCTGGCTGTTATCTTCGCAGTAGCTTCATTGAATAAAGACGACGTTTTTCCACGTAGGTCGTAGTTCTTAAGGCTTTTCTTTCGTTATAGAATCGCCTTTTTAAGCCGTTACTGAATATTTATCTGTTGAGGAAAAAAGCACACATGACTGCCATGAAAAGGGAATACAGTGATATGAATACAACTTGAAGGAAAGATAATTACCTAGAACATGGTGCCATACGTATTAAAATGGCAATGGGTTCGCATGCTGCACTTTCGTACCAATTGGTTTACTACTTGTATTGTTCGTGCTGGTTCGACAGACATCTGGCGCACATAAGGTGGAAAAATGTGCGAAAACGTAACGGAACCAGAGAATAAAACTCAAGACAGAATACAAATTTCGGACATCCACATACAAATATGTATACGCATATCTAAAGAGATACTAATACAAAAATAAAGAAAAATTAAAGTGTTACGAAGATACGCAGATATACAGGACACTTCTAAAATCAAGACATAAAGACAGTGCATATACAATGTAGATACACTCCTGGAAATTGAAATAAGAACACCGTGAATTCATTGTCCCAGGAAGGGGAAACTTTATTGACACATTCCTGGGGTCAGATACATCACATGGTCACACTGACAGAACCACAGGCACATAGACACAGGCAACAGAGCATGCATAATGTCGGCACTAGTACAGTGTATATCATCCTTTCGCAGCAATGCAGGCTGCTATTCTCCCATGGAGACGATCGTAGAGATGCTGGATGTAGTCCTGTGGAACGGCTTGCCATGCCATTTCCACCTGGCGCCTCAGTTGGACCAGCGTTCGTGCTGGACGTGCAGACCGCGTGAGACGACGCTTCATCCAGTCCCAAACATGCTGAATGGGGGACAGATCCGGAGATCTTGCTGGCCAGGGTAGTTGACTTACACCTTCTAGAGCACGTTGGGTGGCACGGGATACATGCGGACGTGCATTGACCCGTAGGAACAGCAAGTTCCCTTGCCGGTCTAGGAATGGTAGAACGATGGGTTCGATGACGGTTTGGATGTACCGTGCACTATTCAGTGTCCTCTCGACGATCACCAGAGGTGTACGGCCAGTGTAGGAGATCGCTCCCCACACCATGATGCCGGGTGTTGGCCCTGTGTGCCTCGGTCGTATGCAGTCCTGATTGTGGCGCTCACCTGCACGGCGCCAAACACGCATACGACCATCATTGGCACCAAGGCAGAAGCGACTCTCATCTCTGAAGACGACACGTCTCCATTCGTCCCTCCATTCACGCCTGTCGCGACACCACTGGAGGCGGGCTGAACGATGTTGGGGCGTGAGCGGAAGACGGCCTAACGGTGTGCGGGACCGTAGCCCAGCTTCATGGAGACGGTTGCGAATGGTCCTCACCGATACCCCAGGAGCAACAGTGTCCCTAATTTGCTGGGAAGTGGCGGTGCGGTCCCCTACGGCACTGCGTAGGATCTTATGGTCTTGGCGTGCATCCGTGCGTCACTGCGGTCCGGTCTCAGGTCGACGGGCACGTGCACCTTCCGCCGACCACTGGCGACAACATCGATGTACTGTGGAGACCTCACGCCCCACGTGTTGAGCAATTCGGCGGTACGTCCACCCGGCCTCCCGCATGCCCACTATACGCCCTCGCTCAAAGTCCGTCAACTGCACATACGGTTCACGTCCACGCTGTCGCGGCATGCTACCAGTGTTAAAGAATGCGATGGAGCTCCGTATGCCACGGCAAACTGGCTGACACTGAGGGCGGCGGTGCACAAATGCTGTGCAGCTAGCGCCATTCGACGGCCAACACCGCGGTTCCTGGTGTGTCCGCTGTGCCATGCGTGTGATCATTGCTTGTACAGCCCTCTCGCAGTGTCCGGAGCAAGTATGGTGGGTCTGACACACCGGTGTCAATGTGTTCTTTTTTCCATTTCCAGGAGTGTAATCCTACTTGGTTGTGCGAAAACTACAAATGGAATTTCTGCTTTCTTTTTGATTACAATGTGACTAGAATTATTGAAATATGATCTTTTTTGTAGTTCAGTTTGTTCGTTGACGATTGTGTATGCTTCATTTTTAATAAGACTGAAAGTTAATAATTTAAATGGCTCTGAGCACTATGGGACTTAACATCTGAGGTCATCAGTTCCCTAGAACTTAGAACTACTTAAACCTAACTAACCTAAGGACATCAGACACATACACGCCCGAAGCAAGATTTGAACCAGCGACTGTAGCAATCACGCGGTTCTGGACTGAAGCGCCTAGAACCGCTCGGCCACCGCGCCCGGCAACTGAAAGTTTCTGTCTCTTGTAGGACATCCTGTTTCTGCCCTTTCTTTGCATGAACAAGAATTTCAGTCTTATCGTTAATTTTTCGAGATGTAAGCCTATTTTTGTTAGTAACCATACGTCAAGCCAGTTCATTTCTATTCTTATTTTCAGTTTTCGCGTGTTATTTAAAACGAGTCTAGCTAATTCTCTTTGGTGTTTTTACGATACGCTCACATAATTGTATTCGTATTTCGAGGCGGAATTTTAACGTGCTTTTTATATACATGAACGCTCGGTAATAGCTTAAAAAGTAGAAAGAAGAACAAATCTGAATATATAAACTTGAGTGAAAAATTCCGCCTTCGTGTTATAAATTTATGGCAGTCTCCGAATATGCACACGGTAACTTCGTCGTAGCAATGGCAAAAAGGAATTTTCCCGCAATCAAATGGTTCAAATGGCTCTGAGCACTATGGGACTTAACTGCTAAGGTCATCAGTCTCCTAGAACGTAGAACTACTTAAACCTAACTAACCTAAGGACATCACACATATCCATGCCCGAGGCAGGTTTCGAACCTGCGACTGTAGCAGTCGAGCTGTTCCCGACTGAAGCGCCTAGAACTACTTGGCCATCTTTCTCGCAATCCAAATGCAAAGAAAATCCTCATTTCTCCTGCTGTTAGATATACTCCGTCATCCCTTCCACACTCCTTTACAGTTCACATCATCATCATCATCATCGCCATTTATTGTGTTAACGGAACCTTAAAGCCGACAACAGAAAACAAAAGAAGAACGCACTCTACAGAAGGAAAGTATAAAAACTGCGCAATATTGCAAAATTATAAAGGAACACTTTACTAAAACCACAACAAAGAATTGAAGCAAGTCACAACGCAGGAGATATATACTGCCAGTGGTAATCTATCACGTCCCCTTGGGCGTTTTCCAGCAGGCTGAAAATGGAGGACTCGGTTAGGGAGCGATCCATAAGTTCGATAGATGTGACCCAACAACTGTTGCCTCTACTCCACTAATATTTCTCCTATTTATGGCATTGGAAGTCACTGCTACAGGTCTTCTTCCGTTCTTCGTAACATTTTACCCCCCCCCCCCCCCCCCCCCATGATATTGTAGATGGGTCAATAGATCGTTCGAGGTACCTTCCTCTAGAAGGCACAGATTGCTTCTCCTTCCTCTCCTTCCTCCTCCACAGATTGCTTTTTCAGTTGTTGCAGATGGTGCCCGAGTTTTATAACCACATAAAAGTACCGGCCGGAATAGTGTCACGTATAGCTAAATCTTATACGTCTGTCTTATTCGTAGACGAGACTTGACTAAACCGTTAAGACTAAAGGACATGCAATTAGCGTTTATTATTCGTTAATAAACTTCTTTCGTCACTTGACTTTATTAGTCAGTATGGATCTCTATTACTCGAATTCTGGAACACTTTCAAAGGTATACCCGTCGAGACAGTGGAGTGAAGGAGAACTTGACGAAGAACCAGACGTTTTGTTTCGTCATCATTCACCAGCAGCCCACTTTTTTCGCATTGTGGATAAATCGGAAAGTCTCCAACAATCACAGCATCGTCAGCATATGGTAGGATCATGTCTGCTCATTCTGCCTCCATTTTTCTGATGCGAAAGGTGTCACAGCTTAATTTTTCCAAAGCCAAATTTTTCCAAGTCGATGGATTTCCGTCTCTCAGTCCGCTTCGAATACTGAATGGTGGCGGTTGCGCTAGATTCGAAGTTAGTCGTTCGAA
The DNA here is from genome assembly GCF_023897955.1 of Schistocerca gregaria. NCBI lineage: Eukaryota > Metazoa > Arthropoda > Insecta > Orthoptera > Acrididae > Schistocerca > Schistocerca gregaria. The sequence goes on along the minus strand of NC_064927.1, from coordinate 356,472,344 downwards.
TGATCGAAGAAATTTTAGGTGGAAAGGAGAAGAGACGTGGTGAAGCAACGTTCCTGATCACCAGACTGTAACCTTTATGTCTAATTAACACTACATGTTGACCACTGGATTCCAGCAGTCCCAGAAGTAAACTTCTTTAAGGTGCGTTACTGTTTACAGGCAGAGGCTTGTACTCACGAGGAGAACACGGGAAGTGCCATAGCCTGACTTCCCAGAAACTTCGCCGGCAAGAGTGGCCGAGCGGTTCTAGGCGCTTCAGTCTGGAACCGCGCGACCGCTCCGGTCGCAGGTTCGAATCCTGCCTCGGGCATGGATGTGTGTGATGTCCTTAGGTTAGTTAGGTTTAAGTAGTTCTAAGTTCTAGGGGACTGATGACCTCAGAAGTTAAGTCCCATAGTGCTCAGAGCCATTTGAACCATTTTTGAACCAGAATCTACACTCAGTGGAAGAAAAGTCAAAATGAGCGAACATTGTCACGGCTTATCCGTAGATTCTAGACCGTTTCTGAGAAAACGACAATCAAAGTTTTCGATGTAACTTTAATTTCTTTTACAGCTCGGTACACACAGCCATAGCGGTGGAGCTGGGGTTTGCGTCACGGCCCCTCACTTTTGCGTCTCGTGTTCGAAACCCGATTATTGTTTTTATTTTATTTTATTTTTTCATTTATCTACCCATGTGGCTATACAAATGTTTATTCTTAAGTTAGGGGATACAGAGGCGTTATATTAATTGTAAAATTACAAATGGGTTTCACAATGACATACAATTATTATGTAATATATGTCTAAGGAATTTTTATGGGTTACAATTGTTTATAAATAGATAAAACTGTAACAAGTCACTTTTTTGAATAGTTGTTTATTGTTCCATCAAACGGTTTCCAATCTTTTCGGGTTCATCTTCAGATGTCTTTCTGGATGTTACATCACTATTTCTAGCATAATGCAAGATAATGGAACACATTTTAATGAATCGCTATGGCTACTGTTTATCTGTCGCTATGGATGCAAAATTTAGTTTTATTCTTACTGAGACAGTAAAGGCGGCTTTTTTCGCTAGTGTCCATCCGTCTGCTTCCATTTTGATAGCCAGTTGGTACATCACTTCACACATTTTTACACAATCTGTATTCATTTACACTGTGACAGAGGAACTTTGCCAGCACGCAGCATGTGCTATACAGCTGTTGCTTGTAACAAAGATCTTGGCCAAAAGATATAAGCATATGTCTACTTTGCTCAGATATGTAATTTGTTCTTGTTTACATGCATTAAAGTCGATATAAGGGCAAATATTTTAATAATATTTGCGATAACGTAAGTGCACAAAATAAAATAAACAGATAAATGAATGAATGACTACAAGAACAAGCTTCAAGTGCTCTGATGTCTTATTTCTGTTTGTATATTAACGTATAATACAGCCCATTTATGAGCAGATATTTTAATCAAGATGGGCACAAACAAACTTGGTGGTTATAGGGCGTCGATGTATCAGGAGTCACGCATCTGCGAACAGCCTGGGTACATCTACATAGATATCAGCTAATGAGCAAAAAGTTAATGACCTCTGCCCACAGAGAGACTGAATGCCGCCTGAAGGAACTGTGGACGCTTGGCGCTTGAAGAAGCAGAGAGGAGTGAGAAATTACTCTAGTGACGAGACGAAATGAGCAAATACACTGACATAAGCGTCTTTGACAGAGGGCGGATACTTACGACCGGGCGACTCAGAATAAGCATCTCAGAAACGCAGGAGCTAGTTGACTCTTCGCGTGCTATTGTGCTGGGCATCTGTGAATGGTCGGAGAATGCTGAAAGCACGAGTAAGCGACGAGATGCTGGACGTCCACACCACAACACATAAAGTGGCGTTCGGAGGCTTCCTCCCTCTGTACAGTAGGATCGGCTTATCAGCCACAACGTAATGACCACCGACCTGCTATCGATATAAACCAGTCCAGGCGATAGCTGTTTCACTTGGCGTAGATTCACTGCTACTCAGACACACGAGCGGTGCATGTAGTATCAGTGTGCATGCTGTCCCTGGGTAGAATGGGGAAGGCGTGCGATCTATCGGAGTTTGACCGAGGGCAGACTGTGATGGTCCGGAGGCTCGGCACGAGAATTTCGGAAACCGCACGACTTGTCTGGTATTCGAGGAGAGCTGTGGTGAGTGTCTTTAACACGGGACAAAACCAAGGTGGAATCATGTCCACACGTCGTGGGGTTCGGCGACCACCCCTCATTAGAGTTGTCGGACGTCGTAGACTGGTAAAACAGGACAGGCGACGAACTGTGGCGGAACTAGCGTCAGACTTTAAAACTGGGCTCAATGCAAGTGTGTGTGAACACACAGTGCACCGGTCACCTCTAAAGCTGGCCGCCCGCAGCCGACGGCCCATGTATGTGAAGATGTTACAGCAAGACGTAGTCAACTACGGCTGAAATGAGCACATGACCATCGGCAAGGACGTTGCGCATTGGCAGAGCGTTGCGTGGTCCTCTAAATCCGGACACCTTCCTTATCAGGCCTCTGGGAGAGCGCGAATCCGTCATCCAGCGGAACAACTCGTTGACACCTGTACTGCGGGACGGAGACAAACTGGCGGCGGCGACATTATGCTCTGGGGAGTATTCACGTGGGTATCCATAGGTCCAGTGGAGCTCTTGCAAGGCACCATAACGGCCAAGGAGTATCGTGCTCTGGTCCCAGACCAAGACGATCATGTTTCCCGACGGCAGTGGCATTTTTCAACAAGATAATATCGCATGTCGCAATGCTGGGAGTGTGTTGCAGTGGTTCCAGAAACACAGTGGCGATTTCCAATTGATGTACTGCCCCCCCCCCCCCCCCAACCCCCTTCCACCAACTCGCCAGAAATGAACCCGATCCAACACATCTGGGATTTGATTGAATGTGGCATCACAGCTGATCGCTCCCTCCGCGAAATTTACGGGAATTAGGTGACTTATATGTGAAGATATGGTGCCAACTCCGTCCAGCGTCCTACCAAGGCCTCATTGCTTGAATGAGACGAAGCGTCGCCGCTGTTATCCGCACTGAAGATGGACATACCAGCTACTAGCCAGATGTTCATAACGTTCTGGCTGATCAGTAAATGACGACAGAGTACAATGCTGGAGCTGGCACAAGTGTTTCGGAGTACACCGTTTAGTAGAAATTGTTGAACATTGGGTTCCACAGCAGACGACCCCTACATGTTCCCATGTGGACCCAAAGACATCAATTATGATTGCAGTTGGCACAGAATCATCGATATTTTATCGTGGATCAACGAAAACGTGTCACCTAGTGGCTAAATCACGTTTCTTGGTTCACTGGGTCGATTGTCTTCACCCAGGCGAGGGTGTGTTTGTAACATGCACTGTGCCACGGGTCAGTGAGGTCAGTACTATGTTATAGAGGACAGTCATCTGGACTTCCACGGGACCTGTGGTAGTAATTAAACGCAAAACGATAGCTGTGGATAGCGTGAACTTTAATGCGCAATATATGCATTCCTTCATGTTCGATATCTTCCCCAGCTGTGATGGTACCTTCCAGCAGATTAGCTACAACGGTTTGAAGAGCATGATGGTGAACTCACGTTGATGTCCTGGTGCACTATTGTGGAACAGGCACTAGTGATTGCTATAATAAGAAGGTATGACGATAAAAAGCTACCCTCAGCACCATTCTGTTGAGGGAATTGGTTGGAGTATGTATCACTGACTCGATACCGCGAGTATTGTGCAAATCTGGCGAATACGTGGTACTGTCGGGCGCCGGTGCGGTTCCGACAAACCACCAGGTCGTCTTCTGTGCGTAATCTGGCGTCACATACCTTCAGAAACCTATCAAGGACCTGTGAAATTCATTCTATGCAGGATCGATGTTGTATTGCGTTCCAAAGCTGGATCAAACCGCTATGAAGCAGGTAGTCAAAAGGTTTCAGTGTTTATTGAATTAGAAAGCACTATGTCTTTTCTGGGCCTGCCATATTCGTGTGAAATACGATGGTGCGTTGAAAAATAATGTCCTCGACTGGTTTATGTGAAAACTCTTAAAGCTTTTTAAATAAAACACAACATTATACATATTCATTCTTTATATCTACATATTTGCAGTACTCTACCGCTAAAGGGAAGTGGGTTGTACCGAGTTGCATGGCGGTATGTAAAGTAACGATGCCGGTGCAGAGAAACAGCGTCCGCGCGTGGAGGGGCCTCTGCGTCAGGATCACAATGACAGATGACATACGAGCGCGGCGACATCTTCAGCAGTCCGAGGCCTTGGGTTCACTGTCATCCATCGGAGAAACGGAAAAGGGCAGATGAATCAGACTTGTCGAGTCTCACGTGGAGAGCCTAGTGCCTTGGAAACTGCCTGTGATAGACGTCACCTCCGCTGCTGGAACATCTGCGAGGTATGTTGCTCTCTTTAGAGAGCGAGAATTTAGCTTTATATGTATTTTGCCAAAACATAGATGCTCAATACAATTGCTGGAATTAATTCCATAAATTACTTCATGAAATTTATAATTAATGTCGTTTGTAGAGTGAGGCCTCTTCACAGCTCACGTGGCCCTCAGCCAACTAGACAATCTTTATTTAATATGTACCATTACGTCCCATTGTGAGTAATATTGGAGCATTCACCTGTGACTTAGCAAAATATTTGGCGTCAACGCTCAAACCGTTGGTCAGTTTTTCTGTAGTTTCACTTTTTACAATTGTTCCTCTTGTGGACTGACTGCATCTCATTGGCTCAAAAATGGTTGAAATGGTTCTGAGCACTATGGGACTTAAGATCTGAGGTTATCATACCCTAGACTTAGAACTACTTAAGCCTAACTAACCTAAGGACATCACATACATCCATGGCCGAGGCAGGATTCAAACCTGCGACCGTAGCAGCAGCGCGGTTCCGGACTGAAGCGACTAGAACCGCTCGGTCACACCGGCCGGCTATCTCACTGGCAATAGGTTTGGAGCTGACATTGCAGCGCTGATTGATCACACCCTCTCCTCTAAGTATTTTTTATTTAACAACGATTTTTATGAGCAATCAGACTGTGTCGCCATGGGGAGTCCTTTGTCTCCTCTAGTGGTCAATCTTTTTATGGAAGATTCTGAGGAACGAGCACTCACCTCAGTCACTTTCAAACCAACAGTATTTTGGCGATATGTTGACGATACTTTTGTAGTTTGGCCTCATGGTTTGTATCGTTTGCGAGAGTTCCTACAACATCTGAGCTGCATTCACGAAAACATAAAATTTATTATGGAGTTGAAGAAGGATGGTTACCTGCCGTTTTTAGATGTCTTCGTGCTACGTAAGAGCTATGGCACACTTGGTCATTCAGTGTATAGAAAGCCCATTCACACAGACCTTTACTTGCAAGCCGCTACTTGCCACCATGCGGCACAAACGATGGGTGTTTTGAAGACCTTGATTCACGCAGCCCACATCATCTCTGACATCGATAGTTTTGCAAAGGGAACTGGAGTACCTGCAGACTGTATTTCTGAAGAATGGGTATTCGTCCCAACTAGTGGAGAGAGCACTGCAGACCTGTAAACGACTGAGCAAAGAAGAGGAAGAGCCCTTTAAAACGAGTGCCTATTCATCATATGTTGGTAGTATTTCAGCGCAAATGGGCAGAATACTAAGAAAATATAAAGTGAAAGTAATCTTTCGCCCTCCTGCAAAAAATTTCGTCTCTGTTTGGATCTGTCAAAGATGACCTACAGCTGCGCAAGGCAGGTGTTCACAGGTTTCCGTGTCAATGGATGAAATCTTATATAGGGCAAACGACGCGTACTGTGCAGGATCGCATTGTAGAACATCAGCGGCATCCTCATTTTCTTCAGCCTTGTATGTCTGCCATCGCTGAACACTGTGATTCCACTGGTCATGTCATGAATTATAGTGAGGCAAAAACTGTGGCCCTTACGTTTTGGAAATTTGTGGTAAGGTCTTATGGGACCAAACTGCTGAGGTCATCTGTCCCTAAGCGTACACACTATTTAATCTAACTTACACTAAGGACGACACACACACGCATGCCCGAGGGAGGACTCCAACCTCCGACTGGGAGAGTCGCGCGGACCGTGACAAGACGCCTGAGACCGCGCGGCTGAGCCCATACGTCTAACATTTGGTGTTCTATTATTATTGAATCCGTGGTAATACGACTGTCTGACAGTGAGCCTCGTATTAATCCAGACGGTAGTTTTCAGTTGAATTCGGCATGGAATCCAATTGTTTAAAAACTTCGTGTCCTCCGTAGCCGGCGTAGTTCTGTGATGGAACCGTCGGAAGACAATCGAAGTGATACCGATTCGACGAGTTTTCACCACGGAGGGCGCGCGGCGCAGCAGAATCGAACGCGCTCAAGTAGCGCACGCCACGAATGGGCAGACGGGGCTTTAAATAACAGAGCTCAGTGCGTTTTCGCCAGTATAACCTGAAGATGGCCAGAAGACTCTGCGCCGAGATACTGACACAAGAAGGTGAAGACATACGGCAGTTCTCCCGAAATTGTGTGGAACAATATGTCCGACGGGAAAGTTTTAACTCTCACACCGTTAAAGTTCTTTAAATAATACAAACTACATCTGTATTCCTCTTGTATACCTTACCGGGATTCATCACACCATGCAGCGTTCTGCCGATGCGCTAATGTCCAGTGCCGTGGCCATGTGCTCGTTTAAGTCGTAGTTGACTATGTCGTGGTGTAAACATTGGCCCATCGAGAGATTCTGTTCGGCGCACTGTGTGTTCAGACACACCTGTACTCCGCCCAGCATTAAACTCTGGTGTTAGTTGCGCCACAGTTTGCCGCCTGTTCTGTTTTGCCAGTCTGTCCAGCCTAAGACGTCCGACAACTGTAATGAGAGGTGGCCGCCAACCCAACGACGTCTGGAGGTGGTTTCTCCTTGATTTCGCCACGTTTTAAAGACACTCACCATAGCACCCCTCGAACTCCCCGGCAAGTCGTGGAGTTTCCGAAATGCTTGTGCCGAGCCTCTAGACCATCACAATATGCCCTCGGTCGAATTCATACATCGCGCTCCTTTCCCATTCTGTACACGGATAGCACGATCGCTGATACTACATGCACTGTGCCTGTGGCTGACTACCAGTCATTCGTAGGCAGGTGACGTTGCTGTCGCCTAATCGGGTTTATATCGATAGAATGTCGATGGTCACAATGTATCGGCTGAGCAGTGTATTTGTGCCTCGCCAGTCGCCGATCGCAAGACCGACAGCGGTGCCCTTTGACATATTTCGTGTTTTCCGCAACAAGTTTTCCACGCGATTAAATACAGAATTTTCCCCGTTTTGGACAATTGTTGCAGCCTTAAGTGTCCCTGTGCCAAACAATGAGCAAGTCGTGAGTTGGATTGCGAAATACATTTCCACTGTGTCAGTCCGTTACAGCTGGCTTCAGTGTTACTCAGTCAAGAACGTATGCGTGCAACCCTATCAACACGGGTGTTGTCACCTTGGAAGACGGGCATGTTCACAGCGCCCTCAAAATGATGATTTAGAAGAAAAGGCAGCAGTTCGTTGTCATGAAAACCGAATAAAACATCCCGGTTCATATTCACGGTAACATAAATAATTTGGATCAAGCAAGTACGAAAAACATCCCCAAAACATCATAGAACTACCTCCGCACTGAACGTCGCCCTCCACACATTGCTGGTTAAAGAAACAATCGAACCAGAGGCGCACTCGACGGTACTGAATATTACACCGCTCTTAGAAGACAAGTTAGACAGTTCGAGTTGACGGACCAAGAAAACGAACATCTTCATTCAAAGTGTTCTCAAGAGCACGTCGAAACATGACACATCTTTTCTGCCAGCCCTCTGCTGCTAGAGGGCTCCGAATTGTAGCGTGTAATATGGTGCTGTTTAACGTACTGTGTCGTTGCGTGAGAAACAGCGTGCTGTAGTCGAATTTAGAACTCGAAAAATTGTTCTAGACATGGGGCACACCCTCGTTCAACATAACAGTGTCAGACAACACACGAGCGCTGCGACATCTGCAGCATTCCGACGGCTTTGGTGCAGCACCGTCGACTATCCTCCATACAACCCGTGTCTTCCAGCAGAGACACAGAATTTGGTATTTAGTTGATATTTTTTATAATTTGCAGCGCAGTTATTGATTTAAGGAAAAGGGTTTGTGTATGTGCGTAGCAGCAGACGGTAATTTTGATAACGATAGGAGTTGAATTCTTAACGGGAAACCATTTTTATGTTAAATATTGATTTTTGTTATTGATTTCTTTTGTAATTGTCAGGGAATTGTTTCACTGTGTATTCAATTGAGAAGTATTTCAGTCTGTCTCAAGAGTTTGATTAATTTGTAGTATTGCTTTAATGCCACTGGAGGCATATTTACAAACGAAGCGATTGTTCAAAGAGCTTCTAGCGTTTTGTTAATTGAATGAGAAAGAATCGCTTTGAGGATATAGTTTTTTGTTTGGATTATCATTTATCGAGTTTAGATTTGACCAAACCCTTTCTCTTGAATTATATGTAGTTCTTGTAAGCAGCAGCAGCCGCAGCAACAGCAGGAGCCGCCATACAGAACATGCATTGCACTCAACATGAATAATAGGTTGTTTTATGTTTTTGTTAAATAATGGAATGCAGCAGATCAAGCAGTGGCAGCAGAAAGACCAAGTAAGTTATTTGTTGAGAATAGGACCAATAAAAAAATATATATAAAGTTTTGGCGATTTCTGTAATAGTAAAGTTAACAAGAGTACAAGCACGAGATTTTCAGCAGAAAACACGAGATAAGAAGATAGAGCTCGCAACTTTCACCTGTCGACGTGCCTGCCAGGATCCGATTTTGTTTTGGATGAGTCGTAGTTAGATATGCTTCGTCTTTCCATTGCCACCTGCAAACTTATGAAACAGTAACCATTAGTGGCGGCACAGGATTTTGATTGCTTGCGCACTGCTTTGTATTAACACAAAATTTTATTTCAGTAGTTTGGTCTTTGGATTTGATGGTGCTTTGTGTAATACTCAATTGAACAGAGGAATTTTTAGGATAGTGGTGTATTTTAGTGACACATTTCCGTTCGTATTGCGACAATGTGGACGCGAGCACAAAAGAAAATGGAAAATAATGCAGATACTATTTTGTTCCCTTTATTGTTATTTTAAACCTGTTTACAGGCAGGCCTGCAGCAGCATACTACGGCGCTCTTCGGCCGCAGAGAAACATACAACACAGAAATGATGACAATGTGAGATGAATAGATGGTGGACATATAAACGGAGACAAACACTTTTTAAAATACACGGATCCGTTCACGGGCGTAGAGTCCAAGATAAAAATTGTTCAGGCACTGGAACACATACATAGACGAAAGTTGTCACACGTGAACGTAGGTGCACAGAACGCATAACACTGAACCACTTAAGCACAAACGACGGCACACACAGAAACATGAGGCGGTGATCTCCGGCGCGCGAATGTTCACTAACCGTGTACGAGTCCGGGGACCTGCCAAGAGAGGAGGAGGGGGGAGGGGTGGGAGAGGGAGAAGGAGAGGGGAGAAACGATGCCATGGGTAGGGGAGACAGGGGGAGGGGAGAAGGGGGGAGCCCGGGGGAAGAGGGATGGAGGAAGGGGTCGGGGGAAAAGGAAAGACAAGGGAGGGAGGGTGCCAAGAGGAGAGGCCACAGGAAGTGGGGGCGGGTAGGATCAAAGTTGATAGGAGGGGTAGATGGAGGGGAGGAGGACATCATCAGGGAGGGGGAGCTGCCGGAAGCCACCTTGGGAGAGGGTAAGGAGGGTGGAGAGATGGAGACCGGGTGGGACGTGGGAATACAGGCGCGGCAGCGGGCGTGTTTGGGAGAGGATGGGCGAGACGAGCGGGTGAGGAGGGTCGAGTTTGCGGAAGGTGTACAGCATCCGTATCCTTTCAAGGAAAATGAGGAGGTGGGGGAAAGGAATGAGATCATACAGGATCTGCGTGGGGGAGGGGAGACGGATGCGATAGACGAGGCGGAGAGCATGGCGTTCAAGGATTTGAAGGGATTTATAAAAGGTAGGGGGTTCGGAGATCCAGGCCGGATGGGTATAGCAGAGGATAGGGCGGATGAGGGATTTATAGGTGTGGAGGATGGTGGAGGGGTCCAGTCCCCACGTATGGCCCGAAAGGAGCGTGAGGAGGCGGAGTTGGGAGTGTGCCTTGGATTGGATTGTCCGGAGATGGGGGTCCAGGAGAGGCGACGGTCGAGGGTAACGCCAAGGTACTTGAGGGTGGAAGTGAGGGCGATAGGACGGCCATAGATGATGAGATAGAAATCAAGGAGGCGGAAGGAAGGGGTGGTTTTGCCTACAATGATCGCCTGGGTTTTAGAGGGATTGACCTTGAGCCACCACTGGTTGCATCAAGTGGTGAACCGGTCAAGATGGGATTGGAGAAGGTGTTGGGAGCGCTGCAGGGTGGGGGCAAGGGCAAGGAAGACGGTGTCATCAGCAAACTGGAGAAGGTGGATGAGGGGTGACGGCGGCGGCATGTCCGCCGTATACAAAAGGTACAAAAGGGGGGAGAGGACGGAGCCTTGGGGCACACCAGTGGAGGGAAAAAGGTGTAGGAATCCGTGTTATGGATGGTGACATAGGAAGGACTGTGGGAGAGAAAAGAGCCGATTAGACGGACTTAGTTAATGGGAAGGGCGAAGGTTTGGAGCTTGAAGAGGAGACCGGAATGCCATACGCGGTCATAAGCTCGTTCGAGGTCCAGGGAGAGGAAGATAGTGGAGCGACGGGAATTAAGATGGTCGGGAAGGAGATGAGTGAGGTGAAGGAGAAGGTCGTCGGAAGAGAAGGGCGGGCGAAAGCCACACTGGGAAACCGGAAGGAGGCGGTGCTGGCGGAGATGCTGGTGTATGCGGCGGGAGAGGATAGATTCCAAGACCTTGCTGAAGACCGAGGTAAGGCTGATGGGACGGTAGGAAGAGACGGCAGACGGCAGTTTGCCAGGTTTAAGGAACATCAGGATACGGGAGGTTTTCCACAGGTCGGGGTAGTAACTGGTGGACAGGACTACATTGTAGAGCCTGGCCAAGGTGGAGAGGAAAGAGGCAGGAGCTTCACGAAGGTGACGATAAGTGACACGATCGTGACCAGGAACGGTGTTGCGTTTTGTGCGGAGTGTAACAATGAGATCCTGTGAAGTGATTGGGGCATTGAGTTCCGTGTGTATGTTGTCCAAGTACTGGAAACCAGGTGCGAGGGGAGGGATAAAGGTGTCAGTTCGATCGCGGACATCCGGGAAGAGGGAGTAATCGAACTGGGGATCATCAGGGAGGGAAAAGTCATCAGACAGGTAGGAGGCATAGTGATTGGCCTTACTAAGTATGTCAGGGAAGGGGTGATCATCATGGAGAAGAGGATAGTAGGGGGAGGGTTTAGTTCCGGTAAGGCGACGGAACGCGGACCAGAACTTGGATGAGTTGATAGGGAGGGTAGCATTTAAACGGGTGCATGTCTGTCGCTAGTCCCGTCGTTTCTTGGCCGCGAGCAAATTACTAATGTGTCGTTGGAGTTGCCGGTGGCGTCGTAGTGTGTCCGGGTCACGCATGTGGAGGAAAGCACGGTAGAGACGGCGGGATTCACGGAGGAGGAGGAGGACGGCCTGTGGGGGTAAGGTAGAACGGTGGGGGTGAATAGCGACAGTAGGGACGTGGGTCTTCACGGCCTCAGACAAGGTCTGCTGGAGAAAGGTGGTGGCATGCGTTACATCATCAGAGTGACGGTAGGTGAGGGGTGGCTATCGACCTGGGTGGAGAGGGTATCCCGGTAGGCATTCCAGTTGGCATGGGAATAGTCATGGACATACTTAAGAGGAGGGTCATGACGAGGGTCGGGGTGGGGGCGATGACCGTCTGAAACGGTGAGGAGGACAGGGAGATGGTCGCTACCAATAGGTTCCAGGACATCCACCGTTATGCAGCCAAGGAGGTTGGCAGAGGAAAGGACAACATCAGGAGTGGAGTTGGATTCGGGACAGGTGTGCTGGGGGATGGGGATGAGGTCGCCTTCAAGGGAGGAGAGGAACCGATGCCACCGCCGTAACTGGATGACGGAACGACTGTGGATGTTGAGGTCGGCGGCGATCACGTAGGAGAAGAAGGTACAGTCAATGTGGGAGAGGAAGTCGAAGGGAATAGGGGCTTTAGGGCGGACATAGACGGTGGTGCAGGTAACGGTAAGGCCGGGGAAGAAGAGACTAAGGATCAGATGTTCAGTGGGGTCGGGAAGGAGAGGTTGGAGCCGAACAGGGATCTGGCGGTGGTGACCAATATCAACTCCGCCACGCGCAATCGGGAGGGGATTATCAGAACGGTGAAGGAGGTATGGCGAAGTGTGGACGGTTTGGTGGGGTTGGAGGAAGGTTTCCTTGTTGAGAAAGGTGTCCACGCGGTGGGTGGCAAGGGTGTGCAGGAAGAGGTTCTTGTTGGCGGGAAGGGAGTGGATGTTGTTGAAAAGGATACGGTTCTGTCGTGCCATGACAGGGAATTAGACAAGGGTGTCAATGCGGGAGAAGGTGAAATGGGCCTGGTTGTTGGAGTAGGTGGCGTACATTTTCAGGTGGAGGGATACCTGTTGCAGGGTGTGGGGGCGCTGAAAAGGAAGAACATTCTGAAGGACGATGGTGAGGAATCTGATGATGTCCTCAGTGGTAGGGGATGGACGAAGGGAATTGCCGGGAGGGGTGGGGGCATCCAGAGGGCGGACAGGAACAGTGGGCTCAGGAGTGGTAGGAGGGGGTCGGGCTTTACATTTTTGGGAGTAAGTGGGGTGAGGGAGGTTACAGGTATTACAGGAAGGGGGGGGGGGACTGGAGATTGGGGCACTGCCTGGGAAAGTGGGCTTGCCTACATTGCGGGCAGGTGGGGGCCTAGTGGCACTCAGATGCAGGGTGCGCATTATACCGCAAGCACCTCTGGCAGCAGAGGGATTGAGGAGGGGAACGGGAAGGATCAACTGGGTAGCGGCGGTGAAAGAGAAGGGCACCCTCCTTCAGGAGACGGTCGATGGAGGAGTCGTGCTTGGAAAAGACCCGCATAAGGCGGGTGGGGCCAGCGGAGTTATGAATGCGGCGAACCGCACGCACCTCCAGATGGGGATGCGCTTTCAGCTCTGCCAACACCTCCTCCTCCATGATCGCCAGACTAAGCCGAGTGATCACGGCGGTGAGGGTCGGAGGGCAATGCAGTGGTTGGGGTTTGTGGGAGGGAGACAGGGAAGGAGCAGGGGTGAGGGAGGCATTATGCCCAAAGCGGGTGACAGGGATGTGGGAAAGGAGGTCCGTGTGGAGGGTAGGGCTGGGGGAGGAGATGAGCACCGAATCACGGCGAGGAGAAAGGAGGGAGATGGGGGCACCAGGAAAATTCTGGCGAAGGAAGAGGGTGAGGTTCCAGGCTTCAAGAAAGGAGGGATCAGGACAGGAGAGGAGGTAGCGGTTGGAGGGGGTGGAGGAGGATGAGGAGGGGGGGCAGGTGGTAGACATCCATGGCATCATGAGTTGGAGAAGGGGGATGAGGCGGAGCCTTTTTGGGAGTAGAGGAGGCAGGGGTGCCACTGGGGCGCTTGACGGCGGCGGAGGAGGTGTGGGGGATGGGAACGACTGGAATGTGGCGGGGAGTGACAGGTCCCAATGCTGGAGTCGGCGCCGGAGACGGTGAGGGTGACAGCGAAGGCGACGGTGAAGATGATGACGACAAGGGAGAAGGGGAGAGGTGAGCGTGAGCTGTACCTCTCCGGGCAACCACCCTAGCGGGGGCCGCAGAAACGGAAGGAGCAGGGGGAGGGAGGGGAGGGAAGGGATCGGATGAGGCACGGGAGGGAGGAGCTAGGGATGGGGCGACAAATAGGGAGGGAGATGGGAGAGTGAGGAGTGGGGGGATGGACTGAGGGGGAAGTGATGCGGCACACCATGTGATAGTGGTGGCAGTGGCTGAGGGGGAGTTGTAGATGATGGCAGTGGTGGTGGCTGTAGAGGAGCTGGTGGGGTCGACATTATGATGAGAGGAAAAACACAGGACAAGACAAGGAAACAAACGAGAGATGGGCAGGGCGACGAGAGACACAGAGTAGAAGGTGACGGAGAACGACTAAGAACGAAGGAGACTGGGGCCGAAGCCCCACTCTGCTGTTACTGGCGGTGGGGGCGACCCGGTTGGTTGGCCGGTAGTGACGCCTCCGCTGCTGCTGGAGGCAGCTAGGACCACCGCTGGCTGCTGGCTGCGACCGGCGCTGGCGGGCTGCTTGCGAGACCGCTGCTGGCGGTAACCGGCGCTGGCGGGCTGCTGGCGAGACCGCTGCTGGCAGGGACCGCTGCTTCCGGGAACCGCTGCTGTCTGCTGGCTACTGGCTACTGGCTGCTAGCTGCTGGCTGCTGGCTGCTGGCTGCTGGCTGCTCGTGGGGACCGCTGCACGTCGACGGACGGGCTGGCTGGCTGGCTGGCTGACACCTGCAACACCTATCACTTCGATTGGTACCACAACAGCACAATCGAAAGGCGGTATTCAAGCGAATTACCGCCGGAGAATGATGGCAGATGCTATTGCAAATGCGAACGTAAATACGGTTGCGAACATGAACGTAGGAGCGGTTTCAAACACAGTTTGAGAGTAGAGAGTAAAAAATTATTTTGAGAATAATGACATCCGGGAGTTTTCGAATAATACTAGGTGCATTCAAGTTCTAAGGCCTCCGATTTTTTTTCTCCGGACTGGAAAGAGACGGAAACATGCGCATTGTTTTAAAATGAGGCCGCGTTCATTGTCAATACGTCCCAGAGATGGCAGCACCATACGGCAGATGGAATTTTGCCGCCAGCGGCGAGAATGGGAACTGTTTTAAATACTTAAAATGGCGACGTTTTCCTTACTTGAACAGCGTGCAATCATTCGTTTTCTGAATTTGCGTGGTGTAAAACCAACTGAAATTCATCGACAGTGCGTTCGTGGGTGCGACAGTTTAATGAAGGCAGAACATCGTGTGATAATAAACCGAAACAACCTCGGGCTCGCACAAGTCGGTCTGACGAAATGATCGAGAAAGTGGAGAGAATTGTTTTGGGTGATCGCCGAATGACTGTTGAACAGATCGCCTCCAGAGTTGGCATATCTGTAGGTTATGTGCACACAATCCTGCATGACGACCTGAAAATGCGAAAAGTGTCATCCAGGTGGGTGCCACGAATGCTGACGGACGACCACATGGCTGCCCATGTGGCATGTTGTCAAGCAATGTTGACGCGCATCGACAGCACGTATGGGACTTTCTTTTCGTCGGTTGTGACAATCGATGAAACGTGGATGTTATTTTAATCCAGAAACAAAGCGCCTGTCAGCTCAATGGAGGCACACAGATCCACCGCCGCAAAAAAGTTTCAGGTAACCGCCAGTGCTGAAAAAATGATGGTGTCCATGTTCTGGGACAGCGAGGGCGTAATCCTTACCCATGGCGTTCCAAAGGGCACTACGGTAACAGGTGCATCCTACGAAAATGTTTTGAAGAACAAATACCTGCCTGCACTGCAACAAAAACGTCCGGGAAGGGCTGCGCGTGTGCTGTTTCACCAAGACAACGCACCCGCACATCGAGCTAATGTTACGCAACAGTTTCTTCGTGATAACAACTGTGAAGTGATTCCTCATGCTCCCTACTCACCTGACCTGTCTCCTAGTGACTTTTGGCTTTTTCCAACAATGAAAGACACTCTCCGTGGCCGCACATTGACGAGCCGTGCTGCTATTGCCTCAGCGATTTTCCAGTGGTCAAAACAGACTCCTAAAGAAGCCTTCGCCGCTACCATGGAATCATGGCGTCAGCGTTGTACTTCTGCAGGACGATTACGTCGAGAAGTAACGATTTTGGGTGAGCAGTTAATTAGAAAAAAAATCGGAGGCCTTAGAACTTGAATGCACCTCGTACTGCGGAGAATCGGAATGTAGGCGATCATTTGCCAACAATGCGTGATGAACAACTGTGTTCTACACACAACTTAGGACTTGACAATACAGTAACGCAAACAGACCGCATTATGAGAAATTACAGCGTTGCTTCCTCCTCAAAAGTGCAGAGTAATTTTGTTTTCCTCACTTTCGGTGGAAATTCAGGTCTGGTTGCCACTCAGATAGAGCGGAGTAATTGTGCCTTTCCTTCTGTTAGTGGAAATGCAGGTACTGCTTCTGCTTTACCAGAGAGGAGTAAAGTTCCACTCCATGCCCCCAGTAATGATGTTTTACAATTATTACTGACTAAACTTATTGAATTTAATGACAGACAGGAGAGTAAACTCACTGAATTTAAGAGTAAACTCACTGAATTTAATGACAATAATGAAAAGAATTTCAAATCGCCTCAGAACGAAATTAACGAGAATCTCACATTGTTTCAGGTTGAGGTGAATGACAATTGAAATAGTAAATTTGAAGAAATGACCAGTCAGTTGAAAAGTCAGCTACGTGAAGAATTCAAATCAGATATTAATAATCTTGTATCCCGACTGTCGAGACATCTTCGCGGGTACAGGGCGCGGTTGGGCCACCCTCTCCCCAAGGGGAGTGGCGGGTTCAGCGGCGTTCGCGGCGCACGAGGCGGAGGGTCAATGTGGAGGCTGGCCGTGTGGCATCGCCCGCTCTGCCTGTGAGTGGACATGTGGCCGCTCTTTCAGCAAGGTCCGAGCAGGCACATGGGGGGAGGGGTTTATTAGTTATTGGGAGCTCCAACGTTAGGCGGGTGATGGAGCCCCTTAGGGAAATAGCGGAAAGGTCGGGGAAGAAGGCCAGTGTTCACTCTGTCTGCTTGCCGGGGGGTCTCATCCGAGATGTGGAGGAGGCCCTACCGTCGGCGATAGAAAGCACTGGGTGCACCCGACTGCAAATTGTTGCTCATGTCGGCACCAATGACTCCTGCCGTCTGGGTTCAGAGGTCATCCTCAGTTCGTACAGGCGGCTGGCGGAGTTGGAGAAGGCGGAAAGCCTCGCTCGCGGGGTGGAATCAGAGCTAACTATTTGTAGTATCGTTCCCAGAACCGATCGCGGTCCTCTGGTTTGGAGCCGAGTGGAAGGCTTAAACCAGAGGCTCAGACGATTCTGCGGAGAGCTGGGGTGCAAATTTCTCGACCTCCGCTATCGGGTGGAGAAATGTAGGGTCCCCCTGAATAGGTCAGGCGTGCACTACACGCCGGAAGCGGCTACGAGGGTAGCGGAGTACGTGTGGAGTGCACATGGGGTTTTTTTAGGTTAGAGAATTCCCTCCCTAGGCCCGACAAGACGCCTCCTGAGACGCGGCAAGGCAGTAGGCAAAATGCAACAAGGAATAACAATATTAATGTGCTTATAGTAAACTGCAGGAGCGTCTATAGAAAGGTCCCAGAACTGCTCTCATTAATAAACGGTCACAACGCCCATATAGTACTAGGAACAGAAAGTTGGCTGAAACCAGACGTAAACAGTAATGAAATCCTAAACTCTGATTGGAATGTATACCGCAGAGATAGGCTGGACAGTGAAGGGGGAGGCGTGTTTATAGCGATAAGAAGTGCAATAGTATCGAAGGAAATTGACGGAGATTCGAATTGTGAAATGATTTGGGTGAAGGTCACGGTTAAAGCAGGCTCAGACATGGTAATTGGATGTCTCTATAGGCCCCCGGGCTCAGCAGCTGTTGTGGCTCAGCACCTGAAGAATAATTTGGAAAATATTTCGAGTAGATTTCCCCACCATGTTATAGTTCTGGGTGGAGATTTTAATTTGCCGGATATAGACTGGGAGACTCAAACGTTCATAAAGGGTGGCAGGGACAAAGAATCCAGTGAAATATTTTTAAGTGCTTTATCTGAAAACTACCTTGAGCAGTTAAACAGAAAACCGACTCGTGGCGATAATATATTAGACCTTCTGGTGACAAACAGACCCGAACTATTTGAATCAGTTAATGCAGAACAGGGAATCAGCGATCATAAAGCGGTTACTGCATCGATGATTTCAGCGGTAAATAGAAATATTAAAAAAGGTAGGAAGATTTTTCTGTTTAGGAAAAGTGACAAAAAGCAGATTTCGGAGTACTTGGTGGCTCAACACAAAAGTTTTGTCTCAAGTACAGATAGTGTTGAGGATCAGTGGACAAAGTTCAAAACCATGGTACAATATGCGTTAGATGAGTATGTGCCAAGCAGGATCGTAAGAGATGGGAAAGAGCCACCGTGGTACAACAACCGAGTTAGAAAACTGCTGCGGAAGCAAAGGGAACTTCACAGCAAACATAAACATAGCCAAAGCCTTGCAGACAAAGAAAAATTACGCGAAGCGAAATGCAGTGTGAGGTGGGCTATGCGAGAGGCTTTCAATGAATTCGAAAGTAAAGTTCTATGTACTGACTTGGCAGAAAATCCTAAGAAATTTTGGTCCTATGTCAAAGCGGTAGGTGGATCAAAACAAAATGTCCAGACACTCTGTGACCAAAATGGTACTGAAACAGAGGATGACAGACTAAAGGCCGAATTACTAAATGTCTTCTTCCAAAGCTGTTTCACAGAGGAAGACTGCACTGTAGTTCCTTCTCTAGATTGTCGCACAGTTGACAAAATGGTAGATATCGAAATAGACGACAGAGGGATAGAGAAACAATTAAAATCGCTCAAAAGAGGAAAGGCCGCTGGTCCTGATGGAATACCAGTTCGATTTTACACAGAGTACTCGAAGGAACTTGCCCCCCTTCTTGCAGCGGTGTACCGTAGGTCTCTAGAAGAGCGAAGCGTTCCAAAGGATTGGAAAAGGGCACAGGTCATCCCCGTTTTCAAGAAGGGACGTCAAACAGATGTGCAGAACTATAGACCTATATCTCTAACGTCGATCAGTTATAGAATTTTGGAACACGTATTATGTTCGAATATAATGTCTTTTCTGGAGACTAGAAATCTACTCTGTAGGAATCAGCATGGGTTTCGAAAAAGACGGTCGTGTGAAACCCAGCTCTCGCTATTCGTCCACGAGACTCAGAGGGCCTTAGACACGGGTTCATAGGTAGATGCCGTGTTTCTTGACTTCCGCAAGGCGTTTGACACAGTTCCCCACAGTCGTTTAATGAACAAAGTAAGAGCATACGGACTATCAGATCAATTGTGTAATTGGATTGAGGAGTTCCTAGATAACAGAACGCAGCATGTCATTCTCAATGGAGAGAAGTCTTCCGAAGTAAGAGTGATTTCAGGTGTGCCGCAGGGGAGTGTCATAGGACCGTTGCTATTCACAATATACATAAATGACCTGGTGGATGACATCGGAAGTTCACTGAGGCTTTTTGCAGATGATGCTGTGGTGTATCGAGAGGTTGCAACAATGGAAAATTGTACTGAAATGCAGGAGGATCTGCAGCGAATTGACGCATGGTGCACGGAATGGCAATTGAATCTCAATGTAGACAAGTGTAATGTGATGCGAATACATAGAAAGATAGGTCCCTTATCATTTAGCTACAAAATAGCAGGTCAGCAACTGGAAGTAGTTAATTCCATAAAGTATCTGGGAGTACTCATTAGGAGTGATTTAAAATGGAATGATCATATAAAGTTGATCGTCGGTAAAGCAGATGCCAGACTGAGATTCATTGGAAGAATCTTAAGGAAATGCAATCCGACAACAAAGGAAGTAGGTTACAGTACGCTTGTTCGCCCAATGCTTGAATACTGCTCAACAGTGTGGGATCCGCACCAGGTAGGGTTGATAGAAGAGATAAAGAAGATCCAACGGAGAGCAGCGCGCTTCGTTACAGGATCATTTAGTAATTGCGAAAGCGTTACGGAGATGATAGATAAACTCCAGTGGAAGACTCTGCAGGAGAGACGCTCAGTAGCTCGGTACGGGCTTTTGTTAAAGTTTCGAGAACATACCTTCACCGAAGAGTCAAGCAGTATATTGCTCCCTCCTGCGTATATCTCGCGAAGAGACCATGAGGATAAAATCAGAGAGATTAGAGCCCACACAGAAGCATACCGACAATCCTTCTTTCCACGTACAATACGAGACTGGAATAGAAGGGAGAACCGATAGAGGTACTCAGGGTACCCTCCGCCACACACCGTCAGGTGGCTTGCGGAGTATGGATGTACACTCCTGGAAATTGAAATAAGAACACCGTGAATTCATTGTCCCAAGAAGGGGAAACTTTATTGACACATTCCTGGGGTCAGATACATCACATGATCACACTGACAGAACCACAGGCACATAGACACAGGCAACAGAGCATGCACAATGTCGGCACTAGCACAGTGTATATCCACCTTTTGTAGCAATGCAGGCTGCTATTCTCCCATGGAGACGATCGTAGAGATGCTGGATGTAGTCCTATGGAACGGCTTGCCATGCCATTTCCACCTGGCGCCTCAGTTGGACCAGCGTTCGTGCTGGACGTGCAGACCGCGTGAGACGAAGCTTCATCCAGTCCCAAACATGCTCAATGGGGGACAGATCCGGAGATCTTGCTGGCCAGGGTAGTTGACTTACACCTTCTAGAGCACGTTGGGTGGCACGGGATACATGCGGACGTGCATTGTCCTGTTGGAACAGCAAGTTCCCTTGCCGGTCTAGGAATGGTAGAACGATGGCTTCGAAGGCGGTTTGGATGTACCGTGCGCTATTCAGTGTCCCCTCGACGATCACCAGAGGTGTACGGCCAGTGTAGGAGATCACTCCCCTCACCATGATGCCGGGTGTTGGTCCTGTGTGCCTCGGTCGTATGCAGTCCTGATTGTGGCGCTCACCTGCATGCGCCAAACACGCATACGACCATCACTGGCACCAAGGCAGAAGCGACTCTCATCGCTGAAGCCGACACGTCTACATTCGTCCCTCCATTCACGCCTGTCGCGACACCACTGGAGGCGGGTTGCACGATGTTGGGGCGTGAGCGGAAGAAGGCCTAACGGTGTGTGGGACCGTAGCCAAGCTTCATGGAGACGGTTGCGAATGGCCCTCGCCGATACCCCAGGAGCAACAGTGTCCCTAATTTGCTGGGAAGTGGCGGTGCGGTCCCCTACGGCACTGCATAGGATCCTACGGTCTTGGCGTGCATCCATGCGTCGTTGCGGTCCGGTCCCAGGTCGACGGGCACGTGCACCTTCCGCCGACCACTGGCGACAACATCGATGTACTGTGGAGACCTCACGCCCCACGTGTTGAGCAATTCGGCGGTACGTCCACCCGGCCTCCCGCATGCCCACTATACGCCCTCGCTCAAAGTCCGTCAACTGCACATACGGTTCACGTCCACGCTGTCGCGGCATGCTACCAGTGTTAAAGACTGCGATGGAGCTCCGTATGCCACGGCAAACAGGCTGACACTGACGGCGGCGGTGCACAAATACTGCGCAGCTAGCGCCATTCGACGGCCAACACCGCGGTTCCTGGTGTGTCCGCTGTGCCGTGCGTGTGATCATTGCTTGTACAGCCCTCTCGCAGTGTCCGGAACAAGTATGGTGGGTCTGACACACTGGTGTCAATGTGTTCTTTTTTCCATTTCCAGGAGTGTAGATGTAGATGTAGATAACGTACAAAATGTTGATATTGTTTAAGTGAAACTACAGACGCCACAACAAGAACTGCAAGTAGAGGAATTAGCGAAAAATGTTGTGTCATTGCAATTACAGACCACCAATGAAGTTACAAAGATAGAAACTCAATTAACGTCAGTAGCTAAACAGGTAGATGAATTATCCATGAAAGTGACTGAACTGAGTAGCGAGTTAGATACGAGGTCAGATGACACTCAGTCGGTACCGATCGCGTATACCGAAGAATTTCAGTCTCTGCAACGCTTCAAACAAGGGCAGATGACAATTAATCAGCAAAACAAACGTGACGTAAAAATATACAGGAACAGCTTGCTAGCATCGAAGAAAAGATCGATCGCAGCAATGACACGGGTAGATCCGTAATTGCCAAATTGGTAACGACAATGAGCGCGTTAATTATGGAAATGCCGACCACTTTTCTCGTGGATATGACACGTTTGAGGGATGTAATGAAGGAAACGTGAGTCATGCTGTAAAAGAAAACTCATCCGCTAAGAAAAATTACGAGTTTGACTATAAGCATTTTCTCACAGTTAGGAAATTAAAAATTTTTCGGAATGCTAGTCACGAAATCCACCCTCCAGAGTGGTTACAACAATTTGACTATTCTTTACCACCAACATGGCCAATTGGCGACAAACTGGAATTCATTTGCAGTTATCTTGAAGGAGAGCCTGCAACAAGAATGCGCTCAATAGTACGTGAATGTCACACTTACGATGATTTTTATCACGCATTCTTATCTGCTTACTGGTCAGAGACTACACAAGATCGTGTAAAACATTAAATCATTATGATGCAAAGTTATGAGCAGTCGAAAATTTCAACTCCAGTGCAATATTTTGAAAACATGATGCGAATGAACAGATATTTAACGAATCCGTACAGTCAGTCGGAATTAATTCGTATCTGTTTGACAAAACTGACGGTCAGATTACGTCATATAATTTTGGCAGGTAGGTGCAAAGATGACTTGCAGGCATTCCAAGCTCTTTTGCAAGAATTAGAATTTGACAACTATGAAAACACACAAAGAGATAATAGTAATCATTATTGGGAAAATAATAATCCGCGGCGTGGCCGTAAACGCGTATGGAACTCGGACGAACCTCACGCGTACAGAGCGGAAGAAGATAGGCGCAATAAGCTGCATCAACCGTATAACATAGATCATAGACGCCTGAGAAATGATTTTTTGATCATAGGAAGTCTCAGTACAGTAATAGAGACCCCGGACCGCGAGAGCAAAGGCGTTATGGAAATGAAAATTATTTTAGAAGGAATGGTCGCGGTAGGGCCAACCGAAATTGGCGCGACGCGCAAATTACAATTCGGAACGCGGTGCTCATGCAGAATACAGAGCATCGAGCCCACGTGATTATTATGGTCATAACAATTATGAGAACCAAAAATGATGGGGGGACAAATCAAAATTGGCAGGATCGCAGAAATTCCTATTTAGAGCGTGGGGAGAAAGTAGAAATCAGACCACCCAACCCAAGCAATAATTCACGGCAATACGAGCCGGCACAACAATGACTAGCAACAAGGACTACGGCGGAAAGCCGACACACAAATTATGTTAGCTTTGTAGGACTGGAGGACATTAGAGACACATTATTACAAGAAAATGATAAAAGCGAAATTATGGATGCTCATCCAATTATAAAAATCTCGGTAGGAAATATTCTACTTTCAGCTGTACTTGATTCTGGCAGCCCTGTGAATGTAATTAGCGAGACAATGTTTAAGAAGTGTGAACAGGCATCTGTTTGTCCAACCTTGCCATTATTAGAGACCAAAATAAGGGAATCATTCAAAGAAATAGTGTAGACGTACGCAATCAGACTTCTTGAGTTTTCAGGTGTCAAGGGCACGAGTTTTCTGCAAATTTCTTAGTAGTCCCTCTTTTATCAACATAAATGATTTTGGGTGTGGAATTCCTACATGAATATAAGGCAATGTTAAACTTTTGTAATGCTGAAGTCATGTTACGAGTAAGTCAAATGCTAGTTTGGCTTAAATTTCAAAGATGGTTAACAAAGGATGATGAGAAAGTGACTTATCTGCATTTTATCTTTCCACTTGAGGCACAACAATCAATGAATTTGTCTAATAGTTGCACAGATAACATCACTACATTTTACTGTGAAACAGAACAACCCATTACTACAGAACAATTAGTTAAAAGTAAAGTTTACTGAGACGAAGTAGATCCTAATGCAGGCACTGATGAGTTATTTGAAATATTACAAACAAATTGTGAAGTTTTTTCTCAAACGACAGGAACAATACATAACTTTCTTTATGAATTCAAGGTCAAGGAACATAATAAATTTTTTGTACCACCATACGTCATCCCATTGACATACAGAGACAAATTCAAACAGTAAATACAATCCATGTTAGAGCAAGGAATCATTGAACCTGCTGTGAGTTCATGTAACAGCCCATTACACGTGGTTAAGAAAAGGGATAATTCCATTAGACTGGTTCTTGATTCCAGACCACTTAACACAGTAATCCAACCTGAAACTGATAGACCACAGGCTATATATGAACTATTGCAAAAACACCATGAAGTGGTAAGTATAGCATTACAGAACATCAAGAAAGCTGCATACATAAGAAAGAAGCTGCATAATCCACGAGTCAACGTCAAGAATTTACAGGTAGGTCAAAACGTATTGCTTAGATCACATCGACTATCTCATAAAGGAAAATATTTCAGTAGGAAGTTTTTCTTGGTGTATAAAGGACCCTTCTGTATACGATGCATTGCACACACAAACGCTGTTGAACTTGAGACATCTATTATCACACATTAAAATTTTCAAGGAATAAGGCCCTAGGGGGTTTACTGATCTTTAGTAAATATATATTTGGCAAGCATAGGTGCCCCAGCCGTTACAGTATATTCTTCCGATTTTAGTTTTCAGTACTGTTTCATAATCTTTGACTAACCTGTTTATCTATTAATCTTTTACTATCAATCTATCCTGGTTGAAAGACCAAGAATGAATAATTATGAATGATTTGTATTATTTGAGAGAATGAGAACTTTGCAAAGGACATTTCTGATGAGACGATTATACCAGCTGCTGACATCTTGCAACTGTTCACTGAAACAATGAAATTTTCGTGACTTATTTGAAGGAAAATACAAGAAATAACTATGTACGTTTTTTGGGGAGAAATAACATGAAACAACAGAAACTGTTGACATTATCTTCAGGTAAAATATAGGGTACAAGTGGCTCTGAATTGAGAAGGTATATTTGATGGGCAATAGTATAATTAGGAAACCTTCCAACTGACACTTGTTCTGATTTATGAGGTAGTTTGAAGAGTGATGCTTTATGTAAATTTTTCGTGTTTATTAGTTTGACAGGTAAGGCGTATTAGGATTTATGGACCACTCACGAATAGTGTGACACAATGAGGAAGCACTTTGCAGACATTTATAGAACAAGAGAAGGTAAGAACGATACACTTCTAAACGAAGAAACCCACAATGGTATTCTATGAAGGAAGATATAGCTTATACACATATGAGTAAAATTTAAGTCACAATAATGTTAAGGTAGAGTACACACTTACTTAAAATCTAACTCACAGTAAAGTTAAGACATGACTATGAGTCACGAAAGGGGTTCTGATACAAATACACAGCAAAGTGCTGAATTATGTGATGAATGAGTGCCAAGAATATATATATATATATTTTGCTATGAGAAATTGTGGAATGGTAAGAATGATAGTGTTGTTTCTCTTGTTATTGTTGTTAAGGTTGACTTTGCTGCATTTCTTACCGGAAACATGATCGCAACGGAAGTTTTCTCCATTGCAGAAACGAAAGTACTTAACGTGACGTAATTTTGTGTAGTAGACGATATTTTCAGATCGAAGCGTAGCCCGCTTACTGTTAAGGGTCGCGAGAAGAAAGACGTTCTAGAAATAGTCGGCCGTGACAAAAACACCGAGCTATGACCTAGATAGTTATGTCGTGCATTAAACGATTTCTTTTCTCTTTCCAGAGCGAAATGACTCTTACGCCAAGAGGCGAGAGTATCTGCCATATTTTATGAATGTGTAAATACTAGTGTAACATAAGTCAATTTAACATTTATCTTATGTTTTTCTATTTCATGATTGTAATTTAGTGATGCAGTGCCGATTCCAACACGAGTTTAATTGGAAGGTGATGATTTTTCTCTTGTCATGTCATATATTTATTTCTTGTCACCTTGATGAATAAACCATTTCTTTCAGTTTCTACTGGACAGATGGAGGGGTTTTGTGTGTTGTATTTTGTAAATGATTTTTTTATTATATACAAAGTAGGTTGTTTCTTATTCTTGTTCTTTGTGACCGTCCAAGGTATGACCACACAGATTCATACAAAGACTAGGAAGGCCTCCAAACAGAGACAATGAGGACTCCACATAAAAACGATTGAGACGCTGTACCACAGACATTGACGTTTGACATTAGAAATATTGACAGTCATTACAGACTAATAATTATAAATTTGGTATGTCTTAGCAATTAGAGTGGAAAAATTCTGACGCAAAGTCACGTAATTATTCACTAAATTTTGTACACATTCATGAACTGATTTGGCGAGCCGTTGGCTAGACTTTTTCTAAATGATTCTGTAACTTTTATTATATATAATAGCATCACTATGGAATTACTTCTCTATTTGTAGGATTATTTAAATATTTTATAACTAAAATGTACTTAGCAATTATTGTAACAAATATTGTAACATTCTTTTTCAGCAACACTAGAAATGTAAAAGTAGTAGGTTATTAGAGTTCGACGGCACAGGATCTATGCCTTGAAATTAAAATGATATTTTTGGTGCAGTGCCACGTTTGTAATGATTCGTGGTCACAGTCAAAACTTTGCCACTGTTATTGGCCAAACTAATCGTAAGAAAATTAATTTCCCACCGTGTGGTGAGCCTTATATTATGACTGAATTGAAAAATACGTGCCACAAATTGGTGATTTCTGTGGCGAGAAATTTAAAGAAAATTGATTTTGCTACCGTGTGGTGAGCCTCACATTATTCATGACTTGAGATATATGACACAAATCTGTAATTGCTGCGGCAATAGAGTTAAAGAAAACATTTAAATGAGCTCAGAGTTCACATGCCTGTTTATATGATATAACGTTATTCCTTCCTTCATTTCTGTAATTAGGTTAGAGATATCGTATTTTAAAGAGAGAATCTATTTTCTATAAAATATGACTTTTCCAGTATACAGAAATACTCGACCGAGACTTGTACTACATACGTTAGAGGAGGTACTTATGCAATAACGCAGTGACGTTTGGTTGTCAGTGGACACAAGGTCCCTGAGTCTGCCTACGTTGTCAAACTGTCTCACCAGAGGAAAATTTGACTTCAGGTGTGGTTGTCAGTGAATATGAAGTCCCTGAGTCTGCCTATACCGTAAATTAACTGATGTTGGAATATTAGTGTGGTTGTCAGTGGATTCCCTGAGTCTACTGCACTTAAAACATGTAGACCTGGTTTCTTTTGACCAGAGGGAACTGCGAGCATAAAAACATACAGTATCATGTGGTCAGACCACTACTGGTTGATGTCATGGAAACGTAAATGCCCAAATCCAGAAAATAAAATATCATTTTTTACTGGTTATTACGTTATATTAGCTTATTGAAGACTATTCCATGCTTAAGTAGTTACTGTTACACATCTGTTAAAACTTATATGATCTTTTTTATCTACCTATGTAAGAAACTTGTTGTATTTCCTTTGCTGTTTTCTTATTACATACATACTACTCTAACAACATTTTCATATTATTTTTGTAAAAGGAGCTATATTTTCTCCTTTCCAATCAATTAGGCAAGCAATATTTCTGCCATTTTGTATAAAATTTTAACATTTTTCTCTTGCCTATATGCCATGCAAGAAAATTTTCGTCCTTTTGTAAAAAAAAAAAAATACTTAGATGCTAAGCAAGAAATACTTTTAGTGAATAGATATAAATTGTAACATTTTTTTCTCTTTGCCAAATTTTTTTCGTGGTTTCGTAAAAAAAATTTTACTGTTTGTTCCTTGCGAATATGTTAGGCAAGAATAACCAGACAAAATTTTCAAAAATGAGGTTGGGGGTTATGAGAGTTGGCAATACTATCTTAGGATGTAAAGGTTGGCTACAGCGCGCATACACAAGCTCTGGAATCTAAGATATTGTTGTCGCGCCTGGCAGTTTTTTCGAAGCCAGTGTAGGAGCCCGCCTGCTGTGGTGCGCACTTGTGTTGGGCGAGGGGTCGTCGCTGGGCTGCCGTACTGCCGTTTCCGCCAGCAGCGACACAGGATGTGGTATTTAGTTGATACGTTAACCTCAGCAAAGAACACACGGTGTTATGCAGCCAATAAAATAATAAGGGATAGAGAGTGAAAACAATGTTTAGACAAAGTGACATTATTTTTGCTTGAAAACTACTTTCTCTGCGAAGACGAATTTCTTAAATGGAGAATATTTGAGTGCAACATTAATAAATTTTAGATATATTTTAACCTATATACAGACTCTGTCATAATTAATAAAGAAACTAGCGCAGATGTAATTATACGATAATAAAATCAAAAAATTTCCTGTAAACATGTTTCCGAAAACGAGCCATTTACGAGATAATTGCGAATTTGTAGTTCGAATATATCATACTGAGGTCACCGGTGGCAGGTAACGACACACTGGCATTTATCTCGCAAACGTCTCATTCGCTTAACCATGTTTACACGAACGTTTTTGCTTCTGTCAGGTGGTTATAATTAAAGTGTAGTTTCTAACAGAGGTGAGTGTGGGCTGTAATTATATTACGGCAGCGAAAGTTGTGAACCGCGCACGGCTGGTGTTCATACCATTCATTGTTTGTCATCTTCTATTACGGTACTGCCACCTCGTTTTATTATTCCATTTACTGGCGTCACTAACTTCCTCCCTTACTTGCCCGTCATCGGCAGCAGCAGCGCGTATTGACAAGTGCATTGTTGTACCGTCTCTGGAGCGACCGATAGTATTTCCTGGCCGTCATGTGTCTGGCAGTTAGTTGAAGACGGTCTAGCAGTGCAGTCGGGAAGCAGCGGCAGTGAAGTCGGCAGAGGCGCGGACAGCCAGCGCTCGCCGACCGCTGGCGACACACATGAACTGTCCGACGGAGGGAGATTGGAGCGGGACGACCGTTGGTCGGTCGTTCGGTTGGTCGTCTCATCAGCCGACGACATTTGGTCCTTTCACCGTTTCCGGGGCTGGGCAGTTGATTGGTTGTCCTGGAGCAGCAAGGAAGTCGCCGTGGCGCGTGTCTCTCCATGCCCGCTAGCGACGTCCACGCACGGTCAGAGTGTGAGGGGGCTGATTCCATTGCTACGAGGTCTGTGGCTCACCGACCCCAGGCACGAAAGTTGAGTCTTTGCTTAACCAACCAGCCACCCCAACTGTTGTGTCGTCTGAATTTCGTTGTCGGCTGTTGGGACATTCCTGCGAGCACAAACGTGTGTTGTCAAGTTGGCGAAATTCTAGCCGCCCTCCTGTGAGTTTAATATAACTTCGTTATTTTTGAATTGAAGTACACCAGCGGAATTTCTGCTTTGTGGCCGTTAACGTTCCGGTTACCTGCCCTGGACGTTGACCTAAATTCAGGCAGTGTATTTTCCTCGTCCTATTGTGGCTGTCCAGCACGGCGTGTACTTTGACAGCCGAATGTGTTGTGGGCACCGATACCTTGTTGTTCCATTGGACTCTCTGTTGTCTGCTGGTCGGGTGGAGTGGAATGTATCCTGTCGCTTGGTCCGTTGACTGTCTGTCGGTTTGGTTGCCGTCAGATTGAGAATTGTTGAGCCGACTGCCTGTCTCACTTAAGCGAGTGTTAGTGTTTGAATTCGAGGCCGACCCTTGGAAACTTCTGTGCGCCGTTTGACGTGCTGCCTTTTCTTATTTGTCCTTGTTGTCTGTTTATGTATGGCTTCAGCAGACTTTAAATTAAAGTTGTTTTGCCCTTAAGGCGTGAGTTTGTTTGGGCCTTCAGCCTAATTTAGAGAAATGTTTTAAGATAAGGCCTTCTGCCTTTTAAATTCAAATTCTTGTTTTTGAGTCTTAAGTGAGTGCCCTTCCGCTGGTTTTAAATTGAAGTTATCTTGCCCTTGAGACGTGAGATTGAGTGTCGCATTTAGCCGGGAATTAAGATCTAGAATTAATGTTTGTCTTGCTCTGTTTTTAATGTTTTCTTCACTCTTATAATGTTTGTCAAATCAATAAAGTATAATATCCGAGTGTAACTGACAGCCATTCATTTTGGCCCCTTTCCACAAATTAAACTATCTGTCCTTTCCTGCGGGTATAGCAGTGTATCTCAACTTGATAAATACTTCAATCTGTAAATGTGGAACCGATTTGCGCTGGAAAAAGATTAGTTCCAATTTTGGTCACCAGGTGTAAATTTGGCGCTGTGAATGCAAGAAGTATAGAAATATTTCCATATGCAATGCATTAAGAGCGGGATGTGGGCAGAAAATCCCAAATAAATCAGAAAGCCATGATGTATGTTTTATTATTAACCACTGCCTACACAATCTGTCGAATATGAACGTCGGAGACCTAGACGGAATGCTGTACAGCGCCTGACTTGCATCTGGTAGCCAAAATCGGAACTTTTTTTTTCACCGTAACTGGTTCCCCACTGACGCATTAACGTATCTACCAAGTTAATTTTTCGGTATTAATAATGCTATACCCTGTATACTAAAACTGATGTGTTTCTGTTTCACCATAGCAGGGAACATCAGTAAAACAACTTTAAACGTGTGACTTAGTACCTTATTTGTGTAATTGTGTGTGGGCAGTTTGTTACATACATTGAAGCGCCAAAGGAACTGGTATAGGCATGCGTATTGAAATACAGAGATATGTAGACAGGCAGAATACGGCGCTGCGGTCGGCAATGCCTATATAAGACAACAAGGGTCTGGCGCAGTTGTTAGATCGGTTGCCTCTGCTAGAATGACAGGTTATCAATATTTAAGTGAGTTTGAACGTGGTCTTATAGTCTGGCACGAGCAATGGAACACAGCATGTTAGAGGTAGCGATGAAGTGGGGATTTTCCCGTACGACCATTTCACGAGTGTACCGTGATAACCAGGAATCGTATGAAACATCAAATCTCCGACATCGCTGCGGCCGAAATAAAAACCCTGCCAGAACGGGTTCAACGACGACTGATGAGAATCGTTCAACGTGACAGAAGTGTAACCCTTCCGCAAATTGCTGCAGATTTATATGCTGGGCTATCAACAAGTCTCGGCGTGCGAACCATTCAACGAAATATCATCGATATGACCTTTTGGAGCTGAAGGTCGACTCGTGCACCCCGCACACAAAAGCTTTACGCCTCGCCTGGCCTCGTCAACACCAACGTTGGACTGTTTATGACTGGAAACATGCTGCTTGGTCGGATAAGTCTCGTTTCAAATTGTATCGAGTGGATGGACGTGTGCGAGTATGGAGACAACCTCATGAATCTATGGACACTGCAAGTCATCAGGGGACTGTGAAGCTGGTGGAGGCTCTGCGATGGTGTGGGGCGTGTGCAGTTGGAGTGGTATGGGTCCCCTGATGCGTCTAGATACGACTCTGACAGGTGACACGTACGTAAGCATCCTGTTTGATCACCTGCATCCATTCATGTCCATTGTGCATTCCGACGAACTTGGGCAGTTCCAGCGGGACATTGCGACATCCAGCACGTCCAGAACTGCTACAGAGTGGCTCCAGAATCGTACTTGTGAGTTTAAATACTTCTGCTGACAACCAAAGACACCATACAATAACATTATTTAGCATATGTGGGATGTCTTGCAACGTGATGTTCAGAAGAGATCTCCTACCCCTCGTACTCTTACGGATTTATCGACAGCCGTGCAAGATTCATGATGTCAGTTCCCTTCAGTCCTTGCCACGTAGTTTTGTGAGACTTCTGCGTGTTCGCGGGTGCCTACACCATTTCTTTTGTTCTTCAGTGTATAAGTCTTTTCGTCATCATCGTTGCAGGGGTCTTTGTATTCATATTCAGTATGACGGCAATCGGAATTCGGTAGACTTTTTACCTCTCTCCTCATTGTCGACGGTTTCTTCGAGGCAGGAAACTTCCGGTCAGTTTCTGGTCTTTGCTGCTGCTAAGAGTTTGGAAGTAGAAAGTTCATTTAGGTTGTGATCCGTCGTATTTGTAATTAATGAAAAAAACATTTATACAATTATCTTGTTTATATGAAGGACGGTAAGTGCTTCTCCACAATATTAATATGTCGCCTAATGCTAGAACATGCATATACGTTTGCCTACTACAACAACCACAATCCAGAATGTATGGATTACAAATCCTAGATCAAGGTCGCAGAAAGTCTTAATTGATAACTAGTTTCACATTACTGATGAGCCACCTTCAGATCTGAAATACAGAAAAATGCATATAAGTGGTTACACGTTTAATAAATAACTTACTATACATACGAGTATAAAATTAGTGTTTTCTTCAGCGTTTATCAGGCACCAGGCATAATCTGTTGAGTTGAATCGCTCTTACGAAAGTGAAGGATCATATGGGCATGTATGTACTAGAAAATATATGAGATCTTGAAAAAGATAAAGTCACACTTAAGGTATTAAGTTCATGAATAGTCGTTAAAAGATAATCAGGTAATTGACCAAGGTAACCACCCCCAGTTACACCTGATAGTGAAGAAGTTCAGCGGAGAACCGACTTTCAGCTCCAAATTACACCACGAGGTGGAAACGGTAAATATTTAAAAAGTCGCTCGGGAATGGAAACACGGGTGAAAGGAAGACACGAATGGTTGGTTGATGAACCTCACCTACGCATACACAAGCTTGGCTTGGAAGTACAGCTCACCAAAATACATCCAACAAGGTTTGCCCCAGTAGGGCCCATAACCTTGCATGCTCCCAAAAACTAAAGAAAACTACTTGGGAATTTTGTGCACAACGTACAAGAAAAAAAAACACTTTGAATATCCTATGACACATTAAACATTAAGGCAACTTACAAAACCCCAATAATTTAAAACACCCCATCAAATCGCAACTCTACGACAATTACCAAATGACAACTGTTGTAGTTTATACGAGTGACAAGCTCCTCAAATTGCCTGGCCAGACAGAAGAACACAGAACAACAAAATCAGAAAGCTGTACCGAACCCGATATAGAAGCAGGAGGGCAGAAACACACGCAAAAAACAAACCAGTCACAACAGTCACGCTCACAGCGGAAATCAAGATCAGTTTTTACGAATGCCGCGTTGTCCCGCCACCGCAGCAACGAACTAAAAGTAGCTCACCGAACATACAAAGCCGCTGTGCGATGACAAACAGTGGAAAAACTTGGAGCCGCCAGAAGATGTGTGAATGGCGACGATCCACCGCCGTCTCCAGACCTGGTAGGCCACAGGAATAACATGTCCACTCTCGTTTCTGGTGCAAATCCCTCGTTTTGGGAAGATCCTAAGCCAGACCAACTTGGAAGTCATGCGGGTGGTAGAACAAACAGCCGGCCTATTGCACCGCAGACCTAGGCTATCCGTGCTGCTTCACATACTGCCTCTCCCGGAATCACGGCCTCAAATGCACTCGGCGGCAAACGTGCCACGCTATCTTCATGCCATTTATCGACCGCGCAACGGTTCACCCTCTAATTTCAGTTTTTATATGTTCCCTTTAACTCAATAAATGCTCTTGATTCCAACAGATTCGACTGGTGCGGAGTATAGTTGTGTGTTGGTATGTACACACAGCGTGACACACGATCCACAAGGCCCATGCTATAAGTTTCTCGTCAGTTAGATGCATAGGCTTTTTCGCTTGCTCATATGATGGTAAACGGTCGTGATACCGAACAACAATCGATCGTGTAGTTATTTTCGGCTGCTAAGGCTGGCAGAACTATCATTGGTTTTTTTTGCTATTGTTAAAAATAAGAACAAATATGTAGTAGGAGGAACGCAAAGAATAGTTGATGATAGGTCACCACAGCATTCGGAATCGGTTTTTGAAACTCTGCAGACGGTTGTAATGTTGTTAAGTGTACTACGTCTAGGCGGGTGGCCGGCCGTTCTAGCCGAGCGGTTCTAGGCGCTTCAGTCTGGAACCGCGCGACCGCTACGATTGCAGGTTCGAATCCTGCCTCGGGGATGGATGTATGTGATGTCCTTAGGTTATTTAGGTTTAAGTAGTTCTAAGTCTAAGCGATTGATGACCTCACATGTTAAGTCCCATAGTACTTAGAGCCATTTACTAATTTGGTCCAGATGCAAGTGAAACTTTATAAACAGATTTTATTTGTGTGCCATGCTTAATGTGGTAAAGAGTCTCAATTATAACATTTTCCACCAACATATGCTCACTCAACACTGCTATTTACAGTAAACTGCCTGTTTTGTGGTTCTAACAATTAGTTTCGTTCCTTCCTGCAAATTTTCTAGCCGAGAGCGTTCGGAGAGTTTAATTTTCCCATGTTTCCCCTGCATAATACTGTTGTTAAAGCGCTCCGCATCTTCATGGATGTAAGCCACCAACTCTACTGCTCTTGCACGTTCTTGTGAACTGTCCGTGTAGAACATTGAATTTAAAACTTTTTCAACAAGTGTCCATTAAATGTAATTATTCCATCAGTTTTAAGCTCTGCAAATGGTTGTTTTGTTACTAGGTACACATCCTCAAATTCGCAACATTTTTTTTGAAACAATGTAATGAACCGTTTTTAAGCAGATCCAGGTGGGAGTGGAGCTTCATAAACATATTTCTCGCGTGTCCTTTAACGTATTACTAAACTTTCTTGATTTCATTTTTTTCAGCCAGTACCCCAACACGTGACTAATCTCCATCGCTGCTCGCTGCGCTGCAAATTCATATATTTTGCAGTCATAATGAGATTTCTCCGTTTTCTGTGTTTAAAGCAGTATGTAAACACCGCCTGCAATAGCTTCCTCTTTTCTTTCCAGTTGCAGTTTATGTTCAATATATATATATATATATATATATATATATATATATATATATATATATATATATATATATATATTATATAGTTTTCATGTGCATAACATATTAATTCGATGATTAACATTGTTTGTGAGCGCCTTGTCTATATTTGATAGTGTTGCGCAGTGCATTGTCCAGGACTGAGAGAAATATGTTCCACCTGCTTTAATGCAGCACTTCTGTGTAATACACTCCTGGAAATGGAAAAAAGAACACATTGACACCGGTGTGTCAGACCCACCATACTTGCTCCGGACACTGCGAGAGGGCTATACAAGCAATGATCACACGCACGGCACAGCTGACACACCAGGAACCGCGGTGTTGGCCGTCGAATGGCGATAGGTGCGCAGCATTTGTACACCGCCGCCGTCAGTGTCAGCCAGTTTGCCGTGGCATACGGAGCTCCATCGCTGTCTTTAACACTGGTAACATGCCGCGACAGCCTGGACGTGAACCGTATGTGCAGTTGACGGACTTTGAGCGAGGGCGTATAGTGGGCATGCGGGAGGCCAGGTGGACGTACCGCCGAATTGCTCAACACGTGGGGCGTGACGTCTCCACAGTACATCGATGTTGTCGCCAGTGGTCGGCGGAAGGTGCACGTGCCCGTCGACCTGGGACCGGACCGCAGCGACTCACCGATGCACGCCAAGACCGTAGGCTCCTACGCAGTGCCGTAGGGGACCGCACCGCCACTTCCCAGCAAATTAGGGACACTGTTGCTCCTGGGGTATCGGCGAGGACCATTCGCAACCGTCTCCATGAAGCTGGGCTACGGTCCCGCACACCGTTAGGCCGTCTTCCGCTCACGCCCCAACATCGTGCAGCCCGCCTCCAGTGGTGTCGCGACAGGCGTGAATGGAGGGACGAATGGAGACGTGTCGTCTTCAGCGATGAGTGTCGCTTCTGCCTTGGTGCCAATGATGGTCGTATGCGTGTTTGGCGCCGTGCAGGTGAGCGCCACATTCAGGACTGCATACGACCGAGGCACACAGGGCCAACACCCGGCATCATGGTGTGGGGAGCGATCTCCTACACTGGCTGTACACCTCTGGTGATCGTCGAGGGGACACTGAATAGTGCACGGTACATCCAAATCGTCATCGAACCCATCGTTCTACCATTCCTAGACCGGCAAGGGAACTTGCTGTTCCAACAGAACATTGCAGGTCCGCAAGTATCCCGTGCCACCCAACGTGCTCTAGAATGTGTCAGTCATCTACCCTGGCCAGCAAGATCTCCGGATCTGTCCCCCACTGAGCATGTTTGGGACTGGATGAAGCGTCGTCTCACGCGGTCTGCACGTCCAGCACGAACGCTGGTCCATCTGAGGCGCCAGGTGGAAATGGCATGGCAAGCCGTTCCACAGGACTACATCCATCATCTCTACGATCGTCTCCATGGGAGAATAGCAGCCTGCATTGCTGCGAAAGGTGGATATACACTGTACTAGTGCCGACATTGTGCATGCTCTGTTGCCTGTGTCTATGTGCCTGTGGTTCTGTCAGTGTGATCATGTGATGTATCTGACCCCAGGAATGTGTCAATAAAGTTTCCCCTTCCTGGGACAATGAATTCACGGTGTTCTTATTTCAATTTCCAGGAGTGTACATATATTGTCCTTGTTAGAGTGAGTGTTAAGAACGTTTACGTAGTTTACGGTTAGAAAATTAAACCATAAGCAGACTGAGCATAATATGTAAATTTTTCTCGATCTTGATGGAGTCTGTATAGTTTATTTTGTACACTAGTCAATTTTCAAGTATTCTTAGTGCCCCTGCAGAAATTATTAAACACCACGCAGCAAATGTTCTGTAATGCACTCGTTAATCGACGCCAGACGAAGCAACTGGCACGGAGTAGGTAATAAATACTGTTCATTGGTCTTTCACAGGGCCAAACACGTGTAGCATTCTATAGCTGTATATTGTAGCCACCAGTCTGTTAACACGATGATCTTTTAAACGGAGGACGTGAAAGTTTCTCGTAGTATGAACGCTTCGTAAAATCTATCAGGTAGTTACTGATTACTTCGTCCATGGTTGGACTTTTGATATTATATATACATTTCTTACACATCTTTACTCTACATCTGGAGCTTAACCACGTTAATCAGTCAGTCCCAGCTGCCTTATCGTTGTCCAGTCACACTGATGTTTCCCTGGCAATCTCCTTCCTGCAGAAGCTGTGGTCTGATATTAGCTACACACACACACAACTGCAGTTTGTTAAAAGCAAAATCCAGAAGTTAATAGTCGTCTACACGTAGCTGCTACTGAAATATTCTAGACAGCTCTTCCATTAGAATGTCCATTTTGGCGTCGGTTAATTCCACTTTATATGGTAAAGACTTAGTATTTCTATATTTCTCCGAAATGATTTCTAATGCTTTCATCTCCAGTTTTCCCAGTTTTCCTTTTGCCGTCTCATTGTCATGCCACATGAAGGAGAAACGGTAGCTTTGTCTTGACACCATGTATCGCAGCGACGAACTCGGAGAAATTAGTACGTAAATATTAGTCAAATCATCCACCCATCTCCTTCTTTAATATAATCGACCGCCCCTTTCTAATCGCTCCTGATACTCCACTTGCTCACAAATTTTTAAACAAACAATTTTCACTCTTCAGCGAAGTGTGCACTGATACGAAACTTCCTGACAAATTAAAATTGCGTACCAGACAAACTCGTTCTCAGGACCTTTGCCTTTGCCGAGCAAGTTCTCTACCGACTGAGCTACCCAAGCATGACTCACGACCCCTCCTCACAGCTTCAGTTCTGCCAGTACCTTGTCTCCTACCTTCCAAACTTCATAAAGCTCTTCTGCGAACCTTGCAGAACTAGTACCCCTGGAAGAAAGTATATTGGGGAGACACGGCTTAGCCACATTCTGGCGGATGTTTCCAGAATGAAATTTTCACTCTGCAGCAAAGTGTGCGCTGATATGAAACTTCCTGGCACATTCGAACTGTGGCTGCGGCTAAGTCATGTCTGTACTACTTATATTGTTTGTGACGCTGTGCTTCTTCTTGGTTATTGGCGTATATTTCTTTTTTTGTTTGTTTGAGGATATAAATAAATTGCATTGTAAGTCTGAAAGATAAGAGACCCCCTCCCGCCATATAAATATAGGATGGTGGAGAAAAATCCTGTCACGAAATTTTAACCCTGGATAGCTAATGCCAGTAGGAACCAGAATTGCTTATGTTGTGCAGGTCGACAACGCACCATTTTTAAACTATGGAAACTTGGCTACACACGCTCCGATTGACCGCCAGATTTCTCTGTTGCCACATGCTCTGGACAAAGCATGACCACGAGTGCTTTGCCCGCTAGCGATCGCGATGTATCCAAGGCGGCCCGCACGCTTGCTGTGAACCGACAACCATAGCGCTGCCCGTCAACCGACGAACGGAAACAGGGCAAGCCCACGGATAATCGGAGCGCGCGTCGCCAAGTTTCCATAGTTTAAAGATGGTGCATTGTCGACCTGCACAACATTAGTAATTTTGGTTCCTACTTGTATCAGTAAGCACAGGCTCTAGAAAGAATAACTTAAAAGCTATAAGCACTTGTTCAGTAGAAGAGATGTCTTTCACAGCAGCAAAGATGAACGAATGCTCATTGCTCTTAAGGTATCCATTTTAAATCATGGACATTTTTCTCTTGTTTTGGTCCACTGTGGAAAGGTAGTATGGACCAAAACAAGAGAAAAATGTCCGGGCTTTAAAATGGATACCTTAAGCGCAATGAGCATTCGTTCATCTTTGCTGCTGTGAAAGACATCTCTTCTACTGAACAAGTGCTCATAGCTTTTAAGTTATTCTTTTTAGAGCCTGTGCTTACTGGACCTTTTTTTTTATTGATCGATAAAGTCGCTTCCCAAAAAATGCTTCAAAAATGGCTCTGAGCACTATGGGACTTAACTTCTGAGGTCATCAGTCCCCTAGAACTTAGAACCACTTAGAACCACTTAAACCTAACTAACCTAAGGACATCACACACATCCATGAACGAGGCAGGATTCGAACCTGCGACCGTAGTGGTCTCGTGGCTCCAGACTGTAGCGTCTAGAACCGCTCGGCCACTCTGGTCGGCCCCAAAATATGGAAAGAAAGGATTCTGAGTAGAAGAGATGTGTTTCAGAATATAAATAAGTGCTCGTAGTTCTTCAGGTATTCATTTTAGAGCCCATGTTTACTGGACTTTTTTTCTTATTTCGGTGTTTACTACCACATCTCAAAATATTCGACACTTTTTTTTTTTGAACAACCTAAGACAGCCAACGACCTCTTCAGTACAGATGCACACCAGGCTCGAACTCTTACGGGAATCGGTGAAATTTCGCGAGTAGTGATGGTAATGGGCCAGGGGCACTACATTGGTAGCGCGTGGACAAGTTGAGAATGTGTGTCTGACGGGAGGCGTGCTAGGGTAGTCGGTACAGTTGTAATGACCTCTGCGTCCGGATGGCTTAGGCTCAGCGTGCTCGGTCAGAGAGATACATGTCCTCTGTAATAAAAAAAAAAAAAAAAAAAAAAAATGAGTGAAAGGGTCAACAACGAACTTCAACGGACGTCAGGTGACGTCCGCTTCGACCATACAAAACGAACAATAAAAGAAGATGGCTTAGCGGACACAGCATATGTCTAGTAAGCAGGAAACCTGGGTTCGAATCTCAGTCCAACAAAATTATCAACTTCCCCTATTGATTTCAATCAATACCCGTTTACAGCGAATTCCTGTAATTCCTTTGTGATTAAATTGCATTGTGATTGACTGAGAGCATCATGGACTCGACGCGACGTGGAAGATAGAAATATGGATAACTATTTACAAAAATACTGTGAAAGTATTTACATACCTGCCTGGTGCCACGAATTATGTAATAGAACGCAAGTGGAGCTACTTGACGTAACTTGCTAGGAAAAAAAAGCTAATGTTGACACAATATTGTCGAACAAATTCACACACACACACACACACACACACACACACACACACAGAGAGAGAGAGAGAGAGAGAGAAAGAGAGAGAAAGAGAGAGAGAGAGAGAGAGAGAAGGAGAGAGAAGGAGAGAGAGAAAGAGAGAGAGAGAGAGAGAGAGAAAATTTCGAAGGTAGTTCCAATGAAATTTTTGCTACGGAGAAATACGAAAATTGTTGGGACTACTTAAGCAATTAGCTGGTGCCTCGAATGACGTAACAGAACGGAAGTGACGTAATTTGTCATAGACACAGTCTGATCCTCTCCCCTCCCCTCCCTATGTTTCTCTGCTCCAGAGTATCCTTACTGCTAGAGTATAACAGCTATTACTCTTAGTAGTGACTGTTGCCACAGTATTGTGTGTGGACACACAATTGCGTGTAAGTGGATACAGAATTTGCAATGAATAAATACGTAAAATTGTGAATGTACTTACACATCTGCCTGTTGCCTCAAATGAAGTAGTAGAACTCATATGATATGACTTCACGTGTTTGGTTTTTAACAACAAAGAGAGACAGCCCGATATTCTCTATATGCTGTCCCGTTCCGGAGTGTCTTTTCTTTTGGAACAGTTGCTGCTCTTAGTAATTCACGACTACTGCTACCACAGCATTTATCTAACAGGTAGGATACAGCCTGACACAAACACAGTTGTGGTGGAGAATGCCTAATAATTTTTCACTCGCATTGTGTTAACACAATTATAATTTTTTTTATTTCGGCCTACAGTACTGTGTATTGGAACTACCGCTCACGACAGGTGGACTGTCATATAAAAATATATTAATTTTTTCAGCTATCTGTTCAAACCACTGTCCCTTATGACAGTTAGGGAAATATTAACTAATATTTTCAACTACCTGCCCACGCCACTGTGTGCTGGCGCGAAAGAAAACTGCAGGCTATGCAACGCGTTACTGACTCGGCTATATTGCCGACGCTCCATGTCCCAACGTCGCGCTGGTCTGCTGCTGCTGCTGCTGCTGCTGCTACTGCTGGAAGCAACACTGATGAAATAACCAATTGTTATGGCAACGATATCAATGAGAAACAATTATAAACAACTGTAATAGCAATAATATCTCTAATACATTTCACAAATACTGAATGGCTACTGCTGCTGGCTGCTGCTGCTCAAAATGTCTTTTTTGCAATATTGCTTCCCGGCGGGGTCAGGGATTTTCTCTGCCTCGTGATGGCTGGGT
Source organism: Schistocerca gregaria (assembly GCF_023897955.1). Classification (NCBI taxonomy): domain Eukaryota; kingdom Metazoa; phylum Arthropoda; class Insecta; order Orthoptera; family Acrididae; genus Schistocerca; species Schistocerca gregaria. Next base: position 356,431,411 of record NC_064927.1, on the reverse strand, counting down.
GTTGTGTGTTGTCGTTAGGTTAGTTAGGTTTAAGTAATTCTAAGTTCTAGGGGACTGGTGACCATAGATGTTAAGTCCCATAATGCTCAGAGCCATTTGAACCTTTTTTTTTTTGCAATATTGCAAATTTATGCGGCTACTGCTGCTGCTGCGGCTACTGCTACGCTGAGCCTAAGCCATCCGGACGCAGAGGTCATTACAACTGTACCGACTACCCTAGCACGCCTCCCGTCAGACACACATTCTCAACTTGTCCACGCGCTACCAATGTAGTGCCCCTGGCCCATTACCATCACTACTCGCGAAATTTCACCGATTCCCGTAAGAGTTCGAGCCTGGTGTACATCTGTACTGAAGAGGTCGTTGGCTGTCTTAGGTTGTTCAAAAAAAAAGTGTCGAATACTTTGAGATGTGGTAGTAAACACCGAAATAAGATAAAAAGTCCAGTAAACATGGGCTCTAAAATGCATACCTGAAGAACTACGAGCACTCATTGATATTCTGAAATACATTTCTTCTACTCAGAATCCTTTCTTTCCATATTTTCGGGCCGACCAGAGTGGCCGAGCGGTTCTAGGCGCTACAGTCTGGAGCCGCGAGACCGCTACGGTCGCAGGTTCGAATCCTGCCTCGTTCATGGATGTGTGTGATGTCCTTAGGTTAGTTAGGTTTAAGTGGTTCTAAGTGGTTCTAAGTTCTAGGGGACTGATGACCTCAGAAGTTAAGTCCCATAGTGCTCAGAGCCATTTAAAACTTTTTTTTTGCAATATTGCAAATTTATGCGGCTACTGCTGCCACTCCACGTGGAGTCCACGGGCTCAAGAGTCCATTGGCCGAAATTCGCCGATACTCAAAAACTATTGGACTCTCCAAAACACTACAGAGGGAATGAGAATAGACAGAGAGCGCTGTTACGTAACAGACTAATTAGTAACCAATTAATTAAGTTATTATCTTATCAGGAGTCAGGGGTCAAGATGTAAATTAGTTAAAAATGGCCCAGAAACCGCCCTGTCACACTGCTAACACATCAGAAACGCGTATTCAAGTACGCCTCTGAATTAATGATTCACAGTTTTGGTGACACATCCACGCGAATGACACCACCACAATCATAAACAATGCCATCATGACTTTTCCAGAAGAGGGATCTGCCTTGAATGTCTTCTTGTTTGGTAATTGCTGGTGGTGCCTTGCAGTGACTTTCCGGCTCAAAGTGGTGCACCCAGGTATTGCCACTTCTAGCGATCTGTGACGGCGAGGCCGTTCTATTTGCCTGAAACTGCTCCAATTGTCAGATGAAATAGCTTTTCTTTAAATCTTCTGGTACATTGTGCGCGTCCTTGGAATCCATCTTGAACACATCTTCGAATATCGAAGAAGCTGAGTCATTGCACACGCACTTCCGTTGCTCGCCGATTGGTGCAGAGACTTTTGTCTAGTAGTGATGCGGTCGTCTCCACGAATGAAAACGTAGGGGGACTCACCATGTCGACAGCAGTGGCTACCAAGGGACTTCTCGAAAGTGGAGTTCAGTTTCTGCACTTCCTGGAATTTAATTGTTTTTACCCATCGCCCAACATTATTTCTGTCAACTGCATCATTATCATACACTGTACACGAATGGTTCAAAAGGCTCTGAGCACTATGGGATTTAACATCTGACGTCATCAGTTCCCTAGAACTTAGAACTACTTAAACCTAACTAACCTAAGGACACCACACCTATCCATGGTTGAGGCAGGATTCGAACCTGCGACCGTAGCGGTCTATACTTGCTTTGCTTAGAAGCCATTTTGGCCGTTCACTATGATTGTGGCAGTGTCTGAATTTTTGTAAGCTTTGCACCCATGCTGGAGAAACATTAAATTTGAAGCATCTTAAAGGACGTTGTCCTGTATATACACATTAAAGGCTGTTCTAACAAAAATTGGAGCATTACTTCTAGAATGACCCACGTAAAAAATATGTAATAGATATTATCTCTCAAAAAATACTTAGTGTTTCCACCTGTCGAAGCGTAATGTGTTAAGTTTATCTATGTTGAGAGTTAACCGCCGATCCCTGCCGGTCTTTATACGACTCGCTATAATTTTTGAGCCGTGCTTCTTCTCTACATATATCATAATCACCCACGAAAAGGCACATTTCCCAGAAATGTTGCGACAAACTTCCAGGGATTGTAGAAAGTGTCTGGAGGAACAAATTGAGAATACGAACTAGTATCCGAAAATATCATACAACGACGCTCCTGAGCGTCGAAGTTGCAAGGCCATCCCTTCGGCAGCAAACGTGCAATGTTGTTTGTGATAGAGTGATCATGACTGCCACGATGGTCAGTGGAGAAAATGGAGCTACTTGCTACGTAGAGAGGCCTTGTCTCCTCTGAATACGATGATCTGTTGCCTTGCTGGATGATGCTTTCGGACATGGTTTTCCTCCTTCTAAAATTTCCAATGTTTTAGGTATACTTGAGGAAAATAAACTGCAGGTAAAAACCCACATTCAAAACCGCCGCCCACCAAGGCAATAGAACATTGTATTCATAGCGGACAAGGCCTGTCTACGCAGCAGTAGCAGCATCTTCTCCGCTGGAGATCATGGCAATCTGATCACTGAATAACAAACAATACTGCGAGAGGTTCTGCTATGGACCATCAGTAATCAAAGGCACGTTTGCGGCCGAAACGGTGGCCTGGCGCTCCCGTGGCATCGTTAGATGACGTTTCCGGACACGGGTTCCTGCCCTCGCTGAGTTTCTCAAGACGCCCTCTACAGCCCCTCTAAGTCTGTCGCAATATTTCTGGGACGCCCTGTTTATACTGTATGTAGTAATGGTCCTACATCATTCTCTAGCGGTAAGCCCGAAACTGTTTCTGTGTTTGAAGACTTCTCTCCCTTGAGGATAAAATGCTGCGTTCTGTTTGCAAAGATCGCTTCATCCAGTCAGAAAGATGGTCTGGTATTCCTTACGCTCGTATTTTGTTCGTTAGCGGACGTTGATGAATGGTTCAAAAATCATCTAAACACATTATGCTGGCTATAACACACAATTATTAACCATTGTGTTCCATAACTGCACCTGTATCTCTGTGTCCTGTCCTTCCTTCAAATGGTCCAAATGGCTCTGAGCACTATGCGACTTAACATCTGTGGTCATCAGACGCCTAGAACTTAGAACTAATTAAACCTAACTAACCATAGGACATCACACACATCCATGCCCGAGGCAGGATTCGAACCTGCGACCGTAGCAGTCGCGCGGTTCCGGACTCAGCGCCTAGAACCGCGAGACCACCTGTCCTTCCTTCAGATGGTTCTTACACAGTTATTATAGCGACCTAGAGGAGGAAACCGTTACATTCAAATGGTTCAAATGGCTCTGAGCGCTATGGGACTCAACTTCTGATGCCATTAGTCCCCTAGAACGTAGAACTAGTTAAACGTAACTAACTTAAGGACGTCACACACATCCATGCCCGAGGCAGGATTCGAACCTGCGACCGTAGCGGTCTCGCGGTTCCAGACTGCAGTGCCTAGAACCGCACGGCCAAACCGCTACATTAAACTTTCACTGTCTTGTCTCGTCATTCACGGCCTCTTTCTACGTAACCGAATGAGTGCGGTTATAATGAAGGGCCGGCCGTTGTGGCCGAGCGGTTCTAGGAGCTTCAGTCCGGAACCATGCAGCTGCTACTGTCGAAGGTTTGAATCCTGCCTCGGGCATGGATGTGTGTGACTCCCTTAGGTAAGTTAGGTTGAAGTAGTTCTAAGTCTAGGGGACTGATGACCTCAGATATTAAGTCCCATACTGCTTACATCCATTGAACCATATAATTATAGGGGACTTAATCTCTCGAAAAGTGATATTCACGTCCCTGTCAGGGTGGCTAGGTTTCTAATTCTTAAAACACTGCTGGAAAAGCTAGCGAACAGATTAGATGATTTGAAACAATAATCATTCTTGGTTGCGATTTCTATTAAAAATTGAAAATCGCATATAAGGGGCATAATTCTCCTTTGTGGCTAATAGGTTCCAAAATTAAACAATCCATCTGCTCAACAAGGAGCACTGACATGTGTCAGAAGACACTGCTAATAGCATCAAGAAGCTACGGAAGCTGCAGGACCTCATCGACAGCCAACAGGGCTTAACATACGATAACAACATATATGAAAACATACAATATCAATTCAGATACAAATAAAATTTGATATGAATGATTACTTAAATGTAAGTTGACCGTAGCAGTAATTTCTTTACATAGGCAAAAAATGTGTAGAAACTTGCATGAACAACCAATGTAATTAGTTGTAAAACGCTAAACTGTAATCTACAGGCATAACATAATAATGTAAACTGAGGTGTGGAAGCACCTAAGTGCATAGACGCCAGCCGTTGCCATGGAGATGCTAGCGTGGAAACAACTGATGAGTAGCTTCAGTGGCTAGGAGTATTGAGCGCCAGAGACGTGAAGACAGAAGGACGCCTTCGGTGACTATGTAGACATGGATCGGTGAATGACAATCGCTATCGAGCTTTAGAAGTATGAAACTTAAACCCTAATAAGAGGGGAGGATGGAAAGATGAAGATAATTCGATATCTGTAGTTAAGCTGCCTAGGTCGCATAAAGAGTCATACACCATGCGATAAATGACTTTATTGAACACAAACTATGCATTACGCATTTCGGAATTATTGCTATCTTAAGAAATCCAAGTGCAAAGGTACACAATGGCAAGAACGTTACCAGTTATGTACATAACATGAGATGACAGTCGTCCGGATTTCTGAAGATAGAAATAATTCCAAAACACGTCATGCAATCTTTGTGATCAATAATGTGCATTCTTCACCTTCTGTATGACTTTTTGTGCAACCTTAACTACAGAGCTACGCATATTTACTAAAATGGTCGCTACCCTCCTACGTAACTTTACGTCATACCTTTAATAATTTAACATATTTTTCTGAATAAAAAGAAAAGAAAAATAGCAGACGTACATCGTAAAAAAAGATCAAAGAAACGCTTCTCCATTAAATCCAAATGCTCGTTTGGTATAGGAGGAGGCTGCTTTTTTAAGAAGGGTTTAGAAAACAATCTCTTCCAAAGCATTTAATAACTGTCTTCTGTCGGCATTGGCTATAATTTTTAAATTCTGTTGAATAAGCTCTGTGAATGTCTAACAGATAACTTCTTATTATCAAATATATATTACTTTCTAGCTCGTACCTTCGTATGACAGACTTAAGCCTCTAAAGGTGGTAATAGCATCATTCTACCTGCATGACGTTAAGTCAAAAGCTTATAAGAGTGCATATGGTCCCTTTTTCAACTGTCAGTATACTATCTTTATATCGTTTTAAGTGAGGAAAATATGACATGAATTCAGATGTTTCTTCGCCACTTATACATTTTTATCATGGAGCTTTAGGTTTCATACTTCCAAAGCTATGATACTGACCGACATTCATCGATCTCTGTCTCCATGGTGACCGATGGCGTCCTTCAGCCGTTACAAATATGGCGTGGCATTTCCCTCGCCATTGACACCACTCATCAAGACGTTCCATCAGTGATCTCTATACCACATGGATGTAAATCTCTGATCGCAGATCATGGAGCTTCTGCGTGCCTTCAGATTTTCGCATTAGCGTAGTCCGCCATGTTATAGGTAAGGAAATAATTTCCACCAGTCTGTACGTGATAAAGAATTCTTTACTTATTCTTTACTTCATATTGGTTTGCGATGTAATAGGCAGATGTAGGAGCAGAATCGAAAAGTATTTTCATTTTGCGTTCTCGTGACATTCCGTGGCAACTGTGCTTCGATTAGGTGTGAAACAAAATAGTGATGTCTTTGGCCGGGACGTTCATACAGCTGTAGGTCGGAATCCAGATAATATAGATATCACTAGGTTCCACGCTGCCGTCTCCACGGCAACGGCTGGCGTCTCTACGGTTATCTTTAGTTTCACACCTCAGTTTGAGCTTTCACGTCATGCCCGCAGATGGCAGATGAGTGTTTACAACTAATTCCATTGGTTGTTGTTTATGTACGTTACGACTCAGTTTGAACCATCACGCAATGTCCATAGATAGGAGTTTAGCGTTTTAAAACTAATTACATTAGTGGTTCGTGCACTTTAATAATTATCTTTTGCATATGTAATTACTACTTTGGTCAACTGACATTCACGCAATCTTTCATATTATTATCTTAATTTGTATCTATCATGGTATGTCAAGCCCTAATGACTCTCGATGAGGTCATCAGCTTACGTAGCGTTTTGACGCTACTTAGCAGTTGCCGGAGAAGTCTTCTGACTCTTCTCAGTGCTACGTTCGTCTTTTTGCTCGCCACCTTATAGTATGCAAACGTTTATATTTCATTATGAACGTGTATCCATATTTTTTGTGTAGATGGACTGCATAATTTTCGTACCTGTTACCCTCAAAGGAGAATTATTTTCTTGCATTACAGAGACTTGGTCTGATAATGTAGACATGATCGAAACCTGTTAACACTGACACGTGATTTTCAATTTTTAATAAAAATTACGGTCTAGACATATTCAAATTATCTATGTTTAGGTTCTACGCAGTCTCCTAAAATTACTTAAGTGAAATGTCAGGACGGTTCCTTTGAAAGCAAAACAATCACTTTCTTTCCTCATTCTTGTCAAACTCTAATTTGTCTTCAGGCTTCTTGATTAGATCATCTTTTCTTAACTCTTGAAATGCAGGCAGAAATTCCAGCATCCATCAACAACTCCTTCATTTAGCTACACGTTCCACCCACTTTCATTTCATTTTCATTATAAGCATAATTACATCTCCAGCGTTTCTCCATTGACTGGTGAATTGTTTTGGCATTACAAGTCCAACCTTAATGCCATAAGCCACAGTTGGCTATAAAAACTGATAGTAAACTTCCACTTTCATGAATACGAATATCAAATAATAATATTCCACCAGTCCGAGCCGTACGGGGTATTAGATAAATAACTTTTCAAACACTGCATTATCTTTTCAGACGCAGAGAACAACGAACGTACACAAAGTTCATATTTTTGTAGTCATACTGTTAATACATAAATTCACTAGCTAATTTACGTTCAGGAATGAATGTCAAGTGAGGAAAATCCTTTGAATCGGAAGAAACATTCAAGAGTGACTCTGGTGGGAAAACGAAGACGGTGACAACTGAATTTATCGTTTCGAAGCCAGACTCTAAGCTTAAAGTTAGTAATATGTCACCTAGACGCTTGTCTAATGGATACACATCGTCCATGTGGTATTATGAGGCAATTTCTTATCAGAAAGTGGAACAGGTCACAAGCAGACAGGGGAATGGCAAATCCGCCAAAAACAGGTAATTCTCAGCTGTATATGTTTTGCTGTGACAGCAGCTAGTTAATATCTAATAGGTTGCTTGCGAGTGTTTTTATAACTTGGTTCGTTGGAAGTTGGATAGGAGAAACTCTGCACGTCTATTAGTTGTCTGACAAGCCGACAACAGGAAAACAGTTCAGTAGATTAGAGAGAGAAAGTAATATTGCCTCAGGCGGCAACGGTGAGCTGTCGTTTAGAAGGGGGTAGGTAACTGCATGCCAATCAGAACCAGAAAGAGAGAGGTATTACAGGAAGAGAGGGACAGCATGTGAGTCATTGCATATGGTTCATTTACTGCCGGTGCTCAGGCTGATGCTGTGTTCCATTAGCAAGGCATCTGATGCCTTTACCACTCTGTCGTTTAGTGGATAAAATACGAGCTTACTAAGTCTTACTTTGCGAGCATATCCCGAAATTACTTGTAGACGAACATCGATACGTAGCTCTTAACGAGATAAGATCGAACGTGTAAAGGCTATTCAGGAGTGCCATATGGAAGTATGATATGATCGTTGACGTTTACAATATGTAACGCATATGAAACTAACATATGTAACGTTTCTACAGCCAATATTGCCTATGTTTGTCTGTGAAACTGAGCTCGATAAGCAATCTGAGCTACCAGTAAACGTAATCTAATGTGCATAACACTGTGTACGTGTTGTATGAGTGTCAGGTTCACTGCCATTTAAGCCCTCAACAGATCGTTACATGAAAAACTTAAAACTAACATTTGGATCAGCTATCTGACTGCCTTTTTGAATATGAAAAACTACACGAACAAATAAACCTGTAACAATGAATACCTAAGCTATCTGACTGCGTTTTTGAACAAGAATTTACAAGAGATACAGAATCTGGCTTGTGCAACGGAATGTACTGGATTAGAGTATATGACATGATGTGGTGTGTCAGTATCTCTGTTTTGGCTTTAAATTTTGCACTCAACTCTTTAGATGACTACCTTTTTCCATCTGGTTTACAACAATGTGCAGCAGCATGCAGCATGCAGCGGCTGAAGCTTATTTTTACTAATTTAATAGAAAGGCGTTTCTTTGGGTCCTGTTAACGACTAAGTAACTTGAGAGAAAGGACTTCATAAATTTAGTCCATTTAAAGCTTCAGAATCATCATAACCCATAACCAATAATAGACAATGACAATTACAATAACGTAAGTATCAATAATGGCCGAGTGCGAGATTAACAAATTATTTCAATTCCAAAGTTACATTAACATTTAATAACAACATCATTTAAGTATTAATTAGATATGGAGGATAATTGTTATTATTTGGAGGATATGGAGGCTTCATAACTGTCAGGCAAAACATTGGATTATTCCAAAGTCGGACTAATAATCACGAGCCTTACCCTACAATTACTTTTGCGCTATGCTTGCGAATGTTACCTTGGATTCCATCTTCGAGCGTAGTTAAGCCATGTAAATCTCTCCTGGCTGCAAAAATGAAATCTGGTCTTGAGTGTGGTAAGATCTGCCATCACCGACGTGAGGGCAGCCTGACATATCTTCTGCCTCCGAGCTCTCGACCGACACTGCTGCTTCCACTCTCGCAGACAGACCTCGTCTCACAACAATGCTTAGAATCAATCTCCCATGTTTCGCTCTCAGATTGTTACTATCGCGATATCTCAGTGCTTACAAAATGAAAAGAATAGCGTTAAGTTGACTATATTGTTTTCAATGTAATGTAGAGTTCTGACACACTTATTACAAAAATCGTTACAGCGTTGAAGCGCTGTAACAAATGTATACGGAAAGGCCGCGTGCAAAATCACGGTGTTGGAGGTCTTTGTTCTCGGTTCCTGTTTGACCTGGAAACATCGGATAAAAAGCGTTTGGTTTATCACGGATCAGCGGTCATTTGTGCAGCCATTAGAATATATTCTGCCTTACTGTAGCTGTATTAAGCAAGGTTTGAACGACGAGCCCAAAATACAGTAAGCAAGCTTTGAAGGGTGAACCGAAACTGGCAGCAGATAAATTGTGCGAATCGATTAATTCCTTTTGCAAAACATTTTAACTGGACTGAAATTAATGCTAAGCTAATGCACATTATGTACCTGCAGAATTCAGATTTTACGTGCAGAAACAGTCACCCTTAAATAGCTCCGGATTGGAGCTAGACTGATGGTTCAAATTTGGTCCACCAGTGTATCGGACCTTGGTCTAACATAAGTTACAATCGTTTGAAAAAATCTTACTTAGTTCGGACGGTATGTGTAAAACAAGCGTTTTTCTATCAGACTTTCGAACAGCGTCACTTCCATACTCTAAACTTGTAAGAATCTGTTCAAACTTTAATCATAGTTATATAAATGCAAAAACTCGAAACGATTTTTTCATACTATAATCTTTATCCGTTGTGAAGATACCATGGTTTAAAGCCGAGCTAAATGTAGTACGTAAAATTAGTTCTTAAGTGAAATGTATGCACGGAAAGGGTTTAAACTGAATCATATAAATAAGAAATGCGTTGTAACCTCCCCCACTATATGTTTCTGAATGAAACTTAGTCCAACTTTAACTCCCACTCTATAAAAGGTCTACGTATTACCAAACCATTTACTCACAAACTGTTCCAACTTCAACTCGTATGCTAACCTTTGACTAAACAGAACCTAATTTGAATTGAACTTAAATGATCTGAATACGACTTAGCTTTATATTAAGTGTCCAACAGATGTAAAACAATTATCTAGCCCTAATCAAAATTTCCAATTACCTCGCGTCTTGATAGCATTGGTGCAGATTTCTCGAAAGCAGAACGGCAAACAGCGGCTAAGCTAGATTTCTATTTGTAAATAAATATTTAAATCGTTTCATACCACGTGATGCAATGTGGTAATGCGTATTGATAGACCTTCTTTTAAACAGTGGGATGAGGAGAGTAACTATTCCTATGAAACGATATTCCAAGACAGCGATTTTAGAATGAAATATGTATTCAGAAAGGCAGGGTAAAATTTCGCATGATCTTCACACATAACATTGGTCTGAACAAAACTGTGCTTAACAAAGTGAATAATGATTTGAAAAGGATACAATGTTAACAGATACTTTCTACAAATATCAAACAGCTCAATCAGTTGATATGTTAATGCATGCCTCAGAGAAGTGGGATGGTCTCTCTCTCAGCTCTGAGTAAGTTAACTAACAACAATCATTCATAGAGATCCAGTGCTGCAGTCTCACCTCAAACTTCTTCTCTTCAAAAATAGTAACATTATTCAAACATTATGTACTTTCCGCCATGCAATATTCACATCATATTCATCCTCGCTGTGCTTTAAAATAAATCTTTTTTTATGTAACAGATACAGCCTCAAGTCAACACAGTACTACTGGATGCGTCCATCACCTACCACACTTCAACTAAGAATGTATCAGACTGCGCAGACGCAAAGACTGAGCAACAAAAAGATCAGAGATTGTTTAACAGTAACGTAACTTGCTCTCTCTCTCTCTCTCTCTCTCTCTCTCTCTCTCTCTCTCTCTGACGTGCTCATCGATATCTTACAAAAATCAAAAGGACATGCCCACCTTACAGCATTCTTACGATAAAACTGAAAAGTTGCTTTCAAAAATCTAGCTTCGTTCGGATTGTATGTGCAAAAAATATGTTTTTTTGTGAGTTTCCTTACGCGCGCCCTTCTGTGTTTCAGACTTGTGCGAACTAGTTGAAATTTTGGAAGGAGGTAGACAAATACATTAAATTAATGGTCGTTCTGTTGTTTCATGAAAGGATTATCCATTGCCAAGATACAAGCAACATTGTTCGAGAGACAATCAGGAACCCTATACCGGATCACTCATCGCCCGAGTCAAGAAAAAACTTCATCGCTCGCCAAACTGTGGCGGCCTAACGTCAAAAATTATTGTAGAGTAAAAGCTGGGAACCAGAATGAAAAATGCTCCTGTCACAGCACAAAAAAAGCCGAATATATCATGGGGAGAGTTAGGGATGTAAAAGAAGAGAAGTAGCTTATCGACTTATTGGCAGCTTCAAATACACTTAAATCGTAACATCGTGACATCTCGCGCTTTTTTACGAGTTGACCTTACTTCCCCGGCCAATAAGCTCTCCTAGACCCCACTTCCTGTTACACATATTGTCAGGCGTCAAAGAATGAACAGACACAAATCTACACTCCTGGAAATTGAAATAAGAACACCGTGAATTCATTGTCCCAGGAAGGGGAAACTTTATTGACACATTCCTGGGGTCAGATACATCACATAATCACACTGACAGAACCACAGGCACATAGACACAGGCAACAGAGCATGAACAATGTCGGCACTAGTACAGTGTATATCCACCTTTCGCAGCAATGCAGGCTGCTATTCTCCCATGGAGACGATCGTAGAGATGCTGGATGTAGTCCTGTGGAACGGCTTGCCATGCCATTTCCACCTGGCGCCTCAGTTGGACCAGCGTTCGTGCTGGACGTGCAGACCGCGTGAGACGACGCTTCATCCAGTCCCAAACATGCTCAATGGGGGACAGATCCGGAGATCTTGCTGGCCAGGGTAGTTGACTTACACCTTCTAGAGCACGATGAGTGGCACGGGATACATGCGGAAGTGCATTGTCCTGTTGGAACAGCAAGTTCCCTTGCCGGTCTGGGAATGGTAGAACGATGGGTTCGATGACGGTTTGGATGTACCGTGCAATATTCAGTGTCCCCTCGACGATCACCAGAGGTGTACGGCCAGTGTAGGAGATCGCTCCCCACACCATGATGCCGGGTGTTGGCCCTGTTTGCCTCGGTCGTATGCAGTCCTAATTGTGGCGCTCACCTGCACGGCGCCAAACACGCATACGACCATCATTGGCACCAAGGCAGAAGCGACTCTCATCGCTGAAGACGACACGTCTCCATTCGTCCCTCCATTCACGCCTGTCGCGACACCACTGGAGGCGGGCTGCACGATGTTGGGGCGTTAGCGGAAGACGGCCTAACGGTGTGCGGGACCGTAGCCCAGCTTCATGGAGACGGTTGCGAATGGTCCTCGCCGATACCCCAGGAGCAACAGTGTCCCTAATTTGCTGGGAAGTGGCGGTGCGGTCCCCTACGGCACTGCGTAGGATCCTACGGTCTTGACGTGCATCCGTGCGTTGCTGCGGTTCGGTCCCAGGTCGACGGGCACGTGCACCTTCCGCCGACCACTGGCGACAACATCGATGTACTGTGGAGACCTCACGCCCCACGTGTTGAGCAATTCGGCGGTACATCCACCCGGCCTCCCGCATGCCCACTATACGCCCTCGCTCAAAGTCCGTCAACTGCACATACGTATCACGTCCACGCTGACGCGGCATGCTACCAGTGTTAAAGACTGCGATGGAGCTCCGTATGCCACGGCAAACTGGCTGACACTGACGGCGGCGGTGCACAAATGCTGCGCAGCTAGCGCCATTCGACGGCCAACACCGCGGTTCCTGGTGTGTCCGCTGTGCCGTGCGTGTGATCATTGCTTGTACAGCCCTGTCACAGTGTCCGGAGCAAGTATGGTGGGTCTGACACACCGGTGTCAATGTGTTCTTTTTTCCATTTCCAGAAGTGTATATGCGTCTAGAGAGTGGGATACGTCTACAATAGAAAGTATCCGAAAGGCGGTGAATCTATATTACAAAGTATCCCAAAGTGGGGATGCATGCATCCTACACTTTAATGTGTCATGTTGCACGACATGACAAATGCCATATTGGATGCCATAATGGCGTGTGTCATGTTATACGACATGGCATCATGTATCATGTTATTTTACTTGACACTATGCCCTATAGTACATGACTTGGGAACTAATACTAGCAACTAAAAAAGTGCTAATATGTCAAGGTGTTCTGATTTAGTTGTCTTCGAAGCTGCCTGATAAATCGAAAAACTAGTTCCCTTCTTTTTCATCCCTAACTCTACCCAAGACGTATTTGCGTTTTTATGTGCTAAGATAAGGACATTTTTCATTCTGTTATACATATGATGTAGCGGTAACGGAGGGAGCTCCATGGCGTTGTTTGTAGAAGGCGCAGTTGTTAATAAGAAGGTAGCAACCTCAGTAGATTATAGCGAACTGCAGAAAAACCTGTAGAGGATTGATGAATGCTGCTGGGAATGGCAGTTGAGTCGGAACATAAATACGCGTACTGCGCATTTTAGCCCTTCTAAGGCTACCCAAGTCTTTGCGATGTGACTATGAACTGGAAATGTGGAGGAGCAACAGCATCTAAACAAAGACAAGGCGGACCTCGTGTAATGACGGATAGCGACCGTCCAGAATTGCAGAGGGTAGCTGTAAAAAATTACATGAGATCAGCAGGATGAATCACTCGTGATTTCTAAAGTGCTAGCAGCATACCTGCTGCTAATGACTGTGCGTAAGGAGTTACAAATAATGGGGCATGATAGCCGAGCAGCTCCTCTTAAGCCACACAAATCTGAATTCAATGCGAAGCGTCGCTTGAGGCGGTGCAAAGATCACTGGGCATTGGATAACTGGAACCGAATTATCTCTAGTGATGAATCACGCTTTACCCTGCAGCAATTCAATGTAAAGGTTTGGGTTTGGCGAATACTTGGAAAACGTTACTTGACAACATATGTAGTATCAAAGTCAAGTGCAGACGAGGTGGTGTTGCGAGATGTAGGTATTTTTCATGCTTTTGGTGTGCTCCCCTTACTACGCAAAATGAGGGATTATACGAACACATTTTACGGTATTGTGTACTGCATGACATAGAGGCAGAAACGATGATTGGTCCCAGCGGAGGTTCGAGTCCTCCCTCGGGCATGGGTGTGTGTGTGTTTGTCCTTAGGATAATTTAGGTTAAGTAGTGTGTAAGCTTAGGGACTGATGACCGTAGCAGTTAAGTCCCATAAGATTTCACACACATTTGAACATTTTTTGAAACGATGATTGTTTGTAACAGAGTATTCCTAATGCACATTTCATAAAGCAGCATCCGTGAGGCAATGGTTTACGTGTAATAACATTCCTTAAATTGGTTTCCCTGCTCAACGTGCGGACCTGGATCAAATGCAACACCCTTAGGATGAGCTAGACTGCTCCAGTCCCCAGCATACAAAGTCACTACCTTCTGTGGTTTCGGCTCTTGAGGAAGAATGGGCTGCCGCTCCTCCATCTCAATAAAAGAATTCCCAGCAGAATTCACGCCGTCACAAAGGCGAAGGGTGAGCACTCATTGGTGTCCACATACTTTTGATCAGATGAACGAATGAAGAGGAGCCCAATTGGAAGGTCCTTTGCAATTATTTTATCGGCCGACGACACGTGTACATCTGGCAAAACATTCTCATCTTTGCTGTTTCTGCAAATGTGGATTTTTACGCACATAACACTTGACCCAAGCACTGGCGCCACCTGTCCTCACTATTCTTGAACACAACTGGAATGCTAAGGAATGAGACGATCTCCGTTCCTGCAATTGAAGGCATGCGTGGAAAAGCGGGCTAAATGAAGAAGATTGGAGATAAGTGCTGTCATCTATCGCTGGGTACAAGAAGTATCAAAACTAACACTAGTGTAACTCCTAAATATCACATTAATATGTAATACAGCTCAGAGAATTTTTACGTTTCGTTAGATGTGATTTCAGTATTATCAAAAATAGGCTGATGTTTCGTTACATTTCAGCTTCCTTATAGTGGAAACAAGTGAGCAGGTGAGTCGCAGGACAGCCAACACTGCGCCAAATGGTAAACAGATGACAGTTAATTAAATAACATTTGGAAACATTTGGGAACAGAAGTAGATTATATTGGAATAAATAAAAGTACGAGGGTGGTTTGAAAGGTTCTCTGAAAGGAATAGAAAAAAAGTATTTACGTCACCTTTTTTTGTTTTTCAATGTAGATTCCTTGTGGATTAATGCACTTGGTCAAACGATGTTCCAGTGCCTTAAAAAAATGGTTCAAATGGCTCTGAGCACTGTGGGACTTAACATCTGAGGTCATCAGTCCACTAGGACTTAGAACTACTTAAACCTAAGTAACCTAAGGACTGCACACACATCCATGCCCGAGGCAGGATTCGAACCGTAGCAGTCGCGCGGTTCCAGACTGAAGAAGCGCCCAGAACCGCTAGGTCACAGCGGCCGGCCAGTGCCTTGATCCCATCTCGAAAATGAGTTTGCTCCAAGCCTGGAAAATAGTTGTCAACTCCGGTTATCAGTTCTTCGTTTGAAGTGAGTCTTCGTCCACCAACAAAAATTTTCAGTTTTTGGAAGAGATGGAAGTATGACGGAGCCGTATCAGGTGAATAAGGCAGATGTAGCAACAATTCATACCTTAGTTCGCGTAATTTTGCCATGACGACGGCACTTGTGTGCGAGCGCGCATTGTCTCAATGGAAGATGACTTTCTTCCTTACCAAACCAGGCCTTTTTCACGTATTTTTTGTTGTAATTTGTTCAGAAGATTAGCATAGTATTCTCCAGCAATTGTGTGCCCAGTGGGGAGATAATCTACAAACAGAATTCCCTTCACATCCCAGAACACTGATGCTATGGCCTTTCCCGCCGAAGGAATTGCCTTTGCTTTCTTTGGTGGCGGAGAATCAGCATGTTTCCACTGCTTTGACTGTTGTTTTGTCTCTGTGGTATAGTAGTGCACCAAAGTTTTGTGTGTTGTCACAATCCGTGCAAAAAATCTTGTTCGTTTTCCTTAAAACTGGCCAAACATTGTTCCGATATGTCCATTCTCATTCGGTTTTGATCCAGCGTCAAGAGTCGCGGCACCCATTTTGCAGATAATTTTATCATTTCTAATTCCCCAGTTAAAATTTGTTATACCCTTTCAGACGACATCGGGCAAGCGTGAGCAATTTCACGCATTTTCAATCGGAGATCCTCCATGACCATTTTGTGCACTTTTGCAATGATTTCTGGAATTGTGACACATCTTGGCCGACCACTGCGTGGATCATCATCTCAGCTCTCCCGAATTTAAATTCACTTGTCCAATTCAATATGAAGAAACAGAATCCCCCACTGTATTCTGGAAATCGGCATGAATGTCCTTTGCTTTCATACCTTTCTTTACGAAGTACTTAATCACTGCTCGAATCTCGATTTTTTCCATCTTTGCTAATCAGTACGCGGGAACAACAACAAAGCCACATCACCCCCACAGCTCTCTTCCAAGAGCACTGACGTGGCACGTGTTTACAGGCAACAGCCCAATGAATATCATGTGAACAGCTCGTTGCGATATGTGAAGTCATTCTTGTGCCCTCATTTTTCAGCAGGACGATACCCATCCGCACATGTCAAGTATCACTATGAACTTCGTGCGTTATGTTCAGCTACATCGACCCCTACATCTACATCTTCATCTACATCTACATCATACTCCTCAAACCACCATACAGGGCATGGAGGAGGGTCCCGGTACCACTACAAGTCATTCCTTTCAAGATACTGCCGTGGGTGGTCACCAAGATTCACAGGTCTGTCTCCAATAGAACGTCAACTGCCTTGCCACAGTGGTAACACCGTAGTTAAGCGCTGTCGGGCTGGGCTAGCACTTGAATGAGTGACCATCCGACGTGTTGAGCGCTATTGGCAAGTGGGGTCCACATAGCTCTTGTGAGACAAACTGAGGAGCTACGTGATTGAGAAGTAGCGGCTCCTGTCTCGTAAGCTGACATACGGCCAGGAGAGCGGTGTGCTGACCACATGCCTCTCCATATCTGTACCCAGTGATGCCTGTGGGCTGAAGATGACACAGCGATCGGTCGGTATCGCTGGGCCTACATTTCTTGTTCGGGCGAGTCTAGTTTAGTAATCTCCGACAGAACTTATGTGACACCATATGGGACATTAACTCCATGTGGGACATTAACTCCATCGCAGTGGTAGAATGAAGCCTATCACGGATCAGTCATAACAATTGTGGGCCATCTTGCCTCATGAGATGACATAAAGGCTATCATTTCGTTTCCTCCCCCTTCTTGGTGTTCACTTTTGCAGTGTAGCTGTAGCCTAAGGGGCCACACCACCAAACTTTTAAATAAAACATAGTGTTTTATGAGCCATCTTATGAACATAAAAATTTTGGAGGATTATTTTGCGTGGGGTTTATTTGGCAGTCAACAGTCCCCTTTCTAACATAGTGCTCCCTCACTTCAGAGTCCCAGTGGCACACGATCTAGTGAGTGACACTTCAGCTGTAGAAACCGCCAAGATTTTAAAAAGAATAGTTATTGGAACTTTTGCGCTTTTAATGAAGCAGACTTAGTGCAATAATGAGTTCTTCCATATTTCATTTCATCCAAACCAGGACCCAGTTGCTATAGGTTGCTTCTCCTGTTGAAGATGGGGAAACTCATTTTCAGTTTAATCATTAAGGAGAAATTGTCTTAAGATCCTCAGAGTCTGATAGTTTAATGTGAAAAGTGGCAAATCATCTGGTAAGTTCTTTTGCAAGTAA
Organism: Schistocerca gregaria; assembly: GCF_023897955.1. Taxonomy (NCBI): domain Eukaryota; kingdom Metazoa; phylum Arthropoda; class Insecta; order Orthoptera; family Acrididae; genus Schistocerca; species Schistocerca gregaria. Next base: position 356,413,538 of record NC_064927.1, on the reverse strand, counting down.
TATGAAAATACCACTCTACATAGAGATTAAGGAGGGTAGCGAAATATGATAATAATGGCTACAAAAGCGAAATGGACTGCAGCGACAGAATGTGCCGGCACGGTAGCTCAGCGTGTTCGGTCAGAGAGTTAGCTACCCTCTGTAATAAAAGAACTGAGTTAATCGATCAACAACGAACCTAAACGCATGTCTTACGACGTCCGCCCCGAGCAGATGCAACGAACAAAACTGGTTTTTTTGCCGGCACGGTAGCTCAGCGTGTTCGGTCAGAGGGTTAGCTTCCCTCTGTAATTAAAAAAACTGAGTTAATCGATCAACTACGAACTTAACCGGATTTCTTACGACCTCCGCCCCGAGCAGATGAAACGAACACAAGCGAACAAAATGAGATTAAAAAAAAAAGAATGTAGTGATTTCTAACTAAGGATAAAATGTTAACGACATTTAACATGGAGGATGTCTTCTTTTCTTTTACGGGTACATAGGGACAGGAGAGAACACAGGATCTGGGAAGCCACAGCAGTGCCCAACATAACGAAAAAGCGGGTGCTGGCAGCTTCGTAGACAGGCAGCCTCAGGCGTTCTCTGTGAAAGTCAGCTTTCCGCGCGATCTCCAGTGTGTTCAAAAGTCGCTCTCAGCCCCGTGGCCTAGCAGAGGCCGGCGCTTCCCTGTGTTATGAAGACTGCTCTCTGCAGATAACAATGTTATGCTTTCCTAAAGAAATACGGCTTGCAGAAAGATAAGAGCCTAATATCAGGAGCATTTCTTTTTTATTTATTTACTTTTTTTTTACTTTCAAAGGATGTACATTACTGGGCGTGAAAACGCGTCTTTGGTAAAAATGTTTATGATGTCACAAAAATTAAGCAAAAGGAGTTGCAATTTTGAGAAAGAAGGCCAATCTGAGAGTCATTAGCGTTTTCACGTGACGCAATTTCTTCGTGGGACGTTTTGTGCAAGAAGGAACCACGCTATTCGCCAGCTGATTGTTCCTGTTCAGCACTGGCAGCCATCTCCTATTAGATGGAAAGAAAAGAACAGGATGTATGATTCAGTTAGAATGTAGGAGTTTGTCGAGGGACAGAGACGCGGACGGATGGAAGAGTTCACCCAGAAACGGGCAGGTTGGGATTTGCTTTGCATCTCAGCAGCCAGTCGGGTTTCAGAGCTCGTGTTGACAGAAGCACAATCCTCGCCCTGAACCGCCCAGACACAGGGACGATAGCATCTTTCTGCACGTTTACGGTGAGCATTATTAGCAGTAGCGCCGTCATAGCACATGGTCCACATTTCCTCAAGTCCAACATTGCTTTAGCTGATCCGTGAGTTCCTCAATCTGTCCGTCAGGCCACCAGACGTTGTACTCGTTGGAATAAAAGCATGCGAGTAATTTTAGAACGTCAGCTTCATGTAACGGGTACGTTCTCATTTAACTTCAAGTATCGCTGAAATCCAACAGGTTTACGGCGCATAATTCACCTAGGGCACATTTTATAGCATCGGTTGAAGTTTTTTCATAGTCACATGGGTTTAGCGTGTGTTTTTAATTGAACAATTTAATATATTCATTTAAAACTTGCTTCTGTTAACACCTTCCATTAATATCAAACTTAATATTATGCAGTTCTCCTCTTTAGGATCTACAGCTAAGGTCATAAATTGTTAACCATAGTCATTCTGTTGTAAAGAATAATTTCAGTTTGTTTTTTTAAAGACTTAAATGTGTGTTCGGCTCTCGATTAACTTCCTGGATAAGGGTAAATATTTGGCACACACACGGTGTTTTGCAATTGACGCGGCACGTCCTAGCAAGGTCGGGCGGCCACTGTCAGCGTTTCAGCAAGAAACTCTTCAGAATGACATGTTAAGACATCTGAGCCACTAAGAGATTAAAAGTAGTGATATTAGCATCAAGTATACTTGCAAATGACTTACCGAATAATATTAACCGAAACTGTTTTAAGGCTGGATGTTCGGAAAAGTATTGTATTTGAATCAAATATAAGTAAAATTAGCTTGGTTGTTACAGTTATTGCGCTATTTTTCATTTGCCTAGCAAACATACATGCTAGTTGTTACAATACATACCAAACACGAAAGTTTGTGACTTGTCCACGACTATATCACTGAACCGAATTTGATGACATTTCGTATGGAGATAGTTTGAATCGCGAGGGACAACGTAGGCTATTTAGAATGAATGAAAAATCGAACCCTAACAGGGTGAAGTAGGAATGTAATCGACACTTGTGTGGAGGTAGGCGACTCGGAGCGTTTATAGACTATTCCGTAAGTCTTCGAATCCCATATTTAGTCGTGCACACGGTTTCTGAAATTTTGAAAAGCATTGCTGCACCACCTGGCGAAGCAGGATAGTTTTTACGGTGAAATATTGCAGAGATATAATAAATAATTCCGATGGCAAGCCAGAATGTCCTGTTTAAAATTACTACGTTGGGGAAACCTTAAGAAACATACGCCACTGAAGCACAGTTCTGATTTAGTGAGCGCGTCATTGTAAGAGCGATCGAGTTACGAAAGTTACTCGTACCCAAGAAACCTTAGAACAATCTCAGATCCGCCAGAACTTACATGGAGAGTGTCATGCGACCTTAAGAGCTAGAGATACATTGGAACATCCTGTCGCATATTAGACGGTGAGCGTCATGCGTCTCTTATAGCTGAGACGCTTGAAGACTCGCAACGACGCCATCATTTACATGCTGCGCGGGAGACATAAAAACGCTGCGCCTTTACATGCAGAGCGTGGGAGGTTTCTAGTGAGCCGACATTTGATTTTGATGCACACGTACATATCTCCACCACTATATACTCCGATATTTATAAATTTCTATGTCGCGGCATAAACTTTCTTTCTGCAGCGGAGTGTGTGCTGATATACTTCATCGCATGTAAAACACGTGTGCCTGGTCAGTGCTCTAACCTGATATCTTTTCCTTTCACCAGCAAGCGCTCTAACAGCTGAACTACTCAAGCATGACTCACGACCCGTTCTCACAGCCTCGCCATCTGCCTTCCAGACTTCACAGAAGTCCTCCTGTGAGACTAGCACTCCTGGAAGAAACGATATTGAGGAGACATAGCTTAGCCACAGTTTGGGAATGGTTTCCAGAATAAATTTCAATTTGCGCTTGGAGTGTACTCTGATACGAACTTTCTTGACAGTCGTGTTTGGTAGAGCACGTGCTCGCGAAAGGCAAAGGTCCTAGGTTCGTGTCCTGGTGCAGCACACAGTTCTCATCAGCCATAAAGTTTCATATCAGCACACACTCTGCTGCAGAGCGAAAATTCATTATGGAAACCATTCCTCAGGCTGTGGCTAAGCATTATATCCGCAATATCCTTTCTTCTAAAAGTATTAGTCTCCAAAGTTACGATGGGCGGGAGGCTATAAAAAAGAAAAAAAATGGATTTATATATGACTAGGTACAAAATTTAGTTACAAAATATTTTTAGTTTTTGATTAAATTAAAAATTTCAGTTGTCAAGTTTATCCCCATCCTTAACTATCTCTCTCAGTTTGGCCTGGTATTAATTCGTATTGAAACTGTCGCTGTCTTGAATAGACTGCACAACACGATCCGACAAAGTACTGACAAAAAGGATGTCGTCGAGTTATACCAAGAGAAAATAACGAACTCCCAAATGAATCTGTGAATCCTGTCTACGCACTTGGACTAATACTGTTCGTAATGCTCCTGTCTATGAATTGCTCTGGTATCGTACTGTGTGTGAATATCACCTGCTTGCCCACTGGCCAGACAAAGACAGATTCTCACTATAAGCACGCGAAAATAAAGAGCACCTTTAATGTCCAACTGCTCTTAGAGCTCCTTCATTTTCCCACACACCTTTCACAGCCGAGCGGGGTGGCCGCGCGGTTAGAGGCGCTATGTCTCGGAGTGCGCTGCCCCTCCTGCCGGAGATTCGAGTCCTCCCTCGGGCATGGGTGTGTGTGTTGTTCTTAGCACAAGTTAGTGTGTAAGTCTATGGACCGACGATCTCAGCAGTTTGGTCCCTTAGAAATTCACACAATTCTTTTTTTTATTACGCTTCACAGAGAGGCGCTGGTACATCTGCTCGATAACCAGTCAGAATCTAAGTGCCTCTCTGTTATGAACAACATTGCACACACAAAGACGCGTCCTCTCTGCTCACGGAGAAGGCCCAGACACGACTGATATTTTCACAAAAACTCACAACTCCACTATTGCAAAAGAACACTTTTTTTTCACTAGCTGCTTATATTTTATGACCCACCGTCTAATTTCTTATGGTGGGTCGTATGTTGCCGCTTAGCCGCTGTGACTGGGTCCGGGGTCCGGAGTGACTGAAAGTAACACCACACCGGCTCCCGTCCCCACTCACACCGTTGCCCGTGTCCCGCCACGTGGAGGCGAGCTCTATTAGTTTACATCCATTTGATATCTTTTTTGTGCAGCATTAGAGAAACATAACTAATACAAAATCAAGTGAGATATTAATAAACAAAACGGAATTAAATATTTAGATAGAAGGAAGGGAGAGAATTGAATAGAGAAGAGATAGGTATAATGTTGCCCGTCACCTGGTTGTGGGCGGCGGCCTGGGTCTTGGAATGACCCTCAAGACGCTGGCCATCGCTCACCATGCCTTTAACATCTACCATCCTAAAAACTAACTTAACTAGAAGAGATTAGGGTACGTTAAAGCTAGAAACTAAGACTAAGACCTCCATGTCCAGCGTGATAAACTATTTACGATATACAATAAAGAGGTAACTGATTTTGCAAAAGAACAGCAGAAGGACCGCACTTTCCTGTCCAATCACTGGACTCGTCTGTAAACGAGTGCCTCCTTCCTATTTCGAGTCACACAGCCTTCCGTCAATCCGTGCTAGTCCACGTAGCTTTTGAGTGAACATTTCCAGCACAATTTCCACTCCTGCCTAGTTTTTCACAACAGCCAAGTCTGTCTGTATTTTTTATCTTTAATTTTATTTTTTTTATTTTTCACTGAAGCTGTGCCTGTTGGACTGCGGCTGAGCTGAAGCCATTTCGCCACAGCAAGCTTAGCTTCCCACTCCACCTTCCGCAGACTCTCACGGCCCGAGCCCGTATGAACGTGTACTCCTAAGAGACAGGCTTTCAGCGGGATGGCCTCCGTCCCCTGCTGTGTCACTGAATCCAGAACGTTGCCGCCTCCCAACGGCACCACTCTGAGGAAGCCTATGCAAAAACGTTGTTCCGTCCCTGCCACACACCTCGGATGCCCGCTAGGTCACAATGCCTGTCCTCATTACCTGTGGTTTCTCTGCAAAAACATTGCGTCGTATTGTGTCTGTCAATTATCCCTTGAGAATGCAATACAGACGATTAGTAATGTCATCCTCACTATCGCATGTGTCAATGTTCTAAATAGATTGTACTCGATTTCTCGCTGCAGTTAAGATAGAAGTGCTGTTCCAGCTACTTCATGTAAAACGTCCATAAACTCCGACTCTTCACAAAGCCGGAGAACTTCCGTGAAATTTGGAAGGTATGACTTGAGGTGCTGACGGAAGTAAAGCTGTGAGCACGGCTATTGAGGGAAGCTCAATCAGTAGAGCTCTTGCCCAAGAAAGGCGAAGGTCGCAGGTTCGAGTCTTGATCCGCTACACAGTTTTGATTTATCAGAAATTTGAATTACTAGATTCCCTACTCACCATCACTTACCTTAACAAAATTATTAACAGAAGAGCGAAGCCACGTATAACAGGTAATATGCTATAATTCAAAGTTAAATATTGGTTTCTGTTATTTATTTTAATGTGCACATTGCTCATAACGATGTTAATAAGTCTGGTTAAATACCTTAATAATTTGGGATTTCTTTAAATTTTTTAACGTTATAAATTCATGAAATCGTAAATTCTTCTTGTGCCTGACACGTATTAGGTTTATCAATTAGGCATACCGACCTCTTATTGTTCAAGTGCCATATGTCTCTCTCTGCTTTGCGTTTATGTAATAGGTAATCTGTGGAATAATTGTTTCACCCGCTCATTCCATATATTCTTCTTGTGCCTGTCACGTATTAGGCTTATCGATAAGGCCTACCGACCTCTTTTGTTGCCGGCCTGTGTGACCGTGCGATTCTAGTCGCTTTAGTCTGGAATCGCGTGACTGCTACGGTCGCAGGTTCGAATCCTGCTTCGAGCATGGATGTGTGTGATGTCCTTAGGTTAGTAAGGTTTAAGTAGTTCTAAGTTCTAGGGGACTTATGACCACAGATGTTAAGTCCCATAGTGCTCAGAGCCATTTGAACCACTTGAACCTCTTTTGTTGCAGTGCCATATGTCTCTCTTTGCTTTGCGTTTATGTAACAGGTAATCTGTCGAATAATTGTTTCACCAGTTCATTCCATATATTCCTTCCAGATACATGTATGTTCTTCTATTATTTCACCTGCTGCAAAAATATTCAGTTCTTGTTTAACGTTTGTAGTAGGAATCCTGTGCAACTTAGTGCATCCTTTGACTGCACATAAAAATTTCATTGCAGCCACTTGACTATGGTTACAATATTTCCTTGTAGGCCTAGAAGATGTTGATTATTTTGAAGTGATAAATATTTTGTGCATCTCTGAGCACCACGTAACCACAGAAATGGAGAAGTTACGTAATCGGAGTTGTAGACTTTCATCTTTTCTGTGTAGAGTTAACATGGAAATAGGAGGCGTTGCAACATATGTAAAAGTTGGACACAGAGTGAAAAATAGTGACATAAATAGTTTTTGTGTTTGTCAGAAACTAGTTGCAAATGGCTGTGAGTTGTTACTGTCGTCTACTTCTCTGATAATTGTCCCACTCTACAGATCCTCCCTAAGAAACTTACTAGGTGCATTATTGAGTAACCTTTCAAATAAAAAGAAAAAGTCAGTAGTTTGTGGAGATTTCAATATAGATATTTTTTAAAAGACACGGACAAGAAAAATGAACTAGAATCATTATTTGTCTGTTTCAATTCAATTTCAGCAGTCAGTTTTCCAACTCGTGTGCAGCAAGATAGTAAGACACTAATTGATAACATTTTATACACAGTGCTCAGCCTGAAACAATTAAGGGTGCCCAGTTATTAATGGACTACATGATTATGATTCACAAGTAATGGAAAGAAACAATATGAATTCTTACAGCTGTGAAGCAGATTCATAGAAAGCAGCTTACTAGTGAGAACAGGACACAATGTTTTAAGAGTAAGTTAAGAGATGATTCAGGATGAGTTATATAGAAACAGAGGGATGCTAATGTCAGATTCAATTTATTCCATTATGTTAATATTTAAAAGTTGTTTTCCTAAAAAAACTGTCAAGAAGATCCATTAAAAAGACAAGTAAACAATTATCTCATGTAAGAGGAAGAGGGAAATTCATACAAAAGGCCAGAGCAAGTCAAGACCTGACATTACCTGCAGACTACAAAAAATACTGTAGTATTTTAAAGTAACTCATTAAAACGTCCAGAAGCATGCACATGTTGTTGTTATGGCGAGTCCAGAGACTGCTTTGATACAGCTCTCCATGCCACTCTACCCTGTGCAAGCCTCTTCATCTCCAAGTAAGCACTGCAATCTACATCCTTCTGAATCTTCTCAGTGCATTCATCGCTTGGTCTCCATCTGTGAGTTTTACCCTGCACGCTGCCCTCCAATATTAAACTGGTGATCCCTTGATGCCCCAGAACATGTCCTACCACTCGATCCCTCCTTCTAGTAAAAGTGTGCCACAAATTCCTCTTATTCCCAATTCTATTCAGCTCCTCCTCATTAGTTACATTATCTACCCATCTAATCTTCAACATTCTTATGTAGGACCACGTTTCTAAAGCTTCTCTTCTTGTCTACACTATTTATCGTCCATGTTTCACTTCCTTACATGGCTACACTCCATGCAAATGTTTTAGAAAAGACTATCTGACTCTTAAGTCTGTACTCGATGTTAACAAATTTCTCTTCTTCAGAAATGCTTTCTTTGTCATTGCCAGTCTATATTTTATATCCTCTCTACGGTGATCATCAGTTATTTTACTCTCCAAATAACAAAACTTGCCTAATCTAATTCCCTCAGCATCACCTGATTTAATTCGACTAGATTCCATTATCCTCGTTTTGCTTTTGTTGATGTTCATCGTATATCCTCCTTTCAAGTATGGACATACTAATAGAAATAAACACAGGTAATAAGATCAAAACCATATGGGCTATTACCAAATTTGAGACAGGACAGCTAGTCAGTGTACCATACACCATTAACAATTAAACGAAATAACACTGTTGTGCTCTAGAAAAAAAGCTAATGTGATGTTGAAGGAATTTCAAACAGAGTTCTGAAATGTTGTTCAACTTAATAAGCAATGTCCTTACTTATATATGTACTGCATCACTGGAACAGGGATTTTTTCTAGACAGGTTAAAATATGAAATCGTTAAACCTCTTAATAACAAAGGTGACAGGACAGATTTCAACAACTACCCTCCAATTTCCGTACTGACATCCTTTTCCATAATATTCGAAAAAGTAATGTACTCAAGAATAGTCACACACTTGAATAGAAACAGTTTACTTAGCAAACTGCAGTTTGGATTTCAGAAGGTTTGCTCTATCAAATGGTACAAGCCTTATAACAGAATTTCGTCAGATGGTTTTTTTGTGATCTTTTCAAGCCGTTTTGTTGTGTATGTCCAGTTACTCTCTTAAGAAAACTCGACTTCTATAAAATTAGTGATTTTAAGCACAGCTGATTTGAATCATACTTAACAAACAGAATGCAAAAAGTTGCGCAGAAAATTTCAGACGATATTGCAACAGTAGAAAGTTTTGGTGGCTGGGGAGAAATCGCAAAGGGAATGTCACAGGTCCCCTCCTATTCCTTATATATGTGACATGTCCTTCTACTTATCATTCAAAAAGAGGAATCAGTAATTTTTGATAACAACACTAGTGTCGTCATAAATCCCCCAGAAACAAAGCATCAGAAGAGACGGTAAATGAAATTTTCCGAGGAATTACAGAGTGGTTTTCAGAAAATGAACTCTCCTTAAATAAAAAAACCTTACTACTCAGTTCCGGGTAACAAACAATCATACCAATAACTGGTGCAGCATCTACATCTACATCCATACTCCGCAACCCACGTGACGGTGCGTGGCGGAGGATCTGTAACTAGGGTAGAATGCTCCCAGTAATATTGATGAAAACTTGAAACGAGAGAAGCATATTAATGAGCTTCTGAAACAATTAACTTTTGCTTTCCATATAATTGCTATTCCTGGAAACAAACGGATTAACTCAATACTGTCTTATGGAATAATTTTCTTGGGAAACTCGTCACTTGAAAAAGAAGTACCGAATGCACAAAACCGAACAGTGAGAATATTATAGTGATCGCTCACAGACGTCGTGTAGGTACCTCTTCAAGAAGCTAGCCATTTTAACTGTGGCATCACAATACATATATTTGCTAATGAAATTCATCGTAAATAATCGATCACAATTTGAGAAGAACACGACACTTAAGGGAAAACTCGCTTTTATTACTTATTATTGAAGCTGTCGTGACGCAGAAAGAAGTTCAGTATGTAGCAACAAAAAAATTTGATTATTTTCCAGTACCATAAAATGTCTGACAGGTAGCAAAGTAAGTTTTAAATCTAATATAAAACCTTTTCTCCTGTACAACGTCTTCTATTTCACTGACGAATTGCTATTGAAAAAGTGTCAGGCATGTAATAAAAATAAAAAGAGGTTCTTTTATGTGTAGTTGCATGAGTAGGACGAAGAAAATATTGTGTCCATTAATGTTAATGCTAATTATGTACACATATTCTATAAACTTACACGTTCCACATCATTTAGATAAAACAATCGCTCAAATGATCTATAGAACATCTAACTAGCTAACTAATTAATAGCTTAGGATTCATTGTCATACAGTAGAACATGTACAGCCATCGTCATACATAATTTCATTTTTGTGTCTCGTGGAATGTTTTTAATATTTGTGTCACTTATACTCTGATGTCTCTGTTATTTAAATGTCCATCGTTATCCTTCTTAAAAGTTATGTAACTCCGTATGTAGTTGAAGTACTGAACTTGTTCCTAAACCTGATCTTCAATTAAAGTTTTGTTTCGTACTGGGCATTTCACATTGAATGCCATTGTATTAGTTTCTTTAACGCTACCTTAAAATTTCCATTTAAGGCTAAAAGATAAAATTTTCCACTAATACCATGTTGTTATTATTTAATAGTATCAATCTAAAGTAAAAGTGAAGAATCACAAGGCTTTGCGGTATGTGAATGCGACTTTGTACACGTACAAACCACCAGCGAGTAGGTAAAAGATTAGAACTGCAATTCTTCGTGATAGGTAGAACGGGCACAAGACTGCATTAGTGGTTTTTGGGTTTAGTGTTATTACCAGGCCTGGTAGGATATAAGGGGGCGTGAATACCAGAAGATATATGAATGATCACTGTGAAGGACATGGAGACACCTCTCGTGTTAGACAGGACAGCCTTATCAGCACATGACAGTATTTGAAAGGTACTCTATTTGGCCGACTGATCGAATCATGAAATTTAGAGACTTGTGGGGCATTCAAATGTAACAGTGGCCCGATGTTGAAGAGCGTCGTAGCGTAAGGGAGGCATACTCGTCGTCAAGGTTCCGTTCGATAACGTCTGACAACCACACCAAGCGCATGGTCGCCCCTTCACACGATAACACAAACGGTTGCGTTCGGTGTGGCCCCATGACCAGGAGGTATAGACTTCCGCTGAATGACGTTCTACCGTATTCGGCGATGAATCATAGTTCTGCGCCACCACGGATGATCATCGTCGGTAGGGTCCTGTTTTTCTAGTGTTCGGAAAAGGCATACCGGTGTTTTTCCTGACGTAGTGGTGTGCCGAGCCATCGGGTATCACGTCAGATCGCGACTCGTAGAAATTGAGGGATCTCTAGCGGCACACTCATGTATTACCTTTCATATGACAGTATCGAGGTGACATTTTTCTATATTACAATGCTCGTCCAAGCGTGGCGCGTCTCTCTATGAACTATATCTGAGTGATGTCTGCCCCCTCACCTGGCCCGAATAGAACATGTTTGGGACCACCTCGGATGTCAACTCTGTCCTAGTGCCCAGTGCAGAATGAAGGGTAATAAGGACCAGGTACAACAGTTGTTTGCCAGCTTGCCTCACGGGAAGATACACTTAAGAGCCAAACAAACTGGTACACCTGCATCGTGTAGGGCCCCGCGTGCACGCAGAATTGCCGCAATACGAGGTGGCATGGACACGACTAATGTCTGAATTAGTGCTGGAGGGAAATAGCATCATGAATCCTGCAGGGCTGAACATAAATCCGTAAGAGAAAGAGGGGGATGGAGATCTCTTCTAAACAGCACGCTGCTAGGCACCCCACATATACACAATAATGTTGATGTATAAGGAATTTGATGGCCAGCGGAAGTGTTTAAACTCAGAAGAGTGCTCCTGTAGACACTCTGTAGCAATTCTGCACATGTCGGGTGTCGCACTGTCCTGCTGGAATTTCCCAAGTTCTTCGCAATTCACAATGCCCATGAATGGATGCAGGTGATCAGACAAGATGCTTACGTACATGTCACAAGTCAGTGTCGTATCTGGACGTATCACGGGTCCCACATCACTGCAACAGCACACGCTCCACACCATGTAAGAGCAACAGATCGAACAGTCCCCTGTTGACATGCAGGGTCCATGCGTGCATAAGGTTTTCTCCATACCTATACACGTCCATCCGCTCGATACAATTTGAAACGAGACTCGTCCGACCAGGCAACATGTTTCCGGTCATCAACGGTCCAATGTCGGTGTTGACGGGTCCAGGTGAGGCTTAAAGCTTTGTGTCGTGCAGTCATGAAGGGTACACGAGTGGGCCTTCGGCTCCGAAAGCCCATATCGATGAAGTATCGTTGAATGGTTCGGACGCTGAGACTTGTTGGAGGCCCATCATAGAAACCTGCAGCAATTTATGAAAGGGTTGCACTTCTGTTACTTTGAACGATTCTCTTCAGTCGTCGTTGGTCCCGTTCTTGCAGGATATTTTTCCGGCCGTAGCGATATCGCAGATTTGATGTTTTACCAGATTCCTGAGAATCACGGTTCGCTCGTGAAATGGTCGTAAGGGAAAGCCCCCACTTCGTTGCTACCTCGGAGATGCTGTGTCCCATCGATCGTGTGCCGACTATAGCACCACGTTCATATTCATTTGATAACATGTCATTGTAGCAGCAGAAACAGATCTAACATCTGCGCCAGACACTTGTTGCCTAATATAGGCGTTGCCGACCGCAGCGCCGTATTCTGCCTGTTTACATATCTCTGTATTTGAATACTCATGTCTACATCAGTTTCTCTGGTGCTTCAGTGTATAACGGCACTGTAGAACCCTTCCCAACAGGATCAGTCCTTACATTCACGTCGCAGAGGGCACAACGTTGCAAAATTCTTTATAAATTTGAATACATATTGTAACCGATGAAATAACATCACGTGCCCTCTCGACCGATAAAGACACATTTATTCTAACCCTCCCGTTCTGCGTGCTTCACTTTGTTTGTCAGGTAGGGTATTCATTCTTGCTTATATTGGTTCCTTCTGGCACTCTTTCTTTCCATTATGGGATAGGAACGTCTACATAAAAGTTAATAAGAGTGTGTTAGAAACTACACACGTCTGCCACATTTAGGTTTATCAAAATATTTTTCTATGAGCTGTTGAGAATATCAAGTATATAGTGTACATGAATACTTTATGCAATTAAATAATAAACCTCAAATGCTGCGTTACAGCTTCGAATTCGAGAATGCTTTAAATGTTACATTAGCCGGTTAATTTTCGTAAAATTTCCACTGATCGGGTCCGTACTGCAGATTCAGCCTATGGATCTGTAGATTATAAGCACAGCCGTGGATGCAAAGGAAGTAATAAATACAAGGATTCAATGACTCGGTTAAACAAGGAATTGGTTGAATTGTTTCATCTGGAAAGCTGACTCAGAGTTTTTCCGTGCCAGCTAAGCGTTGTACAGTGCCTTATTACACTACTGGCCATGAAAATTGCTACACCACAAAGCTGACGTGCTACAGATGCGAAATTTAAATGACAGGAAGAAGATGCTGTGATATGCAAATGATTAGCTTTCAGGACATTCACACAAGGTTGGCGCCGGTGGCGACACCTACAACGTGCTGACATTAGGAAAGTTTCCAACCGATTTCCCATCCACAAACAGCAGTTGACCGGCGTTGCCTAGTGAAACGTTGTTGAGATGCCTCGTCTAAGGAGGAGGAATGCGTACCATCACGTTTCCGACTTTGATAAAGGTCGAATTGTAGCCTATCGCGATTGCAGTTTATCGTATCACGACATTGCTGTCCGCGTTGGTGAGATCCAATGACTTACCAGAATATGGAATCGGTGGGTTCAGGAGAGTAATACGGAACGCCGTGCTGGATCCCAACGGCCTCATATCACTTGCAGTTGAGATGACAGGCATCTTGTCCGCATGGCTGTAACGGATCGTGCAGCCACGTTACGATCCCTGAGTCAACAGATGGGGACGTTTGCGAGACAACAGCCATCTGCACGAACAGTTCGACGACGTTTGTAGCAGCTCGGACTATCAGCTCGGAGACCATGGGTGCGGTTACCCTTGACGGTGCGTCACAGACAAGAGCGCCTGCGATGGTGTACTCAACGACGAACCTGGGTGCACGAATGGCAAAACGTCATTTTTTCGGATGAATCCAGGTTCTGTTTACAGCATCATGATGGTCGCTTCCGTGTTTGGCGACATCGTGGTGAACGCACATTGGAAGCGTGTATTCGTAATCGCCACACTGGCGTATCACCCGGCGTGATGGTATGGGGTGCCATTGGTAAAACGTCTCGGTTACCTCTTGTTCGCATTGACGGCACTTTGAACAGTTGCATTTCAGATGTGTTGCGACCCGTGGCTCTACCCTTCATTCGATCCCTGGGAAACTCTACAATTCGCAGGATAATGCACGATCGCATGTTGCAGATCCTGTACGGGCCTTTCTGGATACAGAAACTGTTCGACTGGTACCCTGGCCAGCACATTCTCCAGATCTGTCACCAATGGGAAAAGTCTGGTCAATGGCGGCCGAGCAATTGACTCGTCACAATACGCCAGTCAATACTCTTGATGAGCTGCGGTATCGTGTTGAAGCTGTTTGGGCAGCTGTACCTGTACACGCCATCCAAGCTCTGTTTGACTCAATGCCCAGGCGTATCAAGGCCGTTATTACGGCCAGACATGGCTGTTCTGTGTACTGATTTCTGAGGATCTATGCACCGAAATTGCATGAAAATGCAATCACATGTCAGTTCTAGTATAATATATTTGTACAATGAATACCCGTTTATCATCAGCATTTCTTCTTGTTGTAGCAATTTTAACGGCCATTAGTATATGTTTTCCTTTTGTAATAAATAAATATCAATGGTAATATGTGTGCTGTACTGATATATACTGCAAATTGTGTGATGTTTTCTTCGTTTCATAGTCCAGAAAGTGACTTACGGAAGGTTTTGCTGAAGAGGAGTGTAACGGTGTTGTGGGACGTGAAATTGAAGCGTCACCCATCCATCAGTGTCAGCCTAGTTTGCAGGTGAATATAAGTTTAATTTAGTGTTTTGTTTATGTATTTTGTAATATTTATAATGGTTGTGAATTATCTGAAGTTTCGTATTTATTTTTATGTACGGAGAAGGCGGCGCAACGAACGGAGACAGCATCTACGCTGCCGGGACCAGAGAGAAAAATTGCTGGCCGCTATACGTCGTGGGTCGACAGCCAAAGAGCAACAGAAGATCCTGAAACAGAGCTGTTGCGTCGTGCTTCTAAAAACTGAAAAAATAAGAATTTGTAATGTTTCTTCAACAATGACGTCATAGAAAGTTTAATCATGTTGTAAATATTCAGTCCTATCTTGTCAAGGCTCACGTTCACGTTATATGTAGTATACAGTAAAATAATAAACTAGTGTATACTACAAAAGTTTAAATAGGTGTTCCGAAAATTTATTTATGAAGAATTATTGATTTATTTGACAAGATTATTAATTTTGACAACGTTCATCGCGAGTTTGAGTCTTAAAAGTTTATTCAATGTGGTTTTAATATTTATTAAAGCAGATTCTTGCGTTAATATAATGTCTGAGGAAAAACAAATGACATCTAAATTGAAAAACGTTTGCGCAAACCAATTGGACTGAGTGACGTAATTCTGCGCATACGACTCAAATGATGATGTTTTAATTACAGTACCGTTCAAGAACCATTCAGCGACCACTTATAATGAGTTTAAATAATTCTGAAGTGTTTTGTAACTGACGTTGGTGACGAAGGCTGCACATGGTCATATATCAAAAAAAATCATTTATACAAAACTTACGTCGTTACACTACAACGGGCAAGTTGGCAGCTGTGCTGACAAACGTTAGCCGCGGCGCGCGCGTCATCCTACTGGCGCCAACAATGTCCGCGTTCCATCGACTCTCGCCCTCGTCGTATAACCTTGGCTTTGTTGTGTGTTCCCTCTGGACTGTGTGGTAGTGAGTGGTGTGTGGGACAGGGAGTTGGACGGTGTATGCACGAGTACTCGGCGTCCCAGCGATGGCAGCGAGTTGAAACCGTTCACAGTCGGGCTACGGGGCGCGCGTTTTCGTGCAGCGCTGACCGTTGCTTCTGGCCAGTTTAGAGGACAAGGAGCGGCTCTCGCCGAGTGCAATTTGGTTACTAATTGCGTCAGTAAATCATTTTGTGCTAAATATGCAGAGATGTACTGGACAAATTGTTAGCAGGAGGGCTGTACTATCCGTCGCCTATCTGTAGTCCTGAAGCTGTTGGCCTCCTTGGCATTTGTTTGAAATTATCTATGAAGGCTGTTCACTAAGTACTGTTCTTAAAGACTGTTAAATCTTCCTCGATGTGAGCTGCCCTGAAATCTGGTTCCTTTACGTCTTTCAGTGACCCCTTCTGGTGCTGTGTGTTTCAATCTGGAGGCTTCTGTAAGCGCCAAGCTAGTATTTTGCAATGTTAGTCTGGTACTTGAAATCGTTGTTTGTTATCGTTGAGTATTTGACACTACTGATTGTAACTTCTGTTTGTTGCAGATGTTATGGGCCTTTCTGGGACGAGCTATTGGATTTGGCCTGTAACTAACGTTGTGTGCACTCAGCGTAAAGGTACGGACGTGTGGGTCACGTGTGCGTGCGTGCTTGCACTTGCCCACTCTCTTACTCCGTGTTGAGGAACCCTTCGGGTAATAGGTGTACATTTTAACCGATCATCTGCCGTTTGGTTCGTATCCAAATTACAATGTCTATTTGTCGCCATGAGGCCCCAGTAAAGGTATACCTTCACTTATTTAACATTGTTTGATTATTATGTTATTAGTCTTTTAAATATTCTTGATATTGCTAGGAAGGTTAACTTGCGATGTTTATGAGCGGGCCGCTTTAAGTATTGCTGGGTATTTTAATTTTTATCAACCTTGTTTGTTGTTTGATGTTTGAAACATGTTGGGAGGCCTGTGTTGGCAGCGGATGTCGCGTTGCTGTCCCGCTGGTCCGGGGCAGGGACGCGCTGTTCCTTCTGCTTCGGCGGCTTTCCCGCCATTGCACGAGCCCTAGAGGATGGCAGGTCACACATGCTTCTGTGGATCTATTGTTTCAGCCTCAAGTTGAGTAGTTTATTGTCATTTTTTGGTATCGTGCTGCAGCGAAGGTACGCCGAATTAGGACCTGGCTTTAGTGGTTTTGTAGAAGTAATATACTCAGTGTTTCTGTTGTTGTAAGATCCCTGTGGGTGTTTGATGAATGCCTTTGGGCAAACTGAGCACTGAGTTTCTTGATTACTTTAAGAAAATAACGGTTAACTGCCATTATCATTTTAATAGTGTTTTAGGATCCTGGTAGTTAAGTACAGCCTCGAGGCTAATCAGTGAAGTATTACTGTTTGCTTGGGTTTTTACACTTGAGTAGCGTTTGGCCAGCTTGGCAGTATCTTGTCGGTTTGGGAGCAGAATAACGTTGTCTCAATACACCAAAGTGTCTTCGTTTGACCTACGCTCCGTAGCATTGTTATTGAAAGGAAAATTTAACATGACTGTTTACCTCCTAGTGGTGAGGATGGTGATGAACTTTGCATACCAACATTATATGTACTTGTGTCTAATTGCCGGCCGCGGTGGTCTCGCGGTTCTAGGCGCGCAGTCCGGAACCGCGCGACTGCTACGGTCGCACGTTCGAATCCTGCCTCGGGCATGGATGTGTGTGATGTCCTTAGGTTAGTTAGGTTTAAGTAGTTCTAAGTTCTAGGGGACTGATGACCACAGCTGTTAAGTCCCATAGTGCTCAGAGCCATTTGAACCATTTTTTGTGTCTAATTTCTTATCTTGGAGTAGGCCTGAAGCTTACTGTCGCAGTGGAGATGTATATTTGGCAAGAATCTTGGTAACCGTTAGTTGGCTTATGATAGAACTGTTATTAATAAAAAATATTTCTTTGGGAATGGTAAATAATGCATCAAGCTGGGTCACTCTTTCACGTGTTATCCTTAATTAGTCCCGATCCTTGTCCTGGGTCTCAAAACAGACTACGCAAGGACGCGTCTTCAACCTAGTCATGACTCCGATGAATATCATTTTTGTGAACACGGAAATGAATAACAGCCATTATGTTACTAAAGTTTTGTATCAGTTCTGAATTAACCACGCTTCCTTATGCTTGTGCACTGCATAGTTGTACATAGTGGCCGTAGTATGCACGTTGCTATGCAGTAAAAATTTTGAAACATTGAAGAAAATGTAAACGCTTTTTTGTGGTGAATTATTTTTCAGATACTTGGTTGGAAATTCTTGGAATACTGAAGTGTGGTAAGCTCAGTTCATGATTTTACTGTTTCAAAAGATAAAATATACAATGACGTTAAAAGGAAGCAGTCTGCTTATCTTTGATTTTTGAAATATAACGACTTGTCAGTTTTAAATGTGAGCACTGATATATACTGAGACGATACGAACAAATTACTGACTGTGAACAGTGATTTCATTTCACATTCAGAGAGTGATTAGAGTGATATCGAATTTGAAAATAATAGTTTGCATCATTATTGAAACTAATTAGCGGCTCAGGGACTGCTATACTATCATTGATGTATAATACGGGATGGCGTCAGTTCATCGCCCGCTATGTTAGCAGTCCCAGACATTAGGTTCTGGTGGAAGTGCCAGCTTGCATCATTTATACCTGTATTAGTCGTTCTGATTCTAGTCTAAAGTGCAAAGGAACCACATTTCATCCGTAAGTTAAATCGTTCAAGCTATATTTTGTTTTATATACATGAGTTTAATTTGCGGCGGTTACTTTTACTCTAGTGATTTTATTTCTGTAATTTGAGTATAGATTTTGTATCAATATAATTCGAACACCGCTCTGATCGAATTCTGTTTGAAGGAAATATTAAAAACCGCCCAGGCATAGCAAAATATGTTCCGAGAAGAAGACATAGACAGAACATCTACTTCATCATTCCGTGTTAGAAAAATGCTAGATTACGAAAGCAGCTTTGCCGTATCACATACTTCGCTTCCTGGTTATTCGAAGCGTGTAACAAAGAGAAAATTGCATTAACGAGGTCAAATGCGAAATATTAATTCATCAAATCCGCCTTTAAGTCCAGAAAAATGCCCGGAAATACCTTCCTGGTAATGTGTTATTCGTGGAAGCTCTTTAATATTTACTATTTAAAGCAACTGTTGCGTGTACGCGACAGAAATTAAGAGCAAGAAGCAACTGTAAACAGCAGTCTGCTAACGTTTATAGCCTACTAAGATGGCGGCGGCAACCTGTAGCGCCGTCTCCCGTTTTGTACATCTCTCTGAAAGCGGGACCCGTTTGTTATCTTTGGTACATGAAGCAACCAGAATTAACGGTGCTATACTCTACAACAGTTCCGATAGGCTCAAGTCGCACTTTTGCAATACGAAAATAAATCATTTAGTGCCCACTGTCAGGCCACACGAGCGTCACGAATCTGTTTCAATAATTTTTACTTAATTAGGATGAATACGATATTCGTGGATTATCGACTCTCATTGAGAGACAACTGTCGGTAAGATGTGGCGCCCTGAAAACATTCTAAGTTCGGCCGGGGCTCGTAAGTAACCACGTGGTGCCGAACATTAGCCGGAGCAAGAGGGGCAGCCCAGCACGTGGTCCAGGCCGACCGCGTGGCTGGCAATTCCATGCTGACGCTGTGTCGAGGACTGTGCTTTGTATGCCGGGAGTGCCAAAGATGGCGGACTTTGTGAAACCATGATGGCAGATATTTCACAGTTCATGTAGAAATTAACAATAGCCAGAGGAATCGTGACACCTCAAAAAGAAACATGTACATTATCATTATTTGCACGATTCTAATGTTGTAATCAGATTTTCAATACCTTTATTAGTTTAAAGTTTAGTATCTGACAGTAAATTATACAAGTAACATCCAGCAACGAATTTCCAAAATCTAAACGGTTCATCCGATTTTGTCGATAGACGTGTCTTTAGAAAGCTGTTAGTGTAAACCTAAATTGGTATGAATAACAGGTAAGTAACTTGAATAGTACATGAGTTATTGGAGGTCAAAGTGGCCGATTACTGTTGATCGCATCACGCCGTAGGTACTCCAGTCACACGAAGAAATGGTAGCAGCATGCTTATAAATCTATTCCTTCGTCTATGCCTTTGTTTATATGCGATATATACTATTCATGAAGAAATTGGTCACATATTTACTGTGTTTTAGAAAGAACAGAGACATTAGGCTACTGGCTTACTTTTGTTTCTGTTCCTTTGATATATGTTTATTTGTTTTGTTTATGTATTTAATAAGGTGTGTTAGTGTGTTTCTGGTCCAGCTGTAGGAATATGTATTTAATTTCAAGTTATTTAAATGTAAATCCAGTATTTCGTTTGTGTCTCAATATGTTTGTGAGTGTGTGTTGTCTTAGAGACATAGCTAGAGCGCTTTAGCCAATCACAGCGCTCGTTACTACGGTAGACGACTACCGAAGTGCACGGAGAGCCTGTATGGCAGTGGGATAGGAGCGTCGGGTCGCACAGGACACGGCGGAGTGCTGAACGGGAAGGTGCGACGGACGGTCGCGTTAAAAGCTGGGAGAGTGTTGAGTTTTAGCGTGGTCGCGGGGGACAGAAATATTTCGTAGTGCCGACTTGTGCACTTGTGAGATTTCCGTGGCTTTTGCAGTGAAGACGTAGTATGCGTTTAGAACTGTACATCTCGCGAGCTATGTTGTTGTTCATAAGAAATTACGTGAAGTAGGAATCAATTGTTTCATTGTTATTCAACATATTTTATTTAATTGCTGGACCATAGACACCAATAAGTGTTCTGCAGTAATAAAAGGGATTCTTAAAGACAGCTCTGCTGTCGTACTCATCATTTAAAGTCGTTAAAAATAGTACCTGCAAATTTTATTTAACTGCAATCTTTCATTTATAAATTTCTATGTTACATTCAAAATTCGCAATTGCCGAGTGATAGCAACCTTCGACCATTCGATTCATGTGTATATTCATATTGTATATTGTAGGCACAGCAGTATTTGGCTTGTAATGCGGCAACTACGTATCCCAGCCCCTAGACAACGAAACCAGCCAAAACTGTTAATATTTCAACTCTGAGTTTGAGGGTACGCAGGTGAGGGCCACC
The DNA here is from genome assembly GCF_023897955.1 of Schistocerca gregaria. Lineage (NCBI taxonomy): Eukaryota > Metazoa > Arthropoda > Insecta > Orthoptera > Acrididae > Schistocerca > Schistocerca gregaria. Next base: position 356,392,697 of record NC_064927.1, on the reverse strand, counting down.
ATTATATATATATATATATATATATATATATATATATATATATATATATATATATATATATTAAAGTCCGGAACCTTAAGATGTGCAACGTCAAGCACGTTACTTTGTCGAAATAAAGAAAGGTCGTACCACTGCCTGATCAGTAATGAATGCTAGGAAGCTGGGAAGAGTATGGAAGTAATAGTTCAGTTGGAAAATATGGTTGGGGATCCTCTACAATCAAGATGATCGTCTCATGAAAAAACTGTTTTTCCTCTCGGGAATCAGCTGTACACGAGGTAATAACGGAAAGGCCAGCGTGCACGTGTAAACTGTAGTAAGTTAGGATTACGGAGACTACATACAGCTGTGCGTTTTCCTCTTCTTCGTAGTGAAGTGTTCCTGCTGAAGCTACGAGGACGGTGATGAATTGCGTTGACAGGCGCGTGACGTCACACGAGCCGGCACGCATTACGTGTCGCGCGAAGCGGCGCTGAATACCTGAGAGCCGGCCGCTGGAGAGAGGGCACTCGAGAGCCAGGCTGACTCCCCCAGTGAGTCGCCTCACGTCGCCTCGCCATTTCGTAACACCGGCCGTCTGGAAACAAAGCCAACAGGAGGCCCTCGGACCAGTCCAGTCTCACCACAATGTGCACACTGAACGATGAGTGCAGATTCTCAAAGGAAGAAGGCTGGAACTCAGCTGCTAGTAGACAATAATAACAGTCATATCCATCTTTTTGATTTGCAGCTCCTTGTATTGGCCGTGTTTGCAGTTAAAAGTTTTGGGATTTCAGGTTACGCAAAACACCATTTTTCTCAGTACCCAGCTGGCCGTGGTGGCCGTGCGGTTCTAGGCGCTGCAGTCCGGAACCGCGGGACTGCTACCGTCGTAGGTTCGAATCCTGCCTCGGGCATGGATGTGTGTGATGTCCTTAGGTTAGTTAGGTTTAAGTAGTTCTACGTTCTAGGGGACTGATGACCTAAGATGTTAACTCCCATAGTGCTCAGAGCCATTTGAACCATTTTTCTCACTACCCAAACATGTTTCGCACCACTGTACCATCATCAGTGGGTTATCGTTTTCATTTATTCTTTACATTTGGTGAGCATGAATTTTCTGCACCACTTTCGTGTTAATTATTACATCACACCATCTCAGCATGATGTGGAGAATGGAAGTGCTTGACTCACGAAAACATGAGAAGCTACCTGTAATAACACAAAAATGGTGCAGAAAATTCAAAAAATGGTTCAAATGGCTCTGATCATTATGGGACTTAACTTCTGAGGTCATCAGTCCCCTAGAACGTAGAACTACTTAAACCTAACTAACCTAAGGACATTGCACACATCCATGCCCGAGGCAGGATTCGAACCTGCGACCGTAGTGGTCTCGCAGTTCCAAACAGTAGCGCCTACAACCTCACGGCCACTCCGGCCGGCTGCAGAAAATTCATGCTCACCAAATGTAAAGAATAAAAAAAAAACTAAAACCCACTGATGATGGCACTGTGATGCCGAAACATGTTTGGGAACTGAGAAAAACGGTGTTTTGCGTAACTGGCGGACCTCAAATCCCAAAAAATAACAGTTATGTCGTTAGGGCCATTGGCTGGGTCTTTCAGTCGGACCACACTTCGGTGACCTACAAGTTCCTAATTTACCCCAGTTATCCAACGGGGCAAAGGAGCTCTACAGTTTACAGTCGAATCCGAACCACGCGTCTTTCCTGTCGTTTCCTTATATCGCTGAGAGGTGAAGACTAGATCAAAAGCAGACTACAGATTTTCGTTATCCGGCTGGAATTCAATCCCGTGACCTCTCTGTTTCTTGATAAGCCCTTTACCACTAGGCCACCATTGTCAATAATTTGAAGAGACCAGTCGCTACCTAACTGAAAGAACCAGATTGACATTTTCAAGAAAAAACGAAGGTAAATCTTGGACTGCCAGATCCAATTTGCCTAGTTGTAATTTGAAATTGTATTATTTCTTCAGCGTACTCCCTTTCTAATCTGAGACTCAAAAACTAGATAAGTTAATTCTTGCTGTTTATGGAATACTACACGCTGAGCACGGAAACATCCGGAGATCAAGTCTCTGTATATCCATCTTTTTGCAGATGGTTGCAGGACTCGGCTGTTCGACACAGGATCTCAAATTAAACACCTTTCAGCCGTCTAGTTTCCAAACTTATTTTATTTGGTTACCAGTTTCAGCGTTTTACTACGCCATCTTCAGGCCTCTGACCGACGTGTAGGAAGATTGTATCTCACACATTCACTTAGTGTCAAAAATTTTAATAAATCTCATAACTGTTACTGGAATATTTCTAACGTAATTTTACATTCTAAGTTAATATTATTATGTAATTATTAACTAATGAACAGTAGCCTACCGACGTGAACTTGCTGAGGGCAGCATAAAGTTTCACAGTTTGTTCTCTTGCAATAAGTTCAACATAACACACGGTGCACACAGATGACCCAGGTTCTGTATATTCGTGGTGTTGTACATAGTAATTTTTTGCAGCAGTTGTAGAAATACAGTGTTCACTTACAAACAAAACCCCGATTGCTCTCGAATCGTGCCCACATGATGAGAGAACCCGAAAAATGTCAACATATGTAAAATTAACTCCAGGTACTGCTTCATTCCAAGCAAAAATCGGGATATGATTGGTTTTAAATGGATAATTTCGTTCTAGTTGTATGAAATTTTCAACTATATTGTCAGCTGTGTGCAGGATATTGAGCACTTGGAGGTTCACTCGGACTCTTTATTTTCTTTTGTCGTTCTTTCTTGTGAAACTCGTTCAAATACCCTTACAAATTGATTACAGCTGCTTGAACACTACCTCTATTCGTCATCAACCATAATGTCTTCCTTGTTTCAGAATACCCACTGAAGGTATTTTTAACATAAAAGGCAAAACGTGGTTTGCAATAACAGAGCTCTACAATTTAATACTTTATCAATTTCTTTAAAATAATTTTAGATGATTCCAATGTTTTTTTGATATTCTAAGTTTCGCTTCAGGAAAGGTAAAGGTTCCAGAGGAGCAATTCTGATTTTGGACCTAATAGTGGAAGCAAGAGTGATGAAAATCAAGACATGTTTATAGAATTTGTCGATCCAGAAAAAGCGTTCGACATTCTGAAGTGCTGCAAGATGTTCTATATTCCGAGAAAAATAAGAGCAAACTACAAGGAATGAGTGGTAATATACAATGTGTATAGGAACCAAGAGGGAACAATAAGATTGGAAGACCAAGAACGAAGTGCTCCGATTAAAAGTGGTGTAAGACAGGGATGAAGGCCTTCACCCCTTGTGTTCTTTCAACACATCGAAGAAGAAATGAAGAAATCACAATGAAAGGTTGAAGAGTCAGTTTAAAACATTGCTATCTTCAGTGGAAATGGAGCTTAATTACAGGACCTGTTGAACAGAATTAACAGTCTAATAGGTACAGAATATGATGAAGAGTAAACCAGAAAAAGGCAAAAGTAATGACAAGTCGCAGAAATGAGAATATTATGTAACTTCAAATTTATTGTTCCCGAAGTTGACGAAGTTAAGCAGTTCTACTACCTTGGTAGCAAAAAAATCGTGACGGACAAAGCAAGGAGGACATAAGAAGCAGACTATTACCCCCCTAAGAGGGCATTCCTGACCAAGAGAAGTCTACTGGTATCAAATATTGGCCGTAATTTGAGGGAGCGATTTCTCAGAATATACGTTTGAAGCACAGCATTGTATAGTAGTGAACCATAGCCGGTGGCAACATCTTTCCGATTTCTTTAGCGCTTTTCTGGATACTTGTTCTCTGTTCCTCCTGGACACCACCTACATTTTGATGACGTAGGAGTTCAGCAAATGCAGCTTCTAGCTCACTATGGCACACAGTTCTTTGAAGTTATCGATCATGTTTCTTACTATATTTTCATAATCAGGGGCCTTCTCAGTTGCCGAGAAACTTATTGACAGCTTTGTTAAAGTATATCCAAGATGATATTTCAGTGTGTTTCATTTAGTCTCCAAATGTCTCGTTAGTTTCCGAATGTCGGGACCAACGAAGACTCGTTCCTTCGGCTTAGTTTCTGAAGGGCTCGGAAATGTACTTGCCGCGTACCTGCGAGTGTTGCCTCCTTTAGGTGAGACTTTAATAACTTGTTTTGCAATTTCAAGTTTTATGTGAAATGGAGGTAGGAACGTAGTCCTGGCCCACCAAAGAATTGAATAGCACATTTTTCCTTCCAACTTAAAAAAGGCGTTCTTCTTGGCCAAAGTTTTTGAGTTCAGTGCTCGTATTTGGCGCGACTGTACATTGGTAGTTAGCTGTATTATATACTTTAAAATAAAACAAGTTTTTGTAGCAGGTTACACTTCGAAACATCACAAAACGATTCTACTGTTATTATGACGAATAAATAGCTATATTTTACATACCGCACAGAAATTCTCAATTTATATGAAACCTCGCTCATCAGTGAACATTTAAAATATACCCAAAAATACAGCAGAAAAACATTGTAGCTTTAAGCAAAAAATCATTATCGACCAGTATTGTAAATACCAACATTAAAGTATGAGAAATGTGTTTTGATACAAATTAATAATTAGGTACGTTTGTTTATTTGACACTTCTTTGCGATAAAGGGAATTAGTTTAACCGCGAAGTCGCCATTCAGTAGGAAATAGAACCTTTATTCACAAAGTAACTACGGTCCACGTCAAAAGGCTGGAAACGTTTATGTCTTTACTTTGGGTGTCAGGTCTCACGGTACTTCGATCTGCAAAGATCGATAGTGTATGATGACCCATTAAATCGTAACAAAGTGCTCTTGCGAGCGCGCCCACATGTTCACCTAAATTTGAATGAGAACTGTCGCAAAAATTTCATGTTAGTAATTTTTTACTTCATTTTCTGTGAGCTGAAAAACTAATGATTACTATTTTCGGCCGTAATAAATTAATTTGCGTTCATAATTTATTATTTATAACCTTATTTCGATTTTTAAAATTTTGATGCCGATTTTAATCTTGAGTTGATCATCGACTGATCTGGTTTTTCTACTGATGTACTGCGCCATAATCCCAGCAAGGGCCGGAAATTATACGTTACAAACATTCGTAGAATATTTTTCAAAGTAAGATGCATTTTGAAACGTATACGAGCGACAGGAAGTGCAAAGTGGCTAAGCAGGGATGACTAGAGGACAAATGTAAGGATGCAGAGGCATATATCAAAGATAGATACTGCCTACAGGAAAATTAAAGAGACCTTTGGAGAAAAGAGAACCACTTGTATGACAAGCACGAGCTGAGATGGAAACCCAGTTCTCAGCAAAGAAGGGAAACCAGAAAGGTGGAAGGAGTATATAAAGGGTCTATACAAGGGTGATGTACTTGAGGACAATATTATGGAAATGGAAGAGCTTATAGATGAGGATGAAATGGGAGATATGATACTGCGTGAAGAGTTTGACAGAGCACTGAAAGATCTACGTCGAAACAAGGACCCGGGAGTAAACAACATTCCATTAGAGCTACTGATAGCCTTGGGAGAGCCAGCCCTGACAAAACTCTACCATCTGGTGAGCAAGATGTATGAGACAGGGAGGATGCCTTCAGACTTTAAGAAGAATATAATAATTCAAACCCCAAAGAAAGCAGGTGTTGACAGATGTGAAAATTTCCGAACTATCAGTTTAATAATTCACGGCTGCAAAATACTAACACGAATTCTTTACAGACGAATGGAAAACCCTCGGTTAAGATCAGTTTGGATTCCGTAGAAATGCTGGAACTCTTGATGCAACACTGACCCTACGACTTATCTTAGAAGATAGATTAAGGAAAGGCAAACTTAAGTTTCTAGCATTTATAGACTTAGATAAAGCTGTTGACGGTGTTGACTGGAATACTCTCTTTCAAATTCTGAAGGTGGCAGGGGTAAAATACAGGGAGCAAAAAGCTGTTTACAATTTGTACAGAAACCAGTTGGTAGTTATAAGAGTCGAGGGGCATGAAAGGGAAGCAGCGGTTGGGAAGGGAGTGAGACAGGGTTGTAGCCTCCCCCCCGATGTTATTCTGTCTGTATATTGAGCAAGCAGTAAAGGAAACATTAGGAAAATTCGGAGTAGGAATTAAAATCCATGGAGGTTCACCGATAACATTGTAATTCTGTCAGAGACAGCGAAGGACCTCGAAGACCAGTTGAACGGAATGGACAGTGTCTTGAAAGAAGAATAGAAGATAAACATCAACCAGAGCAAAACAAGGATAATGGAATGTAGTCGAATTAAATCGAGTGATGCTGCGAGAATTAGATTAGGAAATGAGACGCTTAAAGTAGTAAAGGAGTTTTGCTATTTGGGGAGTAAAATAACTGATGATGGTCGAAGTAGAGAGGATATAAAATGTAGACTGGCAATGGCAAGGAAAAGAAATTTGTTAACATCTAGTATAGATTTAAGTGCCACGAAGCCGTTTCTGAAAGTATCTGTATGGAGTGTAGCCATGTATGAAAGTGAATCATGGACGATATATAGTTTAAACAGGAAGAAAATAGAAGCTTACGAAATGTGGTGCTACAGAAGAATGCTGAAGATTAGTTGGGTAGATCACATAACTAACGAGGAGGTACTGAATAGAATTGGGGAGAAGAGGAATTTGTGGGACAATTTGACTAGAAGAAGGGATAGGTTGTTAGGACATGTCCTGAGGCATCACGAGATCACCGATTTAGTATGGAGGGCAGTGTGGAGGGTAAAAATCGTAGAGGGAGACCAGGAGATGAATACACTAGGCAGATTCAGAAGGATGTAGGTTGCAGTAGGTACTGGGAGACGAAGAAGCTCGCACAGGGTAGAGTAGCATGGAGAACTGCACCTAACCAGTCTCTCGATGGAGGACCAAATCAACAACAAAGTGTGTCAGGGGAATAGGGTTGGTCTGGGTCTCCTATTAAGAAACGTTTTTACAGTTTTCTGGTGCTGGGTCGCGTATGTGTCACCTGTGACAGTTCTGCGAGCTGTAATTGTATTACTGACGTAGATTTGCAGTAGGAGTTTGGAACGTAGACTGTGTTCAAACATTATGAATTACCTCTAACGAAACGCTATGTTGACGCACGGTCAGCGTCGAATCAGAAAAGACCTTCTTATTTAACACAAGTAGCTTTTCATTATTACGAAGTGATTAGTGCTAACGACAGGGGATCTCAAATAGATTCCATACTTCTAGATTTCCAAAAGGCTTTTGATAGCGTTCATCATAAGCTACTTATAATCAAATTGCGCGCCTATGGATTATTGGCCTAATTGTGGGTCTGGTCTCGTGATTTCGTGTCAGAAAGGTGTAGTAACTGACGAAAATTCATCGAATAAAACATAAATGATAACTAGCGTTTCCCAAGGGGAGGTTCTGCGCCGTCAGCTGTTTCTAATGGATGTACAAGTATATAAATGATTTAGGAGACAGTCTTACCAACCGTGTTAGATTATTTGTGGACGATGGTGTCATTACAGTCCAGTAAACTCAACACAAAATCAATATCATTTACAAAATGATGTAGACAAGATATCGGTATGGTGCGATAAGTGGCAAGCAACCTAAATAACGAAAAGTGCGAGGTTATCCAGATGAATACTAAAAGGAATCCGTTAAATTTCTGTTACGTATTCGTAATAACATCTTAAGGCTGTTATTTCAGTTAACTACCAACCGATAAAAATTACGAACTATATCCGGTGATATACCCCATTCCATAAGTTTACATGTCACGTAACGAAGTCTTTGCGTGCATTGACAGAAGTTTCAGTTGGGGTCACGAAAGTCTTTTAGCACAACGGAAGTCAGCGACTTTTTCTAGAGCAGTGGATAGGTTAATCCTCTTTCAGCGTCATTGAGCGAGATGGCAATTACAGCACGAGACTCGCATTCGAAATAAATAGTCTTCAAAACCATATCGGAAAATCCTGTGGTTTGAGTTAATCTCTGCGGTCCAATAACTGATGTGTCTCCAAAAAAGCACGATTGATTACGTTACATGTTCTTATCCGATTCAGGTAGTGCTCCGTCGCAAATGGTCAGAAGGTCGAAGTCCGTTAGCTCTGAAGTTTACTAGAATATGTCACCGCATAGAAGGCGATGAGATGTTTCAGGCATGTTTTTATCAGAAGCATATTTAGTTGACACTCTGCAACAAAGTACTTAATTGTGAGACAAGTTAAAGCGTTCTGTGAATTATATCGCAATAAAAAGAAAATTCGAGACACAGACATTCATTTTAAAAATTCATTTTAAATATAATCTGTAACACTTGTGGCAAAGCTGCAGTGACCTTCGTGACTGATCAAACCGTTGATGTCACGTCTTTGGATATCAGACACATCTGCAAAATGCATTCTTTTCGGGATATTCGTTACATGAAGGAACGAAAAGATAACAGGGGCCATATTCAGAGAACTGTAGTTTTTCAAAAGAGTTACGCAGCCCTGAGCTAACAAGTTGCGCGCGTGGGTGGAAGCGAGCAGATGGTCACTGTCGTGGAACAGATTAGTCCTCCCTTCCTGTACGACTCTCGCCGAAAAGGCCGGATGCAAAAGAAGTTACCTCACAGCAAGCTCGCAGAATTGGGCACTGACAGTTTGAGCTTTATATATTAAAGCGCCAGATAAAGTGGTACAGGCATGCGTATTCAAATACAGAGGTATGGAAACAGGCAGAAAATGGCGCTGCGCTCGACAGCGCCTAGCTATATAAGAAGACAAGTGTCTGGCGCAGTTGTTACCTCGGTTACTGCTGCTACAATGTCAGGTTATGAAGATGTGAGTGAGTTTGAACTTGGTGTTATAGTTTTGCGCACGAGCGATGGGACACAGCATCCGAGGTAGCGATGAAGTGGGGATTTCCCCGTACGAACATTTCACGAACGTACCGACAGTATCAGGAATTTAGTAAAACATCAAACGTTTGACATCGCTGCGGACGGAAACAGATCCTGCAAGAACCAACAATGACTGAAGAGAACCGTTCAACATGACAGAAGCGCAACCCTTCCACAAATTGCTGCAGGTTTCAGTGCTAGTCAATCAACAAGTGGCAGGGAACGAACCATTCAACGAAACATCATCGATATGGGCATTCGGAGCTGAAGGCCCATTCGTGTACCTTCGATGACTGCACAACACAAATCCTTACGCCTCGCCTGGGCTCGTCAACAACGACATTGTACTGTTAATGACTGTAAACATGTTGCGTGGTCGGACGAGTCTTGTTTCAAACTGTATTGAGCGGATAGACTTGCACGGATATGGAGACAACCTTATGAATCTATGGACCTTGCATGTAGCAGGGGACTGTTCAAGCTGGAGAGGCTCTGGAATGATGTAGGGCTTCCGTAGTTGGAGTAGTATGGGAACTCTGATACATCTAGTACGACTTTGACAGGTGACACGTACTAAACATCCTGTCTGGTCACTTGCATCCATTCATGTTAATTGTGCATTCCGACGTACTTGGGTAATTCCAGCAGAACAATTGGACCAGAATTGCTACAGATTGGCTCCAGGAACAGTCGTCTGCGTTTAAGCACTTCCGCTGGCCATCAAACTCCCCAGATATGAACATCTGGGATGCCCTGCAACGTGCTGTTCAGAAGAGATCTCCATCCCCCTCTACTCTTGCGGATTTATAGACAGCCCTGCAGGGTTTGTGCTGTCAGTTCCCTCCAGCACTACTTCAGACATTAGTCGACTTCATGCTAGGTCATGTTGCGGCACTTCGGCGTGCTCGCGGGGCCCCTGTACGATATTAGGCATATTTTCCAGTTTCTTTGGCTCTTCAGAGTATATTAATTACATGTGCAGACTCCCAATAAATTCTAGACACTAGAATATTGGAGGCTACTCATTCAGGCATATGACGAAGGCAGAAAATGTGCATTGATTGTTGTTTACATTTCAAACTGATCTGGCAGCACCAGCTCACCTCCGCCGGGCAGATGACTGACAGAAATATGGAGCTCTGGTAACAGATGACTGTAAAATCTCATGAAATTTTCGTCTGCGCACAAACTGAGAACTTAATCTTCTGTAGAGTGCGGATGGATACCTTAGACGCCCAAGTTCTTGGAGAATAGCTGGACGTCCAATTCCATAAAACTAATTTTGTAAATCCCTTAGGTTGTGCCTATTCCATTACAGATAGCAGGTCTCCGGGTGAGCGAGATATACAAGCCTAAAAATGACTGACGTTGTGCATTTTGAGAGGATTAGAGTTGTTACTTCTCGTGGTGTGATAGGCATACAAGTTCTCCTACGATTATACGCCACTAGCATTTCATTTGTTTGTTGAACTCAGCGCGGAAGTCGATTTTGTAAGCCATCTGCTAGCCATAAGGGCATATGGCATCCGTGCATAGTAAGACCGTGTACGAAACGCTTCCCCCAAATTCTGGTCTGCTACCCTGGAGGCTCAAGAGGATCAGAACAGTAGTGAGATACTGTAGTCAAAATTGCTCGGTTAAAGTAGGTTTTCGTGGGTATATCAGTTAAGATTCATCAGTATTTCTGTTATCCTCTAAGGACAATCAAAAAAAGCCTGTGTCCCTCCGCGCCGGCCCTTCTTCGTAAGCGCTTGATACTCCCTGCAACTCGACCTCATATGGGTCTCCTAGCACTATACATAGGAAGCGATGCTATGGGCATTTTGAACAAACAATGTCCTTTGACCTTTGGGTTGCCGACAGCCTAGGGCAATGACGTTATCAATGACATTTTCGACCTTGACCCATGGTGTCATCATCATCAGGTGACATGCTCCACGCTCTTGTACCTCTCCCTCCCATGTCCAGCAGAAACCAGCGTAGTATTAAAATGAAACCGTGAGTCACAGTGCAATCCCACAGCAGCGATCTTCGCTGCGCTGGGAGGTAGCCAAAAGACCTGAATTTTCTGCACCACATTCAGAAGTATCTATGCAAAATATTATGTAAAGGGAGCAACTCTCAGTATTTCCACTTCTAAAATACATAAAATAATAATAAAAACGCCAGATATATTTTCATACTTTTCTAAAACAAAAATTATTTAAGTCCAATACTGTACTGTCTCATCAAATGGTTCAAATGGCTCTAAGCACTATGGGACTAAACATCTGAGGTCATCAGTCCTCTAGACTCAGATCTACTTAAACCTAACTAACATAAGGATATAACACATCCATGGCCGAGGCAGGATTCGACCCTGCGACCGTAGCACCAGCGCGGTTACGGATTGAAGCGCCTAGAACCGCTCGTCCACAGCGGCCGGCATGTCTCATCAGTAAATTTCATGGGAACCTATATAGCATTTGCTATGGAATATGAGAATTAGTATAAAACATACTTGTTAAAAACCATTTTGCGCTTATTTAATGTAATTAGCGAATTTGAACTACGTATTTGTCACAGACGAGTTTTGTTTGTTTTAATTACTACTCTGCAAAACTTCAAAATACGAAATGTTAATGATAGTTCATAGAACAAACTCTCTTGAACAGTTGTTTTTGCAAGTTTTTCAGTAACACATCACGTTAGCAAGCACTGTTGTAAGACGATAATGCATCATGTTCTACGCTAGAACATATACTCATTGTTATTAACATCCAAATATTGCTATTTGTTTGTATTTTAACTAAATGTACTAGATGTTACATATGAAAATAAACTTCGAGGAATGCTGCAATGTTTATCAGTCGGACCTATGCTGCTAAGCCTGTCTAGAACGTTTCCTGTAACTAACTACGAAATAACAATAAAATCTAATGAAAATAAGCTATATAAAAACGCTCATATAGCACAGAAGAAACAAAAACGAATTGAGATAACATAATGTTAGGAACAAAGGTAGAAAAATTTTTTCACAACATTTTATTGTTGTGTGTCACTTGTATCTTCGTATTTTCGTAAATCACTTGGATAACTGTATACTGTAACATGAAGTGCTTACATTCATCACAGCACAGCTCTGCCCAGCCAATGGTGATGGAACAAGACAGTGGTGAAATGTAGCCGAAGACGACCGTTTGACAATGCATAACTGGAAGGTCGATATCTAAAAAAAAAGTACTTACATCGAAATGAAATTATCATTTTTGAGTAAAAAAAAGACACAAACACACACAATGCTAAACTAAAGTTGTATTATTTCTCAAAATGTCGAAGACTTTGAGCAGAAATCACATGTTGCCCTTCTGTCATAATTTAATTATTCTGTGAGATTTTAAAAAATACACGTGGCACACATATTGGCTCTATTGACAAACCTAACAGGCTAAGGTGAACTTGTTAATGACCAAAGCTTGATTGCTGTATCAAGAAAAATTAGACCTCAAACTAAATATTTCCACATCTAATTTTCTAGCTTATTAAAATACATACAACTCACTTATTGGCACTGCTGACAAATTTTATGCTAGTATGTGAGCTTAGTTCAGTCTTGAACGAAAAGCTAATATCGTCTAAATACATAAAAACTGGTCCCATGGCATTTCCAAACACACATTGGCACCACTGCTGATTAAAATAACAGCTTGAAGTTCAGTTGACAGTGAGGATTACATTCCTACTTCCACATCTAAATTCTTCAAAAACTGATCCAACGGCAGAGTCAGACAAACGTTATTGTGAATTAACTTGTGATATTAAGTTCATCTTGCAGGTCAGGACGTTACCATCTTCTGCTGTTATACAGCGGAAACTTTAGGACACAGTATTCCTTCCACCATTCTATCTGTTATCTATTATATTGTAGTTGCCTAATTAAAGTAAGCGTTACAGAGACAAAAACAGCTAGCTAGAAAGAAAGAGAGATAAGGAGTGAGAGAGACGGGGGAGGGGGAAAATTTATTGTAGTGTATAAATCGGAGCAATGAAATACCGCGATTATAGTGATGATTACGAAGCGGATGTGGAAATACTGTACGCAATTTTTTGATGTCGTGTGCATATATGTGAGAGTGAATCTTATCCACTGTTTATGTGTGTGTGTGTGTGTGTGTGTGTGTGTGTGTGTGTGTGTGTGTGTGTGTGTGTACATAAAGTTTATAACAAGTTGGCACCTGGAATGGTATCAAATTATCCCCAAACCTGTATCATGTTGCCACCAATACTGTATCAACTTGTCACCAAAACTGAATCAACTTGCCGAGAAACTGCAACTGTATCGTCCCCAAAACTGTATCAACTTGGCCCTACCCCAAAGTGTATTATCTTGCCCAAAAGCTGTATTATCTGCCCCAAATCCACCATAAAACTGTATCAACTTGCCTTGAAAGTGTATCCACTTGCTCTGAAACTGTCTCACCTTTGCCCAAACCTGTACCAACTGTATCAACTAGCCCCAAAACTGTTGATATAGTTTTAGGATAAGTTGATACAGTTTTTAAGTTGTTTTTATACAGTTTTGGCGTAATTTTATACAGTTTCACAGCCATTTTCTATTAGTAGACGTCAATTAATACAAGGTGTTCAAAAATTAGTTTGACTTAAACTAGACTACCCTACTCAAAGATTCGAAATCTGGCAGGAAGCGGATAGAATGAATTCTGTAGAGACACCCAGACATTACGCAAAGAATTTCGGATACATATTAATGTATAAGGGGGTGAAATGCCGTGTAGTCTCCACTGTGCAATAGCATACGTTAGCACTGTCAGTAGAAGGTGACAAATGTTTTACCTGCAAAATAGCATGGAGTCTCTACAATGTTAGTGCGACTTTGAAAATTAGTTGAAAGTGGACATCCGCAAGCACAGCGACCCTTTTTTCCTACGTATACAAATATGTACTACTACTGTCCAGTATGCCATTTCATTAAAGTGTCATGTAGTTCTCCATGTACAGCGGTGTGTTTTAGTGTCATCAGCAGAAGATGACAACTTTTGTATTAAAAGAAAAAGTTAATAAACTTGCAAGAAGGTCACTATAATGTTTGGCCGACTTTGCTATTGGTTTTATCCAAATTAAGACTTTTTTGAGAAATGTAAATCTACGGATAATAACTCTTGACAGTAAATGGACATTAAGCTGTTGGTTAGATCAGCGGTAGCGGTGATGTGTATTTTGTGATGTTCCAGAACAAATTTTCTTGTATCTTGATTTCTTTAAAGTTTGATACAGAGATCAAACTAAACTCAACGGTTGACATGTACGTTACATCAGTAGTGCCAAAAAATGTACTCTGTGCTTTTTCATAAGTAACGCAAACAGTTTACATGCGGAAATACTTACCTTCCTTGCAAAGTGCGGTACAGATATCAAATTTTCATCGTTAACAAGTGCTGTTTAACTTTAAGTTTCATCAATAGTGCCAATATGTGAGCCATGGGTATTTATTTTTTAATGTTAGAAAACAGTTAAGTTGCCACATACATACATCAACAAAAAGGTTTGCATCACCTCAGTTCCGAGAGTTCCAGAACCTGCAAAGAAAATTGGAACAGAGATCAACATAAACATCATTTCCGCCCTTTTTATTGCTCATGAAAGCCACACATTGCATGTTGTACCACCATACAGCGAGACCTTCAGAGGTGATGGTCCGGATCGCTGTACACACCCGTAACTCTAATACTCAGTAGCGCGTCCTCTTCCTTTGATGCATACCTATATTCGTCGTGACATGCTATCCACGAGTTCGTCAAGGCACTGTTGGTCCAGATTGTCCCATTCCTCAATGGCGATTCGGCGTAGATCCCTCAGAGTGATTGATGGGTCACGTCATCCATAAACAGCCCTTTTCAATCTGTCCTAGGCATGGTCGATAGGGTTCATGTCTGGAGAACATGCTGGCCACTCTAGTCGAGCGATGTCGTTATCCTGAAGGAAGTCATTCACAAGATGTGCATGAGTTCGAAAAGAAATCCGTTGGAATTCGATTACTCGATAAATAGTACAATTCTCAAGGCTGTCAATTCAACTAAGTACCTGGGTGTTAAAATTACGAACAACTTCAGTTGGAAGGACCACATAGATAATATTGTCGGGAAGGCGAGCCAGAGGTTGCGTTTCATTGGCAGGACACTTAGAAGATGCAACAAGTCCACTAAAGAGACAGCTTACACTACACTCGTTCGTCCTCTGTTAGAATATTGCTGCGCTGTGTGGGATCCTTACCAGGTGGGATTGACGGAGGACATCGAGAGGGTGCAAAGAAGGGCAGCTCGTTTTGTATTATCGCGTTATAGGGGAGAGAGTGTGGCAGATATGATACACGAGTTGGGATGGAAGTCATTACAGCATAGACGTTTTTCGTCGCGGCGAGAGCTTTTTACGAAATTTCAGTCACCAACTTTCTCTTCCGAATGCGAAAATATTTTGTTGAGCCCAACCTACATAGGTAGGAATGATCATCAAAATAAAATAAGAGAAATCAGAGCTCGAACAGAAAGGTTTATGTGTTCGTTTTTCCCGCTCGCTGTTCGGGAGTGGAATAGTAGAGAGATAGTATGATTGTGGTTCGATGAACCCTCTGCCAAGCACTTAAATGTGAATTGCAGAGTAGTCATGTAGATGTAGATGTAGATGGGGGCGCGAATTGTCGTTCATGAAGACGAGTGCCTCGCCAATATGCTGCCGATATGATTGCACTGTCGGTCGGGCGATGGCATTCACGTATCGTACAGCCGTTACGGCGCCTACCATGGCCACCAGCGGCCTACATCGGCCCCACATAATGCCACCCCATGCTACATTACTTGAACTTGGACTGGAGGTCATTTGATGAAAGACTATAACTAATGTTACAGCCAAATAAGGTATAAAATACAAAATCGTATTACATAAATTTTTATAGTATCATTACTAGTTTTAAACATGAAAATCGATGTGAACTTTAATTACAACAATGTTTCTTGTATTATTTTAGTTATGTAATTAATTACAGTTTGGATTTGGTTACTAATATTCAGTTACAGTACAAATCACGTGCTGTATCCGACTGCATAGGAGAAAGTTACAAATAAGGCCTCAAATTCTGAAAATGATTAACTTGTTTGATGTAAACAATTGGAGAGTAAATTAGAAACGTAATTACAAAGGGTATTAATTACAGAGGAGGACATAAAACTGGATAACAAATGAAAATACATCAGTGGTAATAATTTTAAGCTGTTTCCAAACATAATGAGGTTCTCTGTGTCAACGCACCAATCGACTGCAATTACGGTAATTAGAGGCGCCAACCACTCGTAACATTTGTTACTAAATACCTATTACTTCAGATTCCCAACTTGGTTTTTTATTTGGAACCTGTACATAATTTTGTTAATGAATCAATCCATAGACAATTACGATAATATACGCTCTTCCAGAATAAAAAACCGTTTTTTGGCAAACTGGACTGAATAATGCGTCCAAAACACACACACAAAAGTCTCCAGGAAGTACTGAATCGTCCGAAAACCACCCGAATGCATAAAAAAGGTGGTATCAGACATTTCATATGAATCTAGGGGGAGGCTGTACCGTTATAAGAACTTGATGCCAATCCTGAGCGGTCCATTCGGCATGTTGTTGGGTCCATCTGTACTGCGCTGCATGGTGTCTTGGCTGCAAATATAGACCTCGCCATGGACGTCGGGACTGCCTATTGCGTACAGTTTGAGTCGTAACACGACGTCCTGTGGCTGCACGAAAAGCATTACTCAACATTGTGGCGTTGCTGCCAGGGTTCCTCCGAGCCATAATCCATAGGTAGTGGTCTTCCACTGCAATAGTAGCGCTTGGGTGGCCTGAGCGAGGCATCTCATCGACAGTTCCGGTCTCTTTGCATCTGCTCCATGTCCGAACAACATCGCTTTGGTTCACTCCGAAACGCCTGGACACTTCCTTTGTTGAAAGCCCTTTCTGACGAAAAGTAACAAAGCGATGGAACCGCGCTATTGACCGTCTAGGCATGGTTGAACTACAGATGACACGAGCCGTGTACCTCCTTCCTAGTGGAATGACTGGAACTGATCGGCTGTCGGACACCCTCCGTCTAATAGGTGTTGCTCATGTATGATTGTTTACATCTTTCGGCCGGTTTAGTGACATCTCTGAAGAGTCAAAGGTACTGTGTCTCTGATACAATATCCACAGTCAAACTCTATCTTCAGGAGTTCTGGGAACCGAGGTGATACAAAACTCTTTTTGATTTGTCTATGTTTTGTTCTCAAAATTGTTATGTATTTTGAGAAATAATTGTAATTTGATGAAAGACTGTTTTCCTTCACGACTAGTGATCTATAGTATACTTGCATGTTATGATAAGCAACTTGCATGCGCTTTTTTAATCGTTATCTGAACTCCTTAAAATAATTTTATTTTTGTGAAAAGATCTACTTTCGAAGTATGGAACATTGCTCTCTGTATGTAGAACCTTGTCCACAATAGTCTCTGGTCATATTTACATCTCGTATTTGGAGCACAAAGTGGAGGAGAAAGATGTTAAAATTAAATGGGTATACATTTTTCTGTTTCCTCGCGCATTAAACTATGGCATCCCAACATTCTGTTGAAATAGCTCCCGTGGATTGAAGTTTTTCGGTGCCCAAGCTCTGTACAAGAAAAAATCAAGGCCTGGACTGGACGGGACGCATCATCATGGCTGACAATTGGTAGAACCTAAGAGAAGTTTCTAAGGACAGAATCTGTTCAAGCAAGGGAAACAGCGATAGAAAGGGATCTGTCTGAAATGAAGAGAATAACATCCTTGTCCAGGTATCGATGATAGTCAACTCAACCAAGTTCTCGTCCAGACTTTCTCTAGAGACTAGCATTTCTCAAAGGACAGTGGTTAGAATTTTGCACCATGATTTAGGAATGAAGCCATACCACTTACAGATTGTGCCGCAGCTCACACACACAGACAAGAAACATGTTTGGATTCTGCATAAATTATCTTGGAAATGATACACACGGAGCCTGACGTTCTTTTCATGTATCTGACGAAGCAGTATTCCACATCAACGTTCGTGTGAACAAGCGCAGCTGTGTCATCTGAGTCGCCGAACACACAGTGGAAGTTGGAGAGCAACTGAAGTAATCCATCAATGTGAAGATTTAGTGTGCAGTAAGCAATTTTGAAGTGACTGAACCCTTCTTTTTTGAAGACCAGATCGTCAGGTGAGAGAATTACTTCCCCACATTCGTGGAGGAGAACGTGCCACTTGCCATTCTCCAGCGAGGGTACTTTCAGCAAGACGGCGTCCTGCTCATTAGTCAGATAGTTCCGGATTACCTGAGGGACACGTCGGATAAATGTTGGACTGGTAGAGGTGGTCCTCTCCCACGACCACCAATTTCACCCGACCTGAAGCCATGAGACTTTTGGGTGTGGGGCGCGGTCAACGATCGTGTCTACGCCAGCAAACCTAGCAACTTGGGCGATCTGAAGCAGTGCAAGACTGAGATTATCGCTGCCCAAATGGCCCTGTGGGCCTTACAATCAACAACGGACAGATTATATAAGTTCATTGAGCGGGATGGGTGCCAAATTGAAACACTGTAACGAAATCCGTGCCTTGTAATTTCATATCATTAAACACACATTTAATGTCAACAACTTTTTGCCTCGCACTGTATTTGCGCACTACGAAAACATGTAGTTTAAGTGAGTGAAAGAGTTAAATATCCTGTCAAAATGGTGCTTGGTCAATTCATTTGTCTTCGGTTGTGCTGTGCGTTTACATACTATGTTGCGTATTTACATCTCATATTTTGTAGCCTTTCGATTGTATTTTGGTATTATTTAGTATTTTGGTATTATTTAGTAGTTGATGGGGGAAAGGAATGGAAATGTGGCCTTTAAAGGTTTAAGAGAGTCATAACACCATAGTTACTATCAGTAAATATCACAGCCATTTTGTTTTTACGAGTAGCCTCATTTAGGGCTAAAATGGTCAACTGGCTTCTTAGCGTGCTATTTTTACCCATATGTGTTTTGTATTGTTATAAGAAGTAACCAACACGGAGATAGATTAAATTTATTAACGAAGCAGGACAGTATCTGACATCATTTTTATTTTTTGTGAGGTGTAAATCAGAGCGAGACGAAATGTACTGATGAAGCAGCACGGTATTTCACAAACTTCTTTTTAGTGAGACACAAAAGAGAGTGATGAAGCTTAATGATAAGGCAGAATTTTTGGTGATTAAATATTTTTGATGTTGGAATTATGGTTAAGTTACAACCATTACATATTTTTTTATGCTTTGTACGAAGATGTGAGATGATAGGTAGAGTATCTGGCAAACAATTTTTTCGTATTTTTAACATAAAATGAATTTTGTTCAGACACATTTTTGAACATTGTGCAAAAGCAAGTTGTCTCTACATTTTTTGACATGACGCAAAATTTGGATAATTTTGAATCTGATGAGAAATTCATGTGTGTGTTTGTGTATAGACGAATAACGTCAATGTATGCAATTCAGGAGAATCTCATGTAATTTTAGAAAATATTGTAGTAATTACATTATTTTATTTTGAACATGACGCCAGTTTATGCAATTGAGTTGAAGGCTGAAGTTTTAAAAAATACTAGTTGTTTGAATTTAACAAACGAGGTACGTACTGACTGCCCATTTCTTTTTTTTTTTTTTTAATTTTCTGCCAACGTGATATCGTACAAAAGTAGGCATGGCCTTTGAAGTCACGATTATAACGTCACTGATAAGGAGTGATGACGTCAGTGGTATCGCACGATTCAGTACCATGTTTAAGTGTAAAGTAGTGCAAGTTGTAGCCAACTTATGGCTTCACATTTAGTCTATTTACCGTCCTCCCAAACGGTACCTTGTATTTAATATTGATTATATCAAGATAAAGTGCAAGGACAGGAAAAAAAATTAATATCTAGACCTTATTATGTCGATTATTAAGCTAGGAATAACAGCACGCAACTATATACAACGGTACAAAAACGCATAATGTCTTGTGGAAAGAGTGATTCCCATTTTCCTGGAGAAATCTAGAAGTTTACATTGTATCTCCAAAGAAGAATATGTGACCTTTTTTAAAGTGCTGTTTGACGGTGTGGGATTAATGCATATATGCATTCAGAGAGGGGCTAGTACCAACATTAGCGGTATTCTGCCCTATTCCATTCGCCCATGCAGCGAGAGAAAAAATACTGTCTGTATGCCTCTGTACGCTCTCCTACACTATTCCCGTTGTCCCTATGCGAGACATAAAATGGTGGCAGCCAAGGTGTCGAACAGTTTTCCTCGAATACAGATTCTCTAAATCACAACAACAGAGTTTTGTGTGAACTACGTCGACCTTCTTTCAAGGATTTCCATTTAAGACCTCGCAAAATTTCCGTTACATTTCCACATGAACTATACAGTCGTGTCATGTATCAGACAGCTTGTCACTGAACTCGTTATGACGCCTACCTTATAAGGATCCCAACCATCATCATCATCATCATCATCATCATTTAAGACTGATTATGCCTTTCAGCGTTCAGTCTGGAGCATAGCCCCCTTATAAAATTCCTCCACGATCCCCTATTCAGTGCTAACATTGGTGCCTCTTCTGATGTTAAACTCATTACTTCAAAATCATTCTTAACCGAATCTAGGTACCTTCTCCTTGGTCTGCCCCGACTCCTCCTACCCTCTTCTGCTGAACCAATGAGTCTCTTGGGTAACCTTGCTTCTCCCATGCGTGTAACATGACCCCACCATCTAAGCCTGTTCGCCCTGACTGCTACATCTACAGAGTTCATTCCCAGTTTTTCTTTGATTTCCTCATTGTGGACACCCTCCTGCCATTGCTCCCATCTACTAGTACCTACAATCATCCTAGCTACTTCCATATCCGTAACCTCAACCTTGTTGATAAGGTAACCTGAACCCACCCAGCTTTCGCTCCCATACAACAAAGTTGGTCGCAAGATTGAACGGTGCACAGATAACTTAGTCTTGGCACTGACTTCCTTCTTGCAAAAGAGAGTAGATCGTAGCTGAGCGCTCACTGCATTAGTTTTGCTACACCTCGCTTCCAGTTCTTTCACTATGTTGCCATCCTAAGAGAATATGCATCAAGTACTTGAAACCGTACATTGTTCCTCCTATTTGGCACTCAATCCGTTTATATTTCTTTCCCACTGACATTATTTTCGTTTTGGAGATGCTAATCTCCATATCATAGTCCTTACATTTCTGATCTAGCTCTGACATATTACTTTGCAAACTTTTAATCGAATCTGCTATCACAACTAAGTCATCCGCATATGCAAGACTGCTTATTTTGTGTTCACATATCTTAATCTCACGCAGCCAGTCTATTGTTTTCAACATATGATCCATAAATAATACGAACAACAGTGGCGACAGGTTGCAGCCTTGTCTTACCCCTGAAACTACTCTGAACCATGAACTCAATTTACCGTCAACTCTAACTGCTGCCTGACTATCCATGTAAAGACCTTTAATTGCTTGCAAAAGTTTGCCTCCTATTCCATAATCTCGTAGAACAGACAATAACTTCCTCTTAGGAACCCGGTCATATGCCTTTTCTAGATCTTTAAAGCATACATACAATTCCCTGTTCCACTCATAACACTTCTCCATTATTTGCCGTAAGCTAAAGATCTGGTCCTGACAGCCTCTAAGAGGCCTAAACCCACACTGATTTTCATCCAATTGGTCCTCAACTAATACTCACACTTTCCGTTCAACGATACCTGAGAAGATTTTACCCACAACGCTGATTAAAGAGATACCTCTGCAGTTGTTACAATCTTTTCTGTTTCCATGTTCAAAGATTGCTGTGATTACTGCTTTTGTCCAGTCTGATGGAACCTGTCCCGGCTCCCCGGCCATTTCAATTATCCTGTGTAGCCATTTAAGACCTGACATTCCACTGTATTTGATGAGTTCCGACTTAATTTCATCCACCCCAGCTGCTTTATTGCACTGCAATCTATTGACCATTTTCTCCACTTCCTCAAATGTGATCCTATTTCCGTCATCATTCCTATCCCATTCTACCTCGAAATCTGAAACATTATTGATCGTATTTTCACCTACATTGAGCAACTCTTCAAAATATTCCCTCCATCTGCCCAAGGCATTCACAGGATTCACCAGCAGTTTTCCTGACCTGTCCAAAATACTTGTCATTTCCTTCTTACTTCCCTTTCGAAGACTGCTAATTAGACTCCAGAATGGTTTTCCAGCTGCTTGACCCATAGTCTCCAACCTGTTTCCAAAGTCTTCCCAAGATTTCTTCTTGGATGCTGCAATTATCTGTTTGGCTTTGTTTCTTTCTTCAACATAACTTTCCCTGTCTACCTGAGTTCTAGTATGTAGCCATTTTTGATAAGCCTTCTTTTTCCTTTTACAGGCTGCTTTGACTGTGTCATTCCACCAAGCTGTTTGCTTCTTCCTGTTTTTACACACTACTGTTCCAAGACATTCTTTAGCCACTTCTAGTACTGTGTCCCTGTACCTTGTCTATTCCTTTTCCAATGACTGCAACTGACTACATTCAACTAACTGGTTCCTTTCTGAGATCGCTGTTATGTACTTGTGCCTGATTTCCTTATCCTGAAGTTTCTCCACTCTTATCCTCCTACATATGGACCTGACCACCTGCACTTTTGGCCTCACAATCCTAATTTCACTGCAGATTAAATAATGATCAGTGTCATCAAAGAATCCCCTGAATACACGTGTGACCCTCACAGCCTACCTGAATTTCTGATCTGTTATTATATAGTCAATGACAGATCTGGTTCCCCTGCCTGCCCAAGTATACCGGTGAATGTTCTTATGTTCTTATGTTTAAAAAAGGAGTTTGTGATTACTAAGCCCATACTGGCACAGAAATTCAAGAGTTGTTTCCCGTTCCTGTTGGCCTCCATATTCTCTCCAAATTTACCCATAACCTTTTCATACCCTTCTGTTCGATGTCCAATCCTGGCGTTAAAATCACCCATGAGCAGAACACTGTCCTTGTCCTTTACTCTAACAACTACATCACTGGGTGCCGCATAAAAACTATCCATCTTATCTTGATCTGTCCCTTCAAAATGCGAATATACTGACACAATCCTAAATTTCTTGCTAGACACTGTCAAATCTATCCACATCAGTCGTTCGTTTACATACCTTATTGCAACTACGCTGGGTTCCATTTCTTTCCTGATGAAAGCCCTACACCCCATTGCGCTATTCCTGCTTTGACTCCTGACAGGTAGACCTTGTATTCTCCCACTTCCTCTTCTTTCTCACCCCTTACCCGAATGTCACCAACAGCTAAAATTTACATCCCCATGTTACTTGCAGCCTCTGCCAGCTCTACCTTCTTCCCAGAGGAGCCCCCATTGATATTAATAGCTCCTCATCTCATTACCATTTGTTTGCCAAGTCGTATCTTAGGAGTCCCTGGTTTGTCAGTTAGAGGTGGGACTCCATCACCTCCAAAGGTCCGAGGCATTTTGCTCTGATTGTTGCCAGCATCATATTTAAAGTACCAGGGAAGGAGGTTGCTAGCCTTACTTGCCCCGAGTCCCATTGGGTATTACCCCTAACGGTTGAGGGACTAACCGGTGGATTTGGTAGTCTTTGCCGTATGAGCACAAAGGTGACCACGACTCAGAATATGTCCGAGATGCCCAGCCTTATTCCAAAGTAACTGGTATCCCGACTGTCAGGACCACTTACTTGGCCACTCATACGTTGCCCGTGGTTCATGAACTAGGACCCGACTACAGGAACCCACACCATGAACCACAGGATCCCAACCACTGAAACGAAATTCTGTAGCTGTTTGCTCTAGTATCTTGTGTGGGATTTCTGTTAACAGCTGTACTGCAATTACCTGTTCAGTTCCCTTGAAGGAAGAAAGTCGCAGATGCGCTACTGTTGCCAGAACAGCTCTTTTTGATTCACACGAGAACGTTGCGGAGATACGCAGCGAATTAAAACTGGAATTTTTAGACAAAAACTAAACTTTTTCTTCAATACGCTGTTGAGAAAATGTAAAGCTTGAGCATGTTCGGTAACACTGGTTTTATGCCCATTATGCCGTGGTCCGAGGCGTGTTTCTACGCCTAAATTTTCGTATTCTACTGCGTGACTGTCACACTTTTACGCACGGAAACATGTCTCAGAGGACAGTCTAATCAATGTAAAATCATTGTCATCTAAGATATAAATGCCTGTCGTTAAGAATTGCGTCCATATATATTTTAAAAATGAATTAATATTAGTATATCTGACTTTGTAGGCTTTCCCGCGGCGTAAAAAGTCTTGAAAGTCTCTTCTGGTTTGCTGTGGGATAGGCTAAAATCAACAAGACGCAGTATTTCGGAGATTCGGATGTGCAACATATTCAGGAGAAGGCTGGTGCCACCGAGTGCCGCTGAAATCAGTTTTTAGCGGGACTCAGTAGCAGCAGCTTTCTCCTGAAGCCGGATCGCCGAAATATTGAATCATGTTGATATCAGGACCCGGCATCAATCCCGAAGGGACTTTCAGTCTATGTATGTGTATGTATATAGATATGTATGTTCCACATCTCCTCCTAAACAACCGGATACATTTCAGCAAAACACATTTCCGATAACAATCGCTGGTAGGCTAAGAACTAGCTACCTATCACTATTCAGGATATGTGACGTCATAAAAAATGAGTGAAAAACTGGCACATCGTGCATTACGTAGAGAGACGGTAGAGGGACAGCATGAAGGTAGTTCATTGAACCCTCTGCCAGGCACTTTATTGTGAATAGTAGAGTAATCACGTAGATGTAGATGTTGACCTTTAAATATATTACTTCTATGCTACTAACTCCATTCGTAATACATTCCACAGAAAGTACCCATATATGTCTCAAAGTACACTTACAAAATTATATCATTGTATGGGCTTATACATTAGGAGATATGACGTTGGAAAACCTGAGCAGCCTGAAAAACTGCCACACCATGAATGAAATTTATTCCTTCTTTGTTACTAACTCTATTCGCAACATGTTTCGCAGATAGTATCCTCATATTATACCTACACAAATATATCATTGTACGAGACATTTTTCAAGAGATATGCCGTCATAAACACTAAGATGCGTGAAAAAAATGTTCCATCATATATGAAGTGTTAATAAATGTAATCTTTACTATTAACGAGACACTCCTGCAGTCGAGATAACTCAAGGAAATTCTTGACACCTGGCAGCGTTTTCGGCATCTTTCGCTGCAAAGCGTAAAAGGCTGTAAGCGGTTACAGAAACTGTCTATAGAACTGATATTTGTAGAATCGCATTGTAGAGATGCGAAGCAGCTGCATTCAGGCTACAGGAACTGTCGAGGATTATCTCACCTCGAGTCTACTATAGACTTACATCTATGGCATCGTTTCAAATATAAAAATGGCAAAATAAATATGCAGGCAATGCTGGGTGTGTCAGCTAGTTTTATTATAAAGAATGAGCCTACTGACTCCTTTAAAATGAGGCTACAGTCTCCATTGTGTAAAACACTCAAACAGTGCATAGGCGTGATAAAGGAGGCTGGAGAGCAGTCGTCTACACAAAGAATTACCGACATGAATACATGGACAGAAGAGGAAATGGTACAGTGGTTTGCTGAGAGCGTATGCAAATGTATGCCATACGCAAGTTCATGGAGATACTCTCGCCGAGCCACAAACTGCAGTTAACATTGTTCAGCTGAGAAGAGAAACGTGGCCTGAACTCAGATCTGCAATCTGGCTAGTGACAATAGGATTACCGCCGCCACTGGTTGGCTTGCCGGACGGCCGTCCCTGAAGAAAGTCTGGAGCGCCCGCAGCTGGGTGAGGCACTCAACACACGGCGTTATCTAACGCCGCCAGGCCTGCTTCCGTACTCTCCCGCTCTCGTAACGCCGTCCGTTCGTCTGCTTCGAGCTGAAGACACTTGCAAACGCGCCCGCCTCATTTGTACTCACTAGGACTTTCACTTCAAAAATGGTTGAAGTTCGACTCTTTAAGAGTGTACTGTCTGCCCTCATATGCTAAAATACTTATTCTCGTCTGACAAAAGTAGTAGACACTGTATGAATAACCAAGAAAGTACGAGGGTCATTCCAAAAGAAATGCACACTATTTTTTTTAAATCCATCTTTTATTCTACATGATTGAAAGTTGTACAGAGTGTAGATACATCCTTTAGGAACAATATTATCATTTCTCCACATAATTTCCACCACTCTCAACTGCCTTACGCCATCTTGGAACCAGCGCCTGTATACTCGCACGGTAAAATTCTGGACCAACCTGTTGGAGCCTTGTTCCACGAAGAGAGTCTTTTAGTTTCCCAAAGAGATGATAGTCACATGAAACCAGGTAAGGACTGTAAGGCGGGTGTTTCAGTGTTGTCCATCCGAGTTTTGTGATCGTTTCCATGGTTTTTTGACTGACATGTGGCCGTGCATTGTCATGCAACAGCAAAACATCCTGCTTTTGCCGATTTGGTCGAATACGACTCAGTCGAGCTTGAAGATTTTTCACTGTCGTCACATATGCATCAGAATCTATGGTGGTTCCACATGGCATAATGTCCACACACAAAAGTCCTTCGGAATCGGAAAAACACCGTAGCCATAACTTTTCCAGCAGAAGGTGTGGTTTTGAATTTTTTTTTCTTGGGTGGATTTGCCTCTTCGTCTCTGGTGAAAAATTATGGAGCATGTTTGATCACCTGTCACAATTCTGCCAAGAAATTCATCTCCACCATTACGTACTGTTCCAAAAGTTCGCTTGATACCGTTTTTCTTGTTTCTTTGTGAGCCACTCTCGACATTCTGGGAACCCACCTGGCACAAACCTTTTTTAATGCCAACACTTTCAGTATTCTGCAAACACTTGCTTCCCCTATCCCAACGTAGCGTGACAATTCGTTCACTGTGATGCGTCTGTCAGAAGTCACCAATTCGTTAACTCTCTGCACATTGTCTGGAGTGTGTGCAGTACGAGGCCTGCCGCTGTGAGGACAATCCTCAATATTGCCGTGCCCGCTTTCATTACGTAACCGGCTTACCCACCGACTAACTGCACTGCGATCGACAGCAGCGTTTCCATACACCTCTTGTTGATGTTTCCCACTGTCTCGTTTTCACAGCACAGAAATTCTATGAAAGCACGTTGCTTCTGACGAACGTCAAGTGTAGCAGCCATCTTTGAAGACATGCTGTGACGGCTCCACTCATGGGACCAGGTTGAACTAAGTTGAAAACAAGCGGGAAGGATGTATCTACACACTGTAAAACTTCC
This sequence comes from Schistocerca gregaria, assembly GCF_023897955.1. Classification (NCBI taxonomy): domain Eukaryota; kingdom Metazoa; phylum Arthropoda; class Insecta; order Orthoptera; family Acrididae; genus Schistocerca; species Schistocerca gregaria. Next base: position 356,365,417 of record NC_064927.1, on the reverse strand, counting down.
ACACATGCAGAATGAAATCTGTATTTTTACAAAAATAGTGTGCATTTATTTTGGAGTGACGCTCGTAATTCGGAATAACACAGGCACTGAAATATCATACATACTGTTTAGATCAGGAAACTGGTGCTCGAGCAATGGGATAGCGTCTATATATCTGCTTGTAAATGGCACAGCTTAGTTCAATGCTGGTCTGGTTACTGATACTGGATAACAACTGTCTGAGATCTGAATTACTAGAAAAACTGACTTTACTTAGTGACACAGCTGCACAGCTGGTCGTCTGATTACTGAAGACGCCGGCCGGTGTGGCCGAGCGGTTCTAGGCGCTTCAGTTCGAAATCGCGCGACTGGTACGGTCGCAGGTTCGAATCCTGCCTCGGGCTTGGATGTGTGTGATATCCTTAAGTTAGTTAGGTTTAAGTCGTTCTAAGTTCTAGGGGACTAATGACCTCAGATGTTAAGTCCCATAGTGCTCAGAGCCATTTGAACTACTTTTGATTACTAAAGAACACATGACTATGATCTGACAAAAATTCTGGAATATTTTAATTTAGATAAGTGATTGGATCAGGACCGGCAATTACTTAAAGGGAGATTATACTTTTATAGTTGACTGGTAAAAGTAATTATATTCTGGAAATTTTTTACGTTATTGATAAAGACCTACAGTCAATTACACGGGAAAAATGAATATATTACAAATCTGGGTCAACTGGTGCTGACGAGTCAGAAAAGAAAAGATTGAAGCAAATTCATATTAAGATCTCAGATAAGTGACGTAACTACGTGCATGCCAATAAAGAAATAAAATTTACCTTACTGTAGATGGTTGACTTAATTACACTGTTGATTTTTCATTATAATAACAATTATTCATTTGTTCATCGTCATTTCATTCCATCGTATCATTTAGCTCTCCGGCTGATTACAATTATTATTCAGTTCCACATAGTAAAATTTTACAATTTGTTCTGCGCTGTAACTTTAACAACTACTAACTATAAACTGCGCTGTACCAGCGACAGATTACAACTACACTCTAGCAGTGAGCGACTGCAACTGCGGCAGAGACTGCTCTAACCTGCGACTCTATTGCAGCTCTCTTTCAACAGGGGCAAAGATATTTTATGTCTCAGGCAGCGCCTGTGAATTGTCGTTCTAGCAAGTGAGCAATACATCGAGATTACATTCGCCCCCACAGGGTGGTGAACCCCTAACAGGATCTCTCTCCAATTGAAAACTTTTGGAACATTATGTGTAGGGCCCTGCAAACACCTCCGGATTTTGCGGATTTAACGTGCCAGTACAATATCCATCAAGAGGACATGCAACATATCTATCAGGCGATACCAAGCCGAATAAGTGCTTGTATCAGGGGCACAGGTAGACCAACGTGTTATTGACTTGCTCAATTTGTACATTACGTCTACTGCTTTCCGTCCTCTTCGGATAGATTCCTTACAACCAACTGATACTTACATACTACTTCATTGTCTTTACTTACTTCGACATTAGAGGGGAACGAGGTCACGAGGTACCCGTTCCTCACCACCTAGACTGCTGCAAAGCGATCAGTGTGCTCTCTTAATAAGGTGCCTAATATTTTGTCATGTGAGCGTTGTTACACATGTGGGAAACATTCAGAGCAACATTCCAGACACTACCGTCCATCTCTTTGAATGTAAATAGTCCATGCCCCATCCCGTACATCCTGTACGCTCCTTTAGCGTTGAGACAGTAGCTGGACGGGACGCAAAGCGACGGGAGAGAAGAGGGCTGTGTGAGGTGTGGACGGGCGGATATTGCGCCGGCGGCGAGGCCAGGAAATTGCCGTCTCGAGCCGTCACCCCACCAACACCACCACCAGCGCCGCCACTGTCGCTGTCCGTCCACACAGCCAGCGTCAATACATCCTCCACCTCCTCCCCAGCCTTTTTATGCTCGTCGGTCCTACTCTTCCGCTTCATTCTTCTTTTCTTTCCAATTTTAGGACAGTGGACAAGGGAGGAGATTTACGATGGGCTACCTTAAATGTATTTTTTATGTGGACCAACTTCCACCTTGAGAGGCCTCCAGGGCAATACGGTAGTGATTGCGCCAAGTCACGGTGGCAGAAAAAAATTTCGTCACAGGACATATACAAGTGTGCGGGATAACTGTGAACAATATTTCACTTGCGCATTTCTTTAATCTGTGTTGATATTTTCATCCTTAATCACTTTCTTCTTAATTATAGTCTGTTATTCTGCCGGCCGCTGTGGCCGAGCGGTTCTAAGCGCTTCAGTCCGGAACCAAGTGGCTACGGTCGCAGGTTCGAATCCTGCCTCGGTCATATATGTGTGTGATGTCCTTAAGTTAGTTAGGTTTACGTATTTCTAAGTCTAGGGGACTGATATCCTCAGATGTTAAGTCCCATAGCCCTTAGAGCCATTTGAACCATCTGTTATTCTCCACCTGATCTATACTCAATGTCTGTGCTTAACATACGTTTCTTTTACATACTTATATTTAAGTTATCATTGCCTTACTTGTTATTGTGACGATTATTGTGAAAAGTCCCCTTTGAAAAATTATGAATGACTGTGCTAGTAAACTTCTACGTTATTTGATTTTCAAACAGCTGAGCAAAACTGAACGTACTCAGACATTTTCCTCTTTACTTATTCTGATCATCACTAAACTGATACACAGTTTTTAGCGCAACGCAGTCTGACTTTCAATAATCCCTACAAAAGAATCGCCCTGATGCAATAACCTATGCCTTTCATGAATCACTTCTCAGAAAAAACTTCATTACTCGAACTACTGCAACACAGCGAGCGCCAATACTGCCAGCTAAATAAAAGATTCTAACTACTGAAGGCACTAACTACTGATAGGCATATGAAAGCAAATGAAAGATTCTGATAGAGAACAAACAATGTATTTACCTTAATAGCGTTCAGAAGTCATTATATGTATATATAATTTTGTGACATACAATTAAACAAATTTCCTTTTTCTGATGGACACACGTCCAGATCGTCCGCTCAAAACTCTGGCATCTCTCCACCCACATCCACCGCTGCTGGCGGCTCACCTCCAACTGCCCAACGCTAAGTGATGTTCACATCCAACTGCCCAACACTACACAAGCGAATATTCCAACAATGAGTCCAACCAGCCACAGACTCCACACAGCACAGCCATCCATTTTCATACAGAGCACTGCGTGGCGTTACCAACATAAAAACCTAAAGAGCCTACTTACAATTGGACAAAGTAATGATGTCCGAATGCCAGAAAATGAAGTTGAGGAGGGTGATTGAGCAGCACCTCCGAGCCCAATGACTAGCGATGATGTATGCTTACAGATTTCCACTGAAGGCAAACTGTCAATAAAAGTGTGTTAGATATATACTTGAGAACAGCTACAAATCTAATAGAGAGCCCTACAAACTACTGTTTGGACGGGAATAATCACATACATTGATGAACATGAAAGAGTGTAAATGCTTAATAGAGGTGGAGTGATATATATATATATATAATGGCACAGTGCTGCTAGTGAGGAATATGTCCCTTTCCTCTCTAAAGGCGACTTTCAGTTCTTCCACGGTTTGGGGAGGGGGTGTTCGTCTAGAAACACATCTGCCAAGAGAATCCCAGTTGTGATCTGTAGAGCTTAGGTCTGAGGAATACGCAGGCCATTCCATACGAAAAATATCTTCACTTTCCGTTGTGGTCCTGTGTGGGTGGGCACTGTAGTCCATAAACATAAAGTCGGGGCCTAGCGCACAGACAGATATCATCCACAGTAATCCTGCAATACTTGTGTGCTGTAACGGTATCTCGAGCAAATATAATGCAGAGGTGATCGGCCGTTGTGCGCCCTAACGCCTAGGCCAAAACAATGACGTGCATGAAAATTCTGTGGAATGTAATGTACTAACTTCTCTCTCCAAACTAGGTGGTGTCCAGAATCACTTATATCAGTGAAGCGGGATTCGTCGGAGAACATCACTCTGGACCACTGTTGCTGACCACAACCAACATACTATCTACACCAACGAACTCTTTCTCGGCGAAAACGTGGTTGAAGTGGGATACTTTTAACAGGCTTCAGAGTGTATAGACCAGCCTAATTTAATCGCTGCGGAATGGTCCTGATAGAGACAAACGTACCTGTAAGGGCTACAAGGTCTGGAGCGATCTTCCTAGAAGCAACACGTCTATTTGTTTTCGCCACTAGGACTACATATCGACCCTCTTGCGCCATGCGTTCACCTAGTATTTCCACCTTCAGCGGCCTTTTATAATCGCGTGATAGTACTTTTGGACACAGCCATTACTGTGGCCACAGTAATGACGCTTTGACCGGCTTCGAACCGTCACCTGCTCGTCCACGATCGCAAGCTTTGCAATCGTGCTGCCTTACCAAAAGGAATGCTGCAATATTCGGCTCCACAACAACTTTCGTCAAACACCGTATTACATGAACTGTCAGCTCGTTCGTTCCCAGACTTCGCTGCAGTGACCGGGTGCTTCCTTTACATTTCCTTTCACTGTCGGTAAGTCCCGTTCCGTAGCAATTGTCGGCTGTTCCGAAACAACTGGCAATTGTTCCTTAGTAAGTACCAGTTCCTTAGCAATTGTCGAGCAGTGTACTGTTGTGTCTAGGTTTAAGTGTTAGCGACTGCTCTCTAAAGGTCTTTGTCTGCAGTGCAGCCTTGTGCAGAAAGGAAACGTGGGCGATAAACATACCAGACAAGTACAGAACGGAAGATTCTGAAATGTGTCACCACGGATTATACAGGTAGATCAGATAACCCATGGGACGAGAAACAGCTATTTGCAGAGCCTGAGGACCTGTCCTGGGCCGTCAAGGAATCGTCTTTTGGTGATGGAGGGACGTGTGGGACTCAACACTGTAGACCAGAAACAAGACTAGAGTACAGTAAGCAGGTTCATGTGAAATTAGGTTGCAGTACTCATGAAGAGATAAAGAAAGTTTAGTAGGATATAGTACAGACCTATACTAGATCATTCTTTGGACTGAACGCCACAGTACAACCCTACACCATTCAACATGTATTTTGCATATTGTCAACTGCCTCCTTAAACGATGTACATGGGAATACGGTAATGGTAGTTCCATTCTACGTGCCAGAACAAAATTTCATAAGGAAACTTTCTCTGTTAACAAGCGTAGGGATTAACTACGAACCGTATTCACTTACGCATCTCTTTCATATGTATTAGTGTCTCCAGTTTCAGTTACTTTTCTTCTTTATTATATTCCATTACTCTTCTAGTGGTCTTGATTCCTTGTCTGTGCGTATGTAGAAAAACTTAATAATTTCTTTAATTTCTATTCGTTTAACCATTGGTTTTCATGTTATGGTCAAACTGAAAGAAGCGATAACGTCTCAGTTCTAGAGAATGAAGATCTAGACGGAAGTGACACGCACCTCTGAGGCAATATCGCACTAATATTCTTGCACTATCGGCGATCTACACTATGTGGTCAAAAGTATCCGGACACCCCCGAAAACATACTTTTTTCATGTTAGGTGCATTGTGCTGCCACCTGCTACCAGGTACTCCATATCAGCGACCTCAGTAGCTATTAGGCACCGTGAGAGAGCAGAATGAGGCGCTCCGCGGAACTCACTCACTTCGAACGTGGTCAGGTGATTGGGTGTCACTTGTATCATACGTCTGTACGCGAGAGTTCCACACTCCTAAACATCCCTAGGTCTATTGTTTCCGATGTAATAGTGAATAGGAAACAAGAAGGGACACGTGCAGCAAAGCAGCATACCGGCCGACCTCACCTGTTGACTGACAGAGGCCGCCGACAATTGAAGAGAGTCGTAATGTTTAATAGCACACATCTATCCAGACCATCACAGAGGAATTCCAAACTACATCAGGATCCACTGCAAGTACTATGAAAGCTAGTAATAGCATACATTTATCCAGACCATCACACAAGAATTCCAAACTGCATCAGGATCCACTGCACGTACTATGACAGTTAGGCGGGTGGTGAGAAAACATGGATTTAATTGCCGAGCGGCTGCTCAAAAGCCGCCCATCACTCCGGTAAATGCCAAACGACGCCTCGCTTGGGTTAAGGAGCGTAAACATTTGACGACTGAGCAGAGGAAAAATGTTGTGTGGAGTGATGAATCACGATAAACAATGGGGCGATACGATGCCAGGGTATGGGTATGGCGAATGGCCGGCGAATGCCCGACGAACGTCGGTGCTGTTACGGTGTGGTCGTGTTTATCACGGAGGGGGCTTGCACACCTTATTGTTTTGCGTGGCACTACCACAACACAGGCCTACATTGATGTTTTAAGCACCTTCTTGCTTCCCATTGTTGAAGGGCAATTCGGGGATTGCGATTGCATCTTTCAACACTATCGAGCACCTGTTCATAATGCACGGACTGTGGCGGAGTGGTTACATGACACTAACATCTTAGTAGTGGTCTGGCTTGCACAGAGTCCTGACCTGAATCCTATAGAACACCTTTGGGATGTTTTGGAACTGGACTTCGTGCCAGGCCTCACCGACCGATATCGATACCTCTCCTTAGAGCAGTACTCCATGAAGAACGGGCTGCCATCCCAGAGGAAACTCCCAGCACCTGACTGAACGTACGCCTGCGAGAGAGTGATAGCTGTCATATAGGCTAAGGGTGGGCCAATACCGTATTGAATTCCAGCATTACCGATGGAGGTCGCCACGAACTTGTAAGTCATTGTCAGCCAGTAGTCCGGATACTTTTGATCACATAGTGTATCTTTATGCCGTTCGTTACAGTTTTTCAACGAAAGCAACATATTTGATGCATCTGTTAGAATAGTCGTCAATGCACTAGTGATTCCAAATACGAAATTCCACGACAGTATCTTAGAATCTAGCAGTAATACAACGAGTGATAGGATGACTTCTGAATCCTATATGTAAGGAACAGAAAATTCTGTACAAGGTTCAGCTGACAGCGAAAGTGCACCAGCAGTGTGGTAGACATTACAGGGCAGGTGACAGAAAAACTGATCCATGGCCAATAATAAAACCAGAAAGTGATTTAATCACCATGGAGTTACAAAATCTGGATTTTCGTGAGAAGGAACGAGGGGAAAAACGGAGTTTTAGAGAAAGGCAACTTTTCGCCGATTTTCAGAAACAATGAGAGGAAAAACAAAGAGGTTTAGACAAGGAACGACAAGAAAAACAAAGAGCCTTAGACAAGTAACGAGAGGAAAAACAAAGAAATTTAGCCAAGAAACGAGAGGAAAGACAAGCGATTAGAGAAAGGCAACTTCCAACTGGTTTTGAAAAACAAGGGGTGTGGGGGAGAAAGGAGAACAAAAACAAATTCTGAAGGCGAGAGAGGTCATACGACAGTTCAGTGAAGCTTTAGCTAGTCGTGATGAAGAACGAGTCACAAGTTTAAATCATGTACTTGATACTGGCGGCAAACGTTTTGCTGAAAGTATCAGGAAAGATTTAGTTAGTATTTATAGCGATATTAAAGCAAAGCACAACAGTGGCCACAATCAGGATTGATGTGGATCCAGTAAGCCCACATTTGCCAGAAGTGAACAGGAGTATCATTGGCATAGAACCAGCCATGCCAACGTTCATCAATCGAATGCAGGAAGAAAGCTTAATAAATATGTTTAACGAGGATAAGAAAACAATTCATCCTGTGGTGTTTATTAGGAACTTCAGTAGCGTTTTGCCTCGGTTGTGGACCGAACGGCAACAAACTCAATTTGCAGTTTCACACATACCAGGAGATGCTTTGTTGTGGGAACTCCACGATGCTGAAAGTTGCAACACATCTGTGGAATTTGAAAAGTGCTTTCGAAGCGTTTCTGGTCAAGTTCTGTGAAAGAACGGTTGAGGAGACTTGTATATAGCCCAGAGATATATAACCCTAAGCAAGGGAATCTGAGAAAGTAAGTAGAGAAGTAATTGAATATACTAGGATGAACCTATATCGCACAGCGATGTTTTACAAATACTGAAGGCACTCTTACCAATCTCGATTAGTGAAAAACTATATCATGTGCCCGATACAGATTTGGAAAATTTTCTTTATGTAATCGATTATTTAGACCTCATACATGAGGACGCAAGGAATTCGAATGAGAATATAATGGCAAACCATAGGAACTGGAAGAGTGACTGGATCCACAACAACCAAGAGGCGGTGGTAACCAAAGGGGAAGTGGTTTCAGACCGAGTAAAAATGGTAACGGAAATGGAATTCCAACAATAAACAGTAGTAGCGGTAGGCTACAGTTTGGTAGTCCCAACAATGCTGACTACCAGAATAACTACATTTCCAACCCCAGAAAGCGAAATGACAACGGGTTCAATTCAACAAAAATATGTGAAATTATAGTCGGTCATGGCAGAAACGTGGACCCAGTGATTGGAATCCTAATTCAGGGAAACTACCACAACAATTTCAGTATGCACAGTGGCGGATTTAAAAATTTGTCTCCCCAAGGCACACTATATTATACCTCCCCCCCCCCCAAAAAAAAAAACGTAAAAACGTGTTTTAAATAACAACTGTTACCCGAGCACTTCACAATTGCCGTTTTGGGTGGGAGCGCTGTGAGCTGTTTCCGTACTCTGCTATTCGTTATTCTGAAGGACGCGTCAGCGGTCTATTCGAGCTCAATCAAAATGTAATATGGTTCCTGAACTGTACTTCGTGTACGGCAGCGGATAAAACAGACTTAAAACTCCATTGTGCTAACACATTCCTATGTCGAAAGACAACAGAAACGAACACAAGGAAAATAACTTTTCTTTTATAGCCTAAAACTTCAGCTGTGCGTGTAGGAGACAACGAATTTTTGTTATACATTCACTTTTAATATGTTCTTTTACACGAAACAGTTGAAAATGAAAATAAAAAAGCCGTATTACGATTTAAAAATTGAAGCGAACGTGTCATTTATTAGGAATTAATACGTAATTTTATAGAGATGCGTTCAAAATTAAAATTAAACTGTCGTTTTACGATCTAATAACTTGAATGTGTAGCAGTTAAAATTAATATGTGAATCTATAAGGAAGCGTATGAAATGAAAATGAAATAGAGATTTTGGTGCACGAACTAATAACTAAATACAGACTAACAAACGCAGAACTGGATTTTCTATTGCATAATTTTACAAACTAGTGTGGAACAATCAAATTTGTTTTATAATCTAATAGTTAACGTGTAAAGCATTAGGGTCCATGTATCTAGATGCTGCATAATAAGTGTACACAATATCTTTAATCCATGTAAGGGCTGAACAGTTTTGCACTGCAGCTACTGCTCTTACCACAGCTCTTCCTAACGATATTAACAAAGCTTTTACGTATATACCGACAGAGCTGAATTATGTTCTCATTAACACTTTTTCATCTGACGGTATTCCCCGATAACGTATATTTCCGAGATAACTATACGTTTCAGCAGCGCCAAGAATACGCATCAGTTGTAATATATAACAGTATCCGTATCACTTGACTGCAAAGCGCCGAGCGGGCTGGGTCATTCGGGTATTGTTTAGTATTGTCGGGCGCCTTCGGTCACGCCTGCTCGTAAACGAGGTTTAGTTCCGCGTTCTGCCATCGGCAATTGTAAAATGAACAGATAATACGTAGTTTGTAAATCCAATGAATGTGCTCTAAGTTATAAAAAAAATCACACTATAATCTTAAATTTTTAAAACTAATACGAATAAATAAACAAACTCACCAGTCAGAAAAGGTTGCATCTGGCTTGGACGGCAGAAAACGCGTTGGTCATATCTTCATAGTTCAGACGATTATCAGTTAGGAGGTCGGCTTCGATGTGAAGAATGGACTAGGCGTTCAATATCTCCTTAGACAATGTAGAACGTAGGTACGATTTCAGTCTTCTAAGAGCCGGAAACGAGCGTTCTGCTGAATAATGTGTAAGTGCCATATACATAGAAATATTCTAAGAGCAATGTCAACATTCGGAAACATGGACCTTAACCTCTCTTTTCGCAAACATTTACTCATTTAGACTGGTATATCACTAATCTCAGAAGATTTCAGTTCCGCGAAATGTACACATTCACTAGGGAAGGAAGGCTCTAAATCTGTATCATATGACGCTTGGAGTTTCGCTGCAAGTTCAGGAATATCGGCAGGTGAACTGTTCTTAGGCCGGCTGCTGTAGCCGAGCGGTTATAGACGCTTCAGTCCGGAACCGCGCTGCTGCTACGATCTCAGGTTCGAATCCTGCCTCGGGCATGGATGTGTGTGATGTCCTTAGGTTAGTTAAGTTTAAGTAGTTCTAAGTCTAGGGGACTGATGACCTCATATGTTAAGTCCCATAGTGGTTAGAGCCATTTGAACTGTTCTTAAGGTTACTGAAAACTGTGAAGAAGTCCAACAGTGTTCTATAGCTTTCCTTCCTCCTCACTAATTCGGCGTACAAGTTGTCGAGTACTGGGAGAAATGTTTCGAACCTTAATTATTCCCTCTCAGTCAGAAAAACTTCTTCAGAGTCCACTTCTTCGTCATCATAAAGTTTGCGTTATCGTGATCTTTTATAGGGGCATTCATAGTCTGTATCGGTCATAATCTCCGTGGATTTATTTTCATAATAGTCGAACATGCCACGAATATGCGCTATTTTAGTATCAATATATACACTTTGCAATTTCCAATTTACACTATTAGATCTCTGTAGTATGTCCTTCCCAACTGTCATCATGAATACTGTGTCTAGTCTGCTGAGTTGATTCAATAAAGCTGAAGGCTCATTTCGCACAAGTGGTTTTTCAAACGTATTATTGGCAATATGTGTGAGGGCATTGATAACGCCCTCACAGTTTTCATATAGACTTACAAACGCTTCCTCTCTTGCTGACCAACGTGTTTTTGATACTGTTTTACCGTTTTGCTTCCTGGTTTCATGAAAGAAAGAAGTTTATCCCAGCGCTGTGCAGAAGCAGAGAAAACAGTATAAAGGTTCTGCACTACTTTGAAAAATGAACATGCTTCCCTACAACAATTTGCAGCACTAGTTCCGACTAAATTCAAAGAAAGTGCTGGACAAGGCACAAAATGAGCTTTCGGATTTCGTTCTTTAATACGTGCCTTGAAAACCAATGTAGCTTCCTGACATATTGCCTGGCGTTGTCATATGAGTGGCCTCTACAGTCAGCACGATCAACGGAACTGGTAGACAGGACTTTTAGTACGGCCTCAGCTAAGGTTTTGGACTTGTGTCCCGGGTTTAGTAAAAACAGAAGGAAACGTTCAACAGGTTCGCCAGTCTCGTTCACATTTCTTAATATGAAAGATAATTGATCAATAAGTGGAATGTCCGCAGTAGAATCTACTATTGTAGAGAAATATTTGGCCTGTTTTATTTCACTTATGAAAATTGTTTTTATTCCTTCAGAAAGAAGCTCTATTATTTCATCAAAAATTATCGAAGAAAGATAACTTGTATGTCCCTACCCTGGATTTCCATATCGTTCAATGTGCTCTGTGAGAAAATGATCAAACTCGGCTGTAAGTACAAGAAACATCATAAACCATCCAATGAATGGAATCTTTAAAAGTATCCACGTAGGGGCAGACCACGACCTGATAGCTTCTTCACTACTGCAAAAACCATTTTCAACATACTACGCCAGTACATTTTTTTCTGTCTCAACATATGACTCGAAACGGTTAGCTATTGTTCCAAGTGACTTTTCTTGTTAAGAGTGATAACTCAGAATTTTTGTGTTCAAGTGAATTTTCATAATGAGATAAAATATTAGAAATATTTTTGCAATCTGCAGTACCATTAGTAGCAATCGCGGCCTTACCTCCGAACAATTTACATGGTGCACAAAAGACAGCACTGGTGCAACAGGAGTATACTAGAAAATCACCATTTAAAAGTTTACGATAAAATACATTTTTGTTCAAATATCTGAATTAGAAAAATCACTTTAACAATTTTGATTAATGCCCCTTTGTAAAAGAATGTCGATTGTTGATTCAATCACACACCATTCTGCAGAATCATCACTAACGAGATAATTTCGTTTTGTAATGTCTGACTCGACACTTAGTTTTTTGTGAAACTTGAAACCAGGAACAATTTGCTTTTCTTCATTTTTAACTTTTGTTTCGTCTATATTTACTTCTTTTACAACAGCTGCAGTGACCGAAATATCATCCGTACTACTGAAATTGAAGTCGAACCAGCAGCATTTTTTGCGAAAAATTTGTTGGTAGGCAAGCGTTTTTAGAACAACGGATTCTCGCTCTCGCGTATCCTTCGATAATGTCCGAAATGCCGCCCCACTTAATTTTGTAAGTTTGCTTTTTTCACTGTTATTCGTGTTAAGGCACTTAAAAAATTGTCAGCTATCAGTCAAAAAAAAAGAAAAAAAATTGTAAAAGGAAAGAAAGAAAGACTGTATCCAATTCCAATCGTACTACATCACATATGGGCACAAAGCTTATTACTTTAAACACGGCACACGAGCATAAAGATTTTCCCTATAAACACGGAGCGATGAACTGAACAACTCGGATTACTCGACGTAACTGTGCTATGAAAGAACGACAATGCAGAATAATTTAATGACATTGTCGCCTGTTTCTGTGTTGTCAGTAAGTAGTATAAACACACCTGCCGGCTGCAATTCGTCTCGTAAAGAAAACAGGACAGTCCCCTTTTTTGACTTCTGTTTCCCGCGTCGCCGGAATGTTAGCTGGGACACAAATATATTCTGAGTGTTCTTGACACTGTCTTTCTAATTTAAAAAGCAAATAATTTTGGCAGTTCCTTGCAGTGAGGTGCACTGGATCGACTCTTATCCCAATTATTCTTATAATATTTTAGTTGTTTTCTGTGGGCAGAGAAGACAGAGTACAAAGTTTCGTAAGTCTTGTTGGCAGTTGATGTGGTGTGTTCTCATTTGTGTGAACACTTTGCTGTTATGTGTACACGCAAATGCATCTTTTATTCCAACATAAAATAAAAATAACCTTTCCCCGAAGAAAAAAAGTTAGTTAAGAAATTTAATACACTACTGGCCATTACAATTGCTACACCAAAAAGAAATGCAGATGATAAACGGGTATTCATTGGACAAATATATTATACTACAACTGTCATGTGATTACATTTTGACGCAATTTGGATGCATAGATCCTGAGAAATCAGTACCCAGAAAAACCACCTCTGGTCGTAATAACGGCCTTGATACGCCGGGCATTGAGTCAAAACAGAGCTTGGATGGCGTGTACAGATACAGCTGCCCATGCAGCTTCAACAAGATACCACAGTTCATCAAGAGTAGTGACTGGCGTGTTGTGACCAGCCAGCTCCTCGGCTGCCATTGACCAGATGTTTTCAGTTGGTGAGAGATCTGGAGAATGTGCTGGCCAGGGCAGCAGCCGAACAGTTTCTGTATCCAGAAAGGCCCGTATAGCACCTGCAACATGCGGTCGTGCATTATCCTGCTGAAATGTAGGGTTTCGCAGGGATTGAATGAAGGGTAGAGCCACGGGTCGTAACACATCTGAAATGTAACGGCCACTGTTCAAAGTGCCGTCAATCTGAACAAGAGGTGACCCAAACGTGTAACCAATGGCACCCCATACCATCACGCCGGGTGATGCGCCGGTATGGCGATGACGAATACACGCTTAAAATGTGCGTTCACCGCGATGTCGCCAACAATGGATGCGACCATCATGATGCTGTAAACAGAACCTGGATTCATCCGAAAAAATGACGTTTTGCCATTCGTGCAGCCAGGTTCCTCATTAAGTACACCATCGCAGGCGCTCTTGTCTGTGATGCAGCGTCAAGGGTAACCGCACCCATGGTCTCCAAGCTGATAGTCCGTGCTGCCGCAAACGTCGTCGAACTGTTCGTGCAGATGGTTGTTGTCTTGCAAACGTCCCCATCTGTTGACTCAGGGATCGAGACGTGGCTGCACAATCCGTTACAGCCATGCGGATAAGATGCCTGTCATCTCGACTGCTAGTGATACGAGGCCGTTGGGATCCAACACGGCGTTCCGTATTACTCTCCTGCACCCACCGATTCCATATTCTGCTAACAGTCATTGGATCTCGACCAACGCAAGCAGCAATGTCGCGATACGATAAACCGCAATCGCGATAGGCTACAATCCGACCTTTATCAAAGTCGGAAACGTGATAGTACGTAGTTCTCTTCCTTACACGAGGCATCACAAGAACGTTTCACCAGACATCGCCGGTCAACTGCTGTTTGTGTATGATAAATCGTTTGGAAACCTTCCTCAAGTCAGCACGTTGTAGGTGTCGCCACCGGCGCCAACCTTGTGTGTATGCTCTGATAAGCTTATCATTTGCATATCACGGCACCTTTTTCCTGTCGGTTAAATTTCGCGTCTGTAGCACGTCATCTTCATGGTATAGCAATTTTAATGTCCCGTAGTGTATAACACCCGCAATGCCACGTTCTATTCGATTCCACAGAGTGGGAACTTTGATATCTTGCCGGCTGCAGCACAATAAATGAGACAAACGGAAGTTGGTTTCTGTTTCTTTTTTCGCCAAAAAGAGCAACTAAATATATAAATAAATATTTTAAGCTTTTGTGAAGTGTGCTTCACACGTTATTAGATATTCCGATTAATATGTTCTTTTCGTATAAACATGTATTTAAAAATGTAAAACATTCCCAGTATCAACATGTTTTGTGTAACTGGTTTCATTAAATCAAAGTTCAGATATTGAACACCACAGAGCAGTACTGGAGGGTTGACTTGACACTTCCCTGTAATTTCTACAAGAAATTTTAGCAGAGTCTGGTTTTACACACTGAGGTCCACACATGTTACAGTATTTAAGAAACGACTCATCAGTTTATCACAGCTTTTCAGGGGTCTCGGTATTGTCATGGGGAAAATATGGTAGGGTTAAGTAGTAGCCGTCAACATTCTCCGAATAATAACGTTTCAAGCATTGTATTGTAGATTGCCGTCCTGACAGCTTAGTTCAAAATATTTTGAACAATCATGAACATGATACCAGAGAGAAACACAATGTTAAACTTCCATTCAATCACCAAGTAAACTATGTATTTTTCCAGGCTTCTATTGTCGAATTTCGACCTTATGTCTTATATATACCAGAAATTTGTTTAACAATATTAAAAAATTTTGTCGTTTGTAAGAGCAGTTAAAAACGTAAACCGTTAAAATGAGTACAGGGCAAAATGTGGAGCCCCCCGTCAAGGCGCCGCCCCTAGGCCCGTGCCCAGTGGGCCTATATGTAAACACGCCACTGTGTATGCACCGGTACATCATGTTATTGCGATTCCTAAGACTGATGCAAGGCAGGAGTCACACTGGCAACCCTCGCAGCAAGATACCCAAAATCAAACACCGCAACGCAGTGTACATATTGTGAACGTGACTGATAATAGTCAGAGATAATCTTCACAAATGCCAAACTATGCGTGACCCGTGTAAGCCTTTGGCAGGCAGTCGCAGCAGAGAGGAGTGAAGGCACGTAGTACAACGTTCTAAACATGCTAAGGTATAAAGATGGGCAAGACCTCAGGTGCGAAGTGCCTGAGGAAACCCGTAATAGTCAGAAAAAAATTGCTGAGTACTTCCAAGTGAAACGTCCCCTTAGAAAAATTATACAAGACTGTGCTTAAACTGAAACACAATATTTTTGGCGCAACGCAATCTGACTTCCACAAATCCCTACAAAGAATGGCCCTGACTAACATTAACCTATACGTTTCACAAATCACTTACCTCACAAAAATCTTCGTTACTCGAACTACTGCAATACAGCGAGCACCACTACTGCCAGCTAAATAACAGATTCAAACTACTGAAGGCACTAACTACTGATAGGCATAGTTAGCAAATGAAAGATTTTAATAGAGAACAAACAATGTATTTACCTCACTAGTCATAATATATATAGCAGTTCATGACACCAATTCTTACAAATTTCAAAACTCCGCCATCTCTCTCCCCACGTCCACCACTGCTGGCGGCTCACCTCCAACTGCGCAACGCTACGCGCTGTTAGCATCCAGCTGCCGCTGCCCAACACTACAATGGCAGACAACAATGCAAACTAAACACAGACTGCGCACAGCACAGCCAGTGATTTTCATACCGAGCGCTAAGCGGCGTTACCAATAAGAAAACCTAAACAGCCTACTTACACAAGCTGCGGTAAACGAAAGCATAAAACGGCGTGCAAGTACAACTGGTAATCGATACCGGAGCATCGGTTACGGTTACGGATAGCAATTTCTCTAGAAATGTGTATAAGATTAAAAGGTTACCCATGTTGCCAGTGCAAACTCATAATGTAGTTGGAGCCATCTGGCCAAAATGTCAAGTAATTAAGCACCAGGAGCAGTCCGAAGTTGTATTCGGAAAAGGAGCAACAGTATGCACTTTTCTATTCGTAAATAATTTATCGGACCCTGTCATACTGGGATGGGATATCATGGATAAGAGAGACACACGAATCGACATATCACATGGACTTACTAGCCTGATGGTCTAGGGAAAGAATTAGCACTGGAGATGGCTAGAACCATAGATATAGATGGAAAGTTTTGGCTCGCGGCTCGAGTATGGTACATCCAATGGAATGTATTATTAGCAGGCAATAATCATTGAAATACGGTTATCATCAGATTGAAATGAATCACGAGCAAGAAACAGTAAGTTATCAATTCAATTGAATCCAAAGTAGTTGGATCTGACAACCTAACTCTAGCACAGCAGTGAGAACTTCCGCAGCTATTCTATCAACATGAAGAGTTATTTTCAGAAAAACATGGTGTTATCCACAGATAAGTATACGATATGCAAGTTTACGAGCATCAGACCTACTGCCGTGCTACCTACTAGGTGCCGTGAACCCAAAAAGACGCCGTCATCAGGGAGATAAGAAAGATGTTGGCTTCGAGTGTAATAGAAACATCATTCGCACCTTACAGCAGTCCATTGCTGGCTGGTTATTACAAGAGAAGCTGAAAGCATTCACCTAGTACTCGACACACTGTACATAAATAAACTCTTTATCCCGGTGTGGGCTAGACCGGAATACTTAGGACAGACTCAAAAGTTTCATGGGGTGAAATACTTTACCTCAATCGACATGCGTTCGTCCTGGTAGACTGCACTGTCGGAGTCATCAAACATATACAGATTTTGTATCTGCTGGACGTGGTTACCAGTTTAAAGCCTTACCTATTGGTCTCAGTGTAGGACCCAGAACTTCTAGACAAAGTAAATGGCTGCGTAGGTGACTTACTTATTGCCACAACTACTTGGCAGTAACATGTAGAACTTGTTGCGAGAATACTAATTGAGACTGTGAATGTCGGCATCACAGTTAACTTGAAAAACGTACAAGTTTGGATGTGAACAGGTAAACTTCCTTGGGCATTGTATCTGACCCTCGAAAGATGGATACAATTAAGAATTTCCTGTATCCCAAGTCCAATAGACAATTAAACGAACGAGCATATTCAGAGACAGAACTTGGGGCCCCTGCTGTGGTGTGGGCGTTTAAAAAAAGTCATTATTATTTTGTAAAAAATATGCTAAGATACTGTGCGACTCTTAGCTGTCCAGTTTCCTTTTACTAAGCAAGTTATATCATGAGCGGCTGCCTCGACGGACATTATCCTTACAAGAATGTGACTCTGATATTCGTCATTAAGTGGACAGGATAACATAGTAGTGGATGCCTTGTCCAGGTTACCCGAAGGTGAATGCATAATTCACTGACATAGTAGAAAAATCTTCAGAGTACAAGGCACTCCTGATCAAAGATGCTATATGCAGATAACGGTACCTGAATATGTACAGGAACGTAGGACCACTGCAGGATGCAGACTGTATGTGGAGAAACATAAAAGACACATTGAGAACCGATTCTGCACATTCACATACGCAACATTACCAGTTGCATCAAGAAGTATTATACTACAGACACAACACTAACCCCAATAAATGGTGTATGTGCATGTACGTATGTATGTATATATGTGTGTGTGTGTGTGTGTGTGTGTGTGTGTGTATGTGTGTGTGTGTGTGTGTGTGTGTGTGTGCACCTACTTGTCATCTAGAGGATTTTTTTCTATACCCATAACATCTGGGGGCATTTTGGCATAAAAAGTGCGCAGACAAGTTAACCTAGTATTCTCACTACCACAGTCTGAAGAAGCAGGTGTATGAGCCTCCGTCATTTGCAAAGCCCATAAAAGTCTGCAACAAAACTGAACTACATCCAATATTGCCAGTAACATCCTTGCATATCATTGCTTAGGGCGTAAGAGGGCTCCTTCCAAATACCAAAGGAGTGTTAAGTACTTAGTTGCTGTGTACTAAATCTGTAGTAAATATGTAAAGATGTACCCAATAAAATATGCAACATCGACTTCCGTTAAGAAAAGAACTGTTTCTTATTTACTACCAATGTTAGGAAACCCCATTTCCATTTTATCTGATAATGCTTCCTATTCTGTAAGTAGGAAGTGGAAAAATTTTTGTCAACTACAGGATATCAAGCATAATTTACTATCCCACTTCAGCCCAAGTAGTAATACCATAGAGAGAACATTTCGAGAGCTGCAACTACCAAACCCTGTCCCTCTTGTAGACGAGTCTACGTACTGTTCCGGCAGGCCGAGTGCTTCAGTCGGGAGGATGTGAATTGTCGCGAACCAACGATTACGTGCAAAGTAATATCACCAACAAAGAAGAATGTAAATTCTGTTTAACAATACGAATGTATGAAGGACTGGAAGTTCCATATAAACATTCACAAAAAGCAAATTTTTAGTGGCAAAATGTTATTTCATGATATATTTTCAGTTCCAACTGATGTCCCTAATTTATGATTTTTACTTCATGTGTAAACCTAGTTATGTATTCGCAAACTATATCACATGAAATTACAGTGACTCAGTAACCTAATAATCATACTACACAGTCAGGTGATACAGCTTAAAGGCTCCAGACTAGTTTTCTTTCTCGGGTTTTCCAATGACTGTGAAGCCAAATGGTGGAGCATTTACAACTATATCTCGGGAAGCATGCAAAGTTGTTTCTTTTCCAAGCTGTATTCGCGTAGACTTACATCACACAGTAAATTTCACGAAAGATGTTAAAATCGTAACACATCTGTTTTCATCATCACAATGTCTGTGTACATTTGTTTGCTATACGATTATCGTATGAGATGAAGAATATTTAATGTTTAACACTTGCATGATGGCAAAACAAGTGTACTTCCTTAGTAATTATCCACTGTGAAAAGCATTTGACGGTCGTTGTCGATGTAAATATTAACATTTTCCAGTCAGCGAGGTGCAAATGTTTAATACACATAAGTAATATGATGAACATAATATTTTCAGATGGTTTTCTAATGTCTCCTGGAAAAATTTAGTGAAAATATAAGTGAACTCTGTCAAAGCGTTGTTGAAAACAGAGACACGGGACACAGGAATTCTATTGGAGTTTGCAAATGGATATACAAGTAGGATTGTTTCTTTTGTAATGCAGAGACTGTAGTGTTCTTTGTGATCATTCTGCTTTGTGTCTCACTGCTGCGAGGATTGTAATATCTGAGTGCTCTTATTTTCCTCAGTTGGTAAAAGGTCTGTACTGCCGGAAATGATATATTTGTCATCTTTAAAATATAGCTTATGTTTGTGAAACTGATAAACGATTTTGTTTCTGCAAAAATTGACATCATCTTTATTATTACAGAATTAATTTCAGACTGAGATTTTAATTTTTGGCTGCCATTACCACCTGGATTACTAATTTGTTTAAATATGGCTGCAGTGGCCAGCTTATTCAGCGAAAAACTGCGTCGTTACTCAAGACGAGTTATTATGCAAGTATTGCTATTAAGATTTTTCTGAATTTCAGAAAATCTTCTGTGCACGAGACAGCATATTACCGAGTATGTTCCAGCATTGATGCAGCTAACATTTTTATCTTGTGTTAAAAGTATGAAATGTGCTTTTTAGTTTTAAGCAAAAGCTACGTTACATCAGCAGCATCTATAGAGGACCATATTTCCCCTGTACATAGGAGAACATCATGCTCTTAACTGAAAAACCGCTGTTATGTAAAGAGGGCAACGTCTCATTTAGATCATTGCTAGCTATTTATTAGCAAGTTACTGTGAGACGAACAATATTACATTAGGAATTCAAATAGCAGTGCGGTAATTCTCTCTTATACCTATGCGGGGATAAACTGTTGGCACTTCGTGTATAAAATCCCGCAACTGCAAATAACGTTAAACTATACGACGAATATAATTTCATATTATTAAAGTAGTAAAAACCTCTTAAGAATTACAATTAGTCGTTAATTCTCTACAGATTTCCAACTCAGCTGCGTGTAACTTCTGGACAGTATAGAAGATATGTGATGGTTCAAGAGAAAATAAATTTGTTCTCAGAAATGTAGCCATATCAAAACAGATTTATACCTCTATAAGAAGACCACTGCAATAAAACACAGCGTTAGCGTGTAGCTACTATCGCGATATTTCCTTCAAGCTGTGTGAAAAAAAGGGATGATACTTCCAACAAAGACCATAAGTTGAATTAATGACCAACTGAATTATGTGTGTGGTTTGACGAACCTATTTTTGTGATGTTCCCTGTCACAGCCGTTGTGTACAATCAGACTTTCTTCCACTAACAGAACAGATTGCTGGAAGATATAACTGACTCACGTATAAGTACATTAACCATCCGACACCGACACAAGTTGAACCATTCAGTACTGCCGCAATTGTGGTCGGAAACATTTAATTCCTGATGTATTGCGAAAAGTAATAATGTATTTGATCCTTTTTCTTGTAACTACCTAATTTGTTATGTATTTTGCTGTCCTGAGAATAAAATCCTTACTTTGCTTCATTTACGTCATGGGACTGTTTTTTCCAAACCATCATGGGAACTGTGTAATTAACATCAATTAAAGAGAAATAAGTGAAGGGAAAGTAATAATATTAAATTTGTCAAATAATGTAATATTGCAGTGTGAAAAATTTAGTTCTCGACTAAAATTGTTTCTTAACAAACATTTAAACAAAAACAGAACCAGTCGTCACATGTAAGGACAGTTAGCGTTGTCTGAAGGAGGATTAGATATTTGTTCCCAAATAACATAAAATATGTCTGTGATTTATATGATTATCTATACAATAACAAGTGGCTGAAATGTTCTTCAGGTCCCATTTGCAGGATGTCCTTCTATGACTGTCAGGAGCAACAGAAATTTGATTTTCAGTATTTCATATAATTGTTGACTGAATTTAATAATTTAAAGTGCTATCACTGTCTAGTCATCGAGATGTATAATCCTACGTTAAAGGCACTAGTAAAGTAATTATGTGTGTATATGTCTTGAGGTAGGCTAACTCACACAGTACAGATTATCCGGGCTATGTGCAATCTGCATTCGACAGTAACAACGCTTTGCAACTTTCAACAATCTTTAAGAAACTTTCTCTCGATTACATCTGCCACAAAATAATGAAAGGAAAAACGGCTATCGATTACTAAATTTTCGCTGTTCGTGCAGAAAAAGTTCAGAACCAAGCATGGCGTTTTAATTTAATACTTGCTTACCACCATATTTGCACCAAATATGGCAGTTAGTATCCACTCATTCCACTGAATGTATCTACAAAATTAGTACAAGACATATGCTGTTATAAGCATTGAGATGTGTGAAAAAGTAGAGTTTCTTAGAATGGAGAGAAAATCACCCAGACTACTCTCATCCTTGTTTGATTATTTAATTACTCATGGGTGAGAGGGAGAGGAGCCATATCTGGCACATATGAAAATGTAGAGGAAATGTGGGATTATAATGGGTGATGATATTTGTTCTGCAGTGTTCGTATTGGGAATTACGTAGTTTTCAAAGGGAAAAGTAATAAATGAATCTTGGATATATTATAGATATTTTGCAGAAACTGTAACTGTAATATTGTGAACAGTTTAAATCATTCTGTGGGCTACTTTTTCTTTTTAGTAAGAGCATTTCCTAGTACATATTTTTTGAGTTTTCCTTTCTAAGCTTGTAATGAAGTGCTACTATTTACAGCTGAGTCTTTATGAAACATTGTAGTGTTATTTCAGACAATGACTTCACCTTCGAAGCTATGCCCTTATGTGTGCAGGGATGTTCCTGTCTAATAATTCTGTCAGGAGCTATATATATATATATATATATATATATATATATATATATATATATATATATATATATATATATATGTGTGTGTGTGTGTGTGTGTGTGTGTGTGTGTGTGTGTGTGTACTGAAACCTACTGATAAATCTTTGGCTTTTCCATTTTCTTCAAATGGTCAGTCCTAGGAATATGTAGCAAATAATCTTGTAAATCCTTGTATAAAATGTGTCAGGACTTATATATGACCTTTACATAACATGAAATCCAGCCTCAACACTAATACGTGATCTTAACTGTATGTCAGTTATTCAAAAAACACACTGATGTATAAGAAGCTCTTGAAGTCAGTAGCGATCAATAACTGAGAGAGAAGAAGTAATAAAGAAGAAATAAAAGAAAACTCATAAATATTTAAATATATAATTTCGTTTTTATTGTATATTTGCGTAGTATTTCATCATGATTGGTAAAACCAAAGAACAGTAAGAACTATCTTGCCATAGGCATGTGTAACAAAAAAATAACTTGTAGAATCAGCTGACTCTGTGTTTACATCAATTTCACACTGCATATTGATATTTATTAATATAGTAGCAGTTACAAGCGGAAGCTGGTAGAATGCCATGTGTAATTTTACAGAATAAATGTAATATTATATCAGTGAATGATAACATATAACAGTAGGTTTTTTGACCTAATATAATGTTTTCTATTGTCTATAGCTAAAAATGTTATAATAATTATGTAGTATCCATTGTTAGGAAAACTCTATAAATTCTATTATGTCAAAAAGGCACTTATTTTAAAACGAAAATGTTTATATGAATAAAATATGATAATAGTTATTAAATATTATGTGCTCAGATGTTAAAGTCCAAACTGGCGATCAGCTTGAACTTTCGATGTATATAAAAACGATCGACTTCTTAGTTGGAAGGGCATTTTTTTATAAAAGGTTATGACCTTATTCAAGATGAAAGACAAATCAAAGAACATAAAATGCTATAATAAATCATGTCACATTAATGAAAAGTAAACTCGTGATTTGATTCTTATGAAAATGTAAATTTATACTTGATAGAGCCCGTTTCTTAGTAGACTGATTGAACAAACTGACTGTATGACTATGTCTTGAGCATTTCTTGAGTTGAAACTAAAACGTTAAGCTATGTAACTGCAGAACATAGAACATTGCCTCCTCTTGATGAAACAATTATTGATTTGGATTGCAAATTTAGAATTTAACATCACTTTACCATTATTAGCATATGGTTATTCATAAAACACTATATACCCCCAACAGCTTGTAATAGTCAAGTTCGATTGTTATTCATCAATAAACTATATGGTGGAGATATGTCTAAATGCTCTACAAGGTTTTCATTGATTAAATGTATTGTGCCTATAGCTATGTGAAAGGGCAAGATGAGTGACTTGAGTCTACAAAACCATTTAGAAGACCATTTTGATTCACATATGTAAACTGCAGTTCTCAGGACGATAATTTCCTATCCATATCGCTATAGTTGACAACCCACAATAAATTCCATTAAGTACTATTAAGAACCAGCTAGTGCCCACCAAGATTTTTCAGGTGTTTTACACTGATTCTTTATGAAGAAAGACATTAATATTCGTTGACCAGCAATCAGTGTGTATCCACGTTAGGAGGATTTATGTGAGTGCGCAGCATGTTAAGGTACTGTTCACATTATTTAGTCCAAATTCTGGAAATTGTCATATAGTCAGTAGTGCTCTTGCAGGAAGTCAAACAGCACAAACTATATTGGAGGAAAGATAGACAACTTCTTTGTATATGTAGGGAAACATTGTTACCGGAAATACACCTTTGCTTAACGCCACGGCAGACAAACAGACAACGTCGAAATAATTTCCCACTGACTCGCTTAACAAACATTGATGAAAGGAGTAAAGTTAGAGATATCACTCACAGTTCCTCTTTCCAGTTCCCTGTTTTCCATGAACCTGGAAATAGAAACCATATAAAAAATTGGGAAAAGTATAAAAGTTCATAAATTCTGTCACGTAATTACAAAGTTAAATATAAATTGAACTCTAATTTACGATTTTATTTTTGGATGTATTCCTTCTTCCTCTTCTAGAAACTCTTCATCCTCTCGGAATGTACTCTCTTCCGTTCATCAGTCTACTTTTTACCAGGTTGTTGCGTTGTTTGTTTGCTCGAACTTCACATTCAAGATTTTTCTCCAGCACCAATTGCGGTCTTCGAGATTTACTATTTTGATCTGTTGCATGTCCTTTTGGACCTCCTTTAGCCACGTCGTGCTGCATTTACTCTTTGCTATGATGTCGAGTAGTTTCTTTGCTGTTCTGGTGGTCTCCAACCTGAAAAGTGCGTGTAAAACTTCGCTCAGCATTTCCTGGTATGTATGTATATATACATAGGAAAAGTATAAATAGTTTAGAAATCCTTTCACGTAATTACAAAGTTAAATTTTTATATGTTTTCTATTTCCAGATTCATGGAAAGTAGGGAACTCGAAAGAGCTGACAGAAAGAAGCACGAAATACGTACAGGAAATAAATGCACTCCAAGTGTTATTTTGACACATTATACAGCAGCATGCCGTCATCGTTGACAAGACAGCGCTCTCATAAACAGCTGAAGTATAAGTGGACTTTAAAATGATTCACTGACAGCTAAACCGTTACTCATGGCATTACTTTATGAGTCCGTCCTCTTCTGTTAGAATCTTCTTCTGTCAGAATCCCTTCAGCAATTCCTGAGAATAGCCTTGTTATACAGACAGAAAAATCATCAATTGTAATAAACGGCAGTAAATACGCGGAACTGTCCTCACATAGAAGGTTGGTTATAACACCACATGAGCAATAAAGCTTTATCTCGTGTTTCCTGTACTGCAGTGCTGACAGTACGATGAAAACATGCCTCACCGTTTTCACATTCAAATTACAAAATATCAGCCTCAGAGCAATTCATGATATTTTATCATTTTTGTAGTGATAGGCTTTTTAATGCTCCTGGATTTCAAAAAAACTGGAAATACAGTTTTACATAACGTCAGGGAAGATAAATGTCAAAACAATTTCAGACTGACTCGCTTAAGAACAGCAACAAAATTAGGGATGTCACTTACAGTTCTAGAAGTTATCGATTATTTGATAAGGTTCACACTGTCAACGTTATTAGCAAAAAAATCAAACATGAGGGATTAACAGTAGCCGATACCCAAAAGCACATGTCCTTAAGTTCTCATATGAAAATTGACACACCGCCTGGGTGCCTTCTCGTAGACCATTACCCATTAGCTGTGCGTCAGCCACTGTACCACACCTCCAGTAAGGCACCACTCAAGCCACGTGAACAGCCGACAGCCAAGAGCCACGACGAGCAAATCCTACTCATACAGACAAATACACAACTGGCCATTAAAATTGCTACTCCAAGAAGAAATGTAGATGACAAACGGGTATTCATTGGACAAATATATTGTACTATTACTGACATGTGATTAGATTTTTACACTATTTGGCTGCATAGATCCTGAGAAATCAGTACCCAGAACAACCAGCTCTGGCCGTAATAACGTCCTTCAAACGCCTGGGCATTAAGTCAAACAGAGCTTCGATGGCTGCCCATACAGCTTCAACACGATATCATAGTTCATCAAGAGTAGTGACTGGCGTATTGTGACGAGCCAGTTGCTCGGCCACCATTGACCAGACGTTTTAAATTGGTGAGAGATCTGGAGAATGTGCTGGCCAGGACAACAGTCGAACATTTTCTGTGTTCAGAAAAGCGCGTACAGGACCTGTAACAAGCGGTCGTGCATCATCCTGCTGAAATGTAGGGTTTCGCAGGGATCGACTGATGGGTAGGGCCACGGGTCGTAACACATCTTAAATGTAACGTCCACTGTTTAAGGTGCCGTCAATGCGAACGAGAGGTGGCCGAGACGTGTAACCAATGGCACCATATACCATCACGCCGGGTGATACGCCAGTATAGCTATGACCAATACACGCTTCGAATGTGAGTTCACCAAAATGTCGCCAAACACGATGCGACCATCATGATGCAGTACGCAGAACCTGGATTCATCAGAAAAATGACGTTTTGTCATTCGTGCACCCAGGTTCGTCGTTGAGTACACCATCGCAGGTGCTCCTGTCTGTGACGCAGCGTCAAGGGTAGCCGCAGCCATGGTCTCCGAGCTGATAGTCCATGCTGCTGCAAACGTCGTCGAACTGTTCGTGCAGATGGTTATTGTCTTGTAAACGTCCCCATCCCTTGACTCAGGGATCGAGACGTGGCTGCACGAATCGTTACAGCCATGCGGATAAGATGCCTGTCATCTCGACAGCTAAGTGATACGAGGCCGTTGGGATCCAGCACGGCGTTCCGTATTACCCTCCTGAACCCACCGATTCCATATTCTGCTAAGAGCCAATGGATCTCGACCAACGCGAGCAGCAATTTCGCGATACGATAAACCGCAATCGCCATACGCTCAATGCGATCTTTATCAAAGTCGGAAATGTGATGGTACGCATTTTTCCTCCTTACACGAGGCATCACAATAACGTTTCACCGGGCAACGCCGGTAAACTGCTGTTTGTGTATTAGAAATCGGTTGGAAACTTTTCTCATGTCAGCACGTTGTAGGTGTCGCCACCGGCGCCAACCTTATGTGAATGCTCTGAAAAGCTAATCATTTGCATATCACAGCATCTTCGTCCTGTCGGTTAAATTTCACGTCTGTAGCACGTCATCTTCGTGGTGTAGCAATTTTAATGGCCAGTAGAGTATTTACACGGCTTTTAGGCTTTACTGGCTTTCTACACATTGCACTTGTGATACGACGCACATCTCATACGGTACACATAGTTCCCTTAAGCAATTAGAGCTAACATTGATCTATTTTACGAAAGTTACTGTAGAAGTATCTGCACGTATTAATAAAGTCCCTCGCCACATTTTTCTCTCTGTATATGAAGGCTGTTCTCAGAAACTACTGAAGGGATTTAGATATGGTTTCACCAATAGATAGACTGATTCAGGAGTGAGTTTGGTGTTTTGTACATTATTAGCGCTACTATAAGTCGTTGGGCTGTCAATACTTATTACCCTTGCGATGGCAAGGCATGTCTCTAGTACTCGTACTTAACAATACGAACAAAACCGATTTTGTAGGCGTGTACTAGAAGCTGGATCGCCATAGAAACGGTTGATGCTGCGTTGTTGCTGTAAGAGTGGCACCGGATCCGGTACAGATATTAGGAGAGATAAGAGATACAATGCGGCTGTTGATGTCGTGTTTAGAGCCTCTTTCAGAAAACCGCCCTTCGATGCACACTTCGTTACAACGAGGCGAGCTTAAGGCAGATGGTTTCGTGTCGTAAAGTCGGATGCTCGGTTTCTCCCGAAGAAAAGCACACAGAAGCTTTCAAACGGATGTCGTAAGTGAACTAATGAGAGCGATTCTATTGTATTTTTTGCAAGACTCTCACAGCGTCTTTGTACACATAACCACGTTCTGCAAGAGGATACACATATCGGTAAATGTGAACAGACCAGGCCGAAGCGTTAGAAAGGAATACATACTACACTTAAAATATCAGTGTAAACATAGAAAGAAATTCATTCTAAAGAAAAGGAAACGAATTATTTTATTAGGAATATGACATAGTACATGTAATTTTTCTCAGGAAGCACAGGTCACCCATATAGTTTATTTCGGCGTGTCTACTGCGACCGGATCCAGAACGTATCATACGTCTGTTCATAGTAGCAACACGATTTATTTATCTACGGTTCCGTTTCTTTGTGAGACTTCAGGTGCTGTTTGTACATATGTTACTACCCTTTTTTAACATTATCCTCATCTCGCAGAAGAATGTGTAGAAACTTTTTAGGTTATTATTTCCGTCACTGTTGTTGATATCGAATGAAACAACAAATTTATTGTTATCAGTCTACATCTACATCTACATGACTACTCTGCAATTCACATTTAAGTGCTTGGCAGATGGTTCATCGAACCACAATCATACTATCTCTCTACTATTCCTCTCCCGAACAGCGAGCGGGAAAAACGAACACCTAAACCTTTCTGTTCGAGCTCTGATTTCTCTTATTTTATTTTGATGATCATTCCTACCTATGTAGGTTGGGCTCAACAAAATATTTTCGCATTCGGAAGAGAAAGTTGGTGATTGAAATTTCGTAAAAAGGTCTCGCTGCGACGAAAAACGTCTATGCTGTAATGACTTCCATCCCAACTCGTGTATCATATCTACCAAGCTCTCTCCCCTATAACGCGATAATACAAAACGAGCTGCCCTTTTTTGCACCCTTTCGATGTCCTCCGTCAATCCCACCTGGTAAGGATCCCACACCGCGCAGCAATATTCTAACAGAGGACGAACGAGTGTAGTGTAAGCTGTCTCTTTAGTGGACTTGTTGCATCTTCTAAGTGTCCTGCCAATGAAACGCAACCTTTGGCTCGCCTTCCCGACAGTATTATCTATGTGGTCCTTCCAACTGAAGTTGTTCGTAATTTTAACACCCAGGTACTTAGTTGAATTGACAGCCTTGAGAATTGTACTATTTATCGAGTAATCGAATTCCAACGGATTTCTTTTGGAACTCATGTGGATCATCTCACACTTTTCGTTATTTAGCGTCAACTGCCACCTGCCACACCATACAGCAATCTTTTCTAAATCGCTTTGCAACTGATACTGGTCTTCGGATGACCTTACTAGACAGTAAATTACAGCATCATCTGCGAACAATCTAAGAGAACTGCTCAGATTGTCACCCAGGTCATTTATATAGATCAGGAACAGTAGAGGTCCCAGGACGCTTCCCTGGGGAACACCTGATATCACTTCAGTTTTACTCGATGATTTGCCGTCTATTACTACGAACTGCGACCTTCCTGACAGGAAATCACGAATCCAGTCGCACAACTGAGACGATACCCCATAGCTCCGCAGCTTGATTAGAAGTCGCTTGTGAGGAACGGTGTCAAAAGCTTTCCGGAAATCTAGAAATACGAAATCAACTTGAGATCCTCTGTCGATAGCGGCCATTACTTCGTGCGAATAAAGAGCTAGCTGCGTTGCACAAGAGCGATGTTTTCTGAAGCCATGCTGATTACGTGTCAATAGATCGTTCCCTTCGAGGTGATTCATAATGTTTGAATACAGTATATGCTCCAAAACCCTACTGCAAACCTACGTCAATGATATAGGTCGGTCTGTAGTTAAATGGATTACTCCTACTACCCTTCTTGAACACTGGTGCGACCTGCGCAATTTTCCAATCTGTAGGTACAGATCTATCGGTGAGCGAGCGGTTGTATATGAGTGCTACGTAGGGAGCTATAGTATCAGCGTAATCTGAAAGGAACCTAATCGGTATACAATCTGGACCTGAGGACTTGCCCGTATCAAGCGATTTGAGTTGCTTCGCAACCCCTAAGGTATCTACTTCTAAGAAACTCATGCTAGCAGATGTTCGTGTTTCAAATTCTGGAATATTCCATTCGTCTTCCCTGGTGAAGGAATTTCGGAAAACTGCGTTCAATAACTCCGCTTTAGCGGCACAGTCGTCATTAACACTACCATCGGTACTGCGCAGCGAGGTATTGACTGCGTCTTGCCGCTTGTGTACTTTACATACGACCAGAATTTCTTCGGATTTTCTACCAAATTTCGAGACAATGTTTCGTTGTGGAACCTATTAAAGGCATCTCGCATCGAAGTACGTGCCAAATTTCGCGCGTCTGTAAATTTTAGCCCATCTTCGGGATTTCGCGTTCTTCTGAACTTCGCATGCTTTTTCCGTTGCCTCTGCAACAGCGTTCGGACCTTTTTTGTGTACCACGGGGGATCCGTTCCATCTCTTACCAATTTATGAGGTATGAATATCTCAATTGCTGTTGCTACTATATCTTTGAATTTGAGCCACATCTCGTCTACATTCGCATAGTCAGTTCGGAAGGAATGGAAATTGTCTTTTAGGAAGGCTTCTAGTGGCACTTTATCCGCTTTTTTAAATAAAATTATTTTGCGTTTGTTTCTGATGGATTTGGAAGAAATGGTATTGAGCCTAGCTACAATGACCTTGTGAACACTAATCCCTGTATCAGTCATGATGCTCTCTATCAGCTCTGGATTGTTTGTGGCCAAGAGGTCAAGTGTGTTTTCGCAACCATTTACAATTCGCGTGGGTTCGTGGACTAACTGCTCGAAATAATTTTCAGAGAATGCATTTAGGACAATCTCGGAAGACGTT
This sequence comes from Schistocerca gregaria, assembly GCF_023897955.1. NCBI lineage: Eukaryota > Metazoa > Arthropoda > Insecta > Orthoptera > Acrididae > Schistocerca > Schistocerca gregaria. Next base: position 356,334,840 of record NC_064927.1, on the reverse strand, counting down.
TTCTGCCTACCACCGGTTTTGAACAAGTATTTTTGCCAACATACCGAGGGTAGGTTGAAGTCCCAACCAACTATAACCGTATGAGTGGGGTATTTATTTGTTACGAGACTCAAACTTTCTCTGAACTGTTCCGCAACTGTATCATCGGAGTCTGGGGGTCGGTAGAAGGAGCCAATTATTAACTTAATTCGGCTGTTAAGTATAACCTCCACCCACACCAATTCGCACGGAGTATCTACTTCGACTTCACTACAAGATAAACCACTACTGACAGACACAAACACTCCACCACCAATTCTGCCTAATCTATCTTTCCTGAACACCGTCTGAGACTTAGTAAAAATTTCTGCAGAACTTAATTCAGGCTTTAGCCAGCTTTCTGTACCTATAACGATATCAGCTTCTGTGCTTTCTATTAGCGCTTGAAGCTCAGGGACTTTTCCAGCGCAACTACAACAATTTACAACTATAATTCCGACTGTTCCTTGATCCAAGCACGTCCTGTAATTGCCAAGCACCCTTTGACATTGCAGCCCATCCCGCACTGTTTATTTACATCCATAACTCGTTTCGAAGATTGAAACCTCCATTATCAGGTGGACTTAAGCGGGTTAGTATGATGTAAGTGTGTGTTTTGTTACGATTTTTGGAGTAACTTGTGGCACTGTCTCCAGTGGCCAGAGGCTCCTTCATCTTTCGTAACACATTACATGTAATTAAGTCAAAGACCTGCCTGACTGGCCTATATAGCTTTACCACAGCCATGGAATAATATTTTACAGACTCGAAATTTCCCATATTTATTGTTCCTACGTGAGAAATAATGACGCATTCTTTTTTTTCTTTTTTTTTTTTTTTGTTCAAATGCTTCAAATGGCTCTGAGCACTATGCGACTTAACATCTGACGTCATCAGTCTCCTAGAACCTATAACTACTTAAACCTAACTAACCTAAGGACATCACACACATCTATGCCCGAGGCAGGATTCGTACCTGCGACCGTAGCCGTCACGCGGTTCCAGACTGAAGCGCCTAGAACTGCTCGGCCACATGGACCGGCTTTTTTCGTATTATCAGATGTCCTGAAGGCAACTTTATCCCCATTTCATCTGAGTAAGTGCTCAATTTTTGATGCTTTGCTTGCATATGTCATAGGATGGCGTCTGTACGTATGATTTATTTCTCTTCTTTATAATCTTTTTGATTTTTTTGTAGGTAACGTTCACTATTTCAGGGTCATATTCATTTGCATTGGCTATCCGTCTTATTATGCTCATTTCTTTTTTTTTCAATTGTATTCGGCATAATGCAAGTCGTACTACTCATACATCATACAGCGAAAGTATACATGTTTCTGACGAAGAAGATGGTTGCACTGAACATTGATAGTTACGTCCTTACATGTCGAGTTCCTATATGCATGTCTGCTGTTCTTATTCTAAATTGTCGAAAAAAACTTTCTATTTATTTCATACTAGCTGACAAACCTGGCATTGTCCAGACATTCATTTTTCTGATTTTCTGTTAGAAATGAAAACAAGAAAACAGAAGCTGAACTGAGCTTGTGTAATTTCGAAAAAAGCTCATTTCCATTTATTCGTAAAAATACCTCGAAACCATGAAATAGACGTGCAAAGAAATATGCTTAATGTACAAATGTTTAAGTACAGTATCGAAATTAAGAATCGCAGTACGGAAAGTACAAATTCTCTGCGACATTTATTTAACTCAGAAATAGATTATAAACAATATTTCTTGTTACATGTCAAGATACCGGGGCACAGTTGCTTCGCGTGTCTACAATGCGATTTTGTAAACGTTTCTATGGCAACGCCTCTTCATAGCTTACAGAAGACTACTGTATTCGCCCATAGCCGTTTGCGCTTAGCTGTTGACAGCTGTCAAAAGCGCCTGCTAGGTGTCAGGGACTCTCTTTAGATGAGTCGATTGTAACAGTGTCTTACAAGGAACTCCTTCAGGCGAGGTCACAAAAGGCCAATGATGTTTACAGCATTCGACGCACCACGTATTGTATGCCATGCCACCACAACTTTGGCTGCTAATGGCGACAGGCAGCGGAGTTGTAAGTACCCAGTGGTAAGCACAGCATGAGGCTATGCAGCGTAGCTGAACCGCTTTCTCGACGGGTAACTCAGAACAGTGTTACAGTGCTATTGGAATTAATACAAAGCAGAGCAATGGCAACGACAAGAAAAGAAAACATTGGATTGTACCTACAACAACAGTTGCCAAAGTTGGTATTTCGTCTGAAAGGAACCTAAGGAATCTCGTAGAGTGAAGAACAAGTGGCAGGTGTCGTATATGCTCGACTGTGGTGACAATGTATGTGAGGAATAGAATGATGACGATACGTGCTTAACAAGTGAAAGTAACGCTGAAACGAGGGTCGAGCCATGTAGTTCATCCTCTTTATCGATGAGGGAGCCACAAATAAAGGAGAGGGTACTAAACATAATTGCGTGCATGGAAGATCACCCGCAGCAGAGTAAAAACATAATTATGAACAGATTTCGGATAAGTCCGCAGCAATATGACCGTGCAGTGCATAAGAAAAACTACGGGTAATCCAACTGGTGTGAGCGCGTTTCTAGGATGCTCGATACAATTTACAGGATCTGTATGATAGGGACCTACGATGGTATGCACATCAAATTTCACTCGACGTAAATTACAGTGATTTCGACGGAGTAGTGGATGGATGCATAACTTCAAACAGTGCTTCAGAATTGTAAAATGTAAGATAACGAAATTTCAAACAAAGCGTTAACTTGGCCGTGTACAGCAAACTGCGGAATAGACCCGAAAATTTGTAGATGAGATAAATAAACTCATCCCACCATTCAATAAGGAATTTGATTTCAACTCCGATCAGTCGAGATTTGAAGAGGAAATACATATGAAAAGAACCCTGGATATTAGAGGTACCAAGAGAGTTGTATCAATTTCAGCTAACATCTATGCCTTAACGCATTCGTATGCAGTTATGCTGACTGTTAATTTGGATGGAAAGTTGTGTATTGTCCTGCTAGAAATTCACGGTGCTTTCTCCCTTACGATTCCTTCCTATGTGCGTGATGTTGACAGGGAAGTAGTGAAAATTTACCTCACAGCAAGCAAGTGTGAGAAAATGGACGTAAGAGAACTACAACTATGGTACGAGCACTGCCAATAGCTGCTCAAAGTAACTTGCTTGTGCTTGATTCCTGGTCTGCGAATAAAAATCGAACTCCCTTGGAGCAAACTATCCCTCTTAAAAAGTGTGTGGCATTGCAAATCACACCACCTGGAACCACTGGACAAATTAAGCCTCTGGATGTTTGTTTTTTTCCATGACTATAAAACATATTATCGAACTATGTGCAGTAAAGCCTTGAAGGAGAGCCACTTTCACGATAAGCTCCATGGCAGACTTTTTCACATTAGGTTACATGCCATCAGATTTCATCACTTCTCTCCATCCCGTTACACCAATTGATTCTATGCGCATTTTTAAAAAGTGGATACCTAGCTGAATGTCCTGCCCGGTTCGTAACTCTCAAGGACTGCGCCTTCGATCTTGATGGTGCGAACCTTCGTAATCATTGTGGAACACCATTTTTCATTCGTTGTTCATGGTGCAATTTGATGGTTTGTTTTGAACATGTCTTGAATGTTGACGATGCCAATTCTGTGAAGTGTGATACATACATCCCACAGAAGGCTGATCTCTGCATCTCCCGAACACTTATTTTCAGTCATTCTTTTGATACGCATGGTGAGTCGTTAGGCAGCTAATATTTTTCCTGCCATAATTGTTAATAAAACACTTTCAAATGAGGCTTACTAAAGATTGGACTTCAGACCTCGCACTCAAGGGCTTCCTTGTTGGCAGTAAAGAATAAAGTAAATGTAAATGTCGTGTGACTAGATCCCCCCGTCGGGTAGACCGTTCGCCAGGAGAAAGTCTTTCGATCTGACGCCACTTCGGCGACTTGCGCGTCGATGGGGATTAAATGATGATCATTAGAACAGCACAAGATCAAGTCCCTGAGTGGAGAAAAACTCCGACGCAGCCGGAAAGCGAACCCGGGCCCTTAGGATTGACATTCTGTCGCACTGACCACTGAGCTACCGGCGGCTAACAAGAATAAAGTATTAAATCTTCATGCACGATGCGACTTTTTTCAAGCATCTCTCTGTTAATGACGCAATATCTCTTGAACTGTTTGTTGTAGAATGATATAATGTTGTAGGTACATTCAATGGCATAGGTGGATACTGCCTGAGAAATTTATTGCAAACTGAGTGAGTAGCAAAGAAGTAATAATTTTAAACGTCATGTAACATGCAGCAGCTTTTTCACGCATCTCAGTGTTCATGACGTCATATCTCCTAAACTTTTATAAGTAGGAGGTTCTTATCCCCTTAGTGAGCGTCGTCCTACAGTAAGGAATATGTGTACATGGATTCTGATTTGAATTTCATCTTGAAATGCATACTGTTCCATTTTTAAGCGAGAGGGACGTTTATTCACCAAATGCCGCCCATAAGTAAGATCCACATGTACTTTAATTACACACATTACATAACTCACCGGTGTTAACATAAATATTCTTATTTTTTCCTATTGTAGCATCTGAAGATGGCTGTTGTGACCCATAACCGGAATATATCATGGCTGTCGTCAGAGCGTTAGGGCTTCTACAAGCTACTTCATTAGGCTGCAAAGGAACTGGCGATTTGAAGGTGGATGTTACCCCCTCCCCACCTTCCACTCCCCCCCCCGCGTCTCCCCCTCCCCCCTGTCTCTCTCTTACACACACACACACACACACACACACACACACACACACACAGTCCATCTTCTGCCTTTCATCTCTAGTTCCCATTGAGGAGACTTTGACCCATCCAGGCTTCTTATTGGGTGGCTCTAAGGCATGGCTGGTTTAAGGCGCAAGCGACACAAGATGCTGTTTGGAGCGACGGAGGTGCCACAGCTTCCAAGGTTTCTGTACAGAACGTACCATAGTTGAGGGACTGAGCGTACAAGTCGTGCAAGTGATACGTAACAAAAAAAGTTCTAAATGCACATTTGGTAAGCTAAAGTGTGGCTTTCTTCTGTATATAAGAAGTACATAATATTTCCTACAAATTGCCATACTCTGTGATGATAAACCTTAACCTCTTTTGAACTACTGCCCCGAGTGCCTTTAGAATACAATCAGTACAAGAAAAATGGCGGACAGAGGGGAAATCTTTGATAAAGGATCAGGTATGCATTTTTTCAAAGAACGTCAATAGCTTCTTGTGTATCATTTCAAGATTACTTATAGGGATATTAAATACACATTTAAATAGGCCCTTCAGAATATAAAGAACTACATCTCCCCACTTTATCATGATTCTACAACAATATCTCCCACTCCCAGGCAGCAGTTACTATAGATGTAAGAAGAGAGAGTGGAGAAAGAAGGTGTGGTCAAAGAACTGGACGAGAAAGACTGAAAAACGCGCAGCACAGTGGTACAGCATCACGAATGTTTCCCACGAAGGACATTCTTCAAGACAAATAAAAGAAAACGATTACTTTCATTTATTTACTATTTACCTTTTGTTTCTGAGCTTTTCAGATTAATTTCGCTTTACTTATTCACCTATCCTAGTTTCATAGTGAGCATGTATTGTGCGATATATGTGTGTCGTACCAAAAAAAACCTTTAAAATAGTGAACAAAAAATGAAACGTTTTTGCACTTGTACCTATTTTACTCTAAAATGTTATAAAAAGCAAGGAGTAGAGTTATTTGTAATATGTTATAAAAATAATGCAAGGACATTATAATCCTTCATCATACCTAAAACTATACGCAGACTAACTGACCATTAGGAAAAATTATCTGACGCTTCAATAGAAACATAGTTTATAAACAGCCATTTGTCTTTGGCAGGCATCTACTTAATTTGCTTCAGCAAGCATGTGAACTACTTGTACTCTCAGCTCCTTAATTAATAGCGGCCGCTTGGGGTGACGAGATAAGAGGGTCGGTAGGCTATCTGTATACGGTTCGTGTCGCAATTAGTAGCGAAAATTGACTCACATGAAAGTGTGCTGGGGAAGGGGGAAGGGAGGATGGTAAGGCTGGAGGGCGCCAAGCGGTACGTGTCGAACTAGCCAGCTATTTGATGCATGGTGCGCAACAGAGGACTCCATGGAGGTGATGTGACGTGAAGTCCATTCCTCAAACGCTTGTGGTCATCCTGTATGGCGGTTTACGCGTGTGGAAACATTCTCTCCGCGATATTAAGTTGGGTGATGCTGACGGAATTAGATTAGGAAATGAGACACTTAAAGTAGTAAAAGAGTTTTGCTATTTGGGGAGCAAAATAACTGATGATGGTCGAAGTAGAGAGGATATAAAATGTAGACTGGCAATGCCAGGGAAAGCGTTTCTGAATAAGAGAAGTTTGTTAACATCGAGTATAGGTTTAAGGGTCAGGAAGTCGTTTCTGAAAGTATTTGTATGGAGTGTAGCCATGTATGGAAGTGAAACATGGCCGATAAATAGTTTGGACAAGAAGAGAATAGAAGCTTTCGAAATGTGGTGCTACAGAAGAATGCTGAAGATTAGATGGGTACATCACATAACTAATGAGGAGGTATTGAATAGAATTGGGGAGAAGAGGAGTTTATGGCACAACTTGACTAGAAGAAGGGATCGGTTGGTAGGACACGTTCTGAGGCATCAAGGGATCACCAATTTGGTACTGGAGGGCAGCGTGGAGGGTAAAAATCGTAGAGGGAGACCAAGAGATGAATACACTAAGCAGATTCAGAAGGACGTAGGCTGCAGTAGGTACTGGGAGATGAAGAAGCCTGCAAGCTTGCACAGGATAGAGTAGCATGGAGAGCTGCATCAAACCAGTCTCAGGACTGAAGACCACAACAACAACAACAACAACAAACATATTAAAGATCTGAACTTGGAAACCCTAATTCTTGTGTATTCTCCGATAAGGTAACGCAGGGTAAATGCATGCACTTGGTCTTTATTTGTTTATAATACTTATACGCTTGATTATTTTTGTAAAACGTTAGGGAATGCTAACGTTTAGGCAACATACGCGGAGTAAGTGCACGGCATGCATACTTTCGTGTAAGTGTGGGCATTTCCCCAAAGTATTCATTTTCTTTAGTTTCGCTTCGGCATTTTCGTTTTTGAAATTGCTGTTTACGGCGATTACATATAATAAACTCTCCGTATTCTTCGCACAGTGTGCATAACTCGTGCCATCACTCCGTTACACTCGCCGCATTTTCCCCAATCCACATCGTCACAACACTTGTCACATCCTGGACACATGTTAACATTCTTTTTTGAGGTTCCGTTCTCTTCTGATACGCTTGCTCCAAATTGCCGCTGTTGTGAATTTGCAGATCTCTTCGTTCCCGCATGTTTTTTCCGGATTCTCCGTCGTTTTGCTATGTTGAGGATTCGTTTTGGTGAGCAGTTTTTCAGGTTTTGTTGTCAACCTTTCTTCTTTTTTCTTTTCTTTTTGTTCTTTTAACCTTTGCTTACCTCCAAGGACTTTCTTAAGAGAAGAGAAAGGATCTCCGATTTTTGGCCACATTGTTCCCTTTTTGTTAACGTTTTGACATGTAGAGAGTGGATTGACATTGGTGACAGCTATTCGAGGTGAAACAGAGGGGCCGGCTGGTTGATTTCTTTGATCATTGGTAGTTTATGTTTGACCTGTTTTGGCTTTCATGCTAATTTCACTTGCTTCCTTCACCTGTTGGTCACCTTCATCACTATAATCATCTGATTAAGTGATACTTGCCACACTTATCTGTGTATGATATTTTTAGGAATGTGTGGATGATGTTCTTCCGAAAGACTAATGATATGTCTCCAGTCTCTAGACTGTACTCACTAACTTGATGAATCGTGTGGCTGCCACTTTTACCAATGATTTTAGGAATTCAGAAGGAATGTTCTGTGTTCTTTCCGCCTTCTTCGTTTCCAGGTCTTCCAAGGCTCTTTCACACTCTGACTCTAATATTGCATAGGCCTTCCAAAACCATAACCTTTTCTACCTCTATCGAGTTAGCAGATAGTTCCTCCCACTCTTAGGGGCCATGAATGAACTCCTCCCGCCTATCTACGCTCTCCTGTGCATTTAACAGTGAAACTCCTTTTGAATCCTTTTTGTTAAATCCTTTTCTTTTAATTTTAGCCGGTCAGAGTGGCCATGCGGTTCTGGGCGCTACAGTCTGGAGCCGAGCGACCGCTACGGTCGCAGGTTCGAATCCTGTCTCGGGCATGGATGTTGTGATGTCCTTAGGTTAGTTAGGTTTAATTAGTTCTAAGTTCTAGCGACTAATGACCTCAGACGTTAAGTCGCATAGTGCTCAGAGCCATTTTTAATTTTATAGAAAGTTCTTTTTTCTTTTGTACATTCTTAATTTATCTTTCCAACGACCATCTCCTTTTCGATTTCTGCACATTTTTTGCTGCACCCATTTCCCCTCTAGCTTCCCTGGACTTCCTAATCATTTCAGTCATTCAAGGTTTCTTCGCAGTACCTTTCTAGTATATTTGCCTGTCCAACTTCTGTGATTGCCATTTTATGGACGTCCATGACTCTTCAACTGAAATACTTGTTGTGGTATTCTTTGCTACTCTATCGACAGCCCCAGAAAAATTTCGAACACATAGGATCAGCCTGCAGTATTTCAGTATCTCCCTTTCTCTCATACTGATTTTTACACATAGTTCTCTTAAACTTCAGTCTACTTTGCATCATTACTAAATTGTGATCTGAGCATACATCAGCTCCTGGGTACGCTTTACTGTCCAGTTTCGCAATCTCTGTCTCACTATGACGTAATCCAGTTGATATCTTCCTGTGTTTCCAGACCATTTCCAAGTCGTGATTCCTGAAAAATGTATTTCATATACAAAGTGAAATTTATAGCAGAACCCAAGGAATCTTTCTTCTTATTCATTCCTACTACCATGCACACATTCTGCCGTAACTTTCTTTTTCTACCCTTATCATGACATTCCAGAATCCCAAGACTGTTAGGTGTCTACCTTCATTTACCTACTTCATCTTCTTTTTGCGTCATCGGCAGGTGAACCTGAACTAATGTTGGCATTTTTTACTGTTGATTTTGGTGGGCATAATCGTTTACTGAACTATTCACAGTTGCTCACTCTATTTTTCATAACGAGCAATACTCCAAGTATACCATTTTTTTACTGCTTTGGATATTACCCGTTATTCGTCTGGCCGGCAATGTTTATGTTTTCTCCATTTCAATTGAGTGATCCCTACCGTATCTAGATTAAGCTCTTGCATTTCCCTTTTCATACTTCCTAGCTTCTCTAACACATTCAGACTTCCTACATTCCTCGCTGCGAATGTAGGGCGTTACCGATTCGCTGATTATTCAATCTTATTATAAGGTCGCCTCCTCCTTGTGCGTCGCCTTCCAGAAATTCGAACTGGAAATCAGTCGGGAATCTTTAGACAGTGGAGAGATCTACAACTGCTTTAATTACAGGATACATTTCCTGTGTATATGCATTATGCATCTTGGTGTAGGCTGGTTTCCGTTGCCTTCTTCATTCTCGTGCTGTTGATAATTGTTGATTCTTCTGCCTTTAAAGGCAGCATTCCATCTCTGTAAGTCTAAGCAGTGGCTGGGATCAAATCTGGAACACCAGGCAGTCTGATTGGTAGTCGTTCCCCCTAGGTACCCATTTTGCATTTATGATGTAAAATAATCAATCGGCACGAATTATGATCTAAGTCTGACAATATGGCCAAGTAAATTATTTAATATCGCGTTTGCATCTAAACACTGAATGCAATTAAGCATATACACTGAAGGGAAAAAATCGCAACACCAAAAAGTAATTAATACAGAGTAATAAAATTACGGGAATACATTTGTTTAGGTAACATATTTAAGTATCAACATTGCAAGATTACAGGTTAATGTCAAGTGTCGGTACACTAATGACCGGTGTAATCGCCAGAATGTTGAGTGCGAACATGCAAAGGTGCACGCATTGTCTTGTACAGGTGCCGGATGTCAATTTGTGGGGTGGAGTTCCAAGTTTCTTGCACTTGGTCGCTCTATACAGGGACGGCTAATGCAATTTGTGAATGACGCTGGAGTTGTCGTTCGATGATGTCCCATACGTTACGAACTGGAGACGGAAACGGTGATCGATCAGGCCAGGGGAAATGTCGACACTCTGTACACCACGACGGGTTACAACAGTGGGATGTGGGAGAACGTTATCCTCTTGGAAAACACTCCCTGGAATGCTGTTCATGAATGGCAGCACAACTGGTCGTATGCAAAGTTTATAAAGCGGCAAGACGCAGTCAATACCTTCGCTGCGCAGTGCCGATGGTACTGTTACCGACGACGAAATTCCTTCACGAGGGAAGACGAAAGGAATATTCCAGAATTTGAAACACGAACAGTTGCTAGCATGAGTTTTTTAGAAGTAGATACCTTAGTGGTTGCGAAGCAACTCAAATCGCTTGATACTGGGAAGTCTTCAGGTCCAGATTGTATACCTATTAGGTTCCTTTCAGATTACGCTGATACAATAGCTCCCTACTTAGCAATCATATACAACCGCTCGCTCACTGATAGACCTGTACCTACAGGTTGGAAAATTGCGCAGTTCGCACCTGTGTATAAGAAGGCTAGTAAGAGTACTCCATCGAACTACAGACCTATATCATTGACGTCGGTTTGCAGTAGGGTTTTGGAGCATATACTGTATTCAAACATTATGAATCACGTCGAAGGGAACGATCTATTGACACGTAATCAGCATAGTTTCAGAAAACATCGTTCTTGTGCAACGCAGCTAGCTCTTTATTCGCACGAAGTAATGACCGCTATCGACAGGGGATCTCAAGTTGATTCCGCATTTCTAGGTTTCCGGAAAGCTTTTGATACCGTTCCTCACAAGCGACTTCTAATGAAGCTGCGGGTCTATGGGGTATCGTCTCAGTTGTGCGACTGGATTCGTCATTTTCTGTCAGGAAGGTCGCAGTTCGTAGTAATAGACGGCAAATCATCGAGTAAAACTGAAGTGATATCAGGTGTTCTCCAGGGAAGCGTCCTCGGACCTCTGCTGTTCCTGATCTATATAAATGACCTGGGTGACAATCTGAGCAGTTCTCTTAGGTTGTTCGCAGATGATGCTGTAATTTACCGTCTAGTAAGGTCATCCGAAGACCAGTATCAGTTGCAAAGCGATTTAGAAAATATTGCTGTATGGTGTGGCAGGTGACAGTTGACGCTAAATAACGAAAAGTGTGAGGTGGTCCACATGAGTTCCAAAAGAAACCCGTCGGAATTCGATTAATCGATAAATAGTACAATTCTCAAGGCTGTCAATTCAACTAAGTACCTGGGTGTTAAAATTACTAACGACTTTAATTGGAAAGACCACGTAGATAATATTGTGGGGAAGGCGAGCCAAAGGTTGCGTTTCATTTGCAGGACACTTTGAAGATGCAACAAGTCCACTAACGAGACAGCTTACACTGCACTCGTTCGCCCTCTGTTAGAATATTGCTGCGCGTTGTGGGGTCCTTATCAGGGGGGATTGGCGGAGGACATCGAAAGGGTGCAAAAAAGGGCAGCTCGTTTTGTATTATCACGTAATAGGGGAAAGAGTGTGGCAGATATGATACGCGAGTTGGGATGGAAGTCATTAAAGCAAGGACGTTTTTCGTCGCGGCAAGATCTATTTACGAAATTTCAGTCACCAACTTTCTCTTCCGAATGTGAAAATTATTTCAAAAAATGGCTCTGAGCACTATGGGACTTAACTACTGTGGTCATCAGTCCCCTAGAACTTTGAACTACTTAAACTTAACTAACCTAAGGACATCACACACATCCATGCCCGAGGCAGGATGCGAACCTGCGACCGTAGCAGTCGCGCGGTTCCGGACTGCGCGCCTAGAACCGCTAGACCACCGCGGCCGGCGAAAATTATTTGTTGAGCCCAACCTACACAGGTAGGAATGATCATCAAAATAAAATAAGAGAAATCAGAGCTCGAACAGAAAGGTTTAGGTGTTCGTTTTCCCGCGCGCTGTTCTGGAGTGGAATGGTAGAGAGATAGTATGATGGTGGATCGTTGAACCCTCTGCCAAGCACTTAAATGTGAATTGCATAGTAATCATGTAGATGTAGATGTAGATGTAGATGTAGATCACCAGACTAACGTACAACTTTCCAGTCAGGGTGCGTGTAAGAACCATGACTGTGCTGCTGCTGATATAAGCAATCGCATCCCAGACCACAACTCCAGGTGTTGGTCCAGCGTGTCTAGCAGACAGACAGGATGGTAGCAGGCCCTCAACTGGCTTCCTTCCAACCGCACACGGCCATCGCTTGCACCGGGCAGAACCAGCTTTCATCCGAAAATACAACAGACCACCACCCTGCCTCTAATGAGCTCTCGCTTGACACCACGCTGGTATGGGATCAGTGGAAAGCATGCTACAGGGCATCTGCCCTGAATCTGTCCTGGAAGTAACCGATTTATAACAGTGTCACTGTGGTGCCAACTGCTGCTCCAATTGATGTTGCAGATGCAGTACGATGCCCCAGAGCCATACGCGAGTTACGATGGTCTTCCCTCTCGTTAGGGCCACGTGGCCGTCTGGTGTCCGGTCTTCTTGCGACCGTACATGCTCGTGATCAACGCTGCCGGCAATCACGTACCTTGGCTATCTTTCTGTTAAGTCTTTCAGAAATATCGGAGAAGACAACCAGCTTCTCGAAGCCCCATTACACGAAGTCGTTCACACTTAGTGACGTGTTGACAACTGTGTCTCTGTATCCTTAAAGTCATTCTTGACTAAGATCAACTCACCACGTCCACTCTCAAAGGTAACTAACACCAACGACCGTTACAGCTGTATTTAAAGCAAACCCGATTTGCATCCTCAGGGTGGCTCCACTACCGCCACCCTTATGCGACTCGCGTGAATTTTGAACAGACACCATCCTTTAGACGTAGAAACACGCCTACCAACTTTCGTTTACGTCGCAGAACTCATTCATGGTACAGCGATTTTTTCCGTCAGTGTATATGCAAGCTGGCCAAAATTTCTATATGGGAAATAAAAACAGGGCAGTATCATTCCTAGGTGTCACCAATGAGTTATAGTGGACAGAAAATGACCATAAAGGTCTCCGTAAGGAACGAATATACATTTTGTTTGGTGTCACATAATAAAACTCTGATTGGTGATAAAATTAATATATTTTCTACTGGTACTCAGTTAACAGTCAATACTACTAGACTGTGAATTACCGTTACCACTATTGTTGCACAACTTACAAGATCTGGTCAAAAGGATACTTGAAACCTTCCCGTCTCCTCTATATCTCGTTTTTTTGTTGCTCAATAACCGTCTCCTCTATATCTACATCTACATCTACATCTACATCCGTACTCCGCAAGCCACCTGACGGTGTGTGGCGGAGGGTACCCTGAGTACCTCTATCGGTTCTCCCTTCTATTCCAGTCTCGTATTGTTCATGGAAAGAAGGATTGTCGGTGTGCTTCTGTGTGGGCTCTAATCTCTCTGATTTTATCCTCATGGTCTCTTCGCGAGATATACGTAGGAGGGAGCAATATACTGCTTGACTCTTCGGTGAAGGTATGTTCTCGAAACTTCAACAAAAGCCCGTACCGAGCTACTGAGCGTCTCTCCTGCAGAGTCTTCCACTGGAGTTTATCTATCATCTCCGTAACGCTTTCGCAATTACTAAATGATCCTGTAACGAAGCGCGCTGCTCTCCGTTGGATCTTCTCTATCTCTTCTATCAACCCTACCTGGTGCGGATCCCACACTGCTGAGCAGTATTCAAGCATTGGGCGAACAAGCGTACTGTAACCTACTTCCTTTGTTGTCGGATTGCATTTCCTTAGGATTCTTCCAATGAATCTCAGTCTGGCATCTGCTTTACCGACGATCAACTTTATATGATCATTCCATTTTAAATCACTCCTAATGCGTACTCCCAGATAATTTATGGAATTAACTGCTTCCAGTTGCTGACCTGCTATTTTGTAGCTAAATGATAAGGGACCTATCTTTCTATGTATTCGCATCACATTACATTTCGCTACATTGAGATTCAATTGCCATTCCGTGCACCATGCGTCAATTCGCTGCAGATCCTCCTGCATTTCAGTACAATTTTCCATTGTTGCAACCTCTCGATACACCACAGCATCATCTGCAAAAAGCCTCAGTGAACTTCCGATGTCATCCACCAGGTCATTTATGTATATTGTGAATAGCAACGGTCCTATGACACTCCCCTGCGGCACACCTGAAATCACTCTTACTTCGGAAGACTTCTCTCCATTGAGAATGACGTGCTGCGTTCTGTTATCTAGGAACTCCTCAATCCAATCACACAATTGATCTGATAGTCCGTATGCTCTTACTTTGTTCATTAAACGACTATGGGGAACTGTGTCAAACGCCTTGCGGAAGTCTTTTGTTACTCAGCCATCCCTTCTTCAATAACCTATGAAACCTTTCCTTAGGATTTCTATCCGTTGCTTAATAATAACAAATGAAATCTTCCCTTTGAAATTTATTCTCTTTCTCAATCTTCGCATACAAATTTAATTGCTGTTTATTAAAAGTGATTTTCTGATTATATCGACGAAACATAGAATGTGTCGTCGTCGTGGCCCTCCGTCGTTATCTGCAATAACCTATAACTGCTCCTTACCTTTTTTACTGTTCCTGGATCGCCATCTGACTGCTACATCGAACTGCGACATGAATATACTTACTCTGCTTTCTATACTCTATAAACTGCTGGTGGGCTGTCATAATAAGTGACTGTATTTATTACCAAAGCTGACGTTATTCTTAAATAGCAAAGCTGACGTTATTCTTTAATTAATTTGACTGAAGTTACGAAATTCATAGTTACACTTTTTCTTGACTACAATAAAATTTTTTTCAAAGTTTTACGTTGATGGTTTTTGGGATGGAATATAATCAGTAACGTAGCATTGCTGGCAAAAATTAATTACATTCTGAAAACGTTTCTTCAAATATTTACTGCTGGTAAAGAAATGATTTTACAAACGTTCAAATGGGACTTACTTTTTACAATAATCTTACAACTAGCATTGCGCAGAGATACCTTCAGTACTCTTGAGTTTCGCAAAGAAAATAATCAAATAATATTAGTTCCTCTTATGATAATAGTTAACTGATGTCTCTGTACATCCGTTTATAATCTCTTGTAAAACATAGCTGGTGGCTGGCAGGCACACTGCTCCTCTCAACCTCTCGCTTCAGACCTGCTACCAACTCGCTTCACATTTTGCTTATTACTGACTTCCTACGAACGCTAAAGTGCGGTATCTCCTGCCAACAATGCTTTCTGATGCAGACAATCCCTGCTACCATTGCAAAATGTATCAATGCGCGGTCTTTCCCGCTCTTTTCTTAAAATGTACCCATACGTGGTCTCTCCCGCCCTTTTTAAAATTATATCAATGTGCGGTCTCTCTTGCCAACAATACTTTGGTGCAGACATTCCCTGCTACCACAATTATTTCCAGTATGACGAATATTAATTATTCCTACTTAATCCTATTAATAAAATATAAACATCTTTCATAAATTGTGGTTTGACAATAGACAATAGAAATATACACGTCTTACATACGTATTAACCTATCCACCACTTAACTGTGGTTTTGTCTATATTGGTACTTCCTTCTACTATATTTACGATGGTAAATTTGCTTCCATCGATATACATGAATCTGTCAGATATGTGATTGTCTGAAGAGCACAGCGTATGAATAGGTTAATTATTTAATTTTGTTTAATCAGTTGTTGAGATTTTTGCCATTTATAGAAACCAGTCCCAACGATTAATTATTTCTCGATAATATTACAGACAAATTTTAAGAGCAATAAGCTCCTGAAATCATTTCAATGGAAAGTGAAGACTAACTTTGACGAAAACTCTTGAAAGGCGTAAGCACCTACTAAGAACCCGAAACACAAGAACATATCACGAATTCTTCTGGAGAAATCTTATAGAACTAAACGGCACAGTGACACGTTGGAATAATATTCAGGGACAACGCTATTCAAACCCCATACGACCATCCCTATTTATGTTTTTACGTGGTGTTCTTGAATCACGTCAAACAACATACATGGTTGGTTCCCGTATTTCATAAGGTACGAGGTCCGTGTAAAATGATTTTGGTTTTGACGAAAAGATAACCTCTAACCTTCCTTATGCATCGACAATGATCAACCTTCAAGTTGTGAAAATGAGTTGCTAGAACGTCCTCACGTGTTTTCCTTCAGCTTATAATTTGATAAATTAACGCCGGAGTCATTAACGGAGACAAGTTCTCAACATTTCCCGCTAATTAAGCCCACGACACAGGCGTCGACTTACATACGCATCTACACACATACTCCACCAGGCAACGTACGGTGCGCGGCTGAGGGTACCTGTACAACTGCAAATCATTTTCTTCCCTCTCTCACAAACAGAGCGACGGAAAAACGAGTGTTTATATGCCTCAGTATGAACCCTAATTTCTCTTATCTTCCTGGTCTTTACGAGAAATGCATGTTGGCGGCTGTAGAATTGTTCTCCAGTCTCAATTTTGGCAACGATATTCCTCTGAAAGAAACTAACATTCACTCCATTTGAGATCCCGAAGAATCTCTGTAACACTAATGTATTCTTCGGACCCACTGGTAAGAAATCTAGCAGTTCGCCTCTGAATTGCTTCGATGTCTTGCTTTAATCTGACCTAGTGCGGATCCCAAACTCTCAACCAGTACGCAATAACAGGTCGCACTAACGACAAATGAATCACACTTCACTAAAATTCTCCCAATAAACCAAAGTCGATCATTCGTCTTCAATCTTTACGTGCTTGTTCCATTTCGTATCACTTTGCAGCGTTACGCCCAGATATTTTCACGACGTGACTTTCTGAAGTAAGGTACCAATAATGCTGTAGCCGAAGGTTTTCCTACTCATCCGCCTTAACTTACATTTTTCTCCATTTAGAGCTAGCTACCATTCATCACACAAACCATAAATATTATCTTAGTCATCTAATGTGCTCCTACAGTCACACAACTTTGACTGCCCCCTCCCCCGTACACCAAAGCATCATTAGCAAACTGCAGATTACAGCCCACTCTATCCAGCAGAACATTTACTCGTATGTGCAAGGAAAATAGTAGCAGAAGAGTTGGAAGAGGTGGACATCCAGACAGGGTGCAAATGGACAGAGCAAGGGAAGAGGAGGAGATGGACAAAGAGGGGAGGGGAGGGGGAGGAGGAGATGGACTGAGAGTGGTTGGAAAAGGAGACAGGCTAATAAAATTGAAGTAAACACATACCAGAGAAACGCTGGCTACTTATGGAGTTACGTGTACAGATAGTGGTGTCCCACAAGGATCCATCTTAAGACCATTGCTTTTTCTTGTGTACATTAATGATCTCTCATCAGTTACACTGCCAGAAGCAGAGTTCGTTTTGTTTGCAGATGACACAAGTAGTCCAATAAATAGTATGTCAGGTGTACTTCTAGAAAGATCTGCTAATGATATTTTCATGGATATTAATAAATTGTTTAAAGCCAACTCACTGACATTAAACTTCGAAAAGACTCACTATGCAATTCTGAACCTGTAAGAGGTTTCCACCCAGCATATGCATGAAGTACGAAGAAGAGCAGATAGAAGAGGTTGACAGTCTTAAATTCCTGGGATTAAAACTTGATAATAAATTCAGTTGAGAGGAGCACACCACAGAACTGCAGAAACGCCTTAACAAATATGTGTTTGCAATTCGAATGTTAGCAGACATAGGTGACATAAAAATGAAAAAGCTTGCATCCTTTGCCTACTTTCATTGCATAATGTCATATGGTATAATATTTTGGGGTAACTCTTCATGTCAAACAAAAGTTTTCAGAGTCCAAAAGCGTGTAATACGTATTATCTGTGGAGTAAATTCACGGACGTCCTGTAGAAATCTCTTCAAAGAACTGGGTATACTAACTACTGCCTCTCAATATACTTACTCATTAATTAAATTTGTACTAAATAACATATCTCCTTCTCCAACAAACAGCTCAGTACATACATACCATACCAGGAACAAAAATGATCTGCACAAGGACTTAAAAGCACTTACTTTAGTTCAAAAAGGGGTCCACTACTCAGGAACAATCATCTTCAATAATTTGCTAGTAAACATTAAAAATTTAGTTACAAATAAAGATGAGTTTAAAAGGAGCCTGAAAGACTTACTAGTGGCCAACTCCTTCTACTCTATTGACGAATGTTTTAATAGAAAAAAATGATGTATTATATATATTCATACTATAAGTATTGTTATTTCAGCTCAAAATGATTTATTGTATATACTCGTACTATTAGTGTTGTTATTTCAGCTTAATTTTTTTTTTTTTAAATTGACGTTTTCCACATCCATGAGGATCTCCTCAGCACGAATCTATGAAACGAAAAACTAATCTAATCTAATCATCTATAGGTTTTGATGAGTGAGCCTGCGATTAACAAAATATGTCACGCAAATGGCTGTACATTTTGATTGCATAGACCGTAATATTTGACATAAATTTCAACTCGATACCTGTACCTGTTCCTGAGAAAAAGAGGACTTAACAGACGAACAGACGGACAGGTAGGTGACACTATACGGATTTTATTTTTACCGCTTGAAGTACGGAACCCTACAAAGCGACAAAATATCGCTCAGAAGAACAAACATAAGTGCACAAACCTACTTTACTTTATTAGCACATTTTTCTGTATTATACAGAGTGACACAGAATAATCGAAACGTGGAAATAAGTAGTGGCCGCTATGGGCAGGTGGCAGCACTGCGGGTTCGTGAAAGCGAGTAAACAGTCCGCCATTTCAGTCAGTAATGATGAATCAGTGGAGCTGACAACAGCGTGCGCTAGCCATAAAAATGTTTTATAAAAGCAATGACTGTTTGGTAGACGCAGAGAGGAAGTTTTGACGTTTTTATAATTTCGGACGTCAAGATGCCGTTCCGTCGAAACAAGCGATAAAATGTTGGATTAATAACTTCGAAGAGACTGGATCTGCCTTCAAGAAGAAACCAACAGGACGACCAAGAAGTGTGCACCCTCCAGCAGACATTGATGTTGTACGCGAGTCTGTCTTACGAAGCCCACGGCGTTCAATTCGTAAGCAAGCAGCAGTGTTTAGAATGTCCCGGGGGAGTGTTTGCAGAATCATCTTGATTTAAAATTTCATTCGTACAAACTAAAGATGATGCAATAATTGAAGGAGAACGATTGCTGGCTACGATTAGGATACTGTCAACAAATGTTAACAATAATAAACAATGACGATGAATTTCTAAACGAGTTGTGGATGTCAGATGAGGCGCATTTTCATCTCACAGGTTATGTGGATAAAGAGAACTACCATTACTGGGCAAACACAAATCCTAATGACGTTCATGAGCGCCCTTTACACGCTTGTAAATTGACAGTATGGTGTGGTGTTTCATCACATGGGATTATCGGGCCGTATTTCTGTGCAAATCAACAGGGAAACACGATAACTATCAGTGCCGATCGTTACGTGGAGATGTTACGAACTTTCGTTACACCTACATTGAACAACTTCCCAAATGTTCAAGAAGCCTGGTTTCAACAGGTCGGAGCGACATCGCACACTGCACGTCAATCAATGGCATATGTGCGGGAATTATTTGGCAACCGTGTGATCTCACGATTCGGTAACATTCCCTGGCCCCCTAGATCGCCAGATTTATCCGTTTGTGATTTTTCTTGTGGGGCTACCCCAAGAACAAAGTCTACACGACTCGACCATGAAACCTGGATGAGTTAAAAAAACAGAGAACTCGGGATGCAGTTCACAGTATCCCAGCTGAGATATTGCAGCAGTCAGTGAGGAATCTCAACAGCAGATTTCACGAATGTATTCGTACAGAAGAACGCCATTCATAAAATGGTAAATGCCATCAGTGTTCCGTAATTGCCCAAGTTCCAAAGTTTCAATTACTATGAATGGAATTTCTTTCCTTCATCACTTCTAGTTTTATTTGATTGTGGAAATGTTCCCGTTTTTCTGTGTTTCCCTCTACAAGAATGCGCTGGTTTCGAGGCTACGTTCTTCAATGAGTAAGAGGGAATCTGCCTCTAGTGCTATGTATGTTATTCCTGTCATCCTGTGCCGTATCACTGTCAGTGTTCTCCATATATTCCCTTCATCGCCGATTCCGCTGAGAATCTCCTCATTCCTTTACAGTCCGCCTAATTTTCTACATTTTTCTGTAGCACCTTATCACAAACTCTTCCTATTCTCTTCAATTCTGGTGTCCTTATAGTCCATGTTTCAGTAATAGACAATCCTGTGGTCCAACTGTATACTCCCTCAAATTCCTTCCTGAAATTAAGCTCGATGATTGATATTAGTACACATCATTTGGCCAGGAATGCCCTCTTTATCTGTGGTACTCCGCATTTTATGTCCATGGGGTTATTTTGCTTCCGAGTTAGCGTGATTCCTTACCTTCTTTTATATCGTGGTCACCAATTGGTGTTAAGTATATCACTACTCCCATTTCTGCTACTCCTCATTCCATTCGCCTTTCTTCGGTTTGATCTCAATTCATATTCTGTACTAATTAGACATTCATTCTATTCAACATCTTCTGTAACTCTTCTTCACTTTTATTGAAGTTAGCATTGACATACTTTCAACTTCAATTATAAACCTGCTCTTGAACCTTTATTGTATTCCCATCATTGCTTCTTCGACGTATAAACTAAATATTCATGCTTTACACCCATTTTAATCCGAGCACTTAGTTCTTGTGCTTCGTTGTTATTGTTCCCTCTTGGTCATCGCACATATTGCATTTTACCCGTCTTTCCCTGTACCTTACTCCCACCTTTCTACGATTTTCGATCAATTTGCACCATGTTACAGTACGTCGTCGAACGCTTTTTCTAAGTCAGCAGAGTCAATGGACGTGGACTTATTTTTCTTAAGGCTTGCTTCCACTGCCAAACTCAACGTCAGAACTAACTGTATAGTGCCTTTCCCTGCCCTGAAACAGAACTGACTGCCATCTAACAGCCATTCGATTTTATTCTTCATTCTTTTGCGTATGATACTCGCCAACAACTCGGACGAATGATGTGTCTCGTGTCTCATAGATTCTACACATCAAATAATAACCATTTGGCTGCCACTTCCCCTAACTATTTTAGAAATTCGGAAGGAATGCAATCTATTCCCTCTGTGTTAGTTGATCTCAAGTCTTCCAGATCTCTTTTAAGTACTGACTTAATAACTGGATTCCCTTTCCTATCCCTATACACTCCAATTTCATCTTTTAGCACGTAATCAGACATGTCCTCCCTCTCCTCAAGACCTTCAATGTACCGTTTCCATTTAATTGCTCTCCCCTCTGCATTTGAAACTCATATTTACAATTTGCTCTTAGTGTTGCCGCTCATGCTCTTCATTTCACCGAAGGTTGTTATGACTTTTCTGTATGCAAAAGCAGTGCTTCCAATGGTCATTTCTTTTCTAATTTCTTCAAATTTTGCCAGGAGTCATTCCAACTTGGCTCCCCTACACTTGTTATTAATTCTATTCCTAAGTGACTTATACTGCTGCATTCCTATCTATCTCTGAACATTTTTGTACGTCCTTTTTTTGTCGATCAGCTTAAACATTTATTCTGTTACCCAAGGTTTCTTTGACATTATCTTCCTTGTAAATATGTTCCTCCGTCCTACTTCTGTGACTGCCCTTTTTGGAGATGTCCATTCCCCTTCACCTCAACTGCATGCGTTAGTATTCATTGTCACAGTAACTACCTCCATATGGAATTTTAAACTAATCTTGCCTCTCCTCGGCGCTTCAGTTCCCACTTCTTTCCCAAATTGATCCTTCTGGACGATTCTCTTAAACTTCAGCCTTTTCTTCATCATAACTAAATACAGGGGTTTTCAGTGCCTTTTTCGTCGTCATTGATCATTGCTAATTCTTCCGCCTTTTACGGGACATTTCCTACCTCAAGGGTAAGAAGCTGCCCCGTAAAACCCGGTCAAAGAGAGGGAGTTCTAATCAGGCACAAACAGATTGAAACTGGTCTGCTTTATTATGCGTTTCATCGACATATTAAGGTGACGCTACGTTGTCATCACCACAGAGGCACGCGAGTGCAAAGAAACTGGTACAGACATGCGTATCCAAATGCAGATATATGTAAACAACAAAATACAACGCTGCGGTCGGCAACGCCTATGTAAGACAACAACTGTCTGGCGCTGTTGTTAGATCGGTTACTGCGTCTATAATGGCAGGTTATCAAGATTTAAGCGACTTTGAACGTAGTGTTACAGTCGGTGTTCGTGCGATGGGACACGGCGTCTCCCAGGAAACGATGAAGTGGGGATTTTCCCGTACGACCATTTCATGAATGTACCGAGAATATCAGTAATCCAATGAAACATAAAATCACCGCTGCGGCCGGAGAAAGATCCTGCAAGAACGGGACCAACGATGACTGAAGAGAATCGTTCAACGTGACAGAAGTGCAAGCTCTCCGCAAATTGCTGCAGGTTTCAATGATGGGCCTCCAACAAGTCTCAGCGTCCGAACCATTCAACGATACTTCATCGATATGGGTTTTCGGAGCCGAAGGCCCACTCGTATAGCCTTGATGACTGCACGACACGAAGCTTTACGCCTCGCCTGGGCCCATCAACACCGACATTGGGCTGTTGATGACTGGAAACATGTTGCCTCGTCGGGCAAGTCTCGTTTGAATTATATCGAGCGGATGGACGTGCACGGGTATGGAGACAATCTCATGAATCCATGGACACTGAATATCAATGGGGCACTATTCATGCTGGAGGAGGCTCTGTAATGGTGGGGAGCGTGTGCAACTGGAGTGATATGGGACCCTTGATACGTGTAGATAGGAATCTGACAGATGGCATGTACGTAAGCCTCCTGTCTGATCACCTGTATCCATTCAGGTCCATTTTTCATTCCTACGGACTTTGGAAATTCTAGCAGGATAATGCGACACCCCACACGTCCAGAATTGCTAGAGTGTGGCTCCAGGAGCACTCTTTCCAGTTTAAATACTTCCACTGACCACCAAACTCCCCATACATGAACATTATTGAGCATATCTGGAATGTCTTTCAACGGCGGCCATTTTTGGTGATTTTTATTTAAGATGTAAGCAGTAGCTGGACTCCAACACTGGGGACGCAGGGCGTACTGATTACTTGTCAAATACATGGCCCCTAAAACACGGGTGCTACAATAAACAATCCATGAAAATTCTTGTGGAACCTACAGAATCAGTGCTTAGTTACAGCCAACAGTACAAGTTACCCACACCCAACACTATTTCATGTGATACTTTATTCGCTTACTCTGTGTAGATTGATATTTCGTTAATTCTAAGTTGTTAATGCTGCACAGGGGTTGAATCCGGCTCCATTCCTTAACGAACAGTGATGTAGCAATTACAGGTATGCCATCCATGCCAGACGTCAAGGCCAGACCAAAATCTTCATCTTGTCACTTTCCTTTTGTCATAAACTGTGGAGAAAGTGTTAATTATTAGTTATAGCTCAGAACTTGTGAATAAGCAAAACTCTTCTCTATATCCTACAGGCCGGAATTGCTGATTTCTCCCAAGAAAAGCCCCTTCGAAATTTGGAAGGAAAGGGCATGAACCTGGTACGTGGTCCCTTTAATACGACCTTGCACAATCTAAACCACCACTATTATCAGGCCGGGAAACGGGATGGCGAATCATGGCTGGTAGTTATACTTTGATTTACACATACTTAATTTATTAACCTAAGGTTCCTTCAGATAATTCCCCACAATCTTCAGTACAATGCAGCAGTTACTTAGTATAAGTTCTTACTGAAGCAATGCAGTTATCAGAACCCAACAAGTATAATCATAAAATTCATTTGAAATCAGTTAAGAAACAACTAGCAAACACAGTACTGCCGTGGCTTCGCCACACTTAACTATAGCTTATAACTGACAGTACAGTTCCTATCAGAATGGGCCAGCCACTTAATTGCATTTGATTACCACACGGCCCAACACGGCCCAAACAACATTTAAAACTCACGTGGTTAACCACAATTCACCAGAACATGGATATGTAACAGAAGCAAGAAAGATTGCCATGAAACAATTCCAGATTACACTTTACGTGACTACACACTGTAACTTAAATAGAGATGTGACATCTACTCAACAAGCACTGTGGACTGTCTATTATTACAGAAGCAGATCACTGCAATTAGCCCAAAATTACATGACAATCGCTAGAGAGAATTTAATTACGTTACACCTGCTCTATTTGCTAACGTTTACTTAGTTGCAGGTCTATCTTTATGTAACCCAAAAGAAAACATTTGTTTAAACATCATAAAATCAATCCAATTACAAAAAGCGTTTTACCCGCCTTGGCGGAAAGGAAAGATGTACTAATGTACTAAACTTTTGGTATGGGGTCTTCGCCCAAAGCAATCTAGCCGTGCTAGGGTTACGTAAACACAGCAGGACCTAGGCTGCGGGTTACACCTCACTACCTGCCAAGGCGTTGGCACTTACCGCAGCTTTTGACAAATACAGCACAAATGCAACTCTCTGAAACACACAAAAAAATACAGGCCAGGATTCTTGCACCAGACATACGTGCATCAATCTACAATGTGTTCCGTCCACAGCAATCACTGAATTTATGTTGAAACCATTTAAGGACGGTTCACCGATAATAATAATATCACTTAGGTGCAGTTTTCTGTCACTTAATACCCTTAATAATCGATTAGAGAACAACCAGTACAGTTATAACTAAGACTTCACTGCGAAGCCAACATTTAACCAGCTCGCACGGACCTCACCCACATACTTTTCGATTAACGGCTGTGTAAGCTACACAATCATCTAACGAGTGAAACGCCTCTTAACACGCCGCTCAGCCACATACACTAACGGCCAACTTACTTGATGTTTGCACACAGCACAACTCATCGGCTCAAGCAGCTTAACCACTTTACTTCAGGGACCTTTACCTTGATAGAAATCACGAAACTTGGATCTCCGAGCTGCCCCAAAACACAGACTTGCCGACCAATGCAACTCGGCGGCTTATCACGCTGATAGGTCACACCCGGTCGCAGTCGACACTCCTTTCTCCGGAGACGTTCCAAGACACTAAATGTTTTCTTTTCGAAAGCTGACGGCTGACTCTTGAAGCCCGCCACCCCGGAAGAAAGCCGCACGATATCCAAAGATCACATATAATCTCCAAAATCGATCGCAACGATATAACGAGCGTACCCGGTGCTGGCGACAGTCCGCCACGGCTCAGAACCGTTGACAAGTTCGTGTTCTGAGTCAGTCCGTGAGGGTTTCTACGACATCTGTGAAAGACTGATCTCCGGGTTTGAAACCCAGCCAGACACATGGGTTTAACTTCCCACAAATAACCAACGTTTCGTTTACATTGAAATTGAACAGGTAATATATATATAGGTACAGTGACTTGAGAATCCTTGCACTGTCAGTGAAGTCGCCCGGATGTCCATAACGTAAACAAGTGTAATGCTGTATCCAAACGGTGAATGACTCCTTTTTCCACAAGAAAACTACGTACAGGTAATACATCTTAAAAACTGTGAAATGAACCGAGGAAAACGGAAGTTATAAAAGAAATTCTGTACTCGCTTTCAAAGTAATCTCCACTACCTGCAGTTCTATTTTGGCAATGCTCATAAAGCTGCTGAAAACTGCCATCGAAAACATATTTTGAAACTGATCAAATCGTTGTGTTTAAATGTTATTACCTACTCTACACAAATCGAACGAGCAGCGGCAAGTCTCATGACCTCCACTGATGATTTATACATCTGTGTTGCCTTATGCCTGTCAGATAATTTGTGCCGTGCAGATCGGGAGAGCATCTGTAGCTTTCGTAACTACAGAAACGTGATGGCATTTACACTGTTCTGCGTACATGCTGATCTTTAGTTCCGCTGATAATAATCTAGGAAACAATCTTAATTTTTTTAGTAGGCGTGTCAACCGTCCGCTTCTGGACCTCACCAAATTACACTTTATAGCTCTGTCGCCTTAACATAATCAAAACAGTTCTGAAAAGCCGTGTCATACAGTATCACAGTAAATGAGCAATCCAGCTTTCGTTACTAATAACTAGTACGTATTTAGTGAGCAGCAGCTGATCCAGGAAGTGAGTTCAGTAAACAGCGAAGTATGCCCAAGTGGTTAGCTGGCTGCAGTTGTACTGTTACACACATTTACGGCGACCAGGAGAGCCCAGCATTGAGCAGCGCAAGATCGCGCATTGCAGAAGCCGGTCCAGCGAGGTCAGGGCCCTCTGCTGGCGCTTGACTCAGATCGGGCTACAGTGGTTTTGTAATCCACTGCGCCACACTAGTTCGATGCTGCACGGAATTATGGTATTTGACAGCCGGTCCCGGCTATTTGACACTCAGCCTGTGTTTAGAGTGTTTTAACCAGGCACAAAATTATTGAAACTGGCCTCCTTTTGCCGCTTTTCATTGGCACATTAAGACGACGCTACGTTGTCAACACCAAAGAGGCACGCATGTACTCTGAAGCGCCAAAGAAACTGGTAAATGTATACGTATTCGAATACAGAGATATGTCAACAGTCAGAATACGGCGCTGCGGTAGGCAACGCCTATGTAAGACAATAAGTGTCTGGCGCTGTTGTTAGATCGGTTACTGCTGCCGCAGTGGCAGTTTATCTTGATTTAAGTGAGTTCGAATGTGGCGCACGAGCGATGGAACGCAGCGTCTCCGAGGTAGCGATGAAGTGGGGATTTTCCCGTACGACCATTTCACTAGTGTACGGTGAGGCAAAACAGCACATCTGCTACATCGCTCCGGCCGGAGAAAGCTCCTGCAAGAACGGAACGAACGACAACTGAAGACACTCATTCAGTGTGACAGAAGTGCAACCCTTCCGCAAATTTCTGCAGATTTCAGTGATGGGGCCATCAACAAGTGTCAGAGAGCGAATCATTCAACGAAACATCATCGATATGGGCTTTCGGAGCCGAAGGCTCCCTCTTGTTCCCTTGATCACTGCACGACACAAAGTTTTATATCTCGCCTGGGCCCATCAACACCGACATTCTAGTGTTGAAGACTGGAAACAAATTGCCTGGTATGACGAGTCTCGTTTCAAATTGCGTCGAGCGGAAGGACGTGTAAAGGTATGGAGAGAACCTTATGAATCCATGGACCTTGCTTGTCAGCGGGGGACTGCTCAAGCTGAAGGAGGTTCTGTAATGGTGTGTAAAGCTAGAGTGATATGGGACCCTTGATACGTGTAGATACGACTCTGACAGGTGACATATACGTAAGCCTGCTGTCTGATCACCTGCGTTCATTCATATCCCTTTTCATTCAGACGGACTTGGGCAATTCCAGCAGGACAATGCGACACCCCACTCGTCGAGAATTGCTACAGAGTGGCTTCAGGAACACTATTCTGAGTTTAAACACTTCCTTTGGCCACCAAACTCCCCGGACATTAACATTATTGAGTATATCCGTGACGACTTGCAATGTGCTGTTCAGAAGAGATCTCTACCTCCTGGTGCTCTTACGGATTTATGGACATTCCTGCAGGATTCCTGGCATCATTTCCCTCCAGCACTACTTCAGACATCAGTCGAGTCCATGCCACGTCGTGTTGCGGCACTTCCGCGTGCTCGCGGGTCTCTACACGATGTTAGACAGGAGTACAGGTTTCTTCGTCTCTTCAGTGTATATAAACTATCTCATCAAAAGTATCTAAACACCTTTGTCTATTGCGGAACTGACCAACAGATGCCGCGAGAGGCGAACCCGCCAGTATAAAAGGAGGCGGGGAGTTCCGTGTTTTCAGCTAATGTAGAATGGGTCATTCGAGAGAGCTCAGTGACTTCGAACATGGATTGAGTAGTCACTGGGTATCTTCTGAGTAACAGATCCATCAGGGACTCTAAAGCCACCCTTATAGACATTTAGTGCTGTTACTGCTTAGTGAATGCAGAGCAGAAAGAAAGGGGCGCAAATGTCAAGCACCTCGTGGGCCACGCATATTTGTATTGAGTGCTACTCGACGCTTGAAGTTTTGTAGAAGGACAACGCCATTGTACAGTGGGTGACTGTAATTTGGAGTGACAACTTACACTATGCCCTGAGACAATCCGACGGTGGGACAGGTTTGCTGAATGCCAGGAGAACGTTACTTCTTATTGTGTGTAGAACCAACAGAGAAGTACGGAGGAGGAGGTGTTTATAGGGGTGTTTTTCGTGGTTGGGGAGTGGTCCAAACACATCTTACAGCATTGTGTGCTGCGTACAGCAGAGGAACATTTCGGAGACGACAATTCTTTGTTTCAGCATGACAATGCATCCTGTCATATATAGCATCTGCGAGGTAATGGTTTGTGGGCAGAAACATTCCTGAAATGGACTAGCCTCTCCCAAGTCCCCTCCTGAGCCAAACGAAACGCCTATGAGATGGGTTAGAATGTATATTTTGTACCACGTCCCAGCGCCCTACATACTACCTTATATGGTTTCGGCGCTTGAGGAAGAATGGACCACCATTCCTCCATATACATTCAGACAGTTCGCTAAAAGTGTCACTAGTAGAGTTCAGAACTTCACTAAGGTGAATCGTGCTCACACCTTATATTTCTTTCTAGATACTTTCGACCGAGCATTGTATACACAGAAGGCATGTAAAAAACTACGTGAACAAGTATAGATACGAACAGGAAAAATTAACTATAATTATTATTTGGGAGTTTCAGTCTAATTCCAGTAGTCAGCTTTCCAACTCGTGTGCAGAAAAACAGTAGGGCACTGACTGATAACCTGTTTATAGGTAGCACTCAGGCTGAAACTATTAATGTGTACTCAATTGTTAATGGACTACGTGACCATAATGTACCATTAATGAAAATCAGAAGTATGCCACGAGGCTTATTAATGAGAACCGGATATATTGTTTTAAGAGTAAGCTAAAAGGAGTAGTATGGGATGAGGAATATGTAGAAAAAGATGCCAATGTCAAATTAAATTTCTTCCATAGTAAATTTGTGTCAAATTTGAAAGTTGCTTTCCTAAAAAATTACTCAGACGATCCACCAAAAAACAAACTGTGAATAACTAAGGAAATTAAAACCACATGTTAAGAGGAAAAGGGAAAATTATGTAAGGGGAACAGTATGTCAACCTCTGACGTTACTTGCATACCACAAAAAATACTGCAGTATTTTAAGGAAAGTCATTAAATTTTCCAGAAGTATGCTTAACCTGACAGGAATAAATAATGCCAATAGCAAGATTAAAACTATACTGGACCCTGTCAATGACAATGATGTGACTGATAATTCATAAGTTGTAAGTAATTTTAATAATAACTTTCTAAATGTAACAGCAAATATAGGATTAAATGATTTAGTAGAAGAAGCAAGAAAATATGTCAGAAATGTCATCCAACAAAACTTTTAGCAACTACAAGGAGCACCAAAGCCCTTCAGTGGAATTAATATGATTGCAAAAATTCTAAAAAACAAAAACCTTATGTTGAGTTGATGGAGTTGCAAACAAAAATCTGGAAAGTTGTTCAAACTTAAAAAGTAATGTCCTTAGTGATACATGTAATGCATCACTGGCACAGGGAATTTTTCCAGACGGATTACAGTATGCAGCTATGAAATCACTTCATAAGGAATTAAACAATTATCGCCCAATTTCCTTAAAACATCTTTTTCCGGGATATTCGAAAAAGTTATGTACTCGAGTGTAGTCGCACACCTAACTACAAACAGTTTACTTAGCATGTCACAGTTTGGTTTCCAGAAGGGTTCTTCGACTCAGAATTCTATTTACACATTCATTGATTAAATAGTACAAGCCTTAAATAATAGTATATCACCAGTTGGTATTTATTGTAATCTTTCCAAGGGATTTAATTGTGCAGATAATGGTACTCTCTTAGAAAAACTCAAGTATTATAGAAGTGTTTTCTTTACAGTTTTGCATACAACTTGTCTGAATCACACTTAAAAAACGGAATGCAAAGAGTTGTGTTGAATAACTCAGACAGTGTAGGGAAAGTAAAAAATTTTAGTGACTGGTAAAAAAAAAAATTACAAAGTGAGCCCACCGGGTTCAGTTCTGCGACCACTTCTATTCCTTATGTATGTGAATGGCCTTCAACAAGTAAAATTGGTAATTTTTGGAGACAATGCTAGTGTTACAATAAATCCCATCAGAGAGAAAGCAACAGAAGAGTTGGTAATTGCTATTTTCCAAATAATTATTAAGTGGTTCTCTGAAAATGCACTTTCCCAAAATTTTGAAAAAAAGACACACTGTATTCAGTTCTCTACAACAAACAGTCATACCAATAATTGATGTAGCACATGAGCAAGAGTCAGTAAATAGGGCAAAATACTCCAAATGTTTGGGTGTACATATTGATGAAAACATGAAATGGAAGAAGTACACTGTATTATTGAGCTTTTCGAACAGTTAAGTCCAGCTACTTTTGCTCTTCGTATAACTGCTAATCTCAGAAACAAACTTGCATATATTGATGGTGTATGGACTGCAACCAGCCACAAATTTACTTTCAGTTCCTTTATTCACAGGGTACCGCTACCGGTTTCGAATCGTTGTGATTCATCCTGAGACGGTTTACACGCTTTCTTTATGCCATGTGGTGTGTTTTTTACAGATTAATTGTCCTAAAATATAAATAATACATGATTATAAACACGCCACACACAGATGGTTGCGTTACAGATTTTCGTTGCACCAGCTGTTGCAGATGAGTTGTGGTTTGTATGAATATGACTGAGGTGTTGATTACAAAAATGTATGAACGAAGGGCCATCGCCAGTTACACTGTAAGTTACGAATATGTGATATTCCGCTCACAGTGGGTCTCATCTAACACAATATAGTGAGTTAAGAGACTGTAGTCATCGTAAACAGTGTTTCTCTAGCTAATGTAGTTATTTGTAGTGCATGCTACGGTCGACACAGACCGCGCCGTACCAAAGGTCACCAGACAAAATTTCCTATGCGACATCTAGGGGAACCAGGCATACATTGAGCATAAGAGCATGGAAACCAGTATAATGCAGTGAAGCGCCAAAGACACTAGTATAGGTATGCATCTTCAAATACAGAGATAAGTAGACAGGTAGAATACAACGTTCCGGTCGGCAACGCCAATATAAGACAACAAGCTGATGCAGTTGTTAGATCGGTTACTGTTGCTACAATCGCAGGGATCAATATTTAAGTGAGCTTTAACATGGTATTGTAGTGGGTGCACGAGCGATGGGACACAGCTCCTTCCAGGTAGCGACGAAGTGAGGATTTTCCCGTACGATCATTTCCCGAGTTAATCGTTAATATCAGGAACCTGGTAAAAACATCAGGTCTCTGACATAACTGCGGCTGGACAAAGATCCTGCAGGAACGGGACTAATGACGACTGACGAGAATCGTTCAACGTGACAGAAGTGCAACCCTACGGCAGATTGCTGCAGGTTTGAATGCTGGGCATCTAACAAGTGTCAGTGTGCCAACCATTTAACAAAACATCATCGATATGGACTTTCAAAGCCGAAGGTCCACTCGTGTACCCTTGATGACTGCACGGCACAAAGCTTTACACCTCGCTTGGGTCTGTCAACGCCAACATTGGTCTGTTGGTGACTGGAAACATGTTGCCTGGTTGGACGAGTCTCGTTTCTAAATGTATCGAGCGGTTGTACTTGTACGGGTATGGAGGCAACCTCAGGAATCCATGGACCCTGCATGTCAGCAGGACATTTTTCAAGCTGGTGTAAGCTCTGTAATGGTGTGGGGCGTGTGCAGTTGGAGTGATATGGGACCCATGATAGATCTAGATGCGATACTGACAGGTGACACGTACGTAAGCATTATGTCTGATCACCTGCTTCCATTCATGTCCACTATGCTTTCCCACGGACTTGGACAATCCCAGTAGGACAATGGGACAACCCCACCCGTCCAGAATTGCTACAGAGTGGCTCCAGGAACTCTCCTTGAGTTTGAACATTTTCGCTGACCACGAAAAGCCTCAGATAAGAACATTATTGAGCATATCTGGGATGCGTTGCAACGTACTGTTCATAAAAGAACTCCACGCCCTCGGACTCCTACGGATTTATAGACAGCCCTGCAGGATTCATGGTGTCAGTTCGCTCCAGCACAACTTCAGACATTAGTCGAGTCCCTGCCACGTCGTGTTGCGGCATTTCTGCGTGCTCGCGAGGGTGCAACACGATATTAAGTAGGAGTACCAGTTTCTTTGGCTCTTCAGTGTAGTTACCCCCGTCTGCGTTACTTCAACCTCGGCAGTTACTCTGTCCGTTTGTGGTGTCCGCAATTTCGTAGTGCGTCACTTTATCCTCACTGTAAAGGTAATCCTATGATAATGAATCCTGCAGATACTGTGAGCTAAATTGCTACCCGTTACAGCCACAAAAGAAGATCTACAGAATTTGTAGGAAAAGAGAGAAATGCAGCTACATTCATAATCAATGTGGCAGATGAATCAGTTGCAACAAGTGATAATAGTATACATCACGAAAATACAATACACTACATTGAATAATATGAATACGCTGAAGAAGACTTGTCTGATTGTGTTAAATTTATGTGTGGTCCAGAACCTGATAGTGAGGATGAGTCGTTACGATGCAATGAAATCCAGTCTTCGGCTTTTCTACCAATCCCACCAAAGTAGAAGAAATAGGGTTATATAACTTTTAAAAAGGCTAAGGAGGTAATTTCAGTCCAGTATTCTAGGAAAACAAAATAAAACAAAAATTAAGCTTCACCACAGTACAGAAACGATACTGTAGCGTGCGTGACTTACATCGTCTACGATATTTACCTCATGTGGTAGAGCAAGGGGAGGAACGCCAGCACTCAAATCTTCAGAGCTTCACTTTCTTGACGATAAGGTAGTTGAAAAATTCAGAATGGCGAGAACTGTTCAAGGCGCTAATGTTCACAGTGGAGTTGGGATATTCGTACCTGGGGTTTCGAAAAAGTCCCAAGAAATAGGGCTGACTTGATTCACTGGGTCTATCCATGAACAGCTTGCAAGTTTAAACGGAGACACTATCTTGGCTCACGGGCAATAACAAAAAATTTAACTAATAAATCGTGGATGCAGATGGTGACGGGAATGAAAGATGCGACGAGTTTCTCAAGGAAGTAACGTCATTAAAGAACATCATAGAAGATATACAGATTTATAGTGCCAATCGAAGTGGTATACGGAAAGAACTTCACTCATGCGAACTCTGCATTTCAAGGGAGAGATATCGGTAAGAAATCCGGTGCGCAATGATCACGCAACAATTCATTTTTAACGGTTACTTCGGCAAGTGGATACCTGTTTCCAAATATACTGGTAATGTACCAGCAAACTAGAGATCAGTGTGGAGTGCGAGTAATGCAACACGAGCTGAAGCAACAAAATTTGGCTCAAGCTCCCTAATCACGAAACAAATCCTGACGCAGTTCAAGATGTCTAGTCCCCATATGCAGGGAAGGAGTCCCTTCTTCTGATAGATCCGCTAGGGACATATCGCGAGTGGACTCATATCGGTGCTATCCGACCGCAGAACACGGTGTATACAGTGAAGACGATCTCTTGTGGGTGCACGCCATACATTCAGGCCGTTCATGTGTTGTTCTTCCGACAGTTCAGGACGGTGCTGAAGCAGATTGAAGATCCCAGTATCCTGAACGACTATAATTTTCCACCACAGTCTAGGGATTCAATTTCGTTGCTGATGTGTATTCTACACAATCAGTTTTTCGCAGACTTTGTTAGGTACTTCTGGTCTGTAGGTGGAGATGATGACTTCAGATCCGAGAGGCCTCAAACACCACCCGAATGTATGTTTGATGATCAAACCCTTTGTGATTCGAAAGACTAATTCATACTGTCATTCACGAAGAGCTCCTACTGTGATAAGCAACATTGTTTCCAGCACTGTTAAGGTTGCTCTCTATATTTGTTTCTGTCTATAATTTAGCCCAACTTTACAGAACCTAATATGAACTGAATGTATCTGATACGAATGCAGCTTAACTTTGTACTTCGCGTCTTGTTGCAGATTTCTCGAAAGTACAACAGCAGAGAGCAAGCAGGCAGATTTATATTTTCAAATACGTATTCAAACTGTTGCATGTGGAGATGCGAAATGATAAACTCTGGGGTGGGGAGAGTAACTATTCCTGTGAAATGATATCCCAAGGCAACGATTTTAGAATGAAATATATATTCAAAAAGACAGACTAAAACTTCGTGTGATCTTGAAACATAACATATATATTCAAAAAGACAGAGTAAAACTTCGTGTGATCTTTAAACATAACATCAGTCTAAACAATACTATGCTTAAGAAAGTGAGCAAAGGTTTGAAAAAAGTACAAAGTTAACAGATAATTTCTATAAAAATCAAACACCTTAATCAATTAATATGAGGAGCGACTTGACCGAATAGTAACGGCTCCGGTCAAAGAAAACCATCGTGACAAAGGGGAGGGTGGTGTGCTGACCACACGCCCCTCCTATCCGCATCCTTAGTGAGGATGGCATGGCGGTCGGATGGTGCCGATGGGGCACTTGTGGCTTGAAGACGGACTGCTTTTAATCAATTAATATGCAAATCCATGACTCAGGAAAGTGGCGTGGTCTTTTTCTCAGTTCTGAGCAAGTTGACTAGCTGACAATAATAATTCCAAGCCACGCAGTGTTACAATCTTACAGTACCTCAAAATTCCTCCCTTAAAAAAACACATTATTCAAAATTTGTACTCCTTTAATTTTTTATGTACCCATCATACTCATCATTGCTATCTTTTCTTCATCTTACAGATACAGTCACAAGTACACACAGCACTACAAGTACATTCATCACCTACCCCTCTGCAACCAATTACGTATCAGACAGCGCAGAGGCAAAAAATGTGCCACGACAAGACCAAAGATTGTTTACAGTAACGTAACTTGCTCTGTCTCTCTGACGTCCACATCGATGACATACAAAAATCTATGGCCGTGCTCATCGTCGTAATCTACTGCCAAGAGCTACCAACAACCCATTTTTTGAACTCGGTGACTGAACATGCGCAAGATTGTCGAGTGCAGTGTTAAAGTCGATGGCAAATATTGTGCGCATATTTGTAATGTACATGTAAAACTCTTTCACACAAAACCAAAGCTTTGTTGCAATTGCGATCGCAACTTACGGTAACTCCCTTGTCAAGGATCTTTATTATAATCGAACTGATAATATATTCAATAACTCTATGGCAAACCGGTGTAAGGATGATGATGAAGATGATGATGAGATCCCATACTCCGAGGAGCGCAGGTGACGATGCGGGAGACCCGCACCGCTGTACTAGGCAAGGTCCTAGTAGAGGTGGTTTGCCGTTGCCTTCCTCCGACCGTAATGAGGATGTATGATGATGATGAAGACGACACAACAACACCCAGTCATCACGAGGCAGGGAAAATCCCTGACCCCACTGGGAATCGAACCCGGGACTCCGTGAGCGGGAAGCGAGAATGCTAACGCAAGACCACGAGATATGTGTCTGTAAATTTGCGGGTCTTATATACAGGAATTACCTGCACTTTTTTTCTAGTCTCTTGGGACTCTGCGCTGGGCAAGAGATTCGTGATAAATGCAAGTTAAGTAAGGGTACAATGCCGTAGAATACTCTTTGTAAAACCGAACTGCAATTACTATGTCGTCCGTACGGGACTCTGTTCGATGGTGAAACGATGGTATGTTTGTGCGATCCTCGTGCGTGAACCGTTTCGTAAACGCGAACAAAGTAAGAGCATATGGACTATCAGAACAATTGTGTGATTGGATTGAAGAGTTCCTAGATAACAGAACGCAGCATGTCATCCTTAATGGAGAGAAGTCTTCCGAAGTAAGAGTGATTTCAGGTGTGCCGCAGGGGAGTGTCATAGGACCGTTGCTATTCACAATATACATAAATGACCTTGTGGATGACATCGGAAGTTCTCTGAGGCTTTTTGCACATGATGCTGTGGTGTATCGAGAGGTTCTAACAATGGAAGATTGTACTTAAATCCAGTAGGATCTGCAGCGAATTGACGCATGGTGCAGGGAATGGCAACTGAATCTCAATGTAGACAAGTGTAATGTGCTGCGAATAAATAGAAAGATAGATCCCTTATCATTTAGCTACAAAATAGCAGGTCAGCAACTGGAAACAGTTAATTCCATAAATTGTCTCGGAGTAAGCATTAGGAGTGATTTAAAATGGAATGATCATATAAAGTTGATCGTTGGTAAAGCAGATGCCAGACTGAGATTCATTGGAAGAATCCTAAGGAAATGCAATCAGAAAACAAAGGAAGTATGTTACAGAACGCTTGTTCGCCCACTGCTTGAATACTGCTGACCAGTGTGGCATCCGTACCAGATAGGGTTGATAGAAGAGATAAAGAAGATCCAACGGAGAACAGCGCGCTGCGCTACAGGATCATTTAGTAATCGAGAAAGCGTTACGGAGATGATAGATAAACTCCAGTGGAAGACTCTGCAGGAGAGACGCTCAGTAGCTCGGTACGGGCTTTTGTTAAAGTTTCGAGAACATACCTTCACCGAAGAGTCAAGCAGTATATTGCTAGCTCCTACGTATATCTCGCGAAGACACCATGAGGATAAAATCAGAGAGATTAGAGCCCACACAGAACCATGCCGACAATCCTTCTTTCCACGAACAAAACGAGACTGGAATAGAAGGAAGAATCTATAAAGGTACTCAAGGTACCTTCCGCCACACACCGTCAGGTGGCTTGCAGAGTATGGATGCGGATGTAGATATAGAATTTAAAATTTCGGCTCTAGTTTTGCTAACTTCAACAGCCACACCAGATTGGTCGACGAGTGACGGGACGGAAGCCTTAGGCCGTCTTATGTGCCTTGCACAAGTCGCTGCTATGCCCACTTTCCCTGTTCAACTGCGCCAGTCTCCACAAATATTTAGCACATGCAGCAAAGTTGCCGGTATAGTTTTTATATGTATAATCTTTTCTAATTTTCTGTAGTTACAAGTAAGCCGTCGAACAGGAAACTGCTCTTAACTGGAACAGTACAGTCACCACACGCTACGGGTCGAATGCGCAATTAAAAGTTCTGTATTTATATTCAGAGAAAGTGTTGTTTCTGCCCTTAAGACTTGCTCATAGATGATACGAATTAATATAAAGAGCACCCATATGTGCAGAGGGCAGACTGAAAGGTGTTGATTCGGCCATCCCTCATGTCGATTAAGTATTTTTACATATCGATTATGGGCAGTTCTTTAGTTTATTTTCTTATCGCTTACCAGCCGATTTAGATATCCCTCCGTTGCTTGTGGAGTATTTAGGTTTGACTGGCAATGTTTCGAGCGAATATCTCAGCCAATAACCACCTATGGCGTGATAATGCCAAGTGAGCGCGTTGTATTTGGAGGAAGGAAAAGAGGCAGTTGCAAGGTGGAAGTCGTGAAAACTTTGTTAAAAGCAACTTTTATGGAGGCAGTCAACCTGAACAGTCAGATGTGCGCAGTCGTAAGTGGCCTTGCCACGTAGTAAAATGCATGTCATTATGATTTAGTCGATGCTGAGCAGTTTTGCGTTTGAACTGAGTGTTGTGAGTTGGTGCAAGTAGACAGTGCTGAGCCGGGAGAGGGCACCTGGAAGTCGTTTTATCATAGAAGCTCTGTTCTGATAATTCTGTTACCACTGAGTTGGAGGTAAGTGCGAGACATTGGTATTGGTACTGAGAGAATCTGTATTATTAGTTTTGAGAGTCTAAGCTATATTTTAAACTGATTTTTGGTAAGAATGTGTTGCTCATCACTATGCATTCTGCTCAGCGATCTGGCATGAGCTGTTACTCCTTTCCTTTTATTACAGCTTGGTGTATTTCTAGTGCCTGCGTTACGGATTAGATATTCTGAGGAACCACTAGCAGATTGAAGATGAGGCTAAGCTCATTATCCAGCATTGATCAGTTTCGCGTCCAATATTCAACCAGAGATGGGGAGCTAGTAAATCACTGTTTCCACTCACCAAACAGATGCAAAATATAATTTTATTTTCTCACAGTTGGTGAGTCAGGAATCAAGCCAAATACAACCATATTAAGCGTAGCTGATGCTACATGTATTAATTTATGCGAGAGTTTGTTGTAGTAATTATTCTAAGAAACCAGAAGTTTATTAGAATATCAATAAATATTTTGTGATTGTTAGTGTGGATTATTAATTTTTAGTGCCTGAGTACGACGTCAGCGAGTACTCACTGTTTTGTGTGTTAGGGTCAATTTTACAAAAGTAAGGTAAGTCACGCAGCCGAAAGACGAAGCTGCGCCTGCCGAGTTCTTAACCTATTCTTTTCAGGTGATGTGGCGTTATCAGTCCTTGTATGAGTAACTGTATATGTGATTTCATTTTTTATTCTCAATTTTAGGGTGGTTCACGAAGATATGCAAATATTTTAATGTGTTATTCTACAAGTAAAACTAAAGAAAAAAGTTCATATAAACATAGATCCGCATATGTTTAGTTATGGAGCTACGGCTAGTAAGAGAATTTGTCTGAAATTTTGCAACTTCACTACCATGAAGCCATTGCAAAACTGCACGAGGTTAAAGTAAAGCAAGATTTCCATTTATTTTGTTGTTATTGGTCTGATGAATCTAATAAAACATATCCCAGACATGTATCTGCAGTAGTATTCCAGAACAACCAGAGAAGGACAGATTATTATACAAGTAAAATTGTTTACTTTCCATTAAGAATGTAGAAACGTTTATGTCATTGGTGGCAAGCTTAGTGAATTGTTTCAGTCATTTCCTTACCATGAAACGAGCTAGTTTTCTATGTTGTTCAGTGAAAGAATATAATAACAACAAAGTATTTAAGTGAAACCACATAGTAACTGTTGTAGTTTGTAGATTATTTATGGTAGGGTTGCCTTTCAAATTTACGACAGAGGAGTACTCCGATACGGTGTTTATTACCATCATTTTTCCAAAATTAAATTCTCTACAACTTCTGTTATAAACTTTGTGTAGTTGTATGGAATTTAAAAAACAAATTGGGCCAAGTAGTTAATAAACTCTAAACATTACGACATTACTTCATTGCTTTTCTGGGTGTTTTGGAAAACTACTGCATATACACGTCTGAGACATGTTTTATTGCATTCACCAGATCAATAACAACAAGCTGCTTTATTTTAACCTCGTACATTTTTGTGATGGCTTCATATTAGCGAAGATGCTACATTTCAGGCAAAATCTTTTATTAGCCATAGCTCTGTAAATAATCATTTAAGGACCTATGTTTATATGAACTTTTTGCTTTAGTTTTACTTGTAGAATCACATATTAAAATATTTGCATATCTTCGTGAATCACACTGTGTAAGGATATGAACCGGCCGTTATTAGTCTACAGAAGTTGTTTATTAATTGAGCCATACCCAAACATCTCTAAAATACTGATAGATTGCACCGTTGTGCATTACACGTGTTCGTGTCTGTCGACCCTTGCTTGAATTTAGTCAGACCCTCATCATGGATATAGACGTCTCTTTTTAACAAACGCCTTACAAGATGATTCTTATGAGGAAACTCCATTTCCACTAAAAGCTCTATAACTCATCTTCTGAGCTACATAACCGTTCTTGCAAGTCAACATTTTAGTGATACACAATAATATTCCGTTGCGCTTATATTGCGAAGTTTAACAGCCGGAAAACGGCTTAAAACAAATTGCAGTTATTACTAATTTAAGTGCACTTTACAGACAACAGCTGGCTTTCAAGACTTTCTGCTCAGTATTCCTCTTTTGTACAGTTTCGCCAAAATCTCACGTATCTCCGTCGTATGTTATACTTAAACCTCATATTTATGTCTGCTGCTACACTGAACAGAGGTAATGTCACGAGTCTTCAAATTACATTCAACTGACTACAGGAGAAAAACCTGCTTCAGCTTTGACTGTAAACTGCCTTTATCGACATGACACTAAGAAAAAGATGCAGAATGTTGTGTGCTGCATTCGTGGGTAGTTTTCTGATTGAATGCAAACCATTAACGTAGTGCGAATAGGTAAACATATGTACATGAGATTCCATTTAATACACATAAAACAGAATTAGCTCCTATTGCAGATCACACATGTACATTAATCATTCCCGACAGACATATAGTAGCAGAGGAAATTGTTAATATTCTGTTACATATAATAGAATAATTTCCCGGATGTTGTTTCTCTCTTAATTTTGAAAAAGAGTAGCACATAATAGGATACAACACCAATAACACACTGTGAGAAAAGTCATGTGATAGCGAAAGTCATATAAACAGATGGTGGTAGTATTGCGAACACGAGGTATAAAAGATCAGTGGATTGGTACAGCTGTCATTAATTTTGTGCTCAGCTGATTGATGTGAAAATGTTTCCGACGTCATTATGGCCCCACAATGGAAATAAACCAACTTTGATAGCGATTCAGAAAAATGTGCATGAACTGGCAATTGAATCTCAATATAGACAAGTGTAATGTGCTGCGAATACATAGAAAGATAGATCCCTTATCATTTAGCTACAAAATAGCAGGTCAGCAACTGGAAGCAGTTAATTCCATAAATTGTCTGGGAGTACGCATTAGGAGTGATTTAAAATGGAATGATCATATAAAGTTAATCGCTGGTAAAGCAGATGCCAGACTGAGATTCATTGGAAGAATCCTAAGGAAATGCAATCAGAAAACAAAGGAAGTATGTTACAGAATGCTTGTTCGCCCACTGCTTGAATACTGCTGACCAGTGTGGCATCCGTACCAGATAGGGTTGATAGAAGAGATAAAGAAGATCCAACGGAGAACAGCGCGCTGCGTTACAGGATCATTTAGTAATCGAGAAAGCGTTACGGAGATGATAGATAAACTCCAGTGGAAGACTCTGCAGGAGAGACGCTCAGTAGCTCGGTACGGGCTTTTGTTAAAGTTTCGAGAACATACCTTCACCGAAGAGTCAAGCAGTATATTGCTAGCTCCTACGTATATCTCGCGAAGACACCATGAGGATAAAATCAGAGAGATTAGAGCCCACACAGAAGCATACCGACAATTCTCCTTTCCACGAACAATACGAGATTGGAATAGAAGGGAGAACCGATAGAGGTACTCAAGGTACCCTCCGCCACACACCGTCAGGTGGCTTGCGGAGTATGGATGTAGGTGTAGGTGTAGAATGTAGGTTGCAGTAGTTACTCGGAGAAGAAAAGCTTGCACAGAATATAGTAGCATGGAGAGCTGCATCAAACCAATCTCTGGACTGAAGACCACAACAACAACACAAGTATCGTTACAATCTGTGTATTGACGTAACAATACTAGCCCCTGACTACGAATTCATTCTGTGAAAACCGTACATCAATAGAACTTTCCATTTCCTCTATTTCTGTGGTGCAGGTTGAGATGATTCACCCTGAATGTGAACAGCTTGCGATTGCTCAGTAGGCAACCATATTTAAATACAAATTAACTTAATGTCTTGTAAATCTACTCCCTCCATAGCATTACAATATGTCACTCAAGTGACCAACGCAACATGTAACAAACTAAGGACGTATTATTTACACACAAATTGTGGATACCGGTTCATCCACTGAACGTTTTAGACACGTTGGTATTAGATGACGCGTTTACTGCAATATGTCGGAAAATTGCCTAATGTAACTCACTTTAGAGAAGGTGAACAAGGATTCATCTTCCAACAACACAAACTCCCCCCCCTCCCCATTATTTACGTCCAAAAGTACCTGACACTTTGATGGACTTTCGAACGCGTCATCTTTTGTCCTTTGCCATAATGCTCACAGCGTGTGACTTTTGTCACGATTGGCTTACCTTTATTTACACCGAGGTGACAAAACTCAAGGAATAGCGATAAGCACATACATAGTGAGGTGACAAGAGTCTAGGGACAGCGATATACACGTATATACATGGCAGCAGCATCGCGTACGCGAGGTATAAAAAGGCAGTGCGCTGGCGCAGAAGTCAATAATACTTAGGTGAATCATTTGAAAAGATTTCCGATGTGATTATGGCTGCACAACTGTAATTAACAGACTTTGAATGCAGAATGGTAGTAGGAGCTCGACACATGGAACACAACATTTCGGAAATCGTTACGTGGTTCAATATCCCACGGGCCACAATATCAAAAGTGTGCCGAGAATACATTTCAAGCAATACCTCTCACCATAATGGTTGGACACTAGACGGCTGCAAAATAGTGGCCTGGTCAGATGAGTCTCAAT
This sequence comes from Schistocerca gregaria, assembly GCF_023897955.1. NCBI lineage: Eukaryota > Metazoa > Arthropoda > Insecta > Orthoptera > Acrididae > Schistocerca > Schistocerca gregaria. The sequence goes on along the minus strand of NC_064927.1, from coordinate 356,292,178 downwards.
TTTAGTTTATAAAAACTGATTGTAGGATTCGAGTGTGGCACATATCCCACAAAGCCACGGATTCATACACTCCTGGAAATTGAAATAAGAACACCGTGAATTCATTGTCCCAGGAAGGGGAAACTTTATTGACACATTCCTGGGGTCAGATACATCACATGATCACACTGACAGAACCACAGGCACATAGACACAGGCAACAGAGCATGCACAATGTCGGCACTATTACAGTGTATATCCACCTTTCGCAGCAATGCAGGCTGCTATTCTCCCATGGAGACGATCGTTAAGATGCTGGATGTAGTCCTGTGGAACAGCTTGCCATGCCATTTCCACCTGGTGCCTCAGTTGGACCAGCGTTCGTGCTGGACGTGCAGACCGCGTGAGACGACGCTTCATCCAGTCCCAAACATTCTCAATGGGGGACAGATCCGGAGATCTTGCTGGCCAGGGTAGTTGACTTACACCTTCTAGAGCACGTTGGGTGGCACGGGATACATGCGGACGTGCATTGTCCTGTTGGAACAGCAAGTTCCCTTGCCGGTCTAGGAATGGTAGAACGATGGGTTCGATGACGGTTTGGATGTACCGTGCACTATTCAGCGTCCCCTCGACGATCACCAGAGGTGTACGGCCAGTGTAGGAGATCGCTCCCCACACCATGATGCCGGGTGTTGGCCCTGTGTGCCTCGGTCGTATGCAGTCCTGATTGTGGCGCTCACCTGCATGGCGCCAAACACGCATACGACCATCATTGGCACCAAGGCAGATGCGACTCTCATCGCTGAAGATGACACATCTCCATTCGTCCCTCCATTCACGCCTGTCGCGACACCACTGGAGGCGGGCTGCACGATGTTGGGGCGTGAGCGGAAGACGGCCTAACGGTGTGCGGGACCGTAGCCCAGCTTCATGGAGAAGGTTGCGAATGGTCCTCGCCGATACCCCAGGAGCAACAGTGTCCCTAATTTGCTGGGAAGTGGCGGTGCGGTCCCCTACGGCACTGCGTAGGATCCTACGGTCTTGGCGTGCATCCGTGTGTCGCTTCGGTCCGGTCCCAGGTCGACGGGCACGTGCACCTTCCGCCGACCACCGGCGACAACATCGATGTACTGTGGAGACCTCACGCCCCACGTGTTGAGCAATTCGGCGGTACGTCCACCCGGCCTCCCGCATGCCCACTATACGCTCTCTCTCAAAGTCCGTCAACTGCACATACGGTTCACGTCCACGCTGTCGCGGCATGCTACCAGTGTTAAAGACTGCGATGGAGCTCCGAATGCCACGGCAAACTGGCTGACACTGACGGCAGCGGTGCACAAATGCTGCGCAGCTAGCGCCATTCGACGGCGAACACCGCGGTTCCTGGTGTGTCCGCTGTGCCGTGCGTGTGATCATTGCTTGTACAGCCCTCTCGCAGTGTCCGGAGCAAGTATGGTGGGTCTGACACACCGGTGTCAATGTGTTCTTTTTTCCATTTCCAGGAGTGTATTTTCAACAAGGCATTGTGTAAGCTGATGATGCCTTCATAATAGTTTGGACCGTATTTACATGGAATGGGTTGGGTCCTTTGGCCCAACTGAACAGATAATTGACGAAATGGTTATGTTCGGCTACTTGTAGACCATATTCAGCTATTTATGTACTTCATGGTCGCAAACCTCGATGGAGTTTTTATGGGTGACAATGTGCCATGTCACCAGTCAATAATTGTTCCAGTTTGGTTTGATGAAAATTCTGCAAAGTTCTAGCGAATGATTTGTCTATCCAGACCACCCGACCTGCATCCCATCGAACATTTATGGGACTTTAGTGATAGGTCACTTCGTGCACAAAGTCCTGTAAGGATAGCACTTTCATGACTGTGTGTTAATATTTCTGCAGAGACTTGAACGATTTGTTGAGTCCGTGCCAAGTCGAGATACTGCACACCACCGGGCAAAAAGAGGTCCGGTCCGATGTTAGGAGGTATTTCATGACTTTTGTCACCTCAGCGTACAGCTACGTCGTCAAACCCGACAGCTGTGTTATCACATCCAATAAAAATATCAGGCCAAACTTGCTTGAGAGTACTTGTTGAGCATTTGGAAGCACCATTAGGACATCGCTCCTGCTACATTTGGAGCTCACGTTAGAATAGGTAAGGTTTGTGTAAAAGTTCAAAGATCGTTTTTTGATACGATGGTAAGATGACTTCTTTATGTCCACCGTTGCGAAAAATATAACTTTATGAATTGTGCTTTAATTTCTAATCTCTCAGCAATTACCGTTTCGAACGCAAATTAATGACGTTACATGATACGTGAACTCGCGATATTGAATTGCAACCAATTACGGCAACTGGTGTCCACTGAAGTTCATTCGTATAATCTGACAGTGATGGAAAATACTCTCGCAGTTAATTTCATGAAAAGTCACACCGTAATTGTAAATTCGTATACTGCTCGTGCGAGGTGGAAATTACGGCACTAATTAACAGCAACTGACAGAAATTGATCGTCGACACCAATTTCGCTCTCTCTCTCTCTCTCTCTCTCTCTCTCTCTCTCTCTCTCACACACACACACACACACACACACACACACACACACACACACACACATAGTAAAGAAATAAATGGATAGCTCAAGAGATTTTTCATAAATAACTTTGCAGTTATCTTACTGCTGATTTCTGATTCAGTCACTATTTGCTTCTTACTGCTGAAAAATGTAATAGTTGAGTTTCCTTAGAGTTGTGAATCTATCGCCTATTTTTATACTGTCCTCCATTGCTTCTTTACTTGTGCTAATCTTTTAACATTCATCCCAGATAATCTGTTGGACGGACCCTCATTTTTTTCTGCTCTGCTATTATACTTGCTATTTCACCTCCTAGGGCCTAGTGCCCGACGTAACGTTCCTCTTCTTCGGGTAAATGTACACAAACCTCTTTACCACCTGTTCATTCCAGTATCTTTTAATTTCATACCCAACGTGTCTACTTAATTTCTGACGCCTTTCCGTAACATTACATTTCAAATGTTTCCAGTTTCTCCTCTCGTTTTCACTTCTCAATTTCGCAGAATGGTTTGCTCCTAACCTGCATTTCAGAGACTACTTAGTAAATTGCATGACAATGCCCACATTTTCTTTTATGAAAGTTCTTTTCGCAAACATCAATGTACTTCTGACAGCTTACTTGCATCGGTTACGTGTGCAAACTCACTTCTTCGATACGAGGATTATTTCACTTGCTATTTCAGTGTATCTGCGGTACAATTTATCGGTCTCAAAATGAATTTCGTTAGCTACAGCTCCCAAAAGTTAGATTATATAGTCTAATTGTCGCCAATTAATGCATCTAATTGTAGTTAATTTACTATGATTCTTTAGCCAATGATACTTTGAACAAAATATTATTTTAGATGGGTTAAAAGTGAAAAATTTAAATGCGAATGAAGTAATTAAAAGTCAGTATACGATCACAAAATGTGCTTCATACATTTATTTACAGATATGCCACGTCCATTCTGGACTTGCAAATCCGTCTTTGGACCGTTTCTGGTATTTGAACGAACTGCAAGACTTGAATATAAAGAGCAATAAAAGTCGTCAGAGGACAGAATTTTCTAAATTTTGAAGCTCGTTAAAGGTTTACTATTTGCTTAGATGCATTTATTACACACTTCTACGAGGAGCGTTCAATAAATAGTGCGACACAGCTTTTTCTGAAATCAGGTTGATTTTATTCAGTATTCGAATAAACCATGATATTCCGTACTCTTTTGGCTACAAAACTTATTTTTTTACATAATCTACGTTCAGTACCACCTTTTAGTGTGAGGGCGTGTCTACCTGCACGGTACCACTTTACTGAGCGACGTCGGAGCCAACTCCTTGCTGCATCAGTAACGTCTCCGCTATCCATTGGCTGCTTCCCGAGGAGTGCATCCTTCATTGAGCCAAACAGTTGGGAGTCGGAAGGTGTGAAATTCGGGCTGTAGGGCAGACGAGGAATATCGCTAAACGGCTCTGCTCACAACGAAAAATCTCGTTGTTGTTTTCTTTTAACTTATTGGCACTCTCTAGGGAGAATTTCGCTTAGCATCTTGCCAATACCAGCGTTACGTGATATTTGTTCAAGTGATGCAGCTGGTTGGGCTAAATAAAAAACGCTGTTTTAAAACATATTACTTTATTCTACTAATCAACACTCCAGCGCTGTCCCAACGGTAAAAACCCCAAGCAGCATGTGTCTGGGTTTCTTACCACTTGCGTTGCTTCCGCCACATTCCGACACACAAAGTAATCCGTCGAAACTAACATAGATTTCTACAACTTTCCCACATTCTGGCGTTCTAAAACTATTTTCTATGGCTAAATATCGCTGTTCCTTAGCAAATACATGTATTGTATTTTAGTCCAATGTAAAATTCCTGTAAGACGTATGGCGCATGGATACACTATGTAAGCATACAGTTTTATTGCGAAAATAACCAATATATGGTAATAATATCTTTGCATTATTTCAAAGAGCCTCTATGATGTCTACCACTGACCATAGATGTTATTGTAATGTTATAAGTCCATTGAAGTTTTGTGAGCTCCTCTCGGATGTGCAGACTTGTATGAGTCCTTGCGTTGTTTTGGAGAAGGAGAAATTCGCTTGCAATTTTATGGCGATCAACACACTGAACTCGTTTCTTCAGTGTTCTGAGAGCTGGTTTCTTAGGATGGAGCAGGATAAGGTTATGACTGTGGATGGGGCCATAATCAGTTATTGTCAGTTGCTCCACAAATACATAAACTTTATTTAAAGAAATTAAAATTTTAAAACAACCTCTAAAAAAACACATGAGTTCCAAAAGAAATCAGTTGGAATTCGATTACTCGATAAATAGTACAATTCTCAAGGCTGTCAATTCAACTAAGTACCTGGGCGTTAAAATTACCAACAACTTCAGTTGGAAAGACCATATAGATAATATTGTAGGGAAGGCGAGCCAAAGGTTGCGTTTCGTTTGCAGGGCACTTAGAACATGCAACGGGTCCACTAAAGAGACAGCTTACACTACAATTGTTCGTCCTCTGTTAGAATATTGCTGCACGGTGTGGGATCCTTACCAGGTGGGATTGACGGAGGACATCGAAAGGGTGCAAAAAGGGCAGCTCGTTTTTTATTATCATGTAATAGGGGAGAGTGTGGCAGACATGATACCCGAGTTGGGATGAAAGTCATTAAAGCAAAGACGTTTTTCATCGCGGCGAGATGTATTTACGAAATATCAGTCACCAACTTTCTCCTCCGAATGCGAAAATATTTTATTGAGCCCAACTACACAGGTAGGAATAATCATCAAAATAAAATAAGAGAAATCAGAGCTCGAACAGAAAGGTTTAGGTGTTCGTTTTTCCCGCGCGCTGTTCAGGAGTGGAGTGGTAGAGAGATAGTATGATTGTGGTTCGATGAACCCTCTGCCAAACACTTAAATGCGAATTGCAGAGTAATCATGTAGATGTAGATGTAGATGTAGACAGTGTGACAGCTGAAGGCCTCATTACAGAGGAAAAAAATTCCACAATTCAAACAACAAACGGCTGAAAGCCTGAATTAAAAGTCAGAGGAACAATTGCAAATAGCATATATTAAGGTAAACACTTCATTTTAAAACAAACTGTAACACAGCTGAATGCCTTATTATAAAAGAAGTGATATCATCACTCGGCTGAAAGACACAAACAATTTCAAATAACAAACGGATGAAGGCCTGAATTAGAAGTCAGGAAAACAATTCCAAACAGCACACATCTCAACAAATACCTTGCTTTTAAAACAAGTTTGCTTTTAAAAAGACGTATGTAACATGGCCTTATTATGAAAGAGTTGAAATTATTGCGCGGCTGAAGGCGACGCAAGAGAATAACAAATAGAGAAAGACGGCTGCAATATTTCACCACCTTGAATCACTCCACTCGTTGCCACCAGGCTCAGTGGTCCTGGGAGCAACAACCCGCCGACCAAAGGCGAGATCTCAGAATAGTCGAGGTTGCATTACCAGTTAACTCTTCACTCAGCTTAAGCGTCCAGGGTTCGGTGTGCAACGAAGTCGTCGCTCTCGCAGCTACCCCTCCTCGATCCGGCAGTGGCAGCACGCTGCCAACGGCGCCGGCTTGCCTCCGTGCAGCACGGACCTGCTGCAAGTAGGCTGTTAAGGTTTTTATGTTGGTAACGCCATGTAGCGCTCTATATGAAAATCACTGGCTGTGCTGTGTGAAGTCTGTGGCTGGTTTGCATAGTTGGAATTTGCTATCGTAGTGCTGGGCAGTTGGCTGTTCGCAGCGCGTAGCGTTGCGCAGTTGGGGGTGAACCGCCAGTAGAGGTGGATGTGGGGAGAGAGATGGCGGAGTTTTGAGAGCGGATGATGTGAACGCGTGTCCATCATAGACAGTAAATTTGTAAGACTGGATGTCATGAACTTATATATATATATATATATATATATATATATATATATATATATATATATATATAATGACTTTTGAACACTGATAAGGTAAATACTTTGTTTGTTCTCTATCAAAATCTTGTATTTGCTAACTATGCCTATCAGTAGTTAGCAACTTCAGTAGTTAGAACCCTTTATTTAGCTGGCAGTAGTGGCGCTCGCTGTACTGCAGTAGTTCGAGTAACGAAGATTTTTGTGAGGTAAGTGATTCATGAAAAGTATAGGTTATTGTTAGTCAAGGCCATTCTTTTGTAGGGATTATTGAAAGACAGATTGCGTTGTGCTAAAAATATTGTGTGTCAGTTTATTGATGATCTGAATAAGTAAAGAGAGAAATGTCTGTGCACGTTCAGTTTTATTCAGCTGTTTGAAAATCAAATAACGTAAGAGGTTTATCAGCACAGTAATTCATAAATTTTTCTAAGGGGTCGTTTCAATGCCCGCTGCTGCGCCTCCAGCCGACTGATGTCCGTTCGCCGCTCCTCTCCAAATCCAGTACGCAGACAGCATTAACATAACTGCTCATTCAAAACAACAAGATACACACGGATCCGGGAAAACAATTCCAACAACAACTTACAATACTCAAACCAGTCACTGTGAAACAACACGGACGAATTATGAGTCGGCACAAACACAGAGAAGCCAGAAGCGGTCGGAAGACCAAATGCACGTCGTCCGCTGCGACGACTGACCAAATGACCAACCAACGGTCGTCCCCAGTCAAGTCAGGCACGGGAAAGATCGCAGTATAAATCGTCAACTGGCAACTTATTGCCATGAGGTCACTTCGACGGACACACACACACACACACACACACACACACACACACACACACACACACACACAAGTGAAAGTTGCACTATTCGAACATCACGGCCCATTCAACTAAAATAATGGTCAAATGGCTCTAAGCACTATGGAACCTAACATCTGAGGTCATCAGTCCCCCAGACTATGAACTACTTAAACCTAATTAAGCTAAGGACATCACACACATCCATGCCCGAGGCATGATTCGAACCTGCGACCGTAACAGCAGCGCGGTTCTGGACTGATGCACCTAGAACCGCTCGGCCACAGCGGCCGGCTCATTCAATTAAAACTCGCTGAACCCGGTCTCTGACGGGGTCTTGCACTCTCGCGAACACATCCTTCCGTCAGACAGTGCATGTGTGTCGCCAGCGGTCGGGCGAGTACTGGCTGTCCGAACCTCACTATTGCTCCGTCTCAACTCAACTCTCTCGACACACGACGAACCCGAAATACTAGAAGCCGCTCCAAAGATGGTACCACAGTACGATCTATCGATAAGCGCTGGTGCTGCCACTCACGGGTACGCAAGCCAGAAACTTAGTGACGCCAGTAAATCGAATAAGAAACGAGATGCCATAACCGTAATGACAAGATGCCAAGCAATAAACGGCGTGAACACGAGCCGTGCACGTCTCAAGCACATTACAGGTTCAAATAGTTCAAATGGCTCTGAGCACTATGGGACTCAACTGCTGTGGTCATTAGTCCCCTAGAACTTAGAACTACTTAAACCTAACTAGCTAAGGACGTCACACACACCCATGCCCGCGTCAGGATTCGAACCTGCGACCGTAGCAGTCGCACGGTTCCGAACTGCGCGCCTAGAACCGCGAGACCACCGCGGCCGGCATTACAGGTTAAATTGATCGTTATATTATGAGGGAGGACGTAAAACAGAATAAACCCTTCAGAGACCCAGAAGAATGTCTCACTGACTTTACCGGTTGCGAGTGCGACTTGAAGCTTTTTCTTCAGAGGAGAGGTGAAGTGCCGCCACTCCATGAACTGCCGTTTTGTTTCCGGTTCAAAAATGGCTCTGAGCACTATGGGACTTACCATCTATGGTCATCAGTCCCCTAGAACTTAGAACTACTTAAACCTAACTAACCTAAGGACATCACACAACACCCAGTCATCACGAGGCAGAGAAAATCCCTGACCCCTCCGGGAATCGGACCCGGAAACCCGCGTGCGGGAAGCGAGAACGCTCCCGTCCGATTTGTTTTTGGTTCGAAGTAATGAATCCAGGTTTCATCGCCTGTGTCGATGTTCGTAAAAAACGTGTCACGATCCGCCTCGTAGCTCGCAAGCAATTCCTCAGAACTGGTCCTTCGTTGGTAGTTATTGTCTTTTACTAGGCGACGAAGAACCAAGAGGGCACACAACTTTGAATACCCCAACTGATGGGTGAGTGTGTCAGTGCCACCAGCAGATACGTCCACATGCATGTTCGATTGTGATCCGTCGATCACTTCGAATAAAAGTGCCCACACGTGCCAACATTGTAAGAGCCACAGCTGTGTTCGACCGGCATGCGGTCGTTCGGACAGTTTTGCGCGACCATGTTGCGATGGTAACAGACGCCTCGCCCAACGACTCACCGTGGTTTTGTTCACTCCCAGACCTCCGTAAAACATTCTGCAAGCGCCTATGAATATCTGCGATGCTCTGTCTTTCCGCCAAAAGTAGCTCCTTGGAGCGCATCTCCGTTACAGATGTCATTTTTAAGACTACGTATTGCGCCATCACCTATCGGAACTTCATAAAATTATAGGCGCCGAAGCGGAAATATTCCATGATGATGCCCAAAAAATTCCGCATTTTTTCAACTGGAACTGGCCGAGAAAAAAAAGTGTTGTGTTACTTATTGAACGCCCCTCGTGCGTGTATGAGTAAAATAAGTTTCACTGCGCAGTAACAAGGACACAGTAGATCATTCAAGCATCGATGCCGCTAGACTGTGGGTGGAACAAAGAGCTCGCTACAGGCCGTCAGCTGTGCTGTGAATGCAATTATTCGGTTCGATTTCACAGTGTTCGTTATTCTTCCTTGGGTAACAAATTCTGACGATAATGCGTAAAACAGGATCTGGAAGTATCCGCTCTAGAAGAATTATCGCTTTAATCTGTTTTTTCTTTAATATAACTGACGATAAGTGCTTTATTTAGCAAAAACAACTCGTTTGGCACTTCCGGCCACTGAAAACGCGCCTTGCTCTCTTCGCAGCTGCATCACTTCTTCCACAATTACCAGAATTTTACAGACAGTAATTAGATATATCAGCTTAATGAAGCTGTGTGATAATAGTGTATTTCCCGTCGTTAACATCGGTTACGGCATATCTGTGCAGGCTTGCCCCTGAAAAGGAACTGTTGACCTCACAGTACAATCCCAGTAGCTAGTTTCCCTAGCTGATACAATCACGGATCTCTGCGAAAACGTTCTGAGATCTGCGTCATACCATTACCAAGGAGACCATGCACACGAGAACTGTAAAATGTGGCAGTAGATATGAAGACTTTGAGCTGCTGGTCGAATCCTCCACTCTTTAAGCACTCATTTTTTCCTCTCCAACTAGCTGAGAAACGTAATCACATGTTGACAAGTCTAGTACAAATCCGATTTTACTTACACGCTACAAAAAATACTACAGTACTTGAAGTAAAATCATTAAAATGTCTAGATGTATGCATCTCCTGACAGACATAAATAATTCAGATAATATGATTAAAACCATATGGGACATTGTCAAACCGGTGACAGCACAGACAGTCAGTGTACAAGATTCAGTAACAAATACACTAAATAAAAGTGTTGTGATTAATAATTCACAAGTTGCAACTACTTTTAACAATCACTTTCTAAACGTAGAAGCAAATTTAGGATTAAATGGTTCAGTTGAAGAAGCAAAAGAATATGTTAAAATGTCATTTCATAAAACTTTAAGCAGCTAAAAGCAGCACCAGTACCATTCACTGAAATTAATACAATTACAAAATTTCTAAAAAACAAAATTCTTATGTAGTTGAAGGTATTTCAATCAGAATTCTGAAAAATTGTTCGAAATTAAAAAGTAATGTTCTTAGTGATATATTCAATGTATAACTAGCACAGTTTAAAACAAGCAATCATTAAACCACTTCATTCGAAAGGTGACAAAGACAGACTAAAATAATTATCTTACGATTTCCTTACTGACATCATTCTCCAATATTTTCGAAAAACTAGTGTCCTCAAGAGTAGTCCCACACTTAAGTGGACATAATTTGCTTAGTATTTCACAGTTTGGGTTCCTGTAAGGTTGCTCAACTGAGAATTCCATTTATACATTCACTCATCAAACAGAAAGTCTTAAATAGTAATATATAAACTGTTGGTATTTTTTGTGATGTTTCTAAAGCCTTCTGTTGTGTAAATTGTGGTGTCACCGCCAGACGCCACACTTGCTAGGTGGTAGCCTTTAAATCGGCCGCGGTCCGGTAGTATACGTCGGACCCGCGTGTCGCCACTATCAGTGACTGCAGACCGAGCGCCGCCACTCGCCCCAGTTGTACAGCCGACTTTGCTAGCGATGGTTCACTGACTAATTACGCTCTCATTTGCCGAGACGATAGTTCAGCATAGCCTTGAGCTACGTCATTTGCTACGATCTAGCAAGGCGCCATTCTTAGTTATTATTGATACTGAATCATGACCCGTCAAGACCAACGTTCGTCATTAATGGATTAAAGTTAAGTATTCCACCAGCTACGTCCGTTTTTCTAAATTCTAATTTCCTTGTCCTGTTCCAGGCCTCACGCCAGCCTGCGTGAGCTAAAACGCGTGCCTTTCGGCTTCCCCTAGTAACACGGTGTTGGCTCTCCTGCCAACCACAACATAAATCATGATACTCTGTTAGAAAAACTCAGCTTTTATGAAATTAATGGCTTTACGCACAGATGGTTTGAATCATACGTGAGGAACAGAAGGCAAAAGGTAGTGCTGAATAAATCAAACAATGTCTGAAATGTAGAAAATTTTACTGACTGTGATAAAACCACAAAGGGAGTCTCACATGGTACAATTTTGGGTCCGCTCCTGTTCCTTATACATGTGAATGACCCACCACTTAACATTCAAGAAGCAAAATTAGTATTTCTTGCAGACAGAACCAGAGTTATAATAAATCACATTTGACAAAAAGTTGCATAAGACATGTTGTTGTTGTTGTTGTGGTCTTCAGTCCTGAAACTGATTTGATGCAGCTCTCCATGCTACTCTATCCTGTGCAAGCTTCTTCATCTCCCAGTACCTACTGCAACCTACATCCTTCTGAATCTACTTAGTGTAGTGATCTCTTGATCTCCCTCTACGATTTTTACCCTCCACGCTGCCCTCCAATACTACATTGGTGATCCCTTGATGCCTCAGAACATGTCCTACCAACGGATCCCTTCTTCTGGTCAAGGTATGCCACAAACTTCTCTTCTCCCCAATCCGATTCAATACTTCCTCATTAGTTATGTGATCTACCCATCTAATCTGCAGCATTCCTCTGTAGCACCACATTTCGAAAGCTTCTATTCTCTTCTTGTCCAAACTATTTATCGTCCATGATTCACTTCCATACATGGCTACACTCCATACAAATACTTTCAGAAGTGACTTCCTGACACTTAAATCTATACTCGATGTTAACAAACTTCTCTTCTTCAGAAACGCTTTTCTTGCCATTGCCAGTCTACATTTTATATCCTCTCTACTTCGACCATCATCAGTTATTTTGCTCCCCAAATAGCAAAACTCCTTTACTACTTTAAATGTCTCACTTCCTAATCTAATTCCCTCAGCATCACCCGACTTAATTCGACTACATTCCATTATCCACTTTTTGCTTTTGTTGATGGTCATCTTATATCCTCCTTTCAAGACACTATCCATTCCGTTCAACTGCTCTTCCAAGTCCTTTGCTGTCTCTGACACAATTACGATGTCATCGGCGAACCTCAAAGTTTTTATTTCTTCTCCATGGACTTTAATACCTACTCCGAATTTTTCTTTTGTTTCCTTCACTGCTTGCTCAATATACAGATTGAATAACATCGGGGATAGACTACAGCCCTGTCTCACTCCCGTCCCCACCACTGCTTCCCTTTCATGTCCCTCGACTCTTATAACTGCCACCTGGTTTCTGTACAAATTGTAAATAGCCTTTCGCTCCCTGTATTTTACCCCTGCCACCTTCAGAATTTGAAAGAGAGTATTCCAGTCAACATTGTCAAAAGCTTTCTCTAAGTCTACAAATGCTAGAAACGTAGGTTTGCCCTTCCTTAATCTAGCTTCTAAGATAAGTCGTAGGGGCAGTATTGCCTCACGTGTTCCATCATTTCTACGGAATCCAAACTGATCTTCCCCGAGGTCGGCTTCTGCTAGTTTTTCCATTCGTCTGTAAAGAACTCGCGTTAGTATTTTGCAGCTGTGACTTATTAAACTGATAGTTCGGTAATTTTCACATCTGTCAACACCTGCTTTCTTTCGGATTGGAATTATTATATTCTTCTTGAAGTCTGAGTGTATTTCGCCTGTCTCATACATCTTGCTCACCAGATGGTAGAGTTTTGTCAGGACCGGCTCTCCCAAGGCCGTCAGTAGTTCCAATTGAATGTTGTCGACTCCGGGGGCTTTGTTTCGACTCAGGTCTTTCAGTGCTCTGTCAAACTCTTCACGCAGTATCGCATCTCCCATTTCATCTTCATCTACATCCTCTTCCATTTCCATAATATTGTCCTCAAGTACATCGCCCTTGTATAGACCCTCTATATACTCCTTCCACCTTTCTGCTTTCCCTTCTTTGGTTAGAACTGGGTTTCCATCTGAGATCTTAATATTCATACAAGTGTTCCTCTTTTCTCCAAAGGTTTCTTTAATTTTCCTGTAGGCAGTATCTATCTTACCCCTAGTGAGATAAGCCTCTACATCCTTACATTTGTCCTCTAGCCATCCCTGCTTAGCCATTTTGCACTTCCTGTCGATGTCATTTTTGAGACGTTTGTATTCCTTTTTGCCTGCTTCATTTACTGCATTTCTATATTTTCTCTTTTCATCAATTAAATTCTATATTTCTTCTGTTACCAAAGGATTTCTACTAGCCCTCGTCTTTTTACCTACTTGATCCTCTGCTGCCTTCCCTACTTCATCCCTCAAAGCTACCCATTCTTCTTCTACTGTATTTCTTTCCCCCATTCCTGTCAATTGCTCCCTTATGCTCTCCTTGAAACTCCGTACAACCTCTGGTTCTTTTAGTTTATCCAAGTCGCATCTCCTTAAATTCCCACCTTTTTGCAGTTTCTTCAGTTTTAATCTACAGGTCATAACCAACAGATTGTGTCAGAGTCCACATCTGCCCTTGGAAATGTCTTACAATTTAAAACCGGGTTCCTAAATCTCTGTCGTACCATTATATAATCTATCTGAAATCTGTCAGTATCTCCAGGCTTCTTCCATGTATACAGCCTTCTTTTATGATTCATGAGACATAGTACACGATATTCTCCAAAGAATTAGTAAGTGGTTCTCTGAAAATGAACTCTCCCTAATTTTTGAAAAAATAATCGCACTAACAATTGAGGTAGGAATGAGCAGGAGTCGGTAAATAGGGCAGAGTGCTCCAAATGTTTGGGTGTTGATTCTGATGAAAATTTGAAGTGGAAGAAGCATATTATTGAGCTTTTCAAACACTAAAGTCCAGCTACTTTTGCTCTTCTTATAATTACTTATCTCGAAACAAATATATCAACCTGCTGACATATTTTGCATATTTACGCTAAGTAACACCGTATGCAGTAATTTTCTGGAGTTCACTTAGAAAGAAAGTATTGATTGTGCAGATGCGAGCTGTACGTATAATATGTGATGTTCACGTCATGTAGGTGCCTCTTCAAGGAGCTAGGCACTTTAACTGCATCACCACAATACATACTTTCACTAATAAAATTCTTCGGAAATAGTTCATCACAATTTTCAGAAAAACGGTGACGTGTATTCGTATAACACTAGAGGGAAAATGCCTTTATTATCTTTTGTTGAAGCTGTCAGTCGATTAGATGCAAGGTTAAAACATTTTAGTCATTTGCCCAATAACATAAAATGTGTGGCAGACAGTGTAGCAAGTATTGGGTCTAATTTAAAATCATTTTTCTTGGACGACTCATTATATTGCAGTGGAAAACAATCTAGTTTTTAGATGCACTAGCGTGACTAGGAATAAAATGATTATGCGTTCATTAATATTAACACTGACCACATATATGTACATCCTGTAAACTGACTCGTTACACATGATTTCAATGAAATAAAAGTTCAAATTATATGTGGAACTTGTAACTAACTAACGTTCATTAATTTTGAGCAGGTACCGGAAGATACACAATATTTACACTCGCTTCACTGAAGTTGGTCTAATTTACCTTCAGGACATTCATGAGTGACGCTCAAGGGCCTCATACGAACGGGCTTGTATTAAAAAGCCTCTTTATGAATCCCATTACCTATCTCAGGCTTGCGTGTCTCAGCGATACAGGTAGCCGTACCGTCGGTGCAACCACAACGGAGGGGTATCTGTTGAGAGGCCAGACAAACGTGTGGTTCCTGAAGAGGGGCAGCAGCCTTTTCAGTAGTTGCAGGGGCAACAGTCTGGATGATTGACTGAACTGGCCTTGTAACAATAACCAAAACGGCCTTGCTGAGCTGGTACTGCGAACGGCTGAAAGCAAGGGGAAACTACAGCCGTAATTTTTCCCGAGGCCATGCAGCTTTACTATATGGTTAAATCATGATGGCGTCCTCTTCAGTAAAATATTTCGGAGGTAAAATAGTCCTCCATTCGGATCTCCGGGCGGGGACTACTCAAGAGGACGTCGTTATCAGGAGAAAGAAAACTGGCGTTCAACTGACCGGAACGTGGAATGTCAGATCCCTTAATTGGGCAGGTAAGTTAGAAAATTTAAAAAGGGAAATGGTTGGGTTTAAGTTAGATATAGTGGGAATTAGTGAAGTTCGGTGGCAGTAGGAACAAGACTTTTGATCAGGTGAATACAGGGCCATAAAAACAAAATCAAATAGGGGTAATGCAGGGGTAGATTTAATAATGAATTAAAAAAATAGGAGTGCCGGTGAACTACTACAAACAGCATAGTGAACGCATTATTGTGGCCAAGATAGACACGAAGCCCGCGCCTACTACAGTAGTACAACTTTATATGCCAACTAGCTCTGCAGATGACAAAGAAATTGAAGAAATGTATGATGAGATCAAAGAAATTATTCAGATAGTGAAGGGAGACGAAAATTTAATAGCCATGGGTGACTAAAACTCGATAGTAGGAAAAGGAAGAGACGGAAACTTAGTAGCAGAATTTGGACTGGGGATAAGAAATAAAAGAGGAAGCCGCCTGGTAAAATTTTGCACAGAGCATAACTTAATCATAGCTAACACTTGGTTCAAGAATCATAAAAGAAGGTTGTATACATGGAAGAAGCCTGGAGATTCTGACAGGCTTCAGATAGATTATATAATGGTAAGACAGAGATTTAGGAATCAGGTTTTAAATTGCAAGACATTTCCAGGGGCAGATGTGAACTCTGACCACAATCTACTGGTTATGAACTGTAGATTAAAACTGAAGAAACTGCAAAAGGGTGGCAATTTAAGGAGATGGGACCTGGATAAATTGACTAAACCAGAGATTTTACAGAGTTTCAGGGGGAGCATAAGGGAACAATTGATTAGAATAGGGGAAAGAAATACAGTAGAAGAAGAATGGGTAACTATGAGGGATGAAGCAGTGAAGGCAGCAGAGGATCAAGTAGGTAAAAAGATGAGGGCTAGTAGAAAATCTTCGGTAACAGAAAGAATATTGAATTTAATTTATGAAAGGAGAAAATATAAAAATGCAGTAAATGAAGCAGGCAAAAAGGAATACAAACGTCATAAAAATGAGATCGACAGGAAGAGCAAAATGGCTAAGCAGGGATGGCTAGAGGACAAATGTAAGGATGTAGAGGCTTATCTCACTAGGAGTGAGATAGATATTGCCTACAGGAAGCCTAAAGAGACCTTTGGAGAAAAGAGAACCACTTGTATGAATATCAAGAGCTCAGATGGAAACCCAGTTCTATGCAAAGCAGGGAAAACAGAATGGTGGAAGGAGTATACAAGGGCGATGTACTTTTGAGGGCTATATTATGGAAATGGAAGAGGATGTAGATGAAGATGAAATGGGAGATACGATACTGCGTGAAGAGTTTGACAGAGCACTGAAACACCTAAGTCGAAACAAGGCCCCAGGAGTAGACAACATTCCATTGGAACTACTGATAAGCTTGGGAGGGCCAGCCCTGACAAAACTATACCATCTCGTGAGCAAATTGTATGAAAGGCGAAATACTCTCAGAGTTCAATAAGAATATAATAATTCCAATCCCAAAGACAGTAGGTGTTGAGAGATGCGAAACTTACCGAACTATCAGTTTAACAAGTCACGACTACAAAATAGTAACGCGAATTCTTTACAGACTATGGAAAAACTGGTAGAAGCCGACCTCGGGGAAGATCTGTTTGGATTCCGTAGATATGTTGGAACACGTGAGGCAATACTGACCCTACGGCTTATCTTAGAAGCTAGATTAAAAAAAGGCAAACCTATGTTCTCTGCATTTGTACACGTAGAGAAAGCTTTTGACAATGTTGACTGGAATAATCTCTTTCAAATTCTGAAGGTGGCAGGGGTAAAATACAGGGAGCGAAAGGCTATTTACAATTTGTACAGAAACGAGATGGCAGTTATAAGAGTCGAGGGACATGAAAGGGAAGCAATGGTTGGGAAGGGAGTGACACAGGGTTGTAGCCTCTCCCAGATGTTATTCAATCTGCATATTGACTAAACAGTAAAGGAAACAAAAGAAAAATCGGTGTAGGTATTAAAATCCATGGAGAAGAAATAAAGACTTTAAGGTTCGCCGAAGACATTGTCAGAGACAGCGATGGACTTGGAAGAGCAGTTGAACCTAATGGACATGGTCTTGAAAGGAGGACATAAGATGAACATAAACAAAAGCAAAAGCTAGGATAATGGAGTGTAGTCGAGTTGGGTGATGCTGAGGGAATTAGATTAGGAAGTGAGACACTTAAAGAAGTAAAGGAGTTTTGCTATTAGGGGAGCAAAATAACTAATGATTGTCGAAGTAGAGAAGATATAAAACGTGGACTGGCAATGGCAAGGAAAGCGTTTCTGAAGAAAAGTTTGTTAACATCGAGTATAGATTTAAGTGTCTGGAAGTCGTTTCATAAAGTATTTGTATGGAGTGTAGCCACGTATGGAAGTGAAACATGGACGATAAATAGTTTGGACAAGAAGAGACTAGGAGCTTTCGAAAGGTGGTGCTACTGACGAATGCTGAAGATTAGGTGGATAGAGCAAATAACTAATGAGGAGGCATTGAATAGAATTGGGGAGAAGAGGAGTTTGTGGCACAACTTGACTAGAAGAAGGTATCGATTGGTAGGACATGTTCTGAGGCATCAAGGGATCAATAGTTTAGTATTGGACGGTAAAAATTGTAGAGGGAGACCAAGAGATGAATACACTAAGCAGATTCAGAGGGATGTAGGCTGCAGTAGGTACTGGGAGATGAAGCAGCTTGCACAGGATAGAGTCGTATGGAGAGCTGCATTAAACCAGTCTCAGGACTGAAGCCCACAACAACAACAACCTATCTCAGACAAGTTTAGACGTCCTATGGTGACTCCATAGGTCTTTTACACGTTACTTCGCTTTATCCATATATATGTTGCTGCGGTGCAGCAGGAGCAACTGTGTCTTAAGTACTTTAAAACTTCACTATATTGAGTGGGTTGGTAGATCTTTTTCTAGTAATTATACACCGAAGGTTTGAAGTCTACAAATTTCGAAGTAGTGGCGATTAAAGAACAAACTTGCTGTTAAATGATACAGAATGAAATTAAATGTTTGCTGATACACAGTTCCTATGGTGACCAAGAAAAAAAGGTGACACACCAAGAAATGAGAGAATGATAAGAAATGAAACTTCACGCTTTATGAGAATATGTGATGTTAGTTCAGGGATTACAAAATCGAAACGAATTTCCAAAGGGTTGGCATTATGAGCCCTCGTATCACTATGGTGTCGCGCTCTCTCTGGCCGGGGTCCAAGTATTGATTCTGTTGGGAGGGGATTATATATCCATTGTATCCTCTCCGGCGTCTAACTGACCCACTACTGTTGGAACTGTTTCTTGATATACTAGATACTGGTATGGGGACGGTGTTGACGTCCAAACTGGTCCCACAGATGCTCTGTCAGGGGCAGATCTGGGGATCTTGCCGGCCCTGGGAGTACCTCAACATTAAGCGCAAGTGCCACATTTGGTTGAACATTGTCCTATTGAAAAATGGCTCCATCATACCGTTGCGCGAAAGGTAACACCGGAGGTCACAGGATATCCTGACCTATCGCTGTGATGTCAGAGTTCTCAAACAGTGACCTCAAACCATACCCGATGGGTCCCCAGATATGCCGCGAGCAGTAACTCCGCACCCATATGCAGGCATTTTGCACCAAGACCTGGCCAAAAAAAAAAAAAAAAAAAAAAAAAAAAAAAAAAAAAAAAAAAAAATGGTTCAATTGGCCCTGACCACTATGGGACTTAACTTCTGAGGTCATCAGTCCCCTAGAACTTAGAACTTCTTAAACCTAACTAACCTAGGGACATCACAGACATCCATGCCCGAGGCAGGATTCGAACCTGTGACTGTAGCGGTCGCACAGCTCCAGACTGTAGCACCTAGAACCGCTTGGCCGCTTCGGCCGACCCTGGCCCAAAGTCACATTTCAAATGCGAATAATTCCCGGAATTCATAACTTCCTGCGTTGGTCTGGTATATGGGGTTGCTGAGACTATGCGTTATTTGCTTATTCTGTACTGATTCACTTTTTGCACTCCAACTGTAGTGTCTCTACCTGCTTGAAATCACTATGCGTTCGGAATCTGCTAAAGTGTGTTTATGCTTTGAAGAGTTATAAAAAGTAAAGCGAGTATGTACCATTATTTATAATTATTTCATTTCATATTATTTACTATTTCTGCTAATAGAGCAGAGTCCCGTTAATCCGGACCCCGGTAATCCGAACGTTCGGTTAATCCGAACATGAAAAATGGTAGTCTCAGTATGGAAAACTGTGCGATAAACTGCTGTACATACACACTATTTGTACAGTAAACATGTATTAGAAAAATTGGCAAGAAAACGTTAGGTTTAAACAATTCATAACAATGAAAGAAAAGCTATCACACTTACTAAAATGCTTCGGACATTTTTATCCCTAAGTTTTAGATGACAAAATCTCAGGCATTGTTTTATGGCGTAATGAAGACAGTCTGTTATATGACGCATAGTTGCAGCATCGTCTCATAAACACTAAATCAGCCGGGGTACCAGCGGGCTGTTGCTCCACATAACGTAGCGCGAGGTCAAGGGCTTCTGCTGCGTCACTGTGTGGCGCCAGCTCTCCTTTGTCGCTTTCAGGCTCATTGTCACTTCCGTCACATCAGCCCACTTCTTCTTGGTCTTGAGACACAACATCAACTAAATCAGCGTCAATAAGGTTCTCCACACATGTCCCATCCGCTGCCATCCACTCATCTACGTCTCCTTGACTAGCTTCTTCACAACCAAGGATTGTCTGTATTATTTGTAGTAGCTTCACTCGGTTCTTCTTTCTATCAGAAATGGTTGCTTTACCAACACCCAGATCCGTTGCCAGTTCAGATACATTCTCACCATTGTCTATCCGCTTCAAAGCATTCAGTTTTTCTTTGAGAGTTAACGTTTTATGTTTCCGTTTACTCATGGCAAAAATACGTACACCACTACACCTGAACGAATACAATACAACTCTTACGCGTGCTAGTGATCTATAACTAGCATAACCAAGCGTTTAGCGAGCCAATTGGCAGTGCACTGACCCCAGACATTACAAAGGTCTCAACAATGCACAACAACAAGGGCAGGGAGTTAGAGTGAGCCATTGTTCCCACCCTTGTTCCCATTTGTTACCATGGTGTACCTACTTATCCGCTTGGTATATTTCATTCTAAAAACTCGTCACCGTAATTCCGGCTAATCCGAACAAATCGGTTCCCCGAACAAGGTCCGGTCACAATTAGTTCGGATTAACGGGACTCTGCTATAATCATTTTTTTAATAACTGAAAGGTGTATGTATATTATTGTATAGGAAATTTTCAAGTTTATGTATGTCTGAGGACGCGTACATAGTATTTGTATCGTTTAGTTACGCGCTCGCAGCATCGTCAGGGACACTGCGTTGCCCGGAGATTAGGTAGGTCATTTTTGTTCTGCAAAGGCGAGTGAGTTGTCAAAAGTGTTGAACGTGAGGAAAGGAGATGAAGAGTTGCAGTGGGGTGTCGTGAAATGAGCAGGTACAGGAAGTACGCAGAACATACTGCTCTTGGCAATTATTTTATTGATCTAAAGGAAGATATTATTATTAAAAAAGGGACATTATCATTAGGCATTGACTAAAATGATTTTATTATTATAGATGCTCGGTTTAAGGTAACAAATGAACATACTTTACTTGATTACGACAGCGTTTAGTTAGGCATTCTTGCCTCAAAACAGACATCCAAGCCAGGATTTCTACCTATTTTTATAAAGTTTTGTCACAGTCAGTATTAATAAATTTGAAAAGATGAAAAGCATTTAATGCTTAGTATGAAATCTTTTGTGTTAGAATGAATTTTATGATGAGTTACATTTTTGTATTTCTCCAGTGTTGATGTTACTTAACTGTAATTTGTAATGAAATATTTTCTTACTGCTTGTTAAGCCTTTAATGGTGAAATTTTGTAACTGGAATAGTGTCAAGAAATTGCCTGAGATGCGTCTTTTTTAATAGAGTTTCTTGAGAAGGATTTTTGTCTCGAGAGTGATTCAGATTTTCTACGTCATTATACAGCTCCCATTACGTAATAAACATTCGTTTTAATGAGAGATAAATTTTATGAGACTCATTTTTGCATTGCATGTATTCAAGAGAGCGCATTGCACCACCGTGATTCTAAGTAGTTAGTAACAGCTCAGGAAACTGAAACGCGCTCTTCTTCTTTTATTACGAGAGCAGTTGCACGGCGTTTTCCATTGCAACACAGGTAAGCCAAACACTGGAGACATGAATTTTCAATTTCCAAGGGTCAATTTAGTGCAGAGTTTCATTAGTCTCGTTCAAGTTCAGAGTCAATTTTCTTTTTTTTATTTTTTTTTATTTTTCTAACAGTAACTGTTCGTTCAGACAGGGCACATTATATTTACATTCTCGCAGTCAGGAATGCATCTTATTCTCATAGACATTTAGTTTTTAAGTATATGCGTGAGGTCAACTTAAACAAGTATATATTTTCTGTCTATGGAATTTTTGTTATGCCATGATAAAGAGATCATACATTCACAAAGCGTCAATCTAGAAGTAAAGAACAAGGTACACATTCACATAATCTTCTTTATCTTTTATATTTGTTAAGATAACTTTCACCTGGTGACTTTGCTGAAAGGATAGGGCATCGAGGATTTTCTGTGAGTTTTCGTGTAGGCTAATCAGATCAAGTTCACTGCTATTGTCTCTCATTTGTTTATAATTTTGCTTTTCCGCTGCGCCATTTTCTAAACATTCGCATTTCCTTTCAGCTTGCTGGGCTAGATTTCGCATCTCCTTTATTTGTTCTGAATTTTTTGTTACTACAAGTACCTTGCCGCGCACTACAGGAAAGAGTAAATGGCGAAGCACTAACCTTACGCAGAAAAACAACGTGCAAAATTTGACAGACAATAATACTTTGACTCTAGGTGATTCAGTTGTCAATATCACAGTCTAATTCTGACATAACAGTGTATGGTGCTGCTGTTTCTCTCCCGGAAGTCAGCCTAGGATTGATACAGACGCTCCACAGAACGAAGAGAGCAACATTTTTGCGAATACAAATATTTCTTTCACGGACGATGCAAAAAGTTTCAGAAACTACAGACGTTACAGAAAACAAACTAACAATCGGTTCATCAGCCAACGAGTATTACGAATTTTTTACCTTGGACTTCTGCTTCAGCAGTTATTAAAAGAAAACAACACAACACTTAAAAATCACTTCGGTGGATACAAAACGAAAACACTATTTACAATACGAAAACACTGAATCTAGCTAGAGGAATTAAAGCAGCGTTGAAGAATGTCAGCCGGCCCGAGTGGCCGAGCGGTTCTAGGCGCTGCAGTCTGGAGCCGAGCGACCGCTACGGTCGCAGGTTCGAACCCTACCTCGGACATGGATGTGTGTGATGTACTTAGGTTAGTTATGTTTAATTAGTCCTATGTTCTAGGCGACTGATGACCTCAGAAGTTAAGTCGCATAGTGCTCAGAGCCATGTGAACCATGTGAAGAATCTCACTACAAGGACCGAAAAAACTGCTGCAACACAAACTATGTTTGTACAACAGTTTTTCTCAGAGAGAGAGTGATTTTTCCGAAGAATCACAGGCATATATCACGAAGACGATATATTTAATTTTTCTAAACATTAACGAGGTAGTTCCTAGCACCGCGGTTACGCAAATGAAATCACGAAAGCAGACGCAACAGATGTAATATTTAGAAGCAGAAACGATTAGGTTTGACCTGAGTACGAAAGAACAATTCGACACGCTGCAAGCACAATTAGACGATCTTTCAAGAAAAACCATAGTTACACCAATCGAGTTAAACGCAAACGGTGACTCTGATGGTACACAGACCATACATTTTACTAGTACGAAAAAAATCCGATCTTTAGAACGCTTCAACGAAGAACAAATGGCAATTAACAAACAACACAAACAGGAAGTAATAGGTAACGCATCCATCGACATCTGAATTCTTCACACGTGACTGCATTGAGAGTCATCACAGACGTGAACAGGAAGATGTGCAGGAAAAGCATTTAGGCAGACTTGTACGAGAAAGAGACTTTGCTCTTGAACGTCAGCATTGTCACACTTATTTTAACAGGCACAATTTTAGTAATACTCCGAAACACGACAGTTTTGACTACAAGCGTTTCTTGCAATTAAGAAAGCACAGAGTCTTTCACAATGGTGCTGACGGTCTACATCTTTTAAATTGGGTTCAGCAAATTAGATTTTCTTTACCACCTATTTGGCCAGTCACGCACAAATTAGAATTTGTTAGCAACTTTTTAGAAAGACAACCACCTATGCATATGCGACCTTTAGCACGACAATGTTACTCATTAGATGAATTTCTGAATGCGTTTCTTGCCGCTTACTGGTTTGGGGCAACACAGCGCAGGCTCAAGAACAAATTTGCCAGCCTCCCAAATTTTGAAAATTCGCAATTTGTAACTTTAGCTCCATTTTTTGAACACGTGGCACAACAAAATCAGCATCTAACAGAACCACATAACCGGTCTGCATTGGTACAGACATGCATTTCCAAATTTGCAGACCACTGTGCACATCATTACTAACAGGACGCCAGAAAGATAAGATTATGCTTTTCGCCAGTGTTTCACAATCTCTCGGAAATGAGGAATCTAAACTGTAACAGAAACAGTGGCTTACCACGCAGTAACCGTAGTTATCATAGACGGACGTAACACAGGACAGCCATGATTTTTTCATGACAATCGGTACGGGAATAACAGAAACATTCAAAATCATTTTCAGGGAAACGAGCATTTTAAGAAAAAATACAGCAAAACCAGAACTTTTACCGCAACAACCAGCGATCATATAATACAGGGGACAACATGAACAGACTTGGTCATGGTCATACTCTCAACGTAATCATTCTGGCAACGATTATGTACAGAGAAACAGCAATCTGCACTCTTACAGACAGCATCCATAAAAGCAAAATCATTATGATCACAGGCAGCAAAACTATAACTGCAGGAAAAATGTCTGGTATGGAAAAAGGAAAAACGACAACTGGAGAAGGAACAATTTCAGAGATCAGCAGTATTTTTCACTGAATGACTCAGTCACTTCCATCCACGGCAAAGTATTTCCAGTAGTGCGGAACCTTAACGATTGGTACAAATAGTAGAAGTTTTGTCGCCAAACACAGAGAGATAGTGGATGACGGCAGTGACTAGAAGCCCAGACACGGACAATGCTCATCTTGAGATAACGCAATGTACTACGAATTCTGATGACAATACTAAAAATACTAAATACTTAGTAGACACCAGGGACACGCTGTTACATGAAATTGAAGGAACTCTTAAGCAGTTTACTGAATAATTTTCTTACATCTTTTTTATTATCCTGTGCACATTTGTTAGCGAAGTTGTAATGTGACGACTAGGACGGTTTCTTATGTTCGGTTGGGTACTTGTACATATGTAGTTGCGTCATATATTATTCCATCCTATGACTGTGTATAATGTACAGCTTGTATAGAGAAAGCTAATATTTTTACCACATATTAGATTATGCGATTTTTTTAGATGTGTATCTTTAGTATTAGTCCATATCATTTGGCTTGTTGGGTGTAAGTTGGAGCTTAAGTGTAGATCTTGGTTTTTATAGAAGGAAGAGAGTGTAAATAATTTTTTATTTCTTTTACCTCATGTACTTGTGTTAATATAATTTTCTCTACTGTTACAGATAATCATTCCTGTGTTGTTGATCGTAACATATTTATAGCTATATATGTTACGATCAAGAACACACAGATACCGAAAGACGACAATGTAACGAGCAAACAACAAATTTTCAACGCATGATAATATTAAATAGAATAAAAGCTTGATTGATAGAAGGTAACATCAGATACAAGGTAAACTAAAAAAATATTTCATGAAGGCAGATATACCGTTACGCTGAGCAATTTGAAGGACACCGGTCGAAGATGTTAAGTACTTACATGTGTATCAGGTAGTGATTCAGGTATTTATTCTCTGGACGAGTTTGACGCATTGTGTAACTAATCGAAGGAAATATTTAACTTTCAGCAGAGACTACTGAGACAGAATAATGCGATGTAAATTCTATGAGCAACGGCTCATAGGAAACCTTAGGCACATATATACCCAGTATAAGATGGAGGATACTGGGATTATTAACGTTTTTTTTTTTTTCTTTATTTTTTTTAGTTGTCATGATGGAGTTTTGGTTGTCGGATTTTGCGCTGATTTAATAATTATGTCTATTTATGAGATATATTTTGAGTAATTACGTTTTTATGCCATGGACGTAGTTATTGCTAGGGATTATGTGATGTGTGATCTTTTTGTCTGTAAGCACTTTTCAGTACACTCTGGTTATTGACATTTGTGATAGATAACACTTACGTTATGTTCTTTATTTTACAATTCTTTTGTTCTTCATTGTTCTAGCAACTTTTCTTTTCCAATAAACAGATCAATGACATTTTATTTAGTTATGGTCAATGTACATAAGCTTAACATCTTAAACAAACGTATTTAGTAGCAATTTGGTACGCCCATTCATCATTTTTTGTTACAATTGTATATTTCTTGTATACGGGATACGCTAAGCATGTTGTATTTAGATAATAACTGCTAGAAGACAAGTGCATAGAATAAGCAGTTTTGGCCATATTTTAATATTCTTGTGTTTGACAGGCTGACAACTGACGTTCAATACTATTTGTTTCCCTTAACCAGGAAGAACGGCAATTTTATGACAAACCGTTTGTTCCGTCCCTTCATCCACTTTCCTTGTTAGTAGTTGCTCAAGCGTAAGATTTCTGTAGGAAAAAATATTCTGATTTATAATTATTGTGGATACGCTTCACCTTATGTCAGTCAGTCTTACACACACAAACATTGATTTAATATATCACGACGACGATGATGGTGCATTTCTGTATGTAACTGAATTTTTACACATATTTGTTCATTGGCGCTATAATTTTTCTATTTCCAGTTAATGTCTAGTATGAAAACAATATTTTATTCATGATTTTGTACCAAGATTATTTTGTTCCACTAATGAGAGTAGTTTCATTTGTATTTTACTATGCAGAGTTTACGCTGTTCTGTCATTTGATTAGAATCAGGGTTTTCAACTGAAGTTCTCTACTGCAGACAGGTCTTGACTGTCTCTACCAAACTTATTCTTTTGTGCAAACTTCCTTTAGCTATTACTGTATCACAATACTGTAACACACATCTTTCAGTCTTTATATTAGCTTAAGTATTTAACCTTTTATAACAATATTTATCTCTTATGTAAGGTTCTGACTGAACACATCCTTGGGATTCTTTATGCTCAGACATCTGCACTAAGATGTGATTACGCAAGGAATGCTCTCTTTCACAACAAAACAGGCTGGCTCTCTTCATTTGGATTTACGACAAGATTACCATCAACTGCTACACATTTGATGAACTGAAGCAACGTTTCCAGCTTAATATGGAAACTTCCACCTGGCAATACAGTGTAAGGAGTACATCAGATCTCTCTGCTACATTGAAAACAATGAAGTCAACTTAACACTATTCTTTGCATTGTCTAAGCAATCACATATCGATAGTAATAATCTGAGGGCGAAACGTGGAAGCGCGATTCTAAGCATTATTGTGAGATGAAGTCTGTCTGCAAGAGTGGAAGTAGCTGTGTCGGTAGAGCGCTCGGAGACATAAGACGTGTCACGCTGCCCTCACGTCGGTGATTTCAGATCTTACCACACTCAAGGCCTGGTTTCATTTATATAGCCAGGAGGGATTTAGATGGCTTAAATACGCCTGAAGATAGAATTCAAGGCAAAATTCGCAAGCATAAGACAAAAGCAATTGCAGGTCTAGGCTCGTGATTATTACTTCGTTTTTGCAATAATCCGACACTTTGCTTGTCAGTTAAAGAAGCCTCTTTATCCTCCAAATAGTAATAATTATTCTCCTCATCAGTGTTAGAGGTAATTTGCTGTTCCTTATCTACATAAACGATTTGGAAGACAATCTGAGCAGCCGTCCTCGGTTGTTTGCAGATGACGCTGTCGTTTATCGACTAATATAGTCATCAGAAGATCAAAACAAACCTGCAAAAGGATTTAGAAGAAGTACCGGAACGGTCCGAAAAGTGGCAGTTGACCCTAAATAACGAAAAGTGTGAGGTCATCCACATGAGTGCTAAAGGGAACTCGTTAAACTTTGGTTACACGATAAATCAGTCTAATCTAAAAGCCGTCAATGCAACTAAATACCTAGGTACTATAATTACGAACAATTTAAATTGGAAGGAACACATAGAAAATGTGGGGAAGGCTAACCAAAGACAGCGTTTTATTGGCAGGACACTATGGAGACTGCCTACACTACACTTGTCCGTCCTCTTTTAGAATCCTGCTGCGCGGTGTGGGATCCTTACCACACATGACTGACGGAGTACGTCGAAAAAGTTCAAAGAAAGGCAGCACGTTTTGTATTATCGCGAAATATGGGAGAGAGTGACACAAAAGTGATCAATAAAAGAAAGGCGTTTTTCGTTGCGACGGAACCTTCTCACGAAATTACAAGCACCAACTTTCTCCTCCGAATGCGAAAATATTTTGTTGTCACCGACATACATAGGGAGGAACAATCACCACGATAAAATAAGGGAAATCAGAGCTCGTACGGAAAGATATAAGTGTTCATTCTTTCCACGCGCTATACGAGATTGGAATAATAGAGAATTGTGAAAATGGTTCGATGAACCATCTGCCAGGCACTTAAATGTGATTTGCAAAGTATCCATGCAGATGTAGATGTACATTAATGTAATTGCTGTAGTTATTAAATGTTAATATCACTTTGAAATTGAATAAATTTGTTAATCTGGCACTGAACCATTATTGATACCTATGTCACTGTAACTGTCATTGTCTATTATTGGCTATGGATTAGGATGATTCTGAAGTTTTAAAGAGACTTAATTTATGAAATCCCTTTTCACAAGTTATTTAGTAGTTAACAGGACCCAAAAAACTCCTTTTTATTAAATTTATTCTTTGTAACAATAAGCTTTAGCCGCTGCTGCTGCGGAATTTGTTGCAGGTATGTCACATATAACGAAGTCTGTTGCTAGACAACACCATTGGGAATCATAAAAACGCAGTAAGATCAACATTAAACACACAGTGGTTGCAACTGTTCTTCCTTGTTAGTAATTATATATGTGCTTTGTTTTTCAGCAATGATTGTGTATTATTGTCCGTCTGTGTTAATTATAAGCTTTGTGTGTGACATATTTCAGTCTCATTGTCGACGACTAAGAGTTACGTATATCATTTTTTTTCCATGTGACATGACTGACGCTAAGTGGCAGGCAATGTATCTTGGGTTAGCAGAAATCATTCTCTCTGTTTCGTAGTGTTTTATTAACGAGATAGATTCGTTGGTGAGAAATTATTTTCTGTCATACTATTCTGGTTATTACTAACGATGGCTCACAACACGAGATCCGCTTGTCGCATTAGGGATCTCAGGGAACTTCCAGATTTAGACCCCACTAATGACGAGATTGTCTCTCCGGAACATTCCCAGCCTTCAGAGACTGAAACGGAAAATGCTTGCAGAGTTAATGAGACTCAAGTTTCTACACCCCTCCACAAGGGTTAAACAATGTAATGGATGACCTCAGTGGCAATGCAGAATTCACTAACGAATTAACTACTAGTGAAGTACCTATCACAGCACTGTAACACATCACAACAGATCTTCTCAGAGACAGTAAATTCAGGTTCTGTACATCATTCTGAGGTACAAGCAGCACCTCAGACGGCTTCACATAACTGCAGTATTCACTTTGTTACGAATGAGCACTGTTTTACAAGTACCAGCAAGATACACAAAAGTCCCAACAAATCATGCTTACAACACACCAACAGGAGACACAAACCATATTTACTGAGTTTAAACAGTACACACAAACGATGATATAAGGCTTGAAAACTCAGATCACTACGTCCCAAACAAACTTGCAAACTCAAATTGCGCAGATTAATATGTCGCAAACAGAAAATAAAACAATTATGAATGAACTGACCAAAACACTGCACGAACAATTGCTCCCTCACGTGCAGACTTTAGAAACTAAAATTACCAGCGTTGATACTGTGCAAACCCAACAAAGAGAACGAATCTCAAGGACTGAGACAGATTTCCAAAATCACAAGCAGGATGTGTTAACAGCTGTTAAAGCACGGATCTCAAACAGCACTGCGATCAAAATCCCTGTAAATTATAGAAATTAGCACCAAAACAGATTCTATAGATGAAACTGTTCATTCTATTGTAGAGCAGTTAGGCACAATTTCTCAGAAAACTGACGACCTAACGACCTAAATTACAGACTTGTCCAACAATGCAGGCGCAAGCTCTGATGTAACCGCCCGTGTACACTTCTCACAAACGGAAGAGTATTTAAAAATGAAACGTTTACAGGAAGGGCAAGTGCTCATCAACCCGAAAGTAAAAGATAGATTAAATTCTTTAGAACGAAAAATTCTTAACGCTGAAAAAATACCAGCGCCAGCTGGAGCAGAGACAGATCATGGATTGCGTCAGATACCCTTCGACGGTATAGGCGACAATAGTAGAGAACAGTCGGATTCAGAACGCATTTGCACTAGTGTCCATCAACCTGAATATTACAATAGACGACAAACAGAACCATCAATGAGATTCCATCCCCACAATTTTGAACCAAGAAGCGACGATAGGATCGATTACAGACACTTTCTTCAGGTACGAAAATTTAACATTTTGTAATGCTAGCAGAGAAATACAAACAAGGGCTTGGCTTGAACAGTTCCATTATTCTTTACCCCCTGAATGGCCGATTGCAAACAAGTTGAAATTCATATGCTATCACTGGCAAAATTTCAGCACGCCAGGTCACCAGATTCTCGAAATAGTTCCCGTGAAACAGCCGCCACAATAATTTTCGAGAGACAAAGAGGCGAGGGCGAAGTATTTTATTTTCTCCTCAAGCTTGACGCAGTTTGCCACAAGACAGGTCAAGGCCAAAGCATTAGCGGGAGTTCGTCGGCCAGCTGAGGACACTGTTATCACTTTACCTTCTTCTGGTGTACCTCTAGCACACTGGTCGTAAATACGTCACAGCCCGCGCTGGAGCGTTCCCTTTAAGAGAAAAACAGATTTGCTCCCTTGTGAAAGGAAGTAGTCGCCATTACCTCCACGGCAAATATTTCCTCTGTCCTTCCACTATTAAATAATAAACGATACCCATTGGTGTGTCATTAGCTTAATAAAAGAATCCATCGTTTAAGAGGTGATGAAATGATTATTCTTCACAGTTTACGACGAGACATGTTACGTATAGAAACTTCCTCTCGCTAAAGCATTATATTAGTTTTCAGAACATTCCAGAAGTTGATGCATAATAATACTTATCAATTGTATGAACTACCAGTAGGAACAGATGTGGAAAGCACAATTAAAATAGCAAAATGACACAACTCCCACAAAAGGATTAGTGTTAAGAAATACAAGAGGATTCAAACGAATTCCTCCATATTAAAGTAAGTAAATGAAGGTAAGATGCCTTGAGCGTCCTTTGTAGACGCCTGCAATGCTAAGTATTTTGTAAGAAGGTCTGTAGAAGACACTTCGATTACTATATCATTAATAAATCGTCATTGTTACGACTATTCTAGGTTAAGCAAACTTTTCTAAGGAGTCAAATTTCTCAGAAAATAGTTGAGTCCATAGATCGAAAAGAAAAGGCGGAAATACTAATAATGCAAATTATGGAGTAAGGTAAAACTAAAACCGTAGAATAAGATAACATTGAGGTTTGCTCATATACCTTTTCACTGTCACAAGTAAACATAGACAAATACAGCGCTGTAGAATTTATAATACATATATGTGTTCCACTAATCAAATATTTTCAGATAATAATGGAAATCAAATAAGGAATGAAAGGACCAGAGATGGAAGTAAATCATACTAAAATGAAAGCAAGCGAACCACAAAGGTTAAATTTAAAAAAAAATATTTCATGTCCTAATAATCTTTTTTCAAGTATCAGA
The DNA here is from genome assembly GCF_023897955.1 of Schistocerca gregaria. Taxonomy (NCBI): domain Eukaryota; kingdom Metazoa; phylum Arthropoda; class Insecta; order Orthoptera; family Acrididae; genus Schistocerca; species Schistocerca gregaria. Next base: position 356,260,742 of record NC_064927.1, on the reverse strand, counting down.
AGAAACTGAACTTGGCACCCACTCCAGAAAGAAGAAAACTTATTACTTGTTAGCTTCAACACTAACGAAGTTCTTACTTTAGAAATCAAAATGATGACAATAAACGTGCCAGCACCCACTGCAATGTAAACCATGAATGTGAAAATAAGAATTTTATGCAACATTTATACTACTGTTTGTTTAAGGACTACTCAATTTTTTTTCAGACGAAAAGAGAAGAGAGAACAAATGGTGAGTAGTATTCCACTGTGAATACAACAATGAAAAAGCTAACTATTTCAAACCCCTTTTCTACAATACATATTCTGTAGGAATATGGATCCAGTTTATTTGTAGTATAGAGCCCAGTGTGTTTTGTGGTAGTTAGGATGATGGTAGGATGCTACTTCCATTCGCCAACAAAAGTGCACTTCTGATCATACAAGTAATTCTAAAGATTTTATTCAATAAGCACCAAATATTGCCTGTGCAGACCAATATTTTCCTAGCATTCTTGCATATAACTGCCTCAAGCAGCATATCCTATGTCAACATATACAAAGCATTTGTTATGCAATATAATATTTTTGTGTCATTTTGTGTATGACTGCAATATGCAAATCATTTTTTATGCAATGAATTTTTTGTGTCATTTTTGTGTGTAGCATTGTAAAATGCAGCATACGTTGTTTGATGTTTATATTATAAGCAAACACTGCCTGTGCAGAATTACTTAATATTCCATTTATACTTTATGTTAACCTTAATAAGATTCATGAGCAGATATCTTAATTAGTAATCAAACAGTTCTCATAATGCCACATATATGAGTGTTATGTACAATAATGTTAGATTCTTGTTAATATATTTGTGTCTCATATGAAACAATTTACAAACTTTCATTCATATAAACTGCATGTGGAGTTACTTACTTGACTATTTTAACTTATGTTTACAGAAACAAGTAAAAATTTTTGTAAAGTTGTTACAATAAGCACTTTCCATCCATAGAATATCAAGTAACTGGGATCTGCCAGGGCACAAATAAATTACAAAATGCACGTGCTCACTTGATGTCTGTAACAATGATGCCACTTCCAGTGATGGCAGCAACGAAGGAGGTCTGTCACAATGGAGGATGTGTGCAATAAATACATGTCCTTGAATGGCAATCATCCCACAATGCTGAGCTTTGCCTTCGAGAACCACAATTACGCAGTAGCGTCACAGTGAAAGGACACTGACAACACAAGCCGCTGTCTCACCAAAAATACTGCTTCTCCAAGTAATGTGTCAGTAGGATAGACACTGTACACACCGCTGCATGATTCTTCTACACTCTACGTTTCTACATTGAGATCTTAGTGGCATATAAATTAAACACATCTCTACCAACAATTTAAGACATTGCTCCTCTTCTCATATTTCTACAAGAGTGCAAAGTGCAAAACAGTGCAATACTCCCTGGGCAGTGAACATTCACTTTTTACAAAACAATAACACTGTACATGTTTACTTGTTATTTTTCTAAACATTAGTTGGTCAAAAATTTTCGAGTGTTAAAATGTGCCTAATTACTTATTTTAAAAGGCTCACAAGATAATTGAGCCAATAATAAATAATGCTTCTAACGTTAACAGAACTTCTACATCTTTATGCATCTTGTCGATTGATTGATTGATTTTGAAGTAGAGACCAAACAGCGAGGTCATCAGTCTCATTGGATTAGGGCAGGATGGGGAAGGAAGTCGGCTGTGCCCTTTCAAAGGAACCACCCCAGGATTTGCCTGAAGCGATTTCGGGAAATCACGGAAAACCTAAATCAGGATGGCCGGACGCGGGATTGAACCGTCGTCCTCCCGAATGCGAGTCCAGTGTGCTAACCACTGCGCCACCTCGCTTGATATGCATTTTGTTTAAATATCTGAACATTTTTAGTAAGTAAGAAATGCTTCACTATGTTCTTTGTAAAAACAATATTTACTATCTAATCTATATGTTTAGCTATAGATAAAATTCGTAATCAAGAATTTTTAGCTCCTTTTGTGCTATTTGTACGTAAGTCCCGTTCAAATTCTTACAGAAAGGACAGGGAGGCTATGTAAGGATTGTGTCAAATCTCTACATTACATTGAAAACAATATTTTCAACGCTATTCTTTGCAGTGTCTAAGTACTCACATATCGATAGTAACAATTTGAGGGCGAAACATGAGAGCGCAATACTAAGCACTGTTGTGAGACGAGGTCTGTCTGCGAGAGTGGAAGTAGCAGTGTCTGTCGAGCGCCCGGAGACAGAAGACGTGTCATGCTGCACTCACATCGGTGACAGGAGATCTTACCATGCTCAAGGCCCGATTTCGTTTATATAACTAGGACAGATTTAGATGGCTTAACTACACTTGAAGATGGAATTCATGGCAAAATTCGCAAGCAATAATCCCACGTTTTGCTTGTCAGTTAAAGAAGACTCCTCATCCTCCAAATAATAATAATTATTTTCCACATCTAATTAATATAATTGCTGCGGTTATCAAATGTTAATGTAACTTTGAAATTGAAATAATTTGTTAATCTGGCACTCAAGCAATATTGATACCTATGTCATTGTAATTGTCATTGTGTCTTATTGGTTATGGGTTACGATGATTCTGAAGTTTTAAAGATACTTAATTTATGAAATCCCTTCTCATATGTTATTTAGTAGTTAACAACATCCAAACAAACTCCTCTTTATTAAATTCATTCTTTGTAACAATAAGCTTTAGCCGCTGCTGCTGCATGCTGCTGCGAATTTCTGTAAACGACGTGGAATAATGCAGTCATCTAAAGAGGTGGTTGCAAAACGTAGAGCCAAAACATAGACACTGACACACCACACCACGTCGTGTGCTCTAGACCAGTAAATTCCGTTGCAAAGTCGTATTCTGTATCACTTGTAAATTCTTGTTCAAAAACGCAGTCAGATAGCTTATTATTCATTGTTACAGGTCCATTTGTTCCTGTAGTTTTTTATATTCAAATACGCAGTCAAACAGCTTATCCAAATGTTAGTTTTAAGTTATTCATGTAACGATTTGTTGAGGACTTAAATTACAGTGAACTGACACTCATACAACACGCACACAGTGTTATGCATGTTAGATTACGTTTACTGGTAGGTAAGGTTGCTTATCGAATCCATTTTCACTGACGATCATAGGAATTGGTTGCATACACGTTACAACAGTTGTCAGACTCATTGTCTTTAAGTTGTCAAAGGCGTATTTATGGACTGGTACTGCATCATCCGAGTCTACTCTTGGGCTACTCACACTTGAACACATCTGCTTTTTATGCAACTTCTGTCAGTGTCAGTGGAATTTAACACAATATTTATCTTGTACTGAGTCTTCGACAAAAATGTTTACTTCGAGACACTCTTCTACGAGATTTTAGTGTTGTAGTGTGTACGCTCATGTTGTCGACAATTTTTTCAGAATATGTATCACCGATGGCAACAACTTTTGTACAGTGCTATACAAATATGACATTTCATTGAAATGCTTTCTTTATCTTTGTAATTAAACAAACATTGCAGCAGTCTCGTAGATTAAGGGCAGTGTGTACCCATCAGCCATTTTTGATGTATAGAAAAGAATAAGACATGAAAAAGGGACGATTATCGGGAATAATACTTTTGTATCATTTGAGTATTATAATGCGTTATAAAATGTCTTTCTTACTTGTGCCTAGCGCACACTGATGTTTATTATCTTGTTTGTGCGCCTCTGCACGATGATTTAATGCATTTGCCATCACTGTAAAACAAGTCATCCTCTTATGCTCACTTACTCATTAACTTAAATACTTTTCTACGCTATTTTATAACTTCGTTAGATAATTTTGCAGACTAATCTTTGCCACTTACAATTTTCACTTTGCAAAATTCTGGCCAGAGAGGGCAAGAGGTAACGAAAAGTGCTTGTATGTGTTTTACTGGTATTTTTCTTCTTTTTGGATGTCGTGAAGATGCGCATGTAACACACTGACCAGCCAGCACATTATGACTACGTGCCTAATAGCCGGTATGTCCACCTTTAGCACGGATAACAGTGGCGACGCATCGTGGCATAGAAGCAGTGAGGTCTTGGTAGGTTGCTCGAGACAGTTGGCACCACATATGTCACCTGATTCCCTTAAATTCCGGGGAGAGGGCGATAACCTCTGACGCCACGTTTAATCACATCCCAGCTGCGTTCGACTGGGTTCATATCTGACGAATTGGGGGGCTAGCACAATTGGAACTCGCCACTGTGTTCCTCGAACCACTCCATCACACTCCTGGCATTGTGACATGGTGCATTATTTTGCTGAAAAATGCCACTGCCCTTGGTAAACATGATCATCATGTAGGGGTGAACGTGATCTCCACTCAGCGTACGATACTCCTGGCCCCCAAGGCGCCTTACATGAATGTTCGCCAGAACATAATGGAGCCGCTGCCAGCTTCATCTTCGTCTTGCAATAACCCTTGAAGGTGACGGATTCGCGTCCTCCCATCGCAGTGATGAAGAAGGTATCGGGATTCATCAGACTATGTAACGCTCTGCCGCTACTCCAACGTCCATTGCCGATGGTCACGTCCCCATGTCAGTGGTAGTTGCCGATGTCGTGGAGTTAACATTGACACATGCACGGGTTGTCGGCTGCGGAGGCCTATCGTTAGAATGTTTCTGCGTACTTTGTGGTCAGAGAAACTTGTATTCTTCCCAGCATTAAAATTTGATGTTAGTTCCGCCACAATTCGTCGCCTGTCCTGTCTTACCAGTCTGCCAGCCTACGATGTCTGACATCTGTAATGAAGTGTGGCTTGCCGACCACACGACGTCTGGTCGTGGTTTCGCCTTGGTTTACTTCATTGTGGCAGCATTTAGTTAGGCATTCTGGATTCAGCACAGACATACATATCTGAAAGTGATTGCTGTTTTTATGAAGTTCTGTCACAGACAGTGTTAATGGATCTGAGGAGACGAAAAAAATTTAATGGTTAGTATGAGGAATCTTGTTTCACAATAAATTTTATGTTGAGTTACATTTTTGTTTTTCTCCACTCTTGATTTTACGTAATTGCAGTTTGTGATCAAATATTTTCTTACTGTTTGCTAAGCCTTTAGTGGTGAATTTTTGGAAATGGAATAGTGTCACAAAATTTTTTTGAGATGATTTTTTTTAAAATACAGTTTCTTTAGATTATCCTATGTCTTTATGCAGCTCCCATTACTTGATGAACATCCTTCGGTATAATAGGTAAATTGTTTGAGAACCAAGTCTGCATTGCATAATATATTAAAGAGATCGCATTGGACTACGGCGATTCTCAGTAGTTTATAAAAGCAGCTCAGGAATTGAGACGCGCCTTTTTTTTCTTTTTTTCTTTTTTTACGGGAGCAGTTGCACGGCATTGTCCATTGCGACACAGGTGAGCCAAATACGGGAGATACCAGTTTTCAATTTCACACGGTCAATTAAGTGATGACTTGCTCCGCAGAAAGTTGAAAATACCTTCTTAAAAAATAACCATAACTGGTTGCGAAGTACCATTGAAATTCTGTGTTGCACAACTCGAGTTGGTAGGCCATCAAAATCGTTCGTACAGTTAAACAAATTCAGTAAAATGCGTGATACAAAGCTCTTGAGAAACAATTTTGGACACACAGAGTTGAAGTATGCAAGTAAAATGAACCTGGGAGGATCTGGAATGTTGAGGATTCCAAAACTGGTAGAAGATATTATTTCGTCTTGTACACTATGAGCTACATACAGACACACAATCACAGTCGTAGAGACCCACAAGCAAAAACATGAGTTTCCAATACCCAAAGCTTGTCAATTTTTGCGGAAGCCTCGCTGACAAGGAAACAATTCGAAACAATCAGAACAGCTGATAAGGTCTATCCCTGTTACAGTAGCCTTCAAGAGGCTAAAAAGCAGTGCGAACGTGTGACTGAATCCTGTCAGATGACTGACTGCCACATGTGTGGAGATTCAACTCAAGAGCCATCTACTTAAACCTAACTAACCTAAGGACATCACACACATCAATCATACACATTCATCAGACAGCTGATGTTACCAATTAAGAAATTGGTTATACCAAGTGACACATTGAAACATTGCAAGAAAGCATCGACAACGAGATGCTATACTTGAAAGGCTACCTCACAAGACTTCAATGACTTGTCAAAAAACAGAGTGTGAGGAATAGAAAAAGAGGAAAAGAAACTTGTTCAAGAGAGGAAAAAAGTGATAAAATAATTGTATCGAAATCGATGGGGATTAACTGTACATGTTCTCAATCAAGGCTATGGTAAGAGCAGTGATAGAATTACCAGCTCATCTATCGATTCTGGGTTACTCTAGAAGCTATTTCCAGTGGACACAAGATAAAGTAGAATAGTTTTCTGCTTATACTGCTGAAACAGTAAGATAGTATGAAGATTTATATCCATGGCATCCTATGACTACCACTGTACACAAAATTTTGGTGTATGGCCCATCTATCATTGAACAGGCCCTTTTACCCATAGGCAGTTTATCAGAAGAAGCAGCCGAGACCTGCAATAAGAGGAGTAGGAGATCAGTGTTTAACGTCCCGTTGACAACGAGGTCATTATAGACGGAGCGCAAGCTCTGGTGAGGGAAGGATGGGGAAGGAAATCGGCCGTGCCCTTTCAAAGGAACCATCCCGGCATTTGCTGAAGCGATTTAGGGAAATCACGGAAAACCTAAATCAGGATGGCCGGAGACGGGATTGAACCGTCGTCCTCCCGAATGACCTGCAATAAGAACTTTCGTCTGTACAGTCAAACGTTTTCCAGGAAATTCTCACGAGAAGAATGCAGTCTGGACGTAATAAAGGCTATTACTGACATCTGATCCATTAATAACAGATATGAACCGAAGCCAAAGAAAGCAAGCAAATCTTTCTTAAAAGAAACTTTACATTTACTTCTTTCCAGCTAAGGATAGATTAGGCAATTCCCTCAAGTTGAAAATGATGATGAAGAGGAGTCCCGAATACAAACAATTGTTCAGATGAAGATGACTGTGAAGCGTCATCTGAATAATACGTAGTATTGTAGCAAACAAATAACGAACTTAAAAAATACCATAATTTTCTTTCTTTAATATTATACAGTACATAAATAAAATATTTTCTACAAATGCCGTATTATACGAGCTATAAGAAGCACCTTAATTTTTAAGCATTTTTTAAAAAGATAACATTTTGCCATTTTTTATTATTAGATTGCGAAGCCAGACTAAGAGAAAACTTCTTAAGTTCCACTGTAGCGGTAGCTTTCTTTTTATATTCATTCCAGTGCCATTTTAGCTGTGTCCTCCAATCCATTTCAATAAATCATCTTTTGTTTCGATCATTTTCCATTCAGTCCTCTATTTGTACATTTAGTCTTCCTCATTTTTTTTCGGTTCTTCTTTACTAGCCCGCCAATCGCCATTGGTTTTTCCTGTTGGTAAAGAGCCGAAATGTCGCTCAGCTGCTCTGTTTACATGTTCTTCTGCGTATGCTATTACTTTCAATTTATAGTCCGCATTATATGAATACTTTTTTTTTATTTTTTCCATTATGAAAGTAGTTACTAAGAAATATCTTACATTTACCGAGAACACAAATCATTTTCAACTCAAATTCACTGGCACCATCGTCTACAATGACTCATCACAGGCTAAACAGCGTTCTGGTTTTGTGATTGTGGGGCGGAAGGAAGACAGTGCAAGCAAGCTTGTGAATCCCAGCAACTCACGCTTGTGCCGCTGCCAGTTTAATACAATGTTGCCCGACAGAGATAGGTTTCCCGCGGCATCGAACGTACGGACATTTTTAAGAGTGGCACCAATTTTAAATCAAACACTGGACACTTCTATATTAATTTCGAGTATAAAATGCACCTGAATTTTGGAGGTAATTTTTAGAAGAAAAAAGTGTGTCTAGTAGTTCGTAAAATACGGTTTGTTCTCTAGAATCTCAAGCTACAGAAAACACCACACACTAATTTTGGCCAACGTTTTGCGTGAAAGACCCCCCCCCCCCCCTCCCTCTTGCGCTGTGTCTCTTCAACACACTGGGATAACGAGAATGAAACTTATTCCCAGTTCGGCGCCACACTCAACCGACGATGGTCATCCGGGGTGGATTAGAACTTTGATTCGTCGCTAAACATGTGGCGACGCCTTTCATCAGCAGTCCACGCTTTCCGGTCAAGGCACCAAACCAAACGCAGCCGTTTGTGTTGTGGTGTTAACGGCAGCCTACGAATGGGTCGGCAGTTCCCTATTCGGACTGCTGCTAGTCTCCGAGTATTGGCGTGGGATAACACACAATGTGTTGCGGAAAGTCCATTACTTGTTCACGGATGCGACTGATGCACAATATGGAGATTCTCCAGTGTGGTTCTTAGACGTGGTGGATCGAAACGTTGGTTTGAAAAGTTGTAGTAATACATCTACAGATGTAGTAACACACCTGCCAACTTTTGTTTACGTGGCACAACTCCTTCTGGTGTTGCGACTCTTTTTCCGACAGAGTAGCATACAATCAATGAGCTTAACTACCATGATTGTTACGTTGACAACAATGAAGGACTGACAAGTTTATGTTCTTCTACAATAAATCTGAGCGAAGATCAGTTCGAATTCTGTTACGAGAGAGCGAACAGCGTTTGCCACTGCGAAGTACGAGCTGAAAAGCAGTCATATAGCTGTACTGCTGCTAACGTTGTTTTTCTGTAACTCCTGTACCAGTTAATTTTGTGTGCTTAAACAAGTGCCAGTATACTAAGGTTTCATTTGGTACTACTCTTAGTTATTTGTCAGTCGCTGCCCTCCTCCTATTTGCTGGTTTGATGGTTTAAAAGCTGTACAACTAACGCAAATACCAGCTTATTCAACTCATTGTGAACTATATTTATTTGAACCATCGTGTTTCCACTGCATTGGAGCCACGCAGCCTATATTAAGCAGCGTAGGATTTATTAACACTTTGCACCCTCACTTCTTTTTCATTGCTGCATTCAGGGGCGGACTTAACTGGAGGTGCAAGAGCTCCACCGCACCCTGGCCCTAGCTCCAAGAGGGCACCGAAGGCTAGTTACTAAGACTTCATTAGCCAGAGAAACTAACTTAAAATATCCACTAAGGGGAAGAGGTGGACATCTCTGTTTTTTATGCAATATTATACTTTCCTCTGTTTCAAACAAATTGTTGCTTGCATCAGTGTTTGAGGAAATACAAGGTGTACCAGTTATCTTGACTCTCCAAATAACTTTTTATCAAGAAGCAAAATAAAACATGTTATTATATATTAGGGTATTAACCAGCATGACTGCCTTCCTTGTGCCTTCGTTTGGTACGGAGATATTAACATACGAAGAGCAGTACTGCTTTTTTAATTAGCACTCTATATTGTTTATTCGGTAATCCATTTCCTCCCCTCAAAAGCTCTCTATAAACGTATCACATCAGAGTTACTGAACAACACAATAGAATTGTTTCTACACATTTTACAAGGACCAGTCACCTGGCATTGTCTTTTCAGTATAACTAAGATTTATGCAATGTGGATTTACTAATCACTCAAATCACATAGTTCCGCATCTACTGCCACAAAGTACGCCTCCTGCATTAATATCATTTAAGGTTTTAATTGAAACAACGATCATGTAAACATAACTTTAGTAAACACTTCGCCTTTGCTATAGTAGCAAACAGTGCAGGTATCCGGAGTAAAACAGCTCTTCCACTTTCTGGAGTCTGCAGTAAACAAATAGAGGCAATAGAGGCACAAGGAAATTGCCTAACCGTCTTCATCTGAAGGCTTGTGTAAGTACGGTGGTAACAAAGGAAGAGAAGGTAGAAATGGTGCTCGTCTACGCAGAAAGTAAGTTAGTACCGAGGTAATTACAATAATATTTTCTTATTTGCACTACGGATGTATGTAGCACAATGCTGTAGAATTTTCGAACAATATGTTGTGCACAGTAAAGGCAATCCTTGATTTAAAAAAAAAACAAGATTGTATTATCATTGCTTTTCTTTTATTGTGTTTCAAGATAGCCGTAATGCAGAGGAACTCTACACAGACCGATATCCCGTGGAACTCACTTCTAGACGGAAGTTGTCACGTCTAGTTGGGACGAGAAGTTTCAGCGTGAAGACTTTAAACTTACAACAAACATCTGTTCCATACATAAGTGACTCGATGCGGCAGACGTCTAATTCTTAGTGTGCGGTATTGCAACTTACAGTACGCCGTTTCAAGGCAATGGAGCATTGAAGATTGATCAAAAACATGCCACCGTTATCATTAAATGTTGTTTAATTACGCATTAATGATATAAGCTTTCAAGAGATACTGTGATACCCAAAACAATACAAGGAAAGGATGTGACTATTAGGAGCGCAGTGGAAAGTATCGTGGCTCACACAGTCCTTAGAAACAGGTTCGCGACCTTCTGTATGCAGTTTTTTTTTTTCGTCTTAGCGTTGTTAATGCATTCAAGGACTTCCTTAAGAACGAAATACAAGTATGGTATGCGATATTCGATGTTATTTATCCGCCTGATTAAAAGACGAAGAAATAAATAAATATTCGGCTGTTTATTTCCGAATATATAATCAGTCCACGTTTGAGATTAGCCAGGAGCGTAAGAAGGCAGCTTGAATTGCTGTCAGTGTCAAGAGCAGCAATAAAATTCATATTTTTCATTGTCACAAATATTTAGCTGTTTATTTCAGAACATATGGCGATGTCCGAGTGTCGGGTTAGGCAGGAACAAAGGAGTACAGCTTACATTGCTGCGAGTGAAACGAGCAGAATGGCATCTATAATTCCTCGCTTGTCACTAATATCTGACTGTTCATTTCCGAATATGCCGCTATATCCGAGTGTCTGCTTCGGCTGGAACCTGATATCACTGGCACCAATGACATTTATATTCTTCGTTGTCTCAAATATTTATCTGTCTGAGAAAAGGGGAGAGCTGGTTCTGCGCATATGCAAGTTGGAATGCTTCTGTCATCATTTCCGTTTGGAGCAGATGTGTGTTGCAGGTTTAACGTCTTGTGTTTCAACTCAGGGCAACAATGTCGTAGAAGCACGGACGGAGTCGGCGACGTTACTGTTATCGCTTCTGTTGCAGTGAAGGCACGTGAGAGCACGCCACAGCTTGAACAGGAGACTGTCATTGCTAAAACCACCGTACATCGCATTTTAACACGTCACCAGTTACGTTCTTATCATTACATTCTCTATATGTAAGTAGTATTTCCGCCTTCTCTTTATTGGAGAACACTGTACTCACACATAGCTGAAGATGTTGGACTGAATGACCATTAACATTTGCCCTGTGTTTCAATTTGTTTACTGTCAGATACAGCAAGCGGGGAGTTACTATATCCCAAGTACCTGCGCTGAGTGCTGTAGTCCGATTGAAACTACTTGATAGTTGACACTTCTTGATAGTTGACACTTCACACGCCGAAGTTCGTTTCTTCCGATCAGAAGGCCCAACATCACGACCAACCATTCGGCACTGCCAGATTGCGACAACATTTAGTTCACTTCCCGTGCCTTGTCCGGCTTTCTCTCCTGATGTGTTTGGATCCTGAATCCAGGGTCTGGCCCTTTTATTTCATACTCGTATTTCAAAACACATAATAATCACACCAAAAGCAACACACATGACGTTTCTAACGAAATACACACGTTTCATACACAGCACTAACCAAACGAGACGCGATTCTGCATCATTTATTCAGATATTATAATCACATTACATTAGATAAATTTCGTACGACACTGCATGAAGCCGAATGTTTGAAGGTTTGCAATTAATCGTTGCGACTGGGACATGACATTTATAAATTCAAGTACATGTAACGACATAGTGGCATAGTGTAGTGGCTGTGCATATAGACTTCATGTGTGTAAGTCATAAGGTTCAAATCTCGTCAAATGCAGCGAAATTTTTTATTTTTCAACATCTAATGAAAAGGCTTAAATCATTATTTTTATTCCGTTAATTGACTTAAACGTAACTTTTTTTTTATTTCTGATACTTTTCCACGTCTCTTTCGTCATCGTATTGACCTTTTCATTTGCTCTTTTTTCTGGCTATCTTTTCTTTTTTTTTTTTTTTTTTTTTTTTTTTTTTTTTTTTTTTTTTTTTTTTTTTTTTTTTAAACCGGCTTATGTCACCTGCAACCTGTAACCATGCATCAACCTGGAGTGGTCATCGGTTGGTAGGGCGGCATCCCGTGTAGCCAGCATTAGTACTGTTTCAGGTAGCGAATTACAGTTTTCTTTTACGACTAAAACTGAAATTTTGCTACGGAAGATGGCTATGCAAACAGACATATTGCGAAATATTTGTGTCTTGAGTTTGCTCGTAGAGGTCAGCCTTAAACCCCTGAGCAAAGCGATTGTGATCTTACTTCTGCCGCACATTGTTGATCGCCGTTTTCTCTGATACACTGCACATCACGAGCTTGTGGTCAGTTTAGGACATGAGTTTTAATTCAGGGTTATAATATCCATCGTCTACCACAATTCAATCATTGGTCACTGAAAATCAGCTATCGATAGAGCCTCTCCCACTTCCGTCACACCTCCAGGTGGCCGCTTCAAACACTGATCCGCGTTACACATTTAACAGTATTTGTGAAGTGGTCCGCAGTGTTTCTGCGTCACCTATAGCCGAACGATAGCCGGCAGCGGATGTGGCAACACTGTAGCGGAAAGTGACAGGCAACTATCACATAATTTTAATCGGAAATTAGTACAGCAGGTTTATGTTACATTTTTAATAACATCATGCAATTGTCGACTGCGATGTATGATTGAGGAGGTTTTGAGGATAGGACGAGGATTACCAAATTAAAAAAGACATACTGCTGCTGATATCTTCGTAACGAACAAGATTATGACAAAGGCTCTGCTTCTGGTTAATGTCCCCCTGGTAGGTAAACAACAAATGCCTGAAACATTTATTAGTGTGTTTCTGGACAAGACGTTCTCATAATATGCAAAGATCAGCACATTTCTCAAACTGGGGAACTATCAAGAATGGGGTTCCACAAGGGTCAGTCTTGGCTCCTTTGCTGTTCTTAATATATATTAATGACTTGCCATTCTATATTCATGAAGAGGCAAAGTTAGTTCTCTTTGCTGATGATACAAGTATAGTAATCACCTGACAAACAAGAATTAACTGATGAAATTGTCAATACTGTCTTTCAGAAAATTACTAAGTGGTTCCTTGTAAACGGACTCTCACTGAATTTTGATAAGACACAGTACATACAGTTCCATACAGTGAATGGTATGATGCCATTAATAAATATAGAACTTAATCAGAAGCATATAGCTAAGGTAGAATATTCCAAATTTTTAGGTGCATCCATTGGTGAGAGATTAAATTGGAAGAAACACATTGATCATCTGCTGAAACGTTTGAATTCAGCTACTTATGCAATAAGGGTCATTGCAAATTTTGGTGATAAACATCTTAGTAAATTAGCTTACTACGCCTATTTTCACTCATCGCTTTTATATGGCATCATATTTTGGGGTAATTCATCACTGAGGAATAAAGTATACATTGCACAAAAGCGTGTAATCAGAATAATAGCTGGAGTCCACACAATATCATCCTGCAGACATTTATTTAAGGATCTAGGGATATTCACAGTAGCTTCTCAGTACATATACTCTCTTATGAAATTTGTTATTAACAACCAAATCAAATTCAAATGTAATAGCAGTGTGCATAACTACAATACTAGGAGAAAGGATGATCTTCACTATTCAAGATTAAATCTAACTTTGGCACAGAAAGGGATGAATTATACTGCCACTAAAGTCTTTGGTCACTTACCAAATAGTATCAAAAGTCTGACAGATAACCAACAAGTATTTAAGAAGAAATTAAAAGAATTTCTGAATGACAACTCCTTCTACTCCATAGAGGAATTTTTAGATATAAATTAAGGAAAAAAAGACCCAAAAAATAAAAAAGTTGTTATAGTAACTTAAGTATGTTGTTAAATTAAGTTAATTATGTCATGTATTGGAAAATTTGACTCGTTCCACATCATTACGAAATATCGTATTCATGATCCATGGAACTAGTATTCATCTAATCTAATCTAATCTAATCTGGTCAAGATGAACGGGCCAGAGTGTGGTATGGATGTTGTTAGAAATGTAGGGGTATGGACACGTCTTATTCCTAGTACCACGAGATAGAATTGGCATTATGCGGTTCTGCGTTGTCGATGCAATGTCTTCCATATCTGTATGTTGTTCACAGTGCTAGTGTCATTTGCATGAACTGCTATTGAAATCAGTGAAGTGTTTTAAATGTTTTATTTTGCTGGAATTCCTTTTTTTGTGATTACATGCACGGGTAGTATTAGGCCATTCCATTATCAGCAGTAACTACATTCACTTGTCAGTTGAGATAGTACACAACTGTGCTCGGCATACAAGAGGTATGAATGATAACGCCTTCAGCCACAAAACGTTTTGTATTTTATTAAATCAAACAATGCGTTTCGGACTCTTGAGTCCATCATCAGGTGTGAATCGTTTGATACATTATTTACATCTGCTCTTGAGCGAGGTGATAGATAATGTACGCCCCAAAAGATCCAGGAAGAACATTTTTAATATTTTAGACATGCAGACGGAAGCGAAGAATGAAAATTTGTACCAAGGCCGGAATTCGAACCAGAGTATCCTGCTCGCTAGGCAGATGAACCACAGACTACGCCACCCTGGCACAATGGCTTTGTCCAACTGCACGGACTACCCTATTACACCTGCCTCCTCAGTCCACATACCCATTCACGGCTCATCCCAGCTCGTACTCCCCCTAAACTTGAACAGAATTGCAGAGACTCTCCAGGTGTATTGGAATAGCAACGCAGCATCGAATGATACGGGGGATCCTGCCTGAAAACCAAGCATAGGTGGTTTAATCACATGAAACTACGTGGTTCCAGAGACCTTTCCAAATGCCAAGTTTAGGGGCAATATCAAGTGGGCTGAGGCATGAATTGTAACCTGGACTAAGTGTGCGGGGATAGCCCGTACAGTTGAGCAATGCCAGTGTGCCAGTAGTGGTTAGTACAGCAGCCAAGTGTGCTTCAATCTGCATATATGAGTCATAGATATTTGAACTTTATTTTAAGGCGCGTGTCCACTAGCAAGTAAACTACCGCAAGTCATTTGCAGAAGCTACTTCTGCAAGTTCTTCAACTTGTAAAAGTAGCTTCCGCAAGATAGTGTAAACGGTTTTCCGTAGCTCGCTGTAATTACTTGTTGGACTTGCCAGTTGCGGGAAGTTTTTTCGAAAACTTGCAGAAGTGCATAAAAAAGCACTCCGTCTTCAGGCCACAAGTGGCCTGCCGTGACCATCCGACCGCCGTGTCATCCTCTGAGGAGCATGCGGATAGGAGGGGTCAGCACACCGCTCTCCCGGTCGTAAGATGGTATTCTTGACCGCAGCCGCTACTAAACGGTCGAGTAGCTACTCAATTGGCACCACGAGGCTGAGTGCACCCCGAAAAATGGCAACAGTTCATGGTGGCCTGGAGAGTCACCCATCCAAGTGCCGACCACGCCCGACAGCGCTTAGCTTCGGTGATCTCACGGGAACCGGTGTATCCACTACGGCAAGGTCGTTGCCTTTGCAGAAATGTATACAGTACGAAATGTCACTCTTGAAGTTCGTGTGGACGTATGAAAAAACACAATGGCTTATTCAGCGAGTGGAGTGTTTTCCTGTGTTGTGGGACACACAACACATGGACTTTAAAAATCGGTTAAAAAACCAAGACGCATTGGAAATTATTTCGTCAGAATTCGACACTACAGAGCCAGAAATACGGAAAAAATTCACAATTTACGTACTACTTCCCCATCTGGTGAAACAAAGTATTTCGTGAATTCATTTCTGACATCCTTGGCCATCTGTGGCCAATTATGTATGTTTATTGATTCCAGCGGTATATTCGTTTCTGTCCATACGTCTTTGCGCCATACTCCTTGCGTATTTAAATCTTGAGAATCAAATGTGCCAGGTGGGGCATAAGCGGAATTTCTACTCTCTTCTGTGAGTAAAAAGTTGTGAAGAGCCCAAATCGCTTTGACAATTTGCCTCGATTTCTCTGGATTTAGAAGAATTTGCGTTCGTAATACTCGAAAACGTGTGCATATAAGTCCAAAAAAGTTTTCAGACACATTTTTTGCTCTAGAGAGCCGATAGTTAAACACACATTTTTGCACTGGTTGGCCTCTAAATCATAATATAATTTTTTAGAGCAAATGCATTATCAGCAACAGTGACGTAAGGTATCTGCACAGTTCTACCAGGTAAATTTCGAGGAACTGGTACATTCAAAGAATTAGGCTCAAGACTTTCTGACAGTATAAAATTATTAAAAACTCCACCATCAGATATTCTACCATTACTGCCCATATCGAAGTATATAAGTCTGTAGTCAGATCCAGTCAGTGCCAATAGCACTATACTGTGGTTCCCTTTATAATTAAAGTACACACTGCCTTCTTTCATGGGAGCCTTATGACTATATGTTTTCCATCCATAGCATCAATACAGTTTGGAAAATCTCATCTATTCTCAACACCAGTAGCGATTTGTAAACATTCTTCTTCTGTTGAAGGTACCTAAAATTATAGAAAACAAAATTATATCTGAAATTTATCCCTTTGAAGATAAATATTACATTACAATGTTTATTTTAGGAATCAGAAAACGCCAGGGAAGATAATGAGTGTGAGACAGATGCAGTCCAGGAAAAAACATAGGAAAGAAGAATTTTGAAAAGAAAAAAAATACGGAGGAAAATTCAGACACTATTCTAGACAAGGCAATAGAAGCGATGCACAAACCGATTGATGAACATCAGGTGTTTGGAGACTATGTGGCATCGGAATTAAGGTTATTAACACAAATGTCAAGTCGAAAAAAATTAAGAAGGGTAATACAAAAGGCAATACTCGAAGTATCTGAGGAAGATGAAACTATAACTAATTCTTGGATGACAGGTAAAAGCAGTTTCATCTGCATACCATCAGAGAAAGTAATTATTATTTCTGATACTGCCCAAGTTCATCATCCACAAGGTAACTGTTTCGTAAATTTTCTGCTTAAGCGAATTATTTGTGTGAGTTATGAAATATCAAAATACTAACCTTCAAATATTCTCTTTTCAATCATTCATATAGAGTCACACAGCAGTCCTTAACAACTCGAGAGATTGTGCAAACGGGTACACGGAAAAGGTACATCAAAGAGTGAAAACTATTGCCTAAAAATTTAAAAAAAAAGTAATTCAGTGAAATAAATATAAATGCACGATTATTGACAATAAATGTTTATTTGACATTTAAGTGTTTCAGTCTCTTACCTGTGGGTAAAATCGAAGAATAATTAAAAGACGATAACTTGGTAATATAGCTTGCCGCATATTTGTATCCTGTTTCCGAATATTTGATTCTACAATTGATAAGAGGTGTTCCAAATTTGCAAAAGACGTTCTCAGAAAGTTTGTAATCCGAGCCAAATCCTCTGATTTCAGTTCGTTCAGTAGCGTTTCTCGGAAACTTAAGCACGAACGCCTCTGTATCCATTTCTTTACCCAAACACTTTTCTTTTTCTTAACTTGTTGTTCGTCGCGCTTTTTCTTTCACAATAACAGTACAACAACACTGGCGATTGCTCTGGTTTGTGCACACGACATTGTAATCTACAACTTGCTTGTTTCACAACGCGAACTGTAGTGGATACACTTCGGCAAGTACTTGCAGCAAGTTAGTGAAATTAACTTGCCGAAGCGACTTGCAGAAGTCAACATGCGCAGGTTTTCGTACTAATGTAAACACTCCAGCAAGTACATGCAGAAGTTACTTGCGGAAGTTACTTGCTAGTGAACACGTGCCTTTACAATACCTACGGTAGAATGCGGAACTAAACTTTGTTTACATATCTCCTGGGACGAAGGCGTCCGACAATACTCGACAGTATACAAACGACGCACGTGGCTCGGCATTGTACAGTCACGTTATTGTCATGGTGCGTTACTACAGTTGTGTGTTCTTAGTGTCTGCTGAAATGGACAGCGATCGTGCAAATATAAGGTATCGAAGAGTACGCTCAGAGGGAAAAGTCCTGATTAATGACGTAGTTCGGATCTGTCGAGAAGAAAAACGGAAGTGATTGTTAATACCATTAGAAAGACATCTGGAGAGAGCAACAGCCGCAGTACGAAAGAGTGTAAGAACAATGTTTAATGTTATGAACGATGTTAAGAAAGCTACACGGAGTGGCCAGGTAATTGTGACGCAAGGATAAAAAGACTGAGGAAGAAAATGAAGTGTCTTGACGACTTTGATTAGTGTTTACGGGAAGAAAGTTCTTGGAATATTACAACGTTAAAAGAGAAATACCCACTCTTTGAAAGCTTTACAATTGTGTGATGGAGGAAACATTAATTTCACGGGAAATAAAACACTTTCAGGAAAATTTTGAACATTTCTTAAAATATAAAGAGATCAACATTTCTGCTTGAGAGGACATTGTAGCATGGTGTGCACGCTTTCTTAGAACTTTGAGAGAAAGCGAGAAAGAAGTGAAGAAACCCCGTCGATGTATACCGACGAACATAAGTAAATACCCATTATACTGCCAGTAAATGTAGGCAGCATAGTGACGTATCAGGTGTGAGGAAATATGAAAGCTGTGGACAGACAATAATAGCGGCTGACGCGGGAGGAGAAATGGGTTTCATTGAGGGTGCAGAGCTCATCTATCAACATCGGAAGATTACCACAACGAAATGAACAGCACAAACTATATAAAATGATTGCAAGAGCGCCTAATACGAAACATTCTCGGTGGAAGTTTGTGGTATTAGACATTGCACCTTACCACTGTGTTCACGAAAATAAGGGCCGAACACATCTTCTCGTAATGCAGATATTCAGGGTGAGCACAAAGTCTTCCCTCATTATAAAAATTTATAACGGAATAACCGTTTGACATAATAAGTTACATTGCATCACGTGAACTTCAAATACCGCAAGGAAGTGGGATGAAGATTCTTCATGAAAGGCTTAGGTTGCATGCTTACAAAGTGCAAATGGTGCAGGCCTTGCAATCGAACGATTTGTTGACACGTGGTGAATTCGCAGCTGAGATTCTCAACAGGATTTATGGCGCTAACGACTACTTAAATCGCATATGCTTTACCGATGAATCCACCTTTCATGTCAGTGGAATGGTAAATAGGCATAATGTCTGTATATGCTTCTGTACAGTTACAGCGAGACAGCGAAAAAGTGAATGTTTGGTGCGTCCTCGTGCATAACAAGGTATTTGGACCGTTTTTTTTTTCGCGGAAAAATACATTAGTAGGACTAACATTTACTTACAAGTTCTGCAACAGTTCATTCCCCCACAGTTAATAGAACAGTCCGCCCCCGGTAGCTGAGTGGTCAGCGCTACAGACTGTTAACCGTAAGGGCCGGGGTTCGATTCTCGGCTGGATCGGAGATTTTCTCCGCTCAGGGACTGAGTGTTGTGTTGTCCTAATCATAATCATTTCATCCCCATCGACGCGCAAGTCGCCGAAGTGGCGACTTGCACCAGGCGAGCGGTCTACCCAACGGGAGGCCCTCGTCACACGCCATTTCAAGTTATAAGAATATCAACGATGGATACTTTTCCAGCAAGATGCAGCGCCCGCCCCACTGGGCTTTGATAGTGCGTGATTTCCTGGATGAAACATTTCCGAATCGGTGGATTGTAAGGAACGGTCCAACACCCTGGCCACCCCGCTCTCCAGACATTACGCCCCTTGACATTTTTTCCTCCGGCTATATCAAGGACAGAGTCTTCGTCACACCAGTTGCTGACGTCGACGTACTGAAGGCTAGGATACAAGCTGCTGTGGGTACTGTGACAGGACACATGATACGAAACATCTGTCCGGAACTGGAAATCGCCTCGACGTTCTTCCAGCTGCCAAGGGAATACACATTTAAGTTTACTAACGAAAGTGGTCTTTAAAAAAAATAGTAACACTAACCTATTTAACGGCATCAAATGTAAATTATTATGTGAAACCGTTATTCTGTAATAAATTGTTATAATGAGGGCAGGACTTTGTGCTCACCCTGTACGGTCATGGCTGACTAAGCATAATTTTCTTTTCGGTGCGGATTTAACACGCAATAAGCTCTTGGAAGTTGTGAAACGCTGCAAACCCGAGTCAGAACATACAGAAGATAAAGTGCTAAAATAATCCTGGAAAGGACTTACATAGTTACGCCTTTCACCTTACTACTATGATCTGAACCCTTCGAACTCACTGGAATTTAATGAAAGAGAAAGTTCCATCCAACAACGTCAGTTGTCTTACTCTTTCCCAGCTTAAACAAATGACTACGGCTGAAATAAAGAGCATTACGAAAAACGATGGAAGAAGGCGTGTGATACAATGAGAACTATTATGGATGAATACTGGCACAGAGACGCAGTGACGGACGAAGCTATTGAGACCGTAATTAATCAACTTCAACCAGACAGTGAGAGTGAAATTTCGTCACTTGAGTCTGAGGACGTATCGGACGAGGCAGATATTTGTTTCTTTTGGTTGTGCAACGCGGGCAAAATTGTATTCTTCGCTGTTGTTGTTGTGGGCTTGTCAGAAAGCCGTTTTCTTGCAGCTTTCCATGTTATTCTATCTTGTGCGGCTCTCTTCATTTCCGAATAACCACTGCAACCTACACATTTTTGAATCTGCTTACTGTATTCATCTCTTTGTCTCCTTCTAAGATTCTTATCCATCACACGTCTCTCCAATGGTAAATAGGTGACCCCTTGATGTCTCAGACTATGTACTATCAACTGATCCATTCTTTTGGTCAATTTTTGCCACAAATTCCTTGACTCCGCAATTTTATTCAGTACCTCCTCAATAGTTACGTGATCGATCCATCTAATCTCCAGCACTCTTCTGCACCACCACATTTCGAAAACTTCTATTCTCTTTTCATCTGAACTACACTCCTGGAAATGGAAAAAAGAACACATTGACACCGGTGTGTCAGACCCACCATACTTGCTCCAGACACTGCGAGAGGGCTGTACAAGCAATGATCACACGCACGGCACAGCGGACACACCAGGAACCGCGGTGTTGGCCGTCGAATGGCGCTAGCTGCGCAGCATTTGTGCACCGCCGCCGTCAGTGTCAGCCAGTTTGCCGTGGCATACGGAGCTCCACCGCAGTCTTTAACACTGGTAGCATGCCGCGACAGCGTGGACGTGAACCGTATGTGCAGTTGACGGACTTTGAGCGAGGGCGTATAGTGGGCATGCGGGAGGCCGGGTGGACGTACCGTCGAATTGCTCAACACGTGGGGCGTGAGGTCTCCACAGTACATCGATGTTGTCGCCAGTGGTCGGCGGAAGGTGCACGTGCCCGTCGACCTGGGACCGGACCACAGCGACGCACGGATGCACGCCAAGACTGTAGGATCCTACGCAGTGCCGTAGGGAACCGCACCGCAACTTCCTAGCAAATTAGGGACACTGTTGCTCCTGGGGTATCAGCGAGGACCATTCGCAACCGTCTCCATGAAGCTGGGCTACGGTCCCGCACACCGTTAGGCCGCCTTCCGCTCACGCCCCAACATCGTGAAGCCCGCCTCCAGTGGTGTCGCGACAGGCGTGAATGGAGGGACGAATGGAGACGTGTCGTCTTCAGCGATGAGAGTCGCTTCTCCCTTGGTGCCAATGATGGTCGTATGCGTGTTTGGCGCCGTGCAGGTGAGCGCCACAATCAGGACTGCATACGACCGAGGCACACAGGGCCAACACCCGGCATCATGGTGTGGGGAGCGATCTCCTACACTGGCCGTACATCTCTGGTGATCGTCGAGGGGACACTGAATAGTGCACGGTACATCCAGACCGTCATCGAACCCATCGTTTACCATTCCTAGACCGGCAAGAGAACTTGCTGTTCCAACAGGACAATGTACGTCCGCATGTATCCCGTGCCACCCAATGTGCTCTAGAAGGTGTAAGTCAACTACCCTGGCCAGCAAGATCTCCGGATCTGTCCCCCATTGAGCATCTTTGGGACTGGATGAAGCGTCGTCTCACGCGGTCTGCACGTCCAGCACGAACGTTGGTCCAACTGAGGCGCCAGGTGGAAATGTCATGGCAAGCCGTTCCACAGGACTACATCCAGCATCTCTACCATCGTCTCCATGGAAGAATAGCAGCCTGCATTGCTGCGAAAGGTGGATATACACTGTACTAGTGCCGACATTGTGCATGCTCTGTTGCTTGTGTCTATGTGCCTGTGGTTCTGTCAGTGTGATCATGTGATGTATCTGACCCCAGGAATGTGTCAATAAAGTTTCCCCTTCCTGGGACAATGAATTCACGGTGTTCTTATTTCAATTTCCAGGAGTGTATTTATCGTCCATATTTCACGTCCAGACAAATACATTAATACACTTAAAATACACTTAAATCTATATTCGATGATAATAAATTTCTCTTATTCAGAAATGCTTTTCTGCCATTGACAGTCTACATTTTATATTCTTTCTACTTTGATCAAACAGCAAAACTCATCAACTCCTATAAGTGTCTCGCTGCCTGGTATAATTCCCTTAGCATCACATTATTTAGTTCGACTACATTCCATTATCATTGTTTTCCTTTTGTTGATGTTCATCTTCTACCCTTCTTTCAAGACAGTATTCTGTCCATTAAACTGTTTTTCCAAGTCCTTTGCTCTGTCTGGCAGTTATACAAAATCATCGGCAAACCTCAAAGTCTTTTTTTTTCCCTGAATTTTAATTCCTATTTCAAATATTTCTTTGGTGTCCTATACTGCTTATTCAGTGTAGATATTGAATGACTTCGGGGATAGGCTATAGGCCTGCCTCACTCCCTTCTCAACCACTGCCTCCCTTTCATATTCCTCCACTCTTTATGTCGTCTGGTTGCGGTAAAAGTTGTAAATAGAGTTTCGCACCCTGTATTTTACCTCTGCTGAGCTCAGAATTTGAAAGAGAGTATTTCAGTCAACATTGTCAAAAACTTTCTCTAAGTCCACAAATGCTACACGCACCAAAGAAAGTTTTGATACACCTCTGTTCCAAGTGGAATAGAGTTCAACATAATCATCATTTCCGCCCTTTTTATTGCTCATTAAAACCACACATTGCATGCTGTACCACCATACAGCGAGACCTTCAGAGGTGGTGGTCCAGACTGCTGAACACACGGGTACCTCTAATACCCAGTAGCACGTCTCCTTGCATTGATGCAAGCCTATATTCGACGTGGCATACTATCCACTTCATCAAGTCACTGCTGGTCCACATTGTCCCACTCCTCAACGGCGATTCGGCTTTGATCCCTCAAGTGCTTGGTGTGACATGTCGTCCATAAACAGCCCTTTTCAATCTATCCCAGGCATATTCGATAGGGTTCATGAGAGCAGAGCGTGCTGGCCACTCTAGTCGAGCGATGTCGTTATCCTGAAGGAAGTCATTCACAAGATGTGCACGACGGGGGCGCGAATTGTCCAATGAAGACGAATGCCTCGCCAATATTCTGCCGATATGATTGCACTATAGGTCGGAAAATGACGTTCACATATCGTACGCCAATAATGCATATTGGCGTAATTAAAAACGCATTAAAAAGTGGCTGGTTGCCGTATTTTTTCATAAGACGGCTTCATACAGAGCAATGCTAAACAGAATGCACAAAATACCACTAGAACCAGCTGACCAAATAGAAGAACTAAGCACCATCAAAGCAATTGCTTACAATAATGGTTACAATCCAAAATTAACAGATGAACTAAACTGTAAGATAAGTCCCCACATAAACAAATACAATAACAAAACTACATTAAAGAATACCACAACACAGCCAAATGAAAAATATGTAAGCTTGCCATTTGTAGGAAAGCTGTCATATAAAATAGCAAACTTGTTCTGAGGAACAGATATCAAAATCAGCTACTATACAAATAACAAAATAAAGGACCAAGCTATCCATAACATTAAAAATAATACCAAACCGTACAATCAATCAGGAATATCCAAACTTAACTGCAACTCATGTCCAAAAACATACATAGGCCAAACAGGGAGAAACTTCAGCATACGGTTTCGAGAACACATGGATGCTCTTCGTTTAAAAAACTTAAATAAATCCACATTCGCCCAACATGTAGCAGAAGAAGAACATCAAGTAACAGACATATCCCATAACCTACAAGTTCTCCACTTAGCCAACAAAGGAAAAAGAATGAACCTCTTAGAAGAAATCGAAATTTATTCACATAAACATGCATCCCCTTCTGACATACTTAACGACCAAACAGAGCTACCAAACCGAATATTTCTGAAAAACTTCCACACTCTACTTATCAAAGCACTTACTAAGGAAAATCAACAAATAACATAATCTATTATAAACCCAAGAAATGCATGTAATAATATAAAACATAAAAATCTTAATTCTAAAATCTTAATTCTTTCTTTGTTATATTGTAAATGTATGAATTACTGCTTTGTACAAATGTGTTATGTTAGTTTATTATCTTCAATGCTACAAATAAAAATTGTATACTTCATACTTAGAATACTTCTATCAGCCAAGTCAATATTTAGAAAACTTATCTTATCTTAGAACCTCAAAACTTTCGTAAAAATATAACTCTGTCCATAGATAAACCATTTGCATGTGAACAAAAACTGTCAGTCGACAACATGGCGGATAACGCAGTGCGCCTGTGTAAAATACGCAATAAAAAGTGTTTGTGTTGTTGAAAAGAAGAAGAAAAGCCAAGAAAAAACAAGGAGAGGAGAATGTAAGTAAAATGAACAACTGATAGTGTGTGACTTTAAACTCGCGAAATTGAAGTAAATGATTGGAATCGTTGCTTTTGCACAGGCCTGCTGCAGCATCCAAACTGCTATCGAGATTGTACTACTGTAGTAACTGAAGATCCATGTAATTGCCAGCTGAAGATGGGTGCAAACCCGAAATGCATAATGGCGTAAATAAAAACGCATTAAAAAGTGGCTGGTTGCCGTATTTTTTCAGAGAAATATCATTATCCACGGCCACGGAGCTCAACAGTCCAAATAAAATGGACAAATTGTTATTACATAATCAATCTGAAACCTCCCAGTGTCTTCACGTCTCTACCACGTACAAATCCATATTTTACAAAGCCTTCTTTTATGATTCTTAAAGCAAGCGTTAGTAATGATTAAATTATGTTTTCGCTAAAAGATTTAACAATGTAGTGATGAAAGTAATTTCGATAAAGATTAGAAAAAAAGACAAGATTCTCAACCTATTGTACAGTAAGCAAACATCCACAACACTACTTCAGCTGACTGTACGTGCCGTCAATTTTAATGGATAGAGATCTTGCACGAAAGTCTGAACCTACTTTTTTCTTGTCCATAACTTGCAACCGAGGGCCCACTAGGTACTAACCTACACCACCGTATACATGGTTTCAAAAGTCGATCCCCAGTGAGGACCTCCCTTTGTTAGTTATTAGATTGGACACCAAAATTTCTGTTCCATTTTCATTTCTTATGCTTTCCTGTATAATAAGGTACTAACAGCGAATGTATTTTTATCTGCTGTACGCCCAACCCAAGTTATTAGATCCAAAAACAACGTTTTATTTTAATTTCGCAAGATTCTCTATAGAAGAATCTGTTAATAGCAAATGTACTACGCGTTCGCTTCAGTTATTAGATCGTAACAAAACAGGTTTTTTTTTTCATTCGCTTCGTTTTCCTGTAAAAGAATATATTGAAAGCAAATGTACCCTTGTTTCCTAAAAACATGCACAGCTGCATAGTTCGAACGTAAAACATCAGTTTTATATTATTGTTGTTCATTTCGATCGTTTTTCTCTACAAGAGTATGTTAACGTATATTTGTTTTATCTGCTGCACCTATACCCACCTCACTCACGAGTAGACGTAAATGATGTATTAATCGATATGCGCTTGATGATAGAACCAGAAGATCCGAAATGCATCTTGTGATTTAATAAAAAACGAAACTTTTTGTGATTGAAGGTGTTAATATTTATTGAGTACACGCTGTGTAGTGAATGCACGAACGTCCATAGGTGCAAAATACGGATAAAACTGAGTGTGCTTAATTTATTTTTGTCTCTGCACCACAGTATAAAGATGTTCAGACGTGCTAATGACGAAAAAGTCTCCCAGTAGGCCGAACTGATTACAAGATGCGTTCAAAATCGATGCCCACGGCCACGATAATTATTTTAATTTTACGTGCACTATTGTATTCCAGACTTTTTAAATGATTACGCCATGTAAGAGCGTGAGAGAAATTTGCGACGAATTCAGCAGTTCGGATGAGAACACTGTCTCAAAGTGCTTTGATAGGTCCGAAATGTGGAGGCTGGCGTGAAAGCGGATTACATCGTCCGGCTACAGGAGTGTGGAGGGCTGTGTAACGCGATTACAGTGTGGTGGCGACGTCGGCGGACAGTGACTGTCGCCAGACACCCAGGTAAACGGCTTGCCGGACGCCCTCTGCTCGATGGGCAATGACGCGGGGACTGCCGTCTGATGTGGCCAGTAATCTCGTCCCACGTGCTGGCATCCGGCAGAACGTCTCTCCCAAAAGCTCTAATTGCTGTCTGCCACCCAAAAAATCTCCCCAGAGAGCATAGCAAGATTATCGTTCGTTTCTAGGTGACGGCAGAGGATATCCTGTACTATCGGGCATTATGCTTTAGTACAATGAGCACTGGTAAAAGTTGCGAAATTCTTATTGCATTTACTTGGCATCAGCTGCGTCATCGTATGCAACTCTAATTCGATTAACCCGACTCTGTAGTTGATACTAGAGTAATCTGCAACTAATTTCTTTATTTGGCCTTTGAGTGACCCCATTTTGGCGTGACAAAGTATTTTAATAGTTGATGCCCTGGCTAACATAGATAACATAAGTAGTTTAAAGAAATATAAACGTTCTCTTTGCATATAGTGTGAACCAGGACTCCACCGACAAACCTTCAGTGGTGACGGTATGGACCAAAACAAGAATGAAACGTCAGGTAAACATGTGGTTCAAAATGTAGACCTTAACAGCTTTACACAAGTTCCATCTCTTTTATGCAAGCTCTTTGCTTACCATATTTTGACAGGTAATATTATGGCCAAAACAAGAACTAAATATTCAGTAAAGGTGGACTCTAAAGCGCATAACTTAAGAGCTACGGCCTTTCTTCAGTAAAAGAGATGTGTTTCACAGTAACGAAGACGAACAAATGCTTTTCTCTCTTAAGTTATGCTCTTTAGAGCCCACGTTTACTGCACATTTTGCTCTTGTTTTGGCGATAATATTAACTGTCAGAATATTGGAATCAAAGAGCTTGCATAGAGGATATGTGTCTCATAGTAGCGAAAATGAGCAAATGCTCGAAGCTCTTAAGGTATACATTTCCCAGACCATGTCTACAAGACACTTTTTTCTTGTTTTGGCCCACACTCCAGCGGCTGAAAGTTTGTCAGTGGAGTTCTCCTTCACCCCCTGTATCTACAAGCACGCTACGTAGGTTATTTGAAGGTACAAACTTTTAACAAAAAACATCGCTCATATTTAACTGAAACTGCAGGATTGTGAAAAGATTTATCCTATAAAAAGATACACTTCTCGAACTTCATACTACTACATAGAGTTGGATATCCTCTTTGTCCACATATCTAGCGAGGATCACGCAATCCGCCACGTATATCTACATGTCAGCATGGTATCAGTTGGGCATCCAGGGTGTTTTTCCCAGAAGTAAAACGATAAATGACAGGATTCAGCGAAAAAATGGGTCTTATTCCCAAAAACTACCACTAAGGGATACAATGGTCATGAAAAGTGGTTACGGCCTCGGAGTGAACCGCACATAGTACGGAAAGAGCATTTCTCCCGTAATAGTAATAACTGACGGACACGTCCCCAGGGAAAGGACGCTGGCAGGCAAGAGAATGACCCTCTCTTGCGGCCGCTACCTTGCCGACCCTCTTACGTACCCTACGTGATGGCACCTGGTCTTACCATTGGCGGGTTTGTAGCAGAAAGTTGGCCTCTCATTCAGCAATACCGTGGTGGCGTCCGTAGCTCAGCGTAATAGCCTGGCAGCCAGCCACACGCACTGCGGAATAACTTACATAACTGCTCGCGACACTGCCTGAGGCTAAGCCAGAATGGTGGAAGTGGAATACAATGAAATTTTGTTACCATTTTTACCCGTTCCCACGTACATATAGCTACCAGAGCACTGGCATAATCGACAGAGGTATTCCTGCTTTGTTTAATGCGTAAAGAAGTACGTCTTATTGTCTTCAGAATGTGGAGTACCTCAGAAATACGTGATTGGGATCCGCAAGTTGATCTCGGTGACCTTCGCAGTGCAAAGGTGCCATACGTTTTCATCCAGTACACGCGGCGGTTAACATCCATATCACAGTCTGATGTGAGTGTATGGAAGCTCGATAATCTTGTCTGAGAGATCCATGGATTTTTGATAGGGTTGCGGACTGAATTTTTGCACTAACTTAGCCAGTTGTCAATGCGGAGAACTTCCATGACTCCTTCCATTCCCACAAGATCTGTTAATGCAAGTACAGATAAAGGAAGTACGAGATAATTTATTTATAGTCTGGGAAACTAAAGCATAACTGCACTGCAGCAGTCTCTCAAACACCCCCCCCCCCCCCACACACACACACACATATATATATATATATATATATATATATATATATATATATATATATATATATATATATTCAATTGTCACTTAAGTAACAAAGATCGTTTAATTTCCCTAAGACTTGTGATCGTACTCTGAAGATGTAGTTCTTTTAAAAATTAATGGTGGGCTCCATGTGGTTCCCAAGTCGTGCAGCGACCGTAAACCATAAAATTACCAAATATGCAGCAACCAGTCGCAAAATCATGTTTTATTTATTCACATTTGCAAATCGATTTCAACTGATTAATAGCCATCATAGGTGCTTTCAACCAATATTTGCCCTAAGTAGTAATACTGTCTTAAGCAGTGGTCAAACACAAAGTGGTGATCAAACTTTATCGAGTCGGAGCCTTCTATTCCAACAACAACCGCTAATACATTTCGGCTATCTGTACGACCAAGGTCGACATAAGGGACTTTTATTCGTACAGTATCACCAATATGAGCAGGAAGAAACTTTTTTGTGAGGTTCATAACGTCTTTGTTGCTTGCAGTAGAAGATTTTCTTTCGCTGCCGCTCTTTTTGTAGAAATCAACTCGTGTTTTTCAGACAGAATTTGATGTGAAGACGTTGTAGGTTGTAGATCCTCTTCAGTATTTTTCTTTGGAAAATGGTTTTCGGTATGACCACCGCTCAAATTTTTTTTATGAGCATCAACAGTTTTTTCAAGCTGTTCTTCGGTTTCAGAAGTATTGGCAATTTCTTCGAGTTGTTCTTCAGCTTCAATATTTGCGATTTGTTTGCCAGCCAAAACGTCAAACATGGCTTCATAAGGATTTTGGCGTATTCCTTCGTGGTATGTAGTGTTCTTGGCAAACTGAACAAAGGATAAACCATCTGACCATTTATTTCTATCGTTATCGTTCATCCATGCAGTTAGCATATTCTATAGATCTTGAATGGCCCTTTCAACTGAGCCTTGTGTTTGACTGTGACGAGGCTTTCCATGAACTATTTTAGCATCTTTCCACATAGCGCATATTTCGGATATGACTTGATTACTATATTGTCTACCCTCATCTGATTGCAATATTGCTGGTGTACCATATGTTAAAAATATCATTATGATCTTATATTCGATATCTCTGTTTGACTGCAAATCTATCAGATCAACTTGACATCTTGAGTTTAGTTCAGAATTAACCATTGGCTTCACAACAATACCTTTCCTGGGTGCACTGTGTTTCATTTGACACTATTTGCATAAATTTAAATACAACATTACAACTTCATATGTAATATTTTTGTATTTAACTTGCAACTCTTTAAGCATACGTGTTCTTCCTCCGTGGCCTGTTCTGATGTGAGTTTCATACAGTATAGTGCACAATTCTTCATTGGTAACATAATACTGTTAGTTCGTTTCCCCTGGTGTGAATGGTATAATTAACTTCTCTTCATCATTAATGTTTAAAACATCAAAACATTTTAGTCGTCTGTAATCCAAAGGTGTGTTGCATTTAATTTTAGCAGAAACCACTTCAGAAAGTATTTTAGAATACTTTTCTTGAGAAAAATAAAAACGATTGTCTTCTCGTTTACCGACAATTAATGCATTTAACTTTTCATGAAAAAAGATCATGATTTACTTCAGTATCCATTTAGTATAAATTAGGGTATCGGAAAAAATTAAGAAAACGTTGCTCGCGTTATCGAAGCTTCCATAAGACTGACAAACCTGATTGACTCCGAGCAGAACAAAGGATTTGGCGGGAGAGAGCCAGTCGCTTGTTTTTTGACTCTTCTGTTTTGGACCTTCAACAGAGCATATCTGTGATTGTCAACACACACCGGAGAGAGTCCGAATGTACAACAATGTAATGAAATATTCGATCTTTCACGGACGTATTTGGAATCTGTTGACATTCACCGGTGAAAGTCGACATTCTCCAATTTCGGTCAGTCGCGGTAACATCAACACAGGTATGCATCTGTCCTCGGGGACCATGCCCACCCCCCACACGCAATTTGTTTTTCCTCAGCACGATGGCAGCTACCAGTAGATCAATGCAACGTGTCATACAGCTTCGAAGAGCACAAGGGAGACTTTACTGCACTCCTCTGCCCACAAAACTCTCTCTGAACTTAAACCCAATCGAGAACCTGTAGGAACGACTGTGGACGCCATGGATCCTCAACCGATAAACCTAGCTCATCTGGCCACGGCACTGGAATCGGTATGGCTCCACGTCCCTGTTGGTACTTTCCTGAACCTCAATGACTCTTTCCTTGCACGTGTCGCAGAAGGTTGCGCTCCAAAAGGTGGTTA
This sequence comes from Schistocerca gregaria, assembly GCF_023897955.1. Classification (NCBI taxonomy): domain Eukaryota; kingdom Metazoa; phylum Arthropoda; class Insecta; order Orthoptera; family Acrididae; genus Schistocerca; species Schistocerca gregaria. Next base: position 356,229,550 of record NC_064927.1, on the reverse strand, counting down.
TTCAGGCATTTGGCAGGTGGTCACATTTATGTGACTGGACAGTGTGTAAGTGTGACTATGTATCGCAATAGGATGCAGATTTTTGTTAGGAACGTAATCATTCTGCCTCGGATTCTAACATATCCCTTGTTCTCGATGAGCTAGTTAATACAGAGGATGAGTTAGTGTCATGTGATTAACGTCTGCTAGGTGAGAACCTCTGAGCTAATGGTTTATTTCTGAGAGGAAGTTGCATGTGCTGTGCTTCTAAGAGCGACGTTAATGGGTATATGTGCTGCAGCAAGACAGAGCGTACCACGTCACACGTCAGCCAGTCTTGTCACCCTGTCAATACAGTCTGCCGTGACTGCTTTGAATTGAGCATTAAATATTTCGTGCCGATTTTTCTATTACTGCCCGTATGGTTCAAATGGCTCTATGGGACTTAACATCTGAGGTCATGTGTCCCCTAGACTTAGAACTACTTAAACTAACCTAAGGGCATCACATACATCCATGCCCGAGGCAGGATTCAAACCTGTGACCGTAGCAGCCACGTGGTTCCGGACTGAAACACCTAGAACCGCTCGGCTGCCCGTATGGTGACAGTTATTTTAGTAATAAGGTTGTCATTATTAGTGATAACAGGGTGTTTCGAAACTATTTGTTCAAATTAATACAGAAGGTAGAGAACATCAAAGGAATTATATTTCTGTAAGGAAGAGGGGCGTCTGGAGTTTACTTGTAATGTTAGGGAATATTTTGTTAGTGGCATTGACGAAAGCTGTTTTGTCGCTGTCGCTCACTGAGAATGCGTACTTGACATTCAAAACTGCTCTGTCTACGGATCGCTGCCTCTGACATCTGCTTAGAAACATAGTGATTCATTCGCAGTCATTACCGACTTGTGACACAGTGAACATACAGCACTTTACGTACGCTGAAATGACCGACATGTATCTCGCACACTGGTCTGTGAAAGGAAACGGACAAAATGCGGTGAGAGAGCACCGACAACACTTTCCCAACCGACGGGTTCCACAACATCAACCATTCGGACGTCTCTCTGGCTTGATGAGTGAAACAGGCATATTCCGTGCAAGTATGCGTCATACTCGTCGGACTCCAACAGTGCCAACTCCCAAAATGGAAGACGAGATTCTGCGACATGTTGAAGACACTCCATCCACAACTACAAAACGCATTGTACACATACTTCACATCGGACGTAGCCTTGTGTGGAATCTGTTAGATGACCAGTAGCTTCATCCTTTCCATCATCAGCACTAGCGCATAAAGATTTTTCCTAACGCGTGGAGTTCGCACGATAGTTTTTATAGCAGACTTCTCTCCTATCCTTATTTCAGGCCGAGGTCCTGCACACAGAGTAACCGCGCGAAGGCTGTTTCAGTATCCACAATTGGCACGTTTGGGCATAAGTAAATCCACGAGTTACTCGACGTCGTGCTCATCAAGAGTGATTCGGTGTTAAGGATGACCAGCATTCTAGGTGGAAAAAGTGTTTCCAGAACGGCTGAAGCATGTGCCTCTGAGTGGTAGACAAAGGACGTACTTCCAGCCTGATGGGCACTAGTCTATTTCAGCTTTGCTGCGACGAATCAACTGGGAACGGGAATCGATGGATCGGCCGACCTGGCCACCCAAGGTCACCTGACAGCGTATGTCTGGGTTTCTTCCTCTGGGGACAATGAAGGAGGTGGTGTATGAAACTGTGGCAATAGAACAAGATCTCATCCCTAGAATTGTCGTCGCTGCTGGTACCATTGCAAAAATGCCATGAATCTTTGAACGGGCAAGACAGTCAACGGTCCGACGATGTACTGTGCCCATACGGGCCAGTGGTCGCATCCGCAGATCGTGATCTAGTGGCTAGCGTTGCTGCCTCTGGATCACGGGGTCCCGGGTTCGGCTGGGTTGCGGATTTTTCCCTGCCCGGGTACTGGGTGTTTGTGATGTCCTCATCGTTTAATCATCATCATCATTATCATCATCATCATCATCATCATTATTCGTGACAGTGGCTAGACTGGACTGTTTAAAAAATTGGACTGTGTAAAAATTGGGACTTTGTATGCACGCTGATGACCGCGCAGTTGAGCGCCCCACAAGCCAAAACATCACATCACCAATGGTCGTACTTTCCAGCAGTTCCTGTGAATGAAACTACTGTAATTAGTAGGCTAATCTACCTCCTGTGTAAATCCTCTCTAGCATCAGGAATTGCTGTCAGATGTCATACATACCACGACTAAGTATGTATTGATATTCTCTATCTGCTCTATTAATTTGAACGAATAGTTTCGAAGCACCCTATAGAGCCAAACCCAAATGTCACATTATGTACACACTGTGAAGTTCACCACTCTGAAACGTAGATCATAGTCAACATGTCCCTAAAACAACCTTCTGTAAGCTCATAATAAGGGGCAATTCTCGAGACAAAAAATGTTCAGATGTGTGTGAGTTCCAAAGGGACAAAACTGCTTAGGTCATCGGTCCCTAGACTAACTTAAACTAACTTATGCTAAGAACAATACACACGCCCTCGCCCGAGGGAGGACTCGAACCTCCGCCGGGAGGTTTCTCGAGACACTTGCCTCACCAACTCCTCGGGAGCTATTGGATATGACATCAGGTCTGATTCCATATTTGCTGAAGCGAGGCTGAACGCTTATCAATGTGTGACAAGAATGGTAAACCCTTCATGACTAGAGCTCCTAGTTGCAGTTTTCAGCAGGATAACGCAAGATACCATGTTGCAGTTCGTAACAAACCCCTTAAGAAATGTATGAAACCTACCTGTTCCGCTGATTTCTCATCCAAAGATCGTGGCTGGGATGCAATGGAGATACGTGTCATCCTCTAACAGGCTGTCTGGACACGACATGTGTGTCAAGCATGTCAAGAAAATCCTGAGATGATGTTCGCAAGCTGTTTATTTCCACGTCACAAGGGATATAACAGTGTGTTTGTGTCTGAGGGGGTCGCACCTCGTAGTAATATTCATTATGCACATCGGTTATGAATGGAATGGAATCAGTTGACAATTATTATGTGATGACCACTTCCTCAAAGTTTGTTAAATATCGGAGTAGTACCTCGTGGTGTAACACTTCCCGCTTCCGTCGGAGTGTCACGTCTTCGTGGGAGCACCGTCACGCGGTACTTGTAGCTGGAGCGTAAGGCAGGGAGCCTTACCACCAGCGGCTTTCTCAGAGTCAGTGAGGCGCGAAGCCCACACCCCCAGCCTTTCCCCGGGAATAGGAAGTGGCTGAGCCGCACGCGCCGCTAACAGGACTTTCTCCCCGGTCGCGAGACCTTCCGTGACGTAACGTGACGTAACACAGCGGTCACGTGTTACATGATGCCGGAAGATGGAAGGAAGCTGGCTTTCTCCACGCCCAGGTAGGCCTCTTTTCCTGGTGCACTGCGCTCCACCGTCCAAACCGCAGTCAGCGCTGCCTTAAAAGTTGCCTACACAGGCGGTTAATAGTGTTTACGAGTACAATGGTCCACCACCAAACTAGACTTTCCACAAGTCAGCGAATGCCTCGTTTATTGGATATACGATCACATATAAGAATGACAGTAACTCTGGTGGCTGTTGCTTACTCTCAGGAACAAAGTCTCGAACAACTTTCCAGCAAAAGTTACAAGGCTGACATGGTAGGGAGTTTGTGGATGCTGGTATCTAGAAAACCGGGATAAAATATAACAGGCACGGACCAAGGAAGCTACCTAAATCTGATAGTGTTACAAAATTTCAGAAAGAATTTGCTGAAAGTAGTGCTTTGAAAAAACAATGGAAATAAAAAACATTAATCATCTAAAATGCTTCAGTACAGAAGTAGGTTATGTGAAAATTAAGTAAGAAACAAAGTAAATCAACAGAAATCTATTGTCAGACACAGGGAGAGGTTTTTTGAGATATATACTAAAGCATTGGTGACTAACCAATTCGTGATTGAAAGGAGCACAAAAGGTGATAAATTGCATAGTGAGGCAAGAAGTGCGGAATACGTAAAATACTGACTTGCATAACGATTTATGGATTACATTATTTCTTCATCTACGTCTACATCAGTACTCTTTGAGCCACCTGACGGTGTATGGCGGAGGGTGCTGGCACCACTAACTGATCGCCCCTTCCCTGATCTAATCACGAATTCTAATATTCAGCACTGTCGAACAGTATCCGGTTTACGTTGCCACAAGGGAAGCCATGAAAATTAGTTAGGACCAGTGTAACATCACAGTCGGGACAGAATAAGATCATTTACAGTTAAGCTTTGCACTTCAAACTTATCAGGTTCATTTTAATAGAGCTTAATTCAATCTCATTTCTTTGTCAGTGAAGTGTTAGATGTTCGCGTCTGCATCACTTTATTTCAGAATATTTTTAGTCGGTATGTGTACACAAATTCACAGAGTATTTTGGATAAGTATCCATTCAAAATTCGATTTGTAATTTTATGTTAAACTTTTATTCTGTTCGTTTTGTGTGTTGGAACTGTAAGTCAACAACTGTGACGTCATACGTTTTAGCACCGAGACCCACGAGGACAGACCGTGGCACGTACTTCACATCACGTTACACTGCAAGTCTTTCGAGTGCCAGCGGCTGCCTCCCGCGGCGAGCCAATAACTATTTCTGGCGAGTTTAATAATTCTTGATTGCGAGCTTACATAAATGTTTATTCCCCTGGGCGCTACAAGGAGCCGACCGTTCTGTAAGTGTGGCGGACAAACCGAATAGTGTGACGTCACAAGTTCATGGCATGGCCCTTATGTCTCACCGGCACCGTTGTAGCGCTGTTCGCTGCACTCCACAATACAACATTTCTCAGGATCAGCTTATTTAGTACACAGTTTAAGCTTCCTAATTCTTTTTAGCAAACGGTAATTGCAGTACAATTAATTGGTTTCAGCTGGATTTGGCGACTCATTTCATCAGCTAGTGTTCACGTAGGCACACCACTTACGTTGCTCAGATTTACATTACACTACAGACATTCACGAGACTTTAAAGGTATGACACCAGTTTACAAACAGAACAAACAAATTATAATAAAAATAAAACAACTATAAGTGTGCCGTCAGATCTTTCGTCAACACTGTTACTCCTTTCTCCTTCTCATCGTCAGTAACTTTAATTATGTCAACACCAGCTGTCATGGCTCCCCACGAAGACATTTTCTCCAACATCACTTTCCTTGCTTGCACTGGCCTATCCAGATTTCCGAGCGCGTTAAAGCGGTGCTTTCGGGACACAGGTAGACGCACCGGGTAGAAGCTGCCCAGCGCATTCACGACGAGGACCGGTATGTTGGCCAGCCTGTATGTGGCTTTTAGGCGGTTTCTCACATCTGACTACGCGAGTACTGGGCTGGTATCTACGTCCTACCGCTGTTAGATGATTCACAAATATCGGGAAAACGTTCTCACACTTGCACTTACCACACAAGATAGCACTACAAGTAGACAGATGGCGTACAGAAATTCAGTGCCACGGGGAAGTGATGTCTTGAGGAAAGGCATCCGACCAGACGTGAACAAATTCTGCTTCCAGCTTTCCTGCCCATATCTTAGCAGCAACCATTAAAGCAGCTCAACCTGCCGCAACGAAGAGACAAGCGTGCATGTCTAGTGAAGCACAATGGTTAAATCAGGTCAGCTTGGGTTTCCGCAACCATGGAAAGCTTCACAGGATCTGTTCAGCCTGCAGTATCTGATAATTGGTAGAACTATCAATCCATGAGACTTAAGTATAACCAAGCACATGTCTGCGTAGGCAGCTTCACTACTATTCATTTATCATAGCGGCGAGAGCAGCAAAATGAACAAACCAGACTTTAAGAAGTTGAGGAGAAATTAAGAATTGGGGAATATATACCAATCATGAAACCGAGCCCAAGTGCACCAGGGTAAAATTTTTGTGTGTTTATAAGGCAGCATGAAAATAGTCAGTAGGTGCCTCGCAATGCAAAATGTATAAAAAGTTACTAAACACTTGTTTGGGGGCCTCCGATATGTTAGACATGTTCGTAAATTTGACCAGCAGTTTTCTATCTCCATAAGAATTTTGAACGAGGACAAAGACTTAGTGGCTGACAATTATGTAGAAATGTGTACAAAGGAAATGAGGCTATTTAGCAGTATAGAAGAAGGGATCGGTTGGTAGGACATGTTCTGAGGCATCAAGGAATCACCAGTTTAGTATTGGAGGGTGGCGTGGAGGGTAAAAATCGTAGAGGGAGACCAAGAGATGAATATACTAAGCAGATTCAGAAGGATGTAGGTTGGTGTAGGTACTGGGAGATGAAGAAGCTTGCAGAGGATAGATTTACATGAAGAGCTGCATCAAACCAGTCTCTGGGCTGAAGACCACAACAACAACAACATGAGCTTTCTAAATTTAGGGCAAATATTGATTGACACAGGAAAAAATATGACTTAGTGGATATTAAAAACTACTTTCTGGTGGTATGTAACGTAGCGCGAAGAAAGCTTAGTATGAAAGAAACTCTGAAGCGTTTCTTCTTTCAGACATCCAGTTTTTAGATTAACATGATATGGAAAACGAAATTCGTGTTTACTACTAAGAGAATTTTGAAAGAACTGTTTTGGCCACTTAGAATGAATTCAGCGAAACTGCAATACACATCCTGGGAAAAGTTAAAATTCGTATAACTGGCTGAAACACAATAAGGTTAGAGAAACTAGATTTCCAAATCATTATTTTAGTTGCCGTTGCAGTGGAATAGACATCATCAGGCTCTTAGGGGAAAAGGATCACGACATTCAGAGATGGTCTGCTTACTATATAAAACATTTATAGGAGGTGACCTGATGATGATTCTAATTGAGAACAGTCAGTACTAATCGAAAGAGGATAAAGTTGCAAAGAAAACCGTTCACATCGAAATAAATAAGCAGCTCCGAAATACGCCGAAAAGAGAAAAAGGATCAAAAAAATCTACCGTTTTCTGGCCTACAATGATCCAAAAATAAATAGATATGTCATTGAGGCTCGTCTTGTCATATTCGGGTAAGAAAGACTCTCCATCAACTTTCAAACAGTACTCACAACACTACAATTAATGGGTATTGCGTTAACTACTACGCAGCGTAGCACAGAGGGAAGACGGGCAGACACTCAAGCAAGCCTGCTTCCGCTGGGCACAGCTTGGCTTCGTTTACGTGTGGCAGCTTGCCTGCTTGGCCAACAGGCAAGCGCGGGCAGTTCATCCGACCACCCACTTCCACCGACGATGTCAAATCCGGGCCGACCACGTGGATACACGGGATACGGCCAGGAAGAAGAAGACTTTCCGTGGCTGCGCGGCGAGATATTAAATAAGATCTCCCCTGAAGCGAGACATGGATGTACACGATCGCGTCAGTTCGCGCAACGGTCGCATCTACAGCTCACTTTGTCGTGTAACTAACTGGCTGTTAGCAACTAATTGGGGCTAATACCTTGAAATTAATTCAAAGTCATCTGTGATTTATTCATTGTGGAGTTTCACCTATTTTTTGGGTTTCATGTCTCTCAATCGGTAAAAAACTCTATAGGATAACTTTGTTGTCCGTCTGGCTATCTGTCCCTATTAAAAACGCTTTTTCTCAGGAAATGATAAAATTCAAATTTATGTCACACGCTGAGGTCTACGGTCCCTTGGCAGTGTAGAAAATATAAGCTTCTAAGTCGAGGCCATTTTAGGGGAGGTTTACTACCTTCGGCCAGAAAAAAGCATGTTCTTCGAAAAAAAATTTCTCGGGGTTTGTTATAGATATCAATGTAAAATTTCGTCAAAATGTTTATTGATATTTCCTCTACAAACTGGAATTTTTTTATCGGAAATGTTGAAGAGCAATGGCGGACGTGCCGTCGGAACGAAACACAACTTCGATGTAGACCTCCACGCGCGGTATGTCACAGGTCAGCCGGTTCGTCTGAAATCAAAATTGGGTTGACGTTAGCGAAGTATATAAGATTCTTTAGGAGTTGTACCTCGCTCAAGTCATTTGGACGACAGGAAACAAAATGGAGGCCATTTGAAGAAAATAGGGTATTTTCATCGATTTTTCGACTTCGTCGGCCAAATAAAAATATTTATACTTGATGGATCGGAATAAAAGTGGTACAAGTCCTAGACAATATAGTTGGCCTCGTCGGAAACAAAGAGTCATGCCAATCGGTGGAGTAGATTTAAAGTGACCGTGCCGCGCGATAAAAAAAAAGTAATTTCGAGAAAAACGCCTTTTAAGTTTTGACTACATATAAATGCAATATTATGAAACTTACGTTCAATCTGCTATTCCGGGTCCATAAACTAGCCCTTCCTCTTACTCATAGAGGGCGTCCTACTCGATCTGGGCCATCCTGCGTTGCTCCAGAGCCCCTCGAAGACAAGCGGTTTTCGTCCGCTTGAATCCGGTGGTCGTATGAATGCGTTGAATAGAGTCCCAGGGCGACGTCCACGGTTGTCATGGTCTTCAGAATAGCTGAATACCCTTCGTTGAAGCTACTCACTGCTAGGAAAGTCGCAATCTCCACAATCTTCGCACCAGAATGCAAATGCTTGCGGGCTAAATCCCAAACAAACGCGTTAAAACTTTCATTTGAATTTTGTGTGTTTCCTCCCATGCACCGGTACAATAACTCGTCCTTCGAAAGAAAAAAGGTGGTGCGTGAAATAGGCCGATTTCATTCGGGTACATTTTTTTGTTCAACCGCAAATAACAAACATTTCCGTTCCGTATGAGAAAAAACCGTTTCAGGGGTGGATTCTAAACACTTTTATGGATCCAAACATGCAATTTTAAAAAAATCTATTTTTTGAACCAAAAGATAGTAAACTTCCCCTTACAGAGACGGCCATTTACGTCACGTATTTTGTTACTCGCAAGCTCTCTCATCAAAACCTGTATGACGCTTCCAGTTGACCCAGAATCAAAGTTTCACAGTACAAGTAAAGTGAAAAATATGAAACTTACTACTTGGTAATGATATTACATAAAAAATATCTTCCGTCATATGAACATACATACATCGTCCAACAAAAGCATAACAGACGAACATTACTACATGCAAAAATAAAACATAAGTTATAGTAACATTTTAGTAAGTAAGTAAAAAATGTTTTATTACATCTGTCCTCTTTAAACTGAAGTTCCCTGCACACTTTATGTATGTCTGGTCTAGTCTGAAAAATTACTCTGAAAAACTACTGTGGAAATATTGATACGGTCGTGGAATTCCTGGGGCCAGTATCGATGTCGATAACAGGCAAATATCTTCGAGGATTTCAATTCCCGGGATGGATGAACTGTATACATTCATAATAACGTTTGTACGGAACCTCGGTGAGTGAGTCCCACTCGCACTTATCCGGATATCTCATTTTACTACTACATGTTACCTGACAGAGAAACTGAAATTTAGCAAATTCAGCGTCTTTTAAATACAATTAGTAGTGGCATCTGCATCACTCACTCACTCAATACAGAACCAGCGGAATAATGCTTCAATCGGAGCACAAAAAGGAGTGTACGTTGCTATTTGTTTAAAACCTTTGACTGTAAAATTGGGTACCAGCAGCCTCATTCCACCTTCCTTAACACCTCTAAAAATTTTGGAGTGTAAACATATTCTCTTTAACATGCAACTCACATCACACTCCCAGAAGGTCTCCTATCTGTAACTTGCTCACACCCACTAGTTCATCGCTGTAAGTGGCTCACACCAATCCACTCCCACTTGCCCATTCTTGCTCTCTAACTCACTAACTCACCTAAACTACTGCTAGTGTCTCTCTCTTACTGCTATTACCTCGTTCACACCTTGTCTTTCTCTCTCGTCCACATTCTCATAGTCACAGACTCTGCCTCTCATTATCACTGGCTCTCACCCATTTCCAATTTCTCCTTCTCTTTATTCCTCTCCAACATGCACTGCCTCCTTCACTCTTTTCCCAGCACTGTTCTGATACAGTCAGCTATTTTCTACTGCCACTGTATCCCCCTCTTTCTCTCATACTCCCATTATCTCCTTAGCTCTTTCTCTACCACAGCCACTGGTCCAATATTTATAACTTTTCCGTCTCTTTCCTACTACATCCTTCTCTCTCAGCGTAAATATCCGCGAAAATGTTTGCATGTCAAAATTTTTGAGAAAATGTTTAAAGGTGCTGAGGAACGTAGAATGAGGCAGCAGGTAACCCACTTTTCAGTCAGTCTTTTAAGCAAACAGGAACATAGTCACATTTTTCGTGATTGGATAATACCATTTTTCCTCTGGTTCCCTCCCTTTCCTTGCTGCAGCAGAATATGTCACTCATACGAAAAGGAATACATTGGTAAGTAAAATTTAGTGCTACGTCACTAAATAAAACTACTTTTTCATCTCACACTGGCTTTTACATATGTGTTAAACGTGCACGAGTAAGGCAATTTTGAACCTTTGTACCTCAGAAATGGATAGACATACGAAGAAAATTGTCAAGGTTGTTCCATATCGGGATTTCAGGAATAAATCGTCAAAATTTCAGCCATTTTCTGTGCTTAGCCCCCTCGGTTGGGTGGTGACGGCGAAAAATAGTAAAAACACCTTTTTGTGGGGTTTTGCGAGGAACCTCTCATGAACAAACGGTGTCCACCGTAGACCACATCAGATGCAAAAAGAAACAACCGACTTGCTCCATCTGCCTAAGCATGAGGAAGTGTGTATTACTCGTTCTTTGACCTTGTACTGTAGGGTAGTGACGAAACCAGGTCTCCGTTCCAGTACGGCGTGACGTTTCAGGAGGCCCCCCTGAGCTCAGGAATTCGCCCGCAGCCCTCCGACCCTGAACGAGTAGAGCGCCTACAGCAGCAACAAGCACGTCCGGTAAACAGCACGTTCTGTTTCCCGGCGCAAACAACACACATTCCGCACGCCGAATAAGTGGCGAGCGCGTTGCATATACAAAGAGCACGTTCTACGCAAGACATCGTGTCGCGCTCAAGATCATCCGGTGCGATTCGCCGAACAGCGTGACCCGCTGAATGAGCGGCCCCGACAAAAATGAGTGTCCACGCAAAAGATAGTAAGAACGGCTAGTTTAATGACAGTCACGCCATTGAAAACGAACGCTATAGAAAATATGACGTTTGTTCAGTGGTGTGATATGACGAATACGTTGTCTCCAATACGTCTTTACTAAGTAATTTACTACTGCTTCTGGGCCCGTGGCATGTAGACTTAATATTACAATAAATTAATCATCAGCTCATTAATTAGTCGGAGAACGACCAGTTCTCAGTGGTAACACGGGTTTCCGTCAGATCACAGAAGCTAAGCGCTGTAGGACATGGCAATCACGTGGATGTCTGCCGAGTGCTTTTGCAAGCAGAGTGGACTCAGCCATTGTGAGGCAAATTGAGGAGCTACTTGGTTTAAAAAAGCGGCTCCGGTCAAGAAAACTGACAACGGCCGGAAGAAGAGTGTGCTGACCACAGCTCCCCTGTATCCGCATCCAGTGACGCCTGTGAGCAGAGGATGACACGGCGCTCGTTCGGTACAATTGGGACTTCAAGGCCTGTTCGGACGGAGTTGAGTTCATTAATTACCGGTAAACTCATCCACCAACGATTATTTAAAGGACCGAAGTCCCATGAATAAAACATCTTTAAACGACTCAGTAATTTACTAATGAGTTAATGTATTAAATATTTTACGTTCAGCTTGTAAGAGAGAAAAAATTTAGAAAAGATTGTTTATTTTGGTGGGCGGTGGTGCTAAGCGCTCTCATTTTCGAAAATTTAATAGGTATAATCTGGACATTTATCGCACAGTTGTAAGCAAAACTCAATGGCTATGACGTCATATCTCCTCTCATTTGAAGTAAAACTCGAGTTTAGTTATTAAATCTAGTAATCGTAAACTTTTGAAGTTATGTAAATCACATGGCGGTAACGTTATAAGAAGAGCTGGGGCCAAACAGTGAAACTGTTTCTCTCTGATATACCATAATTAATTTGCATTACAGACAAGAATAATTACCAATGTTATCACGATATTTATCTAGATTTTTGAAAACAGCTACGGCCCACAGTTTTCTTGCAGAACGATACGGGTGGCACTATTTTTTATTTGACCGGGAGCAGACAAAATGTTTTCCCTTCGCTACTGAGCTGTGTTCGCAGGAAACCCAGAACACGTTCTCCTTTTTGCCAATAAGCCACCCTTGTGGTACAGTGGTTTTATTGTGTGACAGCAAGTCTAACTTACGTTTTAAAGCCCCTAGTACTTTGGAAATTAAAACAATTCGCCACGGCATGCACTGTAACCGTTATCTAGCAATGACCGTTCTGTAGAAAGGCCAGTAGAAGTTCGCTGCTCTAATTACTATGAATTATTTGGGTTACTTATAAGAGTGTTAAAGGGTGCATCGTTCCCAAACACGGACCTCAAGCCAGTCCGTTTCGAGTCGCAGGAGGTATGTGATTTTACTTCCATAAGAGGCATTGCATCACTCACAACCAAGTATTAGTGATACAATGTCGACAAACGGGAGTTCCTGTCCAGTGTGGAATACGTCTTGTTCGGTGGGATTTAGGGGCAGAGTTTCCAGCGAGGTGCAAATACGCCTGCACATTGGAAACTAACATCTGCGGAACTCTTCGATACTCTCGAAAAACGATTAAACGGGCCAGTTTTTCAGTCATCTGGGGGACATCGGAGAAACGAATGTCCTTGTCAGAGCAGGAAACGACAGAAGAGGATGCTGTAGAGCAACACAGTGCAAATAAAAGCAACTCTAAGGTGAGAGAGTGCTCGTAATTGTTTCCAGCAATAACTTACGTAGTTACCATGGCTTGATAGCGACCAATGCATTTAGTCTATAGCAACTGCTTATACCGTGGAAGCGTTTCAGAAGCACGGGGTCATTTAAGATTTTCTTAGAATGAAACACAAGAACGAAGCGTATGTGTCGGACGGGGACTCTAACCCGGAACCTTTCCTTTCGTAGGCATTGCTCTTACCGACTGAGCTCTTTCGCCTATACCTTTCTTCTACCTAGCAAACTTCACAGAAGTCCTCCTGCATACCATGCGGGACTCTGAGCCATCTAATGTAGTTGTGTTATATGTGCCGAGTGGTAGCCGTTATTAGCACAGTATAAAACATCTTCCCTTTTTATGTAATTCTTCGGGCTTTCCCGGCGATCTGTTGACTTTTGACTTCTTCGAGATGTTCGTGTCGTTCTAGCACGATATTTCGACGGCGTAACTCGCTTTCCTCTTCGGGTGCTACCCAAAAATGGTCCTTCAGCATTTTTTTTTCACTTTTCATTACCATCCCTGAGGGGAATGGGCGGGCTGTTTGAGGGCCTGCAATACCCTTTTCAGCCTTTTTGGATGTCTCTGGACACATTTTATCACTTTGTTACATTTTACTTGTTGCATGACTGCAAATTTCACATTACTTACAATTAGTTTTACAATTTTACTTATTCCACATGTTCTGCTTATTCTAAATTGAAAGAGTAGGAGGAAAAGGTAAGCAGCTGAGAGTATTGCTTGAGAGTTACATTAATCTGTTAAATTGTTTAGTATAACAGATGGTAAATTTTGTACATACATAGGATATTTCATATTGTAACTATAGGACTTTGAGGTGTGTGTGTTTTTCGGGGACTTAAGTCTTAAATTGTTCATTGTTTCTGACTGAACAATTATTGATACACATTAAATTTAGAGTGATTATAAACTAAAGTAAGAATTAATATAGTAATTTAACAAAGTTATGATACTAAAGATAGTAAAACATCTTGGGAGTAGTGGTGGCTATTGCTGACATCTACATCATTTTTTTATCATGTCAGAGCATTCAATTGTTGTTTTGACTGTAGTTTGCACACTTAACATTCTTTACGTTTGGCACTGGTGCCTTTTGCATTTGAATTGTACATTTTTTTAGTTTTATTGTTGAATTTTAAGTTTCACATTTTCCCTCTTTTTTTAGATTTGCCACCTGCATACTCTCATGGTGGTTAAACCTTTTTACCAATAATGAACTATAATTAACTTAACACAAGGGTGTGTGAGAGGGTATGGATGCACGCACTGGCTGGCTTGTGTGGGTGGTTTGTATGTGATGACGAGTTCTCTGTGCTGTGGGTTTGGTGTTATTAATTGTGCTGTCATGGGTTCAGGTGAGGGGGAAGAGGTTTTTTCTCGGGTTAGGGGTTCCATAGCGGGGGCAAGGTCAGGGATTTCTCCACTGGTGTTGTGGGCTACTGTACGTGCTGGTTGGGCGCATTTATACTTGGTGTTAGGATGCCTTCCTTGTCTGGTCGCATCGTTAGTATGAGCTGTCCATATCTTTCCCTAAGTTTTACGCGTCGGGATTGTAGAGGCTCCACTCCAGTGATGTTGTATACTTCGTCGCTAGATGTAAGTCTTGGTAATCTGCAAATGCTGCGCAGAAGTCCTCTTTCAGTTGAGTGGAGTCGTTCCGCAATTGGTCTGTGTATGCCTCCAAGTGGGGCTGCAGCATATTCTATGACAAGTCTGATGTGTGTCTTAAAGTGTGTGTTGCTGTTTGGTTGTCACATCTGTGAAGTCGGCCTTGAACTTGTCTGACTAGGTTTTGTCTTTTCCGCCTTTTATTTAGTAGGTACGTGAGGTGAGTCTTCCAGTTTAATTGTTTGTCTATGTACACACCAACGTACCTGGCGGTATCCCCAAGTCTAAGTGGTGTGTCCCAGAACGTCAGTTGCATGTCATCTGAGTTTTGGTGCCTCGTTTTGATCAGGTGTCTGTATTGGGATAGGATTGTTTGTGTTTTGGATGGGTTGGGATGGATTTTCCATCTTGCCATCCAGTCTTGCAGTCGTCTTAGGTATGTTTCTGTCTTCCGTTGGATAGATGTCGTCCTGAGTTCTGTGCACCAATAAGCAGTGTCGTCAGTGTACAGTCGTACTGGTTTTGAGGAGGCCGCTGTGGTCGAACGGTTCTAGGCGCTTCAGTGCGGAACCAAGTGGCTGTTAACGGTCGCAGGTTCGAATCCTGCCTCGGGCATGGATGTGTGTGCTGTCCTTAGGTTAGTTAGGTTTAAGTAGTTCTAAGTCTATGGGACTGATGGCCTCAGATGTTAAGCCCCATAGTGCTTAGAGCCATTTGAATTTGAAGGTCATTACTGTTGTATGTCTGCCATGTAGAGCGCATACAGTAGTGGGGACAAAATACCCCCTTGTCGGACGGCTGCCTGGGGTGTGAATTCTCGAGAGGATGCATTCCCTACGTGCACCTTGCACTTTCTGTCTGTTACGTTTGCTCTTATTATGCGTACTATCTTGGCCGGGAAGGCCAATTGGATAAGTTTTTGCAAAAATCCTAAGTGCCAGAGCTTGTCGAAGGCGCTCTCGATGTCCAGAAAGGCATCGAGCGTGCAGTACCCTCTGCTGAATCCTTTCGTTATTCCTTCCATTAGTTTTAGAAGTGGGTCGTTCGTAGAGTGGTTTTGTCTAAAGCCTGGTTGTGTCATCGGAGGATTCCGTGTTGTTCTGTGTAGATTTTTAGTCGGTCTGTCAGTATCTATTCATATGTTATGACGTCTAAGAGGGAGATCGATCTGTAGGAGCGTGGATCGGTCTTGTGTTTCTCAGGCTTTAGAATCATAATGGTTCTACTGGTTTTCCGACTGTTCGGAAGTGTTTCGTTGGGCGGATGTAGTCAAGTATGTATGCCTGAAAGTTGTTGGGCGCTCCCTAATCGGACCGCGCCGTATCGGGTGTTCCCTCCGCGGTCCGCGCCCGCCAGGGTCCTCTCTGGTTTCTGGTGTTCACACTTCCGTCCGCAACCGGCTTGGTCGCTCTCAGGGGCCGCGGTCGTCATCTGTAGTGTCTGGTGCTCTGTATCCTGCCTGTTTCCGTGGTTTCTTGCTGGCCGCTTCGTAACTGGTCAGCGCCGCGTCGAGTGTTTCGTTCGCGGTCCGCGCCCGCCAGGGCCGGCTCCCATGGTCCCCTCTGGTCGCTGGTGTTCCGGACGCCGTCCGCGCCCGGTGCGGCCGTCCTCTGGGGCCTTGTCGTCATCTGAGGTCTGCCAAAACTGGGCTGTAATGTCTGGTGTTCTGTCTCATTGCTGTTTCCTCGGTGTCCACTTCTATCTCTTGCTGGGCGCTCCGTAATCGGTCCACGCCGTGTCAAGTGTTTCGTTCCGATCGTGTCAGGCGCGGCTCCAATGGTTTCCTCTGATCGATGGTGTTTCAACCGACGTCCGCGCCCGACTTGGACGTCCTCTAGGGTCGTGGTCGTCATCTGATGACCACAGTTTTGGTGATCTGGCCGATGTATGACATCCCACACTCGCGTGGTATGTTCTAAATGCCTGCCTTCCGTAACCCCAGGTCATCCTTTACATTCCCCAACATTGTCCCAATCTTAGTGGGTGGGCAAAATACACTCTTGATGTCATGTTTAATGAGAATTCTGCTGTTCTTAACAGAGATCGGTCCAGCATATGGCAAGTGTGTCACAGGATCCAGAAGAAGAACCATAAGAGACGAAGAGGTTGGCATAGTAGTGCACTGAAACAGGGCATTTTTCCAGATAGACTGAAATACGCTATTGTTAAACTACTGCATAAAAAAGAGGATAGATCTGATGCTAACAACTACTGTCCAATTTCACTTCTGACAGCTTTATCCAAAATTCTTGAAGAAGTAAAGTATTCAAGAGTAGCATGACTTATTTGTAAAAATGAAATACTAATAAAATGTCAGTTTGGTTTTCAGAAAGGCTTTTCAACAGAAAATGCTATATATGCTTTCACTGATCAAATGTTAAATGTACTTAATAACTTGCGATATTTTGTGATCTCTCTCAAAGGCTTTTGATTGTGTGAATAAAGAAAGCTTAAGTATTATGATATGAGTGTGACATTGCACAAATGGTTTAATTCATACTTAACTGGAAGAATCCAGAAAGTTGAAATTAACAGTACAGATACTCTGCAAGGACCAGCAGATTCCTGTAACTGGGGAGGTATCAAGAACGGCGTCCAACAGTCTTCAGCCTTGGGTCCCTTATTATCCTTAATATATCTTAACGACTTGCCACTCTATATTCATGAAGCTAGTTCTTTTTGCTGATGATACAAGTATAGTAATCACACCCAACAAGCAAGAATCAGCTGAGGAAATTGCAAATAATGTCTTTCAGAAAATTATTAAGTGGTTCTTTGTAAATGGACTCTAACTAAATTTTGAGAAAACACAGTTTATACAGTTCTGTATAGTAAATGGGATAACACCATTGATAAATATACGAGTAGACAGAAATCTGTTGCTAAGGCAGAATACTCAAAATTACTGGGTATGTGCACTGATGAGAAACTGAATTGGAGAAACACATCGACGATCTGCTGAAACGGTTAGGTTCAGCTACTTTTGCTATTACGGCTGTTGCAAATTTTGGTGATAAACATATCATAAATTAGCCTACTACGCCAGTTTTCATTCATTGATTTCATATTGCATTATATTTTGAGCCAATTCGTCATTAAGAGAGAAAGTATTCATTGCACAAAAGCGTGTAATCAGAATAATAGCTGGAGCCCACCCAAGATCACATTGCAGACATTTACTTAAGGAAGTCGGGATACTCACAGTACCTACGCAATACATACATTCACTTAATGAAATTCGTCATTAATAACCCATCTCAATTCAAAAATAACAGCGAAGTGCACAGTTACCCCAGTAGAAGAAAGGATGATCTACACTATTCTGGATTAAATCTCACTTTGGCAGAGAAAGGGATGAATTATGCTGCCACAAAAATCTTTGGTGATTTGCCAAATAGTATTAAAAGTCTAACAGATAGCTAATTAAATTTTAAAAGCAGATTAAAATAATTTCTGAATGACAACTCCTTCTACTCAATAGATGAATCCTTAGATATGAAGTAGTAACTAAAAAAATATATTATTTTGTATAAGAAAACTTATTTCAAAGTGACACGTTCCACATCAAACGAAATGTCCTATTCATGATCTATGGATCAAGGATTAATGTATGTGTATGTATGTATGAGATGGCTGATTGTAATTGTGACTCACTAGTCTTGCAGTCAAACACATCACCCAGCACATTAACGTTGACACACAGCCACACACACGCCATATGCACTTGTCTCTAACACATGTACTAAATGTTAATTTTTGTCTGGTACAACTGACAAGACTGTCTCAGTAATAAATTAACTACTTTCAACCTCGTTTCCGGCCAACGCTTTTGAGCTGTATAGTTACGAGACGAATACCGGAACCGGAAGAAAAACATTCTCAGTTCGGATTCCCTCTGTCCCACAACACAGCTACCTGTTGGGACACTTGTCTGAGTAGAAACACGACGCCTAACGGGTCGGAACGGCAGCTGCCTGCTCTGTTCCTTGCAGAAAAAAATGTAAAGAAAAAATCCTATAGTCAAAGACTATTTTTATCTCTCGTAAACTGATTATTAATACACTTTTATGGGGCTAACTTCGTTATAGATCATCAGCGAAAAGTGAAACTGCCTATACTACAGCGATGGTTGTGAATCGGCTAAACAATAATAGTCCTATTAGACTTATAATGTCTTAGTCACACAAAATAAAAATAAAATATTTCGATATTCCATCCAAAAGTATTTTGTATAATAGGTGTCTGTATGGTGCTGAAACAAAACGTTCCAAAAGTCTGTAAACTCAGAATCAAGTTCATTGGATTTTGTTTCATGCGGAGGGGAAGACAAGTTCTGATCAGTACAGTCAAGTACGATCATAAGGATACGTTTTTATGCTGTGTTGGACGCACATAAACAAAGCGATAAAGAGGGAGAACAGCTTCACCGGCGCATTAAACTTTGGCAGCACTGGCCATCCAGCGGTCCAGCTAATCTGCAATGATGTGAGAATTTGCAGTTCAGGCGTAAAAAGAGAAAAGCAAAGAAGCAATGTGATGCAAAAGCGTACTACAAGGATTTCACTGTTGCATACTGAAGCCAATGAAAGTATTACGTTCTTACAGTCAGTGTCAGGTAATCTCTTAAGTCCTTCCTTACCCGAATCAGTGAAATACGTCTTAGTTCTGGAACTGTCATCTGCTATTTTGATAACGAGACTATCAACAACAGAATCCACGAAGCCACCCAGGCACCGCATTTTCTTCTCTTCTTTTATGAAGTGCTGTTCCTAATCCCGCCAGTATTCAGCAGTGGCGTGTGAAAAAGCTGCGCGATCTAGTTTCAGTACGTCTGGCAGCTTACCGGTCTTGTTATTTCTCGCGACAAATCCCTAACTTGGCTCCAGATCAGTTTTGCTGGGTTCATATTGTAATAATACAGCGGTAAACATAAAAATGCAGCATTTTCATGGTGCTCTCGATGGTGTGAAAATGATTGTTTCCCATGTTTCTACGACATTTATGTACATTTGTGGTATAAAACAATGGGCATAGTCAACGTAAAGAGTATTTAGTTTTCCATTTTTGCCTTCAAAAATTAGACTGTTATATTTTCTTAATTTAAGCAACCTTTATTAACAGTCTGTCATAAAGTATCGATAGTTAAGAATTTATATTTGAAATGGAAACAGGAATTTCGCGTGTGTAATTAGAAACAAGAAGACGTGCATTATTCATACAAAATGATGATGAATTTTACAATTACGAGATGTAGGTATTTCAAATTGAACGAGAAAAAAACTCAGAGAAGATTTGAACAAGCGAACTATGGCCTGCACTTAATTATCATTGTAGCACGCTACTGATACCGCTATCGTACGACGGAAGTTGGCATCTTAACTGTATATAATACCCGCAGAAAAATTTCAAAGGCGATTATCTCAGTGAATTTATGAAATACATTAAGAACAACCAATTTCTCGGCACTTTTTAACCGTGTTCCAAACGTGTCTTTCATTGTGGAACAGTAAGCAGCCACAGACATTTTCATACTGCGTATGAACAGCGCACAAGAGTGCAGACGCTATGACTGTACACGATTTTTGAAATAAAAGCTACATAGGTAAAGTGCGATTAAGAAACACGTTGATGTCTGTTAATACATCTGAATATCTTGAAATTTCATTTAACGTAAATTATTAATAATACATCTCATATAAAGTAGGACCTACTTCCAAGAGCGTAGCAACACCAGTATACGTGTGCTACGGCTTCTGACCAATCATCGCATTTGTGTTTGTTTACGTCAGGTTCATTGTCATGACGAACGGACTCTACTGCTAGTCATTCCAGTCCCTGTTCAGCCGATACATTGGACAAGAGAAAAACGACTACCTATATGCTTCCGCATGAGCCCTGATGTCTTATCTTCGCGGTCCTTGCGTGATATTTATGTTGGTGGCTGTAGTATATTTCTGCAGTTTTGCAAATGGAAGGTCTCTCAAGTTTCCCAATAGTGTTTTGCGAAGAGAACGTCTTCTTCCATCCAGAGATTCCCATTGTGGTTCACGTAGCATTTCTGTAACACTCGCGTGCTGATCAAACCTACAAGTAATAAATCTAGTAACAGGTATCTGAATTGCTTCAGTGTCTTCCTTTAATCCTGCCTGGTGGAGATCACAAATACTCAAGCGGCACTCAAGAATGGGTCGCGGTCTCATTTATAGATGAGCTTCACTTTCCTAGAAGTCTGCTAATACACCATCTACTTTCCAGACAACCGCCTTACGTGCTCGTTCCATTTCATGTCGTTTGCAATGTTACACCTACTTAATCGAAGTGATTGTGTCGAACAGTGCAGTGCTAATACTGTGTTCGACCATTAGAGAATTGTTCTGTCTACTCATGCGCATTAACTTCCATCTATCCCCATTTATATCAAGCTGAGCGCTGTGGCCGAGCGGTTCTAGGTGCTTCAGTGGGGAACCGCGTGACTGCTACGATCGCAGGTTCGAATCCTGTCTCGGGCATGGATGTGTCTGATGTCCTTAGGTTTGTTAGGATTAAGTAGTTCTAAGTTCTAAGGGACTGATGACCTCAGATGTTAAGTCCCGTAGCGCTCATAGCCATTTAAACCATCAAATATAAATTCTATTAAAGTAATCCTACATTCTGCTACACTCACTTAAAGACTACACTTTCCGGTACACTACAGAGTGATCTGCAAAACAGTCGCAGACTGCTGTTCACCATATCCCAGAGATCGTGTAGTACATTGATAACAAGAGCGGTTCTACCACACTTCCCTAGGACATCTCCGACTATATCTTTGTTCCGATAAACGTTTGCCGTCTAGGACATCCTACTGGATTCTATTTACTCGTCTTCTAGCCACTTACATAGTCCACATACGTATTTCGTACACTCGGAACTTAAGAGTCTGCAGTGTGACACTGTGACAAATGCTGTCCGGAAATCTAGGAATATAGATCTGTGGATGCATCCTGTCCATATCGCTAGTGTCTGTGATTATCCCTTTGGTTAAGAATCTGTAGTTGAATATGGTCCAGACCGGAAATAATTTTGTCT
The DNA here is from genome assembly GCF_023897955.1 of Schistocerca gregaria. Taxonomy (NCBI): domain Eukaryota; kingdom Metazoa; phylum Arthropoda; class Insecta; order Orthoptera; family Acrididae; genus Schistocerca; species Schistocerca gregaria. The sequence goes on along the minus strand of NC_064927.1, from coordinate 356,208,028 downwards.
GTGTTCATCCGCTTTATTCTTTATTCTGGGATAACTCATTTCTTATAACAGAGGGGTCTCTTTGCAGGCAAGCGTACCATAAGGAATCCTGGCAGTTTGCGATTACCTTGAAAGTAAGATTTTCGCATCTTAACGAGAGCTTCGTCACTGTCTAATTAAACCTTTCCACCTACGGTCATGCTTATATTTTTCTGCACAGTATTTCGATGACTACTCTACTCACATTCGTCAAGTGCTTAACGCACAATCATGGGACTTTCCATTGTTGGCGCTTATCGATGGAAAGTGCGTGACGCAAACCCCACTTTTCAAGATCGTTCGAACACCTCCCACCTTCACCATTCTTTCTTTTCCACATGCGAATATTCTTAAACTTTTAGCACATATAAAATCAACAAAGAAAAGATACATTTACTGTGAACACTTACCTTTAAACTGGAGATATGTACCTATTCCACGAAATTATTATGTTAATGGTCTCTAAAGTGAGTTGTTAAATATCATTACGAGATGTCAAGCAAAACATCTATTTAACATTGGACGAACTCACGTCAGAAATACGCCAATAAGTGCATGTTGATGGTGTTAGTCTAGAACAGCTACCGCGGACTGGCAAACTGCAAACTTATTCCGAATGGCGCCACCTGTGAAACGGATCCTCCACTTTCGTGCTTTTCACATACACACAAACAGTACATACTCTCACTTAGCAGCAGACGGTCGCTTTCAGAACCGTTTGTCGCCGAGGTGGGTATGTCAGAATCTAAACAGCCCGCCGGCAACCTTAATGGCAGGAGGAATGTGTTTTGCCTCGCCCTAACAGCGGAAAGGTTTACAAGCGTCTCGTTTCTGTTGTTATTTAGTAAAATACGAAATAGAAATAGATATGACATCGAGTTTCAGACAACTTACTGCGTCATCAATAGACGTTATCTTAGGGTTTCTGGTCTTAAATGTGGACTATGATTTTAAGAACTGGGGTACTAGCCAGTGAAGCAGAGGTGAAACGTCTAGAGTGTAATGTATTTCGAGTTAAAACTCGAAGTTAAATGTGTCCATAAAAATAAAGTGGTTACTCGCAGAGTACATCCTCTAGAGACCTGAAACCAATTGAGGCAGTTGGAAGCTTGGTAATATTTCAATTCTTAGCGTCACTAAAAGCCAATAATTTGTAAAACAAAAATTTTATCATTCCAAACATGACCTACAGGTCATGTATCACATGTGATACAGCAGGTCTCTATCAAACAAAAGAAACCATAGCCCATGTATCAAATATGAATATCAGGGTTCTATGAAGCTGAAATAGTCAAATGTATAAGATGCTTATTTATTGCTGTTTATTGTAATTTTATGGAATTTTGAGTTAGGAAATATTAATTAATAGAAAACAGAGTTTGTATACACTATTTATTTATTCTTTCAAGGCTTTTTAAGTAACTAAAAAGCCCAGTAGGTGAAAATGTCCAAGATACAATCACTGCAGAGACTAAATTTTGCTAAACAGTATTAATTGCATATTCTTATATAATAATATACATTACTATGTATATATGAAGATTACTGAACTTAGGAGTTTGGTTCCACTCTCTAAGCTGTTTCATACTGTGTGGAAAGTTTTGAAGCAATTCCTTTTTGAAGTGAAACACAGGAACACATCACAAGTCTGGCATTTTACGAACTTACGATTGGAACAACCTTTCATTCTGCATCTAGATCTACATTTTTGTCTCCCACCGTACAGTTCTGACAAATACAATGCATACTCGTGGGATTGCTTGTACAGGTTTACATTTTTTTGCTTCACATCTTTCCCTTACGTCAGAACTATTTGGATCGATGTGCTCCAGTAGCACCTCCAGAATTTCTGAATCCGTCAAACCTATGGACCACGTACACTTACAATACAACCACCGTTAAATTCTTAAATATTCTGTCTATAGCCTACGAAGCTCTTCCATTTTATCATTTACAGTAAATAAAATGTAGCAGACAAACTTGATTTGTTTTACATCATTCACACATATGTAAGCATAACTGCCCTGCCGTGTAATCAGACAGTCAGATTGTATCAAATTTGATACAGTAAACATACATGTGTTCTGAGGCCTGTAAACACCTGAACTTACTTAGAGCGCGACAAAAGTTAAGATTTAGACTTATTTGTTTTCAGCTGTCATGATAATTGTCCTTAAGTAATACTATTTGTGTTTCTTACCTTTTCTTTCAAGTGGCATCTTCGTTCACGCTCAAACACAAACTTGAAAAAACCATAGACTTAGAACTACTTCAACCTAACTAACCTAAGGACATCAGGCACATCCATGCCCGAGGAAGGAATCGAACCTGCGACCGTAGCAGCAGCGCGGTTCCGGACTGATGCGCCTAGTACCGCTCGGCCACAGCGGCCGGCTCCAAAGAGATTACCAAGGCCGTATGCAGAAGCGCTTGCGATAGCATATTCCACCGTTGCACTGGCCATCTTCCGCCCCTCCGCTGACCGTTCAGCACGTCTGGTTGCTATGCTTTGGGCCCGGGTTTGATTCCTGCTGGGTCGGAGATTTTCTGCGGTAGGACACTGGCTGTTGTGATGTCCCCATCATCACTTCATCATCAGCGATATGCAAGTAGCCAATTTGCCGTCAAGTGAAAAGTGCAACTCGGCGTCCGAAGATCCCCAGGTGGGAAGTCTTGGCCGTCACTGCCATACGATCATTTCGTTTCATTTCACTGGCCGTCAACTTTTCCAGCTTTTCTTATGGGACTTAACTGCTAAGGTCATCAGTCCCTAAGCTTACACACTACTTAACCTAAATTATCCTAAGGACAAACACACACATCCATGCCCGAGGGAAGACTCGAACCTCCGCAGGGACCAGCCGCACATCCAGCTTTCTTGCCCAAGCTCAGTTCGTCTCGTCACCTCGTGCGTTGCGGAGCGGCTGTCACACGAACCTGGCCAGAAGTTGCGACAGATGAACTCTGCCACAGAGTTGAAGTATCCTGGATGGAATCACGTAGCAGTAGCTGTCATCCAAGCTGAGTTCATCTCGATGCCCAGCCAGATTAGAACCAAAGTTTCTGACAGAGGTCGCAGCGCTGTGCACTAAATTTCGCACCCTGTACACCCGTAAATCGCCTACCAATTTAATTGTGCATTTTTCGAACTCTACTTTGTAGCACAGTTAGTAATATTTCGCTACTTCCTATCTTCCATGCTGTTGCATTTTTGATTGCCAGCAGTGTATTTACATAGAATCTTAGGGGAACATGTGACATGACAACGAAATTCTTTTATTTACTTTTCAACTTCGAGTCACACATATAGTTTCGACTTCTTAGAAAGTCATCAGATGATATGAATATGCAATGCATATAATTGGCAAAGAACAACTTTTTAAGACTACTGACGATGACTTGATACTCTTCGAACTCGATTTCGATACCACGTATGCGACCGGAAGCTGAAAAATACGAGGGTGGTTTGAAAAGTTCTCGGAGCGGAATAGGAAAAAAGTTCTTACTTCACTGAAACTTTTCTTTATTTTTCAATGTAGTCTCCTTGTAGATTAATGCACTTGGTCCAACGATCTTCCAATGCCTTGATCACACCTCGAAAATTGGTTCCCTCCAGGCCTGCAAAATAGTTGTCAACTCTGGCTATCAATTCTTCGTTGGAAGTGAATCTTCGTCCACCAAGAAAAATTTTCAGTTTTGGGAAGAGATGGAAGTCTGACGGAGCCATATAAGGTGAATAAGGTGGGTGTGGCAACAATTCGTACCTTAGTTCGTATAATTTTGCCATGGCGACGGCACATGTGTGCGGGCACTCATTGTCTTCATGGAAGATGACTTTCTACCTTACTAAACCTGGCCTTTTTTCATGTATCTTCTGTTGCAATTTGTCCAGAAGGATAGCATAGTATTCTCCAGTAATTGTTTGTCCAGTGGGGAGATGATCTACAAACATCATCCCCTTCGCATCCCAAAACACTGATGCCATGACCTTTCCCGCCGAAGGAATTGTCTTTGCTTTCTTTGGTGGCACGGAATCAGCATTGCTTTGACTGTTCCTTTGTCTCGGGGTATAGTAGTGCACCCAAGTTTCTTCTGTGGTCACAAAAATCTTGTTCGTTTCTCATAAAACGGACCAAACATTGTTCCGATACGTCCATTCTCGTGCGTTTTGATCTAGCGTGAAGAGTCGCGGCACCCATCTTGCACATAATTTTTTCAATTCTAATTCTTCAGCTAAAATGTGATATACCCTTTCAGATGACATCTGGCATGCATGATCAGTTTCACGCACTTTCAATCGGCGATCCTCCATGACCATTTTGTCCACTTTTGCAATGGAGTAGTGCACTTCTTGGTCGACCACTGCGCCGATCATCATCTAAGCTCTCACGCCCATATTTAAATTCATTTGTCCACTTGACAAAACTTGAATGTGAAGGAGCAGAGTCCCCCCCAGTGTATTCTGGAAATCGACATGAATGTCCTTTGCGTTCATACTGTAAGTACGCTGTTTAGGTTTTTTTATTGGTAACGCCGCCGCCACGTAGCGCTCTGTATGAAAATCACTGGCTGTGCCGTGTGCAGTCTGTGGCTGGTTTGCATTGTTGTCTGCCATTGTAGTGTTGGGCAGCGGCAGCTGGATGCTAACAGCGCGTAGCGTTGCGCAGTTGGAGGTGAGCCGCCAGCAGTGGTGGACATGGGGAGAGAGATGGCGGAGTTTTGATATTTGTAAGAATTGGTGTCATAAACTATGCCTATCAGTAGTTAGTGACTTCCGTAGTTTGAATCTTTTAGTTAGCTGGCGGTAGTGGCGCTCGCTGTATTGCAGTAGTTCGAGTAACGAAGATTTTTGTGAGGTAAGTGATTTGTGAAACATATAGGTTAATGTTAGTCAGGGCCATTCTTTCGTAGGGATTTTTGGAAGTCAGATTGCGTTGCGCTAAAAATATTGTGTGTCAGTTTAAGCACATTCGTGTATAATTGTTCAAAGAGGACGTTTCACATAGACCAGTCTGGTATAATTTTTCTAAGGGGACGTTTCAATACCTTTCTTTATTAAGTACTTGATCACTGCTCGAATCTCTGTTGTTTTTTTTTTCATCTTTGCAAATCACTACACGGGAACAACAACAGAGCCACGTCACCGCCACAGCTCTCTTCCAAGAGTACTGGCATGGAAAGTGTTTACACAGGCAACAATCCAATGAATATCACGTGAACAACTTGTTGCGCTGGCACCAACCTCTCGTGGTGATTCCGGGAACCTTTCAAACCACCCTCATAAAATAAAGGATTTCCATATTTATAATATTTTATTTCCTTTCGCAAGTACGCTTTTACGAAGAATTTACTGGCCAAACATAGACATCTTTTTCTTCTTTCGCAGCTGACCAACTAAAAACCACGTTTGAGCCACTAAGTTAGCTTTCCGCTTACTACAATTCTCCTTCATCTGTTCACTTTTTTCTTTACTGTCTTACGCTGACCCTCTCCTTCAATGTCTTTATTGAACTTTTTTTCCTTGGAAATCTTCTCACTTGTTCATTTGGTCCAATATTCTCTTCAGTTTTCAGTTTCTTACTTTTGATGTAGTTTGCTGGAAGTTGGAAGGAGAACATGGCGGATATATACAAGGCAGATAAACTGGAAAGCAATATTATAGAATGGGAAGTGGACGTAGATGAAGATCAGATGGGAGATACGACGCTGCGAGAAGAAACAAGGCCCCGGGAGTAGACGACATTCCATCGGATCTGCTGATAGCCTTGGGAGAGCCAGCGATAACAGAACTCTTCCATCTGTTGTGTAAGATGTATGAGACAGGCGAAATACGTTCGAACTTCAAGCAGAATGTAATAATTTCAATTCCAAAGAAATTAGTTGCCGACAGTGTGAAAATTACAGAAATATCAGTTTCATACGTCTTGGTTACAAAATACTAACACGAATTCTATACAGAAGAGTAGAAACACTGAGAGAAGCCGACCTCGGAAAGATCAGTTTGGATTCCAGAGAAATTTTGGAACACGCGAGACAATGCTGATCGTACGACTTCTGTTAGAAGACAGGTTAAGGAAGGACAAGCTTACGTCTATGGCGTTTGTGGGCGTGGAGAAAACTTTTGACAATGTTGGCTAGAGTACACTCTTTCAAATGCTGAAGGTAACAAGGATAAAATACAAGGAGCGAAAGTCTACTTACAACTTGTACTGAAACTAGACGGCAGTTATAAGAGTCTAGCGACGTGTAAGGGAAGCATATTTGAGAAGGGAGCGGGACGGGGTGGTAGCCTGTCCCCGACTATATTAAATCTGTACATTGAACAACCATTAAAGGAAACCAAAGAAAAATTTGGAGTATCAATTAAAGTTCAGGGCTAAGAAACATAAACTTTGATATTCGCCAATGACAAGGTAATTCTGCCAGAGACAGGAAAAGACTTGAAACAGCAATTGAATGGAATGGACATCGTTTTGAAAGAAGGATATGAGATGACCACCAATAGAAGCAAAATAAGGATAATGGAATGTAGTCGAATTAAATCAGACAATGCTAAGGGAATTAGATTAGGAAACTAGACACTTAAAGTAGTATATGAGTTCTGCTATTTGGGCAGCAACGCAACTGATGATGGCTGAAGTAGAGAGGGTATAAAATGTAGACCGGCAATGGCAACAAAAGCACTTCTGAAGAAGAGGAATTTGTTAACATCGAATATAGATTTAAGTGTTAGGAAGTCTTTTCTGAAAGTATTTGTCTGGAGTGTAGCCGTGTATGGAAGTGAAACATGGACGATAAACAGTTTAGACAAAAAGAAAGTAAAAGTTTTCGAAATGTGGTGCTACAGAAGAATATTGAAGAGTAGATGGGCACAACACGTTACTAATGAGAAGGTACTGAACAGAATTGGGGAGACAAGAAGTATGTGGCACAGCTTGACCAAAAGAAGTAACCGGTTTGTAGGACACATTCAGAGACATCAAGGGGTCACCAGTTTAGTACTGGAGGGAAATGTGGGGAGTAAAAATCGTAGAGGAAGACCAAGAGATGAATACACTAAGCAAATTCGGAAAGATGTTGCTTGCAGTAGGTACTTGGAGATGAACAGGGTTGCACAGGATAGAGTAGTGTGGAGAGTTGCATCAAACCAGTCTTCAGACTGAAGACCACAAGCACAATAACAACGTTTCAAGAAGGATGAGACAGTGTGTTTCGTCCTCTGACGTACATCTCGAGAAATACCACGATGGGAGAACCACAACAATTACAGCTCACACGGAGGCTTACTGACTCTCACATTTACCATACAGGGTGAAAATGGTAGTGGTGATCAAAATAGCCTCCGCCGAAGACGTCTTATGGACTATATATGAGGATTTAGACATTCCTTTAAAGATATAATTAAATCAAAAATAATTCTGTTGTAAATTATAAAACTCGAATATCACTGTCAAGCAATATATGAGGGGAAAATGGTCGGTTGAGGAACGTAGGAGTCGCCTTTGCTTAGACAAACTCATTAGAATTAAGGATGGTAGTTGGCAAATGGACTAATGGGAAACAGTTCTACATGTCTTCTCCGGAACTTACCTTGAGCAATTAATCAGAATACTGACACTTGAGGGTAACATCTTAGATCTCTTGGTTGCAAACAGATCCGAACTGCTCGAGTGACAACACGGAGCAGAGAATTAGTGATCATAAGGCCGTTCCAGTATCGCTTACTACGGTTGTAAATAAGAATGAAAAGAAAGACACGAAGATATTTGTGTTTAGTATGGGCGACAGGAAACAGATTTCAGTTTACCTCAGCAGTCAACTGGAAACATTCAGTGACGGACGAGGTTCAAAAGTATTATACACTGAAGAGCCAAAGATACTGGTTCACCTGCCTAATATCATGCAGGCTCCGCGAGCACGCAGAAGCGCCTCAAAACGACGTGGCATGAACTCGACTAATGTTTGAAGAAGTGCTTGAGGGAACGACACCTTGAATCCGAAAGTATACGAGGGGGTGACGATCTCTTCTGAATTGCACGTTGCTAGACATCCCAGATATGCTCAAAAATGTTCTTGTCTGCGGAGTTTGGTGGCCAGCGGAAGTGTTTAAACTCGGAAGAGTGTTCCTGGAGCCACTCCGTAGCAAATCTGGACGTGTGGGGTGTCGCATTGTCCTGCTGGATTTGCCCAAGTCCTTCGGAATGAGCAGTGGACGTGAATGGATGCAAGTGATCGGACAGGATGCTTACGTTCGTGTCACCTGTCAGAGTGGTATCTCGACGTTCAGGGGTCCCATATCACTCTAACTGCACACGCCCCCAACCATTACAGAGCCTCCACCAGCTTGAACAGTCCCTTGCTGACATGCAGCGTCCATGGATTCATGAGTTTGTCTCCATACCGGTACAAGTCCGTCCGCTCGATACAATTTGAAACAAGACTCGTCCGACCAGGAAATGTGTTTCCAGTCTTCAACAAGCCAATGTCGGTGATGACAGGCCCAGGTGAGACGTAAAGCATTGTGTCGTGAAATCATTAAGGATGCACGAGTGGGCGTTTTGCTCCGAAAGCCCATATTCATGACGTTTTGTTGAATGCTTCGCACGCCGGCGCTTGTCGGTGGCCCAGCACTGAAATCTGCACCAGTTTGTGGAAGGGTTGCACTTCTGCCACGTTGAACGATTCTCTTCAGTCGTCGTTGGTCCATATCTTTTTCCGGTCGCAGCGATGTCAGAGATTTGAAGTGTTAGCGGTCTCCTGATATTCACAGTACACTCGTGAAATGCTCGTACGGGAAAATCCTCACTTCATTGCCATCTCGGAGATGCTCTGTTCCATCGCTCGTGCGCCGACTATAACACCACGTTCAAACTCACTTAAATCTAGATAACCCTTTTATTGTCGCAGCAGTATCCGATCTAACAACTGCGCCAGACACTTGACTTATATAGGCGTTGCCGACCGCAGCACCTTTTGTCCTGCTTGTTTACATATATCTGTATTTGAATATGCATGCCTACAGCAGTTTCTTTGGCGCTTCAGTATAGACTATGTCTCAGTGAAGAATAGTGAATACCCGCTATCGCTCAACAGCAGTGTTATAAAACTGCTCCGAAAGGAAAATGAGCTTTACCGTAGATATAAATATAGCCAAAGCCTCGTAGAAAGACAAAAAATTTGCGACGTCAAAATTAGTGTAAGGACTGCTAGGCATGAAACTTTCAACGAATTCAGTCGTAGAATGCTATCTATCCACCTCACAGAAAACTCGTAGTTCTTCGAATATGGCTTCCGCATTCCTAGCCACATGCGTCCGGGCATTTTTCTGCTGAAATGTGACATGAGGTACGACATGCAGGAGAGGTATTGCTTCTGGAGGCGCACTCGCGTGTTATAGGCAACGACACCCCTAACCATCACACTTGGCGTTTGTTCGTTATGCTCCACAACAATAGAGTCAGGCCTATAGCAACCACAGCGGCGTCGAAAGGGTACGTGGCCCTAACTGTAAAATAAGCTGAAGCAGTACTTGTCTGAAAACACTACTTGTCAGCGCGTCAGTATCTGCGTTCACGTGTCGATTACTACCTGCGGCGTGGTGGTTGTGGTCAATGGAAGCCGAAGCTATGGCATGCGTGCCACCAGCCTAGTCAGCAGAATTCGGCGTCTAACCGTCGACGCAGACGTGACCACACCCGTTGCAGTGCTGCAACGTCCTGTCAACACCGTGGGCGAAGCTGTTCTCTCTTCTTTCCACTGGTTCCACATACGCCTCACTGTTGAAGCAGCGGGCCCTGTACGAGCCGCAATGTCACGGAACGACAGACCCGCCTCCCGCAAACTAATCATTCTACCCCGTTCGAATGCACTCACATGTCGATACTCCACCCTATGATGTCGGTGAGGGATAGTGGTACCTGATTACACGTTTCCACTTCCAATGACGGCTCCGCACCGACTGAGCGTTGCGTGGCACTGACCTGTCCGGTCACACAAAAGAGAGCAGTTTGGCCCTACGAGCACGCCATCTCTCAGCCATTTAAGTCACTTAGTATGATTCCGTTGTTCCGCTCGTCCTCTTATCGTGGCGTGTAGTAGATCACTGATTCTGCGTGTCTCACTTTTTACATGAAGTAGTGTATACACTGATGAGCCAGAAGATTATGACCACCTGCTCAAAGGTGTGTTGGTCCACTTCTGAAAAGCAATTCAGCAGTGGTTCTGCGTGCCACGGATTCGACAAATACTTGATAGGTTTCCAAAGGTTTGTGGCACCAGATGCCAACACACAGGTCACACACTTCCCATAATTTACGGCCGGTCGATTTATGGGCGCGGAGTTGGTGCCCCGCATCGTCCCAGTTGGGTTTCACCGGATTTAGATAAGCCGAATTTGACGGCCGAGACATCAACGTGAGTTCACTATCATGCTCCTCAAGCCACTGCAGCAGGATTCTGGCCTTGTGACACTGGCTGTTATCCTGCTGGAAGATACCATCGCTGTTGAGAACGATAGCAAGAATAAGGGTTTACAGGTGGTCCACAGTAATGTTCACGTAGTCCACAAATCTCACGGTACCTTCAATTACTATCTCATGTCCCATGGAAGCCAAGGTTAATGTCCACCATAACATAATACAGCTCCCACTGGGCTGCGACGGTGGCGAGCTGCATGGTTCGAGCAGTCGTTCGCTTGGATGTCGGTGTATCTGGACACGAGGATACGACCGTCGATCTGGTTTAACAATGAATGGGATTCATTCTACCTGGTGACACGATTCCAACGATCCGTGGTCCAATCTCCATGATCCCGTGCCCACTGTAATTGTACTTGCCTGAGTGCTGTCGACAAGATATCTCAGATCCATTCCATATTCCTTCATTTCCAGAAGGCTTTTGATACTGCGCCTCACAAGCGACTATTAATCAGATTGCATGCTTATGGAGTATCGTCTCAGTTTTGTGACTGGATTCGTGATTTCCTCACAGAGAGGTCACAGTTCGTAATGTTAGACGGTAAATCATCGAGTAGAACAGAAGTGATATCTGGCGTTCCGCAAGGCAGTGTCATAGGCCCTCTGCAGTGTCATAGCCCCTCTGCTATTCCTGACTTACATAAATGATCTGGGTGAAAATCTGAGCAGCCCCCTTATTTTGTTTGAAGATGATGCTGTAATTTACCGTCTAGTGAAATCGTCAGACGATCAATTTCAATTACAAAATGATCTAGAGAGAATTTTTGTATGGTTGCGAAAAGTGGCAATTGGCACTAAACAAAGAAAAGTGCGAGGTCATCCACGTGCATACTAAAAGAAATCTGATACATTTTGGGTATACGATAAATCGAACAAATCTAAGGGCTGTCAATTTTACTAAATACCTAGGAATTACAATTACGAACAACCTAAATTGGAAATACCACATAGATAATATTGTGGGGAAGGCGAAACAAAGACTGCGCTTTGTTGGCAGAGCACCTAGAAGATGCGACAAACACACTAAAGAGACATTACACTTGTCCGTCCTCTGCTGGAATATTGCTGTGCGATGTGGGATCTTTACCAGATAGGACTGACGGAGGACATCGAAAGTGTGCAAACAAGGGCAGCCCGTTTCGCGATATCGCGCAATGGGGGTTAGAGTGTCACTGATGTGATACTTGAGTTGGGGTGACAGTCACTGATACAAAGGCGGTTTTCTTTGCGGCGAGATCTATTTACGAAATTTCAATCACCAACTTTGTTTTCCGAATGCGAAAATATTTTGTTGACACCCACCTACGTAGGGAGAAATGATCATCATAATAAAATAAGAGAAATAAGAGCTCGAACGGAAAGATTTAGGTGTTCCTTTTTCCCACGCGCCATTCGACAGTGGAATGGTAGAGAAGTAGTATGAAAATGGTTCGATGAACTCTCTACCAGGCACTTAAGTGTGAGTTGCAGAGTAACCATGTAGACGTAGATGTAGATGTTGTTGTGTCAATACGTGAGCATGTAGGGGTCCTCTGCTGCGGAACACCATGTTCAACACTGTGTCTCTACAATACACCTGTGCTTGCGTCAGCACTGTACTCTGACGTCAGACCTACCACAGGCGCTGCCTATTTTGCTTTAGAGAGAGGGTAAGCCACCGATCCCTACGTTCTGTCATGAGGTATGGACGCCCAACTTCTTGTCGCCTACTCGTGGTTTCAGTATTCTTGATCCGCTTTCCACTGACGCTCACGACAGTAGCACGTGAACAACCGATCGGCTTCGCCGCACTTGGCCACAACAATCTGGCTTTTGTCAAAGTCGCTTAAGTAAGCGAATTTCCGCATTTGCGCCACTTATCGTCTCTAGAATGATTTCCCATTCGTCTCTGCTCTGCTCATATACTTCCCTTGCCGCGTCACATGCCCTCAGCGTCATCAGGCAGCATACAGCATCGCCGTGGGCAGTTTTCGGAGTGTTGCAATTTTGGCGACACTAGTTGCATGAGTTTTGAGGTTATGTGTGTTCGTAGAGTGCAGGCAAAATGAAATATGAAGTGGGGAACGGAGAATAATGTTCGCTTTTTGGATGTCTATGCTTTGCATAGGTGTCTGTGGGATTTCAGTGATGCTGATGACAAAAATAATCAACATACTGTCGATGGTGAGACCATCATGTGCGATCGTAACGTAGATGATTAGACAATATCTGAGCTGCAGGACAAAATTTATTGAGTTAGGAGCACATATACAAATGAATTAAGAAAAATACAAGCAAGTGTAATTCTAGCTGTGGCAACGCTCACGTCTACAAGACTAAAATCCCATCGTTCGAGTTGGCCAACTCTTTGTTTAGGAATATTGTTGACAGCAGGGAAGGCTATACAAATTGAAGAAGCTGCATTCTTTATTCGATTTTCATCTGTTTAAAACGTCGCTGCAGTGCTCCCCATTCACATATGTTAGAATTTTCAAATATTGCCTCTGTACAGATCTATCTTCAAGAGGGTAATTTGCAAGCTATTCTCTTCTTAAAGGGGCCTGCTTCGAGTTACTGTTGCTAATGTTAATAATTATTACTGTTAATATTAATAATTATTGGTGTTAATGAAAAAGCGTCATTACCAACTATAGCAACTATAGGATGCCGAGTGTTCTCGATTGTAATTCACGCAATATAATATGTACTTTCAGTTCTGGCGACAGTGATTCATGCAGTACCTTCATTCCTTATGGCATAATTAACTCTATCGAGAAGAAACGTGAACAGTTCCGGTGACATTTTAAGATAATTAAAAGAACTTCTTGGATCTTTCGTTGTAAATTATTTCAGCAAGGATGCTGAGCAACCTGGCTGACGTCTTTTCTTCGTCCAGTCAGGAATCGAAACACGTTTCTTTTTTTTTTTTCTTATGCAGCGATTCCACACAACACGCTTTAACTCCATCACAACTCGTGCGACGTGCGACTACCAAAACTTTCATTTCAGACATGACTCAGGGATCCACAAAACGAAGAAACTGAAGTGTATACTGGTGTCGCCGTGTCTACAGTCATATATGAAACTATTTGTGTGCAACTCATTCCACGCAACGAGTGGCGCTACCCAATGTCGTTGCGTAAACTAGACTTTAATGTTTTGGCTCGTCAGTGATTGCAACTTCCTGGCAGATTAAAACTGTGTGCCGAACTGAGACTCGAACTCGGGACCTTTGCCTTTCGCGGGCAAGTGCTCTACCATTTTTTTTTATTTTTTTTATTATTATTTTTTTTTAACAGCACATGGCAGCTGGATGGTCACCCATCCAACTGCCAGCCACGCCCGACAGCGCTTAACTTCGGCGATCTCACGGGAACTTTTTTTTTTTTAATTAATTTATTTATTTTACATATATTTGTTCATATCACATATGACGCCCTCCAGGCGAAAAAAAAAATATGTGGAATTACCATCAGTAACATATAAAATAGAAAGGGAATTATAGGAATTAAAGAAAACGCCCTCCTGGCAGAACAGACAAAGCAGCATCCGCGTCCCGCCAACTTGTGGGTAGACGCACACCGAATCCCAAGGCAGTCAGGCATGTTCCAGGCACGTCTTCACGAAGAATATTGCATTTTCCGGTACATGGGACTGAGTCTTGGTATTACACACTCTCATTGAAGTCATCTTCTCATACCTGGGACACCCCAGCTGCAGGGGGGATCGAAGAAGGCACTACCCAAAAAGTTGGCATAGTACTGACGGTATCGCGGATGGTGCATGAGAAAAGTAAAGCGATCTTGCAGGAATGTCCAAAAATCAAGAACACTCTTATCACCTTCATGGAACAAATAAGAGATCGAGAGACCTTTTATCCAGATCACAGCGTTGGTCTTCGTACTTGGGAAGTATGTCTCATCTGGGAACAGAAGAGATTTCGGTGTAATGGCATGGGGAGCCGTACGTAGAAGAAAGGCAAGCATCTTCTGAATCAGCTGCCACACCTCTGCAGAAGATCCACACATCAGTCGATGTTCGTCCGTATCAAGCGTTTGACAGCGAGGACACAGCGGCGAATCTGTCATTTTTATGGCATGTAGACGAAGTTGTGTCATGTATTTTCCATTAACGACCAAATACCAGGTCGCACGTGCGCTCGTGTCTAGGTATATATGGTGTACAGAACGCCATACCACGGGCCATGCGATCGTAGGATATCGCCTTTCCACAACATTCCGAGTGTGATTTCTCATCATGATTCGGTAAACATCACGTGCCATAGGGGGTCTGGTACTAGGCAAGTCGGCATGGACATAACTGTATTCGATGAAAAAGGTCCGGATATGTGAGAGAGGGGAAGAAATATGGGCTACTGCAACGGGTGCCACTCGAGAGGGAGGGGCCACTTCATCAATCAGGCTTCCCGATAATCCGTTTCGGCGGCGGATCCACGATTTAACCATCGTACTTACATAAAGGGCAGCTGCTCTCGCTCGGACGTTGACAAGGCCGAGGCCGCCATCTCGAGGAGGAAGTGTCAGCGTTTCGTAGCGGACTTTGAAGATAAGACCCGCGCTAACAAAGTAGCCGAACGCCGCCTGAAGTCTGTGTGCCATTGCCTTTGGCATCGGTAAAATCTGTACTAAATGGGGTAGTCGCGAGACTAGATGAGTGTTAACAAAATCCACCTTTTGTAACATGTCCAATGCTCTCAGGAGGTTGCCACGAACGTTCGTGCGGATAGCTTGAAGCAAGCGTTTGTAGTTAAATGAGATCGTGCGCTGTATATCACGCGTGAAGGTGATCCCCAAACATTTGAGCTTGTCCACTAATGGCAATGGTGCCACACTCTCAGCTGGAAGGCCTCTACCGACGGACATAGCACTAGATTTCGTCAGGTTCACACGGCTGCCCGCAGCAGCTCCGTACTGGTTGATCCACGCCAGTGCCTCTCGCACTTCATCCTCCGATAGAACCAAGAACACCAAGTCATCTGCATAGGCGCGGCAGATGAAAGAAGTCCCCCTCATTGTTATGCCTGTCAACCGGCTCCTCAAACCGTGTAATAGTGGCTCAAGGGCAATGGCGAAAAGCAGCATCGACAGCGGACATCCTTGACGGACCGACCGCATGACGTTAATAAGGCCCGCCACACGGCCATTGACCAGCACCCGCGACGTGGCACCTCGGAGAAGCCGCAAGACGAGGTGTATAAACCTGTGGGGAAAGGCCATCCGTCGGAGTACGTTTTCGAGAAAGTCATGACTCACTCTATCAAAGGCGTGGTCGAAGTCCACTGTCACTAAGGCACCACGACTGCGACATGTCATGGTCAGGGCTATAGCGTCACGGTAATCGCTGAGTGCCGTCTGAATGTTACTATCACCTCCAAAGCACGTTTGATCCAGAGAGATAACTTGAGGGACGACGCGCCTAATGCGAGCGCCAAGAATCCGGGTAAAAATCTTGAAGTCACAATTTAACATGGTCAGCGGCCGATAATGTTCCACTCCTCGACCTCCCGATGGCTTGGGGATCGGGATAAGCAAGCCTTCTACGAATTCTGGTGGGAGAGGAAAGTCAGGGTTCATTAGTTCTTCATACATCGCAGTCCAGCGTGAGCCCATGATGTCATGAAATGTGTGGTAAAACTCCAGCGGGAACCCATCTGGACCTGGGGCTTTGTTTGCCGCACCCTTATGAAGAGCATCGGCGACGTCATCAGCCGTAATTGTCGCCGTGAGAATCTCCGCAGCAGACTCGTCTAGGGTATCTGTCAAGGAACGGAGGACATCAGACATTACCGCCACGTTCCGGTCCTCTGCTGCATAGAACTCGTTGTAGTGATCCACAAAGGCTCTTACGATGTCATTCTGGGACGTCAATCGACGACCATCTGGCATGTCGAGGGCGTTGATCAACTTTCTACGACACCGCTGCTTCTCTCGGATAACATGATGCATGGACGGGAGCTCTCCTGGTACACATTCGTGACATCTTGCGCGTACTACTGTGCCTTCAAGGCGGTGACGCATAAGAGAAATTATCTTCGCCTTAATACGTTGAATTTCAACCTGTCGTTGAACTGAGGGGGCAAGGTTTGAGAGTTCCCGGAGAATTGTGAAATAGTATTCCATGGTATGTCGGTGCCATAACATTTTATCGCGACCGTAATTCATCATAGAACGACGTAAAGCAGGCTTGGCGCAGTCGATCCACCACCGAAGTGTTGAAGGATACGCTGGAAGGCGTCTCACACAGTTGTTCCACGTCGTCTCTACGACCTGCCTACATTCCGGATCCTTGAGATGGGCCACATTCAGCTTCCACAGGCCTCGACCGCGCCACACCTTCTGCCTCTGGAGCGAAACAGTGCAAATGTAGGCGATATGGTCGGAAAAGGCGGTAGGCCATAACTCAGCGTCAAGCGTGGCAGTTACGAGTCCTGGGGACACGTAGACACGGTCAAGACGATTTGCTGAATGGCTGGTGACGTACGTATACCCAGGCCGATCGCCATGCACGCGGTCCCAAGTATCGGTGAGTTTCAGTTCATGCACAAGCAGCTTGAGTTCCTGGCATGTGGTGAAATGGGGATGTTGGTCCTTTTGGGATAACACACAATTGAAGTCGCCGCCAAGAACAATATGGTCGTAGCGTCCGACAAACAAAGGAGCGATCTGTTCTGAATATAATCGCGACCGCTCCCGTCGCTTGGCCGTGCCCGAGGGAGCGTAAACATTGATGACTCGAACACCGTGGAAAGTCACAGCAAGACCCCTAGCTGATGGTAGGTAAATCACGTCATCTACATCAATGTCTTCCTTTAAAAGAATAGCTGTCCCACTGCCACCGTCGGCACACGGCGTGAGGTAGGAAACATAGCCATAGACATTAGGAAACGTCGCCAGGCGAACTTCCTGCAAAAGGGCAACATCTAGGTCCGACGCCCTCAACATATCACGGAGCAATTGTAGTTTGACAGGGGTGCCAATGGTGTTGACATTGATGGAGCCAATCCTGTAAGCTTGTCGTAGAATTGGGACTACAGGGACGCTCATGGAGGCACGAAGAGCAGCAGCGAACAAGAATGTTGTCCCAGTAGGCTGTACATCCCCATCCTGTAACCCTGTCGATTAGGAGTCGTGGGCTGGAGCAGCGGCATTCGCGGCTGTCTCACTAGTTGGTGTTTCGTCGGCTACATCGTCAGACCACGCAAGGGTGCGTGGATGGTGTGCGTCCAGTGGAGTACCAGCAGAGTCCGAAGGCAGTGTCACGTCGGTGGTGGAAGAGTTGTCCTGGCTCAGCTGTTGTTCAACGTCCATAGGTACAGCGCCTGGTGCATGCAAGGATGGTTGTACGTCCGACGGAGTGCAAGTTGGTGCTTCCACCACGGATTCGTCTTTCGGGGGAACAACTTGATAATTTTGATCTTCATCGTCTTGAGACTGCGTCCTGTAGGTGTCAGACGGGGCGATCCGCCGTTTCCGACGTCTCTTCGGCGACCGTTGCTTGCGCACGTGATCTTCAGTGTCCGAAGACGCCTGGGGATCCGGATGTTCAGGCACAAAAGCATCGGTAGGCACAATCATGGAGTCAAGGGCCATCCCCTGTCCTTGAGATTGCTCACCACTGCACACGTCGGGAGGAGGAGGCAAGGGCGTCGGTCCGTCCGCAACAGCCTGAGGCAGTACCGGAGACGACGATGTACCAGTAGTAGGAGCCAGTGGTGTTCGCGGTCGGGGGTCGCTATGGAGAGCTTCGACAAACGTCAGCGGTAGCGACGTCGGAGCGGTCGTGGCCGGCAGGTCCCCAGGCGGTAACTGTGTGATTCTGCGCTGCAGACAGCTGGAACGGAGGTGTCCTTCTTTGCCACATCCCGAGCATGTCTTCGGCTGTCCATCATAAATAATAATTGCACGGCAGCCACCAATATATAAGTAGGACGGCACATGTTTGGTTAGTTCTATGCGGATCTGCCGTACTCCATTGAGAACCGGGTATGTAGTGAACTGAACCCACTTCTCAGCTGTGTGGCTAATCACTTTTCCATATGGATGGAATGCAGATACCACTACCTCTGAAGGCACCTCGAAAGGGAGTTCAAAAACACGTATCGTGCGCAGTCCAAGTCCCGCATGTTCCACAGTTACGTCACCAATGTGTCCATCAGAGTGACGGAACTTAAGACCACTTCTAGTTGCATCTAGAATTTTTTCACATATGTCTTCGTTGACCAATTTCACGTATACCACACTGCTCACTATAGAAAGGTGGATGCCAACAAGATCGTTGCAGTCAATCTTGACTTCATCTCTGATAAACTGTTCGATTTCCAGTGCTTTTGGTCGGGCATATTCAGGTGCAAAGCTAATCTTCAGTGTCGATTTTCGGTGGGCATAAGCCATTCTCTGTCGAATGAAATATAGCGCGCTAAGACGGCAGAATCACGTAAACAACTCCGCGAGCGAGCTGCGCGGCGAGGACGTAAACAAGACGTCCGTGCCGCTAGCGTGCCGAAAGGCGACTGCCATCTGGGCTACCCAAGCACAAGTCAGGCCCCGTCCTCACAGCTTTACTTCTGCCAGTATCTCGTCTCCTGCCTTCCAAACTTTACAGAAACTCTCCTGCAAACCTTGCAAAACTAACACTCCTGAAAGAAAGGATATTGCAGAGACATGGAAGGTAGGAGACGAGATACTGGCAGAAGTAAAGCTGCGAGGACGGGACATGAGTCGTGCTTGGGCAGCTCAAATGGTAGAGCACTTCCCCGCGAAAGGCAAAGGTCCTGAGTTTGAGTCTCGGTCCGGCACACAGTTTTAATCTGCCAGGAAGTTTCATAACAGCGCACACTCCGCTGTAGAGTGAAAATCTCATTCTGGAAACATCCCCCAGGCTGTGGCTAAGCTATGTTTCCGCAATATCCTTTCTTTCAGGAGTGCTAGTTCTGCAAGGTTCGAAGGAGAGTTTCTGTAAAGTTTGGAAGGTAGGTAACGAGGTACTGGCAGAAGTAAGTCTGTGAGGATGGGGCGTGAATCGTACTTGGGTAGCTCAATTGGTAAATCACTTGCCCGCGAAAGGCAAAGGTCCCGAGTTCGAGTCTCGGTCCGGCACACAGTTTTAATGTGCCAGGAAGTTTCATATCAGCGCACACACCGCTGCAGAGTGAAAATCTCATTCTGGGAATCATCAGTGATTGTTGCATTTGACGCCAATTTGAAGTTCAGTGCTAGCCTTCTCCAAGACGTTGCTATTTTAACAGCCAGCGGTGTATAAACATTCTCGGTGGAAGTACCTCTGAAGCTGTCCCATTGTCCCACAAGGTTAATCGGGACAGCACAGAAGACTTTTAAATCGACCTACCTGGTAGCGGGTTCGCGGACGTCGAGGAAGAATTTGGTAGCAGGCAGTGAGCGACTTTAGGCGATGGAGAGGAGTGGGAAGATGTGCGGCAGACGGGGAGAGATGGCGCACTTTCGCCGGCCGGCACTTTCTCCGGTGCAGGGCTCACTGGCGCACAGACACACACAAACACAGACACGCCGGCGAACACTGAGGGCACCTCGGAGGCCGGCAGCGCGCGCAGCTGCGGCTCGACATGCAGTGGGAGTGCAGCCGAGGTCCGAGCCGCCAGCCGTCCAGGTACTGTGCCCCAGCCTACTCACACTGCCGGCTAAAGTCTCGCCAAGTATCGATGTATCGAATTTCCGATAAACGCAGCGGGAGTGCTGCCAAAGTCCGAACCACGAACCGTCCAGCTGCTGTGCCCTAACGTACTGACACTGCCGTCTAAGTACATGAGGCTAAATTCTCGCAAGTATAGGCGTATCGGCTTTCCGCTAAATCATGTTAAGTATATCGGACCAGGTAATACATCGAAGTCAAGTATAAAAATTTTCAATGTATCGAAATTTTATCTGCGGTAAAGAACTGTTCTATATGAAAAAAGTTCTTAGCTTTGAAACAAGAAACACGCATAATTTGCACTTTAACACCGTTTAGACGTCTTGATCACACAATTTATTGTTTTCCGAAATAGCGTTACGCGTTTCGACATTTCATCACTTTCAAAGGCGTGTTATGTCAATCATGGGAAATTGTTAGCCGGCCGGTGTGGCCGAGCGGTTCTAGGCGCTTAAGTCTCAAACCGCGCGACTGCTACGGGCGCTCGTTCGAATCCTGCCTCGGGCATGGATGTGTGTGATATCCTTAGGTTAGTTAGGTTTAAGTAGTTCTAAGTTCTAAGGGACTGGTGACCTCAGATGTTAAGTCCCATAGTGCTGAGAGCCATTTGAGCCACTTTTTGAAATTGTTCAGTAGCTACGATGACCTTAAATCTCGTCAACATTCACGTTCACTTGTCTCTAGGTTAAGAATGTTGACGAGATACAGTGTATGTATTGAACAATTTTCCATGATTGACACAGCATTTCCTTTGAAAAAGACGGAATGTCGAAGGGCGTAAGAAAAATTTGGAAATAATAAGTAGTGTGATCAAGATATCTGAAAGTTATTAAAGTGCATCCAAATGGCCGTTCCATCTCATGGCATTTCCATGCATATTGCAACTTATTATTTGAATTTGGAAGGAAACACTTATTACTTGAATTGGTTGCATGAAACGTCTGTCATTTTTATGTACACACTTTTTTTATCAAGATTTTTCTTTGATTTCTCTAAGGAACGTTATGTGATCCATATACATTCCTGTGAATTAAGTTACTTGGAGAAATACGAGGAGGTAGGTCTAGCCTTACAGTCTAAATATTCACCTCCAAAAAATCAAAATTAATGCGACAATTTTTTCACAACAATGGATGCCTTGGCGGAGGCCTTGGTTGTAGAAATCTGAATCTCCGCTGTTCAGGAAGTGTTTTGCCTTGAATATCACCTCGTGGTCATTCAGGAAATGCCTGCAACGCAATTGTTTCTTCCTCCTAGGACAGAGGAACAAATCACTTTGTTCAGTGTCGGAAGAATACAGGATGTGAAGCAAAATGTCGTATCCCGAATGAGTAGTATGTGTAAGTGTGTGTCCTGTGCAGAATGAACTAGAGTGTTGTCGGCGAACCTTCTCATGTTTGAAATGTCGTGCAAGAGGTTGAAAACCGGTTCGTGAATGATTTTCTCTTTTCTCGCCATCTCCTCTACTGTGATCGGTCTTTGAACACCAGGCGCTCCGCTTCTCCTGAGATTCCCGATTCTTCGCACAGGGACGGTTTGACAATTGTTTGCGATTCGAACTTTCTTGACCACAATGCAAAATTCTGCACCACCTAAACCCACTGTGTCATATGATAACGCGCTGTTGCTTTGCACTTACACCAACTCAGCATGGATTGCTGCAGTTCTGTTTCACTCAAAATACAGGAAACGAACTACAACACGGTATTTCATTTTATCAGTGAGATGAGGAAGTTTGTTGTGACTTCTCTGACGGCATGCTGCGGGTCTGCATACATGTACATGCACACCAACAATAAAATAATAATGTTATTTTCTTTTCGAGGTGACTTTGTGACAAACGTCGCACAGCATCCAGCCACCTTTTAAATAATTTTATTTATTGACAGTACTTTCAGCTACTTTCATCTGGCGTAGTACAGTTATAACTTGATAAAAAGTCAGCCGCATGCCGAAATCTGCGCTGCATCCATGCATCAGCAAAGATAAAAGCGTATATGTTGTGAATATAAATACGAAACAAGGCCCTAAAATTTACAGAATAACTCTTTTATTGATTAAGATATAAATCTCGTTCGCCAATTTAAGATGGGTTGCATCCGAAATGCGACATGGCGCTGACGAAATTACAGAAAAGGTCGCTGGTTACGGTATTTCTTCAAATAAAAAACTAGCATTTTAGTTATCTTAAAATTTTATATAAAGTATGACGCTTGTGAATTACATTAAACATTTATTGGTACAGTTATCGGAAAGATAATAGATCGTCCAAACTGAAAACAGTGTCTGCAAATCACCATATTAATATTCATTTTAGTTCTACTTGGTATTATTAGTTGTACGTTGGATTGAAGGATAATATTAAAAATGATGTCAATTTAAATATTAACGAAAAGTTCCAGTTCAAGACCAGGCTGCTTTTTAAAAAAATTGTAGATGTACCAAAAATATTTTCTTTGTATCTCCAGACGCCACACGTCAATCGTCATGATTACACACTTGGCTCTTAGTGCCCAGAGGCTGAACGGTCGGTGTACTCGGAAGTCACGATGGTGTTCCAGATGAATTTCTGAACTTCTGATACTGACAGCAGGTTGAACTTAAAAACAGAATCCAGTGGCATGGATTGTAGGTGTCTACGAAAGTTGATTCGATAGTTCTTGATTTATAGAGTAAGAGACTCGAATGTGTGTAATCTATATCTAGGCTGCAAATAAGTTAAAACGAACTTATTAAATATTATTAATTACCTGTTGTAAATCAATGTGATACCGAAAACACCTTAATGAAGCGCCTCTTTGTGAAGTTTATCTGTCGGAATGTGTGATAAACAGGTGGCTACTTACATCCAATGCCCAGTAAAAGGATACTCACCGAACAGAATATAAATCACCCCTTAAAAAAAATGCGCTGGTTATTTTAGAGCACTGTAGATGGTGCAGAACTAGTAGCAGTCAGTCACGTGACTATCCACCGCTGATGTAAGCTATGGCAGTGACGTGGTGTGTACGTGCCAATCAGTTGTATGGAATCAGCGTGGTAAATGCCTCCGTAAACGGTCAAACTAGAAACTAGGTTCACCGAATATTTGACCGCATGTGGCGCTGTTTTACATGTTTGTCAAATATAGCTCGTGTTCGAAGTGTTTGAGAGATATTTTGACTGACGGAAAATTTGACTATTTTGTGGATGTAGTTTGTGTTCCCGTGAACGTTGTAATGGTACTTGAATTACGTAACCATTACGGCACCTCGCCTCAACCTCTCGATACCAGCGATATTCTACTGTATTTCTGTAGAATAGTTAATACATTTCTGTGACAACATTCAGATTTGATTTCATTAATGTGGTGGTACTTTGATATATCGTTATGTTTATATTCCAATGATATTATTATTATGTGTATTCTTTTTTTTGTCACTATGATCTTTGTCGTACTTGTAACTCTCATTTTTGGGCGCGTAAGCGGTTATTAGAGAGTCAAGTCTTGGTCGTCATGTCAAAAAGACGCAAATTGTAGTCAGTTTATAAAATGTGAACTTTAACAGAGAGGAAGATATTTTCAAGTATGTTTTATATTGTGAAGTGCTGTTTTGTGAGTTACGTGATATTGCAAGAAAAGTAATAAAAAAGAAGTGTAACTTAAATTCGCAGTGCTGATTACTTTTTTACATCACCATTGTCTTAACTTGCAAAAGTTTAATCTTCAAGAATAGTTTATGAAACACATCTATAAAACTTCTGAATATCGCAGAATAACACCTAGGCCTCTTTGCATCCGAGCTTGGAATCATTACCACCTAGATTTTCGACGATTGAGCCATGAGTTCACGAGACCAGCGTGGGAAACACGAAAAGATGAGCGCCTAGTTTATCCATTATGTCATGAAATGACTTTATTAATTGTGCTCTAATGACACCTGCCACATAATGTAACTTCGTTGTTGCCCGAAAATGCAATATTTAGCAGCGTGAGCAACACTACAATCATAATTAAATTTTCCCTTTGTTGTGGTAGAGTTATTAGAACGTTCAGTTGAAAAAATAGTGATTATTGCAAATTATGTCACTGTATTGCAAGTTTCCACAATTATGGAAATTAGATAATGAATAAAAACAAAATAGCACTGACAGTTACCAAAATAGCAGTGGTGTCGCGTCTTTCCCAACCATATACTGCGCTGGGAGAGGTTGAGAACAAAATCAATATTTCAGGCACAATATACAAGGGAGAGTGGATCAAAAATGAAAATCAGTGTCCTCCGGTTCCTCCATGGATGAGGTAGGCTTTATGTTCTCACGTTGTGATACGTCAATGATTATTACAGCTCCATGTGGAAGAGAATAATTTTTCGCATACTTATGTCTTCTTTTCCAATGTGAGGACAAAGTAACTCAAAACAAGTCCTTGAAAGTTTCACTGTCGATTTGGAAATTGTTGATGTAATTATCATTTTCAAGTCTAAAATTTCATTTAACAGGTTTTCATGTGTCTATTTGTCTTTCATTTTAAACAATTCCCTGGATCAGTGTCTTGTGTTCTTCTACTTCTAATTTCTCTTCTGTAAACACAGTGCAATAGTGTCAAAACTATAAATCCTTCATCTGCATTTGTAGCCATTCCCACTAGAGCCCCACAACAACATACACAGCGAATCTGACAAATAAGTCTGATCGTGTACATGGGCCTTAACATAGGTCGATGTGGAGATGTGATAGAAATGGGAAAATTGCAAGCGCTCGTGATCGTACTGTGAATAATGTTGCCCGATTGTTTGGTGCATCAATGAGGGTAACCAAACATGTCTACAAGCAACGATGGTAACCACAACCATTGATACAACAGGGCGTATGTAACAATTTCTTGTGACTCAACGCCCTAAAGCAAGTTTTTCAGTTCCTGTTGAATCTACGGCATAAGGACAGTTGTCGTAAAAAAGATCACAACCGACAGTTGTGCAGTTGTGCAAAACTGCATACAATGGACATTTGCAGTCACCTACATCGCAAAATGCCGTTGCTCACAGCGGTGCATATAGTCGCTCGTCTTCAATGGGCCAAACAACGCAGAAAATGAACAGTATTTGACGAGAGTCGTATAGTGTGGGCCGACGAGTCTTTTATAACGACGCAAGGCATCGAAACCGCCACCCTAAATAGGCATTTAACTGGCAGACTATTCAGGGCGAACGTGGCTCTGTGACGTTTTATAATGTATTTCGTACCATGACTTGGGACCACTTATTCAGGTTACCATGATCATGAACCAGGATGTTTATCTCAACTTTATCGGTGAACAAGTGTTACCCTTTCTTACACATCTTCACGATCAGTATGCTACAGTCGCTTCCTTCTTCCAAGGTGATATCATTCATATTCAAAGGACTGCATGCATACGTTAATGGCTTGATGAGCATCCAGCAGCCTCTCTCAATTCGAGTGGAACGCTGTATCACTCGATTTTAATCCCAGAGAAAATGTCTGTGACTTTATGAAACAGCTGGTTAAACGTAGTAATCAATATCCACGATGTTTGGTAGCTATACGACAGCTAATCATCAATGGCAGGCCTCACATGGATCTAGAATAACAGGAGAAACCTGTGGACTCTCTCCCTCACTGAGTTGACGCCACCGCCCATGCTAAGAGCGTTGCAGCACGACACTACCGTGATGTCTTCTGGCATGACTAATTTTTGTCCGATGTTTTATAGAAACCAGTGACCTCTCCCCCTCCCCCCCGCCCCCCACGGATCCAACTCCCATACCCCAATGCATAACTCTGCTCCAAACGTACGTAAAATCTCGGTGATGTCGTATCTGCAGAAGTGCACTATCCAATCACGTTAATGTGTCCACATGTCAAAAGCATGAATATGCTCGCCAAGGATAGATCCGTATTTGTGTTGACCCATTCTGCTTTCCAAAATGACAAGATGTCCGCCCCTGGTACCTGAGTGGTCAGCGCGACGGAATGTCATACCTAACGTCCCGGGTTCGATTCCCGGCTGGGTCAGAGATTTTCTCCGCTCAGGAACTGGTAGTTATGTTGTCCTTGTCATCTTCATTTCATCCCCATCGACATGCAAGTCGCCGAAGTGGCGTCATCTCGAAAGACTTGCACCAGGCGAACAGTCTACCCGCCGGGAGGCCCTAGGCACACGCCATCTCCATTTCCAATGACAAGACCAATCAGGGTATGCCACGAAAATATTCTCAAGACCATAAAGCTCCTGTCTCCGTCCTGGACTCTTCCGACTATTGTTGCAGGGTGATAGCTTTCAGACGTTTAACTCCGTTCACGACAACGGCCATCTGTCATCTCAAAAGACCACCTGTCGCCGCTCAGTGGTCGTCCAGTTGAGGTACTAGCGTGCAAATTCCAGCCTTCGTCGACGATGAACAGCATTCAGGTCAGGTGCATGAAACAGGCGCTTGCTGCAGAGGCTCCCCACGCAGCAACGTTCGCTGAGCGGTTGGACATACTTGGTAGCCCCTTGGTTCATCTGGGCGGTCAGCTGCTCAACGGTTGCACGGCCATTCGGCCGTGTCCGTGGTTCACCCCTGTCATCTGTGGCCCGTGGTGCACCGCAGTTGCCTCGGCGCCGTTTTTGCATAGCGCCTTCTGCCATGCGCGGCATACTTCAACCACGGCGGCAAGGAACAGTTTGCAGACTTAGCCGTTTCGGAAATGCTACCACCCTTGGCCCAAAACCAATGACCATGCCCATTTGGTAGTTAGCTAAATCGTTCTGTTTCTGTATAGCGACAACGACTGCACTGTCGTATCTACTCCCCCCCCTTCCCAAACCACCACTTCTTTTAGTGCTGCCAAAGCGATCTCTGAGTGGTTATTGCACGTTGACATCGAATATAGGCGGCGGTCCCAATAATATGACTGGACCGTCTGTGTCGTACAGTGATGCAGTTTTGCAGGTAAATTGAGTGGTATATGTTCATAATGTGTGCAAAATGACCTGCAAGTATATTTAGTAGTAAAGACGTAATACATTAAAACGCCGCGCCTCATGCCTAAGTTGTACAACATGAACAGCGAAAGTGTAGTAAGCGATAAACTCTTTCCCTTTCATTATTCCGAGGTGTTGGCGGTACTTCGAAATTTTATGAAATTATACTCCTGGAAATTGAAATAAGAACACCGTGAATTCATAGTCCCAGGAAGGGGAAACTTGATTGACACAGTCCTGGGGTCAGATACATCACATGATCACACTGACAGAACCACAGGCACATAGACACAGGCAACAGAGCATGCACAATGTCGGCACTAGTACAGTGTATATCCACCTTTCGCAGCAATGCAGGCTGCTATTCTCCCATGGAGACGATCGTAGAGATGCTGGATGTAGTCCTGTGGAACGGCTTGCCATGCCATTTCCACCTGGCGCCTCAGTTGGACCAGCGTTCGTGCTGGACGTGCAGACCGCGTGACACGACGCTTCATCCAGTCCCAAACATGCTCAATGGGGGACAGATCCGGAGATCTTGCTGGCCAGGGTAGTTGACTTACACCTTCTAGAGCACGTTGGGTGGCACGGGATACATGCGGACGTGCATTGTCCTGTTGGAACAGCATACGACCATCATTGGCACCAAAGCAGAAGCGTCTCTCATCGCTGAAGACGACACGTCTCCATTCGTCCCTCCATTCACGCCTGTCGCGACACCACTGGAGGCGGGCTGCACGATGTTGGGGCGTGAGCGGAAGACGGCCTAACGGTGTGCGGGACCGTAGCCCAGCTTCATGGAGACGGTTGCGAATGGTCCTCGCCGATACCCCAGGAGCAACAGTGTCCCTAATTTGCTGGGAAGTGGCGGTGCGGTCCCCTACGGCACTGTGTAGGATCCTACGGTCTTGGCGTGCATCCGTGCGTCGCTGCGGTCCGGTCCCAGGTCGACGGGCACGTGCACCTTCCGCCGACCACTGGCGACAACATCGATGTACTGTGGAGACCTCACGCCCCACGTGTTGAGCAATTCGACGATACGTCCACCCGGCCTCCCGCATGCCCACTATACGCCCTCGCTCAAAGTCCGTCAACTGCACATACGGTTCACGTCCACGCTGTCGCGGCATGCTACCAGTGTTAAAGACTGCGATGGAGCTCCGTATGCCACGGCAAACTGGCTGACACTGACGGCGACGGTGCACAAATGCTGCGCAGCTAGCGCCATTCGACGGCCAACACCGCGGTTCCTGGTGTGTCCGCTGTGCCGTGCGTGTGATCATTGCTTGTACAGCCCTCTCGCAGTGTCCGGAGCAAGTATGGTGGGTCTGACACACCGGTGTCAATGTGTTCTTTTTTCCATTTCCAGGAGTGTATATAGGTGTTAATTTTTTCCGCGCGCTATACGGTATTGGAATAATAGAGAATTGTAAAGTTGGTTCGATGAACCCTCTGCCAGGCACTTAAATGTGATTTACAAAGTATCCATGTAGATGTAGATGTGTGTGACGATGTTGCCAGTAGTGGTCGTGTGGTGAAGGATAGCATCAGCCACTAGAAAAACTGAAAACTGTAGGTACGAGCTTGTGGTTCTTAGCAGTTGGTAAGCCTGGAGTGGGTTTTTAGTTGGGCGTACCTGGAGCGGCCTTGCAGGCGCAGTACTGGCGCCGTTGTACCCTAGCGAGCAGCGCGGCGCGTGTCGTGTGGGGACGGCTTCCGCGTGGCGTGCGCGGGCGCGAGCGCGAACAGCAGCACGCCCACCCCTGCAGCCGCTGCCCTGCCCCTGCTGCGGCACGCCAACCTGTTGGCACACTAGGCGTGCTCCACGCTTTTCGCGATCACGCACTGCCGTCTGGCACACTGACCGACTTCCACAAAACGCGCATTTCCGTACACACGCAGATGTGCGAATAATTACGTTCCACTTTCGGAGAATTTCTGGCAGTTAACTAATAATTTCTTCCGTCCGTACAACTGTTTCTTCGTGCACGGCCCGTTTATACGCCGGCTGTTTACGCTATGCACTCACGGCATAAAGGAGCCCGCAATACATGAATTTAAAGTAAAGAAGTCTCTGCCACACAAGACCTCATATAATAGTAAAACACTAAGACCCTTTTATTTTATTTGGCTTAGTTTTCGACGGACAGCTGATGTCAATTACACTACTGGCCATTAAAAGTGCTACACACGACGATGACGTGCTACAGACTCGACATTTAACCGACAGCAAGAAAATGCTGTGATATGAAAATGATTAACTTTTCATAGCATTCACACCAGGTTGGCACCGGTGGCGACACCTACAACGTGCTGACATGAGGAAAGTTTCCAAACGATTTCTCATACACAAACAGTAGTTGACCGGCGTTGGCTGGTGAAACGTTGTTGTGATGCCTCGTGTAAGGAGGACAAATGCGTACCATCAGGTTTCCGACTTTGATAAAGCTCGGATTGTAGGCTATCGCGATTGCTGTTTATCGTATCGCGAAATTGCTGCTCGCGTTGGTGGAGATCCAATGACTGTTAGCAGAATATGAAGTCGGTGGGTTCAGAAAGATCCCAGCGGCTTGGTATCACTAGCAGTCGAGATGACAGGCATCTCATCCGCATGGCCGTAACGTCTCGATCCATGAGTCAACAGATGGGGACGTTTGCAGGAGAAGAACCATCTGCACGAACAGTTCGACGACGTTTGCAGCAGCATGAAATATCAGCTCGGAGACCATGGCTTGCCGGCCGGAGTGGCCGTGCGGTTCTAGGCGCTACAGTCTGGAACCGCGTGACCGCTACGGTCGCAGTTTCAAATCCTGCCTCGGGCATGGGCGTGTGTGATGTCCTTAGGTTAGTCAGGTTGGTCGAGATCCAATGACTGTTAGCAGAATACGGAATAGGTGGGTTCAGGAGGGTAATACGGAACGCCGTGCTGGATCCCAACAGTGTCGTATCACTAGCAGTCGAGATGACAGGCATCTTAGCCGCATGGCTGTAACGGATCGTGCAGGCACCTCTCGATCCCTGAGTCTTTATATCTGGACGTTTGCAAGACAACAACCATTTGCACGAACAGTTTGATGACGTTTGCAGCAGCATGGAGTATGAGCTCGGAGACTATGGCTGCGGTTACCCTTGACGCTGCATCACAGACAGGAGCCCCTGCGATGGTGTACTCAACGACGAACCTGGGTGCACGAATGGCAAAACGTCATTTTTTCGGATGAGTCCAGGTTCTGCTTACAGCATCATGTTGGTCGCAGCCGTGTTTGGCGACATCGGTGTGAACGCACATTGGAAGCGTGTATTCGTCATCGCCATACTGGCGTATCACCCGTCGTAATGGTAAGGGGTGCCACTGGTTACACGTCTCGGTCACCTCTTCGCATTGACGCCACTTTGAACAGTGGACGCTACATTTCAGATGTGTTACAATCCGTGGCTCTACCTTCATTCAGTCCCTGCGAAACCATACATTTCAGCAGGATAATGCACGACCGCTTGTTGCAGGTACTGTGCGGGCCTTTCTCGATACAGAAAATGTTCGATTGCTGCCCTGGCCAGCACATTCTCCAGATCGCTCACCAACTGAAAACGTCAGGTCATTGGTGGCCGAGCAACTGTCTCGTCACAATACACCAGTCACTACTCTTGATGAACTGTGGTATCGTGTTGAAGCTGCATGGGCAGCTGTACCTGTACACGCCATCCAAGCTCTGTTTGACTCAATGCCCAGGCGTATCAAGGCCGTTATTACGGCCAGAGGTGGTTGTGCTGGGTACTGATTTCTCTGGATCTATGCACCCAAATTGCGTGAAAATGTAATCATATGTCAGTTCTAGTATAATATATTTGTC
Source organism: Schistocerca gregaria (assembly GCF_023897955.1). Classification (NCBI taxonomy): domain Eukaryota; kingdom Metazoa; phylum Arthropoda; class Insecta; order Orthoptera; family Acrididae; genus Schistocerca; species Schistocerca gregaria. Next base: position 356,177,051 of record NC_064927.1, on the reverse strand, counting down.
CAATAAATACCCGTTTATCATCTGCATTTCTTCTTGGTGTAGAAACTTTAATGGCCATTAGTGTAAGTCTGAATTATATACGAAAACAGTAACTGTTCTCGAAAGAACAGATACTGATGACCGTGCAGATTCTCTAGAATAAATGATAATTAATTGAAACCCTCAGCTGCCCACAGGTGTTGTTGATGTACCTCGATGGAGACAGCTGAAAATGTATGCCCCTACCGGGACTCGCACCCGGGATCTCTTGCTTACATAGCACACGCTCTAGCCATCCGAGCCACCTAGGACACAGATGAATAGCGCGACTACAGGGAATTATCCCTTGCACGCTTCCCGTGCACATTCCCAACTGTCCACAATCTACATACGTAATGTTCTTAATATAGTTAAATGGCTACCTGACCATAGACCTTCGTCTGTGCGAATTCGCACAGGTTGCCCGAACTCTTACGGGAATCGTCACCTTAGTGTACGCGAGCAATGAGTGGATGGGCAAATATCTACTTAGAACATAACGTACGTAGATTGTGGACAGTTGGGAATGTGAGTTTCATGGGAGGCGTGCAAGGGATAAGTTCCTGCAGTCGCGCTGTTCATGTGAGTCTTCGGTGGCTCAGATGCATAGAGCCCGCACCTCGTGGTCGTGCGGTAGCGTTCTCGCTTCCCACGCCCGGGTTCCCGGGTTCGATTCCCGGCGGGGTCAGGGATTTTCTCTGCCTCGTTATGGCTGGGTGTTGTGTCATGTCCTTAGGTTAGTTAGGTTTAAGTAGTTCTTTGACCATAGATGTTAAGTCCCATAGTGCTTAGAGCCATTTGAGGGGAGATGGATAGAGCTTCTGTCATGTAAGCAGGAGACCCCGGGTTCGAGGCCCGGTCGAGGCATACATTTTCAGATGCCCCCATCGAGGTATATCAACAACACCTGTGGGCAGCTGAGGGTTTCAATTAATCATCATTTAAGTCAGAATTCATCTCTAACGTCACACATCCTCACGTCAATTTCCTAGTGGCGCCTTGTTAGACGTGTGCCATTTCAGTTATCTAAATCACTAAAACTTTCAAAAATGGAGCTAACGGAATTTTGAAAATTTGAATTGAGTTCTATTTCCCCGTAAATACTAAATTTCTTTACCTACTATCCCCAGACACATAGTCCTCTTGCAGCTGGGGCAACTGTTTACAGATAATACCGGAAGTACGGATAATAACGCCTTTGTCCACTTTTCTTCGCTTCTTATTGAATTACACGATCCATTTCGGACCTTGTGGCTCCATTGTTAGGTGCGAATCGTCTTGATGCATTATTTACACTCATGCTCATAAATTAAGGATAATGCTGATACGTGGTGAAACAACGCTCTGGTGGGCGGTTTGCGGGTTTAAATCACCTCGGGGTATGACGATGCAGTGCATTTGACCTGCGGTCGTCGCACGGTGGCGCTGACAGCAGCCCACATAAGCAGAGGTGTGTCGGTCCATGTCAGAGTCCTGTGCAGCGAGTAAGTGTGCAGACATTTTCAGACGTGCTAATGGTGACTGTGTGTTGGAAATGGCTCAAAGAACACATATTCATCACGTCATGGGGGGAAGAACACTAGGGCGACTTGAGGCTGGTCAAACATAGCAGGTCGTAGCACGGGCCCTCCGCGTGCCACAAAGTGTGATCTCAAAATTATGGCAATGATTCCATCATCCAGGCGCTACAGTACGCGACGTCCGCAGTATACAACACCACAAGAAGAGCGATATCTCACCATCAGTGCCCGCAGACGGCCGCAGAGTACTGCAGACAGCCTTGCTCGGGACCATACCGCAGCCACTGGAACAGTTGTGTCCAGACACACAGTCTACAGACGACTGAGCAGGTATGGTTAATTCGCCCGGAGACCTGCAAAGTGCATTCCACTGTCCCCTGGTCACAGGAGAGCCAGTAAAGCCTGGTGTCAAAAATACAATGCATGGTCATTGGAACTGTAGTCACAGGTTATGTTCATTGACGAGTCCAGGTGTAGTCTGAACAGAAATTCTCGCGAGATTTCCATATGGCGTGAACCAGGAACCAGATACCAACCCCTTAATGTCCTTGAAAGAGACCTGTATGGAGGTCGAGATTTGATTGTGTGGAGTGGGATTATGACTGGTGCACGTACACCCCTGCATGTCTTTGACAGAGGAACTGTAACAGGTCCGGTGTATAGGGACGTCATTTTGCACCAGTATTTCCGCCTTTTCAGGGGTGCAGTGGGTCCCACCTTCCTCCGGATGGATGATAACGCACGGCCCCGCCGAGATGGCATCGTGGAGGAGTGCCTTGAAACAGAAGATATCAGGCGAATGGAGTGGCCTGCCTGTTCTTGAACCCCATCGAGCTCGTCTGAGATGCACTCGGTCGACGTATCGCTTCACGTCTTCAAACGCCTACGACACTTCAGGAGCCCCGACAGGCACTGGTTCAAGAATGGGAGGCTGTATCCCAGCAGCTGCTCGACCACCTGATCTAGAGTAGGCCAACCCGTTGTGCGGCCTGTGTACATGCGGGAGAATTAGTGGCGTTTTGTTGCACATGTGTTTGGGGAAGCTTTTCTCATCACCAATACCGTGGACTTACAGATCTGTGTCGTGTGTGTTCCCTATGTGCCCATGCCATTAGCGCCAGTTTTGTGTAGTGCCACGTAGTGTGGCACCACATTCTGCAATTATCCTTAATTTATGAGCATGAGTGTATTTCTGCTCTTGAGTGAAGTGATCTGAATTCCGTAGAGGGCAGTCTAATGAGAATGAAACAGATAGAGTACAGTAAGTAAACTGTTAATTATATCAAAAATAATCTCCATAACTGTTATTATACTTATCCCACCGCGAGACAAAAGGATCAATGGTTTTGTGATAAAACGTCTGCGGTTGTCTACGAAACCATGACTGTACCCAGCCATGAACCTCTTCGTCCGAAGCCAATAGACGGTACGAATGTCTTTCTCTAGGGCTCCAAAAATATGGTAATCGCATAGGGAGAGACTGTAACTGTTTGGAGGATGTGGGCGGGCCCATATTTCGAGTGTTTCGACTAAGCTGCACAATTTTCGTAGGGAAGCGCTTACATGGCCTCCACACAGCGCCCATCTTTCCCCATACGGTGTCCATATTTTGGGAGCCCTGCAGTAAGATATTCGTGGTCGTCGATGTGCTTCCGACGAAGAGGTGCACGCCTGAGTACAATCATTGTTCCGTAGTCAGCCGCAAACCTTTTTCCATGAAGGCATTAATAGTCTTGTCTCACAGTCGGATAAATGTTTTAACAGTTTCAGCTATTACTTTTGAAGTAGTTACGAGTTTATCTTTTTTATTCCATTTGTCTCGTTTTCATTTCACTGCCCCTTATACAGCATGTTCTTGCCGTGAGAAGGTTAATATTAGATTTCGTATTTAACGTTTCAAATTACAGAAAATGTAAAAAGAACCAGTGGAAAAAAAAACAGCGAAAGATGTAAAGAAAAAAGACGAAGAACGTTTATAGCCTCTCGATGCAAGGTGAGATTATGAAAGATATTTCGTAGTGTCAGAGATCTTAATATTATATAAGTTGACATATTCAAGAAAATAATTTCAGTAAGTTACTAAAATAACTATGGCCAGAGCTGTCTGTTTATTTGACATAGATTCAAGCTTTTTGATTTTATGGAGGAATATTTCCAGCTGTGCTAACAGATTTATGATCTTACCATTGACTTCATCGTGTAGTACTACGAAATGGTTTTGTATCCTGTTGATGAAGTGTTTGGTTTCCAGTGTATGCTCTGTAATAACTGACTTTTCAATGTGATTGAGTCTGAAAGCATTTATCTGTTCTTGGAAATGGGTTTTAAAATTTGAACGTTTCTCTATATAGTACGTAGAACAACTGGGGAGTAATGCTTTATACACTCCACTGTTGTTGAATGTTTGGGGATTTGTTTCTAAGAGGGGGAAAGTAAGGAACATCGGCCGCAAAATGGAAAATAAAGTGAAAATCTGATGAAGCTTTGCACAGATGAGTTGTTCACTGTGTCTAGTACACCCATCGATCGCATTACGTCGTTCTTTTCAGTTCTGAGCTCAGAACGTAAATATGGCTAGAAATTAGCGTTTCCCCCCAAGTATGAGGGCCTGGTGATATATTTCGCCTGAAGCTATGCAATCCACATAACATAACTGTCATGCGGTTCGTTCTACACGACAATTCTCGGCCGCACTCTGCAGGGGCAATGGTGATGCTCCTGCAGAGTTTTCCATGGGAAGTCTTTGAACACTCACAATACAGCCCGTATTTGGCTGTCTCTGAGGTTCATCACTGCTCAAATGAGCCGCTGGCTATGAAGAGAATATTTTGACACAGACAACGAGCTGCAGTCCAGAGTAGAAAATTGTCGAAAAGCCATGGCGGCTGTTTTCTATAATGAAGGAATTGTAAAGCTGGTACAACTCTACGACAAATGTCTAAGTCTGAGCAGCGACTGTGTAGAGAAGTAGCTGGAAGGTGTAGCTAACCGTTGCAAATAAAACAGTTTTGATTTTCAATGTGGTTTCCATTTCGCTACCTGTCGTTTCTTTCTTTCCGAATAGCCCTCGTGTGTGGTGGACTAGGAAGTGTGCTTATGACTAGTGGAGACTGCAAATGTTACATTGCTGTTTTTAAATAGGTTAGTAATTTTCTCCAGATAACACTAGGTATGGGATGCTGATAAATATTTTCTCTCTTTCTTACTGTAGTTTTATTTTTGTGTATTTCTGTATCTAAATTATCAACTGTTTTCTCTGTGCAGCAACTATTTATGGCAATACATTTTATAAGGTCCAATTCTGTCTAGGGCGTTTATTTCTAAGTTAAGTGAGTGCGCTCCTTGTAGCATGGATCTGAAGACAGCATGTTTGTGTTTGGTGGGATGGCATGGTTGGTTCAAGTGGCTCTGAGCACTATGGGACTTAACTTCTAAGGTCGTCAGTTCCCTAGAACTTAGAACTACTTAAGCCAAACTAACCTAAGGACATCACACATATCCATGTCCGAGGCAGGATTCGAACCTGCGACCGTAGCAGTCACGCGGTTCCAGACTGTAGCGCCTAGAACCGTTCGGCCACCTGGGCCGGCTGGGATGGCATGATGAGATGTCTATTGTTATATCTGTATATGTATGTTTTCTGTATAGGCTGACCTTATGCTTACATTGGAGCTTGTTGATTCTAAGATTCAGGATATGTATGCTTCTGTTGTCCTCATACTCTACCGTAAATTTATATTTTTGGGGAGAAAATTTAAAAGTGCAAGTAGTTCTTAAATCTTCTCTTTTTCGCCATCATTAAACAGCAATGTATCCACAACGTACATCCAGTAATACACTACTTTACTTTTGAGGCTATTATTTTCTTTAAATAAATCTTCTTCCAGACGACCGACAAATATATCTGCCAGGAAAATTGATATAGTGATGCTACAAAAATATAAAATTCACAATAGAACATGATCCTGGATTTTAGAATCACCAACCCCCAACAAAGACATAAAGTCAGCTTACACAGAAGACACACATACACAGATAGGGCTTGTCAGATGTCCCGGTTTTCCGGGGCATCCCCTGTTTCAGATTAAAGAAAATACTTTCAGGACCGCAGTTTGTCCTGGATATCGAATTCCACACAAATGTTGCCATACTATCTATTTTGCCTCCAAATTCTTGCTTGGTACTATGTTTCAACTCCAGCTGTTAAGATAAATAACGGAAGTTTTTACTATCGTGGCTGATCGAGTTACTTAAGGAGTAACATCGTTCGATAACGCTGCTGAGTGTCCATTAGTGAGTGACTTTCACCTCAGCTCCGTTTAAGCACTGCGACAACGTGGTTCTCTGTTTCTCTGTCTGAGTCGTATCGCGGTTAATTTATTTTTAAGTGTTTTATTGTTACAAGTGATCTCAAAATGACAAAGAGGAAGTGTTCACTCCAAAGAAAACATTCGGAAGATTGGTTCTTCAAAAAACGTGGAAGTGACTATCAAGTAGAATGTGTTACTTGGAAGTCTTAATTTTTCCGTTGCCCTTGGGAGAAGAGCATATTTTAAGGACCATCTAGTTAACGTAAATCAAACGTAAGCATAAATCAAACATGTATTCTGCAAGTACTTAAAGAAACAGACAGTTATTTTATTTCAAATGACGAAAATGATCTGTAGATCGTGCCGAGTGTGAAGTTCTGTATTTCCGATTATCCTGCACACTGCGCACGCACAGAACGGGCGCTGTAAGCTAACATTGTCAGTTAACCCATTCTGGCCAAGCTCACTCTTATTATAGAAATAGATGATGTGCTTTCGTGCCTGCTTAATCTTTATTGTGTTGTTTGTTTCGTTTTCGGGAGACATTGCAGAAAACGTACGGGGCCCTAGTGGTATTCATCTACAAGTGAGACGAAATAATTTAAAGTAAAAACATATTTACGTTTTACAGAAAAAAACCTACACTATGTATAAATAAGAACTTAAATAGGTAAAGGTGTTCTAATTACAGGTATTTTAACACGGAAAAAGTCAGTATTATTTGACGAGGAAAATAATTTTCAACGTTATTTGGTGCTTAGCAAGAAAAGAAGACACAAAAGATCAAGCAAAAAGCCGCTATTTACTGCATTCTAGATTTCTTATTCTTTCAGTTATCACGGGTGTGGACAATTTACCACACGACTTCGCCAATAAAATCCACTATGAATTTTGCTTATGTCATTAACACACACTACTATCACTGTTTTTTTTACACATTTCTACGTAAAAATGGTAGTGTCTCATAACATCACTTTCACTGCTCAAATGTCAAGCTGCACAGCAGACAACTCTCAGAAAACACGCAAATTTGGCGCTGAAGTGTAAACGAAATGAAATGAAATGATCTTATTGCTTTGTTGACCGAGATGTCTCAGTCGGATTCGGCCGCCAAATGCGAGTCTTATTTCAGACGGCGCCACATTGGGATACTTGCGGTCGGTGATGAGAATGAAATGAAGATGAGGACAACACAGCACCCAGTCCACGACGGAAGGTAATCTCCAAACCGGCCGGGAATCGAACGCGATCCCAGTGTATGGGAGGCAAGCACATTACCTTCCCGCAGGCGGACTGTAAATGAAAATGGCTACTCAAGGCAGACGAGAAGCAGTACAGGTATGAAACGCTAGGGGTGCTGCAGTACTCACTTGTGTCGAGTAGGCAACTGACACAAGAAAGTCGATTGCGTAAAAGTGGCTTTAGTGATGTATAATATATCTGCGTTTGTGTATAAGAGGACAACAAGAAATCCGTAAGTAAAAATTATTTGCAGATTCACCACTGTCTGTGGAGAATGCTTCGTCAGTAGCTACAAAGGTGCACATATTTATACTACGTTGAAGGCAGCAGGATTATGCGGTAGCTCACACATCGCAAACATCACTGCTATAACTTTAAAAATTTACGAAACACGCACTTGCTAATTTATTTTCCGAAACGAGTCGTGCATAAATCAAACAGTGGAAAATTGTGACTGGCAGCAGCAAATGTTACTTTCGTTACAAGCAGAACCGTTGACGATAAGAAATTAAGGCTGAATAAATCATCTTTATGGGCATTCAGGTGCACCTATTACGTAAACAATATGTTTCGGAACACTTGTGAGTTCATCAGTGCGTCGCTTTATTCAAGTCTTATTCACTAGAATGTTGGCTTCTGTAGGGCCTGAATAAAATTATTCACTAATAGGGACCTACTCTGAGGTGACAAAAGTCACAGGATAGTCTTAACATTGTGCCCGTCGCAGTGTAGCAAATCGACGTATCAAGGTCTCAGCAAGTCGTTGGAAGTCCCCTGCAGAAATATTGAGACATGCTGCAACTATAGTAGTTCATAACTGCGAAAGTATTGCGGGTGCAGGATTTTATGCACAAACTGAGCTCTCGATTATGTCCCATAAATGTCCGATGGAATTCATATCGGGCGATCTGGTTGGCCAATCATTCGCCAGAATTTTCCAGAATGTTCTTCGAACCAATTCCGAACAATTGTGGCCCTGTGATATGGCGCATTGTCATCCACAAAAATTCCCGTTGTTTGGGAACATAAAGTCCATGAATGTCTGCAGAAGGTCTCGAACTAGCCGAACATAACCATTTCAAGTCAATTATCTGTTCAGTTGGACCAGACTACTCAGTAAATGTCCGATGGAATTCATATCGGGCGATCTGGTTGGCCAATCATTCGCCAGAATTTTCCAGAATGTTCTTCGAACCAATTCCGAACAATTGTGGCCCTGTGATATGGCGCATTGTCATCCACAAAAATTAACGTTGTTTGGGAACATAAAGTCCATGAATGTCTGCAGAAGGTCTCGAACTAGCCGAACATAACCATTTCAAGTCAATTATCTGTTCAGTTGGACCAGACTACTCAGTAAATTCCATAAATACACAACCAACACCGTCACGGAGCCACCACTAGGTGCCACAGTGCCTTGTTAACAACTTAGGTTCATGGCTTAGTGGAATCTGCGCCACGCTCTAACCGTACCATCAGCTCTTACCAACTGAATTCGGGACTCGGCTACGGTTTTCCACTTGTGTAGGGTCCAACCTAAACGATCACGAGCCCAGGAGAGACGCTGCAGGCGATATTGTGCTGTTAGCAAAAGAACTAGAGTCGGTTGTCTGCTGCCACAGCCAGTTAACGCCATATTTCACCGCACTGTCCTAACGGATACGTTCGTCGTACCTACCACTGATTTCTGTGTTTCTTTCACTCAGTGTTGCTTAGCTGTTAGCACTAACAACTCTACGCAACAGGTGCTGCTTTCGGTCGTTAGGTGGAGGCCGTCGGTCGTAGTGAGAGCTAGTGCCTGAAATTTGGTATTCTCGGCAAGCTCTTGACACGGTCGATCGCTGAATATTGGATTTCCGAAATGGAATGTCTCATGCGTGTAGCTATAAAACAACAACTCCGCGTTTGAAGTGTGCTAGTTCCCGTCGTGCGGCGATAATCAAGTAGGATAAATTTACACATGACTCACCTGAGTTCAAATGGTTCAAATACACTCCTGGAAATTGAAATAAGAACACCGTGAATTCATTGTCCCAGGAAGGAGAAACTTTATTGACGCATTCCTGGGGTCAGATACATCACATGATCACACTGACAGAACCACAGGCACATAGACACAGGCAACAGAGCATGCACAATGTCGGCACTAGTACAGTGTATATCCACCTTTCGCAGCAATGCAGGCAGCTATTCTCCCATGGAGCCGATCGTAGAGATGCTGGATGTAGTCCTGTGGAACGGCTTGCCATGCCATTTCCACCTGGCGCCTCATTTGAACCAGCGTTCGTGCTGGACGTGCAGACCGCGTGAGACGACGCTTCATCCAGTCCCAAACATGCTCAATGGGGGACAGATCCGGAGATCTTGCTGGCCAGGGTAGTTGACTTACACCTTCTAGAGCACGTTGGGTGGCACGGGATACATGCAGACGTGCATTGTCCTGTTGGAACAGCAAGTTCCCTTGCCGGTCTAGGAATGGTAGAACGATGGGTTCGATGACGGTTTGGATGTACCGTGCACTATGCAGTGTCCCCTCGACGATCACCAGAGGTGTACGGCCAGTGTAGGAGATCGCTCCCCACACCATGATGCCGGGTGTTGGCCCTGTGTGCCTCGGTCGTATGCAGTCCTGATTGTGGCGCTCACCTGCACGGCGCCAAACACGCATACGACCATCATTGGCACCAAGACAGAAGCGACTCTCATCGCTGAAGACGACACGTCTCCATTCGTCCCTCCATTCACGCCTGTCGCGACACCACTGGAGGCGGGCAGCACGATGTTGGGGCGTGAGCGGAAGACGGCCTAACGGTGTGCGGGACCGTAGCCCAGCTTCATGGAGACGGTTGCGAATGGTCCTCGCCGATACCCCAGGAGCAACAGTGTCCCTAATTTGCTGGGAAGTGGCGGTGCGGTCCCCTACGGCACTGCGTAGGATCCTACGGTCTTGGCGTGCATCCGTGCGTCGCTGCGGTCCGGTCCCAGGTCGACGGGCACGTGCACCTTCCGCCGACCACTGGCGACAACATCGATGTACTGTGGAGACCTCATGCCCCACGTGTTGAGCAATTCGGCGGTACGTCCACCCGGCCTCCCGCATGCCTACTATACGCCCTCGCTCAAAGTCCGTCAACTGCACATACGGTTCACGTCCACGCTGTCGCGGCATGCTACCAGTGTTAAAGACTGCGATGGAGCTCCGTATGCCACGGCAAACTGGCTAACACTGACGGCGGCGGTGCACAAATGCTGCGCAGCTAGCGCCATTCGACGGCCAACACCGCGGTTCCTGGTGTGTCCGCTGTGCCGTGCGTGTGATCATTGCTTGTACAGCCCTCTCGCAGTGTCCGGAGCAAGTATGGTGGGTCTGACACACCGGTGTCAATGTGTTTTTCTTTTGCATTTCCAGGAGTGTAGCTCTGAACACTTTGGGACTTAACTTCCGAGGTCATCAGTCCCCTAGAACTTAGAACTACTTAAACCTAACTAAACTACGGACTTCACACACAGCCATGCCAGAAGCAGGATTCGAACCTGCGACAGTAGCGGTCGCGCGGTTCCAGACTCAAACGCCTAGAACCACTCGGCCACTACGGCCGGCGACTCACCTGAGTAGAAACGACAGTTCCGCCAAAGCACTACCATTTGATGCCTCGTGTACGCGATACTACATCTGTAGCCGTGCACATCACTATACTATGGCTTTTGTCAACTTAGTACAAATATGTCGAAACTCGTTTAGATATTAAAAAGAGTAGTTCTTTGCATAATAGGCACTTTTTTGTGCAACTGCTGTTGCTGTTAGAACTTCAAACCAAATTATTATGAGTATCATTTTATTTGTTTGACAAGTTTGCTACATCATATATGTCTCTCTCTCTCTCTCTCTCTCTCTCTCTCTCTCTCTCTCTCTCTGTGTGTGTGTGTGTGTGTGTGTGTGTGTGTGTGTGTGTGTGTGTGTGTGCGTTCGTGCGTGTTTGTGTGTGTGTGCGCGCGCGCGAGTGTATGTGTGTGTGTGTGTGAAAGAGAGAGAGAGAGAAAGAGTGTCTGCGCTCGCAGGCGTTATCTATGCAACGCAATCACGAGCCGCATGTCACTAACCGTGGTTAATGGTAATCTGTCAGCCACATGGGGACAACAGGTTCACCACCCACTAAATGCCTCTATCTTATCACCTTCACTCACAGCAATGCGTTCACGGATATACTCGAAACCAAACATTGCCATCTGCAGCACATTATCTAGAAGTGCATCTCAGCCAGCAAGCCCCCGCAGCGTCAGCAACTGTGTGAATGTACGAGGGTTGCCCAGAAAGTAATGCACCGCATTTTTTTTCTCAACTGAAAACAGTGCTACGGCCGTCATTTCCGACAGATAAAGTAGCTGCAGGACGGTTTCAAAATAGCGTCTGTAGGGGATGTATGTTACAAGCAACGGACCGTCATTGAATTTTTCACTGCAGAGAAAGAAACTGTGGGGAATATTCACAAACGCTTGTGCGAAGTCTATGGAGCTGTCGACGGAAGTACAGTTAGTCGCTGGGCACGGAGGGTGAGGTCATTAGAAGGCGGTTCGGCGGAGCTCCACGATTTGCAGCAGTCGGGGACACCGTCCACGTCTGTCACACCCGACCTAGCCCCCTCGGACTTGGATTTGTTTGGGCCGTTAAAGGATGCCATTCGTGGAAGTCATTTTGAGGAAGACGAAGAGATGATTCACACAGTGAAGCACTGGCTCCCCCAACAGGACAAGCATCGGTACCGACATAGTATTCATGCCCTTGTTCGTGCTGGACGCAGACCGTAGAAGGGGATAGAGATTACGTGGAAACATCTACATCTACATCCATACTCCGCAAGCCACCTGACGGTGTGTGGCGGAGGGTACCTTGAGTTCCTCTGTTGGTTCTCCCTTCTATTCCAGTCTCGTATTGTTCTTGGAAAGAAGGATTGTCGGTGTGCTTCTGTGTGGGCTCTAATCTCTCTGATTTTATCCTCATGGTCTCTTAGCGAGATATACACTGGAGTTTATTTATCATCTCCGTAACGCTTTCGCGATTACTAAATGATCCTGTAACGAAGCGCGCTGCTATCCGTTGGATCTTCCCTTTCTCTTCTATCAACCCTATCTGGTACGGATCCCACACTGCTGAGCAGTATTCAAGCAGTGGGCGTACAAGCGTACTGTAACCTACTTCCTTTGTTTTCGGATCGCATTTCCTTAGGATTCTTCCAATGAATCTCAGTCTGGCATCTGCTTTACCAACGATCAACTTTATATGATCATTCCATTTTAAATCACTCCTAATGCGTACTCCTAGATAATTTATGGAATTAACTGCTTCCTGTTGCTGACCTGCTATTTTGTAGCTAAATGATAAGGGATCAATCTTTCTATGTATTCGCATCACATTACTCTTGTCTACATTGAGATTCAATTCCACTCCCTGCACCATGTGTCAATTCGCTGCAAACCCTCCTGCATTTCAGTACAATTTTCCATTGTTACAACCTCTCGATACACCACAGCATCATCTGCAAAAAGCCTCAGTGAACTTCCGATGTCATCCACAAGGTCATTTATGTATATTGTGAATAGCAACGGTCCTATGACACTCCCCTGCGGCACATCTGAAATCACTCTTACTTCGGAAGACTTCTCTCCATTGAGAATGACATGCTGCGTTCTGTTATCTAGGAACTCTTCAATCCAATCACACAATTGGTCTGATAGTCCATCTGCTCTTACTTTGTTCTTTAAACGACTGTGGGGAACTGTATCGAACGCCTTGCGGAAGTCAAGAAACACGGCATCTACCTGTGAACCCGTGTCTATGGCCCTCTGAGTCTCGTGGACGAATAGCGCGAGCTGGGTTTCACACGACCGTCTTTTTCGAAACCCATGCTGATTCCTACAGAGTAGATTTCTAGTCTCCAGAAAAGACATTATACTCGAACATAATACGTGTTCCAAAATTCTACAACTGATCGACGTTAGAGATATAGGTCTATAGTTTTGCATATCTGTTCGACGTCCCTTCTTGAAAACGGGGATGACCTGTGTCCTTTTCCAATCCTTTGGAACGCTACGCTCTTCTAGAGACCTACGGTACACCGCTGCAAGAAGGGGGCCAAGTTCCTTCGCGTACTCTGTGTAATATCGAACTGGTATCCCATCAGGTCCAGCGGCCTTTCCTCTTTTGAGCGATTTTAATTGTTTCTCTATCCTTCTGTCGTCTATTTCGATATGTACCATTTTCTCATATGTGCGACAATCTAGAGAAGGAACTACAGTGCAGTCTTCCTCTGTGAAACAGCTTTGGAAAAAGACATTTAGTATTTCGGACGCTATCTGGAAAAATGGGATGTGTAGATAAAACACCATTCTTTCGTGTGTGTAGTTCTCATTATGTTCAATGAAGAATTGTTGAAGAAAAAATACGGTGCGTTACTTTCTGGGCAACCCTCGTAGCTCTCATTTCATGATGACAATGCATTTCGGTCTTGGTATGTATACGCTATCAATAGGCCCAAGTAAACCAGCGAACGCCTCTTACGGTCTTCGCTGAAGACTATTAAGTGATCAACGTGACCAGAGATATGGCGCCCCGGCGTCTGGTGGCCAAACGGTACACGGACGCTGCTGCCGAATAGAGAGGCAGGAAGCACCCAACGCGCTGGCCACTGAACACAAGGAAGCTGATTAGCGACAGTCCACGTAACCGTTACGGTACACGGAACACTCATCGGCTGTTGACCTTTCGTATTTGGAGGGAACGCCTTCGCATTCGCATTACAGGACAAACTGTAGCTGTTCTTCTGCCAAACCAGCTTAACATTTATGTCAGTATTGCCGACATATTCGTCGCGACAGATTCAGCAACCGTTTTCATATTTAAATTTTGTCCTTAACTGGGCTTTCTTAGTTGCGTATTTGTTTTGTTGCACGACTACTTGATCATCCTCAGATGTATGTAGTTGTGAAAGCAATCCGTCATGTCTTGCATACCACAATATTTCTATGAATAGTTCCATATGATTACGACTTGTTGCCTATGCAACTACATAGGTCTGAAGATGATCAACCATTGATCGAAACTAGTCATATTAAGAAAAGGTTGATGCAAAAGAAGAACCATAACAGTTGAACCCCACGTGCATGCTTCTTGAAACAATAACATCGTTAGTTAAAAGACCCTTCCCCCAGGAATATCGTGACTTCAATATTACGTATGGCAGCTGGCTCTCCAAACTACTTGTCTGATCCTATTAATTACATCGACGGTTCTTCCAAGAGAACGTCTCTACGAAACGTGCACTTTGGGATCTACACTCTCTGTAGTTGGCTTTTGTGTTAGAGACATTTACGTAGGCTTGCCCCCGAATTTTGGTTCTTACCGTGTAAGGTAACGACTAAGTCAGTGACATTTGGATCGCTTCATGGCTGATGCCTTTCTCAATGAACATGGTACTTTCCAGTAGGACAACTGTCCAGGCCTCCAGGCTAGAATTATGCGAACTGGAAGGAAGGGAGACATTCATTTATCGTCCCGTCAACGACGAGGACAGCAGAGACGGAGATAAACATCCGAATAGTGAATGATGCGAAAGGAAATCGGCCGTGAGCTTTCAAATGTTCCAGTCCGGCACCTTCTTTAAACGGTTTAGCAATATCAAGGTAAACGTAATCTTTTTGGCTGGACGGATATATGAGCCGCCTTACTACTGTCTCTCTTTGCTCGGTACCAGAATTGCGAAGTGGTAACATGAAAAAAAAATAAGTACACAAATAAAAAATAAAATAAAAACATCAACAAAGGCGGCCGCCGACTTTCGGTATAAGAAGTCACTACCAGTTTGCGAACGGTCTTGCCAAACAGGGTGGAGGAGCGGACAGGGATTCAGGAACTATCTTGCCCTTGGGGTGGGAAATTGCCCCTAAAGGAGGAGGAATCAGCAATGATTAACAGAGTGAGGATGCAGAAGCTAGTGAAACTGTATTAAAGACACATAATGTATATGCACAGGACATGTGGCCTGTAATTGAAAAATTGTCATGATGATCTCTGCATTGCAAAAGTTTCCAGACTCGTCCCCCATTCGGATGTCCGGGAGGGGACCGCCAACGAGGGGGGGGGGGGGGGGGGGGGGAGGAATTATGAGAATGGAATTGAATAAACAACAAAAGCACAACATCATACGAGGCGGGGAGTGGAATGTTAGAATTTTGAACGTGAAAGGGAAGCCAGAAAATCTGGAAAGGGAAATGCTAAGGCTCAATATAGCTAAATAGCGGTCAGTGATGTGAAATGGAAGTAAAACAATGATTTCGAGTCAGTTCAATATAGGGTAATACCAATAGCAGTAGAAAATGGTATAACGGGAGTAGGATTCGTTACGAATAGGAACGTAGGGCAGAGAGTGAGTACTGTGAATAGTTCCTTGATAGGGTTGTTCTCATCAGAATAGACTGCGAACTAACACCGACAACAATAGTTCAGGTGCACATACCGACGCCGCAGGATCAAGATGAAGATATACTGAAAGTATTTGAGGATACTGAACAGGTAATTCAACACGTAAAGGGAGATGAATATCTAATAGCTATGGGGGATTGGAATGCTATTGTGGGGGAATGAGTAGAAGAAAGGGTTGCGGGAAAATTAGGGCTTGGTACCGGGAATGAGAAAAAGGAAGTCTTATTTAGTTCTACAGTAAATTTCAGGTAGTAGTAGCAAAAAACCTGTTCAGGAATCACAAGAGGACGAGATATACTTGGAAAAGGCCGTAAGAGAAGGGAAGATTTCAGTTAGATAATATCGTCAAGCAGAGATGCCGAAATCAGATGTTGCATTGTAAGGCGTACCTAGGAGCTGTTATAGACTCAGATCGCAATTTGGTAATGGTGCAGAGTAGGCTAAAGTTTAAGAGACTAGTCAGGAAGAATCAATGCGCAACTAAGTGTGATACAGATGTCCTAAGGAATGAAGAAGACTGCAGGTACTGCGATATGGAATAGCTCAGTACGTAATTCAGTTGAAGGGGAATGGACGTCTCTAAATAGGGCAATTACAGAAATTGGAGAGAAAAACATAGGTTCAAGAAAGGTAATTGCGAAGAGACCATGGGTAAAAGAAGAAATACTTCAGTTGATAACGAAAGAAGGAAGCACAAAAATGCTCACGGAAATTCAGAAATACAAGTCACCGAGGAGCTAAATAAACAGGAGGTGCAGGAAAGCTAAGGCGAAATGGCTACATGAAAAATGTGAAGAAATCGAAACAGAAATTTATGGAACATTCCGTCAGTTCATGGCGGAATACAGACATATTAATAACTTGAATACAACGTATTAATGCTCCATAACAATATTTATTACTTCGTTATGAACTGGCTTTCGGCTTCTTAGGCCATTGTCAGATAACCTAATGTTGAACAGATAGTCCACGTAACTTCACCGAGCAGTCATAGCTGTACAAAGAATGCTGTACAAAGACATGTGATATTTCATTATATCTTAACAAAACACAAGCATGTTGTAATACGTTAAGAGGCACTGAACAAATAAATCTTACTTTACAGTATATTCAAGTATTAAAACTATGTGAGAGTATAACACAGAAATGATTTACAAGTGAGCAATGGCACAGACTTCTGCGTCGTATGGACAAACTGGTGAATGTGATGGACAGACCGAATAAAGGGAGAGGTAGAAAGACGTCTGTGGAATGTGGGTGTAGAACTGTTATAACAAGCTTATTAGCCAATGGTGAGAGGAGTAGTAGGAGGTTGCCACTTTAATAAGGGAGAGTAGTGGAACTGTGTTTGATCATTAAAGACCAGGCCAGCATCCTTTGATTTGTGTTTGTTAATGGAGAGAATTTCAAGTAATGTTAGTTTTCGCCCTTTAGTTCCTTCATGGAGGACACCATATTTCACATCATATGAATGACATTCCTTCAGAGCATGTTAGGCAAAGTTGGAAGAAATTCCACCGTTAAATGCAGAGTAGAGACCGGATGGGTGGAAAGAGTACATTGAAGGCCTCTATAAAGTGGAAGACTTCTCTTATAACGTGATAGAAGAACAAACAGTAGAGGCGATATGGGATCCAGTGTTGGAATCAGAATTTAGAAGAGCTTTGGAAGACTTAAAACCGTACAAGGCAGAAGGGATAGGTAACATTTCATCATAATTTCTAACTCGTTTGGGGGAGGGCTAGGCGGGAAGTGGCAACAAAGGAATTATTGGTGCTGATATGCAGAGTGTATAAGACTGGCGAAATACCATCAGACTTACGGAAAACATCATCCACACTGTAACCAATATTACAAGAGCCGTCTAGCGCGATAATTATCGCACAATTAGCTTAACAGCTCATGTGTCGAAGTTGCTGACAAGAATAATGTACATATGAATGGAAAAGAAAATTGAGCATGTGTTAGATGACGATCAGTTGGGTTTTAGGAAGGTAACGCCACCAGAGACGTGGTTCTGATGTTGCGGTTGATAATGGAAGAAAGACTGAAGAAAAATCAAAACACGTTCAAAGGATTTGTCAACAGTGAAAAGCATTCGACAATGTAAAATGGCGCAAGGTGTTCGAAATTCTGAGAAAAATGGGGGTAAGCTATAGGGAATGCCCGGTAACTTACATGTACAGAAACCAAGAGGAAACAGTAAGACTGGAAGATTAAGTATGAAGTGCAAGGATTAAAAAGAATGTAAAACAGGGCTGTAGTACTTTTCCCCTGCTTTTCAATCTATACGTCGAAAAAGCAAAGACAGAAATAAAAGAAAGGCTCAAGACTGGGGCTCAAATTCAAAGTGAAAAGGTATCAATGTTAAGATCCGCTGATGACATTGCTATTCTCAGTGAAAATAAAGAATTACGGGAACGGTTCGATGGAATGAACAGTCTATTGAGTACAGAATATGGATTGAGAGGAAATCCCAAAAAGACAGAGGTAGTGACATGTAGCAGAAATAAGAACAGCAATAAACTAAACATCAGAAATGGTGATAACGAAGTAGGAATTCCACTACCTAGGAAGCAAAATAGCCCATGATATACACTCCTGGAAATTGAAATAAGAACACCGTGAATTCATTGTCCCAGGAAGGGGAAACTTTATTGACACATTCTTGGGGTTAGATACATCACATGATCACACTGACAGAACCACAGGCACATAGACACAGTCAACAGAGCATGCACAATGTCGGCACTAGTACAGTGTATATCCACCTTTCGCAGCAATGCAGGCTGCTATTCTCCCATGGAGACGATCCTAGAGATGCTGGATGTAGTCCTGTGGAACGGCTTGCCATGCCATTTCCACCTGGCGCCTCAGTTGGACCACGGTTCGTGCTGGACGTGCAGACCGCGTGAGACGACGCTTCATCCAGTCCCAAACATGCTCAATGGGGGACAGATCCGGAGATCTTGCTGACCAGGGTAGTTGACTTACACCTTCTAGAGCACGTTGGGTGGCACAGGATACATGCGGACGTGCATTGTCCTGTTGGAACAGCAAGTTCCCTTGCCGGTCTAGGAATGGAAGAACGATGGGTTCGATGACGGTTTGGATGTACCGTGCACTATTCAGTGTCCCCTCGACGATCACCAGAGGTGGACGGCCAGTGTAGGAGATCGCTCCCCACACCATCATGCCGGGTGCTGGCCCTGTGTGCCTCGGTCGTATGCAGTCCTGATTGTGGCGCTCACCTGCACGGCGCCAAACACGCATACGACCATCATTGGCACCAAGGCAGAAGCGACTCTCATCGCTGAAGACGACACGTCTCCATTCGTCCCTCCATTCACGCCTGTCGCGACACCGCTGGAGGCGGGCTGCACGATGTTGGGGCGTGAGCGGAAGACGGCCTAACGGTGTGCGGGACCGTAGCCCAGCTTCATGGAGACGGTTGCGAATGGTCCTCGCCGATACCCCAGGAGCAACAGTGTCCCTAATTTGCTGGGAAGTGGCGGTGCGGTCCCCTACGGCACTGCGTAGGATCCTACGGTCTTGGTGTGCATCCGCGCGTCGCTGCGGTCCGGTCCCAGGTCGACGGGCATGTGCACCTTCCGCCGACCACTGGCGACAACATCGATGTACTGTGGAGACCTCACGCCCCACGTATTGAGCAATTCGGCGGTACGTCCACCCGGCCTCCCGCATGCCCACTATACGCCCTCGCTCAAAGTCCGTCAACTGCACATACGGTTCACGTCCACGCTGTCGCGGCATGCTACCAGTGTTAAGCACTGCGATGGAGCTCCGTATGCCACGGCAAACTGGCTGACACTGACGGCGGCGGTGCACAAATGCTGCGCAGCTAGCGCCATTCGACGGCCAACACCGCGGTTCCTGGTGTGTCCGCTGTGCCGTGCGTGTGATCATTGCTTGTACAGCCCTCTCGCAGTGTCCGGAGCAAGTATGGTGGGTCTGACACACCGGTGTCAATGTGTTCTTTTTTCCATTTCCAGGAGTGTACAAAGGATGCAGGACATAAAAAGCACACCAGTGGAGTCAAAGGTGACATTCCGGGACAAGAGAAGTCTACTAGTATCAAAATAGGCTTTAATTAGCGGAAGATATTTCTGAGAGCGTACATCTCGAGCTCAGCATTCCGTGGAAGGGATTCACGGACAATCGGAAAACGAGAACAGAAGAGAATCGAAGCGTTTGGGATGTTGGGCTGCAGGAGGATGATGAAAATTAAGTGGACTGATATGATAAAGAATGAGAGGTTCTCCGCAGAGTCGACGAGGAAACGAACATATGGAACACACTGACAAGAAGAAAGGACAGGATAGTAGGACATGTATTACGACATCATGGTTCAAATGGTTCAAATGGCTCTGAGCACTATGGGACTCAACTGCTGTGGTCATTAGTTCCCTAGAACTTAGAACTACTTAAACCTAACTAACCTAAGGACATCACACACATCCATGCCCGAGGCAGGATTCGAACCTGCGACGACATCATGGTATAACGTCCGTGGTACTATAGGTAGTTGTAGAGGAGAAAAACTGCAACTGAAGATAGAGATTGGAATACATCCTACAAATACATAAAACACACCAGTTGCAAGACGCAATAAGTACCTTCACTGCCCGGTAACAACAGTGAAGTCACTGATGGCAGTGCCACTAAAGCTGAGTTATTAAACATAGTTTTCCAAAACTCCTTCATCAAAGAAGACGAAGTAAATGTTCCTGAATTCCAATCAAGAACAATTGACAAGATGAGGAACTTAGAAGTAGATATCCTCGGTGTAACAAAGCAGCTTAAATCAAGGCGTCCGGTACGGACTGTGTACCAGTCAGGTTCCTCTCAGAGTATGCTGATACAATAGCTCCATATTTATGAATTATATGGAACCACTCGCCCACAGAATGATCCGTACGTAATGACTAGAAAATTGCTCAAGTCACACCAATACCCAAAAAGGGAAGTAGGAGTAATCCGCTGAATTACAGACCTATATCACTAACGTCGATTTGCAGTAGGGTTTTGGAACATATGCTGCATCCGAACATTATGAAGTACCTACCTCGAAGAAAACGATTTATTGACACATAGTCAGCATGGATTCAGAAAATATCGTTTTTGTGAAACTTTGTACTCATGATGTAATAACTACTATCGACAGGGGATGTCAAATTGACTCCACATTTTTAGATTTCCAGAAGGCTTTCGACACCGTTCCTCACAAGCGTCTTCCAACCAAACTGCGTGCGTACGGAGTATCGCCTCAGTTGTGCGACTGGATTCGTGATTTCCTGTCATAAAGGGCACAGTTTTTAGTAATTGACGGAAAGTCATCGAGTAAAACAGAAGTAATATCCAGCCTTCCCCAAGGAAGTGTTATAGGCCCTCTATTTTGTTCCTGATCTATATTAACGACATAGGAGACAATCTGAGTAGCCGTCTTAGATCGTTTGCAGATGATGCTGTCTTTTACCGTCTTGTAAAGTCATCAGATAATCAAAACAACTTGCAAAATGATTTAGATAAGATGTCTGTTTGGTTCGAAAAGTGACAATTGACCCTGAATAAAGAAAAGTGTGAAGTTATCTACATGAGTACTAACAGAAATTAGCTAAATTTCGATTGCGCGATAAGTCACACAAATCTGAAGGCCGTAAATTCAACTTAATACTTAGGGATTACAATTACAAATAACCTAAATTGAAACGATCACATAGATAATATTGTGGGTAGAGCAAACCAAAGACTGCGATTCACTGGCAAAACACTTAGAAGGTACAACAGGTCTATTAAAGAGGCTGCTTACTCCTCGCTTGTCCCCCCTATTCTGGAGTTTGCTGTGTGGTGTGGGATCCGCATCAGGTGGGACTGACGGAAGACATCGAAAAAGTACAAAAAATGGCAGATCGTTTTGTATTATCGCGAAATAGGTGAGATTGTGTCACAGACATGATACGTGAATTGGAGTGGCAATCATTGAATCAAAGGCTTTTTCGTTGCGACGGGATCTTCTCATGAAATTTCAATCACTAGTTTTCTCCTCCGATTGCGAAAACATTCTGTTGGCACCCACCTACATAGGGAGAAATTATCATCACGATAAAATAAGAGAAATCAGGTCTCGCACAGAAAAATTAAAGTGCTCGTTTTTCCCGCATGCCGTTCGAGATTTGAACGGTAGAGAGACAGCTTGAAAGTGGTTCATTGAACCCTGCTAGGCACTTTATTGTGAATACCAGAGTTATCACGTAGATGTAGATAATTGGGAACGTAGGCCGCAAGTGCAACTCTGAGTTAAGAAATTAACACAGAGGAGAAAACAGTGGCAGAACACATCAAAGCAGTCAGAAGACTGATGAATCAAAAAAAATTGATTGTCATCAGCATCGTTTCAAGATTACAGCCCCAGGCATGACTTACACATCGATAACCTGACTACACGCAATATAACGTGACGAAGGTGAGTTATGATTTTGTAACTATTTCAAGTAGAAAGGTTTGATTCTAAAGTTCCTTGAATATCGAGACTTACGAATTGGTGGCAAAGCGTGTGGTTGGGCGTAAGCTCTTCCCCTGCTGCAGAGGACTGCGGCCGTTCTCTGTGCCATTAGAATTTAGATGTCCTCGCATTGTTTATGTGAATAGGCGACAGTGCCACAATGACGTGTGAAGTTCTTGGAATGCACACAGAGAAATTCCCCGACCACAAGCACGGTTCTCCAGCAACCTGCCCATCCAAATGACAGAATCTCAATTTCTCGGACTCACCGTTTCGGAACCTCCTTTCATGTAGACTTGTTCCCGTCCCTTGCCGTTAGAAAAACATAACACCTAAATGTTTTTGCCGTATATTGAGTGCTCTACAGCTTGGGTAAATTTGAAGAACCTCATTCTCTTTACTAATGGACAATAATTGCTCATAATGTTAGTTATTCACAAATAAGCCAGACCTGTTTGGTGCCACACGCCTTTCTTCAGCAGCGTACAATGGTACAGGAGAAAAACTGATGCCTTAAAAGATGGAAAAGATACTGAAAACGCTCGTCATTCTACACCTGACAGTCCATTCACTCGCCATTTTGCCTGTCGTCGTTTGCAGGCCATTTCCAAAGCTCTCCCTGAAACCGTACGTTTTCGCCTGTCGTTGACTGTACTGGATTTAATTGGTTTTCGTGATGGATGATCTTTTTTTCGGCAATGACAATGGATCACGTTTGAGACTGTGTTGTTTTTAATACGTATGTCGTGTTCCGTTCTGTATGTCCAGTGGTGTGCTTTAATTGTGTGTACATGTACAGTTCATTAAACTGTATGATTTGTAGGCATATATATGTATAGTTACACATCAAATAACGCCACATACACTAAAGTGACAATACAACTGATCACGGGCAAAATACACAAAAAAAAATTTTATGGAAATATTATTTGAAGATTTAACGATCGCAATATAAAATACGTAAAGAGCGGTGTGATGCATTGGACTAGTTCGTATGTTAATAAAATATCTCAGATTCTCTTTGCATTGCAATTACATTGACATTAATACTGCTTCAACGTCATGAGTTCGCGTAGAGAAATATTATTTTGCGGCTTATTTGTCACTGAACATTTCGGAGTAAGTTAATTTCTGTGAATTTACCTAGCTAATACAAGAGATAGCCGTTATGCGGCAACCGCAAGAATTTAATGAAAACTGTTATTAATCTTTGCAAATAAATTATAATTACACTGAAGTTAAGTAATATAATTAAAATGCAGATTTTGTAAATTATTGCCGTTGCTCTGTCCCGTTTAATATTGGCAATATTCAAATTAGGCTTTGCGGCCGTGGAAATGACCGACAACACTCATTCACAGGCTCACGCTGTATTGCGCATTCTGATATTCGGAGAAAATAAGGTATTAGTTTCCTAACATGTAGGGATGCTAAAGGTATTAAGAGCAAATAAACTCATATATTTAGCCAGAATGCAATGCAAGTACATTTACAGTGTCTCTCAGGTCTGTCCTCATCCAAGATCAAGACCAGAATAAGTAATTACATAATATCAGTCGACTGTTTCACAGCTGTTGATATTTTTAACATAGAACAGAGAATCATATACATAATAAATCAATATTGTTTTAAATACAATTACGTTGAATTATAAATCTTTTTCTGTACATTTTTGTGCGTATTTCAAGAATCATAAAAGTCTTAATTCATTGCTCTGTTCGTAATTCCATATTAATAAGTATTTTTGTCCCAAGGGCAATCAGTACAAGACCTAGGCGAAAAGTGTGACTAATCAGTGCATTGGTCTTTGTATGAAACGTAATATAGCCCTTCTTCGTGGGACCAAAAACAGACTGTGAATAAGTGCTTGTAGAGAATGTGACATTCCCTTGTCTTCGAGTACTTTGAGGCTCTTCAGAAATTCAGGTCTTCCTGCGGTACGGCTGTCACCGTAACCTGAAGTCTACTATTTCAGTAACTGCAACCTGCTAACAAGAAATTTACCTGGTATCTATCCTGTAAGAATCACCTATGTGACGTTATCTAAATCTGTCCTTTTTCCTTAGTTTCCTTTCAATAACGGCGAAACCGCTACCGCTTAGTTAAAAACGGTATCCTCTCACTGGAAATTAATGTTGAATTTTGTTGTATTTCCCAGAATCGGTCAGACAGAACAGAGACCTGCTGAATGTGTGGTTCGTGTTCTCGGCTAAGCAGCTGTTTGAGAATAGACGAAATTCGGTATAATCTTGCTGTGTGCTCTTGGATGCACTCATTGTATTACAAATAGTCGCTAAACACTGTTGCCAACGTGTAATGAAATGCACGTTTAACTGGAATGGTAACAGGGACAACAACAACAGTCAAAACAATCACAGCACTTTGTTTTCATGTGAACATTACTGGTAAGGTGTGCGAGTAGAAAGTATCAGATACTATGAAGCATCCTCAGTGCTGTTCTTTTAAAAGAGCATGTGTCATTTACTGACGCCCCTACAAAAATAAGACTGTTCTTCAAAATCCTATAGAATGTACACTAACTGATGGACTGGTATCTCATCAGTGTCAGTTCATTCAGCTACAAATGTAGTATCTGAAGCAATAACAAACTCAGAATCACCAAATTACGGCACGCACCCTTTTAAAAAAAATACTACTCATTTACATTCAGAACACTCATATATATTTGATGCAGCGATGCCGCTCAGAATACGCCATATGGCTGACTTAAAGTGTAATTTTCGATAGAAATAAAAACGAAGTTTAGTTACAATTTTCTTATGCATCTCAAAGCCACTTTTGAAATCAGTTGTATTCATCAACTTAATACTGTCGGCCTTAAAACTTCATACACGGCTCTAAAAATGAAATGAATTGTGTTGTATTGCATTCTTAATATACAATATCTTTACTATAATGAGTGGTCCTCAGTTATTTTACAGGTAGCTTGTTTCAGATTAACGATACAGAAAGACTGTATTAGTGAATGACTATCTACTAGTGGAGTACTGATCTGCTTCGCATTAAAAGAATGACAAATAATTAATATTGAATGTTACAAGAGCGATACAGCATTTTTACATCAGTCTTGTGACTGGTTTGATACGGCCTCTCTTGTGACAACCTCTTCACCTCAGAGTATAAGATTCAGCTCACGTCCTCAATTATTTGGTCATAAGTGTCAATCTGTGTCTTCCTTTACAGTTTTTATCCTTTACAGCTGCCTCTAGTATCACGGAAACTCTACCCTGATGTCTTAATACATCTATCATCCTGTCAACTTCTTTCTTGTCAATGTTTTCCGTATGTTCCTTTCCTCACCGATTCTGTGGAGACCCCCGTCATTCCTTACCTTATCAGTCCACCAAATTTTCAACATTCTTCCGTAGCACCACATCTCAGATACTTTAATTCTTTGCTGTTCAGATATCACTACCATGCACTGCTGCGCTCCAAAGGTACATTCTCAGAAATTTCATCCTCAAATTAAGACTTACGTTTGATAGTAGCATACTTTACTTGACCAGGAATTCCCTTTATCAGTACTATACTGCTTTTTATGTCCTCCTTGCTCAATCCGTCATTGGTTGTTTTGCTGTCTAAGTAGGAGAATGCCTTAACTCCATCTCCTTCGTGATCTCCAATTCTAATGTCATGTTTCTCGCTATCCTCATTTCTGCTATTTCTCGTTTTCTTTCGTCTTTCTTCCATTTACTCTATCTGTATTCTGGACTCATTAGACGGTTCATTCCATTGAATAGCTCCTTTGCTTCTTCTGTACATTCATTGAGGATAGCAATTTCACCAGTCAATCTTAGCATTGATATGGTTTCACTTTGAATTTTAATCCCATTGTTTAGCCTTCCTTTTATTTCCGTCATTGCTTCTCCGTTGTATAGACTGAACAGTAGGGGCGAAATACTACATCCCTGTCTCATATTCTTTCTAACCCGAGCACTTCGTTCTTCGTCTTCCGCTCTTTTTGTTCACTCTTACTTCTTGTACATATTGTACGAGTATATTACCCGTCTCTCCTTATAACTCAACTCTATTTTTCTCAGACTTTCGATAATCTTGCACCATTTTACATTGTCGAATGATTTTGACAGGTCGACATATCTTATTAACGTGTCTCGATTTTTCTTCAGTCTTGCCTCCATAATCAACTGCAACGTCAGAACAGCCTGTCTGGTGCCTTTACTTTTCCTAAAGTCAGCTGATCGTCTTCAAAGTGATCTTCGATTTTCTTTCCTGTTCTTCTGTATATTATTCTTCTCGGCAACTTGGATGCCTGAGCTGTGAAGCTGATAGTGCGACAGTTCTCGCACTTGTAAACTCTTGCCATCCTCGGCATTGTGTGGATGGTCTTTTTCCGTAATATAAGAAACACATCACATATTTACCTACACTTAATACATTGATATACAGGACGTTTATAATTGAATATCGTGGTTTTAACGCTTCATAATATTTGTTATATTAAACTTACAGTTATGAATGATCTGTCAAATGAAAGAACAACTCAAACAGTTTTACCAAGAACTTTAAAAATTTTCAATGTGAGCACCATTTGTCACACGGCACACATCAAGTCTATAACCGAGTTCTTCCCAACCGTTGATACGTGTGTCTTCACTGTTTGTAGCAACAGATGCTTCAATCCGGTTTCTTAATTCAGGGAGGTATGCTGGTAGCAGAGGCACGTACTCACTATCCTTGATGAATTCTCAAAGGAAAAAATCGCGTGCCGTTAGGTCGGGTGAACATAGAGGCCATGAAAAGCAAGCCCTGTCATTGGGCCCCTTACGGCCTATCCAGAGCTTGGGTACAGTGAAGTTCAACCAACCGCGTACATCGCTACGCCAGTGAGGTGGCGCGCTGATGCCAAACACAACTGTTAGAGTTGCTTTATCATTTAACATATCATTCATAACTGTAAGTTTAATATAATAAATATTATAAAGCGTTAAAACCCCGATATTCATTTATAAACACCTATATTGAAATGACATTTCAGACTTAATAAAATACGGAGTGTCCGGAATTTGTTATCATACACGAACATTATGCTTCGTCTATTACGCAAGTGTGTTGCGCAAGTTCATAACATTGTATCTAGATAGCGTGTTGTTCGGATAACACAAGGTTCGAGAAGGGTAGCTGGACTATGCAGCGCTGTAGTCGTCGTGTGTAATCCTCCTCATGTAATGTCTGGACTCCCCTAGAAGCTATGGACGTTGCGCCTCTTCTCGGCCAACACACTACACGTTAGCGTGGCACATTCAGAGCACTTCCGCCACTTGAGTAGTGCAGGTAGAAGGTTCCTCTTTCTATCGCCTCAACACCCTGATCATGGAC
Organism: Schistocerca gregaria; assembly: GCF_023897955.1. Lineage (NCBI taxonomy): Eukaryota > Metazoa > Arthropoda > Insecta > Orthoptera > Acrididae > Schistocerca > Schistocerca gregaria. The sequence goes on along the minus strand of NC_064927.1, from coordinate 356,149,604 downwards.
GATACGAGGGTGGGCGGTCCTTACCAGGCATTGATATCCATCATAGGACGGAAACGTACATGGGGCATCCAATAAAGACGTTTTCCTGTTTTATAAAAAAAAAACATTACATACAATTTATCATGTTGAAATAATTTTATTGTGGTTTCACACTGCTTCTGTTACTTTTCCCCATAGTTACCACGTTTTTCAAATCATTTTTGGTAATGTGACACACGTTTTTCCAGACCAGGGTTATACCTAGGCAGCTCCTGTGCTAACCAGTTGTTTACTGTTGACGTGACTTCTTCATTGGTAATGAAGGGCTTACCTCCAAGATCACCTTTAAGTTGGCGAACATGTGAAAATACACTTGGGGAAAGATGAAGTGTGCGGGCTTTCAAATAATAATTGAAATGGTGGCCCTCAACTACGTACCCTCCGACTCAGTGTTGAAATATTAAAAGGTTTGGCTGGTTTCGTTGTCTAGGGGCTAGCACACGTAGTTGCCTCATTACGAGCTAAATACTGCTGTATCTACAGTGTACAATATGAATCGAATGGTCGAAGATTCCTATCACTCGGCAATGGCGAATTTTGAATGTTATATAGAAATTTATAAATGAAAGATTGCAGTTAAATAAATTCTGCAGGTACTATTTTAACGACTTTAAATGAGGGGTACGATAGCAGAAGTACCTTTAGGAATGCCCTATATTACTGTAAAACACTTATTGGTGTCGATGGTCCAGCAATTAAATAAAATATAAGTTGAATAACAGGGAAACAATAGACTCCTACTTCACCTAATTAGTTATGGGCAACAACATAGCTCGCGAGATATTCACTTCTAAATGCATATTACGTCTTCACTGCAGAAGCCACGGAAATCTCACACGTGCACAAGTCGGCACTACGAAACATTTCTATCTCCCGCCACCACGAGCAAACTGCTCCACTCTCCAAAACTTTCCCGCGACTGTCCGTCGCTGCTTCCCATCCAGCACTCTCTCGTGTCTCCCGTACTGACCCTCGCGTCGCACTAGTCAGAACTGCCCCACTTCCATATAGTCTCTCCACGTGTCCTTTTTGGATCGATCGCTGTGAATGGTTAGAGTGCTCCCACCCTGTCTGCAAGCCAACGCACACTCACAAACGTAATGAAACACACTCGAAATACTGGATTTACATTTAAACAACTTGAAATTAAATAAATATTCCTATGGCTGGACCATAAACAAGCTCTAACAAACATTATTAAATACATAAAAACAACACTCCGCCTTCAGGCCACGAGTGGCCTACCGGGTCCATCCGACCGCCGTGTCATCCTCGGAAGAGGATGCGGATAGGAGGGGCTTGCGATCAGCACACCGCTCTCCCGGTCGTTACGATGGTATTCTTGACCGAAGCCGCTACTATTCGGTCGAGTAGCTCCTCAATTGGCATCACGAGGCTGAGTGCACCCCGAAAAATGGCAACAAGGATGGTCACCCATCCAATGCCGACCACGCCCGACAGCGCTTAACTTCGGTGGTGTCACGAGAACCGGTGTATCCATTGCGGCAAGGCCGTTGCCCATTAAATACATCAAGAAGGAATCAAGGAATAGAACAGAAGTAAGCCAGTAGCCTAATGTCTCTGTGCTTTCTAAAACACAGCAAATAATTGGCCAATTTCTTCATGAAGACTATATATCGCATATAAACAAAGACATAGATGAATAAATATATTTATAAGCATACTGCTACTGTTGTTCCGTGTAACTGTGGAGTACTTATGGCCTGATGCGATCGATAGTAATCGGCCACTTTGCCCTCTAATAACTCATGTACTATTCAAGTTACATGCCTGTACTTTGTACCAATTTAGATTTACGCTAATAGCTTTCTAAAGACATGTCGATCCACAAAATCGGATGAACCGTTTGGATTTTGGGTATTACTTGTATAATTTATCGCCAGATACTAATAAAGATATTGAAAATCTGATTACACCGTGAGAATCGTCGTGTAAATAATGGTAATGTACATGTTTCTTTTTTAGGTATCATGATTCATCTGGCTACTATTAATTTCCATACGAACTGTGAAATGTCTGTCATTAAGGTTTCACAAAGTCCGCCATCTTTGGCTCTCCCGGCGTGTCTCCTTCATCGACACAGCGTCACCAAGGAATTCCCAGCCACACAGTGGCTGGACAGCGAGCTGGGGCTATCCCTCTTGTCCGGCACCACGCGGTCGGCCTGCCGAGCGGCACGAGCGGCCACGCCAACCCCGAACTTCTAGGGCGCCACAGCTCCGTTACCTCACAAGTGAATATGGAGGACGCCGGAGCACTTCCCAGCTGAATATTCCGATGTCAGCCAGGGTCATTCGAGCTGTTTGAGGCAGAGCACTGGAAGAGGACTTTGAGACACAGAAGTGCGGGGAGTTTTCTTTTGATGGCAGCTCGCACATTCGTCAAGACGAGCTCAAGGAACGACTTGGTACCACACCGGCCAGGAAAAACTTGTGTTATATAACCAAAAATGCTTGGAAAACATGGCGACTACGTAGAAAAGTAACAGAAGCATTGTACAGGTCCAGTAAAATTATGTCAACTTGATGAATTATTTTATAAAATAGAGAGGCTTGCTGCAGGATCCTCGCAGAAGCTTTGGTACAGTTCTTAGGCAGCTCCATGTTACAGCAGAAATAATATGTCGGCGTATACGTTCGTAGCTACAGATACACATAACGAAGACATCGCTCATCAATAATATATTCTCCTTCGCTATTTACAACAGTCTGCCAGTGCTGGGGTGACTTTTCGATTCCGCAAACTGCAGAAATCACATGGTTTTGAGGCGAAGAATTTGTCGAAGCCATGTTCGGAGCGCATTTTCATACGGAAAGAAAGTGGCTTGAAGGTTTTTCGATTGAGAACGGAAAACGTGAAAATCTGAGGGACGAAATCAAATGAAGAAGGTGGGTGTGGAATGAGTTCCCAACTCAACTGCTGTACAGTATTTTTTGTCAGCCTATCAGCATGCGAGCGGAAGTTATTGTGGAGTAACATCACGCAGTCTTCCTGGTCGTTGTTCTTGGATTGCGTGTGCAAGAAGTCTTAGTTTTTGACAATAAATATCAGCAGTGGTAGTTACACCTCGGAAAAGCAATTCGTAGTACACTGCTGTTCCATCAGATGCATGCCATTATCTTTTGTGGGTGCTCTTTGTCCAGAGAGTTGCTGCTTTCTTTGGGCCCACCCATTCCTTTCTTTTTCTTGTGTTAATATAAAGACTCCATTTATTGTTACCAGCATTGATACAGGATAGGAATGGTCGATATCGTTCTGGAGCTACGATGTCGAGCAAGCAGAGATGCACATATGACCACCTGCTGATTTTTATGATATTAGCTTACAGCATGCGGTACCTAGTTTTTTTTAACTTTCCTCATTGCACGCAAACGTCGCACGATGGTGGAATGATGACAGTAGTTTACTTTCCCATTCCTCGAGTACACTGACGTGGACCATTGTGGATTAATGTGTTGAAACGATCTTCATCGAACTTCGAAAGTCTTCCTGAACGTTCCGTCATTAATGTCAAGACGATTCTCCTTAAAATGAGAAAACCATTTTCTTGCCGTGCTCTGACGAATTTCGTTGTCCCCATACACGACACAAATGTTTAAGCTGCATCCGCTGCTGTCACACCTCCATTGAACTCAAAGAGAAGACCATGTCGGAAATGTCCCGATTTCCCCACGTGTCACTCCATTATCTCGCGTCCACAGCTCCACTACATATCTCCAAATGATAAAATGACGATCTGTAATCTCCAACTGCCAGAATGAACTGCAAATAAAAAATGACAATAGATAAATAAACCCGTAGCAACCGGAATATCAAAGTGCAAAACAAAAACGCGACGATCCTGTGCACCAACCTAATACGACGTCGTCGTCAATATAAGAAGTACAAAATAGCTCAAGTTACTAAGCAGCTTTTTCTTTTTCCTCGCCTTGTTTCCTGTCTGCGCTGGGTCGGCATGTTAATCTGTATCTGGCTATGTTATCGGTAGAAGGTGGCCGAATGCCCTCACTGTCACTACCCTTCCCCCCCCCCCCCTCCCCCCTCTCTACCAACACCCGGACGGAATGATGTGTGCATCCAGTCTGACTGCGTCATCTATAATTCCATGGGAAAGTGTTAGAGCAATTTCTAAATGTTTGTGAAACGTGTAACTGACGTGAGACGGGGGTACCAACCTGGTCGGATGCGGGAAACCGCATCCAGACTCGCTGACACTCCGTCCTCATTGTTGATCCGCTGGACGCATTCGATCCGGGGCGGGGGCGCCTCCCCGAATCCCAGAAGTGGCGTGTTAGCACGCGTGGCTACCCAGACGGGTGCAAGCAACTCTGCGGCAAGTGTGGGAAAGCTACAGGCCGAAATTAGCTAGTTAGACTAGTCTGTGGGATCTCTTCGTTGCCAGTCAGAGGTAGCGAGTAATTAACTCCGAGGAATGAGGAGGAGAATCTCTGTTGGGAAACCTTCGCACGTATAATTACGCTGCTGCTTTGCAGTTGCAAGGCTCTTTGTAATCTACGTGATATACTTCCGTATTTGTTCAATGGCACATGCTCTACTGCTCTCTAGAATCTTACTCCGCTTGTTCACAGCGTAAACCATCCGACTGCAATGAGTCATGGTAGCCTGTCGCAAGATATAATGCGTGTACAGGTGAAACGTCCCCTTTGATAAATTTATACAAGACTGGTCTATGTGAAACGTCCTCTTTGAACAATTATACACGAATGTGCTTAAAATGACACACAATAGTTTTTAGCGCAACGCAATCTGACTTTCAATAATCCCTACAAAAGAATGGCCCTGACTAACATTAACCTATACCTTTCACAAATCACTTACCTCACAACAAATCTTCGTTACTCGAACTACTGCAATACAGCGAGCACCACTACTGCCAGCTAAATAAAAGATTCAAACTACTGAAGGCACTAACTACTGATAGGCATAGTTAGCGAATGAAAGATTTTAATAGAGTACAAACAATGTATTTACCTTAATAGTCATAATATATATATCAGTTCATGACACAAATTCTTACAAATTTCAAAACTCCGCCATCTCTCTCCCCACGTCCACCACTGCTGGCGGCTCACCTCCAACTGCGCAACGCTACGCGCTGTTAGCATCCAGCTGCCTCTGCTCAACACTACAATGGCAGACAACAATGCAAACTAAACACACACTGCGCACAGCACAGCCAGTGATTTTTCATACCGAGCGCTAAGCGGCGTTACCAATAAGAAAACCTAAACAGCCTACTTACACAGGTACATTGTTAGACGAAGTCCTTATATCGTCTAGTAAGGAACACCACACACTATCCAATAGAAATTTGAAGCCTCCATTTTCGAACTTTCACGTGCCCCGGCGACCAAACGCTGAATATATCGCGTCCAAACGCTGAATTTATGTGTCAAGAACAACAATTAACCGTTATCACTGTTGTTTTGCTGCATCCTGCCCATCAAGACAGTGGATATTCCTGCCTTTTGAGGAGACAGCACTTGTGATACCGAAAAATTTCAAACGCTGAATATATCTGCTTATGTCTAGCAAAGAAAATTACCTTTGGCCACAGAGCCCATGATTTAGAGAGACTTCGTTTGGTTTCAATATTCAGTCATATAATACAAACTTCGTATCTGAGTTGTAGTGGCTGCTCGAATTCCGCCTCTTTGGATATGGCTTTGTATATATATACACCCCAGGAAACAGTTGAGGAATGGACACGCTCTCAGAATGGGTCACTCATATGGAGCAGACATTAGAAGCTGAGAAGGTAAAAACAACTGTAGTTTCGAGTAAATACAGAAAAATTCATATAGATACATCCCTGTCCCTTGACCTGTACGAATTTTCAGGTCGCCTTTAGTAATTATGTCTATCTATTCAGTAGATTCTTAAAGTCTTGCCATATAGAACAGTGAAATTCTTTGAAAATCTAAAGGTAGGAGGGATAAAATACAAGAACCCAAGTACAAGAGTCAAAGGACCCGAGAAAGAAGCAGTAATTGAGAAGGGATTGAGACAGGGTTGTAGTGTATCCCTTATGTTATTCAGTCTGTTCATTGACCAAACTATGAAGCAAATAAAGGAGACACTGGCAAGGAAATTAAAGTTGAGCAAAATGACATAAAAGTGTGAGGTTTTCTGATGACAGAAACAGCAAAGGACATGTGGGGACGGAATTGGTAATGTCCTCAGAACAGTTTATAGTTTGATCATCAACAAAAGTAGAACATGGGTAATGATAGAATGCATTCTAATTGAATCAGGTGATTCCAAAGGAATCGGATTAGAAAATGAGACACTAAAAATAGTAGATGAGTTTTGTTATTTCTGGGCAAAAAGAACTGATGATGGTGGAATTACAGAAAAATATGAAATTCAGACTGACGATAACAAGAAAATATTTTTTTTTAAACAGAGAAAATTAATGAAACAAATCGTTGGACTACCGTCATAAGTTGCATTAGGAAGCCTCCTCTATTTATTTATGGTGACTACTTTCGAACTTATGTCTATTCTCAAACCAGTCTATGTTCCCAAAGGATGGTTTTTATGTTTCCATGGGATGGTTTGAGAATGGAAGCAAGTCCAATAGTATTCACCATCAATAATTAAAAAAGACTTCCTCGTGAAACATATGACGGCACTTCGACCGTTTATTTGATTGAAGATAAAGTTGCGAGTCCGCTTCACCTCCGGCATGCTGGAGATCGTAAAGAGAGAAATTTGTTAAAATATAACGTCATTTTCAGAGCCAGGAAGCCTTTTCTGAAGGTATTTGCCTGGAGTGTGGTCTTGTACGGGATTGGAACGAGGACGATATACAGGGAGACAACGAGAGATTGGAAGCTTTTGAAATGTGGTGCTGCAGAAGAATGCAGAAGATTAGATGGGTAGACAGGTGGAAGTCTTCGGCCTGGAGTCTCATTCATTTTAGTGTAATTGTCTTCAGTGATGAGGCCCGTTTCGAATTGATGCCTGATGACCATCAAAGACGTCTGGAGATGCCCTGAACAGTGCTGGGATACCAACCTGCCCGCCATACTGCCCGAGGTGTCATTTCATTTCATTGCATGACCCCGTTGGTTGTCATCCGCGGCATGATATTCTATGCCTACTTACATAGCCCCCATGCTCCCCACAAAAAATTTTTACAAATTGTTTTGGGCAGTGGCCAATAATGATTTGATAAAATTTTTCATAATTACTATAACAAAGATATCAAATGCACACACTTATTGATACAATGTTGGTCAAAAGCTAAAATTCTCTCACAGTCCATATAGACAGTCCTGATCATTCATCACAGTGAAATCGTAGTGTTTTTCTCAAAGACTGAGCAATAAAAGAAAATGCACACGGATGTAGTGGATTTCCATGCAGTCTTGAAGAAGTAGTGTTGTCCTTCCAACGAAAGACAGTGCTGACTCTTGACATGCAGACAGGTAATGGGCCACAACAGAGTCAGTCGACGTTGAAGACTATCGGTAGGTAGGTCATCACAGAGCAGACCCACTGTAGTCCTGGTAGAGATTACGGTATTGGTGGGCCACCAGAGGTGCAGACCCATTGCAGTCCTTGTAGAAATAATGGTATTGGTGGGTCATCAAAGGTGTAGACCCACTGTAGTTCTTGTAGAAATAATGGTATTGGTGGGTCATCAAAGGTGTAGACCCACTGTAGTCCTTGTAGAGATGGCCAGCAGCCATCTGTTTGACTGTGCAGGCGCACAATCACCATTGAAGAGTCTTGCGGATAATATAACAAGTCCATAACCATCACTTGTGCACTCAGAAAAATTGTTTTTGAAATGTCCTTAGAACCAGCAATGCTGTTATCCAGTCCCTTACTGAGTTATTAACACATGTGTAAACACTATCAGTCCCTACTTCTCACATATTGTCCATATACTATGACCAACACAAACGTGTGCAGTGAAATGTAATTTACAAGTTACTTAATTTGATGAACTGGTGTCAATTACAATTTTATAACATAAGAATACAATAACAAAGGTACAAAATAAATCATTAAAGAACATAACACTACAGATAACATTTGCAGTAGTACGGGCTTTACAAAAGAATCGAAATAGCAAATACATCAGTGTTATAAAAATTACGACATAAGCAAATACATAAAAGATCAGAATAACTTTTGAAACATCAACTTCACACATGAGCATTAGAACGAAATAGAATAAATAATGTCTAAACATCTTTACAAAGTAAATAACATATTATTGATGCAAATTATATTTGAGGATAACAGTATTCCTCATCATAGTGAATGTAGCTCAGTATTAGAACAGAAAAAATTCTATGAAACAGCACAGAGACAGGAAGAAAACAAATACACAAGGGTACACAAACACATAGTGGGATAACACAAAAGGAAAGGACAGGGTTTGTTTTACTGCAGTATTTTGCAAACAAAACTTTCTTTACTTCTCGGAGATCTCCCTTCGTTCTTCATTATTTCCAAAAAGTCCTATCTATACCTGCTTTCTGTACTTTTCTCATATAACCTCTCAGTGCATTTCTTCAAATCCATCGCAACTCATTCTCTTATATAGCCTACCCCATCTTAAGCTAACTTAAATCTACTGAGCTCAAATGCTAAACTAGGGGACGAGGCAATGCAGCGGCACAAAACAATTAATACAAACAGCAATGACAAAAAAATGCGAGTAAGCAAAGCAAGCAGCAATAAATGTAATAACTTATACCTAAACATGACAAAGCTGAAGCAGAAAAAATATTACAGTAAAAATGTGTAATACCTATGTCACACCTTAACACTAGAGTGATGCATCACTAGAACATACGCTAGCAGATAAGTTACCAAATCGTAAAAAAATTATTTTTGTAAGTCCTGTGAAGGGAAATGTCTATTTGTGCTCTCTTTTCTAAGGAAGTACATCATAAAATGATTCTTTACTGGGTCTGTCTGTAGACAGAAAGTAGTTATATTAGTACATGTATTAAATTTTAATTTAAACAATGCTGCGTTGCAACAAGAAACTAGATATTAAACAAAATAGGCAAAGCAAGGCGCGAAACGTCATTCGCTAGCCATAAGGCATTTCATAATGCAGTAAACAATCTTCCAGCTAGCAAGACAATATACATGAAACGTTTCTCATCATTTCATTTCAGTAAATATCATAAATTAAGAACTCTACAGTGTAATCATGTTTTCAAGTTTGAGGGTGTCGTATTTGCAATGCTTTCTACAAAGGACTGTCAATAGCGAGGATAATGGCCTTTTTTTTTCTTCCTGTGCCTCTGAAAGGCACACACTAATGGCATTTTTCCAGGTGGTTGTCGCGCAGCTGGGTGCCCACGACGCATTGTGCAGGTGGTCACTTAACTGTCTTACCGAAATATTTACGACACCATTTTCCACTACAGTGGCAGTCTCATATAAAAATATTTTCACAGGTTGAGAATTTGCGTTACAAATGTGTAGAAAATAAAATCCTATAAATATAAGTGTCCAAAAAATTTTTGTTGGCATTGTGGTACATTCACGCATTTACACACATTTCATAACTCTTGAAGTACGATTCTTGGTTTCCAACTACCTTTTTCACAAACCAGAGTCCCTAACCACTACTCATTATTCCTTACCTTATTCGTCGACACTTCTTCAATATTTCATCACAACAGATACGTAGCATAATCAAATAACTCATATAGCATCAGCTTAAACATACCTCAGCAGCATAGTTCACATCGTCGTCGTAATAATAACATCATAACACCTCAGTCAAATCTCAAAAACGTCATAGCTTTCTGCATTAATTTCAAAACCTTAAAAATATTCTCTGCTCATGTCAAAAGTGTCATCTGCCTCAAACATACTTTAACAATCATGATCCCATACCAAATACATCATTCAAAGATTTCATAGTATCACAATGGTTCTGAAAAAATATGAACAGTTCACAAAGTACAGACAAAATACAATTTCATAAGTGTGAAGTTATCCAACGGTGCAATTACGTAAACATCTGTCACTGATGTAGTAAAATAAATGTTTGTCTCTCTCAGTTAAATGATCAGATAGCTGTGTAATTTATGTGTTAGAGAAATATGGTACCGATGTGTAAAGTTGTATAAGCAAATACCATATTAGCTAGGGCTCCTTGTGCTTGCCAGACACATGGTGCACAAAGTAAGCGTGTACCCCCCTGAGGATTAATGTAATTATATCCTCAGGTGCTACAGATTACAGCAATGGAATGAAATGTATCATAGAAAACCTTTGTATCATTGTACTTCAAATATCTTTAAAAATAAATGTGTTAAGTACAAAATTAATCACTCAAATACGTGTCCTGTAGCGATAAACTGTGCATCTTGTTGTAAGATAATTATGTGGAAGTGTCGTAGTTATCGTCCTCTGTAAGCAAAGTTCTGCTGAAGTCAATGTACTTACCTCGTAATAAACGAAGTGAATTGCTTTGCGTATAAATATCTTAGTTATTACGCTTATTGCCGTGATGAAGAAAGTACTGTGCTGTAACGTATTGCTATGCTATGGAAAAGGCTGTCTAATTGTAGCTATACCACAAAAGTTACCACTAAAACATGTTTTACTTTCCAGAATAATTCAGAAAAACTGTGCAGATATAAAACAGATACACCGCAAAAGCAACAATGTAAATCGTGTCACATATTAGTAGCGTCGTGAAATAATCGTGTAGTTATCAGAGAAACCAAATGCTAAGTCATCTTTAATCTCACCGAATGTACTTCAAATAAAGAATGTATTTTCAAGTAAACCAAAATGCTGTATTAAAATCTCATTAGCAGTACTGGTAAATGTTCTAAGTATGTAAGCCTTATAGTCGTTATGTAATCGTGCAACTAACAAGCAAGTATGTACACACACAATAACACTGTGACGTCTGTTCACTAAAACAATGCACTCGTAAATACTGTCTAAATATGTTCCGTAGGTTCTAGACTGGATAGTAAACTTCAAACATTGTTGCATGTTAACAGTTTCTCAGTGTGACAAAGCATACTAGAAATGTGAAGTGAAATTTTTATGACAAAGAAAAAGTTAAAAAATAGATTATCTTTCAATAAATGGTTTTACATGTGAAATGTGGTGTAAACCTTTACTCTTCCTAGAACGCAGACTGTCAACTGAAAAGCAATTATCATGTGGTTACGTCGGTAAGGAACACTGGAATTTTGCTCAAGGTTAGCTTATGTTATTTTTCTTTGAGCCAGCCAGCGCACGCGGCTGCCTGCGGTGCGAGTCATTGTCTGTCTTTTTGTTGGCGCGGTCCGTTATTGGGATTAGGAGACCTAACTTCTACAAATTCACCTTGCCGAGAGGGCCCCGCCCTGTTTGAATCCCGCCAGTTCTGATGCAATTCAGGTCTGTCGTTACGATCATATCGTCTGTCGTCATGTCGGTAGATTCCATAGTTTCTTTCTTGTCGGTCACGTGGTCGAGAATTTCTCTCTGAATCGTAACTGCGCGCTGGACCGTTGCGTCTGAAGTTATTCCGTCTCCCGTGATGATAATAGTTCTGGTTGCCATATTGTCTGTTTCTATGATTGTCTCTGTCATATTCATTACTACGGAAATGCGATCTTTCTCTGTAATTATTACTTACCTGCCAACGGTTGTCATACGGGTGGTGTCTGTTTTGGTCACGATTTGCGTTGTAAGAATAGCCTTGTCGTGTCCAGTTATTATTTCTTTCATCGCGGAATTGCGACGGATGTGACCTGTAATTGTTGTGTTCCTGTTTTCGCGTTCCGCGATTGTCAGTGTCAATTTCTAATTTTTGTAAGAGTCCCTGAAAAGCTTCAATGTTGTCTTTGCAACGTCCTGCCAAAATAATATGTCGTAAATGTTCAGGCAATTTCGTTAAGCAAATGTGGATGAGTTCTGTGGGGCTGTATGGGTTTGAAAGATATTTATTCTTATGTAACATGTCTTCACAATATTTCACAAGACTTGAAAATTCAGACTGTTCGAAATTTTTCATCATTATCATGCCATGTTTTACTCGGTCTTGTGTGGCTTGAGACCAATATGCTGAGAGGAAGGCGTTGTAAAATTGTCCTTCACTGTGGCAATCGTGAATGACCGATCGCATTCTTACAGCTGATTCATTCTCTAAATAGCCACACATATATTCTAATCTGTTCTCTAATGACCAGTTGGGGGGGGGGGGGGGGGGGGGAACAATGAGAGAATTGATGAAGCCACACTTGTGGATGAATGTCGTTGCCAGAATTCCTGAATGTTTTGAATTTACGTGTAGTAATGAACAGCTTATAGTCAAAATCATCGTGTCGGCGGGTTGCATGTCGCTCATTGTTACGTCGTTTCGGCGGTTCCATCTCAAAATTCGGTGTACTTTGCCAATTTCTTTCATAATCTCCAAAGTGCCCTGTGTTGTTATTTTGTGGCAGTTCCGGATTTTTATGTCCCTCTTCCCGTATTGGAGTGCGAGTGTCCTCTGAAATACGTAATTCTTGTATTACCTGTGTCAGCTGATCTTGTACTTCCCGGATTTCTCTTTGGTGTTGTGTATTAATTTGATTCTGATTTTGTTTGAATTTCCTAATTTGTTCGAACTCTTCTGTGTCATTAAAGACTACCGGTTTTGTGTCATTCAGATTATCATCTACCTCCGTAGATAAATTATTTAGCTGATCCGAAAGTTCAACTACTTTCTCTGATAATGAACTAATGTATCTACTGTGTCCTTTAAGTTTTCTTGAGTTTTTGCAAGTTGCGTAACCGAATCGGTAGATGCAACTGAGTCAATTTTAGCTTGCAAGGTCTCATGATTTTCATGAACAAGTGTTTGCAGTTCTTTTATGGCTGCTTCGTGATTCTGTAATGCATTTTCATGCCACGAAAAAATAGGTTGGAAATGCTCACAAATTTGTGTTTTTACGTCATTACAGACTTTTTGACATTTCGATTCGATTTTATGTAATTCAGTAGTTAAATCTTCACGTGTTTGTTCAAGCGTATGTTCCACTGAGTCTAAACATTTGAAGCTTTTGCTCCATTGCGTCTAACTTTTGCTGTGTTTGTCTCTGATTTTGTTCCATTGTGTCTAACTTTTGAAGATTTTGTTCCATTGTGTCTCACTTTAGAAGCTTTTGCTGTGTTTGTCTCTAATTTTGTTCCATTGTGTCTAACTTTTGAAGCTTTTGCTGTGTTTGTCTCTGATTTTGTTCCATTGTGTCTAACTTTAGAAGCTTTTGTCCCATTTGTTGCATTAATTGTAATAACAATGCACTGGTGTCTGAAACATGTTCCTTGGTGCTATTCGGCAATATATTTGAACCGGCAATATTCGCAGTTTGAAAAACAGAAAATGTGTCTTGACTTATTTGAGAAAGCGGTGAGGACGCAAAACCTGAATCTACAGTATTTGCAAGAATGTGTCCTGTCATTTCGGAATCCTGAGGCGAGCTGTTGCCGACTGATCGATCGATAATTGTTCCCTGTTCACTACTTGTTTCACTGTCTACACCATTGTTTGCAGCCCGCTCCATTTCCCTATGTACAATTACCAAATTACTACTTTGAACATTAGTTAATTCATTACTCGGTGGCGCTAACACACTGCTTTCGTCTTCACTGTCATTTCTCAGTTTACTTTGGAGCCTAGTATTACGTTTTTCACACGCCATTATTGTCACAATATTTCACTCGACAACACAGAAAAAAAACAATTTGAAGAGCAAAAATAAGAGAATACATTAACATAGAAAATAATATCTAGTTAATTGCAAGCGCAGCTGCGAAATACGTGGTGCAACTCTACATGCATGCTACAACTGTTGTACTGTACAACAATGAAAGACTACAACTACAAAGGAGATTCTCTCTACAATTACGCACTAGCAATAAACAAAATCTACATTAATTACACAAATTACAAGAAAAAATCAGAAGATTCCAGTGAGGTATCCTTGGCTAAGGGTCAACATATGAAACGTCCACTTTGAAAAATTTATACAAGACTGGTCTATGTGAAACGTCCTTTTTGAACAATTATACACGAATGTGCTTAAAATGACACACAATAGTTTTTAGCGCAACGCAATCTGACTTTCAATAATCCCTACAAAAGAATGGCCCTGACTAACATTAACCTATACCTTTCACAAATCACTTACCTCACAACAAATCTTCGTTACTCGAACTACTGCAATACAGCGAGCACCACTACTGCCAGCTAAATAAAAGATTCAAATTACTGAAGGCACTAACTACTGATAGGCATAGTTAGCGAATGAAAGATTTTAATAGAGTACAAACAATGTATTTACCTTAATAGTCATAATATATATATCAGTTCATGACACAAATTCTTACAAATTTCAAAACTCCGCCATCTCTCTCCCCACGTCCACCACTGCTGGCGGCTCACCTCCAACTGCGCAACGCTACGCGCTGTTAGCATCCAGCTGCCTCTGCTCAACACTACAATGGCAGACAACAATGCAAACTAAACACACACTGCGCACAGCACAGCCAGTGATTTTTCATACCGAGCGCTAAGCGGCGTTACCAATAAGAAAACCTAAACAGCCTACTTACACAGGTACATTGTTAGACGAAGTCCTTATATCGTCTAGTAAGGAACACCACACACTATCCAATAGAAATTTGAAGCCTCCATTTTCGAACTTTCACGTGCCCCGGCGACCAAACGCTGAATATATCGCGTCCAAACGCTGAATTTATGTGTCAAGAACAACAATTAACCGTTATCACTGTTGTTTTGCTGCATCCTGCCCATCAAGACAGTGGATATTCCTGCCTTTTGAGGAGACAGCACTTGTGATACCGAAAAATTTCAAACGCTGAATATATCTGCTTATGTCTAGCAAAGAAAATTACCTTTGGCCACAGAGCCCATGATTTAGAGAGACTTCGTTTGGTTTCAATATTCAGTCATATAATACAAACTTCGTATCTGAGTTGTAGTGGCTGCTCGAATTCCGCCTCTTTGGATATGGCTTTGTATATATATACACCCCAGGAAACAGTTGAGGAATGGACACGCTCTCAGAATGGGTCACTCATATGGAGCAGACATTAGAAGCTGAGAAGGTAAAAACAACTGTAGTTTCGAGTAAATACAGAAAAATTCATATAGATACATCCCTGTCCCTTGACCTGTACGAATTTTCAGGTCGCCTTTAGTAATTATGTCTATCTATTCAGTAGATTCTTAAAGTCTTGCCATATAGAACAGTGAAATTCTTTGAAAATCTAAAGGTAGGAGGGATAAAATACAAGAACCCAAGTACAAGAGTCAAAGGACCCGAGAAAGAAGCAGTAAATTGAGAAGGGATTGAGACAGGGTTGTAGTGTATCCCTTATGTTATTCAGTCTGTTCATTGACCAAACTATGAAGCAAATAAAGGAGACACTGGCAAGGAAATTAAAGTTGAGCAAAATGACATAAAAGTGTGAGGTTTTCTGATGACAGAAACAGCAAAGGACATGTGGGGACGGAATTGGTAATGTCCTCAGAACAGTTTATAGTTTGATCATCAACAAAATTAGAACATGGGTAATGATAGAATGCATTCTAATTGAATCAGGTGATTCCAAAGGAATCGGATTAGAAAATGAGACACTAAAAATAGTAGATGAGTTTTGTTATTTCTGGGCAAAAAGAACTGATGATGGTGGAATTACAGAAAAATATGAAATTCAGACTGGCGATAACAAGAAAATATTTTTTTTAAACAGAGAAAATTAATGAAACAAATCGTTGGACTACCGTCATAAGTTGCATTAGGAAGCCTCCTCTATTTATTTATGGTGACTACTTTCGAACTTATGTCCATTCTCAAACCAGTCTATGTTCCCAAAGGATGGTTTTTATGTTTCCATGGGATGGTTTGAGAATGGAAGCAAGTCCAATAGTATTCACCATCAATAATTAAAAAAGACTTCCTCGTGAAACATATGACGGCACTTCGACCGTTTATTTGATTGAAGATAAAGTTGCGAATCCGCTTCACCTCCGGCATGCTGGAGATCGTAAAGAGAGAAATTTGTTAAAATATAACGTCATTTTCAGAGCCAGGAAGCCTTTTCTGAAGGTATTTGCCTGGAGTGTGGTCTTGTACGGGATTGGAACGAGGACGATATACAGGGAGACAACGAGAGATTGGAAGCTTTTGAAATGTGGTGCTGCAGAAGAATGCAGAAGATTAGATGGGTAGACAGGTGGAAGTCTTCGGCCTGGAGTCTCATTCATTTTAGTGTAATTGTCTTCAGTGATGAGGCCCGTTTCGAATTGATGCCTGATGACCATCAAAGACGTCTGGAGATGCCCTGAACAGTGCTGGGATACCAACCTGCCCGCCATACTGCCCGAGGTGTCATTTCATTTCATTGCATGACCCCGTTGGTTGTCTTCCGCGGCACGACATTCTACGCCCCGTTTTGTTGCCCTTCATGGCAAGCCCTCCTAGGTTTACTTTTCAGCAAGATAATGCCCGCCCATAACGATGAGAGTTTTTACTGCTTGTCTTCGTGCTTGGCAGCAAGGTCGTCGAACCTCTCCAGTTGAGAACGTCTGGAACATTATAGGCAGGGTAGGGCCCATCATCCAGCTGGGGATTCTGACGACCTAACGTGACAATTGGACAGAATTTAGCACCATACCCCTCAGAATAATATAAACAACTCTATATAAATCAATGACAAGCCGAATAACTGCTTGCATAAGGGCCAGAGATCGACCACAGCGCTACTGACTTGCTCAGTTTGTGAAGCACTTTCTCGTGAATAAATCATCCAGTTTTTCTGTCCCGGTCAGAGTGTCATTCATCCAACGTCAAGGGGCGTAAGAGTCCTTTTATCAGTAATATGAGCATTCCTTCAGAGATACGCTAGATTCTAAATCGATCTCAGTGAACACTAAGGTGAAAATCTATAACACAGCGATATGCCCAGCAGTAATGTACGGTTCAGAAATATGGAACATGACAAAGCGAGAAGTTGAGGGGACAAGTTTTAGATAACGAGGAATGGAGGAGGGGGAAAAACGAGGAAATCTTCCTTCTGATGCGTCAACCAACTATTCTACAGAAGATAAAGAGCAAAGGAATACAATGGGTGGGCCATGTAGCCCGTATGTCAGATGGAAGACAGGCGAAGATGGCACTAGCGGGGAAACCAAACACCAAACGCCCCATTGGGCGACCAAGGCAGCGCTGGGTGGACGACCTCGCGAAGGACCTAGCAACCCTGGGAATCGAAGACACCTGGAGGAACCTGCCACAAAACAGAAAAGAATGGAGGCAGTTTGTGGAAGCAACGCGTGGTCTGCAGGGCCTGTGATCGCTGAAATCTATCTATGTATGAGCTCCTGTGATCCCATACATACGATCGTATTATTCACGTCCTGGAACATACCACTATACCCACCAAACATATCCTGAGAATCATCAATAAATCCTCGTCAGGCGTAGTGCGAAAGATACCGGTGAGCCTCGAGAAGTACGCTCCGCTTAATTTGTCGCAGTATTCATTCTTCTGGAGCTCTCCAGTCAAATGCGATACGCTCAGACGCTGGCAGCGAAGCTCACAGTAGCGTAGAAGATTGCTTCATGATATGACCGCACCACATCCAACGGTAAGTTGTAGTAGCCAGTGCGAGACCGCGCTGTCTTATCCACATATTTAGCCGGTTACTGAGTAACGTATTTACTTGTTCTAGAAAGTTTCTTTTCTCGTCTAGAGGAACGCCTAGATACCTACAAACAGTGCTATGTTTCACATGTGTTCCGTCAAGTGTCAGGGAAAGACTTCTCGAGGGTAGAAACTCTTCCACTGGGGAGTGTGTATGTGATTTTAGCAATGGCTATGGCCAGTTTGTTGCACATATACCAACGCTGTATCTGGACAAGCACATCATTTGTTTTTTCATCAAGTCTTGTCTGGAGTCCGCAGGTACCATTACTAGGACGTCATCCTCGTACGCAACAACACTTTCGGGAATATCTGTCCCGTCTAACAGATGAGATAGAAGTTCAGTTCTAAGACCCCAGAACAATGGACCATTTACGTAGCTTTGAGGACAGCCCTCGGTAATCTTTTTGACTACCTTGCTCTTTTCCGCAAACCACTGGACGCTACGTCCACTACAGTAATCTACAAAGCTATTAATAAAGACATTTGGGAACACTAAGATCTCGGAGGCGAGAGCACATCTCATGCCACTAAAGGTTATCGAGTGCGTCTGTGGTGTCAGTCATGAACTTGACTGCATACTTCGTTACCTAATTTTCTACAGTCTGGTGAGCTCTATTAATCGCATCATGAGTAGACTTCCCTTTTCTGAATTCGTATCGGCTTCGGTTTACAACCAAGAACTCCCTGTGCGCCTGCAACCGGTCACAAAGCAGACGCTCCTGACCTTTAGCCAGGACGATTAATAAGCAAATGAGTGTATTGCTTTACAATGGTGCCGGGTCTCTGTCCTTCCCCTTCTCAATCACTACTGCCCTAGCTGTTTATCAGATCGTCAGAATCCTACATATACTCAATTATTACTGTCAAATAGGGCACTATCAGTGGATCTGTCATTCGCATTACCTCGGGGTGGACGCCACCCTTAACCGGTTCCCTTGAAAATATCGATCTTGGAAACAGCGCTGGTAACTTCTTAATGGAAAGTAACCCCAGCATCTGATTGTCATATATTCGTTATCTAAATCAATTCTAAGCTGTGCGTGTATTTGACTATCTGTGTTTGTATTGTCTTCGGGAAGTAGGGCGATTACCAGATCTTCTACTGCTCCTTCTATCCAGTCGTCCCTACGAGTTGTGGACATGACAGCGGGTCCATTAAACCGTTCAGTCAACAATTTATACGGTCTTCCCAGTGTGTCAAACTGCAGCTGCATTCTATAGCTGCATTGATAGTAGCTTCCCCCAGTGAATTCATTTCAGTGTTTTAGCGCATCTTGGTCGTGCGGTAGCGTTCTCGCTTCCCACGCCCGGGTCCCCGGGTTCGATTCCCGGCGGGGTCATGGATTTTCTCTGCCTCGTGATGACTGGGTGTTGTGTGATGTCCTTAGGTTAGTTAGGTTTAAGTAGTTCTAAGTTCTAGTGGACTGATGACCATAGATGTTAAGCCCCATAGTGCTCAGAGCCATTTGAACCATTTTTTAGCGCATTTAACTGCCTTGTATTCACGTTGAGTATGCTGTGGACACAGCCGTCTTCAAAAATAACAACGGACGTGTTTACAGGACTGCAGGCACACCTGCCTGGTTTGACGACCAAGCAGCCACCTGCCACACATCGAATGAACAGCTAAACTACCCACTGTTAATTCCACATAAAATGACGGGGACCGTTTTGAAAATTGTGTAAAACGTAGAAATCAACATGCCCTCAGTTCAATAGTTCTATGGGATCTAATCTCCAATCTGGATATGGCGTGCCTTTTGGACTTGAGGACATTACCAAGACTAGAGACAATGTTACGCGGCGTTAGAGCAGAGTCTGGTTGGGGGAAATTTTTGGTCTGGTTGGGTTGTTTGGGGGGAAAGACCAAACTGCGAGATCACCGGTCTCATCGGATTAGGTATGGACGGGGAAGGAACACGGCCGTGCCCTTTCAAAGGAACCATCCCGGCATTTGCTTAGACCGATTTATGGAAATCAGGGAAAATCTATATCAGAATGGACGGACGCGGGATTGAACCGTCTTCCTCCCGAATGTGAGTCCAGTGTGCTAACCACTGCGCCACCTCGCTCGGTTTTGGTCTGGAGTTATTATCTCTGTGCAGGACGACCTATCTACATCTACATCTACATCTACATCTACATTACTACTCTGCAATTCACATTTAAGTGCTTGGCAGAGGGTTCATCGAACCACAATCATACTATCTCTCTACTATTCCACTCCCGAACAGCGAGCGGGAAAAACGAACACCTAAACCTTTCTGTTCGAGCTCTGATTTCTCTTATTTTATTTTGATGATCATTCCTACCTATGTAGGTTGGGCTCAACAAAATATTTTCGCATTCGGAAGAGAAAGTTGGTGACTGAAATTTCGTAAAAAGGTCTCACCGCGACGAAAAACGTCTATGCTGTAATGACTTCCATCCCAACTCGTGTATCATATCTGCCACACTCTCTCCCTTATAACTAAATTTGTGTGAACCCCTGAGTCAGAAGTCCCCCAGAATGTGAATACAAACAGACCTATTCTGTGGTTGGCTCATTCATCTGTTCTGACCCTATTTCATTCCTTTGAATATTATTCAAAAATTTGGTGTGTGACACTCCCTTCGACAATAAAGAGGACCTACGAGAAAGAATTTTCGCTGCCAGTGACACTACTCAAATAACACTGGGCTTGTTCCAGCAGCTATGACAGAACATTTTGTAGGTAAGTCAACACCGGCCCATGGATCACTGTCACAAATTGATACATTTGCCACTCTCCATCATCTCAGAGATCTGGTACCACCAAATGTTAGAAGACAGTCGCTGGCCATGTAATGTAATGAGTTTTAAGACCTGGCCATCATCAATCGATCTGATGTACAGAGTGAGCACAAAGTCTTGCCCTGATTATAAAATTTTATATCAAAATAACCGGTTGACATAATAAGTTACATATAATGTCAGTATATGGGGTTCAGAGTCTCCACATGCTACTGTACAGATACAGCGAGACAGAGAAAACGTGAACCTTTGGTGCGGCCTTATGCACAACAAGGTTTTTGGATCGTGTTTCTTCGCGGAAAAATCTGTTACCGCTAACATTTACTTCGACGTTTTGCAACATTTCGTTGCCCCACAGTTAGAAGAATATCAATCATAGATACTTTTCCAGCAAGATGGAGCACCTCCCCCCCCCGCCCCCCCTCCCCCCCCCCCCACCCCCTCTCCCACCACTGGGCTTTGATAGTGCATGATTTGTGGATGAAACATTTCCGAATCGGTGGATTGGAAGGAACGGTCCAACACCGCTCTCCAGACATGACACCCCTTGACTTTTTTTTCTGGGGATATATCAAAGACAGAGTCTTCATCACACCAGTTGCTGATATCGACGAACTGAAGGCTAGGATACAAGCTGCTGTGGGTGCTGTGACGGAACACATGTTACGAAACACTGGAATATCGCCTCGACATTCTCCGTGCTATCAAGGGAGCACACGTTGAGGTTTACTAACGTAAGTGGTCTTAAATAAAACTGGTAACACTAATCTATGTAACGGCATCGAATGTAAATTATTATGTCAAACGGATATTCTGTAATAAATTGTTATAATCAGGGCAAGACTTGGTGCTGACCCTGTATTTCTAAAACTTTTATTAAAATAATTTTATATTTTTTGTCTTAATTCCAGTAATACATTATTTTACAACGTAATCAGTCGTAATGTTTTATCGTGATCAGCACAAATAAAATATTTTATGATTTTTTAGAAGTACTGCAGATGAAGAACGATGACATTTCACTCGCCAAGGGGCCCGGGTTCGATTCCGACTGGGTCGGAAATTTTCTCCGCTCAGGGCCTGGGTGTTGTGTTGTCCCCATTATCATTTCAACATCATCAGTGGAAAGCAAAGGGAAACCACCACTGGAATCACTTCCCTAGACGTTCATGCGGTGGACATCTCTGACGAGGCTTCCCCCATGACAAGACCTGCCGTAAGGCAGAACACAAAGTTAAGCTGGCAGTTCACTAGTAATCGCGAGTGGAATCATGCAAAGAGAGGGGTAACTGAGTGCCGAGAACATACAAAGCTAAAGCATATATCACAGGTTCGAATCCTGCGTCGGGCATGGATGTGTGTGATGTCCTTAGGTTCAAGTAGTTCTAAGTTCTAGGGGACTGATGACCTTAGAAGTTACGTCCTATAGTGCTGCGAGCCATTTGAACCATATATCACATGTAAAGCAGAAAAGAGATTCATTCCCTATTTTCCATTTGTTCTTTGTTTGATCTGCTTTTCAACCGTACTTCCTACGAGAGAAAATCATCAAATTTTAACTATCATCTTGACAAAAATGACGTTACGTAATTATATTCTGTCAGTATTTCTGGTATACACAGAAATCCCCGCGCTAGACTACCGTAGCACGCTGGTAGAGGAGCAACAACCAATTAGCACAGCCCATCTCCAGTCATCAATGGGCTAAATTATGTGACATCAACTGTACGAAGTATAGAAACATCATCTGTTAATGATACACGGCAATTTGTGCCGGACCGAGACCCGAACCAGGATTTTCCGCTTATCGCGAGCTGTCACTTTAATCACTTCGACAATCCTCGCACGCTCCCCGAACCGATCCTCACCTCCATATGCCCCACTGCCCACGTCTCTTAACGCTCGCAACGTTATTTGCATTTCCATAATATCAAGAGTGAAATAACAACGTGTTCATCGTCATTATTATCAAAGTTTTGCACTTCCAGGCACATGGTACAAAGTTTATTTTACAGTGCCTGTTGCATGCGTGTCTGAGGGAACAGACAGATTGAAACAAACCTTATGTTTGCTTCTCTTTCAGCGTGCTACGGTACTGTGCCGCGGGAATACTTAGGTATGCTTACATTTGTAAACGGCTTTGTAAGCTGACACTAATGGTGTATAATACAACCAACATAAGGCTGAAACATAATTATAGCCTTAGCCAAGCAATGTTGCCTTTATTATTATATTTATTGTTGCTGATAGGCCCAGTATGAAGATGATAAAGAATTTTCTTACACTATTGGACATTACAATTGTTACACCAAGAAGATGACGTGCTACAGACGCGAAATTTATTCGACAGGAAGAAGATGCTGTGATATCCAAATGATTAGCTTTTCAGAGCATTCACACAAGGTTGGCGCCGGTGGCGACACCTACAACGTGCTGACATGAGGAACTTTTCCAACCGATTTCTCATACACAAACAACAGTTGACCGGCGTTGCCTGGTAAAACATTGTTGTGAT
Organism: Schistocerca gregaria; assembly: GCF_023897955.1. NCBI lineage: Eukaryota > Metazoa > Arthropoda > Insecta > Orthoptera > Acrididae > Schistocerca > Schistocerca gregaria. The sequence goes on along the minus strand of NC_064927.1, from coordinate 356,126,529 downwards.
GCCTCGCGTAAGGAGGAGAAATGCGTACTACCATGTTTCCAACTTTGATAGAGGTCGGATTGTAGCCTATCGCGATTGCGGTTTATCTTATCGCGACATTGCTGCTCGCGTTGGTCGAGATCCAATGACTGTTAGCAGAATATGTAATCGATGGGTTCAGGAGGGTAATACGGAACGCCGTACTGGATCCCAACGGCCTCGTATCACTAGCAGTCGAGATGACAGGCATCTTATCCGCAGGGCTGTAACGGATCGTGCAGCCACGTCTCGATCCCTGGGTCTATGTATCTGGACGTCTGCAAGAGAATAACCATCTGCACGAACAGTTCGACGGCATTTGCAACAGCACGGACTATCAGCTCGGAGACCATGGCTGCGGTTACCCTTGACGCTGCATCACAGACAGGAGCGCCTGCGATGGTGTACTCAACGACGAACCTGTGTGCACGAATGGCAAAACGTCATTTTTTCCGATGAATCCAGGTTCTGCTTACAGCATCATGTTGGTGGCAGCCGTGTTTGGCGACATCGCGGCGAACGCACATTGGAAGCGTGTATTCGTAATGGTATGGGGTGCCACTGGTTACACGTCTCGGTCATCTCGTGTTCGCATTGACGCCACTTTGAACAGTGAACGTTACAGTCAGATGTGTTACGACCTGTGGCTCTACCCTTCATTCGATCCCTGCGAAACCCTACATTTCAGCAGGATAATGCACGACCGCATGTTGAAGGTCCTGTACGAGCCTTTCTGGATACAGACAATGCTCGACTGCTGCCCTGGCTAGCACATTCTCCAGATCTCTCACCAATTGAAAACGTCTGGTCAATGGTGGCCGAACAACTGGCTCGTCACAAAATGCCAGTCACTACACTTGATGAACTGTGGTATCGTGTTGAAGCTTCATGGGCAGCTGTACCTGTACACGCCATCCAAGCTCTGTTTGACTCAATACCCAGGCGTATCAAGGCCATTATTACGGCAAGTCGTTCTGGGTACTGATTTCTCAGGATCTATGCACCCAAATTGCGTGAAAATATAATCACATGTCAGTTCTAATATAATATATTTGACCGATGAATACCCGTTTATCATCTGCATTTCTTCTTGGTGTAGCAATGTTAATGGCCAGTAGTGTAGTTACAGTTATCATACACACAGGTCAACAATAGTGTTGCATCAGCCGGACGTGTCGTGCAGGTGTGCTGCTATTGTGGCTGTTCCTGATCGATGAGAAGGTCGCTCCTGACGTTGTTTGTAAACATACACACAGTTACCACGAGCGCTACATACGGGTAGAACGCTGCACTCGAATGGATTGCAACGTTGCAGGTGAAAGTAAAACACGAATAGATACGCATTAGCGACGTCTGTGGAACAACAGAGTGAACATCCATCATACCACGAAGGTCAGTCGCGACAAATGGTACGGCCTACATCATCACGTTACGCGCAGAAGGCTTGTCAAACACGGAAATTGATCGACGCGTGCACCGGAGTCCGTATGCTGTGGTGAGGGCATGGAGTCGGTTCCAACTGACAGTTGAGGTTTAGGACTTAAATCGCATACACCGCTAACGTTCGACAGGTGCACTTGATGATCGGTGTTTACAACTTTTGAGTCAAAGGAACAGACGGCTGAGTGCTCCAGGCGTGAATTTGGCGTTCTGAGTGGCTACAGGACGTCGTGCAATGCACCAAACTGCTAGTAAACGATTGCATAATGTTAATCTTCTTTCCCGACGACCATGTCGAGCACCACGTCGTACTCCACAATACCATGGACTCCACATAACAGATAGGCAAGAAATCATAAGGAGTGGACGCCCCAGGATTTGCGTCACCTGTTGATTACGGACGAAACTCGGATCTGTTTGTACCTTGACAATGGCAGACAACGTGTTTGGAGACAATCAAGTATCATCAAACGCCTCACTTGCTTTCTGAGGGCAAGTTCACTGCTCTAAGGTGCAGCGTCGGGCTTTTCCAACCAGTACTGGGTCCGTGTCGCCAACACTTTGGTGAAAATTTCATCTTGATGACAGAAACCCGCGTGCTCGTCGTGCCGTTCTCATGAACGCGTTCCTTCAGCACGCGAGGATCACCAGTATCCCGTCTGTCCCTCGGACATCAACCTAATGGAGCATGTGGGAGCCGCGCGGGATTAGACGAGCGGTCTGGGGCGATGCAGTCATGGACTGTGCAGCTGGTCCCGGCGGAGGGTCGAGTCATCCCTCGGGCATGGGTATGTGTGTTTGTCCTTAGTATAATTTAGCTTAAGTAGTGTGTAAGCTTAGGGACTGATGACCTTAGCAGTTAAGTCCCATAAGATTTCACACACATTTGAATTCATTTCTTTAATTTTTTTTTTTTTTGAACATGTGGGGGAGTGATTGAAACGGGCTGCTTTGGACATCGACAACGACTGTGAGCTCTGCGCGACTTACACAGAAACGAGCAGAGTGCGACGATTTGGGCCGTCTCTTTGTGGGTATGCCAGGGCGGTTTGAAGTCTGCATCTGAGCATAGGGTCTTCCACCACGTATTGGCGTTGCTTAGAGGAGTGCTGTGAACTCCCCAACCCTCCCCACACCCCCTCCAACCCACCACCATCACCCCACTATGGCGTGTGTGTACATGAACAGTAAAAATAGCTTTTAACACCGGATTTATAAACAAAATGCTCTGTGAAACGTATCAGATGTACATCACAGCACCTACACTAGCCATTCAAAAAGTTCAGAGACTGATTTTAGTCGTGGCGTACAAATGGTGCAAATGGCTCTGAATACTATGGGACTCAACTTCTGAGGTCATCAGTCCCCTAGAGATTAGAACTACTTAAACCTAAATAACCTAAGAACATCTCACACATCCATGCCCGAGGCAGGATTCGAACCTGCGACCGTAGCGGTCTCGCGGTTCCAGACTGTAGCGCCTAGAACCGCACTACCACTCCGGCCAGCAGTGGCGTACACTTAGGTGAAACAAAATCATGGGATACCTACCAATGCCTTTCCCTGTGTAGTGCAACTACTCGACGTGGCATGGACGCAAGAAGTCGTTGGAAATTCTATGCAGAAATGCTGAACCATGCTGCCTCTATAGCCGTCCATAAGTGCGAAAGTGTTGCCGGCGCAAGATTTAGTGAACAAACTGATCAAATCATTCGCTCAAATCATCCAGAATGTTCTTCAAACCAACCCTGAACAATTGTGGTGCAGTGACACGGAGCATTGTCATCCATAAGAACTCCAGTGTGTTTTGGGAACATGAGGTCCATGAATGGGTGCAAACAGTCTCCATTTAGCCGAACATAACCATTTCGAGTGAATTATCGATTCAGTTGGACCAGAGTACCCAAGCCATTCCACGTAAACGCAGCCTGCACCAATATGGAGCCACCACCAGCTTGCACATTACTTTGATGACAACTTGGGTCGAAGACTTCTAGAGGTCTACGCCAAGCTCGAACCCTACCATCAGGTCATACCAGCTGAGTTTGGGACTCATCTCACCAGACCACGGTTTTCCAGTTGCCTAAGGTGCAGTCCGTATGGTCACGAGCTGCAGGTGATGTCGTGCTGTCAGGAAAGGCACTCACGTCGCTCGTCTGCTGCCCTGGCCTTTTAACGCTTTGTTTCGCGCCACTGTCCTAACGGACACCTTCGTCGTACGTCCCACATTGATTTCTGCGGTTATTTCACGCAGTGTTGCTTGTCTGTTAACACTGACAGCTCTACGCAAAGGGCGCTACAGCGCTGCTCTCGGTCGTTTCGTTAAGGCCGTCGGCCACTGCGTTGCCCAGGTGATAGATAAATCCTGAAATTGGGTAATCTCGGCACATTATTGTTACTGTTGATCTCGGAAAATTGAAGACCCTAATGATTTCCGAAATGGAATGTCCCATGCGTCTAGCTCCAACTACTATCCCGCGTTCGAAGTTTATTAATTCCCGTCGTGCGGCCATAATCACGACGAAAACTTTTCACACGAAGCACCTGAGTACGAATGACAGCTCCGCCAATGCACTGCCCTTTCATACCTTCTGTGCCCAATACTAACGGCATCAGTACAAGTGCATATCAGCATTCAATAACTTTTGGAACCTCAGTGTATAAGCGACGTCAGCGCAGTAACTGTGTTGTCAGCTTTGACGACTGTAAGCAACGTATGTGCATTCGACCAGTTAGTTGTGAGCAGGCAGTGTTATGTAGTGGACATACGACCGTAGCGTGTCAAAGTTGTTGTATCACAAATCACAATGGAGTAAAATCTCTAACACAAGTGTTTAAGACATTCGCTAGAATGGTTTGAAGAAAAGAAAAGTGTGTGCAAAGTTTGTCCCGCACACTTTGGCTCCCGAACCAAACCAACGACTGAGGACAACTGCGGCGTACCGATTGAAATGTAAAACACAGATAATTATTTTCTACAAAAATCATCACGGGCTACGAGGCTTGGTGTTATCAAGACGAATCTACCAGAAAAGGACAGAGAGCAGAAATTCATGCGAAGGGTCAACGCTTTGAAAACATAACCGACATTCAAGCCAGTGTGGCGCATGAGATGAACAACATCGCAAAGACGGACTTTTCTGGCCGTTTCACGTGGTTCTATAAACGTTCTGAGCGTTACATTGAAGTGTGGGGAGACCAAGTAGAACATATGAAAAATTAGAACCATCGTCTTAAGTTTCTCGATTCTCCATTTTCACAAAACTGAACAACTATAAAATTTGCGGCTGGTACCGGCAGAGGTTCGAGTCCTCCCTCGGGCATGGGCGTGTGTTTTTGTCCCTAGGATAATTTAGGTTAAGTAGTGTGTAAATTATAAAATTTGCAAAAATGAGTTACATAAGTATTCATTTTCTTTTAAACCAGACGAATCCACTACAGTACACGGATTTCATCAAAATTTACTGTTTGTCTATTTAATAATGCACACAAAATTGTGCATTTTTTTTAACTCAACGTCTACAGAAATGAGTTTTGACAAATGTGAATAACCGCTGTTTGTGGCACATATTGTTGTTAGTTTTCGATTAAGTAGATCACCACTTCCCAGCCAGGGGTCACAGTTGCATGCCTTCTACTTGATATCATTGAAAATAAATTGAGAAAAAATTGAAACCATAATCTTACCATCACACTATCATGAGGATCTAAGCTGCCATGGTACCTGTGCGGGTCTGGGCAAAGATTGGCAGGTGTACAATTTCAAGGTTAATGAAAGAAGAAGTTACTATTCAAAAATAAAAAAGGAATGATAGTGCCACCTGCAAAGTCGATGAAACATACTTTCTGATAACTTTTCAGTGAAGAAAAGTAAAGTATTTCCAAAGAAACTGATCGATCAGCTGTAATAAAATCTGGAAATGTTTTGAGTGTCAAAAATGCTGATAATGTAAACAAACTAAAGCCGAGAGTTCCATGCGAAATCCTTAGAGTGTTGCAATGAATTAAATTGTAAATATTTTGTTTTGGTGAAAATTCATGATTTTTACACATTTTCTTGTTAGACTACTGGCCATTAAAATTGCTACACCAAGAAGAAATGCAGATCATAAAAAGGTATTCATTGGGCAAATATATTATATTGGAACTGACATGTGATTACATTTTCACGCAATTTGGGTGCATAGATCCAGAGAAATCAGTACCCAGAACAACCACCTCTGGCCGTAATAATGGCCTTGATACGCCTGCGCATTGAGTCAAACAGAGCTTCGTTGGCGTGTACATGTACAGCCGCCCACGCAGCTTGAACACGGTACCACAGTTCATCAAGAATAGTGACTGGCGTACTGTGACGAGCCAATTGGTCGGCCACCATTGACCAGACGTTTTCATTTGGTGAGAGATCTGGAGAAAGTGCTGGTCAGGGCAGCAGTCGAACATTTTCTGCATCCAGAAAGGCCCGCACAGGACCTGCAACATGCGGTCGTGCATTATAGTGCTGAAATGTAGGGTTTCGCAGGGATCGAATGAAGGGTAGAGCCACGGGTCGTAACACATCTGAAATGTAACGTCCACTGTTCAAAGTGCCGTCAATGCGAACAAGAGGTGACTGAGACGTGTAACTAATGGCACTCCATACCATCACTGCGAGTAATACGCCAGTATGGCGACGACGAATACACGCTTCCAATGTTCGTTCACCGCGATGTCGCCAAACACCGATGCGACCATCATGATGCTGTAAACAGAACCTGGGTTCATTCGAAAAAATGACGTTTTGCCATTCCTGCACCCAGGTTCGTCGTTGAGTACACCATCGCAGGCGCTCCTGTCTGTGATGCAGCGGAAAGGGAAACCGCAGCCATGGTCTCCGAGATGATAGCCCATGCTGCTGCAAACGTCGTCGAACTGTTCATGCAGATGGTTGTTGTCTTGCAAACGTCCCGATCTGTTGTCTCGGGGATCGAGACGTGGCTGCACGATCCGTTACCGCCATGCGGATAAGATGCCTGTCATCTCGACTGCTATTGATACGAGGCCGTTGGGATCCAGAACGGCATTCTGTATTACCCTCCTGACCCCACAGATTCCATATTCTGCTAACAGTCATTGGATCTCGACCAACGCGAGCAGTAATGTCGCGATAAGATAAACCGCAATCGCGATAGGCTACAATCCGACCTCTATCAAAGTTGGAATCATGATGGTACGCATTTCTCCTCCTTACACGAGGCATCACAACAATGTTTTACCAGGCAACGCCGGTCAACTGCTGTTTTTGTATGAGAAATCAGGTGGAAACTTTCCTCATGTCAGCACGCTCTACGTATCGCCCCTGGCGCCAACCTTGTCTGAATGCTCTGAAAAGTTAATCATTTGCGTATCATAGCTTCTTCCTGTCGGTTAAATTTCGCGTCTGTAGCACGTCATCTTCGTGGTGTAGCAATTTTAATGTCCAGTAATGTACTGAAGGCTGATACAGATCTTTTTTACCGTTGTATTATGTATCTACAGTTTATTTGTGAATATACTTTTATAAGACATCATCAACGTGTACTTTTCACACAATTCAATAAAACACATTTCCTAATTTTCTTTAGTTCTTCACTTTTGTGAAAACGTCCCCATTTTCTATTAACCCAGCCTCGAAAAATTTTGGAGTGACGGTGTATTGAAGTATGTGGACTGGTATAAAATTCTGAGAATTTTACTTGACCAAAATTAAAATTACAAGGTAAAAGCTACGTATCTGATTCCGCTTTATGTTAGTGATCAGTCGTTCTACACTATTAGAAAAGGTCGCTTTAGTGAGCTGCTAAAGATATACGGTGACGAAGTAGCTCAGGTTTTTGGTCTCGGCTAGACGAACGTCTTTCCATCTTTCCGTTCACGCGCGGTTGGCAGCCGCAGTGAATGCAAAACGCCGGTGGGATCGGCCAGACGACGTGAAAACGACACACCGGATGCCATCGCTCCTGCACTTCCAAGGTCAGGCTGTTCGGCACGCAGCCTTTGCCTTTTGCTTACCTGAAGGGTAGGACGTGCACTGTGCTGAATGCCTGGGTATCCCTGCGGTTCACCAGGTTCCAATTCCAAATTACTGACCGTTAGGCAGGAAAAGTAGTCTGTCACGCATAAGAAATACGTCACGGCACGAGATAAACCATACAATGGACTTACGATAAGCTTTCCTCTGTTATTATTGGATAGATTAATATGAAGAATACGGAAAAAAACATTATCATCAAATGCTGGAGCTTCTATGTTGACAGCCGTCATTCCTTATTCCAGCCTACTAATTGATGATAACCTGGCCGTTGTCATTGATTTCTTTTATTGAAACGCGAGGCGAGCACCGTTCCTTTTAGTTCATATCGCTCACTATTGATTCTTCTGTTTAGCCATTCTCAAGTGCAGGGTACACCCTGTTAATTGAATACACTTGAGTTGCACTCAGCCTAATTGTCTGTGCGACACAGTTTTAAAAACAGAGCGTGGTTGAACAGACTTTGGAATTACAGACATGACAGCAGTCAGCAGTCAATCACTGACTCTGTACTTGCGTGTTCGTGTCGTTATGGATGGGTGTGGGTTGACAAGAAGAGAGGGGATAAGCCCAGGTGCGGTTACTTATCCTGCTTCTCCCGTATAGCATCAAAGAGATCGACGAACGGAGAGGTAATCACGAACAATGTTAATGGTCATCTTACTTTGACACACTGTAGAGAGGCTTGGATTTCTCACTGTGCAGTTACGCAACCTTGGAGAAGTCAGAAACTTTACGTCAACCATACATATGAAGAATTCTGTTCTGATGACTGTCTTTTCATCATCTGATATACTCATTGTGAGTGTAGTACCCATTGAAACGAAGAAGTTAGAAAAAGGAATAAATGATTTACAATTATGCTTTGAAAATTGCTGTTTCGATAAAGAGGAAAAATAGCCTTTAAAATCATCTTTCAGCCACTCTTGTCCTCCGTCTTAATACTTATGCTTGTAGTATGTCAGTATAAACGAAAAGTAATAATGGACCTTAGATCGAATCATCTGTATTATATTAACTTTGGTAGGGGGCGGTCATCATCCATCAGGATTTTTCTGAAGGTCATTGCATAATCACTCATCTGTACGTCAAGAAACTCGTAATCAACAACCTATTTCTGCTAGGACTGGACCATCAGTGCGAAACAGGCAGTGCTCAGTGGTGACATGCTATTCTTACCTACGCTCAGTTCTTAAGTATGGCATTCTTTCTATGATACAGTTTTCAAGCTGTCGAAAAGGGCAATGATAATAGTAACTTAAGTTGGTAGTTTGGTTAATTGTAAAGAAAAATTTGAAGACTTGGGCATTGTTATTGTGCCGCCTGGGTTATACTAATAATCTCGTGTGCACATAAAAAAAATTAGTAAATATGTCACAGAATGAAACGAAAAAATTAACAACATTTTCTGTAGGCAATCAAAACTGTATAATAATTTGAACGAGAGGATGAAAGACATAACTAAAATACATATATTTAGAAAGGCAGCCAAAACATAGAACATGCTTAGCGATTACACGATGTAGGACGTGGTACAAAAAGAGATAATTAAAACACCTTATCTCTTTATAACATACTTCCAAAATGTAAAGCTTTTAACAGACAATTCACGCATCCAAGATAGTGCATAATACCAATTTTTCTGATCTAAACATTCCACTCATCATTATGGAATGCGGCTCTGATTTTCAGACAGGCAGAATGGTAGTCATGAAAACGTAAATGGGCATGGCAGCACGGTATTGGTCCTAAAATCATCTGCAAGTGTGTAACTGAACAGAGGTATCAAACTACCTCTCACCACGTATGTACTAGCACAATAGCATTGTATTGTTGCCGTAACTGAATGAGGCAGAGCATTTGTTGAGACACCGGCCTCCGATTCAGGAGAAGGAAAGATCATACTTTGTTTTCCTAACTTGTTGGTTCTGTCCGATGAAAATTTTAGTTTAGTTGCAACATGGTCCACAACTGTAATAAACTTCTTGAAAAATGTAGTTTTCATGTGTTGGACTTTTCCATTTTGATTTTATTTTTAGTTTGTGTACTTAGAACGTTTCGGCTGTGTGAATCTTTTAAAGCACGTTGTTTAACCCGTTAACTACATATGGTATGGGTTACAGTCGTATAATTTCATGAGTAGTACATGGTTTGCCCAAAGTCCGGAGAGGCAGTCCTTCAAATAATTCACTTTCTACATAGATCACAGCTGCGATTAACTACTTCAAAGAAATAAGTTTCCTACATTAGCTGTTTTTAATTTCCATTTGCGTATTTACGTAAATGAAAGCTAACATAAACAAAATATAATGTATCGAGTAATAAGTATGTACCCTGTATCGTGATGGTTAGTAATCAGATGTATCACACACTAAAATGTTCTTGAAAATTGCTACACAATCAAAACGTCGTAGAACATAAATTAAAAAATAAATAAAAACGAAAAACAGCCACCGTAGGAAAGTTATTTCTTTCAAATAATAGTGAGTCAAGACTAGAGTCAGTTACTTGTTACAAATACTTGGAAGTAACAATGCCTAACAATACGGAGTGGAACAGTGACATAGGATCAGTTGAACATAAAGTAAATGACAATTTGCGATTTATTTGTAGAACACTGCAAAACTGCAGTTCGTTCACAGTATCTGTGAAATACTTATTTGTGGACAGCAGCACTCCTGAAATGAACGTGCTGGTCATCTTCGGGGACGGTCTTTGTGGCCGAACGGTTCTAGGCGCTTCAATCCTGAACCGCGCTGCTGCTACGGTCGCAAGTTCGAATCCTGTCTCGGGCATGGATGTATGTGATGTCCTTAGGTTAGTTAGGTTTAAGTAGTTCTAAGTTCTAGGGGCTGATGACCTCAGATGTTAAGTCCCATAGTGCTCAGAGCCATTTGAACCATTTCATATACGGGATGAATTACAAAGTCGACTTTAGACCCCAGCATTCCACATCACTGCATCTCTGAGTTCGATTCTTGAGGAACAAAGGACTGCTACTGCTCCACAGACATTCAGACACGTCACTGAAATTAACCTCAAAAAAGGCGTATGATGGACTTACCTCATATTATTGTCCACTAACAGTTGTCCGGGTACATGGACCAGATAGTGTACTCTTCAGCCGCCTTTCTAGCTCAGAGAGATCATGCAGACGTCATCAGGCAAATAAAATCTGGCAGAGAGACGTACAAGCAATCGTTCTTGCCAAGCTCAGTATGTGAATGAAAGGGGAAGAAACCTTTTTCGCTGGTACAACAGTAAGCGCACTGTGCCATACCTTTCACAGTGATTCGCAGGTACAGGATACAGGAGGAATCCAAAATCCACCGGCAAATGGATGTTTAGCGATATTCTCTGTTTATTTTGAGGTAAGACACCCCTTGTACCCGGTGACTCGTTCAAGAGTGAAAATGCAATCGTGATTTATTCAGTTTGTTACCCCAAATACAGTTTTGTCTGTTAAAATTTCTTCATAACAGTAAAAAAGCTTGTAATATGCAATCACCAAGAATTACAAAACACTGAGTAATCTAGGATGTCCATGAAGTCTCTCTATAGTTTCAAAAACTCGTAACTAGGAAGCTATCAGAGATAGAGTCGAGCTGTGTTATGAAGCATTTAGTAGCTCCCAATTATTTTTTTTCTGTTTTGCCAGAGTTTCAACGCATACTCGATTCGTCGGCTGTAGAACACCAAGGTGATATTAGCGTTTTGCCCATGTACAGGTCACCATTGTAGCACAGCTGTTTTGATCGCTTCATTGATTCGTGTTTGAAGGATAGCATCGTCACTGACTGGAGTTATACATACATCTTCCTTGACGTAACCACGTAAACAGAAGTTTAATGGCTTGACATGGAAAAGTGCGAAGGCATGATGGGCTCATCTTGATTTTCCCTGTCTGTTTAAAGCTTTCGAACCACCTCATTACGATTGTTTTTGCCGGTGGTACATTCCTCTGCTAGCGTCGATTATTCCGTAGTACCGTTGTCACAGATCTGTATTCTGCGTACCAAATGACACATTGCCCCTTATTTAGATGCACTCCATGACAAACTTGACAAACCTGCATGAAAGGTGGTAGGAAAACAAAAAACTTTGAGAGTTGCCAAAGGTTTTAAAGCAAAACACAATTCTCTATCTAATAGTTTCCAAGTTATGATTTTTTTTAAATGTTAGCTGGACTTCATCGTAACCCTGTACAACAACTTTCAGACGAAAGACAAATGAACATTGTGACGTAGTTTCCGGCACTGCGGGAGCAGTTCTGCATGACGTAGTTCTGTCGGACTTCCATTCTATTCATTGAAACCGTATACGAGATTCATATCAGCTAACTCCATCAGTAAACCTGCCCATACCGCGTTGTCTCACGCTAGCGTAGAGCTAACACTGCCGGAGAAACAAAATCTAGACAGCACCGAGCACTCTAGAATGCAAACAACGAAGAGTAAAGTGGGCGTTACTGTTGTCAACATGGAGTACCTCAGGTGAATGGAACCAAACAAAACACACTGTCACACAGCCGACATTTGCCCTGTTTTGCAGATATTTACAGATCAGAACATTGTATAAATACAAAGAGGAGTTTGGGGAAAAAGTCAAACGAGACGCAAGTATTCAGTAACGTGTCAACGGAGACCATCAATCGCTTGCACCAAAGTATTTAGTAAACATCGCTAAACAACCCCCGAAACTTTGTCGGTGGAGCTAGTTCATCCCGTATATTAGCTACAAGCGCAGTGAGTAAAGATAGGAGTGGACCAAAAGCGAAACCCTGCCGAACAGTCAGTGAGTTATTCTCGATCAAAAAAGATCTCTCATTTACGATAACTTGAATTATGTTCCAGATCTCCCTCAACATATTTTGTTAAAAATTAAGGGAATTAGTCACTCTCCAAACAGCTTTACATCTACATCAATACTCCGCTATCCTCGTTACGGTGCAAGGTGGAAGGTACCCCGTACTCCGACTAGTCATTCCTTTTCTGTTCCACTCGCAAACAGAACGAGAGAAAAACGACTATCTATATGCCTCAGCATGAGCCCTAATTTCTGGTATCTTATATACGTGGTCCTTATGCCCAATTTATGTTGCAGTCAAATGAATCGTTCTGTAGCCACTTCAGATGCAGATTCACTAAATTTCCTCATGGCTGTTCTTCGAATGTTACGACGCCTTCCCTCCAAGACACCCATTTGAAATCCCGAAGCATCTCCGTAACACTTGCGTGATGTTCGAACCCACCCATAACAAACCTAGCAGACCACATCTGAATTGTTTCGATGTCTTCCTTTAATCCGCCCCTGAACGGATTCCATACACTCGAGGAGTACTCAAGAATAGCGTCCTATATGCGGTCTCCTTTACAGATCAACCACAATCTCATAGAATTCTCGCAATAAACCGATCATTCGCTTTTCCTACCACAAACCTCACATGCTCGTTCCATTCCATACCGCTTTGCAACGTTACGCCCAGATATTTAAACAATGTGATTGTGTCAAGCAGGACACTATTGATGCTGTGTCCGAACATTGTAGGTTTGTTTTCCGCACTCATCCGCATTAACTTACATTTTCCCACTTTTAGAGCTAGCAAACTAGAAATTTCGTCTAAGTCATCTTGTCTCCTCCTACAGTCACTCAACTTCGACACCTTACCGTACGTCACAGCACCATCAGCAAACAACCGCAGATTGCTGGCCACCCTGTCCGCCGAATCATTGGAAATGGATATATCGTGTGGCTATGGCCTCCCGTCGGGTAGACCGTTCCGCTGGTGCAAGTCTTTCGATTTGACGCCACTTCGGCGACTTGCGTGTCGATGGGGATGAAATGATGATGATAAGGACAACGCAACACTCAGTCCCTGAGCGGAGAAAATCTCCGACCCACCCGGGAATCGAACCCGGGCCGTTAGGTAAGACATTCCGTCGCGCTGACCATTTAGCTGCCAGGGGCGGACCGCCAAATCATTTATGTACACAGAGAATAACAGCGGTCCTATCACACTTCCCTGGGGCACTCCTGACGTTGCCCTTGTCTCTGACGAACACTCGAGGAAAACATACTGGGTTCTATAATCCAAGAAGTCTTCGAGCCACTCACATATCTGCGAATCTGTTCCATATGCTGATACCTTCTTTAACAGCCTGCAATGGGGCACAGTGTCAAACGGTACAAGGAAATCGAGAAATATGGAATCTGCCTGCTGGCCTTCATCCATAGCCCGTGGTATATCACGTGAGAAAAGGGCAGCCTGAGTTTCGCACATAGTGATAGACATACCTGGGGTTGTGAAGCAGCTGAATGGGTTAAAAAATAAATAAATCGCCAGGTCCTGATGGGATTCCAATTCGGTTTTACAGAGAGTACTATACTGCAATGCACCTTACTTAACTTGTATTTATCCCGAATCTCTTGCCCAACGTAAAAAAGGCGTAGGTGACGCCTGCATATAAGAAGGGTAGAAGGATAGATCCTCAAAATTGCAGGCCAATATCCGTAACATCGGTTTGTTGCAGGATTCACGAACATATTCTCAGTTCGAATATAATGAATTTCCTTGAGACAGAGAAGTTGCTGTCCATGCATCAGCACGGCTTTAGAAAGCATTGCTACTGCGAAACGCAACTCGCCCTTTTTTCACATGATGTCTTGTGAACCATGGATGAGGGGTATCAGACGGATGCAATATTCCTTGACTTCCGGAAAGCGTTTGACTCGGTACCCCCCTGCAGACTCCTAACTAAGGTACGGGCATATGGGATTGGTTCCCAAGTATGTGAGTGGCTCGAAGACTTCCTAAGTAATAGAACCCAGTACGTCGATAGTGTGTGTTCATCGGAGGTGAGGGCATCATCTGGAGTGCCCCAGGAAAGTGTGGTAGGTCCGTTGTTGCTTTCTATCTACATAAATGATCTTTTGGATAGAGTGGATAGCAATGTGCAGCTGTTTGCTGATGATGCTGTGGTGTACGTAAACGTGTCGTCGTTGAATGACTATAGGAGGATACAATATGTCTTGGACAGTATTCGTGATTGGTGTAAAGAATGGCAGCTAACTCTAAATATAAATAAATGTAAATTAATGCACATGAATAAGAAAAAGAATCCCGTAATGTTTGAATACTCCATTAGTAGTGTAGCGCTTGCCACAGGCACGTCGATTAAATATTTGAGCGTAAGATTGCAGAGCGATATGAAGTGGTACAAGCATGTAATGGCAGTTGTGGGAAAGGCGGATAGTCGTCTTCGGTTCATTGGTAGAATTCTGGGAAGATGTGGTCCATCTGTAAAGGAGACCGCTTATAAAACACTAATACGACCTATTCTTGAGTACTGCTCGAGCGTTTGGGATCCCTATCAGGTCGGATTAAGGGAGGACCTAGAAGTAATTCAGAGGCGGGCTGCTCGATGTGTTACTGGTAGGTTTGATCATCACGAGAGTGTTGCGGAAATGCTTCAGAAACTCGGGTGGGAGTCTCTAGAGGAAAGGAGGCGTTCTTTTCGTGAATCGCTACTGAGGAAATTTAGAGAACCAGCATTTGAGGCTGACTGCAGTACAATTTTACTGCCGCCAACTTACATTTAGCGGAAAGACTACAAAGATAAGATAAGGCAGATTAGGTCTCGTACAGCGGTATATAGGCAGTCATTTTTCCCTCGTTCTGTTTGGGAGTGGAACAGGGAGAGAAGATGCTAGTTGTGGTACGAGGTACCCTCCGCCGCGCACCGTATGGTGGATTGCGGAGTATGTATGCAGATGTAGAGATACGAGGGGCGTCCACAAAGTAAGTTCCGATCGGTCACAAAATGGGAACGACTATGAAAATCCGATAAAACTTTGCAGAGATGTGTTGGGCAGTGTCTCTAGTATGACCGCAGATAGCATCACATCGCTCTTCTCATTTCTGAGCTCACAGTGAGCGCTTAAAGATGTCTAGAAAATAGTGTCTCCCGCCAAGTACGAGGGCCTGGTGAAAAATTTCGCCTGAAGCTATGCAGTCAACATTACATATCTGTCGTGCTGTTTCTTCTTCGAGATAATTCTCAGCCGCATTCTGCAGGGGCAATGAAGATGCTCCTGCGTCGTTTTCAATTGGAAATGTTTGATTACACACAATATAGGCCGTTATTGTCTCCCTCTGAGTTTCATCTCTGGTCACATGAACCGCTGTCTATGAAGACAACATTTTGGCACAGACAACGAGCTGTAGGCCAGCGTGGAGAATTGGCGGAAAGCACTGGCGGCTGCCTTCTATGATGAGGCTATTGAAAAGTTGGTACAACGATACGACAAATGTGTAAGTCAGAACGGCGAATACGTAGAGAAGTATCCGGAAGGCGTAGCTAACTGTTACAAATAAAACATTTCTGATATTGACCGTGGTTTCCATTTCGCGATCAATCGTAACTTACTTTTTGGACAGGCCTCGTATAAAACCAAGCTGATCCGTACACATAAGCTTCTCGGTCTCAAGAAAGGTTATTATATTCGAGGTGAGAATATGTTCAAGGATTCTTTGTTCTACAAAGCGTAAATTTTTCTGCAAAAATATTGTAAAAATTTCAGAGCCAGATGTGGGGACAAGTCACACGGAACGTACGTTTGACGAGTAATTGCGCCAGTGGAATCCTCAATAGATCGACAAGAGTCGAGAGCAAACGGGAAGAGAAATCAAAACAACAGCGGTCTGTCACATCAGACTGTTGTCCTGTGGCGTCGAGTGTTTGGTAATTGGTGCTGAGAAAGCAGCGAGGCAGATCCTCCGGGGTAAGCGGGACCGCGCTCTGACCTCGGGCGTCGCGCGGCCGCCCCCTCCCCGGCACCACCTTCCTACCCCTCCCCCCACCCCCGCCCCCACCTCTCGGGCCCCGGCAGCGGCTGACGGCGCTTCGCGGCCGACAGTCGGCGACGCACTTGTGCTCCCGCAGGCAGCCCGCAGCGCGTCCTGCCTCAACAATCGCCTGCGTGCCTCCCGTCGGCTGCGGCCCGCAACACGTGACCCGACCCGCAGGTAAGCCGCGCTCGCGTGTCTCTTGGTTCCCACCGTCTTCTGTCTCCATGTCGGCCGACTTCTCTTCCATGTCTTTTTAAAGTTCCGTACCTCACTCGGTGAAAACAGAACCCTAATAGTATCACCTCGTTGTCCGTCGGTCTATCTGTCTGTCGGACTGTTAAAAAACCTTTTCACTCATAAAAGAATAGGTTTGTCAAGCTGATATTTATGTCAAAATATTAAACATGGCTGCGAAACAGCAACTGTGTAAGTCTGAAGAAGTTGAAAAATCAGCCAACCAGTTGCAAATAAAGGTTTATTACACAAGCTGCGACATCGTCGCGAAAAAACACAGTGACCCGTATATGTAATAAGTTTAATTTACGTCTATAGTCACAATCTTTTCTGTTTAACAGATTACCGGTTTCGGTCTTTAATCACCATCATCAGATCTCGGTACTGATTTGCTGCTTCGGTTTACAGTGCCTTTTGACTCTGTCACTGTGTTTTTTCGCAGCTTGTGAAACTAGTGCCATGTCTGGCTTACGACAGAGTCAAAAGACTCTGTAAACTGAAGCAGGAAATCAGTACCGAGATCTGATGAGGGTCATTAAAGACCGAAACCGGTAATCTGTTAAACAGAAAAGATTGTGACCATAGATGTAAATTAAAGGAAAGGTTTATTAGCCCTTGACCTTGGTTTCGATATTTGTAATAATATCTTCTTCATAAGTAGTGGTATGTGATGTAACAAGGCCCACTAGTTCTGAAAAGATATTTTTACAAAATTTTGAAACCTAGGTCAGGGGCTAATAAACCTTTCAACCTCTCGATATCTACTTCACACACTAAGTACTTCGGGGCCTTGCCGATGTAATCAACTGAAGTTTGTAAGAGAAATGCAAATATAAGATACGGCCATTCATGTCACACCTTTTGATACTCGCAAACGCGTTCAACAAAACACGTAAAGTACTTCCCATTAACCCTACAATCTTGAAATTTGGCAAGCAAAAAGGTCTCACATGCAGATGAAGGAAAAAATCCGAAAAGTGTTAATATGTAATTATATCACACGAGAAACATTTTTTTATCCGACTGTCTACTCGTGCCCGTCTGTTAAGACTTCTGTTCTCAGGAACGAGTAGACGCATCAAGCTGAAATTTATACCACACACCAAGATCTATGGTCCCTTCGTGTTGTAAAAACGTTTCGTTTCTAAATTAGTGCAATATCAAATTTTGATAACTCGAATTCTTGGGACCGGTATCTTGCCACTATCAAAGTTTCTGACATGTAAAAATCGTCGAGTTTCCTGACTCTCTGGCTGTATCCACTGTCAACGGAACCCTCAGGGCGCCATTATTGCTCGTACCTCACTCTTTTTTCTTTTTCCTAAATCTACACTAGCACATTTTATTGAAGATTCGAAGCTCACTATTTCATCTTAGTGTTTACAAAGTGTTACACGGCAAAGCGAATCGATGACCCGATAAGGGTGGCAGCACCATTGTGGTTTTGCTCAAACAACATGTAGGGGACGTAGAAATAGCGCACGATCCTGTACTTTTTTACCGTTTTATTTTATTTCAAATGGCTTCGGACAATGTACATGATTCAGAAAATGAGACAAAATTAAATTGTGGCTACGGTACATGTAGGACATGAACTTAGTGCAGTTTGATAAAAAATATTATTTGTACACATTACTTTCACGAATATAAACACATAAATTTTCGTGCAAAGTTAATCTTTCCATTAACTATCGAGTTCAGTATTAACAGTTGTTTCGTTTCGTTGGTAGCACGTGGCCCGTTTTTTATCCGTAAATGGTGAGAATTTCCTTCCCCTTAAGAACAGGAATAAGAAACGATGATGTATTTGCCGTTGCGTAACCCAGTACCAAGTTCCTCTGAAGTTAGCACTTTGCGAAAGGTCCTGAGTTTGCACGTGTTTCTCACGCCATCCGTAACGAACGGATTCGAGATAACTAGTGTTTTGTACACGCTCTCCGTGCATGCCATCTGCTGTGATATATTTGAACTGCTTCTCCTGTTTCGGTGTTTACACCAGTATTTATTTGTAAAATTTGACTGCCTTTCATGTACTTTTCGCGTATTTCGCATTTCGACTATATTTTGATATTTCAGATAGTGACTTCTTTCGTCTTCAAGTTTCTCCTGCGTTTAGAGATGACCCTATTCAGAAAACGGGGGGTAATGAATGAATCTTGAATATTTTCGGATGTTTTTGACGATGATGATTCAGATGTTCCTAATGAGAATGAATATCCGGATGATTGCATGAATGAATCTTTTTATGGTTCTGAGGACAATTCCGATGACAGTGACATCATCAGATCTCTAAACAAGTGTTTGTTAGCGGTGTTTTGAAGTGATTTCGATAATAACGGTGAAGTTCATTCTTTTTTTGTGAATGACTCGTTTTATCATAGCCAAATGCTATGCCAGTGCACGAGCGAGTCTCGGGCGCAGTCCCGAAAATATTAACATAAAGTGGAGAGCTGTCAGGTGCTACACGTCTGTACATTAAGGTCCTGCGTACCATAGAAATTACTCTTTGACCTACACTGTATGCTGACAATACTTCTCGGACACGTTATCACTTTGCCAGCAATTATATATTCATTATTTATGAATTCACGTCCCGTCTAAATAAATCACCATCCGTTTTAATACTAATATTTTGTCGTTCGTAAAAATCTAATGTACTTTGCTTTATTTGGTACTATGCCGTCTCTTCCGCACTCGTTCATTCTGATACCACCTTAAACCAAATTCCATAGACAAATAATTCACTCCTTTTTTGGCAAAAAAATATAATTCCAGAGATGAAAACTGAGATAATTTGACTCTCTAACAAGAGCTAGTGACAAATTTGTTTGAGCAAAAGGGTACAAGCTTACTTTGATGCATGAAAATATTGTAAGTAACAACAAACTACAATCTATGCATGAACAAACATGTCACATGTCATATTATATACCTAGGAAATCTTAGACCAAAAGCTAGCCACATCTAGCGCATTGGGGATAGTCTTCACGTCTTTCTCAACACTTCAGGTGCTTGGGCATAGTTCACACTTTAAGAGATGGATACTGTCTGCTCTTGTCCACAATCTCACAGCACCGATTCGTCTGATAATCGCCGTTTATTAACGATGCTTCTCCAACTCCGGAACATAGACTGTTCAAGGAGTCTCAAATGTTCCACTACTCTGTATGTCCCTAGGGTGATTCTCCCCCCACCCCCCCGGCCGTTGTGGCCGAGCGGTTCTAGGCGCTTCAGTCTGGAACCGCGCAACCGCTACGGTCGCAGGTTCGAATCCTACCTCCGGCATGGATGTGTGTGATGTCCTTCGGTTAGTTTGGTTTAAGTAGTTCTAAGTTCTAGGGGACTGAATACCTTAGATGTTAAGTCCCATAGTGCTCAGAGTCATTTGAACCATTTTCTCATTTTCCATTGTAGTATACTCCTATCTCGGAGTTGGACATTTTTTTCTTGTCACATTCTACTCCTCATCTCCATTGAGCGGTATATCCACTTGTTTGGACCGAGCGAGGTGGCGCAGTGGTTAGCACACTGGACTCGCATTCGGGAGGACCACGGTTCAATCCCGTGTCCGGCCGTCCTAATTTAGGTTTTCCGTGATTTCCCTAAATCGCTTCAGGCAAATGCTGGGATGGTTCCTTTGAAAGGGCACGGCCGATTTCCTTTCCCAACCTTCTCTCACCCGAGCTTGCGCTCCGTCTCTAATGACCTCGTTGTCGACTGGACGTTAAACACTAATCTCCTCCTCCTCCACTTGTTTGGCGTGGTCGGAGTTATACCTCCCAGAGTATGCGCACTCCGCAACTGAGTAACACAAGGCTCAAGCTGTAGTCCTTACCGTCCTGGGTTGTGCATCCCATCTAGTGCCAGCCAGTTCATGCATGGTATTGTTTCAAGCATTCGTATTCATGGAATGTTTCGTAGATGAGTGCTCCATCTAATGTGACAGCAAAGTATTTTGGTGCTGGGCGATGCTGTATTAGTCTTGCCTCCCATTATACTTGTAGCGTCTTTGACTCGTATCTATTTCTCTGGTAAAAAAACGCACCAACGACTGTTTTCATATCTGGTTAAAATGCACAAATACAAATAACCTTCAGGTTGAGTGAATGTCGCCTGTTAAATTCTAGCCGGCCGCGGTGGCCGTGCGGTTCTGGCGCTGCAGTCCGGAACCGCGGGGCTGCAACGGTCGCAGGTTCGAATCCTGCCTCGGGCATGGGTGTGTGTGATGTCCTTAGGTTAGTTAGGTTTAAGTAGTTCTAAGTTCTAGGGGACTTATGACCTAAGATGTTGAGTCCCATAGTGCTCAGAGCCATTTGTACCATTTTTGTTAAATTCTAGGAATTCGAATCATGACCTTCTTGTCCAAGAAGTCCTTCTTTGCAGCTCTTGAAGTCCTGTGCTGTGCGACAAAATCTGTGGAGTTTACACAAAGTTAAAATTTTCTTGTATTTATAATCTGGTGTAAACTGGTGCCTAATACATTTATCCACATCGTCAGTGTGATAATTATTTGTGCACGAAGGTTCTTTTTCTTCTTCTTCTTCTTCTTCTTCTTCTTTGGGGTAGATTCACCAGATCCATTCATCCCTACGTTATGTCCCTTCCTGCCACAATTTCTACATAATCGACTTATTAAACTCAATTTCTTGCTAGCAGCCGGCCGCAGTGGCCGAGCGGTTCTAGTCAATTCAGTCTGGAAAAGCGCGACCACTACGGTCGCAGGTTCGAATCCTGCCTCGGGCATGGATGTGTGTGACGTCCTTAGGTTAGTCAGGTTTAAGTAGTTCTAGGGGACTGATGACCTGAGATGTTGAGTCCCATAGTGCTCAGAGCCATTTGAACCATTTTGCTAGCACGTTACGTCACCTTTACCGTCAAAACCCGCACTCAGTCCTCCCCGTCATCGTCAATGAATTTAATAACGTTAACTACAAACCGCAGCGGCCGCCCGCGATGTCTGTCTCCGCTCTAGCTTTCCGTGCTTGCCTAGGCCTCGGTGCTTGCATTGTGACGTAACATCACGCACTACTTTGAACTGGAACGTGGTGTACCTATTGATGTGACCAACATAAATCATGCTACAACCGCGACTACGGTTCGTTCTTTCTAGAATCAATACAGCCATCAGAATGCACCGTCTTAGGGTAAAAAGATTGCTGTTTTTCAGGTGTGTCTGGAGCAAGAAATGGCTGACGAAACGCTGAGAAAAATGACTTGCACCACTTGCTGCCTTTAGAAAATATTTGGCCCGAAATGCGAAACCGCGACATTTGACGATACTATGGCTGGACGGAATATTTTCTCATTGTTCTACTGCTGTAGGGTCACTAAGCCCTTAGGCTATGATGATCAGAGCGGGGTCTCGTCATTACCGATGTGAAAGTCGTCAGAAACGGAGCAGCAGTTCATTTGGATGACGGGGAAGAATACATACATCAGCCTTGTTAAGGAAATTGAGATGTGTCTGTGTGAAATCGTATGGGACTTAACTGCTAAGGTCATCAGTCCCTAAACTTACACGCTACTTAACCCAAAATATCCTAAAGACAAACATACACACCCATGCCCGAGGGAGGACTTGAACCTCCGCCGGGACCAGCCGCACAGTCCATGACTGCAGCGCCCCAGACCGCTCGGCTAATCCCGCGCGACAGGAATTGATATAACAACATTCATTTGTAGTACTCTGGGGAAACCTTAGGAAACCTATATCGAAGTGCCCTTCGAAGATTCGAACTCCACACGTCCTGAATACGAATCTTCATCACTACGTCTCAGCTATCAATATTTTACATCGATCGATATGATCTGATGAAATTCAATTCCATACGTACTTATCTTTGTACTTACTATGGCCAACAGCTGAAAACCTGTTACTTAAATAATAAATATCGTAAAATATTGTGAACGTGTTGTGTGTTTATCATTCATAACTTCTTATTGTCCTACGTGTCCCTTACGGCATACTCTGCTGACACACGTGCTTTACTTCCGTTTTTTTTTTTTTTTTTTTTTTTTTTTTTTTTCACCTGAGCTAAGCGAGAAATATAAGCCTGGAAACTAAACGACGTCGGCTTCTTGACTCAAAGTTGGCAGCAGTCGTTTACAGACAAATGGAAATTTGTACTGAAGGTCACCAGTATGACACTGCTCAAATTGTATCAACAACTATTGGAAACCTGCAATATAAGAAAATGTTCAAATGTGTGTGAAATCTTATGGGACTTAACTGCTACGGTCATCAGTTCCTAAGCTTACACATTACTTAACCTAAATTATCCTAAGAACAAACAGACACACCCATGCCCGAGGGAGGATTCGAACATCCGCCGGGACCAGCCGGAGCTGCAAGGAAGCTGGAAGTATCTACGACGACAGTGGTTGACCATTTCGCCGTTGGTTTGTCCTATCCTTACCAGTACCTCCCACAAGTTACTGCTATTCAAGTGAATTCACGATCAGTTGCTTGAAAACACGCAGAGACGTTCTTCTTCCGAACGTTTCGTACAAAGATTACTGAAAAAATAAATAGCAAGTTCTTTTAGAAGTAAAATATGAAAATAAGTCATCATAATTGTGAGTGGTTTGTTACAACAGCATTTTGCTTTTTGCGCAACCATCTTCCTGCGATTTTCTGAGTCCATGTAAAGCTTGTTTTCATACTACGCATTTTGTCACATTTCAATAACTTGTAGCAGCTTATAGCACACAGATAAAATGAATAATAAGTACAGTAACATGAACTAACAAAATTGTCCATACACAAACGGAGGGGGGAACATACAATACAGTAAAATAGGTATCGTAAGAAGCTATCACGTAACAACCGAAAAACAAACGACGCTAGATGAGACAAACAAAGATATTATGAAAACAATTCAAAGTGTCCAAGGTCGACAATGCACTGTATATAAATTGAATGTAAAAAGAGGACAATAGCTAAAGCTCGATTAGATTCCATAGGGGAAACACTTGTGCCCAGCTACTGCATTCATTTGAAGTAGTGAAGGGTACAGCAATCAGCCACAGCTGATATTTATTGCATATCTTGATTTCTGTCACTGCGTGGCCATCTTCAAGGCAGAAAATGTAAGTTAAAACATTAAAGCCACTTTCTATGCACATAGTCCCAACTGGACTGTTACTATCAGACTCAGAGTTGACACTGCGACCGCTGTTTAGAATTGCAACACAGTTGGCTGCAGTGTACGTCATACCAATCAACAGCTATAACACTGCTAATAAGAGAACAACACACGACGCAAAGGTCGATTACTTCTGCATGCTGCTGTGAGTGAAATCAGTAATGAACAGTAGGACATGATAAGGATCGAGAATAATTGCATGCATTTCTATAGTAATACAAAACATAGGAAAAGTGGACTGCTCTTAATACTCAGTTTGTGAGATGCAAAATGAAAAGCTATTACAGTTATATATCTGAAGTTGGTTTTCAAATACACAAAATAAGGAACTAAAAACTGCTTGAATAGTAAATTAATTTGTTGAAGCATCCATAAGGCAGCATATTCCCTAATAAAGAAGAAAAACGTACAGTATATTCCCTAATAAAATAGAAAAAAAGTAAAATTTCAACATTTGTGTGTGGAAGATGGCCCGTCTATTAAATTTTACATACATTGTTCCATTTACATGTGTGACGTCCCTACATGGGGTATTACAAGATACATATTTCGCAAATAGTTGTATACAACGTTCTTTGTGCAAATACACCTCAATAAATCTCCATCGTATGTTCAATATATCGTGCCAAGTTATTGCACAAACATGAAAAAAGTGATGCATCGGCATGACACTAAAAACAAAAAAGATTCACGTAAAATACCATGCATGTCACACCGACTGCTCAAACTCATATACACACAACAGATGAAAGAAGACTAAGGATCTGAAGTCAAATCAAATATGTTTGTACTACCAGAAGGTGGCGTTGCAGTGGTAGATACACAGAAATATAATCGTCACTAACAAAGCATAAGGCAGAAGTTAAATGCAAAGAGTTCACAAAACAATATCTACAGTTTTGTACGTCATTGTATCAACTAATAATCCAAACCAGAGTATACTGAAAAACAGAAATCCACTCTCCTTTTTTGACACACATTTTACGTACTTCGTTTATGGTTTCTGCATTTTTATCACCCAGATCTCGAGCGATCTTCTGTAAGATTGTTTAATGGCGATATACAGTAAGTTCCACTTGTGAGTATAAACGCAGTAGTTTCGTACCATTGATGTACAGTACTGTCTTTCACATTTTTATAAGATTTTTAATTCTAAAAAAGTAAAAAAATTCTATAAAGAATTGTATAAAAAATTAAAAAGAAATTTTTTATTCCAGTATACTCTGGTTTGGATAATTAGTTGATATAATAACATACAAAAATGTATACATTGCATTGTTTTGTGTATTCCTTGACTTTAACTTCTTCCCTATACTTTATTTGTGACGATTATATATATCTAACTTTACTACTTCACTATCATCAGGTGGTAGTTCCTAACATCTTTTCTTTGACTTGTGATCTTCTGTCTTCTTTCATACGTTGTGTGAATATGAGCTTGTGCAGTTGGTGCAATATGCATTATATTTTATATAAATCGTGTTTTATTATTGGCATGTCGCTGTATCAGTGTCTTGATGTTCCTGGAATGACGTGTTACGACTTGACACGATATATTATACATATCGTGGAGATTTACTGAAATGTATTTGCATAAGGTATGTTGAATACATCCATTTGTGAAAGTATGTATCAGAACTTATTATATCGAACCTGATTATGCTTGTGTTTCCGACATATATGTTTTGTAGATCAGATGAGGGCTACTTAGATTTGCCGAAACCGGTAATCATAAATAAAATTATAAATAGCAATCTTGCCTGTTGAAGTTTTTACTTCGGAATTTCATATTACTCTAGATCAGTATTTCCCAACATTTCTTAGACATTTACCCCTGAATGAAATCAGACATCAGCTAGTACCCACGTTCTCGCCCCTCCCCCTGCCGTCTGTTTGCCCCCCCCCTTTCCCTATATTATCACCAACTTTAGCACCTAACTAAACTGTGGAATGAAAGACTTTTCTTGGTACACTTTTATTTTTAAAATGATAAAAGATGAATATAATTTGTATGTGTATGGGGGGTGGGGGGTAGGGAGGGGGCAGGGGTGTTAGAACGAATGACGAAGGAATTCGTGGTGCATCGCAAGTGCTATCCACAACTCTTTCTCAGATAACAAAGCTAACTGTCCACAGCGAGGATGGTCACGTGTTGCAAAACATACTCCTCCTGCATTACTACTCTCCATTGCACCACTTGTTTGACCTGCACATTGCAACACCATTTAAAATCAATCAAGCTAAAATGTGTACATGATATTTACTGTTCACAATTCACTTGATTGCTCCACTTCTTACTCCTGAGGTGGCAGGAACTGTTTTGTGTCTGACAACAGCCAGTAATAGTAATAATAATAATAATACTGTGTACAACAATATAGTAGGCGTTACGTAGATACTGCTGTGTCGTGCTGTCAATTAATTCATTTTTCTGTTTCGAAGCGAGTAATGAAGCAATTTCCGGACTACTGCAGGTACTATCTACAACTTGGGGAAGAAATTTTCTTGACATACTTAGCATTTTTTACGTATGTGTCTCATTTTTATCATCAGAGATGTACTGGACATACCGCAACATATGTGTGTAGTGGGTGGACTATATGAGGAATCTGTAACGTCCATTGCACTAATGCTACTAATCGAGAAAAAGATGAAATGGTTGAAATGGCTCTGAGCACTATGGGACTTAACTTCTGAGGTCATAAGTCCCCTAGAACTTAACTAACTAACCTAAGGACATCACACACATGCATGCCCGAGGCAGGACTCGAACCTGCGACCGTAGCGGTCGCGCGGCTCCAGACTCTAGCGCCTAGAACCGCTCGGCCACCTCGGCCGGCTGAGTAAAAGTGATTATTGACAACTTATATAATCGGTATTAGAGTCTTACAAAATTTCGATAATAGTAATAACCTTCAGAAAATAATTTAGTTTCTTGACTGAAACTGAATCGAATCGTTTATTTTTACCCCTTAGATAATTACATTTTGCCCCTCACGGGATAATTACCCCCAGGCTCGAAACTACTGCTCTAGATCGTCTCTGTCTTTCGGCGATGCCACGCAAATACAATACAGGAAAACATCCTTTTAGATCATATATGATGTTTTTTTCCGCGTGCGTGAAAAATTTCGAGCAATTCTAACAGATGGCAGAGCGGCGCTGAACCATCAAGTTTTGCCTACCGAAGACGCTCGGTATAAGCGACGTGCTGTAATTGGATTTTTGGTGAACATCCATAAATGTTTATGCACATTGTATGGTAATCATGCATTTCATAAGAGTACTGTTGGACGGCGGATCGTTCAAAATTGGTTCCAATGGCTCTGAGCACTATGGGACTTAACATCTATGGCCATCAGTCCCCTAGAACTTAGAACTACTTAAACCTAACTAACCTAAGGACAGCACACACATCCAGTCATCACGAGGCAGAGGAAATCCCTGACCCCGCCGGGAATCGAACCCGGGGACCCGGGACGGCGGATGACAGCGTCAGGAAGTGCAGAAACTGAACTCCATGTTCCAAGGGCGCACGTACTGTTGTTTGTAGGGCAGAGGCCGCACCTGGAGTATTTTTAATGTTTTGGAAGACGAATGGCAATTTATAAGTAGCCATAATAAAGTTACAGTTCCGATCCTGTTAAAAACCTATGTAATGTACACTTTTTACTCATTTTTTTGAAAGAAACCCACTGGATTACACCATATTTCTTCCATTCTGTAGAAGTATGGAGGGGGTACGTGCTCACCACCCCCCTCCCCTCCCCGTGCCACCAGGAAGGGGAGCCCTTGTCATGATCTGCCACACTCAGGACGTCCTGTCACCCACTGTTCCCGACATGGTGAATAGCGCGAATTTCATTATTCGTGCAGTTCCGGGTTTCGCAACAACTACCTGTGAGCACTCTAAGCACGTGTGAATGACTGAGACTCTTGGATATTCACGGATGTGCTGAAGATGGGTTCCACGAATGCTCACAACAGACCACAAGATTAAAAGAAAAGCCATTTCTGTCACGGATCGTTATATGTGGCAAAACATGAGTGCAGTACTTTGAGCGGAAACATAAATACAATCGCTGGCGTGGCACCTTCCGCAACCACCTAAAATGGAGAAATTCAAGGCCGTTAAAATCGTGCTGGCAATCTTTTGGGATAGTGGGACACACGTTGAAGATGATGAGGGAGTAACGCACGCAGTGAAAACATGGCTATACTAACCAAGACAAGAGATTTTACCAACATGGCATACATGCTATTATACAAAGCTGGCGTAAGGCCATAGATTATGATGGAAACTTATGAAAAAAAGATAGTACATGCACAAGAAATATTGACTGATATTGTCACCAAATTCGAACTCTTAAGAATAAATGTGTTCTGAGAAAAAGATTGTGAGGCATTACTTATTGAATGACGCTCGTACGTTAACGTAAGTTTCATACTGTGCAAATATATGGTACTAATTTTAAGATTTTATCACATACTCGTAACACGTTCAGTCAACAGAACAGAGGGAACATGTTAGTACGTTTTTGATACGTTTCATTTGACACATTATTGGCACTCTCAACAAATCACAGTTTCACATCACATGCCTTAGGGATTTAAGGAGAATTTGTTAACAGCTATTGAAAATGAATTATGTATCATAAAATTTAACTTCTGAGAACATTGTTAACGAAAGATAAATCCTCCCCCAGTTTTCTTACGACTGCAATTTACAATTCTGTTGTTCCTATTTTACACAAAGGTTTCGGGAAATATCATCAAACGGTCTGTATCAGTGTACTTTCATGGATTACCTACCGAAAATCATCACTGATTAACTCTGAGAAAACCCATAGTGACTGAGCACAAAATCCAGGCCTTGCATATCTCTCACATGGATGAATCTATATGATCTTCATACATATAAGAATAGCTTCAAGCAGACTGTTTATATTATAAAATCCATTACGTTATATTATTTTCTCTTGATAACACTGCGTAACTGCAGTCATGGACTGTGCGGCTGGTCCCGGCGGAGGTTCGAGTCCTCCCTCGGGCATGGGTGTGTGTGTGTTTGTCCTTAGGATAATTTACGTTAAGTAGTGTGTAAGCTTAGTGACTGATGACCTTAGCAGTTAAGTCCCATAAGATTTCACACACATTTGAACTTCCACTGCGAAACAATATAAAACTGCTTGATTCGACAGCCAAATGATAGTGTTGTTTGTATTGTTTACTGACACTGGGCAACATACGCAAGAATCACGAACGACGTGTTCTTGAGTGTTGTTCCAGACTTTGGACTACAGAAAGAGAGTGGAGCAATTCATAACTACGCTGCTAGGGTATAATTTACTGGTTCAGTTTACATAAAAATTATATAGGAATTCTCAGCATACCCTCATGGGAATCGCTGGAAAAAAGATGACATTGTTTCGATCATGGACAGTAGGATTACATGTAGCTCGGTTTTGAGTTTGTGATAATGAAAGGTAATACATGGGGGTTTTCTTTTTGGTACGCTATTCAAAACTAGACTAGGGCATCAGCTTACGAAACAGGAAGGTGAGGCACATCCGGATCGAATCCGGACGGCAGTTCAACGCCCTTTGCTCTGGTACACCGGCCAGCTCAAGCGTGGTTTTTAAGCAGTTTTCAACGTTAGCTCAGGCGACCGCTGGGGTGGTTCCCAGTGTCCCGCCTCAGAAAATAGGTACACAAACAGTTAAAATACGGTAACACATAGCACAAAGTTTACGCAGTGTAGGGACAGATGGTGCGTACATACTGCCTTCCTTCAGGTTAACTGACGACTATGGAAGACAGGAAGGGCACTCAGGTACAAAATTGAAGAAAAAAAAATATCAAAATAATGTAAACATCTGCCCCGTATGACTGAATGAAACTCTTGGAAAGAGACATTCACATGTGGAGCCGGACAGGGAACGACTAATATATTTGTACAGACTTAAACGCCACTCGTTTCGGACATGCCAAAGGCAAAAATATTGTTCGAGAGGCCTCACTCGTAAATTTACAATAAAGGACGACAATATACCGGACTTTTCTTTTCACAACACGTCATTCATAAAGGAAACAGAGAAGATAGCGAATATTATACCTACATTTCTCAAAACTGTACGCTAAACGTCGATCTAGAAACAGTCAGTTTACATTTAGGAAAATGTGTGGGTAGGGCGGTGATAACGAACCGTTGGCCTCCCCAGTAGTCATGGCATTGACTTCTACTGGACCGTGTCATTCTGCCCACGTATTCCTGCCACATGTTTCTTCCATCCAGTACAGGGCCACTTAATATCCAGACGCGTCCCGTTCTGCGCACTTTGCTTGGCAATGGCTGTATTACAACCGCTATGGAATCCTCTGCTACTCTCCAGTTGTAACAAAATCGGCGTCGCTTCCTTCTCTTCGTATATCTTTTGGAGCACTCCAGTTTGTTGAGTTTTCAATAGAATTTGCAGCAAAGGCTTATTCTGTATCTTGGTAAATATGTCTACCATTGAGTACCTGCAATCGAAACATGACTTGTGTTGCAAAGAAACTACGTTCATTTACGTTTCTTAGGTTCCGTATAACTTTCAGTGAGATACCAATATGGATAGATCGAAAAAGTTACAGCCGATTCCGGATTTCATTGCTGCATGGAGGACTCTCTCACGTCTACGGACCATGAAAAGTAGAAAAATAACATCCGTGTTCTTTCATGTGGAGAATCACATCCAAAACAGGTAATCCTCTTTCGCCCGTTAAGCATACCGACGTCAATCGTTGACAAGCTTCTAAGAAACTGGGGATAGGACATGTTCACGGTAAAAATCTGATCAGAATGGTAACAAAAGTTCCTTCTGGAATTTATCGGACGCTGAAATCAATCGTCTATTGGCGTTCTCACCGTAAGACTCCATGCTGTATAAGTACTGAAGGTACCAAAAATGTTCAGCTAGAGAGCCGTAAATTCTGTTACCATAGGCATCGACACACGTGGATACTTAACGACATAATATGACTGCGTTAGTGGGAAGGAACGTTTCGTACGAGGACGTGCTGAAAAGTAATATCTTTCATTTTTTATTATGTTCTTAACATCGACTGAGGTATTAAATGTTATACATATTATACGGTCGACTTTCCCGCTTCGCTGACCAAGCTGAACCCTCTGACGCTAGAGGGCTCTGAATTCTAGTGTTTAACATGGCCGAGTATAACATATCTCCGTAAGTTGGTGCTTGAGAAACCATTAGAAAAGTCAAAGAAAGAATTCGAAGAGTTCGTCCACAACTGGAGCACCCTCTTTCAGCATGACAATGGCACACCACTCACGTGCTCTGCGACATCTTAAATAGTCTGACGTCTTTGGTTCACCGTCACGGATCATTCTCAGTACAGTCCCCAGTTGCCTCCATCCGATATTCATCTGTTTCCAAGGTTTAAAGTACTCCTTTGAGGACTTCACTTTGATAGTGATGTGGCCTAGCAAGCAGAGGTGACGTTGTGGCTCCGTCAACAAACTGAAACTTATCTACAAACTGAAGAGAAATAAATACGTAGACGTGAAGAATAAAGATGTTGAATGTTAATAATGTTTGTTTTATTTAAATGGCTTTAAGGGTTTTTACATAAAAAATTGGAGGAATTACTTTTCAGCATGCCATCGTGCAATGATGACCCAAGATATTTTGTGTGTTGTTGAAACGAAAGCGTGCGGGATTGAAATCATAACGTGGTCCCAGATTATGTGAAAATGTATGTGAATTCTCATTGTCCTACTCACCTGCTGTCGAATCGTAGAAAACATGGTGTTCAGCTGTTAATGGTCTTTACAAGTTGATGTGGACATTACGAGTAGTTTCTTCGAGTGCTTCCAAGTTTGATTTCATTACCAAATGGAGGACCACCTACAGACAGCCTACTAGGAATTCACGTTTGAGGTAATGGATAATTACTTCTTATTCGGTAGTTTGTTTATGGTATTTAACAATATTGTCTGGAATAAATTCACTGAAATTCTGAAGGGTGTAGGGATAAGAGTTACCTGCAACTCGTATAGAAATAAGACTACAATAAGAAGAGTTGAAAAATATGAGAAGGAAGCAGTAGTTGAGAAGAGAGTGAGAAACAGCTATAGCCCATCCCAGTGTCATTTAGTCTTCACGTTAAGGATGTAGTAAAGCAAACGAAGGATAAATTTGCAAGGGAATTAAAGTTGAGGTGTTGTCACCAGAAGAAATTACAATCGTCTGGTAGTAACTGTGGGGTCTCTCACTGCTTGGAGAGGTGGCACACAGGAACTAGGGTACAAGGAATATTAGTTCGCTTTATTACATAAATGATAAAAAGATTTACTTAACTTGACACAGTTCTTTGCCACAGGAGTGGTTAATAATTTACAATTGTTAGTGACTGTTAAAACATCACTTGATGCACTAATTAACAAACTGTTCTCTTGATGTACATTTAGGAAACTACAAGTCCATCTGAAACAGTGAACGACTCATGTCCTAGTAGAACCCGTATTACCGGTACTCCAGGTGTGTTGCATACGAATCGGGCGTTATCTTATAACGATCGCTTCCTTTACGTACGCGATCAGTGTCTTACTGCAATCCACTAAAAACCAGAAACAGTGAGTCGTCTAGAACCCGCGTGAGGATACACAAAGAGCTGGGTAAGCTACAGAATGTTTTGTTGTACATAGTTATCCTACTGCATGTTGCTTCAGAGCAAACAGTGTGTATAGCAAAATTGAAATTGTCAGTGTGTAATACAGATTTTATTCGAAAATTGTTTATTTGTAATGTTAAACAGGAGGATGTTTTAGCAAGAATTAAGAAAACAGTAAAGAATTACCACATAGGGATAGAATACGCCATTTCCTCATCAAAGAGGTAAAAATAAAACAAAAACGCAAATTAAAAATATAGCAGACGTCGCTTCAATACTTCGTCGAACTTATACATCCCTCAGTTACCCATAAACAACTCCAGGGTTTCTCATCTGTTGATATATGTATTTTGTAGTCAACAGAATGTTGTTCATCATGATAACATATTTTCTTATTTACACGATCAATCAGTTCGTACTAATTAAAAAATGCAGTTTAAATTCTGAAAGGATATAAAATCCACAGTCAGTTAACACTGAATGATGTGTGGTTCTAAATATGTGTAAAATATACAACCAAATAATAAAAAATAGCAAGAGGGAAGTCGTCGGCGTCTAATTTCTCTCTTGCACATTCATTTATATTTCTTTCCCTACGACTGCTACCTATACTACTCCTATCTCGTTTATGTAGTGTAGCAAAACTACCATCCTGTAGCTTTGGTAGAGCGCAACTCTAGGTTCGCACCTTAATACCTCCAAGTGAGAACTTTTGTCATGAAGCAGACCCTTGGATACCGAGTTTCGGCATTAACATATCCTTACAAATAACTGTTTAACAGCAATTAACACCGTCGCTTGAGACTAGTTTACAATAATTCTTTATTTACTTTTCATTCTCTGAAATTTAACAAGTCTGTGATTCTGTTCTTGTGTCTTGGGTCCGAAGACTGGTTTTCATGCGCCTTTCAACGCCAGCCTACATTGAGCAAACCTCTTCATCTCTGAATGACTACCGCGTACTCAACCGTTGGTCTACCTCCATAATTTTTACTCCCATACTTCCTTTCACTGCCAAACTGACGATTTCCCTCATGCTTCAGCATGTGCTGTCAGGCGATATCTTCTTTTAGTCAAGATGTACGTCTTTTTTGCTTCATTTCTACCCCGTTTCCTAGCAGCCATTCTTACTCAGTTGCAGTTCAAATTATATTTATCATATAGATACGAACAACCTGCGTTAGTCACATTCGTTGTTATCTATGTTTTAAACATAGTCTTCACAAGTTCTTTGGTCTACTCCTCGAATCTTCAGCATTGTTCTGTGGCACCGTCTTCGAAAGCTCCTAGTCTCTCCCATCGTCAACGTTTAACTTCCGTACTAGACTACACTCTACACAAGTACTTTCAGAAAAGATATGCTAATATCTAAATTTATATTCTGCCCTGTAATATACCACAAAAATGCTATGCTTCTCTGATGCTTTCCACTTGTCGGCTGGGTACACACGCTATTTTTCTGGCAGAGGTTTGGAGCTTAGAGGACAAGTAGAGAGCCAGCTGGCGACCCAGGAAAGAACTATAGCTTAACGCAGCAACCTCATTTCGCCTGAGGTCGCAGTAACGGCAGAGTGGGAAACAGCCGCCGTCCCCTCCCACAAATTTCGAGGCCAAGATCCCGCAGCATACTGGTCCATAATCTGCCATCTCGCCTCTCTTTCGCGACTACCGTTCAGCACTCGTTACCGCTGATACTTCTTCGAATTTTCACAGTTTCGGGCAGGTCTCCCCTAATGCACTCATCTTCACAGAAACAGAACACCTTGAACGACTAGAGATACGACGTTCTAATTCATAGGACATGTCCAGTTGTGTGTTCTGCAGAAATGATTAGCACTTCAGTCACCTCGGATCAGCATGCGTCCTGTTGCCTAGTAGGTAGAGGACTCGCCATGGCCTCTCATAACTTGTTCCATACGTTACGGCATCGACGCGTATAAGGCGTGAATGATATCCTGTTGTACATCTGGCCATACTGCGTTCACCTCGTTCCAAAGTTCATCTGTGGTGGTTGGCAATGGGTGACAACGCTGCATCCGTCGTTTCACCATATCCTACACATTTTCGATTGGCTACAAGTCTGGTGACATGTTGGGCCAGGGCAAAAGGCTGATATCCTGTAACACCAAGAAGGCACGAGTTCATGCAGAAACATGCAGTCGTGCGTTGTCTTGCTGAACAATGGCGTCTGGCGTGTTGTGCAGAAACGGTATGAAGACGGCCCGCAGGATGCCATTCACGTACGTTACACCTCTCACAGTACCCTTGACGCGCACCAACAGTGATTTAAGGTTGTACCCAATTGCATCCCACACCACAAGGCCTCGTGTTGGCGATGTATGTCTTGTGCGAATGCAGTCACTGTGATGCCGCTCCACCAGCCTGCGGTGAACCAAAATGCGGCCATCATTTTCAAACAAGCAGATCCTGGATTCGTCTGACCACACTATACAATATCATTCCTGTCCGCAGTAACGTCGTTCCATACAGCATTGCCGTCTAGTATGTTTCTGCACATTCGTCAAAGACAGACGCGCACGTGACCCATGTCGTAATAAACGGTGACGGACTGTCACCACCGATAGTGTTCGATGTGTTACACTGTTGCTCCAGAGACGACGACGACACAGATCGGTCCTGCAGTGCCATTTAGATGAAGTGTCGACGTTCTCCGGGGTGGGGGCTGACCTGACCCATATCGCGCTACCGAAACACTTCGTCCCACACGAGCAAGAATTTCCCGGATAGGTGCATCACATTCTCTCATGCCAATAATGCGTCCTCTTTCAGACTCACTAATTTAACAGTACAGTTCCCGCATCAGCCTGCGAGGCATCCTACACGTTTTCTCAAGACATAGCCGGCACGGCAGCTTAGCGTTTTCGGTCAGAGAGCTGGTTGGCCTCTGTAATAAAAAACTGAGTGAAAGGATCAAAAACGAACTTGAACGGATGTCATGTGACGTTCGCAACGACCAAACACAACGATCAACAACGAACAAAATGCAAAAAGAAAAAAGTGGTCAGCACGACGAAATCTCATACCTAACGGCCCGGGTCCGATTCCCGGCGGGGTTGGAGATTTTTTTCGGCTCAGGGATTGGGTGTTGTGTTGTGTTGTTCTTATCATCATTATTTCATCGCCATCGACACGCAAGTCGCCGAAGTGGCGTCAAATCGAAAGACTTGCGCCAGGCGAACGGTCTACTTGACAGGAGGCCCTAGCCACACGGCATTCTTTTATCTTCGGTGTAGGCCTACGACAACGGGAGCCGCATGCATATTTTATCTGTGGGTGGTTTTGTGCCGCGATATCGATGTTGACCTTGAACCCGCAGCCTGACATGATTCGAATGCTAATCATTTCTCCAGACCAGCTAATGTAGATGTCCTATCTCTGGTCGTTCAACGTCTTCTGTTTTTTTCCGAACGTGAGTGTACAAGCGTTGAACAAAAAGGTGGAAATACTGAAAACAGATCCATTACAGTGCGTACGAAAGCTTCCAATTGTCTCGGAATGCATATGTATGAGTACTATGAACTTTTAAAGTGAATCTTATACCATTCTTCCCTCAAAATAGTGGCACGTTCAGGACGATGGAGGTGAATAGTGATCTCACACACACTTCTTTCCAAAGTAAACCATTTAAGCTGAAAAAGATTGAGATCTACTGAGTGTGGAGGCCAAGGGACAAGCACCAGTTCATCCTCGTGCTCACTAAAGCAGTCCTTCCCGAAGCGAGCTGTCCGGACAGCAACTCCGTCGTCTTAGGATGCAACATCGCCATTAGGGCAGAAACATTGTACCACGGGATATATCTGATCAGCCTAAATCGTCCAATTATCATTGACAGTAATGCGACGTTGCAGAGTAATCTTCTGGACCATGGAATACCACGATATGGCTCTCATAATCATCACCGAAACACCGTCGTGTTTTACTCGTGTGAGGTAAAGTCGGCCAGTAGCTGGCAACAGTGTGAAACAAGACTCATCTGACCAAATGAGTTTCTTCCATTGGTGCGTAGTGGTGGTTTTATAGCTTCGGCGCCACATTTTATGTTACGACCCTTACCATCATTGACGTGTGATGCTGGAATTCCAGTTCGCCCTTCTGTTCCCTGCTTATGGAGCTCCCTTCGTGTTGCTTTGGCGCTGAAAGGCTTCACGAGTGCGACATCAGTTCTGCAGTGACTTTTACTGATGTCGTCCTCTTACTTTCTGTCACAATGTTCTTAAATGAGCGTCAGTCGCGATCGCTCAACACAATCTTTCGCCTGCTGTGTTACCTAGCGGATGATGTTTTTCCCCTTTCCCTGTATATGCTATAAACCTTCAAGACGTTGCCTCTTGAAGCACCAAACATTTCGGCTGGGTTGAAAGTCTGTTCGGGTTTGCTGCCGGATCCTACAATCAACTTGACTCGATGTTTCGGCGATCCAACTGGTCACCATCTTTATGGAGAATGCTTCCTCTGCTGATGAGTCCCGCAGAGAACTGACGCCAGGCTGCAAATCGACGTCCTATATAGGCCACCGTTCAGGACACGGCGCATGTGCCACCCATCACGGTTTCTGCCTTCCAAAACAGGGAGGTGGCGACGCCCTTAGTACAACACTGCTGGCAACGATATATCGCAATCAAGGCCGCACCGAAGGGCGTTCTGTTTTGATGCGGGATAGCACAGGATTCCACGTCCTTCTAAGAGGAAACCCATTATCTCTGTTGATTAAATTATCCGCCAACCTAATTTCAATCGTCTCTTTACAGACACTGTTCCAAGGTCATGCGGTAGCGTTCTCGCTTCCCACGCCCGGGTTCCCGGGTTCGATTCCCGGCGGGGTCAGGGATTTTCTCTGCCTCGTGATGGCTGGGTGTTGTGTGCTGTCCTTAGGTTAGTTAGGTTTAAGTAGTTCTAAGTTCTAGGGGACTGATGACCATAGATGTTAAGTCCCATAGTGCTCAGAGCCATTTGAACCATTTTTTTTTGAACACTGTTCCAAAAACCGGAAATTTTAGCAACTACCACAGTTCCATCAAACTTCATACCGGTTTTTGGAACATTGTCTATAAAGAGACGATTGAAATTAGGTTGACGAATAATTTAATCAACAGTGACAATGGGCTTCCTCTTAGCAGGACGTGGAATGCTGTATTATCCTTAATCAAAACAGAACGCTCTTCGGTGCTGCCCTGAGTGCAATATATCATTACCGCCAGTGTTCTACTAAGGGCGGCGCCACTTCCCTGTCTTGGAAGGTAGCAACCGTGATGGGCAGCGCATGCGCCGTGTACTGGACGGCGGCCTATGTAGGACGTCGATTTGCAGCCTGGCGTCAGTTCTTGGCATTCTCCATCAAGATGGTGACCAGCTGGATCGCCGAAATATCGAGTCAAGTTGATTGTAGGATCCGGCAGCAAACCCGAAGAGACTTTCAGGACTTACTACGCCGGGAAAGCCTACGAAGTCACTTCGTCTAGTTTGGTTACGGCAGCACGCACCATACGAGGACAAGCATCTTGCCCACCTTCTGATTCAATTTGCTTCGACACAGAGCACTCACAACTGCACTAAACACTGTTCTGGCCACGGCTGACGCTTCCTACGTGTTGACAACATTGGACAAATGCCCTTCGTGGTCAAATACAACAGTGCGGCCTGCAACCTTGACTAGCATCTGCATTTATGTCCAAGTTTCCATTTCTAACGGTGTTTCAATATTTTTGTCTAAACCTGTAACCTGTATATACCTCGCTAACAACGCACGTTACGTGGCGGAGAATACATCTGGTACGTCATTTTCCCCGTGTCTGTTCCATTGCCGTATGCTCCGAGTGGTAAACAACTGTCGATAAACATCCTTATGTGCTCTTATGTCTCTCATTTTTTAGTCATGGCCATTTCACGAGACATAAATGGGAGGAAGCAACATGCTGCCCAACACATTGTCCAGCTCACGATCCCGATTCTGTCTGCCCCGTTAACTGAATGCTCACCGTGACGTATTGCCGTCCTAAGGGCCCTGGGTTCGATTCTCGGCTGGGTCGGAGATTTTCTCCTCTCAGAGACTCGCTGTTGTGTTGTCTTCATCATCATTTCATCTCCATCCTGCACTCAGGTCGACCAATGTGACGTCGAAAGTAGTAAGACCTGCACCAAGGTGGCCAGACCTGACCCGTAAGGAGCCTTTCGGTCAGTGACATCAAACGCTCATTTCCATTGCGATTCTCAACCTCGCTCTTATAGCGTTGGGTCAGCATCTCTGCACCGCTCTCAGGATTACCAAACAAACATGTTACGAAATGTGCCGTTCTTCGTTGGATCTCCTTCATCTCTTCCGCTAATTTTACCCGGTAAGGGTCCCAGGCTGATGAACAAACTCAGCAATAGGTCGAACAAGTGTTTTGTAAGCCATTTCTTCAGTGAATGAATTACGTTTCCCTAAGATTCTCCCAATTAATAGCCTGCCATATATTCTAGGACGCTTCGGGCAGTTACTCCTAGGTACTTTACGTTTGTTTACTTTTCCACCGATTTCTCACTAATAACGTAATTGGAAAGCAATGGATCTCTTCACCAATTTACGCGCAATATGTTACATTTGTTTACGTTCTGGGTCAACTGCCATTTCCTGTGCCAATCGTCTACACTCTACAGATGACTCTGAGTTTTGCTACAGCCTTGCTGTGGAAAACAGTATTGTCTGCCGAAAGCATCACAGAGCTTCCGCTGTCATACACTAGCTCATTTACATGTATCGTAAACAGTAACGGCCCCACAATTCTTCACTGGGGCTCTCCAGTAATTACCTCTACATCTGTCGATTTCATTCCATTATGAAAAACGTATTGAGTTATGTCCTTGCTCTAGTCATGAATCTGGTCCGACGTTGGGTAACCGCGTATCTTGTTCACCAAACGCCATTGGGGAAATGTATGGAACGCCTTCCTTAAGTCAGGGAGCCTTTCTTTATGATGCTCTAGATTTAGTGGACGGAGAAAGTTCGTTGTATTGTCACAAGACCTCTCTTTACGGAATAGACATTAGTTTTTATGCAGAATATGTTCTTTCTCCAGCAAAGTCCTAATGCGTGAGAACAGAACGTATTCCATGATTGTACAGCAGGTTATCGTCAGTAATATAGCCCTATAATTATGCGTACCAGTGCGGTGTCCCTCCTTGAAAACAGAAATGACCTGTGATATTTTTCCAGTCGCTGTAGATGTGGGATCCTGCCCACTCGTCCCGTATAGGGTGCCTAAAGGATGCTACCTTCTCGGAGTGCTATACAACAGTTCAAGCAAATAACATTAATAGTTTCGTTTCATTAAAGCAGATTGACAATGCTTAACATTGTGCTTATAGGAAAGTGTAGCAAGCGATGGGTGACTTACAAACAGAGTCCTTTGCTGGATACAAAGCCCATGTAAGCAATTGATATGCATCACACGTCACTGCTGTCGTAGCGCTCTCTGCTAGAACTGAGCCAATACTATGCGAATACTGTGCTCGTCTGCCGGTCCCGGTCTGCCAGGAACGGCGCTTATACACTACTGGCTATTAAAATTGCTACACCAACAAGAAATGCAGATGATAAAAGAGTATTCATTGCACAAATATATTATACTAGAACTGACATGTTATTACATTTTCACGGAAGTTGGGTGCATAGATACAGAGAAATCAGTACCCAGAACAACCACCTGTGGCCGTAATAACGGCCTTGGTAGCCATGGGGATTGAGTCAAACGCAGCTTGGATGGCGTGTGCAGCTTCAACACGATACCATAGTTCATCAAGAGTAGTGATTGGCGTATTGTGACGAGCCAGTTGCTCGGCCACCACTGACCAGACGTTTTCAATTGGTGAGAGATCTGGAGAATGTCCTGGTCAGGGCAGCAGTCGAACATTTTCTGTATCCAGAAAGGCCCATACAGGACCTACAACCAGCGGTCGTGCATTATCCTGCTGAAATATAGGGTTTCGCAGGGATCGAATGAAGGGTAGAGCCACAGGTCGTAACACATCTGAAATGTAACGTCCACTGTTCAAAGTGCCATCAATGCGAACCTCATACCATCACGCAGTGTGATACGCCAGTATGGCGATGACGAATACACGCTTCCAATGTGTCTTCACCGCGA
Organism: Schistocerca gregaria; assembly: GCF_023897955.1. Classification (NCBI taxonomy): domain Eukaryota; kingdom Metazoa; phylum Arthropoda; class Insecta; order Orthoptera; family Acrididae; genus Schistocerca; species Schistocerca gregaria. The sequence continues at coordinate 356,085,975 of NC_064927.1, read as the reverse complement.
TGTCGCCAAACACGGATGCGACCATCATGATGCCGTAAACAGAACCTGCATTCCTCCGAAAAAATGACGTTTTGACATTCGTGCACCCAGGTACGTCGTTGAGTACACCATCGCAGGCGCTCCTGTCTGCGATGCAGCGTCAAGGGTAAATGCAGCCATGGTCTCCGAGCTGATAGTCCATGCTGCTGCAAACGTCGTCGATCTTTTCGTGCAGATGGTTATTGTCTTTGAAACGTCCCCATCTGTTGACTCAGGGATCAAGACGTGGCTGCACAATCCGCTACAGCCATGCGGATAAGATGCCTGTCATCTCGACTGCTAGTGATACGAGGCCGTTGGGATCCAGCGAGGCATTACGCATTTCTCCTCCTTACACGAGGCATCACAACAACGTTTCACCAGGCAACGCCGGTCAACCGCTGATTGTGTATGAGAAATCGGTTGTAAACATTCATGTCAGAACGTTGTAGGTGTCGCCACCGGCGCCGACCTTGTGTGAATGCTCTGAAAAGCTAATCATTTGCATATCACAGCATCTTCTTCCTGTCGGTTAAATTTCGCGTCTGCAACACGTCATCTAGGTGGTGTAGCAATTTTAATGGCCAGTAGTGTATTTTCTTCGGCTATTGGGCGCTCCTGTCGTAGTGAGGTCTTTGTCAGCGGGCTATTGGCTGATGTCGTCTCACCGCCTTCTTTGCTCTTGCCATCTTCGCCTTCGTGCCGGCGCTTGTCCATACCCTTCGTTGTTTTAGCAACCTGTGAAGCATACTGTTGGAAGCGGAACACGTTCTTTCGCATAATCTCTGTACGATCTCCTAGGCATCTCAACCTGTCCAAATGCCTTTTCACTATCGAACGATTTTATTTGCTTTCGTATTCCGCTACAAACTATCCCAATATCTGTCATTTAGACATTCGTGCCACGACTTGACAGCAGGAAGTAAATCACGATCTTTCGCGGTGAAACAAGTTTGGAATACTGAATTCAGTACTTCGGCAGTCCCCTTGTCTTTCGTTACGGCGCAATTAAGAGTGCTGAGTAACTGTATAGATTATTTCTATCCGCTTACGGACCATATGAAGATCAAAACTTTTTATGATTTTAGGTTAGAACTGTTGGCAAAATTTTATTTTCGAATTCATTGGATGCTTCTCGCTTTGCTCCCCTTACACTTAATTTGGCTTCGTTCAGTTCTCACTTATGTACAAGACTTTGGTTTCGTTTAAATCTACAAGGCCGGGAAAAATGCAGCACCCTCAAGGACAACTTCGTTTTATTGACCACTGACACTACATGTAGTTCATCATTGTATGAGTGTATGATACCAAATTCAATCCAAAAGAAACATATCTGTCACAGCAAAGGATGCCTAAACAGTCGCATCAAATGGCTCTAAGCACTATTGGACTTAACACATGATGTCATCAGTCCCCTAGACTTAGAACTACTTAAACCTAACTAACCTAAGGACACCATATACATCTATGCCCGAGGCAGGATTCGAAGCTGCGACCGGAGTAGCAGCACGGTTCCCGACTGAAGGGCCTAGAACCGCTCGGCCACAACAGCCGGCACAGTCGCATCCATACACAGGATACCCACCTTTTGGTGCCAACGTAGGCGTGTATTCCCGCATGCGAATGATCATAAATGTGTTAAATGGCATTCTGTGATAGAGTGTCCTAAGCTTCTATCGCTTCTTGTAGTAATTGTGTCGCGGTCCGGTGAACCGGCCAGTCTGTGGATGGTTTTTAGGCGGTTTTCCATCTGCCTCGGCGAATGCGGTCTGGTTCCCCTTATTCCGCCTCAGCTACACTATGTCAGCGATTGCTGCGCTAACAGGTTCTCCACGTACGCGTACACCACCGTTACTCCACCACGCAAACATAGGGGGTTACACTCGTCTGGTTTCCTGGGGGGTCCACTGGGGGTCGAACCGCACAATAACCCTGGGTTCGGTGTGGCGGCGGAGGGGTGAAGTGGACTGCGGTAGTCGTCGTGGAGTTGTGGACCATTGCGGCTGCAGCGGGGTAGGAGCCTCTCCGTCGTTTCTAGAACCCCGGTTAACATACAATACAATGCAATACAATTCTGCGATGGTTCTTGGAGGCTCTGGATAGCGAGTAAGTTCCCGCTTCATCGTGTCACATACATGTTCAATTGGCGGAAGGTCTAACGATATTGCTGGCCAAGGCAGTTGCTGTATACCATGAAGAGCATGTTGCGTCGCATCAGGCGTATGCGGATCAGCATTTTCCTGCTGAAAAAGCACATCACCTTCCTGTCGAAGAAATGCAATAGCACTGGGATAATGATCTGTGCAATGTAGCGGCCACTGGATAGTTTACCCCGCACAATGTGACCACGAGTGGTAACTGACTGAAGGCTTCCAGACACCATGACGTTTGCTAAGGGGAGTGGAGGGGGGACCTCTGTGTCGTGGGCGTAATCACACCGGAATAGGCAGCTCACCAGCTCTATGCCATAAACGTGTACGTCCGTCACTCGCATACAGGCAGAACCTACTCTCATCACTGAAGACAACAGAATGCCTTTCCACTTTCCAATGACGTCTTTCACGACACCAGAGTAGCCGCGCTTGGCGATGTCGTAGTGTCAGTCATATCTCGGCCAGAGACACACGTGATCTTAATCCTGCTGTATGCAGACTGTTCCCAAATGCCCCTGATGAACAACAGGTGCAACATGTGGCAGGGCTGCGTCCCTGGATCATATTCAGCCGGCCACCGCTGCTCGCACAATGCGCCGATCTTGACGTGTGCGGACAGCCAGAACCTCGTCTACAGTAGTGGGAATGTTCCAGAGATCACTGGTGACAGCAGCGACACAAAACCGATACACTGTGTACAACATGTGCAGCAGTCCATCGATACGTCTATCCAGCTTCTCGCAGGCCCACAGTGCCATCCCGTTCAAAAAACTAAAACTGTTCAGCAGGAGTACGTGCTAGTAACTGGGGCACGGTTGTCCCTAGAATGAATGTTGGAAACAGTGTTCACCTGTAAACTCAGCACAGAAACTGCCTGCACAGTCACAAAACAGGGTGCACATGCAGGCTTCCTGAGCGCCGTCTGCTCGCCGATGGCTCTCACAAATGAATCACTAGCACTACAACCCCTCAGTATGCACATACACTATGTGATCAAAAGTATCCGGACACCCCCAAAAAGCCGGCCGTGGCGGCCGAGCGGTTCTAGGCGCTTCAGTCTGGAACCGCACGCCCGCTACAGTCACAGGATCGAAACCTGCCTCGGCCATGGATGTGTGTCCTTAGGTTAGTTAGGTTTAAATAGTTCTAAGTTCTAGGGGACTAATGACCTCAGATGTTAAGTCCCATAGTGCTCAGAGCCATTTGAATCATTTGAAGCCCCAAAAACATACGTTGTTCATATAAGGTGCATTGTGCTGCCACCTACTGCCAGGTACTCCAAATCGGCGGCCTCAGTATTCATTACACATCGTGAGAGAGCAGAATGGGGCGCTCTGCGAAACTCACGGACTTCGAACGTGGCCAGCTGATTGGATGTCACTTGTGTCATACGTCTGTACGCGAGATTTCTACACTCCTAAACATCCCTAGGTCCACTGTTTCCGATGTGATCGTGAAGTGGAAACGTGAAGGGACACGTACAGCACAAAAGCGTACAGGCCGACCTCGACTGTTGACTGATAGAGACCGCCGAAAGTTGAAGAGGGTCGTAATGTGTAATAGGCAGACATCTATCCAGACCATCACACAGGAATTACAAACTGCATCAGAATACGCTGCAAGTACTATGGTAGTTAGGCGGGAGGCGAGAAAACTTGGATTTTATAGCCGAGCGGTTACTATAAGCCACACATCACTCCGGAAAATGCCAAACGACGCCTCGCTTGGTATACGGAGCGTAAACATGGACGATTGAACAGTGGAAAAACGTTGTGTGGAGTGACGAATCACGGTACACAATGTGGCGATCCTATGATGTGGGTATGATGAATACCCGACGTAAGTCATCTGCCAGTGTGTGTAGCGCCAATAGAAAAATTCGGAGGAGGTGGTGTTACGGTGTGGTCGTGTTTTTCATGGAGCGGGCTTGAAGAGCAATTCGGCGATGGCGACTGAATCTTTGAACCCGGTCGAGCAGCTGTTCATAATGCACGGCCTGTGGCGGAGTGGTCAAACGATAATAACATACCTGTAGTCGACTGGCCTGCACAGAGTCCTGACCTGAATCCCATAGAACACCTTTGGGATATCTTTGAACGCCGACTTCGTGACAGGCCTCACCGACCGACATCGGTACCTCTCCTTAGTGCAGCACTCCGTGAAGAATGGGCTGCCATTCCCCAACAAACCTTCCAGCACCTGATTGAACGGTACGAGAGTGGAAGCTGTCATCAAGGCTAAGGATGGGTAAACACCATATCGAATTTCAACATTACCGATGGAGGGCGCCACGAACTTGTAAGTCATTTTCAGCCAGGGATCCGGATACTATTGATCACTTAGTGTAATATGTCTTGGTGCCACTAAACGTAGTCCTTGAGGCTGTTGCATTTTTTCTGCCAGTTCCTGGCTGGTCGGTACGCTGCCGGCTTAGACAGGAGGTGAGCGCGCTTCGGTGAAAAACTCGAGGGGTCGACAGACGAGCGATTTCGGCGAAGTAAGCGTCCGGGTGTTGCACGACTCTCGGCACGTACTGGGGCTGTCCCGGCGCAGGCACGACGCCCGCAGTTGCCACATCCGGCGACGGGCCGTCTGCAAGCCGAGCACTGCGCCCTGGTACACTTCACCTTTCTCTCTAAGACTCTCGCACACACACATACGTACATACGCGTTTTTTCAGCACTCAATGAATATTATGCTTGTCGCATTAGCGGCTGCAATAAAGACAGTAGAAAAATACCGGATGATCAAAAAGTCAGTATAAATTTGAAAACTGAATAAATCACGGAATAATGTAGATAGAGAGGTAGAAATTGACACACATGCCTGGAATGACATGGGGTTTTATTACAACCAAAAGATACAAAAGTTCAAAAAATGTCCGACAGATGGCGCTTCATCTGATGAGAATAGCAATAATTAGCACAAAAAGTAAGACAAAGCAAAGATGATGTTCTTTACAGGAAATGCTCCATATGTCCACCATCATTCCTCAACAATAGCTGTAGTCGAGGAATAATATTGTGAACAGCACTGTAAAGCATGTCCGGAGTTATGGTGAGGCATTGGCATCGGACGTTGTCTTTCAGCACCCCTAGAGATGTCGGTCGATCACAAAACACTTGCGACTTCAGGTAACCCCAAAGCCAATAATCGCACGGACTGAGGTCTGGGGACCTGGGAGGCCAAGCATGACGGAAGTGGCCGCTGGGCACACGATCATCACCAAACGAGGCGCGCAAGGGATCTTTCACGCGTGTAGCAATACAGGATGGAGCGCCATCCTGCATAAACGTCGTACGTTCCAGCAGCTGTTTATCAGCCAGGGTGTGGATGATGCGATTCTGTAATATATCGGCGTACCTCTCACCCGTCACGGTAGCAGTTACAAAACTAAAATGACGCATTTCCTCGAAGACAAAAGGCCCGATAACGGTAGATGTGGTAAATCCAACAATCCAACCCATACCGTGACTCTCTCGTCGTGGAATGGAGTTTCCACGACAGTTCTAGGATTTTCGGTAGCCCAAATTCTGCAGTTGTGGGCGTTGACAGACCCTCGGAGCTTGAAATGAGCTTCGTCGGTCCACAACACGTCCAATCGTCATCTTCCGCCATAATTTGAAACGCCCACACCGCAAATGCCCTCCGCTTCACTAAATCGCCAGGTAACCGTTCATGATGCCGATGGATTTTGTACGGATAGCATCGGAGGGTACGCCCAATTGCCAACCAAACAGTAGTGTATCGAATGCCGTTGCGGCGTGCGACTGCACGAGCGCTGACTTCCCCGTGCATAGACGAACCCGCTACAGTCTCCATTTCTTCCTGAACTGTCTCAGCAGCATTACGCCTTGTGCTCGGTCGGCCACTATGGGGTCTATCGTCTAAACAACCCGTGGCTTCGAACTTAGAAATCATTCTCGCCACAGCTGCATTTGCCAACGGACCTTTACCCGTTCGAATCCCCTTCCTATGGCGATAGGATCGTACGGTAACGCTGAACTAGCACATTCCCCATTCTGATAATACAGCTTCACTAAAAGCGCCTTTTCTCAGGTAACGTCAACATGCTGCGACTGCTGGCGCATCTGATTCTCTCTCTCATTACAGCTCCTTTCATACACGATTGTCATGCGCAATCTATGACGTTTAGCTGTCCAGCGCCATCTGTCGGACATTTTGTGAACTTTTTTTTTGTTCTATTAAATCCCCATGTTATTCCAAGCATGTGTGTCAAGTTTTGCCTCTCTGTCTACATTATTCCGTGGTTTATTACGTTTGCAAATTTATACTGACTTTTTGATCACCTGGTACATGGATCCTCAAGCCATGGCGCCAGAAGTAACACGACAATGCCACTTCAAAAATCGGGAAAACGGGACCCCTCCCCAGATTGAAGCTATACTCACCAACTACTGTCACTGAGCAGCAGTGCAGAAACGCGATTCATCGCTGACCACAATACGACGCCATTCACCAGCAGTCCATTTTTTCCCGCTCATAGCACCACTCCAAATGCAGCCGACTGTGACGTGGTGTTAATGGCAGCGTACTCGTGTGACAGTAATTCCCTAGTCCGGCTTCTGCTAGTCTCTGACCAGTGGTACGGGATGACACAGAGCGTTGCAGAGATTCCATTACTTCATAGAATGAAGACTTTCACAAGCGGATGGCGTAGCTGCTGGTAACCCTTTCGGAATCTGAAGTCGTGATCCTACAAACTCTTCTGTTTATGACGTTTCGTCCAGGACTGCACTGGACGTCCTCAGAGTCTTGCCGACTGACCGGTCGGACGACCGAAAGCTACATAAATACAGTAGAAGAGGGGGCGTGATCAAAGTAACACGTGATGAGCAGATGTAATCCTTGATAGAGATAATAAGAAAGAGGAGGCAGTGAAACTTAGCGATATATGAACAGTAGCTCTGCAGAATCGATACATATTTTATCTTTGACAAGATGACAATCGACAGTTAAGTTCTATTTCTGACAATGATTATCTCTGCTCATCATGTGTTGTATTGTATTGTATTGTATGTTAACCGGGAACCTAGAAACGACGAAGAGGCTCCGTCCCCGCTGCAGCCGCAGTGGTCCACAACCCCACGACGATACCGCAGTCCACTTCACCCCTCCGCCGCCACACCGAACCCAGGGTTATTGTGCGGTTTGGCCCCCGGTGGACCCCCCCCCCCCCCCCCCCCAGGGAACGTCACACACCAGACGAGTGTAACCCCTATGTTTGCGTGGTAGAGTAATGGTGGTGTACACGTACGTGGAGAACCTGTTAGCGCAGCAATCGCTGACATAGTGTAGCTGAGGCGGAATAAGGGGAACCAGCCCGCATTCGCCGAGGCAGATGGAAAACCGCTTAAAAACCATCCACAGACTGGCCGGTTCACCGGACCTCGACACAAATTCGCCAGTCGGATTCGTGCCGGGGACCAGGCGCTCCTTCCCGCCCGGAAATCATCACGTGTTACTTTGACCACGCCCCCCTTTCCTACTGTATTTATGTGGCTCTCGGACGTCCGACCGGTCAGTTGACAAGACGCAGCGGAGGAGCGGCTCTGAGGAAGTCCATTGCAGTCCTGGACGAAACGTCAGGAACAGAAGAGCTTCTTGGACCACGACCTCACATCCCGAAAGGTTTATCAGCAGATATTCCATTATTTGTTCTCGGATGGCAGGTGCAGAATCGTATCGGTTGCGGTGGGCTCGGTGTACAATACGGTAAACCTACCTTGCGGTGGTCAGCCGTGATCGAACAGAGCCTCGACGACATGAGCGTGTGATATTGAGCCCTTGTCAAATCCTATTGCCGCTCCACAAATCAAGGTGTTACTCGATTCGACCAGTCTGCCGTATGAACGTCCTCTATGAGACCCCTTTCGAACTCTGTCGGGTACTGATAACGTTGTTGCATACAAGTGTGTGGCATCTCTGTGTTCTTCACCGTGATTATTCAACATCTGACGCTGTTCACAAAGCTTATACACCTGCCAGGGCTGGTAACATCACTAAACGCGAACAACATTAATACACTCTGGCGGCCGTTCCACCTGTCACAGAGAATTGAAACTCTAATCTACTCTCTTTCACATACTGAAGGTGGCAGGGGTAAAATACAGGAAGAGGCTATTTACAATATGCACAGAAATCAAATGGCAGTTACAAGAGTCGAGAGGCACGGAAGGGAGTGAGACAGGGTTGTAGCATGTCCCCGATGTTGCTCAATCTATATATTGAGCAAGCAGTGAAGGAAACAAAAGAAAAATTTGGAGTAGGAATTAAAATCCATGGAGAAGAAATAAAAAATTTGAGGTTTGCAGATGACATTTTAATTCTGTCAGACACAGCAAAGGACCCGGAAGAGCAATTGAACAGAATGTACAGTGTCTTGAAACGAAGATATAAAATAAGCATCAACAAAATCAAAACGAGGATAACGGAATGTAGTCGAATTAAATCAGGTGATGCTGAGGGAATTAGATTAGGAAATGAGGCACTTAAAGTAGTAGATGAGTTTTGCTGTTTGGGGAGCAAAATAACTGATGATGGTCGAAGTTGAGAGGATATAAAATATAGACTGGCAATGGCAAAGAAACAACCAATATCCCAGACACAATGTTTATCTCTTCTTCCTAAGTAACCGACTTCTGTGGACGTAACTGTTCTTTGCTGCCTTAGCACCTACCCCACTACTCCGTCACTTATTTTTCCCAAAATCTTGGCACAGACTTTTTTTCCACCTTGTTCTTTCCCATTATCTTAGTTACTAGTTTCGCAGGAGGAGTTCTGTTAAGTTTGGTCGGTAGGAGACGAGGTACCGGCGGAAGGAAAGCTGTGAGGACAGATCGTGAGTCATGCACAGATAGTTAAGTTGGTAGAGCACATAGCCGCGAGAGGCAAAAGTCTCCAGTTCGAATCTCGGTACGGCACAGTTTTAATCTCCCAGGAAGTTTCATATCAGGGCATAATCCGCTGTAGAACAAAAAATTCATTTTGGGAACTTGATTAGTGTTTCCAAGAAGTCTTCCTTAGTTTCATGTCAATATTTGGCACCAGTAGAGCTATATTGTCGAAGGAAACTGACTTAGTCACCGAAGACCTATATCTGGTATCTTCCTTGTTTCACTCATCACGTGTCATCTTCCAGCATGATGGAATTCTTTCTTCTTATGTGTCGTCCCATTCTTAGCAAATAGCGAATCTCCTTTCTAAAATACTCTTCATCACTTCCGTCTTTGTTTACGTTGAAGTCGATTTTTGCGATAATGCTCTTTTCATTTAGCAGTTTGACAATCTTCTTTCGTTATATTAAGTCGAACAGGAGCCTCAATCCGTATCAAATCAACATCTAGATGCTTATCTTTGACACTCAATATTTCCTTTAAAATATTTATTATTTTTTGCTTGACTAAAGTTATTGCGATGTTCCATGTGTTGTGTGGTTCTTCTACTATATAAAAGCACTAAAAAATTTTAAAACTTTTATTTTCCGCATTTTACATTGGCCGCTAGACCTACTTAAGACCATACTAGTACCTTTCCCTAAAAAGTGCAACTCAAAAAAAGGAAAGAACCATTAGTCAGTCATGTTACAAAGTCATACTACGGAGAATTGAAAATAAAATTGAAGAAAATACTAGGAAAAAATAGTTAGAGCTTAGAAAGGGTAAAAGAACAACATGTCTGAAGGTGACTTGAGAAAGACGAATGGAAACGAACAATGACGTATGTGTTTTGGCGACTGGGAGAAGGCATTCCTCAAAGTAATCTGGAGCATACTGCTGAGAATTTTAAAATATGTTGACACTGACTGTAAAAAAAGAAGGTTAATAAAGGAGACAAACCCAACGCAGAAAGACACAGAGTAGCGAACGAGGAGACAGGAGAGATGAGCAGTGGGAGGGTTGTAAGGCAAGGATGCTCACTGCACCGAAGCTTTTCAACGTGTATAGAGAAGAACTGGTAGATAAGGTCATAGAGGACACAAGAGGCGTTGTAATTGAAGAAGAAAGGATAAAGGCTATAAAATACTCGGATGATCAAGCAGTGCTGGTGGAATCAGAAGAGGAGCTGCAGACGTTGTTCAACCGTACTGCAAGAAGGGGCAAGGAGTATGCAAGGAAGATAAATACAAGAGAGACAAAAATGATGAAAATAAGAGAGACGGAAGGGCCGTATTCGTAGACGAAAAATGATGAAAGAAGTGAGATCTTCTCTGTACATCCGAAGTTTACTGACATGAAACGGAAAATGTACCGAAGAAATAAGGAGTAGGATATCCATGACAAAAAGAACAATTGAAAAGGTGAAGCAGTTACTAAGAGCCAGAAGAATTTCAGGGGAGCCGAGGAAAAGATTTGCTAAATCTTATGTCTGAAGAGTAAAAATACAGAAGAAGAATATTTAGACTGTTTTCAAGTGTGGTTATGGACAAGAATGCTTAGGATAAAGTGGACCCGCGTACTTCACAATGGAGAAATAATGAATAAAATAGGCAAAGAAAGAAGACCATTGGAAGTAATAAGAAAGAAGAAAAAATCTTAGTAGGGACATATACTTCGTAGGAATTGCCTGCAACAAAGAATTATAGAGGGAAAAGTAGAAGGTTTGGGAAGAAGAGGTTGGAAGAGAATTCGAATGTTGGGCGACATCACACTCGTAAATGGACGAACATACAAACAGATGAAGGAGGATGCTCAGAACAGGACAGGAATGAGAGCCTCCACTTGAAGATTATAGCTGTCTTAATAGCTAAGCCCTCAGCTGTCTATATGGAGGTTCCCTCAGGAAGACCAAACGTAGCGTAAGCTTCAGTAGGTGGCATACCTTATTCATTTTTGGGTATTAGATCCATCGATATAAATTTCGGTACGTCAGGTCATCTAGGGTGTATGAAACTCATATCTGAACTACTGTAGGTGACAGCTGAACGTCTCGAAGAGTACATTGTTCAGAGTCGTGTCAACGTGTTGACCTGAGTGTTTGGGTCTTGAGGAGTAATCGGGGTAGATGAGGCTGTCGGTATACAACTTCCCTCGGACGCATCCCAGCGGTCGTATTCAAACAGTTCAAAGATCACACGCATCTTGTTTCGTAAATGCTCAAGGGCCGCGATGTACTACACCCACGTATAGCTGAGTTCCTTGACTCGCCGTGCGCTGCGAGCGCCACGGAACAGGTGCTGTGGGTAATGGTGTCCACCGCGCAGCTGGCTGGCTCTGCCTCTCCGGTACGGATGCCGCGCTTTCACGCGTGTTGCACCGGTGACGCCAACGGCACGTGAGTCTGCTGCTAACAGCGAGGTGAGCACACACATTCTGCCCGTGTCGCGCTGTGCTGCAACACACCCAGCTTCTGTTTTCGCAGCTCACTCCGATCTTGTGCTCCCGCCTAGTGGTTCAAATGGCTCTGAGCACCATGGGACTAAAGTGCTGTGGTCATCAGTCCCCTAGAACTTAGAACTACTTAAACCTAACTAACCTAAGGACATCACACGCATCCATGCCCAAGGCAGGATTCGAACCTGCGACCGTAGCAGTCGCACGGTTCCGGACTGCGCGCCTAGAACCGCGAGACCACCGCGGCCGGCCTCCCGCCTAGTCCCACTTCTTATCCACCCCTATCTCTCTGCGATAAATTTGCTTAAATAATCAGTATCCTCGCTAAAATAATTTAGAATACAGAGTGGTCCAAAAAAAATGTATCCACTGTTTAAAAGTCCATAACTTGCAAACTAATAGATGGAGTTGTTTCATTTTTGGTGAAAGTGAAGCTTAAAGTCCAAGATATCACTGTAGCTGTTCGAAATGGTCACCATTAACATCCACACACAAACGATGCCGCCGAACTGCAGCACGAAGTACTGACTGCAACGTGTTCAGTTGGATATTTGCACATGAATGTATGATGGATTCTCGAAGTTCATCCAATGTGCGCGGCCTTTGCCGATAAACGACGTCCTTTAGTGTTCCCCACGGGTAAAAGTCCAGAGGAATTAGGTCTGGGGAACGTGGTGGATACTCCACAGAACCTCTACGGCCAATCCATCTTCCTGGTAGATTTTCGTCGAGATACGCCCTATCATGATTTTGGTAGTGGGCTGGGGCACCATCTTGTTGAAAGTAAACTCTTTCGTCTCCATGCAAGTCTCGGATGGCAGGTAAAATGGATGTCTGAAGCTTCTGAAGGTGCACCTTGTAACATCCTCTTAGAAAAATTAGTGAATTACTGTGCTGGTAAACCCCTTACGTTATTTGATTTTCGAACAGCTGAGAAAAACTGAACGTGCTCAGATATTTCTCTCTTTACTTATTTTGATCAACACTAAACTCACACACAACATTTTTAGCGCAACGCAATCTGACTTTCAATAATCCCTACAAAAGAATGGCCCTTTTATGTTGGTAACAGCACGTAGCGCTTTCGTGAATCACTTACCTCACAAAAATCTTCGTTACTCGAACTACTGCAGTACAGCGAGCGCCAATACTGCCAGCTAAATACAAGATTCTAACTACTGAAGGCACTAACTACTGATAGGCATAGTCAGCAAATGAAAGATTTTGATAGAGAACAAACAATGTATTTATCTTAATAATGTTCAAAAGTCATCATATGTATATCAGGTCATGATATACAGTATTACAAATTTCGTTTTTCTGACGGGCACACGTCCAGATCGTCCGCTCTCAAAATTCTTCCATAATCTCCCCACATCCACCACTGCTGGCGGCTCACCTCCAACTGCGCAACGCTACGCGCTGTTCACATCCAACTGCCCAACACTACAATAGCGAATATTTCAACAATGCCAACCACCCACAGACTGCACACAGCACAGTCAGTGATTATCATACAGAGCGCTACGTGGTGTTACCAACAAAAAATCTATTTACAACCTCACCGGTAACTCTGCCGTCAAAGAAGAATGGCCCAATCAAGCCCCGGTAAGACAACCCACACTTAAATTTATTTACTCCTGGCTTTGTCTAGATGGACGTTCGGATTTTCGGCGGCCCGGAAGATTCGATTGTGGTATTTTACTGTACCATTGAGTTTGAACTGTGCCTCATCAGACCACACAATCAATCATCCCTGCAAACTCTTCATCGTTGCGCACATTGTCAGTAAACCACTCGCAGTACTCCATTCTACGATCTGGGTCGTCCTCGTTCATTGCGTGTAGCAATCGTGGGATTGAGCACTTCCACTTTGCTGTCTTCAAAATTCGCCAAACACTTGAGCGACTCACTCCAGTTTCACGGGCACACTGTCTCACAGACTTCTGTGGTGAGCGAGTGAATTGTCGATAACACACGAGGACAGTTAGATGGAATTATTACTGTTACAGGTCGTCCAGATCTTAGTTTGTGTACAACATTAACACAGCCTTCGGCTTCAAATTTGTCTCGAATGCGACGAATCGTTAAACGTGTTGGTGGCTCTGTTTGATACTCATTTCGCCATTGCCGTTCAACGTCATTAATGTTTTCATCGAATGTAAGCCTTGCACCAGCCATGTTTACTCGAGTAACTAGGTGCAACTAAGAACAAAACACTGACTATCTGGCGACTGTCATCTCACAGAACAAAACAACGCAATACAACGCTTGTGTCGCGATTGCCGGAACTACAAACTATTACACTACCAAAGATGATACAACTCGGTCAATTACTTTGCCAGTTATGGACTTTTAAACAGTGGATATTTTTTTGGACCCCTCTGTATATTTCTTTCTTTCCACCTATAATCACAAACTTGTTTCGTCCTCAAACTACCGGTTTCGGTCAGCAATGACCAGCTTCAGATCTGTTTTAAAAACACGTCCTAATGTATAATGGAGCCATAATGGCATCGTCAGAAGTAAAACACAATATCAGCTTTTGACTATGCCGCTATGATTCAATTATGTTAGTACATGTTTTTAAGACAGGTCTGAAGAAGGTCGTTGCTGACCGAAACAGGTAATCTGAGGACATAACAAGTCTCTGATCATGGAAATAAAGAAATTTATTCTACATTTTCTGGATCACTGTTTGACCATGGCGCAGTTTGTAAAATAATTTACTTATCACACATTACAACCTGGCAAGTTACTATCGAAATGATGTGCAACGAGCCAGGTTATAGAACTCGAATAAATGATTAGTGTTAACATTATTGAACACACTATTATCAGTCTTACTCATACAACTACACTTGAAACTGTACTTTTACCAGTTTTTAGATATAAATTCTTACACGGAATACAAGGAGTTCTTCAACAGAAATGGTTTTGGGCTACTCGTAAAACTTACTTTGCTACATTTAAAACGTTTTATGCTATAGGGGAAAATCAAAAATTTTTGTAGCTGCATACTGAACTTCTATCTGAGCCAGTGACAGCTTGAAAAATTGGTAATACAGGATTTTTTTCCTTCTAGTAATGTAGGTATGCACATCACTATTCTTCTCAAATTTGATGGATTATTTATGTCAATGTCGAATATGTCAATAACGAATGTATGTATCATGAGGTCCAGCTAAAATCCCTAACTGCTTGAAGTGGGTGAACATCGCATGTTAACCTTCTTGCCCTGTTTTGTACAATCAGTACATTCTTTCTAAGTGATGAGTTACCCAATAGAATTATTCCATAAGACATTACTGAGTAGAAAGGTGCAAAATATGTCTAGCGGTCAATTCGTTTGTTTCCATGACAAGCAATTATACGAAGAGACAAAGTAGCTGAACTTAACTGTTTGAGAAACTCAGTTATACCCTTCGTCCAGTTCAAGATCTCGTCAACATGTATACCCAAAAATTTGCACCATTCCATCCTCTTTACTGACTCCTATTCATGTGCTACATAAATTTTTGGTATTATTCTATTTGTTGTACAGAGCTTAATAGAGTGTGTTTTCTCAAAATTAAGGGAGAGTCCATTTTCAGTGGGCCATTTTAATGATTCTTTGAAAACCATCATTAACCATCTCTTCTGATGCTTTCTCTCTAATGGAATTTATTATAACAATAGTATCGTCTGCAAAAAGTACCAGTTTTGCTTGTTGAATGTGAAGTGGAAAAATATTCACTTGTACAATATAAGGAACGGGAGTGGACCCAAAATAGAAACCTGCAGGACTCCCTTTGTGATTTCTCCCCTGTCACTAAAATTTTCCATCTTTGCGGCTAGAAGCAGCGTTTGGGTAGTGGATAGACACGATACTCGGTACCTCAGCAACCAGTGACAGTCATGAGGGGAGGGGGGGGGGGGGGCAACATGTCGCGAGATAACCGATTTTGAATGTGGCATAATGACCGTGGGTCGCATCATATCGGACATTATACACAATATCTCGTGTTTCCGAAGTATACAAAATCTAAGATCGTCATAGCAATGTCGGAGAAACAATGTTTCTGCAAGTATAAGCCACACCACAGAGCGACCTCAAGTTCTGACGAACTGATGTCAGTCCACTTGTGCAGAGCCACACGGAACAATCGGTTGTTTTGTGCGATTCAGATCGTCGTCTCTTTCAGTGTAGAACATTAGAAGCACATTTCTAGGAGGATCGCACAGCATATGCATCAGGAGGGAACGATCAGTTCGTCTCCTAGCGCATCCCCATGGCTTTTGGCCACTGAGTGTACACACATGTTCATTCATTAATCAGCTTCACAGGCCAAGCGCTATACTGTCTCACTTGATTACCAACATTTGCTCGTAATCTTGTGCTTACCTATGTCTGAAACTCGACATTCGCTTGCGGAGTTCAAATCGTCGCCCAGCCATTTGGATTTAGGTACTCTATGCTTTTTCTAAATCACTATGGTAAATCACTTACGGCTAATAATGGACTGGCTTCTTTGAAAAGACACAACTTCCTTGTGCTACCCGAACATTTACTCCTTCTGTGTTAACCTCATGCTCGGCAAAACGTCATCCTTTACTCTCCCTTCCTTTCCTTTTGCGATCTTGTAGCCTATCAGAAAATTCCACAGTTGTATTTAACAGCTACTTTATCGATACTAAATGACAGTGTGATATTCACTCAACTTAGCAACGACTCGTATGTAATGATAACTGGTTCAGATACGTCACTTTTTTCTCGCCACAATAAATCGTAACTGATCAGATTGAGTTTTCGAAGTTCCCTCCATGGCAGACAAAAAAATTCATCAGTATGATACCATTTCGGCAACTCTCCCCCAGATTTCTCAAACTTACCTGTTCCTTTAAACTAATATTTGTTATCAGTGTTGGCAGCTTGAAAAGACGGAATTACGGGTCCAGGAACGTAAAATTATCGTGCATATCCAAAAATTTGTAAATAAAAACATATAGCCTGCCAGGAAGACAAAACCCTGTTCTGGAGGCACCGTATGTTCTTTCTTCACGCTTTTTTCATCGTTACTGTTAGCGCGCCACCTATATCTCACTTCGCAACTTGCCACCACAGTCCGCCATGCTACTGTGAAAACATAAAATGGTTCAAAAAATGTTCAAATGGCTCTAAGCTCTATGGAACTTAACATCTGAGGTCATCAGTCCCCTAGACTCAGAACTACGTAAACCTAACTAACCTAAGGGCATCACACACATACATGCCAGGATTAGAATCTGCGATCGTAGCAGCCGCGTAGTTCCGCACTGAAGTGCCTAGAACCGCTCGGCCACAGTGGCCGGCATAAAACCCGTGCCTGTGTGTTTTACTTACACCTGCTGAGGGCTCTTACCACCTATCTATTATTACCTGCCACCCGGAGTGGCCGAGCGGTTCTAGGGGCTTTCAGTCTGGAACCGCGCGACCCTACGGTCGCAGGTTCGAATCCTGCCTCGGGCATGGATGTGTGTGATGTCCTTAGGTTAGTTAGGTTTAAGTAGTTCTAAGTTCTATGGAACTGATGACCATAGAAATTAAGTCCCATAGTACTCAGAACCATTTTTCATTATTATCTTATATTCAGTGACAACAAATCATCAAATACCGAGGCGTTTTCTTGATAACATCAGTATTTGAATCATAGTAAACTGAAAAGCCAAAGAAACTGGTATACCTTCATAATATAGTGTAGGGCCCCCGGAGCACACAGAAGTACCGCAGCACGACATGACATGGACTCGACTAATGTTTGAGGTAGTGCTGGAGGGAACTGACACCAGGAATCGTGCAGGGCTGTCCATAAATACGTAGGAATATGAGAGGGTGGAGATATCTTATGAACAGCACGTTGCAAGTCATCCCAGAAATGCTCAATAATGCTAATTTGGTGGCCAGCGGAAATGTTTAAAGCCGGAAGAGCTACTCTGTAGAAATTCTGGACTTTTGGGGGGTCGCATTGTCGTGCTGGTATTGCCCAAGTCCGCCGGAATGCACAATGGACATGAATGTCTGCAGGTAATCAGACAGACGTGTCACCTGTCAGAGTCGTATCTAGGCGTATCAGGGGTGCCATATCACTCCAGATGCACCTGTCCCACACCATTACAGAGCCTTCACTAGCTTGAACAGTCCCCTGGTGATTTTCGGGGGCCATAGATTCATGCGGTTGTGTCTATACCCTTACACATCCATTCGTACGATACAATTTGAAACGAGACTCGTCCGACCATGCAACGTGTTTCCACTCATCAACAACCCAATGCCGCCGTAGACAGGCCCAGGCAAGGCGTAAAGCTTTGTGTCGTGCAATCATCAAGGGGACACGAGTGGCCCTTCGCCTCCGAAAGCTCATATCGATGATGTTTCTTTGAATGGTTCGCACGCTGATACTTGCTGATGGCCCAGCATGGAAATCTGCGACAATTTTCGGAAGGTTTGCTCTTCCGTCTAGTAGAACGATTCTCTTCAGTCATCATTGGTCCGGTTCTTGCACGATCTTTTTCCGGCCGCGGTCAGGTCTGTACGCGAGATTTCCGCCCTCCTAACCATCCATAGGTCAAGTGTTTCCGAAGTGCTGGTGAAGTGGAAACGTGAAGGGACACGTACAGCACAAAAGCGTACAGACCGCCGTCAGTTGAAGAGCGTCGTAATGTGTGATAGGCAGACATCTATCCAGACCATCACACAGGAATTCCCAACTGTATCAGGATCCACTGCAAATACTATGACAGCTAGACGGGAGGTGAGAAAACTTGGATTACATGGTCGAGCGGTTGCTCATAAGCCACACATCACTCTGGTAAATGCCAAACGACGCCTCGCTTGCTGTAAGGAACACAAACAGAGGACGAATGACAGTGGAAAACGTTATCTGGAGTGACGAATCACGGTACAGAATGTGGCGATCCGATGGCAGGGTGTGGATATGGCGAATACCTGGTGAACGTCATCTACCAGCGTGTGTATTGCCAACAGTAAAATTCGGAGGCGGTGATGTTATGGTGTAGCCGCGTTTTTCATGGAGGGGGCTTGCACTCCCTATTGTTTTGCGTGACGCTATCACAACACAGGCCCACATTGATGTTTTAAGCACCTTCTTGCTTCCCTCTATTGAAGAGCAATTCGGGGATGGCGATTGCATCTTTCGACACAATATTCCTGTTCATAATGTATGGCCGGTGATGGAGTGGTTACATGACAATAACACCCCTGTTGTGGATTGGCCTGCCCAGAGTCCAGATCTGAATCCAGCAGAACACCTTTGGGATGTTTTTGAACGCCCACTTCGTGCCAGGCCTCACCAATCGACATCGATACCTCTCCTCAGAGTAGCACTCCGTGAAGAATGACGTACCATTCCCCAAGAAACCTGATTGAACCCTACGAGAGTGGAAGCTGCCATCAAGGCTAAGGATGGGCCAACATCACATTGAATTCCAGCATTACCGATAGAGGACGCCACGGACTGGTAAGTCATTTTCAACCATGTATCCGGATACCTTTGATCACATGGTTTAAACTGGTCCTGTACACGTCATAGTGACGCCACGCAGATGTATCGCCGTGGTAGGTTCACAAAAGGAAAGATGTATCGACTGATTTGAATATCTAGAAAAACAAGTCAGTGTTGTTTGCACTAACATATCAGAAGTGACATTAGTGGTAAGGCTAGGGAGGTAAAACACTTCCCCAATTTCCCCAAAAATTTCTGTTTCCCTAAAGGTTCCCACAAAAAATATTTTTCCCTAGAATTGCGAAACAAAAACCAAACTGGAGCCGCTGGTTTTGGCTACACTAGGAGCGATAAGAAGCATACGTTTCTAGAACCTAAGTCCTTGTTGTGGACTGACGTCATAATATGCAACGCTGCAGCTGTTGCGAGTTGTATACATCTTTACCTTCAACACATAATTGCTGTTGTTTATGAAGGAATTGTGGTCGTACATGGTGTTCGCCAAAAGCCATTCGTATATTAGGTCGTTTTTTTCTTTTTAATCATTATTATGTCAACTGCTCACTTGGCTTTCACCATTTCCCTTTATGATGTGGCGTTCGTTACTTCCATACTGTGTTGTTTACGAAAATAATCGTTTCAGGAACTTCATCCTCAGTTATAGTGTTCTTTTATTGAAAACGTTTGTCCTTGTGACGTTCGTGTGGTAGGAAGGTAACCAATTCGGACACAGAACATTTTCATCACCAGTATTTGGCCGGAAACAGCAGGAAAGGGTGTGGCATAAAAGTCATTGGAGGGGGACGTTAAGCCCGAAAGCCCCTTTGCGGCTATTCGAGAGGAGTAGTCTGTGTGCTGGCCCTTGGTTTCACCATTTTCCTTGCTTTCTTCACTTCCTAACCATCATCCGCAGAATCATAGCTCAATACTGGCACCCACCACAATGGTACACGTTATACAGATACATATAGAAGGTATAACGAGGGCACTGCCTGTAGGAACCATCATCCAGTGACACGCACAGCTGTGTTAGTCGGACCCAATATCTATCCACATGAAAAGGCGCTGTAACTGGACAAACGTCTTTTCGTAAATAACGGAGCTGTAGCGGAATGCAATAATCGCTCAAGCCCAATTTAGTTTCATACACCATTGTCTGAGAGAACTACTTTGGGGCAAGAGGGCAATGGTACACTGGACAATATCTGCGCGTTCACAGACTTCCAATTTCCGGCTGGCGGCTGACGGCTTCAGTAACAACAGTGGCTGGTGTTCATTTCTATGCACTGCACCCCCGCCAGAGCTCTACGTGAGAAGAACGCCACGAGAGGCTGTTTGCAGCTGCGTAGGGCGTGACCTAATCGCCAGCGAACACACCTGCCGGCTCATTTGCAAAACACCGCGTTTCCCCCTGTCCAGGATGTGGAGCGCCCGAGTATCTCTTCCAGCTTCATTTGTGACACTCTGCTCATTTTCGCTCATACTAAAACCGGATAAATCTCTGTGATTCTGTCCTGTTGGGGAAGCAGAACGTACAGTAAAGGAAAAGAAAAACAAAAAAAATGTTCAAATGTGTGTGATATCTTATGGGACTTAACTGCTAAGGTCATCAGTACCTAAGCTTACACACTACTCATCCTAAATTATCCTAAGGACAAACACACACACCAATGCCCGAGGGAGGACTCGAACCTCCGCCGGGATCAAAAAGAAAAACAGAAACGACGATTGATACAATACTGTTAGACGAATTGTAACATCATATCCCCATACAGATAATGCAACATATTTATATATTTGCGAGTCGTCGTCATCAGCAACACCTGCAATTTCTCATGAAATATTGGATGAAATTCTCCTCTAGATTTCTAACCAGTTACATGGACTCATGTTGGTCTTTCATGTTTTCTGACGTCTTCTACACAAATTCGTGTAGGTCTTCTATTATCTCTTAATAATACAGGACAGAAAATTCTTGATCAACCTAACATCGATTCTCCTGGTTATATGTCCCACCTCTGGTTGATTTTCATTACAGTCATAATTTTGTTCTCCATTCTAGTGTACTCCACTGCTCATTTTCGTTTTTCCTTGGTCAAATGGCTCTAAGCACTATGGGACTTAACATCTGAGGTCATCAGTCCCCTAGGCTTAGAACTAATTAAACCTAACTAACCTAAAGACATCACACGGATCCATGCCCGAGGCAGGATTCGAACCTGCGACCGTAGCAGCAGCGCGGTTCCGGACTGAAGCCCCTAGAACCGCTCGGCCACTGCGGACGATTATTTCCTTGCTCCCGTAGTAAATCCCAACATGTGTATAAACGGCTTCCACGTTGAAAATCCACCATCATAAGACGTAGTGGAAGAAAAATGGTACGAGAATAGTATTTATTCTCCATAAGATGATAGGGCGTAGTTTCTTTTGTCTTGTCTGGCTGCGACTTTCAATGCGCAGCCTAGACCTGGATCTGTCACACAGCCGACTTTGATCCGCCACCGTGGGCTTCATCTACATCTACATTTATACTCCGCAAGCCACCCAACGGTGTGTGGCGGAGGGCACTTCACGTGCCACTGTCATTACCTCCCTTTCCTGTTCCACTCGCGTATGGTTCGCGAGAAGAACGACTACCGGAAAGCCTTCGTGCGCGCTCGAATCTCTCTGATTTTACATTCGTGATCTTCTCGGGAGGTATAAGTAGGGGGAAGCAATATAGTCGATACCTCATCCAGAAACGCACCCTCTCGATACCTGGACACCAAGCTACACCGTGATGCAGAGCGCCTCTCTTGCACAGTTTGCCACTTGAGTTTGCTGAACATCTCCGTAACGCTATCACTCTTACCAAATAACCCTGTGACGAAACGCGCCGCTCTTCTTTGGACCTTCTCTATCTCCTCTGTCAACTCGACATGGTACGGATCCCACACTTATGAGCAATACTCAAGTATAGGTCGAACGTGTGTTTTGTAAGCAATCTCCTTTGTTGATGGACTACATTTTCTAAGGACTCTCCCAATGAATCTCAACCTGGCACCCGCCTTACCAACAATTAATTTTATATGATCATCCCACTTGAAATCGTTCCGTACGCATACTCCCAGATATTTTACACAAGTGACTGCTACCAGTGTTTGTTCCGCTATCATATAATCATACAATAAATGATCCTTCTTTCTATGTATTCGCAAAACATTACATTTGTCTATGTTAAGGGTCAGTTGCCACTCCGTGCACCAAGTGCTTTGTCAGCGAGAGGCGGTGTGAGGTGCCAGTAACCCCCGCGCTCGTTCGTCACCTTACAGCTTCGGCTTTTCTACGGCTCCCGGCAGCGCGCCCTACCTTGACCTGTCTAGCTTTCACCTTGCTCCTCCGAGAAGGCTGACGCACGCGTACTTGTCTCAGTTGCAGCCAGTTCTAAACGCTGCACCGCTGACACACTTTTCCGCAGTTGCTCTTCCGCGAGAGATGGAAAGCGCGGAGTAAGTAACGAGGAGGTGACGTGTCGCGGACGTCGAGGTCGTCAGAAACAGCGCGCATGCTGAGACGAGGATGGAAGAGCAGTCACCACGTATACACAGGAGCTATCAAAATTGATAGTGATAACTGACACGGGTGACGCTATATTATAATACAAGCATAAACCTTCCAGTTGTAATGTTTCTTTATTTGAGAAACCACCCGCCAACCCTGTTTTTCGATACCGTAGGTTAATGAATATTTTTCTACGTAATGTCTCATATTTTTCACTCTATTCAAATTTGGTTTCATTTTTATATGTATGTACGCCGATATTTTGCGATGTTGAAATCGATATAATATCTAGTGTGACTGTCTTTGTAGTTATTGTTATCTTTGATGCTGGCTTGTGACTTTTGGCGAGGAAGCGTACAGAGTTGTCAAGTTTTTGTATTGAATATGAACAGTCTTGACTTTGTGTTGGAAATGAAAAGATGAGTCTGAGTTTTGCACAATGAAAAATGTTGTGAGTTTTATTGAGAGCAGTAACGGCTGCGAAATTGTATGATGAAGTAATGTTTTGAACATGCAAAAGTATAAAAAGTTTAATAAATGTGAATTTTGGTGAAAAGAGGGTGTCAAGAACTATTTTCAAGTGACCATTGTTTAAAAAAAGTATGAAGCACATTGCAATGAAAAACATAAATCATCAAATTAATCCTGAAAGACTGTCTACAAAAATGGTTCAAATGGCTCTGAACACAATGGGACTTAACATCTGTGGTCATCAGACCCCTAGAACTTAGAACTACTTAAACCTAACTAACCTAAGGACATCACACACATCCATGCCCGAGGCAGGATTCGAGCCTGCGACCGTAGCAGTCACGCGATTCCGGACTGAGCGCCTTAACCGCGAGACCACCGCGGCCGGCAAAGATTGTCTTCGTAAGTCCTTCAAGTCGGCGTAATTAACATCCGAGTGCCTTTCGCACCAACAGCGATAGTCATGCTACCTAGACAACCTTTTTAGTTATGAGCCAAAGCCAGAGCGAGATCGTCGTTGGACTGCAAATACAAGATAAGTGATATTATTGTTAATGTTCTTCAGTGACTGTAATCAATTGATGTATCAGTACCTGCTACATTAAAGACCTTTTAGTTGTGCAATAAAAAGATCACACTTTGAGTGCGCGACATGATCATTTTTGAATTAATTAACTGTTAGTGGAGGTATTGTTATACAGTACACATAGGTTCGCAAAGGATCCGTTTGGTAGTTAATTTCCCATGCATTGGAGTACAAATATATTCGAAATGTAAACGAAATATCAAGTACTTTTCTAGTTTCTACTGCACACTGGTTTTATTAGGTCGATATTTACGTACGACAAATCTTGTTTCAGCAATTTGCCGTTTACAATTAATCTTGCAATGTACAATATACATTTTTTGTATAAAATTATAAAAAAATGTAAGTTGAATGGCTTACGTCCATTTTGTAAGATATTTACCTTTTATGTGTCACAATATAGTGTTTTCGAGTGTCTGAGATGCTGTACATCTCAGTTTTTGCGCTGGTGAAGTTTGTCAGAACTCTATATTGTAAGGTGTGCACTTTTCGTGTGGCAGTACAATCCAATCCAATCAAACATATATCTTTACAATCCACTGAAAATAAATATTCGTGGAATTTCAGTGATAACAGCTATATATAAATATCGTGTTATTCTATGACATCACGTATTAAGCAAAGATGTAGTTTGTGTTGAAAGTTCTTCTTTTTCTATTTATTTCTTGTCGTCGTGGGGCTCTGAAATGTATCCTTTTTTATTTGAGAAAGTCAGTTAAGTTTTCTAAATATTGCTTGTGCTTTAGTTCTGTCTGTTCATTCAGAGCTTTGTCTGGACGTGAAGGTGTGTGGATATAAATCTCGAATTCTTCCAAGATATTCAGTATGGTTCCCTGTGGTACATGATATAGGATTTTCCGATCTCGCAGTGTCTCTGTTGTTAATAAGAACAATGCAATGGTTCTCCGAACATGCATACCTGTCCAAGAAAAAGGCACTGCGGGGACTAAAGCCGTCCGCAGTTGCCAATACGAACAACCGAGAGCTGTATAAGAGAATGACGACAGTGAAAATTTGTGTATGACAGGACTCGAAATCGGATTTTATGCTTCACTCGAGCGGTCGTCTTAACCGCTTTGGCTATCCGTGAACGACTCGCGGCCAATATCCTACTTATCCGCCGACACAATGCAGCGACTCCCAATTAAAATATCCTCCCCTGTAAGGGAATTACATAACATGTGTACGAGTGCAGTTTATGACGCAGGAATGACGACGTATGGAAGTTTGGAGCTGGCAGTGGCCGTGCAGTATAGCCAAAGTGGTTAAAGCGACCGCTTGCGTAAAGTGGAAAATCCGGGTTCGCATCCCGGTCCGGCACGAATTCTCATTGTCGTCATTCCCCTATACAGCAGGTGGTTGTTCGTATTCGCAACTGTGAAAACATTTCATACATAGAATTTTCATTGCATTTTCTATTTCTTCTGCCTTGTGTTTATGTTTGCGTAAGTGTATGTAAAATGTGGAGTGACTACTTTTACAATTTCGCGTGTGTTCTTTAAATCTAACTGAGAAGTACCTACGTGACTGCTCGATGCAAAATTGATTAAAATCGTCGTACGAGAATTTACAAATTCTGGTGTTTGAGAAAATTGGGATTTTTGCTTTCTCTGACTGTATTGTCGTTTCTATAGTGTTACTGTTGCGGACGCCATTTTCACTTTCGTCTCTGTTATCACTGAAATTCCACGAATAAGAATTACAAATTCATTGTAAACGTATATGTGTCACTGGAGTGGATTGTGGTATCAAACGAACGTAAGTTAAGTTCTGCCAAACTTCAACAGACACTCCAAGTCATTACATACTGACACGTAAAACGTCAATACCTACCGAAATAGATGTAAGACACTAAACCTATATTTTTATAATTTCATACGAAAAACAGTATATTGCATACCCATGGATTATTTAAAAACTGCAAATTTCTGAAACGAGACTCGTCGTATGTAAACGACGAGCTAGCAAAATCAGTATCGAACAGAAAACGGATAACTCAATGTCATTCAATAACGTGGTACATGTTGCTGAATCATCTAAAAAAAAGCTTTGAAAATGCAAACTTTCATATTAAGCCCCCCACTAACTAAACTTAGATTTCACCCACGACTTACCTTAATAATAAATATAACACTGTTTCAGTACGTTACATGTTAAATTTACTGTACACTCGCACCTGTGAAAGGAGGTATTCTAGGTGTCACCCTCACATTTGGATACATCACTGCACTTCCTTTGCAGTATCTTTCGAGTTCTTTCAAATGCCCCTGGATCGTAAAGTAAATCTTGACAAGACTTTACGGTTCGTACCTCCAGTTTTTCAGCTTCACCAACGGTAGCGCTGTGCATTTCTCCTCTGAAGTGGCCCCGGGCAGAAAAATCGAGAAGACTGAGGTCAGGTAATCTTGAAGGGAAAGGTACAGGCCGCGCTCCATCAGTCCATCTTGGACGATATTGCCACGTTACAATGTTGTCTCATGTGGCGGTGGTGATGTAGACGGTGGGGCTGTAGACTCCGTCCCTGGAGCCCCTAGGTTGGTCTCGGATAGGAGCGGAGATTTCTCCTCGTTCCAGACCCTATATGAAGGCCCAAGATCCACTCAGTCTGCTTTCAAATCAGTAACGGGGATTTGTTCCTGGGGTAAAAAGCGGCAAGCTGCTGGTTTCGCCACCCGCCCCCACCTAGTGCCACGCCACGCGGGGTAGCCGCGCTGTCTGGGGTGTTTCGCAGCGGTTCGCCCCTCCCCCCCCCTCCTCCCCGTCGGAGGTTCGAGTCCTCCCTCGGGCGTGGGTGTGTGTGTTGTCCGTAGCGTAAGTTAGCTTAGATTAGGTTAAGTAGTGTGTAAGCTTAGGGACAGATGACCTCAGCAGTTTGGTACTGTAAGATCTTACCACAAATTTCCAAATTCCTAGTGCCACGGTGAAGAAAGGCTGTTCTCTACCTACATTTAAGCAGTGTCACAGGTTGTGTGCAACGAATATGTTGTCGTACATCAGCAACAAAAATGTGCTGTTCCCCCGTTACGCATCAGCCATGAGTCATGGGTGAAATTTGAGCTCAGTTAGACATGGACTTAATCGAAAAGCTTATATGTTAAAACTGTGTAGGAAAACCTTTGGCACTCAGATATCTTCCAGTGGTCTCGGAATACATAAATACAGTTCGCTTATGGTTTCCAAACGAATTTTACACCATTCTACCGTCAAAATAGTGGCCAGCTCGTGGAACAGTGAGATAGATAGGTAGTGATCACGCACCCAAAGAAGACCACAGAGACTTAACAACTGTGGCGGCCGGAGAGAAGCGGCAATTCATCCTCGTGCTCACAGAACCACTCTTCGACTACGCGAGATGGGGAACAGAGGGCTCTGCCGGCATGGGGGTACAGTATCACCACTGGGGAACAAGCTTTTATATCGTGTGGTGGATCAGCCGAAAAGGTCACTTAATCCTTGGTAGCAATGCTACTTTCCAGAGTGCCGTTGGAGCCCATTTCATCATCAGACCCCAGGCACGTTTCACTCTTGGCGCGTAAACTCGGCCAGATGTTGGAAACACTGTGAAAACAAGACTCATCCGACCAAATGACTTTCTTCCATTCTCAAACAATGGATGATCCAGGATGAAATGTAACAATATTGTGAAAAGGAAGTTGCTACTCACCATATAGCGGAGATGCTGAGTCGCAGATAGGCACGACAAAAAGACTGCCACAAATAATAGCTTTCGGGTACAGTCTTCTATAATTTGCATGACTTATTTTGTACTTTAATATTGATTTTACACAAATTTTCGTCTACTGGTCGATAGCTATAATTCGTGAAAGTATTTTTGTTGTGCCTATCTGCTACTCAGCATCTCCGCTATTTGGTGAGTAGCAACTTTCCTTTCCACAATATTGCTTCTTCCATTCTCCATAGTCTAAGTTTTGTGGCTTCGGCAGCACGTTTCTCTCTTACATGCCTTTGCATCACTGATGTGTGGTTTTCAGACTCCAGTTCCCACCTTCAGTTCCCACCTTATGGAACTCCCTTCGTGCTGGTTTGGTGCTGACAGGGTTCACGAGTTCGACATTCAGTGCTCCAGTGGCATATGCAGCTGCCGTCCTCTTTTATTTTTCCTCCCAATGACTGTCTGTCACGATCCCTCAACAAACAATTTAGCCCTCGTCGTGGCTTAGCGGACGGTGTTTTTCAGCTTTCCCTATATGCGTATAAATCTTCGATTTTTGGTGCCTCTTGGGGAAAAAAAACCAAACACTTGGTTGCCTTGGTTACGGCAGATCCCACCATATGAGCACCAACAGTTTGCACACGTTGGAAGTCACGTGACTCCGACTTAATGCACTCGTAACTACTCAGAACACAGTTGTGAACACTACTCTCACTTGCAACGTACGGAGAAAATGGCGCGGTTGCCGTACGTGCGCAGATACAACAGCACGCTGGCTCGCACCTGCACTTATGTTCAATCATGCATTTACCGCGTGGTTCCTCTCATTTTTGTCCAACCACTGTAACTCGCAAATGAGTTGTTACGGATCCATGTTTACTGGGCCGTCCTTGCTCCTGTTATTTCACCCATGTAGGTCACGCTATTAATTGTGATACTACCTATATAAATGATCTGTTGGGTAAAGCAGGAAGCTCTCTCTGTCCTTTCAGTATAGGATGGCGCAGCGGCAGAAAACTGCAGCGAAATCCAAGAAGTACTGCGGAGTATTGGCGGTTGACTGTCAACGTAAATGTAAAGCACTGTGCAAAAATAGTTGGAAAAACGTATAATTGTATGAATTGACGGAGCTGTCTATCAAAATGACGCTTACATGTCACAGAGTTGACCACACAAAAGGGATACTTTGTATCCCTGATCCAGTCTCTGTAGTCGAAGTCTTTAAACAACACTGACGTGCTAATGTGCCGTTCAGAGGTAACTTGGGTAGCACTCAGGAGGTGATAAATATTTCTGACACTGACGGGTGTGTTAGCGGCGTACAGTGCATTAACCGTTGAAACAGTAATTGCGCATATCGATCGACTTGACGCTGAGGAAACTCTACTGGACTAATGTTTAGCAAGAGTTGCGATGACACTACTATTCGGGCATCCTCATTTATGTCGAATGAAATTAGAACCTCTGTAGCACATCAGCGAACTCATAAATAAGATCTCAGCAGAGCGACCGAAACATCGAGTTTGTAGGAAAAAAAGAAAGAAAAAAACAGGAAGAATGATAATCTCTAGTCAACAAGCAGTCCTTGACTATGGAGCACGTCATTTTGATCATCCCGAGACGGTTGTGTGTCTTGTAATTACCGGAATTACTTACTTTTCGTCAGAATCATAGTTTCACAACCCCCAGGAAAACCTGCAGACACACAAATTTCATTTATGTCTTCAGTAGTTTAAATCGTTCCGGGCTATATATATTTACAGCTACATTCCGCAAACCACCTTCCGGTGTGTTGTGAAGATTACTTCACGTATGTTTATCGTTTCCGCCTTTTTTTATCGGTAAACCTCATCGTAAGATCAAATTTTACCACCATGGTCACATCGCGGCATACACACAACTGTTTGTGAAAACTGCAACACCAAGAAGAAGACATGTTCAAATGGTTCAAATGGCGCTGATCACTATGCTACTTAACTTCTGAGGTCATCAGTCACCTAGAGCTTCGAACTAATTAAACCTAAGTAACCTAAGGACATCACACACAACCATGTCCGAGACAGGATTCGAACCTGCGACCGTAGTGATCCCTCGGTTCCAGACTGTAGCATCCAGAACCGCACGGCCACCCCGGCCGGCGAAGAAGACATGTGATTACAATGAAATTTATACCGTAGATTAGTAACATGACAATATACAAACGTTTAGAATTACAGAACTATACATGCGCTTTGACGAGAATCAGTGAGTGCCTGCATAAGTCACTAGGGAATGAACTGCCACGCGGTTGATGGGCGCGTCCACAAGGTACCGACAGTGATTGCTGGAGGACCAGAAGAACAAGTTGGCTACCGACCGTATCCCAGAATGTTCCAAGGGTGATGCCAGGAAAACGTACAGGCTAGGTAAGTAGCGGTACCGCCAGTTCTTCGAAGAAGGCTTGCAGATTCCTCATCGCTGGGCGTTTTCCAGCTGGAATATGCCATGTGGAGTTGCCACCAGAAGGGACAGTGCTCAAGGTTCTAAAACCTCCACGGATCGTAGTGGTACAGTGGTTAGCACACTGGACTCGCATTCGGGAGGACGGCGGTTCAAACCCGCGATCGACCTTCCACATTTAGGTTTTACTTGATTTCCCTGAATCGCTTCAGGAATGCTGGAATAGTTTCATTGAAAGGGCACACTCGATTTCCTTCGCCATCCTTGACACAATCAGAGCTTGTGCTCCGTCCCAGTTTTCCTTCTTTCATTCTAAAACCTCTCAGATGTAACGGATGCTGTTCATAGTGCCTTCAATAGCTAGGAAGCGAAATCTCAACTTATATCCAATGGCGCCCCGAAACATCACACTAAGCGTCTGACGGCTATACCATTCTACAATGCACTCTGCCCGATTGCGTTCACCAAGGTAGTGTCTAATACGCACAGGTCCGTAATTGTAGGTCAAATGGACATGGAACTTGTCCGAAAACACTCCTGTACTTTGCCATTCAGCAGCCCGTGAGGGCGTCTACGTCTCCAGTGCAGTCTGAAGCGACGTTGGTTTTTGGTCACTGGAAACCGACATGGTACCTTGCGTGCCCCTACTACAGTCCTCAGCAGATGGTGCCGAACCATCGAGACAGACACGTCCACATTCGTTGCAATACTCCAACGTCGAGCCAACCCTATGCACGAAGCTGATTTTTTGGGATACGGCTATGCGGGCAAGAGGGAATCATCCAGTGCTGTGATCACAAAGTGTATTCCAGTACCCCCTCGTTGCTGTATAATAATCCCCTTCCATCCATTGTTTCCACACACGCATCACTATCGTAGCTTCGTGCCCTGTGCGAATTGAAATGTTTCTGTTTCCCTGAGACCATTCAACCTGCCTTGGTCGAACTAACTGACAGGCTGACAGTGCTCCCTTTGACGTCGAAGAGTTATCTCTGCCTTGGCCAGCAAGGTTACAGGATCTCTCCACAACTTAGAACGTCTCGAGCATTATGGGCAGGGCTCTCCAATAGCCTCGGGATTTTGATGTAACGCGCGATTTGGACAAAATTTTTCGCGATATTCCTCAGGATATCAGACAGTCAATGACAAGCCGAATAACTACTTGCATAAGGGCTAGAGGTGGATCAGTGCGTTACTGACTTCGTCAATTCGTAAAGCTCTATCTCTTGAATAAATTATCCATTTTTTCCGCAGTTGTGATCATTTGTTTGTCTGTACATGTCAATCACAACTACCTTTCCACCCCATTCGGTTAATTCCTTCGTGATGCATTTTCTTTTCTCATTAAGAGTGTACCTGAACAGTAGGCCTACAATCGTGCCTACCAGAGACCGAATTCCTCCATGTTATAATAATTACATACTATAGGCTTTTTAACTGTTGTTTTAAAGGCTTTCTCATAGGGAAAAATGTAATTGGGGGAACAAATTGAATAATTCATCATCATATTATTCCACTGCAGCGAGCGATCGAAGGCAACCGTCCCCTTATACCAAAATACTAATAAAGTAGCCGTAAACGAACTCCAGAATGTTAACTGTTCAGGCCAATGTCATACAGTTCTGTCGGTCAGACACACTCCACGGATCACACACATTGCTTCATCCGGCGTTGTCTTGAAATCCACTATGAATATTTGGATCACACTTTATTGCGTTCGCCTCAGTGCGTCTTGTAACCTTTCAGTCGCATCCGATAACACCATAAATTCGGTCCACACCTGTTTCGAGCATTAAATGTGATGCTGTGGTCCACATGCGCAACGTAGACAATATTTTCTAACCTGCAGTGTTGACACCTGCAAACCAAAACTTTTTTATGGAGAACTCTTCTCGGTATATGAATAAAAATTCATATAACAGTGTGGAGGCCAAGTTAAACTGCTCACAGATTTTACCGAAGAATTGAATAACGTTCACTCGGTTACCACTGGTGGACGGGCTCCAGAGCACATTAATAACTTGAGGACAAAGAGCTTTTTAATACCAGTCATGAACTGTAGTAAATGTAAAGACACACCTGCAACTAGCTAAAGAAAACAGAGAGGAACACAGTTATTGATTTGTGAACGGTACGTTTATTAATAGACATACCAATATACATAAACATTGAGGAGAATAAATGAAAATGTTCCTCGTCTTCTATACGTGTATACACTTATCTTGAGCAGTTGTTAATGCCCATTTACATCTTAGGTTCATACAGGCAGCATTTTGAGCGTTACAGTAAATTGGTTCGTTAACGAAACGCGGAAGCGATCGACCTGGAACGTGGTCACATTCGATTTGCTTCTGATGTATGGGTAGTGAAGTTGGTAACAATAATTTTCAGCATTCTTAGAATTTTGATCAGCAGTTTTATATGTGAAACATGCTGTCGAGGAAGTAAAATGCGACCACAGAAAACCGTTAATCAGTCACGCGAAGACTCGCTCGAGCGCACGCACACACACGCACACACACACACACACACACACACACACACACACACACACATACACATACACATACACACACGCGCCCTCGTGCGTACGCAGGCACGCACACACACTGTAAAATTGTGCAAACAGCCCGGACAAACTGTAAACGAGCGGTTTCGCGGTATCGAGGTTTAGCGTGTCACATATTCCGAACACACAGAGACGGCAAATATAAAGGCGCTAACACATTTATACACACAGGAAGAGTCCATAAGAGGTCGACTCAGGGTTGTCACAAACCTCAAGTCGTTGTCTTGACTTTGCAGCCTGAATCCCACCGTCGTCGCACACGCCATTGTTTTCCTACGGACGTATCGCATGTTTCAAGTTCTCTTCTGTCATGACTATTTGTTACAGTATCAGGTATTAAAAGCCAAACATAGTTACACGAGCCTAGTTTTCATCTGAAAAGCCTCTTCGTATTGACAGTTTGTTTCTACATTAGTATACACTTTTATTTCCTTTTATACGCGGACCTATCGACTAGTGTATGGGTAAATTACTGTTACTGGTTGTACGACAATGTCAGCATTGCACTGTTCACAAAGTGCTCTGAGTATTTATTATCTCGACAGTAATTTTGTTTATCACAACGTTAACATCATCAGTAAATGTAGAATACCAGCCATAAATCAGTCAACAGGGCTGATTCATGTTAGTTTTTATTGCAACAGTATTATCCTTTCACAACTGACCGGTTCCGACCATCGCCGGTTATCTTCAGATCATGGGCTTTTCCCTAGAGAACCTGTCACTCATTCACTAGTACATGGTACTCGATAAATACGGTCATTGGTCAGAGCAGAAAGTACAAATAAATGTGATTTAGTGTCTTAGTTTAGTAAAGACTCTGTTTCTTGTAAAAAAACATTCCTTGCAGCCAGTCGTGATTTTTTACTATACATATTTTTGATATATTTCCCGCAGTTCATGCCTCGCAAACATAAAGCCTACGGATGTTTTAGTTCCAGAAATTCCTACTTTATAATGCGAATTTCTCCCTAAATGCATCATGAGGAAAATAAACAAAGAAAAATCGTGAGTAGCAGCAGCAAATGTTATTTTACAATCAAAACCATTATTAAAATAGGGTAAAACGTAACATCTGCCCGAACAGGCCGTCAAGGCCCAAGGGGATAGGGCCAGCCGCCGTGTCATCCTCAGACCACAGGCGTCATTGGATGTGGATATGGAGGGACATGTAATCAGCACACCGCTCTCCCGGCAGCAAGTCAGTTTTCGAGAACGGAGCCGCTACTTCTCAGTCAAGTAGCTGCTCAGTTTTCCCCACAAGGGCTGAGTGCATCCCGCTCGTCAACAGCTCTCGGTAGACCGGATGGTCACCTATCGAAGTGTTACCCAAGCCCGACAGAGCTTAGCTTCGGTGATCTGACGAGAACCGGTGTTACCACTAGCTATTAAAACAGGGTAATAAATCAATATTCGTTGTACTTACTGTTTACAGTTACACAAAATCACAAAATTTCCAAACTGTAGGTGTAACGTAGAGCCATACGCGTACAAAAACGAAGATCGTGATGTCAAATGATCTTAAATGAGTGTCATAGCAGACAGCTACTTGGTATTATGTCGAGCGCTCTGGCTGTATCTATCAACAGCTGTGACCACACACTGCAGCAACTGACTCACAAATCATACACTTGGTCGGACTGTAAAGTGGATGAAGAACAGTTTACACCACAAGGGCATTCGTCCCAGGAAGGAATACGGAACGTGCCTGTGTTTCAGTCACATCTCTGACCGGAGGTGTAGCTTCAACTTTCGTCACAGTTTTCATGGTAAAAAACTGATATGAGGAAAAGTAAGTTCTCATGTTTACTAGTTTTCGAGGTAGTGCAGTCTTAACGAGTTGGACACGCGCCGGGAGAACAGTGAAGTTTAGATTCCTGTCTGATTATTCTGATTAGCGACGTGTTAAAGCTTATAATCTGTGCAGGGTATTTATGCGATAATTCTGTTTGACAAACTTATCTTCTCGTTGGGGATTCGACCCTGTTTGCATGCAGTTCGCGGGCGTCTGTTTGTAACGCTCTATCAGCAAATCGTAATTTTATTTTAGTGCAATCAAGATTATTAACATTTTAACTAGTGCCATCTCTTGTACCCGACAGTGTCAGATCTTACAACCAAAATGTGTCTCTCCGCACCAGAACGTCCCAAAAACCAAATTGGTCACTTTCCGCGATGTTTCTGTTGCTGTACCCGATACCATTTTCCCTCGAGACGAAAATTTGATATTGGGAACTGCAATGGAATTCATCTGCGATTAGCCAGATCGCTCATTCACTAATGATCCGATACATGCACTGCTAACGAAACTGCTACCTCTCCCATCTATATCCTACTGTATGCTTACAAATCCATACATACTACAAAAACGGATGTGTGTGTGTGTGTGTGTGTGTGAGTGTGTGTGTGTGTGTGTGTGTGTGTGTGTGTGTAAGCAGGTTCCACATCTCCTCCTAAGCCACTGGACCAATTTCAAGCCGGCCGGAGTGGCCGTGCGGTTCTAGGCGCTGCAGTCGCAGGTTCGAATCCTGCCTCGGGCATGGGTGTGTGTGATGTCCTTAGGCTAGTTAGGTTAATTAGTTCTACGTTCTAGGCGACTGATAACCTCAGAAGATAAGTCGCATAGTCCTCAGAGCCATATGAACCAATTTCAACCAAACTTTGTACCCATATACCTTACAGTCAGGAAACAGACGCTGTGGGGACAAGAACCACCTATCTGTCAAAGGGGAGTATGTTGAAAATGAAGCGCATTCTCAGACTTTATTTACCCAGTATTTGAGAGTGAGAGCACTTAACGACTTGCAACAAACTTTTCAAATAATTTCAAACCTTTACGAAATTTTCTCTCGTTGACAACCACTACAAAATTCTCATTACTTTTTCGCTGTTCATGCAGTAAGCGTACCGCATTAGACATTACGTTATAATTTATTACTTCTTTACTACTAACAGTATTCGCGACACATTTTGAAGACGGTATACATGCATAGGACAGACTGAAACTGCAAAATTATATCACAGTACGATACGTAGTTCTGGAGATATGACGTCGTAAACAGTGAGGTGCGTGAAAAACTGCCGCATCGTTCATGACGTTTCAATTTATTATTTGTGTGCAACGAACTCCATTCACAATACATGTTGCAAACAATATCCATATACACCGCTAAATGTACCTACAAAATTATAACATTGTCTGACACATAATAGGGATATATTGCGTCATGAACATTAAGCACAAGGCTGGTACGGGCGTGGACGCACAGATATAAATAAATACCTGGATAACACTGGATTTCTCTGCTACTACCTAATAGAAGGAAATAGTTTATTTTTTGTTTCCTAATAAATTGATACAGGTTTCATAGTAAGTTTAAAATTAAATTTAAGTAAAAAGTAACTCACAGTGAAAAGTACTGATTGTTGTACAAACTGTTCATAAATTGATTAGACGTGCTACTTCCACACCTGACTTCTGGATTTTTGTTTCTGCAGGACCAGCTGGAGAGTGGCCGCTGACAACAGCACCGGTGCTGGAGGATTCAGCTGCAGACACACGTGTCACAGGTAGGTGGCTACGGATTTTCAATCATCGCCGCCTCGTATGAGTTGGCAGGCATCATCAGCGTGTAATCAGTAGTCCTGTGCTGAACATGACTACAAGAGTGAGCAAGCAGTACCGTCGTTCCACCAGCGTCCACTTTGACCCTCAAGCGAGCCTCGTATGCTAACATTAACGTCGTTTCAGAATTTTTTATGAAATCCAGAGAAGCCAGAGTGACAATGAGCTCTTAAAGGTGATCGGTTAAGTGAGAATCTAGAGCGTAGAAAGCCAATACGGAAATTAACACGCCTCTTGATACGGCCTTGCATTGTTACATGCAAAAAGCTAAACTCCGCCCGAACAGGTCATGAAATCCCAACGGTACCGACCCGCCGCCATGTCATCCTAAGCCTAGAAGTGTCACTGGATGCGGAGGTGGAGATGCGTGGGGTCAGCCCACCGCTCTCGCGGCCGTATATCAGTTTACCAGACGGTCGTTACGTGCAAGGGGAAGCACATTTCATTGATGAAAAAATACGTTCCATTTCCATACAAGGGTGGGCCCTATATGTATACTTTATGATATAATATTGCTATAAAATGTAATTCCTTATGACGTATGAGTACCGTGAGGTCGTTAGCCAAATAGTCATGAAACAATTATAATTCTAGAGGAAACTGACACAGCTCTCCCTAGTTTACAAGCAAACAAGACGAGTGAGTACAACGCTCTTACCTACACTGAGTAATAAGAGAGAGGCCGATAAGTTTGGTGACTTTGTGTAACCGTAATGCCGTCACAGTGAGAATAGAAAGTTTAGTTGTGCAACAGGTCATTTTTATTATCAGTAGGTCTGGCAGGTGAAATAGACAGCGAACCAATTGCACTAAATGGTAGTTTTCAATTAACTTTTACCATTGTTTCAACAGGTTTAAACCGTCTTCCACAGAAGGACAAGAAGCTTGCACACAATGCAATCGTTGGCTGTCTGTTTCACTTGACATTCTGTAACGTTACTGAGATGCGCCGATGTTAAAAATATCAGTGGGTCTCGTAGTTGTAGGACAATTTAAATGATCTTGTAATTTAAATCAAGTCTGAGTATAATGAATATTTATTTGTTATAATTATTGGACACTATAGGCAAGTAGTTAACAGAGAGTAAAGTTTTCCACAAGTTTGTGTCGAATTCACACAACAATGACGCTAACTCTGTGAAGAGGTATCAACTCATATGTTGCACTGCATGGAAAATGCGCAACAAGTTATCCTTATCCGGACAGCTCGCGAGTCCACAGCTAATGAGACAGAAAGCAGAAATTATAATCAAATGGGCAACTCAAGTTTCGTGCCAGAACAAGTAAGTAGAGAGCTGCTCAGAGGACGCATCGTGCTAGTTACACTTCCACAATAATTGCATAACGTGCGTCCCTCAGTACCAGATGGCGACCAGGAGACCAGTTGACGGTGTCTAGAACATGAATGCCACGTAACTTACTTCTCCTCCCTCATATTTTCAAAAAACTCTATATGGAGGGAACGACTCATTGCTATTGCCAATGTGAAAGACGAGTGTATTGCTTATTTCATGAAAAAAAAAACAGGGAAAAACAGCAAAACCTTCCTCCATTTTGCATACAAAACGCACATTAATGAATACGAGATACATACTGGCCTAGAGCAGCGTCTCCTTTATTCGTGGACCTCTTAGCGCCAAGAGTGGTGGCGGGGTGACTCAATTCGATTCGATGACCAAAATTTTGGAGTGAAATCAACTTTCTTTCTCACACTGACCAGGCAGTAATGCTGTGTTTCGACTTTCAATGTTTGTGGAGAAATGGCATAAAGGTCGTACTCAGTTATTGTCTGAGGATGGCAGTGGCGGCATAGCATCCCCTGCCCTCGGCTAGCCCAAAAGTACAAAGCAGGCAGCAGCCTCGCTTCCGCGAAAACTGCACATCTGCCTTGGGAGGCTCGCCTCTCCTAATGAGATTCACTGTCTGTCTTCTGCCGACAACAGGACTCTGAGACCACGCCAGGAATGCGCCTTTCCTGTGCCAAATATGCAAAGCCTTCCTCGCAGGCCCAAATGTGACAAAATTAAACAACATCACTTGGCAATATTTGACAGTAATGTCTCAAGTTTTATAACCCTCTTAATGAATTCTGTGTCAGCATTTGATACAAGTACATACAGTCTGCAATTTTTCCCTCTAAAGATGGGGAATGTCTTACGCTGCTACATTGGAGAACTTACACATTTGAGTCATTCCAGCTACTTTTTGAACTTCCATATTTCGTACTATCACGCCTGTAGAGATGCAAGGTTTATTTGAAGACTTCCTAGTTTTGTATTTAATTCTGAGAAAATTACTTTCAAATATGAATACTGTTGTATTCACAAAATACTCCTGGTGTCAAACATACCGGGTGATCAAAAAGCCAGCATAAATTTGAAAACTGAATAAATCACGGAATAATGTAGATAGAGAGGTACAAATTGACACACATGCTTGGGATGACGTGGGATTTTATTAGAACAAAAAAAATACAAAAGTTCAAAAAATGTCCAACAGATAGCGCTTCATCTGATCAGAATAGGCATAATTAGCATAACAAAGTAAGACAAAGCAAAGATGATGTTCTTTACAGTAAATGCTCAATATGTCCACCATCATTCCTCAACAATAGCTGTAGTCGAGAAATAATGTTGTGAACAGCACTGTAAAGCATGTCCGGAGGCATTGGCGTCGGATGTTGTCTTTCAGCATCCCTAGAGATGTCGGTCGATCACGATACACTTTCGACTTCAGGTAATCCCAAAGCCAATAATCGCACTGACTGAGGTCTGGGGACCTGGGAGGCCAAGCATGACGAAAGTGGCGGCTGAGCACACGATCATCACCAAATTACGCGCGCAAGAGATCTTTCACGCGTCTAGCTATATGGGGTGGTTCTAGTAAAACCCCATGTCATTCCAAGCATGTGTGTCAATTTTTACCAATCTACATTATTCCATGGTTTATTACGTTTTCAAATTTATACTGACTTTTTGATCACCCAGTTAGTGTTGTAGGAGGTGTAGTTGCTGTAATTGAAGTGGCTCGCTTCACCCAGCAAGTATAGAGCCTCGTCACAAGGTCGAACAGGTTTAGGCTAACCCCACCAAAATAATGACAACATATGCTAGGATCGATTTACAATCCTTTATTAAGTAAAGTTATACATTACATAAATGGGGTATGAGAATGATGTGTGGCAATATAGTTAAATGTTAATTTGCACTGATCTGTTATTGACGACTGGTCTGATCCTGAACACAGTGAACGATGACTAATATAACTAGTAGAATATCTAGTTGAACCCTTCTAAGCGCCAACTGTAGGTAGGTCCTGAGGCACGAAGTTGATGCTGTGGAACTAACCATTGACGCTCACTGTTTGACAGTACACTTCGGAACTATCTGTGTGACATTAGGCGGAAGTGTAAAGAAGTCCGTGTTGTGTGCAGGTCCACATGCAGGGGGAAGGGTGGGAGGGGGAGGGGTCGGTACTCCCACACCCCAGTCCCGAAATGTTTGGGCTTATACTAGATACAATGGAAATTTTCTAGTACCTAAATGCTTTCTGAATATTAGTCATTTTTATTGTGACCGAAAGTCAAGTGAGAGAAGTTTCAGGTGTAAAGAAGTTGTTGAAAAACAGCAGACGAAGATTCACTAAACTATATGAGGCTTGGACTCTTATAAAGCAGAGTAAGTGGTGAACAGTTTCACAACATTACTAAATCTGTATTTGCTTAACGGTTCCCTTGTGGCTGAAAACATAACACCCAAGAAGAGGCCTGAGCTAATAAGCTTCTTTTGTCCCCATCTCAGATCCATATTTAACCATACAAGGAAAAATTTAGATGCAGCATGGTGGCATCTGGGCAGTTTCGGAAGAGAACAGATCCCTTCGATGACCTGACTTTGTAACATTCTGTTAGTTTCCTTGAATTTCTCGAGGTTTTTGTTTTTCTACTTTGTACAATATCAGACTGATACTTCAATAACACTGCAGTAAATTAAACATTTATCTAGTAGTTTCGAGGAAATTTGTGCAATTAGCACCTATATGGATCGTGTAAGGCGAATGAAAAAAGGAAATCAACTCTTATCCGTCTGTCTGATTTTTTAAAAGGCTTATAATATAGAAAGTCCACTAGCTAAAATTAGATTTGCGCCCCCCCCTCCCCCCCTCCCCCCCCTCCCCCCCCTCCCCCCCTCCCCTGAAAAATAATTCTGTGTGCGAACCTGGTTGTGTGCATCATGTGTAGTGTTTGACCACAACTATGTTGTGCTTTTCTGGAGGCTGGTATCGCCGTGTGGCGCCCTCTCTATGTAAGACTGTGTCTCGTCTCCTCTGGAAGACACAGCAGATGCAAACACATTAAGATGTATGTTGAATTTAGAGCTGGCTCTATGCTCTTCGTAATTCACCTTAGTCAACTACATTAAAGGTTTGTTTATAATGTCCCATTCCTCATTAATCAACATCATTATTTTCTCCAAGTGTATTTAGACTATATTGTTTAACCTCGTCTTAGAGACTTGCATACAGAGGTGATGTGGTATTAATAAGTAGCTCCAAACAAAACAAATCATTATGATGCAAAATTAATAAAAAGTAGCTGAGAACACGGAATTACATATTAAGTAAAGACATAAGAACTGGTCATAAGTAAGAAAATCATAAGTCACGCACCTTTAGCTGTAGATGAATTCACTTTCGATACAGTTCAAACGGTTCAAATGACTCTGAGCAGTATGAGACTTAACTTCTGGGTTTATCAGTCCCCTAGAACATAGAACTACTTAAACCTAACTAACCTAAGGACATCACAGCTCCATGCCCGAAGCAGGATTCGAACCTACGATCGTAGCGGTCGCGCGGTTCCAGACAGAAGCTCCTAGAACCGCTCGGCCACCCCTGCCGGCTCGATACAGTTGACCGCTTCAAGTGACGAGTACTTGCGGAGTCTTTTTAGTAACACGAATAGAACGGATATAGAAACAGATTCCCTTCTAGCAACAGCGAACGAAACACATTTTAGTTTCACAAAAATTCTAAAGAAAAGATCACTTAGTACTATCAACAAACTCCGTTTCTATCTGTTGACTATTATACCGGCAACACTATGCGGATGTCAAGCATAAATACTTAGAAAGCAAAGGTGAAGGAAAAATTGTTAATAAGCGAAACAAAAATACTAATTAAAATTTTAGGAACCGTATATGACGAGAATAACATTTAATGCGGGATGAGAAAAAAAGAAGAAGTAGAAGATCTCTAGAATCAGAGTAACATTGTCGATAAGCTACAGAAAAGAAGAGTGAACCGAGTTGATCATTTCGCAATAATGACGGAGAATAGACTACCTAGAACAGTATTGTGCAGGACAGTAGACAGAACGAGAAGCACCCGGGTTCAAATAGTTCAAATGGCTCTGAGCACTATGGGACTTAACATCTGAGGTCATCAGTCCCCTAGAACTTAGAACTACTTAAACCTAACTAATCTAAGTACATCACACACACCCATGGCCGAGGCAGAATTCGAACCAGAGATGGTAGCGGTCGCGCGGTTCCAGAGTGCAGCGCCTAGAACCGCTCGGCCACTCCGGCCGGCTTAACATCCGGGAGGGCACAGTTCGGATGAACATCAACAACCAGTTGTCAAACAGAGCACTCGCCAGAAAGAAATGGAAGAGACTCGCAGGGCAGTTTATTGCCACATGTAAAGTAAAATAAGTTACGTAATGTGACTAATTGTGGAACATGATGCGGCCAAACTTGGAACAGCGAGCTTGTTTCATTAGTGAAAGACGGTCCTTGTTCATTTTCATCAATTTCATGTTCCTTTTTACAGTTTTAAATAGATGTTAAAAAATTCCATGTCGATATTTGAAACCAAAATGAGCATCTGTTCTTTGTATTTTCCGAGATTTTAAAGATTGCGCACTGTTATCAAGATTATGCAGTAGGATGATTCGTTTTAGGGAACGATCGTCCTGAAAGTATCTTGTTTTCTTTTATTCTTCCTTTGGTTATTTAACCTACTTTGAGAGTAGGTTCTCTGACAGATTTATTGGTAATTTTTCAAGAAGTGCTGCGGGTCTAACACGCGGGTCCTGAACGACATATATCGAACGACGAAATACATCAAACGCACGGCTATCGTGACGTGAGATATGGGAAGTGTGTAGTGCGTTGCTAAGGAAACATCGAGTAACGTTCAGCGCTGTGAATAAGTGTAGTCTCGAGTCGCGATACCCTTAGCTGGCGAAACTTAACTCCTTTATTGTGTTGAGTGCAGTCTTGTTTGAATTTCTATTGGGAATACGGATTGCTGCCAAATGACGATTTCAGCAATTGTGTGAATTGTCATGGAGACAGCTGTGTGGAACTTCGTAAGAAAAGCGCCGATGCCGATTTCCCATTTGAATTATAATGCGCGCAGTGTCGGAAAATGACATCGATAACGAAAATCACATGGTTCGATAATTTTAAGTTGATCATCGAAAATAGTATTATTTTATTCTCGTGTTGGGTGAGAGACTACAGCTGCAAGCAGCTGCAAGTTTCCGTAACTGAGTTATCGACAAACATCGTTTGTGAGTACTACAGATTCTTTCGAGAAGTCTGCTACATGATGGTAATGAATGACATTGTTCCTGTTGGCGTACAAAACAAGATAGTTGGAATAGGCTAATTACATACAGCCACTCGGAAATACAAGAAAGAAAGACAATTAAAAATGAGATTGAAGATATATGGATCTTCGGAGGGGCTGTAAGAGTATCACGTTAGTGCTTCACAGTTGGAGTAGATTAAACGGGATAGAAAGCGTTATTGTCTCTGATAAAGCACTTCATTTTACCGAAGACCAAGGCTACGACAGACGGCTTTACGCCCTACAGAACCTTGAAGAAATAAAGATTCCCAAAACGAATTTGTAAATCATTGTGTGGAATTTGTCTCTGCGGACGATCCATCAGTCCACACAAAGAATATAGAGCACTCTGCAAATCTGTCAAATTGTCGATTAAAAGAGAGAGCCGACCGGAAGACAGGAACGAACTGTATCTATTCCCGCACCTGTGTTTCCACAATCTGCGGCTGCGTCGGAAAATTCAACCTCCTGAGACTCTCGCAATATTCCTCAGAGACTTACCTCGAGTATAGCATGGTTACGGAGCACAAGCATTGCTTCCGGCGGCGTATACAACCCGCAGTATAGTCCTTGAAGAACACGTGGCTGACAAATAAAGTAAGTACAATTACTAGTTTCCTTTGTAATTAACGTGCGTCGCTATAGTCACCAGAATAAACAGTGTCCATATTTGCCGCCACGAGAGTCGCACTGTCGATATATAGGGTGTCCGAAAAGTTTTTTCCTGATTACATAAATCGATAACTTAGGCTAGAAGTAAGATACAAATATGAAACTGGTGTCTAATTGTTTACAAACTATCATCGTTTTTTTCACACATCAGTAAACTTTCACATGAGCACCCTTGGTAGCACGTAGCACATCTAGGCCATTTTCAATTTCCGCCCACACATTAGCCAACATCACTGGAGGGATCGATTCAATGACTGTGGTTATCCGTTGCCGCAAGGTTTCAAGATCTGGTACACGTGTTCGGTAGACCTCGTCCTTGACATGACCCCATTACACTCCTTTTTATGGGGTTATGTCAGGAGAGCGTGGAGGCCAAACCGTTGGCCCATCACGACCAATTCATCGCCCATATCGAGATAGGCACGGACGTCCAAACCCCAATTAGACGCAGCACCGTCTTGCTGAAACAAGACAACGGGGTTATACTGAAGCAGCTTAGGAACAGCATCTCCAGATACACTGCAGATGTGATGGTAGCCTCAGCGAAGAAGAATGGCCCGATAATTCGATCGTGCAATAGCGCACACCAAACATTCACCTTTGGACTGCCTCTGGTGCACTCCATGACCTCGCCAGGGGGTTGTGGACCCCAAATGCGCACATTGTGGCGTTCACTACTCCACTGACAAGAAACGTCGCTTCGTCGGAAAAGGCAATTCGTCTGACATTAGCATCATCGTCCTCAATACGTGATAGCATTTCGACCGCAAAGTCATATCGACGTGTACTGTCATTGGGCAACAAAGCCTGAACGATTTGCACTTTGTATGCAAGAAACAATAAACGTTTGTGTAAAATGTCATGGAGAGAGCTTTTTGGCATCTGTAATTCACGTGAGGCCCTGCGCACCGATTTCTTCGGACTTCGCATAAAAGACTGCCTTACAGCTTCCACCCTGTTTGCTGAGGTTCTTGGTCGACCAAACCTCGGAATGTCAGCAACCGATCCTGTGTTCTTGAACTTCTCATACCAGGCTTTAATGCTCTTAACATCAGGTGGATTCCTTCCAAATGTTGTCTGGAAGTGTCTCTGCACTGTGGTTGGTGATCGTGTCTCATCGTACCACAGGACACACTGTGCCTTCTCCTGATCAGTTAACATGGCTTCTCGGGCACTGCACCTCATCCACTACTTACGTACTGCGAACCTAAAACAGAAAAAAAACTTTGATAGTTTTAAGCAATTCGACACAAGTTTCATATTTGTATCTTACTTCTAGCCTGAGTTATCAATTTATGTAATCAGAGAAAGACTTTTCGGACACCCTGTATATCGTTCGGAGCCCGCGCGTTCGATAAGCAAACGCGTCTTGGAAATTGCCGTTTTATTTGTCCAGAAGAAATGCCCAGGGGGACAACTATGCGAAGAGAAGTCGGCACTTGCAAGTTTCCGACCACCAGTAGAAAGTGAGCTGAGTCATGCTGCGGCCTCGATACGGCTGGAGGCTGGAGCCGGTTCAGCGGCGGTCACGACCACGCTGGAGCCTCCGGTTCTCCAGCAGCTACGGCGGCGTCACGGTCAGGGTCTGGTAGCCACGCCGCAGCGCGAGACGCCAGCCGAGGAGACTGGACAAAGGGCACCATTCGTCCCGTGCCACAGACTC
Source organism: Schistocerca gregaria (assembly GCF_023897955.1). NCBI lineage: Eukaryota > Metazoa > Arthropoda > Insecta > Orthoptera > Acrididae > Schistocerca > Schistocerca gregaria. The sequence goes on along the minus strand of NC_064927.1, from coordinate 356,041,096 downwards.
CGCTGCGCTTGGCTTTCTTAGACAAATGTCGGTCTTATCGTTAGGTGCGTTACTACATTGTTGGCTGGGATATGCCACGGCATGGGTGCTGTTGTCGGTCGGAAATAGTTTTCCCTCCGCACATATTGGTCCGTTTCCTTGAGGGCATGTTTGCACATATCCTGTCGTGCAATACGTGTATTTGTAGAGTGTAGGTAAGTGTAATGGATTTGTCTATAAGGTAGTGTCATGTTTTAGTTGTATGATGGTGACTGGAGAACGGGAGAGGGTGTAACCTAGTGCCGGAAAATAGCTTACTCCTTTCAAATAGATCCAAGGGGGCACCGACGATAACTGAACAGTATCACATGCCCTCACTTAATGAGGGACTGCGGAGAGGCTCGGAATTTAATCCAGGACGTTGCCGCGGAGACTGGCGATCAGGAAATTTACACACCACGTCTCCTCCCCTTGCCGGTCAATACAGGTAGTGAAACTTCCACCCACCGTTAGGATATGAACCAGCTTATGTCCGAGTCGAGCGCCACCACAGACGTGCGTTAGCCAACTTATGTACTGCAATAATTACAGTTAGTAAACAGGCCAATACCACTGTAAACTGAATACAAGATCATGTAAGTACACCTGTTGCGCTGAAGCGAGTTTGAACCGTCGTCCTCTCGAATGCAAGTCCAGTGTGCTAACCACTGCGCTATCCTGCTCGGTAAATAGGTTGAACCGACGACCTCAAGCGGGGGAGTCTATTGCGCTCCCCGTAGACCACGCAGTAACATTTCAGCCACAGCAACTTCTTAGAATTGCATTGTTTCGCATGTTGTGAGAAGATTTTATACGTGGGCTCTATAAAATTAGCTACATCTTTTATTATTTTAATGGAATCCTGAAATAGATTTTAATTTCAATGTTGAAAATTAATAGCCTGCAACTTTCATGTATAATGTTTTTGCTGAATCGAGCTTAATTACGAAATGGTATTTCATATAGTGAAAGAGTTCAATCCGCCTGCGTTTCTTTTCCTCCTTTTTCTTTTATGGCTAGTTGAAGTGCGACCGGTTGCGAGTAGACGCGATAAACTTACCTTAACTGGCATATTCTTAAACCTTCTTCGTGGAATATTTGTATCGCCAGTTCTGGGTGCCTGAGCAGATCAACACACTTTCTAAGAAACAATCACAAACGGGTTTCACCTTGATCGACAGCTGTAGAAAAAAATGGATCAAATGGCTCTGAGCAATATGAGACTTAACATCTGAGGTCATCAGTCCCCTAGAACTTAGAACTACTTAAACCTAAATAACCTAAGGACATCACACACATCCATGCCCGAAGCAGGATTCGAACCTGCGACCGTAGCGGTCATGCGGTTCCAGACTGCCGGCCGCGGTGGTCTAGCGGTTCTAGGCGCTCAGTCCGGAACCACGCGACTGCTACGGTCGCAGGTTCGAATCCTGCCTTGGGCATGAATGTGTGTGATGTCGTTAGGTTTAAGTAGTTCTAAGTTCTAGGGGACTGATGATCACAGATGTTAAGTCCCATAGCGCTCAGAGCCATTTTTGTTCCAGACTGAAGCGCCTAGAACCGCTCGGCCACTAAGGCCGGCGACAGCTGTACAGACACGGTAAAATACGGCTCAGAAATGTACGCCAGTGCATAAAATATTTGCTAAGTGACTTTGAAAACGTGCAGTAAAATATAAATGTCGTTTGACTAGGACCTCCCGTTGGGTACACCGTTTCGCCAGATGCAAGTTTTTCGATTTGACGCCACTTCTGCGACTTGCGCGTCGATGGGGATGAAATGATGATGATTAGGACAACACAACACCCAGTCCCTGAGCGGAGAAAATCTCCGACCCAGCCGGGAATGGAACCCCGGCCCTCATTGACATTCTGTTACACTGACCACTCAGCTACCCGGGGCGGACAAAACCTACAGTGAAAACTATGTTAAGTGACTTGAAAACCAGCAGTGAAAACTAAGTAAAAAAACTCATGTCAGAAATTGCACCGCTTCGGTGTTACAGCAGTGTACATTGTATCATAACACAGAGCGGTTATAATTAAACTTTCGCTACTTGAGCCAGTGCAGGTGGAAACCTACTTACCATATGAGTACCCAGCTTTGTAGGAATGATGTTCAGGATGTGCGCTGCAAGATTTGCGTTGTTGGTAGTGTTAGTGTCACAATTTGCCATTAGGCGCAGGTAATGGTACGGTGACGTAGGGATGGAACGTAATCAGCAATGTGCACTGCAGTTGCAGAAGTCAACATGGGTAAGGACAAGGTGAGCTGAGTTTTACGAGTAAAGCTGTTTTATGAAAACAACAGCCATAATGCTGCTGATCTTCGAGAGTATCATTAAAGGAGTATGGAGAGGTTCTCCTTCCACACCGGTATCGAAGAATATGATTCGGCAATTTGGGAATTCCTCCTGGGAGAGGCCGACGCACAGTTGTGCTACAATGTGTTGAGGAAGCTACTGTTGCCATGGTTAAAAATGCTGGAAACAATGTGCGATCTTCAAGCCGTGTACGAGCTGTGTCACGGCAGCTGATCATTCCATGGTCCACGATTCGAAAAGTGCTGCGAACATGTGTGAAACGATACCCTTACAAACTTCGAGGTTGTCATGGAACAAGATGGTTGTCACACTGAGCAATGTTTGTAGCCTGGAAAGTAAACTTCGTACGCAGTTAACAAATGTTACCCTCTCATGTGGAAATTAAAACGTGTTTCTTTCAATGGCTTATTCGTTACTTCTCTTCATCATGTTCTTACAAATGTTTCCACAAAGTGTCATTGTCCTACGATCACTAATTTTATGTAGGGCCCTCTCAACTGGCGAAAGTTTAGTTATTACCACTCTGTACATATTCAATCAACTAACCGGTCATGCGAAATATGGAATTTATAAGATTATTTGCAGCAGCTGCCCTTGCTATAAATTTTGTCTTCAGATACAGAGAGCATACTGAGGCAATAGCCGTCGTTACTAAAATGGATCTGCACGGCATTGCATACATAAACCTACGTCACATGAGGTTCGTGTACGTAATTTCCTCGGCATGTGTCTCCCCAACGTCCTCTCAATAAGTCTAAATCGACCATTTGTCCTCGGTACTAACGATTTTCTGTTCTTTTCACGTCATACTATTTCCTAAGGCTGCGCTCGGACATTTAATCAATGTGAGGAATCCACCGGCACTCTACAGGTTTAGTGCTTTAGGTTCCGCAATAGGAACGTTCCATGCAATATAATGAATTTAGTACGAAGCCATTACCAATACTCCTTGTCCAATTAATCTAGCAATCTGTCTCTAGCAATTTCCATATCTGCATCAATCAAATGCCCAACAATAAAAAAAAAAAAACTCATCCTTTGACCAAGGAGCTTTACAGACAAAGGCCTATACATCTTTCACACAACTAATAAGGTTCTTTTATCGACGTCGCTCATGCAAATTATTACAGTCCTTTTTCCTGGCCTTGGCAATGTTAATGATAACGGATAGCCTGTTACCCTTCATGTCTCCATCCCTTTTGCCGCCTCTCCCATCCCCTCCCCCTCTCCACCGGAAAGTAATTTGTGTACGAGACCTGTATGCGTCTATCGCTATTCATGTGAAAGTGTGTGAACGGTTTCCAAATGTTACACAATTTATTACAATAGTGTTCATAATTTATTATACAACGATACACATAAGGTGGGCTACGTTGATGAAATTCAGGACAGCTCATTGAAGGATTTCAATACATCTTAACTCTTCGAGTAAGTTACTGAGAACTCTATATAAATACTAGTTCTTTTCTCGGTCCTGTTTGGACATTCAGTGATGTTTTGTCAATGAAGTTATTTTATAGAAAGTATAACTGATCCACCGCTGCAGAAAAATCTGTTTGACTGTTTCCCCACTTCCAACATGTGATATAAATCAGCCAGGCAACTTTTAATTTTAATGCACCTGTTCACATCATACGTAACTACGTTGTTCTATTAGGCAGAACTGACTAGCGATGATAAATGTAGAGCCTACTGCTGTCGTCAACTAACTGAGCATAGTGGGAGCATATACACTAGGTCTTTAAATCTTTGGTGGGGAAGTGGCAGCCCGTTATTCTCAAGAGTCGAAACCATAGTAGGTAGTAATGATGCTGGACGCTGGGGCATGCAGTGATGTCTGTCTGACTGATTACAAAGATTTTCCATTGGGATCAGGTCGGGACTCTGAGCAGACCAATCCATTTCAGGAACATTGTTGTAACACAAACCACTGCCGCAGCATATGCTGCTTTATGACAAGACGCATTGCCGAGCTGATGGAAACAACCATCGTCTCCAAACTGTTCCTCTACTGCGCGCAGTACCCACTCCTGCCAAATGTTCTCAAATGATTCCATCAGAACAGGTGGTATACCTAGTCTTGATTTAGCTGTGGCATTTCCTTCAAGTTTCCAGTTCACAATCACGTCACCAACAATAGACCTGGACAGCTGTAGAAGGGCTGATATGTCCCAGATGGATTTGTCACTCACCGAGCGATATATGGCACTGGTTATCCCAGTGGACACCGCAGAACGACAGTTCAAATCCGCGTACGTCCGTTCTGATTTAGGTTTTCGGTGATTCGCTTCAGTGTGGAACCGCGCGACCGCTACGGTCGCAGGTTCGAATCCTGCTTCGGGCTTGGGTGTTTGTGATATCCTTAGGTTCGTTAGGTTTAAGCAGTTCTAAGTTCTAGGGGATTGATGACCTTAGATGTTAAGTCCCATAGTGCTCAGAGCCATTTGAACCATTCTCGGTGATTTCCCTAAATCGCTCAATGCAAGTGCCGGGATGGGTCCTTTGAACATCACGATCGATTTCCTTCCGCATCCATTGTTAATCCGAGCTTGTCGACGGGACGTTAAACCCTAATCTTGCTTATTTGTTTCCTTTTATACTGGCGTGCCTGCCTGTGGTAATACCTGTTGGTCAATACCACATTACATAGAGTTGTCCGGATACTTTTGATGAGATAGCGTATTAGTCTATTTAAAATGTGTGCAAATCGACTATATCTCTCTATTAGAATTTAGAAACAGAGATGAAGGGGCTAAAGTCGATAGTGTATCTACTCTAATATTTTTATCGACGATATGTATCGATATCTCACGGTATCGACACCTCTATAAGTGAGACACTTTTCTTCCTTCATTAGTGTGCAAATCTTAACACTTTCGCGTGCTGTATCACTGCCAACTAAAATAGTCAATGAAACTTGGACCATACATAGAAAGAACTACTGAAGTAAATTGCAGAAAGCAGCTGAAATACGTACGCAAAGAGATCAACAAAAATGACACTTTTATTCAAATACAACAATTATATTGAAGTTACCGCGACTTATGATGGTCCCTGAACATTATTGAAGGCCGAACATGGTCCTTAATACACTGAATGATCAACACGGACAGCAGTAAATGCTCTGCAACCCGCGCCCATGCTGACCACCAGTTTGGTTAGGACTTCTTGTGGTAGGGCGTTCCATACTTCCACCAGCGCGGTTAACAACTAATGGATGGTCACAGGTGCTTGTGGATGTATTGTAGCACGTATCCCCAACATAGCCAGACGTGCTCGATGGGATTTGAGTCGGGAGAATGGGCAGGCCAGCCCATTCGCCGAATATCCTCTCGTTCCAAGAGCTCATCCGCCTTCGCTATTCGACGTGGTGGCGCATTGTTATTCATAAAAATAAAAATGGGGAAGTAGTACAGTATCATAATAACGTTGGCCGATGACTGTACTGTGTTCAAAGATTTGGATATCAGTAAGCCCATGCCGTATTATGACTCCCACACCTTAACACTTGGACTACCAAAACGATCATGTTCGACGATGTTCCTGGGTGCATCATGTGTTTTTCATCTCTCTTCAGCCGGCCGCTGTTATCGAGCGGTTCTAGGCGCTTCAGTCCGGAACCAAGCTGCTGCTACGGTCGCAGGTTCCAATCCTGCCTCGGGCATGGATGTGTGTGACGTCCTAAGGTTAGTTAGATTTAAGTAGTTCTAAGGCTAAGTGACTGATGAGCTCAGATGTCACGCACCATAGTGCTCAGAGTCATTTGAACCATCTCTCTTCATAAGTGGGTACCTCCGGAATCACTACTCAGCCTGAATGTGCTCTCATCTGACAAGAACACGCGATGCCTCTCCTCGCTGTTCTAGTCCCAATGCTGACGTACGGGTGTCTAAGAAACATAACGTTTTGGTTGTCGGGGAAAGTAACCACCCCATGAAGTCGCCGTGCCAGTAAGCAGCGCGAGATTGTGCGTCCTTCAGTCCTGGTCAATTTGGTTGGAATTGCACTCTTGGTTGATGTGGAGTCCTTCTTGCCTGTTGCACACTGTAGCAATAATTTTCAGCCGTAGCAGACTGTGGCCGAGCACGTCCTCTCGTTCGGGCAACAGAAGTGTGATTCGGAACACTACCCTTGCACGTGAAACAGTGATGTTGGGTCTAACAAACTCCTAGACTGCGCTAGTCACACTTCGATCTTCCAGTTTCCCGATGATTTTTCCCTGGGACATATTGCAGTGCTAGCGGCGTTGCCGCAGTGGTAACACCGGCTCCCGTCAGATCACCGAAGTTAAGCGCTGTCGGGCTGGGCTAGCACTTGGATGGGTGACCGTCCGGTCTGCCGACCGCTGTTGGCAAGCGGGGTGCAATCAGCCCTTGTGGGGCAAACTGAGGAGCTACTTGATTCAGAAGTAGCGGCTCCGGTCTCGGGAACTGACATACGGCCGGGAGAGCGGTGTGCTGGCCACGTGCCCCTCCATATCCGCATCCAGTGACGCCTTTGGTCTGAGGATGACACGGAGGCCGATCGGTGCCATTGGGCCTTCATGGCCTGTTGGGGGGGGGGGGGGAGTTTACTTTTAGTTTAGTTTTTACATATTGTAATGAAGAACACCAGTGCAGTATACTGTAAATTCTCCCGTTCCTTCAACTTTCTCGTGTTGTGAGACCAGCCCCATTTGATGCTACTGTCACACTGACCTCACAAAGTGTGACGCCCAGCTTTCTGTGCACGACTGGGAGACCTGTTGTAATATGTTCCCTCACTTCCGTTCATTTCCACCGATTTGTTAACATGTTGTGTTACTTTATCCACCTCGTCCTTAAATTTTGCAGGGCAGTGTCTACCACTCATTACTGAAGTTTCGACGCGTCCCTACAAACACCTACAGGAGATCTCGAATCAGAGTGCTGCTCGCTGTAAGACGAGAAGGAGCCGCTCACGCAGTCAAGACTGCATCCAGCACCTGTCGAGGTCGCAGAAGGAGCCCTTGCGAGGGTTAGGAAGGCCAGAACGCAGCGGGTGCCGTTGCATTGCGAGAGCAGCGTGTTTGTTGCCAGAGCGCGGCACGCAATGCGTGGCCACGCATTCCAGCGCGACGCACACGGCGGGGCTTTGCGTCACGCAAGCGGAGTGCTGGCACACCTGCCGACGCTATGAATGGACCGCCAGCCCAAATATCCAGCTCCCTTGGCATCCCCACGGAAGCCTTCCAGGCCACTTGCTGGCGAGAAAGTCGTCATCCATCCATAAAAATACGAAAATGTCTTCATAATTCGTCCCCAAATATGCGTCTCATTGTTGCTTCACTTACCACGGAGACGACTTTGTGCTCCACTGTATAGTAACGTCATTGTCGTACCATGATGGAAGGAGAGGATTTGTTGAGGTTTGTCATTGCTGAAGCAGCTATCGACACCATCTCTCATCCAGTTGTCATTCTCAAGAGCGTTCTTTCCCAAATATACGATGGTTCTTTCTTTCGAAAGCTTTAGAACACCACTATGACGAAACAGTACCTATTGAGATTAGAAGATTTGATGCTGTGGTATATCGAGAGGTTGTAACAATGGAAAATTGTTCTGAAATGCAGGAGTATCTGCAGCGAATTGACGCATGGTGCACGGAATGGCAATTGAATCTCAATGTAGACAGATGTAATGTGCTGCGAATACATAGAAAGATAGATCCCTTATCATTTAGCTACGAAATAGCAAGTCAGCAACTGGAAGCAGTTAATTCCATAAATTATCTGGGAGTACGCATTAGGAGTGATTTAAAATGGAATGATCATATAAAGTTGATCGTGGGTAAAGCAGATTCCAGACTGAGATTCATTGGAAGAATCCTAACGAAATGCGGTCACAAAACAAAGGAAGAAGGTTACAGTACGCTTGTTCGCCCACTGCTTGAATACTGCTCAGGAGTGTGGGATCCGTACCAGATAGGGTTGATAGAAGAGATAGAGAAGATCCAACGGAGAGCAGCGCGCTTCGTTACAGGATCATTTAGTAATCGCGAAAGCGTTACGGAGATGATAGATAAACTCCAGTGGAAGACTCTGCAGGAGAGACGCTCAGTAGCTCGGTACGGCCTTTTGTTGAAGTTTCAAGAACATGCCTTCACCGAGGAATCAAGCAGTATATTGCTCCCTCCTACGTATATCTCCCGAAGAGACCGTGAGGATAAAATCAGAAAGATTAGAGCCACACAGAGGCATACCGACAATCCTTTCCACGAACAATACCTGCCTGGAATAGAAGGGAGAACCGATAGAGGTACTCAAGGTACCCTCCGCCACACACCGTCAGGTGGCTTGCGGAGTATGGATGTAGATGTAGATGTACTGGAAAATATTATGCGGCACTTTGGAACTACAAGTATATGCAGCGAATATGTTCTGCGTGGTTAAATCATTTCAGTGACCTGCAAACGTTCCTGCTGTTGCGTGATCCGTTCATGTTCCTTCATGTCGGTCTATGGTCGGCCAATGAGGTGGTAAACAAATTCAGCCACTCAGTGCCTTACTTTGAACTCCACACGTGGTGTAAAACGTTATGAACGACACTAGCATTCTTGACATTACAGGGGAAGGTTTCGAAGTTCGTGGCAACACCAAGAAGGATTGTGCGATGTAAACGAAAGTTGGTAGGCATATTTCTACATCTGCAAGATGATGTTTATTCAAATTACGTGCCACTGGAATGCCAGTAGTGCTAGTGGCGCCGCAGAGAGCATGCTAATCAGGTTTGGTTTAAATACATGCCGTAACGGTCGTGAGCGCTAGTTACCTTTGAGACTGGACATGGAGAGTTGATGTTCGTCAAGAATGCCTTTAAGACGACGAAGATGCCATTATCAATGCCTTATTGAATTTGAAGGAGATCGTGTAAAGCGTACGAGCAGTAACGACACTGCAGAAAGACATGGCAGGAATGTAGCCACTGAACATCGTTGCAGGCAGCGGTGGTCGCGACAATGTACAGTCGGATGATGACCGGGCTCATGCCGGCCAAGTGGCATTACCGACAGGAAAGACCATCGTGTTCGGTTTATGGCCCTGGCGCATCGTACAGCATCTGCAGCAGCCTGAACAGTAGTTGACGCCACAGTCACACAAAGAACTGTTACAAATGGGTTACCTCAAGGACAGCTCCGAACCACACGCTCTGTAACGTGCATTCTACTGACCCCAAACCACCGCCACATGCGACTTCAGCGGTGTCAAGCGAGAGCTCATTGGAGGGCAGCGTGAAGGTCTGTTGTGTTTTTTGATAAAAGTTGGTTCTGTCTCGGTATCAAGGATGTCCATGTGTTGGTCAGAAGGAGACCAGTTGAGAGTCTGTAACTAACCTCTCTGCATGCTAGACACATTGGACCTACACCTGGAGTTATGGTCTGAGGTGCGATTTTGAATGACAGCAGGAGCACTCTCGTGGTCATCCTAAGCACACTGACTGGAAATCTGTACCACAATCTGCTGATCCGACGTGCTGTGCTGCCATTCACGAACAGCATTCCAGGGTGTGTTTTCCAAAGGATAACACTCAGCTACATACCATTATGGTCTGAGGTGCGATTTCGTATGACAGCAGGAGCACTCTCGTGGTTATCCTGGAAATCTGTACCACAATGCGCTGATCCGACGTGCTGTGCTGCCATTCATGAACAGCATTCCAGGGGGTGTTTTCCAACAGGATAACACTCAGCCACATACCGCAGTTATCTACCGAGTGTCGACATTTTGACTTAGCCTGTTCGATCGCCAGATCTGTATGCAGTCGAGCACATATGAGACGTCATCGGACGACAACTCCAGGATCATCCACAAACAGTAATAGCCGTCCCTTTATTGATTGACCAAGTGCAACATGCATGGTACTCTGTCCCACAAACTGACATCCGACACCTGTACAACACAATGCATGCAGATTTGCAAACGAGCATTCAACATGCTGCCGAGTACTTCAGTTCTTTATCTACTAGCATTTCGCATTTGTAATGGCTTACCTCGCGCTTACATTAACCTGTGATCTTGCACTGTTAATCACTTAAATATGTCATTTAGACAAATGCATCCATGAAATTTCATTACTCTACATTAATTATCCTTTGGTGTTGCGATGTTTTCCGTCAGTGTATTTTACAGTTTCCTTTACGAGTCCCACTTTGAAATCATTCAGTTCTGTTGATGTGTTGTGATCTGGTATATTACACAATTTACATGGATATTCGCAAAATAGCTACCGATAATATTGCATATTCGATTTCTACTCCCGAGAGCACTGTCAGTCTTTTCAAAATCACCAAATGACGATTCCTGCGACAGGCCTTCATTTTAGTCAAATGATTAGTTTGACTTCTTACCTGATTACTCGGTTAAATATAGTTACCATCCTTGATTTACGGAAGGAAGTGTCTCAGCAGTACTCACTGTTCCTATGGTACTCGCTGTCGACGAAAGGTTAAACTCTGCTGCATATTGACAGACAAGATGGGATCGCCTTTGTCGAGGCCGGTCGAGACAAAGCTCTTGTTTAGTTTTAAACGTTGAAGGAATGAAACAGCTTTGGCCTCTTTGTGACACCATTCCGGCAAGAACATGGTCTTTCTTTGTCCGATCTGGCCAACGAGGTGTCACGTACATCAATTGCTTGTGGTTTTTTACTTCCAATAATGTTTCTTTTTCTTTCTTCCCCATTTTTTTCAAAATTTAATTTGGCGCAATAGCTATATATACCTCTGTTCAATTACCACTTTCGGTCCAGTAACAGACCATCTTCAAGAGTATAGAACAACATTAAATACAGGTCATGCGTCCAAGCATGATAAGTTAGCACAGAGTTACTGTGCCAAATAATGATTTTCCAAAAATTTTTGAAAGCTATAAATCCTAAAACATATTTTTTGGTTATTTACTCTGTTCCTCGTTGAGGATTGTTCTGAATTTGCTGTTTTTATTTATCTCGCAAACCCTTAACTCAAGTTCTCAAGTGTTCTCTGCTTATGATATTTTATTCAGATATGTTTTCATTTTTAGTAGGTATTTCTGTTTTTCATTGAGCTTCTTGTTGTAGTTCGTTTCATTGTTGAAGTATTAGAATGTTCGCTTAGTTCGTGTGCTTTCCCTCATTGTTTTTATACAGAGTGTATCATAATTAATGGCGTAAACGCATACAGTTGAAGGGACACCATACTAGAAACAAAAAAGTATGAGTAAACATAGGATCGAAAATTCATACCTTAAAGCTACGAGCAATTTTTCGTCTTAGATACTGTGAAACAAATCTTTTCTAATGCAAGTTCTTTGCTTTCCATATTTTGGGAACTGGTAGTATGGACCAAAACAAGAAAAAAGTCCAGTAAACATGTGCTCTAAAATGCATTCCTTAAGAGCTATGAGCACTTGTTCATCTTTGCTACTTTGAAACACAAGTCTTCTAATGATCAAGTGCTCATAACTTTTAAGGAATGCGTTTTAGAGCACATGTTTACTGAACTTTTTTTCGAGGTTTGGTCCATACTACCAGTTCCCAAAATAGGGAAAGCAAAGAACTTGCATTAGAAGAGATTTGTTTCACAGTATCGAAGACGAAAAATTGCTCGTAGCTCGTAAGGTATGCGTTTTCGACCCTATGCTTACTGAGACTTTCTTGCTTCTAATATCGTGTACTTTCAACTGCCGGCCGAAGTGGCCGTGCGGTTCTAGGCGCTGCAGTCTGGAACCGCGAGACCGCTACGGTCGCACGTTCGAATCCTGCCTCGGGCATGGATGTGTGTGATGTCCTTAGTTTAGTTAGGTTTAAGTAGTTGTAAGTTCTAGGGGACTAATGACCTCAGAAGTTGAGTCCCATAGCGCTCAGAGCCATACTTTCAACTGTATGCAATCACGTTATTAATTATGATACGCCCTGTATGTGGAAAACATTGGCTCTTTTTTTCCGAATAGGTCTGAAAGGTGCTGGGGGTATCCTACATTTTTCTTTGTTGCGCCCGAGTATCTATTTCCCATATTCACCTTTCGGCCTCAGTATTTTTCTAAGGACTTTTCTCTCTTATTCGCACATTCCCTCCATTTTTTTCCATTTCGGATAAACAGATGCATTCTGCCGCGTGGAGTGCTCGGCACTTCATTACAGAGGAATAATATCTGATTTTAGTGTTTACAGAGATTTATTTTTTACTGTAGAAGTCACTGGATGGTTAGTTGTGCACTCCAATCATTCAGACTCTAATGTTTTTTGTTGTAGAAATCGTTGGGGAGTTAGTCACTCAATCTCAATCTTTCAGACTCTAATGTCATTTGTTTCTTTTTTAATCCACCTATTTCTATAATTTCTCCAAGACATATAAATTTCCTAACTTTGGTGATCCTTGAAAAGTTTATTTCCGAGGATTTCGGGGCATCCAACTGTGAATCAGTCATGTATTTCGTTCTGGATGTGGATAACTGTACACTAGTTTCTTCAGCAATTTTTCCAATAAGATTTATTTGAATCGAGGATTAAATTATCTCTGGAAAAAATCGCTGCGCCATTGGCGAAAAGAAGTTGATTCCTTTATTTCTTGTTCTAGTTTTGGTGGGTGTGGGTCTTGTAGTGCCTTTCCCACTCGATAAACATCACGGGTTACAGTCAGTCTTCCACCTAACTCCTTATTGTGAATGGTTGCGAAATTTCATTGACGTACGTCACTTTACATGGAGTGTTTGTGAGGGGTTGTTTGACTAAATTTGATTACATTCACCTGCTGTCATGTGAATATACTGTATAAGACACAAGGAGTTTATTGTTCTCCATGTTCACTTCTCTTTGTAGCTCTATAGTTAACGACTAGAAAAGGATAAGGGTATTAATTGTTAAATTTTTTGCGCCGAAATGACAGTAACACCGGTTTCGCTGCCATCTGTTAAGTAAAAGTAAGCACGCCACTCCCTGTTTTCCCAGTGAAAGACTCCACACGTTTTTCAGAGTGGACACGTCTTCGGTAGCTTCCGAGAAGGAAAGGAAGAGAAACTGGTTAGAGAGGGAAGTCAGTAGGTCTGTCGTGCCCCTGGAAAGTAGGCCAGGCGTTGGAGGACGCGGCCGGTGGTCGATGCTGACACCATGTAACGTCACGCAACGAGCAGAAGGATACAACAGCTGTTTACTTCTCATACCTAGACGACTGACTAAGCAGCGTTTCAAAACGTCGATGTACCAAATATACAAGAAAGCCTGGATACAGCCAGTGTAGGTTCTAGGCGCTGCAGTCCGGAACCGAGCGACTGCTACGGTCGTAGGTTCGAATCCTGCCTCGGGCAAGGATGTGTGTGATGTCCTTAGGTTAGTTACGTTTAAGTAATTCTAAGTTATAGGGGACTAGTGACCACAGCTGTTAAGTCCCGTAGTGCTCAGAGCCATTTTTGAACAGCCAGTGCATGTACTAGCCACGAGAATGAAAACGTGTAGCTTACGTGACGAGCACGGTACCAAGGAAACGGTGAGGTGTTTCCGTGCTACCGTCATTAGTACGAATCTAAACTGGACAAATGAAGGGTAAAACGTTTATCAGACACGGCTTTGTGACTACATGCCTCTTGCAAGAGTGTGGACATAGGACACTTGTCCTTTCTGCAAATCCGAAAAAACTACGATGTGTTGCGTGTCCAGTAATAGATTACAAAGTAGGGGTGGGCACAAGTAGTTTCGGTGCACCACCCGATGCACATTGCTGCAGATGAGATTACCAGTAGATGAAATTGACCTCATTCATTCAACAATGTAATGAAGTTCTATTACAGCTGTTCCGACAAAGCGGTTGGACCTTGTAACTCGTCAAGTTACTTAACCAGATAAATTGAATTAATAATTTTACATCAAGTTAGTGGTGCACGCTGTTATGGAGAACGCCACTTGCCATCCATGGACCCTGTCGATGTTACATAACTCAGCATAAAAGCTGTGAACTAGATCAGTATTACTGCTGAACCATTTCATATCTTGGTATTTAATGCCGTACGAAACAGAAACGGCATTGCAAATGGTGACAGCTATCCATTCCGAGAGGCTAGCGACTTTACAAGCATTCACACCTCTACCTGCTCGGCCGATCACTACAAATTGCGTCGCAGGGGGTACTTTTAATCGATCCATTTGTTTATATTCCATTTCCATTCAGAATTGAAGCGTTAGAAGAATTATTAGATATACAGCTCTGTGCGAAGTGTTATTACTCTAACTATAATTCGTTCGTCCTGAAAGCCGGTTCATGGAGTTTTATACACAGGATTTTGCAGCATTCTTCGATTCTCTTCCAGTTAAGATTCTTCTGTTTCTCTTCTCATCCTAGCCAACCTGTGATCATTTTCTACACCTCTTTTCTTCGAGAACGTTGTATGTTATCTGTCTGTGCGATCTGATGAAGATTCCACTCACTTGATCAGTGGTCCAGTACAAACCAAACAGAAGTTTTGCAGGATACTGCTCATAGCCACCACCTCCTTCAGGAATTAGTTGTTGTAGCCACCTGTTCTGGTCTCTATCATCCATCCACCCCTTACGAGGTCTACCGAGTTCTCTCTTTCCAATCGGCCGCTAATTCTTTTTTTTCTGCAATCTGTTTTCTACTATTTTTGAACATGATCGTTCCATTTCCTCCTATTCTCTTCTATCCTGTCATTAACTGAAATTATTTTTAAATCTGGTCCCATTTTTAAAATTATTTTATCCATTTTATTACAGCTCCTTATATATCTCATGAACTTCATATCTGCTGTCTATATATGTGAATTTTCTTTCTTCAGTATTGTCCATGATGTTGCAGATAAACTGTTGTTTCCTGCTATCCTGCCAGTTGATTTGAATGTGCTTAGCCTGATGATAGGTGCTAGTTGATGTCGTGTTCACTTCTCAACCCTCCTCAAACTGTTTCGCATATCGATGACCATGAGACGACATACAGACCGTAGTACAGTTGTTCCTAACCTTTCTTAGACCATTATCCCTGAGTGTAATTAGACATTAGCTACAACTACACCCTGCCGCTTTCGGCCTGTCCCTCCCCCCCCCCTTTCATCCCCCACATTATCATCAACTTTAGCACCTTTTACACTAGTGTAAAAATAATATGAATAATATTCTCATTTAGTGTAACCTCCCCACAAGATAATTTCCGTAATCTCCCAACAGTAAGAAATATAATTATTTATAGCGTTCAGCGTAACCTCCCACAGATAAATTGTGTAACCTACCAATAATAAAATGCGACTAATCTCTCAATAAAATGGTCGCTCACTTATAACCTTTCAATAATTGACAGTCAATTTAACCTGGTAAATTTTGGACGTCAGCAGTGCTGCGTCATGGCCCTGATACATCATTCTGAATAAACTGAAAAATCTTACCTTAATTAGATCGCCGGATAACGCGTATATATCTGCTCCTATAAGAAATTTCCCTGGCGCAGCTAAGTGCAATGCTGGCTGATAGGTTTGTCTTATATAAAAGGAAAGAACTGATTTTTTTTTTCAATAATCGGGATGGCCAAGGATTGGAGAAATTAGTGAATTCTTTAAACTGAGGTGAATATCAAAAGTTACTTTTTATGAGAAAGATTATTATTAACAGATTTTTTAAAACATTTACATGGGACTTGATGTAACAATACTACATATGCTCGAGTCTGCTTTTACCTTATCCTACAACGACCAGGCTCCGCCATCGCTGCACACGACCGGCCCAGCCAACACGATACACCAGACTGCTCGCTAGCCACTACTTACTACTACTAACACACAGTTCCTACTGCAGTCACCACTGCTCTTTGGTCTCAGATTCTCTTATAGCTTACATGTCGCAGGCAGCGCGTGAGCAATCCATCGAAATTAAATCTGCTCGACTGCGCTAGCAACAAATTCTTTAATCATGGACCTCTTACAACCTAACCAAAGTGTAGAATGAAAGACTTTTATTGGACAACCTTTATTTTTAAAAGATAAAGGGCGAATGATATTTAGTTGGTGTGTGTGTGTGTGTGTGTGTGTGTGTGTGTGTGTGTTTTAGAATGAATGACGAAGGGATTCGTGGTGCATAGCAAGAGCTACTCACAACTCGTTCTCTGATAAGAACTATCCACAATTTGAGGTTAGACACTTGTTACAAAACGAACGTAACCTGCATTACTCCTCTCCATTGTGGCAGTTACTTGGTCTGCATATTGCAACCCCATTTGAAACCAACCAAGTTATAATGTGTGCATGATACTTATTGTTCGTCAGGCATTTGATTGCTGCACTCCTTATTTCTGAACTGGCAGAAATTGGAAGACTTCAGGCTGCTAATACTTGGTGTCTGACCAGAGTCACTAGTGGCAATTTGAATAATAATAATAACAATAATAATGATACTGTGTAGCTCTTAAGTAGTTAGTGCTGTTCAAATAATGGTTCAAATGGCTCTGAGCACTATGGGACTCAACTTCTGAGGTCATCAGTCCCCTAGAACTTAGAACTACTTAAACTTAACTAACCTAAGGACATCACACACATCCATGCCCGAGGCAGGATTCGAACCTGCGACGGTAGCGGTTGCGCGGTTCCAGACTGTAGCGCCTAGAACTCGCTCGGCCACACCGGCCGGCAGTTATTGCTGTGTCGCCCTGTCAATTAATTCACTTATCTGTTTCGAAGCGAGTAATGAAGCAATTTCTGGACCACTGCAGGTACTATCTACGACCTGGAGAAGAGATTTTCTCAAGATACTTAGTATTTGTTACGTATGCGTCTCACTCTTATCATGAGTGATGCACTGGACAAAGCATAACATATGTGTGTAGTGGCTGGACTATTTGAGCCTCCATTGCAACTGCATTGAAACATTGAGAATGTAACCTCCATTGCATTAATGCTGCTATTTGAGAAAAAGTAATTATTGATAACTTACGTAATCAGTATTACAGTCTTACAAAATTTTGATAATAGTAATGATCTTTCGAAAATAATTTAGTTTCCTGCCTGAAACAGAGTCGAATCGTTTAGATTTTACAACTCAAGAAATTTAATTCTATCTCTCACAGGGTAATTACGCCCAGGTTGGGAATCACTGCTGTAGTACGTGAACTTCTTCCTCGTCATCCACTGAAGTTGAACGACCTGCATTTTGGCAGGCCATGCACTAGGATCTTCTACAGTTCATGTGACAGTGAATTGCAGCTGTTTTGAAATCTGTGGACAAACTCTCTAATATGTTTTATATTATTCTTGTTTGGCAATTCTTGTGAATTTCAATCGATATTAAAGGACTCGTAAAAGCACTGCACACGGTCATTGACTCATGTGGCTCGATACTCTTTTTTTTTCGACTGGTTTGATGCGGGCCCCCACGAATTCCTCTCCTGTGCCAACATCTTCATCTCACAGCAGCACCTGCAAACTACGTCCTCAATTATTTGCTGAATTTACGAAATATTACCGTCATCAGCAATTAGTTATAATCTGATTAAACGCAGCTCCAATGGCACGAAACCAAAGTGAACTATAACCCGTGCACTCACGGATTTACAGCATACCCCTGTTGCGGTAACTAATTACTGATCATTCGAGAATGGCCTATATGTTGGAATGGATTGTGACAATAAATACTGACAATGCTATTTAACCAAGCTGGTAACAGGATTTACGGGTGTCCATCTCCAAGTTGAGAAGGGTTACTAAACGCTATGAAATATTACGTAGAAGGAAGATGCTGATTAAAATAAAACAGAGTTTTCCAACCCTCGTCCCTCTGACCTTAGGCAACTTACCTTAATGAGTATTACTTAGCTCAAGGAAAAAGAGTGGGAAATCATTTTTTAATATCCAGTCATTACCGGTGAAGCACAAGCTCGGATTACGGAAGAAAGGGAGGAAGATATCGGTCAAGCGTTTCACAAGGGAAGATTAGACGTAACCGATTAAAACGAAAGGCGGGACATGTAATTTTGGATGGCTGGACTCGAATTTGATCCTCTAGAATGTGAATCCAGTATCTTACCACTGTGCCATCTCGAAGGGTGCTACTGGTGACGTTGGGCATTTAACTACGTTGGCCACGTGTAAAAGGTGACAACAGATTTTGTCGTGGAACTGATGTTCGCGTTATTTAATAGTGTTAGCTGCGGTTTTGATTGCACCCGTACAACGCAACACATCTTTTATTCTGAAGAAAGGACACGATACCGGTAAGCCGGCCTATATTACCGAGTGGTTCTAGGCGCTTCAGTCGGAACCGCGGCAATGGTACGATAGCAGGTTTGAATTCTGCCTCGGGCATGGATGTTTGTGATGTCCTTAGGTTAGTTAGGTTTAAGTAGTTCTAATTTCTAGAGGATTGATGACCTCAGATGTTAAGTCCCACAGTGCTCAGAGCCATTTGAACCATTTTTGATGCCGGTAAGATGAGCAAGGCGGATCACGGTGAATCGTCTTGAGCACTGCACACTATACTCGAAATTTTCAAGCAGACCTCTATCCTAACTCAGAAGAATATCGGACTGTTTCTCCACATCCCATCGAAATGCACAACAGACAATCAATTTTGTGCGAGAACCTTTTTAAATGCTAAAATACTTACTAGCTAGATCTCTTGAAAATACATGTTTACAGGACTTTCTTCTCCCTTGTTTTTATCTCAAAATTCCGAAAGCAAGAGCTTAGAGTAACATAGATTTGTTTCACAGTATCGAAGATGAAGAAATGCTCATAGCTCTCAAGGTATGCATTTCAGAGCTCATGTCTACTAGATTTCGTTGTTTCTAACGATATTCCTGCCGTGCCCCTGAATACGGATCATTTCTCCTGCGACTCTCTGTGTACCGTAATGTAAAAGTTGAAGAGCGTCTCTTTGGTCACTGTCAGCCCGCCCGTGGTAGGGGAATGTAAAAATCTGTCGAATAAGAAAGATAAGCACCGATAAAAAATTTTCTCGACTATCGCTTCGTAGAGTCTGAGGTCATCCCAACCTTCAGGATCGGGCAGGGCGCTAAGTGGTGCACAGCTTCCCGTGGTAGCGGTGGACACAAGTCTAGCGTACACCCGGTGCGGAGCTGTTGCGCCGCCTTCGCGCTGCCCCGGCGGGTCCCTCGCCGGGAATTAGCGGCCAGGTCGTTTCTGTGCCGGCACGTGCTGGCCGGCGCTGGCGTATGCAGGCCGCGGCGGCGTCCTTGCAGACGCGCCTTCGCCGCCGCCGCGGCTGCCGCCTTCGCCGTCGCTTCTTGCGCAGGAAGTTGGGCACGGGCGCGGGCGCGGGGCCCCGGGTTACGCCACGGCCGGCGGAGAAAGCTGCTCGGCTGCTTTCTCGCAGGCCGCCCGCGGCTTGCGCAACCTTGCGTCACGGCTGCCGGCAGCGGCGCGCCCGCGGAAGAGCACAGTGGCCCGGCCGGCCGTCAGGGCCGGAATGCGGCGCGCTTCCTGGACACCGGCGCCGCCACTTGCTCCGGTCGCCTGCCGACTTGCGTCCTTTTCATTATCTTCTCTGCTCGTACAAAACTACAATTTCTATGATGGACTGAGAAATTTACCCACTCCACATTAGGGCTGCTGAGAAAATGTCAATATTTTGACGCTTTCCTAGAAAGTATCGATACATCGATTTATGGATGCAATGATGGAAATATCGAGATCTGATATTTTTATATTATATTTTTTCACATATTTCGGTAACTACTTTGAGTTGCTTTTTAGAAACTGTAGTAAACATAATTTTATTTTCACTGTGTGGAGAAGCCTTACCAGTTGCGCTTAAAAAAATTGCAACTACCTTACTATTTCTTCACGTCGGCATTCTTCAACAGTTGCTAAGAATGATGAACAAAATCTAAATGACGAAATTGGTTTACTGTGGACTGAGACGTTTGAAAGGACATAGCGACCTAGTCGGCGCTCGGCGATCCCTGCAGAAACTGCAACGTTCAGCTCCTCCATATAATTTTAACATTACGGGTGCTAGGTCGCTGGCCTTGGCAGGGAAGTGTTCCGCACAAATCCAATATGTGACGAACCGAACGACGGACCCATCGGGCACCTTTTAACTGCGCCACCTACACGCTGTTGCCATTGTTAGCAAAGTAGGTGTTGCCAAGCGTGAACGTGCATCGTTTTCTTTTCAATTCCTGCTCTAAAGCGGATAAGCAGACTGTTAGCTTGTTGATGTACAGAATATCATATACTAAATCGGTACTTAAATATACGCCACAAAAACTGCCAGTATATTTACAATGTACAGCCGATATTTCTATAGACCGACACGTCGATATTTTTTCCAATACTTTTTTCGACATATCGCAGGTCTGTAATGATACATTTTTCAATATATAGACATATCGGATTCCCAATTTTTTTAAAAAATATCAACAGTCAAGCGGTTCAAATGGCTCAAATGGCTCTGAGAACTACGAGACTTAACATCTGATGTCATTAGTCCCCTAGAACTCTGAACTACTTGAACCTAACTAACCTAATGACATCACAAACATCCATGCCCGAAGCAGGATTCGAACCTGCGACCGTAGCAGTCTCGCAGTTCCGGACTGCAGCGCCTAGAACCGCTCTGTCACCACGACCGGCTATCAACAGTCCTATTCCAGATAAAGCCTAAGTAATGACAATTGTGAGGTCATCCACGTGAGTACTGAAAGGAATCCGTTAAACTTCGCTTACACGACAAATCAATCAAATGTAAAGGCCCTAATACCTAGGAATTACAATTACGAACACCTTCAACTCGAAAGAACACACAGAAAACATTGTGGGGACTGCGAAGCAAACACTGCGTTTTATTGGCAGAACACTTAGAAGATACAACACCTCTATTAAAGAGGCTGCCTACACTGCGCTTGTCCGTCCTCTTTTGGAATACTGCTGCGCGGTGTGGGATCCTTACCAGGTGGGATTAACAGAATGCATAGAGAAGTTCGAAAAGGGACAGCATTTTTAGTGTTGTCCAGAGGCAGGGAGGGAGTGTCACGGACATGATACAGGATTTGGGATGGACATCAATAAAACAAAAGCATTTCTCATTGCGGCGGGTCTTCTCGCGAAGTTTCAATCACCAACTTTGTCCTTCGAATGTGAAAATATTTTGTTGACACCGCCCTACATAGGGAGAAATGGTCATCATAATAAAGCAGCGGAAATCAGAGCTCGCACCGGAAGATAAAGGTGTTCGAGAGTGGAATAACGGAAAATTACTATAAAGGTGATTCCATGAAACCTCTGCCAGACACTTAAGTGTGATTTGCAGAGTAGCCACGTAGATGAAGATGTGGATTACCCAATCCTGCATATTATTTAACCCTCCTACTGTCACTGGTGTCAATATGACGTCCTGAGCACGTTGTAAATATATATTTCCCTTTTTTTCAGAACTATTATTTTCAAAATTTATGAACTTCTCTGTCTGAGTAAACTGTATCCAATGACGCTTCATTTCTTTTTATATCTACAACACATTAAAATTCATTCATAATTTTTGCACTGAGTACCAGAGGGGTCAATATGACCCCAACTTAAATTGTTTGTCAGTTTCTTGAATGTGACATTTATGAAAATAGAATGATGTTGAATAGCTGTTGTTATGTTGAATAGCTGTTATACGAAACACCTGCAACAATGGAAATATTATTTCCATCTTATTGTTGCACCTGTTCTGGGGTTCCTTCCATCAGGTGCTGTTGTACCTTTCCTAGTACCACTGAAATGAATATAACCCCATAAGTACATTGGAAAATCATATCTCTCTTGTTTTCAAAGACTTTTTAAGTACACGATTTTATTTGAGTAAATTGTATGGAATGATTTTCTTTTTCAGTTTTATATTTGCAACACGTTAAAATTTATTTATAGTTTTTTCACTGAATACCATGGGGTTCAATATGACGGAAATCTAAATTTCTTTTTGTTTCTCGAACGGACCAATTATGATAATAGCATCATTACTGTTGCAGTGAACAACTGTAATACATGTTTTTATGTTATTTCATTAAAATATTTCCACTATATCTCGTGTAAATTACTTGGGGCCAATATGGCTTCAGTGGTATGAAGTGAGACAAAAAAAACCTGCTAGTAGGAGAGTTAACACTTTTCAGTCTGGCTGTGGGTACTACCGACCATTGAAGCAAAAAATTGACACCAATTACGAAACTGTTAGAGGCCGAACCTTGGAGAAGACCAGTTTGGATTCCGGAAAAATGGAGTAAAACACATGGAATACCTATCATACAACTTAACGTATCTTATAGCACAGGTCGAAGAAATGCAAACCTACTTTTGCGGCATTTGTCGATTTGGAAAAAAGCTTTTCTCAGTGTTGACTGTAATACAGTTTAAATTTGTTAGGGAGCCAGAGTCAGAAGAAACACCAATTATAAGCGTCGAAGTACATGAAACTGAAGCCATAGTTAAGAAGAAATGACTGGCACGGTCACCACATGCCAATCAGATTTTTATATTTTTTATATATTTATGTTCCATGCAACTCTCAGAATTTCTCGACAAAGATGACTTGAAGTTTCTCGACCATACTAAAAGAGGGTAGAGTTTTCTCCACAGATTGTGTGGTTGGTTATCAAATGTGCGCGTAACGAGTACTTGGTATGGGTTCGATTCCATCCGCAGCAAAATTTGTACAAAACTGCATGTTCCATGAACATTTCCTTGAAGTGTACAATACATAAGCACAAAAAAGAATTTGTAATTTTTTTTTATGTAAACGGTCTTTTGTAAAAGATCTGTAATTAAAAATTTATATTTTCATTGAAAACTGTTTTTTTTTGTATACAATATGTAACCAGAAATATGAATGCGTACAGTTTTCGAAAAACAGCAATTAAATATTCGTTAATCAGCATATATTTGGTACATTTTGTAACTAGATGATACAGATATTCTAACAGAAGGAGAAAACGACAAAAGTAACATCCGAAACGAGCCTCGAACCAGCGATTACCAGTCTTCGCGTGCAACCGAATATTTTCCAGCTTTATGTATTTTAAACTTCACAGAATTCCTAATACAACATACACCTATGTTTATATCAGCCGGGAAACGCATCAAAGACCTCAGGTGGCTCGTGAGCATTCTGTCACACGGCCTGTCGAAAAGAATCGACCTTGCCTTAGCATACTGCGGACGGTCGGAAAACTTCAAAGTCGATTCTCCTGAGACTTTCTGATTGTTGCATCGAACTACTTTGGACGATTAATATTTGAGTTCTGAACTTCATGTACCATAAACATAAAAAATTACAAAAATGATGTTTCCGTGTAGTCTCCTTATGAAACAGATTGGTACCTTACCTCTCATGTTATTCAGTCTGTCCAACAGCGAACAAGCTGAGAAGGAAACAAAGCAGAAATTTGTAAAGGGAATCAACTTTCATCGAGAAGAAATAAAAACTTCGTTGTTTTTCTTGTTACAATATAATTCTGCCATGGAGGCCTAAGGACTTGGAAGAGCAGCTGAAAGTAATGGGAACTGTCTGGAAAAGAGATTATGAGATGAACATCAATAAAAGTGAAACAAGAATTATGGAATGTAAGCGAAGTAAATCAGGCGATACTGCGTCAGATTAGGATGTGAGAGACTGCAAGTGGTAAATGAGTTTTGTTATTTGGGCATCGAAATAACTGTCGATGGCCTAAGTCGAGAGCATATAAAATCCATACTGATAGTAGAAAAAATTGCAAAGGAAGAAATTTGTTAATACATGACAACAATTAGGACATCTTTTCTGAAGGTAATTGTCTGGAGTACAACCTTATATGGCGGGTAAACGTGGACGACGCAATTCAGGAAAAAAAACGGATAGAAGCTTTTGATAAGGGATGCTATAGAAGAATGCTGAAGATCAGAAGCACACGTCTACATCTACCTGACTAATCTGCAATTCACTCTGATATGCCTGGCAAAGTCATCGAACCACCTTCAGACTACTTTGCAACCGTTCCACTCGCGAACAGCTCTCGGGACGACTCCGGTTTCACTTATTTTATTATGATGATGTTTTTCCCTTTGTAGTTTGACATAAAAAGTATTTTCTAATTTGGAGAAGAAAGTTGGTGACTGAAATTTGGCGAGAAGATCCCGTCGCAACGAGAAACGCCTTTGTTTCAACGATGTCCATCCCAAATCCTGTATCATATCCGTGACACTCCCCTATTTCTTCATGACACAAAACGTACTGCCCTTGTTTGAACATTCTCCATGTACTCCTTTAATCCTGTCTGGTAAGGACCCCACACCGTGCAATAATATAAGTTAATCACAAGAGAACTGATAAGGGAAGTGAAGACAGTCACTTTAGTCAAACCAAATGTGTGTGAAATCTTATGGGACTTAACTGCGAAGGTCATCAGTCCCGAAGCTTACACACTACTTAGCCTAAATTATCCTAAGGACAAGCACACACACACACACACATGCCCGAGTGAGGACTCGAACCTCCGCCGGGACCAGCCGCACAGCCTATGACTGCATGTTCTGCCTATGAAACGCACCATTTCGTTCAGCATCACCACATTTCTATGAAATCACTTCAGTTGTTGTTGTTTGTAAGTGTACTCCCTGAACTGAGGCCATAATATTGTGTGAATTATCGTGTAACGGAAATTTAACCGATTCTTTTTACAGCTCATGTGAATGATGTCACACTTTTCGTTCTTTAGAGTGAATTGCCACTATTCGCACAATAAATATGTCTTGTCTAAATCATCTTGCAATTGGTTTTGATCCTCAGATGACTTCACTAGGCGGTAAACAATCTAAAAGGGCTCCTCAGATTGTCTCCAAGTCGTTTTTATAGATTTCGAATTATGGCTGCCAGTATGGTCATGGAACCAAGACCCAATAAATAAATAAAAATGGATTAGCAACAGCGAAGGCCAGATATCAGTTCTGTTTTACTCAACAACTTTCCCTTTATTACTACCAACTGAGACCTTCGTGGCAGGAAATCACGAATCCAAGTTCACAACTGAGATGATACTTCAAAGACACGTAATTTGGCTAGAAGTAGGTTATAAGAAACAGTGTAAAAAACCTCTAGCAATATAAAAGTATGGAATCAATTCAAGATCACCTGTCGATAGCACTTAGTACTTCGGGTGCATAAAGAGCTAACTGCGTTTCACAAGAATGATATTTTCTGAATCCGTGCTGGCTATGTGTAAAAAGGTCGTTATCTTCGAAGTAATTCATTATGCTCGAACACAGTACCCTATGTTCCAAAAAGCTACTGCAAATCGAAATCAGTGATATTAGTCAGTAGTTCAGCGAAATATTCCTATTTTATTTATTAAGTACTGGTATGACCTGTGCAATTTTCCAGTATTTAGACATGGATCTTACGTCGAGCGAGAGGTTGTATATGATTGCTGAGTGTGGTGCTATCATATCAACATGCTCTGAAGGGAACCTAACTGATATGCAGTCTGGATAGGGAGATTTGCCTTTATTAAGTGGTTGAACCTTCTTCGCTACTCCAAAGATATCCACTGGTAAGTTACTTACGTTGGCAGCTGGCCTAGTTCCTGATTCTGGAATACTTCTCCGTCTTCTTTGGTGAAGGAATTTCGGAAACACATGTTTAGTGGCAGTGTCATAGGTAACATTATCATTATTATTTTCAGTCATAATGGCTATGTTTGTGGACCGTGACTGTGTGGGATAATTATTTATTTAAAGTTTCTGTTACCAGTCACTTTTATTTTATTTTATGCTTAATTTAACTTAATGCAACGCGTTTCGAACAGGTTCTGTTCATTTTCAAGCTTTAATACATACATACATACATAGAGAAATGTTACTTAAAAATAAACAGTCTTAAACTAGAACACCTTGTCCACTGAAACTTCCTGGCAGATTAAAACTGTGTGCCGGACCGAGACTCGAACTCGGGACTCCCAAGTTCGAGTCTCGATCCGGCACACAGTTTTAATCTGCCAGGATGTTTCATATTAGCGCACACTCCGCTGCAGAGTGAAAATCTCATTCTGAACCTTGTCCATTGGTTTTTAATTTTTTAATGTAGCTGCTGGTGTTGCATTTGGGGGAAGGAGGGGGGCAGTGTATACCTAGAAATCGAAATCACTGATTTTGGCAGCTAATTCAGTCGTCCTTTGCCTAAGATTCAGTACTATAATAATTCAAGAAACAAAATCCACAACAATTCTCGTTGTTTTCTGGCGATTTGAAGCTTTTAATACTTCTTTCGTCATTACTCATAGACCTAGAATTCTGTTTATTGTACTTTCTGCATTTGTTTACTTCTCTCTGTGTTCCCGGTTGAAAAAGATTTTTCTTACTGCGAAGCTTTTCCAGGTTTTCATCTGAAGTGAGTCGAATTGGTGTCATGTTTTCCTTTTCCGAGACGATACTTTCCTCCCTGGAGTGTGCAAAATATCTTTGACAGCATCGTGTTGAGAAAAGGTACTGGATGCTGCTGTTACGGATTTACTGTGCTCTTCACTCACATCTTTAAATGATACGCGCTCTTTGCCAGAATACTGGTAATATCCTGATTGGTGGGGATTGAAGGAGCAGGAGCTTCGAATAACGTTGCAGGTACAAATTTCTGCTCGGCAACAACGTCTTTGCACAAGTGCATTATTCCTGTGCACTGGAATCCCTTGGTTGTACACCCAAAAGATGCAGTTTTGCTCCAGGCATCACAGAAAATAGTACAGGATCTTTGTTTTGTAACACTTTCGTTGGTGTTACGATGAATCAATCCACTCACTTTTATTTCTGTGATATCGAGACTTTAGACACTTGAAAAAAGTTCTGTCTAATGGCTGCAGTACATAGGTACTGCGTGGAGCCAATCCCAGAAGTTTTGTCCCATATTCTCGACAGTACGCTACAACATTCAAGCTGGTATGGCTGCTATGGTTGTCAATAATAAGAACTGTAATACTACCTACTGTTCTGCATTTCTTGAAGTGTCGAAGCCAGATCATGAACAGTTCTTCATTAATGTACCTCGATTCATTCATCTCCGTAGTGGAACCAGGAGGTAACTTTACAATGTTGAAAGGAATGTCCTATACTGCTGATGCAACTAGAAGGCTCAAATGTCCATCCATTGCAATCTTTATTGCCTGATGTAAGGCAGTTGGACCCCATTTATTGTGGATTTTTCTTTTCTAGTCGTTTTCGGAGAATCTAAGAGAAAAAAATTAGTGTTTGCTTTAACAACTCGTAAGAGTTTGTTTAAATATACAGAACTTTTGTGTAGTAACTGTATATAACATACCTCGAGATTGTACTTTTTCTGATCGAAAATGTACTATTGGCAAGGGTGAAGTCATGAGTAAATAGTACTGAAATGTGCCAAGAGATGACGGCACATGTACACAGTCTTCCTCAATAGATGCCTCAGAACACACAGGAACAAAAAACAAGTCTCTAACCTCACTAATATAGAATTTACAAATACATGGAAAGTAGTCAGTTTATAAGAGCGCAAAAAACTAAGTAACTTCACTTACCTGTGAACAGGAACACATTTATACCTCTGTAGCACGAAGTGGTGTATTCCACATCTACATTCATACTCCGCAAGCCACCCAACGGTGTGTGGCGGAAGGCACTTTACGTGCCATTGTCATTACCTCCCTTTTATGTTCCAGTCGCGTATGGTTCGCGGGAAGAACGACTGTCTGAAAGCCTCCGTGCGCGCTCGAATCTCACTAATTTTACATTCGTGATCTCCACGGTAGGTATAAGTAGGGGGAAGCAGTATATTCGATACCTCATCCAGAAACGCGCCCTCTCGAAACCTGGCGAGCAAGCTACACCGCGATGCAGAGCGCCTCTCTTGCACAGTCTGCCACTTGAGTTTGCAAAACATCTCCGTAACGCTATCACGGTTACCAAATACCCCTGTGACGAAAAGCGCCGCTCTTCTTTGGATCTTCTCTATCTCCTCCGTCAACTCGATCTGGTACGGATCCCACACTGATGAGCAATACTCAAGTATAGGTCGAACGAGTGTTTTGTAAGCCACCTACTTTGTTGATGGACTACATTTTCTAAGGACTCTCGTTTGTGCGAGGATTTAGAGAAGGAACTGCAGTGCGGTCTTCCTCTGTGAAACAGCTTTGGAAAAAGGTGTTCAGTATTTCAGCTTTACGCGTGTCATCCTCTGTTTCAAAGCCATCATCATCCCGGAGTGTCTGGATATGCTGTTTCGAGCCACTTACCGATTTAACGTAAGACCAGAACTTCCTAAGATTTTCTGTCAAGTCGGTACATAGAATTTTACTTTCGAATTCACTTACCGCTTCACGCATAGCCCTCCTTACGCCAACTTTGACATCGTTTAGGTTCTGTTTGTCTGAGAGGTTTTGGCTGCGTTTAAACTTGGAGTGAAGCTCTCTTTGCTTCCGCAGTAGTTTCCTAACTTTGTTGAACCACGGTGGGTTTTTCCCGTCCCTCACAGTTATTGAGGGAAAAGACAGGAGGAGCTGCAGACACCTTCTGCACTGCAACGCCACACAAAGTCAAGTGCTGCCACCACTACGAAACTGGAAAATGGCGCGAAACCTTACGTTGATCTCCACTCTACCTGTATCGAAACTATACCACCTTACCCAAATTGTGTTTCTAACACGGCGTGCAAATTAAGAAGTCGCAAGCCTAACCCCTGTGCCACTTCTTCAGCTGACGCTACAGTGCGGTAAAAGGCACATACAGTTCCTGCAGAAAAACCTTTAAAACTTTGACCGTCTTTTTTAGATTATCTATGGATTAGCAAAGAGATGGATTCACTTGTTTGGACCCCTCTTCCACTGAGCGAAGTTTCTGGGAATTCGTGTTATGGCTTTTTCCGTGTTCTCCTCGAAAGTGGACCACACCTTTCAGTATAGACTAACCGTTTTGTGTCCATGCGTCCACACTTCAACACCTGACTTGCTGCCCACGGGAAAATAAGTATTAATGGCACGCTCTTGCCGCAGGTACTTGGAGGTACTACTCAACCTGAACACATAGGACTTGTAGTAGTTACAATTACAGACTTGCAAATGAGCCGGCCGCCGTGGTCTCGCGGTTCCAGGCGCTCAGTCCGGAACCGCGCGACTGCTACGGTCGCAGGTTCGAATCCTGCCTCAGGCATGGATGTGTGTGATGTCCTTAGGTTAGTTAGGTTTAAGTAGTTCTAAGTTCTAGGGGACTGATGACCATAGATGTTAAGTCCCATAGTGCTCAGAGCCATTTGAACCTGCAAATGATGTACACTCATGCTCACAAATTAAGGATAATTGCACAATGTGGTGCTACACAACGTGGCACTACACACAACTGGCGCTAGTAGCGTAGGCACATAGGGAACACACACGACACAGATCTTTAAGATCACAGTATTGGTGATAAGTGAGGAAACCGTCCCGAAACACATGTGCCACAGAACGCCACTGTTTCCTGAGCATGTACCCCAAATCAATATGGGGTATGATCACCATGCACACGTATATAGACCGCATAACGGGTTGGCATACTCTGGATCAGGTGGTCTAGCAGTTGCTGGGGTATAGTCTCCCATTCTTGCACCAGTGCCTGTCGGAGCTCCTGAAGTGTCCTAGGGGTTGGACGACGTGCAGTGATACGTCGGCCGAGAGCATCCCAGACGCGCTCGATGGGGTTTAGGTCTGGAGAACAGGTAGGCCACTCCATTCGCCTGATATCTTCTGCTTCAAGGTACTCCTTAATGATGGCAGCTCGGTGGTGCCTTGCGTTATCATCCATCAGGAGGAAGGTGGGACCCACTGCACCCCTGAAACGGCAGACATACTGGTGCAAAGTGACTTCCCGATACACCTGACCTGTTACAGTTCCCCTGTCAAACACATTCAGGGGTGTACATGCACCAATCATAATCCCACCCCACACCATCAAACCACGACCTCCATACAGGTCCCTTTCGAGGACACTAAGGGGTTGGTATCTGTTTCCTGGTTCACGCCAGATGAAACCCCGGCGAGAATCGCTGTTGAGACTATACCTGGACTCGTCCGTGAACATAACCTGGTACCACCGTTCCAGTGACCATGTACTGAGTTCTGGACACCAGGCTTTATGGGCTATCCTGTGACCAGGGGTCAGTGGAATACACCTGGCAGGTCTGCGACCGAATAAACCATGTCTGTTCAGTCGTCTGTAGACTGTGTCTGCAGACAACTGTTCCAGTGGATGCGGTAAGGGTCCGAGCAAGGCTACCTGCAGTACTCCGTGGCCGTCTGCGGGCACTAATGGTGAGATATCGGTCTTCTTGTGGTGTTGTACACTGGGGACGTCCCATACTGTAAGCCTGGACCCGTTTCCCGTCTGCTGGAATCGTTGCCATAATCTTGAGATCACACTTTGTGGCACACGGAGGGCCTGTACTACAACCTGCTGTATTTGACCATCCTCCAGTCGCCCCAGTATTCTGCCCCTCAAAACGTCATCAATATGTGTTCATTGAGCCATTTTTAACACACAGTGACCATTAGCACGTCTGAAAACATCTGCGCACTTACTCGCTTCACCGTACTCTGACATGCACCAACACACCTCTGCATATGTGGACTGCTGCCAACACCACCGTCCGACGGTCGCAGGTCAAATGCAGCGCATCGCCATACCCCGAAGTGGTTTAAACCCGCAAACCGTCCACCAGAGCCTTGTTTCACCATGTATCAGCATTATCCTTAATTTATGAGCATGAGTGTAAATACTGACGTAATCTTGTTCAGTACACCGTCCTCAGTCACCAGCAGAAATATGTACGTGTATACCAGTTACATCCTGTATAAGAGAGGATCAAAAACTATTCGTTCGAAGGCCGAACAGTCCAGAATCGATATGCCAATCAAGCAACATCGCAGTCAGCATTGAGGCAATCATCCAACCGATGCAGCAGTCTGAAGACACACGTTTGCTAAACACCGCGTCCTGCTGCAGGAGTAAGTCCGTAAATGCCTGCTGCACATCCTCGTTGAACAGGAACCGTCCATTATTCAAGGTCTTTTTTAAGGGACCAAAGGCATGGTAATCGCATGGGGAGAGATCAGGGAACTATAGGGCTGGCGCTCAAGTGTCTCATACTTCTGCTTGCGATATGGGGACGTGAGCCATCATGAGGCAGCAGCACCTCTGGTGCACCAGTTCACAACGGCGGTTTTCGATAGACGCGCTGCCTATACATATTCTTCGTTCTCCGACGGGTTTCTAACTGTTTGTACTTCGGCAGTCAACAAAAGAGTAACAGCACGTCGGTTCTGTCCGGACTCACTTGGTAATATCGTAGCCACGGTTCACGTTTTCTCATGCAGCGCACGTTTCGTCGGTAAGATACGAATGCCACATTAATTCCTTGCCTACCTGTCGGTGCTTATGTACCCGCATCGGAGTGGCGCTACATTACATACAGCAACGCCCACAAACGGAAACTTTTTGATCGCCCCTTATATACTCTTCCATCTCATACAGTCTCAGAACATCTCATTCAATAACTGTCTGCCGTTATGATTTAGTAATTACATAAAAATGTAACAAATTTACAGACAGCTCAAAGCGAACAGTCTATCAGACTTCAGAGCAGAGCAGGAACAGACGCAGCTGTACGGAGTAATCGGCAAAGTAAGGGCCGCAAGGCATGACCGCACTGCTAGCGTCGCCCCATCTAGCAGAAAGTCTACGTTCATCCGCACTCAGTTACTTGCATAGGTAATACGAACTCTCCAAGCAATATACGTGTTCAGTCGTAGTAAATCAACTAATAACAATTAATTGCATGTTTGGTCGTCATTATAAGTAGTTAATACAAACGCTATTCAGCACATCATTTCGCCGTACATGAATTCAGACAAATGATGCCTTCAACGTGTAACTGTCACAACAAAATAAAAATAGCATTGCCGAAACTATTTGTATAATCGAATTAAAATGGTAAACCCTTAGTTCAACCACATGTTCATTTCCTTAAACTTCAAAGGAATAAAACTTTAAATCATGAACATGATCTGATTGTACTAAGTACTCATTCACGAAGCTTCATCCTAAAACTTTTCCTTATATTTCAGACTATTAATATCAGCGCTCCAAGATGGCTGATAGTAATTACATATTTTATACACCATATTCATTAAAGCTTGCTATGAAACTGTCACTGAGCACCTTTATCGAAGGCTTAGATTTTTGGTATTACTCCAGTTAGTTTCTTAAATTTGAGAAGTAGCAATGACTTCTGCTTGCATCAGTTGTACACCATTCCTATATTTCGATACGTTTTTGAACTAAGTGCCCAGAAAGCGTGTAAATCATTTGCTTTTCTGGCTCCATACAGCTGTCGTATACATTTACGTTAACTTTCTTCGGTAATCGCGGGCGCATGCGCTACGCAATTTTACCAGAAAACTAAACAGTTACGAGTAAACTAAATTAATTACGTAGACAAAATAAACCAAACTCGCCACTCTAAGAAAGACTTATAAGCCCAGCTATGTAGTTCGACATAGCCAGAAACAGTATGAACCTTCCCTGTATCAAACAGTTAACAAGCGGGCCTCTTATTCATTACATGAAAAACATACAAAACACCACCCTGCGGTCTAACGCACTCCTTTCCGGGCGGGAAGGCGTGCCAGCCCCCGGCACGAATCCGCCCGGCGGATTAGTGTTGAGGTCCGATGTGCCGGCCAATCTGTGGATAGTTTTTCAGGCGGTTTTCCATCTGCCTCGGCGAACGCGGGCTGGTTCCCCTTATTCCGCCTCAGTTACACTATGTCGGCGATTGCTGCGCAAACACTTGCTCCACGTACACGTACACCATAATTGGCTCATATGGCTCTGAGCACTATGGGATTTAACATCTGAAGTCATCAGTCCCCTAGAACTTAGAACTACTTAAACCTAACTAACCTAAGGACATCACACATCCATGCCCGAGGCAGGATTCGAGCCTGCGACCGTAGCGGTCACGCGGTTCCAGACTGAAGTGCCTAGAACTGCACGGTCACACCGACCGGCACACCTTAATTACGCTACCACGCAAACATTTGGGGTTATACTCGTCTGTCGTCTGGTGCTAGACGCTCCCTTTGGGGCCGAACCGCACAATAACCTTAGGTTCGGTGTGGGGCGGCGGTGGGGTGAGTGGACTGCTGTAGCCTGTTGTTGGTTTGTGTACCTCAGAGGGCTACGGCGGGGACGAAGCCTCTCCGTCGTTTCTAGGTCCACAGTTCCATACAGTACAATGCAATACAAATACAAAGCACCACGAATTGCAAAGAAATCTTCCCTGGCTATGCTTAAAGACTTTGTTACTCTTTTTTTTATACTCAAATTGTTCAGGTAATTTCAAGTATACAGAAGAGTGCGTAAAGTTTCGTTTGTCATATTTTTATTATGCTATGGCTCACCCATTCACTAGAGGAGTTACATGCTCGTAACCACTTGCAACCATTTCGTTGCTGTGAGACGTTTCATTGCTTACTTAACATTACTTACACTATGGTATACCCATACACGCCATCATATTACCATCTATATATATTTGATTACAGTAGCTCTATCAATATGAAGCATCTTTCAACATTACATTTCCTCTACCGATTTCTGCGGTTCTCCTTTTATTGTTTAAAGTCCTATCTGAATTCTGAGTTTTCTTACCGTCGTGAAGTTGAGAAATTCTGCTTTGCGATGTTACATAATGTGAAAATTACCGATGAGATAGCTCCACACTGGTGGCCAACAATTAATTGATATCATATTTAAATGAAATCGAGCACAAAAAGTCATGAAGTTAAGGGGTTGATGTTTGAATGGAACAGATTGCTTAGGGATAAAAGCACGAAAAAATCTATTAATTTCAGTACCGTTTACGCAAAGGAAAACAAAATTACAAATCTCAGGGCCGATGTGGCTGGACATGGACACGACTGTATTATTAAGGGGAAGGAGGGAGGGACGAATCATCTTACCATTATTCGTGATGGTTCGTCGTGTAGCGGTGTCGGCGGCGGGCGCTACGTTCGAACGGTGCGTCGCCTCGGAGCTGTGCGGCGCGAGTCGGCTGCTTCCGTCAGTAATCGAGGCCCAGGTACGATCCCCGCATTGTGTGTCGGCTGTCGGTTGCGAGGCCAAAGGTGCAATACAGCGATTTCGGAAGGCCGATGTTGGCGATGGATGGAGGAACCCCGTGTTCTCTTGCTTCCGCTCTGCCTCACCGATTCACTCCTTCACTCCTCGTCCATTTCTCAGCCCAATGGTTCTTCAGAATTTTCTTCCCCTCAACGTTGTCATTGGCGGACCAAATTTTCAATGCTGCAAAATGGCTGATCGGCGTTTCATTACCACTTCTCCCAGAACACTGTGGAAATTCTTTACCGTGCGTGGACTGGTGTGTGACTCGGGAATTTCACATCCTCCCGGTGTTTTTCTGCATTCCGAAGGGGTTGTGAAAGCAGACATACAGCACCTCTTTGCAACTGCTGTCCCGGCGTGAGGCCTGGACAGACTCATGTTTGGGCCTCGTCTCAGAGTCCGTTGGCATCTGTGATTTACGAGGGTCGTTCAATAAGTAATGCCCCAATTTTTTTTTCTCATAACATATTAATTGTTAAGAGTCAGAACTTGGTGACAATGTACATCAACATGTATCGTCCATGTCCTATTTTTCTACGTAGCCCCCATAACATCCTATGGCCGTACGCCAACATTGTGGAAGAACATGTATTCCCTGCTGGTAAAAGCTCTTGTCCTGTAAGGGTAGCCATGTTTTCACTGCATGACTGACACTCTCGTCATCTTCAAAGTGTGTTGCCGTAGAGAATTTTTAAGCGACCCCAAGAGATGGAAGTCCGACGATGCCAGGTCTGGACTGTAGTGTGGATGAGGCAATGATGTCCAACCCAATTTGGCGATGAGTCCCCGCGTTCTCAAACTTGTGCGTGGGCGTGCGTTATCGTGTTGGAGCAAGATGTCTGCTGGATTTTTGTCCGATCGAACGCGTCGGAAATGTTTCTAGAGTTTACTCAGAGTCTTCACGTA
The DNA here is from genome assembly GCF_023897955.1 of Schistocerca gregaria. Lineage (NCBI taxonomy): Eukaryota > Metazoa > Arthropoda > Insecta > Orthoptera > Acrididae > Schistocerca > Schistocerca gregaria. The sequence goes on along the minus strand of NC_064927.1, from coordinate 356,005,712 downwards.
TGGCTGTGAATTGATGGTTGACCCTCTTGGCATCATTCCACGAGAATGACGCCATCACCATCCCAAAATACTGTCACTTTTCCGTCAAAGTGTAGCAAGAATGGTCGTAGGTGCACTATCCGATCAAAAGTGTCCAAACACCTCTGTGTTATGCGGAGCTGACCAGTAGATGTCACGACAGGCGGGCCTGCCAATATAAAAGAGAGGGGCCTTTTGTGTTGTCAGTAGTGAAGCAGTAACAACTGGACAGATCGAACAGTAGACTTTCGAACGTGGAGTAGTCATTGGATGTCACCGGAGCTACAAATGCATCAGCGACTTTTCATCCCTTCCAAAGCTGTCCGAGTCGACTGTCGCTGATGTAATTGTGAAGTGGAAACGCGAGGGAACAGCCACAACGGAACCAAGACCAGATAGACCTTATGTACTGACAGACAGAGACCGTCGAACACTGCGGACGATGGTATAAAAAGTCGCATGAAACTAGAGGAGAGAAACACTCGTCAGTTCCAAAGCGCTACAACAGATCAACTAGCGCAGTGGTTGTGCATATGAAGTTTAAAAAAGGGGCACATTGCTCAAGCAGCTCCTCATAAGCCTCGCACTTCAGTAGCCAACGCTAACTGACGGCTGAGGTGGTGTAAAGAGCGACGCCAATGGTCAGTGGATGACTGGAAACGAGTGATTTGGAGTGATGACTCACGCTATACCCCGTGGTTGTTCAATGAGAGGGTTTGAGAGAATAACTCGAGAACATTATCTGCCATCGTGGGTAGTGGCAACAATAGGGTACGGAGCAGGTGATATTACAGCATGGGGGTGTTTTTCGTGATTAGGGTGTCGTTACCACGTTGCCCTTAAGAAAAATGCGGAAGAACATGAACACATTGTATAGCATTAAGTATTGTATACAGTAGAGGAACAATTCTGAGACGATGAATGGATCGGCATGAAAAATCACCGTATCATAAAGTAGTATCCTTGTAGCAATTGTTTGTGGGCAGTAACATTCCTGAAATGGACTGGCATACCCAGAGTCCCGACCTCAACCCAACAGAATACCTTTCGGATGAGTCAGAAGGTCGACTGTGCTCCAGATACCAGCGTCCAGCGTCACTACCGTCGCCGTTTTCGGCTCTTGAGGAACAGTGGGCTACCATTCCTCCGCAGGCATTCAAGCACCTCATTGAAAGCATCCCCAGCAAAGTTCACGCAGTCATAAAGGCGAAGGACGGACAAACCTTACTTTAATGTCGACTAACACTTTTCTAGATACTTTTGATGAGATAGTATATGTTTGACAGAAGAGGGCGCCGCTGAGCAATCTCAACGACGGACGCTTAAAAACAGACGCCAACCATCCGACAAAAGCCTAGCTACAAAGTTTTCAAAAACCTGTACTTAGTGAGGAAACTACGACTGTACTAAAACTCCGTCAGTATCGCTCCCGTTGGTACTGCAGAGACAAGATTAATTACAGCGTGCATTATTAAGTAACCCTTCGTTATTTTTCGCACGTACACACAACTTGCTGCAAAAAAAACACACTGTTGCACGGTTGCTGCCCGTAATCTAAGAAAGTGCCATTAAAAGAGCACTCTTGAGTAAAGTGCAAGAAGCAACAGTAAAACGTCCGTGAATTGCAAATTCGTGCGCTAAGATTGCTTACTGGTGAATTTCAAAGAGTAGTGAATTATACATGGCGAGGTACGACGTCTTGCGCATGAAATCAGGTGTAGCCTTGACAATGTTCGTGTCCCATGAGAGCACGCTTTGAAATGCAACGTACTTGATGAAACACTTTTAATCAGCTAGAAGGGTGGGATCTACAAATCTCAACAGTCCAGCCTGTCAGGACGCGTATAGACAATCATTGCCGACTGATATGCTGTTCCTCTTGATCCATGTGGGAGAGCTTTTGGTTTTTGAATCTACAGAGAGCGGAAAAGTGAAGATTTTTGCACTTTTTTTGATAGGACAGTTACCAAGGATGAAGATGAATCGCTTAGTATTCAGTTCTTTTGCCTTCGGCGAGAGGACCCAGTAGTATGTGGTGCTTGTGGCGCACAGATCACAGGGCGCCACATTTTACAAGATTGTGTTTTGTTTTCAGACCAAAGGGCGGCAGCTCATTTGCCAACAGATTTGCCTTGTGTTTTAACTAATGATCAGAAGATGAATGTGACACGACTTTAAAGATTTTGTGAACTGTCCGTGTCTTTGCCTAAAATTTCAGACCGACAAATTAATGTGTTATCAGGGTGGCTGCCCCATCCGTATTTTTTTGTAAGTGGTCAGCCAGCGACATATTCCTGTGAATGGGTTTTGTATGTTGTATGTTAACCGGGGACCTAGAAACGACGGAGAGGCTCCGTCCCCGCCACAGCCGCACTGTTCCACAACCCCACGACGACTACCGCAGTCTACTTCACCTCTCCGCCGCCTCACACCGAACCCAGGCTTATTGTGCAGTTCTGCCCCAGATGGACCCCCCCCCCCCCCCCCCCCAGCGAACGTCTCACAACAGACGAGTGTAACCCCTTTGTTTGCGTGGTAGAGTAATGATGGTGTACACGTACGTGGAGAACTTGTTAGCCCAGCAATCGCCGACATGGTGTACCTGAGGCGGAATAAGGGGAACCAGCCCGCATTCGCCGAGGCACATGCAAAACCACATAAAAACCATCCACAGACTGGCCGGCTCACCGGACCTCGACACAAGTCCGCCGGGCGGATTACCTGACAGGTTAAAACCTCTGAATTATTTAACGCAATCTTTCATGGTATGAGCTATTGCGATTGTGCGATTTTATCTCAAATTGCTGTTTACCTATTTTCTCGCATTTTCTCCTTTTTCACGAAGTTCATTTCCGTTAATATCGCATGACCCTGATAACTTCGTTGTTGAGCACCTGTAACCCACTAAAACACACACACACACACACACACACACACACACACACACGGTTGCAGTCGTCAAGTAATAATGATCTAGAGAGTAATGACATCTCATACTTATTTCATTGTATTCCCACTTTCATTCAATAGAAAATACACTTATCATTAATCGTTCCATTCGTCACGCCATCTTGATGTTGGACACAGCATCGCTTGTAGAAACTGTAGTGTCCCAGTTTCCTTAATTTCTTTTACTCGTAGATTTCCTTTTTCTATATATTTATAATGTCATTAGCTTGGTCAGTGAACGAATGTACAAATATTTATATCTCCTGCCCTCAGTGTCCCACAAACCGTATTTTGAATGCAGTGAAAATTACGAACGTGCTATTTCGGCATCGTCTGCGACGAGTACAACTGCAATTCCAGTTAGCACAGTAAATGGAATTTCGTGTTTCGCAGTCAAACTTCAGACGACAGAACAAACTTCTGTTCCAAGTTCTCCGCTTCTGGCAAAGGGATTATGAATTAGTTGACTTCTGATGATATTGGGCTTTCTGGACCAAAGAAATTACTCAGCATCGTTGCTAATTAGGCCTACTGCTTAGTTGGCAAATCTATACCTCATCGAAAATGATTGCAACACTTAAGAACCAGTTATCTGCTGGCAGGTAATGTCTTGATTGTATTAAATGTAATCGAATCTCACAGAACTAACAGTGTAGTTTCTGTTCTGTTTTCTTACCGCACGTGACTTGGTGTTATAATGAAGTATTCAAATGCCACGTCTGGTGAAACAAACTATTTCACAACTATTTCTCTCAGAAACGTTTTCGTAGTTCAACCAGTTGAAATACAAAGAGTGAAAATTAATAGCAGTAGCACCTGAATGAACAGTGAACATTACCTCCTGGTATTTAAAGTCCTATTATCCTTTATAATGGTCTACATTTTACGAAGTATGGCTGCACCTTGTGCAGCTTTTGTTGCTGAACACCAGAGCAAAAACAATACGACGCGGTTGTTCCAGGAACACACAATGCACCTAGTTATGTGACTGAAGCTTTAACAGCAGAAAATTACTGACCAGAGTTCAGTCAGTAGCATTATACCTCTCACAATACTTACATCCACGGCTGCTCGCTTCCCTCTGTTCTAGCGCGCTCTGTATGCTTGTCCACACAGCTGAACTCAAAGGACACGTCACCAGTCCTGATTATTCTAATCTGTCACAACATGATTAGTTCATTTCCCGTCTTATATCCAAAACATCTGCTACACTGCAGCAAAATTTGGATCTGCAATGGAAAACGAACGTCGATGCCTGTAAATGATAACAAGCAGTCGTAGCATTCTGCACATTCTTCGACCTCTAACCTCCATTTTGCTGCACTCTAGACTACTGTAGGGCACTTAAAGAACATCAGCTTCGTATCACTACAGAATTAGACGTCTTACATTCAACGACCTAGCAATTACTATGAGAATAAAGTTACCAATACCCCTTTTTCTGTCAGTAAGTTAGCCGGCGACTGTGGCCGGGCGGTTCTAGGCGCTTCAGTCCGGAACTGCGCAGCTGGTGCGGTCGCAGGTTCGAATCCTGCCTTTGACATGGATGAGTGTGATATCCTTAGGTTAGTTAGGTTTAAGTAGTTCTAAGTCTAGGGGACTGACGACCTCGGATGTTAAGTCTCACAGTGCTTAGAGCCATTTGAACCATTTGTCAGCAAGTTATATCGGTATTTGAAGAAATGATGGCGATCATTTTTTGTTTCATTTTTCTAATGATGATGAAATCCTCATCAATATCTCAGCTCGACTCCTTGGTACGATAACAGGTCACCATAACAGGATCCATCCTCCCATACTGCAAAGAGTGCTCCAGAGCGATGTCATATTGGATAATGCTTCACCCATCACGCCTGAAATCACACAGACTCCTCTGGGAACATGATGGCCTGTTCGCATCAACCCTTTCTTCTAGGAAGAGAACTGTAAGTCCAACATAGACATCCACACTAAACGCTACGAAGATTTCCCCATACCATTTCCAGAAATCGCTGTTGTCGGGGAAGATTTGGTGACACATAAACAGGATTCGACCAGGACACGCAAAAACTACGGCTACACTAAATATCGTCATTAGGCGTGAATGTGACTGTAGAGTGACAGAACGAACCGTTGGCCACATAATCCAAATGTGCTCACGGAGAAGGTAAAGTGAGAAGTGGAATGAATCTTGAAAGATACACCTGATGCTATTATCTGGATATCTAACATTGATACAAGTTTGTGAACGAGTGTCAAATAGAATCTGTAATACTGACTTGTTATTTATCAGTATTTTGAAATTGGAAACTGTAGATCTCATTTTACCATAAAACAAATAAATACAGGTTGTTTATAAATATGTTATACGAAAGTAAATTTTAATTGTGAAAAGGGTAAATAACATACAGAAATTATTGATACAGCACTGAATGCGGTATAGCTTCAAGTTTTATTCCCGCCTAACACTGTTAGTTCCCGTCGTTCCCGCTAGGTGGAATGCGTGAATGAGTTATTCTAACTGTCGTGTAGCGCGCTTGGGCAGTGTTATTTGTAGTTTCATGAACCCATATCCGCTACTACAGTTCAGACACAGTTCAGGAAAAAATGATCGGATGTGGGGTGAGCAGAAACCACGTCACATAATCGAACATAAGGTACATGTTCAAATGGTTCAAATGGCTCTGAGCACTATGGGACTCAACTGCTGTGGTCATCAGTCCCCTAGAACTTAGAACTACTTAAACCTAACTAACCTAAGGACGTCACACACATCCATGCCCGAGGCAGGATTCGAACCTGCGACCATAGCAGTCGCACGGTTCCGGACTGCGCGTCTAGAACCGTGAGACCACCGCGGCCGGCAGGTAAATGTTATTTGCGCTATAAGATGTATCAAGATTAACGGTCCTTTCTTTCTTGCCTAGTCAGTTGTAATTGACATACCTTACATAGACATGTTAGAAAATTATCTAATGCCTCAGTTACAGCAGGGTGTAGGCACAGAATTTGTTTTCCAGCAAGATAGCGTGGTGTCGTAGGAATGGAAAATTTGGAAATTTGTGGTAAGTTCCTACTTAATCTAACGTAAGCTAACTTACGCTAAGGACAACCCACACACCCGTGTCTGAGGGAGGACTCGAACCTCCGACGGGAGAAGCCGCGCGAATCTTGGCGAGGCGTCCCAGACCGCGCGGCTACCCAGCGCGGCCCGAAGGAATGCGCAGACTTGCACTGGACGTGTTGCAATAATATCCTGGCCACCAAGGTCATCTGATGTAACGCCAATGGACTTTTTTGTTCCTTTATTGACTTTCGATTCCCCCGAAGGGGGCGGGCTGGCAGCAGCTTAGAAAGCTGCTCTTCAGCCTACAGAATTCACAAAACAAAAGAAGACGACAAGAAACAATTTAAAAAAAGGCGATAAAACGGTGACTTAAATTGTAAAACGGCGGAAAATTGTGGAAAGTTAAAACATAAAACAAAGAGTTGGCGATGCTAGTAAAATACACAGGAAGCAGACACTTAAAATAGTAGACAGACAATTAAAAATACACGGAGACAGTCTGGTTTCTGTTCACAAGAGATATAAAAATCACACCCGGCGACAGTATGATTTCCGTTCGAAACACTTCGGAAAAGACACAACACTGAACACTCACTGGAAACACTGAACTAAAAAGTCGGCACGAAGATGACACATCACAGCCAGGGGCAGATGGACGGGGGGGACCTGGAGACATGTGAGGGGAGCCAATGGACTTCTGTGTATTGGGTTACATTAAAGACAGACTATTTCTCCGCTTCCGGGAAACGTCGACGAGCTCTGACAAAGGATAACACAAGCAGATGCCCCCACACATCGAGAGTTGCTTTCTAGAATTTGACAGGAAACTGATTACACATCAGACATTTGCCGTATTTCAAAATATAGCCACGTTTAACATTTGTAAGTAAGACTTGATGATATACTGTGGGGTATCGTGGAATATTCCTGATTCAGTCCCTATAGTTTTAGGAAGTTCCGACAGGTGGCAGCACTATACCTAGAGTTCAAAATGGCATCTGTAACGGAGATGCTTTCCAACCAAAGAGCTGAGCTTCTTTTTGCGGAAAAAGCAGAGCATCGCACAAATTCATAGGGGCATGTAGAAAGTCTGCGGAGACCTAGCGACGAACAAAAGCACGGTGAGTCGCTGGGCGAGGAGAGGTGTTTGTCACTACCACAACAAGGTCGCGCAAACCTGTACGATCTCCCGACTGCCGACCGGCCGCACGCAGCGGTGATTCAGGCAATGTTGGAACGTGAGGACAATCTTATTCAAGGTGACCGAGGGCTCACAATCGAACACGTAGCTGCTCATCTGGACGTCTGTGTTGGTAGTGCTGACACACTCGTCCACCAGTTGATGCACCCAAAGGTGTGTGCCCGCTGTGTTTCACGTCGCATAAGGGAAGACCATGAAGAGCAACAAAGCATCTTATGTGCGGAATTGCTTGTGCGCTACGAGCCTGATCGTGACAATTTTTCGTCGATCGTCGTCACTGGCGATGAAACGTGGGTTCATCACTTCGAATCGGGAACAAAACGGCAATGCATGGAGTGGAACCACACCACCTCTCCCTCGAATCACAAGTTCAAAGCCATACCTTTAGTCGCTAAAGTCCTGGCGGCGATCTTCAGGAACTGTAGAGGAGTTATTCTGTTTGATGTCTTCTCCATCGGTGCAACGATCAACTCTGAAGCGTATTGTGCTCCCTTCAGGAGACTGAAGAAATGACGTCACGGTGTTAATAGGCACAAAAATGCAAACGGACTTCTCCTTCTCCATGACAACGCAAGGCCTCACTCAAATCTGCGCACCAGAGACGAGCTCACAAAACTTCGCTGTACTGTTCTTCCTCATCCACTTACAGCCCGGATCTCGCACCTTCAGATTTCCATCTGTTTGGCCTAATGTATGATGGGGAAGTTATTGATGCAGCGAGACGTTGGTTCCGAAATCAAACAGTGGAGTGGAACCCTGCTGGCATATAGGCTCACACAGTAAGGTGGTGTTAGACCGTCACATTGAATGGAGATTATTTTCGAAAATAGGATTTTGTAGCCAAAAGATTGGGTATAATATGGCGTATTAGAAACCTGAATAAAACCAACCTGCTTTTAGAAAGAAAAGTGTCGCATTTCTTATTGAACGCCCCTCGTGCATACGCGGGCCTCAAATATATATTCGAAATCACGGCATTTCGGGAAGTTTCAGATATACATCCATGACAAATGGTTCAAATGGCTCTGAGCACTATGGGACTTAACTACTGAGGTAATCAGTCCCCTAGAACTTAGAACTACTTAAACCTAAGGACAACACACACATCCATGCCCGAGGCAGGATTCGAAGCTGCGACCGTAGCGGTCGCATGCTTCCAGACTGTAGCGCCAAGAACCGCTCGGCCACAACGGCCGGCGCATATCCATGATACAAATTAATACTGGCTTCTGAGAATATGTAAACATTCAAAGCGATTTTCTGTCCGACACTCGACATTCATTTTCCAGAGAAGAGTGTGAGGTGTAAACGCACATAAATGAACTACCTCCCTTCGTTACACGTCCTTACATAAAAGTTATTTCAGAAGGTAAAAATGATGTTGTGCAGTGTCCGTTCATTTCTAAACACCAGTTACTGCACACACCAGACAAATATTATGTAAAAGGCTGGTGTTACACTATTCATTCATTTACCACATTACTGAATAGCTACACCTCTGTATACGTCCACACTGCGAAGTGTGTGGTGGAGGGCACTTCTCGCTGTACCATGTGCTGTATTTCTTTCCTTTCCTTTGAGCACGTGAAGAAGGCTTGCTTACTGGTAAATGCCTCTGCCCTCGGCGGATTAGTCCAATCTTGTGTTCTCGTGCCATACGGGAACAATACGTAGAGGATACCTTGATAAAGATGGTTCTTCAGTCTTTGAAAGTAAACTTTCATTTCGAGAGACAGTTGGCGTTTATCTTCAAGTGTATAATTTACATTGGAAAATAGATAATGCTATGGGAGAAGCGAACCGACTGAGTTTTATTGGCAGAATTATTACAAGATGCAACAGGTCTACTGAATAGCTACACCTCTGTATACGTCCACACTGCGAAGTGTGTGGTGGAGGGCACTTCTCGCTGTACCATGTGCTGTGTTTCTTTCCTTTCCTTTGAGCACGTGAAGAAGGCTTGCTTACTGGTAAATGCCTCTGTCCTCGGTAGATTAGTCCAATCTTGCGTTCTCGTGCCATATGGGAACAATACGTAGAGGATACCTTGATAAAGATGGTTCTTCAATCTTTGAAAGTAAACTTTCATTTCGAGAGACAGTTGGCGTTTATCTTCAAGTGTATAATTTACATTGGAAAATAGATAATGCTATGGGAGAAGCGAACCGACTGAGTTTTATTGGCAGAATTATTACAAGATGCAACAGGTCTACTAAAGAGTCTGCGTACGCCATGCTTGTCCGTCCTCTTCTAGAGTATTGCTGTGCGGTATGGGATCTGTATGAGATAGGATTGAAGTAGGACATCAAAAAAGGGCAGCTCGTTTTCTGTTCTCGAGAAATATGGTCCAAAGTGTCTTGGATAGGATGCGGCCATTGCGGTGTCAATCTTTAAAACGAAGGTTTTCTTCGTTGCGAAGCAGTCTTCTCAAGAAATTTCAGTCACTAGCTTTCTCCTTCGAATGTGATTATATTTTGTTGATGCCCACCGGAAAAGCTAAAACTGGTCATCTTAGTAAAATAAAAGAGATCAGAGCTAGCACGGAAGGATACAAGTGTTCGTTTTTCCAGCTTTCTCTTTAAAATGGAACGGTAGACAAATAGCTTGAAGGTGGTTCAGTGAACCCTCTGCCAGACACTTCGGTATGAATTGCAGAGTAGTCATCTAAATACAGATGAATTCGAATAACAAATCGAAGTCAGTCACCTGTTCCACCCACAATTTAACCTATTTGATCATTCCAGTTCATATCCCCATAAATTGATACATCTAATCTTTGGACAAGTAGAGGCGTAACGTTACGTTTGCACTAGTGATTTGGTAGTTAAGTTTGAGATGCCCTCGGCTTAGAACTTTACATGATGGTCGTGCTACATCATATTTGTATAATGGGATACCGCTGACACCATAGTTTCATCAGTGAGTGGATTGTACAGGTCAGATGTACAAGGACTCTACTACTATTGATGTAGTGCAACACGGCAGAAGCGCTGGAAATCGGATGTATTTTGTAGACTGACTGCAAAGTATCCAAGGATCACAGAGTATCGTGTGAAGAGTCAGCATCTTGTCAGCAGACTGTCTGCTGTCATGGACAATTGCCGCAGAGAAGAGAGATTTTTTTTAAATTTTTGCCTGAATCCCATTGAGCCGTCTCTCAGTGTTTCGGAATTTTCTAGGATTTTACTGGGTAATGTTACAATTACTTAAAAATTTTGTAATTGATTTTAAAATGAATAGATTTATTATTTTTACGAACGAGAGGTGCTATATTGGTAACAGTTGATGAGATCTAGTTAACTGTTCTATGAAGTCAAATTACACGAAGTTTACATTCAAAAAAATTGATTGATAACTACTATTGTTATTCCCTCCCATACACAATATGAATTCGCAGATGTATATATGGTGAAGACGGCCGAAGAATGACCCATGAGTAAATTTGCGAATTATGGACCTTAAAAACTTTTTAGTCGCCTTAACTGCTTGTAACCAGGGTTTCGACGGAATGTTTGCCTGTATTTGTCTTTAATATTTCCCTTTTCTGCGTATCGATGGCTGACATTCGTACTCCCTTTGCCGCCTTCTTCTTCAATATAATGTAGTCAAAAATGGTTCAAATGGCTCTGAGCAATATGGGACTTAACATCTGAGGTCATCAGCCCCCCAGAACTTAGAATTACTTAGACCTAACTAATCTAAGGACATCACACACATCCATAGGATTCGAACCTGCGACCGTAACGGTCGCGCGGTTCCACATTGAAACGCCTACAACCGCTCGGCCACAGCGGCCGGCTATAATGTAGTCCTTCAGGTCTAATGGCAGTAATAAGATGTTAATAAAACTGGTGTTTAGAGGGCAATTTTCGCTAACTCATTGACTGTATCATTACATATAATATTAATGTGTCCTCTGGTCAACATAAATTTCACCTTCCTAAAGAGATTTTAGTTTTCGTTGGTAGCTTTCGTAACGTCCATTCCCAGTGGATAAGTTTTCTTGATAAGGTATGGTGTCTATGTATCTTGGAGGAAGCTTTTATAATCTGGTAAGATCAAAATGTTTTTTATGGTGAAATTCTACAAGTAATCCAACGCTGCGAGTGCAGCTGTGGCTTCTACAAAAAAAAATTAGAAGTTCCACTGGAAAAAGAACTCAGCTCCTTGTAAGTTGTGCCTGGACCTAGGAACGCGCAGCCTTCTCTGCCATTAACTAGGGTTTTGGAGCAGTCCGTATATAACTGAAAAGACTCTGGAAAATTATCATCAATGCAGGTTTTCACTAGTTGTTCTACTCCGGTGATTGTTTTTATCTGAAAGTAGGAAACTTCGGCTGCTGAAGTTTTTCGGCATACTGGTAACCGGAATTAGGACACGTAATTAGGATAAGGTAAAATATCTTTTCGATATATGAAGCTTGTACATAATTCTGAAGCTTGGAAAGTGTGCATTTTCTGTCTGTTGGTTTACGCTTGAACGTACCTGTGAAGTTTCTATATTAGCGGGTGGGCGAGCACAGCCTTCCGACCCCACCTTCCCTGGGAGGAGACCCGCCTAAGGTTACGTTAGGCAAGAGGCGCTGCACGACGCATCGCCGTCGCGCGTGCTGACCACATCACACACCCCGAGGCGCCGTACCGAGCGAGGCAAAACAAACAGCGGCCTACGTGGAAAGTTCCGGGCGCGTGTTTGCCTGCTAAAACAACCCCCCATTGTTTTTCTTGGAGAACCGCAGCGAGACGTCACCTCCGTGATGCAACCCTGAAGCGAAACTGTTGCGGGCCGTTCCTTCCTAATAAAGGACGGTCTGAATCGGCTGCCCGTACAGTATAACGCGCAGAATGTCAGATTGCGAAACGCAGGCTGAACCGAAGCAGAACCCAATCCTTATGCCTTATTAACTAGTCTCTGCTGGTACGCCGTCTGGCCTGAAGTTCACTTTCATGAGGTTTTTCGCACTCGATAGGTGAACGTTTCAACCATTTTCTCACTTTCACATCGGAAACAAAATCTCTTACACCAAGAGCGCGGGAAAATTTCATTCTTTTTAGGAGAAGTATTATGATAATAGAAGATGGACTCGATGAATCGATGTTCTGTGAGTCTTTTGCGAAACAGATCGACTATGAATGCATACAGAGTACGGTGATGAATGTTTATTGGCCGTTGCAAACTGTGTAGACCAGTATAGTTACTTCAACACGACACCTCGTAGCTCATTATCTCTACAGTCTACGTTCAAAAACTGGCTGTGAGCACTATGGGACTTACCATCTGAGGTCATCAGTCCCGTAGAACTTAGAACTACTTAAACCTAACTAACCTAAGGACATCACACACATAAATGCCCGAGGCAGGATTCGAACCTGCGACCGTAGCAGCAGCGCGGCCTCGGACTGAAACGCCTAGAACCGCTCGGCCACAACACAGTCCACGTTCTACATGTAAATATATACAGCGCGGACCATCGGATAATTCTTTACATTAGCTATTTTCTTTCCCATTTCCGTCGAACATTTAACGAGAGAAATTATCAGCATGTCTCTGCATGCGACCTTGTCTCTCATCTCATGATCCCTGCTCGTGATAATACTCTATGGTAACTGGTGTACTGCAGCACGACCTTTGCTAAAGATGCTTTCACGACAACACTACTCGTGGTGTAGTGGATAGCGTTGCTGCCTCCGGGTCACGGGGTCTTAGGTTCGATTCCTGACCGGGTCGGGGAATTTCTCTGCCCGGGGTCTGGATGTTTGTGTTGTCTTCATCATCATTCGGGTAGTGGCGAGACTGCAAATGGGAAAATTAGAACTTGTACTGTCGCTGATGACCACGATGTTGACCGCCCCACAGACCAACATCATCAATATCTTTCTTCCGAAGATTCCCACAAAAATTCCCCTAAAATCACTGTGACACAGCCGTATGGGCTAGGTCTATACCGAACTGTTATAATCCTAGCAGTCCATCTCTGAATTATTTCGCTTCCTGCTGTCATGCTTATTTGGTAAGGACAATAAGTTATAAATTTACTCGTGCTAACGTACTTAGTAGTTTTTTACATACTTTTTCCTGAAAACTTGCAAGAATTCCAAGTTTTCCATAGCCGTGCCTATAACAGATCAACCCATTTCGTATGACTTCTTAATGTTAGTCCTCAATATTTGAACCATATGACGTCCTCCAGAAGTTCTTCCCTGGCTTTTTAATCGATCTTCGGTTCTACCTGTTCTTTTCGTCTCCAATTTAGCCTAACTGTTAAAGCTGCTCAGAAAAATGGCTCTGAGCACTATGGGACTTAACATCTATGATCATCAGTCCCCTAGAACTTAGAACTACTTAAACCTAACTAACCTAAGGACAACACACAACACCCAGCCATCACGAGGCACAGAAAATCCCTGACCCCGCCGGGAATCGAACCTGGGAACCCGGGCGCGGGAAGCGAGAACGCTACCGCACGACCACGAGATGCGGGCTAAAGCTGCTCAGAATAACTGGTTTGTGAAGTAGCCGATTTTCTGTTTTCTTACTGTCGTCGCTTCCAGTAATAATCGCGGACTTCGAACAAAGATTAAAACATTCTAATGAGGGTGTAGGAACTGGAGGTCACAGTCGATATGGGGTTGACGCTGCGGCAGAAATCGGTCTCATTGCCTGCAGCAAAGACTGCGAAAGTGAAGGAGACGGGCACGGCGACAGCGAGCCTTAATGTGGACAAGTTGATGACTTCATCACACAACACAAACAAAACACAACACTATTGTGCTTCCGTTACACTTACCTACACTCCACAAATATACGTACGGCACAACTCACATATCCGCAAGGAAAGTGGCCATTCTGCGCGGAAGAAGACCACCCCTTACGACAGCCGGCTCAACCAATAAAGTCCCTTATGATAATGGGATACTCCATTTGGGGTCCGTATCGTCGCATTGCCCATTCCTCTATGGTCTTCTTATATACTTTCCCTGCCACGTCAAGTGCTCACAATGCTACCAGTTGGCTTTCATAGTTCGTTATGTGGGGGAGGGTACCAAACAGAGAGGTTATCGGTCCCGTCGGATTAGGAAAGGATGGAGAAGGAAGTCGGCCTTGCCCTTTTAAAGGAACTACCCCGGCGTTTGCCTGAAATGACTTAGGGAAATCACGGAAAATCTAAATCAGCGGGTTTGAACCGTTGTCCTCCCGAATGCGAGTCCAGTGTGCTGGCCACTGCGCCACTTCGCTCGGTTGGTGTTCAGTCTCGCGGTGTACCGTGCTTCATAGTGTCTTGATCCGTCAGTGTATTTCACTCCTTTTCGTCAAAAATAGCACATTCTAGATATCTAAATTAGCCACTCACCGTCGAATTATTAGCTCAATTTCGACATAGTCAAACGGTAGCACACTGACTCTACGCATGTTAACAAATCTCGTAGTCTCCCTTTTCATTGATTACGAAGGAGGGGATTTAACATACGCCGTTTTAAAAAAAATCATTCAGGCATTCGTCTTAAGGTACTTACGAGTCCAAAATCTTACCACTGCGCCGCTTTTGCGATAATGCAGTTTTGGTATAATAGCTAGTGTCATTTACAAATGTCCGCCCCCGGTAGCTGAGTGGCTTGTATTTAAGTTTGTACCAATAAAGATCTTTTGTTCATTTACCCTGTTCCTGGTGGAAAAAAACATAATAAAAATAATAAAATAAAACAAACATAAATAACAAAGCTTGTAAAAAAAAAGTGGTCAGCGCGACAGACTGTCAATCCAAAGGGCCCGGGTTCGATTCCCGGCTGGGTCGGAGATTTTCTGCGCTTAGGGACTGGGTGTTGTGTTGTCCTAATCATCATCATTTCATCCCCATCGACGCGCAAGTCGCCGAAGTGGCGTCAAATCGAAAGACTTGCACCAGGCGAACGGCCTACCCGACGGGAGGCCCTCGTCACACGACATTTCATTTCATTTCATTTGCAAATACGAAACCACGTGCATTATTTTATACTACGTGTAGACCTATAATTTTTTACTGTTACTAAAATTCGTAATTTTGTCACCAATAATTAATCGAGACCTCGTAACTTAGTACTTACACTTGATTATCGATCATTCAGAACGATACTCTTCACATGAGTATTGATCACCATCAACATCAAATAGGGGGACGTACATTAATTACGTGAGCTCAAAATAGGGTGAGGGTCCGGCAAAATCCCACCACATTTCATGTAAAAGGAGGGCAATGAAATTCTCACGTCAGTTTTTTAAGTCAGAGAATATACACCATTGTAACGGACAACATTTTGTTTAGTAAAACTAATTGCGTGCATAGACAGTATTAGTGCCCACCAGTCTCTGTGTCCTCTCTGAACCGAACTGAATCCTTTAATAATCTGCATACCTGGTATTCCCCGATTCGAAAAAAGTGCCGCAGAAATGTCAGGTTTCATTCGAGAAGTTCCTTGCCGCGCCGGTTGAAATCGCTGCGCCTCAGTCAGCGGGCCACTCATGATGTTCTGCAACTTACAGCCCGCGTCTCGTGGTCGTGCGGTAGCCTTCTCGCTTCCCACGCCCGGGTTCGCGGGTTCGATTCCCGGCAGGGTCAGCGATTTTCTCTGCCTCGTGATGGCTGGGTGTTGTGTGATGTCCTTAAGTTAGTTAGGGTTAAGTAGTTCTACGTTCTAGGGGACTGATGACCATAGATGTTAAGTCCCATAGTGCTCAGAGCCGTTTGAACCATTTTTTTTTTTTTTTTTTTTTTTTTGCATCTTAGATGAACCGATGGCTCTGAGCACTATGGGACTTAACTGCTGTGGTCATCAGTCCCCTCGAACTTGGAACTAATTAAACCTAACTAACCTAAGGACATCACACACATCCACGCCCGAGGCAGGATTCGAACCTGCGACCGTAGCAGTCGCGCGGTTCCGGACTGAGCGCCTAGAACCGCTAGACCACCGAGGCCGGCGATGAACCGATATTATTGTGTTCAACATGAGTTTGTATCAAAACTTTTACAGCGCATACATCAAGAGGCATGCCGATAAGTCGAAATACGCATGCGAGGAAGAAGTTCATCGTTTGTGGAAGGAAGCTAAGCTGAGTTCGCGACAAGAATTCCGTTAGCTATAATATGAACCAAGAGATTGAAAAGCAACGTAATCATATCGTTCAAAGGAAGGTACAAACAATGTTGTCTTTCATCTGTAAAGTAAGTATATATTCAGTGACGTTTGATGTATACCGGGTGTTCGGAAGCTCCCGTTACAAACTTTAAGGACTTGTGGAAGCGAGTGAGTACTTAATATTTTGAACAGGAACCCAAGATTGGAAACGTACCGTTTCCGTTCTACGACAGTTTCAGTTCAGATGTTTAACTCATCCGCTTCTGCGTGATGAATTCGCTTAGGCGTGATGCAGTTCATTTATTAGATAGAAATTCCAAAGGAAAGTCGCACGGGATTAGCCGAGCGGTCTAGGGCGCTGCAGTCATGGACTGTGCCTCTGATCCCGGCGGAGATTCGAGTCCTCCCTTGGGCATGGGTGTGTGTGTGTGTTTGTCCTTAGGATAATTTAGGTTAAGTAGTGTATAAGCTTAGAGACTGATGACCTTAGCAGTTAAGTCCCATAAGATTTCACACACATTTGAACATTTTTTTTTTTCAAAGGAAACATAACGTAACATCAATTTATCTCTGAAGCACATTTGTTCTTATTAATACTTACACATTGCGTGTTTATAGTATCCCGAAAAAAAGGATCCAGCATACTCTACGTACAAAACAGTACAGATGCATTACAACAGCAACTCGGTGTGGCGACCACTAACGTCGTTCAAGACGTCGCAGGTACGAAGCATGTTCTGGTACACACTCTCTATCCCACCTGGTGCAGCGGCCAGAATTCTTCCCAGCAGATCTTCCGCGGTCGCTTCAGGAGTCTCGTAAATTTAACTTTGCACACGACCACACAAGAAGTAGTTCATAGGAGTTAAAGCCGACGATCGCTACGGCCACTCGGTTGGACCATCTCGGCCTATCCATCTTTCACGATATTGTCTCTTTAGACGTCTCCGATCCTCACATGAGAAATGTAGTGGTACAGCATCAGCACATTCCTGACGGAAATTCAGTGGCGCCAGGTGACTGCCTGATGTTGTTCTCTTCCTCCAGTCTACCTTATTGCAAACCAGGAGAAGCAACTCTGAGACTTTTCTCCTTCCCTCAGCAGATGTGGACCCGTTACACATCTGAACTGAAACTGTCGTAGAAAGGAAACGATGCGTTTCCGGTCACGGGTTCCTATTCAAAATATTATGTACTCACTATGTATACAAGTGCTAGAAGTTTGTACTGGGAATATCGGAAAACCTTGTATAATATATCAATAAAATCATATTTTTTTGGAATCCATCAAATCACTGAGTACTATTGTCGTGCAATCGTTTTGACCGTGCCCCTGTCTGTCTGCCCAAACAAATACTACTCAGAATTGCCCGCCCGGCTAGCCGCGCGGTCTAAACCCACTGCTTTTCGAGCGCGAAGGCGCGCCGGTCCCCGGCACGAATCCGCCCGGCTGATTAGTGTCGAGGTCCGGTGTCCCGGCCAGCCTGTGGATGGCTTTTCAGGCGGCTTTCCATCTGCCTCGGCGATTTCCGGCTGGGTTCCCTTATTCTAGCTCAGTTACACTATGTCGGCGATTGCTGCACAAACACATACGCGTACAGCAACGTACACGCAAACATTGGGGTTACACTCGTCTGGTGTAGCCGGCCTTTGTGGCCGAGCGGTTCTAGGCGCCGAACCGCACAATAACCTTAGGTTCGGTGTGGGGCGGCAGTGGGGTGAGTGGACTGCTGTAGCCTGTTGTGGGGTTGTGTACCACTGAGTGCTACGGCGGGGACAAAGCCTCTCCGTCGTTTCTAGGCCCCAGTTTAACACACACACACACAACACACACACTCAGGATTAGCATGTTTAAAATTAAGTGTTTTAATCACATGTTAAAACACTCCTTAATATACTTTCTAAATAAAACATGTTTTATTAAAATGTCTCAATGTTTGAAACAGAAAGATTTAATTTTGTTTTTGCCCGATTATGGGGTAAACCTCACATGAAGAGAAAGGGGGGAGAGGGTATGGGGGGACCCCACCACATCTCATCAAGGAGAAGGGACAGGTTAAAAATTTAAAAAATGCCTCTTGTGAGTAATGGACGTCCCCTAAAGTGACGCACAGTCATTCAAACCCCAATAAAAGAATGTGTGAGTTACCAGTTCGCCCACACCCAGCACCACTTAGGGAATGTCCCTGGTTTGTTTTACTTCCGTCTGTCCTTGGCTGCTATGAAAGAAACGGAAGCGCGAATCCCAGCTATGTCGTTATGCACGTGACAGTGCAGTGTCACAACACGAATGTGGAAATGCATGCTGACCCAGTTTGACAAGCGCTGGGCACCTGACGTAATCACTCTTAGTGTAATACCGCACGGTTTTAGCGTCACTTTGGGAATGTAATACAAAATGGTAAACCACAAGCATTGCTCGGCCCTACACGGTATCCCAGGAGGAATAGTCAATGGTCAGTAATCAGGGGTATGGCAGGAAGCATAATAAAGTATAGTAAACATGGGCTTTCAAATATATACCTTAACAGCTATATGCACTTTTTCAGTAGAAGAGAAGTCCTTCACACTAGCGAAGATGGACAAGTGTTCATATTTGTTTAAGATAAGCGTTATAGAGCACATGTTTACTAGACGTTTTTTGCATCGAATGATCGTTTCTGTCATATAGCTGAATACTGGCCCTTTCTCCTGGGATATCGTGTGTAGTTTCGCTCACGACTTGCTTTTGATTTTCTTGTTTAAAATATGTTTTTAAGCGAAATAACACGATAAAATCTGCATTCCTGCCACTCTTGTACTGATGAAGAGAGATTTGCTTGCATACTTAGTTAATGTTTCTGATCTTAACAGAAGGGATTCAATAATAGTGCGAAAATTCGAAGTACTTGAATGAATTGCTCATCTCGTTGAGGTTTTTACTTACCTAGTGTGACCGAGCGAGGTGGCGCAGTGCCTAGCACACTAGACTCGCATACGGGAGGATGACGGTTCTAACCCGCGTTCGGTCATCCTGATTTAGGTTTTCCGTGATTTTCCTACATCGTTTCAGGCAAATGCCGGCGTGGTTTCTTTGAAAGGGCACGGCCGATCTCCTTTCCCATCCTTCCCGAATCTGAGCTTGCGCTCCGTCTCTAGTGGCCTCGTTATCGACGGGACGTTTAACACTAATCTCCTGCTTCATCTTACCTGTTGTACAGTTTACTGTCGGAAAATTGTTTTCTCGTTAGTATAATAGACATCGTAGTAGTAATGGGTAAAAGCGACCGGTAAAACCGATACCGGTATTTTAGTTCTGAATAACCGGTATTTTTCAGTATTTGTTTGATCTCGGATATAACAGGTTTTTCTATTTTTACTGATAACTAGACCACGGATTTTTAGGTCGTAAAAAGTGTGTTTTAGGCGCCTAAAATATGCTCCTTCAGTAGTTCATTTAGGCTATATAAATCCTAAGATAGGTTCAGATAAAAATGATGCAGAGAAAATAAAATTCACAGTGTTGACAGTATGAACATCTTATTAATCATTAGAACAAGGAGAATGAATATTTACACAGTTACTAAGCACAGCAATCTACAACAGTAATGTTGAACATAACTCCAAATATTTTTGAGTTCTTGCAAGATAAAGATCTCCGTAAAAAATATGTGGCAATGGTTTAATTAATACATTCGTAGTTTCACATATTCTGACCATACTTGGCTTCACAGTAAATAACCAAAATCTTTTCTAGGTTTTCTAGTGAAAAACTGTGGCGCTTGTCAGTCAGAGTCAATTTATACGCTGAAAAAGAACGTTCTACATCAACAGATGTGACAGGGGAGTACTTCATTTTCAGCACATGTTGGACAGGAATGCTGCACTCAGGAGTGCTGGATTTCCCACTAAGTATGTCGGCAGGTGCACACAACTCCTTCAGGATACTTTTTAGGATTTTGATGCCGAAATGGGCAAAATTAGGCGTCAACGCCGAGATACGCAATTTTAGGTCCTATAGAACTAACTGTATTCAGTTTAGTTAGTCATGAAACGCAGAAGTACCAACTTATATGCAAATTGGAGCTTAGGAAAAAAATGGTTTTAACCTAAAGATACGTGATCTATTTTTTACATATGAATAATAAAACACCTATAAAGAGTATTTGGTATTAACAGGGATAGCGATATAAAAAAATAAAAAAGACTGAAGTGTTAGGCAAATACGAAGCGTGAGCGCATATCAGCTAGCCACCTTAGTGTACGCTGGGCAGAAAATATTTTTTCTCATCTGTCGTATAGTGAGTAAAAACTTGGAGCCACTATCTTATATTATGAAATATGCACTTTTTAGGATATTAAAGCCGAAATAGGCAAAAATAGGCACCAACGTCGAAATAGGCTTTTTTAGGTACTATAGAATTAACGCTATTAATTGTAAATAGTCATGAAACGCATAAGTACAAATTTTTATGCAAATAGGCACTCAAGAACAAAATAAGTTTTTACCTAAAATCCGCGGTCTACTGATAACCGTGTAAAAAACCGGTAAATCAATCTGCCGTAAGAGCAGTGGTAAAACATTTGGTTTTGAAATAAAATTTCTTTTTTAAAAACGAGTAATGTTTATTTGTCGAATTTCCATTGCTTTGAAGTTAAAATATGGCTCTGAGCACTATGGGACTTGAGGTCATCAGTCCCCTAGAACTTAGAACTACTTAAACCTAACTAACCTAAGGACATCACACACATCCATGCCCGAGGTAGGATTCGAACCTGCGACCGTAGCAGTCGCACGGTTCCAGACTAGCGCCTACAACCGCTCGGCCACCGCATTGCTTTGAAGTATTCGATTATTATAGAAATCGGAAAAAGCACCAGTACCTATATTTTAATAACAACGTCTGAAGATAGAAACTAGCGACAAACACATAACAGTCTGTGCAGTACTGCAGTTACGGTAATGTACCTGTAGGCGTGTGGCGTGGTGGCGCAGCGGTTAGCACACTGGCCTCGCATTCTGGAGGGCCACTGCTCAAATCTGCGTCAAGACATCCAGATTTAGGTGTTCAGCGACTTCCCTATGTCGCTCCGGGCAAATACCATTATCATTCCTTTGAAAGGACACGGTCGATTTCTTTCACCATCCCTAAAACATTCAGAGCTTGCGCTCTGTCTGTAATGACCTCCTTGTCGACTGTACGTTGAATCGTAACATTCTTTCCTTAATTTTGCCCCCATACGAACTATACTATAGTTTCTTGCTGTCGTCGCTGGGCATCGGTTATATTTCAGAATGGTGCCATCCATAGTTTGTAAGTATTAAATTAAGTTCGGTAGCAATAAACTACGATGCTCCATTTGGTTAAACCCTTTGCTTCCTGACATAAGAAAAAATTTACTTTTTAACATTTTCTTTGCAGAATTTATGCTATTGTGGCCTCAAATGACGGTAGCATTTTTTGTAAAATTTTATTTTATTTTTCACAACTTTTTTCTCTCCTGGTACTCAGAAGTGCCGTCAGACTTCATGGACCGAATCACAACATGCGCAGAAAAATGCTCCAATTTTTATAACTTGTACTTTATTCCACATAAATATTAAATATTTTTACATTAGAAAATTAATTAACAGAAATATATTTCTGAATTTTTTTAAAATTTCGCATAAATGTATTCTGGAGAAACTTCATAATACATAGTAACTTAGCTATACATTTTTGAGATAATATGCATATCACATATTTAGTAATACCTAATGAAATTGCAGGAAACAGTTCTTTTTCTCATTGCAGCACAAATGCACTTTACATGTACTACATTGTGAATGTGGTCTCGACTGAATTTTATTTTTCGCACACATTTCGTTCGCCCTCTTTTACAACTGAACACTACAAAATGGATTCCTCGGTTGCCAAGACGTACATCCTTCGGAACAGAAAAGTTATCCTTCCTTCTCTTTGGGAGAGTTATTTCATCTTTACCAGAGTTTCTCTTTTTGAGATTTGGCACTTGCTGTTCATTCATTAGCCCTAGTGCCAAAGCACGCCTGAATTCCAGCAGTGGCAGTGCCCCATGTAAATCACTGAAAATGAAGTAAGCATTGACAAAAGCCATTTCTATTGCTCCCCAGAAGAGACGGCTCCACCATTTCTCTTATCGCTTCTCAAGACCATAAGTTGAAGGTAATCGGTCTGCATGATCCACACCACCCATGTTTTTATTGTACTCACATACAATAACTGGACATGGTATAGTCATACTAGTTCCATCCTTCTGTTTTCTTGTCACTACGCTCTGTTCAGTGCCATGGAAGTTTGACGCAAAATACACTACTTTATTTTCCTTCCATTTAAATACTGTTAGGTCTAAAGATGACTGTCTGTGATTTGATTGACCTTTTTCTTTAGGTAAATTCCCTGGCAAACCTTTCCTGTTTGTACTAATTGTTCCACAGGCAAATGTACTTACCGATTTCTGTGTGAGAAAAAGTGGACAGAACAACTAGTGAGAGGTAACGCATTGTTGCCTGACGGTACTAATAAGTCCGCCTTATATTTTCCACTTTATCTCAATCACTTGTAACGTAATGCTTCAAACTGTTATAAAAACAAATTCAGGCCACACCATGGAAACAAGCACATACAATCTTCTGTTTTCACAGCATCGCGCGAAAAACAATTTCCAGCTCTGACCGCCAGAGAGGTCTATGTATTGCAAAATAACATCTATGAAACAGTAGAGCAGAGTTACTGCTACGTACCAACAGGCTCTCAGATCATGAAACTGCACCACGAGAAAATAATGAGTGTCAAAACTTACTGGTACTTTTCAGTACCGTCAGGCAACAAAGGGTTGAAAGATTAAAGCCAAAAGAGGAACAGCACACGCGCGAGACAATGTTGCTTGGTAAACAAGGTCGGCAAGAAACTCGGCATAGTAACTGAACCCTTCAGAGTGAAAACTGATACCATCCAGGGAAGTTATCAACTACTTGTCACATTTCACTCTCGCTGTCGCCGCGCCCGTCTCCTTCACCTTAACAGTCCTTGCAGCAGGAAATTTCTGCCGCAGACTCAGCTTCATATAGACTGTGACCTCCGGTTCCTACACCCTCATTAGAGTTTTTCAATCTTTGTTCGAAGTCAGGGTTTATTACTGGAAGTAAACTCAAAAAAAAAAAAAAAAACAACAGAAAATCGGTTACTTTACAAACCGGTTATTTTGAGCAGTTTTAACATTAGGTTAAACTACAGACGAAAAGAACCGGTGGAACCAAAAGCGATTGTTCCTGCTGCAACAGTCATCCCTACACCGCATCGTGACTGCTTTTGACAGCCAATAAACCTAGTTGAAGAATGTTGTGAGGTAATTTAACACTGCTACATCAGTAAGCAGATAATGAGAATCCATAGGAGCTACAATAAGTAGAGACTGATAGCTACCATGAATAACTTATCGTCATTTTTGCAAATTTGATCTTTTTCAAATTTACAAACAATCTAGCCTTGGATCCATCACTACATTAATTTATGAGCTAATGCACTCCATAAGTCAAAAGAATTTGGCAATCGAAGACTACTAAATAAAAAAGTGTCATTAATAAAAAGATTGCTGTTACGTGCTGCTAAGCATAGGTTTAAGGAGACTAAACGTCTTACTTCATCAGTCTCCTACTCAACCCCCGCCCCCCTCCTCGCCCCCCTCCCCCCCACCCGAACGGAATCAGTGTACCCCAGTTATCTAGGTCAAAGGTAAATTCTGTGTGCAAGTGTGAGAAAGTATTCTAAATTTTTGCGTAACGTTTATTTAGGAGGGACGTGGGTACCAACCCAGTATTCACCTAGCAGGATGTGAGAAATCACCTAATAACCACATCCAGGTTAGCCGGCACAACGACCCTTACCGTAATCAGCCGGGCGCATTCGAAGCTAGGTCGGCGCACCTTAAGACGTATTTCTCTTGACATGTTACACCACAGTTACGTATAAATATGTGTGCAGTTTGCGAGCTTGGCCTTCCAAGTGAGTTTCAAGCTGTGTAAAATGCTTTTCGCTTCATGCCTCATCGAACTGTAAAACTTCTTAGATGCTACACGAGATTTTACGAAGACAAGATCCGCCGAAAGACACACTATCAGCGGTAGACACATTAGCCAAATTTTCAAAACATGTTTCTACGCGAGGAAAATAACAAGAGTAATTAACAGTTCCTACAAATCAGAAGCTAATTATTACCAACAAATAGCGTTATTTCTGCTAGACACAACATCCCTGCTGTTTACAAATGGCATTGGTTCTGTCCATAGGACTATGTACCTTATGGCTTTTTTCCATCAATAAATTCAGTCCTCTCGGTACTACTGTACTTTATGATGTAATCACCAACTGGTAGAAATATTGACTCTTCGCAACTTCTCACTCGGTTGTTATCTGCGTCATCATCGTTGCTTCTGTTAGACTGTGCATGACCATTTTACGATATTTACATCTCTCTCTCTCTCTCTCTCTCTGTCTTTCCCTCTCCCTCCCTCTCTCTGAGAAACATGAGCTCGTAGAATTGCAAGGATTACCGTACAGTGACGACCTCCAGTTTGCATCTGGAGTTTATTTGCCCCGTAGCTCTTTGAACCCGGACTGAGCGCATCGTGTTTTCACTGTAAGTGGCACCGGTACGTTAAAGACTGTGCAACGCCAACCTGCCGTTCGAATGCACGGTGTCAAGTATCGCCTGATTCGCGCTAAGCTTGCGTCAGCTACGTCCACATTTCTATTGCGTCGCGTAAGAACCTTAAAAAAGTCATATGATACATACGATCAGTGAATGCATTTTACGTACATTCTCCGAGCACCCCTGCAAAAAACTCGTAAAGGCCGAATATGGAAAGTATACTACCCAAAGTCCACTCCACAGATGGGATGGAACCTAGGTATAGACAGAGTTCTACGATTATTTAACTGTATTAATTCGTTTTACTGTCGACTGTGTTAATGCATTTTACTATTGGAAGTACTTTCTATAACATACCAGATCTATTCATTTGCTTATTTTTATGCCACAATAAGAACATTACTATACATGGTGATGTAAATTATTTTGTGTTACCTGATGATGGTGGGTTGATTCAAATCGGTGGTGAATACTACATCTGCAGATCTTGATGACTGTTAAATAAGATTTCCCTCAAATATTTGCAAGGGCCGGCCGGAGTGGCCGAGCGGTTCTAGGCGCTACAGTCTGGAACCGCGCGACCGCTACGGTCGCAGGTTAGACTCTTGCCTCTTGCATGGATGTGTGTGATGTCCTTAGGTTAGTTAGATTTAAGTAGTTCTAAGTTCTAGGGGACTGATGACCTCAGATGTAAAGTCCATTTTAGCCATTTATGAATTGCTGATTAGAGGTGAAGAAATTCTAGAAAGGTAGGAAAACAAGATGGGACCTGGGTAAGCTGAAGAGAACTAGAGGTAGTTGAGAGTTTCAAAAGAGGCATTAGGCAACTATTGACTGAAACAGAATCAAGGAACATAACAAAAGACAAATGGTTAATTTTGAGAGAAGATGTAGTGAAAGCAGCAGAGAAACAACTAGTATTATATTCAGTACTTCGATAACATACGAGACACTGAATTTAACTAAAAATGAAAGTGACATATAGTGCTAAAGAGTAAAGCAGAAATGGCTACAGGAAAAATGCAAAGCTTCATAAACACGCATGACTATGAAAGGTAGATGCCGCTATTGGAAAATTAAAGAGACCATTGGTGAAAGCAGAAGCACCTGTATAGATTTCAGGAAGTCGGTTAGTAAGTCAGTAATAAGCAAAGACGATAAAGTTGGAAAGTGAAATAGATATGTCGAAGGAATACAAAAAGAAAAAAATGAAGACAATGTAATGGAAAGGAAAGAACTGGATGAAGGTTAGATTAGTAGTACGATGCTGCCACATGAATTTGATAAAGCGTTGACAGACCTGAGCAGAAACAAGGCTTCCGGAGTAGACGACATTCACTCGCAATTATTTACATGCTTGCGAGGACTAAGCATGACAAATCTGTCCAGACTGGTACGCTAGGTATGTGGGAAGGATCTAATGGTCCGTATTCCAAAGAAGACATGTGCTGACAGGTGTGAATATAACTCAACCATCGATTTAATAGTCTGTGGCTCCAAACTGCTAACGCGAATTTTTACAGACGAATGGAAAGACTGATAAAAGCTGAGTTCGAAGAAGATCAGTTGGTTTCCGGAGAAATATGGGAACACGACAGAGAATGCCACCCCTTGCATTTATCTTAGAAGGTAGAGTGCAAAAAGATAGACTTACGTTTACAGCGTTTGTAGATTTGGAAAAAGCTTTTACAATGTTATTGGAATGCACTCTTTGAAATTTTGAAGGCACCAAAGATAACATATAGGTAGTGACAATTTATTTGCAACTTGTACAGAAAGCAGACTGCAGTTCAACATGGAAAAATTCGTGAAATGGAGGAAGTTACTGAGAGGGGTGTGAGACAGGTTTAAAGCCTATCCTACATGTTATTCAATCTGTACATTGAGCAAGACGTGAGAGAAACCAAAGAGATATCCGGAAATGGGATTCAAGTTCAGGTAGAAGAAATAAATGCATTAATCCTACCACTGTATACCTGTGAAACTGTGACATGGACCGTATACCAGGGTAACAGTGAGCCTCAATTATTTGCTGGAGAAATTGCCAGAATATAGAATATTTTAAGTACTGAGCTTTTTCAATCAGTATTGGGTAATGATGTATCCAAAATCCGAGACAAATAAAAAACTGTCATGGATGCTTTTCAATGATGAAACGTGAAAGTGATCTGGATCTAAAGATATTACTTGCAGTTTAGTTAGATGAACATACAGTTCATCTAATGTTATGCACATACGAGTATTACACGAATTTTTTGAGATGTTCTCAATTCTCTAATAAATCCATTCATTCATTATTTTACCACTCTTGTAATGCGAACTACGATGCTATCGGCAACTGGCCAGCCTCTTCGGTTAGGGACAGCTGTGTTCCAACAATCACCATTCTCATCGTGGATGACTATATTTTTTTCATCGCGGTGTGAAGATTCGGGAGACCGATCGGTTTCGGCAGTGTCCATAGCTACAGCAGGAGCGTCAGTTTCAGAAGCACTTTCATCAGAAAAATCACTTACGTTACTTTCACAACTGAGTTCTTCTAACGATGTTTCCCATATAACATCTTTGTCAGTAAAATGTCATTTATCCGTGCCATTTTCACATAAGTGTACCTCACACTCAGCGACACGACAGTTACACAGTGTGTACTCCATTGGGTCACAGTTACTCTTCAAAAATATTTTTGACAAATTAATTAAACAAGAATGCCTCACAGCTTCGAACATCCGTCCTCTAGTAGGTCTCAATCAATGTTGAACTTACATTGGTGGCAGCGGGTTGTGTGTGTGTGTGTGTGTGTGTGTGTGTGTGTGTGGTGGCGCATGCGCAGTAATAAACAAAAAACTTCAGGGGCAGACTGACCCTGGCGCACACTCCCAGAGTTAAAGTAAGGGGATGCAGTCGAATTAATAATTAATGTATTTCATTTTAATCATCTGATGCTGATTAAGAAATGAGGCATTGAAAGTATTAAACGAGGTTTTTCGTTTGGTGAGAAAAATAACTGACGAGGAGGAGATAGGGAGGACATACAAAGTGCAGACTTGAAACAACAAGAAAACTTTTGCTTCATTGGTTCACGAGCGTCGCGTCGTATAATGATGTGGAAGCTGAACAATATTTCAAAGAGACAGCTAGTCGTCATCTTCTCGTGCTTACTGGCGTGTCGCTGCAATGGTTTGCCGATATACCTGTACACGCCGACTCGCTAGAAAAGCGAAGGCGCCAATGGTTGCGGTTATAACGGCATCGTAGATGAATCGTAGAGCACGGCGACATCTAACACTCTCTGCCGGAGAAAGGGCCGAGGTCTTGGCATTCACGACGCGGGAAAATGCGAGGCGGCAAATCGCGGCCCAGCTTGCGCACGGGCTGAGTGTTGGCGCCCAGTTTAAGTGTGCGGACATTGATTCTCCGTCTGTGTTGACTCGGATTCGTCTGCAGTCGACGTTGCCTCAGTACTGTAGTTATTGTGATCGCTTCTCAGTTTTGGTTATTGATAACTTGATACCAGTGTCTGAGTTTAATTTCTACACCACAGCTTCCAGCACTGAAGATGATGTGATCGAAAGGCTATTCTGCTATCAATAAAACATCAATATTACGGCCAACGCTGAACCTTCCTTTTAAATTAATTTAACATATATGGTCGTTGTGCACACAGCACTTCATGGAGTCACCAATCGATTTTCTTTTGTGTTTCTTGAAAAGCCTGTCAATCTTTTCTTTTTTCTTTTTTTTTTTTTTTTTTTTTTGCCGGCCGCGGTGGTCTCGCGGTTCTAGGCGCTCAGTCCGGAATCGCGCGACTGCTACGGTCGCAGGTTCGAATCCTGCCTCAGGCATGGATGTGTGTGATGTCCTTAGGTTAGTTAGGTTTAAGTAGTTCTAAGCTCTAGGCGACTGATGACCACAGATGTTAGGTCGCTTAGTGCTCAGAGCCATTTGAACCATTTTGAACCGGTTTTTTAAAAACACAGAGCGAGAATGGCTAAGAGCTGCTAATAACCTCCCTGCATCTGAATTAATTCTAGCCCTATGAACAGGAGTCCGTAACACATCACTGCGTTAAGATGAGTGATGGCAGGTCGTAGCTCGTACATACAGGTCACTGCGAGTCGGTTTACGAAACACCTAAGGAACCATCTTCTTTTCTGCGGACCAAGACATCTAAGAGCGGGAGGTCTCCTTTTTTCTCCTCTTCCATGGTGAAGCAGATGCTCGGATGGAGAGAGTTAAGGTGTTCCAGAAATGCAGGGAGCATTGCTGCTCCATGTTGCCAAACTACAAAGGTCTCGCCCACATATCTCCAGAAGCATTTAGGGTTCAACACCGCTGACTGAAGTGCCTTTTCCTCGAAGTCTTCCATAAAAAGTTAGCTACTATGGGAGACAGAGAGCTACCCCAACCAACGCCGTCAGTTTGCTTAAAATATTGTTCATTAAATAAAAAGTAAGTTGAGGTAAGCAAATGTTTGAATAGATGTACGATGTCCTTCTAAAACTTAGTTCCGGTAAGTTGTAATGAATCCACCGGAGGTACTGCTGCGAACAATATTTTTGAGCAATCTGACAGTGTCGCTATGGGTAAATCTTTGTCATTCATAATTGTCCGTCGTGGCAAGCTATCTTGGGCTTACATTTCAGCAAGATAATGCTCGCACGCACACATCGAGAGTTTCTGTTGCTTTTCTTCGTACTTGTCCAACAGTACCTTTTGTGAGCAAGGTCACTGGATCTCTCCCCAGTGGAGAACGTTTGGAGCATTATGGGCAGTGTCGTCCAACCAGCGTGGGATTTTAACGACCTAACGCGCCGTTTGGGACAGAATTTGGCATGATAATCCTCAGAAGGACTTCCAAGAACTCTATCAGTGAACGCCGAATAACCGCTTGCTTCAGGGCCAGAGGTGGATCAACGGGTTATTGACTAGCTGAATTTGTGAATCTTTTTCTCTTGAATAAACCATCTTTTTTTTAATTATTATGTTTGTCTGTTCATGTATACCATATCTACCGATTTACGACCCATTCGGAAAATTATTTCTTGTTGCGGGGCGTAAAACATCGTCGACGAATCGCAATGGAGGAGGAGGAGATTAGTGTTTAACGTCCCGTTGGAAACGAGATCATTAGTGACAGAGCACAAGCTCGGATTAGGGGAGGATGGAGATCGGCCGTGCCCTTTCAAAGGAACCATCCCGGCATTTACCTGAAGCAATTTAGGGAAATCACGGAAAACCTAACTCTGGAGGGCTGGACGCGGGTATGAACCGTCAGCCTCCCGAATGCGAGGCCAGTGTGCTACCACTGCACCACCTCGCTCGGTGTACCGCGATGGTGTAAGGGTGAAGCGCATGACAACCAACGGTATCTTGCTATGAAAAATGGCACCTCATACTATCAGAACTGGTTGTCGGGCCGTATGACGAGCGATAGCAAGTTTAGTATTCCATCGCTGTCCATGGCGTCTTCGGACACGTTTTCGCTGGCCATCGGGGCTCAGTTGAACTCATCACTGAAGACAATTCTACTTCAGCCAGTGATATTCCAAGCCGAAGACATGTCTGTAGACGCCCTGTACACCTGACAGTCGCCCACCTTAAGGCCCGACAGCCAGGAGTTTCAGTCTGTGGAGCCATTTCTTTTCATAGCAGGTTCCCTTTGGTTCTCATCTACGGCACCCTTACAGCACAGCGGTACGTCGACGATATTCTACGTCTCGTTTTGCTGCCTTCCGTGGCAAGCCACTCTGGGGTTACAGTTCAACAAGATAACGCCCACCCGCGCACGGCGAGAGTTTCTACTGCATGCCTTCGTGCTTGCCAAACGTTACCTTGGCCAGCAAGGTCGCCGGATCTCTCTCCAATTGAGAATGTTTGGCCCATTATGGGCAGGGTCCTCCAAGCATCTCAGGATTTTGACGATCTAACGCGCCAATTGGACAGAATGTGGCACAATATTCCTAACGAGGACGTCCAACAACTCTGTCAATCAATGCCAAGTCGAACAACTGTTTGCATAAGGGACAGAGGTGGATCAACGCGTTATTGACTTGCTCAACTAGTGAATTTCTTTCTCTTGAACAAATCATCCAATTTGTCTGAATCTGTAGTAATTTGTTTGTCTGTACATGTAAATCACATGTACCAATTTCCGGCCCTTTCCGATAATTTCTTCGTAGTGCGTCCTTTCTTTCTTAGATTGTATTAAGGAATAGCAGGAATTAGATCGCGGGCAAACTGAACACCAAAATTGAGGACCTCGTTGGAAATGTAGTAACTAATTCTGCCACCTTCGAAGCAAAATGACGCAAGGACGACATAAGGAGCGGAGATCAGTCTCCACCAAAAGTAGTTACTGTCATCAAATATAAACAATCACTTGAGAAATTTCTGTAACTGCGCGTCTGCGGCACTGCATCATTTGGAAGTGAATCGTGGACAATGGAGAAACAGGTATAGAAGGTACTCGCATGGTTACAGATAAGGTGTCACAGTAGTAAACTGAAACTTAAGTGGACTGATAAGAAATGACGAGCTTCTTCACAATGTCGGCCGGGAAAGGAGCAAGTGGAAAGCATTGGCTACAAGACGAGGTAGCATGTTTATGAAAACACTTTAGGGGTGAGAGCAGTTGGAACCTGCACAATAAATAATTGGTTGAATTACTGCTGTGAGATGAAGACGATGGCGCAGGACAGAAAATCGTGGCTAGCTCCATCAAATTAGTCAATAGGCTCACGATCCAAATGGAAAGAAAACAAGGAAATATTAGCTGCATAAGCTTTCTCGATCCTGAACTAAATCCCGTTGCCCCACAACACTATATAATCGTGGGAACAGCGCTCAAATTATGCAACACTCTCATCTCTATCATTTCACATCCATCATTCTGCATTCGTTCTTGATATGAAAGTGAGTATTAAAAACGCCATTTTAGAATTACGCTGTTTCTTAGGTTACAGAAAATATAAAAATATGTACAACATGTAAGTTTAGCATAAATCATTTTCACGGTTACCAATTCCTCAAAGACTGTTATCTCTAAGAAAGCAATATATGTTGTCAGAGGAATGTCATTGCTTGTAATACATTTTATGCTAACATACGCAAGAGATTTCTTACAGTGATTATATCTCTATCATCATAAAATGCCTGTCCGAGGTGCTCAAGGCTTACGATAGCAAAAAAGGTTTCCGTGGGGGCGAATCGCAAGCAAATTATTACTTCTAGTCATCCTAATAAGTGCCTGACGTATTATTACCACGTAATGGAACGGAACCAGACAACTTACAAAAAAGATCGTAAAGCACCACGCTTCCACTTCTTCCTTTATGTGAGGTACTGAGTTAGCTACTTACAGAGGTAGCTACTCTTAAAAGCACCCATTCTTTATACTGACCAGCATTTCAGAGACCAGAGACTGTCGTCATGTGTGTGTGAGTTGCGTTTGCGTGAGTGTGTGAGTGTATGACGTCTATTTCCGATAGAGACCTTGTTGTCCAAAAGCATACTTCCTGACGGTCTCTTTGTAATGCCTATCTGCGACTCAACATCTCCACTATAAGATGAGTAGCAGCTGTCCTTTTCATATTACTGAAGAATCGTACATCAGTTATTACTTAGATTTGTTAAGTATGTTACTTAAAATAGTTGCAGCGTTTGTTTTTAAAAAAAGTAAATAAGCTATCAAAAGAACAGTTTGGGGCATTACTTGAAACTAACAATACTTCGTAGATCCTTTGAACAATTAAAATGTGTTTTACCCATCCACTCGCGTTTTAAGACTCTTATTATACAAACAACAATTTTGGAAAAAAATTAACGGGCTCGAGTATTGTGTTCAATGACACCAAGACGTAATATGTGCACACTGATGGGTTCTACAGTTAGTGATTCAATTGTCAGTGTCATCGGCGATCAGATGGCTCTCGGGATGCATCGGTGATGTGTCGCTGCTTTCAACAATGGTCTGTGGAACACTCCCACACCTGTAGACCAAGTTCTAGACGTCCATGTAGTATGGACGCACATGAAAATTGGCGCATAAAGCAAGAAACAGTGACCCAACGAACATCATCCAGGGACGAAGTCTGGGCATATGTTGCACCTGTTGTACCATCAGGAACCTTTGGGAATCGTGTGCTTGCATCAAGATTAAGACCACGTGTGCCTGTGGTCCGGCTACCACTGATATCACGACCGACCAAGCATGGCTACTCTGGTGTCGTGGAAGAGTTGACTAGAGACTGGAATACGATGCTCTGTTGTCTTCAGTGAGGAGAGTAGGTTCTGTCTGTTTGTGAGTTATGGCCGTGCACGCGAGTGGCGTGGAACTTGTGAGCTGCCTATTCCAGTGTGCATTTACCTACGACGCACAAGTCCCATCAGTGGCTTTTAGGTGTGGGTCGGGGGCAGTCTGTTACAACTCGCGACTGCATTTGATGTTTCTGCAGGGTAAAGCAACCAGTAACCTGTTATTTCTGTGTCACTTCCATTTTGTCGACAGGAAGGTGATGTGCTTTCTAGCACGTCCATTACTTCACTTCCATTTCTTCTACAGGAAAGCGATGTGATTTTCCAGCGCAACCGTGCACGACCACATACGGCTGCTACGGAGCAACGTGCTCTTCGTGGTGCACAACTGCTGCCCTGGCCAGCAAGATCTACATATACCTCTACATGGATACTCTGCAAATCACACTTAAGTGCCTGGCAGGGACTTCATCGAACCACCTTCACAATAATTCTCTGTTATTCCAATCTCGAACAGCGCGCGGAATAAACGATCACCTATATCTTTCCGTGGGAGCTCCTACTTCCCTTATTTTACTACGATGATCGTTTCTCCCTATGTAGGTCGGTGCCAACAAAATATTTCCGGATACAGAGGAGAAAGTTGGTGATTGAAATTTCGTGACAAGATTCTGCTGCAACGAAAAAAGCCTTTGTTTTAATGACTTCCACACCAAATCCTGTATCACGTCCGTGACACTCTCTCGCCTATTTCGAAATAATACAAAACGTGCTGCTCTTCTTTGAACTTTCTCGATGTACTCCGTTAGTCCTATCTGGTAAGGATTCCAGACCGCGCAGCAGTACTCCAAAATAGGACGGACATGCGTAGTGTAGGCAGTCTCTCTAGTAGACCTGTTACATTTCCTAAGATCAGCAGTTCTTTCGTCAATTGAACGCTTATGGTACA
Organism: Schistocerca gregaria; assembly: GCF_023897955.1. NCBI lineage: Eukaryota > Metazoa > Arthropoda > Insecta > Orthoptera > Acrididae > Schistocerca > Schistocerca gregaria. Next base: position 355,971,534 of record NC_064927.1, on the reverse strand, counting down.
TGATGAAGTGGTAACTTACTCGTACTCCAGAGCCTGCAAAAACCACTGCCGAATTGCAACAAAGAACTGAAGATGCTTGGGACACTCTTTTTGCAGGACGCCATTCGGCACCTTTATGATCGTTAGCTGGCGAGAATGCACGCTTATGTTGCTACCAGAGGGGGTAAACTGTTCATTGAAGCGACTGATTGGACTCCCTTTACAGTGACATATGTGCTTCATTTGTTCTGAATTTATTTTCGTATACTCCTACAATGATGAACTGCCCGTCATCTTGCTTGCCAATAAAATGATCTTATCCTCCATGGTGTTGCATTTTTTTCCGGAAGTGTAGTACAGTGACTTTTTTTCATCCTGTGGCAGTTCAGTCTTTCTAAGTGAACGAGGAACCCATTGAGCTTCTGTGGCTGAAGAGAATATTTATTCATTAGCCGAAGCAAACTTTTCATAAAAAGTGGCAAAAGCTGATGACAAAAAAACTGAAAACAAAAATCTGAATGCTCCGATAGCAGAAGCAAGTCAGTGCCAATATGTCGTTTTGTATAGAGAGACCAGAGACATAAACGACGATTCAACATTGCTGTTCAACGTAAAACATAGAGCACATAACCTCTTTCTCTTCTAGCGTTTATCACGTCACAAGGCGTGCATTGCTTTTCATGATTTGCCAAATTTATTTTTTATTTCATTTTAAGGTATGATACCCTGCGAGTCTTGTCCGTTAATTTAAGCAAGGGGAGTCGGTGAACAATGTCAGTTTTTGTTCGATGTTTTACAGTGTTTCAGTTATATATGTATCGTATTTTTTTAGACAGATGATAACCAGTCCAACATGTGCCTAAGCGAGCGTGGAAAACCACGTAAGAGCGGCACTCAGGCTGGGGGGTTTATCGGAGCAGCTGTCGTCAATAAACTGAGCGGAATCTATCCGGGTTTGCCTCGCCTCAGTTTGTCGAAAGCTTGTGCATCGCGGTTACGTTTAACGTGTGGGTCTGCGGAACACACAAACAACTTACGTAAATAAAAACAAACTTTGTTGAAGGAGTTGGTAGAAAATCTCTTACAGTACATTTACGAGTACCAGCCAAATGTTCCGCTACAGTTAACCGGCTTTCTAAGAAAATTGCCTGAAAACATCAGTCTGACCAGCATCGGAGGAGCTCAGCGTGACACGGTGCTAACGATGCCCACGTTATCGCCGTCATTTTTTGAGTAAACTGCGTCAGCAGCTGCTTCAAAAGCACACATCAACACAGGTGCACCAGCGCCTTTCGCACCAAATATGTACCAGTCATGTCAACAAGCAGATTTTAAAGAACGTACAGGATCCTTCTGCCGTCTGAAGATGACGTAGAAACCACTCACACCAATGTTTGTTTTGACTGCTTTTCTCACTAGGTTGTTAGCACCGTTTAGATCATTAAGGCGGGTCGGATGTGATGTGCTCGTTCTGAACACCACGACTTCGCATTATTCTCAAAAACACATTTCTGATGTGAGATTGTCTGAACCGAAAAATGCTTTTATGTGGAGGACTTCGCAACTTCTTCCGCGAGGTCTTCCAGTGCTTTTTCATTGCTTTGCACTTTCTTTTCGTACAAATCCTAAATGTGTTGTTGCTCCCGTAGTCCATTATGGAAGTGGAGTGCCTTGCTACATTCCCCGTCACAGTCGCAAATTTGACAAATTTCAGCTTCATTCGTCCCCTGTACACCAAGTAAATAACAGCTAAATCAGGGAACCGGAGATCTTAGCGCGCTTGTCATAGGTCTACTTCCACCTGTAGTCCGCTTGTGCCTGACATGTGTTATGTAAGGGATATAAAGCGAGATGACAAAAGTCATGAGATCGCGGAAAGCACATACACAGATGGCGGTAGCATCGCGTACTTAAGGTAAAAAGGGCAGTGCATTGGCGAAGCCGCTATTTGTACTCGGGTCATTCACGTGGGATGATTTCCGACGTGATTATCGCCGCACGACGAGAATTAACAGACTCTGAAGGTGAAATTGTAGTCGGAGCTAGACGCATGGGACATTCCATTTCGGAAATCGTTACGGAATTCAGTATTCCGCGATCCGCAGTGTCAAGAGCGTGCCGAGAACACGAAATTTCAGGCTTTACCTCTCACCACGGACAACGCAGGGGCCGACGGCCTTCACTTAACGACCGAGAGCAGAGGCGTTTGCGAAGAGTTTTCAGTGCTAACACGTAAGCAACACTGCGTGAAATAATTGCAGAAATCAATGTCAGATGCAAGACGAATGTATTCGTCAGGACAGTCAAACAAAATTTGGCACTAATGGGCTATGCCAGCACAGAACCGACGTGACTGCCTTTCCTAACAACATTACATCGCCTGCAGCGCCTCTCCTGGTCCGTGATCATACCAGCTGACCCTAGACGATTGTAAAATCCTGACGTGGTCAGATGAGTCCCGATTTCATATGGCAAGAGCTGGTGGTAGGGTTCGAGTATGGCGCAGATCCCACGAAGCCATGGACCTAAGTTGTCGACAAGGTACGGTGCAAGCTGGTGGTGTCTCCATAATGGCGTGGGCTGCGTTTACTTGGAATGGACTGGGTCCTCCGGTCCAACCGAACCGATCATTGACTGGAAATTATTACGTTCGGCTACTTAGAGACCATTTGCAGCCATTCATGGACTTCATGTTCCCAAAGAACGATCTAATTTTTTGTTGATGACAATGCGCCTTGTCACCAGGCCACAATTGTTGGTCATTGGTTTGAAGAACATTCAGGACAATTCGGGCGAATGATTTGTCCACCCTGATCTCCCGAAATGAATAACGTCGAACATTTATGGGACATAATCGGCAGGTCAGTCCGCGCACAAAATCTTGCACCGGCAACACTTGACGCTGACGCTGAAAAATACGATCCTGTCCTTGGCTCGAGGTGTTACAGGTTAGACAGAAATTGTCGTTCCTGCTGTTCCTAAGGGGGAGAGAATAGACATTATCTTTCTTCTTGATTCGTCCTTGCTGGTGGGTACCTGCAAAAAAGAAGTAAATACACTCTGCTGCGGTATTAGCAAAACTTAATCCATCAGCAGGTCAGGCCAATGCGTGGTTGGCCTGTGCGGAGGTTGTTGGCCCAGTCCTCGTATGAGCCGGTTTGCTGGAGTGGCCCGCTTTCTCGTATAACTTCCTAGAGATGGCGCGGAGCGACAGGATCCCGGTGTCCTCGTAGAACCGGCAATACTTGCGCAGTTGTGGACTGCTATTGACGCAGCATGGCTCAATATTTTTCAGGGGGCTTCCAACGAGTTGGATGCCATGTCGAGTTGCTGCTCTGCGCCGGACAAAATGAGGTCCGACAATGTTAAGACGTCTCCCAAGACTTTTCTCGCCTCAGCGTACCCTGATGAGCCAAACCACAATTACCGGTGCCCACCGCAAGACTGACTGGCGTCTTGGCGTCTGGTTGGGTGGTAGGGATGTGACAAGGTAAGAAAAGTATACGAGGGGCAGAGCAGAGACCTACAAAGAAGCATAGGAGCGACGATATGGCCCGGTGAAATACTCTGATGGGAACTACTTTTATAAAGGGTACATTGTTATGGCCTGTCGCCAGGGGAATGGGCAATGAAGCGTCGAAGCTAGTCAGCATCTATGAAAAGTGACTGAAGGACAGTAAAACTACCAGCACGAGAGAAAGTGTTCGACATCCACGCCTCATCACAGAACGTGGAGTTAGGAGCTATCCCTGTTATGTACCAGTCTTAAGGGCACACAACAAATGCTACGAGAGGCTGCGACCATACAGGCACAATCGTTCACCTGGAACCTCTCAGTTCCAACAGTAGCATCCAAATAAGACGCCCATTTTATTTGGATCTTGCAGCCAGGCAGTACAGTTCAGTAACTAGAGCCAGCTCACTACAGCTCCTGTAATTGCGCAACTGAGCACAGTTCTAGAGTTCCATTAGGAAGACATCATCCCGCCTAAGCATCAGTGTTTATAGACGACTAGGACAATGAGAAATGTCTGCAATAATTTCATCCACTCGCTGTGAAAATGTCGTACACTGCCATAGACAGCAATGATGTTTGGTATTCATTGTATTACGTTTAGGACATAAAGTGTCACACATCAAACTGTACCAAAGTTAAGTATCATTTTCAAACATGCTCTTAATAATTTTTTTTTTTTTGTGTTGCCACATTTCTGTTCTAGTGTCACCCTGTTAAGCAAGTGTTTAAGTTAATAGTTACAGCATGCAACCTGCCACCTTTAAAGAACTATAGCAGGAAACCGCTTTTCTGCTACTGTGGATTTTCGAGCTGATTAGTAGTAGCATTCAGTTTTAGCAATCCAACAGCCCGCTCTATGAAACAGGATAGGTTGCAATCTGTGGCAGATCTGATGACAGAGTAAAATACTGGCGCATGTAAGAATGGTTTGGAGCACATTGTTCTGCGAACATTGTTGAGAGCAACATAGAAGACGATCCCTTCCCGTTCCCATGTTGACCAAACGATATCGCCCAATACGGCTACAGCGGAAACTACACCATCGAGGTTGAACCGTGAATCGACGGACCGGATGAACTTCGTTTCTTGTTACACCAGGTCGATGGCTGTATCTGAATACATTGCTGTCCATGCGAATGACTGCTCGGAACATGCACTGCTTCACGGACGCAAGCCGTTGGGGGCAATATTATGCTACTGGGAATAACCACCTGAGTTTTCTTGAGACCTGTAAAACTGATCGAAAGCACCATGGTACCTGTGGACTACTTGATCGTTATTGGGGACCACTTGCATCCCTTCATGCTTGATGTATTCTCCAGCGTTGCTAGCGTCTTCCAGCAGAGCAACTGTACGGTTCACCAGGCCGGAATCGAGATACAATGGTTTGAAGAGCACAATAGTGAACTTTGCCACCAAATTCGCTTGATGTGAATTCGGTGGAACTTGTCGGTGAAGCTGCAGGGCACCAGCTCCGCTAACTCAAACCACCGGCCTGTAATTTACATTAATTGTGCGACCTATGCGTATACATCTAGGCCTATAGTCATACATACCTCTAGAATCCTAGCAAGGACTTGCTGAAAGCATGTCACGCAGAAGATCTGTTATATTGGGTTCTCAAGCACGGTACTAATCAGATGGTCACGTCTTTGCTCATTACTGTATCTCAAACTCAACTTGCTCAATATCATTTTACTTACAGTGGCAATATCAAACCCATCTAATTTATGGTACCGTCCGCTACATCTGAGGTACAAGCTTCTCTCAGAAAAAATTGTTAATATCAATATTCTTGAAATTAAAATAGTTTTTGACAAACGTGACAACGCCTCCTTTCTCCATGTTTTCTCTACAGAAGTAAGAGACTAACTTAAATCCTGTAACATTTAATATAGCTATACCAGTGGTTACATGATGTTCAGAGAGGTAGAGTATATCGACTGGTTCTCTCAAGTCTAAATCTTCAGCACAAATAAGCAACTCATTAAGCTTACCCCTCAGTTCTCGTATATTCTGATGCAGAAACGATAACCGATTTTGTACACTGGCTGAATTACAGCTGTGTATATCTAATGTGTTAGATGGCGATCAGTTCGGCTTTATGAAAAATAAAGGCACCGGAGAGACAATCCTGACGTTGCAGTTGATAATGGAAACAAGACTAAAGAAAAATCAAGACACGTTCATAGGATAGGGAAAAGCGTTCGACAGTGTAAAATGGTGCAAAATGTTCGAAATTCCGAGAAAAATAGGGGTAAGCTACAGGGAGAGACGGGCAATATACAATATGTACAAAAGCCAAGAGGGAATAATAAGAGTGAACGAAGTGCTCGGATTAAAAAGGGTGTAAGACTGGGATATGTAGTCTTTCGCCCCTACTGTTCAATCTGTACATCGAAGAACCAATGATGGAAATAAAAGAAAGGTTCAAGAGTCGAATTAAAATTCATGGTAAAAGGATATCAATAATAAGATTCGATGATGACAACACTATCCTAAGCGAAAGTTAGAAGAATTACAAGAACCGCTGAATGGAATGAATAGCCTTATGAGTACAGAATATGGATTGAGAGTAAATCGAAGAAAGGTGAAAGTAATGAGAAGTAGCAGAAATGAGAACAGTGAGAAACTAAACATCAGGATTGGTGGTCACAAAATAGATGAAATTAAGGAATTCTACTTCCTATGTAGCAAAGCAACCAATGACAGACGGAGCAAGGAGGACATAAAAAGAAGACTAGAACTGGCAAAAAGGCATTCATGGCCAAGAAACATCTACTAGAGTCAAACATAGGCCTTAATTTGAGGAAAAAAATTTTGAGAATGTACGTTTGGAGCACAGCATAGCATAGTAATGAAACATGGGGCGTGAGAAAACCGGAACAGAAGAGAATCGAAGCAATTGAGATGTGGTACTACAGACGAATGCTGAAAACTGGGTGGACTGTTAATGTAAGGAATGAAAAGGTTCGGAGGGGAAAGAAATATGTAAAGAACACTGACAAGGAGAAGGGACAGGATGATAGGACATCTGTTAAGGCATCAGGGAATCACTTCCATGGTACTAGAGGGAGCTGGAGCTGGCAAAAACTGTAGAAGAAGACATAAATTGGAATACAGTCAGCAAATAGTTGGCGACGTAGGTTGCAAATGCTACTCTGATATGAAGAGGTTGGCACAGGACAGTAATTCGTGACGGGCCACATCAAACCAGTTACAAGAGTGCTGACGCAAAAAAAAAGATCTAATTTTTCTGTCAATTTCTGAATATCTCTAGTTTCAATTAGGGGTGTTTTCATGAATTGTGTGTATTAAAATTTGCTTTCTATCTGCCTGTTTTATCAATGTGAAAGTCATTTTCAACCTGTCCCAGACAGATTTCCCTTCCTTTTCCTGTTGAGCTGAAAGTCATGCCTAGTATAGTCACACATACTGATACAGGCAACAGGAGCCACACCTGTATGACATCTCGTATCTGATCCAAGCAGCCATTCCATCTCTAAGTCAATACTCCTAACAGAAGAGTTTAAATAAGACGGTCATGGCGCCTCAGCACAAACACAAGCCCAACATCAGTATGTGTCGTTGCTGATGCTATCTTCATCAGGTCACTCTCAGTTACGGTACCTGTCTATGCTGTTGCCTGCCACGCCCACTATTACCATGGTGTCTTCCTTTGTAAAGTACCTACATACTCTATCAGTTGATCCAGACCCTCACTAGGTTTAAAAAACTTGTGATCTGGTAACATGACCCTAGTTCATTATGTAACATTTGTTCAACACCTCTACTGTGAGAACTACCTAACAACAACGCTTTACTTTTCTTCACAACTTGTTCTAGCATCATACTTCTCAAACACTTTTTGAAGGTTTGTTGTGTCCTGTCTACTCCTACATATACTTGTGGTTCATCAGTTTCCAACTGTGACAGCGGATTTAAATTTAGTTTCCACATTAAGCACAAAACTGTCTGATAAAGTCCAGTTCCTATTTCTTCTATCAACTGTTTTCATTTTCCACCTTTCTTTTCCCTTCTCCCCACTTAACCTTGCTAGATCTTGTTTCGCCTTATTTAGCTCCACCTTTAGGGCAAAAATGTACTCCTCCTCTTCCGTCATCTTCCTGTCTATATAGAAAATCCTACAAAACAAATGAGCCTTGTTAATTTCCCACGTCACTACAGTCAACCTTATGAAAGAAATTGCAACAACCCTCACAGCACACCCCGTAATTGACAATCCTACGGCAATTCATACACTTCTCAGTCATAGCAAACCAATTAAACAAGAATAACTTCCTAGATTACTCAATTAATGTATTAAATTTCTTAGAAATTTTAGGCCTAAAGTTCGGTTGCTAATTCGTAACCTTTAAATCTACACTGTTTACGTGACGAAACAAAGGTAAATAAAGAACTGTGCCTATGCTACATGAACTTTTCAATTGTTTCTGAACTTTTTCGTTTGGCTACTTACTAGAGAGTCAAATGTATAGATGTACGAAGACACTAACAACATAAACTGTACTATATTGGAATAATAACGTAACTTATAGTATACGGTAACGTAAACAAAACCTAGGCTAAAATTGCACCTATGAAATGATGTTTTAATCATGTTCTTCTTACAGAAGAACGTTGCCCCAAAAGTTGTTGGCGTGAATTTATAAGTTTAGTTTTCCAAGGAATTTTGTGTAAATATCAGGAGCAGGTTTAAGTCACACTTTCAGGAAACAAATTTGGAGGTCAGGTCTTCTCTGTATTTTGCGTGCTTGTGTACGCCCCTCCTGTGGAGTAAAAAATATAGACTGTAAACAGAAAACTGTTAAGAAAACGACAGTGAGATAGGTGACAAACCGCAGAGCGTCATAAAACACTGGTCCCTACGCCTCACTTTATTGCCTCGGCGAGTACAAATAGAAATTTGCATGTGTAAAGATATGTGCAGCAAAACAATAGGAGAAATCGCCTGGTGATGTACCTAAGAAATACCACTTCAACACTTTCCAAGGAAGCGACAAACGAAAACTGTACCCCTAATCAACACTGACAGCACGGTTATAGAGATGTCATATATACAGAAAAGTCTCGCAATAACTACGTATATTATGTACATGTAATTTTTTTTATTTAATGGTAATCAGAAGTAGTCTACTGAATGTACAACAATGTAGCTTTTTCCATAGATATCCGATTATAGCCTCGTCCCTGGTCGCGGAACTACAAATTCAGATACCGATTTGTCGCTAAAACTGAACTTCCCGTGAACTCATCGTGCACTTCCATCAGTCGTTGCAACTGACACAATCTAAATGATTTACCCTCTTGTCTTCATACATCTAATGCAGTTGCTGCAGTTGGAATTGATCCATTGCTAAGTGAGAGGCTTTGAAGTTTTTGGGACGCTCGGTGCTGTTTCTTCTCAGATTCGTATTGAATTTATCACATCATCTCCATCTAGCAGGGCATCATAGCACGTAATACAATGGACTCCTCTTAAGAAGGATCATATGATTATTCCCCAACCAATTACCATTTTTAAAATTTGGCAAGGTTCCCGTAAATTACTTGTGGCGAGTGTCAAGGTGCTTTCATAAAGTCATCGTGGGAATTTCGTCTCCAAGAGTACATTAATTGAGTTGGCATACTTCGTTTCTGTAATGTCTACATTTTAGATGAGACGTTAAGCTGGATCCGATTCGTTCATTTATTTTGGCCAAATGACCTAGGATGACCGCTTGAATGTGTCATAATAACTCACACATAATTACTTCTACTAAACACGTCCCATTAGTTCTCCATCTCCGTTACCCTTGAAGTCGAAGTGGCCCTAAACCCCCCTCCTTCCGTTCTCCGTCCTCTTGCTCAGACTTCCTGTCGGGCTCCTGTTCACCAAGCTTAAGTGCTTGTTAATTCGAACTTCTTATGTTGGCAGTAAACTGACTTTTCAGTAAGAACATATGTCTCATACTTTGTAACTTTCCGTTCCATACCTGAGACACACTCGCTTTCATCAAACACCTTTACGCAGAAAATCTGTACTTTGGTCCTCAAAAATGAGGTTAAGGGGGGACGTTGATGAAACTGGCCAAAAATGTCAATTTGCTATTTATTTTTTATTTGTTAGTACAACTCTTGGACAATAAGTTCCCAAAGTTTCAATGTTGAAATCGCGTCCTAAACGCCTGAAAATTAATTAAAAGTGTGACACGGCCTCCCTGGTACGCCAAGCTCAGAGGGATAACAACCCCTACATTCACAAGGAGAGGCTTCCAAATTGTATCTTGGATCTTGTCAAGCCCACTTACAGGTTTATGGACGATCCTGCCCTTCTCAAAAAGTGTGTTCATGGCAAAACCCAAAATCCAAATGAGTCTCTAAATTCACTCGTATGGAAACGATGCCCTAAAAACACATTTGCATCTGCTACAGCTGTCAGAATTGCAACTTATGATGCAGTTATTGTATTTAATGCTGGGAACGTCGGAAGGACGAAGGTATTAGAAAGAATGGGCTTCAAAATAGGAACATCCAGAGAAAAATAGATTTACAGCACGTCTTTGCAGCTGAAAAGTCAGTTTCAGACCTGGTAAAGGAAAGAAGACAGACAACAAGAAACCAGAAGAGAAGCCTTGAAGGGAAAGACGACCGAGAGTACAAATGTGGTGCCTCTAAAGAAGTGACATAAGGAAAAAAGTTACGTTGAATTTCAAATTGCGTTTCCTGAAAAGCTTGTTTTTTAAAGTTTATGTACCTTTTCCTCAGATGCTGTAAATGCTAGAATTATGAAATTTTACACCCATTTTCTGTAAACCTAATAGACGTTGTCTCAAGAGCAAATTTTCAAATTCTGATTGCAAGCTGAGATATTGGGCAAAGTGCATGGAATTCTGCATGAATATAAAATTGTACTTGTGTAATTATAATTTAAAAATTATGAAAATTCTCCTATTTGACCTATTCCAAAAATCTCATGAGAGAAGCTTACAACATAGAAAGAGATGAAACAGAGAAATTTTTGTAGACATCTCTTGAATACTTTCTGAGAAAAAGGAACATATATTATTTTTTGAAAATAAAATTTCAAATTTCATTCAAAAAAGTTGAATATATATAATCAAAGGACTTTATATGTAAATGTTTTACTTTCCTGTAAAGCGTGGTACAAAATTTCATTGCCTTATCTCCAAAACTGTTGATTTGGTGCATTTTTGAGATGGTGTGTATTTTTCATCAACGTTCCCCCTTAAATTACATTTGCACAAATCCTCCGTGGAACCAATAACAAGCTATGCGAAAGAGTTCTGGGAACTCACAGAAAGACATAACAAGAGACTTCGAGCATACAAAACTTCCTGTCTTTACCACCTAAGAAATGAGGAAATAAGAGAAAGGACACGGTCTCCTCACGGTATTACGGATACAATAGAAGAAAGACCGCTGGGATGGTTTGGGCCCTTCGAAAGAATGGATGAAGACAGATGGCCCAAGAAAGTACTTTCATGATAACCTCCTGGAAGTAGAAGAAGAAGAGGAAGTGTCGCTAAGTGGTACACAAAAAGCATGGAGAGAAGAGGATGAGAAATGGATGAGAAAGAATGGAGAGATCGAGACGATTGGCAACAAATATGAGGGTTGCGGCGACAGCTGTAGGACCCCCGCAATAAGAAGAAGAAGAAGAAGAAGAAGAAGGAAATCTACTGTCTACAACTCTTAATACCATACACTGGGAAATGGCATAACATTGGCCACACGATCCAGCTCTGGCATTTTAAACATACGTTGGCACAACCATATTTCAAACGTCAGACTATTTACGCACCAGATCAGTAGTGTCGAGGCATTCCATCCATATCTCTAATAATTTGGAATACTTGTCTTAGAGCTGGTTTCGACTGGACGCTCCCCATTTTCCTGTGCAATTTGCTCCTTCCTTAATCTACTGAAAATTTTCTTCTTTTTTAATGTCATCCAGGATTTATTTCTTCCGCTCTCCATGTCTCTATCTTCCCTGCAATCTTCATTTTACCGACTGTTCGCTGCAGACAGTATCTTCGCTGTATATGTCCCAGCCAAGATGTTTTCCTCCTTCTTATCACTAGTTTTCTTTCCACTCATGTTGTTGGGAGTACTTCTTCATTCGTCATTCTATGAATCGATTTCACTTTCAGCATTTTTCTCCACAAACACATTTTAAGCCAAACAAAGGTTTTTTCCTCTTTCTTTTAATCTGATCACAATTCGCTGTCATACAATACTACAGTATAGTAGTAACACAGCTATTCTATTTCTTGTTTCCTCCACACAGATCCCATTTTCTATCCCCAAACGTCGTAAGCCTCATACAGTGGTACTACTATAGCAAAGAGCTTCTCGACTAGCTCGCTTCCGCACTGATAAGGCACTGAATTCGCATTTGCGAGGACGGTGGTTTGGTTGACGGTGATTCGCCGCAGTAGTTCCTTTGAAATGACATGGTCGATTTCCTTCCCCATTCTCCCATAATCCGAGATTGTAGTCTGTCTCTAATGATGTACTCGTCGACGGGAGGTTAAACCCTAACCGTCTTTCCTTTTACGACTGTAAGTGAAAGGGCTTAGTTATTTAAATCTTATCAGAAAAGAGTCAATTTCGTTTCGACACGAAATTTGTAACTAAAATAATTTATGGGAAAGTGATTGTTGTAATTTAATTCTGGTACTGGCAGGCGACGGCAGAAACGCAGTGTTATAAAGCGCCGGGAGGAATTCCCAAGTCTGAGTGGTGGGATGGGGGTGTAGAGGAGTGGATGGGGGGAGAAGCAGGGAGTAGAAGTTGGACTGCAGAGCCCACCACTTAAAAGTTTTGACAGCCAGTTGGAGGGACCTTCCTGCAGACGCTTTCCAAACTGCACTGGCAGTCAGCAGTTGCAGAAACTACCCACTCCACTGAGATCACCGCTTTCATTACATTTCTTGTCACTCATTCGACTCTCCATGCCTTGGTCTAACGAATATTGAGGATTTTAATCAAGGAAAACGGATTTAATTCCAGTATTTGACTACACTGGACTGCACAGGAGTGCATCCTATCATGGTTGCAAAATTTAAAATTCAGTTAACAGAGAAAATTAATATCGTAGTTACAATACACTTTGCATCTACTTTCACCGAGTGATGTGGTAGGATGGCTAAAACCCTGTACTTCTAATTGGGAAGAGATTTAAATCACCGTCCTGCCTACCAGATTTAAGTTTACCACAATTTCCCTAAACGACTTCAAGAGATTAGATTTTCTTTTACATTTTTGTTCAACTGAGTTGGCGCTTCATCATCAGTAGTAGTGGTATGGACGACATATTAAATCCTTCGTTCTTACCGTTATTTCTGTCCCCTTATAGGTAAATTATAAATTAATATTACAAGTCCTCAGAGGAAAGGACTATGCTGTACGGTCCATCATTTACCAAGCACATTAAGCAGTTTTCACACAAAGTAACGGTAATGCATTTTTATGTTGCGGAAAATGTTCTGTGTAGTGTGTGTGTTCCAGAATGTATGCGGTGTTCTTTAAAGAGGCTGCGGAAAAGTACTGCAGACCTGAAACATTCCCAGCATCTATGCTACAAATTACTTGTTTGGTATGTGGATTTTGACAAAGAAAGGGGACACTTCATATATTATGTAATTCGGTTCATACGCGCTTTCGGTCTTTTACGATCCGCCCACTTATTTCCTTAAGATCGCTGACTAAATTTCATGTTGCGATTACAGCGTTACAAGCAGTGAGTGACACTTCGCATTTAATGCAGCATTCTTAAGAAATATCTAATCCTCGTAACCAGTTGTCTAATTGTGCAATCTAAAGGGCTGAACTTAGCAGTTCCATTTCCTTGTGAATATGCTTTTCACAACCCGTTTGCTCTAGTTTTCAAGCATTGAAAGAACGAGCATGCATTCATAAGTGCATATGGCAAACGGCAAGGTTCATATCTACACATTACGGGAATTCATAGTAAAGAAATGGAATGAAATGCATGTTTGTAACAGATTTTAAGCAAAACGGGTATCAGCTAAGGGTGCGAATCCACAACCTGCTACCGCGTCAAAGACCACCTTTTCGAAAGACCTTCGCCATTATGCTTCCTCTTCAGTTTCTATGTCTTCTGGGTCGTTACTTACATGGCACCCTCAGTTGCGTGTTAACTAAATCGATATCTATTTTAATTTTCATCCCACAAAGCTTTTACTAGCCATAGATAGCGGTAATATTACTTCGATACTAATTAATTCTCATTTAAATAGTGTAACAAGTTTTCTGCTTGACTTCATTCTGGTGAAGCCATTCTGGGAGGTAAGTCTTAGGTAAGCTTTACTGCAAAGTTCTGCTTTTCCGTTACACGAACTATATTTTCTTGTGTGGCTCGTCCGAAAATGAAATATTTTCTCTTTGTGGTTTTCATGAGCTCACAGCCATCCTTCCTGTGTGGAGTTCAACAGAGATACTTACATAGTCTCATGCAGTTGTTACTCTAATTCCTTTTTCTTTTGCCGACAGCAAAGGGACCGAGCGAGATGGTGTAATGTTTAGCACACTGAGTTCTCATTTGGGAGGACGATGTTTCAAATCCCCTTCCGGCCATCCAGATGTAGGTTCTTCCGTGATTCCCCTAAACTGCTTAAGGCAAGTGCCGGGATGGTTCGTTTGAGAAGGGCACGTCCGATTTCCTTCCCCAATTGGAACTTGTGATCCCTCTTTATGACCTAGTCAACAGAATGTAAAATTCTTCATTTATTTTTTTCCCCAACAATCGAGACACTGTTTGCTTACTCGGTAGCCAGACGCACAGATCTCAGTCCGAACATATTGATTTAGGTTTGCAGCTGCCTACGGAACCATGGTTGTACCCAAGTTGCACCTCTTCGCCCGAGCCACATCGACGGCCTCGAACGTCACCATTTAAGGCTCCAAAACTATGGAAATCGCATCGGAAGAGACCGGGACTGTATAGAAGATGTGTAACGGCTTTCCAGCGAAACTTTTGCAGCTTAATCGAAACAGTCTTGGCAGCATGTCTGCTGGCATTATCCTGCACATACACCAGATGTCACGAGAACAGTGAATTTTCTTTCATTAGCACGAATGGCGAAAGAGTTTCAAGGTCGTTCTATAAGTTCGTTTTTATAAATAATACACAGGAACATTTCCATAAAATTTTAATTAGTACTTTAGGCACTGGAGATACTTAATTTCTTATAACAACACCCCACTTTTTTAAAAAATAAACAAAGATAAATTTGTAAACTCACTGGGAAGGGCCCATCTACTCAAATAGACTATGAAATAATCTTTTTTTTAAATTTTAAGATATTACCAAGCCACGTATGACACGTGTTCAAAAACGCATCGTTCCTGGAATCCCACGTAATAGATTATTTATGGTCAAAACGTGTAGTTCTACTATGTTTACGTCCATATGTATGCGAACAGACGTACTTTCACATATCTAAGTGTAAGAATTAGCTAACAATGACGTCATCATAACTCCCCAGTCGTCGAAATGTTTGCATAAGAATTTGGTCAAGAACTTACCTCAAAAAGTATCGAAGCATATAACACTGTTAAATGAGTCGAGAGATTACCGACATTCGGATCAACTACAATATCACTCTTGGAGTGATTTCAGGGAGTTGATAGTGGTATGTAATGAACTGGAGGTGTAGTTTTTGAAGTTGAATTGTTCTCGGAATAGAACTTTTGATCATAGCCTTGCTACATGGTATTTGAATAATGTGTGTACACTAGGATCAAGCCATCACTACATATTTAATTGGTGATAAATATTCAAAGACAGCTTCTTCGCGGATTTAATGATAGAGATTTGGATTATACGGATCAGATATTCATAACCTGTTACAGAACACAAGAAACATCTCTGGCAGTCAAGAGATATATTTTAAAAAATCCACGGGAAATAAAACAAAAAGTATTCCGTTGTTAGTCCTGTCGAGTCACTACTTCTGCGATGTAATTCAACACGCCAGAAACACTAAGAAAACTTCAGATGACTAGAAGTACACATAAATGGTTGCGTAAGATATGTAGGAGGGGCAGTCTAATGTAAACCGAACACCCACCACAACGAGATAGTGGAATGGTTCGACTCAAAGGTACGCATTAAGACATTTATCCCACTGGGCGACGAGACGATCAATTACATAGAACGCGCTCGGTTGCCGGTACATCCACAACCGAAGTCACTCTTGCATTTCCTCGTCCGACCGAAACTGATGACCACGAATGTCTTTGTTCAAGTCGCCAAAGACGTGAAAAATCACACGCTGAAAGAATCAGCTGTACGTAGAATGTAACACTGTTTCCCAATAAAATCTGAGAAGTGTAGCCTTCGCCCGATTGGCAGTGTGGTGACGGACGCTGTCATACAACGGGATGATTCCACCCAACAACATTCCTGGGTGTTTTGACTAGATGACGCGTCGCAGTTTCTGCAAACTGTCTTCATAACGCTGCACACTGACTGTAGCTCCACGCACTAGTAACTCTACGAGCAGAGGAAGCATACCGTTTCACAATAACGACAGAGTAGCAACGCCAGAAGACAGTATAGACATATAAAATGACCTGCAGACGATTGATGAATGATGTAGGCTCTTGCACTGGACCCTGAACGTAAATAAATGTAACAAATTGCGCGTACACAGGAAAAGAAATTAATTCCTGTACAACTACACTACTGGTGAGAAATTTCTGGAAACAGTATTACTGTAAAATATCTAGGAGTAACTATCCGGAGCGACCTTAAATGAAATGGCCACATAGAACAAACAGTAGGAAAAGCAGATACCAGACCGAGATTCACTGGAAGCATCTCAAAGAAACGTAATTCATCCACGAAGGCTTATAAGGTGCTTGTTCGACCAATTCTAGAGTATTGTTCGTCAACCTGAAACCCTTACCAGCTAGGATTAAGAGATGGAAAAGATCCAAAGAAGAGCGGCGCGTTTCTTCACGGGATCGTTTAGTCGGCGCGAGAGCGTTACCGAGACGCTCAACAAAGCCTGCTGGCAGACGCTACAAGAGAGGCGTTGTGCATCACGGAGATGTTTACCATTGAAATTTCGAGGGAGCGCTTTCCAGGGTTATGCGGACAATATATTACTTCTTCCCGCACACATCTCGCGTAACGACCACGACAAGAAATTATAGCCAATACAGAGGCTTACCGACTAACATCCTTCCCACACGCCGTTCGCCACTGGCTCAAAATGGTTCAAATGGCTCTGAGCACTATGGGACTTAACAGCGGAGGTCATCAGTCCGCTAGAACTTAGAACTACCTGAACCTAACTTACCTAAGGACATCACACACATCCATGACCTAGGCAGGATTCGAACCTGCGACCGTAGCGGTCGTGCGATTCCAAACTGAAACGCCTAGAACCGCTCGGCCTCTACGGCCGGCCTCGCGACTGGGTAGGAGGGATCAGTTAGTGGTACCACAAGCACCCTCCGCCACACACCATCGGGTGACTTGCGGAGTGTCGCGTGGATTTATAATCACTCAGTGGAACACAAATGCACAAAACTATGAAGCACGAGCACAGTCATCTTCGCGACAAGTTACACATCTAGTGCGTCATTCTCTTGTCAGGGGGAAAAAAAGGCAACTTTTTCTCTCCTTTCAGCATGCCAAGTGTACAACCAAGGCATCCAGCACGCTACGTGAGGACTATATTGGTCAGTTACATTTGTCATACGGTGTCTGTTTCTATAACTAAAAGTTCCTCACCACTGAATTACTGCCGCTTCAAATTCCACATCGCTACACAATTTTCAGTCTATTACAGACTAATGGAGGATGCTCCATTGAGACAATGGAAAGTCCAGAAACGTATTTATACCACAGGCTGCTTAGTGAGCCTGGAGAACTTTGAGAACTGGACCTCTCATGAAATAGTGACAGATTATGTTTTCAGTACATGTTCAGAAATGACGATTTCCAATAAAATTATTAGGTTGGTACAAAAGTCCGTAGCATTTTGGTTTTGCATAATGATATTTCGGTTGCTATTGGTTTATTTTTCGATTTTCATTTTTATTTGTAGTTTAATGTTGCTATATGAGTTTGCATATTATTTCTTTGTCTTTTGAAGGAAGTGGGTGGACCCGTAGACGTTAAGCTCAATAAAGGAGTAACAGCAGCGGATGCAGCCAGAAACATTTGCGCCGTGTATAGGGATAACACCATTGGACAGAGCACAGCAAGAAAATGGTTTTCTCATTTTAGGGATAATCGTTTTATCATTAGTGAACCTTCACGTTCAGGACGACCTTTGTGTTTCAACGCATTAATCCACAATGATCCACGTCAGAGCACTCCAGAACTGGCAGAGGTCATGTACTGTGATCATCCCACGATGTCCGCCCCCGATAGCTGACTGGTCAGCGCGACAGAATGTCAGTCATAACAGCCCGGCTTCGATTTCCGGCTGGGTCGAAGATTTTCTCCGCTCATGGACTCTGTGTTGTGTTGTCCTCATCATCATCATTTCATCCCCATCTAAGTGGCGTCAAATCGAAAGACTTGCACCCCGACGAACGGTCTACCCGACGGGAGGCCCTTGCCACACGATATTTATTTATTTATCCCACGATCGTGCGACATTTGCATGCAGTGGAGAAGATTCAAAAAATCAGGTATGTAGGTAAAGCATTCTCTAAGCCAAAATCACAAAAATCTGCGGGTGGCCATATTTGCATCTCTGCTTGCTCGTCATCAATTGTCTCGTGAACAACATCAACTATTTCTATCTTGTATCATTACTGGTGACGAGAAATGGTGTCTTAATGCTAACGTAAGGAAAAGAAAGGAATGGTTGAGCTCAAACAAAGCAGCAACTCCTCGTACAAATGTTGTTGTTGTTGTTGTGGTCTTAAGTTCTGAGACTGGTTTGATGCAGCTTTCAATGCTATCCCATCTTGTGCAAGCTTCCTCATCTCCCAGTACTTACTGCAACCTACATCCTTCTGAATCTGCTTAGTGTATTCATCTCTTGGTCTCCCTCTACGATTTTTACCCTTCACGCTGCCCTCCAATACTAAATTTGTGATCCCTCGATGCCTCAGAACATGTCCTACCAACCGCTCCCTTATTCTTGTCAAGTTGTGCCACAAACTCCTCTCCTCGCTAATTCTATTCAATACCTGCTCATTAG
The DNA here is from genome assembly GCF_023897955.1 of Schistocerca gregaria. Classification (NCBI taxonomy): domain Eukaryota; kingdom Metazoa; phylum Arthropoda; class Insecta; order Orthoptera; family Acrididae; genus Schistocerca; species Schistocerca gregaria. The sequence goes on along the minus strand of NC_064927.1, from coordinate 355,952,820 downwards.
TTATGTGATCTACTCATCTAATCTTCAGCATTCTTCTGTAAAACCACATTTTGAAAGCTTCTATTCTCTTTTTGTCCAAACTATTTATCGTTCACGTTTCACTTTCATACATGGCTACACTCCAAACAAATACTTTCAGAAACGACTTCCTGATACATAAATCTATATTCGATGTTAACAAATTTCTCTTCTTCAGAAACGCTTTCCTTGCCATTGCCAGTCTACATTTTATATCCTCTCTACTTCAACCATCATCAGTTATTTTGCTCCCCAAATAACAAAACTCCTTTACTACTTTAAGTGTCTCATTTCCTAATCTAATTCCCTCAGCATCACCCGACTTAATTCGACTACATTCCATTATCCTCGTTTTGCTTTTGTTGATGTTCATCTAATACCCTCCTTTCAAAACACTGTCCATTCCGTTCAACTGCTCTTCCAAGTCCTTTGCTATCTCTGATAGTATTACAATGTCATCGGTGAACCTCAAAGTTTTTATTTCTTCTCCATGGATTTTAATATCTACACCGAATTTTACGTTTGTTTCCTTTACTGCTTGCTCAATATACAGATTGAATAACATCGAGGAGAGGCTACAACCCTGTCTCACTCCCTTCCCAACCACTGCTTCCCTTTCATGCCCCTCGACTCTTATATCTGCCACATATACAAAACATAGTGCTTCTAGTGGAACAGCGACGGTGAAGTATGCTACGAATTGCTTCCCCGAGGTTTAACCATCACCGCCGACATTTATTGTCAATAGCTAAGACGCTTTGCATACGCAATCCAAGAACAACGACGAGGAAGACTGCGTGAAGTTATGCTTCTCCACAATAACGCCCACTCGAATTTTGCTACACTAACAAAAGAGGTTATATAGTAGTTGGGTTGGGAAGTCATTCCGCACCCACCTTATTCACTTGATCTTGTGCCCTCAGATTTTCACCTTTTACACTCTCTATCGAACAATCTTGGAGGAACTTCCTTTCCTGATGAAAATGCGCTTCAAACATGGCTCGGCGAGTTCTTCGCCTAAAAACGATGTGATTTCTACAGTCGCGGAGTCGTGGGCAGACTGTTGTAAATAATGAAGGATAAAACTTATGGCTAAATGCTCTGTTAAGTGTATCTGTTGTGTTTGTTAAACTTATGGATAAACGGTAGCAACGTATGCACCAACCCAACACTTCGTGGATGGAGGTGTTTTCATCCTAGCGAAAGCTAGCTCTTCGTGTCGAAGGAGGAAATTTTGCGACAGTAACATGGCACGGGCAATACCAAGAATCACCAAAAAAAACCTACCGTACTCCTCTTTTACTGGCGCCTTCTTTGAACACAAACGTAGCGACGACATCGAATACAATGACGGCGAGAAAAGTATGTTAGCTCAGGGTGACTAAAAAGCAAAAAAGTAACGGCGCGGTTGCAGGTAGTAGGTCCAGCGCAGCGCAGAAGGTGACGTCAATGGTGCTAGAGACTTCCCCCCACCCGCGGGTGCCGTATAAATTGCGAGTACGCATAGGCTCCGCCAGTTCACGTTCCGCTCGTGATGGATTCAGAGTGCACTCCGTCAGTGCCAGACAGGTAAGTTACAAGTGTGAAATACTTATCGGTACGTCAATTTCACCCGTTTTGAAAACGATTTCGTACCATAATACACAACCACTCGACTAACCCCATCGTTCGCCCCCTGGGTTAGGTCCAAAGCATACGTAATGTCGAAAAGAGTATCGATACGAACGTTAGGAGATCATAAACAACAGGAAAATGAACTGTTTGAGATACGAAACTGGAGAAATTGAACTAACTTCGTTAGCTATAAGATTTGTAGCATTTTTCATTATTGACGCATTGCAACAAGAGCAACGGCTCATTTACATCTTCAGTATTCGAAAATTCTTCTGTTGAGGTTAGACTGTCACACTTTAACAAAAAGTCGTGGCATTTGAATGAGAATTTCGGAAGCTCGTGAAATGTTAACCAGGTCTCCACGGTTTCAGAATATACCAATTTCTTTGCCTGCAGTCGAGACACACTTGATAATTTTGGCTGGCCATCAAACAAGTTCTTCTCTTCAAAGCATCGTCTCATCAAATTGTGCACTCAGATCTTTTCGAACCTTATTATATTAACGTACTACCTGACAAACCCGGCACTGTCCGGGTGTTGATTTCGCCAGTTTTCTATTGGGAACCAAACCATCTATGTGCTCCAGCGGTAGACTCGATGTGAGACGATCCGGGAAGTTTCTGTACGCTGTGTCCAGCGGCTTCGCATGTCTACAAGGCGATTTTGTAAACGTCTGCCGGCCGCGGTGGCCGTGCGGTTCTAAGCACTTCAGACCGGAACCGAGTGATTGCTACGGTCGCAGGTTCGAATCCTGCCTCGGGCATGGGTGTGCATGATGTCCTTAGGTTAGTTAGGTTTAAGTAGTTCTAAGTTCTAGGGGACTGATGCCCTCAGATGTTGAGTCCCATAGTGCTCAGAGCCATTTGAAACTCTCTGTACATGACTACTGTTTTCTCTTACAGCCGATTGCACTCCACAGCTGAAAGCCACCAAAAGCGCTGGCAGGTATTAGGAATGTGCTTAAGCTAACTCGACTGTAGGCGTGTCTTCGTAGTAAAGAAGAAATGTATCAAAACTTCACGCATGATGCGGTAGTTTGTCACGCATCTCAGTGTTTATGACCTCATATCTCTTGAACCATGTGTCGTACAATTACATATTTTTGCAGCTACATTCAGCGGCATATGTGGATGCCGTCTGCAAAATATGTTGCGAATAGAGTTACTTGCGAAGAAGTAATAAACTTAAATGTTACGCATGAGGCGGCGGCTTTTTGCGCATCTTAGTGTTTATGACGTCATTTATGTTGAACTACGATAGGTAGGTGGTTCTTACCCCCACAGCGATTGTTGCCAGACAGTCGCGGATATGTGTATCAGCTGTGTTTGGAATCAGAGGTGGTGGTGGTTAGTTTTTAACGTCCCGTCGACAACGAGGTCATTAGAGACGGAGCGCAAGCTCGGGTTAGGGAAGGATTGGGAAGGAAATCGGCCGTGCCCTTTCAAAGGAACCATCCCGGCATTTGCCTGAAACGATTTAGGGAAATCACGGAAAACCTAAATCAGGTTGGCCGGATACGGGATTGAACCGTTGTCCTCCCGAATGCGAGTCCAGTGTGCTAACCACTGCGCCACCTCGCGCGGTGTTTGGAATCGGTCCAGTGGTATAGGAGGAGACGTGGAACATACATACATCCATTTTTCTAATATCTGTGGCTTTTGATAGTCGTACATGTTACAGAAAGATCAAGCTGTGACCTTTAGTCAGTCTGGGTGGAAGCATATATCGGATAATCAGATAATCGTGTACATCGCCTTGCCCAAACATTCGCATCAAACCGATGCTTAATGACACAGGAGAGCAGCGTGCGTCGAAACATGCCTATTACTGTTGTAATATCCTTGTCTAGCTTCTTGTCTTCTAAATAAACAGTATTAATTAAGTAAAAAATACTTATTAGACACATATGCAATCAGAACTGAGAAAACTGTTATCTGACAAGTGAGAGGAAAAGCTTCTGGGGCACTGTTCTTGCAGGCAGCGAGGGTGCAACTGGTGCTAATTATTCTGTCAAGGTGCTTATGGTGCGAAGAAGTTAGAAGTTCGTGTTCAACATGCTGGGTCCTGTTCAGAGTCTGGAGAACTTCCTTGCCGAATCAAAAAGTACGTATCGTTCGCCTTCTTCTAGTGTGATACCGCCATTTTCTCGCAGTTTTCTTTGTATCGCAGCAGATGTTGGTTGCTCCAGAATGAACAAGCTTCGTAAATTATTATGGGCTGACGTGAAATGTGTCGTGCGGCATCAAAGACAAGTTGCACGTCTGACATTTCTTGCCGGGTAAACAGTTCCAAGTTGACACTAAATAAAAATGTTCGTCGATAACAAAAAGTGATGATCTGCGTTGTAATTAATTGATAAATAGGGTACTACCAATGAGATATGGAAAGAATCATGTGGATTAGCCAATTTTCAGCGACTCTCGTGCAAGCAGGTCTATCTTTCAGGCGCTACTAACATCAAAGAAGCACGGTCTCCAAATAAATAAGTAAGTTGTTCTCACCTGTGCCTTCGTTATCTAGAGTAGTTCGTTTTGGCATCCAGTATTTAGAATCTATCTTGTAGAAACCTGAGCGCTTGTCGGATATACATCGCAGTTTGAGTTACGCGGGCCAGACGCTAAAAGCATAGTATTATGCATCTGTTATTTCTCCAGCTGAGCCAAAGTCGCTCTCAATGCGATTGTGAATGTTTAAGTGATAGATTTTTCTCTTGAAATTTAGTCATCCGTTGTATCAGTAATTATTCTATCTGCAAGAGATAACGGGAATTTACGAAGTGGCTGGTTTACTGAACCTTCCAACTCTAAAATTTTGATTATCGACTCCACCAGATTGGGATGACTGATCTGTACGTTCATATGAACCCTATCTGCGTGCGTGTTCATTCACTTTAAGGAAGGTATCCTTTTTCTTCATGGTTACGATGGGTTTTAATCCAACGGAAACCAAACAAAAAAAGAAAAATGTTACTCTGTAAAGTGAACCTATATTATTTAAACACTAAACGACTGAATTGCACACGGGAGCAAGGTCCCAAAAGTTGGTTGCCTCTCCAACGACACCCAGGGCAACAAAATTATTTTTCTCTCTATATTATATAAAAGGAAATGTCCTGGTTGACTGAATCATCATCGCCTAGCCCAAACCGCTAAGGATACAAAAATTAATTTCGAGAGGGTGTTGATCTTATACCCTAAGCATCGGTTAAGAACGGATTTTTCTAAATTCCAACGCTGAGGGGGTGAAACACGAGACGAAAGATTTTTCAATTTTGAAGCTGGAACTACTAAAACGGTATTTCGTTTCTTGGTCAGAAATAAAGAAATATGAATTTCAGAATTTCTGGAAATTTTTAACGCCTATGGGGGTGAAATAGTGGGTGAAAGTTTTTTTAATAAATCATTATTAAAGAATTACTAAAGCATTTATAAAGCTAAGACTATGAAAATTAGTATTTGACTCCTCAGCTAGAAACAAAACAATTCGTGTTTCAGTGTTTCTGGAAAATCAACCGGTAAGGGAGTGAAACAGAGGATGAACATTTTTATGAAAATGTTCCGTTATTTAAAAACATTTTTATAGCTAAATCTATGGAAACAGATATCTGACTCCCTTGTTAAAAATTAAGAAATATGTGTTAGGCGATGAAAGTTTCTACGGAGATATTACCATTTGAACTCAAAAGGCAGGGTTAACGAAAACCTCCGACTCCAGCTATCAGAATGTCTTTTTGGTCAGAAGTACATTCAGAAAAGACCGTATGTCTATTTCCTTAATTAGCATGAAAAGTTTAGGTGTTGCAGTTTGTGAACTAAACTAAAGGAAGCTAATTAACAGTTACCATGACAAATCGGCTTTGTCGGAATAGCACAGGAAACCAAGCGGCTCTTTAATATATTAATTATTCAGGCCTAGTATAAGTATATAAAGTTATTTTTGTTGTAATTAATACGTAAACGCGAGCGAAACAGCGGGCGATAAGCTGGTATTTCATATAATTATTGACCAAATTTATAGGTTTAAAATGCTGTGTAAATCTGCTAATTACGAGGTATAATCTTACGTCAAAGGTGAAACACAGTACAATCGAGTATTGGAGCTAAAAACTTTGTACACGACTTGAGGCAGTGTGACTCTAGGCCCGCAAATTCCACGCCATAGTCGCTGCCTCCTCTCTCACTTAAATTGGCTCCTTCTGACTTCTTCTCCCACTGGCTCTGCCTTCTCTGTTTTCCACCATCACTGTCTCTACTCTGGTCTCTTTAGCGCAAAAAATATTATTTGTTCGCATGTCAGAGTCTTTTATGGATGCATTGCTCATCGATAACAATTCATCGAAAACGCCCAGCTTATGATTTGTATCTTAAAAGAGTAAATATGTTATTAGTATTTTACTGCATTTAGATGACCATGAGTGCACTCCGACAGTTATAACTACATTTATTCCTCAGTACGTATTTTACGTGAATATTTTATACGCGTAAGTACGACAACTTCGAAATTCTGGATCTCGCTAACGGGTAATGATATCGAAAAAGCTTTCAAGGTTCGCCAAGAACATCTTAATAAAATATGGTAAAAATTTCGACGATTTGCCGTGAACATGAATTACAGATTTGGCGTTCCCCACAATTGTTTTTCGGATAAACATTGATAACAGATAAAGATATTCGAAAAATGGAACCGCCGGTGGACAAACGCCGACTAAGACGCACCGTAGATCACACTTAATGCAAAAGAAGCAATCGATTTGCTCAATTCGCCTGTACTGGAGGAAGTGTGTAGTGTTTTAATTTTGATACGTACAATATGCCTATTCTTCCGATAGATATACAAATTGTCGTTAGGCCAAGGGCTATCCAAAACAATTGACCCTTTATCTCTGTGATCGACAGAACCCGGGATATTTTTGCGCGCGCTGTAGGAACACATTGGTACAGTGCGCTGTCGTGTACGGACCGATTAAGCCCTGCTACTTCCGAGTGTTGTTCATTCCTAAGTGCATCTACAAACATAATGGAGCTCACAGTATAAAAGACTCTATAACTACTCTAAATAAAATGTTTTCTCAAAACCAATAATTACCTATAAACTAGTAGTGCTTTATAGGCATAACACTACCTATTGTCTCAGACGAACGTCAACGGCAACTGTTCTGGTGATCTCAATAGACCCGAATGCAAATACTGAAGGACTTCCTTTGCACAGAAATCATTTGAAACGGAAGACTTTGTAAGTTCCCCACAATGTGTTTCTGTATGGAATTTAGGCCAAATGTACCTCCCACTCTATAAAATGTCCACGTCCTACCAAAACTTGTATGCTAATCTTTGACTAAATAGAACCTAATTTGAATCGAATTGTAACTGGTCGGAATAAAACTCGTCTTTATCTTAAATGAGCAACTGAGCTAAACAGTTGTCTGGCACTGACCAAAATTTCCACTTATCTCGAGTCCGAAAAACATTGCTGTAGATTTCTTGAAAGTACAACAGCAAACAGCAAGCAGGCGGTGGATAAGCTATTTCTATTTTTCTAGATTTCTATTTTTTCTATATTTTCTAGATTTCTATTTTTTAAATAAAATTTCCAAACAGTATTCAAACTCTTGCATACCATGTGGTACAATGCGGTAATGATAAAATTTCTTTAAACAGCGGGATGAGGTGAGTAACTATTCTATGAAATGCTATTCTGAAACAGCGATTATGGAATGAAGTATGTATTCAAAAAGACAAGGGTAAAACTTCGCGTGGTCTTCACACATAAAATTGGCCTCAGCAATACTGTGCTTAACAAAGTGGACAATGATTTAAAAAGGATACAGAGTTAAAAGAGAATTTCTATTTAAAAAAAAGAGCTTAATCAGTTGATATGTTAATGCATGGCCCAGGGAAGCTGTTGGTCTTTCTCTCAGCTCTGGGCAAATGAACCAAGTTAACTAGCTGGCAACAATCATTCCGACAAACTAGCTGCGCAGCGCTGCAGTCTTACCTCAAACTTCCTCTCTTCGGAAAAAAATAATAATAATATTGGAAGTTTATATTCTTTCAACCTTTTAGTACATACATTATATCCATCCCTGTCGTTCTTTCAAATAATTTTTTCTTCATTTAACAGATACAATCACAAGTCAACACAGCACTACTGAATAAGTCCATCACCTACCACACTTCAACTAAGAACATATCAAACTGCGCAGAGGCAAAAACTGTCCCACAACAAGGCCAAAGACTGTTTAAAGTTAACATAACTTGTTCTCTCTCTCTCTCTCTCTCTCTCTCTCTCTCTCTCTCTCTCTCTCTGACGTGGACATCGATAACTTAACAATAATCAAAATTATATGACCACCTTAAAACTTCCTGTGGCCTTTAAATGTCTTCGACACGAGATCTGAACCAAGAAAATAAAAAATATCCTCAATGTTCACTAAAAACGGTGAAACAGTGAAAGCTCCGATATCTCTGCCAGTCGTTTTCAAGGATTAGTTACCGAGAAGAGAAAAAAGGCTGACTGTTCATGTAAGAGCTTTTTTCTTCAAATAATGTCGAGAAGCTGTCGACCTTGATCTATAGATATCACTAAATTAAAGAACATCGCCACGTTTTTCTGTGTGAATGTCAAGGCCAATCTCAGGAAGAACTGTAAGGATTTTGATACGGTTTTCACTAATAGACAGTCTGATTCAGGGCGAAGATTTGTATATATTATTTATAAATATTTTGTGCAAATCGACTGTACTATGATAAAACAAGTACCATGTAGTAGACGACATTCCGTCAGAATTGCTGATATCCTTGCGATAGCCAGCCATGATAACACTATTCCATCTCGTGTGCAGGATGAATGAGACAGGCCAAACACCCTCAAACTGTAAGATAAATGAAAAAAATCCATTTCCAAGGAAAACAAGTGCTGACAGGTGTGAATATTAACGAACTATTGGGTTAATAAGTCATGGTTGCAAAGCATTAACACGAATTATTTGCGGTAGACTGGGAAAACTAGTGTAAGCCGAACTAAGGGAATCTTCGTATATCCATATTTAAATTGGATCATGGTGGGACATCAGCTTGTATAATTTTTATTAAAAATGAAACTCCTCTAGCTGTACTTACGATTTCATATTTATTTGGTTACTGGTTTCGACGTTGCACCAACACCATTTTCAGGGCCGTACACTTTGATAATATCAATTGTGTGTGGCTGAGTAATATCAATTGATATTATCAAAGTGTACGGGCCTGAAGATGGCGTTGGCGCAACGTCGAAACTAGTAACCAAATAAATATGAAATCTTAAGTACAGCTGGAGGAGTTTCATTTTTAATAAGAAACGGGGGAAAATCAGCTTGAATCCGGGGAAATGTAGGAACACGGCTTGACTTAATAGATGGATTAAGGAAATGCTAACCTATGTTTATAGCATTTGTATACATAGAGAAAGCTTTTGACAGTGTCGACTGGAATATACTCTTTGAAATTTTTAGGGTAGCAGGGGTAAAATGCAGGGAGCAGAAGGTTATTTACAGTTTGCACAGAAACCTGACGGTATTTATGAGAGCCGAGAGTCATGAAAGGGAAGCAGTGATTGAGAAGGGAATGAGACAAAGTTGTAGCCTATCTACGACGTAATCGATTTGTACATCGAGCAAGCAGTAAAGGACACACAAGAAAAACTAGTGAAGATATTAAAGTTCAGGGAGAAGAAATAAAACTATGAAGGTTTGTCGATGACATTGTAATTATGTCTGAAACAGAAACAAACTTGGAAGAGCAGTTGAACAGAATGGATGTGTCATGGAAGGAGGATACAAGATGAACATCAAGAAAAGCAAAACGACGGTACTGAGATGTAGTCGAATTAAACTAGGCGATGCTGAAGGAATTACAATAGGAAACCATATACTAAAAGTAGTAGATGAATTTTGCTATTTGGGCAGTAAAATAACGATGGTACCCGAAGAAGATACTACATGAAATGTACACTAAGAATGTCAAGAAAGTCGTTTCTGAAGAAGAGAAATTTGCTGTCATCGAATATAGATCGAAGTGTTAGGAAGCGTTTTCTGAAGATATTTGCCTGGAGTGCAGCCTTGTATGGAATTGAAACGTGGACCGTGAACAGTTCAGACAAGAAGAGAAAAGAGGGTTTTGAAATGTGGTGCTACAGAAGAATGCTGCAATTATATGGATGGATCATATGAGGGGACATTGAATAGAACTGGGCAGAAAAGAAATTTATGCCAAAACTTAACTAAAAGAAGGGATCGGTTGACAGGACACATTCTGGGACACCAAGGTATCATCAATTTGGTACTGGAGAAAAGTGTGGACTGAGCAGGAGGTGAATACAGTAACCAGGTACAAAAGGATATGGGTTGCAGCAGTTATTCGGACATGAAGAAGCTTGTACACGGTAGAGTAGCGTGGAGGGCTGCATCAAACCACTCTTCGAACTGAAGACCATAACAACAACATGGTTAATTAAAATCTCCTGCCGCTTCTGTCAGTATGTGGAGAGTAATCTCAGGAGCTGCTATAGAGATTTTGGTATGATCCTCCCTAACAGACAGACACATCCAAGAGGGTGGTTTGTGTACATAATTTTAAAATCGTCCAGCTGTCCCGTCCAGAGACCGGATTGGTTGCTAGTTTCAACTAAATTTCACTTCCTGCAACAGAGTGCTATTTTTCGGAATGCGATTGTCAATTATCTGAGCGCAGTGACCGTGAAGTGGTCGGTACTAATAAAACTGGCACGGCCTGCGTCAGATGTTATCTTTAGAAGTCGGCGTTATTGGGAAACCCAGGCCGCGTTCAGCTGCTAATCCAATTGTCACCAGGTGCGTTGTGGAAGTGAATTGGACTTCACGTTCTACGGAAAGTTTTACCGTTTCGAGCACCGAAGCCAACCGATAGATAAAGTTTGTGAAGTGAATAATTGTGTTCTTCATTAGGTCACGCGAAATTTCGAAGACCTTACAAGAGTACTTGTCAATCCATATCATCGTAAGAATCTATACAGTAACCGGAGTAGAACAAGACAATTATGTTACGTGTAGTGCAGTGCAAGGCAAATTCTACGGAGTTCCAGACCTCTTCTTCCTTTAGAAAGTAGAGCGCGCATATAGACCACACGTCAGAGTCGGGTAAGACTAAACTCTGTGTAAAACAGTATTTAAGTCGAAAATGTAACACAAAGATAATTTTTTACAGCAGCAAACAAATACAAAGTGTTCTACAGAATAAAATTTAGTTGTCAGCTGCAAATACAGGGTGGTTCACGACGATATGCAAATATATTAATATGTTATTCTACAAGTAAAACTGAAGAGAAAAGGTCAGATAAGCATAGGTCCGCAAATTTTTAGTTACGGAGTTACGGCTAATAAAAGATTTTCCCTGAAATTTAGCAACTTCGCTAATATAAAGCCATCGCAAAATTGTACGAGGTTAAAGTAAAGCACGATTTCCATTTATTTTGTTGTTATTGGTCTGGTGAATCTAATAAAATATGTCCCAAACATGTATCTCTAGTAGTTTTCCAGAACATCCAAGGAAGCAACTGATCATCATGTTTTCGTGCGTGCTATTAACGAAAAAACTAATGAAAATGCAAGATTATCTCTCGCTTTGAAGTTATGATAACTTCGCGTTATTGCCTATATAAGCTTATGCGTGTATTTGCGTTGGTGTTACCCCTCGGAGGAAGGACACTACAGGCGCAAACGCTCTGCCTTGCTTTTGTAGTTTTCTGATAGTGATTCCCTGATTAGATTCCAGCAGTAATCGGCTAGCATTGACGTGCGCCACTTTCCCTTGTATCTCATTTTCAAATCTGAAATTTGCTGGTGGAAGCGTTCTCCATGCTCGTCGGCTGCAACACCACATATTGCAAGAAAGAAGTCCAAGTAGAAATATAGCAAATGTAACTTTCAGGACAGATTGCACCCTAGTATACTGTAGCAGTACAGGAGATTTGCCACAAGAGCCTTATCGTTTTCTGCCCTCATATTTCCTGAAAATTTTTTTGCCCCTCGAACAATTGCATCCCAAGCTAATTTTTCGTCACCTGTCGGGATGATGTTGAAATGCTCAAGTTTGTAAAGTACGCATATCTGAGAACTCCCGTAAATCTCCTTTTTTATTTTCGCCTCACTAAAAAGTGGAAATTTCTCGAGTAAATAACGAAATGTTTCCCCAGTTTTGTCCATGGCGCCAACAGAATTTGGTGTAGCCGATTTGTAGCCCAGGTACTATGCCTATGACTTCCAGATTCCCGGAAATTGAAATTGGAACTCGTCACTGTTCAATCGGAATAAGGATTGTTTTATGTTACCATATGTTTCTTTCATGTAAGGTACATACCCAGTCGAAATCGATGGTAACACGGTGCCACAAACTTGAGACTTACTTTGGAGGAGTCGATGAACAACCTCCACTGATTACTTTTTTAGTTACTGTCCATAGCTGCCATTAGTCCCTGTACATCACTTTGAAATACCAAGTTCTTTTCGCTTTCGAAAAATGGAAGGAATGGCATATGGCTGTTACGGGACGCAATCACATTTGCCTATTATCAAGACAATTCTACTGTTGAAGTCTTGACTCCAACAGTTCTGCTTTACCTTTCGGCTATTTCAGATCTTTCATTAGGTCGTTAAGTTCACGCTTTGTTATTTAGTAAATATCTTTACACTCGTCGTTACACACAATCTCAGAATCTTTCGAAGAACTGCGTTTTGAATGTAAATGGAAACGAGCGTTTGGCGTCATTGGCCGGGAGGCCCCTTGCGGGGCAGGTCCGGCCGCCTTGGTGCAGGTCTTATTATATTCGACGCCACACTGGGCAATCTGTGCGCCGGATGGGGACGAAATGATGAAGACACCACAACACCCATTCCCTGAGCGGAGGAAATCCCCGAGCCAGCCTGGAATCGAACCCGGGCCCGTAGGACGGCAATCCGTCAGTTTTAAAGGTGATCGTGCATCACTAGTTTCACTCCCGCCTGAAGTCACAATCACAGTCAGGTGGAACAGGAACAGGCAGTCAGTCTTCGTGAAGCACTGGTCACGTGTCACACGGTATGTTATGACATGTCACGGAAGACTTTTTCTTCTTTGAAATACACTGCTGGAAATGGAAAAAAGAACACATTGACACCGGTGTGTCAGACCCACCATACTTGCTCCGGACACTGCGAGAGGGCTGTACAAGCAATGATCACACGCACGGCACAGCGGACACACCAGGAACCGCGCTGTTGGCCGTCGAATGGCGCTAGCTGCGCAGCATTTGTGCACCGCCGCCGTCAGTGTCAGCCAGTTTGCCGTGGCATACGGAGCTCCATCGCAGTCTTTAACACTGGTAGCATGCCGCGACAGCGTGGACGTAAACCGTATGTGCAGTTGACGGACTTTGAGCGAGGGCGTATAGTGGGCATGCAGGAGGTTGGGTGGACGTACCGCCGAATTGCTCAACACGTGGGGCGTGAGGTCTCCACAGTACAACGATGTTGTCGCCAGTGGTCGGCGGAAGGTGCACGTGCCCGTCGACCTGGGACCGGACCGCAGCGACGCACGGATGCACGCCAAGACCGTAGGATCCCACGCAGTGCCGTAGGGGACCGCACCGCCACTTCCCAGCAAATTAGGGACACTGTTGCTCCTGGGGTATCGGCGAGGACCATTCGCAACCGTCTCCATGAAGCTGGGCTACGGTCCCGCACACCGTTAGGCCGTCTTCCGCTCACGCCCCAACATCGTGCAGCCCGCCTCCAGTGGTGACGCGACAGGCGTGAATGGAGGGACGAATGGAGACGTGTCGTCTTCAGCGATGAGAGTCGCTTCTGCCTTGGTGCCAATGATGGTCGTATGCGTGTTTGGCGCTGTGCAGGTGAGCGCCACAATCAGGACTGCATACGACCGAGGCACACAGGGCCAACACCCGGCATCATGGTGTGGGGAGCGATCTCCTACACTGGCCGTACACCTCTGGTGATCGTCGAGGGGACACTGAATAGTGCACGGTACATCCAAACCGTCATCGAACCCATCGTTCTACCATTCCTAGACCGGCAAGGGAACTTGCTGTTCCAACAGGACAATGCATGTCCGCATGTATCCCGTGCCACCCAACGTGCTCTAGAAGGTGTAAGTCAACTACACTGGCCAGCAAGATCTCCAGATCTGCCCCCATTGAGCATGTTTGGGACTGGATGAAGCGTCGTCTCACGCGGTCTACACGTCCAGCACGAACGCTGGTCCAACTGAGGCGCCAGGTGGAAATGGCATGGCAAGCCGTTCCACAGGACTACATCCAGCATCTCTACGATCGTCTCCATGGGAGAATAGCAGCCTGCATTGCTGCGAAAGGTGGATATTTGCCTGTGTCTATATGCCTGTGTTTCTGTCAGTGTGATGATGTGATGTATCTGACCCCAGGAATGTGTCAATAAAGTTTCCCCTTCCTGGGACAATGAATTCACGGTGTTCTTATTTCAATTTCCAGGAGTGTACCTTGTGTTAATGGAAGTACGATAGAAAAGTAACAATCATTCACTTGGTCTGATGATTCTCGCCAGATCACGGTATAGCAGAACCCGTGGAAGATCTTTTGCGATTCAACCACGAATGAATACTCGAGGCATAAGATACGCAACAAACGTGAGCAGCCCAGGGCTTTTCCCGGTCCCCGATTTCATAGCCAAAGTACAGTCTGTACGCCTTCCTAATATACGGCGTTATTGGCCTCCTTTGCGATTTCGTTGTAGCTTGTCCGGAAACGTAGCAAAAATTGTCAACACTATTTACGCAATTGCGATCTACATTGAATCACGGAAATTACAATGACCAGATTCACTGACTACACTCCAGCAACACGTTCTTCCAACGCACGAGCAATACAGAGCTTACAACAGACTGAAACTACGCTTAAAGGAAACATGCTCCGCTCCTCCCTCCTTCCTCTTCCCCTTCTCAGTGTTGCTAAGAGGTCGGGCTAAAAACAGCGATAAAATTAAACTTCCTGGCAGATTAAAACTGTGTGCCGGACCGAGACTCGAACTCGGGTCCTTTGCCTTTCGCGGGCAAGCGCTCTACCAACTGATCTACCCAAGCACGACTCACGCCCCCTCCTCACAGCCTTACTTCTGCCAGAGCGCTTGCCCACGAAAGGCAAAGGTCCCGAGTTCGAGTCTCGGTCCGGCACACAGTTTTAATCTGCCAGGAAGTTTCATATAAGCGCACATTCCGCTGCAGAGTGAAAATCTCATAAAATAGTTCAAATGGTTCAAATGGCTCTAAGCACTATGGGACCTAACGTAGGAGGTCATCAGTCCCCTAGACTTAGAACTACTTAAATCTAACTAAACTAAGGACATCATGCACATCCATGATCGAGGCAGGATTCGAACCTGGCGACCGTAGTAGCAGCGCGATTCCAGACTGAAGTGCCTAGAACCGCTCGGCCACAAGGCCGGCTAGCGATAAAATATACACAGCTATTTTTCAATGTCGTTTTGGTCGTTATCGTGGTCGATATAGTCAACAAACAGTTATTTCATCCTAGTTGCATTTTCATAGTTTGCTAGTGTAACTGCTATACTAAATATGTAACCGGAAACACTGTAAAAAAAATTACGTGCTCTGTACTGAAAAGCAGACCCGAATTTTCCTACAGTCAAACAGCTGCAACTACACTTCGGAAACGGAACCACGGCAGAGCTTGCTCTTCTGTGGCGAGAGGAACATTCAGCTTAAGAAGACGTTGGATGAGCTTTAGAACCCCGTGATGTGTAACTGAAGATGAACACACCTAACTACAACCTCACGTGTATGGCCACGCATCTACGCCTATCCAGCGAGGCACGGTTTTGAAAGCGGAGTTGTTGTAATTTAAATAAACGGTTGTAGTGTTCTCGTGACATGATCAAACGACCACAGAATGATAGCAACAGAATACAAAATAACGCGGACCATTATCTGTCTCCGACAATGGACAGACCTTAGCAAGCCAACATTCTGTCGAAGGAAGACCAGAGAAAAGACGCAGCCGGTAGATCCGCAGAACTCGTGTGGATTCCACGTATGTCAACACAGTGATGTCCTGAAGTTCCGGATTGTTTGTAGAAATCGTCCTCGGGTGATTTCAGACGACTCGTTTACGATTTGCTTTACGTAAGCTACACTTGTCGCTTACTCGTACTCAAACTCCCTATGCAGACGCAAGATAAATATCTCATAGAAGATAGATTCCATGAGCAAAATACCGAGGAAACACACTGAGCTGAAAAACACGCGGCGAAAACTATTTTGTCCTTTGGCAGCAACATGAAGTAGCAAAAATCAAATACAACACAAGGGAAGAGATTTCATAGAAGAAGATTATGTAAAATAAGACGGAAGAGAATGAATACATTCTATAATATTCGCGAACAGTGGGAAAGTTATCGACTGAGAAAAGAAGGCAGGAAAAAACAATAGAAGTGAAATGTAATGATCGTAATGATACGTAACAAGTGTCAGTAGCAACTCAAATTTAATTGTAGAAAGAGAATTGAGAAGAGATGCAATGTTTCAGATTATGTAAACAGCGTTACACTAATCTATAACATCAAAATCGATAAACTGTGAATATTTTAAGGGTATAATCGGAGAAATGTATCTCATTTTCAGTAATATTCCGTTGATAAAATAAACAACGCTGATGTATTACACATTACTTGTGACAAGTATTAGACTTCGTATGGAAATTTATTATTTTCGGCTTCGTGTCTGATAATTTGTCTTGTAATGGATAGAAGATTACGGTTTGGCGATGATGATGATGATGATAATAATAATAATGATAATGTCGGTAATGGTAATAGCGATAATAATCCATGTTTAGGACCCATGATGCTGTGCTATTTAGTGTTAGTAGGACGCAGTCGGCCGCTGATGAAACCACATCCGCACCCACTCTTGAATTTCTCATCTCGTTCAAACCGACGTCCAAGTAGGACTATCTTCACGTCTCCAAGGACATGGAAATCACACGGTGATACATCCGGCCAGTACGGAGAATGTGGCACTGTTTAACGAGCAAATCGCCGAGGGATAGCCTTCATCCATTTGGCAGTGTGGGGATGTGCGTTGTAGTGCAATATGATGCTTCCTCTGCTCGTCGAGTTCCTCGAGCGTGGAACCGTAGCCAGTGCGGACCACTATGAAGACACTTTACAGAAACTGTAGAGTCAGAATGCTGTCTGAGAGAATCATCCTGTTGCACGATATTAGCAATGCCAGCTGGAAAGGCTATATTTTAATTTTATCACTATTTCAGTGTATTCGGTACACTAGAGGTATGAATTAAAAAACGTCTTCCGTCACAACTTTTCGTGTTTTGTTAAGTACACAATGCATTTCGGACCCTGTGGGTCCACCATCGTATGTAATTCATATATGCTTTATTTTTTTCTCTTGAGTGAGGGGAAATGCATATTTCTGTCACGAAAAGGTTTGATATTAGTAGTTAGGAATAGGCATTTCACCTAATTCAAGAGAAAAAATAAAGCATATATTAAGACAAATTACACCTAACGATGGACACACAGGGTCCGAAATGTATTGTGTAATTAATAAAACACGAAAAGTTGTGACTGAAGGCGATTTTTAATTCGTACCTCCAGTGGAAAGACCATACTTCAGCTGAGGCAACTGTGGAGCACCACCGGCCGTAGATGACAAGGGTGTGCGACGGCTGCGGAGATGTGTATTGGGGAACAGATACGCAACTGTTGAGCAACTAAATGTCCTGACGAACCAAGGGGCTAACGACAGGGTCTGCTCAACGACTGGCTAGCGAAAGTCGCTGCGTATGGGCCTCCACAGCAGGCGTCTGGTTGATGCACTCATGCTGACTGCTGTTCATTGAGGACGAAGGCTGGAATTTACACGCCAATATCGGAACTGGGCGTCCGCTGAGTGGCGAAAGGTAGCTTTACAGATCAGTCACGTTCTTTGCTCCATCACATGGATCGAAGGTTGCGTGTTTGGCGTGAAATGTCTGAAAGCAAACAGCTTGCAACAGTTGTCGGAATGGGGGCTGGGTTGGGGTTTGTTTTGGGGGAGGAGACCAGACAATGAAGCCATCGGTCTCATCGGATTAGGAAAGGGAGTCGGCCGTGCCCTTTCGAAAGAACCATCCCGACATTTACCTGGAGCGATTCACTCAAATCACGGAAAACCTAAATCAGGATAGCCGGACAAGGGATTGAGCCGTCGTCCTCCTGAAATCGTCCTCCTGAACGCGAGTCCAGTGTTGTCGGAATGTTCCAGGTCGGAGGAGGAAGCGTTGTGTTGTGGGAAACGTTTCCATGGCATTCCCTGAATGATCCATCATTTTGAAACGTACTGTGGATCAACACAAATATGTACATGAAAGGCTTATTTCAATAGTGGTACAAGTCCATTACCTCCACTTTTCTGCCTATAATGCTTCTGAAATTAATGATCCAAACAAACAGAAAGAAATGTTCATCTCTAGCAAGAAGCCATATGCCTGAATATTTCTGGTATCTCAACTGCAGATTTTTGAGCGCTCATTTAACGTCAGGACTCTGTATCTCAAGATGAACAAAAATGGACTTGTACCACTATTGAAATAAGCCCTTCATATATCCTTCGCGACCATGCAGTTTGCTTTCGAGTGTTGGCATCTACCAGCAGGACAATGCAACGTATGACAGCTCTCAGTGTACGTGCTTGATTCGGATAGCTCCAGAATTAGTTTAATGTATTCCCCTGACCACCAAACTCCTCAGGTTTAAATCCAATCGAGAACCTGCGGGACCACCTCTGTCGGGTTGTTCGCGCCATGGATCCTACCGAAACTGGCCATGGCACTGGAGTCTCCAGTCCCTGTCGGTACCTACCAGAAACTCACTCACTCTCTTCCTGCATATCTCACAGCAGTCCGCGCTGAAAAAAATGGTTATTCAGGCTTTTGACAGGTGGTCACATTAATTGACTGGACAGAGTACCATTACGAAGCGATTTCAGCTATAAACCAATAGTTCCACAGCCATCACGAATAGAATATTCTGTGCATAGTAACATTGCTCCTGCGTCTAGGATTGAGTTGTGACATGTTTCTGTTGTCCTCCTTGCAGGTCCGGCAATATGAGCGAGGCGGCGGGCGCCATCCCGGATTTCTTCCGCGGACGGCATCTCCTGGTGACGGGCGCCACCGGCTTCATGGGCAAGGTGCTGGTGGAGAAGCTGCTGCGCTCCTGCCCCGAGATCAGCACCATCTACCTGCTGATGCGGCCCAAGCGCGGCACGGACGTCCGCACCCGACTCGACGAGCTGCTCAACGCCACCGTGAGTATTGTGCGATACTGCAGTGCCTAACAATACCACCACTTGCAAAGTAGGTTACAAATCAGATTAGTAATGTTGCTCACGCAGCATATGTTCGCATTATCGGGCAACAACAAAGTTGTTGACTGTGGATGGTCTCGTCAGAAAAGAAATAATGAAGTCACTATAAAAAAAGTCATTAACTTTCGCACTTATCTTGAATGGATTCCCGCGTAGATTTTGAAACGTCCCCTTAGAAAAATTTATACAAGACTGTGCTTAAACTGACAGACAATATTTTTAGCGCAACGCAATCTGACTTTCAAAAATCCCTACGAAAGAATGGCCCTGACTAACATTAACCTATACGTTTCACAAATCACTTACCTCACAAAAATCTTCGTTACTCAAGCTACTGCAATGCAGCGAGCACCACTACTGCCAGCTAAATAAAAGATTCAAACTACTGAAGGCACTAACTACTGACAGGCATAGTTAGCAAATGAAAGACTTTGATAGAGAACAAACAATGTATTTACCTTAATAGTCATAATATATATAGCAGTTCATGACATCCAGTCTTACAAATTACAAAACTCCGCCATCTCTCTCCCCACGTCCACCACTGCTGGCGGCTCACCTCCAACTGCGCAACGCTACGCGCTGTTAACAGCCAACAGCCCAACGTTACAATGGCAGACAACAATGCAAACCAGCCACAGACTGCACACGGCACAGCCAGTGATTTTTATACAGAGCGCTACGTGGCGGCGGCGTTACCAATAAAAAACCTAAACAGCCTACTTACAATTTCGTCATAGTTGTTAGGGCTCATCTTGTTGATTCTAGGGTGATTCCACTTCGACTGCTAGAAGGTCCAGATCTGTTCAAATGGCTCTGAGTACTATGGGACTTAACATCTGTGGTCATCAGTTCCCTAGAACTTAGAACTACTTAAACCTAACTAACCTAAGGACATCACACACATCCATGCCCGAGGCAGGATTCGAACCTGCGACCGTAGCAGTCGCGCGGTTCCGGACTGAGCGCCTAGAACCGCGAGACCACCGCGGCCGGCTCCAGATCTGTATTTTAGCAATATTTGAAGACCTAACAAATGCGTTTTTCAGGAAATTCTTAATAATCAAACAATCCTAGATCAGAACAACTGTATGGTAGAAATAATTTTTGACTTGGAGTTCACGACCCACATTTTTATTAAACTTCTTGTAAATTCACATATACTTCTTCCTAATTGTCAAATCATCAAGAAAACAGTTTGGTATCAACCTTCATATATTTAATTTCCACTTTAACCAAACACAGGACTTGACTGTTCTTTTACAAAGCGAGAAAACAACTTAACTTCTGCAAAGTGAAACAAAGACTGCCCTGTGCGCGTTCGCCCCAAAACGGTTACAAGTAGGTCAAAGATTATGACAGTCTCACAGACATGAATACACATAAGAACCATATCACTGTAATATATCGATACAGCGGAGTACCTATACATTAATAAAACCAAATGTTAATATTATCACAAAAATGTGTCTGTTACTTCGCAGAAATTACTGGTATCGAGAACTGCGGTTGGAGTGCCGCAATGGTCACGTAAATAAAGAACCATTACAAGTGCATGCATGGCAAAAGGGACAGGCGCTGCGGCCACTACAGTTGCGAATGTACCGGCGCAGGTAGAGGACACACGGACGACGAAGTTAGGGTCAGGTCGTGAAGTGTGCTCGGATAGCCGAAGTTGTTAAGGCGACCGCTCGTAACTGGTGGAAAATCCAGGTTCGGGTCCCGGTCACGAACAAATTTTCAGTGTCGTCATTCCATTATACAGCTGAAAGTTGTCCGTAATCGCAAGTGTGAGTACATTCATAGACCGTGAGTACTGCCCGCAGCTCACATGGAGACCACACAGCAATAAGAATCTCGTATGTTTTTATATTTACCGTGAGCGAAGTTCAGAACTCAAATATCAATCCACCAACGTAACTGATGCAACTCTCATTACTCTAGAGCATTTTTTTTTCCAATGGGTTGTGTGGCTATGTGGCAGTATGCTCGCAAACCACTTTGGTGGCTAGGGGTCGATTCCCAGGTGTGGCAATTTTTTAAATAAAGTTGCATGTTCCATGAGCTTTTCTACGAAGCATAAAATATATATGGATGAAGGTTTCAGGAACTGCTGCAACCAATGGCCGTTTTTTCTTCAATTATTATTTGCTCATGACAGGTTTCGAATCGCCTAGCGATTCATCATCAGATAATGCAATTTAGTTTGGAGTATTGTGGGGGTCGTGCATCTGTGGCAAATATGGAGAAGAAAATGTGAGCACCGTATGTGGGAAGAATATTAAGATTGCAAAATTAATTTGATGGTATTAAACACTGTTTTCATTTTTGTTGCAAGCGCTGCTCTGGAACACATTGTGTATGGTTTCCAGTATCGTTAAATATCAAGTGAAACTGGCACTTTTCCACCAATAGCGACACCCACATACTTTACAAAATATAAACAAACCAAAGAGTGTGGCTGTTGTTGTCTCCAAAGAGTTTTCTGGAGGCAGAGATTTTCTTTGCTCATTTTTCGTTGTGTGTGGTATTCCTAATAAAACATATGTTTATTAAATTACTTTCTTTATACAAATATCTTAACTATTTTAGAGAAACACAGTAGAATATTGGTTGTATTGAGAAGTTGAGGTGAGGTGCCGTAATGGTTAGGCAATTCAAGTACCATTAAACAAGGTCACGGTTTACAGACGTCTGGGGTACAAACGACATGGTCACGAGACCACGAGAGGTGCTGCAGGTGATGTCGTACTTTTAGTAAAGAGAGTCGCGTTGGTCTGCTGCCATAGCCAACTAACGCCATATTTCGCCCCACTGTCCTAACGGATTCGTTCGTAGTAGGTGTCACATTGATTTCTACATATACATCCATACTCCGTAGGACACCTGACGGTGTGTGGCGGAGGGTACCTTGAGTACCTCGATCGGTTCTCCCTTCTATTCCAGTCTCGTATTGTTCGTGGAAAGAAGGATTGTCGGTATGCCTCTGTGTGGGCTCTAATCTCTCTTATTTTGTCCTCATTGTCTCTTCGCGAGATATACGTAGGAGGGAGCAATATACTGCTTGACTCCTAGGTGGAGGTATGTTCTCGAAACTTCAACAAAAGCCTGTACCGAGCTACTGAGCGTCTCTCCTGCAGAGTCTTCCACTGGAGTTTATCTATCACCTCCGTAACGCTTTCGCGATTACTAAATGATCCTGTAACGAAGCGCGCTGCTCTGCGTTGGATCTTCTCTATCTCTTCTATCAACCCTATCTGGTACGGATCCCACACTGCTTTCAAGCAGATGGCGAACAAGCGTACTGTAACCTACTTCCTTTGTTTTCGGATTGCATTTACTTAGGATTCTTCCAATGAATCTCAGTCTGGCACCTACTTTACCGGCGATCAACTTTATATGATCATTCCATTTTAAATCACTCCTAATGCGTACTCCCAGATAATTTATGGAATTAACTGCTTCCAATTGCTGACCTCCTATTTTGTAGCTAAATGATAAGGGATCTATCTTTCTATGTATACGCAGCACATTACACTTGTCTACATTGAGACTGAATTGCCATTCCCTGCACCACGCGTCAATTCGCTGCAGATCCTCCTGCATTTCAGTACAATTTTCCAGTGTTACAACCTCTCGATATACCACAGCATCATCCGCAAAAAGCCTCAGTGAACTTCCCATATCATCCACAAGATGATTTATGTATAATGTGAATAGCAACGGTCCTACGACACTCCCCTGCGGCACACCTGAAATCACTCTTACTTCGGAAGACTTCTCTCCATTTAGAATGACATGCTGCGTTCTGTTATCTAGGAACTCTTCAATCCAATCACACAATTGGTCTGATTTCTGCAGTTATTTCACGCAGCTTTGCTTGTCTGATGCCGCTGACAACTCTATGCCAACACTGCTGCTCTCGGCCGTTAAGTGAAGGCCGTCGGCCACTGTGTTGCCTGAAATTTAGTTTCCTCGGCACTCCATTCACCCTGCGGATCTCGAAATACTAATGATTTCCGAAATGAAATGTGCCATGCATCTGGTTCCAACTACCATTCCGCGTTCAGGGTCTGTTAATTCCCATCGTGCGACCATGATCACGTCTGGAGCCTTTTCACATGGATCACCTGAGCACAAATTACAGTTCCGTCAATGCACTGCCCTTTTTTAACTTTTATACATGATACTACCGCCGTCTGCATCTACGCATACCGCTATCCCACGGCTTTTGTCACCCCAGCATATGTGTCTGCGACGAAAGCAAAGACAATCTTAGACACGCCCTTGGATACCTGCCACTGACGGTGTAATCTCCGAGTCTCACCGCCGTGTTGTGGTGCCCGCAGCTGTTCGACCAGCTGCGGCGCGAGCGGCCGGACGCGCTGAACAAGCTGGTGCCGGTGTGCGGCGACATCACGAGCCCGCACCTGGGCCTCAGCGCCACCGACCAGAAGATCCTCGCCGACAACGTCTCCGTCGTCTTCCACTCGGCCGCCACCGTCAAGTTCGACGAGAAGCTCAAGCTGTCCGTCGCCATGAACATCGTCGGCACCAAGCGCCTGGTCCAACTCTGCCACAAGATGGACAAGCTCGAGGTGAGTCCCTCGTTTAAGCTTCTACGAGTTCGAATCTTCTTGTCTCATTCAAGTTGTTTCCTGTGGCATATTCATGCCGACAGTGTTTGTCTGTTCATAAAGACAGAGCTTTCCATACAGAGTGATTCAGCTGTCTCAACCCATGTCGCTTTATGTAACCCGCAATATTATGTCTGGCCTTCAAAGAAACTAAGCGCAAGATTTTCATCTCTCGCCAGCTACTGGTAAACCATTTGTCCTAGAGCAAAAATGAACAGGACGTTTTTGTAGGAAATCTAATGTAATTAAATTTTGTGCTGGGATGCATTTTAGCTAGTGGCCGAAGTTTTCGAGTTATTCGAGAAAAAGCGTACAACGCCTTCCCCCCCCCCTCCCCCGCCAGCATTTTTTTACCACTGTACAAAATTTTGTAACTGCACCACATTCGGACTTTTTCGTCTTTACTGAATGATCTTATTACGGCACCGTCTTAGCTGAGCACTTTTACAAATTATGAAATTGACCTCTTTATTAACTTCACCTAGGTCAAATGTTTTTATTCCAGTCTTTGATCACAATATGAATTCTTTAGACGATCACCGGTGTCAGTCCGTAATGACCATCCTCAGATCTTTTTTACACCATGCCCTAAAGTGATAAGGCCATAATGGCATCGTCAAAACATATAAATACAGGGTGTTTCAAAAATGACTGGTATATTTGAAACGACAATACAAACTAACGAGCAGCGATAGAAATACACCGTTTGTTGCAATATGCTTGGGACAACAGTACATTTTCAGGCAGACAAACTTTCGAAATTACAGTAGTTACAATTGTCAACAACAGATGGCGCTGCGGTCTGGGAAACTCTATAGTACGATATTTTCCACATATCCACCATGCGTAGCAATAATATGGCGTAGTCTCTGAATGAAATTACCCGAAACCTTTGACAACGTGTCTGGCGGAATGGCTTTACATGCAGATAAGATGTACTGCTTCAGCTGTTCAATTGTTTCTGGATTCTGGCGGTACACCTGGTCTTTCAAGTGTCTCCACAGAAAGAAGTCACAGGGGTTCATGTCTGGCGAATAGGGAGGCCAATCCACGCCGCCTCCTGTATGTTTCGGACAGTCCAAAGCAATCACACGATCATCGAAATATTCATTCAGGAAATTAAAGACGTCGGCCGTGCGATGTGGCCGGGCACCGTCTTGCATAAACCACGAGGTGTTCGCAGTCTCGTCTAAGGCAGTTTGTACCGCCACCAATTCACGAAGAATGTCCACCTGCTGCACTAGCTGCACGTTGCTCTGTGGTTGCCTTTCCAGCACGTTCATCCGTCACGTTCCCAGTCCGTTGAAATTTTTCAAACAGATCCTTTATTGTATCGCTTTTCGGTCCTTTGGTTACATTAAACATCCGCTGAAAACTTCGTCTTGTTGCAACAACACTGTGTTCTAGGCGGTGGAATTCCAACACCAGAAAAATCCTCTGTTCTAAGGAATAAACCATGTTGTCCACAACACACTTGCACGTTGTGAACAGCACACGCTTACAGCAGAAAGACGACGTACAGAATGGCGCACCCACAGACTGCGTTGTCTTCTATATCTTTCACATCACTTGCAGCGCCATCTGTTGTTGAAAATTGTAACTACTGTAATTTCGAAAGTTTGTCCGCCTGAAAATGTACTGTTGTCCCAAGCATATTGCAACAAACGGTGTATTTCTATCGCTGCTCGTTTAGTTTTTATTGCCGTTTCAAATATACCGGTCATTTTTGAAACACCCTGTATAATCAGCATAGCATCGTCATACAGATCTAAAGTAAGTTGTTGAATAGGCCGCATCGTCCACACAGTCATAATTGCAACTGGCTAAAGAATTCATATTGTGATCAAAGACTGGAATAAATAATATTTGACAATATTGGATCACTGCTTGTATACGCGACCACGTCGCAGTTGATCTACCTAGGTCTTCTGTGAATTTTAGCAGCGTAAAATGAACAATTACATCGTTGTATTGCTTAAGCCTTCTGACTATGAAACCAGTAAGGGTTAAGTTTTGATCGCATTGTCAACGTTATTAGCTTTAGCGTAACGTTTACAAATATCGTTCTTTCTTTCATTGCCCTCACAGGCGCGTTTAAATCAATATTGTTAAGGAAATAGTCGACTATGATGGTAGCGTAATAGTCCAAGTGACAGAGACTAAATATGATGAGATTGGGAACAGCTGTTGTAGTCGGAAATTTTTGTGCAGTAGTAAGAAGGAGCGGCACGAACAGTACTAGAAATCCTGACTGGTGAGGCATGAGTGTAGGAGTGGACGTGCGCTTGAAGGTCACTTTTGTTCGTTTGTGTCGAATAACTTATCCCAGTATAAAATCTAACTAAATTGAATTTCCAACAAAAAGGTCCTGTCCATTTTTTTTCTATAGAGCTCATAATTTCCGAGTAGCGAACGAGACAACATGAAAATCTCGCCCCTGGTTTTTTGAGGCCAAATGTAACATTGTGAGTTACATAAAGCAACATCGCTAGGGGCAGCTGACTCACGCTATATACTATCACAAAATTTCTTGAGCAATAGATATTACTGTTTGACTTCAATACAAGAACGTTAGACAGTATCAGTAGTGATATTACAAGATACACTCCCTGGCCAAAAACAGTAATGTGCCACAGAGGGGAGGAGCAACCGAAATGAAACTTCGCCGTTTCAGAGGGCATGTGATATTATTTCAATAATTACAATAGCGAGTCAAATTACGAAGAACTTTGTGGTAGGAGTCCACTTATTGTTACGGCAGTGCGGCGGTGCACTCTCTCTGGTCTGCATGCACGCACTGATTCGGTTGGGGAGGGCGTCACAGAGCCAAGATCTGTGTATCCTTGATACTGGGAAAGAGTTGACGTCCCAGTTGGTCTTACACATATTCTATCAGGCACAGATCGGGGGATCTTCCTGGCCGCAGGAGTACCTCAGCATCACACAGACAATTCATAGACACACGTGCCATGTGTGGAGGGCATCGTCCTGCTGGTAATTGGAACCACAATACTGTCGCGTGAGAGGTACCCGTGATGTACAGTTGCACTATCACAGTTCCCTCAGTCACTTCCAGCCATGACCTGAAGTCGTACCCGATGACTCTCCGCACCATAACAGGAGTTAACTACACCATGACTCTCCAAGACGTTGGAAGAACGGGACCTTCCCCAGGGTCGCCAGTGTACTCGCCGACGATGGTTGTCCGGGACAGTGCTGAACCGCGATTCACTGGTGAATACAACGCGACGCCATTCGTCAGTATTCCATGTTTCCCTGTCACGGCGTCACTGCAAAAGCAGTC
The DNA here is from genome assembly GCF_023897955.1 of Schistocerca gregaria. Lineage (NCBI taxonomy): Eukaryota > Metazoa > Arthropoda > Insecta > Orthoptera > Acrididae > Schistocerca > Schistocerca gregaria. Next base: position 355,925,821 of record NC_064927.1, on the reverse strand, counting down.
GTTTTTGTTATCAGCGTGTTGGCGCCCTTGCCTACGGAGGCAGGTGCCTGTCCATTGTTGCCGCTTCGCAGTGGCCGGAGGCCGTACAATCACCGTAGCGAAACACCGCACCGTTTCCAGGAGTGATGACGTGGAAGTGCCGGCGTTGTTGAGACGCGAGACGCACGTGATGTGGCAGGCGCTGGTGCACGTGGTGAGTCAAATTTACGAAGAACTTGGCGGTACGAGCTTACTTATCAGTGTGGGAGTTCACTCCCTCTGGTCTGCGTGTACGCACTGATTCGGTTGGGGAGGGTGTCACAAAGCCTTGACCTTTGTATCCTGGATAGTGGGATGGAGATGACGTCCATGCTGGTCTTACACATATTCTATCAGGGGCAGATGTGAGGATCTTTCTGGCCAGGGGAATACCTCAGCATCATAGAGACAATTCGTAGATGCACGTGCCATGTGTGGAGGGCATTGTCCTGCTGTTAAATGGCACCACAATACTGTCGCATGGGAGGTAACGCACGAGGACACAAAATGCCTGTGACGTACCTTTGTATCATCTGAATTCCGTCGGTCACTACCAGCCATTACCTGAAGCCGTACTAGATGACTTTCTGCACCATAACAGGAGTTAACTATGCGGTGGTTCTCCAAGACGTTGGAACCTTCCCCAGGGTCGCCAGCGTACTCGCCGACGATGGTTGTCCGGGACAGTGCTGAACCGCGATTCACTGGTGAATACAACGCGACGCCATTCGTCAGTATTCCATGCTTCCCAGTCACGGCGTCACTGCAAAGGCAGCCGTTTGTATTAACAACGCGTCGGCGCCCTCGCCTTCGGAGGCAGGTGCCTGTCCATTGTTGCAGCTTCGCAGTGGCCAGGCGCCGTACAATCACCACAGGGAAACGCCCCACCGTTTCCAGGAGTGATGACGTGGGAGCGCCGACGTTATTGAGACAGGCGTGATGTTGCAGGCGCTGGTGCACGTGTCGACTGCGTACTGCAACTGCGACCGCAGCGAGGTGTCGGAGATGGTGTACCCGCCGCCCGCAGACCCCGAGAAGATCGTCGAGTGCGTCGAGTGGATGGACGAGGACCTGCTGGACGCCATCACGCCCAAGTCAGTACCGCTGCGCTCCTCCCGCCTTACTTCGCTATAACTGCACTTGTCCATTGCACCATCAAAGCCACAGTGTTAAACAAGTTGCAGCCACTGTGTGGCGTCATCTTAAAAGCTTCCACTTGTTGATTACAGCGATGTATCCTGCATGGTCTTTCTCAGAAAAGCTCATGCTGCCTGGAACTAGTTACGAACGCCTGTGTTCCATATGGTGGGCTTATTTCAATAGTGGTACAAGTCCATTACCTCCACTTTTCTGCCTAAAATATTTCTGCAATTAATGATCCAAACAAACAGAAAGAAAGGTTCATATCTAGCAAGAAGCCATATGTTTGGATATTTATGGTGTCTCAACTGCAGATTTTTCAGCGCTCATTTAACTTTAGGACTCTGTATCTCACAATGAACAAAAATGGACTTGTACCACTATTGAAATAAGCCCTTCACATATTGTATCTGCGACGTTCGACTCTTTAATCGTATTACACCATCACACGCACAGCTATCCTGGCTGCGTACATACAAGCACGGTGATTTTTATTCAGTCTGTCTCCTCTATTGTCCTACCAACGTACACTGTCCATCATACCTCTCCTCGGTCTTAACGCTCCTGTCTCAACAACATGGCAGAAACACCAGTTCCACCAGAGCGAATTCCTTTCTGTCGCGCTCCATCACTCAGCTGCTTTCTCGGAGTTCTTTTCAGTAGCAGGAATCCGACTCTGGGATGAGCTCCCTCATTGCATTAGAGAACTGAGTAAGATATCCTACTTGAAAAGGTATGACATATCTTCTGAAGCAATAATAATATCATTGTCCTTGTACGCACTAGTTACCCCTTTACATCCTTCTTTCCATAAATATCTTCATTTCCCAATATTCTTAGCTTGTGCAGTCTACCTATATTTCCCTTCCTCTCAACTTGCTATGTCGTTTCTATACACATATAAATATTACTTCTATCTGCCACTATCTATTTTATATTATTACTGTTATTATTACTGTTAATGGCAGTAGCAGCAGCAGTAGTAGAAGTACTGCTCGTATTAGCTATATTAGTTCTTAATACTATTTATTTACATTGTCCCTACGTACCAGATGATCAAAATGTCAGTATAAATTTGAAAACTTAATAAACGACGGAATAATGTAGATAGAGAGGTAAAAATTGACACACATGCTTGGAATGACATGAGGTTTTATTAGGACCAAAAAAACACCCCATATTTATACAAGATAACATTCATTTACTTAAATTGCGCCACTGGAATCTATCAGCTTTACAATAAAGGGGGCACAGATTAAGGTAGAAAAATGACAACACATTAATACCTGATACAACAGGACAGAGCACAAATAAATCAGCCCCTCTTAACTCATTCAGCTTTTTGGTAAAAGGGGTGTGTATTAACTGACACAAATAACAACACACAGTAAATGGAGAATTCAAGAAGACTTAATATAAAAAAAGCCTCACCCCTGAACCAAAGGCAACACCTTACTTCCTACTATACATCAATACATGAGAGACAAAACCGACAGTAAAATCAAACCATATGTACATTCTGCTTCATGCAAAAGATAAGACCTGTAAGACATTAAATCCAGCAGCAAATACAAATAAAATCTTACTATACACACATTGACGAATTAGAATTTTTTCGACTGAATAAACTAGATCCACCAATGGCCTCATTGTGTTTAATAGGCGGCCTAAGGAGGCCAGCTGTGACTCAGTTGCATGCACTACTAGCCAACACTGATCACAGCACACACACTCTCCTCTGGCTGTCGTGACGGAAAACGAGCCACATTAACGGAGCCTTCAGTCCCAGCTGCACCGTGTTCCCTAGATCTGCGAAGCCAAGTACTGTTCGCTGCCCTACCCATCAACCAGGTGGGGGAGGGAGTTAGTGATTCCAGATATACCCTCCATCAGACACTGTTAGGTTACTTAAGCAGTATGGTGTAGTTGTGGATGTATCAATAATGAAGTACTGTTTGCAAAAAAGCTGAATAAATATTCAGAGAGATCTTGATCAATTTTGAAAGTGCTACAAAGACTGACAACTCGCTTTAAGCATTCACAAATGTAAAACTGCGCACTTCACAAAACGAAAAAAACATCATATTCTCTTGATTACAATATGAATAAGTCACAGTTGGAGCCGGTCAATTGACGCAAATATCTGTGTGTAACAACATGTTGGGATATGAATCGGAACGATCACATAGGCTCAGTCTTAGGTAAAGCAGGTGCCAGACGCCGGTTTATTGGTAGAAAACTTGGGCAATGCAAACAGTCTACAAAGGAAAATGCTTATAAAACTCTCGTGCAACCCGTCTTAGATTACTGCTTGAGTGTGTAATGCCCAGACGAAAGAAGTGAAGTGGTGTACGCTTGAAGACAGACGCAAACCATTCCGTGAGAGATTACTTCGTAACCTTCAAGAACCAACTTTAATTGAGGAATCTCTTAATATATCAGAACCCCTACACACCGCTCCCATAGAGATCGCGCAAACAGGATTAGGCTACTTAAAGAGCGCACATAGGTGGTTAAGCAATCATTCTCCCCGCGGTCCACACGTGAATGGAACGGGAAAACGCCTTAACAACTGGCGCAGAGGGAAGTACCCACAGCCATGCACTTACAGTGTTTTGCAGAGTGTGGATGTAGATTCAAATGTAGACGTAGACAGCCCAGTATTCTTTCAACAACCAAACAGAAGGCATGTGAGAGAGGGCGTATCAAACCTCCCGTAACAGTAGAAGTCGCCTTCTTGTACTGGGTGGTAGTACTTGTAGTGCAGTTACAATATGAGATCCAGTGGGGGCTGTAATTATCGTATGGCAGCGAAACGTGGTAGAAACGCTAATGCGTTAATGCAGAACCTATATATGCTGGAAAAAATTAGTTCCAATTTTTGACCACCAGGTGCAAATCTGGCGCTGTACACTGTTTGCATGATGGCAAGACTTTCACGCTGTCATTTGACAAGCCATGTAGTGATGAAATGCATGGCTATCGCAAGAGGCCGTGCACTGTGAACGCCAGCAGTTGCGGTGCTCCATTGAGAGAGTATCGCCGACTGAAAGGTCTGAGAAGAGGCCCAAATGTCATTATATGGTTTACAGAAGACGATAATGAAATTCAGCAACATTGGTGAGATCGGTGTGGCATTCCAGTGGATGTTATTGTCGACGTTGCTGTTACTGTAACTGTCCCTCGTAATGTTAGTGCTTGTGCAATGTCACTAGAGTTATCCATCCCACGGCCAACAGCAAAGAAAGCTTTGCAGTCTGTATTACACTGGTACCCGTACAAGATCCAGACGGTGTAACAACTGAGACATCATGATCTGCAGCAACGTTCTGAATTTGCTCTTCGGCTTCTGGCATGAATCGAAATTGATGACGTGTGGCCGGGCAGGAGTCTATGGAGTGACAGAGCCCACTAGAGGGGGCAGTGAATACACAGAATTGTCGAATACGGGGTACTGTTAACCGATGTATCGGGCACAAAGGTTCAAGTGGTTCAAATGGCTCTGAGCACTATGGGACTTAACATCTGTGGTCATCAGTCCCCTAGAACTTAGAACTACTTAAACCTAACTAATCTAAGGACGTCACACACATCCATGCCCGAGGCAGGATTCGAACCTGCGACCGTAGCGGTCACGCGGTTCCAGACTGAATCGCCTATAACCGCACGGCCACACCGGCCGGCTCGGGCACAAAGTACCATTGCGCTCACTGTGTGTGACTATGTGGTGTGGATTCACAATCACCTTCATTCTTGGTCAGTTCCTCAGAAGAGAATACACCCAGAGGGCCTGTCAGGTGAACCGTGGCATCTGCACGTTATCAAGACCTCGTAGAGCACTTGACTGCCACTTTCAAACGGCGCAAATGTGTGGAAACCACTGGAGAAATCATCATTATGCCTTTTGATTTGTTTGACCTTCTTTGTCCACGTCCCATTCACATTCAATTGCATATGGAAACATACGTATGTGGCTTTCTTTCATTCAGAGCGCCAGATTTTCACCTGGTGGCCAATAGTGGAATTAATTTACTTTCAAACTTGAATCGGTTCTGTATTAAAGCAGTAGCATATGTACCAGGTTTCGGTGCCATATGACAATTAAATCTCACAATGGACCTCTGTGCACATCTGCGCTTTAACTGTAGTCACCCAGCCGGCCGCTGTGACCGAGCGGTTCTAGGCACTTCAGTTCGGAACCACGCTGCTGCTACGGTCGCAGGTTCGAATCGAGCCTTGGGCAATGATGTGTGTGATGTCCTTAGGTTAGTTAGGTTTAAGTAGTTCTCAGTCTAGGGGGCTGATGACCTCAGATGTTAAGTCCCACAGTGCTTAGAGCAATTTGAACTATTTTTAGTCACCCGGTATTTAGCATCTCCTCCAGAGGAGACGACCTTAGGACCTCTGCCTTTGTCTTTCCTGTAACTTGTATCTGCCTCTGCCTCTCTCTATTATTATGGATGCGCCATGTAATCTTCTCTAAAATCGTATAACTTTTGGCTACCCATCGCTGTCGCCTATGCAACTGCCATATGATAACACTACACCCTTCGTAGACTGACTCAGTATAAATCGTTGCCTGCAGGCAATTTCATTGAATTTGGCTCCCTGTCGTACCTGACAGAAGCACCTCTCCCAGCCACCCACATCCCATTCGCTGTCGTGTGCACTTGGCTAATCTGTAAAAGACAGTTGCATTTCCTTCGCCATCACCAGTGTTTGGGAGACGTGTGGGCTAACGAAGCGTTGCCGTGTGTGCAGGATCATCGGCAACCGGCCCAACACGTACACCTTCACCAAGGCGCTGGCAGAGCACATGCTGGTCGAGCAGAGCGGCGGCCTGCCCGTCGCCATCGTCCGGCCCTCCATTGGTGAGTCATAACCTACGTCACAACATGGCCGCCAGACATCGAGCACAGCACTTCAGCCGTGGGCTTAAGTGTTACTCGAAATAGGACATCTTATTTGTTGACCTTTTCTGCTCTCTTTTAGAGACTTCACTTCTGTATTAGCAGTTTCACAAGTAATAAGGGAGTTACTTGATCTTCAGCGCCTGTAATAATGTCTTATGCCGATCATGCGTTTCGCTTTTAATTAAAGTATCGTGAGTGGTCACAACAACAATTGCGATTTTGCTTACAAATCGATTTAACTAGATAATAAACAGTACTCACGTTTAGAAATACTTTCACTGGTCCCACTTTTATTGCTTCTACTTCAGCTCCTGATTAGTAATTAATGAGGAGGTAGGCTACAGAAGAGAATTGGGGAGAAAAGAAATTTGTGCCACAACCTGACTGCAAGAAGGTATCGGCTGGTAGGACACATTCTGAGACATCAAGGGATCACCAGTTTAGTACTGGAGGGACGTATGGAGGAAGGGGGGGGGGGGCTTGGTAAAAATCCCTTAAGGAGACAAAGAGCTAGATACAGCAAGCAGATTGCACATGATAGAATAGCATGGAGCTACATCAAACCAGTCTTTGGACTGTAGACAACAACAACACTTTTTAGCACGCTGCAATCCTGACACACCAGATTTTCTGATTTTCATGTTATTGTCTATTCACATCGTTAACGTTCGCGTTTTTTCATCGCGCGGAATGCTACCGTCGTTTCTTTCACATTTTTAGCTGTGACATGTATCAAACTGCCCCCCTCTCCCTCTCTCTTTCTCACTGTGTGTGTGTGTGTGTGTGTGTGTGTGTGTGTGTGTGTGTATGTATGTATGTGTGTGTGTGTGTGTGTGTGTGTGTGTGTGTGTGTGTGTGTCTGTGTCTGTGTACATGCACACCAACCATGTAACATACACAGTCCAATCGCATTATTGTGACCACCAGCCATGTTCGATATACTTATATCCATATAAGTATATCGTTCTGGCAATACCGGCCATGACCTTCTTTTTCTGTGGGGATGCACACATATTACCCGAACTCTTACGGGACTTGGTAAGAATGTCTTCCACGAGTAATGGGTGTGTTGGGTAGGGACACTACGAATGTAGTTTGTGGACATATAAGGTGAGAATGTGGGTCTCGCAGGAGGCGTGCGCGAAATAGTCCCTGCAGTCGCACTATCCTCTGTGCCCTCGGTGGCTCAATGGATTAGCTGGCACGGTAGCTCAGCGTGTTCGGTCAGAGGGTTAGCTCCCCTCTGTAATACAAAAACTGAGTTAACCGATCAACAACGAGCTTAAACGGATGTCTTACCACGTCCGCCCCGAGCAGATGAAACGAACAAAAAAAAAGCGAACAAATAAGTTTAAAAAACGGATGGAGCGTCTGCCATGTAAGCAGGAGATCCCGGGTTCGAGTCCCGGTCGGGACACATATTTTCACCTGTCCCTGTTGATATACATCAACGCCCGTCAGCAGCTGAAGCTAAGTTCGACGTCAACATTCAATAACCACTCACAGACAGCAGGTGGCGGTAGTAACAGAGGAGGGTATGTGAAGCGTGTCAGAAGGAATACAGAAAACAGTCCATTCATTGTCGTAACGTGGAAACGGAGAGATTTATCTGGCGTCCAAAGCGGCATGCTCATTGGCTTTCGGGCCAAGGATGGAAGCATTTTCGATACGGCCAGGTTTGTAAACTGTTCACACACGCGCCGCGAAGAGAGTATACCGTGCGCGGCCAAATGACGCTGTCCTAAAACGGCGCCAAAGCAGTTGTGGTACACCACGGGCCATAGATGACAGAGGTGATGTGTAGGTGTGTACAGGCGAATAGACGTGCAACTAATAAGCGACTGACGCACAGACCAACCAAGGCGCTACCAACAGTGTCACCTCAATGACCGTTCAGCAAATGTTTCTGCGTACGGGTCTCCATGGCAGGCGCCTTGTTCATGCTTCCATGCTGACTGCTGTGCATCAGCGACGAAGGGCTGGAATTTGCACACCAATACCGCAACTGGATGTCTAGTGAGGGACGACCGGTGGCCTTTCCAGGGATAAATCACGTTTTGTGCTCCAGTGGACAGAGAGTCGTTGGCGTGTACGGCGTGCAGCGTCTAGAAGTGAACACCCTGCAACAATCGTTGGAAGGTTCCAGAACCGGAGGAATGTTTTTGTAGTATTTCCTCTGGAAGGGACACTGCATAAACACAAGTACGCATCCATCCTTGGGTACCATCTCCACCCCGTAGATGCAGTTTGTTTATCCTCGATACGATAACATCTTCCAACAGGACAACCCATCATGTCACATGGCTAACACTGTACGTGCGTGGTTCGAAGACCACCAGGATGACTTCACCATACTCCGCTCACCACCAAACTCCCCGACTTTAAACCCAGTCGAGAATCTGTGGGATCTCCTCGATCGGGCAGTTTGCGCCATGGATCCTCAACTGAGACACCTACAGCAGCTGGCCACGACTCCATTTCCCTATTGGTACCATGCAAACCTCATTGAATCTCTTCTTAAAGGTCTCGCAGCAGCCCACAATGCAGACTTTCGACACGTTTATTCACATAATGTGATTGGACAGCGTATATATAAGATGTCCCTCCTCAGTATCGCCAGACGCCCTTTCACTGGTGTTTCGGCAGGATTGCAATTACCTGCCGAAACACCAGAGAAAATGGGTCTGACGACTCTTAGCAAGAAGAGGGAGATAGTTAGATAGATAGATATAGATAGAGATAGAGATAGAGAGAGAGAGAGAGAGAGAGAGAGAGAGAGAGAGAGAGAGACTTCGATACACAACAGACGCTGCCACAGCTACAAAAATAAACAAAAGACAATCGCATTCTGTGGGGTAGAAAACAAAGAGAACGAGGTGAGTGTGGATAATTAATAGCATGAAAATAATAAAATATTATGTGTCAGTGCAGTAAGCTAAAAGATCGAATTCCTGCGTCTCGAAGAAATCATTAAAGTAATTCGTAGTCAAAAATCCTATCTAGTATATGTAATTTTAAACATGGGAGTCTTTTATGATCTTGTTTAATAGATTTGTAAACAAAACCACAACTGCTACCGTGATCGCCGAAAGTGTTTTAAATAAAAGCGAAACATGTGTGTTCCAAGTAAGACATTATTACTGTCCCAAATGACGGAGTAAATCTCATATTACTGGAAAACATCTTGTCCGTTACGTCAATGACCTTATTACTAACTTCCACCCTTTTATTTTTACAGGGCTTCAGTCCCAATTAATAACGTTGCAGGACTGCCGGTTTCGTCTCATTGTAGTCGTCATCAGATCTATTTATTTCAGCGTGTTGTCCATATCACTAATAAATAATCTGGCCGTCATCTTATGGCAAGCTAACCCTACAAATATGATTTTTGCATATCATATTAACTAACAGGTTCTATACCAAAACATGCTCTCTGCGTAACAGGCGTAGATAAACCACTGTAATAACCTATAGGCGCTTTCAGAAAAATTGCAGCATTCTGACGAATCGTTAATATATTTGAAAGTATTTATGGGTTATTACGGCGCTTTGACTACTGTATTGTTCATGGTTCGCTTGTTATTATTAAGCGAATATGTTTTTTTGTATTGCACCTCTTAGTTAATATGATATGCAACAACCGTATTTTCAGCATTATCTTGCCGTAAGGTAACGGAAAAACTATTTATCACGTGATGTGCACAACAGTCTAGAGACATTAAAAATAAATTTAAGAAGTTTTAACACCTTCCTTTGTGCAACCTCCCAAACTTATACATGATGGTACATTCGTTTCTTCTGTGCTGCTGGTTCTATCATAAGTGGAGTATTGCTACACACATTCGCTAGATTTTTAATGGTACGCTCACAGTACACTATAGCTTATAATGTTTGAATAATAGATTGCACTTTGTGCATTATAACAAAATTTGGCAAATGCTAATTTCTCAATATTTATCTTGAGCTGTATATTACATACACACTCATCTGTTGTATTCCTATCCTTATACTTTGTATGTATTACATGTTGTATTTTATTTTATATACTGATGTTTATCTCTGAAAAACTGGCACATTCAAAATACCCTTCCTGGCATTTTGCGTGTAACTCTGTAAAATTTGTTTTCTCATATGGCTGGAATACCAGTATACCGATTTTAACATATTTATGCATGAATTTCTGGATATTAAATTACGCATATGTTGTAATTTATTATTTTATTGAACAGATATATGTCCACTTGTTTTCATTACTGTTTTATGCATTCGCGACATCTTGCACTGATAATTTTCGCCAGTCACCTTGTACCACATGGATATCTGTTAGATAATAAAATGCGTTTGTAATAGATATGATAGAACATTATTTGTGATTTAAAACTACGTTGTATCAATCTGTTGTGTCAGTACTTCGGCATTTCAAAACATATAATTTTCATAAATGCTGTATAGTACTGTCATCTGGCGGTCTTCGTACCTACTACAGCGTGGTTCGATGTGTACAGTTTACACACAAATGCCATCAAGTAATGTAGACCAGATACTGTGTCTCCGTGTTTGACGAATTAATTTTCGTTTCACCTGAGAATGTTACAGACGTTTTCGTGAGTTCTACTTCCCTTCGTTTTTTACCACGTGCATTCTATGCATTTATCAAGGTTTTTTCACCGAGTGCTTGCTTCTTCTGTTTTTACGGAGAAGTGGTAGACATTAGAGCACCCGTCCTATAGCCCTGGTCTCTCTCCATGCGAGTATCACGCCTTCGGTGCCTTAAAAAATATCTTGAAGGGTCGACGATTCATGTCGGGCCGTGCAGCAAGCAGTTACGGCCTTCATCACGCAGAGGATGTGGTGTCTTACGAAACGGGTATTTTCAACCTCGTGCGTCGATGGGATAATTGGCTCAATGCTAACGGCGATTTTACATGATTGGCATACAGATTCGTTGATCGCCCTTGCGGTTAAAAGACGGGCTAATTCAGCCACAAATTCAGTAAAGAATCTGATAGCTATAGCATCGTCACATGTAGCTATGTTCAATTTAAACAATTTAAGCTGTTACTCAACGCCGCTAACACTTATATCTATTTCACTCATCTTTTCAGTGGTACAAGGATTAAATTGGGTCTTGTGTTTCCTTTTAAAAAGGAACATTTGAAAACGGTACGAAGAGCGTAGTCCTATTTCAGAGCACGCAAGATATGTGATTTTCGTCATTTTTTCAAGTAAAATTAAAGGTAGTGCTTAATCCGATTTTGTTATTTTATTCATTACACTTTTGTCTTTAAGAAATGTGACCACTGCACCAGGTGGAAGAATCCCGTGCAGCCGGAACGTAGGTCATCGGCGGCAACTGACGAAGCCCTCCTTTCGGACCTAATAAAATAATGTGGTATAAGTCATCTTTTAAAAAAAAATGTTTGTTATGAAAATATGTCATTTTCTTCGCCTACAAAATCGATACAAAAGGGTGCACCGAAAATAGCTTTTGAAGACATAGCAAACCGAAAATTCAATTTAGAATGTCGTCATCAAATGCGAATCAAAATCAAACGTACTGTCAGTTTGAAAAATATAATTTCGAAAAAACGCATTTAAAGTTGGGCTACATTTACATAGTTAAGTTGAACGTATCTGTAGTCAACTAGACCTGGACTATACAGTTATCCTTCCAGATCCAAAAGGAGGTCGTCCTCTTCTTCGCGGCCATGGTGTTCCTTCCGATCTCTTTGGCAGCTTTTGTCATGCGCTGCTCTGTTCGCTCTGGATGCTTTTGTGCACAAGTTGTAACAAGGACCGATCTGTAGTTCGAGGTCTTTGGTAATCTACATAATCCATCGGCCTTGCCACATCGGTAACACCGGTTCCCGCCCGATCATCGAGGTCAACCAACGTTGGTTGTGGCCAGTACTTAGGTGGTGATCGCGTCGGGTAAACGAGTGCCGGTGGTTTTAAAGGACATACAAGTCTCCAAAATGGCGTCCAATAGAAAGACTTGCACCAGGCCGTGATGCCAGACGACGTTTTATTTTATTTCCATAATGCCTGTAAGACAGTCGTTGAAATTACATGTGGCCACATCAGCCGTGGTGTCGACTGTTTTTTCTCCTGCTGTGAATGGTTTTCGGAGACGCTTTTTCACAAATCGCTTCATAGAGTGTGCGCAAAATGTGTAATGTCTTCGCTTACGTTGTTCCAAAACCCACATCATTTATTGGTCCTTAAAAATTAAATTATTTTATTGAAAAAGTATGAAAGTAGTAGATTAACATGGTAGATAATGAAATTTTTCATAATAAGCATGCGGCAAAACCCTCTCCTCTTTGTGCGCTGTCATTTTTCAAATTCTTAATGAAAATATAGGAAGAGTAATGTGAGTTTGAAGCCATTTTGACTATTTTTCGACCGTGACTGTCTCAAGAAACATGTAAATGTTTTTTTTTAAATTACCGCTACCAGTCACAAACTTTGTCAACTGTAGTGATGCTTATTCATTAGCGACATGTTTCGAGGGTTATACCTCATCTTCAGGCGAAAAGGCGTTACAAAAACAACTTTACAATAAAGTCATACTGATGTTCAGACTGAAGTCCAGCCTCCAAAGTGTCATGGGCTCTTACTAAGTTTTCTCCTCTTCCACAGGATGACTATAGCGTTTACGAAAATACTATATAACATCAGTATGACTTTATTGTAAAGTTGTTTTTGTAATGCCTTTTCGCCTGAAGATGAGGTATAACCCTCGAAACATTTCGCTAAATGAATAAGTAACACAATAGTTGACAAAGTTTGTGACTAGTAGCGGTAACTAAAAAAAAACCTTTACATAAGAGTATTGGTGGTTTTTCATTCTGTCTATATACCTGGCGCGCGAAATCGCAAATGAGCGTGCTACGTCAGATCAATTTCCTCGTGGCTGGTGGCAGATAGAGGTCTCCACGCAAATCTAAAACAAAGCTGAGTATGTTAAAAAAAATTTCATACACATTATGTAATACGCACTAAACGCTAAATCTTACCGCCTCCATTTTTTTCGAATTTCTCATTTTGTCTTACTTAAACGGAATCATGCCAGTAACTACGACCACTAACGAAATGACGGGTACGTCATCACGAAGCAGGTGTAAAAGCTATAAGCAACGCAAAAATTATCTTTCAACCAAATTGTTTCTGTAAAATCGTTTGACAATGATTGCAGAGCGCGCGCCGCCATTATGTCGTCGCCGACCACTCGAAAGCGGGCAAACAATGTCGGCCTCCCCTTCTGAACGAACGAATGAATGAACTCGCCCAGCGCTTTGGACGAAAAGTTGTCAGTGTGTATCAGCCACCGTATCCTGCACGTACTCGATAACGCGGTTTCTGCCGAACTTCGGATGAACTACAATAAAAAGTAGACATCACAGGGAATAGTTTAAGAGAAACAGGGTTATTTGGTAAGCCTGATAGCGTTACGGAGATGTTTAGCAAATTCAAGTGGCAGACTCTGCAAGAGAGGCGCTCTGCATCGCGGTGTAGCTTGCTCGCCAGGTTTCGAGAGGGTGCGTTTCTGGATGAGGTATCGAATATACAGGGTGTTACAAAAAGGTACGGCCAAACTTTCAGGAAACATTCCTCACACACAAAAAAAGAAAAGATGTTATGTGGACATGTGTCCGGAAACGCTTAATTTCCATGTTAGAGCTCATTTTAGTTTCGTCAGTGTGTACTGTACTTCCTCGATTCACCGCCAGTTTGGCCAATTGAAGGAAGGTAAGGTTGACTTCAGTGCTTGTGTTGGCATGCGACTCATTGCTCTACAGTACTAGTATCAAGCACATCAGTACGTAGCATCAACAGGTTAGTGTTCATCACGAATGTGGTTTTGCAGTCAGTGCAATGTTTACAAATGCGGAGTTGGCAGATGGCTCTGAGCACTATGGCACTTAACATCTGAGGTCATCAGTCCCCTAGAACTTAGAACTACTTAAACCTAACTATCCTAAGGACATCACACACATCCATACCCGAGGCAGGATTCGAACCTGCGACCGTAGCGGTCACACGGTTCCAGACTGAAACGCCTAGTACCGCACGGCCACACCGGCCGGCCAGTTGGCAGTTGCCCATTTGATGTATGGATTAGCACGGGGCAATAGGCTTGGCGCGGTACGTTTGTATCGAGACAGATTTCCAGAACGAAGGTGTCCCGACAGGAAGACGTTCGAAGCAATTCATCGGCGTCTTAGGGAGCACGGAACATTCCAGCCTATGACTCGCGACTGGGGAGGACCTAGAACGACGAGGACACCTGCAATAGACGCAATTCTTCGTGCAGTTGACGATAACCCTAATGTCAGCGCCAGAGAAGTTGCTGCTGTACAAGGTAACGTTGACCACGTCACTGTATGGAGAGTGCTACGGGAGAACCAGTTGTTTCCGTACCGTGTACAGCGTGTGCAGGTACTATCAGCACCTGATTGGCCTCCACGGGCACACTTCTGCGAAAGGTTCATCCAACAATGTATCAATGCTCATTTCAGTGCAAATGTTCTCTTTACGGATGAGGCTTCATTCCAACTGATCAACTTGTAAATTTTCACAATCAACATCCGCACGCAATTGTGCAACACGTCATCAACACAGATATTCTGTGAACGTTTGGGCAGGCACTGTTGGTGATGTCTTGATTGTGCCCCATGTTCTTCCACCTACGCTCAATGGAGCACGTTATCATGATTTCATACTCTACCTGTGCTGCTAGAACATGTGCCTTTACAAGTACGACACAACATGTGGTTCATGGACTCCTGCACATTTCAGTCGAAGTGTTCGTACGCTTCTCAACAACAGATTCGGTGACCGATGGATTGGTAGAGGCGGGCCAATTCCATGGCTCCACGCTTTCCTGACCTAACCCTCTTGACTTTCATTTATTGGGGCATTTGAAAGCTCTTGTCTACGCAACCACGGTACCAAATGTAGAGACTCTTCGTGCTCGTATTGTGGACGGCTGTGATACAATACGCCATTCTCCAGGGCTGCATCAGCGCCTCAGGGATTCCATGCGACGGAGGGTGGATGCATGTATCCTCGCTAACGGAGGACATTTTGAACATTTCCTGTAACAAAGTGTTTGAAGTCACGCTGGTACGTTCTGTTGCTATGTGTTTCCATTCCATGATTAATGTGATTTAAAAAGAGAAGTAATAAAATGAGCTCTAACATGGAAAGTAAGCGTTTCCGGACACATGTCAACATAAAATATTTTCTTTCTTTGTGTGTGAGGAATGTTTCCTGAAAGTTTGGCCGTACCTTTTTGTAACACCCTGTATTGCTTCCCCCTGAGAGATTCGAGCGCGCACAGAGGCTTTCCGGCAGTCGTGCTTCCCGCGAACCACACGCGACTGGAACAGGAAAGGGAGGTAATGACAGTGGCACGTAAAGTGCCCTCCGCCACACACCGCTGGGTGGCTTGAGGAGTATAAATGTCGATGTAGAACAAAATCATCTCTTCGATATTTTCAGAGAGGGCTACTCAAGGCTATCGCTGAGGTGTGTCGGTGCTTGTGTGCGCAGTGACGGCGGCCTGGAAGGAGCCGATCCCCGGCTGGGTGGACAACCTGAACGGGCCGACGGGCCTGCTGGCGGGCGCGGGCAAGGGCGTGCTGCGCACCATCCTGTGCCACCGAGACATGGTGGCCGACTTGGTGCCCGTCGACGTCGCCATCAACCTGCTCATCGCCGTCGCCTGGTACACCGCCACGCAGAGGTAATGCACGCCCGCCGGCCGGCCTTGTGAGGGTACTGGTGTGTAGTATCTGTAGGTGGTTGTTCTTTGGAGGGCGACAATGCCCAGTGGAGAAGAGTCGCAAGCAGAGACAGTTGTTCAGAGGCTGTGGAAGGTGTAGGCTGTGTGAGACAAAGGCGGTTGCGTAGCGAAGGATTTATATCTATGTTTAATAGTAGTGTCACACAGTTTGAATAATAGTGAGTTTATGTTAGTGCAGTATGATAAGGAAATAAATTAAATTTTACCGGTTCTTAATGCGCCTCCATCAGTTAGTACCACACCATTGCATTTAACAATGAACGAAGTCTCGATATACTTGGTCAACTACAACAAGACGATTGTAACATAATAATCATTAATTAACCCATATAATCTCCAAGGAGACGGGAGCTTATAGCCTCAACTCCTGGCACTGTAGTGGCTTTCATAAGAAACTAAAACTAAACCCCGCCCGAACAGACCGTGAAGCCCAACGGAGCTGGCCCGCCGCAATGTCATCCTCAGCCCACAGCTGTCACTGGGTGATATGGAGGGGCACGTGGCCAGCACGTCGCTCTCCCGGCCGTATGTCAGTTTACGAGACCGGAGCCGCTACTTCTCGGTCAAGTGGCTCCTCAGTTTGCCTCACAAGGTCTGAGTGCACCCGGCTTGCCAACAGCGCTCGGCAGACCGGACGGTCACCCATCCAAGTGCTAACCAACCCGACAGCGCTTAACTTCGGTGATCTGACGGGTACAGGCTTACCTCAAATCAGCAACGCCATCCTTTTAGGGGTTAGCCTCTTCGACCTGATCCGGCCTCAATCCACTTTTGTCTTGGTCTTTCTGGTTATCTTCAGGCGATAGGTCTGTAATATTTACTTTCTTCCTTCGTTCTCAAATCAGACAGAATGTAAATAATATCGAATATTCATTAGAAAGTCCCAGAATGTGTTAACAACGCTAATATGAAAAAAAATTTGCATGTGACAGGATGCGAACCCACATCGTCTCTATTGAGGGCTTATATCGCCGATGCATTATTAAACGACATTTAATTATAGTGGTGACGTGTCTCTGATATATTTTCATTGCCTTATAACGGCATGCTGCAAATTATAAAACAAACATGTTTCATTTCGTTAAAGTCAGTACCGCCATTAGACTGTTTTTTTATTTGCAGTGTTATATTGACACGGTCATGATTTCGGCTTTAAGTTGCCATTATCAAGTGTTTTAATATTATACAGTGCCTAAGATGGTATACTGTCGTATTTAAGATATATATAAATACGACAGTATATATAAATACGACAGTATGCCATCTTAGGCACTGTATAACATTAAAACACTTGATAATAGCAACTTAAAGCCAAAATCATGTTCGTGTAAATATAACACTAATGGCGGTACTGACTTTAAAGAAATATATTAAGACTGTGGCCACATTATAAAAAGATTATTAAACATGTTTCATGTTTAATTTTTAAATTATTGACGTTCACAACTCAGTCCTGAGAGAGCACAAGGCATTAATCGTCGATAAATCATTATGTTACATTTTTACATTCAAGAGCCAAACAAACTGGAACATGTACCTAACGTCGTGTAGGGGCCCAGAGAGCACGCGGAAGTTCCGAATCCAAGTAGCGAGTATGCCTAAGTCCGCAGCTCGTGGTCGTGCGGTAGCGTTCTCGCCTCCCACGCCCGGGTTCCCAGGTTCGATTTCCGGCGGGGTCAGGGATTTTCTGTGCCTCGTGATGAATGGGTGTTGTGTGCTGTCCATAGGTTAGTTAGGTTTAAGTAGTTCTCAGTTCTAGATGTTAAGTCCTATAGTCCTCAGAGCCATTTGAACCATTTTTGAGTATGCGTAACTGCACAGGTCGCAACACACGAAAGCATACAACTATTTATTGTTCAACAGCTAAGTGACATTTTTTTCACAAAACGAATTTTCAGTTCTGTGGTGTTCTCAGTACTCTGTCAGATGTCCATTAGCTTTTCCTTAGTACGAAATCATAGAGAGAACGTTTGAGACATTCATTACTAGATGGCGCATGGTCTTTGCTCTAGGCGGTGCCTCCCTTTGGAGTTCGAGTGCCAAGTCGTTGTTCCGCCAGACTGGAACGAAATTATTGAGTCAGCTAAAGGTCTGAACCCATTCCGCGTAATTCCACTGCATACAACTGACCTCTTTGATTTTAAAGATGCTGCAGGAACATTGTTCTCAGTCTAGTCGTGTAATCTCCAAATGCAGGATGATTAAAGAATTTAATACTCATCCGAATTAAATAGCTTTTAAAAATTATTGCTCTGAAACATGAGAATTCAAAAGCGGATGACGATTACAGGGCGCAATTCATCTGAAAGGCCAGCGACTTTGATTTCTTACAAAATAGAGAGACAGCGTAGCGTAGGTAGTTCTACACTAAAAACCGCATCATCTGACGCCAAGAACAGGATGATACATGAGACTTTTCCCCAATTTTCACAGTACCTCAGTATTAATGACACTTGAAAGAAAAACGTTCTTATAGGTACTGAGAACCAGTCAGGCCCTTGGTATGACAACCACAACGTTCTTAATAAATTATTTATTTTCTAATTTGTATCATTGTTTTTCGCAGTTATGAAATGAACAGCACAGTTCTGTGGTATCAAAATAGCTTCTCAGTTTTTTGGATGCGAGTAGAAATAAATACATTGTTTTTTGATTCCTGACAAATATGAGATTTGGCTCAGAATTTTTGACATTTCCATTCCTCAGCCACCTCACAGTTCTTTGTAGATCACTGAAGCCAACCTGGTACGATTATGTGAAACTCGTTTCGTAAAAACAGAAATCCGTTTTCAAAGGACGGATAATATTTATTCTTATGTATACTACTGGAAAAAATGAAACATCCGAAAGGACAAGGCTATTTTATTGACAAGCGTGGTGACAGTTAGTTCATCATTGTAGGAGAATGTGATAATAATAAGTTAGGACCAAATGAAACGCACGGCACAGTAAAATGTGCCCAAACAGTCGTGTCGGAACATAGGGGCGGCAACGCAGGCCTGTATTCTCGCATGCAAACGGTGGATGCCAGATGCGAAAGATGGTCCCAAGCACCTTGCACCTTTAGCTGCAATTTGGGAATGATTCTTGCAGGCCCTGGAGATCGAGTAAGATCCCGCTTCACCACGTGCCAAACCTGACTAGTTCGCGTCAAATCACACGATCATGTTGGCCAGGACTGTTGTTCTTCACCATGAAGAGCACGTGCGTCGCAGCAGCCCATGTGGACATGCATTGTACTGCTGAGAAAACGAATCATCTTCCTGTCGTACAAATGAGTGCAGCGCAGGGACAACAACCTTGCAATGTAGCGGGCCCTGGTCACTTACTATGCAAAACATCATCTGTGACCACGAGTTGTAACTGTTGGTCCCCCACACCATGAAGCCTGGGGTGAGAGCTGTGTGTTGTGGGCTAATACACTCCGGAATAGGCAGCTCATGTGGTTTACGTCCTACACGTATATGTCCATTATTCGCATGCAGACAAAACCTACTCTGGCCGCTGAAGGCAACAGAGCGTCTTTCCACTCTCCAGTTAACTCTTTCAGGACATCAGAGTAGCTGTGCTTGACGGTGTCGTGGTATCGGCGACAGCCTGGCCAGATGTACGTATGATCTTAGTCCTGCTGCAAGCGAACGGTTCCCAATGGTCCTTGGAGACACATGAGGTACAACATGCCTGGATGATTTTTGGTGGGCTCTGACAGTGTGTCGATCTTGATGTGCGTCTGTACTACATGGACGCCCAAAACATTGCGTATGGGCAAGGCAATGTTATTTCTTTATTTTTTTTATTTATTTTCCGTAGGACCAATTGAGGAACAAATCTCCAAGGTCATGGAACGTGTCAGTACATGAAATTACAAGATAAAAGTAATAATAGATAAAAATAAAATGTTTATGAACCCGAAAAAAACCCAATCCATAAGTTTAAGTAAACACAATCAACAATACAGCAAGAATCATATTAATTTTTCAAGGAACTCCTCGACAGACTAGAAGGAGTGACCAATGAGGAAATCCTTCAGTTTTGGTTTGAAAACGCGTGGATTACTACTAAGATTTTTTAATTCTAGTGGTACATTATTGAAAATGGATGCAGCAGTATACTCCACGCCTTTCTGCATAAGAGTTAAGGAAGTCCGACCCAAATGCAGGGTTGATTTCTGCCGAATATTAACTGAGTGAAAGCTGCTTTTTCTGGGAAATAAGCTAATATTGTTAGCAAGAAATGACAGTAAGTAATATACACAGTATACTGAGAGGCCAATGTCAGAATACCCAGACTCCTGAGCAGGAGTCGACAATAGGTTCGTGACCTTACACCACTTATTGCCCGAACCGCCCGTTTCTGAGCCAAAAATATCCTTTTAGAATGGGAAGAGTTACCCCAAAATATAATACCATACGACATAAGCGAATGAAAGTAAGCCAAATAAACTAATTTTCGTGTCGAACTATCACTCACTTCAGATACCGTTCGAACAGTAAAAATGGCAGCATTAAGTCTTTGAAAAAGATCCTGAATGTGGATTTTTCACGACAGTTTATTATCTATCTGGACACCTAGAAATTTGACCTGTTCGGTTTCACTAATCATATGCCCATTCCATGAAATTAAAATGTCAGGTTTGGTTAAATTGTGTGTTATAAACTGTAAAAACCGTGATTAAGAGTTAGTTTATTTTCTGCAAGCCATGAACTTATGTCATGAACTGCTCTCTTTGAAACTAATCCTATGTTGCACACAACATCCTCTACCACAAAGCTAGTGTCACCAGCAAACAGAAATATTTTAAAGTTACCCATAATACTAGAGGGCATATCATTTATATAAATAAGGAACAGGAGTGGCCCCAACACTGATCCCTGGGGCACCCCCCACTCAGAACCCACATCACAGTCGTTCTAAACACTTTGAATGGTGACCTTTTGCTGTCTGTTGCTAAAGTAAGAGTGAACCAATCGTGAGCTACTACTCCCTATATTCTGTAATGGTCCAACTTCTGTAGCAATATTTTGTGATCAACACAATAATATGCCTTAGTTAAATTAAACAATTTGCCTAGCGTTCGAAACCTTTTGTTTAACCCATCCAGTACCTCACAGAGAAAAGATAATATAGCATTTCAGTTGTCAAACAATTTCCAAAGCCGAACTGTACATTTGATAGCAAATCGTTTGATATAAAATAATCAATTATCCTTACACACACTGCCTTTTCAATAACTTTAGCAAACACTTATGACATAGAAATAGATCTAAAATTGTCTACATTATCCTTTTCTCGCTTTTTATAAAGCGGATTTACTACTGAGTTCTTTAATAGTTCAGGAAACTGACCATTTCTAAAAGAAGAATTACAGATATGGCTAAATACAGGGCTAACATGTCAGCACAGTAATTTCACACTCTGCTAGGCACTCCATCATACCCATGAAAGTCCTTAGTCTTCAATGATTTAATTATTGACTCAATCTCCCCCTTGTCTGTATCACAGAGTAGTATTTCAGACATCAGTCTCGGGAAGGCATTTGCCAAGACTGTTATATGAAACCCTGAAGAAACTAAATTTTTATTTAATTCACCAGAAATGCTCAGAAAATGATTGCTAAATACTGCACATGTATCTGATTTATCAGTAACAGAAATATTTTTACTATGAATTGACTTTGTTGTCAAACTTGTGCTGCTGACCAGACACTTCCTTCACAACCGACCATATGGTTTTAATTTTATCCTGTGAATTAGCTAGTCTGTTTGCATACCACATACTGTTAGTCTTCCTAACAACATTTTAGAAATGCCTGATGTTCCAAATACCACTGCTGAAAGCATCGACACACCACCAATACATTGTCCCCAACATGTGCAGCAGCCAAACGATGTGTCCGTCCAGCTTCCTGCAGACCTGCAATGCGACCACGTTGAAACGGCTGAAGCTGTTCAACGGGAATATGTACTCATCGGCGTAGCATGTTTGTACCTCAAACGAATGTAGCACACAGTGTTCACCTCTAAACTCACCACAATTACTGTCTGCAGAGTCAAAACACAGAGAGCGCACAGACAGGCCTCAAGAGCGCCATCCGATCGATGACGACCATGACAAATGAATCACCCTTGGTATGAGGTGTGAGAAAAGTAGGGCTCTCAGCACTGTGGGACTTAACTTCTGTCCCCTAGAACTTAGAACTACTTAAACCTAACTGACCTAAGGACATCACACACACACACACACACACACACACACACACACACCCATGCCCGAAGCAGGATTCGAACCTGCGACCGTAGCGGCCGCGCGGTTCCGGACTGTAGCGCCTAGAACCGCTCGGCCACCCCGGCCGGCTTTCCTCCTCCCCCCCCCCCTGAACTTCTGCACCCCTTCCTCGACTGTTTCCCTCCCACTTTCTTCCCTCCCTTGGCCCCCTTAGAAGCTCCCCCTGCCTGTCTGAGTCCTCTCTCCCTCTAGCACCGTCCTCCCTCCTTTCTTCCCTTTGCCCTCGTCTGCATTCCCCTGGAAGATCCTCTCAGTTTGTTCCTCGTCATCGGTGTGCTACGTCAGTCTTGTGTTTGGTGCTATTCTCCCATGACGTCAAGAGATTCGTGTTCTGGGCTTGTACATAGTGTTGCTGTCAGTGCTCGTTATGTGCTACGCCGCCCATCGTTACTTTTATGCTTCGACCATACTTCGCCTTGTATTTTTTTAATCGTCACAGTGTTTAGTTTTTTGTATACAGTTTTTAGCTTTTTATCACCATTTTTACAGTCACCCCCCTTTTTTTACGCTATCTTGCATTATGTTTGTCCTTTTATATGTCTGTTTCGCCGTATTTCGTCTTTTCTGTTGTTTAAGTGTCTTCATGTTCTGTACTTACTGTCTGTCTCTTGGCTGAAGAGCGGCGCCTATGCTGCTACCAGCCCGCCCCTTATAGGGCACAGAAACATAATAAAGAAAAAGAAAAACATGTCGGTCACATTCTTTTGAATGTTGTCCAGACTCCCAAAATGACGTCCTTTTAAGACGTTTTTCAATTTCGGGAAAAGAAAACAGCCACAAGGACGCATATTAGTTGAATAGGTGTCTCTGGGACAACAGGTATGCCTTTAGAAGTGAAAAGTTCGGTGATGGAAGTAGCCATATGACATGGGGCTTTGCCATGACGCAGCATCCACTTGTCTGCGATATTCGATTCATCCTTTTCGTGAGCCTTTCAAGGATATATTTGTAAAACGCTTTGTTGGCAGTTTGTCCTGGAGAGCAAATTCTTTATGCATGATACGTCTACTGTCAAAAAGGCAAATCAGCAGTGTTCTAATCTTTGATTTGCTCATTCGAACTTTTTTTCGGTCGAGGATATGTTTCCAGCCATCACTTCGCTGCTTTGTTCAGAGTCATACCCAAAAATCCGAGATTCATCATCTGTGGTCACATTTGCGGTCATTGGCAATCCTCTCAAGAAGATAAATGCACATGTTTCTTCGATTGTTCTTCTGCTTAGTTGTGAAGTTTTTCGGCGCAAAAACCTTTTGCAAGTGCAAATCTTTCGTCAAACTTGATTTACGGTGAAAGTGGTTAACAGCTGACCTATCGTCCATATTGTTAAACGTCGGCTAATCTCACAAGAGCATGCATCTGTTCGACGTTATCGCCAGTTTTTAAGATTGAAGGTCTCCCTTAGCGAGGTTCATTTTCAAAGTGTTTTCGGCGTCAAAAATGATTAGTGCCAGTGAAAAACTTATGCTCTTGATAAGGAATTTTCCCACACGCCTGTTTCAGCTTTACAAAGGTCGCACTCGCGGATCCCCCAAGTTTAACACACAACTTGATTGTATAACGTTGCACTAAAATCCACTGTTCCATTTTCGTAACACACAATAAAACCACAGCTTCACTGATGGAACACTCAAAAATCATGCGATGGCTGTACGGAGCTGAAAGTCGGACTGAGTGTCTAGAATAGATGAACATACCAGTCTTCACAAGTAGAACAACGCAGAGTTGCCAGATCTCTCGCAGTGTTCTGAGTCTCATTACTTTTCTCACGCTCCTCGTATGCACATATTATACCCAGGTGCCACTGAGTACAGTCCTTTAGGGTCTTACTTTTTTCCTTTTCCAGCAGTGTACGTGATGAACATCTTCGAACTAGCAACTGAAAAAGAATGGCAGTAAATATTAACAATATAACTCCTACATACTGAAAAACGCTAAACAGAAAGAAACAGTTGTCGCATTATTACAATGTAGATAGAGTGACTCTCAGTTCACGGTACCTAATACGAACTGGAGTGAATCTCAGTGTGGAAGAAGTAGTAGTCGTCCTGTGACGGTCCCTTGTGCTGTGCGCAGGCCAAACAGCATCCTGGTCTACAACTGCACCTCGGGCAGCACGAACCCGATCCGGTGGCGAGACGTCGAGGAGATCGGCCACGAGAACCTGCTGAAGAACCCGTTCAGCGACGTGCTCTGGTACCCCGGCGGCAGCTTCAAGAGCTCCAGGCTGGTCAACAACTTCTGCGTGTTCGCCTTCCACTTGCTGCCCGCCTATGTCCTCGACATCGCAGCACGCCTTTCCGGGAAGAAGCCCATGTGAGTGTAAAACCTCCCTCCACCTGTCACCTGTTATCTCTTCTTTTATATCGTATACAGTTAGCAATGGTTAGCCGCTAGAATAACGTCGTTCGTTACTCGAAAACAAGTATTGCCTTTAAATCGTGCGCACTCGAAGAAAAAGGGAAGCAGGAATACTGGGGAGGAAACGAACGTTTTTAAGTACAGAGTTTAAAAAAAAGTGTCACATCCAAAGTCCGTCCTACAAGAAAGGTGAATGCTGTGAAATAAATGCATGACGTTGTTTATTTTTAGTTTACATGACTTTTTATTCAAAATATGCTCCAGTTTATTCAATAAACATCTATAAGCGATGGAAAAATTGTTCGGAAGAATTCTGTAATTCTGACAGTCAACCTTTGGAATTGGCTGCAGTTCAGTGATGGTAGCCTTCTGGGAAATAGTGTCGAACAGTATCCTTTCAATGATATTTTCAGTTTTTGAACTAAATAGAACTCTCATGGAGACAAGTCAGGTGAACAAGGAGGGCACTCAAGGAGTACGATGCAGTTTTGAGCCAAGAAATCGCGTACGATCTTGCTTTTGTGCACCGGTGCCGTGTCGTGCAGCAAATACCATATTCCTTGGTTCTCGTCTTCACATCGAACGCGAACAATCCTCGCCCACAAACCATTGAAAACAGACAAGTAGTAATCTGCATTTACCATCTGGTCTTTTAGAGTGAATTCTTTATGGATAATTCGTTTTGAGTAATTAAACAAAACAAACGAACAGTGACCAGTGTCTTGACATGTCTTTTCCGCATGCGCACATTTTTCGGTGTTGGAGATTCTGGATCTTTCCACACCAAGCTTCGGTGCTTAGTGGTCCTGAAAACACCGTCCTTCATCACATGTTACGATGCGAGGTCCACGAGAAAGACAGATCTCGGAGCATAGGTCACAGCACGTGACACTGCGGGGTTTACGAGTGCCAGCATCAGTCGCCGACGGGGAGCGAATAACTATTTCTGCCGAGTTTCTTAACTGCCCGTTTCAAAGCGTTCAAGCTCTCGATAGCACACGGCATTGTTAAGGCCTCTTGTTCGTACCTTTTCAATTAAATATTGGTTTCCAACGGGCCCTACTTGGAGCCGAACGTTGTGAAGTGAGGTGGACAAGTCGACTACTGTGACGTCACAAGTTTGTTGCGGGGGGGGGGGGGGGCTGTATATCTCGTGGTCCCCGTTAAGTTGTAAGACATGAAGTTTGGGTCCATGACGGCTGATCTTTTCATATCTCCGCTATGTTCCGCTCAGTTTTTGATCTTCAGTGAGTGAATGAGGCAAAAAGCGACAACAGATCTTCTCTTTGGCGGCAAATTTTCATTTGGAATGCCTTGCATAGTGGTTTTAAGGATTCCAGCGAGCTCCCCAATTAACCTGGCAGATGTGCAACGATCATTTCAAAGAAATTCATCCACGTTTGGAACATTTTCTTCGACTCTAGCTGTCAATGATGCACTTCGACGTAGACCATCCACAGTGCTGTCTCTGCCATCACGAAACCTTGGGTACCACTTGAAACGTTTTTACGATTCATTGCTTCACTGTCATAAATAGACCGTACCGGTTCAAAACTATTACTGGCGCTTTTAGCCGATTTAAAACAAAACTTAATGTTCGCACTTTGTTCCATCCTCTTTTAACGACGTAAGTTCAAATCACATTAATGGTTCGGTTATTATGAGCAGTCTGTGATGCCACAGCTGTTAAATTTAAAACGGAAGGTAGCCGCAATACAAAGCTAGTTAATCCGTGCATCCGTTACAGATGACATTAGTTTTTATGCAAGTATAAAATCATTCACCTTTCCTGTGGGACGAATTGTAGTTCCCTACAGGAGCTAGTATTGGTCAAAACTAAAATAAAAGTTCCGAT
The DNA here is from genome assembly GCF_023897955.1 of Schistocerca gregaria. Classification (NCBI taxonomy): domain Eukaryota; kingdom Metazoa; phylum Arthropoda; class Insecta; order Orthoptera; family Acrididae; genus Schistocerca; species Schistocerca gregaria. The sequence goes on along the minus strand of NC_064927.1, from coordinate 355,899,441 downwards.
AATTATACATTCGGAATATGGTAAGTGTTGGGATATTAGCCGTTTTACTAGTGACGATTAATGTGTAATATTCTACGGTGTAGGGCCCTAACTGTTGCACTAAGCTGCTCCATGAATTAATAACGGCACTGGAGAACGCTGATCCTGCAGAAAGACAACGACTCTGATTTATGCAGGATCAGGCACCGCGCCATTTTGTACGAATCGTGCGACTGTACCTCTCCGCAACGTTCCGTGGGTGATGGCTTGGTCGAGAAGGTCCGGTAACATATCCTCATCTGCCACCGGACTTTAATTCGTTGGATTTCCGGCTATGGGGATGATTAAAGGCATTGGTAAAGCCGTACCCATCTACTATGTGCAGCCTTTACAGGAGCGTGTGGCCAACACATCTGACACAATCCGAATGAAGCCAGGTGTATATGCAACGGTACCTAATTCACTGAGGGAAATGGCTGACGGATGTACCAATATGCGTGGTAACTACATGCACCACTGACTATACTGTCTCCTTGACGTAATAGACACATGGGAATGAGGGGACAGGCTGGCCCCTGTGTGAGCAGATTTTTCTTTCGAGATATACCATTATTGTAGCTTTTCTTGTAGTTTTGACCAACTCTACATCCTATAGGAATACCTGACTTACAATGAGGTGACAAAAGTCATGGGACACGTCTTAACATCGTGTCGGACCTCCTTTTTCCCGGCGTAGTGCAGCAATAGGTCGTTAGAAGTCCCCTGCAGAAATTCTGAGCCATACTGCCTCTATAGACATACATAACTGCGAAACTGTTGTCGGTGCAGGATTTTCTGCACGAACCGGCCTCTCGATTTTCCCCCATAAATGTTCGGTGGGATTCATGCCGGGTGAATTGGACGACTAAATCATTCGCTCGAATTGTCCAAAATTTTAATAAACCATTCGCAAACAGTTGTGGCCTGGTGACATGGCGCATTGTATGGGAACATGAAGTCCATGAATGGTTGCAAATGGTCTCCACGTAGCCGAACATAACCATTTCCAGTCAATCACAGGTTTAGTTGGACCAGAGGACCCTGTACATTGCTAATAAACTCAGTCCACACCATTATGGAGCCACCAGCAGCTTGCACAGTGCCCTGTTGACAGTTTGAGTCCATGGCTTCGTTGGGTCTCCGACACACTCGAACCCTGCCACCAGCTCTTACCACCTGAAATCGAGGCCCTTCTGATCAGACCACCGTTTTCCAGTCTCTAGAGGCCAACCGATTTCGTAACGAACCCAGGAGAGGAGCTGCAGCCGATGTCATGCTGTTAGCAAAGCCACTCTCATCGGCCGTCTGCTGACATTGCCCATTATGCGCTCCACTGCGCTAACGGAACGTGCGTCGTAGCCCCACGCTCATTTCTGCGGACATTTCACGCACTGCTGCTTGTCTGTTAGCACTGTCAACTCTACGCAACCGCCCCTGCTCTCGGTCGTTAATTGACGGTCGTCGGCCACTCCGTTGTCCGTGGTGAGAGGTAATGCCTAAAATGTTGTATTCTCGACGCAGTCTAGACACTGCGCATCTCGGAATATTGAATTCCGTAACGATTTCCGAAATTAAACGAACCATCTCCAATTACCATTCTGCGTCAAAGTCTGTTACTTACCGTTGCGCTGCCATAGTTACGTCGGAAGCCTTTTCCCATGAATCACCTGAATACAAATGACAGCTCCGCCAATCCACTGCCATTTCATACCTTGTGTATGCGACAGTACCACCATCTCTGTATAAGCATATCGCTATCCAATGACTTTTGCAACGTCCGCGCATATTGTTAAACGTCCCGTAGGCCCCATACTTGGGCAGTCACAAACTTTCACAGAACAGGCGCACCGCATTATTCTCCAGCCCCACGTCACACAGATTGTACTTTTCGCAATACAGACACTATGTTTCCCTAACTCAGTACGCTTAGACTCTGTGGATTAGGGACTAACTTCCCGTCGAAGACTTTTGGTCATTAGAGACAGACCAGAATCTTGGAGTGAGGAAGAATGAGAAAAGAATTCGACCGCGACTTTTTCAAAGAAACAATCGCAGCATTTGTCTTTGCCTATTTTTGGAAACCACGAAAAACTTAAATTAGGATATCCTTGCCACGATTTCAGCCACTACCAATTCGAATGCGGACCCAGTGGCATCCCGTTGTGTCACAAGGACAAGGTACATAATTCAGCGGCTACATTCCGTGATAAGCCTTAAACGATACGGAGAAACTACGAAGAAGGTGAATCTACACTGCACAACACAATTAGAGGATCACCTTGTTGAAACCCCGTAACTGTTTCCCACTGCGATGCGTAAGTTTGATATTTGGCTCAAACGTGCAGACAACCTTCCACTATAATGGTGCGAAAGGAAGCTGCCCTGCGAGCTAACGACTTGGCGACGCTTTAAAAAGCAGGGTGCCGACAGATGCGAAAGAAAGGCTACAACTCAGAAGTTCATGTGAGGTGTAAGGTGGGTTAGAGATGTCGCATTGGCGCCACATTTCACCGCAATTCTGCCCAATGCGCCAGTGGGCGCGTCACATAGAAGCAACTTCGCCACACCTTCTCTTACACATAGTTCACCCCTTCTTTTGCCGTTTCTGCGATAGAGGTCAAAACGGCGATGCCTAGCGTTGAAATCACGCGGTCTTCCGAGTGCCCGAGGAAAGCATTCCAGTCACACCGCCGCTGAGAATCAGCACGAAAAGGTCTCAGGAAGTGGCATAAACCACCTTTTCCCTTGCGGCATTGTTTCCCAACCATTTCGCAGACGAAAACGACCGTTCGCAATGCTATGCGCAGCAGGATGGCGTTTTTGACAACGTTCGACACTGGTGACAGTTCCTCCCTCCCCCCCCCCCCCCCCCTGCCGGATGTTTCAGCCTTTCTCTAAAAACATCGTGAGCCAGCAACCCCATTGAAAGCGATCTGATCCATTTGGAGTGTGTACGCTGATGTGCAGGTTAGAACCACTGGGGACCGTTCAAAACCATTCGACGAAATCTGAACGTGATCCGAAGCAGCAAAGGTTGTTCATGCTTTATCGGTCCTCCTGTTTCGCACCGTGCTGTGGTGTGATCACAGGGAGGTGTAAAATTGACACGTGCGTGAATATAACGGCAAAGGGTCCCTCTAATGCCGCCCCCCAGTTCAGAAATACCGTTGGTTCCACCTGCGCGCGTCTGCTGAGCACTTCAAAAATGTACCTGTACAGAGGCAGACAACCAGTCCGCTCAGAGGCACTCCTCTGCTGCTCTAGCGCCTCAAAGCACGCAACCCCTTCGACATTCCTCACATTCCTCATACCTGCTATCAGGCTTGCAATTTGTCCTTTAAGAAGAGTGGATTATATTCATTTACATTCGAGTTAACCTATATCTACATTAATGAACCAATATGCATAAACAAACACTAACATTTGTATTAAAAACGACTTAGCGGTAAAAGTTGTCACCAAAAAATTACTTTTTTTAAATTATTTATTAGCAGTTTCAATTCACTAAGAAGATAATTTAGTTCTTTTCAGGTCCAAAAATTTAATTCCCTTCTACCTGTGCGCCGAAATTTTGAAAACACATTCATTTCCTGTCGTAAAGAAAACTTACTTCTGACGCATGCCAAGGAACTCTCGACTGTTTGAAGCTAACGAAAGGTCAGCTACCAGATCGCTGACCAGTCACATTGTTGTTTACTCCTGTAGATAACCATTTTTGATGGACTGAACTAACTACATCACGTTTGACGACAATGGTTTTTAACTAACAAAGAAGTCGTAGGAAATGTTGAAAGTACAAGATGTGTACCAGGGTTCTTTCCACACAAGCAGCAACATTTCGATCGCTGAGGGGGCTACCTGCTCACACATCACTGGACAGAACAATTATTGGCATGTAGTTACTTTAAACGTTATCTTTGACTCGTATTCTTTGGAATTGTAGCTAGTGGCGGTTTTGCCCAGTTCAGTACGTCAGAGCCATTGATATTATCATTTTTGCAACTAGACATGATGTCCAACAGACCATCTCTCACCATTCAAAACTATCGAGCAGACTACTGTGAAGTGGAGCATTTCATAACTTCTGATTACTACCTAACATTCTTTACTGTTATATAGACGTCATTTGCAGATGCTAAAAAATAACACTCGTGCGGAACAGATGAGTTATCTCCCAATCTTCTCACTTTATTCGTTATTAGATTAGAAATTACACAAGAAACAAGAACAAGTTTGAATGTCGATGCGTTGTAAAATGTTTCAATCTTCGTGACCACTATCAATTCTCCAATTAGACACAGAAGGATTATAAGGCATATATATCGTTTACCACTTGCGAACATGATTACTTGTTTTATAGATTATAATTAATGATTAATCTTTTGACATGATGTACCTGTTTCCTATAAATTTCTGTGAATTTTTTTCAAATACTTCTACCTTTGAGCAACTGACCAGATCGTACAATAGTGGTTGAGCTCTGGTTTCTTCCAAGACATTTATAATAATTGTACTGAAGATACCACTATAATAGATGAACAACCTTGTGTTCTCATGAAAGACGACAGATATATGTCCATACTGTATATGTGCTACTCCTGGTAGCCTGTGTTTCTCAGTGCCTGTCACAAATAACTGACATAACAGAAATCCGACAGCACACTAAGATAAGCATGGAACTGTGAAGACTTCATGTGAATCCATTCATCGACTACTGTAGTAACAGTTCATCCATAAAAATGAAATCAGGGTCGAATGCACCGCTGAGATGATGCATGTGCAGAAGGAGTACAGTGCCACAATAACGTTGGCCGTTGAGTGCACCATTTTCAAAGATTTGGATATTAGTACGCCCATGAAACATTATGCACCCCTAATTATCAATATACTTACAAATACCACCCCTGGACGGTTAGGGGATAACTCACTCACGATCTAGAGGGAAAAATCTCATCATTATTCCAGTCCGTATCAGACAGCTAGGAATTATTTATCAGCTGTAGGGACTTCATTCCAGCAGAAAGGCTACTTTCAAAAGGTAGTGAAGTGATTTCTGCTCGGAGAATTATATTAAAAGCATCACAAGCCAACAAACTAATTTTTTGAAGTTCTTCAGTCTATAAGTTTTGGAACTCATAATTTTTTCATTCATGTTATCTGAATGAGTGAACGATAAAAAGTACCAAAGTCATTTTCTCGTAGTTTTGAGAAAGACAAAACAAACTTTTTGTCTTTGTGTATTTATTTAATAGTGTTTTGGTAAACTTACATATTAAAAATGTACATAGCCCTATAATTAGGTACACATTTCTACACTTAATACCTAATAGGAAGTCAGACAAAAATTATTTTATCTTGTTGATTTAGGTACCTTTCAACATTCAGTAACATTTAAAGTGTGGTTTTGCTTCAAATAATACAGGTTTTTATTAAATAGTGAGTAAGAACTGTTAGCTCATATTGGAACCAAAAATCTTTAATTTTTAATGAATATTGTTACATTATAAAGGTTTGTTTTTCTGAACCCTATGCATTATCATTGAAAAAAACAGAAGCTACTAACCACTGTAAAACTTTATTGTCAGAGCCTTTGTGTTATTTTATGATATACAGCTTAATTTTCTTTAAGTGTTCAGTTTTGTAAATTTTGATAGATTTTTTTCCTTGTGGATAAGCTTCTTGTCTAGGTAAAGATACTTCGTAGGTTTTCTTGAGGATAAAGCTATTAAATCTTTGAAAACCACCTGGTCATGTATGACATATGTATTCAATCGTTTTTACAATACATTTGTGTTCGTGAGAGAACTAAAAAATAATGATAATTGAAAATACTAAATTGGGCTCTTTCATCTCTTGGAATGTCGGTCTCAACTCCTGCATAACTGCCGCAGTATATTTTTTTCAAAGCATTAGCTATAAACTCGCAGTATTCACTTGGAGCGTAGAAACAATCACGTTTCCAAATAGAACGTTTTATTACCCTGAATTTTCTGTCGCATGAATTGCATGAATGTTCACGCAAAGGGGGAAAAATATGTTTAATCGTCTTAACCCTCCACATTCAGTTAGGGATAGACAAACTCTAGACAATGCATGGTTCTCGTTTCACCGGGAAAATTATCTGGAAACAGTTATAACTCGGTAACCGTGTCGGGTACATGGTTTTTAGTGTAGTCCAACAGGAACGAAGTAGCTTCATTGGGTCCTTTATGGGCCTGACTGTCATGGTAGATGTAATGGGCTAAATCGGTTTTAGTGTTGAAATTACAAAAAACATCCGATGTGAGATCCCTCAAGTAACAAATTTCCTGAACAGAAATCTTTGGTAAACTTACATTCTGTTTTGCATATTGTCAAATGCAGGGCCTAAGATGTTCTCATTTTCTTTACTCTTTTTAGCAGTTTCATTAAGAGCAGACGTGAACCGTTCAGCTCGCCTGATGTGCACCATTAATCACGAGTCTTTTCGCAGTATCCTGTAAGCAACGATGATGTATTCGCATCTTCTCTTCCTCATAAAAGCAACAGGCGTCAGTTTGTGGTTTTCCGAACTTAAAATTGTCCTTGAAATATGCATTAAAAAACTCATTTCGTATTTGTACCAGGGCATTTTATATTTATTATTCAACTCACAATTTTTTGAAGGACGGTTCAGATGACAAATATGTGAAGTCTGTATCAGAAGCACAGTGCGTTTTGTACACAGGAAAAGAGCATATACAGCCACGTATCTTCAAAATTTGCAGTGTTACCAATGTTTCAATGTTTAAAGGGACCATGATTACTGACGTAGATACCTTTTGACACACACTTCAGTAAAAATCCTGCCTGCAACACGTAGAAATAAAGCTTGACTGACGTACTTTTTGACACTCGAGCGTGCGTAAATCCCTGTAGAGAGCGAAATTACAACTTGATAATAAATTCAGTTGGGAGGAGCACACCACAGAACTGCAGAAACGCCTTAACAAATTTGTATTTGCAATTCGAGTGTTAGCAGACATAGGCGACATAAAAGTGAAAAAGCTTGCATACTTTGCCTACTTTCATTCCATAATGTCATATGGTATAATATTTTGGGGTAACTCTTCAAGTCAAACAAAAGTTTTCAGTGTCCAAAAGCGTGTAATACGTATTATTTGTGGAGTAAACTCACGGACGTCTTGTAGAAACTTCTTCAAAGAACTGGGTATACTAACTACTGCCTCTCAGTATATTTACTCCTTAATGAAATTTGTCCTAAATAATATATCTCTTTTTCCAACAAACAGCTCAGTTCATACATACAATACCAGGAACAAAAATGATCTGCACAAGGACTTAAAAGCACTTACTTTAGTTCAAAAAGGGGTCCACTACTCAGGAACACTCATCTTCAATAATTTGCCACCAAACATAAAAAATTTACTTACAAATAGAGATCAGTTTAAAAGGAGCCTGAAAGACTTGCTAGTGGCCAACTCCTTCTACTCCATTGACAAATTTTTTTAAATAGAAACAAATGACATGTTGTATATATTCATACTATTAATATTGTTATTTCAGCTTTAAAAAAAATAAAAAATAAAAAAAGGTGACATGTTCCACATCCACGAGGATCTCCTCAACACGGATCTATGGAACGAAAACTAATCTAATCTAATCTAATTATCTCACAAAGGGAAAAATATTACTTAGGTACCTTTTAAGAATCACCTTTTCGCCTCTGTGATTTTACCTGTCTATTTTTTCGTATGCGCAGTATAACCTTTTTATTTTTTCCTAAGATTTTTCTCTTTATATGTAAAATAATATATAATTAAGTCTGGCTTTCCTTAACTTTTATTATCTCATAAAACTCACTCCTCAAACCTTTAAATAACATCTGCAATTATAATTAACATGGATTTTAAAACTGTATAACTGGCACGAACATATCGAAATGTCGATATTTTAAATTCGATTAGACGTCTATATCGATATTCAGTACAGCGGTACGGGATTATATCGAATATAGATTGGTGGTTATAATTAAAGTGCAGCTACTCACAAATGTCGATTGTGGGCTGTTATTATCGTATGGCAGCGAAACTTGGTAGATTTTCTAATGTCGTAATGCGGAAGCGAATTATACTGGGAAAAAATCCGTTTCAATTTTAGCCACCAGGTACAAGTCTGACGCTGTGAATGCAAGAAAAAATATAGAAATATTTCCATATGTAACGCATTAAGAACAGGACATGAATAGAAAAGACCAATCAGGTGACAAAAGCATAATGCTGATATTATTATTACCACCACTTACACAATTTGTTCAAAGCCTATAAGATGCTATACGACGCCAGATTTTCACCTGGTGGCCAAAGGCGGAACTAATTTTTTCCAGCGTAAATCGGCTTCGCATTAATGCAAAAGCGTATCTACCAAGTTTCGCCGTCATTCGATAGTTACAGTCCACAGTGAACTCCAGTGCATAGCTGCACTTTAATAATAATAATAATGTCGTGTGACGAGGGCCTTCCGTCGGGTAGACCGCTCGCCTGATGCAAATCTTTCGATTTGACGCCACTTCGGTGATTTGCGTGTCGATGGGGATGAAATATGATGATTAGGGCAACACAACACCCAGTCCCTGAGCGGAGAAAATCTCCGACCCAGCCGGGAATCGAACCCGGGCCCTTAGGATTGACAGTCCGTCGCGCTAACCACACAGCTACCGGGGGCGGACACGTTAATAATAACCACCCGGTATTTCGATGCCCCATCCATAGTGCATGCGTCCTGTTGTAAACAGGAGAATAATATACACGGTGTTGTGTACATAGTTCCGCGTAGTCAGGGCGTACACAACTTTCCCACTAGAGCGCGCCCCGCTAAGCACAACAGCGCAGGCGCAGCACTCGTCCGTCCCCGCACTACGAGATGGCACTGCCATAGAGACGGACCAAATTGTGCTTCCGCCGATCCGTGTATTAACATGTAACGCAGCCAATGATATTGCTACTAACGTAGAACCTTTTCTCCTCGCGGATCACACTCGCGCAGCGATACATGAACGCGCGAGGTATTATAACGAGTGTACAGACCTCCGATTAGTCAGTCTGCATTTGTCGGCACCAGTCTGCATTAGTCTGTAAGAGTCTGTAGTCCAAGTATCAGAGATATGTGAGAATAAGATTAACGTACCAACAACAAAGGAACTTCCGATTGTCAATTGTAAACAGCATCCAGAATCAAGATACGTAATGTCTATGCTTGTTATTATTTTAATAAATGTGTGTGAAAATTAATCAAGTTCTGTTTAAAGTTGGTCACCGTCAATCTGCTACTCTAAGCGTGCACGTGGCATTTCTATCGTCTGACCTAACGGCAGAAGATAGACACGCCACGAAAAGGCCACGAGACATATGGCTGACACTCGCCTACTTCGTTAGAGCGACAAGTCAAACAATCTGATGGTGCGTGTACCGAAGGTCTTACAGTACGCACACCACACACGGCTACCCGATTAGGAACACAGGGAAGCACCAGTGAGGTCCGGCGTCAGAGCGTGACGGCTGTCGGTCTGTTGCAGCATGGTGCGCGTGCAGAAGAAGCTGTCGCGCGCCGTCTCGTGCCTGGAGTACTTCACGACCCGCGAGTGGCGCTTCTCGTGCGAGAACGTGCGCCAGCTGCTGGGCAAGCTGCGCGGCGCCGACGCCACCAACTTCGCCTTCGACGTGTCCGCCGTCGAGTGGCGCCACTACTTCGAGCAGTACGTGCTGGGCACGCGCCGCTTCATCCTCAAGGAAGACCCCAGCACCTTCCCCACTGCCCGCAGCCACCTCAGGAGGTGCGTACCCACAAGACACTTGCCGTATTTTACGGACTATAACACTTGGTTCACGATAGCTATTTACAATTTGTACAGAAAGCAGAGGGCAGTTATAAGAGTCGAGGGATATGAAAGGGAAGCAGCGGTTGGGAAGGGAGTGAGACAGGGTTCTAGCCTCTCCCCGATGTTATTCAATCTGTATATTGAGCAAGGAGTAAAGGAAACAAAAAAAATCGGAGTAGGTATTAAAATCTAGGGAGAAGAAATAAAAACTTTGAGGTTCGCCGATGACATTGTAATTCTCTGAGACGGCAAAGGATTTGGAAGAGCAATTGAATGGAATGAAAAGTTTCTTGAAACGCTGTAAACCGCCAAGTGGCTTTAGTCGCTAGCATCAGTTGCGTTGCAGTGTGTGTCAAAAGAGTGCAGTGAAACGGATGAAGCAAGAGCTTTAACAGAAAGACAATCGAAAAAAGTACCTTCACGAAGTAGAGGACTGTGATGAACAATCGAAGGGCAAATTCACTGCCGCCATCAAATAGCGTGAACAGCGGCTAGCCTGGTATTTAGGACTGGTCCCTCTACGTCATATCTAAGCCTCATCGAAGTCCATAATTAACAGGCTTGGTGGTCCCCTTGTCAGATATTTACTCATCCGTGGATCATTTACTAAACTAAAATACATTAGCAAGTGAGAAGGTGAGAGTGGTAAGGTGCCGGACCGCAAAGACCATAACACTTCACCCACAAGGAGACCGCATGCAATCAGATTTATGTGTTTTCTTTTTATATTTATGCTACGTGACGCTCAGAACTCAAATATCAGTCCCACAAAGACGTTTGATGCAGCTCTGCAAATTCTCGATAAAATCGGATTTGAAATTTTCCGAGCGTCTTTAATTGTGTAATTTACTGCCTATTTTGTCGTTCGGCCACATGGCTCTTAGAATATTCACTTATAGCATTGATTCGATTCGTAAAATATATAAAGATGAAAAATGCGGTAGCTCTCGAGAATCATAATGGGAGTGTCGTTTCGGTCTCTCTTTGGTTCAGATGTAATACTTCCGTCATTTAAATATAAAACTAGCTGAACACCCTGGTATTGTACGGGTATTCATTTTGTCAATTTCCTATTAGAAACAAGAACAAATAAAAAATGATCCGCGTTTGTAGTGTAATATGGAAAACATTGCATTTCCATATATTCGTGAAAATATATTTGAAATATGCATATGTACAAATTTGTTAGTACAGTATGCAAATCAAAAGATATAGTATGCAAAAAACGAATTCTCTGTAATGTTTATTTAAATCAGAACTTCATTATAAACTTTATTTCTAGAAACATGTCCCGGCATCTGGGCGCAGCTGTTTCGCGATTCTACAAAATCCTCTGACAAACCTCTTCAAAACGCCATAGACGGCTATTGTTTTCGCCTTCAGTCCTTTGTGCTTCGCAGTTGAAAGCTGTCAAAAGCGCTGTCAGATATCAACGATTTCCTTAAGTTGACTTGACAGTAGTAAGGTTTCAGACATAAAGAACAAATATATTAAATTTTATGCTAATAGCGGCATTTTCCCTGCATGTAGACATTTATGATGTCGTATCTCTTGAACTATATATTGTACAATGATGTATTTTGTCTAGGTACATTCAGTGGTACATGTCTGCCAAATTTACTGCGAATAGAACCACTAGCATAGAAGTAATAAATTTAGACGTCGCGCATGATGCCTCAGTTTTTGTCGCATCTCACTGTTTATGACGTTATATCTGCTGAACTATGATAGGTAGGTGGTTTTACACTCAAAGTGATCGTTGCCTGACAGCAAGGCACGTGCGTACCTACTCTGGTCGAAATCGGTCTAGTGTGTGTTAAGAGACGTGTGCCAAGTTTGGTTGAAATCGGTCCAATGCCGCACACACACACTTTCGGCTGGCATTAGGAGCTTTACTATACTTCTATACTTTCAATCGAATCAGTCGTCGTCGTCGTCGCCCCACCCCCCGGCCCCGCCCACGATTATTTAAAGAATCGAACTCCCATGTGTAAAACAGCTTAAAACATCTGAAACTTCCTGGCAGAGTAAAACTGTGTGCCGGACCGAGTCTCGAACTCGGGACCTTTGCCTTTCGCGGGCAAGTGCTCTACCAACTGAACTACCCAACCACGACTCAAGCCCCGTCCTCACAGCTTCAATTCTGCCAGGCAAAGATCTCGAGTTCGAGTCTCGGTCCGACACACAATTTTAATCTGCCAGGAAGTTTCATATCAGCGCACACTCCGCTACAGAGTGAAAATCTCATTCAGCTTAAAACAACTGATTACAAATCAGTTAAGGTGTTAAATATTTGACGTTAAATATGTAAACGCGTTATGGTCGAAGATGCAAAACGCTAATTATGTTGGTTTTATTAATTTAGGATGAGTGTAGTCTGGGTAAACTGCCCTTCGTTTTAAGAAAGGCTACTTTTACACGCGTGTCAATGTTTATGGGCATCATGTCTCCTTAGGTAAATGTCGTTCAACGATATAATCCTACAGGTACATCCAGTACTGTAGAACCGAGGTCTGCCGTTTGCTTTGACTGCAAATGAAACTATGAGACGTTCCATTTGATATTCCCAAATACTGTTACTCTATGTCACTGCTTCTGCCCATGTTGTCAGGATCAAAGGCACGCTCCTGACAGCATGAACTTCCCGTTCGGTGTTAGCTTTAATCGTAGATGCAACATGAATAAAACAGCCGGTACACGCCCTTCCCTAATAAAATTGAAATGAGCGCAGCAATAATCTATTCCGCCCACTGCTATTAAGAAAGTCATTGGCGACACGCGAGTCGCAGCATACTGAACATTTCGCATGATTTACTGATTTTTTTTGGAGATTCGCTCCGCTTTCCAGAGAATGATATATGTGTATCTTTACAATATGATTATTATTCACGAATCTCGACCTGCATTTGACTTTCATGCTCTTGTTTTTCATACTGCTATCTTATATCGGCTTCTAAAAAAAAACCAGGCGCTCGCAATAAATCGTTCCTACCTCCATACATCAATCTGTACTTCGTAAGTGGCGCGTGGCGTTCAATAAGTACTGCAATTCATCTACTCTGAAAGCAGGTAAGTTTTATTCAGGGTTTCAATACATTATATTATTCCCTATACTTTTGGTTACAAATTGCTATTTTTCAACATAATCTCCGTTCAGTGCGACGGCCCCATAGCAAATGCTGCATTTTTAAGTGAACTTGCCGAGGAAAAAATGTGTTGCATTACTAACTGAACGCCCCTCGTATCTTAAGGTGTACATTGTGCAGTGTACCAGAATCATATACTCCACTTTCCTGTTGCATTCATGGTTGTTAAGCGGGCAGGACTGTCGGTACCATTCTGAAGACGCCAGAATTTCACGGTGATGGTCATTGTGTCTCGGAATACACGCTTTGAAATTCTGAAGGTTGCAGAGATAAAATGCAGAGAGCGAAAGGTTATCTACAACCGAAAACATTCTGTAGTTGTAAGAAACGAAGAATACGAGTCTACTAGTTAATAAGGGAGTGGGAAAGGGTTGTAAGGTTGTAACCTAAACACCGGGTTATTCCATCTATACACCGAACAAATGGTAAAGAAAACCAAAGAAAAATTTGGAAAGGGTATTAAAATTCATAGGGATGGAAATAAAATCCTTAATTTTTGCCAATGACAATGTTCTTTCATCGGAGACTGCGAAACAATTGAAAGATTAGTTGAACGGATTGGGCGTGTCTTGTAAAGAAATTATAAAATAAGTATGAATAAAAGTAAAAAATAATAATGGAATGCAGTAAAATTAAATCAGGTGATGGTGAGGAAACTAGATTAGCAAATGAGACACTGAAAGTAGTGGACGTGTTGGGGAGCAAAATGACACGATGGCAGAAACAAAAAGCGATTAAAATACCAACTTAACATGATAATATGAAGATGGTCCGAAAGAACAGATACCATCTTCATATAGATGAGGCTAACCCGCCATTGACCTTCTTCCGTGCTGGATGCACACGCATTGCCCGAACTCTTAAGGGACTCGGTAAGATTGTCTGCCGAGAGTAATGAGTGTAATGGGCAGGGGTACTACGAATGTAGTGTGTGGACATTAAGTTGGGAATGTGGGTCTCACGGGGAGCGTGCAAGGGATAAATCCCTGCAGTCGCACTATTCTCTGTGCCCTCGGTGGCTCAGATGGACAGAGCGTCTGCCATGTAAGCAGGAGATCCCTGGTTTGAGTCCCGGTCGGGTCATACTTGTACATTTTCAACTATCCCCGTTGATCTAAATCAACGCCTGTCGACAGCTTAGGCTCTTGATTTAATTATCATTTCATAACATCATAATGGTCGAAGATCGACGAATTATATTTAGGAACAGATAAAATGTGAGTAAGCCATCACTTTCGTCCCTGAATTGCAGTTTTTAAGGATTCTGCCAGTAAACGTGTGTCTGGTACCTGCCTGCTTGCCCGTTGCTAGATTGAAATGCCACCCCTAGCTCAGACGGATGCTCCTAGATACTTGACTGTTGTGACTGATTGCCTATGGAGCAATCAAATGATATGGGATCTTGATTATAGTCTTGCAGAGTGTGTAGCCGAATCAAACAGTCGTCTTGACATAATATTTCAGTGGTGCACTTGGCCGTCGTCTTCGGGTACGAACTCTGCTTACTAAATCCCACAGGAATTCATTCGTATTCACTCACTCACTCAACAGGTCTTGTTTACCCGCACCTATTATTATGCATTGCATGCATCCTTGAGGTATTTGCTTGTTTTGACACCTCATGTGTTTGGAAAGTAACTTCTGACAAAATAGATACGTGTTTCAAAGTTTTACTGACCTTCAAAGTAGTCACCAGCATTGTGTGTAACACGTTGCCAGCGATATGGAAGTCGTTGGATCTTAGAGTGCCATTTGTGTTGACATTTCGAGCGGTGCGGTCTATTGCCCGGCGAATATGTAGCAGTTCTGAAGCGAGTTGAACTCACGAAGGCTTAAGTCAGGGGAGTGCAGTAGGTGGTACAACACTTAGCAGCCCCTTCAGTCAAACAAATCAGTAACAGCTTGCACTGTATATGCTTCAGCATTGTCCTGCAAAATGATGGTCAGGTCCTTCAGAAAGTGTCATCACTTCTCTCTCTATGCTGCTCATTTTTGGAACACAGCCTACGACCAGCTTAGAGATAGAAGTGATGACACTTTCTGCAGGACCATTGCTCAAGCACGTACAGTGCAAGCTGTTACTGATTTGTTTGACTGATGGGGCAGCTAAGTGCTATACCATCTTATGCACTCCCCTGACTTCACGACATTCGCTTCAGAATTACTACAAATTCGCCGGAAAATAGACCGCGCCGCTCGAAATGTCAACACAACTGGCACTGCTAAGAGTATCCTACGACTTCCACATCGTTGGCAACGGGTTATACACAATGCTGGTGACTACTTTGAAGGTACGTAAAACTTTGAAACACGTATCTATTTTGTACGAGCTGTGAATAAATAGTTGCCACTATTAAATTTCCAACCCTTGTACCTTTCTACAACCGCGAAATTTTCTGCAGAGGTTGTCAACCTACCTTAAATTGCCAATACTTGCCGTCTAGGGCAACGGTTTCATCGGTAGCAGAGAATCAAAGAATCTACGAAAGAAATTGTCACTGCTGCCCCATAATGTGGCGTAGCTCCCGTGGTGAAAGCTGACAGAAACGATAAATCACTATAGGTTGTGTGCCCAAGCCGGGGAAGTCATAAATAGTTTTTTTAATCGGATAAAACAAGACTCCACATTTTATTTACAGGATAGCCCTTGTCGCTGTTTGTAAAACTATCCCCTAGCCCAATTTCAATCGCTTTCTTTAACACGCAGAGCCAATAGCGAGACGCAGAAACAGCTATCTATTTTAGGGTAGTTCTTCAGACTTTTCCGGCAATCTGCTGAGATCTTGAGGTGTCTGGTATGATGAAGCTAACGAGTCACGTTGTCGAAATATCGTGCCTGGACGACTCTGATATCAGGCATGATACCCGGCGCCTAAGCAAAAAAATGGTTCAAATGGCTCTGAGCACTATGGGACTTAACATCTGAGGTCATCAGTCCCCTACAACTTAGAACTACTTAAACCTAACTAACCTAAGGACATCACACACATCCATGTCCGAGGCAGGATTCGAACCTGCGACCGTAGCGGTGGCGCGGTTCCAGACTGTAGCGCCTAGAACCGCTCAGTCACACCGCCCGGCGCCCCTCAACAGTTCCACTGTTAACTGTCTGGTGAAAGTGCGGCCCGAATCAAGTATTCCTGCGGCCCGCTGTTCTCAGCCATGCTTCACGGTAACCATCATCAAGCAACTGACAGTCGAGTCCAAGAACGTCAACCAGTGTTAACGGCTTCTTAAGAGTGTAGCTTTGCTGTCGATAACAAACAAAAATAGTTACAGGGGCAGCAAAATTTTAAGATATGATTAATTTGGCGTCGCTGAATTCGGCCCGCTACAATCGCAGGTTCGAATCCTGCCTCGAGCATGGATATGTGTGTTGTCCTTAGGTTAGTTAGGTTTAAGTAGTTCTAAGTTCTAGGGGACTGATGACCTCAGATGTTAAGTCGCATAGTCCTCAGAGCCATTTGAACGAATTGAATTCTGCCATGAATTGGGCAAAGCTGGCCGCATACGTAAGGGGGCGGAGTTGTAAGAAACGCAAACTCTGCGGCGTTAAAGGATGTGAGAAGAGGAATGTCTCACTGTTTGTCTTTCAGTATTGACATCTCACGGCCAAGGGAGCTTAGTACTAGAGCTGCTGATAAAAATCGATATATCGCTATTTCTCTAAACAGATATCGATTTATGTCGCTGACATTGTTCACACGATATATCAATATCAAACTGGCAATATCGAGAGCCGATGTTTTTATTGTACATTATTTTTTCACAATTTTCGGTAAATATTTGAAGTTGTTCTTTTGAAACTGTAGCAGTATGGAGCTTTCATCAAGTTCAGTCTTTTCTCTTTTACTGAAATCAAATTGCACTGGAGGGAGGGGGGTGAATGGAATAACAGGATTTCCAATGTGAAGAAATAGCACACCTGTGCGTTAAAAAACTATTTGTAACGCAACTAGTATACTATTTCATTACATCGCCGTTCTTCAAAAACATTTGCAGAATATGATGAACAAAACTCTGAATGACAAGACTGGTCTTTGAGGTGGGCCGAGACGTGTGAGGGGAAAATGCTGACATAATCTGCGCTCGACGCTACCAACAGAAACTGCAACGTTTAGCTTCGGCATGCAAATGTGACACTACAGCTGCTAGGTCGTTGACGTTGGCAGAAATGGAAAACCAGGAAGACGACATGAAGTACTCCGGACAAACCCGATATGTGACAAAACCGAATGAAGGATCCAACGGAAACCTTTTGTTGTGCCACTTAAAGTTACCATTGTTAACAAAGCTGTTATCGCCAAGCGTGAACGTGCATGGTTTTCTTTTCAACTGTTGCTCTAAGGGGGTGGAGGGGGAGGGGGGGAGAGGCAGGCTGCTAGCTTTTTGATGTATAGAATATCTAAAACTAAATCAGTACTTAAATATACAGTTCTAAAACCGGCAGTATATTTACAATGTTCAGTAAATATTTTTATGGGGAGGTGTGTCAATAATTTTTCAGTCGATACATCGATATATGTATATCTTTAACGATACATCGAAACCGATAATCAAAATTTTAAATATCGATATAACGGATTCCTGATATTTTTAAAAATATCACCAGTTGAACTTCGTACCATTCAGATGCTATGGTATACATTTTGACACAGACGAAACATGGATTCGTTAACGTGCGTCATAAAGACGGTTATCCCCAAATGCAGCACATATTATTAGTGAAGAATATGAGACTAAATTAAGACTGTTGTAATACAACGCAATGAGCACGAGAAAAATTACAGCCAAAACAAACATTAGGCCTAAACATTTTTGATTGTGTCTGAAGCTGCATAATACATTTAAATATAGGTACAATTACTGTTATTAATTAATCATCTGCTCACACAGGGAAAACAACATTTCGTCAGACAATTACAGAACTACGGCTTCCGAGACGCTGACGGTTGCAGCAATTTGAAACAGAACAGCCGACACGAAGTGTTCCGATCGGTGAATTGGGGACAGAACACCAACTTACGGCGACCTTAATGGTTCAAATGGCTCTGAGCACTATGGTACTCAACTGCTTTGGTCATCAGTCCCCTAGAACGAAGAACTACTTAAACCTAACTAACCTAAGGACATCACACACATCCATGCCCGAGGTAGGATTCGAACCTGCGACCGTAGCGGTCGCGCGGTTCCAGACTGAAGCGCCTAGAACCGCTTAGCCACTCTGGCGGCACGGCGCCCTTACCATAACTAGTCTACAAGGGGCTCATAATACACTCCTGGAAATGGAAAAAAGAACACATTGACACCGGTGTGTGAGACCCACAATACTTGCTCCGGACACTGCGAGAGGGCTGTACAAGCAATGATCACACGCGCGGCACAGCGGACACACCAGGAACCGCGGTGTTGGCCGTCGAATGGCGCTAGCTGCGCAGCATTTGTGCACCGCCGCCGTCAGTGTCAGCTAGTTTGCCGTGGCATACGGAGCTCCATCGCAGTCTTTAACACTGGTAGCATGCCGCGACAGCGTGGACGTGAACCGTATGTGCACTTGACGGACTTTGAGCGAGGGTGTATAGTGGGCATGCGGGAGGCCGGGTGGACGTACCGCCGAATTGCTCAACACGTGGGGCGTGAGGTCTCCACAGTACATCGATGTTGTCGCCAGTGGTCGGCGGAAGGTGCACGTGCCCGTCGACCTGGGACCGGACCGCAGCGACGCACGGATGCACGCCAAGACCGTAGGATCCCACGCAGTGCCGTAGGGGACCGCACCGCCACTTCCCAGCAAATTAGAGACACTGTTGCTCCTGGGGTATCGGCGAGGACCATTCGCAACAGTCTCCATGAAGCTGGGCTACGGTCCCGGCACACCGTTAGGCCGTCTTCCGCTCACGCCCCAACATCGTGCAGCCCGCCTCCAGTGGTGTCGCGACAGGCGTGAATGGAGGGACGAATGGAGACGTGTCGTCTTCAGCGATGAGAGTCGCTTCTGCCTTGGTGCCAATGATGGTCGTATGCATGTTTGGCGCCGTGCAGGTGAGCGCCACAATCAGGACTGCATACGACCGAGGCACACAGGGCCAACACCCGGCATCATGGTGTGGGGAGCGATCTCCTACACTGGCCGTACACCTCTGGTGATCGTCGAGGGGACACTGAATAGTGCACGGTACATCCAAACCGTCATCGAACCCATCGTTCTACCATTCCTAGACCGGCAAGGGAACTTGCTGTTCCAACAGGACAATGCACGTCCGCATGTATCCCGTGCCACCCAACGTGCTCTAGAAGGTGTAAGTCAACTACCCTGGCCAGCAACACATCCGGATCTGTCCCCCATTGAGCATGTTTGGGGCTGGATGAAGCGTCGTCTCACGCGGTCTGCGCGTCCAGCACGAACGCTGGTCCAACTGAGGCGCCAGGTGGAAATGGCATGGCAATCCGTTAAACAGGACTACATCCAGCATCTCTACGATCGTCTCCATGGGAGAATAGCAGCCTGCATTGCTGCGAAAGGTTGATATACACTGTACTAGTGCCGACATTGTGCATGCTCTGTTGCCTGTGTCTATGTGCCTGTGGTTCTGTCAGTGTGATCATGTGATGTATCTGACCCCAGGAATGTGTCAATAAAGTTTCCCCTTCCTGGGACAATGAATTCACGGTGTTCTTATTTCAATTTCCAGGAGTGTATAATAATTTATATAGCTTATTAATTAGTATGGAGAGCGGTACATATGAGGCCCACAGTCCCGCCTCACAATGTCTGTGTTGGCTTCTGAGCAAAGAAGTTTGACGACCACTGATCTAGCACCTCACCATACGTCATTCTGTGTGCCTTGATTAGACAGTGCTCTGCCACCGTAGGTTATTTAGATTCTAGTGACTATGGTGTGGTGATGTTGTTCAACACATCTGTAGCGAACAATGCGAATCGTCTAGCCACGTTTTGTCATAGTGGCAAGAGATCCAGTAAATATCGGACTTCTTTGGTGCTAGATTCAAGAGAAAACCAAGGAGAGTTTTAATCTTGGCTGCTGGACAGATCAGACATCTAATATTTGTTACTCAACAAAAGTTTGAAATATTATGGTAAAAAGTGGTCTACGATATCAAGGGTCTCATTGATCCAGGCACTTCTTGCATTATCCATTTTGAGCCCATATACTGGACGGTGTTTGCTACTGCCATGCTTTGTGGTCGTTTCCCAGTCATGTAAACATACTGCTGCCGCAGCGGAACACGGCGAGCAGTCAGGTATCAACAACAGTTTGTGTTCAGCACTGCAGTAACATGTCACGGAGAGGTATACAACGCTTCGATAGAGCCAGAATACGGACGGTATTTTCATCGGATCATAGACAGCAAGATGTTGTCGATCGGCTACAGGTCACTCAAAGTAGTGTGTCTAAGGTGTGGAGAAAGTACACAGACAGGGGAAATGTGAACGAAAGACAACACCAATGTAGGATCGTTTCCTCCAACTGTCGGCTCACAGACACCCAACATCAACTGCCAGAAATATTAGAAATGACTTCTCCCAGATAACAGGGATCTCAGACCAAATAGCGAGTAGAGGATTGCATCAAAGTGGTCATCATTCCAGAAGACGAATGAGAAGTTTTGAACTGAACCAACGGAGCCGATGCAATCGAAGGACCTGTGCTCTTGCACATCAACACTGGACCGTTGCCGAATGGAGTAATGTCATGTTTGCTGATGAGACCAGGATTGCTTTGCGAGCGGACCCTAGGCGTGTTAGGGTGTGGAGATGCGCTAGACGGCACCAGGAACGCCGATACGAACAGGAAGTCAGTCCGTCTGCAGGCGGAAGTGTAATCTGGGCGGCAATAATGATGGGACGACGGACCCCTCTTATTCCGGCGGCCGAGGTGGCCGAACGGTTCTATACGCTGCAGTCTGGAACCGCGCAACCGCTACGGTCCCAGGTTCGAATACTGCCTCGGGCATGGATGTGTGTGATGTCCTTAGGTTAGTTAGGTTTAAGTAGTTCTAAGTTCTAGGGGTCTGATGACCTCAGATGTTAAGTCCCATAGTGCTCAGAGCCATTTGAACCAACCCTCTGATTCCCACCTATGGTAGTTTGACTGGTCCCTGATATCTCCAAGAGGTCCTACAAACGATTGTAAGGCCTTACAGACGTGTCGCCTGTGACAACTTCATCCTAGTCCATGAAAATGCAAGACCGCACAGTACTCTAGCATTGTCTGGGTGTCTTCAAAGATGCAATCAACCGAATGTATTTGATATTCTTCACAGGTTTGCAGCTGGATCATGTCGTCGTCCAGACACAATATTTCGGCGGACCAGCTGGCCGCCATCTTCAGGTGAGTTAATGACAGTGCACTGCATTAACTCATCTGAAGATGCCGGCCAGCTGATCCGCCGAAATATTGTGTCTGGACGACAACATGATCCGGCTGCAAACCAGTGAAGAATATCAGAAGTTATTGCGCCGGGAAAGTCTACGAAATCATAACCGAATGCATTGATTAGCACAGTCCCCAGACATGAATGAAATCGAGCACGCATGGGAACTAATGAAGGTGGCCATTGCACAGAGACCGAATCCACCTGACAATCTTCAAGACCGGAATGAAATTTTCACTCTGCAGCGGAGTGTGCGCTTATATGAAACTTCCTGTCAGATCAAATCTGTGTGCCAGGGCCGAGACTCGAACTCGGCACCTTTGCCTTTCGCGGGCAAGTTCTCTACCACTGAGCTACCCAAGCACGACTCACGACCCGTCCTTTAGTTTGGAAGGTAGGAGATGAGGTACTGGCGGAAGTAAAATTGTGAGGACGGGTCGTGAGCCGTGCTTGGGTGGCTCAGTGGTAGAGCACTTGCCCGTGAAAGACGAAGGTCCAGAGTTTGAGTCTCCATCCAGCACACAGTTTCGATCTGCCAGGAAGTTTCAATCTTCAAGACCTCACTAAAGCTGTCGTTGAGGGGTGGGACCTCATACTACAAGATAAACTTGATGGTCTCATCCAGAGCATGCCTCACAGAGTGGAAGAACTCATGCGTGTGCGGGGAGGACGTACTCACTACTTAATGGACGCAAATACAGGTGGAAGGTGGTTCAAATCCCCGCCCGGCCATTCATATTTACGTTTGCCGCTGATTCCATAAATAAATTAAGGCAATTTCCGGATAATCCGTTTGGAAATGCTACGGTCGCAGGTTCGAATCCTGCCTCGGGCATGGATGTGTGTGATGTCTTTAGGTTAGTTAGGTTTAAGTAGTTCTATGTTCTATGGGACTGATGACCTCCGATGTTAAGTCCCATAGTGCCCAGAGCCATTTGAACCATTTGAACCGTTTGGAAATGACACGGTTGTTTTCCTTCCCTATCCCTCCCTATCTCGAACATGTCTCCGTCTACAATGACAGCGTCGTAGACGGTACGTTAGACCCTAATCTTCATTCCTGTTTTACATTGACTGTTTTCATTTGCACGGCAACAGTAAATAATACACCTTCCGATCAAAAGTATGGGACATCTACTAGTGAACATTAATATTGGAAGTGTCCATCCACACTTTCCATGCTGTGTCTCAATGTCTGTGGAAAAGGTGCAGCCTATCCTCCTTCAAGAGCCGAAATCAGAGAAGGTTCAAGTTTGGACGCTGGGGTCTGGAGTGAAGTCGACGTTCTAACTCATCCTTGGTCCACTGGTTTCAGGTCGAGACTCTGATTAGGCATGTGCATTTCGGGAATGTTATTGTGCACAAACCACTGTCTCACAGATGCTGCTGAATCAAGAACAGCTGCCAACATTAGTAACATTCAAGGAGGTACCCACAATGTAGCGAAGCAGCTTAAACCCCTTAATGAAGGGAAAGCCTCCGGTCCAGATTGCATACCAGTCAGGTTCCTTTCACAGTATGCTGACACAATAGCTCCACTCTTAACAATCACATAAAACCGCTCGCTCGTCGAAAGAGTCTTACCTAAGGACTGGAAAATTGCACAAGTCACACCAAAACCCAAGAAAGGAAATAAGAGTAATCCGCTGAATTACAGACCCACATCAGAAACGTCGATATGCAGAAGGATTTTGGAACATATGCTGTGTTCGAACATTACGTATTTCCTCGAAGAAAACGATTTATTGACAAATAGTCAACACGGATTCGGAAAATATCGTTCTTGAGAAACACAACTAGTTCTTTATCCTAACGAAGAATGAGTGCTATTGACAGGGGATGTCAGATTGACTCCATATTTTTAGCTTTCCAGAAGGTTTTTGACACCGTTCCTCAAAAGCGTCCAGTAACCAAATTGCGTGCCTTTAGGGTATTGCCTCAGTTGCGCAAGCTGATTCTTGAATTCCTGTCAGAAAGGTCACAGTTCGTAGAAACTAACAGAAAGTCATCGAATAAAACAAAAGTAATATCTGGCTCTCCCCAAGGAAGTGTTATAGGCCCTCTGCTGCTCCTAATCTACATAAATGACGTAGGAGGCTATCTGAGCAGCCCTCTTGGGTGTTTGCAGAAAATGCTGTCATTTACCGTCTTGTAAAGTCATCAGATGATCAAACCAATTGCAAAATGATTTAGACACAATATCTGCATTGTGCCAAAAGTGGCAATCGACTCTAAATAATGAGAAGTGTGAAGTCATCCACATAAGTACTAAAATAAATCCACTGAATTTGTGGTTACACGATAAATCAACAAATCTAAAAACCGTAGATTCATGTAAAATACCTAGGGATTACAGTTACGAATAACTTAAATTTGAACGATCACATAGATAATGTTGTGGGGAAAGCAAACCAAAGAGTGCAATTTATTGGCAGAACACTTAGAGAATGTAATGCGTCTACTAAACAGACTTACACGACGTCTGTTCACCCTCTTCTGGAGTAGTCACGTGTGGTGTTAAATCTGCATCGGGTGGGACTGACGGAGGACATTTAAAATGTTCAAAGAAAGGCAGCTCTTTTTTTTTATTATCGCGGAATAGGGGAGAGAGAGCCGCGGACGTGATACGTGAATTGGAAGGGGAGGAGGCGCAGTCATTAAAACAAAAGCTTTTTTCGTTGCGGCAGGACCTTCTCGTGAATTTTCGATCACAGACTTTCACGTCCGATTGCGAAAATATTCTGACGCTGTCGCTGGAATGACGAGCCTGTCCTTGGCTCGTGGTGGTGCAGTTTAGACAAAAATTTGTCATTTCTGCGGTTCCTGTAAAAGAGAGAAAGGTATATTACCACTCTTGTTGATTGGTCCTAGCTGGTGTAAGCTGAAAAAAGAGAGAGACACATTCTGTTGAGGGATTAGTAAAACTTAATCCCTCAGCAGGCCAGGCCAACGCATTTTTGGCCTGTGATGAGGTTGTTGGCCCAGTCCACGGATGAGCCGGTTGCGGGAGCGTCCCGTCTTCTCGTAGAACTTGCTGGCGATCGCAGGAAACCTGTCTCGGAGGGGCAGGATCCCGGTGTGCTCGTGGAGTTGACGCGTCAAGAAGCGCCTCGGAAGATTCATAGCAGTGTTCAGGGCGCGGTTCTGTATCCGCCGCAGTCACAATGTGAGCGTCTGCGGCTTTCCCCCAGACCACGGCCGCATACTCTAACAGTGGGCGAACCAATGTTAGGTAAGGCGTGATGCCGTGTTGCGGACGAAAATATTCTTTTGGTCCCTACCTGCTTAGGGAGAAATGATCATCACGATAAAATAAGAGCAAGGCGCTCCTTTTTCCCGCGCGCCGTTCGAGACTGGAACGGTAGAGAAATAGCTTAAATGTGGTCCGATGAACCCTCTGCCAGGCACTTAATTGTGAATCTCAGAGTAATCTTGTAGATGTAGATGACAGAGTGCGCTGCTATTCTGGTACAAACAATCATCGTTGCCGCGCGGGATTAGCCGGGCGGTCTTGGGCGCTGCAGTCACGGACTGTGCGGCTGATCCCGGCAGAGGTTCGAGTCCTCCCTGGGGCATGGCTGTGTGTGTTTGTCCTTAGGATAATTTGGCTTAAGTAGTGTGTAAGCTTAGGGACTGATGACCTTAGCAGTTAAGTCCCATAAGATTTGACACACATTTCAATCATCGTTCCCGGACTGTTTCTCTACTGTCCGCAGTTATTAATGCTTCCAAATGTGTTCATGTCCTCCACATTTAGCGCTTTGCTAAGCACGATGAAGGGACTACAGCGTAACTATGAAAACCACCTCCTCTGTTCTTGACATTTGGCATCACACATTATGTCAGGTAACGTTCTCCACGCATTAGCCAAACCTAAAATGTTCCATCTGATAGCCACAGGTTATAACGTGATTCGTCACTCGTTTCCAATCATCCACTGTCCAGTGGCGTCACTCCACTGGAGGATACATCATATAGGAAGCGAGTGCATCGCTTCCCCCCCCCCCCCCCTCCCCCGTCTCCACGCCCCACTCCCTTGAGGAGCCGCCCGCGTCGCCCTCGGTATTCGTTTGTTTCTTTCGGCAGTCGAGTCGACCGAATCGAGTTATCGAGTAGTTGTTCTTTCATATGTAGCACGCGCGTCAGCGTCATCGCATTTTATACGTATCTGCCTGACACATCGATAACACATACCATACCGACCAGAAAAGTCGCGATCATTCGACAATGAAGGAGGATCGACTTAATGGCTTAGCTCTGTTGAACATTCATCCTGACACTGATTGGCCTATTGACGATGAAATTTTAAAGTTCTCATTTTCATTCTCTCTGTTATTTAATGAGCGTTTTATTAATGTGATTGTGTATTATTATTGCTTGATTTTTATTTATGGTTTGGTTTAGCGATTTCTTTTCACTGTTTGCTCCTTTTATTTAAGTTGAGTCCTTTTAATTATGTTTGCTGTGGTTATGAAATCTATATTGCTTGCTGTTCTCCGTAAGTTAAATAATACGGTAATACCATAATATATACGCATAATACATACTCATATATACGCATATTATGCGTTTCGCCGCAGCAGATCTCGTTGAGACTCCTTGCTGGAACTTCTCCACCAGAAATCGTTAAAGATAATTTAACGCTCTACGGCAGTCTATCGGTACACGTGTACGGAATGTGGCGTCCAACTTTAGTTCGTGAAATTATTTAGGTCTTCGGAGAAATATTCTCGACGAATCCTAAAACTATGTAAAACTGCAGGTTCGCACCATCAAACCACGGAACACTTCCGAACGACTTGCGTCTTTATAATCACTGAATATTTCTTTTGATATGATTAATGGTTATGAACTCTACACACCTGATACTCCTTTTGTGCTTTTATATGTATCTATTCTCTTCAATACCATAAAACGAAGGTTACTGCCTTAATGGAGGCTTCCAATAATCTCCTCTCAATCCGACACAGAACATCTCCCTTCCAATGTCCAACAAGGGATAATTATCTCTTTGCCGTAGCTCAATACAGTCTGTATATCTTTGTTATCGAGTTCGTATGCAGATGCTTAAATTCCACAGAGTATTTATCTCTCCTGCGGGTATTTTACATTTATCGTCGTATTGATAGTCCTTCGCACTTTATTTATGGGTTCTTGCATCGCAAAACGTACATAGTTAACCAATTTGCCAGGAAGAATAGGCGCATAGAAATCATCATTTAAGGAAGAGGACCACAATTGTAACTTTTTTATACCATAAGATGGCACTGTCTTGTATATGTGTATAATCAGTTTAAATAAAACTTTCTTAAACATTGCACATGACTTGATTATTTTTTATTATGGTAAAAGTAAAGGTAGTTCAAGGTATCCTTAGCGTCACCTCCTTGAGGTTTTTCGGTATCCGCCACTCTTCACGCCTCCTCAAGCGTCGCTTAAGCACTGACTACAGAAATATATGTCTTACGATTAGCTGCTCCATCTCTGTTCTTCATACTTTTTGCTTCCTAATCACGATCATTGTGCTAGTTGGACTTCTAGTAGAACTCATAAGCGATCCCTTCCGCCTGTTTGTGTAATTTTTTTATCGCCATATTCCTCAATGATCGAAGCTCCCTATCCATCTGCACAAGAGGCCAGCCTGATGTTAGTTTAGTAGTGGTTGTTCCTTCGTGTTTCCCCTTCACAGCTGAAACGCCCGCTAAACCCGCAGCGCAGAACAGGTGATTAGGACTGTGGAAAGGGCCAAATTCGGTTGGGGTCAGCTTCACATTAAAATTGTGATTTATTCTAATTTAATAATACATTTACATCCAAAGCGGCACATAGGCGAACTTTTACAACTACGAGTTTCCAAAATGCAATTCTTTCACCGCTGAAGGCCTCCAAACAAGAAATTTTAAAAATCAACCAGGTAAAAATACAGTTAAAATAGCAAATAAAATAATTAAAATACACTACTGGCCACTAAAATTGTTACACCACTAAAATGTCGTGCTACAGACGCGAGATTTAACCGACAGGAAGAAGATGCTGTCATATGCTAATCATTAGCTTTTCAGAGCATTCACACAAGGTTGACGCCGGTGGCGACACCTACAACGTGCTAACATGAGGAAAGTTTCCAACCGATTTCTCATACACAAACAGCAGTTGACCGGGCGTTGCCTGGTGAAACGTTGTTGTGGTGCTTCGTGCAAGGAGCAGAAATGAGTCCCATCACGTTTCCGACTTTGATAAAAGTCGGATTGTAGCCTATCGCGATTGCGGTTTATGGTATCGCGACATTACTGCTTGCGTTGATCGAGATCCAATGACTGTTAGCAGAATATGGAATCGGTGGGTTCAGGAGGGTAATACGGAACGACGTTCTGGATCCCAACGGCCTCTTATCACTAGCAGTCGAGATGACTGGCATCTTATACGCATGGCTGTAACGGATCGTGCAGCCACGTCTCGATCACTGAGTCAACAGATGGGGACGTTTGCATAACAACAACCATCTGCACGAACAGTTCGACGACGTTTGCAGCAGCATGGACTATCACTTCGGAGACCATGGCTGCGGTTACCCTTGACGCTGCATCACAGGCAGGAGCGCCTGCGATGGTGTACTCAACGACGAACCTAGGTGCACGAAATGCAAAACGTCATGTTTTCGGATGAATCCAGGTTCTGTTTACAGCATCACGATGGGTCGCATCAGTATTTGGCGACATCGCGGTGAACGCACATTGGAAGCGTGTATTCGTCATCGCCATACTTACGTATCACCCGGCGTGATGGTATGGGGTACCATTGGTTACACGTCTCGGTCACCTCTTGCTCGCATTGACGGCACTTTGAACAGTGGACGTTACATTTCATTCAATCTCAGCGAAACCCTACATTTCAGCAGGATAGTGCACGACCGTATGTTACAGGTCCTGTAGGGGCCTTTCTGGATACTGAAAATGTTCGACTGCTGCCCTGGCCAGCACATTCTTCAGATCTCTCACCAACTAAAAACGTCTGGTCAATGGTGGCCGAGCAACTAGCTCGTCACAATACGCCAGTCACTACTCTTGATGAACTGTGGTATCGTGTTGAAGCTGCATGGGCAGCTGTATCTGTACACGCCATCGAAGCTCTGTTTGACTCAGTGCCAAGGCGTATCAAGGCCGTTATTACGGCCAGAGGTGCGTTGTTCTGGGTACTGATTTCTCAGGATCTATGCACTCAAATTGCGTGAAAATGTAATCACATGTCAGTTCTAGTATAATATATTTGTCCAATGAATACCCGTTTATCATCTGCATTTCTTCTTGATGTAGCAATTTTAATGGCCAGTAGTGTATATTTTTATTACAGCTAGACTGAAAGCCTTATAGCAAAAGTGGATAGACAAACATAAACAAGATGCAATACAAACGCCGAAGGCCCACAATAAAATTTTGATGATTTTAAAGTAAATTAGCATAACATTTCAAAGGCAGAATGCCGCAATGTTTTGCTTAACGGGTAATAAGAGTAAGGTTCCTAGCGGCTGTGATAGATTATAAACAGACAATTAAACACCAGTGAGAAAAACAGTAAAGGAAACGGCACTCAGAAGCCTCCAGGGATGTCGGTCTGCCGTCGTTCACTTAGGTGAGACAGGTGGTGAGCCCAACTACACTTGATGTGTCGGAACCCAACCAGGGGACAGCTAAGGACCGACCCACACAACGACTTGCTTGCCACCAATCAGTATATGACAACTCAAACACAAAAGGTTACGAAAGTGATTATCCACAATAAAATATGTATTAGCTTTGGAAACTACTCACTATGTTGGCAGCGACAACAGGTGAGGAAAGAACGATGCTGAAATTACGTTAGTGGCCAGGGCAGGTAACCGGAACACTAACGGCCACAATGCAGAATATTCTGCTGGCACACTTGAATTGTAGTCAACCAATGTAGTTAATTGCACCGTATGGCGGATAAATTTCAGCAATAGAATCACTCGGAGTTACTCACAGGAAAACCTCCCCAACAGCTAACCACCGAAACGAACCACACAACATGAATGCACGGGGCTTGGGTAGTTGTAACCACTACTCAACTTTGATATCCTGGGTCGGTGAGCCACGATGCTCGTAGCGATCGGACAGCTCCACACACGCTCCGACACTGCGCAGGAACCTCCACCGGACCCACCCGACTGCACCGCCCGGAGATAACTTCCCTGGTCCGCAGTAACCGACCAACGACCCGCTGGTCCGTCCGCGACTGCTGCTCCGTAGCGACTGCACTGCTGGTGCGTCTCCCACTCACTTCCAGACGCACGACGGCGGAAATACTAGCTCGGACCCAACCATGCAGAGGAAACACGTCCACCGGCTAAGTGACTTCTTTGCACCAGGAAAGGACCGACCCAACTTCCACAGTGTGGTGATTGAAGGGGATCAGAAGCAATCGGAGAACCAGTTACACATCGCCCTACGAGACGACCGACTTCTCAGAGGCAGTACGCTGACAGCTTTTAAAATAACTGCACACACAAACTGACAAACACTTGCACGAAGACCTGAACAGTACCCAATAGCAACTACGCACGCACGAATACAAGTCGGGAGTCGATGCACACACTCAAAGCCGACTCATGAACGATCGGCGAGCCAAAAAGCGTCGTCCGGTAGGGCGACCGACCGACGATCCACCAAGACCATGGGCTGGCTCAGGTGATGCGTGGCGGTAATGGTCGGGCGAGCCATGTCGACACACACCTCACAGCTCCAACCCGACTGCAGTAGTGCCGCATTACAACTCCCCCACTGACAGGTCCGGACTGCACTCCAGACGCGTTCCAACTGACTGGCAGGCCCGAACTCGCTTGCCAGCCGGCGTGTCCGATCAGTTCTAGGTGCTTCAGTCTGGAACCGCGCGACCGCTAGGGTCGCAGGTTCGAATTCTGCCTGGGGCATGGATGTGTGTGTTGTCCTTAGGTTAGTTAGGTTTAAGTAGTTCCACGTTCTAGGAGACTGATGCCCTCAGATGTTAAGTCCCATAGTGTTCAGAGCCATTTGAACTATTTTGAACTCTCTTACGACAGACAACGACCGGGAAGTAATAGCAGTCGAGCAAAGATACTACGAGAGGGGACTTATCGATACGCGCTGCTAGCTGGGTTCAAATGGCTCTGAGCACTGTGGAACTCGACTTTTGAGGTCATTAGTCCCCTAGAACTTAGAACTTGTTAAACCTACCTAACCTAAGGACATTACAGATATCCGTGCCCGAGGCAGGATTCGAACCTGCGACCGTAGCGGTCGCGCGGTTCCAGACTGCAGCGCCTAGAACCGCACGGCCACTTCGGCCGGCGCGCTGCTAGCGCCGGTCAGTCAGGCAAAGCAGCAACTCAGTGACAGTAGTAATTTAAATTAACGTAGTGAGTTAGAAGTACATTAAAAACAGGGTGTAAAATACATTATGGCGGCAACACGAGTCACGCACGGCTCAATAGTCACATCATCAACAGACTCCTTTAGAAGGGTTTTGAAGGGTCCCTGACGTATTTGTTACTTAGGTGACACTCAGTGACTAGTCCACTTTCGAAGTCGCTGAGCTTTCCTGATCTTTGCATTCTGTTATGGCTGCTTCTCCGCTGAAGACACACTATCAAAAAAATCAATTGTGTGTGAAATCTTATGGGACTTAACTGCTAAGGTCATCAGTCCCTAAGCTGACACACTACTTAACCTAAATTATTCTAAAGACGAACACACACACCCATGCCCGAGGGAGGACTCGAACCTCCGCCGGGACCAGCCGTACAGTCCATGACTGCATCGCCCCTGACCTCTCAGCTAATCCCGCGCAGAGACCCAGTATCCCTGCCTCCTTTCTTACTGGCAGGTCCGCATCTCATGACATCTGCTGGGCAGTTTATCGTTTAAATACGGAAATACGGATATCGGGATGTTTTTCACAATATAGTGCAGATTACATAGACTAACAAATGAACATCTTGTGTTCTAAATCTTTTGACTATACAGGGTGATTCAGAAATGCATGTAAATATTTTAAGGGTGTATTTGTGAGGTAAATATAAGACAAAAATGTTCTATAAATGTTTTTTCCATAAACGTTTAATTCCAGAGTTATCGTTAAAATACGAAAGTCATGTCCGTATCAAAACGACGTCAGTGCAAGCAGCAGGATGCCATATTCTGGTACGTAATGCACATACGTATCTCCCAACAGTTGATTCGAAACTGCATGAATAGTGTTTGTTTGTGTTTGCAATTGCTGTTTACTCCTACTGTACAGAAGATGGCGCTGATGTTGTTGGTAACGGAAACGTACTTCCTGTCGTTCATTCATCGTCGGAAGGCTACAGGTTTCGTGCACATGATGTACTCAAACATTGAGTATGCTGATATGCACCTTGTGTATGGTGCAGCAGATGGAAACGCACTTGCAGCAAGACGAAGGTACAGTGAGCTGTTTCCAAGACGACGGTTACCAAGTCATCAGACGTTTGTATCTGTGGACAGACTATGCGGGAGTATGGCATTCGTCCTGGGCCACATTCAGGTCGAGCACTTGAGCATGCAGTGAACGTCGAGGAACATGTTTTGGACCTGGTAGACCAAGATCCAGCCATCAGTAGGAGACAAATTAGGGCAGCTGTACGACTTCCACAATCTACTGTATGGCGGCTGCTTCGGAGACAACAGTTGCATCCATTTCACCTGCACAAAGTGCACGAATTGACACCTGCAGACTATCCTCGCCGTCAGCAATTCTGCCAGTGGTTACAAGAGCGTCATTTGAATGATCCAATGTTCATTCGGCGGATATTATTCACAGATGAGGCCATGTTTACTCGTGCGGGTGTAATCAATTCGCATAATATGCACCAGTGGGCTGTCGAGAATCCTGGCGCGAGAATTGTGCGTGGATATCAACATCAATTCTCCATAAACATTTGGTGTGGTATTGTGGGGAATGACTTACTCGGACCTCATGTTCTACCTCCAAGGCTGACTGGGCACGCTTACCGCGAATTTTTGGAGGGAGAATTGCCTGGATTGTTACAGGATGTCCCTCTTGCAACACGAGCCACCTTGTGGTTTATGCACGATGGTGCTCCTGCCCATTACAGCCGCAACGTAAGGGCGTAACTCAATGATGCGTATCCACATCGATGGATAGGTCGCGGAGGACCAATTGCTTGGCCAGCCAGATCACCTGACCTGAACCCTTTAGACTTTTATTTATGGGGCCAACTAAAGACATTGGTGTATTCTTCTGCAGTACCGAACAGAGAAGTGCTACAACAAAGAATTGAAGGTGGTTATGAAATTATTCGTGGAGAGTTGAACGGACTGTGTAATGTGCAGAGATCATTGCGGCGACGAGCACGGGTCTGTCTGCAAGTTCAGGGACAGCATTTTGAACATGCATTGCATTAAGATTTGTGCAAATACAGTACAGTACAATCTGTAAATTCTTCACGTATTTTCCTTAGTTATTTTGCATTGATTTAGTTCAATCAACAGGAACTAAAGTAATACAGTATTCGCGAGGAATTGTTTCAGTTTGTTACGTCACGTTTATTTACCAGTTTGCGTTTTTAGTCCAAATGCACTGTAATTAAACTGTGAACTCTGGGAAGTAAATACTTTACGTTGTATTGAATGTATTATCATGTTTTGTTCATAACTCTGTAATAAGCCAAGTATAGCAAAAATTGTATAGAACATTTTTGTCTTATATCTACCTCACAAATACACTCTTAAAATATTTACATGCATTTTTGAATCACCCTGTATATGGTCTAGCGCAACCCAGTTACTGTTCTCCGACAACATCGATTAAGATACTGAATCTCCGATCGACTACGTGCTGAGTGACGTCTCGAACTCTGTCGATCTGCTCTGGTTGCGCACCAGTCACCTTGCGCCGTGCGCTGTTGGTAAACACTTTCACAACAGCCCGTCCAGACGGATCTCACACATGGCAGTCTCGAGTGTCGCGCCGTAAGCGAGAACGGACTCGACAATGGCTGCAGCGGCGCCCCAGTCAGGCTATTCTGCGAAAGTAGCCGCTTGCGCAAGGCAGCCACTGGGAGGCGGCGCGTCCTTCAGGTCATGTGTTTGCGTCGGGGGGAGCGTGCACTTCGAGGCCAATCACAATTCCCTTAACATTACAAAGAGCTTCTATAACTGCAATAGACAGCCGATGGCAAAGTTCTACAATAACTTTAAATCTTTCGTTCGGTATGCAATTGGTACGTACTACGTGATATCGATAGAGCTGAAAACATCTACATCAGTACTTCGCAAGCCACTTGACGATGTGTGACGGAGAGTATTTCTAGTACCATTATCTCATCCGTCTTCCCTTTTCTACTTGCGAGTGAGGCTAGAAAAGAATGATTGTCGGTAAGCGTCTGCATTAACCCCAATTTCTCGAATTTTCTCCTTGTGGTCATTTCGCGAGACGTGTGTGAGAGGAAGTAATATGTTGTCCGAAAATATTCTCTCCAAATTTCAGTAGTAAACCTCCCTGCGATGCACAACACCTTTCTTCTAGCGTCTGCCGTTGAACGTTGTTGGGCATCTCTGTAACGCAGTCGCGTCTACTAAACGGTTCAAGACGAAAACGCATCGTTCCTCGTTTTCTATCAGTCCTACCTGGTAAGTGTCCCGGGTTTATGAAAATTAATAAAGAATCTGTAGAACAGGTGCCTCGTAAGCCACTTCTTTAGTGGATGACTTTCATTTCCTTACGATTCTTCTTATGTATATCAATCTGACATCTGATTTTTCTTCTATTTCTTTTGTGTGCCATCATTACACATAAGGACGCTCTGAATAGTTACTCCTAGATATTTTACGGTTTCCAGCAGTTTCTCATCAAAGATCTAGTTGTACAAGAGTGGACTACTTCTGCTATGTCTGCGCAAAATGTTACATTTATTTACGTTCAGGGTGAAGTGTCAGAGCCTGCGCCATTCTTCAATCCTCTACAGGCCATGCTGCAAATATTGTCTTCTGGCGTTGCTATTTTCTTATAGACAACTCCATCATCCGCGAATAGCCTTATATAGCTCCAGACATTTTCTAGACCATCATTTGCAGACACTATAAACAGTAACGATCCTACCACACTTCTCTGGGGTAAATCAGATTGCAACCTTTAGAGTTCCACAAACTGTTTCTATAAAACATTTAAGTGTTATATGTTTGTTCATTATAGAGAGGACTTGCGTTCTAAATAAAACAGGTGCCATGCGTCAGTATGTAGTATTAGAGTCTTTGAAATCCCAACCAGATTTTACACTTAGGAGAAAGTAGTAACTCAAGAAAAGACTGGATATGACAGCAACGATGTTACATGTAAGAGCACCTGACGATGGCAATATGTCGAAATGGGCTCATCGTGAATGATATAAAATATAAACAATTTACATAGCAGTGTAGCTGATTATTATTCATAACAATCATGTCATTAAAAGACATATTTTGCACTGCGGGCCCCAAAGAACAAAAGTTAAACATTATTCCCTTTGCGTGCAGTGACCTGTCCAGGAGCTTTCTTCAACATCACGATTTTTTTTATTAAATATTAGGGCAGTTCATCTTATTTCGGACACCCTATAATGATGTGGTGTATTGAGTTCATTACCAGCTTAAATGTCTCCCTTCTTTTATCACAGTCGATCGTTCTTGTACTTGTCTGTCGTTGAAAGCCTTCTGATTTTTCAAGGTAATACTATTCCTGTGTTGAAAACTAAATTTCACTGCAGCGCAGCTGTAAACGCGTTCCAGTGCAAGGCAGAGAACTAGCGTGCATTGTCGTCTAGTCGCAACGTTTCAATGGATCTTCGCCTGAAGATGACGGGTACACAATCTATTGAAACGTTGCGACTAGAAGGCGACGCTACTCGGCTGACAACCCGTGAAGATTTCGTAGCTGAAACACGCCGACTGAGCCTGCAATCGCATTTGATAGTAATTTCCAACCAAGCTGATTATTCCCCTTTTGTGCACAGTATTTGTAAGACTCTTCAAGTTGTCTTCATTGGGTGCCACCAGCTATGGCTTTAAATATGGTCTTTGTATGGGGCTCCACCCAGACTGGTAGCATACGTAAGGTCACTAACAAATAAAGAGACGGCTGACTCTGTCGATGAAACTTAATGCGCAAAAGAGGGAACTTCATCTAGTTTGGAAACCGTACTAGAATGCATTTTTTCTCTCACACGCTATCGCTCTGTGTGCTGTCACACACGGGTTGGTTGAGAGCGTATGTACCATGCGTGCATAGTTGTATCTTGAGGGCAGAATCCTTTGTCGGGCGTTGAACTTGAAGAACGAGGCTTTGCACAAACCAAATATAAAGTCTGTAATGTCAAAATGCAGTGTAATTTTTGCTAAGTACGGTGTTATTTTTGCTAAATTTGGCTTTATTTTCTATTAAATTCGGTGTTATTTTTTGCCAAAGTCGGTATTACGTTTTTGCCTTACTTTTTGCTAAATATGATGTTATTTTTTGCCAAATTTAGTGCTATTTTTTCCCGAGTTCGATGTTCATTTTTGCTTGATTGGGTGATTTTTTGCCAAATTCGACATTCTAGGTAAATTCGGTATTATTTTTTAGCAAGTTTACACACCGCCAGGTGGCTTGCAGAGTATGGATGTAGATGTAGATGTACTGTTTAGTTAAATTCGGCGTAATTTTTTGCCGTATTCGGTGTCATTGTTTGCCATATTTTTTGGATTTTTTCGCCAAATTCGATCTTATCTTTTCGCCAAATTCGATCTTATCTTTTTGCCAAATTCGATCTTATCTTTTTGCCAAATTCGATCTTATCTTTTTGCCAAATTCGATCTTATCTTTTTGCCAAATTCGATCTTATCTTTTTGCCAAATTCGATCTTATCTTTTTGCCAAATTCGATCTTATCTTTTTGCCAAATTCGATCTTATCTTTTTGCCAAATTCGATCTTATCTTTTTGCCAAATTCGATCTTATCTTTTTGCCAAATTCGATCCTATCTTTTTGCCAAATTCGATCTTATCTTTTTGCCAAATTCGATCTTATCTTTTTGCCAAATTCGATCTTATCTTTTTGCCAAATTCGATCTTATCTTTTTGCCAAATTCGATCTTATCTTTTTGCCAAATTCGATCTTATCTTTTTGCCAAATTCGATCTTATCTTTTTGCCAAATTCGATCTTATCTTTTTGCCAAATTCGATCTTATCTTTTTGCCAAATTCGATCTTATCTTTTTGCCAAATTCGATGTTACTTCTTTGGAAAACTCGACGTTACTTTTTAACCAAATTCTGTGTTACTTTTTGCCAAATTCGATTATAATTTTTGCCAAATTCGGTATTTTTTCAAATTCAGTATTGTTTGTAAAATTCAGTATTGTTTGTAAAATTCAGTATTGTTTGTAAAATTCAGTATTGTTTGTAAAATTCAGTATTGTTTGTAAAATTCAGTATTGTTTTCTCTAAATTCTGTGCTTTTTTGCCAAATGCCTCGTTAGTTTTGCATACTATTGTGATGTTTTCGTCACCACATCAAAGTTCGTTAGGCGAAAAATAAACTATCCGTTTAAAACTGTACGCAAACCTAAGCCTTCTGGAGCTTAGAAGTCAATACGCAGTTCTAACATTCAGTAACTTATCAGTTACGAGTATTAGTAAACTGCGGCCCGGAGGTTTATAACATTTTTATAAGGCAGTATCAAACATATCGCGATATTTCGTAAAAATCGTAGATTTCGCATTATTTCTCTAAAAGCCGCTTATTTCCAGTTTTTTTTTGCGTTATCGTTTTTCGGAAATTATCTTGTCCCTTACAATAAAACTTACGCTTGACTAATTTCGGGACTTTCGACATCATGCTCCCTTCCTGAGGGTCTAGTTCTGTTAATAAATGTGAATGAAGCAGAAAAAGTTTCCCACGCTTAGCTTTCTTGTCTGTGCTCAGTGTAACACGTGTGTGTCTGTCTGTGCAGGATGTACTGGGTCCATCGCGCGACGCAGGTGGCGCTGTTCGTGCTGCTGTGGCGGGTGCTCATGATGCGGTCCGAGGCGGCGCGCCAGTTATGGCGAATGGCGTTCGCGCTCGTGCTTCGCCTCGCCCAGGCCGTGCCCGTCGTCGTCCGGCACCAGTGACCACTCGCGTGCCATCTATCGGCCGCGCGCCTCACCGTCGTCCCTCCAATGCCCTCTGCCGCCCGCATCGCGAAATTGTCGGAGACAGAGGACAGTCGTTTGGCCGTTGACAGCGGCTCCCGACTCACACTTCGGGACATCCGCGGACAACGTCTGCGTTCCTGAGAGATTGTTCGCCTTATTTGTGGTACTAATGCCAATGTGAGCCTGTGAGGTTCCGGTTAAGTACGTTAAACTTCACACTACCACCTCCAACATCAATGAGCAACTGTAACATTACCAGATACACAATATGAGGCGAGACATTCACAGCTACTCTTCATCCTATATTCATAAAATTCCCACACATACAAAAATAATCAGAGCGACACATCAGAAACAATCTAGCAAAAAAACTGAAACATCTTAAAATCCATTTTACTAATGTGCTACATTTTGCTACTTTATGATTTTGATCATGCTTGTTTGACCGTCTGACAAGTGAGGAGTTCCAGATCGCATGAATGTAGACACAATAGCAAACACAGATAATATCATAAAGATAGGCTCTGATAACAACTGTTACACAACTACAGTCGCATGACATAAGGGATAAAAATGTTAAATCCTAGCACTACACAAGTAACTGCTATCTTTGAAATATCATGTTCATTTTTTTAAATATTTCGAAAGATACTGGCCGTGATACTTCACATGTTACAAGTACGGGCACGCCAACTTGTTTTATTGGAACTGGAACGTCGACATGCAGTGCCTAAGGTGTTCTTTTATTCACCGTATAATTCTCACTATTGTAATACACATAACAGACATCTGCACTACAGAAAAAATTTCACTGACGACAGCTGTTTAGCATGCTGTGGTTTTTTTTTCTGTCAGCAATGAGCAGAAACTGTCAGCAGAAAACCCACCTTCGTATGGCCATTTCAGACGTCGTGCGAGACTTAAAACAACCAACGTTCACAACGGTATTTTCCATTCATATTTCTTCCTGAACGTCTTTCTTGCTTAAAGACGCATATCAGGATCAGCAGTCATGCAACTCCAAGCAGATGAATGTCTCCCTCTCACTATACACAGTAACCAACGCTGCAATTGTTGTAAAACGTGTTTTCATACTCAGATTGAAGAATCTTATTGCAGTCTAAGAGCTGCATTATGCATTTTGTATGGGTGCGTGGATTGTTTTTGGCACTGTTGTCTTAATTCAGTGTCATCGCCTCTCTATATATTCAAAAGGACTACGTAGAAATCGTTTCGATGTTATTTACAAACACATGTTTTATATTTTGTATAAGATGTTTTTATTGTACCTATTGTAAGTAATGCTAACTATGTTAAGAAAAAAAATGTAACTTAAATTTGTATCCACGTTTAATAAAACGATATATATTGTAAAAACTTACTTGTGGTGTTCTGTTAATGTAACACCTGTTTGTTTGTCTTGTGAATAGCACTTTACAGCTTAAAAGAAAACACTGAAATTGCCAGACTTCTCAAAAGTACCCCCAGAAATAGAGAGAAAGTTCACAATCAGAAGCGCTACAGGTAATTTGAAGATGTTTTGAGTGGAAAGAATTGTTTGGCGACACGCTATTAGACTCAGTGCTGATGTTCTTTAACAAATAGTCTCCAGAATCCTTTAGTAGGCGTAGTGTAACTGAAGGTGGTATACTGTGTTGCCTTTCTCCAACGTGCGAACTGATTTGCTCAACCGATTATAGGTGGACCTACGTTGTAGCATAGAAACCTAACTTCTTTTAGTCAAACTTTCCCCTTCATGAACGATCGTCAGATGTCAAAGAGGCAATAAGTGACAGAAGAAGGCGCAGGGACGACGAGGAATCGAACGATGAATCTTTGAAGTTTGACAACCATCCACTTCTGTCCCCTGTAGTTTATTGTAATTCTAGTTCCTTTTTATAATATATTCAGATATGTCGCAGATAGCGAGGTTCACAAGTCCTTGAATATTTCTGTAAGCTGCATTTACAGTGTGAAAAAAGTCATGCAATACTTCCTAATATCGTGTCGGACCTCCTTTAGCCACGCGTAGTGCAGTAACTCGACATGACATGGACTCAACAAGTCGTTGGAAGCTTCCTGCAGAAATATTGAGCCGCGCTGTCTCTACAGACATCCATACTTACGAAAGTGTTAACGGTGCAGGACTTTGTGCACGGACTGGCCTCTCTCCCATTATGTCCCGTAAATGTTTCATAGGATTCATGCCGGTGATCTGGGTGGTCAAATCACTCGATCGAATTGTCCAGAATGTTCTTCGAACAAATCGAAAACAGTTGTGGCCCGGTGACATGGCGCAATGTCATCCATAAAAAATCCGTCCTTGACAGGGAACATAAAGTTCATGAATGGCTGCAAATTGTCTCCAAGTAGCCGAGCATAACCATTTCCGCGCAAAGACCGGTTCATTTGTACCAGGGGACCCAGTCCATTCACATGTAAACATGACCCACACCATATGGAGCCACCATCAGCATGCACAGTACCTTGTTGACAGTTTGGGTCCATGGTTTCATGGTGTCTTCGCCACACTCGAACCCTACCATCAGCTCTTACAACAGAAGCAGGAACTCATCCAACTAGCCCATCGTCTTCCAGTCGTCTAGAGTACAACCGGTATGGCGATAAGCCAGGAACGGCGCTGCAGGCGATGTCGTGCAATTAGCAAGGCACTCGCATCGATCACTGCTGCCATAGCCTATTAACGGGAAATTTGGCGGCACTGTCTTAACGGGTACGTTCTCGTAAGTCTCACTTTCATATCTTCGGATATATCACGCAGTGTTGTTTTCCTGTTACCACTAACAACTGTATGCAAACGCCGCTGCTCTGGGTCGGTAAGTGAAGGCCATCGGCCACTGTGTTGTCCGTGGGAGAGGAAATGCACGAAATTTGGTATTCTCGGCACAGTGGATCTCGAAATATTGAGTTCCCCGTCGATTTCCGAAATGGAAGTCCCAGGTGACTAGCTCTAACTACCATTCCGCTTTCAGAGAGTGTTAATTTCCAAATGTGTGGCCTTAGTCACCTCAGAAACCTTTTCAGATGAATCACGTACAGCTCCGCCAAAGCACTGCCCTTTTTATACCTTGTGTACGCAATATTACCGCCATCTGTGTAAGAGCATATCGCAATCCCATGGCTTTTGTCACCTCATTGCATATCAAATAAGAAACATTCATATAATTTATAACGTGAAATTAGGAAACAAAAAAAAAAAGTAACGGAAGTCATATAACCCTGTCCTGCTCACAATGATGACATGTGCCGCCTTAAGTACACAAATGTCTCAGGATTACAGCCTATCTTCAAGTGTTCAAACTTTTGGCTACAGAATTTGTATTCTGCTTTTATTCCAGAAAATATTGTCCGTTAGCTTTTTTCTGAAGTCTGACTTCTCCTGAAATCTCCTTGTGATTTTTAGGTAGTGTGTGTTGTTTTGATTTTCAGTCCGAAGACTGATTTGACGCAGCTCTCCGCGCCACTCTGCACTGTGCACGCATCTTCTTCTCCGAATAACTACTGCAACCCACTTCATTTGAGCTTGTTTACTATACTCATCCCTTCGCCTCCCTCTACAGTTTTTAATCCCCACGCTTCCATCCAATAGCAAACTGACAATTCCTTGATGCCTCAGAATTTGTCCTATCAATGTAGTCCCTTCTTGTACTCAAGTTGTGTCATA
This sequence comes from Schistocerca gregaria, assembly GCF_023897955.1. Taxonomy (NCBI): domain Eukaryota; kingdom Metazoa; phylum Arthropoda; class Insecta; order Orthoptera; family Acrididae; genus Schistocerca; species Schistocerca gregaria. The sequence continues at coordinate 355,858,154 of NC_064927.1, read as the reverse complement.
AATTTCTTTTCTTCCCAATTAGATCCAGTGTTACCATATTTATTACGAAATCTGCCCTATGTTCTTTTGTACTACCGCATTTCAAAAGTTTCTACTCTCTTCTTGTCGAAACTGATTACTATCCACAATCGGCTTCGTTGAAAGCTACAACTCTAGACAAGTACGAGCGGCGTTCAGTAAGTAATGCACCACATTTTTTTCCGAAAGCAAGTTGGTTTTACTTAGGATTCTAATAAGTCACGTTATCCCCCACTCTCTTGGCTGCAAAACACTATTTTTTCAACATAATATCCGTTCAATGGTACGGCCTTACGTCACCTTAGTGGGAGTGGCTGTATGTCCGCACGTTACCACTCTGCTGGACTACTCTGCAGCTAGCGTATTACATCATTAGTCTTCCTACCATCCACGTACTGCTTCCCGCGGAGTGCATCCTTCATTGGACCAAATAGGTGGAAGACAGAAGGTGCGAGATCCGAACTGGATGAGGATGAACAGTGCAGAGAAGTTTTGTGAGCTCCTCTCGAGCACCCAGACTTGAGTGATGCCTCGCGTTGCCATGGAAAAGAAGTTCGTTTGCATTTTTGTATCGCTGAAGAGGCTGAAATCGTTTATTCAGTTTCCTGAGGGTAGCAGAATACACTTCCGAGTCGATCATTACCTTGTAACCTGCCCACAAAATAAAATAATATGAATAATATTCTCATTTAGTGTAACCTCAAAACAGAAAAATTCCTAAACCTCTCAACAGTAAAAAAATATAATTATGTCGTTCACATTCAGTATAACCTACCAACAGGAAAATTGCGTAACGTATCAATAATAAAATGTGACTAATCTCTCAATAAAAAAAATGTGGGTCACTTATAACCTTTCAATAATTGACAGTCAATTTAACCTGGTAAATTTTGGACGTCAGCAATGCTGCGTCATGGCCCTGATACATCATTCTGAATAAACTGAAAAAACTTACCTTAATTAGGTCGCCGGATAACGCGTATATATCTGCTCCTATAAGAAATTTTTCCTGGCGCAGCTAAGTGCAATGCTGGCCGTTAGATTTGTCTTATATAAAAGGAAACAACTGATTTTTCTTTTTAATAATCGGGATGGCCAAGGATTGGAGAAATTAGTGAATCCTTTAAATTGAGATGAATGTCAAAAGTTACTTTTTATGAGAAAGATTGTTATTAACAGATTTTTTCAAAAACATTTACATGGGACTTGAGGTAACAATTCTACATATGCGCGAGGCTGCTTTTACCTTATCCTACAATGCTCCGGCTCCGCCATCGCTGCACACGACCGGCCCAGCGTACACGATACACCAGACACGACTGCTCGCTAGCAACAACTTACTCCTACTAACACACAGTTCTTACTGTAGTCAATACTTCTCTTTGGTCTCAGATTCTCTTCTAGCTTACATATCGCAGGCAGCGCGTGAGCAATACATCGAAATTACATCAGCTCGAGTGCGCTAGCAACAAATTCTTTAATTATGGACCTCTTACATAACCTCCACTGGGGGGCAAAAATTTGGCAGCGATGGTGAGTCAATTGGACTTGCCATGAGCAACAAATTTTTCTATAATCTATTTATTTTACTAAGGCTACAATCACAGAGTATATACATCATTGATAAGTGTAGAACATATTAAGAAATTAAATAAAGTGCACACGCACTGAGTACAAAACATATTCAGAAATGACAAAGTATATACGCAATGAGTACAAAATATATTAACAAATGACAAAGTGCACACGCACTGTATACGTGTTTAGCATTTTTACATGAACTGATCACATTAACAAATGAAATAAAGTGCCCACGCACTGTATATGTCTTTATCATTATACAAGAATTTAAATGCACTGTATAAGTCTTTACCTTTTTTTTACATGAACTGAAATCATTAAAAAATTAAATAAAGTGCACACGCACTGCATAAGTCTCTATCGTTTTACAAAAATTTAAAAGCACTGTATAAGTCTTCACCATTTTATAAAAACTAGGAAAGGAATGGGAAGCATTGCATCATGGTTGTAGCACAGTAGGTTGCACGTAGCTGCACTGAAAGTCCATATCTTTCTGCAGAAGCACAACACCAAGTGAGAGAATCTGAAGTTCTCTTCCCTGAAGTATTTATCAGTATTTATCAGTGTAGCCAAGACACTGAAATGTTGTATTAATATTCAATGTTATCATTTTGGTAGTACATTAGGTACACCAAACAGTAAGACCATAATAACATCTCCATCGTTCAAGGTGGTGGACAGCTTGATATGTCAACACCATATTCTTGTAGAATCCATACTCTTACAGCAACGTAGAATTAGTACAAAAACCAATATAGTGCTCCATGATCATGAGGATGGACAGGACAAACGGATATTGCAGTAATTGCTGGTAATTAGGTCAGAAGGTGAAGAACATTAACTCTTATGCTAGTCATCATAGAATTACACTAGTGTATCAACCGATATGAACAATTATTGGCACTCATTGGCTAGTTACTAAAGACGTAGTAAGTATTGAGTATTACAAAACTCTATTCATAACTCATCTGATTGAATCAGTGGCTTTCATTGGCCAGTTACTAAACATGTAGCAAGTATTGAGTATTACAAAACACTATTCATAACTCATCTGATTGAATCAGTGGCATTCATTGGCCAGTTACAAAGTATTCATATACTGTTACAAAACACTATTCAGTGTTATTCACAAGTCATCATTTAAAACAGGAGCTATTGAATGTAGCATCAAGCTACTGGTGTTTATATATGATATCATGTAAGTGACATGAGACATATTTAAAATGTAAGACATTGGAACTATTACTCAAGGTCGGTAGTCCAATAATACATAGGCATAATGGAATCAATACACAGAAAATTTGCATTATCTTTAAGACTAAAAATATATCTTAAACTGGTAGCATTATTTAGTTGTATACTGGTAATAGTTGGGACTCAGCAATGCATTGCACTGGGATCGATAATTAATTGCTGGGGCATGAAAATATTTGCTTTTGACTTATTGCTGGAGCAAGGTTATGAAATAAGTACAGTATATGTGATCACATTCATAAATGATAGACACAACTGGGTAAAAAAAGGCAAGCACTAGAACAGGTTTAATAACTAACTACTTATAGCATATTATGTCACGAAAAGCTTCTCCTGGAAAAAATACAAAAAGAATTATTGAGCTGAAAGAAGAAATGCATATTGTGCTGAAAAATTAACTTCGAATTAACAGGTAATGAAATGTGTACTTAATATGTATGTACTCTAGCTGTCCTTTCCAGAACATTCTGTCATTATACTATGCGACATAAGACATACTGTCAAAAGGAACAGCAACAAATACTTAAATAACTACATAGAATTTCTTAACTAACAGTAAATATATAAACTTCATCATTATGATCATCTGCAAAGAAAAACTTCATTATTCATATTAGCATATTCTTCATATAACTATTCATCATCATTTATTATCATCTGCAAAAAATAGACACTTCATTATGCATATTCTTATTACTATTTACTTCATACAACTATTCATTATCATTCATTATTTCATATAGCATATTCTTCATATAACTATTCATCATCATTTATTATCATCTGCAAAAAATAGACACTTCATTATTCATATTACCATTTACTTCATACAACTATTCATTATCATTCATTACTTCATATAGTATAGAGTTTCTTACTTCTAGCACATTTCATCACTAAAATTAACATGTGTAGTTCTGTCTGACAGCCTGCACCAATCGACTCGTATTCTGAAAGAAAAATAATTAGTCAAGACTGCTATCATACGATGTGTACAGTATATTCTGGTTAATGCTTGTTAATTCTGATCCATTTACTCTTCATGACAATATATTGCATTTTCTTTCCTTCATTCTGATGGTAAAAATTCCATTTCATAGTAAACCACTGTGGTTGTTTAATTCATTTCTTTTACACGGTATTGCTTTCTGAAAAATGATGAATATGGATTAATATCTTGCATTTAATTCATATGCCCATTAAATAAAAACTTGTTTCTGGTAATATAATTAAGCATACAGCATAGCATGAGAGAAAATATATTAGGTCAAAAACATAGACAGTTTTCAAGTACAAAAAATGTAAACACAGTATCATAATGTAGTAGCAAAAAATGTAAAATAGTCAAGATGTTGAGATATCATAATGCAAAATGTCAATGTCAACTGGTGTTTGTTACATCTTAAACATTTCATAGTGCATACAGACAAAAATTCTACTTTCGATAGGAAAACAATCATACATACACAAAATCGAAAATGTGCACGGTCTGATATATAACGACAAGAAAAGCGACCTGCTAACCTTACCTTGCCGGGCACTAGCCAGGAAAAAATATGATAATCATCAGTAAGTGTTCATATCAATAACCGGAAAAGGCATTAAAATGTGATAAATCATAAAGTATGTTCATTCAATAAAGGGTTTAATATTGGAGACACGGTGATTGCCTTTGCTTTTTCTGGTTCTCAAAGTTTCAACATGTACCACATTGGGATGAGGAATGCTGCGAATTCTGTATGGACCTGAGTATAGAAGTTCAAATTTACTGCATCTACTCTTTCCTCTGTTGGATAAATAGTGTGTGCGTACTAATATCTTCTGTCCAATGTGAAAGTCACGGCGTGTACAAACCTGTTTTTGCTGTCTTCTCCGGCGCTCTGCGGCACGTTTGATGTTGAGCGCAATCTCAATTATTTCATGGTGGCGTAGTCGACGAGATGTAGGAAAGGATACTAATTCTTTAATTTTGTTAGGTGGTTCAACATTTTTCAATATAACAGTCGGAGATAGCATAGTAGATTCATTTGGTATGGAGTTAATTACATCCTCGAATGAGAGTATGTGTGTATCCCAATCAATATGTCTTTTATGGCAGTACATTCTACATAATTTACCAATTTCTTTCATCAGTCGTTCACAAGGGTTCGAAAAAGCGTGATACTTGGATATATATATCGGAGAAATGTTTCTAGCTCGTAACATACGTGTCCATATCGAAGATCGAAATTGTGGTCCATTGTCGGAAATTACTTTCAATACATGCCCTACATGAAATAAAAAATGTTTTACAAATGCATTCGAAATAGATTTAGCAGTAGCTTTGCGCAACGGAGTGAAGGTAACAAATTTCGAAGTGAGTTCAACAGCGACAAAGATGTAGCAAAAACCTCTATTAGTTCTGGGAATCGGTCCAAAAATGTCTACAGCGGTCATGTGTCTCAATTTAACAGGTACAGTGGGATGTAACGGAGGAATATGTGAAGTCGTGTCTGATTTAGCTTTCTGGCAGATTTTACATGACGCTAAAACTCGTCGAATACGTTTCTCCATGTTGGCAAAATAACAGTTCTGCCTCAGTATAAGAAAACATTTTCTAGCTCCATAATGTGCGTAACTCAAATGAGTATACCAAATTAATTTGTTAACAAGCTCGTCAGGAATGCATAATAATCAGTTGTTGCCGTCAGGGTGAGAGCGGCGAAACAGAATATTATTGCGTACAGTATAATGGTTTCTAAAGGTAACGTTATTCGTATCTTGCCAAAGGTGTTTAATTTCTTTCCATACGTTGTCTTTACTCTGCTCTTGTGCTATGTCTCGTAATGACGATGAAATGAAATTTTCAAATGCGACATGTTGAATATACATGACGCTAGAATTTGCTTGGCAGAAGTTGGTTGCGATGTCTTGCTCACAAACATTCAAAGCTCCCGCCCAGTAAACATTCAGCTGTTCCAATTTTCGCCACCTTGTTTTTCGTAGTTTGTAAACACTGACAGTGAAAGTTACATAGTGCAATTTTTCACAGTGAAAATAATGGAGAAACCAGAAGAAATAAGTGAAGCATAATGCCAAGACAGGCACAGACACACACACACACACACACACACACACACACACACACACACACACACACATACGCACGCAAATCATCCATGGGGAATTAGGTGATGTTAGGCCTAAGCAAAACATTCCGAGTCATAAGATTTCGAAGTAAATAACTTTTCAACATTAATTTCTATGTGATTGCAGATGACAAACTTGAAAAGGAATGCAAATATAACACAAAACATAGCAAACCAGGAAAACCACAGCATTTGGTAACAAGGTATACAGGGTGAGTCACCTAACATTACCGCTGGATATGTTTCGTAAACCACATCAAATACTGACGAATCGATTCCACAGACCGAACGTGAGGAGAGGGGCTAGTGAAATTGTTTAATACAAACCATAAAAAAATGCACGGAAGTATTTTATTTAACACAAACCTACGTTTTTTTAAATGGAACCCCGTTAGTTTTGTTAGCACATCTGAACATATAAACAAATACGTAATCAGTGCCGTTTGTTGCATTGTAAAATGTTAATTACATCCGGAGATATTGTAACCTAAATTTGACGCTTGAGTACCACTCCTCCGCTGTTCGATCGTGTGTTCAAATGGTTCAAATGGCTCTGAGCACTATGGGACTTAACATCTATGGTCATCAGTCCCCTAGAACTTAGGACTGCTTTAAACCTAAATAACCTAAGGACAGCACGTAACACCCAGTCATCACGAGGCAGGGAAAATCCCTGACCCCGCCGGGAATCGAACCCGGGCGCGGGAAGCGAGAACGCTACCGCACGACCACGAGCTGCGAACTCGATCGTGTGTAACGGAGAGCACCGAATTACGTGGGGATCCAAAGGGAACGGTGATGGACCTAAGGTACAGAAGAGACTGGAACAGCACTTTACGTCCACATGCTAACACCTTTTTATTGATCTTTTTCACTGACGCACATGTACATCATCATGAGGGGTGAGGTACACGTACACACGTGGTTTCCGTTTTCAATTACGGAGTGGAATATAGTGTGTCCCGACATGTCAGGCCAATAGATGTTCAATGTGGTGGCCATCACTTGCTGCACACAATTGCAATCTCTGGCGTAATGAATGTCGTACACGCCGCAGTACATCTGGTGTAATGTCGCCGCAGGCTGCCACAATACGTTGTTTCATATCCTCTGGAGTTGTAGGCACATCACGGTACACATTCTCCTTTAACGTACCCCACAGAACGAAGTCCAGAGGTGTAAGATCAGGAGAACGGGCTGGCCAATTTATGCGTCCTCCACGTCCAATGAAACGCCCGTCGAACATCCTGTCAAGGGTCAGCCTAGTGTTAATTGCGGAATGTGCATGTGCACCATTATGCTGATACCACATACGTCGACGCGTTTCCAGTGGGACATTTTCGAGCAACGTTGGCAGATCATTCTGTAGAAACGCGATGTATGTTGCAGCTGTCTGAGCCCCTGCAATGAAGTGAGGACCAAAGAGGTGGTCGCCAATGATTCCGCATCATACATTTACAGTCCACAGTCGCTGTCGCTCTACCTGTCTGAGCCAGCGAGGATTGTCCACGGACCAGTAATGCATGTTCCGTAGATTCACTGCCCCGTGGTTTTTGAAACCCGCTTCATCGGTAAACAGCTAGAACTGCAACACATTCTCTGTTAATGCCCATTGACAGAATTGCACTCGATGATTAAAGTCATCACCATGTAATTGCTGATGTAGCGACACATGAAACGGGTGAAAGCGGTGACGATGCAGTATGCGCATAACACTGCTTTTACTCAGTTCACTGGCTCTCGCAATGCCCCGTGTACTCATGTGTGGGTTCATGGCAACAGCAGCTAACACACCAACTGCACCCGCTTCTCCTGTGACGGGCCTGTTACGGACCCGTTTGCGTGCTACGACCATACCTGTTGCATACAGTTGGCGGTTGATGTTTTGCAATGTGCGGCACGTTGGATGCTCTCTGTCCGGGTACCGTTCTGCATACACCCTGCAGGCTTCAGCTGCATTTCGTCGACACTCGCCACAGATGAGCATCATCTCCGCCTTTTCAGAGTTCGAATACACCATGGTCACAGTTCCTACAACACCACGCTATCACAGACGTCTGGTAACACGGTGTACTACAGTTGGTCTGCGTGCGGAGACGAATGCAGAATAACAATAGCAGCAAGCGCTACATGCTGACACAGCGACAGCTAGACCAAACCACAACAGTGCACTACAGCCACACTCGTAAACACGGTCGTCATCGAAAAACATGTCCCTGCAGATGCTGCTCGCCGACCGTGGCCTGTGTTTGTTACAACACGCAACTGAACGTCGGAGGTAGCAAACGTTAACTTTAGGTTACAATATTTCCGGATGTAATTAACATTTTACAATGCAACAAACGGCACTGATTACGTATTTGTTTATATGTTCAGATGTGCTAACAAAACTAACGTGGTTCCATTTAAAAAAACGTAGGTTTGTGTTAAATAAAATACTTCCGTGCATTTTTGTATGGTTTGTATTAAACAATTACACTAGCCCCTCTCCTCACGTTCGGTCTGTGGAATCGGTTCGTCAGTATTTGATGTGGTTTACGAAATATATCCAGCGGTAACGTTAGGTGATTCACCCTGTATATGTGTAAAACATCGTCTTTTTTTTTAATTGCTAGATACTTACTTATGAATCCATATCCATATGTGTACATGTAGTGAAGAGCATTTTTTTCTGCGTAATAGAAAGAAAATAAAAGCACATTGATGATGCTCAAACTTCAGAGAAACGTTTATGGGTAATAGGAGAAAATAAAAAAAAATCGTGTTTAGCTCAAGACGGACTCCCTCCAAACACAACATGTATCTGTACGTATTTATTAGGTTACACTCTCGCACTTAAGAACATTAACTTTGTCGAAAACGATTATGGTATCTTGCCATCGATATGTTGCACTCGAAAGATGCCGAGCGGTATGTTTACATGTTTACTTCTTTCGTTTAGCAGCCTAACATGGATAGTGCACTACAGCAGGTGCTCTGAATATAGCACAACATGTCACGTTCCCTGCGTGTACTGTTGGCTGTGCTTATCTCAGGCAGGCAGCGAATTGTTTCATTGTGCTCGCCGTGTTCCAGAAAGTGCATTCTACCGTTGTATATGGTGAGCAGACATTTTTGAGTTATACCACCGGCACATTTCTGCCAATTTGTGAAAATAAGTTATGAAGACTGTTGTTGAACTGTCGGCACACAAAGGATGGGGCCACTCCACGCCCACACCAACGTGGTGACCAGACCAAAAGTTCTACTGTCACCTCCGTAAACATGTTAGTTTTTTTTTTAATCAGGAGTCACAGGATGCGGGCTGTGATGTTTTCCATGCGTCTGGGTGAGATTACTCATTAACATGGTCCATCGGGAGATAGAAGTGGTCGAAAACGGTTGAAGGGTAGCGGTTGTAAGGGCAGAGGAAAAAAAGTGCCTAGCCAAGAGCCAAGGGAAAAAAACCTCTGCGACAGTAGGACCGGTAGTAAGGGCAGTAGCGGCTTGCTATCTGCGACAGTGCATGCAAGGTGTGGTTGTGTTAGTTCGAGGTATCGTGCATTGTTACCTTTGTCGTTGTTGGAGCTTGTTGCGGCGCTTACTGCGGTTGCTGCGTCCCTGCAACAGTTCAAGGTCGTTGTAGATTAGTGGCCGATCGGTCATAGATCGGCTCACAGACGGTGTAGGGGGTGTGTGTGGCTGGTTTGCGTGCTGTGTACAGTACGGTTTCCCTGCGGTTGCCTGATTTTCGGCTGGTTGCACATCTGGGTTCCCAGTAATAACTGTGTTGCAGGGGGTCGCCGGTACTGTCGTGTTAGCGTTCTATGGACCATAGATGTTTAGTTCCTAGCCAGTAATGTCTTTGGTCTGTTATGCTTCCATCTATGGTTGTGGTCGTAGTTACCCAGAGAAAGAATAAACGGGTTGCGCGAGTGTCTCGTGTTATTGTACAGTCGTGTGGAGAGTTTTTGGAATACCTGCAAGATGGTATCTAGCCGGTATTCCCGGTGAAGGTCCGCGATGCGCGTGCAGCGCGGAGCGTTGCTTATGATTTTGAGCACTTTGTTCTGTATGAGCTGCAGACGGCGCAGGCGAGTTGGCGCAGCGTATCCCCAGACAGGGGCTGCGTACGTCATCAGGGGTCTAATAAGTGTCATGTACATGGACCTAGACACCCTCCTGTTTAGTGTGCTACGCCTGTTAAGCATAGGGTAGAGTTGTTTGAGCCTCGCGTTAGCTTTGTTGGTCACGTGTTGGATGTGGTCCCCCCAGAGTAGTTTCCTGTCCAGCCAGACACCGAGGTATTTGACCTTCTCGCGGAAACGTATTGGGCGTGTGTGTAGTGTTATTGGGTTGCAGTACTGGTGTTTGCGCAGTTGCTTCGGTCTTCTAGTGAACAGAACGGCCTCGCACTTGTCGACGTTTACTCTAACACGCCATTTCACCAGCCAAGACTCCGCCGTTCTGAGTGCAGTCTGTAGTCGTGAGTTAATGTTAGACGGCTTCCAATCTTGCGCGAGGATGGTAGTGTCATACGCGTAGATTGCTACCGTCGTGTTATGTGTAGCTGGGAGGTCGTTAATGTAGAGGTTAAACAGTAAGGCCCCTAGGATACTTCCTTGGGGTACTCCTGCCTGTATACCATGTCGTGTTGATTGTTTGCCCTGCACGTCGGTGTTGAAACTCCTGTCCGTGAGATATGAGTGTATGAGCCCGTCGGGGAACCCTGCGTCACTAAGTTTGCGTGTTAGGCCGTTGTGCCATAGACGATCGAAAGCCTTTTCGATGTCTAGGAACACCGCCCCAGTTGCCTTGTTTGTGTTGTATCTGTGTGTTATGTATTCAACGACTCGGAGGAGTTGTTGTGTTATTGAGTGGTGATTCCTGAAACCGAATTGCTCCGGTCTCAGGGTGTCATTTGTGATGCAGTGCCTGGTGAGTCGTTTAAGTATTACCTTCTCAACGATCTCGCTGAGCGCGCTCAGCAGACTGATGGGTCGGTAATTTTGTGGGAGGGAGTGGTCTTTCCCCGGCTTCCTGAACATCAGGACCTTGGCCGTCTTCCAAAAGGCGGGGAAGTGTTGGTGCTTGAGTATGACATTCGTTATGTGTGTTAAGTATTCTACAGCTTTGTCCTTGAACTCCTGGAGGACACGGTTTTGAATGCCATCGTGACCAGGGGCCTTCCTAGCGGTGGTATGCATGATGGCCCATTTGATCTCTGCTGTACTAGCTTGTCGGATGTTGTTGCGCGCTGGTTGGGCCAAGATGCGTGTGACCTCCTGGTCCGTAGCAAGTGTGAACGCTGGGTCTGAGGGATCCAGGTTCGGTGTGAATGACGCTGCGAGCGTGAGGGCCATCAGTTCCGCTTTTTCTTCCGCAGGATATGCTGGTCCGTCGGGCCCTTGTAGCGTGGGGGTGTACAGTTTCTCCCTGGTGAAGTGTCGGGCTAGCTGCCACACGCAAGGTCGCGTGGTGTCCAGCCCTGCGAGTTTCTGGTCCCACTGTTGTGTTTTGAATGTTTGTATTTTTTCCCGGATTATACCCTGGAGCCTGTTAATGTACTGTTTGAAGTGCTGGCGCCTGGTACGCTGCCAATGTCTCCTGAGGCGGTTCCCCATTGAGATTAGGCCCAGGATTTCCTGGGGCAGGGCTGCACTGTGTTTTTGTGGCGTGCGGATTGGTATGGTGTCGGCTATTGCGTCCTGGACGGCGCCGGTGAGGGTTTCAACTGCCTCGTCAATTTGGGCTGTCTCGTTAATCGCGTGGGTGGGTGGGATGCGACTGTCAAACGTTTCCTTGAACTGGGTCCAATTCGCGCGCCTGTAGTCTAACATCCTTCGTTGTTCCATGTGCTGCAGTGTTTCTTCAATGTACAGTACAATGGGTTGGTGATTTGAGGGCAGATCGTTTTCAACAGCAACGTCGAGTGTCGTTGTTATGCCCTTGATGAGGCCATGTCTAACACGTCTGGCCTGTGTCCCCTCCGGTAGGGAACGTGCGTCGGTTCGGTCGGCGCTAGTGTGATGTAGTTTCGTCCTAGTGCGTGTTCGTATAGTTTCTTGCCGTTGGAGTTTCGTATTCGTGAGTTCCAGTCCGGGTGTTTTGCGTTAAGATCTCCAGCGGCTATTACGCACGGTGATATGTTGAGTATTGTGCTGTTGTCGCGTGTTATAATGTTTTTAGGGCTGTTGTATACTGACACCAGTGTAGTGTAGGCTCCGTTGTACTTGACCCTGACGGCGGTCGCCTCTAGTTTTTCAAGTTCAGGGAGTACTATGTTTGTGTGTTCTATGTCTTTGTGTATGATGATGGCTGTTCCGTCATGACCAGAGCCGTCCGGTCGGTCGGTGCGATAGACGCAGTAGCCGGTGAAGTTTAGTTGGTTGCGTGGTTTGAGCTTAGTTTCGCTCGGTAGTGCGATAAGGATACCCCTACGCTCCATGAGCGCGGCAAGTTCCGCCTTTTTGTTGTTGATCCCGTCTGCATTCCAGAACAGGATCCGTGTTAGTGTTCGGTTGTTTGCGTTGGGGGCGGGATGTGGCGTGTTATCCATGTATGGGTGTAAACAGTGTGGTGAATACTGTTTTTATGGCGGCCCAGTACTGCCCAGGTTGAGCAGAAATGAGCTCTGTGGGGAGTGTGGCGACGGCCGCCATGATCTTGTTAAAGATCTGAGCGGTCGTGTGATCGGGGAATATTGTTTCCAATAAACCCTCAAATGTTGTGTTGGTGTTGTGTGTGTCGGCCTGTGGCTCAGTTGTGGTGTTGGCGGCCGCTGGTGCGGGTGTTGGCGTTATGTGTGGGCTGGCGCTTGTGATGCTGTTACGTGTAACATTTTGAGGTGCCTGTGTGTCAGATGTGGTGGGGGATGGCGTGGTGTGTGTGCTGGAGTTGCTGGCTTGCTGACTGTGTGCCTGTGTGTCATTGTTATGTTGTCGCTGGGTGTTTTGTTGTGGTGCAGGTGTGTTCCCGTTCCTGTTTCCGCGTGTACGCCTACGCCTTCTGGGCTTTGGGTTCTGGGGTTCTTTGTGTGTGTGTGTTTACCTGTGTGTCATGTGTGGGTTCGCAGGCAGTGGCTTCAGGGGGCGGGGTTGTGTTGTTTTTGGGGGCTGGTGTTGGTACCGGTATGGTTGCAGTGTCGTGTGTTGCCTGAGACGACTGTGTTGTTGTCGCAGCGGTTATTTGAGGTGCGTGTGCTGGGCGCAGAGGTTCCGCGGCCTGCTCCGCTCCTCCAGGGCGTGTAGCCATGGCAAACGACACTCCGTTCCTTACGGGGTTAGGTGCGGGCCGTGGACGTGTCATGACGTTGGGTGGCTTTGACTTTTGATTTTTCCGCCTCTGCGCCTCTCTGTATACGTTGCAGCCCCTGTAGTTGGCCGCATGGCCTTGGCCACAGTTGGCGCATCGGCGTATGTTTTCCTGTATGTGTGTACATGCGTTAGATGCGTGTTTGCCAGCGCATCCGCGGCAACGGGGTGCCAGGCCGCAGCGGTGGGCCGAATGACCGAACCGCTGGCAGTTGTTACATTGTTGCGGGACCTGTGGCAGTTCGTATATCTCTACCCTTACGTCCATCCGCAGAAGGCTTCTTATCTGCAGAAGGCCGCGGGAGGCGGCCGTGTCGGCAATCTCGACCAGGTAGTGTGGTAGACGGTGGTGAGAGCGGAAGCCTGTCATCCTGGAAGCACTTTTGCAGTCGAAACCTAGGAAGTTGAGTGCCGCTTGTACTGTGTTGGTTGGGGTGCTGGGATCCACTCCCTTTACCACGTACTGCTGTGTCCGTTCTTCTGCGGTCCTGTACGTATAATGTTCGATCCCCTTTTCTTTGAGGAAGATAAGGAGATCTTTGTATTCGTTGCTAGTAGATACGTACAGTGAGGCCCTATCCCCAGAGTACTTCGTGTGTAGCGTGCAAGGTGAGTGCCTTTCCGCAAATGTTGTGTTGAGGACGCTGAGGTCCCCGTAGTTCTGTATTACGACTGGGGGAAAACCAGTCTTCTGCTGTGCGGGCGTAGCTGCGGTTGGTTCTTGTGTGGTGTTGCTGACCGCAGGTCGGGTCGTGACTGTTGTTGTGCTGGTGTTCCTGACCGGAAGTGCGGGTGTTGGTGTAGGTAGCAGCGCCTTTCGGCTAACTTGCGAGTGTGGTTGCTCGCTTGTTTGTGTAGTGCTTTTCTGTTTGCGGCGTGGGCCCTCCACCTGCCAGGGCCCAGTGTAGTATTGTTCGGTGTCCGCATCTGCAGCTGCTGGCTCCGCCGTTGGAGTCAGCTGCCGCAGTGGGATAGTCGTACAAGAGTCACCAGTTGCAGGTGAATGTAATGTTATATGGAGTGTGCTTGTCCGCGTGGGGGAATCACTTGGGCCGCAGAGGTCGGTTATCAGCCGACGCTGGCTCAGCAGTTCCTGCGCTTGCGCAGCGATCTGCCTGTCCTTGTCGGCCAACACATCCTCAACGGCGGCAAGCGGGACGCTGACGTCGACGGGAACAGCCGGCTCCAGCGCCTCTTTAGCTGCAGCCTTGCTGCGGGTTAGGGCGGGGGAAACACCGGCGGAATCTGCCATCTTCGTGCTTAGGAGCTTTATTGGGTTTGGGTGAGCACGACAATTATGCTTTTTCTGACAAGAAAAGGCTATAAGTAGGTCCTACAGAAGAGGGGGCAGTGTCCTACGACATAGCGTGCGCCGTTGGTGCAGTGGCGCGGCGCCTAAAGGAGGTGCGGAGGAAGAGAAGTGGCCTACAGTACGCGGAGTGGTCCGACGTGAACGGGCCCCTGGCACTGATCAGCCCTAGCACAGAACGAGATAGTCTCGCTAGGTTTGTAACCGAGGTTACGAGTTACTGTGAGCTTCTCCGCGAGCTACGCGGCTTTTCGACGAAAGAGAGCAAGCTCAACCTTCCGCCGATCCACCGAGCGCTACTGGCGCTTCGAAAGGGAACTTTCTGTTGAGCAGAGCGGTCAGCGAGGCCTAAACCCCAATAGCTACCGTTGCACCGGCCATCACCGGCTGAGAGCTCCTTCCGCAGCGACGGCAGGAGCGCGTCTCGTTGAACTGTCGGCGTGAGTTGCATAACTTATGAGTGCAAACAACTTACGGAAAAATAGACGGGTAATGTCGTCGATAGCTGTCGTCCACTGCATTCCCTTAAGTAATCTGAAAATTGTATACGCCAGGAGAAACTAAGGTCTCACCATACGAGTATATTATGTTGACACTGATTAGCCAAAACATTATGACTACCTGCTTAATACCTTGTTATTCCGTCTTTTGAACGTCATACATCACTGACTCTGTGTATCAAGGATCAGACAGCTTGTTGGTAGGTTTGTGGAGGTAGGTGGCATTAGATGTCTACGCACAGGTCACTTGATTCGCGTAAATAACGAGCCGCTGATTTGCGTACACAGTGATGGCGCCTGGTGGCGACCGAGACGGGTTCAATAGGATTTCCGTAAAGCAAATTTGGTCGCCGAGACATGATCGTGAGTTCACTATAATGGTCTTCAAACCACTGTAACACGGTTCTGGTTCCGAGATACGGATTATTATAAAATTATAAAGAATGCAGCAACCAATCACGGAAACATAATTTATTTATCTTGTTGCAAATCGATTTCGACTGATATCAGTCATCATCGGTGCTAAAACAAATATAAGAGACAGGGCATAAACAACAACTGCTTTAACAAACGAAAAAATTGACAATAAAACATAGTTACATCAATTACAACATATACAGATATCTGAAATTAAAATTCAGAGTCATAACATACCATTTTTCTAACCGATACATGCCCCAGGTAGAAGTACTGTCCCTGGCAGATTTCTGTTGTGAAGTGACACATCATAGGTCAACACTACATCAAGACAACATGAGGTGGCGCCACGTTGCAATAAGCGCCCCCTATGTAAAATACAGAAGCATTGTGAAATATAAGCAATAAGGATTATCACATTACAAAAAATTATACAGTGAAGTTAACTGGCCGGCCTGAGTGGCCGAGCGGTTCTAGGCGCTACAGTCTGGAACCGAGCGACCGCTACGGTCGCAGGTTCGAATCCTGCCTTGGGCATGGATGTATGTGATGTCCTTGGGTTAGTTAGGTTTAAGTAGTTCTAAGTTCTAGGAAACTGATGACCTCAGAAGTTAGTCCCATAGTGCTCAAAGCCATTTTGAAGGTAACTGATAATAGAAATTTAAATAATCAAACAAGTAAAAATGTCTGAAACAGTATTTGTCAGATGATAATAACAAATTAAATATATATGCCAAAATTACGATCTTCAAAATTGTAAGAAGAGATCAGCTCGCTAAAAACATGATTTTATTCATACAAATTTAGGACATGAAACTTATTTGTCATAATGACGAAACCGAATAGTGGTATCAATGGCCATCTGCCGTTCTAAATACGAACTACAGGTGCATCAAAAGGTACTTTTATGTTACTTCCAATAGATGACGCTACATTACTGAATGCACAAATCCAAAATTGACACAGTTCAGGTACAAATTACAGAACAAGATAAACAATCTTATTACTTGAATAATGCGATTAACAAAGTGTTGCACATGTAAAGAACCGTATATGTGAATAGCAACTTAGATGTACTATGCGAACTATAGCCTCATGAACAAATGTAGAATAACTATACGCCACTCGATGTAAGGTGTCATAAATAATCATCAGAAAGAGAACAACACAACATACTGTATTATATCGTTCTAATGTGAACAAATATGGACAATCTTGTGATCACAGATCATCTGCTCATTGCAGCAAATTATATTCTAATGGCCTACAATATTCGCTGAAACAACGATTAACTACGTAAGTTTGCCGGCCGCTGGTGGCCGAGCGATTCTGGCGCTACAGTCTGGAACCGCCCGACCGCTACGGTCGCAGGTTCGAATCCTACCTCGGGAATGGATGTGTGTGTTGTCCTTAGGTTAGTTAGGTTTAAGTAGTTCTAAGTTCTAGGGGCTTATGACCTCAGCAGTTGAGTCCCATTGTGCTCAGAGCCATTTGAACCATTTGAACTACGTAAGTTTGCCCGAAAAATATAAAGGCCGCCATATATCGAATAAGGTGATACTGATAACGGCATGTCAACCGCCAGAAAATGGAAAAACAGTAACGACATAATCTGTTAATCTACTCATTCAGCGAACTAGATCGAAACACTGAGCCGGCCGCTGTGGTCGAGCGGTTCTAGGCGCTTCAGTCCGGAACCGCGCTGCTGCTGCGGTTGCAGGTTCGAGTTCTGCCTCGGGCATGGATGTGTGTGATGTCCTTAGGCTAGTTAGGTTTAAGTAGTTCTAAGTTTGGGGGGCTGATGACCTCAGATGTTAAGTCCAATAGTGCTTAGAGCCATTTTTTTCGAACCACTACAGGGAAACAGCGGATCATTATATTGCTGATAGATGCCATGGTCATCAGGGAAGACATAAAGCATGAAGGGATGCGGTAGATCGCAGCTGTCACCGTGTGTTCGATTACTAACACAGGTCCCATGCAAGCGCAGATAGTCCGGAACCGTGCGACTGCTACGGTCGCAGGTTCGAATCCTGCCTCGGGCATGGATGTGTGTGATGTCCTTAGGTTAGTTAGGTTTAAGTAGTTCTAAGTTCTAGGGGACTAATGACCACAGCAGTTGAGTCCCATAGTGCTCAGAGCCATTTGAACCAAGCGCAGATGTCTCTCGCCGCGCGGGATTAGTCGGGGACTGTGCGGCTGGTCCCGGCGGAGGTTCGAGTCCTCCCTCGGAGATGGGTGTGTGTGTTTGTCCTTAGGATAATTTAGGTTAAGCAGTGTGTAAGCTTAGGGACTGATGACCTTAGCAGTTAAGCCCCATATGATTTCACACACATTTGAATATGAATGTATCTCATAA
The DNA here is from genome assembly GCF_023897955.1 of Schistocerca gregaria. Classification (NCBI taxonomy): domain Eukaryota; kingdom Metazoa; phylum Arthropoda; class Insecta; order Orthoptera; family Acrididae; genus Schistocerca; species Schistocerca gregaria. Next base: position 355,840,296 of record NC_064927.1, on the reverse strand, counting down.
TACTGCTCCCGCCAGCCTGTGTCCGTGGCGCGCCGCACATTTTGAGCCGCTGTTCACCTCGGTGACGGCGTTTGTGGAGACGACCAGCGACTTAGTGTAGCAAAAACATGATTCAACCGAACAGCCGACACATTTTCATCGATCGACGGTCGAATCACTATGGTCCCGTGGCCTCTGCAATCGCAATTGATAATGTCGTTGGGTCAAGATTTGAACACGTAGAGGTGGTCTGCTACTTAACTCCATGTTCAAGAATGTAGGTGAACGGTGTGCTCAGAAACACTTGTGCGTGCACCAGTATTGTGCTGTTTCGGCAGAGATGACACAGATCACCATCTATCCTACTTGACAGAGCACACAGGCTTCCAAACCGCAGGTTCTGTGAAGAGAGTGGACGTCCAACCATTTGGTGCCTAATGGTAGTTTCACTGTCCTACCTCTTTTAGTAGACTCACACGACAGCAGCACGTGAACAATCGACGAGCTTTGCCGTTTTCGAGGTACTCGTTCACAGGCTTTGCGTAATAATTATCTGCACTGTGTCGAAGTCGCTTATCTCAATGGATTGCCCACTTGCAGCCCATATCTTCGTTATGGTGATCCCCCGTCCGTGTCTGCTCCGTTTACATACTTTTGTTACCGCTTCACGTGCCGGCAACGGCACCATGCGGCATCCGACCTCGCAGTGGGTAGAGGTCATAATGATTTGGCTCATCAGTGTACTTTATACCGGTTATCCCCCCCCCCCCCCCCCTAAGAATCGTCAGGTGCTTTTTCCCTGGTTTTCTGCACATATTTTCAATTTCATTTTCTGCAACGTGTAGTCAGCCCAAATAAATCACGTTTTTTGTGAGACGCCCAACGTCGACGGAAAGCATCGGTATGTTTCCCTTACAAAAAAAAGCGTCCGCCCCCGGTAGCTGAGTGGTCAGCACGACAGAATGTCAATCCTAAGGGCGCGGGTTCTGGGAGGAGAAGACGGCCCAGCAGCACAGGCGCTACCGCGAGAACTTCAGAAACTTCCTACAGATTCCACTGCAGACAGCGATCGCCAGAGTCCTCCCCAGCCTTTGACCCTCAGCACGTCCACCAACCACCTCACCGCACTCACCACAAGAAGAAAGTGTGCAGTGAAAGTGAATAAGTGCAACAGAAAGGATAAAGTGCTTCTCCTCGCGCCTCAAATAGTGAAGTATAGTAGTTGTTGTTGTTTTTGGGGAAGGAGACCAGACAGCGAGGTCATCGGTCTCATAAGATTAGGGAAGGATGGGTAAGGAAATCGGCCGTGCCCTTTCAGAGGAACCATCCCGGCATTTGCCTCAAGTGATTTAGTTAAATCACGGAAAACCTAAATCAGGATGGCCGGACGCGGGATTGAACCGTCGTCCTCCCGAATGCGAGTCCAATGTCTAACCACTGCGCCACCTCGCTAGGTGAAGTATAGTAGTCTAAAGCGTTTCTTCTTAGTGAAATTGGTGATACAAAGTACTTCTCACCAAACATCTGTCACGCTCGCAGCCAAATCAGTGTCAAAAGTATGCCCAGTAGTACTAACAGTTTTTTTTATTTGTACTATATTGTCTAAGATACAAGCATTACTTAGCGGAAAGCGCCAACTACTCATCATTTTCTGAATGATTTCCTTTACTATGTGCCCTGTAAAATTTATGTTGTTTACTCACACTTTCCTCTCCGCTTCTCTTATACAATATGACATAATTTTTTCTTTCTTCTTCAATTTATGTATAATCTGCAGTACATGTAAAAAAAAATTTCTACCACTTCCGATCCATCTATCATGCTGATGTTTTCCCTCATACTGTCCCACTTAACAGTGCAAACTAGAGGAAGAGATCAAACCAGAATACAAAATGTGCCTGTGGCATCACAAGTACATGACATTCAGAAATTTGAACTCAAAATCAATGTGTCGATGCTACATATAAATTCTTATGCCCGTCCTGCAATGCTATACCGCCCCCCAAAAAAGACTACAAATAGCCACGTAAAATGGTTCAAGGAACAATAAGAGAAACGAAAACGAAAATAATATACAAACGCAAACCTATGAAATGACAGTAATGTTAACCAACTATAGAAATATAATAGGTTAACAGAATGAATTTTTTTAAATGTATAATTGTTAATATGATTCCAAAAAAAAGGTTCCATTCCCGGCAGGGTCGGAGATTTTTCTCCGCTCAGGGATTGGGCCTTGTGTTGTCCTAATCATCATCATTTCATCCCCATCGACGCGTAAGTAGCCGAAGTGGCGTCAAATCAAAAGACTTGCGCCCGGCGAACGGTCTACCCGACGGGAGGCCGTAGTCACACGACATTTTTACAAACAAAGCAATTTTTAAAGCCAAATTTTACATGCTCATTCGATAGAGCGCTCCCAAATTAGTCTAGACCGAAATCCGTTTTATCGTTATATTTGAACAGCGACAGTAAAACACGAAGAATAACAGTGCATCAGCAGCGACTCGTGTGCTACCCAGATCCGCGTTGACTCCACAGCACCTGTACTATGTAGAAGGCCTTGGCTGACAGCTACTGACTTGCACCAACGCTGTTCAATCGCTGCTGGAGTTCTGTTTATTCACCGTCTTTTAATGTTTCTTTTAACATATATCGAATGTTCAGTATGTTCAAATGTGTGTGAAATCTTATGGGACTTCACTGCTAAGGTCATCCATCAGTCCCTAAGCTTACATACTCCTTAGCCTAATATATCCTAAGGACAAACACACGCACCCATGCCCGAGGGAGGACTCGGAACCCCCTGCCGGGACCAGCTGCACAGTCCGTGACAGCAGCGCCCAAGACCGCTCGGCTAATCCCGCACGGCCACATATCTATGAAATGAATTCGCGTTAGAGTAATTTGGGACCACTTTATCGAATGGCCGCGTAAAGTTCAGCTTTAAAAATCATTTTGTTTGTAATGGAAAGCAAACCTACGCTACCCTTCGACGCCGGGCGTCACATGAAAGACAGCATGAACTGTATTTGAGCTGACTCATATTGCATACTGCAAATGAGAAATTGAAAATATTTGCCGAAACACCAGATAAAAAGCGCCTGACTACCCTTAGTACGGGCAGCATGTTTAATGTGCAAATCTTAGTGGCTTTCGGCCTAAACTTTGTCTTGTTGGACTGCAGGTCTCCTGAAGATATTCATTTATAAGTAAACTAGTTGTGACTTAAGAAACGTTCCTAGACAAAGGTGACGTGTTTTTCATTGATATTTAACAGTATGATTCTTTTCCTTTGTAAAGTAAATAACATCCACAGTAGTTGATTCTGTTGCGGTGGTGTATCTGTCTTAGTTTCCTCTGCAAAAAGCAAACGAGCTTCAACTGCTGAGGGACAGTATGCACTTCAATTCACGAAATGGTATTGAGAACATACACTCCTGGAAATGGAAAAAAGAACACATTGACACCGGTGTGTCAGACCCATCATACTTGCTCCGGACACTGCGAGAGGGCTGTACAAGCAATGATCACACGCACGGCACAGCGGACACACCAGGAACCACGGTGTTAGCCGTCGAATGGCGCTAGCTGCGCAGCATTTGTGCATCGCCGCCGTCAGTGTCAGCCAGTTTGCCGTGGCATACGGAGCTCCATCGCAGTCTTTAACACTGGTAGCATGCCGCGACAGTGTGGACGTGAACCGTATGTGCAGTTGACGAACTTTGAGCGAGGGCATATAGTGGGCATGCGGGAGGCTGGGTGGACGTACCGCCGAATTGCTCAACACGTGGGGCGTGAGGTCTCCACAGGACATCGATGTTGTCGCCAGTGGTCGGCGGAAGGTGCACGTGCCCGTCGACCTGGGACCGGACCGCAGCAACGCACGGATGCACGCCAAGACCGTAGGATCCTACGCAGTGCCGTAGGGGACCGCACCGCCACTTCCCAGCAAATTAGGGACACTGTTGCTCCTGGGGTATCGGCGAGGACCATTCGCAACCGTCTCCATGAAGCTGAGCTATGGTCCTGCACACCGATAGGCCGTCTTCCGCTCACGCCCCAACATCGTGCAGCCCGCCTCCAGTGGTGTCGCAACAGGCGTGAATGGAGGGACGAATGGAGACGTGTCGTCTTCAGCGATGGGAGTCGCTTCTGCCTTGGTGCCAATGATGGTCGTATGCGTGTTTGGCGCCGTGCAGGTGAGCGCCACAATCAGGACTGCATACGACCGAGGCACACAGGGCCAACACCCAGCATCATGATGTGAGGAGCGATCTCCTACACTGGCCATACACCTCTGGTGATCGTCGAGGGTACACTGAATAGTGCACGGTACATCCAAACCGTCATCGAACCCATCGTTCTACCATTCCTAGACCGGCAAGGGAACTTGCTGTTCCAACAGGACAATGCACGTCCACATGTATCCTGTGCCACCCAACTTGCTCTAGAAGGTGTAAGTCAACTACCCTGGCCAGCAAGATCTCCGGATCTGTCCCCCATTGAGCATGTTTGGGACTGGATGAAGCGTCGTCTCACGCGGACTGCACGTCCAGCATGAACGCTGGTCCAACTGAGGCGCCAGGTGGAAATGGCATGGCAAGCCGTTCCACAGGACTACATCCAGCATCTCTACGATCGACTCCATGGGAGAATAGCAGCCTGCATTGCTGCGAAAGGTGGATATACACTGTACTAGTGCCGACATTGTGCATGCTCTGTTGCCTGTGTCTATGTGCCTGTGGTTCTGTCAGTGTGATCATGTGATGTATCTGACCCCAGGAATGTGTCAATAAAGTTTCCCCTTCCTGGGACAATGAATTCACGGTGTTCTTATTTCAATTTCCAGGAGTGTAGTTTGACATTTCGTCTCTGTCTGTGTCAATAAGAACAGAGCTCTTCTCCTATTGGGGATGTCCTATTAACGAAACGAAACGGCATTCACGTAAAGTGATTTAGGGAAGTTACAGGAAACCCAAATCAGAATGCTATCCCTTTAGTTCACGAATGTACCTGCGACGTCCTCACCCTAAACCTGCTTCACTCGCTACAGTACCTCGTCTTGGATCGAATGAAGCTATATTCGGCAGTAAGGAAGAATGAGGTTTAACGTCTCGTCGACGAAGAGGTCATGGTAGATCAGGTAAAATCTCGGATTGAGGAAGGATTAGGAAAGAAATCGGCCGTATCCTTTTCAAGGCAATCTTCCTCGTACTTGCCTCAAGTGATATCACGGCAAACCAAAATCTGGATGACCGGACGATGATATGGACAGTCTTCCTCCGGAACCCCAGGCCGTTATCTTCCCACCGCGTCGCCTCACACAGAGGCTGCATTCAATTCGTAGCCACAGGTCGCGGCCTTGAGATGAGCAGTTTATCAGTCGCTGACTCTCACTGGTACTGACCAGTTCTCAGCCCGCTGCCTCTTCTCGGCTACTACTTTTCGTCTGACGTTCCTCCAGTACGTGTTGCAAGTGTTCGCCTTAACTGTGTCTGATTGTTTTAAAAGACAAGGTCCGAGATGAAAATTTCAACCACTATACAATGAACCTCATGGTAAGTGTTCGTAGGCTTTCCCAGCGTAAATGCCGCTTGCAAGTCTCTCGGGCCTCTGGCGTATTAACTGGTCATTATGGGACGAATTTTCTGCGGCGTAACGCTTCATCATCAACAGGTTATTCCTGCTGACTGACGACCTGAGCCTGAAAATAAGATATGTACTGCCTGAGAAGAAAAGTGAAGCTCCCAAAAGGGAAGGTGGAAACTAAAAGAAACTTCATAGGTTGGGAGCGTAAGTGATGTTATTTGAGTTATTAGAAAATCTAATCAGATCTGTAAAGAACTTGCCAGTATGATCCCACTTATCAGTAAGGCATTGGACCCGTTATAACGTGGATGCATCTACTGTTTCGGTTCGGGAGGGTGTCACACATCCCTTGAATCCCCTCCTGTACCAAGCTGTCTCACAACTGTTGTAACGTGTCATTGATATTCTGGGTGCTGACACTGGCATGGAGTTGATGTCCGAGGTGATCGCACACATTATCTGTCTGGGACAGATTTAAGGACCTTGCTAGCCATAGGTGTATCTCTGGTTCACTCAGACAGTTCATTGAGACACATGCAGAGGAGCATTGTCCTGTTGAAAAATGCCACCATGATATTGACACCTGAGGAAGCAGGATGTCAATAACGTACCGTTACACCATCAGAGCCCCTTCAGTCACTGTCAGCCATGACTTGAAATCGTGCTTAATGGATTCCCACACGATGGCACCAGAAGTAACACCGCTGACCGCTGTGCCTCTTCAAAACATAGAAAGAATGGGACCTCTTCCCAGGTCGCCGCCGTACTCACAGATGAGAGCACAGTGCTGAACCTTGTTTCATCACTGAACACAATACGACGCCATTCATCAGCATCCCGTGCCATCCGGTCATGGCACCACTCTAAATGCGTCAATTTGTGTTAATGGTAGCCGGTGCACGAGCTGGCAATTCCCCAATCCGGCTGCTGCTAGTCTCTGACCAATGGAGCAAGATGAGACAGAATGTTCCAAGGAGTCCATTGACTTGTTCTCGGATGGAAGATGCAATTGTGAGAGGTTTATGATGTTCCTGGGAAACCCCTTGTGGTGGTCAGATGCGGTCAACCGGCCATGAGTATGCTTGTGCATTCAATTACGTTTCCATACAGTCCAGCACTGGGTCATTGTAATTTCCAAATGACCTGCAAATATGAATATCGCACGATTCGACCAGCTGCCCAATTGGAGACCCATCGTGAAGCAGCTTTCAAACTCTGTCAGGTACCAGTAAAGCTTGAAACGTCCCCTTTGAAAAATTATACACGACTGTGCTTAGACTGACACACAATATTTTTGGCACAACGCAATCTGACTTTCAATAATCCCTACAAGAGAATGGCCCTGACTAAATTAACCTATACGTTTCACAAATCACTTACCTCACAAAAATCTTCGTTACTCGAACTACTACAATACAGCGAGCGCCACTACTGCCAGCTAAATAAAAGATTCAAACTACTGAAGGCACTAACTACTGATAGGCATAGTAGAGCAAATGAAAGATTTTAATACAGAACAAACAATGTATTTACCTTAATAGTCATAATATATATAGCAATTCATGACATCCAGTCTTCCAAATTTAAAAACTCCGCCATCTCTCTCCCCACGTCCACCACTGCTGGCGGCTCACCTCCAACTGCGCAACGCTACGCGCTGTTAGCATCCAGCTGTCGCTGCCCAACACTACAATGGCAGACAACAATACAAACCAGCCGCAGACTGCACACAGCACAGCCAGTAATTTTCTTACAGAGCGCTACGTGGCGTTACGAATAAGAAAACGTAAACAGCCTACTTACAAGCTGTCTCATACTAGTGTGCGGCATCTGTATGTCCTTCACAATGATCACTCCACATCTGATGCTGTTGATGCCACTTATGTACCCTACCAGGCCTGGTAACAACACTAAATACGAACGACACTCTGACAGCCAGTCTACCAGTCAAAGATAATTGCAACTCTAAACCATTTATACAGGGTAGTACATGCCAGATGGCACTGCCATAGGTTAAACGGATATCAACTGCGTTTTTGTTTAAAAAAAATATGAACCCCCATTTTTATTACATATTCGTGTAGTACGTAAAGAAATATGAATGTTTTAGTTGGACCACTTTTTTCGCTTTGTGATAGATGGCGCTGTAATAGTCACAAACGTAGAAGTACCTGGTATCACATTCCGCCAGTGAGATCGGTATTTGCTTCGTGGTACAATACCCGTGTTAAAATGGACCGTTTACCAATTCCGGAAAAGGTCGATATAGTGTTGATATATGGCTATTGTGATCAAAATGCCCAACGGGCGTGTACTATGTATGCTGCTCGGTATCCTGGACGACATCATCCAAGTGTCTGGACCGTTCATCGAATAGTTACGTTATTTAAGGAAACAGGAAGTGTTCAGCCACATGTGAAACGTCAACCACGACCTGCAACAAATGATGATGCCCAGGTTGGTGTTTTAGCTGCTGTCGCGGCTAATCCGCACATCAGTAGCAGACAAATTGCGCGAGAATCGGGAATCTCAAAAACGTCGGTGTTGAGGATGCTACATCAACATCGATTGCACCCGTACCATATTTCTATGCACCAGGAATGGCATGGCGGCGACTCTGAACGTCGTGTATAGTTCTGCCACTGGGCACAAGAGAAATTACGGGACGATGACAGATTTTTTGCACGCTTTCTATTTAGCGACGAAGCGTCATTCGCCAACAACGGTAACGTAAACCGGCATAATATGCACTATTGGGCAACGGAAAATCCACGTTGGCTGAGACAAGTGGAACATCAGCGACCTTGGCGGGTTAATGTATGGTGCGGCATTATGGGAGGAAGGATAATTGGCCCCCATTTTATCGATAGCAATCTAAATGGTGCAATGTATGCTGATTTCCTACGTAATGTTCTACCGATGTTACTACGTTTCTCTGTATGACAGAATCACGATGCACTTCCAACATAATGGATGTCCGGCACATAGCTCGCGTGCGGTTGAAGCGGTACTGAATAGCATATTTCATGGCAGGTAGATTGGACGTCGAATCACCATACAATGGCCCGCACATTCACCGGATCTGACGTTGATTTCTTTCTGTGGGGAAAGTTGAAGGATATTTGCTATCGTGAACCACCGACAACGCCTGACAACAAGCGTCAGCGCATTCTCAATGCATGTGCGAAAAATTACGGAAGGTGAACTACTCGCTGTTGAGAGGAATGCCGTTACACGTATTGCCAAATGCATTGAGATTAACGGACATCATTTTGAGCATTTATTGCATTAATGTGGTATTTACAGGTAATCACGTTGTAACAGCATACGTCTCAGAAATGATAAGTTCACAAAGGTACATTTTGAGCATTCATTGCATTAATGTGGTATTTGCAGGTAATCACGTTGTAACAGCATACGTCTCAGAAATGATAAGTTCACAAAGGTACATTTTGAGCATTCATTGCATTAATGTGGTATTTACAGGTAATCACGTTGTAACAGCATACGTCTCAGAAATGATAAGTTCACAAAGGTATATGTATCGCATTGGAACAATCGAAATAAAATATTCAAACGTACCTACGTTCTGTATTTTAATTTAAATAACCTACGTGTTACCAACTGTTCGTCTAAAATTGTGAGCCATATGTTTGTGACTATTACAGCGCCATCTATCACAAAACGAAAAAAGTGGTCCAACTAAAACATTCATATTTCTTTACGTACTACACGAATATGTAATAAAAAGGAGGGTTCCTATTTTTAAAAAAAGCAGTTGATATCCGTTTGACCTATGGCAGCGCCATCTAGTGGCCAACCATAGCTCCATCTGGTTTCCCCCTTCAAGGTAGACAAGTTCCGTTCTTTGTAGTACTTTCGTTTGACGTTTATTTCGTGAGATATTTGGTCCGGTCACGGTCAATGGACCACCCTGTATACCCGCCGATGGTGCGTACGTAAAGAAAAAGTTAGTGTAATGCTGTTCCGTTGCACATTGGCGTCACGACCTTGTCAGACAGGGCAATGAAAAGCGACCAGATCTAGAACCGCAGCCGCCCTCTCGTGGTATCCATATCCAGTTCCCAGAAGGATCCTGTTGCCTACCAACAAACTGCATCCTGTGTGGCTTCCCGAGATTGCATAGGTGTCATTCGCGTTGGTTCTTGCAAAATGCCAACGTGTCATAGTTTTTCCAAATGTTCTCGGAGCAATTCGTGATGGCACACCTCGCCTGCCTGTCGCTTCAACTAACGAATGGAATCCAAAGAAGGCAATGCTGTACCGAGTTGCTTTAGAAGCACCTGACTGAATCCTACTTAAGGACACGAGTCAAACATTCAGTTTGAGCATCAGTTAATGAAAGCTTCTTGTGATTATAGGTGAACAAGAAGGACCATACTCTAGTCATAACCGTGGGATAAGACTGGGTTTGACTCATCAATTGAAAAGCATTCTGCATTGAACATTTAAGTACAAACAGGAAAAAGAATATCAATTATTGAAACCGAGAGGAAGAAGTACACTAGTAATCAATACAAGTTCCGCATGCGATCAAGCGTCAGTTAAAAATAAAAGTTGCAAAATGATACCAAGGAAGCCACAGTTGGCTTGAGATGAGCGACACAAAGGAATAGGAGATCAGGAGCAGTAGTATAGCATGATGGCTTGTTATCCATCTGTAGGGCAGGTACGCCAAGAATTCTGGACGCGTGCAGTGCTCTTGAAGGCCTGCAGAATCGTGGCGTCTAGATACACACTTACCTCAGCGCTACGCCACGCTGTCTAAGCTGGGTGATTGTTGGAGGGAGGGGGGAAATTGCGAACACGTAGCATTTAGATGGCAATGTTGTTGTGCAAGTAAGATGGAATAGCATGCATGAGACTTGACTTCATAATTCATATTTCTCAACAATTTAGATCACAAACAAAACAAATTTTCGAAATTTTTAGTTATTCTTGGAGCGCCGAAGACATAATAAAATTTTTATCTCATACAAACTGTCGGCATATGGACAGACGCACAGAATTTCGCGTATTTTCGTCACACAGGCTGCCATGTATTAGTGGATTATTGAGTTTCATAATCGAAAAAGTCCTTTCACGCACATATCTTAATGTAAATATTGTATCAAGTTCGCAACCTCACCATGGAGTCGTGATAGCTCTTCCCAAGGAATACAACGCAGGACTCCTGCACGGTTGTAACGTAAAAGTATTTGTCTTTTAAACGGTATTGCAGATCTCTTACGGCTGGTCCCGGCGGAGGTTCGAATCCTCTCTCGGGCATGGGTGTGTGTGTTTGTCCTTAGGATAATTTAGGTTACGTAGTGTGTAAGGTTAGGGACTGATGACCTTGGCAGTTAAGTCCCATAAGAAATCACACACTTTTTTTTGCGATCTCTTAGCTCCAACTGAAGCAACAAAAGATCTAGAAAACTGCTCAGAAATAGATGAAGATTGCCAGTGTCCTCAAAACGTTTAGGAAACTATCCTTGTAATTCTTTCCACGGCACACAGAATTCTTCAAATTCGTGTTTACTTTAACGCCTGTGAGCTTAGGGAAATAGATAGTGTTTTTTTATTAGAATTTGTCCCTTCCGCAACGCAATTTTCTTTTTAAATCCATCGCCATCAGATCAAAAATAAGCTGTCCTTGATCTTGTTTCGAACCAAGTCTTGTTGTGGGCAGTCAGATCAATTTAAATGCAAGTTCTGCAATCCTGCTGCTGGTTTCTTTTTCAACAATGCCACGTTTTAAATCAAAAAATCGTTCCAGGCATGCCCTTTGACTTAACCGGCATACTTTGCAGTAAATACATAGTCTCCACACTCTTCGTTCAATTCCATCAAAAACTGTTTCATTCGACTGTGTAACAATGCGTATGACTTCAGAAAATTTTCTACTCGTCCCACCAATTTCATCACGCCCTCCATGCTTGCAGATTTAGCCGAAGTGTTTCTTGATATACAGGACAATGAACCCCGTATAAATCGTGTGTCAGTCGTCGTAATTTTTTTGCTTTTTCGTTACGAAGTAAACGTTGCGAGTCAATCTTCGTAAATTTACGCTCTTTCATTGCAATGTAAATATTTAAATTGTTTCTGCATGGTGCTGTAAAGTCTTCCAAAGCAGATTTGAGGTACCCGCCGATTATTCGATTGCACAATAGATATTGAGAATTCTCATCTTTCTCTTCCGTGATACAATTTTAAAGGCTTGTGACGATAGATCGCCAGACTGTTTTTTTATGTGCGACATACCAGCTGTTTTAACTTCGTTTAATAATTCTATTGAAAATTATTTCATTCCTCTATAATGACTTTCTAACGTTTTTAAAAATAATATATGTTTACTTTGTTCACTGCAACGAGAGCTGATCACCAGAAAATAATTAATCCATTGAGAAACAATTTAAAACAAAACGCTTTCAGCTTTCCTGCGTACCACAGTGGAATGACTTGTATGTTTCCATGGATGATCGGTGCAAGACTGACCTTAATTGACATTTGCTCTAGTTGCAGAGCTGTCTGGCTCTCGTGTTTTCCATTATAATGGTTATAGCTCCCTTGCCAGAATGCTATAAAAGATTGCGTGTTAAATTGTGACTGGTTTCGCGTAATTGTGTTAAACCTGACAGCAATAAACTTGTGTAAATTTTATTATTATATGCAGAGAACAGCACTGACCAAGGATTAAATAAAATAATTTCGTGTTTTGTTGGATAAATGGGTTTTTATTGACAGTCTCCACTTCCAGTTGCTCGCTCCCTACCTTTCGTGATGTATTTGACGAAGTCACTCTTCCGGACAAGTGTGTTACCCAGTGGGATCGTAATGGGTGCATCTCTGATGTCTGTGATGAACTCGATTTTGTTGATGGCGATCTTCAATGCTACGATATGGCTGAGGAAGAGAAGATGGTTAGTATCCTCTCCTACACAGGAAGAGAGAAGTGTTCAAATGTGTGTGAATTGCGAAGGTCCCTAGACTTACACACACTACTTAAACTAACTTACTGTAAGGGCAACACACACCCATGCACGAGGGAGGGCTCGAATCGCCGGCAGGAGGGGCCGCGTGAGATCCTAAATCCAGTCACAAATTTCGCCTGGTACCCCATACGATCGTACTTTTGTTAATAAGCGGTGGTGTGTTACTGCGCAAAATGCTTTTCGGAAATCGAGAAATACTGCACCTACCTGACTGCTTTGATCCGTGGCTTTCAGGATGTAATGTGAAAATAGTGTGAGTTGGGTTTCCCGCGTTCTGTTTCCGGAATTTTTGCTTGTTGGCGTGGAAGAGTCATTGACACTTATACATTTATTGACACAAATATCTATTTCATTCATCTTTTCAGTGGTACGATAATTAAACTGGGGCAATAATCATGGCTTTTCCTCACTGAACAAATGTTTGAAAACAGAGTTAAGCATCTCTGCTTTTGCTTTTCTGCTCTCAATTTCAGTTCTGTCTTCTCCATCAGCGATTAGACGCTAACTTTGGTTCCTCTAACAGACTTGACATACGACCAGAGTTTCTCTGGGTTTGGTGAATGATCTTTCACAATAATCCACTAAGGTAATCAATGAAGACTTCACGCATTGTTCTCCTGACTGCCACGCGCGTACCAGTACCGGTGTGGACATCCCCAAAGAGGTCAGGTCTGCTTATTGTCATTAGATCTATTTTCATCATGAGTTACGTAAAAACTATCTGTTCTAGGCGGTTTACAGAGAAGGCAATTAGTAATATTTCACAGGATGTCTTCCTATGGCCGCCACTAGCATATCTACGAGTACAATACTCCAATGATTACATTATGATTGGGAAACTTATGTGCAAGCGAATTGAGGTTTTCTCTAAAGTTTTCGGTCACATCAAAACGTAGGTCTATTGCTCGACCGAAGAATCGTCTTATAGCTTTATTCACTCTCTTGATACTGGGTCTTGCCCACACAATCTCAAGTACAGCTTCAATTTTTCTGTGCCTAGTGCTACATAAGCTTCAGTGGTTATTAGGAGCCCTTCAAACTCTGGCACTTCGTTGCGAAACTTTCGACATTTAACCACTAGGATTTTAATACTTCCATCTGCCCGATGGGGGGGGGGGGGGGGGGGGGGGGGCTCTTTGGATCTTACACTGATACTTCTAGCTTCCCTACAGGTACGTGGATCGGATGGAGGGACGCCTAACAAAATTAAAAAAAAATTAAAAACAGCCTCTGATGTATAGTACACTCGTCATCCCCTTTAGGGGGACCCTAAAACTCTTAACCCTACGGCGCAACTCTAGTAATTATAACCTTACTTGTCACAAAATCTTCGGAGCTCAAGCCTTTCACTCGACTCAGAACTAGGAGGCCACGAATTGTTCTCGGACAATACTGCCGATTGTTAGCTTTGATGAATCTCCAGGAGCAAGACTGCTATTCTCAACCTTCGCTGCTAATCGCTGGAATGACCCAAGAATTACCTCGAAGCCCAGAAGTCAGGTTCCGGCGTGTGCCACAGGACCAACAGATTGCACATTCATCAGCGATGACATTTCTCGTTACATAGATGAAACAATTTCACAGCCGCGCGGGATTAGCCGAGCGGTATAAGGCGCTGTAGTCATGGACTGTGCGGCTGGTCCCGGCGGAAGTTCGAGTCCTCCCTCGGGCATGGGTGTGTGTGTTTGTACTTAGGATAATTTAGGTTAAGTAGTGTGTAAGCTTAGGGATTGATGACCTTAACAGTTAATTCCTATAAGATTTCACACACATTTGAACATTTTTGAACAATTTCACACCTCTTACGCTATTTTATTTATGTTTTCCTCGAAGTAGAATTATGTGTTCACGATAAAATATACATTGACTGCATCTATAAACTTTGAGAATGATCATACATTTCCCAGTCCAAATATATTAGTGTTTTTGGCTGTTCCACAGTTAAAATAAGAAAAAAAGTTTGCTTGAAAACTTCTTTTAATGTTTTTTTCATCGTGACGACTGGCAATAATTTTCTTTCGGAAAGAACTGCCAATGCTTTAGACGAAAAATTGAAATTTGTGACAGTTTTCGGGATTTTTACTAACATTTGAAACTATCACTAAATGGAAATACCGCAAGACGGCGAGAAGACCTTGATCTGGCTGCTTTTGTGACGACCACTGTCACTGCCATGTAATCCCGATTATTAAGTTTCATGCTCATGTTGTCTCTTTGGAGGAGGAGTGCCTGGGTTGACTAGGGAAAGAGCATGCTGCAGTTTGATAGTTCGATAAAAGTCTCTGGTGTTCTTCTTCTGGAAATCCCTGTCCACTTGGTCGTATTGAGCATTTTTTACGTTCTATTGGTGTTTATGATGATCCTATATGTGGTTTTCCTTGTAGTTAAGAAGTCTGTGTAGTTAGACATACTCTTGTTACTGTTCTAGCTGAGGCAAGCTTGCCTTGAGAGTACTGTTATAGTCAGAACAGGAGTTGGACATAAATATAGAAATACCGCTATAAAATCATGCTTCAATAGAAATGCAGACGCCAGTCAGGACCGCAGGTTGCGCTGTTGTACTTGGCCATGAACAGCGCCTCTGCAGCCGGCCGCGGTGGTCTCGCGGTTCTAGGCGCGCAGTCCGGAACCGTGCGACTGCTACGGTCGCAGGTTCGAATCCTGCCTCGCGCATGGATGTGTGTGATGTCCTTAGGTTAGTTAGGTTTAAGTAGTTCTAAGTTCTAGGGGACTGATGACCACAGCAGTTGAGTCCCATAGTGCTCAGAGCCATTTGAACCATTTTTTGAACAGCGCCTCTGCAACGTCCTCGATACGTTGCAGGTGCCGTGGTCAGAACATTGTGCTCCGTAGATGTGAGGGCATTATGTCGGGGCTGCATGAATTCGAACGTGTGCGAATTGTTGGTGCTCGTATGGCGGATTCTTCCGTACCAGGGTAGCCGAAGCGTTTGGTGTTTCAAGAGGCACCATATCGACGATTTTTACTGTATTCATGGGAAGATTAAAAAACACCATGCTCTATGTCACGAGGTACACAGTCACTGAAGAGCACTGTGATGAAAAGTAAGAGGATGACTGCTTCAAAAGTTACAGCAGAAGTGAATGTCGCATTCGCATTCCCCCTCGGCACCAAAATAAGACGAAGGAAGCTGTATAAGCAGGCAATTGCGGAGTGAGCTGGGATTCCAGACCCACTCATCAGTGATGTAAATGCCTATACCAAGAAAATGTGGTGCGGAAGCTATAAACCTGGATTATGGAGCAACGGAAGAAAACCATTTCACCGGATGAGTCTTGTTTCACACTGTTTCCAACAGTTGGAGGAATTTAGGTCCCAATAGTGAAACATGGCGGGCCTTTGGTGATGATTTGGGCAGCCACAACGGGGTATTCCATGAGTCTCACAGTTACTCTGCAAGGTCGATTTACTGACAGGGAACACGTAATCGTTTTGGCTAAACAGGTCTGTTCCATGTGAAACGTCCCCTTAGAAAAATTAATGAATTACTGTGCTGATAAACCTCTTACGTTATTTGATTTTCAAACAGCTGAGCAGAACTGAACGTACTCAGACATTCCTCTCTTTACTTATTCTGATCAACACTAAACTGACACACAATATTTTTAGCGCAACGCAATCTTTCAATAATCCCTACAAAAGAATGTCCTTGACTAACAATAACCTATACCTTTCATGAATCTCTTACCCGACAAAAATCTTCGTTACTCGAACTACTGCAATACAGCGAGCGCCAATACTGCCAGCTAAATAAAAGATTCAAACTACTGAAGTCACTAACTACTGATAGGCATAGTTAGCAAATAAAAGAGTTTGATAGAGAACAAACAAAGTATTTACCTTAATAGTGTTCAAAAGTCATAATATATATCAGTTCATGACATCCAGTCTTACAAATTTACTCTTTCTGGTGGACACATGTCCAGATCATCCGCTCTCAAAACTCCGCCATCTCTCTCCTCACATCCACCACTGCTGACGGCTCACCTCCAACTGCGCAACGCTACGCGCTGTTCACCTCCAACTGCCCAACACTACAATAGCAAATATTCCCACAATGCAAACCAGGCACAGACTTCACACAGTAGTCCGTGATTTTCATATAGAGCGCTACGTGTCGTTACCAACATAAAAACCTAAAGAGCCTACTTACACATGGTACAGCGTTTGTTTCCCAGTGGTGATGCTGTGTTCCATGACGGCACACTTCGCATCGTCCAGGACTGCTTTTGTGAGCATGAGGACGTATTGTCGCATCTCTCCTGGCCAGCACAATCACCAGATCTCAATATTATTTAGCCTTTGTGGTCTGCTTTGGAGAGAAGGGTGCGTGCTCGATATCCACGTCCATCACTGTTACTGAACTTGCCGCTATTTTGCAGGAAAAAGGGTATAAGATTCCCTTAGAAACCACACAGTAGCTGTATTTATCCATTCGGAGGTAACTGGAAGCTGTTTTGAATGCCATCGGCATTCCTACACTGTACTTGGCATGGCATTGTGAGACTGGTATTTCCATATTTTTGTACGAACACTGTATGTACGGATGGCAGTGGCTGGACGCAGAACATCAGCGGTCCGAAGCCTGCCAACCTCTACCGATTCCGAACAAAGGACCAGAGCGGCCAGGAAAAGATCGACAAATACAGTGTGTCCCACATAAAAGCAGTACGTAAAACCAGTACGCTTCAAGCCCGAGATACAAGTAATAATGAAGTAACTGAAGAAGAATAGCTAATGGTAACGTTAGAAAAATGTAGTTACGTACTAATAAAATGTGCTGGAAGTGGTGGCCATGGGCATCCAGGAACCGCTGACTTTGTGAGATGGCAACAAGCTGTTCTCTCTGCAGGTTTGGCTTTGTTAATTTCTCTAGTAATGTCCTGTTTAAAATAGTCTATTGAGCGAGGATTGTCAGCATACAGTTTGCTTCGTAGTAAGTCCCACAAGTAAAAAGTACTCCTCTTCAGGCCACGAGTGACCTACCGGGACCATACGACCGCCGTGTTATCCTCCGTGGAGGATGCGGATAGGAGGGGCGTGGGCTCATCACACCGCTCTCCTGATCGTTATGATAGTATTCTTGAACGAAGCCGCTACTATTCGGTCGAGTGGCTCCTCAATTGGCATCACGAGGCTCAGTGCACCCCGAAAAATGGCAACAGCGTATGGTGGCCTAGATGGTCACCCATCCAAGCGCCGACCACGCCCGACAGCGCTTAACTTCGGTGATCTAACGGAAGCCGGTGCATCCACTACGGCGGCAAGGCCGTTGCCAGAAGTAAAAAGCACAGCATGTTAAGTTCAGAGACCTTGGGGGCCAGAGGCCTCTTCTGACAAGTCTGTCTTCAGGGACCACGTTGGTGACGGTGGCCGTACTTTGGTTGGGTGTGTGAGCGGTTGCTCCATCTTGCTGGAATACTGCGTACGGCTTCTCTGCCTCTGTTAATTGTGTATAGGAAGTGTCAAAGATCTCTAGATACCTGACACTGGTTAAGGAGTGACTGAAAAATATAGGGCCAATAATGTACAAATAGGAAAAATATACAGCAGGATATTAAAACCCCACTCTCGGTGGTAAGCAGCGTAGTGCGAAGAAACCTTAGTATGAAAGAAAAGTTTCTTCTTTCAGACGGGTATCTACTTTTCAGATTAACGTAATTTGAAGAAACGAACTTCGTTTTTGCTAATATGTTGGGGAATTCAGAATGAACTTCGATAAGAATAGACGCTGAAGAAATTAATTATTTTAGCCTCTAAATTCAGCGAACCCACAATACATATACCAGAAAATGTAATTAAAATTATTATAAGTGGGTTCATATTTGGCTGAAACACACTAAGGTTACAGAAACGAGACTTAAAATCTTACTTTAGTTAGCGCTCCACTATAATAGACATCTTCAAGTTCTTAAGTGCAAAGGATGTCGGCTTTCAGCGATGGTTCTGCTTCCTATAGGAAACCTGTATTAACGGTGACCCTACGATGGTTCGAATTGAGAATGGCCAGTGTTAGTCGAAAGAGGGTGAAGTTGCAGAGAAAAGCGTTCAATCGAAGTAAAGAAGTAATCCCGAAATATGCCGAAAACGAAAATAAAGAATAAATAAAATGCAACATTTTCTGGGCTACAATGACTCAAAATGAATATATACAGTATATTGCCCATCGTCTTGTGATACTTTGGTAAAAAAACGTTTGAACCCTACTCGTAACACTATGCTGAAATCGTGCACAATAAACTGCTGCGTTAACACAGCACCGTGGAAGGCGGGCAGGCAAGCAAGATGCCTTTAGCCAGCTTCGGTTGGGCGCACCTTGGATTGGGAGTACTGCTGATAACGTGCCTGCCTGGCTAACAGCCAATCACGGGCACGTTGAAAGCGGAATGTGTACACCTCTGTGTTCCAATTCTATGTTGGTTTAATCTGAAGATGAATGAGCGGTTTGTGAAAATTAGCTTTGTACGGGTAACATTATAAACAACTACAAACTTCCAGGTTGCTGCAGGACAGATTTGATAGAAAAGCAGGGTGTGAAGTAGGAAAAGAATTTCATATGACATGTGTAGTGTACTGTATAGCTATCGTTTAACGTGAAATTAACTGTGTGTCAATGAAAGCAAATGCACAAAAAATGTAAGTCACAGCGACAACTTTTTTTGGTGTGAGTAGTGGATCTTTGTTGTTCTGTGAGCTTATACTGTCAAGTGGAAACGAACAGTTAAAAGTCACAAATCTCCGGTATGTGTAATTACAATGATGATCACATACATATGATTTAACGAGCACAAACTATCACCACCTCATTTCCGTGTATGTACCTCTCAAGATATTTGGATTTTCAAAACAGAAGTAACGATGTGTTATGCAGAAGGAATCAACTATTTAATCGTTCTGTAAAAAGCTATGAAATTCGAATCTATCTGTTACAGCTTCTGGCTGCTACGAACAGCCTGCAGTTTGCATTTCTTTGGATGTACGAATGAATTCAGAATTTTCTTCGTTTTCTTATTCGTTTGTAACAGTAATAGACAACCACATCTTCCTCTGGGCTTGAATCTTCGCTCGACATGCCGATTGTTAACTGGAAGATAGTCTAGTGTGACAAACAGTACTCCCTCTTCTCCAGGCTCGCATACGGCAACTGCAGTTTCTCGGTTCTGAGTGGCCCCGTGTGCAGAACTGCGTTGCCAGGAATTCGGCAACCAGTTGCCGATGTAAACCGCCTGCTCTTCAGTCGCTCCATGTACGTGCGGACAGCCGAAGACTGCCGAGCTTGTTTCTGGTTGCCTTGATTGCCGTGGGGAACAAAACACAGGTGGGAGGGAACACATTTCACTTTCCTCAAGTATTTGTGCAACAGGTACGTGCATTTTTATTCTGAAAGCATCAGTAACGGAAGAAGAAAACACATACACGTAACTAACTATTAAATGTTTCTTGAAAGACGCTTAGTGGCATGTTCGTATAAGTAACTCAGCTTATTTGCTGCAGTTTTCGAATCACCTCTCGAAATGCAACATTCAGCGGCATGGTTAATTATTTTTCTTGCTTCATCACTTTTGAAACTTCCTGGCAGATTAAAACTGTGTGCCGGACCGAGACTCGAACTCGGGACCTTTGCCTTTATCAGCGTACACTCCGCTGCAGAGTGAAAATCTCATTCTGGATTCATCACTTTTGTTAGCAGAGTCTCTCCGAGGATTCGTTGGTGGCTTCCACGATGTATCCAGTATTACTTTATCACGCATTTCGCAACAAAGTACTACAGACCAACCCGAATCCACTGGCTTTTGCAGTGGCTACTACATTGCTGCTAATAGTAGCTACTGTTACATGTGCAATGGCAGTGCCTGTTGTCAGACACAGAACCCCAGCAGTCGGAAGTCTTCCAACGCCTATCGTTTCAGAACTAGGAAGCCCAGTGATCGGAAAACAGTTGGTTTTCGTTTGTTTTCTTTTTTTGCATTCATATGCTTGGGACCAAACAGGGTAGCGTAGTGTTACAAATATCGTCGATATCAATTAGAAGGGAGTTAAACAACGCGGGCTACAGAGCGATGAGTCCGCATAAGATGTTTACATCACAAAATCCGTGGGCTCCAGACGACTTTAATGCACAAAGAACGTGGAAAATGTGGTCTGCTGATAATAATTGTGTAGTACTTAAGCCTGTAAATTTTTCGAAGCTAAATTCACTTTTACATACTTTATATTCAAGAGATGATGTACCGGGTGATCAAAAAGTCAGCATAAATTTGAAAACTGAATAAATCATGGAATAATCTAGATACAGAGGTAAAAATTGACACACACGCTTGGAATGACATGGGGTTTTATTACAACAACAAAAGTATTGCTAGACGCGTGAAAGATCTCTTGCGCGCTTCGTTTGTGATGATCGTGTGCTCAGACCTTAGTCCGTGCGATTATTGGCTTTGGGGTTACCTTAAGTCGCGGGTGTATCGTGATCGACCGACATCTCTAGGGATGCTGAAAGACAACATCCGACGCCAATGCCTCGCCATAGCTCCGGACATGTTTTAGTGTTGTTCACAACATTATTCCTCGACTACAGCTATTGTTGAGGAATGATGGTGGACATATGGAGCATTTCCTGTAAAGAACATCATCTTTGCTTTGTCTTACTTTCTTATGCTAATTATTGCTATTCTGATCAGATGAAGCGCCATCTGTCGGACATTTTTTGAACGTTTGTATTTTTTTGGTTCTAATAAAACCCCATGTCATTCCAAGCATGTGTGTCAATTTGTACCTCTCTATCTACATTATTCCATGATTTATTCAGTTTTCAAATTTATACTGACTTTTTGATCACCCGGTAGACTGCTATTATCGGCGACATATGACACGATACTATGCAAATATTAATGATTGTAGCAGAAAATTTCCATCTCCTTTCAGGAATGTCTCAGGAAAGAGTGTAATTTTTCTCTTGGTCATTGTTTAACTCCATCCTCTACTGGTTGAAGGTATTAATACTTCGCTTACACTAAAATTATTGTTTCATAAATTTTACTAAATGTTGTCGTTATAGTACCGAAATCATCTTCATTCATTCAAAAGGAAAGATAATGATTTATGACGGTTCTATTACATCGACATTGACTTCACAAAACGTATAAACAACACAAAAATCGCCGTACTGCTACGTTTCGAAAGTTAAATTAGCGCTAAAAAATATTTTCTTTTGCTATTACTTCGCACAGTGCCAGTTTCATTCATTACACTCAAACAAACCGCAATTATTGGTCACGTAATAGATAATACTCACTATAAGTTTATTTTTTACGTTGGCTATACAGCTAATCACTTCTCCCCATTTAAATCTGGCTCCAACTAGTTTCAACGCATGGTAGTTCAAGGACCTGCCACGAGAGGCCGACAAGAACGCGACAGTGTCGTTGGCGCCCGCAGATTGGTTGTGCCATCTAGCGGTCAAAGGTTGAAGCATTTGCGTCCGTTAAAATAGGTGACAAGACTGTACAGAAGTGCTTTATTTAGACCACGCCAACACAAAAGCTTTTTATATCACTATTTCAGTTTTTTATATAAAGCTTCCAATGTACTGTAATTCTATATATTCAAATATAGCGGTAAAAAATAATTCGAGGGTGTAGCAAAACATTGACTGGTGCTCGGATATCCTTGGAGAGCTGTAAGCATTACTTTCTTTGGATGTTCCGGGAAAATTGATCCCAACGCAGCGCGATGTGTGGTTGTCTCAGAGAGTGCGAAACATGGCTGACAGTGGTTTGGTGCAGTTTGGATTTAGGGACTTCTCATTGATTTGTTGTGTGTTATAGCGCTTCTGTGATATCAGTGTTAATTAGACTGCAGACTTAAGGAGTTTTGTATGCATAATAAGACGGAACCGCAAATCGTAAGTCTCTACTTGACATTAATTTTGAGTGTCTTGCGGCTGTGCATCCGGCTTTTCAAATTTCTCTGCGGTAGTTCATCAGATCTCTTAATGTTAAAATGTGTAACAAAATATCTACGTTGGGAAAAACCTAACCACTGCACCAACTTTCGTCATGTGCTAGAGTTTTGCTTGTATTTTGTTTGTAGGTACCGGTACCACAGCTCCGCATATTTGCGGCAAAGGCACGCCCATTTTTGGTAGCCTTTCTGTCAGGAAATGTCATTTACAAAATGCACTGTTACGACATACAAATTTTAACTACGCGGATCGTACTGGTACCTATTTTTATTAATGAAAGGAGTAGGAACAGTTTCTTTCTTTGAAGTAAATACAGTGTACGTCATTGAACAAGGCGAAATAAGAAAACCTGAACTCAATAGCAAGATTTAAACTTCTTTTTCGTCATCTAATTGAATAGCTGTTTCTTTCTGTTCACAGTTACTTTTTAACCTGCTTGGCAATTTTTGAAAAGGAAGCAGTAGCTCTATCGAATTAGATAGTATAGTTTTTATAAAACTCTTTTTGTTTCGCTTATTCTGACAGTTGCATTGTAGCTACGCGGTACTCAAGACCAGAGATAAAGATAATGAGGTAGAATATTCATCGTGTCTCTCTGGCTACGACATTGTTACAGAACCCTCAAGCTTCAATTGGAGTTCACTACATTATGCCGAAAAATTGACTGTCGATGCGATTTTTTTAAGTTTTTTGCAGTAAATGTAACTTAACTGTTTTATTTTCATTATTCATTTTGACATGTGGCAAAGATAACTTTGCCCAATATTAGGTTTAGTTTTTGTTTTCACTGCTTGTTCCGCTCTCGTTAAAGTGCTCTAATGCAGTACGAAAAATAACATTAGGAACAAATACAAGTAGGTGTTATTTTTCTGCGATCTGTGCATGCGGCGTCTGTCCAATTAATAACGAACATTCAAATGCTTGACTGGCACGGTAGTTGTCGAAAGTACGGACACGTTAATTTTTGTTCAAGTTTTAATAATGTAAGAGAGCCGGATAAATGTAACCTTGTAACCAGTCTCGAGATTAAGTTTTCTCGGGAATAGAGGCTAATCATAATACGCACATGTTTTACTCATCTCTTCTGCAATGAATATCATATTGTAGCAAAGCAAAACGCACTTTCACTGAGGCACCTCATTACTCAAATCAGCAGATCAGAATTTCTCCGTTATGGAATGGAGAATAATATGGGTATATACAATGACAGGTCATATCTAACGCAGAACCTATCGGCTGTCTTGTAACTAACATTGTAACACTTGTAGAGTGAAAGTCGAGAAATATTCATGCTCTAAAAACATGCCTTATAATCAGGCACGTTACTGGTAGAGGATACGCATTATAGCCAGGACAGAAAGGTAGCATTATAAACTGTCTATGCATTAATGTATACCGCCAGCCAAATCGAGCAACGGACTAAATTTAACCGCGCTGCGAGGAACTGCCTTCTTTCTCACTGTTTCGGAATTGTTTGCAGCTCAGTAGCAGAATTGCTGAACAGATTTTTCGTAGTTTTTCATTTGGTTTTACGAGTACAATCCGCTGTCTGCAGCGTGGCGACCCATCGGCGGTGTTCGGTTATCGACCAACACGGGGAACTGTGTCGTCTGTCTCTTGAAGATTGTTTCATCGACTGCGTGCTCCGAGAGATGTAGTTTAACTATAGCCTACCCTCTTCTCCCACCACCGCCGTCGTCCTGCTACCGTCCCATCTCTTTCTAGTAAAATAAAACGTACATAACAGCACGCCGGAAAGCCGAACGGCCCCAGGGTCTAACCTGTAAAAGCATGCAGGTTTGTAATCAGTATTCAGTTTTGTGTGTCTTTTGACTCGATTGACCTATTTGTTGCCAGTGAACGTGAGAAAATTCTTATCTCAGTCAATAATACGGTACGGTCACAGATTAATTCTGCAAGTGGTCTCGGCGGTGTTCTTGATTATGCTTGTTTGAAAATAGTCAGATGAATGAAAGAGATATGAAACGCTTAGTTTACAGCGACTGTGTATACTAGAAACGGGTTTTTCATTTCGATTTTGAAGGGACTTGAAAATGGTCTTGCTGCAACTTCATTGAAAAATGGGACGTATCCGTTCCGAATTATTGTAGACAAAAACCCCAGCCTTCGGTATCGCTATCCTCATTCCCATATCATGCAGATAATTATTGTAAATCTAAGGACGCAAAGCTATTTTTTTTAAAGAGTAACAATGGCGACAATATAATTTCTTTAGATATACTAAATTCTGAAAACGCACTGCCTCGTATTATGTGCGAGATCTCTGGGGCTGCTGCACGATACTGCCATATTGTTGTATAATGAGTCATTTGGAAGTGATCACTATAGCACGTCCCGTGAAGTTGAATACTTCGCAAAACTGAATTGAAATACGCGATCGCAACATAGTTATGATATCATAGTCATTATGATATCTTCGTATTTTACAATGAATTATTCTATTTACAGTATATGTAAAGGCCGTTAGCTTACAGCTATTTTTTGAAGTCAAGGATACTAAAAGAATATAAAAATATGAAACCTAAATTACCGAAAAAACTGAACTTGATTTAATTTTAGTCAAGTCCCCCACCCAAGCTTTCCGCATTTAATCAGTAAGTGAATGAAATTTTCTGTTTCATGTTTTGTGCAGTCTCAATGTCAGTTCATGTGCAGTGGGAAATCACATTGATAATCAGTGTGACTTATAAATTCACTTTGGATTTCTGATCTAGGGGCGATGTGAATATCTGTTTAAACTGAGGCGTAGAATTGCTTTAAGATTTGGTTTTTGTAATGGTTGGTACCAAATAAATTAACTTTGTTCGCTGAATGTTGGCAAAATTTATCGATGTACTGGTGTAATGGAAATGAACGTTGATATAACGTATTTACACCTAGGTAAATAAAGTTATGGGATAGCGATATGCACATATGCAGATGGCTGCAGAATCGCGTACACAATTTATGAAAAGACAGTGCATTGTCAGAGTTGTCCTTTGTACTGGGGTGATTTGTGTGAAAAGAGTTTCTGACGTGGTTATGGCCCCACGACAGGAATTAAAACTTTGAACACGCAATGGCTGTTAGAGATAGACGCTTGAGAAATTCTTTCTCAGAAATCGTTGACGAATTCAATACTTAGAGATCCAGTGTCAAGAGTGTGCCGAGAATACCAAATTTCTGGCATTACATCTCACCACGGACAATGCAGCGGCTTTTGCGTACAGTTGTTAGTGTTAAAAGATAAGCAACACTTCCTGAAATAACCGCAGAAATCAATGTGGAACGTACGACGAACGTGTCTCTTAGGACAGTGCGGCGAAATTTGACATGAAATGGCTATGGCAGCAGACAACCGACGCGAGTGCCTTTGCTGACTGCACGACGTCGCTTGCAGCGCCTCTACTGGTCTCGTAACCAGATCGGTTGGACCCTAAACGACCGGTAAAACCGTGGTCTGGTCAGATGAGTCCCGGTTTCTGTTGGAAAAAGCTGGTGGTAGGGTTAGTGTGGCGCAGACCCCATGACACCATGGACGCAGATTGTCTACAAAGCACTGTGCACGCTGGTGGTGGCTCCATAATGGTGTAGGCTGTGTTTACATGTAATGGACTTTGTCCTCTAGTCAAACTGAACCGTCTTACTAGAAATGGCTATATTCGGCTTCTAGGAGACCACTTACATGGAATTTTTATGGATGACAATGCGCAATGTCACTGGGACACAGCTGTTCGCGATTGCTTGAAAATTCTGGATAATTCTAGCGAATGGTTTGCCTACACAGATCGCCTACACGAATCCCATCGAACGTAAATGGGGCACAATCGAGGGTTCAGTTCGTAAGCGTCCGTAATTATGGACGGCTGTAGAGACAATAAGACTCAATGTTTCTGCAGGGGGGCTTCCAACGACTTGTTGAGTCCATATCACGTGGAGTTGCTGCACTACCCCAGGAGAAAGGAGGTCGAACGCGCTTTGAGGTATTCCACGACTTTTGACCCCTCGGTAGGCAGTGTCAGAGAACCGCGCTTACCCTTTCAGCTGAAGCAGTATATTATGTATCGGAGTACCGGTACTTACATAATACAAAATAACGTATAATGTATCCAGCGTATCTGTATGTGCACCATCGTGTGTTTCGTAGAGATTTATGTCGCTTCATGTCAGCCTTTGCATCTTGCAGAGCATCTCAAGAGTTATTTAGAAAAGCGTCTTCTTTACTCTTGTACCGACGTTGAGCCACGGGGGACTTCATTATTCCCAACAATATTTTGTGTGGAGTAGTAAGGTCCGGGAATCGATTCAGTCTTTTGAGTAAGACTGGAGACGTTGCTAAACCAGTTTAATCTAGCAGCTTCGTAATTATTCATCAAGTAACCCACGCATCTGAATAGCAAAACGTACTTCATAACCTGTATCCACACGTGGTACACGATTACTATCCTTCTAGCTGACGGGTTAACCATGTTTGCAACATGTACAAACAAGAACTTCTATTCACGTATCTATCCACGCATGATACATGATTCCCTAGCCTTCTAGCTGCGATACTAACGTTTGCAACATGTCCAAATAAGAATTTCTGTTCACGTATCCTGCAAAAAAAAAAGAAAAAAAAGTGCAGGACATATCGTGAGAAGGGCACTTCTCCAGCTCTTGCATGTAATTGTGGTTTTACTTTGGTCAGCAAACAATCTTCCCGTCCGAACTGCGATCAGACATTCTTCGGAAAATACCGCTTCCTCGGGGAGGCATGTGGAACTCCAGCCAACAAAGCAGAGCATTGCAGTTCACGGCTCCTTGTCGTCTGGTAATGCGTTCTGAAACATCAGTCTAAATCCTTTCATTTTTAAAAACAATTTTTAATCTGCTCATATATTGTTAACCACAGTACTTGAATTTCAGCTGCTCTTTTATGAATGGATTTCTTTGGGTACTGATAAACTGATAGAGCGACTGTAGCACACATGACTTCGGCTTAAGATACTGAGTAGGAAAATCATGCGACAAAACGTCATAATCTGGCTGATAATTAGAGGTGGTTTCATCAATTAAATTCACCGAGAAATCCTGCTTTCCCTTACAGGACGCGTGTTTTCTCGTGGTTCCGTAATTTTGTTACGTCTACTACCCGGCATGTCTTTGGCACTGCCGTAACGAAAGCACATTTCTCCTAATCAAGTTGCGTTCCTTTCCAAGGCGAGGCCTCCACAAAGCGACTCATAAAAGAACTCATTATCCTTGTCATTGTTTGCCCCGTCTGTGGACGGAAATCAGGTTCCCAGCAGTGTAGCCCTGCACGCCGCTCACATTAGTCATGGATTCACAAGTTAAACAATACGGTGCAGTACTGACAGCAGTGTTTTTCGTCAGCTTCAGGCAGGGGTACCGATAAAACAATTATTTTTCCCCAATCGTGCAAAGTCAAGAGAGTTACGGAGACATTTTGATGAACAGACTTTACTCTATTCGACATTCGAACGTTTTCTTTTTTATACGTAGATCCAAACGTTTTCGCAAGTAATTGTTAACTCTGTCTAATTTTAGCTCACGTGAGTTGAAAACGTCTTACGCTGGTTGCGATAAGGGCGCTGCTCTGCGGCTGGCGCCCTCATATGATATTAGACTACTGGCCATTAAAATTGCTACACCAAGAAGAAATGCAGATGATTAACGGGTATTCATTGGGCAAATATATTATACTAGAACTGACATGTGGTTACATTTTCTCGCAATTTGGATGCATAGATCCTGTGAAATCAGTACCCAGAACAACCACCTCTGGCCGTAATTATAGGCCTTGATACGCCTGGGCATTGAGTCAAACATAGCTTGGATGGCGTGTACAGGTACAGCCGCCCATGCAACTTCAACACGATACCACAGTTCATCAAGAGTAGTGACTGGCGTATTGTGAGGAGCCAGTTGCTCGGCCGCCATTGACCAGACGTTTTCAATTGGTGAGAGATCTGGAGAATGTGCTGACCAGGGCAGCAGCGGAACATTTTCTGTATCCAGAAAGGCCCGTACAGGATCTGCAACATGCGGTCGTGCTTTATCCTGCTGAAATGTAAGGTTTCGTAGGGATCGAATGAAGGGTAGAGCCACGGGTCGTAACACATCTGAAATGTAACGTCCACTGTTCAAACTGCCGTCAATGCGAACAAGAGGTGACCGAGACGTGTAACCAGTGGCACCCCATACCATCACGCCGGGTGATACGCCAGTATGGCGATGACGAATACACGTTTCCAATGTGCGTACACCGCGATGCCGCCAAACGCGGATGCCACCATCGTGATGCTGTAAACAGAACCTGGATTCATCCGAAAAAAATGACGTTTTGCCTTTCTTGCACCCAGGTTCGTTGTTGAGTATACCATCACAGGCGCTCCTGTTTGTGTCCATGCTGCTGCAAACGTCGTCGAACTGTTCGTGCAGATAGTTGTTGTCTTGCAAACGTCACCATCTGTTGACTCAGGGATCGAGACGTGGCTGCACGACCCGTTACAGCCATGCGGATAAGATGCCTGTCATCTCGACTGCTAGTAATACGAGGCCATTGGGATCCAGCAGGGCGTTCCGTATTACTCTCCTGATTCCATATTTAGCTAACAGTCATTGGATCTCGACCAACGCGGGAGCAGCAATGTCGCGATACGATAATCCCCAATCGCAATAGGCTGCAATCCGACCTTTATCAAAGTCGGAAACGTGATGGTACGTATTTCTCCTTCTTACATGAGGTATCGCAACAACGTTTCACCAGGAAACGTCGGTCAACTGCTGTTTGTGTATGAGAAATCGGTTGGAAACTTTCCTCATGTCAGCACGTTGTAGGTGTCTCCACCGGCGCCAACCTTGTGTGAATTCTCTGCAAAGCGAATCATTTGCATATCACAGCTTCTTCTTCCTGTCGGTTAAATGTCTCATCTGTAGCACGTCATCTTCGTGGTGTAGGCAATTTTAATGTGCAACAGTGTATAAATGTTCGTAAAACTTTGAAACTCGATTTCTCGTAAACGCTTGAGAAGCGCACTGTGCAAGAGAAGCATTTGTTACATCTAAATTCGTATTGAAATCTTGCGGAAAATGAGCAAAATTGGGACCAGTTGGATAGATGCATTCCTTGTCAGCAGTAAGTTTGCGTGTGGTCGTGCTCGGTTGTTAAACTCAACAAGCACTGCCCGCGCCGCGCTGGTGTCCACATTAGTCTTATTTCGGTAGTCAGGCTGAATCTGCCCGAAGTGTGATAAGTAAACCAGCTGATATCAGTTGTCGATTTGAATACTGCTTAACCTCTCCGAAGAAATAAGTTGTCGTGAGCATTTATTCTTAAGCTATCGAACCGAGCAAGAAATGTCAACACTGAAACGCAATTAGCACATGAGAATGAAGTCAAAAGAGTAGCTTCACTTGAACTGCTTGTTCTGGAAAAGAGCGCACGTGTTATTTTTGGAGCTTTCGTCTTTCCTGTGATGTACAAACTCGTGATCCAGACGCCCACTTCGGAAAGCCAGCGAGCCGTGCCAAGACGAATGATTTCTTTAATAAGTCCCAGCTTAGTCTCGGAAGCCTTGTCCAGTTTTCCCATCCTGGACGAATTTAGCCATGCAGCCTTTATCATTTGCGTTGTGAATACTTCGAAAATCTAAACGCTTCAGTTCAAAATGTGCTATATGGTATCACTGTACTTGAAAGCTGTTACTTTACATATTGTGCTAACCATGACACTTCACCAGATTTTATACCCTTCGCCTAATGAAGATTATCTAATATTTCTGACACCAGAAGCTAAAACTTACAGAGCAGATTAAAACAACTGAGTTACATATGTGTCGGCTGAAAATTTTGGCAACGGAATTCAACAGATGCACCTCTGTAGACTTTGCTGAACTAGTTTCGTGTATAAAACTTTGTCTTAGCAGTGAAATGTACACTACAAGGAATTTTTTTGCACACTAAAAGCGTAGGTAACAGTGTCACATGAGCCGTCCCATCGCTCTTCACGGTCCAGTTAAATGCTGGGATTGGCAGCAAGGCTTTATTACCACTCATCATCCGGTGCGGAATGGAAGAATCATTGCCAAAGGCCGCGAATTACCGCCCTCTTTACGTTATGGCGGTAAGGTTTTTTCGTGTAGTCACATTAATAATTCGCATCGCGAGACGTAGTATAACTAATGTCAAACCATCGTAGTACTGCAAAGTATCAGAAATGGCCACTGGAGAAACTATATTTGAACCATTGCGTCAATAGTTAGCGACGATAATCACTATAACACTGCGACAGTCATTGACGGCTTGTTGCGCGATGTGTGATGTCTCCGATGCCTCATGCAAACCAGATGTACACACAAAAAAGGCCGCCGGTCCATCTAACGCTTCCGTCCCCAACACCCACATTAGGTCATCAGGTTTAAAGAAACCTATCACTGGGACGATTGTTATTACAATTCTGAAAGTTTATGTTCCGAGAAGTTGAGCAAGATGCTACTTCCTCCCACGTACGTGTCGCGTAACGACCACGACGGGAAAGTACACTGACGGAAAGAAATCGCAACTTCAAAAAATAGTTCATGTAGAGTAATGAAATTTCAAGAATACATTTGTCTGGGTAATATATTTAAGTGATTAACGTTGCAACAGGTTAATCTGAGCGCGAGGTAGACGAACGTAAATGTGAAACGCTGGTACATTAATAACCGTTGTAACCGCCAGAGTGCTGAATGGAAGCATACAAACGTACATGCATTGTTATTTACAGATGCCGGATGTCACTTGGTGGGTTTTCCATGTCTGTCGCACTTGGTCGGTCAGTACAGGGGCGGTTGATGCTGATTGTGGATGCCGCTAAAGTTGTCGTTCGATAAAGTTCCGTACATATTCGATTGAAGACAGATCTGGTGATCGACCAGGCTAAGACAACATGTCGGCCATCTATAGAGCGTGGTAAGTTAAAACAGCATTATGTGAGGGAGCGTTATCCTGTTGGAAAACACCCCCAGGAATGCTGCTCATGAATGGCAGCACAACAGATTGATATACACATCGACAGTCATGGTGCATGGGATTATCAGGAGAATCGTCCAGCTGCCATACGAAATCTTACCCCAGATCGTAACTCCAGGTGTAGGTGCAGTATGTTTACCACATAAACAGATTGGTTGGAGGCCCTCAACTGGCCGCCTCCTAACCAACACAAGGCCATCACTGGCACCGTACCAACTCGTGGTCTAGTGGCTAGCGTTGCTGCCCCTGGATCATGGGGTCCCGGGCCACTCCATTCGCCGAACTATCATATTCGACAGTGCTAGGCGTACCCTTATACAGGGTGAAAAGTATTTAAACCGACAAACTCTGGGAGGTTGTAAGGGACATCAAAACAAATATTTTTCCCTAATGTCATTTTTTCCAATGAGGAGTATTTAAACCAGTACAGGAAGATTTCTCTGGCGGCAAATCAATTAAACCAACAAACACTTTTCCATTTTTTATGACCAAGAAACAACAGATTAACACAACCCAGTTTCAATTACAGTAGATTTTCTAAAATGCCTCCATTGGCACGTAAACAAAGGTTACACCGTCCGATCATGTTCTGTCTGACACGGGCAAAAACGCCAGGAGTATCGTGAATTGTTTTTGCTGCTGCTACTGTACGGGCAACCAGATCCTCTTCCGATGCAACAGCAATTGCAGAAACAAGGTTGCGCATCTGTCCCCACACAAAAAAGTTCAGAGGGGACATATCTGGGGATCGTGCAGGCCATGGTACAGGCCTACCTCTGCCAATCCACGTTTCTGGGAACCGTTGGTCCAGGAATCGGCGCACACGACGGCTGAAATGTGCCGGCGCCCCGTCATGTTGGAACCACATGCGTTGTCTTGTAGGGAGCGGGACGTCTTCCAGAAATTCTGGCAATGCTCTGGCGAGAAAATTGTAATAGTGCCTGCCATTTAATGGCCTAGGTAGCAGATACGGCCCAATTAAACAGTCCCCAGCAACACCGACCCACATATTAACGAAGAACCGCACTTGATGAGCGCTGATAACTGTGGCATGTGGGTTATCCCCACTCCAAACATGCGAATTGTAAATGTTGAAGACTCCATCACGCCCGAACCTTGCTCCATCGGTAAACAACACAGAGGATGGAAATGTAGGATGCATTTCATACTGTTCCAGGTGCCACTACGAAAACTGTGCTCTGGGTGGAGAATCAACTGTTTCCAGGTTGTGGGCACGCTGTAAGTGAAGTGGACGTAACAATTACTCTCGAAGGACTGTTCTTACATTCATCTGATTCGCCCCCATGTTACGTGCAATTTTACGAATGCTGATTGAAGGCTCCCGCTCCACATGTTGCAAGGCAGCTTCCTCAAATTGCAGCGTTCTCACCGTGCGACGGCGTTTCTGTGCAGGTAATCTGCTAAATGACCCGGTCTCACGCAGACGTTGGTACACAGCAGCAAAGGTCGTATGATGCGGGGTACTGCGGCTAGGATATTGTTGATAAACCCGCTGTGCAGCTCGTCCGTTGTGGTACCCTACGTAGTACACACCAACCATATCAGTGTACTCACTCCAGGTGTATCGCTC
The DNA here is from genome assembly GCF_023897955.1 of Schistocerca gregaria. Classification (NCBI taxonomy): domain Eukaryota; kingdom Metazoa; phylum Arthropoda; class Insecta; order Orthoptera; family Acrididae; genus Schistocerca; species Schistocerca gregaria. The sequence continues at coordinate 355,807,139 of NC_064927.1, read as the reverse complement.
CACTAGTAAACAGAGACAATGCACTACTACACTGGTGGACAGCATTTGTCCACAACTGAAGAACGTAATACGACCTCTTAACAACTGAAGAGCGTAATACGGCCTCCACCGGTTTAAATAATCCTCATAGGAAATAATGCAACTAGGGAAGAATATTTGTTTTGATGTCCCCTACAACCTTCCAGAGTTTGTCGGTTTAAATACTTTTCACCCTGTATGGCGAGAGGTAAGAATGCGTAATGCAATCAGTACCATTGTCTAATATGATCGTTTTGTTGGTCCATTTGTTACGGTGTCGGGAGACATAATTTTACCAGGGGTGTACTGACCTCCAAATCTTTGAACGAGGTACACTTGGCGGACAATGTTATTGTTACACTGTACTCGTTACCCACGTGCCTCTTTTCAGGGGTGTATTTTTAATTTTTTTTTTAAATAGAGGTGGAGCCCATCCACGCCCACACCGGAATGATGGCCAACACAAAAGGTCTACTGCCATCTCTGCGTAAGGGTTAGTATTCACAAAAGTGAGGTGTCGCAGGATGTGGGTACTGCGATGTTTGCGTACGTCTGGTTAAGATTAACCATTAATACGCGCCCATCTGGAGATAGATTGGTAGAAATCTGACGAAGGGTAGCGGTTTTAAGGGCAGAGGAAAAAAAAGTGCCAAGGCAAGAGCCAATGGAAAAAAACCTCTGCGATAGTTAGGTCGGGTGGTAAGAGCAGTAGCGGTTGTTCTGCTGCCTGCGATAGGTTGTGCAAGGATAGGCTTTGTTAGTAGTGGGTATCATGCTTGTCGATACCTTGGCGTTGTGCTGCTCGGCGACTGGCGCTGGGTGCTGGTACGGAGTCCTCGTTCAGCGTCAGCAACCTGCAACAGTTAGGTTTGCTATCGATCTTGTGTCCGATAGGTCATATACCGGAAGCACAGTGTGTGGGAATGTTGGCAGCTTGTTTGTGTGCCTGTGAGCGAGCTCGTCGGTGTCCCTGCTGTGGCCTGTTGGTCGGCTCTAATAGCAGCTGCTAGTTGCCAGTCAGTGTTGCTGATATGCAGGGGCTTACCGACGTTTGTCGCTATTTGCCTATGTTAGTTTATCATGATCGTAGTTTCCCAGAGTGAGGATGAAAGGATTGTTAGTGTGTTGAGTTCCTGTGTAGTCGTGTGGCGTGTTTTTTGAATACTTCTTTGAGGGTATCAAGGCGGTATTCATGGTGAAGATCCACGGTGCGTGTGTGGCGTGGAGCGTTGCTAATGATTCGTAGCACCTTGTTCTGTAAGATCTGCAGGCGGCGCAGTCGTGTAGTTCAGGGGTGCATTCGGCTCTTTCATTTTTATAGATGACAAATGCTCTTTCATTTTTATAGATGACAAATGCGCGTCCGGATCGAACTGCGCAGGCTGAGTAGTTCTTGCATTGAAAGGATGAATTGCGAGTGGGATGGCGTACCCGTTCCTCCGACTTAAATCCCATCAGCCACGTGTGGGATGTGTTGGGGAGATGTCCTGCTGCACGTCCACATGCATCATCACCCACCAAGCAGTTGTCAACCGTGCGTGTTGGAGGAGTGGAATGCCCTAGCGCAAGAACTCCTTACCAACCTTGTGGCCAGCCGTGGTGATCACACACGCAATTCAAAACGATGTCCCACTATTTGTAATGTCCAGGGGGCTATAACGAATGGTTGTGACTTCAACGTAATTATTGCCTTTGAATAAAAGTGTCATTTCTGTTCGTCTAGTTGCTTATTTTTGTTACCTTCTGTACTATACTGTAGCAGTTCGATGTATGGCCCAAGTTTCATAGAGCTATGTTGTTCAGCAGTGACACATCATGCGAACGCTACTTTCATCCATGAGTTTCACACACCAGTGTAGTTGACCTACTAGTCTATAGCGGAGCGTAAGATGCATCACAAATCACTGGCGATATAAGCATCAGAGGCGTCAAAAAAGTTTCCGGTTGAGGGCGTTGCTGCAGCGTATATGCAACGTAGCGCGAAGCGATTAATGTGCCAGTCGGGTCTTTCCGACGTGCGTGGGGGAAATGCAGAAATGCGAACTATGGTGACGTTATCACCAAATGCGTCCAAACTGGACCAACATTCTGTTGTTCTTTTCTTGGCTGGCGAAAAACAAACACCGATAGACATTCATCGGGTAATGAAGAATGTGCATGGAGCAGCATGTGTGACCAAAACACCGTTGTGGAATTTTGTGTGAAGTTCCATGTTGGTTGCGATTCGACAAAAGACGCTTTTATATCGCGAATTTCGTAAAGCAGAAGTTACGCGAGGTCAAGCGGGATACACTCAAAAAAGAAAGTTAGGAAGACGGGTTTAACGTCCCACCGACGTCGAGGTCATCAGAGACGGCGCACAAGCTTGTATTGTGTCAACGATTGGGAAGGAAATCGGTTGTGCCCTTTCAATGGAACCCTCCCGGCATTTGCCTGGAGCGATTTAATGGAATCACGGAGAACCTAAATCTGGATGCTGGTTTGGACCGTCGTCCTCCAGAATGAGCGTACAGTATGCTAACCACTGCGGAGACAGTCCTGATATCTCCCCGTGCGTTATCATGCCGTCGGTCACTGAAAAAAAAGGCCTAGAAGGGTCGAAGATTTCTGTCGGACGAACAGGACACGCTGTTTTACCAAATGGGTCTCTTCAAACATGTGCAGATGATTGCCTTAATGCTCACGACGAATATGCCTAATTGGCGTGCCGATTGTGGACTGTACGGTTTTCGAAAGGAACTTTTTAGTCGTTCCTTATATAATAATTTTAACTTGCGCCACAGTAGGGATAGTGTCTGTGATCTAGTCCGATATTACAGGAAATTATCAAAATGCATATCTGTAAGGAAATACTCGTACAAGACACATATTACAGATCATTATTAGTGACGCACTATTTGATACACGGCATTTTCGGAAGGACTGTCAGTTGCTGTTTTCGTAACGAAGTTACTCGATGCTCTGACTAGTCTTCACATCCGTGATTTCTGATTTCTTCAGTAACAGTCTGTTATGCCTAGTCATCATATACAATCGGTGTCCTCTGCAATAGCAATATATGGTCAGTGACTTTCCCGCGTTTGCCCTTCGATACACGATGTACGTCACTCAGAACTTTGCCTCTGCTCTTGGATTTTTGAAGCTGCTGTCATACACACATTCCCCTTGTACTGGCTCAGAAGAGTTTAAAGCTTAAAACTCCTCAGAACGGCATGGTCATTAGAGAAAGAACACACACAGTTAGACTTGTGAGAGAAAGTTTATCGTTGCCTTTTCAAGCGCAACCACTTCGTCAGTCTCATGAAGTTGCTTCATGATAAAGCGCATTTCCATATCGCAACTGTCGCAAAGCAGAAATTATGCATATTCCCGTGAGAGACACTAGAGTTCCTAACCTGTGTTTTGCTAGAAGTAATAAACACAGTAAAGCTAACATAAAACCGAAGGTGGGTTTGAACACTGAGTTGGTTTCGAATCCAAGACCAGTCAGTTCGTAATCTGAGCTACCGAGCCAAGGTGGGTTTGAACACTGAGTTGGTTTCGAATCCAAGACCAGTCAGTTCGTAATCTGAGCTACCGAGCCAAGTCATCAGAATGGCTTGTTGGTGGGGGACGGATGATTGGCACCACAACGCGTTATACACTGAAGCGCCAAAGAAACTGTGTAGACATGCGTTTCCAAATACAGATATATGTCTACAGGCAAAATACGGCGCTTCGGTCGGCAACGCCTGTATAAGACAACAAGTGTCTGAGCAGTTCTTAGATTTGTTACTGCTGTTACAGTGGCAGTTATCAAGATGTGAGTTTGAACGTGGTGTTATAGTCGGCGCACGAGCGACGGGACACAGCATCTCCGAGGTAGCGATGAAGTGGGGATTTTCCCGTACGACCATTTTAAGAGCGCACCGTGAATATCAGGAATCCAGTAAAACATCAAACATCCGACATCGCTGCTGTCATTAAAAGATCCTGCAAGAACGCGACCAACGACGACTGAAGAGAATCGTTCAAACTGACAGAAGTTCAACCCTTTCGCAAATTGCTGCAAATTTCAGTGCTGTGTCATCAGCGAGTGTCAGCGTGCGAACCATTCAACGAAACATCATCGATATGGGCTGTCGGAGCCGAAGGCCCACTCGTGTACTCTCAATGGCTGCACGACACACAGCTTTACTCCTCACCTGGGCCCGTCAATACCGACATTGGACTGTTGATGACTGGAAACAAGTTACCTGGTCGGACGAATCTCGTTTAAAATTGTATCGAGCGCATGGATGTACATCATGAATCCATGGATCCTTCATGTCAGCAGGTGACTGTTCAAGATGGTGGAGGCTCTGTGATGTAGGGTGTGTGCAGTTGGAGTGATATGGGACCTCCAATAAGCGTAGATACGACTCTAATAGGTGACACGTACGTAAGCATCCTGTCTGATCACCTGCATCCGTTCATGTACATTGTGGATTCCGACGGATTTGGGCAATTCCATCAGGGTAATGCGACACCCCACACATAAAAAATTGCTACAAAGTGGCTCCAGGAACACTCTTCTGAGTTTAAACACTTCCGCTGACCACAAACTCCCCAGACATGGACATGAATGGGAATGCCTTGCAACTTGCTATTCAGAAGGGAACTCCACCCCCAGGTAATCTTTCGGACTTACGGACAGCCCTGCAGGATTAATGGTGTCAGTTCCCTCCAGCACTACTTCAGACATTAGTCAAGTCCATGCCTCGTCGTATTGCGGCACTTCTGCGTGCTCGTAGGGGCCCTCACGATATTAGGCAGGTGTACCAACTTCTTTGGCTCTTTAGTGTGTAATGAAGATGTTACACAAATTGCTTTTTTTAAATACGCGTTACAATGATCGTGAGCGTAAGAGCGTAAGTTATCGTTGAGATTGAACATAGTGAGTTGATGTTTGTCGAGAATGCCTTTAAGACGACGAAGACGCCGTTATCAGCAGCTTACCGAGTTTGAAGGAGATCAGGCAATAGTTATACCTGATGCTGGATGTACCTTCCGCGATAGTGAAGAAACACTTAGAAGGAATGTAGCCACTGTACATGGTTGCTGGCAACGGTGGTCACGATAATGGTTCAAATGGCTCTGAGCACTATGGGACTTAACATCTGTGGTCATCAGTCCCCTAGAACTTAGAACTTCTTAAACCTAACTAACCTAAGGACATCACCCACATCCATGCCCGAGGCAGGATTCGAACCGGCGACCGTAGCGGTCGCGCGGTTCCAGACTGAAGCACCTAGAACCGCTAGACCACCGCGGCCGGCGGTCACGCAAGAAGATGGGCCCCAGACGGCCACTTGGCACTACCGAGACGATCGTGTTTGGCCTATGGCTGTGACGCATCATACTGCGTCTGCAGTAGCAGTTAGATCAGCAGTTGGCACCACGATGACATGATGAACTGTTACAAATCGGTTACTTCAAGGACAGCTCTGAGCCAGACGCAAGCATTTCCACTGACCCTTAAACCACCACCGTGTGTGACTTCAGTGGTGTCCGGTAGGATCTCACTGGAGGGCGGAGTGGGACGTCTGCTGTGTTTTCTGATGAAAGCTGGTTCCGCCTCGGTGCCAGTGATGGCCATGTGCTGGTTAGGAGGATGCCAGGCGAGCGCCTGCAACCAACCTGCCTGCAGCCGAGATACAGTGGATCTCCTGTTGGACTTACGGCCTGCGGTGCGATTTCGCGTGACAGGAGGAGCCCTCTCGTGATTATTCCGCGCAACCCGACCGTAAATTTGTCATCAGTGTGGTGATATGATCTGTTGAGGCCATTCGTGAACAGCATTCCAGGTAGTGTTTTCCAACAGGATTACACTCAACCACATACCGCCATTGCAACCCAACATGCTCTTCAGATTGTCGACATGTTGTCTCAGGGTGTACGGACATCAGATCTGCCTCCAATGGGGAGCACATGTGGATCATCATCGGCCGACAACTCCAGCGTCTTCCACAGCCAGCACTAATCGTCCCTGAGTAAGACACATTCCTTTTTCTCCACGACAGTCGTGTTTATATTTTATATGGACTAGATTTTAATCTTTCAAGTAATGTCTTGAAACTAACGTCTGACATGGAGAATGAAAGGAAGATTTGGGATCTACATCCCAACGACGGCGGGTTATTTTAGACGGGCTGATATTGGAGTTCACAGAAAAATTGCTTGAGCAAAGAGAACCTTCAGCTCAGTATCGCTCGTGCCTTCGTGTCTAAAAGACGATGGGGTGGGAAAGCACGAGGGATACGTGCTGAAGATAGAGATAACAGAGCCTGAAAATAGTTCAGTATCCGTGGGCTGCTTGTGCGATTTTATGCTCACCTAGCCGGAAGCCAGAACTTCGTTACTTCATTAACTTTCTGTTAATCCATCAGTTAGACGGTCAAAATATAGTCAATAATAAAGAATTCAAAGGTTTATTAATAGTTAGATATCGATGTTAAATAGCGAGAGAAGTTTCGCAGCTTACCAAAATACTGTTCCTCGCGGTTTGTCATTGTTAACTGTATATTGTTAGTATTACTATTATTTTTTTAAAAAGGATATGCAGTTTGTTAGATTTCCGGTCCCTAGTGTAACAGATACTCATGTTTCTGCTGTAACCTTCAATTCAGTGTATCCAGTCTGGGGCATTCGTTGTGAAAGGATGGTTTGCACTTTTAACGCACAGCTCATGTTTAAAGACGTGGTGGCTACTGTCGCTCCGCTAATAAAAATAAAGTAATGCGTCTAATGACGGAAATTGGAATCAGTATGTCTTTATATAACGCAGTAAGGGTTTTCAGACAGGAAGTTGCCTGTTACTTTTACGTTGGTCTGGCGTTTTAGAAAGTTTGATGTATGACTGAATCAAAAAATTTTGCCGTTAGCCTAATGATATTTACTTGCACGTCATTATACAATCGCATTATTTTTCCTTCTTCCTATTGTTCGTCTGTGGTGCGTGAGTAGTAGCCCTACCAGGAGTTACGTCCGAACGGAATTTAAGATTAAAGTTTACGGTCAGCATTATTACGAGTAATATGTGGGTGAGGGAGTAGTATCTTGCTCAATTGATACAGCAAAGAATTTTAAGCTGCTACTTTAAAGTGATCAGCGTCCTTCCCGTAGCGTCTTGCTGGGGATAGTGAGCATTCTTGTCACGCTCCAGCGCCATCTAAACAAGGCCATCATGAAATTGAATTCAGCCCTCCCAACGTCTCTCGCTCGCTCTCAGGAAGACCAACGGAGAAGCGATGATTCGTGCAGGGATTGGCAGTTAGTGTTGAAAATAAATAAATGTTAACGTATCATGATGAGCCGAATACAACCACTTCCGTTCGATTACGGTAGTGAAGGTAAATCGCTGGAAATAGTAACAGCCATAGAAACGTGGGACAGACCATTCCAAGCGATCTAAGTGAAACGACCACATAAAAGTAGTTGTAGTGAAAGCCGATCCCTGGTTGAGATTTACGGGGAGTGTTTTGAGACATTATTTGTCCATAAAATGAGTAACTAACAAAACACATTTTCGACCGAATGTTGAATGTTGCTTGTTGTAATGAGACCCTTACCACATCAGTTTAAAGATAGGGAAGTTCCAACAAAGAGCGGCGCGTTTCGCCGCGGAATGGTATGAAACTAAACTCCTCCTAACAGGCCATGGAGGCCCAATGATGCCGACCGGCCGCCGTCTCCTCCTCAGCCCACAGGCGTCACTGGATGCGGATATGGAGGGGCATGTGGTCAACACACCGCTCTCCTGGCCGTATGTCAGTTTTTGAGACCGGAGCCGCTACTTCTCAATCAAGTAGCTCCCCAGTTTGTCTCACAAGGGCTGAGTGCATCCCGCTTGCCAACATCGGTCGGAAGTCCGGATAGCCACCCATCCAAGTGCTAACCCAGCCCGACAGCACTTAACTTCGGTGATCTGACGGGAACCGTTGTTAACCACTGCGGCAAGGCCGTTGGCCACGGGATTGTTGTTGTTGTTGTTGTGGTCTTCAGTCTTGAGACTGGTTTGATGCAGCTCTCCATGCTTATCTATCCTGTGCAAGCTGCTTCATCTTCCAGTACCTACTGCAACCTACATCCTTCTGAATCTGCTCGGTGTATTCGTCTCTTGGTCTCCCTCTATGATTTTTACCCTCCACGCTGCCCTCCAATGCTAAATTTGTGATCCCTTGATGCCTCAAAACATGTCCTACCAACCGGTCCCTTATTTTTGTCAAGTTGTGCCACAAACTCCTCTTGTCCCCAATTCTATTCAATACCTCCTCATTAGTTATGTGATCTACCCATCTAATCTTCAGCATTCTTCTGTAGCACCACATTTCGGAAGCTTCTATTCTCTTCTTGCCTAAACTATTTGTCGTCCATATTTCACTTCCATACATGACTACACTCCATACAAATACTTTCAGAAACGACTTCCTGACACTTAAATCAATACTCGATGTTAAGAAGTTTCTCTTCTTCAGAAACGCTTTCCTTGCCATTGCCAGTCTACATTTTATATCCTCTCTACTTCGACCATCATCAGTTATTTTGCTCCCCAAATAGCAAAACTCTTTTACTACTTTGTGTCTCATTTCCTAATCTAATTCCCTCAGCATCACCTGACTTAATTCGACTACATTCCATTATCCTCGTTATGCTTTTGTTGATATTCATCTTATACCCTCCTTTCAAGACACTGTCCATTCCGTTCAATTGCTCTTCAAAGTCTTTTGCAGTCTCGGATCGTATAGTAGGCGAAAATAGTTGTGAAGATACTCTACTCTACAGACTGGAGTTGCAGACATTAAAAGAGCGGCGTTGTGAATCAGAGATTTACTGTTGAAGTTCCAAGCGCATATGATCCAATAAGAGTCGTACCAAATATTGTATTCTCCTAGACACATCTCACGAAATGATTTCGACGACAAAATCTATGGAATTAGAATTAATGCGGAGAATTCAAATTCGTTTACACGGCCCACGAAAACTGCCTCTTACCAACCATATTGCCTGACAACACAATATTACAGCCACATACACGGCAACATTGCAGGCGAGTGCTGCCCTGCAATATCTGCAGCAGTACACTTCCGGCCCAGAACTGTATGGAATCGAAGTGAACGATACAGACTGATACAGGAAGACAGTGCGGGTCGCCAGGATTTGCATTCCACAAGAAAACAATTTAGGTGGAGAAAGGGATATCAGTCATTAGAGATGGATAAGCGAACTTTTAAATCGTGAACCGCTGCTTCTTTTCCAGAGTGTTGAAACATAGACCTAAATATATCGTTAAAGTAAATGTTCTGTGAACTGGTAAGATAAATGCCAGTAGGAATGACTGTAAACTGGTTAAAGTACTTTCAAATAATAATCAAACGTGGTTTTAATTGTGGTTATATGAATGTGTGGTGTCTTTTCTGTCGAACATACAAAATGCGACAATAAAGTAATAAGACTGATGTGAAAAAAATGTTGCTTACCGTTTTAGTCAAGTTAAGTGTTGTCTCCTTCAAAGTAGTTCCCTTCTGATTGCACTTACTTTTTCCAGCGCTTCTGCCATTGATGGTAACATTTCTGGAACTCATCTTCTGTAATATCCTCCAAGACCCTCGTCACAGCTTTTTGGACATCTTGTATTGTTTGAAAATGGTGTCCCTTGACCGCCGTTTTGACTCTTGGTAATGGAAAAAAAGTCGCATGGAGCGATATCTCGTGAATAAGGTAGCTGTGGTAGTACTGAAATTTGTTTTGAGGTTAAAAATTGCTGTACTGACAGAGCAGTATGGGATAGCGCATTATCATGATGCAGAATCCGATTATCAGCAATGTTGGCACGGACACTAAGAACTCTTTTACGAAGTCTTTTTAAAATTTCTTTGTAGTAATATTGGTCAACTGTTTGTCCAGGAGGCACCCACTCTTTATGAACAATTTCCTTGGAATCTAAGAAGCAAACAAGCATGCATTTCACTTATGACTTTGACATGCGAGCTGTTTTTGGTTTGGTTGATCCATTTGGGCACCATTGCGAACTTTGACATTTTGTCTCTGGATCGTACTGAAAAAACAAACTTTCATACCCTGTGATAACACGGCTCAACAATTCTGGATTGATTTCCGTTTGCTCTAACAGATCGGCTGCCACATTTTTCCGTGTTTCTCGCTGTTGTGGTGTGAGATGTTTGGGGACCATTTTTGCACAAATCTTTCTCATACCAAGATAGTCAGTTATTATTAGACGAACCGTTTCTCGATTGAAGTTCAGTTCATCTGCAATCATTTTCGCGGATAATGTTTGATCAGATAGTACGAGTTCACGAACCCTGGCCAAGTTGACATCCGTCCGTGAGGTTGATGGTCGTCCTCTGCGGTCTTCATCTTCAATATTTGTTCTGCCTTCACTAATCATTTTATGCCAACGAAAAACTTGAGCTCTTGGCATAACATCCTCTCCAAAAGCCTTCTGAAGCTTACCGTAAGTTGTCATTGCGTTTTCACCCAATTTAAAGCAAAAAGAAATGGCATGCCGTTGCGCAATATTATGTGGTTCCCTTTCTGTGACGAGAGGCACAAGCACGTGTTAACTAATTACAGCACAACTAACGACTGAGCACTTGCATCGGTGAGCCGCTTGGACTAGAAGCAGCTTATAGACAAAGGTCAAAGATATTGTGCATATGCAAGCCTGCAGGGTTGCCACATCTTGAAAAGAAAATAAGTCTCATTACTTTATTGTCGCACCTCGTATTCGGAAGAACAGACACCATGCATTCATGTGATTGATTCGCCTCGATGGGCAACGAATCCACCTTCTTGAGTGTGGATGCATGATTACGTCTGACCTCCTGTGGGAATCTACAAGTAATATGGAGGGCATTCACATCGACAGGGACTGCGGATAGGTTGCGCTCTATGGGAGTTTGAAAACAGAAAAACTCGTTACGAAGAAGTCTCAATAACCTACATAGGATTAAATTATTGTTCTCTGTTGCAGCGGCAGCAACGGGAACGCCCTTTCTCAAGTTGTGATCTTTGCATAAGCAAACTAGCGAACCTGGGCTGTCTCACAATTGCTAAAGATGTGCTATAATTTGTCTCTCTCGTGAGAAGTAGTTTAAAGCTTCTTGATACAAATGCATAAAACTTCTCTCCAGCTTGGTTCTTTCTGAAGGAGATCCATGGCATTGTTAACCACATTTACAAAGAACTGGTCTTCTTTCCGTTGTTCCAGTTTTCTTTTTAGTAAACATATTTCGTCATAAGATTCAATCATTCAGAACATTATGACCACCGATCTTCGAACAATATAAACCCGTCCAAGCGACAGCAGCGTCACCTGGCGAGGAATGACTATTAGTGAGTCACACGCGTGGTACATGTAGTATCAATGAGCAAGCTGTCCGTGTGTAGAATGGGGATGGCGCGCCATCCTGAGTTTGACAGATGGCAGATTCTGATGGTCCGGAGACTCTGCAAGAGCTTTTCGGAAATGCACTACTTGTCGGGTGTTTGAGGACTGATGATGTGAGCACCTTCAACACGTGGCAAAACCAAGGTGAAACCACGTCCTGACGTACTGGTGTTGGTCGGCCACCCCTCATGACAGATGTCAGACGTCGTAGGCTGGGCCAACTAGCAAAACAGTACAGTCGGCGAATTGTGGCGGTATTGGCATCAGACTTGAATGCTAGGTAGAGTAAAAGTGTGTCTGAACATACAGTGTGGCGAACACTCCTAACGATGGGCCACCGCAGCCAAAGACCCATGCATGTGCCAATGTGAACACCACGACATCGGCAACTATGACTGGAATGGGAACGTGACCATCGACACTGGACGTTGGCATAGTGGCAGAGCGTTGCATGGTCTGATGAATCACGGTACCTTCTTCAACATGCCGATGGGAGAGCGCGAATCCGTCGTCTTCCAGGGGAATAACTCCTTGCAATTGTACTGCGGGGTGGAGACAAGGTGGCGGCGGCTGCATTACGTTCTGGGGAACATTCACATGGGCACCCATGGGTCCATTGGAGCTCGTCCAAGACACCATGACGGCCAAAGAGTATCGAACGCTGACTGCAGACCACGTGACGATCATGTTTCCCGACGGCTGTGGCATTTTTCAGCAAGATACTGTGCCATGTCACAAAGCCACTAATGTGGTGGAATGGTTTGAGGAACACAATATCGAGTTCCAATTGATGTGCTGCCCCCCCCCCCCCCCCCGGACATATGTCATTGCTTGGTTACAGGTAACGTCAACTGTTCCCAGTGATCAACATGATGTTGCAAGCACACTTGTTACTATTTGGATTAATCGCTGACTTGGCTCCTGCAATTGCACTATAATCAAGTGTTGAGATGGGAGATTTGCATTTGATGTATGGATTAGCTGACGGCAGTGGCACTCGCATTCAGCTTTGAACAGGGAGAGATTTCCAGGACGAAGGTTCCCCGATAGGGAAAAGTTTAAAGCCATTGATCGTCGACTTAGGGAACATGGGGTATTCAAGCCTGATGCCCGCGACCGGCGGAGGCTTAGAAGGCCGGTGACACAGCAACGGGAGGCGGCAATTCTTCATGAAGTTGAGGACGACCCTTATGTCTGTACGAGACATGTAGATGGAACGTTGAATATTGACGACAGGACTTTCTGGCGAGTTTTATGAGGACCAACTGTATCCATACCACTTAAGGCGTGTTCAGGCAGTATTAGCAGCTGATTTCCCTGCATGGGTAATCTTCTGCGAATGAATTATTCAACAAAGTGTCAACCCTAATTTTAGTGTGACGTTGCTGCTCACAGATAGGCGTCGTTTCGACGAGATCAGACTGTAAAAAAAAAAGGTTCAAATGGCTCTGAGCACTATGGGACTCAACTGCTGTGGTCATTAGTCCCCTAGAACTTAGAACTACTTAAACCTAACTAACCTAAGGACATCACACACAGCCATGCCCGAGGCAGGATTCGAACCTGCGACCGTAGCAGTCGCACGGTTCCGGACTGCGCTCTAGAACCGCGAGACCACCGCGGACGGGGTAAATTTTCACAATTGGCATGTACGGGCAGACGTCAATCCTCACACAACTGTTGAAGCAAGTCGTCAACAAAGATTTTTTGTCAGTGTTGGGGCCGGCGTTGTTGCTGACTTGTTTGGTAGGGCCTCAGTTTCTTAAACCCAGGCTCAACGGGCAAAGTTATCACAATTTCGAAGAGAATGTGCTAACTCATCTGTTAGAGGAGATGCCGTTATCCGTGGGACAAAACTTGTATTTCATGCACGATGGAAATTAATGTCCTTCGGCTACTAAATAACAGATTCGGTGACAGATGAATAGGTAGCGATGGACCAACTGACTGGCCCCCACGCTCTCCGTACCTAAACCCACTGGACTCTTATTTGTAGGTGCATTTGAAAGCTCTCGTATATCTAAGCTAGGATTGCCACATTTTTAATAAGAAAAAGGGACATTAGTCTAAAAATTATGGGATTTTTCACAAAAATAAGGGTCAGTTCATAAAATCTTGGAATTCAGTTACATTATAATTGGTTTCATTAACAGAATGAGATAATTACTGAAATACGTAAAAGAAACTTACACCCTTTTAACAGGACACACAGTACAGTGCATTAGGTACGACACAACATGCAGATGATACTCGATCTAGCTGACTTTAAAATTGTATTGTCTAACTGTATCATTCGACAGGACTCTCTACAAAACATGGTCATGTTTATGGTAATTAGTAGTATCTACTGAACCTCTTTCTGCTGTCTATTTGTTAGGCATTCAGGAGAAAATGCGTTCAAGTGGTGGTAGTAAGTTCCTATGGGACCGAATTGCTGAGGTCATTGGTCCCTAGGCTTACACACTGCTTAATCTAACTTATACTAACTTACGCTAAGGACAAGACGCACACCCATGCCGAGGGAGGACTCGAACCTCCGACGGGGGAGCCACGCGAACCGTGGTCAAACCGCGCGGCTACCCTGCGCGACAATGCGTTCAATAAATGCATTTGACCCAGGAACGCTCATGACAAAATACACAAGTTTCTTCTAATTTTGTTAATTTCTGTTGCTCGTCGTGACTTGTAATCGCTGACAACCATTTGTTTGAGACATCTTATGTACTCTCCAAAATACTGGCAGCAATGTTCCCGAAACGAAACTCTTCATATCAATCATTTCAGTTAATTGGAGAGATCTCACACAAGCTTCCAGGTAAGAATCTATGCTTTTGTTTAAACCAGAAAATTGTAGCTTCGATGCAACATCCTACGATTTTTGACGGTAATTTAAGGTTCCTTGATGGAACTGCATAAAACTTCGCTCCAGCTTGGCCCTTTCTGAAGGGAGGAGAGCTTCCATGGTATTCTTATCTGCAGTTCCGAGGAACAAGGCTTTTTCCTTTGTTCCAGTTTTCTCTTTAGCGAGCACATTTCGTCATAAAATTCAATTATAGAAATAATGTCTCTTCCTAAGATCTTAAGGCACTCAACAAAAATCTTAGCTACATTGCTGAAGAATAGTAAACGGATTTCTAGAAATCTAGCCTTAAGTTTATTTTCTGTGTCAGAGTACTTCGGAATAGCCCTCTACCCGTTGTCTGAACTAGCATGTGATAGCAAGCCGGTTGTGGATTAATCTTTCCAGAGCACGTTATGAAGAAACCCAGCGAGTTATAACGCGTCTGTCTTCACCTAATCAGCATCTACAAAACTTCTTCGCATCTTCGTAGCGCTTCGCAGACGTGGAAAAATGACACTGTATTTTCAGAATAACGTTTTCTATGTCTTTCAAGGCAATCAGTTGCATGCCTGATTGTATTATAGACAACATAAGCTCAGCAAAAATTTCAAAATTCTGCGATGTGCACCATGAAGCAGCTTAGAAATTAATTGTGCGTACCGTAATTGATGTTACTATTGTCTGTAGTTCAGGCAGTAACCTTGTCTGAAGAGAGAATATTTTCACTAACTGCCTTAATGATGCACTCATGAATTCGGTTTCGTTGGCACTCCATAAAAGTTCAGCAACTTCTTTTGTACACCACTTTTAGCTGTAAAGAACCTCACACAGAGAAAGACATTTTGCGATTACTTTTATTGCTGGCATCTATTGCAATTGAAAAGAAACAGTTTTTAGAAACAACTTCGATCACAACACCTGCTTAGAGACTTTGGAGCCAATATATCATGCACCAAACTTTCTCTCTTCGTACTCCCATACAAAACAATGTTAGCAACACTGGAATCCCCAAAAAGTAAGGTAATAGTTTATTCGAGCAATTCATGCTGGCATAACTGTGGTTATGTTTCACGGTAGTTAGTTCTGATGCAGTCACTTTATCTTACTGTGTTTTAGAGGTCACTTGATTAGAAAAATACGAATCCAGATTTTTCGTTTTATTTTGTGGTGATGTACTTCCTATATGGGTTTCAGTTCTAGCATTTTGCGTAAGATCTTACTCGCCGCCTTGAGATGCAGAGACTTCGCACGCACAGATGGAACATTGGACTTTCCAGCATTGTCCAACAACAGGTTTCACTCAAGCGTCATGACGATTCCCAGCTATTTTGATAGGACGTTATTCGTTTAACTTTCTTCGTACCAGCTGTATTGATTGAATTTTCGTCAGAAGCTGACATCTTAACACGGATGTCTTCGAAAGCTTTTATAGCTTCATAATTTGCGTAGAACCAGTCTCAAACAGCGTGAAAAATTACGTGGGAAACTGGAAGGGAAGACCTGCGGAAGTGCCCCACAGAAGACGAGATACATAACCCACCATACTCAACTTTACCAAAGAATGGCGAGACATTACGAGATATTTCCTTCTTCTGAGGCCCCAAATAGAAGAACAAAAATACTGGCTCTTCTGTGAACTTAAACGGCGTTCAAATCAATTATAGATTTTAAATTATATAGAGACAAAGACAAACGCCAGTTTTTACGGGAGGGCATTTCATAATATGGGACGCAAAATTTTCACCTCAAATGCGGGATGTCCCGTGCAGTACGGGACAAGTGGAAACTCTAATGGAAACCCAGTACAAAATGTCCAGAGTTCGTGCCCGTATTATGAAAGACTCCGAAACCATACGCTATACTCCAGGAATACTCAGCGCATCCGAGTTTCTACACGACGGCGGGTTCATGCATGCATCAATGCCCACGGAGGGCATACTGAATATCTCCTGTCACGAAGATTGCTGGTGCATTCTGTTATATTTCTGCCAACCCCTCAGTTCATCTTTTCTTCTCTCCCTCTCTAACCTTGGCCTTGTTTATTGTCATTGCAAACTAAACCTTGATTGGCAATTGAAGTCACTTAAAATGAGTGGGTAAATTGGCTCTGAGACCTTTTCAGCTACTGATTGCATGAGAATAGTAGCTTCAATGAGAGTATTTCGAATAGTTTTAATCTATGAACGGGTAGAATTACAAAGTTTCGGACGATTCCTATTCCATAAGTATTATTCTAATAATAAGTCGATAAGCAACAGCCGGCCGCGGTGGCCGAGCAGTTTTAGGCGCTACAGTCTGGAACCGCGCGACCGCTACGGTCGCGAGTTCGAATCCTGCCTCGGGCATGGATGTGTGTGATGTCCTTAGGTTAGTTCGGTCTAAGTAGGTCTAAGTTCTAGGGGACTGATGACCTCAGAATTACTATAGTGCTCAGAGCCATTTGAACCATTTTTGATAAGCAATAAATACCATCTGCAAGGAAGAAAACAGTAGCTCATTGTTGAATACAATTTTTTGTTTAAACCTGTGTATCAGGGGAGAGAATATATATGGGAGGAAAATTTTGTCTATGGGTTTAAATGCCATGCTATCGTACTTACAACTGACTGCGAGGAAAAAACTAAACTTCACATTTTCACAGCCCGTCGTTTACTTTCTCGCAGTCACGTGTAGCAGAAAACCTGTAAATTGTTGTTTAATACAATATACAGCCTATGACTCCTGAGTATTTGTTAGTGTCCTGTAAAAATTGGAAATAAATTGGACAGTAAATTTTCAAGGTTCCCGCTACCAACGTTTGTTTTATAAACAGTATTATGTACAGGGTGGTAAGAAATACTCATACCGCTTGTAAGGGTGTTGCGGGGTAGTTTGTGCCGAAAAATAATTGCTAAGAGAAAAAAATTGATGCGTTGTGCCGTTCAAGTCACGTAGTATTGAAGTTAGCCTGCCAGTCAGGCCGTTGCCGGCGAAATTTCAAGCGGCTCTCCGTGTACAATATTAGTGTTAGTTGTTCTCATAGCGTAGATGATAGCGCACGAGACTGCTTACCCTTTGACTCGGGTTCGATCCTTACCAACGTCCCATGTCCAAATTTCGTATCGCTATAGGTTTTAGGGAACCAAATGAAGGACATTTTTGGCGACATCGTCTCTCTTGGGCCGCTTGAATTTGCGCGCGCTAAGGCCTCATTGGATAGCTTCAGTGCTAATTAACTCGGAAGCGGCGTAACGTGTCGAATTTTTTTGCTACCACAACCTATCCTGCGACACCCTTGCACGCTTTTCGCACTGTTTCTGACCACCGTGTGCATGTTTACATATTACATATTTTAAAAAAATAGATAGCCTATGACTGTCTTAATGTTTATAAAAGTATTGCATAACAATTTGAAGTAAATCTCTCAACTTCAGAGATTTTCGGTAACAATGTTAAACAGACTAGTCTTCTTATAGTAGTATACAGTATAGATAACGCTGTGTGTTCCATAGCTCTTGTGTACATAATGGTTGTTTCGTTTGCCTACTCCTACATTTTTATAAACAACAAACAAATCGAGTGCTTCTAAGCACACGCGCCGTCTTTCGAATTAAAGTGAAATAATATTGTTTCACAAGTACATGACTTGGCACTGCAGTGCTATCTGCGTGGGAAAGAGGAAGCAAGGCTGAGAGTGAGTGAAGCATTTATATGCAAGGACAGAGGTGTGAGAGACTAGGCCATACTAAATATTCTCTACCGTTGGTAGACAAGACCTCAGCCACTCTTTGGCAATTGTGCAACAGTCTGCTCAGCCAGCAATATCGCTGGACCACCGCGGTATTGCCGTGCATTGGAGCCATATTGCAGGATGTTGACGGGAACCCTGGTGCGGCCACACATTACCTTAAAACAGAGCCCGTGTAAACGCACCTTAATGTGCTACAGCACACTGCAAATATCACACTAAAATTAATTAATTCCTCTTAGAATGCGTGCTGGCATGGAAACAAAGCGCATGAGTACATGTTTTGTAGAGTTCTTTCCGCGATAATTAGAACCCATTGTGGAGTGCTGAAATTGTCAGCCGCACTACGATGGTCTCAGAGAAGGGACGCAGCCGTCAGTTTTCGACTGCGCATACTCTGATGTGACGTCATCCCTTCCGGCACTAGGAGTTCTAGGTTGTTTACTGCACAAGGTCAGTGTTTTTCGTTGAAATTGCGTGTAACGTATTAGACAAGCGAAGAGTGCGAGAGAATCTTGAGGAGCGGTTGACATAACTGGGCCGTGTCCTTGTAGTCATTGCACTGACTGGCATTTCACTGGCTCTAGTTATATTCGCACTGCTACCGTAATTTCTTTTTCATTTTATTTTATTTCTTCCAGTAGAAAGCGATTAATTTTAAAATTTAAATATATTTAAACAGTTCATTTTATGTACATAAAATTAATACATTAAATTTAGCCGCGCGGAGTGGCCGTGCGGTTTGAGGCGCCATGTCACGGACTGCGCGGCACCTCCCGCCGGAGGTTCGAGTCCTCCCTCGGGCATGTGTGTGTGTGTGTGTGTGTGTGTGTGTGTGTGTGTGTGTGTGTGTGTGTGTGTGTGTGTTTTCCTTAGCAAAAGTTAGTTTAGTGGGTAAGTCTAGGGACCGATGACCTAAGCATTTGGTCCCTTAGGAATTTCTCGCTCTCTCTCTCTATCACACACACACACACACACACACACACACACACACACACACACACACATTAAATTTAGCTATGATTATTTATGTACAAAGGTGATTGGCTACCACATTGTAGAATACTGATAAAATTCTCCACATGCCACCGCTGCCTCTTCCGACAGTGGTTCCTCCTGTGTACCACTTGCGAATAAAATAGAGAAAGGGGAAACTGATGGTGATACCTCGCGCTTCAGTTAGTGCGGAGTAGCGTTTTAGATACAATCCTGCCTGGGTGTGACTGACAAATGTTCTTAAACTAGCGTCATACGGAATCCATTTATTGATGTGGATTTATACTCTTTGATGCTCGACGGACGTAACTTATTCCAGTGAATGCTGCTTGATAGTGTAGTTGAACGGTCTCGTCGCTTATTTACGCACATTGAATTCTTTTACTATGTTGATAATCATTTGTCAGTACTTCGACCACGAATCGATCCTTCAGGTCATCCTGTACTTCGCAACAATTGGACCTGCGTGCACGATACTATTTAGATTTCTGACGCTGCTCTTCTGTTATATGCTCGATGAACAGTTCTGAAGAGTCATATCAGAGTTCTCGACACAGGACTGGTTTCTTTCTTTGGTATTTATAGTTGACGACATGTATTGTGTATGTTAACCAGGGACCTAGAAACGACGGAGGGGCTCCGTCCCCGCCGCAGCCGCAGTGGTCCACAACCCTACGACGATTACCGCAGTCCACTTCACCCCTCCGCCGCCCCACACCGAACCCAGGGTTATTGTGCGGTACGGCCCCCGGTGGACCCCCCAGGGAACGCCTCACACCAGACGAATGTAACCCCCATGTTTGCGTGGTAGAGTAATGGTGGTGTACGCGTACGTGGCGAACTTGTTTGTGCAGCAATCGCCGACATAGTGTAACTGAGACGGAATAAGGTGAACCAGACCGCATTCGCGGAGCCAGATGGAAAACCGCCTAAAAACCATCCACAGACTGGCCGTTTCACCGGACCTCAACACAAATCCGCCGGGCGGTCTCGTGCAGGGGACCAGGCGCTCCTTCCCTCCCGGAAAGCCGTGCGTTAGACCGCACGGCCAACCTGGCGGGCTCTCATCATTCCTTAGTACTTAAGTATCCCACTTCCAAACTGATTCTTTGGGACACTTCTCTTAGCGTGCGGTCTGCTGATGACGTTACTAAATTGTGATCTCAGTTGATATTATTTGCTCTTGGGTATGCATTATTATACGTCATATGGTACTGGAATCTCTGCTGTCTCTGATGTAGACCAGCTAGAATATTCCCATATCTCCAGTCATTTACCAAGTGTATCTCCTCCTCTTGTGAGTTTTGGACAGTGTATTTGCTATTACTAACTGAAATTTGAGAACTCAACCTTTCTCCTTTCTCATTCGTACTGCCAAGCCTATATTCTCTCGTAACTCTTTCTTCCCCTATAACCGCGTTCCATTTCGCCATCCTCATATACTTTCTCTGTTTCGGCAACTTGTGCTTGCGACGTCGGCCTATATACCTGAACTGTTGCTGTCGGCGATATGCTGTCGAATCTAATGTGAGCAACCCTGTCACACTGTGCACATACTCTGCGAGTATTTCACGGATGATACGGCTCAGAATGGAATGTAGTCTAATTAAGTCGGGTGATGCTGAGGAATTAGATTAGGAAATGAGACACTTGAAGTAGTAAAGGAGTTTAGCTATTTGGGGAGCAAAATAACTGATGATGCTCGAAGTAGAGAGGATATAAAATGTAGACTGGCAATGGCAAGGAAAGCGTTTCTGAAGAAGAGAAATTTCTTAACATCGAGTATAGATTTAAGTGTCAGGAAGTCATTTCTGAAAGTATTTGTATGGAGTGTAGCCATGTATGGAAGTGAAACATGGACGATAAATAGTTTGGACAAGAAGAGAATAGAAGCTTTCGAAATGTGGTGCTACAGAAGAATGCTGAAGATTATATGGGTAGATCACATAACTAATGAGAAGGTATTGAACAGAATTGGGGAGGAGAGGAGTTTGTGGCACAACTTGGCTAGAAGAAGGTGTCGGTTGGTAGGACATGTTCTGAGGCATCAAGGGATCACCAATTTAGTTTTGGAGGGCAGCGTGGAGGGAAAAAATCGTAGAGGGAGACGAAGAGATGAATATACTAAGCAGATTCAGAAGGATGTAGGTTGCCGTAGGTACTGGGACATGAAGCAGCTTGCACAAGATAGTACAGCATGGATAGCTGCATCAAACCAGTGTCAGGACTGAAGACCACAACAACAACGGCTCAGAAATTAAAACTGTCTTTCTTCGCAGCTAGAAACCAAAGAACACTGATAAGACATATTTTCCAAAATACACCACGTGCTAGTTGGCTGGTTATGGCTGTAGAAATCTTTTTTAACCAGAATGAATAATGCCTCCTATAGTTCTCATTTTTCAATGTAATCTTTTAAAATAGTATTACGGTCATTCGAATAGATGTATGTACTTACTGCAACTAAAGTCACCGCGTCTCGTTTTCAGCGATTGCCGCTCGAAATTTTGCAGATTCCTCGCATCTTATGATCGACGACAACAACGAGGTACGTTTAGTAGCCGGAATAGGTTTTTTGGCACGTGGTCTTGCTTCTGAAGAGTGAAGAAGTACTTCTCATCGGTAGTTTGTAAATGTATTGAGTATATTCTTTTTTTAATCATCAATCTTCCGACTAGTTTCATACAGCTCATCACGAATTCCTCTCTTGTGCCAACCTCGTCATCTCAAGAATAGCACTTTCACACTACGTCCTCACTTGTTTGCTGGATGTGTTCGTCTCTGGCTTCCCCCACAGTTTTCTTCTCTGATCATTTGTTAATATTAGGAGACAAATGCGAGAACTTCAAAAATATCAGTAGTAGACATATATTGGATAAATGAAAAAATAGTGCGATGATGCGTAAAATGGAAATAAGATCAGCTTAATGGGAAAGACGGAGTTGTTAAACAGATAATCAGCTACAGGCCAATTGTCCGGACTCGTCTGGATATCCGCGAACGTTAGCAGCCTGCTTCTAGGACTAGGGGTGGCTCTTCGGCACCGTGTAGAATTCACCGGGCGGATCGACTAACAGGGACGATGAGCCTCCCAGCTGGATGTGGTTCCTCGGAGCCGGTACCCATTCCCGCCTAAGGTACACGATTCGCGATCACTTAAAAGTTTTCACACTTTCACTTGGGGTAAGAATAGACTCTGACAGATGGGATACTAAACTTCGGTTCCGGGGTGAGGGGCTGGCGAGTAGAGGAGCGTCCGGCCACCCGCTATCACAAAGATTGCCGAAATCAGATATCGTGCGATCCCATGAAAAGGTGCGCGCATAAAATAAGCTTCGCAGACACTCAAATGCTATTGCTGTTTGAGAAACCCGCTATATAATCTTTCCTCGTATGCGGAATGTTCCTCGGATACGAAATGTAAATGGGGCGAGTCATACCTACTTGGTGCGGATGCGCTGAAATGCTCATCATTTGCATAACAAAGCAGGAAGTATGCTTCATGCCAATTTTATGTTTGTTATATGCCGTTCTCGAGGTGTTGCAATTTTAATGGTCACCGTCAAGTCAACGTGTGGTTTGCATCAGGTGGAACACGGCGAGATAGTCCGTAGCCCTCTGCATTAGACAGAATTTAGCTGATTTTACCATCTTGGTCATTAACGCGGGATGAATGCTGGAAGTAGTAGTGTTTCTGCACTTATTTTGGAACATGACTTCTGGAATTTATAACGTTCGACACAGCAGCTCATTGGACGTTTCTATGACGTTTGCACGGTAACCATATTCGTGAAAATCGTACAGCTTTTCTCTAAATGGTTTGTATCCTTTTCACTGTTTCTTATTCTTATGATATACTACGAGGAGCATTCAATTAGTAGTGCAGCACAATTTTTTCTCGGCCAGTTTCGGTTGAAAAACTGAGGACTTTGTTGTGGGACACCTGGAATATTCCTGCTTCAGCCCCTATAATTTCATGAAGTTCCTATGGGTGACGGCAATGTACGTAGCCGTCAAAATGGAATCTATAACGGGTGTACGTTGCAAGCAGAGATCCGCCACTGAGTTTCTTTTGGCGGGAAACTACAGCATCACAAATATTCGTAGTCACTTGCAGACTGTCTACGGAGGCCTGGCAGTGAACAAGAGGACGCTGAGTCGTTGGGCGAGGCGTTTGTCGCCGACCCAAAAAGTTCGCGCAAGCGTCTCTGATCTCCTGCGTACCGGCCGGCCGCAAACGACTGTGACTCCTCCGACGTTGGAAAGCTCGGATCCTCTCATTGCAGATTATCGGCGAATGGAAACGAACTTCCCCTTTTCCATGCATCGCAAGGCCTCACAGAAATCTGTACACGCGAGAGGAGCTCACAAAACTTCATTGGACTGTTCTTCCTCATCCACCCTACAGCTTCCGACTTCCGTCGGTTTGGCTCAATGAAGGACGCACTCCGCGGGAAGCAGTATTGTGGGTGATGATGGAAGGTTGTTGATGCAGCAAGATGTTGGCTTCGACGTCGACCATGCAGGCATACAGGCTTTCCAGTAAGGTGGCATAAAGCAGTCGCATTCAACGGAGGTAATGATGAATAATAGCGATTTGTAGTCAAAAGAATGAGAAACAATGTGGTGTATTAGCCTGAATAAAACCAGCCTGCTTTAAGAAAAAGTGTTGTACTACTTGCTGAATGAATGCCCTTCTTATACAGGGTGGTCCATTGATAGTGACCGGGCCAAATATCTCACGAAATAAGCGTCAAACGAAAAAACTACAAAGAACGAAACTTGTCTAGCTTGAAGGGGGAAACCAGATGGCGCTATGGTTGGCCCGCTAGATGGCGCTGCCATAGGTCAAACGGATATCAGCTGCGTTTTTTTTAAATAGGAACCCACATTTTTATTACATATTCGTGTAGTACGTAAAGAAATATTAATGTTTTTGTTGGACCACTTCGCTTTGTGATAGATGGCGCTGTAATAGTCACAAACATATGGCTCACAATATTAGACGAACAATTGGTAACAGGTGGGTTTTTTAAATTAAAATACAGAACGTAGGTATGTTTGAACATTTCATTTCGGTTGTTCCAAAGTGATACATGAACCTTTGTAAACTTATCATTTCTGAGAACGCATGCTGTTACAGCGTGGTTACCTGTAAATACCACGTTAATGCAATACATGCTCAAAATGATGTCCGTCAACTTCAATGCATTTGGCAATACGTGTAACGACATTCTTCTCAACAGCAAGTAGTTCGCCTCCCTTAATGTTCCCACATGCATTGACAATGCGTTGACGCATGTTGTCAGGCGTTGTCGGTGGATCACGATAGCAAATATCCTTCAATTTTCCCCACAGAAAGAAATCCGGAGACGTCAGATCCGTTGAACGTCATTAAATATGCTATTCAATACCTCCTCAACCGCACGCGAGCTATGTGCCGGACATCCATCATGTTGGAAGTATATCGCCATTCTGTCATGCAGTGAAACATCTTGTAGTAACATCGGTAGAACATTACGTAGGAAATCAGCATACATCGCACCATTTAGATTGCCACCGATAAAATGGGGGCCAATTATCCTTCCTCCCATAATGCCGCACCATACATCAACCCACCAAGGTCGCTGATGTTCCACTTGTCGCATCCATCCTGGATTTCCCGTTGCACGATGGTGCATGTTACGCCGGTTTACGTTACCGTCGTTGGTGAATGACGCTTCGTCGCTAAATAGAACGCGTGCAAAAAATCTGCTATCGTCCCGTAATGTCTCTTGTGCCCAGTGGCAGAACTGTACACGGCGTTCCTGATGAATAGAAATATGGTCCGTGTGCAGTCGATGTTGATGTAGTATTCTCAACACCGACGTTTTTTAGATTCTCGCGCAATTTCTCTGCTTCTGATGTGCGGATTAGCCGCGACAGCAGCTAAAACACCTACTTGGGCATCATCATTTATTGCAGGTCGTGACTGACGTTTCACATGTGACTGAACAGTTCTTGTTTCCTTAAATAGCGTGACTATCCAGCGAACGGTCCGGACACTTGGATGATGTCGTCCAGGATACCGAGCAGCATACGTTACACACGCCCGTTGAGCATTTTGATCACAGTAGCCATACATCAACACGATATCGACCTTTTCCGCAATTGGTAAACGGTCCATTTTAACAGGGGTAATGTATCACGAAGCAAATACCGTCCGCACAGGCGGAATGTTACGTGATGCCATGTATTTATACGTTTCTGACTATTACAGCGCCATCTATCACAAAGCGAAAAAAAGTGGTCCAACTAAAACGTTCATATTTTTTTACGTACTACACGAATATGTAATAAAAATGGGGGTTCCTATTTTAAAAACGCAGTTGATATCCCTTTCACCTATGGCAGCGCCATCTAGCGGGCCAACCATAGCGCCATCTGGTTTCCTCCTTAAAGTTAGATGAGTTTCGTTCTTTGTAGTTATTTCGTTTGATGCTTATTTCGTGATACATTTTGTCCGGTCCCTGTCAATGGACCACCTTGTATATATACAATGTGTGGCGTCAGTTTTGGGACGTCTCTTAGCGAAGTCACAACTGTTTTTGGTACGGCAGCCGTAATTAACAATATTTCGAAGAAGGTACCGATGGCCGCCGCAATCGGGAATTGAAATAATTCAGTGGCGAAAGTTTAAAATTTGTGACGGACCGTGACTCGAAGGCGGGTTTCCCGCTTTACGCTAGCGGTCGCATTAACCAATTCGGCTATCCGTCAGAACAGAAATCACACATATGTAGTGTATCTGTAAACTCGACTGCTATGATAGCCTGAGTGCGGATGCACAGTAGGGTTCGAACCTCATGCGGGAATGCAGGAAACGCTGCGAAGAAATGAGGTAAACGGACAGGGACGCCACATAGTAGTGTGTGATAAGTTGAGAATTTGGGTCTGACAGTAAGCGTACTCGGATAGCCGCGATTAAAAAGGGAAATAACGGTTCGAGACCCGGTGCGGCACAAATTTTCAGCTTTCACCGTTGAATTATTTCAATGCCCATTTGCGGGTGACGTCGATACCTCCTTCGAAGTATCCTATTATTAAGGGTAACGACGCGCAATAATTACTGGTAAAAGGATATTGTAAGTACTTTTTTTTGTGCGTGAACCACACTTCCCAATACCTCAATCTGGTATCTGCATTCCCCACGCTTCTTGTCAATCTTCATTAAATTGTCCCGGACAGATAATCCGAGGACGTTGAAGGTTATGACTTATTCTAAGGACTGCATTACCTCACATGACGATCATTTAGTGCAGGAGGCAGAAACAAATTTATTTGCCAGTGTCGCTATGTTAACACGATTACTGGATTACTGGTTTCGGCAATATGTGTTGGCATCCTCATATCCAGAAAAGACAGGTAGTGGTACTTACATCATACAGTGCTTAAACCACTCTTGTCGCACTAGGAACAGACAATGTGCATAAAAACGTCGAGGCATTACATGTCAATTTCTGAGGGCGTAATTATCGGGATCCAAAGAATTCAGCTTAAAGTGCTGTGAATGAAACGAACTGCAGTCATATTCATCATCTTGGATCTCTCATATGCAGGGCAAATCCCTTAAAACTTGTACTGCAAATATTGCAGAAATGGAAAGCGCCGTTTATTTGCAATTTCCAGATAGTGTATTGATAACCGGGGGCTCATATTGTTAGCCAATAATACTTACAAAGTGTATTTTTTCTGCAAACATACTTTTTAAACGGGACAATGCCTATTGACATTACCACATCAAAAGTATGGTAAACTAGAATGTCAAACGTGTTTGTTACAGAATTGTAGTGACAGTCGTTTACGAGTTACTGTATTTTAAAAACTTCCCACATTGTCACTTGTTAGTGCCATTCAAACTGCATATTTGCTAGGTACGATGTTATGATTGCTTGCTTATAGTGTGCTTGTGCGTTCCTTGAGCGCATTGCAACTTGGTAGTTAGTGGGTGATAGTCGTAGCAGTACGTCGTGAGTGGTCAATGGGATTTACAAATGCAGAAAAAGCAGACATTCTCGTGGTGAATGGAGAGTGTAGGAAGAGCGCAGTTCGTTCTTGTACGGTGTATGTGTCAAGTCAACCAGTTACATGAAGGTCACAGAAAGAAACAAGTGACGATAGAAGAGGGGGAAATTAATGTTCGTGTGGCTGTTGCAGTTGATCCGCACGTTAGCTGCCGCTGAGTCGCACGAGGAAGTGGCATGAGTCAGGCAAGTGTCCTACACAATCTCCATCGACGTAGGTTAGTCAGATCTCTCTCGATCAAAATCTACAGGGAAACGATTAAGAGAATGGTGTTAACTTCAGTACATGGGCATTAAGACGGGATACTCCAGATGTATCATGTTTAGGGATGAAGCTACATTTACCATTCGTGCCCAGGTAAACTGTCGAGACATACACTATTGGTGTGTTGACAGTCCCCTTGGTTACGGCCCGCATCTCGTGGTCGTGCGGTAGCGTTCTCGCTTCCCACGCCCGGGTTCCCGGGTTCGATTCCCAGGGGGGTCAGGGATTTTATCTGCCTCGTGATGGCTGGGTGTTGTGTTCTGTCCTTAGGTTAGTTAGGTTTAAGTAGTTCTAAGTTCTAGGGGACTGATGACCATAGATGTTTAGTCCCATAGTGCTCAGAGCCTTGGTTACGTGACCGCCGAACGTCCATCGTCCATAGAGCGTAAACATGTGGCGTGGGACAGTGAACCATTATTTCATAGCCCCGTTTTTCATAGACAGAAAACTGAACGCGCCCAAGTATCGCAGCCCCTTAAATGACCATCTTCCACGGATGCTCGATGACGTTCGTCTGCAGACTAAGGAATCAGTGGTACCAACATGATGGCTGTCCAGCCCATAGTGCACGAAGTACTACAGCATGTCTTCACGAATTGCTTCCAGATCGTTGAACTGGACACAGAGGACCTGTACTTTGTCAGGTGCGTTCCGCGGATTTGACGCCTGCAGACTTTTCTTGTGGAGAAAGCCGAAAGACGCTGTTCACAAGGACAAACCAACTACACCCGATGATATGGAGCGACGTATTACTGCAGCCTGCTCGGACATCTCCGCTAAAATGCTAACACGTGTGCACCAGTCGTTCCATACCAAACTGGAAGCGTGTATTGGCGCTGCCGATGGTCATTTTGAACACAGCCCGTGATGGTCAATTGTCTCCTTACTGATCAGAATCGTCATAACTAGTGTATACACCTGTATCGCTCTTGAATGTGTACTGCGGCAGGTGTCGTACAAGTGTCAGTTGCGAACTTTTCAAAATGTGACATCTCTTAAAGTACTCTCACTAGAACCCTGCAACAAACACCGGTGACATTCTTATTTACCCTACTTTAGTTTGGCGATGTCAATAGGCAATGTTCCATTTGAAAAGTGTATGTTTGCGCAAAAATACTTCAAGTATTATTACGACGTGTGTATCAATACGCGCCCTTGACTATAATCCATTCTGTGAAACCGGAAGTCAGTAGCACTTTCCGTTAGTGCTATATTTGCGGCGCAAGTTTCACGTGATTCACTCTGTACTTGGCTGTTTCTTCCGAATGTGACAAGATTTCCAAGAGTGAGATTAGGCAGAAATCTATGAGGACATAGAGCGATACCAGAAATGAAAATCCTACAGGAAAGCATAGTACAAATGTGCTACAAAAATGCGGAAAATAACAAACCTTGAAATCTGCAACTAGCATTGACCTATGTAGGCGATTTGTAGCTGTCGAGTCCATATTTATCTACTGTTTGTGAATTTTCGTTTCGTGTATAATGAGATTTCCTTTTGGATTTGTGTGCTGATTTCCCGCTATTTTGCGTTATAAAGTTATTACCACCTATTCCTGGCAGCTGCGCTCGCACATCAGTAGTTCTGTTGAAGGTGAGTTGTGGTAAGTAAGTGAGCTATTGTAAGTGCTATAACGCCAGTTGCTCCCATGTCTTCGCTAGTTCGGATAAGCGTAAGTCGTGATGCAATCCCCTTCACTCCTCTCTGCGACTGCAACTGCCCCAAAGCAGGACGCATCAGCGCGCACAGTGTCATTGCAAAGCAGTGTGTGCGGTTGGGCGTGCATCTATGCATCGCGCTTTTGACGTAGCTATATATAATTTTTTTATTTTCTAAAGTAGCCTACGTTCTTCCTCAGGGTTCACGTGATCTCCATACAGAATTTAATCGAAATCGGTTCAGCGGTTTAGCCATCGAATTGTAAGACGAGTTACTTTCGCATTTTTAATATTAGATTTATTCAGTTTTGCGGTTGCTGTTAGATTTTAATTTGTCCCCGCCCTAAAATACCACTTTCCCGCAGAAGTCCCTTCATATTCAGTATTTAGTGAATCGCTGTATTTCTTACTAATAATGTCTTGAGTTTACTATAGGGAGTATTATAGTAGATGTTCAAGGTAATATACAGCTGTCATTCGCTTAAACTATGATTCTAATTTATTTGAAGTATGCACATTTCCATTTCTTTCTGTCTTAATTTATCGATTTTGTGTGCCACATAATTCGTGTTAGTTACTCGCGTGATCTATGATAGTAATATAAGATATAACCCGCCCGGTTGGCCGTGCGGTCTAACGCACGGCTGTCCGGGCGGGGAGGGCGCCTGGACCCGGCACGAATCCGCCCGGCGGATTTGTGTCGAGGTCCGGTGAACCGGCCAGTCTGTGGGTGGTTTTTAGGCCGTTTTCCGTCTACCTCTGCGAATGCGGGCTGGTTCCCCTTATTGCGCCTTAGTTACACTACAGGGTGCGTTCCGAAAGTAATGCAATTATTTTTTTAAAGTAATTTATTGAACAGATTTGCACAAACACTTAAAATTCTTCAAATTACTGTCCTTGGGCCTCTACACATTTTTTCCAGCGACTCTGCCATGACCGGTACGCGCCCTGGAAGGCGTCTTCTGGGACCTCTCGCAAGGTCTTCGTCACGGCGGATTGGATCTCGTCTATGGACGAAAAACGGGTTCCTTTCAGGGCTGACTTAATCCTAGGAAACAAAAAGAAGTCAGCTGGGGCGAGGTCAGGACTATAGGGGGGGGGGGGGGGGGCAGCGTTGGCACCTGGTGTTTGGCCAGGAACTCGCGGACTCGTAGCGCGTTGTGGCAAGGCGCGTTGTCGTGATGGAGTTGCCAGGTAGCGGAGATGTCCTTTCTCGTCCTGACGACCCTTTTGCAGAGTCTTTCCAGCACATCCACGTAGTAGGCAGCGTTAACTGTCTGTCCTTGAGGAACAAACTCCTTATGGACCACGCCTTTGCTGTCGAAAAAGACAATGAGCATTGTTTTCACTTTTGATTTGCTCATTCTTGCCTTTTTGGGCTTAAAGGCCTTTAACCACCTCGAAACTTTTGAGTAGGACAGAGCAGAGTCCCCGTAAGCCTCACGAATCATTTTGTTAGTCTCCTCAAAAGATTTGTTCAGTTTAGCACAAAACTTAATCGCGTAACGTTGCTCGATCCCATTTTTTCCGTGACACGGTCGGCGCGCAGAGGTTTACAATAACAGACGTCCTGCCGATTCCACAGCTCGGAGAGCACTGAAACCGGTTTCGCGGCAAAGCTTAGCGTCCCCCCCACCTACTCCATGTGGCCCGCTCCCACTCCGACTACTAGGAGCGGCCCGGGAAATTCAATTGCATTACTTTCGGAACGTACCCTGTATGTCGGCGATCGCTGCGCAAACAAGTTTTCCACTTCCGCGTACACCGCCGTTACTCTACCACGCAAACGTAGGGGTTACACTCGTCTGGTGTGAGACGTTCCCTGGGGGGTCCACCGGGGGCCGAACCGCACAATAACCCTGTGTTCGATGTGGGGCGGTGGAGGGGTGAAGTGGACTGCGGTAATCGTCGTAGGGTTGTGGACCACTGCGGCTGCGGCGGGGACGGAGCCCCTCCGTCGTTTCTAGGTTCCTGGTTAACATACAATACAATATACAATATATTTGTGGATTACCTTTTGATACTGTGGTATATTCGTTTGTTTTTTTACGAATAATCGTTGTCATTTTCAAATCTTGGCTGTATATGAAATATCCTTGGGTTCGGCATGACGTCACTAGTCAAAGGTGGCGGGCGTAGTAGTACGCTAGAACTTACTCCACGTTCTCTTAAAAGACAAACTTTTACGCACTCTTCGCTGTTTGGCTATCGTTTTATGACCGTAGCTCTACAGCGATATATTTCCTACCTATGGTTATCTGCAAAATCTTAAATTCAAAGTCCCCATACCCTGCTCTGAACTTACAGGTTGTTCTTTTCCCACTCTGTGTACTAAACCCCCGTAACTACCGCTTCCTTGTGGACCTTGAAGAAAAGATTGCTCTGATTACAGCGCGTGCAGATACATTGGAGTAGTCATGCTTCCCAGGCTCTTTACACAATTGGACCGGGGAGGAACCTTAATACGCGTTACAGTGGGAATTGCCCTCTGCCGTGCACTTGCATGATTTGCAGAATACAGACGTAGACGGAGGAGCCGCCAGCGGAGCGTGCATGCCGCAAACGCAGTCACGACGCCGCCGAGTAGTTGTACGGCTGGCTGCATCGCTTGCGCTGGAAAACCCGCAGTGGCTGCGTATCGACTGGCGATAGGTCGACTTGGGCGGTTGCCAGGCAGCTGCAGCAGGCGCCGCGCTGCGACCCGGGCTCATCTCCAACCGCGTATCTACGCATTCCGCACCATAGCCGCCGGCGACGTACGCTGCTCTGCCGCGCAACTTCGCTCTTTCTTCCTCTTCTGCATTCAGCCTCGCCTCCTCCCTCCCTTCCTTTTCACACCAACTGCATAAGGCGCTTCAGCTCCGCGATACTATCTGATTTATGTTTCCCCGTGCCTACAGGTCGCTCTGTGCTTAAGCACAGCGTTATCCTGTTAACATGAATCAAGCGACGGGAAATACATTCGAGCTGTAATTCCTACATGGGCTGCAACCACACAGCAACTAATTTATCTCGTCTTTCTAGGGTTTTCCTGAATGCTTCCTGTGTAATCAATGGAATAGCTTTGTGAAGCTCCCATTAAGCAGCGAATCTCCGTCCACCTATATAACCTTCAAATGTCCCAGGCTATAATCCAGGGTGCCCACTTACTGCCTAGTCCTCTCTCAAGGTGTCCTTATCAGTTGGGTGACATTAATTTTAATTTCGTATTGACGATCTAGAAATGCGTCTATTTCTTTGTTTCCAGAATGAGATTTTCACTCTGCAGCGGAGTGTGCGCTGATATGAAACTTCCTGGCAGATTAAAACTGTGTGCCCGACCGAGATTCGAACTCGGGACCTTTGCGTTTCGCGGGCTAATGCTCTACCAACTGAGCTACCGAAGCACGACTCACGTCCGGTACTCACAGCTTTACTTCTGCCAGTATCCGTCTCCTACCTTCCAGTCCTCCCTCGGGCATGGGTGTAAGTGTTGTTATTAGCATAAGTTAGTTTAAGTACTGTGTAAGTCTAGGAACCTGATCAGTATGGTCCCTTAGGACTTAACGCACATTTGAACATTTTCTCAATATCAGACCTGTGCGATGTTTGACCATCAAGGAGTAAAAAACCTTTCCTTTCGGTTTCCTCGGGATGAAATGTTCCTTTAACCATAACATAAATATTACGGAATTGGCATACCTCGACGTTTCTTCATGAAAACTCACTAACCATTTATATGAGACTCCTCCCATTTAAATTTCTTCTTTTTCTGCTTGAAAATAAAAGGCTTAGGCAACAAATGCAATTGAGCATTACGTGTTATCACGGTATTTGTTTGCCCCTTTTCTCCACATTGATCATTGGGGAACCTTTTTCAGCTATCAATGATTCAACTCTGGGTTCATACGGAATCCAGATTCGCCCATATTAAATATATAGCCCGGTTTGTCAATTAAAATGTTCTGTAAGAGAACATTCTGTTGCAATTTGAAATAATTTCCAGTGTCTCCCCTGTTGAGAACCATTGCCCTCTCGATGGAAAGTTTTTTTGACCAGGAAAACTTCTCGAGAATGATTGTAGCCCATCTCACGCTGCCATACCAGTATCTTGTTGGACCAATGAGCAATACCATTGGTTTCAGCGAATTGAAATGCCCGTTTTCGCACTCCTCCATTAGCAGGAAATCCGGAAGCCTGCAGCCTCTCAATGTATAACACAAGTTGTTCCTCGTTTTTTGCAGCAAGAAAATCTGAAAACACAACACAATATTCTATATTAAAAGTGGTATCATCATGTATGTCAATTATCACAGCTATTAATTATACTTTATTATTACAATATCTATTTTAACATGAAACTTTGTTACTTTTTCTGTAGATTAAAATTAATTAAATTCGTGCTGATTGCAGGTGAAAAGCAAAGGAATACTTTTCTAAGTTCCTCATTGTGTGGTACCATTCCTCTTTTTTGTCGTCGTTCTTCCCTAATCGTCTTTTTGAAGTCCTGTATGGAATCCCATATATCTCAGAAGCTCGAAAGCAGCTCATGTTACCAGTTTTCGCATGTTCAAAATTGAATGTTTTCTTCACTCCACTGTCCTATATTTGGCGTTTTTTCATAATGTCAAGGCATAAAAGTTGATGTGAATGACCGTCATACCTCGAAGAAAATGTCTTCCCCAGGGTTCGGGGTGAAATGCCGTTACGATACCTAATCCAATATGGCAACAAAGTGCATGTAACTGCATTCAAAACATAGGTTAAGATACATGCTAAATGGTAAGCACACTGTTATACCTACCACAAGTGGATACAAAGCAGTGTTATTATTTTAGTATACATCTACTATTATTTTTCAGCGTAAATCGGAATACCTACTACAGATTTTGAGCTTAGAAATGCGAAAAATATGCGTTTCGACTACACCCAACGCTTCCTAGTCAAGACACTGACGTAAGCCAGCTGCAGACTGATGAGCGCCCCACTCTTTTGGCAGAGTGAAGCACTATGAGTAACTATGCATCTCACCCTGATTGCCAGCATATCCCGATCCACTCTGTCACGTATTTTCATACTCACTCATCAAAACGTTTCCTTTGACCTAGATTCGTGAAATTTGGCAAGAAGCAACGTTTCACAGTACAAGTAAAGGATAAATCTGAAAATTGTTAATTTGTGATTACATCTTACGAAAAAAATATTTTTGTAATTTGTTACCCATGGTCAAACTTGAATTGTAACAATCAGTTCTGCATTCAGGCTGACTGGGTCACGATGCTAAATGTCAAGCATCAGGCAAGGGATGTCTTCATTGTTCAAAAATGGCTCAAATGGCTCTGAGCACTATTGGACTTAACATCTGAGGTCATCAGTCCCCTAGACTAAGAACTACTTAAACCTAACTAACCTAAGGACATCACACACATCCATGCCCGAGGCAGGATTCGAACCTGCGACCGTAGTGGTCGCGGGGTTCCAGACTGAAGCGCCTAGAATCGCTCGGCAACATCGGCCGGCTCTTCATTTCTTTATTGTTCGTATGACGCATTTCGGCATGTATCCACCATCAGAGATCCTGGATACCTGATTGAAAAATTCTGAATCGCCTCATATGAGCAATAAAGTCTCTAGTTTTAGTCTTTAATATGAGAGAGTAATTTTCAAAAGAATTCTAGTCAGTCGGTGTGTCACATGTATAACCAAAGTTGTGCTCTGGAGGGCTTCAAGGAAGTCAAGTTGTCACACCAGTTGTTACGCTGATTATCTTATCGTTTCTTGCTTCCGGGCAGAAATTTCACAGTATTGACGTGTTACTAGCAAATTTCGAAAGCAAACTATTCCGGAGAAACTCTACTTAGAAAGTTTCAAGAACCGCTTTAAATGATGACTCTAGGACATCGGGGCATTTTACCGACGACCGACATCGGCCAAAGACCCATACAGTTTGTCCTTTGTATATAATTGCGTACATTTCATGAAGTTAAAGCCAATTCAGCGCCGTGTACGCCTTGCGATGCTTTAACTTTGCTCTGGGGAGTGTAACAGATAAAAATCGACATGATTATTCTGCAGTTCACAATTAACTGCATGGCAGAGGGCTCGTAGGACAACCTTTAGACTATTTCTCTATGGTCCCACTCCCGTATAGCAGACGGCAAAACCGAACACGTAAATGTTTCCGTGCGAGCTCTGATTTCTCTAATTGTATTATGATAATAATTTATCCCTGTACAGGGTATCCCAAGGTAATCAATCAATATTCAGCGATACGACAGGATCGATCATTCACAGCAAAAAAAAGGGGGGGGGGCAGTAAACATAGGCTGTGACACGACATGCGTTTAGCCGGTCGGTATGGCCGTGCGGTTCTAGGCGCTACAGTCTGGAACCGCGTGACCGCTACGGTCGCAGGTTCGAATCCTGCCTCTGTCATGGATGTGTGTGAGGTTAGTTAGGCTTAAGTAGTTTTAAGTTTTAGGAGACTGATGACCACAGATGTTAATACCCTAGTGCTCAGAGCCATTTGAACGACATGCGTTCCTTAAGAGCTACGAGCACTTTTTCACTAGGAGAGATGTGTTCCACAGTAGCGAAGATGAGAAAGTGCCCATAGCTGTCAGGTATGCATTTCAGAGCCGATGTTTAAAAATGGTTCAAATGGCTCTGAGCACTATGCGACTTAACTTCTGAGGTCATCAGTCGCCTAGAACTTAAAACTAATTAAACCTAATTGGCATAAGGACATCACACACATCCATGCCCGAGGCAGGATTCGAAACCTACGACCGTAGCGGTCGCCCGGCTCCAGACTATAGCGCCTAGAACCGCACGGCCACTACCGCCGGCCCGATGTTTACTAGACTTCTTTTGCTTCTAATGATAGTTTCTGTTATATCCCAGAATATCTACCACTTCTCATGGGACGCACAGGTGGGCGCTAACATAATATCTTCACGTTCGGAGAAGAAAGTTGGTGATAGAAATTTTGTGATAAGATCTTGCCGCACCAAAAAAGACCTTCGTTTTAGTAATTGCCTTCCCAATGCGCCTACCATATCCGTGACACTCTCTCCAATTTCACTGCAATACAAAACGAGGTACCCTGCTTTGAACTTTTTCGATGACCTCTGTCAGCCTTGTCTTGTAAGGAGTTAAGATCTGTTCTGCTCGATCCAAATGACAAATTGGGTGGTAGCTATGTTGTTTTTTCTACTCATCGTTCTCTCATTACTACAATGGGTAATGGTTCTAATACGCAGAGAACACTGTGCATTGCACTTAGTCTTGCGTTCCCATTCCTCGAACTGTGTGCAAAAGTCTGCGACCTCCGCAGACAATATCGTGGAGTAATGCGTATGCCGCTAGATTTTGTAAAACTGCGGCACTGCTTTAACCGTATCAAAACTAGTTGTTAAGCAGAACTTAACAGCTGGGTACTAGCAGCCGAGCGGAGCGTGGTTCAAATCCTCTTCCCTTTTAAATTTCATGTTGTTCTAAATCTATTGTAACAAATGCCAGGATGGTTCGTTTGAAAAGGAGAGGGCCGATTCCTTCCAAACCTGTGTCCTGTCACAGCTTGGATACCGTTTCTAACTATCTCATCGTCGAAGAGACGATAATGTAACTGCCCTTCCTTTCTTTAATGACAGCAGTAAATCGATCACGGCAACTCTATCCGCATCCAGCACGAAATTCCACCACCATTTCGCAGCTCACGCGTAAAGATCGCTGTCATACTACATCATGTTGCCCGTTTACTCATTAAATTACTTGCGTACTATAACTATCATTGTATTCCTATCAAGAAAAATGTTAACTGAACTAGGTACTGAAGATGACGTTCATAGTTTGCAAATCAACACTCGTTCCCCACACTAATTATTCCTTCGTTTACCCTCCACCGTGTTACAACGAATAACATGCAACTGTCTCCTTGTGTACTGGAAATGTTGGACGTGTGAGGCACGTATTTGTGTTCTGCCGCTTCAAAGTATGAAATAAGAGATCCTGTTACATTTCTCTAACCTGATATCCTGTACATAGGTTTTATCGCAGTTGTAGTGGTCACGCCGCGAGTTCGTTATTCTTGAAGTAAGGCTGTAAAATAACTGTTGAGATGACTAAGGCTTTCGATTCTACTAAATAATATATGGTGAGTTCTAAATTAGGAATGCCAGTAGCTTTTATTTTGAACATATAAAAAGCGGATAAAGCTATAAACTGCTAAGAAGACATTTTGCATATGTTCGATGACAGTCTCAAGATTCACATTTCATATTAGGTGTAGAATGAGTCACAACCCTGTTGCTCCGCCGCGGTGGTCTCGCGGTTAAGGCGCTCAGTCCGGAACCGCGTGACTGCTACGGTCGCAGGTTCGAATCCTGCCTCGGGCATGGATGTGTGTGATGTCCTTAGGTTAGTCAGGTTTAAGTAGTTCTAAGTTCTAGGGGACTGATGACAACAGATGTTGAGTCCCATAGTGCTCAGAGCCAGCCCTGTTGCATTAAGTCTTCTAGAAAATATGTTTACAAAAACTGGAAATAGTGTTACTCTGTCCTTCGTGGCGTACGTTTGGCGGGAGTCGAAGGTGCACGAAGTGCTTTGCCTAAATATCGTTCGTCTGATGTTAATGAAAATTATTATAAAATAAGATCTGAAATAAGTGGATTAAAGCTTGCTATTAAAGAGTGTTCAGCATGACAGAAAATAAAATCTGAATAATATCTCATCAAATTTAGTAAATGACTCTGACAAATTTGGCTCGCTGGCTTCTATGTTAACAGCCTGTCAGATTATCCTCCTATTAATATGGCGCAATTTCTCAAAGAATTGCAACTACTAATTGTACCACCTGTTGTCTCCTACCACCCCGTCTTTTACGTCACGCTGTAGTCTCAGTCAAACGGTGGAGTGGATCTTGGGAAGTAATCGTATAGCTCCAAAGCCAGAAATATCACAAGTTGCCCGCTGAATTGCCAAACATCTTTCAAGCATTCAGTCTGTGGTGTGCGAAAAAAAAAAAAAAACTGCTTGTAGTGGTCGTTAACAGCATTCGCTGATGGCAGCTGCCTATAAATCACGGCTCGTACGTACCTCGAGGAAAGTGCAACAAGACTGCGTGCTTCCTTTTGGAGACAACTGTGAGGGCAGTGTCGAACCAGACAATACGTAATCATCTCAACATGAGCAGTTTGGCCTCCAGGCCCCTGTTACGAACAACAGTATTAACCCTCAAAGTCGTGGTGCGGGATGGCGGGCGAAACAAGAATCTCGATTACTGGCTTCCGGCTCTCTTCACCGGTAGTATAGGACTTTTCTACTGTTACATTCAGTGACACCAACAACGGTCGCCAGAGGTCTCCCGATTACGTCGTCTCGACACACGGTGGCCACAGCGCGCTCGATCACCGTCAGGTTTTGACGGAATATGTGTGGTTAGAATCTATTCTAAGCAACGGGGACAAAAATATGAAAACAACGCGATATATGTATGCTTGAACGTAAATGCAGATGCTAGCTAAGCATGCAGGTTATGCTGTTGTGTTTAACCACAAATGACACCTTAAGACGTTCTCAGTATGTTGGAAGCGTCAGTCGTGCAGATGAGTGTTCTGTGTAGTTGTGAGTGTATTATGTCGGAGATAAGTGAATTTGAGATTGCGCTAATAGTTAGTGCTTCTATAGCCAGGGTAAACGGAGTGTTCGGTGTTTCAAGAGGAACCGTATTGAAGGTTTATGCCGCATATGGAGAATCCAGAAAGACATTATCCGCTAAGTCACAACGTGGACGAAAGTGTGAATTGTGTGACGGTGACAATTGAACATTAAAGGGCATTATGATGAACACGAAGAGTAAGACAGCTGCAAGTCACTGCTGAACTGAACCGCGACGGGAACTCTATACGCAGGGAAATGCAGGGTGACCTGGGATTTCAAAATCGCTAATCAGTGATGCAAATGCTCGTAGCAGGAATTCGTGGTGCCATAGCCATTACATCTGGACTGCGGAGCAATGGAAGTCAGTTATTTGATTGGAATAATCTTGTTTCACCCAGTTTTCAGCTCCTGGTCGAGTTTATATGCCAAGAGTGAAACTTGCCAGGGGTTAGGTGATTCTGGCAGCCATATCGTTGTATTCCATGGCCCATGGTTAGTCTGTAAGGTCGCATTACTGCCAAGGATTATGTTATCATTTTGGGTGATCAGGTCCATTACATTGTACAACATTTGTTGCCCACTGGTAGTGCTGTATTCAAAGACGATAGGGCCCCTGTTCACACAACTCACAGCATTCATGACTAGTTTTGTCAAAAAGAGGATGTACTGTCGCAGCTCTCCTGGTCACCATTCACCAGATCTCAATATTATGAGCTTTTGTTTTGTACTTCGGATAGAAGGATACGTGATCGCTGTCCACCGCCGTCATTGTTACCTGAACTTACCACAATTTTGCATGAAGAATTGTATTGGATTTTCTTGAAAACCACGCAGGACTTTTACTTATCCTTTCTGGGACGACTGGAAGCTGCTTTGAATGCCAACGGTTTTCCTAACCGGATTAGGCATGGTAATGGTGTGCTTTTGGTGTTTCTGTATTTTTGCAACCACTGTATATCCGTCTCGAAACGAAAGCGTCGAGTACTTGAGCTCAGAAACGAAGTGAGTATAAGTCGAATGTTGAGATTTGCATACAGTTGAACTCGAGGCACTGCGTTTACATCCGTGACAGGTTTTCGGGATGAGATGATCCCAAAGGAAGCTTTGTTTTGTGAGGCCGTGAGTAGTGTAAGGCGAAAATTGATGCAGTATATGCAGTTACACATTTGTTCCGTTAGTTCTACGAAAATATCCATGTTACAATCCACGCTTGTCACGGAAAGTAATCAAAGTTCGTTAAGTG
This sequence comes from Schistocerca gregaria, assembly GCF_023897955.1. NCBI lineage: Eukaryota > Metazoa > Arthropoda > Insecta > Orthoptera > Acrididae > Schistocerca > Schistocerca gregaria. The sequence goes on along the minus strand of NC_064927.1, from coordinate 355,767,259 downwards.
CAAACAAAATGTTTGGATTCTTGTTAATTGCAAGTCCATCGTGAGAAAACGTCTGTCACGCAAAAGAACATGGCACAGAGGAACGTCAGCGTTATGTCCTCGCGACCAAAACGAATGGCATTGCGTGCTTATGGAATATCGTCTCAGTTATGTGACTTGATGTGTGAATTTCCTGTCAGAGAGGTCACAGTTCGTAGTAATTGACGGAAAGTCGTAGAGTTAAACGGAAGTGATTTCTGGCATTCCCCAAGGTAGTGTTATAGGCCCTTTACTATTCCTTATCTATATAAACGATTTGGGAGACAATCTGAGCAGCCGTATTTGGCTGTTTGCAGAAGACGCTGTCGTTTATTGACAAATAAAAAAGATCAAAACAAACTGAAAAACAGATTTTATGATATCTGAATGGTGTGAAAATTGGCAGTTGACCCTAAATAACGAAAAATGTGAGATCATCCACATGAGTGCTAAAAGGAACTCAAACTTCGGTTAACGATAAATCAGTCTAATCTAAAAGCCGTAAATTCAACTAAATATCTAGATATTAAAATTTCGAACAGCTTAAATTGGGAGGAAACATAGAAAATGTTGTGGGGAAGGCTAACCAAAGTCTGCGTTTTAGTGGCAGGACACTTAGAAAATGTAACAGACCTACTAAGGAGACTGCCTACACTGTGCTTGTCCTTCAAATGGTTCAAATGGCTCTGAGCACTATGGGAATTAACATCTGAGGTTATCAGTCCCCTAGAACTTAGAACTACTTAAAACTAAGTAACCTAAGAACATCACACACATCCATGCCCGAGGCAGGATTCGAACCTGCGACCGTAGCAGTCGTGCGGTTGCGGAATGAAGCGCCTAGAACGGCTCGGCCACCGCGGCCGGCTAACCACCATTTACAGAATACACTAAATCAGTGTGCCCAGTTTCTTCTATTGTCGTGTCACAGTCACAGCAACGTGTCGAGACAGTGTATCTATTAAAGTAATTGTTGCATTCAATGAGTAGAATTTACAGAAGTCTTAAAAACAATGATAAACTAGATATTACTATGTAAATATACTGGATGTATGAACAGAACAATATTCACTATTAACAGATCAGTCATTATATTGCTATATAATAACATGCTCTCTTTTCGGAGGGGCTATAGACTAACTGTACTCGACGCCAGAATCAAGTGACGAATTCTCAGTTGAATGGGCAACGCCAGAAACTGATGACTAGTCGCAAAGCATACGGAGACGGCAATTTCGGAGATGACGTCACAGGACTAGCTGGCGAGTTTAAAGCGAGTGTACGGGGCTCATTTCTGATCTCTAGCGAGTGCTGTACACTCTTTGCTCATTTATCAGTATAACCAGGCAAGTTTTACGAATATATGAAATAAACGTTTTGTTTGTACTAGAGGTGACTGCGCTGACAGTGAGAATCACGATTACAAACTCAGGTTCACTTCAAATTAATTCAGCAAAACGTAAGTCAGTGAATCTTCGGTGACTGGTCATTCAGCCGATCTGTCGAAGACAATCTTTAATTTTAGAGTAACATACTCTGAACACCTAAAGCACTGAACAGTGGAAACACGGGCACAGACACAACCCAAAGAAGATCCTCTACAGTAACTTTAAGCATCAAAATTGACATACCCCACCTTTCTCATTTGAACACACAATTGTCTGAAGTTATATGCTTAAAATTTTAGATACAGAATTGCCTGTGTTGCGCATAATACGTTGCATAAAGTATAGACCGGAGGCTGAAACTGATTGAAAGCCACAGAACATGCGTAATGTATTACAGGGTAACGTTCAGTTAATTATATTAAATTGTGAAGTTATTTGAAATTGTGGCTTCCAGTAAAATAGTGATTTTAGACCTTATATTCTGAGAACTACCTCTGTATTGGTATTTCTTGCCCTCAGCATGCCAGAAACTTGTTCTTTCTGGTACTAAACTTATAAAGATTCTCGCAGTTCGTATTTTGCTTGTGGAAGCGTCTCCCAATTCGCCCAAAGAAAAAATTCTGCCGACCGTGGACCGAAGGACGTTGAGATCTCTTGTACTGAGACCGCGCTCGTACTGGTGTACTGTTTCGAAAACATCGGCCGTCTTTGGCCGATGTCGGTCGTCGGTAAAGTGCCCCGATTTCCTAGAGTCATCATCTAAAGCGGTTCTTGAAACTTTCTAAGTAGAGTTTCTCCGGAGTCGTTTGCTTTCGAAATTTGCTAGTAACACGTCAATACTGTGAAATTTCTGCCCGGAAGCAAGAAACGATAAGATAATCAGCGCAACAACTTGTGTGACAACTTGACTTCCTTGGAGCCCTCCGGGGCACAACTTTGGTTATATATGTGACACACCGACAGGTCAGGAGATGTTTTTTCTTATGTTGGATACTTGGGGGTCCGATTTGACTATAGCTTTCCTCTAGCCTAATCACTTTTGAGTGCTTACCATACGGCCGTAGAACATTGGACTAGGATCATTCAACTGATTCTATACCTCGATAAAAAAATAATAAACTGACAGTAGACAAGCGACGGAGGGGGGGGGGGGGGGGGGAGGCGTGGAGGCGATGTCGATTTACGTTCGTCTGCGCATACAATGTGGATGCTGAAGCAACAGCCGAGCGTTTTCGTTCAGGATACATTCATTCACAAGCTGCCCGTTAAAGTGCAGTACTGGATTTGATAAACAGAGTGTTTGTCTTATTATGGGCAGCTTTACTATATAGTGGCCGTCACGAAAACTGGCATGTCAGGGTCATCGCACCGTTTTACAACGTTTCCAGGTAGTGATAATTTCAGATGTTAGTAAAATTTCGTATAAATATATTACAAATCTCTAGTTTTAGTCTTTAATATGAGAGGGTAATTTTCAAAAGAATTCTAGCCAGTCATAACGAAAACAAAAGACTAAAATCTCGAATTTTCAAGAAAAATGAGTTTTTACTTCGTGAAGAAAAAATAGAAGCACTAACATACTTGGTCGAAAAACATAAACATTCACAAAGTTTGTAGATGCACATCACACGTTTTGTATTGTGTAAACAAAAGAATTTTGTGATAAAATAAAATAGCTTAAGAAGTGTGAAACAGTTTCATATGTGTACTGAAAAATGTGACAGCTGATGAATTTGCGTTCTTTTGGATCTCGTAGAAACCGACAGCGAGAATGTTGTTAAGGAAACCTTTTTGTAATCACACGCTGGCATCTGACACATGAGGACTTGAGCGATACGCGAACGGTGGACAAAATAGGTGTGTGAAAGTTCGTTCTATAATTGATTGTTGCAATGCTAAAAGTCTGGTAGCTAACTGATAATCACCTTGTTATTATGATCTACGTCTAGGTATTTAGGGTCCAACGTTTCGTTACTCATTGCCACGATGCAAGGCCAGACATCATTCCAGACTTAATTATTTATTTTTAAAAGTAGCTTAAACGATTACTTCCTGTTAATTATGAATTTCAGAATGGCTTCTTTAAGTTTACATTTATATTTTACATTAAATTTTTTGCTTTCTATATTTAACGTTGCTTAATTTTCTTAGGAAAATCAATTCGTAGAGACATAATTTCTGCGATTTCCTTACAGCCTGCATGTTTACAGCATAACGAGAGAAATAGCTTTGCAGCATATGCGTATGGGCGTGTTATTATATTGTGGGACTAGATTCAAGTGGAGCCGAGAATGAAAGAACAAGCAGTATGAAATGAAAGTTGTCGTTGCGAGTTAGACAAACCAACAAGCAAAATGCGGGGAGTCTGTTCGAAACTGCATATATTTGTACAAATCAATATTTGCTGCTGAGTAACATTCAGTACCGAGTTGCTGCATCCCGTCCGTAGTAATAGGTTGGATCCTCCTTGGTGTGCTGTCCTGAAGTGGTAGAGACGTTCCTGCTCACGCGAGTTTCGTCTTTAGATGGTGGCCTCAACCAGTAAGAGGACAATTCGTGCGAAGACTCGCCGTAATATCAACTGATCCCAAGTATGCTCAATCAGATTTGTGTCAGCACGTACAACAGGCTGCTCCGTTCAACTTATTCCAGCTTTCTGGAGGACGTACATCCGTACTTGATACCGGCCCTGAACACGACTGACTCGCCTTCCTGTTGGATATGTGGGAAATGATTTTCTGAACTCGTCAACGGCCTCGCCTGTTGCGTGTGGTTTGTAGGGCCTAGGAATTTCAATCGGATAATTTACTGTGATGGCTTCTGAAGGATAGTTTGACGTAATAAAATAATAATTATTCAAACCATGCGTAAAATTGCCTAGGACACAAACAAAGAGTTTATAAAACAATTTCAGAATGAATTTATATAATTCAGATTGAATACTGATGAGATTACGATGGTGCCCAGATATATCAAGAACACCAATAACACTTTCAACCGTGATTGCAAAACTATGCAATTACACAAAAAAGGAGTACGAAATTGAACAGAGCTCACAACAGTTCAATGAGTAAAGGAAGAATCCGAAAGAAAAAAACACTAGGAGGATGAGCGTCAATGAGTTAACTCGACAACGCAACAAAAAGTTGAGTGGTTACAGAACAGATCACATTTGAAGCAAGTATTAAATCGTCGAAAAACCTTCATGCCAGTGCATGAAGCGCGTAGATCGAGTTGGGAAGCCTCAAAATGGGGACTAGGAATGAATTCCTCTTCCCTCAATATGTTGCGATTTCAGAAGGCGGAACTGCGCATTGCAAATGCGGTCTTACCGTGACTGCCGTCGAGGAGATTGCAGAAGTCGCGGTGCACCGAACTGCGGCCGTTAATAACGGTTGCTGGACTCAGCCGATGTAATGTGACTGCGAATCGCGGATCTCATCGTCTGACTACTGGTCGCGGATGCGTGTAAGTTCCAAAGTGAAACTTCAAAGACTTTTCAGGAGAGCAAAGTCATGAAAAACACGTACAGGCACGTAGTCCAAAGTAGAATCACCAAGTAAAAGTTCGAATCAGAATGCCTCTCTGTTTTGACAGCCTTGCGTCAGACCTCGGAAAGGACCCGGCGCAGTTTCTTCAAACCAATCCCAGAAGGGGCTTAAGTGCTCTTCCAATCAGTGATCTCGACGTCCGTTCATTAATCTCCACCATAAAGTTAAAGATGTATCCACCAATGAGGTACATGTATATGGAAACAGAAAAAGACTGTTGTTCCGTTTCCTCATCCAGACTTGTTTGTCGGAAATTCTATAAATTTTGTTGCGTGTCGCACAGCGTTTCCTACTGGATGTGCAAAGTTTGTAAATTTTCAGAAGCAAGAGTGGCTATATATTCTGCTTGAGGAAAGGTGTCTGGAGACCGCACACGGTAGGATGACGACAAGTGGACAACTGAGGACTCCACCCAAAGTTTACCAGTAAGTAGTTGTCACCCCTTCCACCCCTTCCCGCTCTTGCTGTTGAGGACACCGGTCTTCTATTTCACTGTTCACTGTCCGCGGAAGCTGAACCAGGAGGATAATCTCTGAAATGTTTGCTCGACAGTCCAAGCGGCCCGCTAGGGTGACACCTTGCACTCTAAATGCTCGGAAGCTCTTTCAGAACGCGGAAAAGTTCCACCTGTTATCGCCCCAGCGAAACGGAATTACTCTGGTCGAGACAAAATGCTTTTAAGAGGAAAACTGCTACAGGTTCAAATGGCTCTGAGCACTATGGGACTTAACTTCTGAGGTCATCAATCCCCTAGAACTCAGAACTACTTAAACCTAACTAACCTAAGGACATCACACACATCCATGCTCGAGGCAGGATTCGAACCTGCGACCGTAGCGGTCGCGCGGTTCCAGACTGTAGCGCCTAGAACCGCTCGGCCACTCCGGCCGGCAAAATTACTGCAGGAAAGAAATTAGGTAAAGAGAATTGGTTGACCTACGTTGCTCCAAGATATCCCCCAACCACTCATGTAACCTGCGCGCAACACGGGTCGAAATTCGTCCGGTAGATACCGAATCGGTAAGTAAATAACCAAGATAATCTCGTATGCAAATTCTGCATGCACATAGGGTAAAGTGTGAGGGGAAATGCCTCACGAACCCTCTACATATCGCTCCCACAAGGATCGTGTGGACAAGATTAGTTTAATTACATAGGCGTTTAAACATATTTTCCCAGGTGGCTTCACTCTACTGTCAGCTGTATTCGCTTCAGAGTTGTGACGAACAGTCTTTCTTTGTCCAGTCTCAATACAGTTAGACATACACGTACACAGGAAACATATATGTTCAGTTTTCTGTAGGTAAAGAGAAACTGTAATCCCGTCTAGTGGCAGCATCGTTGCTTAGATCCGAAAAACAGTAAAGCTGTGAGGACGGGACGTGAGTCGTGCTTGGTAGCTCAGTTGGTAAAGCACTTCCCGGCGAAAGGCAAAGGTCCCGAGTTGGCGTCTCGGTCCGGCACACAGTTTTAATCTGCCAGGAAGTTTCATATCAGCCCACACTCCGCTGCAGAGTGAAAATCTCATTCTGTAGATATTTACTGTTAAATATTTGATATTAAGCGAGAAAAAGCTAAGAAAATGTTTGAAATTGTTTCAAGTTTATTGTTAGTCGCTAAGTGCCTTCGTTTTGAAATACTACATGAGTAAAGTCTGAGAACAGAGTTTAGAATGACTTTACAACTTCAAAAATTAATACAAATTTATCGAAAGAAGATACAGAGCTGGGTTTAGTGTTATTTTGTAGGGAAACACACAAAGTTGTTTGTCTTAAACTAAAGATGTTGTATGTGGCTTCCGTTGGTTATCCTGCACACATCCCATGTAAGTAAATTTCTTCCCAAACTCGCTGTAGCATTGCAGGTGTAACTTAATCAGTGGTGGCGTAAATTCTTGCTCTAAGTTCAGGTAGAGTAGCCGGCCCAGGAGGTACAAACACCATATCCTGGATGAATGTCCATTTTAAAAAATCGAATGGTGTCAGGTCTGAGGAACGTGGGGGCCATGCAATTGGCGCATCACGTCCAGTTGCATGGCCCTCACCACTCGCCAATCCATGACCTGGAAAGCGGCCACTGAGAAAATCCCGGACGTCAGCCAGTCAGCGAGATGCACGCCGGGTTGATTTCTTAAGGCTTTTGGCGAAAGTTGGCTCATTCGCTCAGCGACGGCGTCAGACGTGCTTGGACGACCTGATGATTTCCCATGTCTTACTGACGCCTACTATAAGGATCTTTAGCGAACGTGGTACGGAAATTTCGCTGATCTGTGGTCGCCGACTTCGATTCTTCAAAACACGCAGCTAGCACGATCGGGTCCATTGAAGGCAGCCATCTTTAACGCAACTACCGCTAGCGCTCATTACGGTCCAATTCGGCACTAGCAAACTACGCGAGACAAAACTTGATGTATTTCCCTACAATACCTCTGTAGGTACTATGAATTAATTTATATGAATTTTTAAAGTTGTAAAGTCCTTTTTGAAACACCCTGTAGTTTACGCCCTGTTTCAAGCAGAAGCTAGTTTTTCCCGCGTCTCATTATTTATGAAGTCATATCTCCTGAACTACATGTCGTACATAGATAAAGTCTTGCAGACACACTTAGTGGTACATGTCGATACTGTCTATAAAATGTGTTGCGGATAATTAATAGCAAAGAAATAAAAAAGTAAAACGTTACGCCTGATGCTGAAGTTTTACTGCGAGAGCATGAATATAAGCAGTCAGATTTTTTTCCTTTCCTCATTGTGTGGGGGAACGTCAGCGAGACTTTTGCGTAAAGGTTTGTAATTGTGTGTAAAGTTGGTTCGAAATCACGAAGTACTCTCGTTCTCAAATACTGGATGAATGTAATCTGTGTTACTTGCACATCATGAGCTACGCTACCTTAAGACATATAAATAGTTTCTACCGTAATATTTGTCTTAGTGTGTTAATCCTCCCTCGTGTGTGTGTGTGTGTGTGTGTGTGTGTGTGTGTGTGTGTGTGTGTGTGTGTTGTCCTTAGCGTAAGTTAGTTTAATTAGTGTGTAAGCCTAGGGACCGATGACCTCAGCAGTTTGGTCCCATAGTCCTTACCACAACTTTCCATATTTTTTTTATAGGTTTACCGTATTATACCCTTTAACAAATGACTGACAGCACTTGAAATTTTTAAATTGGGTCACTAATTATGTAGTAATATGGAACATTACATTTTCGTTGATCCTGAAATTCATTAGATAGGCAATCCGCAACTGCGAATGGAGGACCGTGTTCCCGGTTAGTGGTTCAGTCCTATAATTGGGCGGAACAATATTTTCAAAGATGTTTCTCGTTACTGATGTGTAGGTATCACAAGTTTTGTAAATGTTGAGCATGTGCGTGTTGCCATAAAATATAAAATTGTGTGTGTTCTAGCAGTTCACCGGGGATTAAACATCACTGGTATATTGCATGTGCAAAAATGTTTTAATTTTATAACTCATAACTCAAATACAGGACGAATTCTCGTACAGAAACATCCTCTGCGTAAGTTTTCGGCACATTTCATGTTTTATGAATGTGAAGATCATTTGATGAATGTGTTTGTGAAGGTCAAAAAGTCTCAACTTTACCGAACTACGATCGAAAAATGTTTTATCATAGTGCATCACGCCAGTAACGAGTACAGAACGAGATCCCAGCAGAAAAGAAAGGAAAACTGTAAGAGTCATCCGAAGATGATTTGTAATAAATCTGAAACATTTAATGATTTGAGTGAAATGATATTTTGTAAACCATGGTTGGGGCTGGCTGCTGCTTGAATTATAAACCTTATAACTGTACTACAGCCGCGTTTCTCAATATTTTTTCTATTTATGTGGCCTCGGGCTGTGCAGCTGTTTTGCCAATTACATTGTTATTAAATGTATTTACGAGTATTCCATATCTTTTTTTTTTATTAACAATGAATTTTCGATACACCTACTTCTTAATTACATATTATCACTACAAATAATTGGCACTTGAATAAATTTGTGGGGTTTGCCATTGATAACTAAAGGAGTGGTCACGAATATTGCTATTACTGTGGCTCGGTGTCTTCACATCTGTAAATTTAAGGATGAATGTCCGTCTCTTGACTGTATCTTGCATTTCGGACTTAGATTTTTGGCTGCCGGGTATTCTCAAATTTATTCGTCGTTTGCCGTTATTCACAACTAGCGTACGCAGCGAACGCCACGCGTTCGGATTATGGGAAACTTCTCATGAGAGGACGAAACTTTGAGAATACTGCCTTACACAGTTCTGTCTACTGGCTTCGCAATGTGGAATGGTCAGAACTTTCATTCTGACTGAGCGAGGTGGCGCAGTGGTTAGCACACTGGACTCGCGTTCGGGAGGACGACAGTTCAATCCCGCGTCCGGCCATCCTGATTTAGGTTTTCCGTGATTTCCCTAAATCGCTCCAGGCAAATGCCGGGATGGTTCCTTTGAAAGGGCACGGCCGACTTCCTTTCCCGTCCTTCCCTATTCCGATGGAACCGATGACCTCGCTGTCTGGTCTCTTCCCCCAAACAACCAACCAACCAACCAACCTACCATTCATTCTGTAGAGACGTAAAGGAGAACACTCGTGTCCATTTCACATTCTTATTTTTGATCTTGTTTGTCGTCTTGAAAGTGTTTAACTTTGAATACGATTTTTTTTAGGAATGAATATTGAAAGCATTCGAAGTTTCGTCCTCTAATGAGAAGTTTCCCAGAATCGGGACGAGTGGCGTTCGCTACGTACGCTAGTTGTCAGTAACGGCAAAAGACGAATAAATTTCACAATTCCGATTCACCTTGTAGACTGGCAAAACGTCCCGTTTGGCGACGTATGTGTCTGAATACATAGAAATAAAATTACATAAGATATAAATAATGTCTTTTAGCTAGTCTTTGTCTCATACCGTGTATTTATGCCCACTAACCATATTTCAAATCTGACTCTTATTCAGGAGAAATGTGTCCAGCCTTCGTAATTGTGATTTTCGAGGATTCCCTGATTGATCACGTAAGCGAATTATTGGATGTACCACCTCCTATTGCTCTTCCTTCCCTCCTCCGTTACACCACCCCCCCCCCCCCCCTCCCAAATATCGATCTCTCAATGTTTGTACTCAGTCTAACGACGTCAACTTCGACGTGAATCTTCCATGTGTTCTACGCAGAAGGTTGTGCAATGTACGTGACATAAGCGTGAAACCGTGCTAAGCATTGTCGCCAAGAGTTGGTGTTGCGAATCCCGCGCCGACGCACGCCTCTGCGCTCGTCCTTGTAGCTGAGCGCCGAGCGCCCTCTCACTCCCGGCGGAGCTCTCGAGGAACGCTGGCGGAAGCGGTGACGTCACCGCCGCCATCCCACAGCCTGTCTGGCTTCTGTAGGACGCGCCGCCACTTGGCCGCACTCACGTGCGTAGGTGGCGCCGGGTTTTCTGGCCTGCTCGCGTGCCTACATCTGCATACGTGCCCAGTGCTCCAACATGCCTGGTAAGTAACGTCTGCGTGGACATTACGAGTGGCTGTTGTAGTAAGTGTATCGTCCTCAAGTTCCTGTTGCTCTCCGGTATACGTGCACAGAATTTCTGTTCAAAAAGAAACTCAGTATTTCTTTAGCATAAGGAATTGAAACTAATCTGCATTAGTAATGGTTTGGGCTCTGAAATAGAATCGTGCGTACGATACCCACTCGTCACCGCGTTAAACAGCTTTGCATGTTACGAAACATTCCATAAATAATTTGGCTGCTACATACTACATTCAGACACCACCTTAGTCCATTCCTAACTATATTCATTAAATAAGGATCAAAAAATGGTTCAAATGGCTCTGAGCATTATGGGACTTAACATCTATGGTCATCAGTCCCCTAGAACTTAGAACTACTTAAACCTAACTAACCTAAGGACATCACACAACACCCAGTCATCACGAGGCAGAGAAAATCCCTGACCCCGCCGGGAATCGAACCCGGGCGCGGGAAGCGAGAACGCTAACGCACGACCTCGAGCTGCGGACAAATAAGGATCACCTAATTACGGAAAGTTATTAAAATATAAAAACCGCATAGAATGATAGTCTAATGTTAGTCTTGGTAAACAGAAACCCGGAAAATTAACAAGTAAAATTAAAGTTAGTAATTCGGAACTTCGTTAGGAAGACTGAAAGAATAAGAAGTGAAGAATTCGTCTGTACAACTCACGTTCCCATGGAAATACGGGAAATAACCGAGTGAACTTAGCATGGGACGACTCCCACGAATTGAATGATAAGAATGCGTTGTATGTTCTCAACCTGAGCTCCCTTTGGAGGGGCGGCAGAAAACTTACAGCTAATGTGACGAATTTAAATGTGAGAAGCATGAAAATAGAGGGGGCTCTGCAAGTTGCCCCCATTCTGGTGTCCATATTCGCGTAAACAATTTACTTGGTAGCGAGTTTGGATGGTCTTCCACTATTGGAGGACGTAGCACATAATGCCTAGAAGAGACGGCCAATACACTGGGTTCGCCAAACAGAAATATTGTTGAATTTGAGCTAAATTCTTCTCGTTTATGGAACGGAAAGACAGGATTCTTGTTGACACCCATTCCCTCCTTCCCCCTCCCCCCCCCCCCCCCCCCCCGAATAAATATTTGATACAAGTAGGCAGTCAGGAGCTAAGGCACCGATACAGCCATGCGTCAGGGATTAACAATTTCAGAATATGCCGAGTGGGGCCTTGAATCTTTCCAGGATCCCACCGAACTTAAAGCCTTCTTACTGCAACTGCACGGTAGACTACGGATATCTGCCGGGCGGAGTGGCCGAGCGGTTCTAGGCGCTTCAGTCTGGAACCGCGCGACCGCTACGGTCGCAGGTTCGAATCCTGCCTTGGGCATGGATGTATGTGATGTCCTTAGGTTAGTTAGGTTTAAGTAGTTCTAAGTTCTATGGGACTGATGACCTCAAAAGTCAAGTCCCATGGTGCTCAGAGCCATTTGAACTTCGGATATCTCTGAATTCGCAATTTCGCCTGAGAATCTTTCAGCAACCTCAAAAGTCATTACTGTCCATATAGTTTATGAAATAAAATGTGAACTTAGATACATTCGAGAAGCGATCTGCACCAGTCATATTACTACATATATGCGCGCGTGCTTCTGTGCTATGTTTCGTGCACCTCTTTCATATTTCAGCATAAAACAAGTTTTCAATGAAAATAGTATTTATGTGATCTGAAAATTGTAATAGATACTATTAAAATCAGTCTTGACCACAAATTTATTTATTCTGGTAACCGGTTGCGACCACGCCTGTGGTCATCTTCAGACCTAAAAGTCAAATACAACGTCTGATCAGAGGGCTATATACATTGAAGAAAATTATATGAAACTGGAATGGCGTCTATACTTACCATGGCAACCAATACCTTCCCAACAACAAGCCCAGAGAGGGCAACCCATGTACTGTCGAAACTATTTTTATTTATCTCGTGTGTTTAATATTTTTACATATTATATTTAACAACAGCTGTTGAACCAGCTAAGTTGCATGTATTTTTATTTTTTCGTTCTTGTCATTGTTCTTTTAATTACGAAATTTTTACGTTATGTGACTTTTAACCCGTTGGTTAGCGATGATATCATTCTGTCAAAAGTGCTCTATCTAGCAGTGATTTACCACCAGAAGGAGGCTACTGCTCATACAGTATTTTGGTAATTCATAGTTTTATAACTTTGTAGTTTTATGTAATTTTCTTCAATGTATGTAGCCCTCTGATCAGACGTTATATTTGACTTGTTGGTCTGAATATGACCACAGGCGTGGTCGAAACCGGTTACCAGAATAAATAAATTTGTGATCATGACTGATTTTTAATAGTAACTATTAGTAATAACATTGATCACTGTCTGCTCCCACGATGTATTCAAAAGTCACTGAAAATTGTAAACCTAGTGCAGTGCAGGCTGTAACTTATTCGACGGCTGTCTATAGAAAAATTTGTGATGAGTATACTTGTTATTATGTTTACACACGGATACATAGTAAGCAAAGCAAAGCTCCGCATTGTGGCCCTAATGGGCCGCCGTGTCATCCTATGTCAGTGGTGTCATCAGATGCCGTATGCGGTGTGGAGAGGCGAGAGGTCAGTGCACTGCTCTGCCGGCCGTTGGCGGCTTTATTGACCTTGAAGCCGCTACTTCTAAATCAATTAGCTCCCGCTTTAGGTCTCGCTAGGTTTGTGTGCACCCCGGTCCAGTCCTCACACCAAGGAAAAAATCCCTACAATACCGGGGTCTTCTACATAGGAGCCAGACCACTTAACTACAAAGGCGGAATATGTACTGAAAGACAAAAAAAGGCGCACCACGAAGGAATCAACAGAATGGGATGGAAATCGATAAATCTGATGTACATATACAGACAAACAAATGATCACAATGAAACTTCCTGGCAGATTACAACTGTGTGCCGGACCGAGACTCGAACTCGGGACCTTTGCCTTTCGCGGACAAGTGCTCTACCATCTGAGCTACCCAAGCACGACTCACGACCCGTCCTCACAGCTTCAATTCTGCCAATACCTCGTCTCCTACCTTCCAAACATCACAGAAGTTTATCTTTCTTTCAGGAGAGCTAGTTCTGCAAGGTTCGCAGAAGAGCTTCTGTGAAGTTTGGAAGCCGGGAGACGAGGGTACTGGCAGAATTGAAGCTGCGAGGACGGGTCGTGAGTCGTGCTTGGGTAGCTCAGATGGTAGAGCACTTGTCCGTATAGCAAAAGTCTCGAGTTCGAGTCTCGGTCCGGCACACAGTTTCAATCCGACAGGAAATTTCATATGAGCGCACACTCCGCTGCAGAGTGGAAATCTCATTCTGGAAATTATTACAATTTCACAAAAATTAGATGACTTATTCGAGAGAAACAGTTCCACGAATTGAGCAGGTCCGTAGCGCGTTGGTCCACATCTGGCCCTTATCCAAAGAGATATTCGGTTTGGAATTGGTTTATAGTTGTCGGATGTCCACCTGTCGTGGCAAATTCTGTCAATTGCCGCGTTAGATCGTCAAAATCCCAGAATGACTTACCATGGAAAATGGAAGTGAGAGTTTGGCGTCATTGGCCGGGAGACCCCTTGCGGGGCAGGTCCGGCCGCCTTGGTGCAGGTCTTATTACATTCGACACCGCATTGGGCGACCTGCGCGCCGGATGGGGATGAAATGATGATGAAGACAGCACAACACCCAGTCCCTTAGCGGAGAAAATCCCCGACCCAGCCGGGAATCAAATCCGGGCCCGTAGGACGGCATTTCGTCACGCTGACCACTCAACTATCGGGGCGGACATGGCTTACCATGAAAGGTAACAAAACGGGTCGTAGAATATCGTCGATGTTCAGCTATGCTGTAAGAGTGCCGGTGATAACCAAAGACGTCGTGTTGTGAAATGAAATGGCACACCAGACTATCACTCCTAGTTGTCAGGCCGTATGGCGGGCGATAGTCGCTGTAGTATCTCACCGCTGTCTGGGGCGTCTCAAGACACACTTTCGGCCTGCAATCACATGGACAGGAATAAAATTTTGTTCACTGATAAGTCCCACTTCAAACAGAGGCCCGATGATTAGTGAAGAAGTGTCTGGAGACGTCACGGACAGCGGTGGGAAATGAACTTGACCCTCGCCCACCATACGGCTGGACAACCAGAAGTGATGGTTTGGGGCGTCATTTCTTTTCATGGCAGGAACCAGTTGGTTGCCATAAGCAGCACCCTTACAGCACAGTGGTAGGTCGACGACATTTTGCGTCCCGTTTTATTGCCCTTTATGGCAAGCTATCCTGAGTTTACATTTCAGCAAGATAATGCCCACCCGGAAACAGCGAGTTTCTGCTGCTTGTCTTCGGGCATCCCAAATCCTACCTTGGTCAGTAAGATGGCAGATCACTCCCCAGTTCAGAACGTTTCAGCATTATGGCTTCGGTATATTGACGACCTAACGCGGCAATAGGACAGAATTTGGAGCGATATCCTCAGGAGGACAATCAGTGCCAAGCCAAATAACTACTGGCATAAGGGCCAGAGGTGGAACAACGCATTATTGATTTGCTCAATTTATGAAGATCTTTCTCTTGAATAAATCATCCAAGTTTTTCTGAAATTGTATTCGTTTGTTTGCCTGTATATGTACCTTTTACTTTAAAAAAATTTCTGTCCCATTCTGATAATTCCTTCGTGGTCCTTTTTTATTAGTGCCATTTTAGATCTACAACTATGCTTCTGCCGTTTTCAAGTAGATGGAAGTAACGGCAAGTGGTGGTGCAAATGATAGATCCAATACGTTTAGATATTTGTAAACATAACACCATCAAAATATTAGTAGTTTCGTGATTGCATCATGAAGTTATTTTCGGCTGAATATGTCAGCTTCCGATCCAGATTCTCGTAATTTGCGAGAAGGAATAATTTTCTGGTTTAACGCAAAGAAATCTGCAGCTGAGACTTATAAAATGCTGCGTAGGACCTATGATGCGGCACCTATTAGCTAAGGAATATGCAGAGAATGGTTTCAACATATCAAGAACGGTGATGTTCACGACGAAGACCGACATGGCGGTGGAAGAGAGAAGATTTTCAAAGGTGCTGAAAACGGCGGAAGTAATAACAGGAGATCGTTGTCGAAAGCGACTTATGCGTTTCAGCCTAACACTTACAAACGGCCACAATATAGCCATAGACATCAAAAGATGATTTTGCAACATGACAGTGCTCGAGACCACGTTTCAAAACCCGTTAAAAACTACTCCGAAACGTTGAAATGGCAAGTCCTACCCCACCCGTCTTATTTTCCAGGACACTGCTTCTTCTGAATACCATCTTTTTCAATCAGTGGCACACGGCCTGGCCGACCAGGACCTCCGGTGATATGAACAACTGCAAGGTGCCCAGTTCCTCCGCCGCGGGATTCACATGCCGCCCGAAAGACGGAGGAAAGGAATGGCCAGCGTTGGCCAATACTTGGAATCGTAATTTTATGTAAGTTTTCACAGTAAAGCCTCAAACTTAGAGGAAAAAACGGCAGAAGCAAGGTTTTAGGTTTACGAGGGTGAGTCAAATGAAAACCTTAAATTTGTAAAAAAAAATCGAAATTTCGCGCCACTAGCCTGGAAGTTGGTAAGCGTGCTACTAACAGCGTGCAGAATGGCCTGTAGGTGGCAGCATAGTGCAAATGAAACATACCGTCGCAGTATCAGTATAAAGACGGCCGCCCCACTTGCGACTTGCACCAGGGAAGAACAGCGTTCTATTATTCGGTTTTTGCGTAGTGAAAGCGTGAAACCTACTGAAATTCGTCGACGAATGAAGGTTCAGTACGGTGGTACATGTTTGTCACAGCAGCAAGTCTACGAATGGAGTAGGAAGTTCGCAAATGGTGTGACTTCAGTGGAAGATGCTCCTCCTCCAGGTCAGGCACGAAGAGTTGCGACTCCACAGAACATTGCAGCAGTTGAAGCCATAGTGAAGGAAAACCGCCGAGAGACACTGAATGACATTGCAGCACGTTTACAGATTAGTCATGGTTCAGCACACCACATTGTGCATGATGTGCTCCAGTTTCACAGTGTGTCTGCAAGATGGGTGCCACAGTAGCTGACTCCTGAAGTGAGAGAACGACGTGTTGATGCTTGTGAAGAACTTCTATGGCGCTTTGAACGAGAAGGTGATGACTTCCTTGCAAGAATCGTTACTGGGGACGGGCGAAGCCTGGCTTCACTCCCGCCAACCCGAACCGAAGAGAGTGAGCAAGGAACGGCGCCATTCCTCATCACCTAAACCAAAGAAGTTTCGAAGAGAACCATCAGCAGGGAAGGTTATGCTGACACTCTTTTGGGACGGAAAAGGCGTCATTTGGGAGCATTACAGGCCTAGAGAGACCACTGTCACCAGTGCATCATACAAAGATCTCCTAAAAAATCATCTGCAGGCTGCAATCAAATCAAAGCGATGCGGATTGCTTTCAGCAGGTGTCCTTTTGCAACGTGATAATGCAAGGACCCACACTGCACGTACAACATTTGCAACAATCACAGACCTGCATTTTGAGTGTCTTCCCCATCCATCATGCCGGCCGAAGTGGCCGTGCGGTTCTAGGCGCTGCAGTCTGGAACCGCGAGACCGCTACGGTCGCAGGTTCGAATCCTGCCTCGGGCATGGTTGTGTGTGATGTCCTTAGGTTAGTTAGGTTTAACTAGTACTAAGTTCTAGGGGACTAATGACCTCAGAAGTTGAGTTCCATAGTGCTCAGAGCCATTTTTTCATCCACCATACTCACCAGACCTTGTCCCAAGTGATTTCCATGTGTTTGGACCACTCAAAGACGCAACGGGAGGAAAGAAGTTCCGTCCTGATGAAGAGGTACGCCACGCGGTGCATGAGTGGCTGCGCGGACTACCAAAAGAATTTTTTTCCTAAAGGTATTATGCGCTTTGTAAGCGCTGGAGAACTTGCATTGATCGTGGGGGAGATTGTTGAAAAGTGATACAGCTTTGTACCACTTCTGCACAATAAATAATATTTTTTAAAAAAATTGAGGTTTTCATTTGACTCACCCTTGTATTATGAGGTGGACCTCAAGGGACTGTTATAGAGCAGTTACCGTTTGCAATACAAATGATGCATTTGTTAACGTCGAAAGCGCCTTGAGGATGTTCGCAGATGCTGCTTATGTCTGAAGGAAGGTCGCAACGCCGTAAGGCAGCAGTGAAACGCAGGAAGCTGTGCGGAGGATCGATGATTAGTGCAGGAACAGTCAGTTGACCCTGAACGTAATTAAATATAACATGTTGCTCATAAATAGGCGAAAAGACCGGCTACTGTGTAAATTGAAAGGGGAAGGCGGGAGAAAGGAATGGAATGGAAAGAACTAATGGTATCATCTGCTTCAGGACTTTGTATGGAATCAGCGGCGAAGAATGAAATTGTATGCTGGACCGGGACGACAACTTGGGATCTCGAGCTTACTGGGCAGCTGTTACCACTAAGCCACTCTGACACAGTTTTTATTGCAAATGTGCGTACTATGTTGGCACGCTCCCCGGCGGACTCAGTCCCACCTAGGGACTAGCATGTCATCCATGCTAGTTAATTTTAGATTCCCGCTAGAGATCTAACGTAAATGTGCATCCTAACTGAAATTTATGGACTCGTTGCCCATCGAGGCGAATCAATAGTATGAGTGCGTGGTGTCTGTTCTTTCGGACATAAAAAAATTATTGTTGCACTATGGTGGCAAACCACTCGGGAAACACTACATAACTTGCACTCACCGCACTTTTTAAATATCACAGATGTGTATGATTATAACGGGAGTTTGTAGGTCTCATGTGGTCAATGTTAAATAAGCTAAGTTTGTGTACGTTTATGTGTGGGACCAATGAAGATAACAATCTAATATTTTTCCAGGTAATTTATCTGAAAGTATTTGTATGGAGTGTAGCCATGTATGGAAGTGAAACATGGACGATAAATAGTTTGGACAAGAAGAGAATAGCAGCTTTCGAATTGTGGTGCTACAGAAGAATGCTGAAGATTAGATGGGTAGATCACATAACTAATGAGGAGGTATTGAATAGAATTGGTGAGAAGAGGAGTTTGTGGCACAACTTGACAAGAAGAAGGGACAGGTTGGTAGGACATGTTCTGAGGCATCAAGGGATCACAAATTTAGCGTTGGAGGGCAGCGTGGAGGGTAAAAATCGTAGAGGGAGACCAAGAGATGAATACACTAAGCAGATTCAGAAGGATGTATGTTGCAGTAAGTGTTGGGAGATGAAGCTTGCACAGGATAGAGTAGCATGGGTAGCTGCATCAAACCAGTCTCAGGACTGAAGACAACAACAACATCGCTGTTATTTACGTCTACTGAAGCAAAATTAAGAGAAGATACAAAAAACCAGAAACAGAATTGTTTATAATTATGCAATTTTACTATGAATATTTGTACATGTAACCGTTAGACGCATACCTATTAAAATCGCTACCATGATTGTGCTCCAGTAGGTGTAGTATGTACAAAATTCGATGCAGCTGTCGCAAATACTCGCATTTTTTGATATGTAGGTACATGAGGTGTTAAAAGACGTCATTTTGATAAAATCACGTTTAAAGTTTAAAATGATAAAAACTCTCCAGCATAGTTCGCATCATCATCATCTTTGCCAACGTCCGTCTTCCTTGCGGATGACCTCTCTTCTTTGGTGGTGAGCACGGCTGCACACTATGCTTTCGCAAGTCTCAACTTTTCTAATAATTTCAACCACTTTACAGCATGACAGACTGTGGTGATGCTAAGCTGGATTAGAACTCTTTCTCCCCATATTTTAGTTATTAAATGTTAATAAAGTACCACTATCTCCCCTTCTCAGAGTATTCAACCTACAAACCCGTGTTTGGGTACTTGTCCAGTTATTATTGAAAGTCTCAGTGAGATTGAGACCGCCCATGTAGACACTTCCGGGAGTCGAGGTGAGCGAGGCCCATGTGAGCTGGATTGATGACTTCAACAGCTTCAGGAATAGACTTCCTGTGTACTAAACGCACTCCTGAAAACTAAAGCCTTTCGGAATTTACATCATGATTCAGGTCGAGGTGGGCAAAGTGAACGTATCGGTTTTCAGTCAGTTGCGTGTTTGTGCATGCATGAGGTCCAGACTGCTTTCTTCATACTTTCTAAATCAGCCTTGTATATGGCATAATTTCCAGGATATCCACATACAGACAGGCACCTCTGGAATTAGGTAGTTTGAGATACGCAAGTAACATAATAAAATTAAAAATGCAATACTTCTGAATGTCACGCAAAGATAATTTGTATGCCATTTTGTGAAGAAAATAGTGAGGAATATTGTAAGACTTGTTTTGTAAAACGTCAAAAATTTAAATTTTTTGCCTGCAGACTTCCTTAAGTAATAATAAGAATAAATATTATAAAACGTATTATAACCACTTAAGTACAATAAAATACAAGAATTAGAATTTTATATTAGCTGTTGATGGGCGTTGACATATATCAACGGGGATAGGTGAAAATATGTGCCCCAACCGGGACTCGAACACGGGATCTCCTGCTTACATAGTTGAATGTAATAAATGACACAAAGCCTTAAAACCCGTGTATTCATTTTCAAACACCCTGTACTTCATTTATAATATATATCAAAGTCCGTCAGCAGCTGAAGGTATTAATATACAATTCTAACTTCATTCTAGACGGCTGCATGTCATCAATGGTGTCTGTTGTTTCGGAACAGACACCATATCCATATAAGTACATAAATATAAAAATATTATCATGTAATCATTTCCTTACAACAACTGACAGTATACTGCATTAGCACAATCGAGAAATTACAGCTCCCAAAAATGTTGCATTTGAAATCCACATATCCGAAAATACAGTCACATAATTAATATAAAAACTATAATAGCAATAAAAACTCTCAACTTTAACCAAAAATTTATCAACAATATCAAAGTGTTCCCTCACCATTATTTCACTAGGCACTAAAATTGTAAACACTAGTGCGTATACTGTGACTAAACGACCTCGTAAATGAAGTACAGGGTGCTTCAAAATGAATGTACGGGTTTGAAGGCTTTGTAGCATTTATTACAGTCAACGTTTAGTTATAAATAATACATAAAATGAAAGAACAATTCAACCACTGTTTCATGTGAGTGTTCAATATGAGCACCATTCGCCATACGGGACACAGTAAATAGGCGAAGTCTTCCAAATCTTGATCGGCGTGCCGGTACTGCCCAAAAAACATTGTTTGGGGCAGACTCGTTGCAACTGCTTTATCTTGTGGGGATTTGCTGACCCTCGATGCCCACATTGCTTGTGTTCACATTTCCGCTTACATGAAGTGTCGATCCAGAAAAATCTTCGTCATGCACCAACATTTCGTTTTGCAAAGTTTGCACGTTAACTGTAGTGTGTTGGCTTTAGAGCTTGTAACTGTTGCGAGCGATGAGGATGTAGCTGTAATCTTCCACTTAAGTCTCAACTTAGAAGGCACTGGGATTGGTAATTAACGACTAGCCTTCCGAACTGATTTCGTGGGGCTACGCTTGAGACTCTTAATAAGTTCAGCACATTCTTCTGACACTATTGGTCGCTCCGGACTCTTCCCTTTGCGCACAGGTATACAAACAAAACTGTATGAGTTGTATTGTTCATAATTGTAAGTTGAATATAATAATTGCTACAGTCTTAAAACCCGGATATTCATTTTGAAATACCATTAAAAATGTTTTGAAACGTCAATAGACAGAAACTTTGGGAAATAATGACGAATCGCGGATATCCAAAGTTTATATCAAGACACAAATATCACACTAGATCTCAATGGAAAAACAACTAATGAGGTACCAACTAACAAAGGAGATGTGACGAGGCTGGTGCATCTCTCCAACTTTGTTCAACATCTACATTAATAAGATAGTACATTATGGAAATCAGAATTTCAGAAAGGCGTAAAACAAATAAATCCTAATTTGAACAGGGAAATTTCAAAAGAAAAAACTAAGTCAACGGCCTTCATGGGGGGAAAAAAACCAATCAGAACCAAAATAGTGATAGATAATAAGATTTTAAAGCAAGTAAACCATTTAATGTACCTCGGATGTGAAATGACATTTGACTGCAGCAGAGATATTGAAATTAAGCTTAGTAAATTCAGTCGGGTATGTGGAACAATCAACAGGAACCTAAAAAACAGAGCCAGGGAAGACATTCAAATTAAATTTTACAAAACTGTTGCAGTTCCCACACTGCTCTATGGAAGTGAGACATGGGTGATTACCAAGAAGTAAGAAAGTTGGATTCAGGCACAAGAAATGAAATTCCTTAAAGGTTGCACAAGAGAAGACAGGCTAAGAAATTAAAATCTTAGAGAAGAACTGCAAATCTTTAGCCTCAATGATAAAATTCGAGATTACAGAAGAAAATGGAATGAACATCTACAAAGAATGGAGAGTGAGAGACTTCCCTTAAAGGCAAGAAATTATAAGTGCTATGGGAGAAGAGAGAGAGGAAAACAGCTACAGAGCTGGGTACCCTAACAGGCAGTTCCTGCCTAATACCTGAAGAGAAGACGAAGATGAACACCGTGTGATGCTGCTGTTTCCTTAAGTCGCTTCGGCCTTCTTTCGGGAAGCAATTTTTGTTATTTTCTTCTCAGTGGAAAGTCTTTACCTTTCTGTCTTCCCTTCCTTAACATTTTGTGGTTTGCCGGTTGTGCCTGTGGAATCGCGAACCGTGTTGAATTTGTTGTTGGTAGCAAGAACGGTCAAGCCATGAATGGGCGATTTTGGCGGGCTCGAATGATAACAGCAATTAAACGTAAAAGTTAGAGATTTCCTTGCATCTTTGAGATACTTACTTTCATGCCTCTATATCCTCAGAAAGTTACCTCTGAAATATGGAAATAGATATATGTAAAAATATAAACAATTTTATTAACAAACAATTGCGGAAATGGGGGAGGTCGGTGACCCGCATTATAACCCCCCACCCCTTTCCCCCGCCCACCCTTAGTTCCACATCTGTTCACATTCGAAGTTTGTGCTCAGTCATGTCGTCGATAGGTCGTTAAACCCGAATGCGTGATTGCGTGTGCGTGCAATTTCCGCTGTATGACGCCCGCGTCATCTGCTCCAGAATGCAGAGTTGGATAGCATTTAGTGTTGTGATAGCGAGACGAGACTGCTAGGTCGAATTAGAGACGAATGTACGGTGAACGATCAGTGTCAGAATCTATCCATGTGAAACTAATATACACCTGGATAGCTGTGCTTCTTTCTGTTGTTCATAGAGTTTGATGATGATATGCCAGCCGGCCGCGGTGGCCGGGCGGTTCTAGGCGCATCAGTCTGGAACCGCGCGGCTGCTACGGTCGCAGGTTAGAATCCTGCCACGGGCATGGATGTGTGTGATGTCCTTAGGTTAGTTAGGTGTAAGTAGTTCTAAGTTCTAGGGGACTGATGACCTCAGATGTCAAGTCCCGTAGCACACAGAGCCATTTGATATGTCGACAGGTTGGTCGAGGACAGCGAAGTATTGCCACGCTGCTTACTGTCGTACACTCTAAGGCAGTGGTCGTCAAACTTATTTTGGTCATGAGCCAATACTGACACTGTGAGCGGCACCTCGGGTCGCATATGTACTGATATTATTATCAATTCGCAATGTACGTAAATTCGTACCTTCTGAACCCCAAATATACTACGTATAACGAGGGCGCGATAAGTGGGCCGCTGGCCCCCAACTATTGATCGTTAAGTCTACACTATTCGGAACATTTTCTATCTACTGTTCTGTTTCAGATTGCTGCCACACTCAGCAACCGCAACGTTGTTACACTGAAATAGCCTGTCGAAGTGTTGTTGTTGTTGTCTGTGTGAGCGGATAATTACTTTATTAACAACAGTTACTGTACTTGTAATTAAATGCATTATGCAAGATGAGCGACAATTACAAATATTTACTAAATGTTTTGAATGTCACTGTAATTACCTGGCGTTGTGAGCTATATTGGAGGCGAACTCGTAATCTAACATGTTTGTTCTTCTTTACAGAAATTTATTCGCCGACATCGCACGAAAATACAATGATTACTAGTTTCAGCGAAATTAAATCACCATCTTCAGATCATCTGTGTAGAAAAAATATTTTACGGGGCCAGTCCATTACGTCGACTGCTCACATTAATTGGACACAACTATAATGTATATAAAGCTACAATTACGGAAATTTGTAATGTCAAACCAACATAAAATGCATAAAAATTCAAAGTAAACATACCTTATAGACGATATTCCATAGAACCGTCTCTCGTCGTAAAAGAGCAGCTGGGCGAACAACGCACAGTAGTTATACATAAAACACATAAGGCATGTATAAAATATTCTCATGTTGTGTCCTTGTTGACATCTGAAAGGAAACTGTTATGGCACTATCAACGGAATACAGCATGTTTAAACGTGCCGCCAGATGGCAGCAGTTTTTTACAACACAAGATTGTCTTCTATTAATTTTCAAGTATATAAAATCCATAAAAGGATTGTATACCTAGTTTTCCAAATATATGCATCAAAAAATTATTACAAAAATATTATTACTGTATCTTAAAGGAAAGAAAAGAAAAATTTGGAGTAGGAATTTAAGTTCAGGGAGAAGAAATAAAAACTTTGAGGTTTGCCTATGACATTGTAATTCTGTCAGGACTTGAAAGAGCAATTCAACGGAATGGCAGTATCTTGAAAGGATGATATTAGATGAACATCAAGAAAAGCAAAACGGAGATAATGGAATGTAGTCCAATTAAAAACCGGTTTTACTATTATTTGGGAAGCAAAATAAATGATGGTGGTCGAATTACGGAGGATATAAAATGTAGATTGGCAAAGGCAAGAAAAGCATTTCCGAAGAAGAGAAATTTATTAACAGCGAACATAGATTTGTCAGGTAGTCCTTTCTGAAAGTATTTGTATGGAGAGTGTAGCCATGTACGGAAGTGAAACGTATACTATTAACAGAGTAGACAAGAAGAGAATGGAAGCTTTTGAAAAGTGGTTCTGCAGAAGAATGCTGAGGATTGGAGGAGGTTGTGAATAGAATTGGGGAGAAGATGAATTCATGGCACAACCTGACTAGAAGCATGGGGGGGGGGGGGGCGGCAAAAAATCGTAGAGGGGGACCAAGAGATAAGTATAGTAAGCAGATTCAGAGGGATGTAGGTTGCAGTAGTTACTCGGAGATGAAGAGGCTTGCAAAGGATAGAGGAGTATGGAGAGCTGCACCAAACCTGTCTTTGCACTGAAGACCACAACAATAACATCTTATATCAGTGTTACGATCATTGTTACAACATACATAAATTAGAACTATTAACATTACAATGAGAGAGAGAGAGAGAGAGAGAGAGAGAGAGAGAGAGAGAGAGAGAGAGAGAGAGAGATATTAAAAATATGAAAACGGTGTTGTGCGACTTTACTACATGCGAGTGTAGGGTCTTGTATAATAACGTATCTTCAATGATCAGCTGCTGATGTGTGCTGAGTAGCTCGAGGTTTGGCTTATGGTCCAGTGTGTTAAGTCCTTTATCTGAGTCATTCATGAATTCGTATTAAGATAGCCTTAATATAATTCCACATTCTTTGCTACATATATGTATCACATTTGAAGATGATCGTCCCTAACGCGCATTCACGAATCCCTGTTACTTCCGTGTTAAAACTTATGCCGTAGCAGCTTATCGGTACGGGTCCGTCACTCCCGTGAGTTGTCAGCATTAGCAGACAGTGAAAAATGTTTTCTAACCATGCACTGATCGCGCCACTTACCGCTCTGTTCCTGAGGTAAGCGACCGATTTTACATAGCTCACTGCAGAGTTCATCAACGTCAATTAAAATTAACGACATCTTAAAATATTACTGTCTTTGTAAGTATTTTTGTTTGTGTCTGAGCAGGAAAAACTACTCTCTCCAGAAGCTATGAACGTTAGTTGGCGTTTTTGGATTCGGCTGCTGCCATATGCATGTTGTTAGAACATATGGCTCAGAACGCGACCTGCACAAATACTGTTTCGAACGTAGTTCACGACCACACGACCACTGCTCTAAGGAATAGGACTGCCATTGTCACTTAGTGGAAGGTCGGACATTGTCCGTGTGTACACCAGTGCACTTCGCATTAATATACACATGTGAAGATTCCCACAGGTTAAACAATGGCGTCTGTGTACGGTGCTAGAATATTGAACGCTCGAAAGCAGCTCCACTACGCTTAAAGTGAAGGATTGCAACTGCAAAAAAAGTACCGTATTTAATTAAAAATATCTCTGTCCCACGTATTATAATTTTGCTTTATTTGTGCACTTAGAGATAAGTGAAGATATCTCAATCCCAGAGGGGGGCTAAACACGTCCATGGAAGGCTGCACTCGGTGGTCCTGATGTGTTATTGGGACGGAGGGGAAAGGCTTCAGGATGTATATCTTAAAACATCTCTACATGTACGATGATAGGAAGCAATAAAGTTATAACTTTCCATTACTTTGAGCAGACAAACGCAAGTCGGACATATTAGTAATACTTGCTATGAGCAGAAAACGCTAACAGCTGTCTTTCGTGTAAGGTGAATGTCCACTTTCTAAATACGGTGACAGCGTTATTTTAAGAAGCATGTTCCAGCACCTAAGCGTCGAAGGGGGTGACTACGCGTACATTGTACGACCTTGATAATAGGTACGAAGTAAATAGGCCTACGTTTCTATGCCGTGCATTGTCTCGAATGCGTTTTGATCGTGTATCCCAAAGAGACCGTAAGTGATGATTTTACTTCCATCTCCTAGCTGATTCTGGTCGTGCTATACTATTGGGATGTATAATGAGATAGTTATCTGTCAGAATAGACTTCGCTCTTATAAGATATTCATTGAATAATCATTTTCGTTACTAACAGTTTTCTGTGACTGCCATTATGGAGGTATTGTATATATAAAATTTATGTAAACAATCACAATGTTTGTTGTTATTTACGTTGGTTTCTTCTCGGCGGGAACTTAACATTTATGCTCATCAGGCATCAAATGTGTGAAAACTACTAAATAATATTTTTGATAATAAAGTACTAGAAAGTGAATTAATCTCAGAGCTGTACCTCAGCTGCGAAGGTTTCGTTGGAATTTAGGGTAACACTGCACTAGATATAAATGGAAATTGTATGTACAATCTTTCTTATCACAGAAGATGTACTGATGCGTGAATGTTTGAAACTTCTTCTTGTGTGTCTTCTAACTTTTCCGTAGGTACTCCGTTGCTTCGAATTTTCAATACCTTTTTGGGACCTTTATTGTAATAAGAAATACGCCAGTTATCTTTTTTACCGTTACCACTGCCGTCTTAGAAGTGTTCTTCAAAAGTAGATATTCTGGAACCGAGCGATTCAGCGTAGCTCATTCAACATAGCTATAGTGTCGTTTCCCTATATTCTTATAGATTATGCAAACGTATCATGTCCGCCAATACTGACAGTACTTTCCTTAGAGCTTTATCATGGTTCGACAGTATTCAGTATTACTTCTCTGTAACGTTGTTTGCTTGGTTACAACTACTAATATTTCGGTTATGCGATTTTGCATAAAGCAAGTCGGCAACTTCACTAGCCTCTTTAAGAAATATCTAATTTATGTGCTGTAAAGCAGTTGATTGTATCGGTTATACACTAGAAGTCTTTAGCTAATGCTTATTGCGTTTCTCTATTCGTTAGATTATTACTGCCTCGCCTCAGAATATATTTGATTTCGTTTTAACAAAACTGCTCTGTCTGAGAACAGCTTTCTGTAATTCATGGTAATGTTGTCGCTGTGAGCAAAAGGGTTAATCCTAAGCAAGGAGAATTACAGAAGTCTGCATTCTAATTTTTTTAAATTTATTCTTTTACTACAGGTTATAAGAAATTCGTGCTTGTAAAGGAAGGTAATGGAGTTTGACACAAGAGAAAGAACTGCGGCGCTACAAAGAAGGAGACGAGTTCTTAAAAAGAATTGTGTTCTGGGTTATGCGCAGTATCGTGCAATAAAACGCGAATAAGAAAGAACAGTTTGCGCATCTCTGGCTGCAGCAGGTTATTGCCAACTACGTACTGTAGCAGAGAGCTCAGAGGATAATAATCCGTAGACAGAGGGGCCGTGTGCCTGTAGCTCGAGAACAGTGCGGAAGAAAATTGACCTTGCTAAGTCAAAGGAATGATTCCGACAATCTCTTGGTGCAATTTTGTTTTTACCCATACCATATACGAGTCTGGTAACCTAACTACTACACCAACTCATTGATAGTGGTAAAAGTTAGCCTGTATGAATATAGGATGCATAGAACTGCTTTCTTTCAGGAATCTTCCTTCCACCACAGTCCTATACTCAAGTGTGTGTACCTTCGACAGATAAAAAATAAGAAAAGTTGGATGTGGTATTACATTCGCTGAAATTAGAATCTCATTCGAAGGGATCTTGATTTAAACCCTGGTCCGTTCTTCCCTGTTAAAAGACACCGTGGAATTCCCTAAAATTATTCAGGCGAACTCCAGTTGATACTAGTTGGAATTTTTGCCGAAGATTAATTGGTGTAACAGTCGAAACTTAAGATTCTAGAAACTATTGTTTACGTGGTTGACAACTTTAGAAAGAACTGCAGTGGGTGTTCAGTGAGTGTCACATGATGACATAGTGAAACGCTTACAGCCTACTCTCATCTCTTCCTGTAGTCTGCATAATTTACAGGACTGCAACATATGAAATTTTGTGGTAGTTCGATATTTAGCCTCTGAAAAACACGTATCGTCGTATCCTCAAAACATAACAAATATAATATTTCAATTTATACAAAGAATACAGCGATGAATGACAGGGCAACAGATTTGAAAATCTATTTGTGTTCGGAAGCAACTTGTTGAGAAGCTCTCAAAACGAACGTTATCAGAAAGCGACAGGTATTTCGCTCGCCTTCACTGTTCATGAATTAGTTCTATTTTATTCTGAATATCACGTGAGAACCGATTAGATTTTCTTCTGCTAATGTGATTTAGCGTCTCAAGAACTGCCATGAAACATAAACGGAAGTTATATGAGTAAACGATACAACAGTTTCATTACTGAGAAGGGATATTGTGTCTTTCGTTCCATAACGATTAAAAATCGCACTGTACTCACAGTATTCTCGCCCGAATGAGCCGCATCAATAAACATCTGCAGTGCGTACTGCGACAAGAGCGTTTGTCGCGTGACTGAATTCCTTGCGCCGACTTGGGTTTGCGGTAATCCAATTGTTACCTGTCGCCGACCTGAAACGAGGAAGCGCACTTTTAGTTGCGTGTCTGTTCCGCACTCCCTGCTTCGCTTGGGTGAACTTCTAGTTTCAATAAACTTGAAAGAATGTAGCGCTAGAGGCAGTGGAATCGCGTTCTCAAATTGGTAACAAAGTAAGACCGTCGTTTTCTTCAACTATCTGTACTTCAACTTCTAACGAATAATAGTGGAGCTTCTGAAGATGAAACAGGTATCGGAATAATAATTTTCCTATTACAAGTTGCTCATAAAAGTAATATCGTCTTGAAGTAGTCGGATTATTCTACCTGGTATCTAGCAACTCATTCCCCACATTCAGTTTTGTGTTGAAACATGATATAATGGTTATCTACTCATGAGGCAGTTCAACCCCCTCTTAATGTTTTTCCAATAGCGGATGCTCTGATAAGTGGCGTGGTGGGAAGGGGGTGGGAGATATATGTTCCCTCATTGGATTCTGCAGCTCCCTGCATGGGGCACATTGCCTGCCTTTTATCTTGTGTCTTCCTTTCTTCTTTTTCGTCTCTTATCTCGCCTTCGTTGGTCTTTGGTAGGTCTTGGGGTTTTCTTCCGATGGTTTTCGCGCCTTAGGCCACCTCTGATGTACAGTCATGTAGACCTGTCTGTTCGAGGAAAAAGGAACTGAGACCTCGTAGTTTGGTCCCTCCAATCATCAAACCGACCAATAACGGATACGTTAATTTTGTCAGCACTCTGGTTTTATGCGTCATCTGTTTCCAAGCAAAATGATTCTGAAAAGTCACTCTCGGGGTTTGAAGATCTGTTGTGATGCGCCCTGTTTACTAAAATATTTCTTTACTACTATCACTGTTGAGTGACTTGGACCGTTCACCTTTTTGCTGAAGTCAGTTGCTTTTAATCAAACCAGCGCGCTCTGCTAATAACAGTGGTGAACAATGGCTGAGCTTCAAGGAAAAAATAAGTTTAAAGCTTTCCCTTGCAGTCAGTCAAATATGTCGATGCGACAGACCATGTGAGGTTGAATACCCAACGCCTTTGTGGAGCAGCTTTTATCTCAGACGAAAGTAACGCACCCGTGATTGAAAGACGTTAAAAGGTGGCTAGACTGCCTGAGAATGTGATTGATCTTATCCTTACGATGACTGCTATACCCAGATAGTAAAATTTCCCCTTCCTGTATTATGAAATGTCGCAACGCACGTACAAAGTTTTGTGGTGTTCTTGTGAACAGAATGTGGATGGTAATGTAACGAAAGTAGAATAAAACGCGGATCACATACCACTGTGTAAACACATTTCATGCAGAGCAGACCTGTATATGGAAAGGTGACATTGGAGGACGAGGAGGAGAATGGAGAGAGGAGTTAAAAGAAACAAAATTCCTTTCCTTCGGTTCGAGGGGCGGTAGGAATGGGATCTTCCCCTTGATGTCACCGTTTTGAATTACGTGAACAAACGTCGTTCGTGGAAAAATCACAGTTATCGACAAAGTAAACCGTAAACTCCGCCGTATCGGAAAGTGATCCGGTCATTTGACCAGATACAGCCACTTTCCCGCTGAAAGGAATGAGAATTATTACGTTGTTCTGCGGGCGCGAAACGTGATCCGGGAAAAATGTCTTCGCGCGGACCCGCTGCAGCTCACTTTAGTGTCATTACATTTATTGACAAGGAGAAAGGAGTATGGCATTAGCGAGTTGGACTTGCGCTCTGAGCGGGAGGGGAGGGGGAGGGCTTATGTAACATAAATGGCAGTATCTTTTGATTAATTGACTTAGCTTACATTTTTACACTGCCAAGGGACCGTATGTGACATAAATTTCAACTTCACGCCTCTATCTGTTCCTGACAAAATGTAGCCGTAACAGATCCTGTAAGTACTCCGTTTTTACCAAAAACTCTGAGAAAATTTGTTCAATCGATTTTATTTATTGTTAAAATGTGCCTTAGTAAAGGAGACATCACGTGTGAACAATACGACATAATTACAAAGAGACATTAGAATTTTTGATCTGGTGTGGCATCGGGATAAATGTAGATTCATACAGTTTTCGTGAATAAATCACATTGTAACAGACAGTCGCGACACTAGCGCACCTAGTGGCGAAAAGCCAGCCATAAGATAGTTTTTTTAATTATTTCCGTTACGTAATTTGTGAAATATAACAAATATTTTTGTCGCGCAAGCATTAGTAAGTAATCAAGAAACGAGAATGTTAGTGATATAAATGTAAAAAGAACGGAATCTCTGTGTCAGTGACATACGTTACAACATATTCATGAAGAAATACTTTAGAATTTTTGTACAGTTTCAGCGTACTTTGTTAAAGGCAAGAAAATGTAAACACAATATTTCATGCTTGATAAGCCATGCATTTCTGTTACTACCTGTTCTTATTACGATAGGCATTTTCCTTGATACATAGACTTTTCATTTAATCTATGGATTCACACATTTTTACACTTCACTAAACTTTCCAATACAAAATATTTTTGTGAAGTTAATTACTTTTTTTCCAAAAAGACTACTTTGTTGAAAACTCTTGTCGTTCGTGGTGCAGTTGTAGCAGCACTTGCGAAATTGGTTTCTTCTGTGCGGAGAAAGCGTTTTATTGCTTATGACGTTCTTCACGTTTGTGTGAATTCTCTCTCCACCTTCAGTTAAATGGTTTCTCCTGCAAATTACAGGAGAAAGACTGTCAGTGTACCATGTGATACTTGAGGGCCCTTAGGAAACCAGAGAAAGACAAATGTCGTGACATTTTTCTATTATTACCTTTACTAATTGCATTGCTTACTCTTCCGTCTGTACAAAAAGTATGTTGGCAATCAATGTAAACGATACCATCCGCACTCATCCGACACTGTATTCAAAAGTGTAGCTCACTGTCCGCTTGGAGCGCTAGTATCTTATTGTTTAACAGTAATGAGGAGAAGTGTCCTGACTGTATGTTAGACTGTGTGTACAGCCGTACTCCTGCCAACCCTGTTTATCTAGCGTAAGATCGGCGGCGCTGGCGGCCAATAAGTCCCAGTGCTTGTTTTCGTAAATACTGATTCACTTTTTCTATTATGAAATTGCGAAAATGGCAAATCAACATGATAACTCAAAGTTTAGTTTCCTGTTAAGTAAATTAGCTGCCATAATAACCGTTCCGCCCCGCAGGTGTACAAGGAAGAATTATTGAGGTAAGCAGGGGTTGACACGTAGCTTACTAGTTTCAAAAGTTTATCGGGATATCCGTTGAAGATGAACAGCGACCGATATGTCCCTTGATTTCCAGAATGAACGAGAGAACTGAAAAATCCTTGTTGCGTGTTAAGTAGTATTCGGTCAGAAATGGCAGATTTCGCACGCACCCGACACATAGGCCCTGTCCCATCCTTTTTGTGACTTACTTGTCTTTCCAAAAATGAGACGGAACAGAAAAGAAGCAGCTTTTTAGGAAATGCAATAGGTTAAATACAAATTGCTATACCTAGCATTCCCATAATAGTTAGTTAATTAAATGTTCCGTAGATAGTCTTATGTCGTAATGATATGAAGCAAGTCACCTTATAGGTAACGTATGCATGATCATTGACACATTAATGAACACATTTTTAGTCATACTCATGCAACTACACTTAAAAACTTTGTTTTGTAACAGGTTACAAGTTTATAATAAAAATCTATTGAATAGGAGTTTCGGAAGGATTTATTTTACGTTAGATTTAAAACTTGCTTTGGTACTTGTCAGACATTTTGTGTTATGACGCAAGTGATAAAAAATTTTGCTTCTCCATAATGAACTACTTTCTGAACCGTCGACAGCGTCTTTTCTCTAGTGTTGTAGGTACGCACGTAACTATCTTCTCAAATTGTGACAAGTAAAATAGCTAACTCATTGAAGAGGTACCTATATGCCGACAGTGGGCGAGCACCGCATGTTATTCTTACGGTTTGTTTTCGTGCAGTCGGTACTTTCTAAGTGATGAGTTACTACAGAGAATTATTCCATAAAACATTGTTGAGTTGAAATAGACAAAATATGTCAGGAAGTTGGTCTGTCTATTTCCAACACTAGCGATTATACGGCGACTTATAAAACACGTTTGCAAAAAATATTACGAGGGTGAATTGTATAATCCTCTTACGTTTAAATGTAATTTATTAAGTTGGTGGAATATAGATGCGGATACACACAACCCTGTGTATTTGAGATAATACTTTGTTCAGTAAAGTGAGCTACACCGACTGTAGTTCGTTGTGGAAGCAACAGACTCCTTTTATAGTCCCATTCATTAGATTCAAAGATGACGTGAAAATAGCTATCATCCATGTATATTCCCTCTAACTGTATCTCATTAATCTCTTTCATGAATAGTTGTTGACGGAAAAACTCAAATAGTCCAAAGATTACAGTTAGGACTACACTAAGTTTAGAATATCTTTCCGTATGAGAATTGGTGCACTTGCAGGAATTTCTGCGATTTGAAAATGACAAAACCGATTCTAATTTGTACTGTTGTTCAAACATATTTCAATTAGTCTGAGCCGGCCGCGGTTGTCTCGCGATTAAGGCGCTCAGTCCGGAACCGCGTGACTGCTACGGTTGCAGGTTCGAATCCTGCCTCGGGCATGGATGTGTGTGATGTCCTTAGGTTAGTTAGGTTTTAAGTAGCTCTAAGTTCTAGGGGACTGATGACCACTGATGTTAAGTCCCATAGTGCTCAGAGCCATTTGAACCATTTGAATTAGTCTGATGTGACTGGCATGAGGAATACAGCTGCACTGTTGCTGAATGGTGTGCTCGCGGTTTACAGCCCAGTTGTTGATACAATTTTATGCGCAACCTGGACTGTTAAAAGGTTGGCTTTTCGTTCTGTGTGCCCAAATTTTCTAGAACATGAATTTGTCACTAACCACTGAAGTGGGATTTACAAGAAATGAGATAACTCAACTTCCGTGTTATGGGGAATGACGCTGTTCTGGAGAAATTGTAAATGGCATTCACAACTGAATTTATTGTTATTTGTTAATGAAGACCACTGAAGTAATTACGTCATTAGCGCACTAGCAAGTCGTTATAGACAGAGCTCAAAGGCCCCGGTTTAAGTGGGGCCAGGCCTGTCTCAGCGCACCCTCCAAGTCACGCAAGACGTTTCGAATAATATTCTACACTGTCCCGCACGGGGAACTGTGTCGGGGAACTGGAGAACCTGTAAGCAGTTCAAATGTGTGTGAAATCTTATGGGACTTAACTGCTAAGGTCATCAGTCCCTAACTTACACACAACCTAAATTATTCTAAGGACACACACACACACACACACACACACACACACACACGTGCCCGAGGGAGGACTCGAACCTCCGCCGGGACCAGCCGCACAGTCTGACTGCAGTGCCCTAGACCGCTCGGCTAATCCCGCACGGCCCTGTAAGGAACGTAGCTGTGCGGTGGAAATGCGTATTCATTCGAATAACGTTTGACTCCACAACGATAAGTATGTTGCAATCCAAAGCGCTCACAAAGCTACAGAAATAGCAGCTCATCGCATTGAGTAGGTGTTGTCTGGCTATCATACCGATAGGTAGCCGTGCTAAACTGGCTCACATTGAGTGTAAGCTTCATCCAGGGTATTGGTACTTACTCTTAAAGGTGAAAATCTGTGCTGGGACGACCATGGACAGAAGCATTGTGCGATATCTTTTCTTCCAAGAGTACTGCAAGGGATGTTCAATAAAGACTGATACTGATATTTTTCCTTTCGTATGTGCCTGCGTGTGACATTGTCCTCGCACCGTTGAGCTAAGCACTCTAATCGTTCAGTCTGTGCAAATTTCAGTTGAGTGTTGACAACCTTTGAGAGTGACGTTGTTCATAATCTACTCCAAACATCGCCATGGTTGATTTTTGTGAAGAGCGTTGTGCGATAAAGTTTTGTGTTCTCTTGAAGAAAAACGCTATCGAAACCTACGACGATGTGAGTGAAAGTTACGAGGACTCCGAGTTATATAGTCGAGCACTTTACGTTACCAATGGCATCATGGTTTCAAAAATTGCCGGGAAAATGCTGAACAGGTACACCTGCTACTGCCATAACAAACAATTAGCGCAGCAGGCGTCATAATTTTTGAGACTCACGTCTGTGAAACAGTTTGGACACATCCTTGGGAGATCATTTACGAGAACAACATTTGCAGATATCTATGTTTCTGCACTATGAATACCGGGACAGCTTACTCAACAGGAAATGTAGGTTCAAAAATCAAATGTGTGTGAAATCTTATGGGACTTAAGTGTTAAAGTCATCAGTCCCTAAGCTTACACACTACTTAACCTAAATTATCCTAAGGACACACACACACACACACACACACACACACACACACACACACACACACACTCGAGGGAGGACTCGAACCTCCGCCGGTACTAGCCGCACAGTCCATGACTGCAGCGCCCAAGACCGCTCGGCTAACCCCGCGCGGCAAATGCAGGCTCGGCTCGATGTGTGCCCCTTTTGCAAACAGTGTGTTGCGGACATGGGTAGCAAAACATCGTCACGCGCCCAAAAACAAAACAAAAAGAAAAGAAACGTCCTCGCTGGTGATGAAGCGGAGCAGCACAGAATGAGTATAACATAGTCAGCCCCCACCACAAAAGGCGCGAGTGCAGAAGTCAGCCAATAAGGCAGCAGTCATCACTTTTTTATTAACAGGGGATGGTGTACACTCACAGTTCAGACACACTGCAGTCACTGCAGATTATTATAAGAACATCCTGAAGCAATTGGTAACGGATTACATCCCCAGAAAAACAAAGGAACCTCATCGGACAACGGAAGCTTCATCACAACAATGCCAGGCCAAATGTTGCTAATGCTAGTATCGAGTTCCTAGCACAAAAACGCATCTGTAAGGTACCCTATCCGCCTTATAATCCCGATCTGGCTCCTTGTTACTTTTTTCGTAACCCGACGGCTAAAAAGGAATTTCAGGTATGTTTGTACCACAAGGAGGCTAAGGCAGTGAAAGCTTGAGGCAGCCCTAAGAGGTTTCTAGCAATTGTTTCCTCCACGTCTTCCAGGTACAGCAAAGAGGTGGGCAAGTGCATTTCATTTGGGGAGGGGGTGGGAGGGAGGGAGTATTTTGAGAGGGGCCGGAGTCTGTTTGCGTGATACTTTACAACAAATTGTTGTATGAACGTTAGTGCCAGTCTTCGTCGAACATCCCTCGCAGTTTAGCGAGATATGCAGGGGAGCTTGGAGGGATGCCGGAGCCGAAGCTGTGAGGACAGTTTTCGAGTTTCGCATGGATAGTTGCATCGGTCAAAGCAGCCGTTGGGCAACCTTCGGTAACCCGCGGTTCTGATTCACATACTTACGTTAAGCGCGCGGGCGACAGTAGCGCTCCTAGCTTATAACGTCAGAGCTATAGCGTCCGTGACGTTCTTGTTAATGGGGGTAACGAATTAACGAGACGCCAATTGCGACACGCCACGCCAGCAAATTATGCATCAAAACACGCGGTTTTTGCGGGTACGCTCATTTTATGTTCATCCAGAATTTCATCCTCAAGCTTTCATCCGTGGCGGATTGAAGCAAATCGAGGGCGGATGCGGCCCACGGGTGCCTGTTGCCCACCCGTGGGTGAGAGCATTGCCCGCAAATGAGCTCGTCCCGTAACATCTCACATGAAGTTTCAAAATAGCGCACTCTCTCCTTCGGAGTGTCACATTCATTTGAAAACATAGGCTGAGCCTATTGGTGGAAAGCATAGACTGTTCGTATTCGTTGGTAATATTTCTAAGATTACTGTGATTCTCGTTACCGAGAAGTAGCTGCACATAAATTCTGCATTTGACAATTCTAATCGTGTTCTGTTTCCTTTTGGTTTATCGTGTCCCATAGGTTTCATAAGATTACTATACTGTGGAGTATTTCTTTATTTTTTTCCCTCACCATGAAACTGTTTTTCCAAAAATATTCGGGAGGACGACTGTTCAATCCCGCGTCCGGCCATCCCGATTTAGGTTTTCCGTGATTTCCCTAAATCGCTCCAGGCAAATGCCGGGATGGTTCCTTTGAAAGGGCACGGCCGACTTCCTTCCCTAATCCGATGAGACCTATGACCTCGCTGTCTGGTCTCCTACCCTAAACAAGCCAACTCCCCCCCCCCCCCCCCAAATATTTTTCTGTGTTCCTTCTTGTTTATCGTTTCATATTTCTTATTAATGTGCCGCTAATGATGCTCCAGTTATGTATTAACTAATAACCCTTTCAGATATAAAGTAATTCTTTTGGTACGTTGTGTAGTGCTTCATTTAAGTCTTCCCGGGTTTTTAGCCTGATGTCCGTATCTGACAAAAATTCTGTCCCAGTCTTAAAGCTTCAAGGGCAATATAATTAAGTTCTATTGTATGTTAGAAACATTTCCTCCAATTTTCAGAGTTTAATTCGTGCTACAAGCGATGTAAAACTATCTTGTTCAGCCAAAGCGCAGTCCCACGCCGCCTTTTCTACGCGATTACGTCACTGTCTGCGATATTGTATTGTTTACTGCCATCAGAGAAGACACCTGTAGAGTGTAGAAAGCTGTGAACCCGTGTAAGATGCGATTAAGATTTTTTTAAAGAAATACAGACTAGTGGAACAAAAACCCGAACGACATCTTTAATAACCACATTTAGAAGAGACGTCCGTAGACAACATTTCGGTCGTCTACTGTTGTTAAATTTTCCTCGTATGGCGCTTAACTGTTGTTCAGTGATGGTGACACTGGAAGAATCAGGACACTTAAGACACTAGTATTTGATGCGGGTTACTTCACTGAAAACGTATTGAAGAAGACTGTTAATATTTGTATTCCTAGTTATGAAATGTCTGAAGGATGTTACCAAAACTATACAGCGAAAGGATTGGATTAGAAAAGAAGGAGAAATACCAAAAAAACCAAGTGTATATTCATGGCAAACATTAAGGTACTTGTTTCTGGCATAAATTCTAATAAAATCTTTTTATGCATTTCCCGTAACTTTTATATTACAGTATGCAAGGATAATTTTCGGTTGAATCATTGGACATAAAGAGGGTGCAGTTTGCTAAAAACTTTCTACATACTGTAACACAACGTCCCGTGGTACAAAATTTTCCAGTTGAATTACTGTCAAATTTATTTAAATGTTTGTGGAACTAAAATTGCTATGTGTTATAAACATAAAGATTGTCGTGAGAGTTATAAGACTGATATTACGAAAACTGATAACACAGATTTGTTTATCTAATTATTAACAACCTACCAAATTTTGAAAGTGATAAGTACAGTTATCTTTGAGAAAATGTTCCCCATGTGATAGTATGTGTTCTTAAAGTATTCATCATCGTCCCGGTAAAATTATTTGACAAGAAAATTGAAAAAATACAGATCATACATGAAAATGTAATGACATGTGCAAAGATGGTTCAATTATCTCTCAAACAGTAAAAGTTTCCTTAGTTTGCATGTACCCGTGTGTTTCCTCGTGCGCCCCCCCCCCCCCCCCCCCCGTCACCCTGTAAGGAGGTGGTACAAGTAAAGTTGCATTATATCTGATAAACAGGGACGCTGCTGGCTTCTCAGCGAGGCATGGGATGTCATGTTCAGCTGAAAGTGATACTAGAGCGTTATTCTTTGCCAAATGAAGCATTTATCGGCTTAAAATGTTCCATAGTGAAAATATTTTTTAATGTTCATCCATATTAAATGTGCCAGAAATGTTAAACCGCGATTTACTACATGGAGGTTTGGCGCATCCGACAGCTCGAATACAACCGATGTAATAATGAAATAGTAACCGACGGAATCGGGATCTACGATAATGATCGAAGCCGAAGAAATGAATTAAAATTTGTGCTTTGGCCGGGACTCGTTCCTTCTGCTTCGATCATTGACGTAGATAATGAAGAGACTTACATGTCTCAGGGAAACATTTATTTATAAGCAATAAGTATCCTATCAGTTTCAAATAGTATCGCAGAGGGCATTGGTATCAATTAAAATATTATTCAAGGCACAAAGGAATTAAAGACAGATCCGAAAGAACACGCATCACATATATGAAACATTATTCACAACAATATTAGTCTTCATAAGATGATTCGTTTGTGGTAAGCAGTCTGAAAGGATGAGCTTGTCTCGCTTCTGCTTATCTTGTCATTTCGTTTGTTTTTTATACGAAATAAAAAATGAGCTTGAAAATGAAAAATGTATTTATACGGATACAAAAGGCTGGAAAAGTAATTCCAATCGTGCAAAAAACGCCACTATTGGTAAGTGGAAGCCAGTTAATCGATATACAAAATTTCGTCGAAATTGCTGTTTACATATCAGCGAAAATACAAACTGTACGGTTCCGGCATTGCCGATTAAAGGTTTGTTCAATTTCAGTATTAAAAAACACAAGTTGAAACTTGTTATTTTTTTTTTTTCAAACAACATTTTAAAGTTGGCGAGAGCTGTAAGTCATGAAATAGACATGCAATTAATTATACCTTTTTGTAACTTCTGACTCGGCGTTTTTTCTATGTTAGTACGTAGGTTTTTGCGATATTTTTAATTTCGGTTTTTGGTGTACGTTTTTGTAAGACTTTTTTTGTCGAAAAATGACTCCAATTTCAGTGTGCTGCCATTTTATCTAACATTTTTTTAAAAATATCCGTACGTACTACGTTAGACAGTATCAGCAGTTTCTCTGATTTTGTTCTAGACTGAACATTCTGACTTTTCGAGCTCTCACCGCGCACTACACGGAGGCCTTTCGTCGATGTTGTTGATGTCCTCTAGATGCAAGTGTTTTTACTTTTAAAAGATACATAATACAATATTAAGGGTGTCTAAAGTCAGTTTCGTAATTCGTTTGTTATTTTATTGAAAAAATTTCGAATATCAAAAAACCGAGCGCCCCCAGGTCTAAAAGTGTCATTTGCCTTTAGCGAAACAAACCATTTCAAATGGTTTAAATAGTTATTATTTTTGCGTTTAAATAGTTATTAATTTTTGCGTTTAAAAATGACAGTCATCTAATTTGGTATAGCTCAAAGGTAGCTAGTCATAAGACTGTGAGTATTGGCACAAAATAGAACGTTACAAGGTGTTTACTGCTTTGCGCTACAAAAACATTACATAATTTTATATCTTATTGTTTTGGCTATTTTGGTTATTGAAATGGCATTTAAAAACACTCCCATATAAATCAGACAACTGGTGACTAATAGAAGGCAACTGTACCACAACACTTTCAGAGGGTTAAAAAAAATCGGTTTCTTTTGTTAACGTATCCAGGTGGGATATTCAAAAACCATTGGAAAAATAGTAAAATCAGAAAAAAAGTTTCTAAGAACCAAAACATCCAAAACAATGGGGTAAAACGATTTTATAATATTTTTGCAATGCAAAGTAGTAAATACTTCAGTCCCAGTCGGGGCACACATTTTCAACTGTCCCCGTTTACTTACATCAACGCCTGAATGCAGCTAGGGGTATTCATTTCATTGTAAACACTTAAGTGTAGTATTTTTGCACCATAACTTAGTCGTGTGATGATTCACATTTGAGCTAGATCATTTTCGTCCATAAAATTAGGTGAAAATTTTTTTGTTATTCCTATTGCAAAATGTTTCGCTATGGATGCAGAATAATACAAATTTGAAAGCACCATTTTATAGTACTGGCAGTGTTGCGCTGTTGCTCATTCAGATCGCTGGTGGGCAACCAGCGGCCCACAAAAGTTTGTGGGAGTAAGAGCGAGGCTCTACCGATTTTCCAAAGAAAGTTTGCAAGACAGCTATTGTCATACATCTTAAGCAAATAAACAACGATCAAGAGGCGTAAATAAATCTGAAGATAGTTGAACATAAAATGAATGTTATTTACTCTCAAAAATGCATATTTTTAGGCGTATGCTGTCGCCGTGTCTTTTCGGGGAAGAGGTGCCACTCATATCGGTTGATTACCCCATAAACATGGTCACGGACAGTATAGTTTTGTCTTTATGGGTTAGGGAACGCTGCTGTCGCGTAGCCACATGACGAGATGGCCCACGAGCTCAACTATTTATGTCATTAAGGACCGCAAGTGACCAGAGGTCGCCATGCCTGGTATATATACTTGCTACATATTTCAGTCTGCAATGTTAGTTATCAACGATACATTAAACTCTTATAATGTTCCTCTATTTACGTCGTAATCCAGATTACCCTTCACCACTGCCACAAAGTTATTTGTATTGAATTGTTAGTCCGGATTCTATCCTGCTGTGGTACAAAGTAATACATGCTTGAACGCAGCAACACTGTACTTTGAGTTGAAAATAGCTGGATAATTACTGTCGACTCAAGATGCAAATGCGCACGTTCTTTCGATACTATCCTACTCTAGTCGAGCCATGTCGCAGGTTTGTGCTAAACAAAAAGACTACCAAATTTCTTATTTGCAAAGACGTCCAGCCCCTCGCGTTACTAGTTTCTTTTTGCGCGATGTTCGGATAGAACCAATGCCTTGTTGGTTCCAATTTTACTGTTACCGCCCCTATTAGTTTCACATATTTTGCAGTAGACTGAGGAAAAACATAAGTGTCGATACTGAATTAACATTTTGCTATTACACAATTACACTTTACTGTTCATACAACTGACAGATTTCGAGCTCAAGCACTGTCCTTCCCAGTTTGCCCCTAGACAGATGTCATTAAAAACCGATGACCAAGAGATTTAATGCATTTCGCACTTTGAGAACCCTTAGTAATAGTAAACAAAATTTCTGTCTTAATGTTGCTCTACCAAGAACCGATGGAAGAGTCTTTCAACATAAAATTTTTGTCATTCATTGGTGTTAAAGTCTCCCATGTCAAGCCTTCGCAACAGTATGAACTTCACACAGAGGTCAGTCCCACATAGAAAACACTTTCGCAGCAACACCGTCTGTGCATTTGGGATATAGAGTGGAAATCAGTAAAGGGCTAAGTGTTATTTTTTCAGTAAGACTAGAAAAACCAAGTTAATTTCTAGTAGTGCATACGAGGCTCGGGAGATAGCTTGAGCGGTATGTGTCGGCCCATTGTTGAGGCTAAGACCGGTTAAGAGCCAGAAAGCTGTGCAGTTGTTTGCAGATTGTGGAAGACTTTTGCCTAGATTGAAAGATGTAGGAGGCTGGAAGAATGTCAGCGTTCCAAGTATCTAAAAGTGGTTCAAATGGCTCTGAGCACTATGGGACTTAACGTCTGAGGTCATCAGTCCCCTAGAACTTATAACTACTTAAACCTAACTAACCTAAGGACATCACACACATCCGTGCCGCCAAGTATCTAATGACCTTGCAAAATTTACTGAGAATGTGGCACCTAACAGTCCATTTGTGGTTACCGTGCTCTAGCCTGAGAACATTTTTTTTTAAGGCAGCCAGTAGCCATATTAACACAACGGTAAATGTATCCAAATTTGCTTGGATTCAAGTGAAAAAAAAATGCACCTCATAACGTCAAGACGATAACAATGTTCTGTGAACTTTAAAACAGAAGCGCCTACACGATTTTCAAGTAAAGGTTACTACTGACGTAATAAAGAACTTTATTTTACCGTTACAAGAAAGTAAAAACCAATTTCAGCTGAATAGAAAAAGGATCTGCAACAGATGAGGCCGTGTTTGAAAGTAGGTAATATAACATTTTTCGAACAATTAATCATTTTAAATTGTTTTGCGCACTAAAAAAGTAAAGTAGGAATAAAAATAGTGTAATCACAGGATAGTGTATCTGTAAAATTTTTATTATTAAAAAACTGATAAATGCTTACCTAGTGTTTGTCGATATCTGTATCGCATGTAACATGTTTGCGTTTTTTAGGATAAGATATTTTTATTAGTAAAAAGAAGGGAACTTAAAGAAATTTTTGCCGCAGAAATAAGTGACTTACTGTAGACAATAAATAAAAAAATATTTTTGAAGTTTTTCATTAAAATATTTTTGTAAAAACTTGGAATCAGTGTATTGGCACTTAGTCGGTTATTGATTTTCACTCTACAATTGTGCTGCCCACCGAAATGTTATTGACATCGGAAAGCATTAGCGGTATGCAGAAATACTATAAAAATTGCATCGACTCCATAGGATCATCAAGATAGAATTTATTGTTCGATTACAGAAGCAGAATCTTTTTCGAATTGTTTT
The DNA here is from genome assembly GCF_023897955.1 of Schistocerca gregaria. NCBI lineage: Eukaryota > Metazoa > Arthropoda > Insecta > Orthoptera > Acrididae > Schistocerca > Schistocerca gregaria. The sequence goes on along the minus strand of NC_064927.1, from coordinate 355,724,240 downwards.
CAGCATGTGACAGCTCATAAAGGTATGTTTCCTCATTCACACACATCGGTGTGTGCAACCTTAGTGGCACCGATGATGTCTAGTCGGAATTCCTTTTCTTTCCACGTACAATTCAACATCTCCACGGTAACGTGTTCATATCCATCGCATCTGCTTGCATTCGAGTCCTATAGGCCTCTCACTTTGGTTCGGTACACCAGATTCTTTGCAAAACTACACAGAAAGAAGTATACTGGTGTGAGGCCAGGGGATCGTGGCGGCCATCGAATTGGACCATCTCGTTCAATCTACCTATCGCTGAAGCAGCTGCACCTTGCAAGGATATAACCGTAACATGTTATGTAAGACATTGTGCACTGTTGATCGTCTCATTTCCAACTCTCTGGCCGCCGTACACACCGTTTCTAGAACACTACCAGTTTCCATAAATGACGTGTGCCAAGCCTGAATAGTTGGTCGGGACGGTGGTTGCCTTCAACACCGTGTTCGAAACTTTCGCTGCACTTGGGTATCGGACGTCATCTGTATGAAGCAGGCCACATACTGAGGTTTCTCTTGTGTTTTATCAGATTTTCAAGTTCACATCCGCTTCAAAATTGCATCACCTGGAAGGTTAAAAAAGAAAAGAACTGAGGTATCTTACCACATATTGAAAACCATTTGTTAATATCGAGTCCAGTTTTAAAGTTATTGAAGTCTTAAGTGGTAAAGATAAGTTTTGGACGCCCTATATTTCAGGGAACTAATTAGGAATGCTTACATTCAGTTCGCTCTACTCGTGACGAATAACTACAGAGTTCGCAGGCCATCTGCTGACGCTGCTGTCGCTAAAGAAAGAATAATGTAGGTTTTCGTTTTACAAGTCAGCACACGTGAATCGAATAGCTAGAGCAATTCCCATCCCAGGCTGACGAAGGCTGTCCTCGTTGTTGATCGTACGGTCACTTCTAGAGTGTGAAAAAGACGGGGTGATCAAGAGTATGGGTAACCGTCACACTTGCAGATTTGCTTTCGAAAGAGCGACAGAATTCATCACAATTAAGTGTTCTTGTGCGACATCACGTATCATGCAGAGACAAATTTTTATTTCACTCTGACATTCATAGCAGGATACCCTTCGAAATAGAAATTGCTGGATTATGCTTATCAAATTGCTGTGTAATTATTCTCTGAAATGTAACACTTGAAATAGAGCGCTTTTATTGTATTTAGCCATCATTAGTCGCGAAATAAGATACGTAATGATGACTAGCTGCTGCGGCGCAATCTCGTGCGTTTTATTTTTACGTCGAAATTACCGTGGTGACTTCTTCAGAAGCACTGCATGGTCTGAAGTGACTGTAATGTTCTTCATTTGAACGAAATTTAACTATCTGCAGTATACGTGTCAACAGAGATAACTGTGTTATCCCTGTAAAGTGTGTTTATTGCATTAGATCTGGCTGTAGCTACTAAATAAAGATTTTCGAGTAAAATGCGAAGGGCGTTAGTAACTGAAAAAAATGTTTCTGTGCCAATTTTGGTTGAAATAATGCTGAATTTGTCGTGGAGCACCGTGATACATTCCCTTTAGCCGGTATAATTCAGTGAAGTTCCGATACCTGTCGGCACTCTGTCGCCTCCAAAATGGTGAGTTTAAGAGGCGTGCATGCCAAGCAGAGTGCTCTCGTTCAGTTTCTCTTTTGCGGAAAACCAAAGCATCGCACATATTCATAGGCGCTTGCAGGATGTCTACGAAGACCTTGCAGCGACAAACACGCGGTGAGACGTGAGTGGCTGGGCGAGGCGTCTGTGCAACAAGGTCGCGCAAACCTGTCCGATCTCCCGCGTACCGGCCGGCCGCGCACAGCTGTGGCTCCTGCCTACAATGTTAGACAGTGCGGAAGCTCTCATTAGAGGTGAATCACGGCTCACAAATATCTCGCTGCTCAAATGTACGTCTCCGTTGGTAGTGCTGACATGCTTGTCCACCAGTTGTATTCCAAGTCGTGTGCTCGGCGCCTAACAGACGACCATAAAGAGCAACAAAGAACCATCTGTGCAGTACTGCTAGCACGTTACGAGGCTAATCGTGACAATTTTTTGTTGAACCTAGTCACAGGCGATGAAACAAGGGTTCATCACTTCGAACTCAAAACAAAACGGCGGTCCATGGAGTGGCACCGCACAACCTCTCCTCTGAAGAAAAAGCTCCAAACTGCACCCTCAGACGGTAAAGTCATGGCGACATTCTTCTGGTTCACTGAAGGCATTATTCTCTCTGACGTCCTTCCTCATGGTGCAACCATCAACTATGAACTGTATTGTTTTACCGTCAGGAAACTGAAGAAACAAATACATTTGTTCGTCGCCACAAAGATGCAAAGAACGTATCCTCATCCATGACAACGCAAGGCCTCACACAAGTCTGCGCATCTTCTCATCCACCCTACACTCTGATCTCGCACGTTCCGACTTCCTGCACTCTGCAGAAAGCAGTACGTGGATGTGAGGACGTTATTGATGCAGCAAAACATTGGCTTCGACATCGACCAATAAATACCATGTGGAGCATACAGGCTTTCCCAGTAAGGTGGCGTAAGGCCGTCAAATTAACGGAGATTATATTGAAAAATAGGGTTTTGTCGTCAAGAGTGGGGAATAATACGGTGTATTGGAATCTTGAATAAAACCAATCTTCCTCCAGAAAAGGAAGTTTCATTACTTGCTGAACGCACCTGTGTGTGTTCTGCATTATCATTTCTCGTATAACTACTTTTCTACTACATCCACACTAGCACATTGTTTCAGAAACAGAAGTAAGATTATAGTCCGTTTGTACTGATTAAGTCATGCGCAAGTCGACATATTTAAAGCTCCATCATGAGTGTGAAACAAAATATACTATATCTCGTAGATTTGAACATAACGACTTATTATCCAAACAAACAGACTTTTCGTGGGTTAAAAAGCAGCTTGGAAAACCATACGATGTTTAATAGTTTCGGATGCTCATTCAGATCATCATTGATCACGTTTTTGGAAGTTCACAGTTACAACTGGAAAGCATGCCACACGGAACTTTAATGCCGGCCGCGGTGGCCATGGGATTCTAGGCGCTGTAGTCCGGAACCAACGGTGGCATAACTTTTCGATTCCGCGACTTTTAAAATCACTTGATTTTGAGGCTAAGAACACGTCGAGCCATGTTCTGGAACCTTTCGCTGGGAAGGAAGTTCCTTGAAGGTTGTTGGAGAGCGGTAAAGGTGAAAATCCGAGGGCGCAAGATCAAGTGAATAAGGTGGGCGCGGAATAAATTCCCAACCCAACTCCTATACAATGTTTTTTTGGTCAATCTAGCACAACGCGGACAGAGGATCATCTCTTCACGCTCTCTTCCTGGTAGTCGTTCTTGGATTGCGTCTGCAAGACGTCTTAGTTTTTGACAGTAAGTGTCAGCAGTGATAAATACACCTTGGGGAAGCAATTCGTAGTACACCATACCATCGCTGTTTCACCAGATGCATAACATCATAAAACACCCTACTTGTCAACTTTCTACATTGCGGGGAAATGTCGCACAATCTTGCACATTGTAGGCAAATGGCCGGCTGCCGTGGCCGAGCGGTTCTAGGCGCTTCAGTCTGCGACCGCGCGACCACTACGGTCGCAGGTTCGAATCCTGCCTTGGGCATGGATATGTGTGATGTCCTTAGGTTAGTTAGGTTTAAGCAGTTCTAAGTTCTAGGGGACTGATGACCTCAGATGTTGAGTCCCATAGTGCTTAGTCATTTGAACCATTTTTGAGCACATCGTGGTCTTCGCTCACAACATGCCGATAGCATATTTTTTTACACTGGTCGTTCCAAGTCCGCCCACAGTGTTGGCTGTGCTTTTGTCGTCGGGATGATTAGTTTCAATACCGGCTTCTCGACCAGCGCACAGTTTTTACCGCAGACCTTTTTGCCCTCTATCAGGCTGTTCACTACGTCCGGAGGCAGCAGCTTACTCGCTGTGTGATCTGCTCTGTGACTCTCTCAGTGCTCTTCAGAGGCTGGTTGATTCAGGTCCAGTCCACCCCTTCGTTCAACGGATTCAGGACTGCCTGCATTTGTTCCCGGATGGGGGAGCCCAGGTGATGTTCATTTGGGTTCCTGGCTATGTTGGTGTGCGTGGGAATGACGCTGCTGATGCTGCAGCCAAGGCCGCATCCATCTCCGTCGGCCCGCCTCTTACTCTGTTCCCTCGCAAGTTATTCGTTCTTTTCTCTATAGGCGTATCACGTCACTTTGGCATGAACATAAGTGCTCCCTTCATGGGAACAAACACAGAGAAGTCAAACCTCTCCAAACAGCGTGGTCGACTTCCTCCTGGCTGTCTCGCCGTGAGGAAGTAATGTTAGCTCGGTTGTGAATAGGGCACTGCCGCTTTAGTCACAGCCACTTGTTGAGTGGCGACCCTGCACCCAGCTGCCCTTTCAGTAGCCAGCCATTAACAGTCAGACATTTACTGATCCTCTGCCCCTATTTTAGTCACTTACGTCTGAGGGTCGGGCTGCCGCCCGCTTTGCCGGACAATTTAACGCATATGCGAGCTGTGGTTTTTTAAAAAGCAGTAATATGACAAAAGAGATTTGATTTCTACCTGGTGGCTCCGGTGCCCTGTCGACGTCTTTTAGATACTCTTCCGTGACGTCTTGACGTTTTACATTTGTTTTTCCTTCCTTCCTTTCTGTATTGGACCTGGAAACTGTTTTTTACCCTCGCGGTCCTAGCATTCTGTGGTTCTATACTGGGCGCTTATGACCTTAGATGTTTTGCGCCCTAAAACAAAAAAAAAAGCTCATCGTGGTAGTACCTTCACGACGGTGACCGCGAATAATTCCTGCTTCTACTCTGCGTTCGTGTTCTACTTTCAAGACGCGCTCCAACTATGTTGCAGTCTGCAGCATAATTCGATGGCCAGAGCCAGAGTTATCGATCGGCTGACGGTGCCTGCTCGTGGGTGACCTCTGATAATCTTCTGTTATTTACAGTTGCTTTAAAGCGTATCCATTGTCATGAAATGTCGAAGTACTTCCGTAAAATTTCTGTGACTGACCATCTGCTTTCCTACTGACTACGATTCACAGTGTAACACATTATGGGAGAATAAAAATCAGCGTCACTCAAGTCTGAGTGAACACGAGTACCCAATACCGACGAATAACGACCGCAGTTGCGGTCTCCATTTTGTTAGTCGCTTGCATAGTTTACAAATGTGTAGATAGATGGACCCAGTCTTGTTCCTGTAGTAATTTGAGCACATACATTGGACGGTATCGGGCACCAAAATTAGCCGCCCTCCCCCTCTAGTACAGGCTGCACCAGGATATCTCGACAGATCCCGTAATAGTTTCGGCGAGTGTAGATATTTTGCAGCGAAAGTCGGTGTTTGCTGAAGAGGTGACGCAAACCAGCACTAGCACCGTGTCGCAGGAAGTAACGCGGCACGCTCTGTGGCACTCAGCGCTTCCGGCGGATGACGATCAGCCACAGGATCTGTACTCGGCCGCGTAGCCGCACAGCATCCAGCTGCTAGGCTCAAAGACGCTAATCACCAAACTGCGGAGGTCATGCAAAGCAAGCCCTGTCATTGGGCTCCTTGCGGCGTGTCCAGCGCTTGGGTACAGTGAAGTTCAACCAGTCGCTCACATTGAACATTTATAAGATTCTTGGTAAAACTGTTTGAGTTGCTCTTTCATTTGACATATAATTTATAACTGTAAGTTTAATGTAATAAATATTATAAAGTGTTAAAACCCCGATATTTATTTATAAACACTCTGTACATATTATTTACTGAACTGTGAAGTTAATGATGGTCCGGCCTAGAGCAGAAGAAGAAATGTGATGCTACACTCTGTGGGTTCGCAGTCTTATTAAAAGCTAGTTGGAATTTGGAAATTTGTGGTAAGGTCTTATGGAACCAAACTGCTGAGGTAATCGGTCCCTAGGGTTACGAATGCCGGACATTTGCCACACTTGCCCCTTCGCCACGTAGCTTAAGCAGCCATCCCTCAGGGATGCCCTCCCTCGTACTTCTTCTGTCCGCTTTCAAACCGCCGTCTCCACATTTTACTCGATACAACCAATACGTAAGGGACCTTCTTCTTCGACATCTTGGCGAAATACAGAGCTTCTTTTCCGAAATCGAAATATTCATAAGTTTTGGAAAACGGAAGCAATACCGACGATTATGTCACTATGTAATTAGGTCTGCCAAGTATAAATATAGATCCCCTTGTCTGTAGAGTAGCTTCCTTTCACGCTTACTGATTGCGATAGAAACAGTCCATCTGCATGGGAGCAACAAGAAAGGAACGATGTAAAGAGAATGCGAATGTACGCTAATCATTTCTTTTTGATCACTGCATTTGTGCCTACTTTAATTACTACAACTGCATACCCAAAAGACAATAAGGAAAGAAGAAATGGGGATGTGAATGTTTGAAAAGAAGAACGACGTACTCCATATTAATTTACTCTGTAAAATCCGATATCCCTTGCGGCGAAACATTTGTTAATGAAGTGTAGCAGGACAATGTTCAAAACATGACTGAAAATACGTTCACTTAATAGAGATACGAACATCTATGATCGACTTGTCGTCTAAAGTCGACGTACAATTTTAAAATGTTAGAAATAAGGAAATAAAGTAATACAGAATGCTATGCTTGTAACGTACGTTGTAGTTCTACATTGTTTCGCTCTGCTATTTACAAGGTCACAGAGAAAGTATCCTAGGTTTTGGAGGGAAAAGCCGTAATTGTAATGATATGCATTGCAACGGAAACAAGAAGCACAATTTAAGGAAAAGTAATTGTGTGTTTCAGCTCACAAGCGACATTGAAGCAGGTAGTTCCTGTGACTTAGTATGGGCAGAGGTTATATTCGACAACCGGAATAAATTAATAACTGGCTCCTTTTACCGACTCCCGGTCTCAGATGAAACAGTTGCTGATGAGTTCAAAGAAAACTTGAGTATCATCACAAATAGATACGCTACTCATGCAATTGCAGTTGGCAGTGACTTCTATCTATCTTCCGTATGTTGAAAAAATACATTTTCAGACATAGAAAACAACTTCCGTAATTTTTCTAAATGCTTTTTTAAAAATTATTTTGAACAATTAGTTCGCGAGGCCATTCGACTTGTAAATGGTTACGAAAACACACTTGACCTCTTAGTCACAAGTAATCCTGAGCATCACGACGGTTACAGGAATTACAGTCGTACCGAGGCTCAATTCCGTAACAGAGAAATTCACCAAAACTAAATGCGAAAATGTATCTATTTGTAAAAGCAGCTAAAAATTCGGTTGACGTCTTTCTGAGAGACCGTCTCCAATCCTTCCACACTATGTAAGTGAAGACCATATGTGGCTTAACTTCAAAGAAATACTATCAACAGAGCTCGAGAGATTCATACCAAATAAATTAATAAGAGACGGAACTGATCCCCCATGGTACACAAAGCACGACAGAAAGCTGCTGCAGGAGCACCGAAAAAGGCAGGTATAAGTCAGACGAACGCAAAATCTCCAAGAATGGCGAAGTTTTACTGCGGCTCGATATTTGGTGCGGATTTCAAGGCGAGATGCATTTAATAGTTTCTAAAACGAAGGTCTCTCTAGAAATGTGGCAGAAAATCCAAAGAGATCCTGGTTCTATGTTAAGTAAACCAGCGGAAAGACTCAGTAAGTACCTTTACTGTGCGACGACGACGACGATGAGGAGGAGGAGGAGGGAGAGGGGAAAACAAGGGACCCAACCCTTCGGAGCGCGTAAAATCGTGGCAAATTTCCGGGGTGGCAAATGTCCGCACACCAGGATTACACGCTACTACTTAAGCCAAACACACACACACACACACACACACACACACACACACACACACACACGCCCGAGGGAGGACACGAACCTCCGGTGGTGGTGGGGGGGGAGGGGAGGGGAGGGGAGGAGGGAGCCGCGCGAACCGTGACAAGGCGCCGACTACCGCGCGCCGAAAGCTAGTTAATCAGTGTAGGACGAAAGATAAGTTTTATGATACTACATCAGTAGTGCTCGGTTTTGTTTTCCCGGCATGTTAACAGTAAGTGATATACAACAGTATGGATGGGTCTGCTGGTACGAGGTGGCCGATATGCACCTCGTGTATGGGTTCATTGTACGCAGTGAAAGTGCGGCACAACGACGCTGTGCTGAACTGTTTCCGCAGCGATGGCAACTCCATCACAGTATTTCTGCACCTTTACATACATTGGGGGCCTACGAGAAACTGCATCCATCTATATTAGTTTGGAAAAACTGGCCGTGTTCCGTTCGCCTGAATTCCCGGTCTGGAAGACAGTGTTACACCCTGTTGATGACAGTCGTGTCATAGTAGTCTGCACGATTTATGAGCTGTGAAGACAGTCCAAAAAACTTACTTGAGAATCTTACGTGAACAAAAATTGGAACTGTATCATCCACAGTAGGTGCAGCCAACAGATTTCTCGAGTGTGGCTTGCTAATTGGTTTCTACATCAATGTGCTTTCATGTTCATAAACGTACCCATGTTTATAAGAGGAGCATGTTCAAATGTACATTTGGCATGTAAGTATGACGTAAACGTATACCCACTGGTCTGTCGATCCGTTCAATAAAATATTGCTTTGAATGTACTGGCTGTTATTGTCAATCATTAAGTGGCCAAATCTCAAATCTTATGTACTTTTCTGTCAATAGAACGAAGTCCTGTGCAGAAAATTCCTCCAATATGAATAAGTTATCCCACATTTCCTAGAAGCAGTGTCGTTCAGAATTAGCTTACACGGTTTCGACATTACGGGGCGCCAACCCACTGCTCCGGTAAACATATTTTAGAGAGAGGACGCACAAATTCATCATGTTGTCGACGTCAACACTGATTTGTGGAGGTGACTGTAATACCACTGTGTATTTTATAGTTTTGCTAAGTGTGTTCTCGCTTAAATGTGAAACAGAGCGGAATGGCTCAGGATTTTATACCATGACATTTATGTGTATTGTTTCTCAGAACGATCGTATTTGAACATTAAGGACGTCTTTTATGGGTTGAATTTCTGATAAATGCTGGTAAGTTCTGTGTTTATCAGTGTGTGCCAAACGCAAGGCGGAATAAACAACATGCCCCTCTTTCTTAATGTGATAGCAGTTTTTACGTGAGTAATAGTCTTTGAAGTGGTGCAGACGAATATGTGTTAGTTGATGTTTGGCCATGGTTCGTGCTTACCACAGCGCTATGCTCTCTAGCACTGCCACGGCACAGAGCGTTCAGTTGTATCTGGCGTGTGTAATGTTAGCTGTAATCAAATGGTTCAGATGGCTCTAATCACTATGGGACTTAGCATCTGAGATCACCAGTCCCCTAGACTATTAACTACTTAAACCTAAATAAGCTAAGGACATCACACACATCCGTGCCCGAGGCAGAACTCGAACCTGCGACCGTAGCAACAGCGCGGTTCCGGACTGAAGCGGCTAGAACCGCTCGGCCGCAGAGGCTGGCTAGCTGTAATCCCTGTTTTTAATTCGCACCCAGTCTTACGGTGAGACGACTATTATATATGTTTACATATGGCGCGTAATATTTCGAAGATATTTCGTTCGGACGTGTCTGATATCTACGGGCATTGTAAGTAATGCTCCTTAAATTGCTCATAAAATATTATCATATTCTGTGCATTTTGTACTCATACGTTTTATTGATTTCGGTCTTCTCCTTGCACTTCTCACGGCTTTATAGCCGAAATCGCGATTGTAAAATAAATAAATAATATAAAAGTTGCAGGCGGCGACGTTGATTTCATTTAAAAAGTATACCAGTATTATGAATGTGGTCCCCAACAAAGGGAAAAATAGTAAGGAATGTCAAAGATCGAGCAACTCTCCTTCTTATACAACAAAAATATATCTGTTGCTTGACATTGGAGAACCGCTGTGCGTACTTCGTAATTTTTAGTGCGAGTGTGTATCTTGGCCGCAGGTAGAAAAACACAAATATACTCTTAGTGCTGCTTGGCTAGCCTTGGCGGGCTTGTTGGTCCGTGCTATGTAATGTACTCGTTCACGCTTGAATTTCACACATTTCAGGCGAAATAAAAATTACTAGCGCGTATGGACACATGCACACAATGTGATATGACATGTAATTAGCCAAATATTTTACGGTGACCGTGCGGAAGTCACTCTTGTACCTGTAGCTACTTACACAGTTGTGGGAAAAGTTGAATTATTCTCGTATCTACGACGTAAAGTTATAGGAGTCCGAAGCAAGAAAGAAATCAGAAATATATTGGCGCAAGCAACGAAAACGTTTCTTCTACAAAAGAGATCTACTGGTACCACATAGTGACATTGAAAAAAGTTCTAGAAAGTGTACGTCTGGAGCACACCATTATGTGGACGTGAAACGTGGACCATGGGAAACCGGCAAAGGATGAAGCCATTATGGTGTGGTGCTGTCGAAATATGGTAAAAATTAATTACGAAATGAATTGCTAACATGTGAGAAAATAAGTCCGTGGAAGACTGGAAAAGACGGTCAGCACTAAATAAGTCGAAAGCGTAAAGAATTTAAATAAAAGAAATTACAATATACTTAAAAATGCATGTAATGCTTTTTCTGTACATGGTGATTTTGCGGCGGTAGCAACAATTGTCTGTTCGGTAACTGAACAGGAAATAAATTTCCGGTTTGTATCAGCAGAAATTCCTAAATTCCGTGAGATAATGCCATATTTTGGAAAATAATGAGGAGGGTGGTAGCATATAACTTTGGTGCAATGCAGACATGTAATCCTACACATACAACGTAGACTCAACAAAGATTTACCTATGTCCTTCGGCGGAGTTTACAAACTCGCTTAAAGGACCATTTTATTTACACTTGCTGTTCCTATGACTGGTCTCCCTGTGCAGATGGTAGGTTTGTGTTCTGTTGCATTAACTCTGGTTCGAAAAGGATGGGGAACGATGTTTGCTGCGTCCTTTCATAGATAGTAGCTCGACTTTTTCCGCAAGATAACGAGATTCGAGCTCCACTTTTCGAATAAGAGTCCATTGTTTTGAGTACTATAACATGTCTCGCTTATGGTTGACGATGAGAAGGTGGTACAGATGGAAACTCGATTTTACTATTACTACCTAGACAGTTACAGTAAGATTGCCGACACAATCACAGTTTGATTTCTGTTGTCATGTACTTAGCACATAAATTGGGCCGATATTTCTCTGATATACCATTAAACATCGCGTCATATTTTTCAGATTTCTGGGCTAATTTTTCCAAATGTTTCACAGCTAACATTGGCGTTATTTGTATCACGACCTGTTCACGGTGTAGAGAATTTGGTTAAAAGGGGACTATGGTTCCATTTGGAAACAACAGATTTAGGCATTACCTTTCGTAAATTTAATAAAACTGAACGCTTGATAGTGTATTGCAATAGTATGAGTACTAGTAACAGTAAAGAAAAAATGCCGAGTATTGTGATTTCTTGGACCGTTTATTAAATATTTGATGTACACACGTTCGTGACATACTTGTAAATCTTGCAAGTATCACAACAACAAAATTAATTACATACAAAATAGAAACGGTAGTCTTTTTACGCAGATTCTGTGAATGGATGCTAGACTGTAGACGTACATCCAGTGACAGTTTATGATGCGTAAATGTCTATAGATATGAGCTGGGATCTGTCGAACCTACACGTCACTGACAAGCCGATTCGTAAAGCAGCGAGTAATGTTCTGCCTCCTGGTCGAACTTCATGCCGCTACAGTAACGCACCATGCAAACCATGTAATTCGTAAGTTTATGGCTGTAGCAATATGTCCTGAAAGTCTGCTCAGAGTTTATAACCAAAATATTAACTTTCTGGACAAGAAGTATCGATTTTCACAGATCTCTCTTGGAGACGGCTTGGCATAGGAGCTGCCATACTCACGCGTCTGGAGCTGGCAGCTACTGTACAGCCACGAACAGTAACAAGTCTAAATTAGTACGAAAGATTAAGTTCCATAGAATTTCACATTATTAGAGTCTGGTGATCCACCATGATAAAAAGTTCAACGGTTTTATGCGCTACAGCTATAATCGGTATCATCTAGCGACACACAGATTATGTTGCACAGGTAGCCCCGCCTAATCTGTGAACACAGAACCTCGTAAGCCATATGTTAGCATGTGCGTTATCTGCATAAGACTGCTTCCGGCAAGAGCTTTTAGGGAGGACGGTCTGTAACGGTACGCTGTGCACGGCCTTCGATCGAGTCCAAGATCGCATCGTGGTACTACGTGTCTGCGCCCTTGGCGAGGGTTTCGGGTTTAACTAAAAGGCGCTCCTTGAGGTAGATCTCAAGTGCTCTCCAGCAGGTAGCACCTCGTGAGTCGACGTGATCGTTCAGCAGCACTGCCATGCGACGAACGGAGTAAAACCGTCATGCATGTAGTTCCATGGAGCATCTCACAAAATTTCTTAGAAGTGCGGGGGTGAGTCAAATGAAAACCTTAAATAATTTTTAAATATTATTTATTGTGCAGAAATGGTACAAAGCTACCACTTTTCAACACAATCTCCCCCACGCTCAATGCAAGTCCTCCAGCGCTTACAAAGTGCATAAATTCCTGTAGAAAAAAGTTCTTTTGGTAGTCCGCGCAACTACTCGTGCACCGCGTGGCGTACCTCTTCATCAGAACGGAACTTCTTTCCTCCCATTGCGTTTTTGAGTGGTCCAAACACGTGTAAATCACTTGGGGGCAAGGTCTGGTGAATAAGGTGGATGAGGAAGACAGTCAAAATGCAGGTCTGTGATTGTTGCAGCTGTTATTGGGTCAGTGTGGGGCCTTGCATTGTAATGTTGCAAAAGGACACCTGCTGACAGCAATCCACGTCGCTTTGATTTGATTGCAGGCCGCAGGTGATTTTTTAGGAGATCTGTGTCTGATGCACTGGCGACAGTGGTCCCTCTAGGCATGTAATGCTCCAAAATGACGCCTTTTTCGTCCCAAACCTTACCTGCTGATGGTTCTGTTCTAAACTACTTTGGTTTTGGTGATGAAGAATGGCGCCATTCCTTGGTAGCTCTCTTTGTTTCCGGTTGATGGAAGTGAACCCAGGTTTCGTCCCCAGTAACGATTCTTGCAAGGAAGCCATCACCTTCTCGTTCAAAGCGCCGAAGGAGGTCTTCACAACCATCAACACGTCGTTCTCTCATTTCACGAGTCAGCTGCCGTGGCACCCATCTTGCAGTCACTTTGTGAAACTGGAGCAAATCATGCACAATGTGGTGTGCTGACCCATGACTAATCTGTGAACTTGCTGCAATGTCATTCAGTGTCACTCGGCGGTTTTCCTTCAATATGGCTTCAACTGCTGCAATGTTCTGTGGAGTCACACTCGTTGTGCCTGACCTGGACGAGGAGCATCTTCCACTGAAGTCACGCCATTTGCGAACTTCCTACTCCATTCGTAGACTTGTTGCTGTGACAAACATGCACCACCGTACTGAACCTTCATTCGTCGACGAATTTCAGTAGGTTTCACACTTTCACTACGCAAAAACCGAATAATAGAACACTGTTCTTCACTGGTGCAAGTTGCAAGTGGGGCGGCCGTCTTTATACTGATACTGCGACGGTATGTTTCATTTGCACTATGCTGCCACCTACAGGCCATTCTGCACGCTGTTAGTAGCACGCTTACTAACTTCCAGGATAACGGCGCGAAATTTCGATTTTTTATTACAAATTTAAGGTTTTCATTTGACTCAACCTCGTATTAGCCCACAGTCGCAAATCGTCCCATAGGGATTAGATTCTCTGACCCGCCGATTCCAACGTGCTTCGGTGTACCAGTCAGGATCCACTCGAAAGTTAACTCCTGTGATAGGATTTGCGTTACTGCGCTTGCTTTCCCCAAAACTCCGATTTTCCCAAATGGGAAACAGTTACCTAAACTTAGTAAGTCGTACTTACTACACTTACATACACAGGGTGTCCTATTTATCTTGACCACCTAAATAACTGTTTTTTCATATGCAAATTAGAAAATTTTTCAAGCAAATGTTGTTTAGCCGTCAGGGGGACATCAATCAGCATGACGGCTTTCGTTGTAGCTTTGTTTTTTACAAAGATATGAACATCGGTATGACTCTTTTAATGACACCGTGTATTTTTTTATTCGCTAATTCATTTACTCTCCTAAAGACCTATTCAAAAATGTAGCACAGAGCACGATTCACTGAAACACAACGTTATTGATTACTAAACAACACTGACGTTGACGGTCCCAGCGCTTAGTGCAGGTACTCGGGGTAATGGAACACATCCACATACTGACGTTGGCAGACGACAGATGTAAACATAAGGAGAATGCACACCCGTCATTCCATCAACCATCGTCAGTTGAAGAGTTGTGTGAGTAGAATGTACACCAACGAAGAGAAGGTAGAAACGCTACTCATCTATGGGGAATGTAAGTTAGCAAAACAGGAATTGCAACACTGTTTTTCTTATGTTTGGGTACATTTAGTACAGTAGTTTAGTCCTTTTAAATGCTGTTGTGTAGACTTGGCATACAGTAAAGGCTGTCCTTCCTACAAACTGCATCGACGTAACGTTTCTTTTATTATTGTTGTTACTGTTGTTGTTGAAGATAGGCATTATGCTACTCAGGCAGTGGAACTGTACAGAGAGCGATATCCTGACAAGAACCTACCATCCCGACGGATGTTTCCTCGTCTTGTTGAGACGCTTCAGGAAAGTGGAAGTTTCAACCCACGACAACGTAATTGTCGTAGCACTCACACAGACGAAGCTGCCAAAGTTACTGTTCTCGCATCCATTGCTGTGAATCCACATGTGAACACACGACAGGTTTAACACGACATTGGCATTCCTAAAACCAGTGTACATCGTATTCTTACACGTCACCGGTTCCATCCTTGCGATGTACACCTACATCAAGAATTACATGGGAATAATTTCCAGTATCGTGTACCGTTCTGTCAGTGGGCACAGCAGCAAATCCTCGCCAACCCGAACTACTTCTCCTATGGTCTTTTTACCGATGAATGTTCCTTCTCAAACAAAGGACAGGTAAATACAAGGAACATGCATTATTGGTCCAGCGACAACCCACGATGGCTTAGACGGGTGGAACATCAGCGTCAATGGAGAGTTAATGTCTGCTGTGGGATGCTTGGTGCTACAATTATTGGCCCCCTATTTCATCAATGGTAGTCTAAACAACACAGTGTATGCCAACTTCCTCAGACGAATTCTTCCCCCACTTCTGGATGAAGTGCCGCTAAGAACCAGAATAAGTGGTATCAACACGATGGATGTCCAGCACATAATGCCTTGCGTGCACGTCGTGTTCTGAACCGAAGGTATCCTGCCAGATGGATTGGTCGAGGAAGAACAGTTACTTGGCCTGCTAGGTCGCCTGATTCAAATCCTCTGGACTATTTTCTTTGGGGATGCATTAAAGACGTTGTCTATTGTGATATTCCAACAGCTCCAGAGGACATGCAGGAACGTATCGTGCTTGCTTGTAATTCTCTTCAGCAGGCAACACTGGAAACAGTAAATAATTCTTTCATTCAACGAGTGCACCAGTGTATCGGTGTGCAGGGTCACCACTTTGAGCACCTTTGCATGATCTAAGCTTTGGCAATGGTACAGGAGTAAAGTCAATTTATATTTTTACTTGGTCTTCATTTGTTTTCTGACAATTTCTGCAAGTGGACGAGTTTTGTGATCCTTGGCTCAAAGTCAATGTTGTGTTATGTATTTAATAACGTTGTGTTTCAGTGAATGGTACACTGTGATACATTTTTGAACAGGTCTTTAGGAGCGGAAATGAATTATCGAATAAAAAATACAGGGTACCATTTAAAAAAGTCATACCGCTGTTCATATCTTCGTGAAAAACAAAGCTACAACGAAGGTAATCATGCTGACTGATGTCCCCATGATGGCTAAAGAAGATTTGCTTGTAACATTTTGTAATTTGCATGTGGACAAACAGTTATTTGGGGTGGTCAAGATAAGTTGGGTAGTCTATATATATATGGAGAGAGAGAGAGAGAGAGAGAGAGAGAGAGAGAGAGAGAGAGAGAGCGCAAATTGGTTGGTGGGAGGAGGGGATGGGGGAGGGTGGTTGAACAACCAACCGCAGGGATGAAACTCGTATAGGGACTTCCGGGCACACTGAGAGTGAGTGTTGCACGCATGCTTTCCCCTCCAGCTAGTAACAGCAATGGATACATTTAACTCCACACTTGCTCTTAAAAGTATTGGAAGAAAATTTTTATCATCTGGGAGGTTTGTCGTGCGTCCGGTGGTGAGCACTTTGAACATCCAGTGCTGCGGTCGCATTCTAGTTTCAAGTCGATGGAATACATGCCGTAACAGTTGCCGACAAAACAGTGAATCGGGCGACGACAAGCTTTTCAAATACTGTTTGAATATCGTATTTAATATCCTGCATAGTCGCTGGACAAAAATAACATGGGTAGCACTCCAGAAGGTACGTTTATATTTTTAACCGCTGTAATGACGTATGTAGCCTTAATAGTAACTGCCGATTTACCCGAAATCGTTTGCTACAAAATTTCCTCTGCATGGCTCCATTTTTGTAAAATGATTTACGCGTCTTTGGTAGAGGGTCATTTTTTTCCACCGTACGGCAGTGCGGCATGGTAGACTATTACTGTGTAGTAATGCACAATTCTTTGCAGTAGTGCGTAATATTCTGGAAATTATTGTATATTAATGCACAGTATTGTGAAACCTACAGTGCAATAAAGTACTGTAATAAATTAACAACCAACGAAACAATTGCTTAATTACTGAATCGAACATTTATCGATAAACAATGTATTGTGGATAATTCTGCATTAACACTGTGAATTATTTCTGTTTCAGCAGGTACTTCCTATGCGAAAATCTGCAAACACAAGCAAACATTTGACTTTCTGCGAGATGTATGTATGGCCAGCAAGTAGTAACAGTTGAGTCCCGGCTATACAGTCAAAATTGCTTAAGGCAGTCCTTTTCAGCTGACTGCTCTCGATGAAAACCGATTGCGATTAATTTTGTCGAAATTGTGGATGAGGTAGAACCAGGCTGAACCCAAAACACGACTGAATTTACGTAGCCAGTAAACGGTGGCTGGACGGATCAACTAAATTTGTAGCAAGTACGATCCGCGTTCGTGTTATTGTTCGTTGTAACACCTCGTGCGTTGTAGTGATAATGACACAAGCGCCATATGTGACTATGATTTTGTTTGGAAAATGTAAAATGTCGAGTGAATGTTCCTTCGGACAAGACCGATAGTACAGTTAACGCACGAGTGCAGGTTGCAGACGCATGGTTGACTACATATGGAAGTTTGGGTCTGGCTGTGATTAAGGTGACCGCTCGTTCTAAGCGGGAAATTCCGGTTCGAGTCCCGGTCTGTTTCAAATTTTGGTTGTCATCGTTGCAGTGCACAACTGATGGTGGTTCACATTCGAAATTTCCTGTATAATTTGTATTTTGTAACCCTGACATTGGATTCGTAAAGAGCGACCACAACAACTGTTTTGTAGGGTTTTATATTCATTTTTCTGCTACGTGGAGGTTTCGAAACGAGTTGGCCCACTGTACGTCGTCACGAGAGACAGGCAAAGGCAGTGAACACGTGGCCAGGCGTGAGTCGTTTAGCGCGCCGTATAATGCTCCGACAGCCCCCACCCCCGGCCGGAAGGAGGCCTGTGGAACCGTGGCGGCCAATTTGACGCCGCGGGGGGAAGCGCGCGTGGTAGTGCGTGTGCGTGCGCAGCCGCAGCTATCGATCCGGCTGCTGCTGTTGGGACGACAGGCGCCGCCGCTGTAGCCGCCGCCGCCACTTCATGGACTCTCCCTCCGGTAGCTGACCTGTGGCCACGTCTGCTCACTGGTCGCGTCCTCGAGCTGTACTATTCGCGCCGTGTAACGTCCTCGGCGTGGTGGTTGTTCTGTTGCGAATTGCAGGATCGAAAGGACTCGAACGTTATCGACTAGTATTTACCATTTTCTCATCACTTCCAATAATCAGCTAGCAAACGACTCTGTTTTAATGCGTCTACGTCCACGAAAGCAAAAGGGACACGCAGAATTAACTAGTGCTAAATTACGTGTGATTGTCTTGTTTATTGGCGTATACATTTGAAAGGAGAGGTCCCCAGCGGTGAGATAGTTTTTGAAGTCAAATACAGTACATGGTGGTGTAGGTTGATCCCAGGTATCATATCCTGCAGCCATTCTCCC
The DNA here is from genome assembly GCF_023897955.1 of Schistocerca gregaria. Taxonomy (NCBI): domain Eukaryota; kingdom Metazoa; phylum Arthropoda; class Insecta; order Orthoptera; family Acrididae; genus Schistocerca; species Schistocerca gregaria. The sequence goes on along the minus strand of NC_064927.1, from coordinate 355,705,894 downwards.
TGATTGGCCTACGGTGCGAGTAACTGACGAAAAAAAATCTCGGAATCTTGTATGGTGCTCAGCACCGTTAAAAAGAAGTCGAATTATGTAATGTGGCTGTGCGGTGTAGTGTACTGGGTAATCGCGTCACATGGAAGAGGACGCGGTTTCGATTCTCATCAGGGGGTATAATATATCTTTTTAATCTTTCTCGAGATGGCTTTAATCATTATTTTTATGCAGTTAATTGGTTTAAATATAATTTTTTTACTTCTGTTCCTTTGTCACATTAAACATCCCACGAATTTTTTCTTTATATCATTCTTTTTCCAATCGGAATTTTTGTGAATATGAACGTAACTATATCTATTGTAATACTGAATTATTTACAAATTCTGGTCAATCAGTTCAACAGCAGGACTATATAATCTATGCAGTGATGTAAAAAAAGTATTTTCGTTGCCAGATGTACATTTTTTGCATGGTAATCATCATACAAATATTTCAAACATAACCCCAATACTTATTGCACTATGAAAACATAACGCAGATGAAGATTTGAATGAAAGAAGGGTTTATAACTATAACGAAACCCAAACGAAATGAGGAAAAGATATAATGAACCGCAATTATGTGAACAAAAAAACGGTGACAAAACAAAAGAAATTAGATCGCAATTAATACACAAAATTAATTAATACACGAACAAAGATTTCAAGTGGAAAAGGAATGATGGGAAGAAAAATGAGAGCACTTTAAAATGGTATTATGAATAAAATGATGTGACAAAGGAATGGAAATAAAACGTACATTTAAATCAATTAACTGAATAAAAATGATTAACGAAGTCATTTCGATGAAGATTTTAAAATTAAAAAAAGTTACGGCAACTGGCAAGATTCGAACGCCACAACCTCCTGCCTATGAAGCTACATGCCTAGCCATAATACCACACAACCACTCTGCTTAATGTACCTTTTTTAACGCTAATACGTGTCACAAAATTCCGAATTTTTTTCGTAACTATTCGCAAATGGGGGCCCGCCAGGGCGAGTTGCTGCAAAGTGTGATAACCTGGGATCTTAACCTACGTAAGAATGCAGATGGTTTTATGAAGTCGAGCCCACTCTCCTTGTTAGTAAACAGCGTTGTCCGTTACTGAAATGTGATAGCAGTCGGAAAGCAGTCAATATCGACGAAGTCAATCGATTTCAGCCACTTCCCAGAAAATATTCTTACAGTGTGCTTAAAGTTCAAAGAAATCGTGCATAATGTAATGCGCAAGTTGGGTCCTGGGAGTAGATCTGGATGGGAGTTGACGCTGTCTCTTGAGAATACAACCTGGAATATTTTCAGATAAGGAAACTTGGCCGGGGAAAAAGACTAAACAACGAAGTAGGACTGGAAACTGCTGTCGAATCCTACGAGGAACTAACACATTGACTGTGTTGTGCAATCCTGTATGTACCCTGTGGAGGTAAGCGTCAGGAAAAACTAAGTCCCTCCCGGAGGCAGAGTAAAGTAGGTTCAGCGTCTGAGGAAGACTGAGATCGAAATCTGAATGCCCCTCTCTGTCCTCCTGACAAAACACAGTTCTCCCTCCTGTCTAGCGTCCCTGCTGACGTTAGGTTACTCATTTGCTGGCACACTTTGTGCATCATTACAACCTTGGCTATACACTCACAATACTTCACGCTACTTATTTGCGAGGCATACGCTACAAGGTTCGGAAATTTAGTGTGAACACTGAGTGTAGTTTCATTGCTCTGGGCAAGTTAGGCAAATGCTCGGCAAAATGCAATTCGTCATAGATGTTACACCGACCAGAAATTTCTTAGGAGAGGTTCCTAGCGGCGGGTTCAACTTTTTGAAACTGTCTATACAGTAATGTAGGTTAAGGACCCAAGTATCACATCCTGCAGCCATTCATCCTGGCGGGCCCCCGCTTGCTAGTAATCAACGGAATTTTGCCTGGTGCTCTACAGTTATATATAAAAAAGTACTGTTATACTGAATATTTTCATTTTTAAACCTTTATCGAAATGACGGTGACAATTATTTGTGTTCGATTAGTTAGTTGAAATATAACTCTTTTTTATTTCTCTTCTATTGTCACACTTGTATCATAGTACTAAATTTTCATTTACTATCTTTTTTCTTTCCTCTAATTCTTTTCCCCCATGGAATCTTTGTTCGAGTGATTTTATTGATTACATGTGTTAACTTCAGTGTAATTTCCTCAGTTTTATCGTCCTATAATTTCGTCCATCTTCTTGCGTTAGTTATATCTATACTAATTTCCTTGAATTATGTTTACTCATAAATCGTTTTCTTCGTTTAAATCGTCTTCTGCGTTATTTTGTCCATAGTAGAATAAGTAGTTGCCTTTTATATGAATGTATGACGATTGCCACCCAGAAAATGTACATCTTGTAATGGAAAACATTTTCTGACACCATTGAGCAGTCAATATAGATTACTTCTTGTATTGTTTTTTACTGATAGATCGGCATTTTCAAGTATTTAAATAATATGATGGACAAATAAAAATAATGAAATTCAATTCTCAAATATTCCAAATGGAAAAAGAATGATAGCAGAAAAATTGTAGCAAATCAAAAAGTTACAGTGGTGATTAAAATGTGGGAAAGGAATAGACATAAAAAGTACAATTAAACCAATTAATTGAATAAAAATAATTATCGAAGACATTTCTACAAATACTGAAAAATAAAAAAAAATTGATAGCCCTGACAGGATTCGAACATACAACCTTCTGTACATAAAGCTGTAACTTAACCATTGCGCTACGTAGTCGCTCAGTGTAAAAATGCTTGTTTAAAGCTGAAGAGTATCACATGAAATTCCAAAATTTTTTCGCAAATATTTCGGAAACGAGGGCTCACAAAGGTCAATGGCTGAAGGATGTGGTAACTAGGACCTTAACCTACATCACAGTGTAGATGGTTTCCTCTCCTTGTTAGTTGGACTGTTGTCTCTAGGGCATGTAAAAAAAAGTTATACAACTGCAGTAGGATAACGTAATGGACTGATATGGAGAGGAACGTGCTACTGCTTTCCGTCCTGCGACTTACATGTGCGTCTACGTAAATGTTCCATATTTTACTACACAGGGTGAACATTAATAAAACGGACGAACTGCAGGGATGGATTCCTGACCGGAAATGTAGGAAAAAGGGTCCTGTGAACAATTGTCCGGAAACGGACGGTGTGCGTGCAACGACAACAAACGCTCCGGGAACACATTACAGAGCTGCATCATATTCACGTCGCAATAAATGTTCAGAGTGGCCTCCACAGGATTCCAGGTGATAAGGATTGTAGCGGTTGTCATGCAGGGTACACATGATCATACTTCAGCTTGCACCATGTTGGCAGACCGCTTGCATGTAGCTTGTACTAGGGTTAGTCTCAATATCCTATAGAACCGGTCCTCCCAATTTAGTGTACGCACAGCCCGCACGTTCGTCTGTCTGGAAAGACCCGACGCCCAAAAAGGGCTTGATTTGTTGTCTGATACGGTTGGTGTTTGTGAGAGTACTTCTTTTGGTGTAACCGTGTTGTGTCTCGACTTTTCCCATGTGCCTGGCCGTACACAAACACCATCTCGGGTTGTTCCCTACATGAATACCGGACCATTCTGCTGCTTGCAGTACGCTGGCTTAGGCAACCTTGACAGACCGCAGAACGCTTCTACGACATCTTCGTAAGGTAAAGAAACAAATTTTAGGTCTCGTTCAAATACATCCAGGCAGAATGTTTTCCCCTCTTCCCATTTTCAAGTGGAACAGGTTAGCGAAAGACTGGAAACGACGTGAAGTACTCTCCGCTATGCATTTTATAGTGGTAGTTGGGTGGTATGTAGGAGTATATAGATGCACATGTCGCTGAACGGAGGGAATTTTGCGAACCACTCCCCGCCAATAAGAGTCCAGTGTGTCGTTCCACGCACTCGGTACACGGCCCACTCTTTTAACGTGCGTGCCGGCCGCGGTGGTCTCGCGGTTCTAGGCGCGCAGTCCGGAACCGTGCGACTGCTACGGTCGCAGGTTCGAATCCTGCCTCGGGCATGGATGTGTGTGATGTCCTTAGGTTAGTTAGGTTTAAGTAGTTCTAAGTTCTAGGGGACTAATGACCATAGCAGTTGAGTCCCATAGTGCTCAGAGCCATTTGAAACATTTGAATCTAACCTGCGTAAATGATCCTCCAATAATTTTTAAGATCCTTTAAGAAACTATCATGTTTGCTGATGCCACAAGCATACTAATCGACTGTCTCAACGTCACAAGACTCAGGTCACACTCGAAGTTAGATTACGAGCAAGTAAGTTCTCAAACCCCACACCCGTGCAGTCCGTCTCCAAAGGTGTAATCATCGTAGACCAGGGGAAGAATAAATAGCACAAAGCTAAAATATCTTATTTTTTCCTACCTGTGTAATTTGTAACAAATATTGCAGAGAGTAAAAAGTCCATGTAATAGTGTTCATCGTCTTACTTTACAATGAAATAAAATAACGACGTTTACTTTTGTCTTTCTGCTTGTTTCGTATTTAACAGTAGTTTCTTCACTTGCATGAGAGAACGTGTAGAACGTCATATAGTAAATGTGTGTGAACTGTCGGGTACTCGAAATAATATCGAAAATGTCTCATAAGAATAGATCTGTGACACTGTGATCTGACAGGTCAGTCAGGTGGCGCGCGATCATTAGTTTCAGTGAACTTCCACAGTTCATGACTCAAGTGATGTTTGTAGATCCGAACCTGCTCTACAACTGGAAGAGGAGAAAGACACGGCTTCGAAATTAAAGCGTGCAGTGTAGCACTGAATTGGATCACAACGGTATAGCGTTACAAAACAAACAAAAGAAAAGTTCTGAGTAGGTATTAAAAATTCATGGAGAAGCAATAAAAATTTTGAGGTTTGCTGATGATATTGTAATTCTGTCAGAGACAGCAAAGGACTTGGAAGAACAGGTGAACGGAATGGACAGTGTCTTGAAACGAGGATATAAGATGAACACCAACAAAAGCAAATCGAGGATAATGGAATGTAGTCGAATTAAGTCGGGTGATGCTGAGGGAATTAGATTAGGAAATGAGACATTTAAAGTAGTATAGGACTTTTGCTATTTGGGGAGCAAAATAACTGATGATGGTCGAAGTAGAGAGGATATAAAATGTAGACTAGCAATGGCAAGGAAAGCGTTTCTGAAGAAGAGAATAGATTTAAATGACAGGAAGTCGTTTCTGAAAGTATTTGTATGGAGTGTAGCTATGTATGGAAGTGAAACGTGGACGATAAATAGTTTAGACAAGAAGAGAATAGAAGCTTTCGAAATGTGCTACAGAAGAAAGCTGAAGATTAGATGGTAGATCACATAACTAATGAGGAGGTATTGAATAGAATTGAGGAGAAGAGGAGCTTGTGGCACAACTTGACTAGAAGAAGGGATCGGTTGGTAGGACATGTTCTGAGGCATCAAGGTATCACCAATTTAGTATTGGAGGGCAGCGTGGAGGGTAAAAATCGTAGAGGGAGACACTAAGCATTTTCAGAAGGATGTAGGCAGCAGTAGGTATTGGGAGGTGAAGAAGCTTAGAACTGAAGACGACAACAACAACAGCAGCGTTACCTACCAAATGCATGTATCTCGTTCCGCAAAACAATTTGATTTGCCAGGAAGGTTCACCGTAATTGCAATGTATTAAAATGAAATACCGTTATTTTGCTCAAAAATTGTACTGAAGGCATAAGTTTAAACACTGCAACTTGATGTGCAAGTCAAAGTGCAACACATATCCCAGCTGTTCAAACGTATCGTGATATTAATGATAAACCTTCGTGATGCGTGTAATAGTTGGTTAGACGTTTTTTTATTGTATTAGTAAGAGTCTTCCGGTAGTCTAACTCAGTACGTGAGGGGGAGAGAAAAAAAAATATGACAGAAAAATGTCACAGTGCTGTACGTATACTTCAATGTTTTCTTATAAATAGCGTGATGAATCTAAATGTCTTATTAATTTCGAGAGGAACTGTTTCGTGATGCATAAGATAGGTGATTAAAACTGTTCTTACGAGATGGTGGCAAATTAGTTGTTTCATAACATCAGTAGTCCAGAACAGCCTCCAAAACTATAATTGTGCCAACTATCTGAAAAAGGCCTGCTTCGCTTGATCTTACTTTCCATTTGTTTTCTGAATTGGTGAAAAATGTCACGTATTCGTCTCATTTGTATAGCATGGAACTTCAAATTATGTTCTTACACGCGATATCTGGTGTTCTACTTACGGACACAAAGACGAGCAAGCTTTGTTGTTGTCCAGCACGCAAACACACTTCGTATTATTTTCCATACGAGAGCACAATTCTTTTAAATTCACTCTGCAACACTGGAATATTTGCCATTATACTTTATTGATAGTCGTACTGTACGCTTAAATTAATGCAATTTGAGCCTTTTAAATCTGTGTGGTTATGTTAGTTAAAATCCATGATATGAATACTAACTTCTCTTTCTTTTCGGGTTAAATTTTCCGTTTCTGTGCTGCTTAGAAGCTTCTATTTTGCGACGGCACGCCGGGAACATTGAGTGAACTTAGTAATTCTGTTGGCAAGTTTACACTTTAATCTTCATTATTGTATCAATGGATTGAAATATTTGTTTTCTTCCTGTTGTATCTTATTCTGTATTCGTCACTTCATTTGTTGAGATCTTTGTTTTGTTCCTAAAATTGTTCGCTCGCACAGTAATTCTTTGTTTGCGTAGTTTCTCTCCACAAGCGGGACACTTTTTGAACGAACTGTCCATTTGCCCTTACTTCTTTCCACTACTCATTGTCTCGGACGATTTTTCTGGAATGTGCGATGTGCTCCGATACCATGTTATATTCTAGAGCATTCGAGAATATTTTAAACATTGTAAAAACATTTATTATCGTTCGAGAACAATCTTAAAAGGTTAAGAACGTTTTACTTTCCCCCTTGAAATATGCGTTGAAGCGAAGGAGAGAGAAACTTGGAAATTTGTGTTAAGATCTTAGGGTACCAAATTGCTGAGGTAATCGGTCCCTGAAGGAGCGGGATGATCTAGTGACCACGTGGCACTTTGTGATGTCAACCAATTCCGACATTGTCTCCATATCCACGATAGCCACAACCGCATAATAGGAGCACCAAGCGTAGCACAAGACACAAAAAACCATTATGTTGGTGGGTGGTGGTGGTGGTGGTGATATCAACTTGGCCCTCAAATCGTGGGCCGAAAAATTTGTTTCGCTGTCAGCGCGAAAGTTTTATGGAATTTTGTGAAGAATGAAGGGTTCCGTTGGGTATTCATGTATTTTAGAAAAATGAATAGGAATGTACCCTTTACTTAAACACGAGGCGCCGCGCATTAGCAAATAGTGCAGTTGGTACAAGGTTTTGGGAGTTAATGCTCGCTTCCTCTTAGACATGCTACGAGCATCATCAGTAAAATTATGCAATCTCTCTCACTGCTTGATACTTTATTATCAGTATCGTTATTTCGTAAACGTGGTGTCTATGTTCTTCCTATAACGAGAGAGAAGCACCACGCTACGGTAAAGTTTCGGTTTCAGAATGGAGAGAACATGTCAAAAACGTCTACACCATCAGAGCTCATATGAGGGGTGCTCCGGTTACAGATTTTGTGCTTGGAAAAACTGTTCTGAATTAGCTATCGATCAACTGAAAACAATGGTTCTTGGGACTCAAGATTCAGTTTCCGTCCTGCTATCGTGATGCCGCATTTCAGAATCACCAGAGGCATTAGCTGGAATGTTCCATTCAAAGCTACGACCGATTTTTGACCCCTTATTAATTTCGAAATATTGTTCCGTTTCATATAAGTTGTTCTTCGACAGGTCGTTAATTTATAGCTTTCCTTTCACTCAAAAACAATTAGCGGGCTTTATGGAAAACATTATCACAGTCAACGAAACAGGCGTTAACGGTAAGTCCATCCCACAAAACCTATGACAGTGCAGTGCGTGGAATCAAATTTTCCGCGAAAAAAGAAGTAGCGTACGAGACAATTCAGAGAGAGTGCAACTCTCATCGTGTTCTTTCAACGCACTGCGCGTGACCCGGGTGCAGACGCTCAATAGACTCTTGTGCAGAGATGTCATGGATCGATTACTGCTGCGCAGTGGACGTGTTAGACCCGAATTTTTTCGCGACGCAGTGATTATTTTCCAACGTAAGACACCGCTTGCTCGCAAACTGCAATTGTCTTTTAGCAGATTCTGGCTGAAATCGGGAACTACTTTGGGTACCCATTCTATTTAAACATAATATACCGTACCAGAAGTTTTCCTGGTGTCTCTGATACTCGGGGCAAAAAAACTCGGCTATGGACGCCACAATCAAAGACATTAAACGCACTACTGGCCATTAAAATTCCTACACCACGAAGATGATGTGCTACAGCCGCGAAATTTAACCGACAGGAAGAAGATACTGTGATATGCAAATGATTAGCTTTTCAGATCATTCACACAAGGTTGCCGCCGGTGGCGACACCTACAACGTGCTGACATAAGGAAAGTTTCCAACCGATTTTACATACACAAACAGCAGTTGACCGGCGTTCCCTGGTGAAACGTTGTGATGCCTCGTGCAAGGAGGAGAAATGCGTACCATCACGTTTCCGACTTTGATAAAGGTCGAATTGTATCCTATCGCGATTACGGTTTATCGTATCGCGGCACTGCTGCTCGCGTTGGTCGAGATCCAGTGACTGTTAGCAGAATATGGAATTGGTGGGTTGAGGAGGGTAATACCGAACGCCGTGCTGGATGCCAACGGCCTCGTATTACTAGCAGTCGAGATGACAGGCATCTTATCCGCATGGCTGTAACGGATCGTGCAGCCACGTCTCGATCCCTGAGTCAACAGATAGGGACGTTCGCTAGACAGCAACCATAGGCACAAACAGTTCGACGATGTTTGCAGCAGCAAGGACTATCAGCTCGGAGACCATGGCTGCGGTTACCCTTTTGCAGCAGCATGGACTATCAGCTCGGAGACCATGGCTGCGGTTACCCTTGACGCTGCATCACAGACAGGAGCGCCTGCGATAGTGTACTCGACGACGAACCTGGGTGCACGAGTGGCTAAAGGTCATTTATTCAGATGAATCCAGGTTCTGTTTACAGCAACATGATGGTCGCATATGTGCGGTGAACGCACATTGGAAGCGTGTATTCGTCATCGCCATACTGGCATATCAGCCGGCGTATGGGGTGCCATTGGTTACACGTCTCGGTCACCTCTTGTTCGCACTGACAACACTTTGAACAGTGGACGTTACATTTCGGATGTGTTACGACCGGTGGCTCTACCGTTCATTCGATCCCTTCGAAACCCTACATTTCAGCAGGATGTTGCACGACCTCATGTTGCAGGTCCTGTACGGGCCTTTCTGGATACAGAAAATGTTGGACTGCTGTCCTGGCCAGCACATTCTCCAGATCTCTCACCAACTGAAAACGTCTGGTCAATGGTGGCCGAGCAACTGGCTCGTCACAATACGCCAGTCACTGCTCTTGATGAACTGTGGTATCGTGTTGAAGCTGCATGGGCAGCTGCACCTGTACACGCCGTGCAAGTTCTGCTTGACTCAATGCCCAGGCGTATCAAGGCCGTTATTACGGCCAGAAGTGGTTGTTCTGGGTACTGATTTCTCAGAATTTATGCACCCAAATTGCGTGAAAATGTAATCACATGTCAGTTCTTTTATAATATATTTGTCCAATGAATACGCATTTATCATCTGCATTTATTCTTGGTGTAGCAATTTTAATGGCCAGTAGTGTAGGTTTTGCTAGAAACTTACTGTCGCTGCATGCCCATTTCGTTGCCTGTGAGACGAGAGTAATTACTTTAAAGGCTGAAAAGTAAAACTTACTTTGTTTTGTCAAATGCCTTTTTTATCATACAAATTTCCCACTTATGGAAGACATTGTGTTACCTGTCTTGGCACGGTCAGTAAGTCGTGCTACAGAGTGCCGAGCGGAAACACCTGTGTGTGAAGTCAGGATAGCTGTTGGGAATTTGTGAAGCATCGACGAAGACAGTAAAACGTTGTTATAGTTCAGTTATTTATTCAGTGTTTTCATGTCGTCGTTCTATCGCACCAGCCTCGGCTGTTGCTCGAAATGCTGATTCTAGAATTTATAGATTTATTTGTCCAATAATTAATAATGAAATTAAATTCATTGCTATGCAGTTGCGTGTTTGATTTTGAATTCCGTTAGTCCCCTTAAGCAATTGCGCCCAGGAGATATCGGCAACCCTGGCGCCGTGACGGACGGCGGGCCAACAGGCGCGGCATTTTCGGGGTGGCTACTTAAGTGTACTCGGTCTCACTCCGAATTCTACGGTGACCCGTGATGATGCATCCGCGATGTACCTGGTGTCAGTAGTCGCATGGTCGGTTGATCTCCTCCCTACCTTGGTAAGTGTCAAAATCCTAAGGCGCCTGAGTGTTGAACAGGAACGGGGACCACAAGAGGTCCTGTTGCTAGCTTTAGCATTGAAGTCTGTTATTGGCAGCACTCTGCAAGGTGGTGGTGTCGGCAGACAGCTCCTTCATCAGTAGATGGTAGGCGGCGAGCAGCATGTGCGCTACTGGTCATCAAAATTGCTATACCAAGAAGAAATGCAGGTGATAAACGGGTATTCATTGGACAAATATATTATAATAGAACTGACATGTGATTACATTTTCATGCAATTTGGGTGCATAGATCCTGAGAAGTCAGTACCCAGAACAACCATCTCTGGCCGTAATAACGGCCTTGATAAGCCTGGGAATTGAGTCAAAAGAGCTTGGATGGCGTGTACTGGTACAGCTGCCCACGCAGCTTCAACAGTACCACAGTTCAAGAGTAGTGACTGGCGTATTGTGACGAGCTAGTTGCTCGGCCACCCTTGACCTAACGTTTTCAATTGGTGTGAGATCTGGAGAATGTGCTGGCCAGGGCAGCAGTCGAACATTTTTTGTATCTAGAAACGCCTGTAGAGGACCTGCAACATGCGTCTTCCTTTATCCTGCTGGAATGTAGGGTTTCGCAGGGATCGAATGAACGGTAGAGCCACGGGTCGTAACACATCCGAAATGTAACGTCCACTGTTTAAAGTGCTGTCAATGCCAACAAGAGGTGACGTAGACGTGTAACCAATGGCACCCCATACCATCACGTCTGGTTATACGCCAGTATGGCGATGATGAATACACGCTTCCAATGTCCGTTCACCGCGATGTCGGCAAACACAGCTGCGACCCATCATGATGCTGTAAACAGAACCTGGATTCATCCGAAAACATGACGTTTTGCCATTCGTGCACCCAGGTTTGCAGTTGAGTACACCATCGCAGGCGCTCCTGTCTGTGAAGCAGCGTCAAGGGTAACCGCAGCCGTGGTCTCAGAGCTGATAGTCCATGCTGCTGCAAACGTCGTCGAACTGTTCGTGCAGACTGTTGTTGTCTTGCAAACGTCCCCATCTGTTAACTCAGGGATCGAGGCGTGGCTGCACGATCCGTTACAGCCATGCGGATAAGATGCCTGTCATCTCGACTGCTAGTGATAAGAGGCCGTTGGGATCCAGCAGGGCGTTCCGTATTACCCTCCTGAACCCACCGATTCCACATTCTGCTAACAGTCATTGGATCTCGACCAACGCGAGCAACAATGTCGCGATACGATAAACCCCAATGGCGATAGGCTACAATCCGACCTTTATCAAAGTCGGAAACGTGATGGTACGCATTTCTCCTCCTTACACGAGGCATCACAATAACGTTTCACCAGGCAACGCCGGTCAACTGCTGTTTGTGTATGTAAAATCGGTTGGAAACTTTCCTCACATCAGCATGTTCTAGGTGTGGCCACAGGCGCCAACCTTATATGAATGCTCTGAAATGCTAATCTTTTGCATATCACAGCATGTTCTTCCTGTCGGTTAAATTTCGCGTGTGTAGCACGTTATCTTCGTGGTATAGCAATTGTAATGGCCAGTAGAGAAGTACATCAGGTGAAGGCCGACGTCTTGAGTACATCTACGGCTAATTCATAGACTGTGCTGGACTGTCTATGACATAGATTCACTGTAGTATCGTAAGGATGGAATCGTGTGCTATTACTATGAATGTCGTGGATCCCAATGATGAATTTATGATGAGAGCTGGAGTATTTAATGCGGACGAGCGTGTGGCCATGATCCAAGGCTTGGTGCACAAAGACCGAATGCATCCTTCTTATTCTGCTATATTCACTTAAATGTTGTGTCGGTCCTTCGCTGTGTGCTCTTATGAAAGAGTCTCTTGAAACATGTCCCATGAGCGAACGAATATGCTGGCCGCGAGTCTTTAGATTTTCTGTCGCAATCTACTTTCTGCCGAATGAGTATTCTTTTTCGACAAATAGTGTCGTCGACCTGACACACATGCGACATCCTGGATCGCTTCCCCCTCTGTCCGTGCTATTCCTTTAATTTGCCTGTGGCATTGCGAGTGAGTTTTAGTAAAATTTTTCTAATTTATGTCCCTTACGATTGGATGCCATAACAGTGCTGTGACATGTAAGTTTCTTGTATGGAAATAGTTGAACACCTCTCGCTGTCTTTCTCTTTATTAAATCTACTTTGAGTAATACGTATGACGTAACGTGGAAATGTAAAGAGCAGATAAAAGTTGGGTGCGACATTCGCGTATTCATGGACTGGCCAAGTGATCTTCGTTGAATTGGTTAACATTATCTTCCTTGAATGGGAAAACTTGTGATCGTAGTTAAAATGTAGGTTGGCTAAATTGACACACGTCTGTTATTATGATAGGATAACGAACATAAGGACCCCTTGGTATTGATTCGTGTTGACGTATAAAGAACTCCTCGGGTTGCTGGATCCTTGTCACACACGTCTACATGCCACCTCTGAAGTTGCAGCGAATATGTTGAGGTCTGCTGTTCTTCCTTCGTTTGGTACTGGTACTGAGTAAATAAAAATCGACAACCGGAGGAAAACCAGACATTGAAGAGTCTGGGCGCAGTGCCAAGCACAACGTCAGTGATGAGATGCAGTCCTTCCAGGCTGTTGCCTGTAAGCTCGATAAACTGTGTATGTATCGTTCATTACGCCGATAGTGAATATGCTTCAGCACATACATTAATTGAGGCGATTGGTGTGTGTGTGTGTGTGTGTGTGTGTGTGTGTGTGTGTGTGTGTGTGTGTGTGCGCACGCGCGCGCTCGCGCTCCTTATTGCTTTCTATGCTGTGATGTGAATGAGCTCGGTCGAACTCGTTATCGATTATTTTGATGTCGGCTGTAGAAGTCTCTTGGGAGGTCAGACTGAGGGAATTGTGATGGTATGTGGGAAGATGACTATTAAATACCAATTTTTCGAAATTATGCTGGGTGACTCTCATTAACATTTAAAAAACCCCAAAGCGACGTAGATGAAGTTGAGACATTTAACTGAACATAGTGCAGCAAATGTCGGGAAGACCACAAAAGTGGATGACAGAGGTTGCACATGCGACGTCACTAGAAGACGTACCTCAGCGGTTGAGCCTATCGGTCTGTCGCTCCTGCTCATCTCATACCAACCCATTCAAGTCAAGTATTCACGTCATTGTGGCTCCGGTGTTACGTGCGCGATTGTAACGCGTGGAGGTCAGGGTTCGTGTGTTGGGTGTGGCAGGTAGTATTTTTTTGCATTGCATTAGTCAGTTATGTGTTATTTTATTTAGTGATATCGCGGTCTCCACTCTTTTATTTCAAAGTACAGTACCACAAAAACATACCGTATTGCATCACAAGTAAATCAATACAAGCTTCCGAACTGCCGTCGCTACCAGTAAATGACCGACGTTTTCTTTGCTGAATAAAGTTCATAAACAAAAAAAAACAAAAACAAAAAAAGGGACAAAAGAAAAGAAACAAAATAAGATCAGCTTTGTTCGGTTACAGTAAGCAAAATAATTTTGTAACTTCTGCGTTTGGAACAGGTCATATTTACAAAAGGTGTTAGAAAAAAAGAGTACCCTAATAGAGCGATGTGCGGCATTCTCCCCTACCGGCGAGGGTATGATCGACAAGTCCAACCGCTGCAGGAATGTGGCGAGGAACGTCATCTGGTGACGTCACATGTTCAACAGTTGTCATCCGCTTTTGGGGTATTTCCCGAAATTTGCATCTCCTTGTGTCTTATATTAAGTTATTTGTCTCACCTCTAGCTACGTCGCTATGGATTTTTTTTTTTTTAAACGCTAGTAAGAATCACCCTGTATATTATCGTACCACTTATTTCGGTTTATGCCTTTCACATACACAGGTACAGCGTGGGAAGGAAACTGCTTGTACGCTTCTACAACTCCGTTCACAGGCCCTAGTGCATCCATTGGCATCGATCGACGGGACCGTGTCTCCCTCCGCCAGGGGCGTCATAAGATGTGGTGTAGAAAGGCGTGGTGTTCAGCACACCGCTCTCCCGGCTGTTGTCACGTTTTCGTGACCTGGAGGCACTACTACTCAGTGAAGTAGCTCCTCAGATGGCACCGCGAGACTGGATGCACTCCGTTCCAGTCCCCTTACCGAGGAAATATACCTTGGCAGTACCGGGGAACGAACCAGGATACTCAGTATTTTAGTCAGCCGCGCTGACCTTCAGTTACGGATTCTACACCTCTTTGCTGGCTGTTACTTGCACGAGCTAAAGAATATTAGAAGCTTCTGTCCTCACCCCATCTCCCTCCTATATGTATACGCTAGACATCCTCTATTAGTCCAAGCATATATGTGTCCACATACTTCAACGGCTCTAAGCTGAATACTGATGATGTGTTTGCATGTAGTCTCTTTCATAGACAAACTGCAGTTTCTTAGTTTTCTATCCGCGTCGCGCAACTTGCAGTTCCCTTTATCTCCTACTGGGTCTATACAATCGTCACAATTCGTATTTCTGCACATTATCGTTCCCATACATTTGTGTGCTCTACATTAAGAACTGCTTAACAGTTTCTTTGAATAGGGCTGATATTTTTTGAGATGTAATTTGGTATTACTTATTGCAAAAGAAAGAGAATGAATCTCGGTTCTGGCACTCACCTTATTCCTCTCAAAAATACCAACGAGCATGAAATAGTTTTCAGAGATCGGAACGTTACCAGTCACAATTTTTTTTAATTATTTAATAAACCAACAGGTTTCGAGGTACCAACCACGTCTTAAGGCTACGGTGGCAATCTACAAAAAAAATATTTAACGGAAGTACATATACATATTAACAATAGCTTACTAAACCCTAGTGTAATTTACGATTGCAGTAGAGTATAAAATAGGATATTATGTACTTAATTTTGTATGTATATATAATAATTGAAATTAACTAATGAATAACTTACAGATTATGACTTCCTTTGAATAAAGAATGGAGCAGTAAACTTCACGATGGTTCAGTGGCAGTGTAACATCTTCCCAGCTTTAGTGTCCTAGGGTTAAAGTTGTTCTTTACAGCCTTCGCATGTGGTGTGGTCATCCTGCGGAAAAATAGAACATCATTTTTCATATGAAATGGGGTTGTAAACACTCCCGATTCTTGATCACCGAAACTGTTCATTGCACTATAAAGGCAGCCCTAAACTTCGTTTGTGACCGTAGCTAGTGGATAAGTATTTGAAAATTGAAAATTCGTGGTAAGTTCCTATGGGACCAATCTGCTGAGGTCATCGGTCCCTAGACTTACACACTGCTTAATCTAACTTACGCTAAGGACATCACACACACACACACACACACACACACACACACACACACACACACACACACGCCCGAGGGAGGACTCGAACCTCCGATGGGGGGACGGAGCGCGAACCGTTGCAAGGCGCATTAGACAGCGCGGTTTGATAGGTATAATTGGCTTGGAAACGGAGGTGTTTCAACCATATTATGGTTGCACATTATTTCTGAATTAAATTTTAGGTTCCGTTGTAGTTATCGATGAGTTTTCAATATAATCCAATACATTCCTTTTAAGGTATGTTTAAACGGTCCATAACATTGCATATTGCCCTGACAATATATCCCGACTCTATTGTCCGGCAACATTACATAAAGGCGATTTGTAGCCACACGTACTACAAGGAAACCGGCCACTATTGACCAGAAATTTTTATGGCAATAAATTTGCGGGCCAGAAGTGTGTAAACAAAGCCTCACTATCGTCACAAAACGAACAAACGTGAGCTAGTGGAAGTGAATGCTACTCTCCAGCTTCTACACCGCACAGAGAATTAATTTAGAAATGGCCAGAGGAATCGGGCTTTGTGGTTACATTTTTTAACTAAACGATATGTTTTAGCTAATTTAGCTCGTTAACCGATGCTGGATGCATACCTTTTCCAGAACTTTATCAGAATGTCGAAACAAGATTTCGTTAACCTCGTACAACCAATTGACCCAAGAATCGCCAAAACCGATACAAACAAGAGAGACTGCACCAGCTGCAACCCGATTTCTGGTCACCCACCGGTTTTTGGCTACTGGTAATTGGCACGGAAGTATAATGTACTTCTTTAAAGTGCAGTTTTCGACAATAACTTTGATACCATAAGTCTGAAACGCTTTAGTAGGACTGAAGAATTTCGTAAAGATGAATCTTAAATAAGAATCAATTTTTTATTTATAATTTATTTTTTTGCTCACCAGCAGACGGAGACACACGCGATAACGCTCACAACAATCAAACGTAACTCCAACCTCATCGCCAACAGCTTGTCAAGCGATACATTACTTTCGACGTTCCGTAGATCTTGCCATAGATGAATCGCATTTATGAAATTCATTCAGTTCTCTCGTTTGTTCACTTCTCTACTGCTGTACACAACAAACTCTCTATAACAGATTACTAACAAAACAGGTGGCTACATGCACACGTGACTGCAACGCTTTCGGAGAGGGAAGTAGAAAACAAATCAGAGCGAGAGGGAAATTTACAGACAAGGTCAGAGATACAAATTAAACTTCCTGCCAGATTAAAACTGTGTGCCGGACCGAGACTCGAACTCGGGACCTTTGCCTTTCGCGGGCAAATGCTCTACCAACTGAGCTACCAAAGCACGACTCACGCCCTGTCCTCACAGCTTTACTTCTGCCAGTACCTCGTCTCCTACCTTCCAAACTCCCCTGCGAACCTGGCAGAATTAGCACTCCTGGAAGAAAGGATACTGCGGAGACATGGCTTAGCCACAGCCTGGGTGATGTCTCCAGAATGAGATTTGAATTCTGCGTAAGTTTCATATCAGAACACACTCCGCTGGAGAGTGAAAACCTCATTCTGGAAACATCCCCCAGGCTGTGGCTAAGCCATGTCTTCGCAATATCCTTTCTTTCAGGAGTGCTAGTTCTGCAAGGTCTCTCATTCCAGAGACACATAATGCCCTGCAATACGAAATATTCTCCACACTACGCGGACGACACCGGAAATCCTTTGGCAATAAATATGCAACTGTCTGCAACGTTGTAATATTTGCATGGCCGCACCGCAAAGTTTCCATTTATTGTAGCCTCACTGCAGTAATGTTGAAAGCAACGCAACTGCGGTCAAATATTGCCGTGAAATATGGCCCCTGTAAACGCAGCTTTAGTCACAAAAACTGAGACACGCCGGAATTTAAATACGGTTTTGTCAGTTGCTACTCCGATAGATAGATAGATACATACATACATACATACGGCTGTTATCCAGCCGCAACTGTAGTCCAATAACGACCGGAGCGGCAGACGCGAACACTGCCATAACTTTGGTTTATACATGGTGGTCAGAAATAGTCTGAAAATCTTGCAATATTGTTGCAGGTTAGGTTGTGCTCAGAAATAATGATTAACGTTGGCCGTTACCAATTCTTTCTCAGGACAACTTACTATGGATCACTCTTCGTAGCCGGCCAGTGTGGCCGAGCGGTTCTAGGCGCTACAGTCTGGAACCGCGCGACCGCTACGGTCGCAGGTTTGAATCCTGTCTCGGGCAGGGGACTGATGACCTCAGCAGTTAAGTCCCACAGTGCTCAGAGCCACACCCTTCTTAGCTTCCCAGACTACTTCTGACCACGCGGTGTACTGTTCACACAACTGTTATATTAACTCATAACAGAAAATACTGTCTCACCAGTTACTGTAACGATAGCTATTGTTGAGGCTCTGTACGCGCGAAGGTGACACGCTTGACTGCTACCACCACCACTGGTTTCTACCATAACCCCTACAGGCGAAGAACTAAACGTCACTGACAGAGCCCTCGGCGCTTCGACCTCGATAATCGATATTTGTACGCACTCGTGACCTATGCAAATGCATAGTTAATAACGCTGAGTAAGGAATCGTGTATCCATTTCGGCTTATGGTGTGATCAACGGTGGAGTTCCGCTTCCGTAGCCTAGGTCGTTAACACACGAATGTGCAGTAGCGCTCGACTCGCAGGTAAACCAGTTCGAATTTTTAGTGGTTGAGATTTTCACAGCAAGTATTTGATCAGAAAAGGGAGGAGAGATCGTTGAGCCAATGTCCTGGTTTAAATTCCAAACCTCTCCGCGGTGCCTCATGACACTCCATGATTAGCCGTCCGTCGGATGGGGACGTTGAGCTCGGAGCCCTCTTAGTCTGTTGAAGAGGATTAGGCTGTATGCCGGCACCTGGTTTCCCCCTCTCCCTTCTATCGTCATCGTCATCCTATACGAATATGACACTGAACTCTGATCCTTAGTCACCAACACTTAACAGATAGACTTAACATACACAGCTTTCACACTTACCGACGGAAAGGTGCGTGCGGGCGCGTGTGGTTGGGAAAACCTTTGCAATTAGGTGGCTGTAATTGCCAATCTGTATCTCCCATCCATTCACGCCATACGACATGTAGTAGAAAGGGGGCTGCCTCGTCTTCCGGCAGTAAAGCAGTAGTCTGCGTGCTACTTTATTCTAAACTCGAATCCAATTACACAGAATACCTCTGGATTCGTTTCTTCAGTTATCGCTCTATTAAGGATTTTGGTTGTCGCTGAAACAACGTGTTTTTGGTCATACCGCTTTTCTTCCACTTCAGTTTAACCTGACTGGTAAAAAAGCTCAAAATAATCAGTTTCTGATCCTTTTATTTCCTGTAATAAACGTTTAAATCAAACATTCAAAATTTTGACCCTCTTATATTCAGGATACACGGATTCGAAGTATTAAATCACGTAGGCAACCTAGTACGCCCACCGTTCGCTGCTTTTGTTGAAAAGTGATTAAGTGGTTGAATGCTGCAAGAAATCACCAATATTTTCCTGTTGATTCTAATTTTTTGAAACTCTGCTAAAAATAATGTTGTACTTGGGATGATATCAATATTTTGATCTTACGAATAGCCAGTGCTGAACGGTCAAGAACTCAGTTTCTCATGTTAATTTGTCCGTTTTCAAGAGCTACAATCAGATAAAAGCATTTTGGAAAAAACGACATTTTGTCTATGGAGTGCGTGATTGATGGTCATTGTATGGCCAAAACCGGTTGTGACTGTCATAAACATGTGATTGTGTTTTTGTACCCCGTCTTACTATGATGATCAGAGAAGAATTATTATAAACATTAGTTAAGTGATGTTAATTACGATTATGTAATTACTTTTTGTTCCCGAACAACACTAATACGTGACTGTGTACTTTAGTTGCGGGTCATGCGCATAATTAGATTAGTTCTCAATTACCGCGGATATTCGAGATGCTGCTGTACATCCGAGGCCCAAAAAAGTACCTATTTTTCGGAACTAAAATACCGGCATCTGTTTTAACCGTTAGGTTTTTCCCTTGCTGTGTTATGGGACCACAAGAACTTTAGGAAGCACTAGGTTGTACGTAATGTTTGTGTGGTGGCATTCTTTCTCTGTTCCGTTGGGGTTGCTGCGACAACCCACGCGAGCGATAACGTGTGTGAGCTGTGAGCGGCGAGGGTGCGCGCGTTTGAGGCGTCGTTACAAAGCGGCGCCGTGGGCGGCTATGTCGGCGCCGGCGTGGCGTGGCAGCCGTTTAACAACAGCGTGGGGAGCGGGGGGGGGGGGGGGGGGGGGCGAATGAGTCGCTGGCACGCGACGGCCCGGCCAGCCACGCGAACCGCTGGTCTCGCCCACAGATGCTGGCGACGCTCTTTGAGAGGCCGTAATAATGATAGTGCAAAAGTACACATCCTGTTCATAACTTGAATACGAAGTATTAATGATGCCCGATGATATTTATTTAACACTTCGTTATGAAACGACTTTTAGCTTACAAAAACCATCGTCAGGTAAAATAATACTCAGCAAGATAGTCCACATAATTCAGCGAGAAGTGACAGCAGCACAAAGATTTCTTTACAAAGATATGTGACATTTGAGGACTATATCGATATAAAACACAAGCATAATGTAATATGTAGAGAGACTGGACAAATAAATCTTATATTACAGTATATTCAGATATTAAAACTGTGTAAATGTATAGGTCAAAAATGTTCTACAAATGAGCAATGGCACAGGTTGCTGTGTCATATGGGGTCAAACTGGTGAATGTGACGAACAGATCGAATAAAGGGAGGGGGAGAAAGAAGTCTATGGAATCTATGGAATATCATCTGGAGTGCCCCAGGGAAGTGTGGTAGGTCCGCTGTTGTTTTCTATCTACATAAATGATCTTTTGGATAGGGTGGATAGCAATGTGCGGCTGTTTGCTGATGATGCTGTGGTGTACGGGAAGGTGTCGTCGTTGAGACTGTAGGAGGATACAAGATGACCTGGACAGGATTTGTGATTGGTGTAAAGAGTGGCAGGTAACTCTAAATATAGATAAACGTAAATTAATGCAGATGAATAGGAAAAAGAATACCGTAATGTTTGAATACTCCATTAGTAGTGTAGCGCTTGACACAGTCACGTCGATTAAATATTTGGGCGTAACATTGCAGAGCGATATGAAGTGGGACTAGCATGTAATGGCAGTTGTGGGGAAGGCGGATAGTCGTCTTCGGTTCATTGGTAGAATTTTGGGAAGATGTGGTTCATCTGTAAAGGAGACCGCTTATAAAACACTAATATGTCCTATTCTTGAGTACTGTTAGAGCGTTTGGGATCCCTGTCAGGTCGGATCGAGGGAGGACGTAGAAGCAATTCAGAGGCGGGCTGCTAGATTTGTTACTGGTAGGTTTGATCATCACGCGAGTGTTACGGAAATGCTTCAGGAACTCGGGTGGGAGTCTCTGGAGGAAAGGAGGCGTTCTTTTCGTGAATCGCTACTGAGGAAATTTAGAGAACCAACATTTGAGGCTGACTGCAGTACAATCTTACTGCCGCCAACTTATATTTCGCGGAAAGACCACAAAGGTAAGATAAGAGAGATTAGGGCTCGTACAGAGGCATATAGGCAGTCATTTTTCCCTCGTTCTGTTTGGGAGTGGAAAAGGGAGAGAAGATGCTAGTTGTGGTACGAGGTACCCTCCGCCACCCACCGTATGGTGAATTGCGGAGTATGTATGTAGATGTAGAATGTAGATGTGGAACTGTTATAACAAGTTTGTGTAATGGTGAGAGAAATTACAACCGTCTTGTTACTTAAATTGGGGGTGAGTAATTAAAGTGTGTTTGGTCATTAAGGACCAACCTAGGATTCTTTGATTGGTGTTTATTAATGGCTAGAATTTCGAGTAACGTTAGTTTCCTGCCTTCAGTTCGTTTATGGAGAACATCACATTTCACATCATATGAATGACATTCATTCAGAGTTAGTTTCCAGGAAACTAAAATGCAGAAAACATACTCTATCCTTTTACACTAGGAATACTGTTTCCCGCCTTCTGTTCAACAGTAAAGATATGATTCCACATTTAGAAAAGAGTAGAATTCATAGAATTTGCTGCAGTCTCTGTGACAAATTATATGTAGCTCAATCAGGTATGGCTATAACTACTAGGCTGACTGAGCATGAAAGGAGTTGAATACTGAGAAGGAAAGATTCCACCTTTGCGAACTTGCTCTGAATGAATGGATGCGGAGTGTGACGTCCTCCATAAAGGAACTATGGGGGAGAAAACTAAATTCTGGCCATTAATCAACACCAGTCAAAGAACCCTTACCTGGTCCTGTCCTTAATGACCAAACACAGTTCCACAACTCCCCCTTATTAAAGTAGAAGCCAGTTATTATTCCTCTCACCATTAGCTAATAAGCTTGTTATAACAGTTCAACACTCACACTCCATAGACGTCTATCTTCCCCTCCTTTTATTCAGCCTGTTCGTCTCATGCACTAGTTTGCCCATATGATATAATATAGAGTAGAATGTGCCATTGCTCACTTGCAGAACATTTTTGCCTTATACATTCACAAGGTTTTAATATTTGAGTATATTGTAGTGTAAGATCTATTTGACCAGAGTCTCTTTAGGTATTACATTATGCTTGCGTTCTGTATCGATATAGCCATAAAATGTCACATATCTTAGCGCAACAATTTTTGTACAGCTATGAATTCTCGCTGGAGTTGTGTGGACTATCTGTTTAGTATAAGTTGTTTGATTATGGACTAAGAAGCGGAAAGCCTGTTCATAATGAACTATTACACTACTGGCTATTAAAATTGCTACACCAAGAAGAAATGCAGATAATAAACGGGTATTCATTGGAAAAATATATTGTACTAGAACTGACATGTGATTACATTTTTACGCAATTTCGGTGCATACATCCGGAGAACTCAGTACCCAGAACCACCACCTCTGGCCGTAATAACGGCTTTGATACGCCTAGGCATTGAGACAAGCAGAGCTTGCACGGCGTGTACAGATGCAGCTGCCCATGCAGCTTCAACACGATACCACAGTTCGTCAAGAGCAGTGACTGGTGTATTGTGACGAGCCAGTTGCTCGGCCACCATTGACCAGACGTTTTCAGTTGGTGAGAGATCTGGAGAATGTGCTGGCCAGGGCAGCAGTCGAACATTTTCTGTATTCATAAAGGCCCGTACAGGACCTGCAACATGCACGAGCATTATCCTGCTGAAATGTGGGGTTTCGCAGGAATAGAATGAAGGGTAGAGCCACGGGTTGTAACACATCTGAAATGTAACGTGACTGTTCAAAAGTGCCGTCAATGCGAACAAGAGGTGACCGAGACGTGTAACCAATGGCACCCCATACCATCACGTCAGGTGATACGCCAGTATGGCAATGACGAATACACGCTTCCAATGTGTGTTCACCGTCGCCAAACACGGATGCGACCGTCATGATGCTGTAAACAGAACCTGGATTCATCCGAAAAAATGACGTTTTGCCATTCGTGTATCCAGGTTCGTCATTGAGTACACCGTCGCAGGCGCTCCTGTCTGTGATGCAGCGTCAAGGATTACCGCAGCCATGGTCTCAGAGCTGATAGTCCATGCTGCTGCAGATGTCATCGAACTGTTCGTGCAGATGGTGGTTGTCTTGGAAACGTCCCCTCTGTTGACTCAGTGATAGATACGTGGCTGCATAATCCGTTACATCCATGCGGATAAGATGCCTGTCATCTCGACTGCTAGTGATACGAGGCCGTTGGGATCCAGCAAGCCGTTCCATATTATCCTCCTGAACCCACCGTTTCCATATTCTGCTAACAGTCATTGGATCTCGACCAACGCGAGCAGCAGTGTCGCGATACGATAAACCGCAATCGCGATAGGCTACAATCCGACCTTTATCAAAGTCGAAAACGTAATGATACGCATTTCTCCTCCTTACACGAGGCATCACACCAACGTTTCACCAGGCAACGCAGGTCAACTGCTTTTTGTGTATGATAAATCGTTTGGAAACTTTCCTCATGTCAGCACGTTGTAGGTGTCGCCAACCTTGTGTAAATGCTTTGAAAAGCTAATCATTTGCACATCACAGCATCTTTTTCCTGTCGCTTAAATTTCTCGTGTGTAGCACTTCATATTTGTGGTGTAGCAATTTTAATTTCCAGCAGTGTAAATAAAGATTATTGTGGAATGTTAATATTTAGTGTTAAAGCTATTAATATGTCTGTGTTCCGAACCGGCGAAATATTCTATAAATACACGTCCAGACTTCATTACCAAAATATCGTCCTGGTCGCTAAACATACGCAATAATATGGAAAATCAATAAGTTTCTCTAAAAGTTTAAGCTATGTCGTGTGTGATTACCGTACTCGCTGCTAGAGAAATTGTTTGATGTGATGGCTAGAGAAATTGTTTGATGTGATGGAATTTTCATGGACCCTTTATTATTGTAGTAGAGAGATACAGGATGTGGACAAAAATATGGGAAACCAAATAATACATTACCATGCGTAAAGTTCCGGTCACACGTGTTTAGGTCGTACCAGGAGCGAGCGCTGGACGAGTGACGTCTGTTCCTCTAGGTTCCACAAGAACTGAGGCACGTGCGCGTTTCTGTTTTTCCTTGTAGTGACTCTGAAGTGGTGGCCTGTTTCTGTTTGTGAAAGTTGTATCTATTTTTCCTAATGTTCGTATCGGTGAATGTGGACTTGCAGCTCTTGCTTTAGTAGAAAAAGAAGGAAAACAAGGGGAAAAAAGACCAGTACAGGGAGAGTTTTGAACGTTATTTCCTTATCTCGTGAATAATGAGACAGTTTTATGAATATTTTAAGATGACTCAGCACACCTTCTACTAACTTTTAAACAAATTAGAAACAAAATTAAGGAAAAGTGACACTCTCTGGAGATTGTAAATTTCGCCCAAAGAGCGCCTGGTTGTTCTTTCTTTTTGCAAGGTATTTTCTAAAAAGAGTATACAGAAAATAAATAAAAGGATCCGAAGGAGAATGAAATCTTCGAAACCTACATCGACTTCTTGGGAGATCAGCATTTGCTGTCGAAAGCAACTAAAACACCGAATTCTCCAAAAATAAGTGTATAGTGGCAAAAACTCGTCGCTGCGGCGAAATCGCTATGACAAAGCAAAAACTTTTGTTTGTTTGCAAAATAAAAAATAAGTAAATAACTTTCTGGTATCAAAATTTAAATCTGACCTTCGGCTTGCAAATCTGTTGCAATTTTCTTCCAGACTGTGCAAACAAATAGTATTATTTTGCAAATAAATAGCTTTTCCTTTGTCATCGCTATAACACCAAGACGACGTGTCTTGCCATTCCGCACTCCTCTGTGGAGAATTTATTTAGTTAGTCTCGTACAACACACGAACCATCTGCTGATCTTTGTACTCAGCATTCCGGTAGTTTTCATTTGTCTGTTCGTAAAACACAGGAAACTTAAGGACATCTTCTATTAGTCTTTCCACATCCATTTCTTGTACACGTAAGTGTTGCACAGTTGCACAGCCTAAAAAACAATTCTACCGCCACGCGAAAATTAATCAGAACAAATTCTGCCCAGCACGCTCTCGGCTCGCTAACGCTCCTCGAGCACGGCCGGACAATGTTTGGACCGCTACATTTATTTTAATGGTATATTTGGTCCTCTGTGTGACGGCCGATACCAGGACGTGTCTCGACACGGACACGCCCTGGAAATGTGGTACCAGACCCTAATATGGTGTAGGAAAGTACCAGCATTCAAAAAAGTTTACAGTTGTCTCGGAATGGATAAATACAAATACTGCGTGGTTTTCAAGGGAGTCTAATACCTCCTTCATGCAAAACAGTGGCAAGCTCAGGTAACGATAATGGAAGTGGATAGCGGCCACGCGCTTTTCTCTCCAAGGCTCAGTAATATTGTGAAAGGGAGGCTGTGATGACCAGGGGAGACGCGACAATTCGTCTCCGTGTTCACAAAACCAGTCCTGAACGGTGCGAGCTGTGTGAATAGGTGCCCTATCATCTTGGAATACTTTATCACATTTGGGGGAACAAACATTGTATCGTGGTATGGACCTGACGAGCCGAAGTGGTCACACAATTCACGGCAGTAATGCGGCCTTGGGGCATACGGAATACCGGGATTTAGCTACCCAAATCATCCCCAAACCCCCACCATCTTTCGCTCTTGCAGTAAGCAATCGGCTTGGGACGGCGTACACCGGACGTGAACTCGGCCAGAAGTTGGATACAGTGTGAAATGGGACTCATACGACCGAAAGATATTATTCCGTTCCGCCATTGTCTAGGTTTTATGGCATCGGCACCACGTTTTCCTGCTAAGGGCGTTTGCATCACTGATCAGTGGTTTGGAATTCCAGCTTGTCCTGCAATTCTTTGGTTATGGAGCTCTCTTATTGTTGTTTTGGTGCTGACAAGGTCCGTAAGAGGAAGATTCAGCTCTGCAGTGAATTTTGCAGCTGTCATTCACTTCCTTTTCGTCGGGCCTTTCCAATGACCGTTCCTCAGGATGACTCAACACACGCTTTCATCCTCATTGTGACTTAGCTTTCTCCTATGTTCTTTCCGCTTTCCATGTATTCTGTATCTCTTGAAACACCAATAAACTTCGGCTACCTTTGTTACGGAAGCGCCAACAATTTACCCACGTTCGAACAGCTCCGATATAATGCACTCACGACGACACAGAACACTATTCTGACGCGGTGGCCGAGCGGTTCTAGGCGCTTCAGTCCGGAACCGCGCGACTGCTACGGTCACAGGTTCGCATCCTGCCTCGGGCATGGATGTGTGTGATGTCCTCAGGTTAGTTAGGTTTAAGTAGTTCTAAGTTCTAGGGGACTGATGACCTCAGATGCTAAGTCCCATAGTGCTCAGAGCCATTTGAACCAATTTTGAATATTCTGACTGCGACTGACGCTTGCAGCTTATTGAGGTCATTGCACAGGTGCCGCTCTAGGTCAAATAAATCAGAGCAACCTGCGGGCTTGAGTAGAATCTGCGTTATGTTCAAGCAAGTATTTGTCGTGTTGCTTCCATAATTTCTGCCCAACCCCTGTAGGTTGACAACGCGTCAATTTCATGTAGCCATTGTGTTGATATGTCGACATAACTGAGAGGCGGGCAAAGAGGTAAATACAGGTCGGTTATAGTTAAACACGAGATAGTATAGACGAACAACTATTTACCATATCAGTACCCAAATTTGTAGGAATAATGACCAGACAGTGCGCCACAGGATTTCCGTTGTTAGGTAGGGTTCGTGTCATGATTTGCTGTTAGGCGCCGGTACTCGTACCACCATGTAGGTTTGAAACGCAAGCATCTGTGCGCGTTACAGTGGCACACAGTAGACATGGTTCTGGACAAGGTGAGGTGGGCTTCACTCGTAAAGCTGTTTTATCAAAACAACAGCAATATTGCTGTTGCTTTTAGCGAGTATCGACAAGTTAAAGGATTTCGGACAGGTCGTCCTTCCGCACCGGGGTTGAAGAACATGATTCGGAAGTTCTAATTAACTGGAGATTTGGGGATTGCTCCTGGGGGAGGCGGTCCGTCAATTCCTCCGGAAATTGTTGAAGTTAGTGTTGCCTTGGCTAAGAACGCGGGACGCAATGTGCTATCTTCAAGCAGTACACGACCTTTGTCACGACTACTGAACATTTAATGGTCCACCGTTCGGAAAGTGCTGCGAACAATCATGAAATGGTACCTCTCGTACGGTTCCAGGTTGTCGGGGATGCAGATGATCGTCACACTGAGCAACGTTTGTAACCTTGAAAGTACACATTGTGCGCCACTAACAAATGTGGAAATTGAAATGTGTTTCTTTCAATGACTTATTTGTTATCTATTTTCCGCATGTGCTTAAAAATGTATCCAAGGAGTTGCATTGGCCTACCATCACTCGTTTTTTGTAGGGGCCTTCTCAAGTAGCTAAAGTTAAATTATAAGCACCCTGTAATTCTAGCGCCCACGCTGAAACCATTCTTTTGTTCGCTGGTGACTCATGATTTTCTTCGTATCGAATGTGAAAGCTAAAAGACATGTTTGGGGTGAGTGACTGACCTTTAGTGTGCCCGAGGTCTGTGATAGTTTGGAATTTGGAAGTTTCACTCGCAAAAATGATGTATGGTTTCATCAATTAACTTTCTATTATGTCACGAAATACGAGGCTGTAGTTAAGTTGGGACATAACAGCAGAACTTAAATGTTAATTAACTTTTTTACTGTCAAAATAGTGGCGTCTTTCTTCGGAATGTGTTTAGAAAGAAGGTTATATACGTTGAATAGGCCTGGAGACACTGGAAGATTTCAGATAGACTATAAAATGGTAAGACAGGGATTTAGGAACCAGGTGTTAAATTGTAAGACATCTCCAGGGGCATATGTGGACTCTGATCACAATTTATTCGTTATGAACTGTAGATTAAAACTGAAAAAACCCCAAAAAGGTAGGAATTTAAGGATATGGCACTTGGATAAATTGAAAGAACCAGAGGTTGTAAAAGTTTCAGAGAGAGCATTAGGGCACGATTGAGTAATACAAATGAAAGAAATACAGTAGAAAAAGAATGGGTAGCTTTGAGGGGTGAATAGTGAAGGCCGCAGTGTGGCTAGTAGAAATCCTTGAATAACAGAATAGATATTGAATTTAATTGATGAAACGAGCAAATATAAAAATGCAGTAAATGAAGCAGGCGAAAAGTAATGCAAACATCTTAAAAATGAGATCAACAGGAAGTGCAAAATGGCTAAGCAAGGATGGCTAGAGGACAGATGTAAGCAGGTAGAAGTATATATCACTACGGGTGATACTGCCTAAAGGAAAATTAGAGACCTTTGGAGAAAAGAGAACCACTACATTAGAGTGCGCCTAAGAGATGTTTGCCCATCATTTGGTGTGGACATGTTGAGAATGTGGATCTCACGGGGAGCGTGCAAGGGATAAGTCCCTGCAGTCGCGCTATCCTCTGTGCCCTCGGTGGCTGAGATGGATAGAGCGTCTGCCATGTAAGCAGGAGATCCTGGGTTCGAGTCCCGGTCGGGGCACCATTTTCAACATGTCCCTAATGAAGTACATCAACGCCTGTTTGCAGCTAGGGTGTCCACTTAATTATCATTTCATTTCTACCAAAGCTGCATCGTCATATACGGTAACTGTTCTTTCGGGAACAGATACTATCGTCATGTATAATTTGCATATCAGAGCATCTTCTTCCTGTCGGTTAAATTTCGCGTCTGTAGCACGTCATCTTCATGGTGTAGCCATTTTAATAGCCAGTAGTGTAAAATCCCTTTAGAAGTTAGTGTGGTAGCAGCCGTTCACCGCCCAAGATCAAACACCTGCATGATCGAATATATTTCGTTATTACAGACAGGTCTGTCTCCTTTCCAAACTCGACATAAATGTCCAGAATCGCGTCCTTGATTTCTCCACTGGAAAAGTCCCAGTTTCCACTTGACTCCAACGCTATTCCGCCACATTCTAATTCTCATAATATATTACATCAATATTTAAATAAAGAAATGTTATAAACATTGTCACACTCAGATGATTTACAGCAGTAATAAAGAAAGGTTTGTCCATAAGTAAATACACCAGTATTCTTGGGCAAGTTTGGTCATGATGAATGACAAGATATTGTCACTAAATATCGTTTAAACAATTATTTATGCCTTCTTGACAAAAGCATCTTTTGATTCTCTTTTCAGTTTTGGATTCCGATAACACATGCTATTGACCACTTTTAAATTAGCACAGTTTTTTATAGTACTTGCATCCAAAATTTAAATAAAGTTAACAATGCAATAGTAAACTATTGATAAATCGCTTGAAGCGATTTAAAGTTGTTGGTTCACAGTGGTCATTGTGAAAATGTTTATTCGTTGTGAGCTATTGACGTCTGTACTTTTGAAGATATTGAGATATCGTTGTCTCACTGGATGCGCCTCATCTTTCTGAGATCGCAAATTTATTCAGATTGCATTAATATTTGATGTGAGTTATTATCAAATCTCAGAGCTGTAACTTGGCCATCTTTAAGATTGGCTGACACCACCATTTCCTGAAGCATATTCTGCACAAAAGCAATGCGAGCATCAGCCGTCCAAATTCCCAACTGTGGGATCTACCCGTCTCCGGCGACGCGCTGATACGCTCTGCACCTGAGCTCTTCTAGGGGCGGCGGCCTGGGTGGTCGAGTGGTTCTAGGCGCTACATTCTGGAACCGCGTGACCTCTACGGTCGCAGGTTCGAATCCTGCCTCGGGCATGGATGTGTGTGATGTCCGTAGGTTAGTTACGTTTAAGTAGTTCTAAGTTCTAGGGGACTGATGACCTCAGAAGTTAAGTCACATAATGCTCAGAGCCATTTGAACCATTTCTTCCAGGGGCGGCCGTATGATGCCCTCGTCCGGCCACGAAATACTCTCGGCAGTAGGGCCGCACAGCTGCGCAAATAAATTCACCTTACCGTGAACCAGTTCTAGGCGTATGATTGCCTCGCCTACATACTCGTAACGTTACGTACGAAAAAAGGTTTTCCGGTACCCTTCCGTCTGTCTCCGCCTGAGGTTGGTTAATAGCCCAACGCACATTACTTTCGTCTAGTGTGTTCATATCGTCCGTTGAGATAAGTGGAAGATAGTCACCAAACTGAGACTTGATAGCTGATCAACAAGAGCAACCAGTTTTATCAAATACTAACTGTAATGTCCCTTGCAGCGGTCTGTCCGCGATATTTTCAGACATTTTATAAATTATATAACTCAGTACATATCTCGAAATATCTCTTTTTATCTTACCGATTCCTAAACTTTAATATACGATGATTATCAATGCAAAGAACTTTCAAGCCCTATTATTCCTCGGAGAGTCCATTTGCTCCATGGAATAGCTTCTCTGCTATCTGTTATCTCTTATGAAAAGAGCCGTGGAAGGAGAAGGATGTATATGTATGTATTGTTGAGCTAGTCGCCATCTTGATGAGATTCTGTATGAGAAGGAATTTAATACATGGACTAAACAAAAGTGTGTTCGCGTTTTATTTAACTGATTATTATTGACAGTGTCTGCTTACTACGATGTGTTGCACGGGATCAGTGGGAAACGTCTTATTTACACTGGACGAACCTGCCGTTTTGTATGCTCAAGGTATCCAGTTACTTCAAATAAATAGGCTAACACGGTCTTACCAGCAGATCTCAGGTCTTCCCCATGTGATCACCGAAAGCTAATAATTATCACAAATGTTTTCAGGAGACCGACTGACAATTTTCGTCGCACCGAGACTTCGAAATTGCTTCACTGTCTTATGGAATTTAAGTTAAGCTCCATTTAATCAGGATAGAACAATATTGAACTGAGTGAATGTGATAAGCCTGCTTTGTGAATGAAAATACCCTTAACATACGCATGTTTTTACTATCCTGATCAGGGAAGCTAAATCAGGCCGGTGTGAGAGAGGTGTTTAACTTTTTTGAATACCACAAAAAAATATTAAATAACCACATACGGACTCCTGAATCAAGGGCATCGGTTCGATCTTAAGTGCAGGGTTAAACTGCAAATATTGATCGTTGATAGATTTCATAACCGTAAAAACGGTGACGATACCGGTATACAGTTTGTTATTTGGGCTGGCGATGGAGAAAGAGTTGTGAATACTCGATGCCTGGAAAAAACTACATAATTGCTGATTAACGAGCTTTTTATTAAAGGACGTTTCTGTACACAATGAACTGCACTAGAAATGTTTATTTGCCACAACCCGTTTTCGGGTTTACAACCCATTATCAGTGGCATCTGATACAGAGGAACAAACAATTGTATGTACGTAGATTTCTACACGATGACAACCGTACATATAATAGCAGTAATATGTCTACTTACATTCTATATCTGTGTAGCAGTAACATGCGCGCAAGTTAATGATATGATCTGAAATCTGCCAGGTAACAGAGTATTATGTTTTTCGTATACGTTACTGCTATCAGATCTTAGGCAGTGACAATTTTTGATAACATTTGACGTAACTGTCTTACAGAGTAAACATCGAACAGACAGGTCAAAAAGGCTACATTACGTGTCTTCTGTTATTTCTAAGATCATACTTATATATGTGACATACCTTGGTATAAGTAAACTACTGTTTTTTCAATAATTGGGATGTGAAGGTGGAGTACGTATATGAATGCATGTCACATATATATCTAAATATGATCTGAGAAATAACAAAAGGTAACGTAGACTATCTTTCCTCTGTTTCAATTTTACTCTGTGACAGTTACGTCAAACGTAATCAAGAATGAAATTAGAATTCCATTAATACCTTCAGTTGCTGACGGGCGTTGATTTATATCTTGATATATATCAACTGGGACAGGTGTGCCCCGGGACTCGAACCCGAGATCTCCTGCTTACATGGCAGACGCTGTATCCATCTAAGCCACCGAGGGCACAAAGGATAGTGCGACTGCAGGGACTGTCTCACGCACTCCTCCCGCGAGACCCACACTATCACCTTGTATGTCCACACACTACATTCGTAGTGTCCCACCCCAACACATTCATTACTCGTGGAAGACATTCTTACCAAATCCCGTAAGTGTTCGGGGAATATGTGTGCATTCGCACAGGAGGAGGTCACGGATGGTATTGCCAAAACTATGTATTTATATGGATAAGGTGTCTGTTCTTTCGGACATGCCCGAAAGATCAGGCACCATATAAGTTATCAAGAATTGTCACTGCCTAAGATTGGCAGCAGTTACATACATATTGCAGATCCTATCATATTATCTGAAGCGCAAGTCACTGTTACAGAGGTACATAATCCAAGTAGACTTATGTCACTGCTACTATATACACAGTTGTCATTTTGTAAAAATGGATGTAAATAGAATTGTCTGTTCCTCTCTATGAGATGCCGCTGATGATGGACTCTAAACCTGAAAACCGGTTCTGGCAAATAAACATTTCTAGTGCATCTCACGGTGTATTCAAAATGCCTGCAAGCTGCGGAGCACCAAGAATTCCAGATTTGAACGAGCTGTGATTTGAAAAACTGCAGAAATCCGTTGGGCGTGAGAGGAACCAATGTGCCATGGTTTGAATACGCTTAGAGAGTTGCATACTGCAACTTAGACTGCAGCACAGTCAGTCTCGTCAGTGTTGCGTGGACTGCAGAGTCGGGTGAGGCATGAATGCTGTAATGACAAAGTGCGAGTGGTGATTTTTCACGAACTGTCACGAAAACGTAATTCTTTCGCTTTGCAGCTAAAATTTTCCTTTCATAATCAGCGGATCGTATTTTTCAGGTGTATTCTGCTCCCTAAATGCCTGTCTAGAAGTGACTGTTCAAATATGAAAGCCGTTGGCAATTTTCGAGTAGCCCGCTTCAAAGTGTGCCCGGCGGAGCGTTGCATTCTACACTTAAGCTAGATGTGGATTTCAGCGGTCTCGTTGATCAGTCAGAGCGATTGAATACCAATTTCCTCATCTGAAAGTGGAAAGCGTAACTATTGTCCCAAATAATAGCAACAATAGAGTTGGAGAGCTCTCAATTTGTTTTGTGTGTGTGAGTGCTTTTAGCTGATTGCTTCGTTTTGTGAATGAAGCACTCCAACTTGCACATTTATTTGATGACAGCACTAAAGTTCGACTTCTCTTGTATCATATACAGGTTAGTATACTAATGGTGAGCCTGTGATTACGTCCATGCATTTGGTTCATTTACCCGTAAATGAGACTCACATGAGATAGTTGTCAGACGCTCCCGGAAAAAGGTGAAACGAAAGAAAAATCTCAGGGATTTTTTTTTTTTTTTTAGATTAGATACTAGTGAAAAGAGTACACCGGTGACTGTAATGCTTTAAGCTTGTGTTACAGTATTACTAATTTTTGTGAGCTCGCTTCTGTGGGGTAGTGGTGACTTGTTGTCTCTGTCTCGTAATGGATCGAATCCCGATGACAAACCCAACTTTTTATTTTGTGAAAATATATGGAATGAGGTCAGCTTAACCTCGCTGACAAGCTGCTTCAATCGGCGATATAAACGTTGACTAACCAAGTGGCGGAGAGACGTCTCTCGTAAAAGCTTGAACCACGGCGTGTGTCAAACGAGTGTGTTAATAGTTTGTGGTCAGCATGCGACATAAGCTGCCCAGTTAAAATACCACTGATTATTTCTATGTGCCAAAGGACAAGTCTTTGGATTTCACATTAGGTCACTACACAACCACCCCCACATCATCCTCCACTCGCTGCTGTCTGATGTAATATCATACTACAGCATGAAGGAAACGATTTCCATACCATATCAGCATGATTTAATGCAAAATTGTGTTCGAATCACGTGTAAGATTGAATAAAGTACCGCACTGATGATGGCGCGAAACTTATTCTGAATAGCAGAAACGTGCGAATCCTCATCTACGCAATTTCCGTTTTCTGTGTTGCTTTTTTCCGAATTGCTTCAGGAAATTTATGGATGGGTTCCAGCAACAAGACAACGTCTAAAGCATCCCTATCCGCATTCAGTGAACTTAGTGCACTATTTATAAGGGCCATTACATCAACGGGACGTTAAAATCTTTTGAACTCGGAGCTCTGTCATTTCATGTCTCCATCTTCTTCTTCTTCTTCTTCTTCCTTTACATCTGTCTCTTCCTCTTCCCCTTCCTCCTCCTCTACATGTACCTGTTCCTCCTCATCTTCCTGTACCCCTCCTTTACCTCTACCTTGCCCCCTTTCTCCACCTCCACCTATTGTCCCTCCACCTCTTCACTCTCCTCCCCCACTTCCACCTATTCTACCTCCACCTCTTCGCCCTCCTCTTCCACCTCCTCCTCCACCTCCTCCTTCTCCAGCTCTTCTCCCACCTCCCACCCTCTTCTCCTTCCTTCCCCCTCCACGTTAAGATTCACTTCCGGTCATCCTGATTTAGGTTTTTAGTTCCCTTAATAACCATCAGGGAAATGCTAGAATGTTTCTGTAAACAAAGGCACAGCCGACTCCTTATCCTATCATTGTAGACCAGAGTTTGTGTCCTACCTCTGAAGTTATAGATGGGGCGTGAAACTCTTATGTGGATTCTCTCTCTCTCTCTCTCTCTCTCTCTCTCTCTCTCTCTCTGCTCCTCTCCCCTCCCCCTCCCTCGCTTAAAACTTCCTCAAAAAATGTTTATTGGATCATCGTAACGTGTGGTAGGTTATAGCGATACGCCAGTGCGATTAACGTGGATACGATGTCGTGCCTGAGGCTTGCGACGCAGGCTGACCGTTTGCCGGGCCTCGGCCTGGGCTGGTGGCCCACGCGGTTCAATATACCCGCAGTGTCGTGAGAAGCGTTCATTCGCCTCGCCTCTGCTAGGCAACTGGGTTGCAAAAGCTGTTCCCCCTACCCGCCGGGCCAGCTCCAATAAAAAATATTTCAACAAGATTGTGATCAAGACTGTTTTAAATTTAAATTTTAACAAATTTTAGGTTCGCAGATTATTTCAAAAAAAAGTTGGAAATTTGAAAAAGAAGTTAGAAATTTCAAAAGAAAGTTGGAAGTTCAACGTTACGGATCTTTGCCTAAAAGATCGCATGCGACACAAATAAGACGTGGAACATAATTCCGAAAAAGAACGTATGTTCATTCTTATAAAGTGAAAACTTATTCTTGTTAGACATCACAAAAATGTTAATATGGTGGATGTTAATATGGTGTAGTGTTCATAGGAACTGGTTACCATTTTAAGTGCACTGCTTTTCTGACCGTGACAAGGGTCTGGAGAGGAAGAACACGACATTAAAGAGATCTAGCAAAACTGTTAGTTAGGTACCCCAGGCGCTGAATTTATTGGCTTTTAAAGATATTTGTGTTTGTCCTCTAGCGTCTCCACCTAACACGGAGCTATACGCTCCTGAAACTTCCTGTCAGATTAAAACTGTGTGCCGGACCGAGACTCAAACTCGGGACCTTAGCTCAGTTGGTAGAGCACTTGCCCGCGGAAGGCAAAGGTCCCGAGTTTGAGTCTCGGTCCGGCACACAGTTTTAATGTGCCAAGAAGTTTCATATCAGCGC
Organism: Schistocerca gregaria; assembly: GCF_023897955.1. Classification (NCBI taxonomy): domain Eukaryota; kingdom Metazoa; phylum Arthropoda; class Insecta; order Orthoptera; family Acrididae; genus Schistocerca; species Schistocerca gregaria. The sequence goes on along the minus strand of NC_064927.1, from coordinate 355,669,933 downwards.
ACACTCCGCTTCAGAGTGAAAACCTCATTCTATACCCTCCTGTTCTTGACGGCTAAGGAAATTGTTAAACATCAGGAATATCATATCCGTAGCTCTTCAATTACCGGAGGTAAGACATGTTGCTCAGTGCATCCATCTTCGTACAGCCACTGAATCCTACTAAGGCTTTTCAGGAATGTTTCCGTGATAACGTGTTCCTCCTCATCGACAAATAAAAAAACTTTTACTGTACCTTACCGCAACTCGCTATGCCGAGAATAGTTCACATTGCTCTGCAGTTCGCCTTACGCACTGATGAGCATACCGGATAACCTCCCTTCTGTTTCGAGGAGTGAACTGTGTACGAAGACTGTTAGGAAAGTGACGTGCGATCGGACGTGAAATGGAAACCACTGAAGATCCAATGAAGCTTTACACAGATATGTTGGGTAGTTTCTTTATCATGCCCGTCGGTCGCGGCACGTCACACTCTTTAATTTCTGAGCGCATAGTGAGCACGTAAAGATATCTGGGTAAATTGTGTCTCCCGAGAGATATGAGCGCCTGCTGAGATATTTCACCTGATTTCGTGCAGTTCACATAACGCAACTGTGATGCGTTTCCTTCTTCATCACAATTCTCGGCCGCACTCAGCAGCGGCAATGACGACGCTCCTGCAGCGTTTTCGATGGGAATTGTTTGATCACCCGCGATAAAGCCCGTAATTGGTTCCCCTTGAGTTTCATCTCTGCTCACATGAATAGCTGGCAATAAAGATAACATTTTGGCGTAGTCAACGAGCTTAAGACCAGCGTAGAGTATTGGCGAAAAAGACAGGCGGCTGCCTTCTATGACGAGGGAATTGGAAATTTGTTACAACGCTAGACAATTGTTAAGTCGGAGAGGCGACTGTGTAGAGAAGTGGCTGGAAGGTGTACCTAACTGTTGCAAATAAAACATTTTTTTCTTTTCACATTGATTTCCATTTCGCGACCGATCGTACCTTACTTTCCGAATAGCCCTCGTTACATAGTGTCCTCCTCCGGCTTTATGACGTAATGCAGCCTTCTGCTTATTGCGCTTCATGGTAAGACCCGCTCGGTTGTTTCAGCGAGAGCGATCCAATTCCTTCCAGTTTGTCACATTAAATACCCATCACTGAAGCGCGACGTACCATCCGCTGTTAGTGCTTGTATCTGGTGATTACCAAACCTGTATTTAGTAATTGATGTCGTAGCCTGTGAACAAGAGAAGGCAGAACAGTTGACCAACAGCTACCCTTGCCGGAATTTTACGTGCCTCCAGTTTGCCATAGGCTCTGCGAATGGTTGTTAGTCCACAGAGTGTGTCTGCGGTATTGGACCAAGTAGTTGTCAGATGCCTTCTCTCACTTTCACACCATCAGCTACCATCCTACTCTCAGCCGTACTGTTTCTTGCTGTCTACACATGACGCAAAAACATTACACCACCGCTTGTTTGTATGTGATAGTACTGTGCAGCAGAGCTGTAGTAATAAAATACTCAACTTACCTATCAGTTTCTTAGTTTCTTTACAAGTTACTGCCGTTTTTGTGACATTTAGGAACACATCAGTAGTTACTAGGTGTACATTTAAAACGAGAATAATTTGGGAGGTGTTAGTGTGTTACATGTTTAAAGTGGAATGATTCGATTGGAAATCACGTTCTTCGCGTTTGGGAAGCTGCGAACCTGAAGCTCTCAGTACTTTCAATCTCCTAAATAGGCCGATGTAATAAAAAGTCCAGAAATGGTGCAGATCTGCTATAAACATGAACCTTGATGTGTCTTAAGGTGCTGAGACATGAGTAAAGGATAAAAGCAGTATCTGCAGTAGTCGCATATGTAGCGCTGCTCGGCGAAAGTTGGCACCGATTGTATATTTCATGTCCAAACCGAGAGTGAGTGCTACAGCAATCTAGCAAGAAAGAAGACAAATACGCCTTTATGCAAGAGTTAGAAGGTTTTATAGCATTTCTGTCGGGCACATCATAAGTTAAGTATTTTCGCCGAGCGAGGTGGCGCGTTGGTTAAGCACACCGTATTTGTTTTTCCAGCAAATTGGACTTCATGAATTTAATGAAGAATTTATATAAATTTAATTTTTGTGGGTATTTTAAAGTATAGGATATTACTCGTAAGCGATTAAGTCCTTCCAGAGTCTGAGATACTAATAAGTGTTAGTATAAATGCATGTAAATGTACCTGTATATATTCCTTACAAGAGTGAAATGACGAGGCCTGCGTGGAAGTCGTTAATAGTTCTTTATCAAACTAGCAAAAAGAGAAATCACGTGCCGTTCGGCAGTACAGAGTTCTCGTGCAACCCGCCATCTACAGCTAATGAAGGCATTAGAACTCTTAGCACTCACCACAGTGTTGTTATGAATCAAATTTTTCTTGGGAGGTACATTGTCAGTTACTAGCATTCGATAGGAACTGAGCTGAAATCCTGGCGATCTCGGTTTGGGGTTACAATATATCCATCTCTGGATATGTAGTAAAACTGAAACAGTAATGTTTCACATATTCTTATCTAAACACTTTTACCTTGACTTTTCCACTCGGTGAACGGATCACCATCAACAGTGTCACATGACATTACTCGGTGGAATACTGCAGGGATGTTTCCGGTATAAAGCTGGAGGTTGATGCACCGTTGTGTTCAGGAATTACGCCTTCGTCGACCAAATTCCAGTGATACTAAATGTATCCTATACACATAATTCTCCATACGGACTAGATGTTTAATGTGAGTATAAAAAGGGCACAAAGATGACAAACAGTTTCATCTCGAAGATTTGTTAGTACACCACAGTGTATTTACGGAACATTCTCCAAATGGAGCGGTTCTAGGCGTTTCATTCGGGAACCGCTCGCCTGCCACGGTCGCAGGTTCGAATCCTGCCTCTGGCATGGATGTGTGTGATGTCCTTAGGTTAGTTTGATTTAAGTAGGGGACTGATGACCTCAGATGTCAAGTCTCATAATGCTCAGAGCCATTTGAACCTCCAATTGGTTATGATATGTCCCATCCTAGTTCCAGCGTCAAAACAGGTGGCCACAGGGGTCCTAGAGTTTCGCGTGCAACACGAAACAAAATGCGACTTGACGCTTTTTACGTACACAGAACACTGGCAGAGGTGAAAGTGAAACCACTCGGTAATGGGAGAAACAAATCTTACACCCAAACCCAAGTGGTTTTAGCTTAAGACTACAATGGAGCGGCGCTGCAGAGCACTGGGTATCATTTCGTATACTGGTACATATATTGTGGGTCGAGAGAACTATGCGACACTTGTGTTCAAAGGTCATTGAAATTCCACGACAAAACGTTATGTAGACTATATTCATTTCCCCCTCAGTTCCGTTCTCTGTTATAGCGTTCCGAGAAATATTTGTGAGTATAAAGAGATACTGAGTGACAGAAAAAGGAGAAACTCCTTTTTTTCTGTGATTGCAACAGTTCGTTGAAGTATGAGAGACTCGGAACGTAATCACTCCACTCCCGATCTTAATGATTTTTTACCCTTCTTTTAATTCTTTCGAAAAGAGGATGGAAGGTTATTCACTTTCTTGCTTACACTTTGAGTCGCGTCTGGCTCCAGAAATGTCAGTTTTTCTATGAAAACAACGCTTGTATTCACACGGTTCGTATATGAAGTTTGTTCTGTACTCCAAAGCTCAGCCTGATTCTAGATGATGCCAAGATTCTGAGGTTCAGGTGACTGGAGAAAAGTGTGTGTGAACAGCAAGGGGCCTAAAATTACAGGAATAAGTCCCCTCTTTCTCTCACAAAAGAAGTCTCTCTCTCGCACAGGCGAGCGGCCAACCAGAACTATGCAGTTGCTCCACTAATTGTACAATTCATCGCTCAGACAAGACGTCACGAGTGATACCCTGGAGAAAGAATGGTGTGCCGGCCCTCTTTCGTCACATTGCAGCAGAGACTAAATCCCGTTATATAAAGTTGTCATGGTCAGCCTATGTTCTTGATCGTAATTCCCTGTTTTTCCTTTATTCCTTATTTTTTATTGATTCCTTTTCTGTCAGTAAATGACGACAAAGCATTTGTACATAGAACGAAGACTAATGCAAGCTAATGTGCGTCTGTTATCCACAGATTACAAAGTCCTTGCACTCGCAATCTGGAGCCTACTAGCTGGTTTAACCTGTTGCAATCTTCCGAGTTAGTCCAGCAACACGGAAATCGTAAGAGCTCTGTTACTGCGGATGCCCTTGAACTTGTGGAACGGCGACCTCGGTGAGAGGAAAGTATGTGATTATCACTGGAGAAATATTAGCTGCAGTGTTGCCGCACGTGGCATGTTAAACATAACTGACGTTTGCAGTTCAAATGAGACAACTTTCTTTTATTCCTCTTATATTGGAGTTAGAAGCTACTTGAAAGCAATTCTGTGCCCGTTATCAAAGCATATTAGACACTGCATAGGTAATTACACCTGTGTATTCAAGAAATATGCGGTTCCACAAGTGTGCTTCAGAGATGCTTCCATGCTTCAGAGATACGTTATTTCAAGAGAGAGTCTATAATCTTTGTCAAGTTTTCAATCGAATGTAAATTTCAGTATAAATGATGAGTGCAGATATTCTTATAATTATTTTATTGATTGAATTTATTAGCTGAAATCGCGTTAGTATTTGAAAAAGTTTGGTAGTTTTGCTTTCCATGTTTTATATGAGCAGCATACTTCTATTAGTAACATTGTTAGACAGAATTTTAAAGAAAAGTGATGTACATGTTTTACCAAAGTGCTACAACCTCCAACTTCCATGTCAAAAATAATGTATTTCATTATACACGTTGAGAGACACACAATGGCTAAGAACATGTGAGGGATGCGGGCCTATTAAATGAATGAATTTTGAATGAAGTCAGTCTCGGTGGTTACGGTGTCAGCGCGGCAGGTTGCTAACCGAAGGCGCCCGGGTTCGATTCCCGGCCGGTTCGGAGATTTTCTCCGCTCGGTGTCTGGTCTGTATCTTAGTATTGTCATTACCTTTGCAATGTTAAGATGACTGATGGGTACGACCCGAAAGCCAGTAAATGTGACGGAGAGCAAGAGGGGGAGACGGAGGGAGGGAGGGAGGGGGAGAGAGAAAGAGAGAGAGAGAGAGAGAGAGAGAGAGAGAGGGGGGGGGGGGAAATAAATTTGTTTCAGAAATAGTAAGAAAGTGTAAGAGGTTGAGCTTCCTTAGCGTTTTAGAGATCGTATTGGCATGAGGTGCTTCTTTTTGCTTTAAAACTCCCATGTCGTAGCTATGGGAAGCTGCAGGCGTTAACCTGTCATCGTGTCTTCTCGAACATTCATTTTCAAGGCTCAAGTTTTGTTTTGTGGTAGGACTGTTTCCTTGCCTGCACTGCATCAAATCCTGGCTGTACAGTTACAGGCGATTGGGCACATTTAAATATTTATTAAATCATAAAAAAGAGTAGTTCTGATAGTTACTTTCTTGAAATTGTTACCAACTAGTTATCGCAAGCATTAAATGAATTCGTGAAGATCCACTTCACGCGAAGCGTCTAGTTTATAAAGACTTAAGCTGCATATTTCCATTCGCTACCAGATGGTACTGGTATTAAGTGACTGTACAGGGTGTTTCTTAGTAGATAAAATTTCATAAGGAACTCATATCTGGAAACGTATCGTTTGGTTATAAAATACGTTCGAAGAGCGCGTCACTTTCAAATTTATTTTATATGCGAACGGTACATTCCTGGACATGGGTTCCTGATCGAAAATTTGTCTACTAAGTCACCTCTTAAGAGGCCAAGAAGCATGTAATAGGAATTCTGAAACATTATAGGTCTGTTCAAAAAATTCCGGAACATTTGTCATTTCGCGCCAATGCTTCGTTGCATCGAAATGCTGCTGGTATCCCTGTACACGCTTGTGTTTAATGTGTAACTGCTGGAAGTTTCATTGTCATAATTTTGTTACTTATTGTTCAGTGCTGCATTGAGTAGTACGTTGTGTTGCAAAGTTTGCGAATTTCGAGATGGCAGATTTAGAGGAGGAACGCGACTGCAGTAAATTTTGCGTGAAACTCAAGAAAACATTTACAGAGACTAACCAAATGATGCTGGAAGTCTACGGTGCTGAGTGCTTAAGCCGTACTCGTTACGGATAGTTCACGCGGTTTAAAAATGGACGGACGGAAGTTAAATATGGCCCGCGTTCAGGACGCTCTTCGACGTCTACCGACGACGCTCATGTCAGGAACGTCAGTGAAATTGTGTGTGCTAATCGAAGACTGACTGTCCGAGAAGAATGTAACTTTTCAGCGAGAAAATGTGAACATGGAACGGCCTGAAATGTGGCGAGATAATTCGTGGTTCTTATATCACGATAACGCACACGCACATTCATCCCTGTTGGTGCTTAACTGTTGCACAAAAAAACAAAATGACTGTGATGCCTCGTCCTCCGTGCTCTCCAGACCTTGCTCCTCTTCCCGTTGAAAGGGCGAAGATTTACGACCGACGAGATGAAAGTGTCCCTTCAAGAAAGTACTATCCAAGCAGATAATCTTATGTCACTACCCATCTCGTGTGGCGAATACCTTTCTAACTCCACTGTGTAATGAGAATTTTCCTGGGCCGAAACGACAATATTTCTAGCAGTGAGTTTCAATAAATGGCACGTTCATCTGAAAACATAACCTTCGCTCGAGTCATTGCATTTGGGAATTAAGTTAACAAAGCAAGGCCTGGTAAAACTCACTAATTCCTGTCTGCACCAGATAAGAAACTTCCTGGCAGATTAAAACTGTGTGCCGGACCGAGACTCGAACTCAGGACCTTTCCCTTTCGCGGGCAAGTGCTCTACCGACTGAGCTACCCAAGCACGACTCACGCCCCACAGCTTTACTTCTGCCAGTACCTCGTCTCCTACCTTCCAAACTTCACAGAAGCTCTCCTGCGAAACTGTGAAGATGGGGCGTGAGTTGTGCTTGGGTAGCTCAGTCGGTAGAGCACTTGCCCGCGAAAGGGAAAGGTCCCGAGTTCACGTCTCGGTCCGGCACACAGTTTTAATCTGTCAGTAAGTTTCATATCACTGCACACTCCGCTGTAGACTGAAGATTTCATTCTGTGCACCAGATAAGTCTTTTACGAACTTCGGTCGAAAAGGTCTGACCTTAAGGTCTTTCTTTCATGTGATGTGGCATCATTGTGCTCGAAATACGGAGTTCCGGAGCATATTAACGTGTCGACTTGTTCATTCGAAGCAAAGACTCCGGCACATGTTGTCGTGTCTTCTTCCTCCCTCTCCGCGGCCTGTCTTCAACAGTGCCAAAACCAGACGCACGCGTTTCCCAATCCATAAGTCTTGCCTTTAGCGGTGGAGCCTTATTAAATCTTTCTCGGAATGCTCCCATAATCCACCTCATAGTCTGCCCCGTGTGTTGTTCGTGCACTCATACACATGTCAGTAAGCGTTCCTCAGTAGTGCAGCTGTGACCTACAAAACAAACTCGATTGCGATTGCGTGAAAACATGAGTTCCAACAATAGATTCCAAGAACTGATAAGAAATTACGTTGCTACCAGCCTGCATAACATCATTTGATACTAAACAGGAGTACAGAGACTTCTCACTCACCCTGTACAGTGTGGTCCATTGATAGTGACTGGGCCAAATATCTCACGAAATAAGCATCAAACGAAAAAACTGCAAAGAACGAAACTTGTCTTGCTTCAAGGGGGAAACCAGATGGCCCTATGGTTGACCCGCTAGATGGCGCTGCCATAGGTCAAACGGATATCAAATGCGATTTTTTAAATAGGAACCCCCATTTTTAATTACATATTCGTGTAGTACATGAAGAAATATGAATGTTTTAGTTGGACCACTTTTATCGCTTTGTGATAGATGGCCCTGTAATAGTCACTAAGGTATAAGAAAGTGGTATCGCGTAACATTCCGCCAGTGCGGACGGCATTTGCTTCGTGATACATTACCTGTGTTAAAATGGGCCGTTTACCAATTGCGGGGAAGGTCGATATCGTGTTGATGTATGGCTGTTGTGATCAAAATGCCCAACGGGCGTGTGCTATGTATGCTACTCGGTATTCTGCACGACATCATCCAAGTGTCCGGATAGTTAGGTTATTTAAGGAAACAGGAAGTGTTCAGCCACATGTGAAACGTCAACCACGACCTGCAACAAATTATGATGCCCAAGCAGGTGTTTTAGCTGCTGTCGCGGCTAATCCGCACATCAGTAGCAGACAAATTGCACGAGACTCGGGAATCTCAAAAACGTCGGTGTTGAGAATGCTACATCAACATCGGTTGCACCCGTACCATATTTCTATGAACCAGGAATTGCATGGCGACGACTTTGAAGGTCCTGTACAGTTCTGCCACTGGGCACAAGAGAAATTACGGGACGATGACAGATTGTTTGCACGCGTTCTATTTAGCGACGAAGCGTCATTCACCAACAGCATAACGTGAACCGGCATAATACGCACTATTTGGCAACAGAAAATCCACGATGGCTGCGACAAGTGGAACATCAGCGACCTTGGCGGATTACTGTATCGTGCGGCATTATGGGAGGAAGGATAATTGGCCTCCATTTTATCGATGGCAATCTAAATGGTGCAATGTATGCTGATTTCCTACGTAATGTTCAACCGATGTTACAAGATGTTTCACTGCATGACAGAATAACGATGTACTTCCAATATGACGGGTGTCCGGCACATAGCTCGCGTGCGGCTGAAGCGATACTGAATAGCATATTTCATGACAGGTGGATTGGTCGTCGAAGCACCATACCATGGCCCGCACGTTCACCGGATCTGGCGTCCTCGGATTTCTTTCTATGGGGGAAAGTTGAAGGATATTTGCTATCGTGATCCACCGACAACGCCTGACAACATGCGTCAGCGCATTGTCAATGCATGTGCGAACATTACGGAAGGCGAACAACTCGCTGTTGAGAGGAATGTCGTTACACGTATTGCCAAATGCATTGAAGTTGTCGGACATCATTTTGAGCATTTATAGCACTAATGTGGTATTTACAGGTAATCACGCTGTAACAGCTTGCGTTCTCAAAAATGATAAGTTCACGAAAGTATATGTATCACATTGGAACAACCGAAATAAAATGTTCAAACGCAGCTACGTTCTGTATTTTAATTTAAAAAACCTACCTGTTACCAGCTGTTCGTCTAAAATTGTGAGCCATATGTTTGTGACTATTACAGCGCCATCTATCACAAAGCGAAAAAAGTGGTCCAACTAAAACATTCATATTTCTTTACGTACTACACGAATATGAAATAAAAAATGAACACAGTTGATATCCGTTTGGCCTATGGTAGCGCCATCTGGTTTCCCCCTTGAAGCTAGACAAGTTCCGCTCTTTGTGGTTTTTTGCGTTTGATGCTTATTTCGTGAGATATTTGGCTCGGTCACGATCAGTGGGCCACTCTGTGTGTTAGGTTATAATATGAAGCGCAAATATATCCACATAGTTTTTTGATACGTTGATTTGTTGGTACGTTTGATTTGTTTCAAAAAGCTGGCAGTATTTGTGCTAGTGATTCGGATAGTGTGAGCTTTTGTCTCCATCCGTTCCACACGGACATCACAGACCCAGATGAGGCGGTCTACACGGGACACGCGGCTTCTGAGTGACACAAGTAGTGGTAACGAGGCGTGCTAAGAGCCACCGCAAAGGCGTGTGGCGGCAACGGGCTGCGAACAGCGGCTTGCGTGGCTTCCTGTCTGAAGTAATCGAGTTAGCGAGCGTCCGAAGGCGGCGCTCTGTGCCGTTTCCAGTCGGGCTCTCGACCCGCTCTCCCCCGGCCTCACCACGTGGTCTGCGGCGCCCTCATTCAGTAACGCCCACTCTAACTCCAGAATCGTTTATAACGATACTAGCTTACTGCCAGCTCCTTCGCTCGCATAGGATGTATAGTCTGCACAGATTTTTTTTTTCCTTTTACTTTAGCCGAACTTTTATGTTGTTCACAAATTGCAACACGATCTAAATCTTTCACGTTAATTATGGCCGTAGAAGCGTAGTCTTTTTCGAATGTACCAAACAGCGATTCTGGTAACTGAAGCCGGAGATATTGGTTCATTCTGCCTCTTGAGTTCTTGTGGTAATACTCCCGTAGAAACTTTCATTTCCTAACATATATTTCTTTTAGAAGTCAAATACCAGTTTTCATGAACGTAGATTTAAAACGCTTTAGTAGAACTTTAATAATGGTTTATTTTTTTAAAAATCTTTCAGCCACTATTTCATCACCTTAGTGGTTGATTTTCCAGAAATGCTGAAACATGAATTTCTTTATTTTTGGCCGAGAAACCAGATACCAATTTTCATAGTTCTAGCTTAAAAACCTTTCATGCCTTATTTCACTCCCTTAAGGGTGTAATTTCGAGAAATCCCTTATTAATCAATTCCTCCAGTACATAAGGTCACTCCCCGAATATAAAGTTCCTATCCTTAGCGCTTTAGGCTGGACAGTGAATCAGTCAGGCTCTTGTGGTTTGAATCTCCAAAAACACTGAAATATACAATTTTTTTATTTCTAACCGGGAGGGCAAATACAAATTTTCGCAAACATGGCTTCAAAAACGCTGTAGTAGAATGGTAAGAATGGTGTGTTTCTATAAGAATTTATTGTTATTTAAGTATTGCTCCATTTCTTTTCATAAAATCGCCAGCAGAGCCTTTGACGAGCTCTAAATCAACTTATTTTCAAAATTTTTGAAATTTACTTCACCCAACAGTGGGCGAAGTCTTTTGAGATGTCTTTTTCTTTTCTTTTTTTTTTTTTTTTAAGCCTTTATAAATCGTAAATGGTGAAACTTATGTTCTCATACAAACATAAAGCGTTTGGGTACGTGCTGCAGTTACCTGTACGTATTTCAGTTGTTTTTTGAGTAAGTATACATAGTGATCAGCGGCTATAATTAAAGGTAGAATTAAAGTGTTCAGAGAAACCTTCGTCAGGCAGAAAACATATCGTTGCATTTTAGATAATGCTGGACTTAGCCTATTGGCAAGGGATGAGAACACGCAGTGCACCCAGAGCTTTTATCGAACATGATCGTGTTGTCGGTCCAGGTGATATGGTATGGAGAGGCATAATTTTGCACGAGTGTACGGACGCCAAATCTTTGTACACAGCAGACTCAACGATCAGCGTTATGATGACACCGTAATCCTTCGCCATGTGTGTCTTCTAAGAGCTGCATTTGGGCCTGACTTCATTTTTATGGATGACAATGCGCGACCGCATCGAACGGCGCAGGTGAAAGAGCTCATGGCACGAGAGGATATTCGGCGAATGGGCTGGTCCGTCCGTTCTCCCGACTTGAATCCCATCGAACACGTCTGGGAGACGTTGGGGATACGTATTGCAGCGCGTCCACATGTCTGACGACGATCCAGCAGTTGTCAACCGCACCGGTGATGGAATGGATGCCCTGCCACGAGAACTCCTTACCAACCTTGTGAACAGCATGGGACCACGTTGCAGAGCTTGCACTACCATCCACATAATATCACGAGTCACACTCGTGGAATCAAACGCGATCTAAACGTAAACATTACGAGTTACACTCGGGGGGAAGGATGGTAGCGTCGAACTAATTTTTTTAATGTCCGATGTGTCTGTGTTCAATGTGTACATTATGTATAAAAAATATACGATCAGAGAAAGAAAATATGTGTTGACTACACTGCGAAACGCTTCTTAAGACTCCAGGAGCAATATAGGGTTCCTTCGATTCATATCGATCCGACGCGGAGAAACACGAAGTGAAACGATATGGGAACACACGTACGTAATTGTTTCGCTCTACCACATTGATTTCAAAACAATTCTGCCAAGCAGGACTACTAACAAGTAAACCTACCCAACGGACGCATTTCGATTTTTGTCGGATTTCAGTAAGAGTGTAAAGCAAAGCAAGAGGCACACACCCTTGGAAAAAAATCAGTGGCAGCTGTTGTGTAAGAGCACAAGAGCATGTGAACACCCTAACTTTTGACACCTTGCGAATCTATTGGTTATATTTCTTTGAATGCTGTTAAATGTAACGTAGATGCCGTAATCTGAAATACACGGCACTAAATCTTTTGCGCTGTGCTACATTGATACTCTAAAATACGTGAAACTTGGCATCAGAATCGCGAGCACATCTTTAGTTGGGCGCAGCTCGTGTGACGTAATTGCCTTACATGTCAAATACATGCGGATTTGATACACAAGGTGCACTGTTCTCGTCGTGCACTGCTAGCTCTTACCAATAAACTACAAATTTACGTCAATGCCAGCAAGTGATAGCACACTGTAGCAGATTATATCTCCGTTTTCTTGGCATAAATCCCGCTAAACGGTAGCACACTCGTCGGATACGCCAGTTCAATGATTATATAGTAGAATTAGATCGAACATCAGTATATGCTACAGTTATACCGATGCGGTATATGCTACAGTTATACCGATGGAAAAACTTATTTTGTGAGATTCTGAATGAGATACAGTATATTAAGTTTTGGATCTTAGCATACAATAATCCATTTGAGGCGCTGAGAAAGATAAAGCACATAATCATCGACTGTGAGACTGTGGCATTTATTCTTGCTCCTGATATCTGCTGATCTTATGGTGTGTCAGATTTGTCTATGCTTTAGACCCACATTGTATACATGAATATTAACGAAATGCTGTCTCGCTGGTTTCTCTGATATTCCCGTAAATGTGGGATCGAAGACTGCGTGCTTTTGGCTCGTTTAGTTCTCAGTGCTTCATTTTTATTCTAGTCAGTGACCATCTTGGTAGACATACTACTTGAATTGCAGTTTTTGTAAGTCCTTGTTCACACACACACACACACACACACACACACACACACACACACACACACACACACACACGTAACTTTCGCGCAGCATCTGAGTGTCAAGTAACACAGCTAGACGAAAGCTCGACCATACATGGAAATGCTACATTAATGGCACAGAAGGTGACAAAGAAATACGCAATATTGCGATTTTCTCGCACATCACGCTGGGCCGGTTAGCACGCGTCGTCTCCAGCCTCTTGGCCACAGATTTCGTCGAACTAAATGGTACGGCAAGGGGGTTAAGAACAATGTCTCATCTTTTTTAATGTTCAGGGAACACCACAAATTGCGGCGACTTCTACGTAGTTCTTGTCATTTGATAGAAGTGTCATTTCTCTCCGTCTCATTGCGTATTTCTTTGTCACCTTCTGTGCCATTAATGTAGCATTTCCATGTATGGTCGAGCTTTCGTCTAGCTGTGTTACTTGACACTCAGATGCTGCGCGAAAGTTACGTGTGTGTGTGTGTGTGTGTGTGTGTGTGTGTCTGTGTGTGTGTGTGTGTGTGTGTGTGTGTGTGTGTGAACAAGGACTGAATACGTATGAGTCCCGTGGTGCCTTGCCTGGTCTGAATGTGGCTCGTTGAAAGTGCATTCTCTGCACTGTTGGCGCATCAGTTGTTGTTTACTAACTTGTATGCAACTGGTCGTGAAAGTCCACCAGCGTGTGCACAATCCAGCATGCTTGTCAGCCTTACGCTTAGGCATACCCGCGTTTGCCAGTGCAGTTTGGGCTGTATAAATGTCAGGGGAAGCCAGTACTGCTCTCTTGACTGTCGCGATGTGCTAGACAACTAAAATGACTCGCGTAACCTTGGTGATGTAAACAAACTGGTCGTCAGCCTACCAGTATCTAATAATGAGCCACTGCGCAACATCATTGTCATAAAAGTTGAAAGCCCATGCTTTCATTGCTGTATTTCTGTGCTTCGTACTTATAGGATATGTTTTCTGCGATTTCAATAAATCGCTTAGGGCGAATGTCAGGATTGATCTCTAAATAGGAAACAGGCGATATCTTTGTTAATCTCTAGTCCAGTTGGAGCATATCGACCGACTCTAACGATCTTGTCGTCGACGCAACGTTAAACTGTTAACTTCCTTTCTCAAGAACTGTTGGCATTTGTAATTGGTCTTATACTACTGACAGGTTAATAATAATAATAATCTGAAACAACACAAATAGGTGGGAAAACTAAAATCAAAGAAATAGAGAAACAAGAAAGGAAAATTCTCAGGAAAATTTTTGGCCCGATACAAGAGCAAGGAATCTGGAAGAAGAGACCAACATCAGAATTATATAAATACACAGACAAGATTACGGATACAATAAGGAAAAGAAGAATGCAGTTCTACGGACATATCCACAGGATGAATGAAAACAGAACTTCAAAGCGAATTCTTAGTCATCAACTCAGGCAGGGAAAAAACAAAGTGGATAAAACAAGTTGAAGAGGACCTCAGACAAGCACACACAACAGTAAACAATGCAGAAAATAGAACTGAATTCAGGAACACCACCAAAAAACATAAATTTGACACCACAACACAGAAGAGATCAGGATGCAAATGGACAGCGGAGCGAAGGAAACAACACAGTGAACACATAAAGAAAATTTGGGCTCAGAAAAAACCTAAAGAATCATCATAAAGGAATTCAAGTTCAAACGCTCTCTTAAATGGGAATAATAGAAAATAATAATATAGCTGGTTTCACTTGTTTCTTGAGGCTAAATCTGAATGTTTTTCCGAACAGTGGCGTCATATCTGTAAGACTGATCTCTGATGTCGCTGAAAAGGGTATATTATACCAAATTTCCTTTTATTTTTCAATTTGAACCGATTGCTGGTTATACATTCGTCTCATCATTTTTTGGAACTTCGGATATTAGTTTTTGCAGTTTTTTCTAAGTCCATGCACTCATGTTTCAGTACCGTCAGGTCGAAAATATAAATAAACGAATGATATTAAATGTGGAGAAAAAATAATGAAAGCGAACGGAGACTATAGATTGTGCGTCACTGTCTAAGGTATAAAATAGTTTTACGAGGTGTATTTGAGAAGTAAGGGCCTTTCTCTTACATTTAAATATTGGTAGCTGGTAAAGCACGAAAGCATCATCCATTGATAGTTTACTAAACCACAAAAGTCATTGTTTTGATGCTGTAGTAGTCTGTCTGTGAGCGAAACCAAATAATAGCTTGCCACTTGTCATTACAAAATGAGTGCTACAGTTATATTTTTGGGTGTATATACATCAAGACCTGTGCGCCTGGTTTGTGGGCCTGAATGAGAAATGAAAGAAAGAGTAGACATTGGTGTCGAACTTTTAGTAGTAGCCATTGAAATGTCCTCAATGGAGATCGGAATCGGACGCCCAGGAGAGAAGACGAACTTTTATGATCTGTGGCCTACGTAACGGTAGGTTCCATTTACTCGCTCCTAATAATATCGTTTCAAAGTTACTGGTTTGGTTCATAATGACGTTGGAGGCAGAAAATAGAGATATTGCACGAAACTAATGCAATGTTACGAAAAGTGCTTAGAAATGAATGAAAATGACGTGGAGAAGTGGGTAGCTTACCTAACAAAAGCTTTTTGTAACTACTAAATGTATTTCACTATCGAACGGACTTTTTCCTATAATACGCCTTTTAATTGTGATGCAGAAGTTTTTAACAGGTTGTCGCCAGACAGTCGCAAAATTGGAAATTCGTAAATTTTCAAAAATGAAGTAACACTTCACTTCTCGAACTTATTAAACAGGTGTTAACTTTACTTACAACACTTCAACTATCTGTGTACTGCTAGTTAGATGAACTCTTAGTATAAAATTTTCGACAGATACAGTAATTAAGTGGTTTAGAGGAGTAACAGGAGTTTTTTTCAAAGTACCTGCCTTCCTGCTAGAAAACAGGACGTTCCAGGAGAAATGGTCGGTATTCAGAGATGTGATAGGAACGATCATTCGAAAGAAAAAAAAGGAAACATGGGCTCTAAAATCTTTACGTTAAGAGGTATGAGCACTTGTTCAGAAAGAGAGATGTGTTTCACAATAGCGAAGATGAAATAGTACTCTTACCTCTTTAAAGTATGCGTTTTAGAGGTGATGTTTACTAGACGTTTTTGCTTCCAGTGATCGTTTCTGTTACTTCCCTGAACACTGAGAGTTACTCCGGGAACATCCTGTATATAGTAACAAAATAGTTGGGAAATAATTTGCATAGTTCTCAATGTAAGTGGTCAATAGCTGCAAAAGACTGTTTGTATAATGCACGCAAGTTACCTGCAGTTATGCTTGTACCATTTAATATAATTTGACTCATCCCACATCACTGAAGCCTTTGCTTCATGGCTGGCTTAGTGAAACGATGCAATGAAAGGCAAACTTACTTGCATTATAGGCAGCATTCTGGAGACCTAGGGTTCAGTTCCCCGAACAGCCGTCCAGATTTAGATTGTCTGCTGTTCCCCAGAACCGCATAACGTAGATGTTGGGCTGGCTCCTTTGAATAACAGCATGGTCTGTTCTTTCTCCTATCCTATTCAAACAGAGCTTGTGCTCCTTTCCTAATGACCATATCGTTATGGAACCTGTTTCTAATGTAGATTTCTGCTATTTCATAAAATAAACTTCAAAGGGAAGCAAGCACTCAGAAGGTCACAGATTTTTCTTATGTTTCGCACGATTGTAGTTTTGATCTGGTAGGATGCTCTTCTCACATATCCTCTAGATTTCGAGATTAAAAGCCTGTCCAGTGCAATATGCGAACAATAGTTGTCGAGCAGCGACATTAGCGCAACCCGCTTAGGCGGCGGGTGAGAGTTCGGGCTGTAGTGCTTTAGCCTCGACGTTTTCGTACCTCTTTCTAACCTTCTGCCAAACACTTGTATAACTGCAATAATCGTCGTAGTGATGCGGTATTGAGGAATAGTCATGAAATTATCGTTTATTTATTGATACTTCGTGTGCGTATCAAAAATGCTGTGTATTTTATTTTAAAAACATATAGTCTGGTTTCATTTCACTGCGATACACATCTGAATGTATTGATAAATAAGAGATCATTTCTTCACGAGTTCTTATTCTATCTTGATTATACCCCGCCACGAATGTACGCTAGGGTTATCATTATTATCGTTGGCTCTTTCAGGAGAAGGAGCATTCGTCCTAGCGATACAAGTATGTGGCGAAAGAATGGGAAAAAATAACAATTATGAGGCTCTGGCGTACCACAGGCCAGTTTTTCTTTCTTTCGCCTCAACTAGTTGCGCTAACGCCGCAGCATGACATCTGGCGCTCGCATACGGTGTTAAACAGGCTCGTAGAACTTTGAACATAGTCCTCAAATTCCTGAGAGTAGTATATACAGGGGCTATACAAGGGAAATGATCATGAGGGAAATTTTATAGGAAGAGGACGTAGATGAATACGAGAGATATTATACAGCGAGGAGAATCTCATGGAGCATTAAAAGCCCCTGGAGTAGTTCACATCTGCCCAAATTACTGATATCCTTGCGAGAGCCGGGCATGACAGAACTATTCCACCTCGCGTTTAAGATACAGGAGACAGGCGACGTATCATCAGGCTTCAAGAAGAACGAAATAATTCCAATTCCAAAGTAAGCAGGTGCTGACATGTGTGAATTTTACCAAACGATCAGTTTAACAACTCATAGTTGCAAACTACTAACAAGAATTCCTTACAGAAGAATGGAAAAACTGGCAGAAGCCGACCTCGACGAAGATCAGCTTGGATTCCAGAGAAATTAGGACAATTCCAGGAACTACTGACGCCATGATTAAACTTCTAACAGATGTTAAGGAAAGGCAAACCGACGTTTATAGATTTAGTATTTCTAGTGAAGGGGTTTGACAACGTGTACTGAAATACGCTCTTTGAAATTCTGAAGGTTCAGGGGTAAAATACAGGGAGCGAAGGCTGTTTACAACTAGTATAGAAATCAGACGGTAGTCAAGACTCGAAGGGCATGAAAAAGCAGTGGCTGAGCAGGAGGGAGTGAGACAGGGTTGTAGCGTAAACCGGTGTTACTCAATCTGTAAATTGAGCAAGCTGTGAAGGAAATCAAGGAGAAATTTTGAAGGAGTGTTACACTTCAGGGAGAAGAAATTTAAACGTTGAGGTTTGCCAGTGACGTAATACTGAGAAAGACACGAGAGGACTTGGAAGGGCAATGGAGTGACAGTGTCTTGAAGGGAGGATATTTGAAAGGAGGATATAAGATGAACATCAACAGAAGCGAAACAACAATAACGAAATGTTGTAGAATTACATTTGTCGATGCTGACGGAATGAGGTTACGAAACGACACACTAAAAGTAGTAGATAAGTTTCGCTATTTGGGCAGTAAAGTGGCTGATGGTGGTAGAAGGCGAGGATATAAAATGTAGACTGCCATTGGCAATGGAAGAGTTTCTGAAGAAGAGAATTTTGTTAACAACGGTTACAGATTTAAGCGCCAGGAAATCTTTTCTGAGATTATTCATCCGGAGTGTAACGGTATACGAAAATGAAACGTAGACAGTAGAAAGTTCAGACAAGAAGAGAAAAGAAGCTTTTGAAATATAGTGCCACAGAAGAATGCTGAAAATTAGATGGGTACATCACGTAAGTAACGAGGTGGTACCGAATAGATTTGGAAAAAAAGAAATCTTTGGTAACCATGAATAGAGACACGAAGTTATCCTAATTTAGTGTTGGAGGGAAGTGTTGGGGCGGGGGATAAAAATTGTAGGGGAGACCAAGAGATAAGTACGGTAAGCAGGTTCAGAAGAATATGGATTACAGTAGTTACTCGGACCCGCCCGGAGTGGCCGAATGGTTCTAGGCGCTTCAGTCTAGAACCGCGCGACCGCTACGGTCGCAGGTTCGAATCCTGCCTCGGGCACGGATGTGTGTGATGTCCTTAGGTTAGTTAGGTTTAAGTAGGTCTAAGTTGTAGGGGACTGATGACCTCAGATGTTAAGTCCCATAGTGCTCAGAGCCATTTGAACCAGTTATTCGGAGATGGAGAGTTGCATAGGATAGGGTATTATCGAGAGCTGCATCTAACCATTCTTCGGACTGAAGACCAAGACCAGCAAGAAGTATGTACTACAGCTATGTGAAATATGAGGAAGATTGGCAACCTGATGGTTGTATGATTCCTCAGTCAGTAGTGAGCCATTAAAACCCAACCGATACCGGTGCCGGAAGCTAGGATCGTTCGCGCAAAAAATAAATAAATAGATAAATCAACAAGCTGATCAGTAACAATATAGTGCGTTTTCACTAGACCCATAACAATGCCTGATAAACCCGGTAAGCTTTGGCAACAGAATACTACCGCGTGGATAGGGAGAGTGAACCGAAAGCAATACGAATTTCACTGAGAGTGTAAAATCCACTCACGTCGGAATCGCGGCAAAAGGGATACCAGCGCACAGAGTACATAATTAAGCGACACAGTTGGCACGGGGTCGAGGTCATGACGCGGGCAGGCGTGCACGAGTAGCGTAACGAAAGCGCGCACGCGTGAAGAGGGCGTGCCCGACCCAGTCACACGTGGCGGCGGCGGCGGCGGCGGCGGCTCGGCAGACGTCTGCCCGAGACGGGCCGAGCGCGGCGGCGATGGGAGCCGAGCGCGTATGGATCGCCGTGCCGGCGGCGCGTGACGTCACAGCGAGGAGCGGGCCAGCCGGCGGCGGCGGGCAACTGGCAGCAGGCTGTCGCGGGCGAGCGGCCGAGATAAGCCGCGCTGGCCGTGCACGGCAGGTCCTCGCGTGACGCCACGGCTGCAGTACAAAAAGCGAAGTGCCGACCGCGTTTTCACACCGCCGAGTTGGCAGGCTTCAGCCCCTTTCTCCCTCTGTTGTCCTGAGACTGGTTTGATGCAGCTCTCCGTGCTACTCTATCCTGTGCAAGCTTCTTCATCTCCCAGTACCTACTGCAGCCTACATCCTTCTGAATCTGCTTAGTGTATATATCTCTTGGTCTCCCTCTACAATTTTTACCCCACACGCTGCCCTCCAATACTAAATAGGTGATCCCTTGGTGCCTCAGAACGTGTCCCACTATCCAGTCCCTTCTTTTAGTCAGTTTGTACCACAGATTTCTTTTCTCCTCAATTCTGTCCGGTACCTCCTCATCAGGTATGTGATCTACCGACGTAATCTTCAGCATTCCTCTGTAGCAACACATTTCAAAACCTTCTGTTCTTTTCTCAACTATTTACTGACCATTTTTCACTTCCATACATGGCTACACTCCATACAAATATTTCCAGAAAAGATTTCCGGGTACTTATACTCGTTGTTGACAAATTTCTCTTGTTCAGAAACGCTTTTCTTATCATTGCCAGTCCTCATTTTATATCCCGTCTACTTCAACCGTCATCAGTTCCTTTACTACCCAAATAGCAAAACTCATCTACGTTGTGTCTCATTTACTAATCAATTCCCTCAGCGGCGACCTGATTTAAGTCATCTGCATTCCATTATCCTCGTTTTGCTTTTGTTGATGTTCATCTTATATCCTCCTTTCCAGACACTGTCCATTCCGTTCAACTGCTTTCCCAAGTCCTTTGCTGTCTCTGACAGAATTACAATGTCATAAGCGAACCTCAAAGTTTTTTATTTCTTCTCCATGGATTTTAATACCTACTCTGAATTTTTCTTTTGTTTCCTTTACTGCTTGCTCAATATACAGATGGAATAACATAGGGGAGAGGCTACACCCCTGTCTCACTCCTTTCCCAACCACTGCTTCCCTTTTATGTCCCTCGACTCTTATAACTGCCATCTGGTTTCTGTACAAATTGTAAATAGCCTTTCGCTCCCTGTATTTTACCCCTGCCTCCTTCAGAATTCGAAAGAGAGTATTCCAGTCAACGTTGTCAAAAGCTTTCTCTAAGTCTACAAATGCTAGAAACGTAGCTATGCCTTTCCTCAATCTATTTACTAAGATAAGTCGTAGGGTCAGTATTGCCTCACGTGTTCCCATATTTCTAGGGAATCCAAACTGATCTTCCCCGTGGTAGGCTTCTATCATTTTTTCCATTCGTCTGTAAAGAATTCGCGTTACTATTTTGCAGCCGTGACTTATTAAACTGATAGTTCGGTAATTTTCACATCTGTCAACGCCTGCTTTCTTTGGGATTGGAAATATTGTATTCTTCTTGAAGTCTGAGGGTATTTCGCCTGTCTCATACATCTTCCTCCCCAGATGGTACAGTTTTGTCAGGACTGGCTCTCCCAAGGCTGTCAGTAGTTCTAATGGAATGTTGTCTACTCCCGGGGCCTTGTTTCGGCTTAGGTCTTTCAGTGCTCTGTCAAACTCTTCACGCAGTATCATATCTCCTATTTCATATTCATCTACATTCTCTTCCATTTCCATAATATTGTCCTCAAGTATATCGCCCTTGTATAAACCCTCTATATACTCGTTCCACCTTTCTGCTTTCCCTTCTTTGCTTAGAACTGGGTTTCCATCTGAGCTCTTGATATTCATGCAAATGGTTCTCTTTTCTCCAAAGGTCTCTTTAATTTTCCTGTAGGCAGTATCTATCTTACCCCTAGTGAGATAAGCCTCTAAATCCTTACATTTGTCCTCTAGTCATCCCTGCTTAGCCATTTTGCATTTCCTGTCGATCTCATTTTTGAGACGTTTGTATTCCTTTTTGCCTGCTTCATTTATTGCATTTTTATATTTTCTCCTTTTATCAATTAAATTCAATATTTCTTCTCTCACCCAAAGATTTCTACTAGCCCTCGTCTTTATACCTACTTGATCCTCTGCTGCCTTCACTACTTCATCCCTCAAAGCTACCCATTCTTCTTCTACTGTGTTTCTTTTCCCATTCTTGTCCATTGTTCCCTTATGCTCTCTCTGAAACTCTGTCCAACCTCTGGCTTAGTCAGTTTATCCAGGTCCCACCTATCTGCAACTTAATGGTCCTGAATGCAATTGCTTCATTTTAAAATTCTCGGTGAAGTGCTGGATTTCGGGTCTAGTGGTTTGAAGATAGAGGTATATGATTTTTCTTGTCTGATGATGCTTTGAAGTCAGATCCGGTCTTAGGTGCGGAGACGCAGTTCTCCAATATTGGTGAATTCAGTTTTAGGTGAGGTAGACAAGGAACACCAAAAATTAAACCCAACTCGAATAAGACTGGGTAATAACACAATATATCGGTTAGCAAATGTGGACGATGTTGTTTTAAAACGTGGCAGGAAACAGGACTTGCAGCTCAGATAGTTTTTACAGAAATACTGTAAGGAAAGCAGGGATACAAATTAAAGAGGGAACAAACTGAACACATCATCGTGCAAAATTTTACAATGTGGTACAATGTGAGGCCTACAGCCTGTTCACGTACAAGAGTAGCTAGCGCGTGTTGAAGGTATTAATTTTAAACATTTAAATATATTTAATAAATAATAATAATAATGTTCAATTGTGTGTGAAATCCTATAGGACTTAACTGCTAAGGTCATCAGTTCCTAAGCTTACACGCTACTTAACCCAAATTATCCTAAGGACAAAAACACACATATATATATGCGCCCGAGGGAGGACTCGAACCTGCGCCGGGACCAGCTGCACAGTTCATGTCTGCTGCTCCTCAGAATGCTCGGCTAATCCCGCGCGGCAATAATAATAATAAATATATTTGTGTTTAAGTATACACCACTGGCCATTAAAATTACTAAACCAAGAAGAAATGCAGATGATAAACGGGTATTCTTTGGACAAATATATTATACTAGAGCTGACAAATGATTACATTTTCACGCAATTTAGGTGCATATATCCTGAGAAATCTGTACCCAGAACAACCACCTCTGGCTGTAATAACGGCCTTGATACACCTGGGCATTGAGTCAGGGCTTGGATGGCGTGTACAGGTACAGCTATCCATGCAGCTTCAACAAACGACAGTTCATCAAGAGTAGTGACTGGCGTATTGCGAAGAGTTGCTCGGCCACCATTGACCAGACGTTTTCAATTGGTGAGAGATCTGGAAAATGTTCTGGCCAGGGCAGCAGTCGAACATTTTCTGTATCCAGAAAGGCCCGTACAGGACCTGCAACATGCAGTCGTGCATTATCCTGCTCAAATGTAGGGTTTCGCAGGGATCGAATGAAGTGTAGAGCCACGGGTCGTAACACATGTGAAATGTAACGTCCACTGTTCAAACTGCCGTCAGTGCGAACAAGAGGTGACCGAGACGTGTAACCAGTCGTACCCCATACCATCACGCCGGGTGATACGCCAGTATGGCGATGACGGAATACACGCTTCCAATGTGCGTTCACCGCGATGTCGCCAAACACGGATGCGACCATCATGATGCTGTAAACAGAACCTGGATTCATCCGAAAAAATGACGTTTTACCATTCGTGCACCCAGGTTCGTCGTTGAGTACACCATCGCAGGCGCTTCTGTCTGTGATGCAGCGTCAAGAATGACCACAGCCATAGTCAACGAGCTGATAGTCCATGGTGCTGCAAACGTCGTTGAATTGTTCGTGCAGATGCTTGTTGTCTTGCAACATCTGTTGACTCAGCCATGCAGATAAGATGCCTGTCACCTCGACTGCTAGTGATACGAGGCCGTTGGGACCCAGCACGGCGTTCCGTATTACCCTCCTGAACCCACCGACTCCATATTCTGCTAACAGTCATTGGATCTCGACTAATGCGAGCAACAATGTCGCGATACGATATACCGCAATCGCGATAGGCTACAATCCGACCTCTATCAAAGTTGGAAACGTAGTGGTACGCATTTCTCCTCCCGGCACGAGGCCTCACAACTGCTTTTCACCAGGCAAGCCGGTCAACTGCTGTTTGTGTATGAGAAATCGGTTGGAAACTTTCCTCATGTCAGCACGTTGGTGTCGCCACCGGCGCCAACCTTGTGTGAATGCTCTGAAAAGCTAATCATTTGCATATCGCAGCATCATCTTCCTGTCGGTTAAATTTCGTGTCTGTATCACGTGATTTTCGTGGTTTAGCAATTTTAATGGCCAGCAGGGTATTTACGTTTCATAATCAGTAATTTAATATTGTGGAGAATAAAATAAAATAAAATGGAAAAAGTTTGTAAAGCACGAATCGAACCCGAGTTGACTAATTACCATTCTGTGTGCTAGACCACTCAGTCACGGCGCCGTTACAACGGCTCCTAAACGCAGTTTCAAAGAAAAATACAGCCCTGGTGGGGGAGCAACCTCAGCATTCGTAGTGCTGGAAGGGATGATGTGATATCTGAGCACAGTCGGAAACAGGCAACTGCGTCCCTTCTCAGAGTTGATCGTAGTGCTGCTGACGACCATTTCAGCACTCGTCACTGGTTTCTATTTATTGCAAAAAGAGTGCTGCAAAATAGGTTTTTGTCCGTTTTATTTGCATACCAGCACGCATTCCAAGGCAGGTGGCGTAACTTAACTGCGATTTCCGGGTCGCATTCAAAGAGAAACGGCATAATTTTAGTGTGATGTTTATAGCGTTATGTAGCACATTAGCGCATAACCGACCGCCACTGGTTGTCAATAAGGCACGCAGTGATTCAACATCGACAGTTCATGAATGACTTTTAAAAGAAAAGACATTTCAGTTATGCGAAGCATTTTAGTGAGCAGGTTGGAATGGGAACTGAGATTAAGTCAAGGGTTGCAGCGGCAAATGGCGCATATTTGTGTGAAAGAGACGTGCTGTGCAATAGAGCAGGGTCGAGAAGTTCTAAAATCAGACTATACCACAGTGCAATTCTCCTGTTCGCTCTGTGTGAGCCTGAAACATTTAGATTAAGGAAAAAATTAACAAAAACTGCTAGTCTCCAAAAGAAAAATATTAAGGAAAATATTTTGCCCCATGAGGGCCACCCAGTCACAATATTAAAAAAAAAATAAAAAAAAGCTGATACTGAATAAATGATGAAGAAAAAATTAATAATTTACGTGTCCAGGACGTCTAATTATCGCCCGCAAGAGGGAAGACTACCAAGGGTGACACTCTAAGGGCCGGCCGGGGTGGCCGAGCGGTTCTAGGCGTTACAGTCTGGAACCGCGCGACCGCTACGGTCGTAGGTTCAAATCCTGCCTCGGGCATGGATGTGTGTGTGGCGTCCTTAGGTTAGTTAGGTTTAAGTAGTTTTATGTTCTAGGGGACTGATGACCTCAGCAGTTAAGTCCCATGGTGCTCAGAGCCATTTGAACCATTTTTGACCCTCTAAGGATACCTGAAGTGCAGACTGGGCTGAGGAATGCACAGACTAGATTGAAAGATTGTGTAAATGGGAATACGGAAGCGACAGGGCTGAGAAAAATGGAATAGATCACGAAAGCCAGGAATAGAAGTGATTAGTGGAGAAATGCAGAGAACGCATATCGTCTCTCAGGCAAAAATGACACTGGAGAGTAAAGTTGTCGTCAGCACGAAGGTTCGTCCATAATGCCCAGAACGACGAGCTAGATGATGTGTTCCTCGCAGGCCGCAAGGCATTCGACACATACAATGTAGGCTTCCACAGACAGTATTTGCGCTATTGCCGATATTTAGTTTACGGGCATAAGGCCAAGGTTCAAAGCATAACCTTTCGTCTTCCACTGCTGGAGACTTCATCACATGCTTAGACTCGGAGAGCCGTTACAGACTCAAACCAAGCTCAGCAAGCCGAACTGTTTGTACGTATCAACGGAACGGTCGGCTCTTCACGTCATTTGATCGCTGCCTAAGGTCGCAGTGTCGCGTCGACATATACTCTGGAGCTTGTAGAGGGGCAGAATTGCCCCCCTCCCCCCTTCCCCCGGGCAGAGAATTACGCTGTTGACCATTGACTTATGCTAGTACTGTAAATAAAAAAAAGCAATGTCGTATTCGATACAGTTTCGTACTGTCGTTTGGTGAACAAAATACGAGCTTTCAGAGTACCGAACCACATTCTTCACTGGATTCAGGGCTTCATAGCGATAGAACTCAGAACGTCATTGAGGACGACACGAATTTGACAAATGAAAATATAGTTTCTGAAGTACCCGAATGCAGCATTAGAGAGCCGTTAAATTTTTCAGTACACAGGATGATTCCGTGATGATGTTACACACTTTGAGGGATGATGGAGAAGAATTAGAGTATGAATTTTGAGATAAGAGGCCCTGGTTCGGAAACTACAAAGTCGCAAGTTAAAAGCGAAAATCGTTCAGATATCTCTGACAGTGTGCCAGTATTGTTGCTACTAAGATTGCAGGGTAGGCAACTTTCAGAGATGGCACTATGGGCCAAGACACGAAAAACGTGTCCAGTAAACATGAACTTTAAAATGCATACCTTAAGAGCTATGTGCACTTGTTATTCTTCTCTACTGGAGACACATCTGTTCCATTGAACATGTATGCATTTTAGAGCCCATGTTTACTAGACATTTTTTCCTTGATTTGGTCCATATTACCGCCTCAGAAAACTGTCTACCCTTCAGTCTTAGCAACAACAGAACCGGGGCGATTTTCCACTGTCAGAGGTATCAGAACGATTTTCGATTGTAACTATCGACTCAGTTGTTTGCCGACGAAGGTCCCACACTCTATATCGATACATTTACCTTTCTCCATCATCTTTGAATGTTTATATCATCACAGAGAGTCATACTGTATAGGGAAAACCGGAACTCTATCAACAAGTACTGTGGTATAAGCTATCCGTCGCCTCCGGTGGCTCGTTACAGAATAATAATGTAATTATTATTTATTCAGTTTCTTACCCCAACTGCCTGCTTTTCTGTGAAAATATTCACAAAATTGAAAAATAGGCAATCAGAGAAAGCTACAACGCCACACACAGAGTAATACATTAAACCTCAGATGCAGAAGTACAGTGATGAGGTTGTCGATATTGCCGGAACAGCTCACCATAGTCGTTGTCGCCCTTCCACTGGATTCAGTAACCCATACTCGTCATCAGTAAATCTATCCATACTGCTAATTATCACTGGTAACTCGTGACGAACAACTTCGGTAAAACAAATACGGGAGATAACCGAGCAATACTTGAATGCAAGCTTTAGGGCGAAGAGTAAAGTGGGCGTCACTTTTGCCAACAAGATACTGTGGGTGAATGGAACAAGTTTGTTTACGAACAAGAATGAATTTTCACACTGCAGCGGAGTGTGCCCTGATTTGAAACTTTTTGGCAAGTTAAAATGGTGTGCCGGCCGGGGACTCTAACCTGGAAATCAAATCAGCCCACACTCCGCTTCAGAGAGAAAATTTCATTCTGGAAACATTCCCCAGACTGCGGCTTCGCCTTGTCTCCGCAATATCCTTTCTTTCAGGAGTCCTAGTCCCGCAACGTACTCAAGAGAAAACGTCTGTGACGTTTGGAAGGTAGGAGATGAGATTCTGGCGGAAGTAATGCTGTCAGAGCGATTCGGATTACTCTGCAACAAACCACGGTTAAAAAGGAGTCTCGTACACCAAAATAATCAGAACGTATTCCTGAGCAACCCCTGAAATGCAGTCCGTCGAGTTTAGGATAATCGTATATATGACAAACGTAGCTGATAATGTCGAAAGTTTCGTGGCGTTGTTCGTTGACTATGGGAAAGCTGCAACGCCATAAGACTGTGACGAAATATACAGGGTGTTTAAAAAAGAATGACCTTCATTTGGACGGTAATAATTATGAAACATGGTATGTGCTACCAAGCAAACACGTACAGTTTGAATTGGCGTGGCAGAGTTTCAAAAAATCGCCGTAAGATGTCCGTCAGGGGCCTTGCCAGTTTGCAGTCGGTCAGAAATAAGATGGCGCCTACTCAAAAGGCATTTTGTGTGCTGCAGTTTGCAAATAGTAAAGCAATGATTGCCGTCGAGCGTATCTTTCGTCGGCGTTTTGGCGGCGTGATCCGCCTGTACCCAAAAATATTCGTCGTTGGTATCTCCAGTCTGAAGAGACAGGATGCGTGTGCGAAGGTAAGAGTGCAGGTCGACCTCGTACTTCTGATGACATGGTGGAAAGAATTCGACAAACGTTTGAGCGAAGTTCACGAAAGTCTACTCGCCACGCAAGCAGAGAACTGGCAATGTTACGTCGTCGGCTGTTCTATAAACAAACAGAATATTATTAGTGAAAGCTCTTCGGGTTGGTGATAAAAGGAAACTAACTGACTTCAGCAGTGGTCTGCTAGAGGACATGGAAGACGATACATTTTACCACTTCCCGATCTTCCTGTCCCTGTCTCAGCGTTGCTCCCCCTGGAGGCCCCGCCCAGACAGGTTCACATCTGCTGTCGTCCTTAGCCCACCATCGTAAGGCAGTATCGATGCAACTGTTCAGCATACAACGGCAGTCATTCTTTTGGCAGCCAATCTTCCTCAGCACCCACTGGTCGGAAGACGGTACCCTGGTAGACCCCAGAGATTGCTGGCAGTCACTAGAGATCCTAGGCGGGCTCTCCATCTGCATAAGCGGCACCCTTCACTGGGCCACGTCATTTCCTCTAAACAGTCCACGTCCGCTACGACATAAGAAGACGAAAGCAAGAATCCTGGGAACGGTACGTTTCCGCCATTGGGTCACGTACGATTATTGGCAAAGATCAGACTACTCTACAGCTTCCAGCCCCATGCAGGTGCAGCAGGTTTTTTTCCTAGACAGTGTCATTTATACTGATCCAGATGCTGCCGGCGGACGTTGTGCTGAGCATTACGCTCGCACTTCTGCCTTTGAGAACTACCACCCCACCTTTCGGCTCATAAAACAGCGGGTGGAACAAATGCGCTTACCTTTTACTACCCATCACCTGGAACCATATAAAGCTCCATTAAGTGAACGGTAACTCTCCAGAACCGTAGCCCATTACCCTGATACGGCCCCACGACCAGACCGCATCCACCACCAACTTCAGTAACATCTCGCAGTAGGTTGTCAGCATCATATCCTTGCCCTCTTTAATCGGATATGGATCAAGGGTCAGTTCCCATCTCAGTAGCGAGAAAGCGAGATTGTTCCGGTACTGAAACCGGGTAAGAACCCCCTCAAGACGGATCAGCCTTTCCGTTGTTCTCTGCAAGCTGCTCGAACGCGTGGATAGTAGGTGTTCGCTCCTTGAGTCTGAGTCTTCTGACCACATCTCAGGACGGTTTTCGCCAAGTCCGCTCCCCTACTGATAATTTGGTTCATCAGGAGAGCCTGCCTTTGCACATCGCTGTCTTTTTCGACCTACTTATGGCATGACATGGTGTCCCCACATCCTTACTACGATACATGAGTGGGGTCTCCTGAGTCCACTATCGATTTTTGTCAAGAACTTTGTCACACCATACGAGGTGCATTGAAGTTCTAAGGCCTCCGATTTTTTTTCTCCGGGCTGGAAAGAGATAGAAACATGCGCATTGTTGTAAAATGAGGCCGCGTTCATTGTCAATACGCCCCAGAGATGGCAGCACCGTACGGCAGATGGAATTTTACCGCCAGCGGCGAGAATGAGAACTGTTCTAAATACTTAAAATGGCGACGTTTTCCTTACTTGAACAGCGTGCAATCATTCGTTTTCTGAATTTGCGTGGTGTGAAAACAAATTGAAATTCATCGACAGTTGAAGGAGACATGTGGTGATGGAGTTATGTGTCGAAAGTGCGTTCGTGGGTGCGACAGTTTAAAGAAGGCAGAACATCGTGTTACAACAAACGGAAACAACCTCGGGCTCGCACAAGCCGGTTTGACGACATGATCGAGAAAGTGGAGAGAATTGTTTTGGGGATCGCCGAATGACTGTTGAGCAGATCGCCTCCAGAGTTGGCATTTCTGTGGGTTCTGTGCACACAATCCTGCATGACGACCTGAAAATGCGAAAAGTGTCATCCAGGTGGGCGCCACGAATGCTGACGGACGATCACATGGCTGCCCGTGTGGCATGTTGCCAAGCAATGTTGACGCGCAGCGACAGCATGAATGGGACTTTCTTTTCGTCGGTTGTGACAATGGATGAGACGTGGATGCCATTTTTCAATCCAGAAACAAAGCGCCAGTCAGCTCAATGGAAGCACACAGATTCACCGCCACCAAAAAAATTTCGTGTAACCGCCAGTGCTGAAAAAATGATGGTGTCCATGTTCTGGGACAGCGAGAGCGTAATCCTTACCCATTGCGTTCCAAAGGGCACTACGGTTCCAGGTGCATCCTACGAAAATGTTTTGAAGAACAAATTCCTTCCTGCACTGCAACAAAAACGTCCGGGAAGGGCTGCGCGTGTGCTGTTTCACCAAGACAACGCACCCGCACATCGAGCTAACGTTACGCAACAGTTTCTTCGTGATAACAACTTTGAAGTGATTCCTCATGCTCCCTACTCACCTGACCTGGCTCCTAGTGACTTTTGGCTTTTCCCAACAATGAAAGACACACTCTGTGGCCGCACATTCACCAGCCGTGCTGCTATTGCCTCAGCGATTTTCCAGTGGTCAAAACAGACTCCTAAAGAAGCCTTCGCCGCTGCCATGGAATCATGGCGTCAGCGTTGTGAAAAATGTGTGCGTCTGCAGGGCGATTACGTCGAGAAGTAACGCCAGTTTCATCGATTTCGGGTGAGTAGTTAATTAGAAAACAAAACGGAGGCCTTAGAACTTCAATGCACCTCGTACATTCAGGTTACTCAGTATCCTCCATAGCCAAAACAACGGGGTCCCGCAGGGCTCTGTACTGACTGTCCCCCTCTTTCTGGTGATCAACAATGGTCCAGCGGTGTCTTCGGCATCGGCATCGGCCTCCTTATATGCCGACGATTTTTGGTGTTGTTAGTGCTCTTCTAGTGTGGTTGTTGCTGAGCGTCGACTGCAGGGCGCCATACAAAAGGTGCAATCATGGACTCTCACCCACGGCTTTCGGTTTTCAGCCGCCAAGACTCGCGTCAAGCATTTCTGTCGGCGTCGTACTGCCCACCCACACCCAAAAATTTACCTAGATGATCACTTAATTCTTGTGGTTCAGACGCACCACTTTCTGGGACTAATTTTCGATTCCCAGTTGATATGGATTCCCCACCTTTGCCATTTAAGGAAAAGTGCTGGTGACTCGACAGTAGTTTGATGCCTCGGTAACATCAGCCGGTGGGTTGCAGATCGCTCTACCCTTTTGCGCTTCTACAAAGCCTTGATTCAGTCCGATCTTGACTATGGAAGTCTTGCGTATGGTTCAGCATCACCCTCAGCACTGCGGATACGAGAGCCCATTCATCATTGTGGGGTCTGACTTGCGACCGGAGCCTCCCAAACTAGACCTGTGAATAGCCTACTAGTCGAGGCTAGAGTCCCTGCATTCTCTCTCAGGCGCCAACAACAGGTGCTGAATTGTGCTATATACTTTCGTAGCTTCCATGAACGTCCCGACTACCTTGTCCTTTGTCCTTTGCCCTATAACGGAGCTGCAAAGTCCCACAGCAGCGACCCAGAACTAGGTTCACAATTCCTGCACCCCTCCAGTGTGTCTGTTCGGAACTGCAACTTCCTTCACTGTCGCCTCTGGTGAGGGAGACATCACACACACACACACACACACACACACACACACTGCAGTGAACTACGCTCCCTGCCAAACGGCTGCTGTGTCTGCAGAGTATCGTAACCTTTTGTGACTCACTTAGCAGCCTCTAGGCTATAAACCAGTGCTACTCTCCTCACCCACTGATTACCCAGGATCTTGCCTCTTACCTCCATCAAGTTGGGCGGCCAGCCGTTTTCGTTTGGACTCCCGGTCATGTTGGGATTTCGGGAAATGAACTAGCTGACTGGTTGGCCAAGCTGACCACCGGGATGCCGATTCTGGAAGTGAGGAACCAGACCTTTCATTGTTTGTACGCCATCGATTGCTAGAATTCTTGAACTTAGAATGGTGTGCTCTGATCGCAAACAAACTGATGTCATTTAAGGAGCCTGGACAATATTTCAGTGTTGCCTGCATGCTTCTTACAGGGAATCCGCATTAGCCACACTTGGCTGACCCATGGTCACATTCTCAGACGTGAGGATCACCGTCACTGACGATGTGGAGCCCGCCTAATGGTGGCCCACTTACTCACAGAGGCGGCAACTTAATCTTTCTGACACGCTTCCTCTGGTGCTAGCAGATGACTCCAACCCAGCTGACCTAGTGTTACATTTCGCCTGCGAAGGTGGTTTCTATTCATCCCTGTAAGTTAAGACTTTTTGGCGTCATTGACTGCCTATAGGGTTATTGGGGATCCCTCCCCAGCTGCCCCCCCCCCACCCTCCTTCACACCACCACAGGCCACGTGTCGGCCCTTATGGGCGGCCCGTTATTCTCTTTATTCTTCTTCGTTTTTCGTTTCAATGCCTTGTCTTGACTGATCTTTTAACGACACGACATGCATGTGCTGTCTTTCTTATGGGGTTTATCTGTTTTTTATTGTTTTATTTACTTGTAGGCTTTCCAGGATTTGCTTTTCGCTTCCTGTCTTTGACGACTACTCCTGGTTTGCCACTTAACCGGTGAAGGGGCTGATAACTTTGCATCTTAGTCCCTTTCACTCCAAACAAACAAACCAACCAACCCATGATAAATTTTTACTATGATTAATTTTCAGTAATGAAGCAAAATTCCATGTTAGCGGTAAAGCAGACCGACGTAACGTGCACAAATGGGAACTTTACAATCATCATGACATAATTGAGCACGAAAGAGACTCACCTAAAATGAACTTTTTTTTTGCCCCATTTCTCGTGAATAAGTGTACAGTCCCTTCTTTATTGAGAAAGCACGATGATCAGAATGAGCTGTCTTCAAATTCTGCTGAACTGGCTTTTTTTTTTTTTTTTTTTTTTTTTTTTTTTTTTTTTTTTTTTTTTTTTTACAAACTTCAGGACGACTCCGATAAATTAATTTTCTAACAGGATGGAACTCCATCACGCCGGCACATCAACGTACATCAGTTTCTCAATGACACTCTGCCTCAACGCTGGATAGGGCCCACAGGACCCCTCAACAATGCCCTGCATCTGTGGCTTCCAAGATCGCCAGACATTTCGCCATGTGAATTTTGTCTTGTAGGGCTATGTGGAGGAAATCATGGTCATCTCATGACTTAGAGGTGAAAAACTTCTGCTGGTGGACACATGGAACATATGTAATAACATAGCTGAAAATTCTAAGACTTTGAGAGTATATTCCGAAGTATCCCACGTTTATATTATATTTTTATCAATAAACATGGAGTTTTTAAATCATGTGATTTTCTTTGATACACACTGAACAAAGACCAGCAGAGGACTCACGACTAGTCAGTGAACTGACTCTTGACAATGAACGTAAATAAATGTAACTTTTTGCGCAGAAGTAGACGAAGAGATCCATTATAGTCAGATTACTCTGTTGATGACTCATTAACAGAAACAGTAACAGCTGTAAAATACGTAGAAGCAACCATC
This sequence comes from Schistocerca gregaria, assembly GCF_023897955.1. Lineage (NCBI taxonomy): Eukaryota > Metazoa > Arthropoda > Insecta > Orthoptera > Acrididae > Schistocerca > Schistocerca gregaria. The sequence goes on along the minus strand of NC_064927.1, from coordinate 355,636,583 downwards.
TGGAGGGACTTAAGATCACATAAAGCTGTTTGCAGAAGAATCTGATACCAAGCTGGTATTCACTCCTCAGGATAGCCAGTTTATGCATGACAGAAATGGCTTACAGATCACTTGTTCGATTCTTGAATATTTCTTGTTAGTCTGGAGACCTTACCAGGTCCGGTTAATAGAGAAGGATACAAAGAAGAGGGTCCGCTTTTTGCCACAGGTCCGTATAACAAGTGTGAGAGCTTTAGGATATGTTCATCAAACTCCATTGGTAGCCGCTGTAAGATAGACGTTGTGCGCCACGAAGTAGTTCACTGCATAAATTCACAGTGCGTAAGTTCCAAGAAGAGTCGGGCAATATATTTCACAAGGTGTATATGAGAAGAAGTAATAACTACGGCGATAAATAAAACGGCTTATTAGGGGGTTATCGGTAGTCATTCATTACACACATCGTTTGCAAGGGTGTGCCAAGTACAAATGTTGATAATGGTTTGAACAGTTCTGTTTTTTGGAAGTGGCTACGATGTTTCAACTCGCTTACCCAGCCAGTTACACGGAGATTTCTCAGGTATACAGTATGATTAGTGGAACTGAAATTAGGGACAGAAAAATCCTCTGAACGACTTATCACACTCTCTCAGCCATCGAGTCACAAACTCAAGACTTTTCAAGGAGATGAATGTCACGTGTTTCCTCGTTTTTTTTTTTTTAGTCATCAGTCTTCTGGCTGGTTTATGCGGCCCGTCACGAATTCCTCTCCTATGCCAACCTCTTCATCTCAGAACAGCACTTGCAACCTACGTCTTAAATGTATTTTTAATTTTATTTTCATTTGCTGGACGTCCAGTCTATCACAGCTCCTTCTACTACGATGGAAGTTGTTCTGTGACGTCTTAATAGATGTCCTACCACCCTATTCCTTCTTCTTGTCAATGTTTTCCATATATCCCTCTCCTCGCAGATTCTGCGGAGAACCACCTCATTCCTTATGCCATCAGTCCACCTAATTTTCAAAATTCTTCCGTAACACCACATCTCAAATGCTTTTATTCTCTTCCGTTCAGATTTTTCCTACAGTCCATGTCTCACACAGCAATACAATGCTATGCTCCTCCATACGTAAATTTTCAGAAATTTCTTCCTCAAATTAAGACCAATGTTTGATACTAGTAGACTTCTCTTGGCCAGGAATGCCCTTTCTGCCATTTGCTAGTCTCCTTTTGATGTCGTCCTTGTTGCACCCATCATGGGCTATTTTGCTGCCTTAAGTACCAGAATTCTTTAAATTCATCTACTTCGTGATCACCAATTCTGTTGTTAAGTTTCTCGCTTCTCTCATTTCTTCTACTTCTCACTGCTTTCTTTTTTCGATTTATTCTGTCGGTATTCTGTATTCATTAAGCCGTTCATTCCATTCAGAAGGCGCTGTAATTTCCTTCGCTTTAACTGAGGATAGCAAATTTACCAGTGATTCTTATCTACGATATTCCTTCGCCTTCAATTTTAATCCCACTGTTGTACATTCTTTTATTCCCGCCATTGCTTCTTCGATGTATGCATTCACAGAAGGGGCGAAAGACTAAGTCCCCATCTTACACTCTATTTAATCCGTACACTTCGTTCTTGGTCTTTCACTCTTATTGTTGCCTCTTTGCTCTTGCACACATTGTATGTTACTCTATTTCCCTATAGCTCACCCCAATTTTTCTCAGAATTTCGAACATTTTGCAACGTTTTACATTGTCGAATGCGTTTCCAGGTCGACAAACCCTATGAACGTGTCTACATTTTTCTTTTGTCTTATTTGTATTATCAGCCGCAACGTGAGAATTGACGTCTTGCTGATATGAATTCCTTATTTGTTGCAAGTACGTTGCTAAACTGAGCGGCTAGGTACTCAAATCAGGCTCAGTTCTATGGCCTGGAAAATAGTACCTTCTCCTGTGTGTGCTACCACTGCATTTAACTGGATACATGGAGAAATTTAATGCATAGTAAATCATAAAATGTATAAACACACTAGTGTTAACAGTAATGACAGTGCATTATTTTTTAGTGTTGAATTTTCTTTGATGCCTGTACTTTTCGTACAAATGTAGAACCCCATATGCCGTTTACCGGCTGTAATTAAAACTGTGAAGTTTTTGGAAGTTTCTGAAAATCTACAACCGAAAATGTGTGCCAAATGTTGATCATGAGGGAAGTGCAGCTAGTATAAAAAGAATTGAATAATATGCTGAACGAGGTGGCGCTGTGTTAAAGACACCGATCTTGTATTCGGTAGTAGAATAAGATTCATATCCTCGCATAGGTACCCAGTTTAGATTTTATCTGGTTTCCCTAATACACTTTACATATACCAGGTTGTTTCCATTATAAAACCGCCGTTTATTACTTTCCCTCGTCTATGGAAGAATGTGTGAGTTTTCCTTCTCTGATAAGAGCAATGTCGGACAGCCGTCACCTTTTTTTGCTTCTGAGATTTGAAAACTGATGTTCGATCCCAACTTCGAATACGAAGGTACTGCGAGTTAGATGGGGGAGGTTTTGGGGTATCATCCACGGAGGAAGTTTATTTCCTAGTTCTTCATCGATGAAAAGGATTAGAATTGTATTTCTGTTGTAGCCATCATGTTAAAAACTTTTTAACGACAAAACTATACCTGATGAAAGAAACTGACCGTATATTACTGAGGCCAAGTATGAATTCAGTGCCCAAAAAAGCACATGATTAAACTCTTGCTGAACAAAAGGTATCATATTGTTTCTTTGGCTTGTGTTTTTAACTAATGCAAGAGAAGCAGTGTCAACCCACTGTCGCATTCATTTGGATACGTTGTCAGTTGGGATAGGGTGCACTGAAGGACACTTTACCAGTTGTACCCGTTTCAGTAGGGAAGATGTTTACAGTGTTTTATTTGATCCCTCCTTCCCTGAAAAGCTTATATGGCACTTGTACGAAGGACAAAGGAATAACTTCTGAATGAAATTATACAACAACTTGTGTACACATTTTGCATGGAAATGGTCTTCCGCTATTCTTATCGAATCGTATAATATGAATTGAATAAATGAGTTAAATTCTCATTGGACAACGTGTATCAGCATTGAGAAAGACTACTGAGAAAACCAAAGACAATTTATCAGATAAAGAGTATTGATATCAGAAATTCCTTTCTTGAACGTGTAATTAACGACTTTTAAACTGCATTTAATTGAACCTAGGGAAAACGTAGGGATGTATAGAAACTAGCAGAAACTTTGCTACGAGTTTTTTAGAGATGACGGTGATATTATGTGGGAAGATGAGCGATGATTGGATGGTTCGTGTTCGCGTCAGATAGCGAGTGGGGAGGAGGGAGAGCAAACACCAGAGGTCGAAAGTGCTTGCCGTTAAGTGGCAAGAACAGGGCAATCCACTTAGCTACCCCCTATCTTCTGTCGCAGCTCTCTCGCTCAAACCCTGAGACACAGATAGTTATTTCGCTTTTTAGCTTGTAACTGTAAAGGTCCTAAACGTTCGTCATTTGTTCTGACGAACCAGTCGAGATAAAAACGTTATCAAAGGCAGCGGTCTTCGTAATCAGGCAAGAAGGCTCTTTATTTTGGTAACAATTACTCTCCAGCAATAAGAACAACTTCAGAAGCTGAAGTCGTCTAGATACACCGAATGTTTATTGTACGTTACAGGTCCTGACATTCGAGTACAATGTCGAAGATTGGACCATCAAAGTGTACATATCGTTCAATAATCTCTCGGTAATAGCTACTGGACATAACAAAAGTTACTCAACACGTTCTTGAAATGCGCTGATCGTGTAGCCTAAATACTTAGGAATTACGAGTACCTTAAATTGGAACAACTATACAGACAACGTTGTGTGGAAAGCAAACCAAAGACTGCGATTTGTTGGCAGAACAGATAGAAAACGCAAAAGGTCTACTAAAGAGACTGCTTACATTAAGCTTGTCCGCCCTCTTCTGAATATCGCTGTGCGGTGTGGACGCCTCATCAGATAGGACTGACGGAGAACATCGAAAAAGTTCAAAGAGGGCAGCTCGTTTTGTAGTATCGCGAAATAGAGGAGAGCGGGCCACGGATGTGATACGCGAATTGCGCTAGCAATTATTAAAACAAAGACATTTTTCTTTGCGGCAGAATCTTCTCATGAAATTTCAGTCACCTACTTTACCAGTGTTTGCCTACCTACATAGGGAGAAATGAGCGTAACAATAAAAGAAGAGAAATCAGAGCTCGTACGGAAAGAATTAAGTGTTCATTTCTCTCGTGCACTGTTAGAAAGTGGAACAATAAAGACGTAGCTTGTAGGTGGATCGGTGAAACCTCTACCAGGCACTTAGTTGTGAATTGGAGAGTAATTGTATTATTTTAGTAACGTTTCCGAAATTTTTCCGCCACAGAAGACAAAGTATTCCGGAATTCCAATATATACCAGCTGCCAACAGGAAGATATCCTCGGTGTAGCGAAGCAGCTTGAATGACTTAATAAAGGCAAGTCTTCCGATACAGATAGTATTTCAATTAGGTTTCTTTCAGAGTATGCTGACACAGTTGCTCCGTACTTAGCAGTCATTTACAGCCGCTCGCTCGAGGAAACATCCGTACTTAGACTGGAAAGTGGCACTGGATAGCAGTAATCCACTGAATTACAGGCCCATATCACTGACGTCGATTTGCAGTAGGTTTTTGGAACATATACTGTGTTTGAACATTGTAAATTGTCTCGAAGAAAACTGCCAATTGTCACAGTCAGTACGGATATAGAAAATATTTTTCTTGTGAAACACAACTAGCTCTTCATTCGCACGAAATTATAAGTACTGCCGACAGGGGACCTCAGACTGCTTCCATATTTCTAGATTTCCGGAAGGTTTTGACACCGTTCCTCACAAGAGGCTCCAAATCAAGTTACACACCTGTGGCGTAAAGTCCCAGTTCTGCGACAGGATTCGTTATTTCTTGTCAGGAAGGTCACAATTCGTAGTAATAAGCGGAAAGTCATGGAGTAAAACAGGATGATACCTGGCGTTCCCCAAGGAAGCGTTCTTGGCCCCCTGCTGTTCTTGATCTGCGCAGACGATTTAGGAGACAGTCTGAGCAGCCCTCTCAAAATGTTTGCAGGTGAGGCTTTTATTTACCGTGTAGTGAAGCCATCAGAAGATTGAAACAATAGCAGAATGATTTAGACAAGATATCTGTATGGTGTGATATGTGGCAGGTGACTCTAAATAAGGAAAAGTGAGAGTTCATTCACATGAGCACTATAAGGAGTCCGTTACCGAATAGGATTGATGGAGGAGATCGTTAAAGTCCAAAGAAGGACAGGTCGTTCTTTTATCATCACGAAATAGCGGAGAGAGTTACGGATATAAGCTATTTGGGGTGGCAATAATTAAAAGAAAGGTGTTTTTCGTTGGGGGCGAGTTCTTTTCATGAATATGTAATTGATTAACAGTTCATACAGTACAACAGGTTTATAAATATGGGTGTTAAAACTGTTAAAATATAAAATTGAACGAGAAGTCCAATAGTCCGCTGTAGCTGTATTTGTATAAGTCGACTAAAGACCCACTCAACCGATTTCCCAACTTTAAAGTTGCGTCTTGTGATGCGTATTAATGGTGTTTAATATGGTATAGGAAGTTACAGAATGCCACGTGGCTAGGTAAAGTTCTCAGCCATCCTCAATCGATAAAAACCATCATTAATGATGAATCTGTGCTAAAATCACGAACTGTCATCACTTATTAAAATATGTCCCTATCGGCCTGTGTCAAGCAACTGACAATGCCCCTCGTAAATGAATCCAGGTAAGTGTTGGCTCTGAAAGTCGTCACGCTTATGTGTGTTTGTCACTAACGTAAAAAAAAATCGTAGCAGCTGACAACACAAGCTATGAAGTGTCGTGTGTGTTGCCGGAGCTTGTGCAGTGGCTGTCGTCCGGATACGTTTTCACGAAATTTGGATTACAAACTTCCTCCTCTGAATGCAAAAATACGTTATTGAGTTCATCCTACGTAATAAAAAATCATCTTTGTTATAAAATAAATCGGAGCGCGTACGGAAAGATTGAAGTGTTCAATTTTCCCACGCGCTTTTCGAGAGTGGACCTGTAGGGAAAGTCTGTAAATGTTTCGATAATCCAGGAGCTTAAGTGTGGTTCGTTATAATATATGGTTATTAGACGAGGTAAGATAAATTATCCTCAAAAATGTATCGCAATCTATTCCTTTTACCTGTTAGAAAGCATCTTAGATTTACTTGGTGGTACCGTATCTTCCTCTTAGGATCTATTTACCTCTTTTTGGCAATCCTGAAACATTTTGAACACTCTATGACCTTGTGCAATAATCTACAACCAAAAACCTACCTTTTAATGTGAAACTCCAGTTTCACACTATTAATGTTAAAACATCTTCCGGGAACGTACCTGACAATTGTCGAACAAGACACCCAGATATATTCTAGTAAGTTGTTTGAACATATACCTTTTATATATGTGGTGTCTGTTCTTGCGGACATGCCCGAAAGTACAGACACCATACATACCTACATAGGCCGCCAATAACTCCATTAGTGTAGAGGCACAACAGGCTAGAACTCTTACAGGAATCGACGAAACGCCATGAGTTATGTGGATCATGGACAGGGGCGCTACGTCAGAAATGTGTGGTTAAATTGAGAATTTGGTTCTAAAGGAAGGCGTGCTAGGATAATCCGTGCAGTTGCGATGACCATCGTGTCAGGATGGCTTAGTGGTCACAGAATCTACCTAGTGAACAGAAGATCTGAGTTCGAATCCTGGTCCGGCAAAAATTTTCAACTTTCCTCATTGATGTATATCGATAACCACTAGCAGCTAAGTGACCTTATTTCTTGAACCAACTTACAACTGTAGTGTTGATGTCCTCTAATTTTGCGTTTGAAAGTGTATGTACTTTTTCTTTATCGGCTTCTTTGGTTAATTATTTCGACTGCTAGCAGTAATTTTCAGAAAGGTCTAGTGAATGTAAAAAACCTAAGCGGCAAGAATGAGAGTAACAATTATTTTGTAGAAAACCATACAGGTGTTATTTACCGCACAACATTGGTTCAAATGGCTCTGAGCACTATGGGACTCAACTTCTGAGGTCATCAGTCCCCTAGAACTTAGAATCACTTAAACCTAACTAACCTGAGGACATCACACACATCCATGCCCGAGGCAGGATTCGAACCTGCGACCGTAGCGGTCACGCGGTTCCAGACTGTAGTGCCTAGAACCGCACGGACACTCCAGCCGGCTACCGCACAAGATTACAAAAGTAATTTTGTAATAGTTATTTAGAATAAAGGATGTATTCAGGGTCACACGAATTTAATCTGTCAGATGTAGGCCGGTCGGAGTGGCCGAACGGTTCTAGGCGCTTCAGTCTGGAACAGCGCGATCACTACGGTCGCAGGTTCGAATCCTGCCTCGGGTATGGATGTGTGTGATGTCCTTAGGTTAGTTAGGTTTAAGTAGTTCTAAGTTCTAGGGGACTGATGACCTCCGTCTATGTTGCCTTAGAGGCACTCTTCGTTAAGTCCCATGGTGCTCAGACCCATTTGAACCATATGTCAGCTGTAGTGTTGTTGCTCGTGATCGGTGATGCACACTGACGGGAAAAATCACATCACATCACATCAAATAATTAGTGTAGAGTAAAGAAATTTCGGGAATACATTTGTCTAGGTAACACATTTAAGTGATTAACATTTCAAGATCACATGTTAACGTAAGTAAGAGATAAGCATTTGTAAATGTTAAATGCTGGTACATTAATAACTGGTGTAACCACCGGAATGGTGAACAGAAGCATGCAAAAGTGCATTAATTGTGTTGTAAAGGTGTCGAATGCTAGTTTGTGGCACAGAGTTGCATGCCTGTTGCACTCGGCCAATACAGGAGTGGTTAATGCTGTTTGTGGATGACGCTGGAGTTATCGTCTGACGATATTCCGTATGTGTCCCATTGGAGACAGATCTGGTGATGGAACAGGCCAAGACAACATGCGGACACTCTGCACAGTGTGTTGGATTACATTAGCAGTATGTGGGCGAGCGTTATCCTGTTGGAAAATAGACCCTGGAATGCTTTTCATGAATGGCAGAATAACGGGTCTAATCACCAGATTGACGTACAAATTTCGAGTCAGTGAGCGTGGGATAGCGAAAACTGTGCTGTTGCTGTGGTATGAAATCGCACCCGAGACCATAACTCCAGGTGTAGGTACAGTGTGTTTTAGCATGCAGACAGGCTGGTCGCAGCCCTCAACTGGCCTTCCACTAACAAACACATGGCCATCACTGGCAACGAGGCGAAACCAGCTTGCATCAGAAAACACAATAGACCTCCACCCTGCCCTCCAATGATATCTCGCGTGACACCACTGAAGTCGCAGATGGCGTTAGTTAGGGGTCAGTGGAATGCACACTACAGGGCATCTGGTTAGGAGCTGTCCTTGAAGTAGTAGATTTGTAACAATTCGTTGTCACTGTGGTGCCAGCTCATGCTCAAATTGCTGCTGCAGATGCCAGTATGATGCGCCGGAGCCATACACCGAGCACGATGGTCTTCCCTCTCGGTACTGCCACGTGGTTGTCAAGAGTCTGCTCTTCTTACGACCGTGTATTCTCGTGACCACCGCTGCCAACAGTCCTCGTATAAGTGGTTACATTCGTGCCAAATCTTTTCTGAAATATCGCAGAAGGAACATCCAGCTCTCATAGCCTTATTACACGACCCCGTCCAAACTGTGAGGTGTTGATAATGGCGTCTATGTTGCCTTAGAGGCACTCTTAGCTAACATCAATTTACCACGTCTAATCTCAAAGGTAACTAACGCTCACGACCGTTGAAGTGTGTATTTAAAGCAAATCTGATTTGCATTTTCGTAGTGGCTTACTAGCGCCACTCTTATGCGACTGGCGCATCTACGTCTTTGAGAGGAAACTTTCGTTTACGTCTCTCAACTCCTCCGTGGTGGTGCATTTTTTCCGTTTTTGTTTTCAGGGTCACAAGAGCAGATGTAACGTCGTCGTTCGTGATCGGTAATTTATTTCCTAATGTAGTCTAATTCGTTGGATGAACTGCGTATTCGTAGTTGTCCATAATATGTAGTGTGTTCCGCATTACTGTTTCCCTCTAGCATTGTCATTATTACAGGCATTCCGGAAGCGAGTGATAACGTCTATCCAAAGAACTCTGGAAACACTGCTGGCAAAATGAACTCCCAGGAATGCAACCGTGGCTGCTCAGAATGTAGGTTAATATACACTGCCGCGAGCGGCGGTCGTTAGTGAGCTCTGGCTAAATCACCGTGCTGGCAAGCCCTTGGCTCCCGTGCCAAGAGGATTGGCATATGGTGGAAATATGCCCGGCTGCCCGGCCAGTGTTTGGCACGTCCCGCCAACAGCGCCTAGTCTTTAGATGCCTGCTTAAGAAATTGTGAGTCGGAAGAGACTTGTCACGCTTGCAGTTCTCAAACAAATATGCAGATTGAAAAAGTACGCAGGAGTAATGACTTTTCACGATTGAAACTATAATTTTATTTGAGCCCGTTTAATTGATTATTTAGTGCAAGTAAAGCATAAGTTTAGGTTGCTTGGAAGTGTTAAGGTCCGGTTACCCAGAATAAAATCTTTAATGTCTACAAAACATTTATTTTAACACCGAAATGTATTACAAGGAAATTTAGAACACTACTAAAATTGAAAAACATAAAAGTTACTTATTTTTTAACAATATAACCTTTTCTTTTATACCAGCTGCACTACTTGTAAAACAAAGTTTAAAGAGTAAACACCCATCAAATCTATAATACTTACCTCAAACTTTAAGTGACTCGAATTCACATGCACTGAATATAAATTCCAGAATGACCTGGCACAGCCGGCCGGAGTGGCCGAGCGGTTCTACGCGCTTCAGTCCGTAACAGCGCTTCTGCTACGGTCGCAGATTCGAATCCTGCCTCGGGCATGGATATGTGTGATGTTCTTAGGTTAGCTAGGTTTAAGTAGTTCTAAGTTCTAGGGGACTGATGACCACAGATGTTAAGTCCCATAGTGCTCAGTGCCATTTGATTTTGACCTGTCACAGTTTGAGGATTTAATGTTAAGTTAAATTTTTTTACCACAGCTCTCAAGCAGCAGGTTTCAAAAAACAGCGCTCATGCCATAAAATTTCATAACAATCTTAATCTCTACGTTCGATTCAAGCAGTACAAAAAAGGAACAAACGTAACGGCTCACAGACATTGGGCAAGTCAACAAATGCAAAAACCGTTAGTTAGGTCACAAGTATCCGAGAACGACCAGGAGTTAACGAGAAATCACTGGCCCACACTGCTATGCGCTGCGCTCGGGAATCCTGACCGTAAATAACGACCGTGGCGCACTTCAAGCCGCTCCAGGCATCTCGTTTGACAGCACTCTCATACAGACTAAAGGATCGTCTCAAAGACCTTCAGGCACGTCTTCAGCAGAAAATTTTCCATGCAGAACTCCACAGCCAAAATACTGGCCATATATGTGTTGCCGTGTCTGTCTACTCGCCCCCTGAATCTCACTGGACAGAGCTGGACAGTCGTATGCTTTTCCTTGTGCAATCCCGGCAGGGGCTTTAGTTCTCCCGACTACCTCACTGCTCTTCTCGGTGAGCAAGGAACAGCGCCTCAAGGCCCAATGAAAGCTCTTCGATGCTACAAGATCGACTCGAGTCGACCACGGCTGTTGATGTTGGGATGTTACTGTAACATTTGCTGCTGTTGAGTCCGAAGACCTGTCTGATGCAGCCCTCCATGCTAGTCTATCCTACCCAGGCATCTCCATCACTGCATAACTGCTGAAACCTAAATCCATGTCTACGAGAGCTGCGTGTTTCTTCTCGTGTTCGTTGTATGGCTCTGGCGCATAGTACTGCATCTGCAGTAGCAATTTGAGCAGCAGTTGGCACTGCGGTGACACAACGAACTGTAACAAATCAGTTGCTTGAAGGACAGTAACGAGCCTGACCTTGTTTTTTCCACAGTTGTACATTTACAAGTTGTACGGGTTAGTTGTCGTCTTTAGTAACTGTAATAAGTCTTCTTCAGACCAGGCGCGTTTCTCTTTAAAATAAAGCATTTTCGGTGGTCAGGGTTTTTGTTGTTTATTCAATTCTTTGTCGTCTTTCCCGTGTAAGTGTTGAGTATTTGCATTTGCACACAGTACTTCCACTGCACGTAACACATTTACACTTCTGTGCACTGTCCTCTCGTCATTTTGCGTGGTTTCTTTTGCTACTGCGGAATGCGTTCGTGTTTTGTTTGTTTTTGATGGCGGTGGAGGTATGTGCTATCGATTATGTTTAAATGTTTGTATTTTCCGACGTAAATTGACTCAAGGACAGTGCACAGAAGTGTAAATGTGTTATGTGTAGTGAAAGTGCTGTGTGCAGATGCAAATACTCGACACATACATGTGAGAGACGTAGAAGAATTGAAGGAAAAAAATAACTTGACCACTAAAGATGTTTTATTTTAAAGCGAAACGCGTCTCGACTGTATAAGGCTCTTATTACAGTTGCTGAAGACGGCAGTTAACCTATAAAACTTATTCAAAAAATGGTTCAAATGGCTCGGAGCACTATGGGACTTAACATCTGAGGTCATCAGTCCCCTAGACTTAAAATTACTTAAACCTAACTAACCTAAGGACATCACACACATCTATGCCCGAGGAAGGATTCGAACCTGCGACCGTAGCAGCCGTGTGGTTCCGGACTGAAGCGCCTAGAACCGCTCGGCCACACGGTCCGGCATAAAACTTGTTGCCTACACACAACAATCGTAATTTCATCACTTTACTTTTTTTTTAAATTGAGATTTTTTCCTTTGAGTATCTTTACTGAAACATTATTGAGACAAACCGAAACGTGATACACCGCGATTTGGTAATTACCTGATGATTGGCTTGGTTCTGAATTGTTAAAAGAATGAGGCACCCCGCGCGTCGCGTTCTGTGTATCCCAGCCCCATACGATTCATTTAGTAATACTATGGAGAGATGAAACTCTAGGTTATCTTACGTGAACGTTTGATCTAGTGCCAGTTGTTTATAAGAACTGCTATTTTTGTTATGGTAATATTCATAGACAGTGGTGGCTCCAACTTTTCTACTGCAGTTTCCTTTTTTATCGGGTTTATCGTTTCTGATATTCGGGTACGTTGAAGCAAAGAATCCAGGGCATGTACGAGTTGGTGCGACCACAAAGAAATATGGGTGACGTGATCCATACGGTGACAGTGTGACATCCTTGTCCATGGAGTGACCTCGCTGTTGAGGCACAGCTTCGTTTATCCGTGGAAGAAAGAGTAGCCGACAGCGAGTGATACGTTGTCATTTGCGGAACAGACTACAGTCGTAGTGGACATGTTTTATTTAGGGTTTGATAAACTGCTGTTAAAAAGTCTGTTAGGCACTGCATGCTTCCATTCATTACTCCTCTGGCGAGAATATCTACCAGTTTACGGTGCTTCAGACGCAAAATCGCTGTGCCGCGAGAGGATGCCCGTTAGTTCAGTGAATAAACTGGGTCTATAGTGTTGGCTGCTTCGTATTATGCATACGGCTTGTCGCAAACATCGATAACATCGAAACGTATTTTAAAATAATAGTGATAGATTTGTAGATCGTTGGAGAACGAATATTTCGGTTCATCAAAGTTTTTTGTTGTGGCACTATTGTTTGTAATTTATGTAGTAAATAAAATATTTCGCAAGAAAGTCGTTACTGTTGAGGTAATGAGCGGGAGAGCTAACAGTGTTCGCCAGTCAGAAATTTAAATTTCTGGATTTGTGCAATTTTGTCATATGATTACATGTTGGAGACCGTGGCTGTTTTTGAAGACAAATGTTGAAAGGAAACCGTTACCGGTTTCGAATCGTTGCGATTCATCATCAGACGGTTTACACTCTTTCTTTCTGACATTTGGTGTGTTTTCATAGATTAATTGTCCTAAAATATAAATAAAGCATAATTACAAACACGCCACACACAGATGGTTGCGTTACAGATTTTCGTTGCATGTGACTTACGTGAATCGTCGGTTTCGAGTGATTGTTTTCATAACGTTCGTCCAATCGATGGAAATGCATTCCCACTGTATCCTCGTTGTTTCACACGTAATAGTTCTCACTGTACACTTTAGATTTGTCGCTGAGATCATTTCAACCACGCACCACATGTTTTGATACATGCAAAGAGCTTACAAACATATGAGTGCCACAGATGCTATGATACATCGTAACATTTGACGATGATGTCCTATGTTTGGAAAGGATCATATATTCTTTTACAGAACTGTAATGCCTTTAACATTAGTACAGAGATTGAAAAATTTTTTTGTGTGCGTGGCGTGTTAGTAATTGTTTTATTTATATTTTAGGACAATTAATCTATAAAAACACACCAAATGTCAGAAAGAAAGCGTGTAAACAGTCTGATGATGAATCGCAACGATTCGAAACCGGTAACGGTTTCCTTTGAATAAAGGAACTCAAAGTAAATTTGTGGCTGGTTACTGACCTAATACCATCAACATTTGTTCCGGATTTGTGCTGCTTACGCCTGGCAGTTAGGTGACCGGTTGAGCACAGAAGTGTGCTGGGTGTACTACTCAGACGTGAGCAGGCGCAGTCTAGGAGCAACCTACCGCGAACATGACCCGCGTTCGAGTTTATTTTCTGTCAGGAAGTAACGCTTCACAGAGCACTTGCGTTCTGTTGTAAAGTTTTTGTTGTTTTCTAATGTTTGTGTCGTCAGTCTACAGGCGGGTATGATGCTACTTGCTACAGCATCCTTTTTTGTGTCAGTTTCATCTCAGAGAAGCACTTATATCCAACGCCCTCAGTTATTTGTGGACAGACAACTCCGATCAGATGTGAAAATCTTAAATAAATTTCTGCAGCAAGTAAACAATTACTAAGGTAGTACAGTATCTAATGGCAACGGGAGTCTGATACACGTTAGAAGAACATTCGCAGTGACCAAAAAAGCGATCAGAACTGAAATTCATTTGTTAAGAAACAAAATATTAATACAGAAATTGGGAAGACATCTGATAAGGCACTTATCTGGAGTGTTTACAGGTGTGGTTGATGTGTTTATGATCTACATAAGTGTATATTTTTGGCAAATAAACGAGACGCCATGAATAAGCGTTTGCAGATCCCGATGTCCACAAATTCCATGGATGTTTGTGTATTTTTGGTGTCAGCATCTTTGTCCAGAGATGCAGGTCCACGGGTTCTTGACGTCTAAGGTTATTTTGCCAATTAATGACAAGAAAACTTTACTTAATATTTATTTTACACTTGCAATAAAAACACACGAACAACAACAACAAGGTTAAAATTCAAGAATGGCTAATAGTGTTGCCACTATAAAGTCGTTGAAATACGAAACTGCTGACGCAACACATGTAGCACGCGTTGCGTACCAATTTCTCCCGTATGATGACGCCTGTCAGTAACTACTCTCTCGCCCCCCCCCCCCCCCCCCCTCCACGCCCCACCGTCGCCCAAGCTTCCTCTTTTCGTCTTACATAACTTATTTTCAAATGTCTTTCGATGTCGTTGTCATAGCGTCAACTAAATCATACGCTATGACATTTTAGTGATTTTTAATTAAGCTGAAGGTCAGTTTTCTGTATGTTTAGCTATATTAAACACAAATGTTTGATTTGCGGAGTACGAGTCTGATGACAGACTTCATAAAAACAATGCACTTCAAAAGTAAACGACGCATCCTTGTTCATATTTTAATTCGTATTTATACAGAAACATCGACTGATGCGTGAAACTTGTCAGTATCGTTGTAGCTGATTTCCTGTTTCGATAGAGCGCTCAGTTCTTCCTATTTAAAAACTGTCAAACATGAGCGGTAGTACTTTCGTATCAAGTTCTGTGGAATTAACTCAAGGAAATTCTCCCCAAAAATGTGTTCTCGGTGCCAGTAAAAGTTATGCTCTGACTTTTGCGATCTTAGGCATAATTTCTAAAAAGCTAAATTTTAAAATACACAATGATGTCTGATAGTGAGCATTTGGGTAAAATGATTGATGGGAAAAGATACGGATATTGTCTAGCGATATTATGTTTAATGAGAAAGTGTCTTGTAATTAATTAAAATTTAGATCAAAAGGTACAGAGGCATTTGACTGAGTGAACCACAATATTCTCCTAGGTAAACTGACAAGGGGAGGCTGCGACGTCGGGATCACAGATTTACTTCAGACTTTATATACATTCAGTAGGCCATTAAAACAACATAATGTGCAAGTAGTGAAGTGCATCTTTTTCCAGAAAATAGCAAGAGAAGTACCCCAATGCTCAGAGCTGCAGACTCAGAGGCAAGCCCCATTTGGCAGTTAACATGCTTAGCGGTGAGACGTTGCTGATGTATGAGTAGCAAGAACGAATTGTGAAGGTGCAATTTTTTGAATGTCACAGAATTTACACTTGTAGTACAAAAACGAAAGTTTGTGCGGGAGTCGAACCGTCGCCTCATACACGTTCGTTTTACGAAGCTCGAAGGCTAACCATTCACCACCACGAACTCTGAAGTGCAGCACCTACGCACAGATACATCAGTTACATAATAGATGCGTAAAACTTCTCTTGCGGTTTTCTCAGAAATGCCAGAGTAGTACGCCTTACCACTTGCATATTATGTTGTTTTTAATGGCCTTCTAAAGGTGTACAGAGTGTGATGTAAATCCGTGATCCCAACGTCGTGGCCTCGCCTTGTGAGATTTTAGGAAATTCATGGTATACCCAACCAATGGATAATGTCACATCTAATCAAAAGAATGCAGAAAGCTGTTCTCAATAATTCAACCAATGTAAACCTAGGAAATTCTTGTGATTGAGGAGAAAACACACGGTTCCACAAGGCTCAATCCAAAGTCAACTATTGTTTCTCATATAAGTCAGTAACCTTCAGTTTAGTAAACAAGCAGAATTAGTTATTGTTGCGTTGTACATTAGTACTGTAATCAGTACAAACATACATTCAGCAGTATAAGAAATGGTAAATAACGTTCCAAAAGTACAGGATGGGGCAAATAAGTGGCCCAGAGAAGAGTTCTAGGATACAAAGAAACGCAGCAGAGGAAAGGAAATACAGTACTGCCCTGACTATAGCAGATGTTGAAAGTGACCCCTAATCATCTCTTGGCATTTCTGGGCCCTGGTCAGCAAGACGCTGATATCGGATCGAAGCTGAACTGCTGGAATTACTGCAGTCTCAACCGAAATGTTCTGCTGCAGTTCTTAAAGACTGTTACGGCTGTTGCGATACATCTCGGACTTCAGGGCTCTATACACAAAGTAATCACTCACTGACAGGTCAGCCGACATTGGTGGGCAGCGACCAGACTAACCTCTGTTAACAGCTGTCAGTCGTGAAGATTGTGTAAGTGTGCTCCAAAGTTTGGCCTCCTTTTTGGGCAGTTGCTCCACCCTTTCATTAGTAACTACAGGTCTTTTCCTCTTCCGTTAATGCTGCCATTAACGGTTTCAAAATTTTTGCAATGTAACGCACCGAAGTCTGCGTCTGATGAAAGAATAATGCGGCGTGCAGACACTGCACCCCCAAACGCTAACCTGATCATTTAACGGCGTTTCGTGGAAGTTATGTGGATTCTCCGCTGCCCAATACCTGTGATTCTGTGAGCAGACATAACCAGGCTTCATAAGACATAAAGAACAGATCCATAACCAAACCATTCATTGTTATTTCAGTGAACAGTCACTCACAAAACTGGAGGCACTGAGGAGCATCTGCTGGTTTTAATGCATGAACAACAGACACTCGGTAGGGATGCATGTGCAGGTCCGGGTGCAGTATTGTGTGTGAAATCTTATGGGACTTAACTGCTAAGGTCATCAGTCCCTAAGCTTACACACTACTTAACCTAAATTGTCCTAAGGACAAACACAAACACACACACACACACACAAACACACACACACACACACACACACACACACAGGCCCGAGGGAGGACTCCGCCGGGATCAGCCGCACAGTCCACGACTGCAGCGTCTCAGAGCGCTCGGCTAATCCCGCGGGGCCGGTGTGGAGTATTCATCCACGTGGTAGATGTAATACGCCAGTCTCTTGCGACAGGCGTCAGGTTGACTTGGTAGGACTCTTAAGCATTTTCTGGTGAACTGCAGTCTCATTTTCTGCTGTGCGGGCACGTTTCGGAATGTTTGACTTGTTCAAAACAGATCCTGTCTGACGCCGTTTTTGGATAAAGCGTCGCATGGCACTCTTCGCTGGCACTCTGATGCCATTAAAATTCTCAGCAAACAACTGACCACACCACTTCCACGACGTTGTTGTCAGGTAAATTTCCACAACGAACACCACAACGAACACCCACTGCTCCACTGTGCGTACCGTCGTACCCTTTACATCGCTACATTCTCACTGACACAGCCCGCTCTACGCTCTGAACCGATGTGGATACGTGGCGGCCATACACGTGTTGTGCGTGTCACGGGCTATGGCTATATGTATACTTTCACGTCCAATCGGATCCACACTTTTTTGCGGCACCCTGTATCAAGTTGTTTTCTAGCATCTTCAGTTTGTAGTGCACCCGTTATTTTTCTAATAATCAGTCTAACAAGTATCTCTATTGTGCCTAGCGTATAGTTCATCGTTAAACATTCACAGCCATATAAACGTTCTGACCATGCAACTGTAGTATAGTGTGTTCTCTGGGGATGGACTTGTTGTTGTAGGTATCTTTTGTCGAACCATATGCTCTCTTATTTTATTAGCAGTTACATCTACTGTAACTTTTCTGTTGTATAGTTTCACTGGGATATTTAAAGTTATGGTTCAAATGGCTCTAAGCATTATGGAACTTAACATCTGAGGTCATCACTCCCCTAGAAATTAGAACTACTTAAACGTAACTAATCTAAGGACATCACACACACCCATGCCCGAGGCAGGATTCGAACCTGGGACCATAGCTTTCGCGCGGTTCAAGGCAGAAGCGCCTAGAACCGTTCGGCTGCACCGGCCGGCTAAATTTATTAACTCGCTGTATCTTACCTATTTGTGTTTCTATGCATTTTGATGATTTTTTTTGTATTTGTCATGGATTTTGTACTTTCAGATTTTTGTATTTTCAGCTGACGTTTTGGGGTCAGTTCTCATCACTGTTTTGTTTCCAGAATATTTTAGTAACAGATTATGTCAGGTTTTCTGATCTCGTCTGCGAAACTCTTATCTTAAGGTCATTTGTTTTCCTTACAAGAATTATTGGTTCAATTTTGTGATTGTTTTTTAGCTCGAAATTCCAGAGCGTTACATTTCTTTTCTAAAACGCTTTTAAACAGTATAGGTCCTCTTGTATATTGCCAGTTTTTATTTCAAATAGCTGAGATACTTCTACCATAAATTTAACTTTGTACATAGTATTTGCTATAGCTTCACGAATTATGTTTGCCAATTTTGCTTTAACACCAAATTCGGTAATGTTTTTATCTATGTTTGTTATCATTGTTTGTGTTCTATTAGTTTCCTAATCGACTGAATAAAAGAAAACAAATTTTAGTAACAGTCCAGTTTCAAATGTCACGCTAACTCGAATATTAAGACATTACATTGGAATGGACTGATACTTCTCTTTCGTGTAGGATTGCATAGAGACGCACTTTTTAAATTACGAACGTAATCTTCGAGGCAAATGCTATACCAGCAAGGAATTACGAAAACATGTATAAACAATAAAAATTGTGTCAAACATAGGATTTAAATCCTTGTAATGTTAGACAAGATAATGTACATGGTCCCCGGAATTCACAGCTCTCTGGTTGGTTAACGTGTTCCGTATTTTAGTTGGCGACAAGGAAGGAAAAAATGTTGAAATTAATGCCGGCGTGCGCATACGAAATAAGTTCATTTAATGTGGTTGCCAGCAACAGGAAAAATGGAATTAGCTCTCCTGGGCGCTGCATTGTTATGTACATTAAGCAGCCGGCTTCTGTTTGAAGTAGTTACTCGCACTGGATTGAAAATAGTTCATGAGGTAGTGGTTGTTTCAGAGTGAGTAATTCGAGCTTTCTTATTACTTCACTGACGTATTTAATAATTCATTTAATGCTTAAAGTGCGTACCAACATGTGTAGTATAAAAGCATTTGCTTTTGCACTAGCGTACTAACGTTGATTCTGCGTTTGGGAAAGGGGCTGTAATGATGGCAGGTCCGTGAAAACGAACAAAGCGGCCCACAATTCGCCGCTGAATCAGGGCAGAGCAAATTGAAGTGAACCGAACTGCATCACTGAGCGAATGCGCTGCCTCTGCAGGAACTGCGATGCCAGTAATTGGAGCAACATCGTTAGCCACAAAGGGCGTGCTGCGCTGCGGGGATCCACCACTGGAGAAAGCGCCAGCCCCCACTAGTATGTAGGCCGGCGGGGATGAAGTTCCCGTGGTTGCGCTGTACCGCTATATCCGATTGCATCGCGGGCCGCTGATGCATTCTGTTACTAGAATCGTGCGGGGCACCCCCGTGGAACTTCGGCCTGAGTCGGCTTACCGTAGTAGCTCTGTCCCTGTTAGGCCTTGTACGGCAGCTACTATTGCAGACGTACTGTCCGCCATGGAGTGAATTTAACGGCATTTCATTGAAGTGGGGGAGATTTTATGGGCTCCAGCAGTGATGCATATCTTCCTCCGCTTCTCCTCCTTTCCGTACCTCCCGAGTCTGTCAACATTCAGTGGCCTCTGGAAACATTGTCTGTCTGGCAACGTTCGAAATGATTCTTGAAGAAGAGAGAGAGAAAAAAAGAGTTATAGACTCGGAAATGAGAAAATGTATTAGGTCTTCAATAAAATTGGGAAACTGTTGCACCTGATTTATTTATTTAATTCTTGCTTTTTTAACCTGACCACTTTACGGCTTTATAGGGACACGCCCCTGAAAGGGTTGCATTTTTAGCATCACCTTCACCCTCATAGTGCAACCAATCTATAAATGAAAAATAGCTGAAAATACTCCCACACAATTAGTCAAAGCATTTTCCAAAAAATCATTGAGATATTTATTATATGTTGGTACAGACAACAAAGAACACTTCGACTGTGGTAGCAGTTTCTTTGGAACCACTCACTACACTTGGAAAAAGAGAGTATAGACAACATTCACTTAAGCGTTTTACGCCTCCAATTTCCTTTCCTGATTGTGATATGTGAAAAAGACAAGTATTTTATTTTACTACAGCAAAAATACTTAAAAATGTAGCTCAAATATACCCGACATCATCATCCTGTTATAAAGCTTTCAGGAAATAGTAGGCAAGCGAGGTAGAGGAGCTCATTCTAAATATCTGTACCAATTTTTGTGAGTTTAACTTCAGTCATTTAGGAGAAAAGTGTACCTGAATTATGAAAATTCAAGTTTTCGATAGATAGCAGAAAAGATTTACATATTTATTAACTTACCACTGTTCTCGTTTAGAACATTCCAGCTGCATACTCCAGGTGTCCTCCTGTTTCCTTATCCTCCATGCTCTTTCTCTTCATTCTCCTTCACTCCTTGGTAGCAGTTGTCCCTGCTTCTGTTACCTGCCGCTTATCAATAGCAGTTAGAGCTGAAGCCATATTCCTTCGCGTCTGGATGTTCAATTTCTTCATAAGATTGATCCTTCCAATTGCGCCATCATTGAATGTTATTTCTGCATCCATTACACCAATCTTCAGCACTGTCAGCCCAACAAGTACAGTTTTGGGTATTCTCTCAGATATGCAGCTGCTGAAGCTTACATTTTCATTCTTAGAGAGACCATGCATACATTTCCTAAGTAGATTATTTGCCAGATGCCTATATATAGGCCTAATTGCCTCCATGACAGCAAGTGGTAAGGAATTCTTGTGAGTACATAGTATGCCTGTAGCATTGCTCAACCAGTACTTGCACCACGAATCTTCCCCTTTTGGACACACAGCATGCTGTGGGGTTTCATCCGTTGACACTCTATGAAACCATGTTGCCCAAACAGCTCGTCTCACGTTCTCCAAATCTCCTACATTTCTCCTTATTTGTTGTCCATAATATTGAGTCAAAGAATCAATTTCACTTTTTGGAAGACGACCTGGAACACATGTGTTTTCCGTCTGACAGTTTTTTCCACTGAAGTCTTTACATAATTTTCTCAGCCGAACTCCCATTATTTTTGTACATGCTTAACACAGACTTTTCTATCAGTGTGTCTCCATATGGTCTGTCATTAACAACAGTCGTGTGTTCTTTACCGTCTCCATTCCCAAGGTAGCCCACATTCCTCACACCACGACTGACCTCTGATCTTCTAAATATGCCTAGAACTCCTTTCGTGTCCATGTTTCCATTTGGGCCATCAGAGTTCTTTACACAAACATTGGTGCCAATAAATTTACTTCAACAACCCTGGCAAGGCTTTGTTAGACATTCATAATGTAGTCTCTTACCAGTTTCAATAATTGTGGCAGTTACAACGCCATTCAGAGAAGTATGACTTCTCTTCTGCCAAGATCCATCAAATGCTGCTAGAATGTCTGTATTTTCAGACAAAGCTACTGCTTCTTCTGCTGCTCTTTTCATCGAATGTTCACTTACAACACGTAAAGCACTGTGTATTAATGTATTGCATCTGTCAAACGTCGGAGGAGGTGGAGGCAAATACATTACTGCACTAAACGTCTGGGCAGCTCTCCTTCCCCTTCCAATACATCGCATTGCATAAGCAAGCTGAATATTTATACTGTAATGCCGACTATCAGTTACTGGCGGTGTCATAGTGTCACTGTGCATCTTACACGTACAGGCAATCACTAACCGACTTGAAAGACCCTTCCTTGCTGAAAACTCAGAAACGTCAATTCTATCTTCACAATCCAGAACTTACATTTCACGGCACTCTTCAAAAGTCTTAACAGCATATTTAGGTTCACAATAACATTTCCGTTTTTATTGCTGCTCACAGTACTACTAGGCTTGTTCTTATTACATTCAGAAAGCGAAAGTTTACGTCTAGAAGCACTGCATGTAGATACAGTTTCCGCGGGCGACTTTTGAAGCAACTGACGTGTATTATTCGGTTGTTTGGAACTGGTTGCCGCGAAACTTTCGTTTGGGGCTAAATTTCTTTACTCTCGGCATTTGTATCACAGGAAACCCACACACAGAAACAAAACAACACACAAGAAGTACAAAACCACTCGCGTATGAAATTCCGAAATCATATATTCTCAGATCTTTGTTTACGTTCGAACCTTAGCCTTCTAGAAATGCCTGTACTTTGGTTCCGGGAGTCAGTGCCTTTTAGAATACAGCTGTGTTAACGATTCGTAACTAACGATGGAAAAAACGGAAGAACAAAATAATGAATATCGTATTCTGACGCACTTCAAACTGACAGATGGGCGTGGCCCCTGTGCAACATTACGTTCAACCTCAATTTTAGAACGAACGGAAAATAATAATGCCCATAAGCTATACATTTTTTAAATCAGCGTGAAATGCTCTTTTCCAGAGACTAAGAATTTTTTTTCAGATTTCTGGTCATTTTCACGAGCATTTCCCCTTAAGGCACTCTCTCAAATCTGAGCAGGAACAACACATACAAAAAATACTACACAACACGCACAATAATAATAATTCGCCGCGCGGGTTAGCCGAGCGGTCTCGGGCGCCTTGTTACGGTCCGCGTGGCTCCCCCCCGTCGGAGTTTCGAGTCCCCCCTCGGGCATGGGTGTGTGTGTTGTCCTTAGCGTAAGTTAGTTTAGGTTAGTTTAAGTTAAAGTAGTGTGTAGGCTTAGGGACCGATAACCTCAGCAGTTTGATCCCATAAGACCTTACCACAAATTTCAATTTTGTCAATAATAAATCGCATTATTAATAAAAATAATAGTTGATATAAATATAATAATAATAATAATAATAATAATAATAATAATAATAATAATAATAATAATAATAATAATAATAATAATAATGTAATTGAGGAATTAAGAATGATATTGATTAGTTTGGCACTTTTGAAGCCTTGTTTTGTATTAACAGTGGAAGGAATAGTGAATTAGGAGAGGACTGAAATTAAAATGACTGTGGCTGCTAGAAAAGAAGCGAATTTAGCTAGAGAATTGTCTAGACAAGTGGAGGAAAAGTGAAGGGGGAGGTATGATTGACGAGAGTGAGCTGCAAGAAAATAGTTAATTTAATAGAAGATGGGCCATTAGCTGTCTTTTGAAATTTGAAACGATTTAAATTTCTCTAATATTTTAAGGAAGATTGTTCCACAGTTGGGTTCCTGATACAGAAAATGAATAGCTGGCAGTGTTGTGTAGCGGAACAGATAGGATTTTACTTCGTTAAAACGAGTATTTCTGCTCTGTTTTTCAGGTAGTAGTGTAAGGGTTCAAGGTATATAGGAAGAAGTGCAATGATTGGCCGGCCGGAGTGGCCGAGCGGTTCTAGGTCTGGAACCACACGACCGCTAAGATCGCAGGTTCGAATCCTGCCTCGGGCATGGATGTGTATGATGTCCTTAGGTTAGTTATGTTTAAGTAGTTTTAAGTTCTAGGGGACTGATGGCCTCAGCAGTTAAGTCCCATAGTGCTCAGAGCCATTTTTTTTTGCAGTGATTGAAAAGACGACTTATCAAACACAGGTATGATGATTTCTAGCTTATCGGCACGGAGCCATGATAATTGTTCATAAGCAGGCGTGATATGATCGAAATAGCCTGCATCACAAATGGTATCTACGAAGCAAGTTCTGGTACACACACACACACACACACACACACACACCATCCCACCTGGCCTCTCTTCGATTTCTAGTGCAGCGGCCGGAACCCGTGCCAGGAGATTTTCCTCTGTCGTAGAACGGAAACAATACTTCCCTATTCAAAATAGTATGTGCTCACTCCCCTCTACAACACCTAGAAGTTTGTAGCGGGAATTTCCAACACCTTGTATTTCTGTAGTGAATTAAATGATTCTGAAAAGACCTTATAGACCGCAGTTGGAGTTCAGTGCAGTCTAAGTGATGATCCACAATTATCCCCAAATGAATGGCAGCTCTCTGTACATGTCGGTAAATTCAAGATAATGCCTGTAACAAAGAGAATGTACCTGATTGATTACAAAATTCGTAACGAACATTGTGAGCACGTGTCGCATCTTGTAAGTATTAAGTTTTAGAGCAATACCAACAAATATTATGAAATGGGACAATCACCTAAAATTAGTGTTTAGAAAGGCGAAAGAATACCTTCAATTTATTGGCAGGTATCTGGGAATTGCATACAAGAAGTTAGTGCGACCAATTCTAAAGTAGTGTCCTGGTATTTCGCAGCCCTTATCAAGTAGGCATAACAACAGGCATTAAACAGTTCAGAAATGTGTTGTTAGGCTCGTAAAAGTACGGAATAGTCCTTAAGAAAGTGTAGTAGAAATACTCGGGCAACAAAGTGGAAATCCTTGGAAGAAAGACGACGTACCTTTCGCGAAAAGCTGGTAGGTAAATTTAGAGGACCTATGGTCGATGGCTCCATTCTCTTGCTACAGCCGAATATCTTGAGGTGGGAATCACTAGAATGTAATGAGGGCGCTTGCAGAAGTATACTATATGGTCACTTTTTCCCATGCTCAGTGCGAGAATGGAGTAGAGGTCGGACAACGGCTAATATTGCTGAGGAGTGCCCTCCGCAATGCACTACACGATGACTTGCCGAGTATACAGTTGATTCAGCTAAGCTGTTACTCAGCTGTTTCATGAACCTTTCTAAGATACGGTGATTCAGTTTTCACCAAATGAATTGTGAAAAAGTCCTCATTAAATCACTTAGTCTCTTTTGGGGTATATTAAGTACAGAGATACCGGCAACAACGATTTTTCGAATGATAATATAGTAATATCTGCTGCTAATATCGTAGTTTTAAAGAGACGAATTCAACGCCATTTCACTCCTCGAAATTCGATTAGTAGTTTCGAAGAAATTGCACCATGTAGAAATACAGATTTATCTGTTTTGAACATGAATCAGATTGTTTATGCGGAAGTGCGTGTTATACACGCAACTGTCGCCTCAGGCTGATGGGGTGCCCTAGCTTGATGCAGTTATCAGACTAATTACAAAAGCAGCTGAATAGTTGTCTACTGATGCTAACCATACTTGGCACATGTGGCTAGGCCAACACATCAACTCAGTCAAATGGATTGACGTCTAAGTATGGTTCACCAGTTAACTACGATAACATTCTGTTCTTATTTCTGACAGAACCTTGGCAAGATGCAACTCAGCTACAGAATGTATCTGTAAACCTGGATTTGAGGTATAAAATTGTCAAATAATAACTTTGCGGCACGATTCTAATCTCAAAATACACACTTTTATTCCAAAATTACATCGGCAACATCAACAAAAAGAAAATCACACAAGAATGTTGTCATAAACACTTCTTAAAGTCCTGTTAATGTTATCAAGTGTTAGAAATAGCCGGCCGAGATGGCCGAGCGGTTCTAGGCGCTACAGTCTGGGACCGCGCGACCGCTACGGTCGCAGGTTCGAATCCTGCCTCGGGCATGGATGTGTGTGATGTCCTTAGGTTGGTTAGGTTTAAGTAGTTCAAAGTTCTAGGGGACTGATGACCTCAGATGTTAAGTCCCCTAGTGCTCAGAGCCATTTGAACCATTTTTGTTAGAAATGCCCACCGTCTACTGCAATACGTGTTCGCAATCGTACTGTCGTCAGGGTGAAGAGATTCCTTAGATAACATTGCTCATGCTGCAACAATGCGGAGTTTTAAATCATCTTGGGGGCGTCGGAACTAGTACACGGAGTTCATCTTTAGAAGTACGATTACAGATGCAGAAATTATTGAGGTTCCATCTGAAAAAAAAAGAGATCAATACCGATGTACGTGTAATTAATGTAGTTGTGAAAAGTGGGTATACTTAGTTTAAGGAAGACTGTATTCCAATTAATCTGGGTGAAAATAGAATTAAAATGCCTTAAACTGTTCCAGAAACATGTTAGGTGAACAGCTTAGTTGAATCGCGCTACATATACGTATGTATCTACAGGAGATGGAGAAAAATATGGAAACACCAAAGAGAGATCCAGTCTTCTCGGAGTGGATACGCACAAGTCCTATATGGGTTTCAAGAGATTGTTGTGCCGTTCTTTCTGCAAAATAGTGGCAAGGTCGGGTAATTATTATGTAGGTAGATAGCGATCACGCACCCTTCTCGTCAAAGTAGGCCACAAAGCCTCTATAACATTGAGATCTGGTGACTGTGGTATCCAGGGGAAATGAGGCATTCATCTTCGTGCTCATGAAACTAATTCTGGATGATGCGTGCTATGTGAACAGCGGCCTGTCGTCATTGAACACGCATCACCATTTGGGAACAAATATTGTACAATGGGATTGACATGGTCAGCCAAAATGGTCACATAAGCCTTGGCAGTAACGCGACTTTGCAGAGTAACCATGGAGCCTATGGAATACCACAGTAAGGCTGCCAAAATGATGATCGAACCCCGCCATGTTACACTCTTGGAACGTAAACTCGATCAGAAGTTGGGAACAATGTGAAACAAGGCTCGTCCGGCTAAATAACATTCTTGCATTGTTCCTTAGTCCACGTTTTATGGCGTGGGAACCATGTTATCCTGTTGCGGGTATTTGCGTGACTGATGAGTGGCTTTAGAAATCCAGTTCGCCTCGAGATTCCATTCGTTTTGTTTTGGAGCTCATAGGATTCGCAATTGCAGCATTCAATTTCGCAGTGACTTTTGAATCTGTCGTCAATGACCACGTGTCACGATGACTAAACACATACTTTCGTCCAGCATTGGGCGGCCGCCTTCGTTATGAGGTATAAATCCTCGATATGATGCTTATTGTAACACCATACCTGCAACATCAGTTTGCGCACTTTCGAATTCACTTAGCTCCTACAAAATTTACTCACAACGGGACAGAACGCTCTTCTGACCACGAGTGACACTTTCAACGTATTGAGGACATTGCACAGATGCCGTACATGGTCAGATAGAACAGCGCTACCTGCGGACTTGGCTACCATCTGCATCTACGTTCAAGCAAGCCTTTCTTGCGGTGTTCTTATATTTTTGTTCAACCCCTGTATGTCCTCCTGCGGAAGTGTGGTGCGCAAAATTCGAGAATACTGGAAACCAACTGACAGCAGTTGACAAAATGGTGTCGCTGATTAAATTTGAAGCTTTGTTTTTACACCTGTCAAATCTATACAATACGTGCTTACTGTAGCGTAGTGAAGAATAGAGGCCAGAAAGAGAAAAGGAGCAAGTAAATTTCCTTAAAGCGTGGATATACCAGTTTCCAGAGACATTCGCGACAGGTGCTTGATAGCCTAAACTAGCTCTAGGAGTTGTCTTACAATGTTACTTGTTACTAAAGTGGTAACAGAGTATTAGTCCTCGATCTAGAAAGACTCCCAGTGGTTTTGGGGTCTCATTGCACTTCATTGATGTGATAGGCCTAAAATTTTGCCGTATTTGATGGTTTGTCAGTTGGTTCAACAAATAAAAACTGCACTCTTGCGTTATATTAGAACTAAGTTTGAATGGATATTTTGGTAAATAATCCGACAATTTGTTACTGACTCTCTCCCCCTCGTGTGTGTGTGTGTGTGTGTGTGTGTGTGTGTGTGAGAGAGAGAGAGAGAGAGAGAGAGCCCAAAAACCCTCACCCCTCACCACGTAGATTTTCCGTGGAGTCCAATGTTTGCATGATTTATTTTTATTGCACTTAGTGTCCAGATGCCCTTACTCTTGCCATCGTCCTCAGTTAACCTAGAGGAGGGATTTGTTTGTGAATCGTGTATGTTTTGTTCTGAGTGTTCTAACCATTTTTGTATCGTTTGAGGCAGCGAGTGAAGACCAGCCAAAGCATTTGCGCAAATTTTCGTGGAGAATCGCTTGAAGACCACTGTTGGGTTGGCCAGTGTTCCATCCAAAAATTCGAATCCGGCCTTGCCCATATTCCCGTCCCGTAAACTAGCGTCCTGCACTTTCAGCTGTACGAGCGGTTCAAACTTGCGGCAAGAGTAAGTTACTTAAAGATAGATTGTTGCAAAAAGATACAGGCAATATGCGCTCCAAAAGTGACTAAAAACCAGAAAAAAATGGTCAGTGGTCAAACTTCAAATCTGTTCCTTTTTTTGGCTGAAACTAAGTTAGTACGCCACCAAGTCACGCACACATTTCAGTTAAAACGCGCATTCAAAGTAGAGGAGCCGACATATTTTTCTTAATATCTCGTATTGCTCTGAAGAAGGATAGTAGATTGATTATGGAGGGGATGGTGGAGAGAGGGGGGGGGGGGGGGGGGGGAGAGACGGGCGTGGTGCATATCCTCCCGAACTAGCGGTGGAATTTCATTAGAAGGAGACGCAAAACACTGGAATGGCCCTTCAGCAGCAGTGCCTCCCCAATTTCACTGCGCTATAGTTCGCCATTGAAAACAAAATAGTTGTATTTTACTCCTATCCTTAGCAAACGAATTAGGTCCGTTACTTGCTCATCAGAAATACCTTTTTTAAAAGTACTCCCTTTTTTTTCAGCAATGTCAGTGGTTGTTTGGACAGGTAATTTAGTGTATAGATCCGTAATATTTAAGGAAATAAATTTAATATCACACTGCAGACCTTTGATTTTACTGAGTAGATTTTGACTATTTACGAAAGAATAATTATTTCGAAAAATAAAGGATTTTTATATTTTATCTTGATGAAACCTCGCTAACGTACGATATGCCCTGTTCATACAAATCAGTCGGACGTATCGGATGGTGACTTTTATGTACTTTATGTAACTGAAAATAATTTCAGTGTGCCGGCCGGTGTGGTCGTGCGGTTCTAGGCCCTTCAGTCTGGAACCGCGTGACCGCTACGGTCGCAGGTTCGAATCCTGCCTCGGGCATGGATGTGCGTGATGTCCTTCGGTTAGCTAGTGTTAAGTAGTTCTAAGTCTAGGGGACTGATGACCACAGATGTTAAGTCCCATAGAGCTCAGAGCCACTTTGAATTTCAGTGTGTTAGGGTAGTTCAGCACGTTAGGCTTAGAATACCAAGCTTCACACCTGTAATCGCTCAAAGCTGAGTGTTATGTCTGTACACAAAGCTGATAAATGTTTATTAGTTGACTCACTTCGTGTTGCTCATCTTGTGTGTTTTAGAGCCCTCTGTTTGCATAAAGTAACGGAGCGTCCAGGCCACCAGCCTTGCCCAGCAACAAGATGTCTGCTGAAAGTTCGCTTCCTGTTATCTGTGATGTTGGACATCATAACGTTGTGATAATAAAACAAAAAAAACTGGAAGTACTTGAGAAGGAAAGAACAATTTTAAGGATGATTTTCGTGCCGGAAAAAAAAGAAATGATAGTGCATTGAAAACTAGGGAAAAGAGCCACATAAACATGTGAAGAAGATCACAGACATTGTATGCAGGAGCAGGCTGAAGTTTTACGGGCATTTCTTCAGAATGACTAATGCAGGTTGACAAAAGAATCTTTACCAAACTAAAGACGACCCCAAAATGGGGCGAAGAAATAAGAAAGGATATGCTGTAAGATATTTAGGATAAAGATATTTAGAACGAAGTTTGACAGATTCAAGGGGTAGCACGAAAAGCCTAGTACAAGGACCAGCGTCACTTGAACTGTGGAAAACAGAGGAGGAACCTCAGCGAGAGAATGAAGAGATTCTGGGAAGCGGAGAAGACCAACAAACCAATTGTTTCGCGTGGTCCAAAGTAGGTCGAAGTCGAAATTAAAGAACATAAAAAAATTCTAAGCCTGTGCACAACCATTCTCTTATTGCTGCTATCTTTTTCTCTTGATAATTTTGCCTTTTCTTACAGCTAGAATCTGTTGTTCTATTTTCTACCGTGAAAGTTTGTCCCTGTTTTACCCAAAAAATTTCCTTCAATGCATAGTTATTAAGGAGCTGATACATTTGGAGAAATGAGATTTGTCTACAGTTCGCCTTCATTAATCTTAAAAGAATTCATTCGAGTGTGCGACTAGTTGTTTCCCTTAAGATGTCAGTAAACGTAACAAACACGAACGGTGGTTTCAATTTAAATAACGCTTGCGGGACTATGTTCAATTTATTAAAAACTCGCCGGCTTGTAACGTCCATCAGAGTTGGTAAACGCTGAGAGAATTTGCGTTTCACGGAATATCAGTGCGAGTTCTAAAAACCAAAAGAGCATCAGAGGTATAGTGGGCGTCGGGAATCGAACTCACCTATAAATAGTTGCGTGAGCCCAACAATACTTCAGTGTGGATGGAATCCCGGCAGAGAGTACACACGACCGCTGGGCAGGTCATCGAAAAATTGTGCATAAAATGCAAACAACTGGGCAGGACACTGAGAAGCACGCTATTAATCAGTTGCGCCGAGAAAACGTGAGAGTTCGCTTCAGTAATCTTCTTCACAGATAATATTAAACTAAAAATAGTAATGCAGTGAGACAGCAAAGCCGGCCGTGCGGTTCTAGGAGCTACAGTCTGGAACCGGGTGCCCGCTACGGTCGCAGGCTCGAATCCAGCCTCGGGCATGGATGTGTGTGATGTCCTTAGGTTATTTAGGTTTAAGTAGTTCTAAGTTTTAGGCGACTGATGACCTCAGAAGTTAAGTCGCATAGTACTCAGAGCCATTTGAACCATTTTTTGAGACAGAAAGAATGACGGGAGAGTAGCACCTCGTCGTTTACTACCACAGACGGTATCAGAAATGGTGCCACGTACAGGCCAGCTGGACTTCCGAAACATTATTGAGTAGAAGGAACGAAATTAAATAGTACGATGGCTCGAAACCGAAGAATGTACGCTTGTATTTTTTTCCTTCGATGTTTTGTTATTGACATCACACTTACTGCGAGGGAAGCGTAAATATCGTGTACGAAGTATATATAAAAAAGGGGTACGGAATAGAATGGTATATTTTGGATAAGCAGACGCTAAATAATTCCCGCAATTTGAGTGAAATCGAACGTGTGCCATGATAAACTATATGATCAACAGTATTCGGACTCCCAGCTAGATTATCACACACTAAAGAAATAATTTTAAACACTCTGACTATAAACGCTGGCTAACTGTGAACTGGGATAGGGATTACCGATTATTATACTAATAAAGGACGAGCGTTACCAGAGGCGAAAGGCTCGTCAAGAAAACTAGGGAAAGTCTACATGTTTGGTCGAAATGATAGTTGCTAACAATATACACTCCTGGAAATGGAAAAAAGAACACATTGACACCGGTGTGTCAGACCCACCATACTTGCTCCGGACACTGCGAGAGGGCTGTACAAGCAATGATCACACGCACGGCACAGCGGACACACCAGGAACCGCGCTGTTGGCCGTCGAATGGCGCTACCTGCGCAGCATTTGTGCACCGCCGCCGTCAGTGTCAGCCAGTTTGCCGTGGCATATAGAGCTCCATCGCAGTCTTTAACACTGGTAGCATGCCGCGAAAGCGTGGACGTGAACCGTATGTGCATTTGACGGACTTTGAGCGAGGGCGTATAGTGGGCATGCGGGAGGCCGGGTGGACGTACCGCCGAATTGCTCAACACGTGGGGCGTGAGGTCTCAACAGTACATCGATGTTGTCGCCAGTGGTCGGCGGAAGGTGCACGTGCGTGCCCGTCGACCTGGGACAGGACCGCAGCGACGCACGGATGCACGCCAAGACCGTAGGATCCTACGCAGTGCCGTAGGGGACCGCACCGCCAGTTCCCAGCAAATTAGGGACACTGTTGCTCCTGGGGTATCGGCGAGGACCATTCGCAACCATCTCCATGAAGCTGGACTACGGTCCCACACACCGTTAGGCCGTCTTCCGCTCACGCCCAAACATCGTGCAGCCCGCCTCCAGTGGTGTCGCGACAGGCGTGAATGGAGGGACGAATGGAGACGTGTCGTCTTCAGCGATGAGAGTCGCTTCTGCCTTGGTGCCAATGATGGTCGGCGTATGCGTGTTTGGCGCCGTGCAGGTGAGCGCCACAAGCAGGACTGCATACGACCGAGGCACACAGGGCCAACACCCGGCATCATGGTGTGGGGAGCGATCTCCTACACTGGTGATCGTCGAGGGGACACTGAATAGTGCACGGTACATCCAAACCGTCATCGAACCCATCGTTCTACCATTCCTAGACCGGCAAGGGAACTTGCTGTTCCAACAGGACAATGCACGTCCGCATTTATCCCGTGCCACCCAACGTGCTCTAGAAGGTGTAAGTCAACTACCCTGGCCAGCAAGATCTCCGGATCTGTCCCCCATTGAGCATGTTTGGGACTGGATGAAGCGTCGTCTCACGCGGTCTGCACTTCCAGCACGAACGCTGGTCCAACTGAGGCTCCAGGTGGAAATGGCATGGCAAGCCGTTCCACAGGACTACATCCAGCATCTCTACGATCGTCTCCATGGGAGAACTGCAGCCTGCATTGCTGCGAAAGGTGGATATACACTGTACTAGTGCCGACATTGTGCATGCTCTGTTGCCAGTGTCTATGTGCCTGTGGTTCTGTCAGTGTGATCATGTGATGTATCTGACCCCAGGAATGTGTCAATAAAGTTTCCCCTTCCTGGGACAATGAATTCACGGTGTTCTTATTTCAATTTCCAGGAGTGTACATAAAAGGCGGACTGCCGGCCGCGGTGGTCTCGCGGTTCTAGGCGCGCAGTCCGGAACCGTGCGACTGCTACGGTCGCAGGTTCAAATCCTGTCTCGGGCATGGATGTGTGTGATGTCCTTAGGTTAGTTAGGTTTAAGTCGTTCTAAGTTCTAGGGGACTGATAACCACAGCAGTTGAGTCCCATAGTGCTCAAAGCCATTTGAAGAGGCGGACTGAGAAATTTAAGTAAGTCCGACTAACGTAGAGCAACTACAACCGTCAAAGCTCAAAGACAACGGGAACCATGGGCTGTATAATTACGAAGAAAATAACATAATAAGACTCGGCAAACACTCGCCTTCCTTCACATCCACATTTCGGAGAGAGAGAGAGAGATGCAGGGATACAGTGAATGCTAACTTGAGCATGTGTAAGGGCAGTGCATAAAGCCTAATTACAACTTTCGTAGTACTATCCTAGCAAATTTTGTCATAATCCTAGGAAATTGGCTCATACACTGTGTGATCAAAAGTATCCGGCCACCTGGCTGAAAATGACATAAAAGTTCGTGGCACCCTCCATCGGTAATTCTGGAATTCAATATGGTGTTGGCCCACCCTTAGCCTTGAAAACAGCTTCCACTCTCGCAGGCATACGTTCAGTCAGGTGCTAGAAGGTTTCTTGGGGAGTAGCAGCCCATTCTTCACGGAGTGCTGCACTGAGGATAGGTATCGATGCCGGTTGGTGAAGCTTGGCACGAAGTCGGCGTTCCAAAACATCCCAAAGGCGTCCTATAGGATTCAGGTCAGGACTCTGTGCAGGCCAGTCCATTACAGGAATGTTATTGTCCTGAACCACTCCGACGCAGTCCGTGTATTATGAACAGGTGCTCCATCGTGATGAAAGATGCAATCGGCATCCCCGAATTGCTCTTCAACAATGGGAAGCAAGAAGGTGCTTTAAAACATCAATGTAGGTCTTTGCTGTGATAGTCCCATGCAAAACAACAAGGGGTTCAAGCCAATCTCCATCAAAAACACAACCACACCATACCACCACCCCCTCCGAGTTTTACTGTTGGCGCTACACACGCTGGCAGATGGCGCTCGGCGGGCATTCGCCATACCCACACACTACCGTCGGATCGCCACATTGTGTACCGTGATTCGGCACTACACACAACGTTTTTCCACTGTTCAATCGCCCAATGTTTATGCTCCTTACATCAAGCGAAGCGTTGTTTGCCACTTACTGGCGTGATGTGTAGCTTATGACCAACCGCTCGACTATGAAATCAAGTTTTCTCACCTCCCATCTGTCATAGGACTTGCATTGGATCCTGATGCAGTTTGGAATTCCTGTGTGATGGTCCGGACAGATGTCTGCCTATTACACATTACGACTCTCTTCAATTGTCGGCGGTCTCTGTCAGTCAACAGACGAGGTCGGCCTGTACGCTTTTATGCTGCACGTGTCCCTTCACGTTTCCACTTCACTATCACATCGGAAACAGTGGACCTAGAGATGTTTAGGAGTGTGGAAATCTCGCGTACAAACGTATGACACAAGTGACGCCCAATCACCTGACCACGTTCGAAGTCCGTGCATTCCGCGGAGCGCCCCACTCTGCTCTCTCACGATGTCTAATGACTACTGAGGTCGCTGATATGGAGTACCAGGCAGGAGATGGCAGCACAATGTACCTAATATGAAAAATGTATGTTTTTGGGAGTGTCCGGATACTTTTGGTCACAAAGAGTACATGGTTCAGAGCAAACACGAATTCCAGTCTCGGTCAGAAGTTCTCCCCCAGAGGAGCTATTAGCATCAGTTTTGGCTTTTGTGCTCCCTCGTAATAATATTGCATAGTACTAATAATTATTATTACGAGGGCACAGGTACTTACCTGCTGACTGTATTTTCGGCACAGTAGAGAAACTTCTACGGAAAATCCAACAATTGTAAGAAAAGTGGAATACAATGAGGTGTACCAGTCTGTGGGTAAAGTAAGAACCGTGGTGAAGACTGGAGAGTGAGAGAGGTGAAATTATTATCCAAATGCATGCGGAATTTGGATCACATAAGTGAAATGAAACGAATTTCCATATCAAAGGACGAAGCTATGGGAAACTCTCTCACCGATATTGAGGCAACTGGATTCTAGAGGTCCCAGCAAGATGTACGAGACCGGCAGTCTTAAAAAAGAAACGCGAATGGACCATTACAAAACTCTTTCCTTAACCCCGAGCTGAAGTACTTCTCGGCTATCCAGTTTCATATGACAAGAAGAAAGAAGTTGACGGTTTATTGTAAACTATTTACGGAGAACACTGACAAAATCGAGATTACTAAAGTTGGAGTACGTCAGTCATTGACGGTACACCCATGTTGTTCAGCACATAGGTAGAGGAAATTGCTTGTGATTGTTTAGAAGATACTTCTGGTTCGTATGTTTAAATATAACAGTTACCTCAAAGAACGATCCTAATTATAAATAATACCATTGTTAAATCATTGTTGTTATGATAATTCGAAATTTTTTAAATAGTTGTGAAGCAACAATAGGATCACAAGTCTCGGTAAGGCCCTGCATATCAATGTTAGAGATGTCGATTTATAATTTTTTAATGATATCTCATACTAAATTATGAGAAATATGTAATATGATGTAGTATAACAAGCATTATACAGTAGGATGTTTGTTGCCTTCAGTAAAAAAGATTTGCTTTTAAAAATCATTCAAAGCCGAACACGTCCAAATGGTTCATGCAAATGGTTGTTGTTGTTGTTGTTGTTGTTGTTGTTGTCAGTCCTGAACCTAGTTTGATGCAGCTCTTCATACTACTCTATCCTGTGCAAGATGCTTCATCTCCCAGTACTTACTGCAACCTATATCCTTCTATATCTGCTTAGTGTACTCATCTCTTGGTCTCCCTTTACCATTTTGCCCTCCACGCTGCCCTCCAATGCTAAATTTGTGATCCCTTGATGCCTCAGAACACGTCCTACCAACCGGTCCCTTCTTGTCAAGTTGTAGCACAAACTCCTCTTCTCCCCAATTCTATTCAATACCTCCTCATTAGTTACGTGATCTACCCATCTAATCTTCAGCATTCTTCTGTGGCACCACATTTCAAAAGCTTCTACTCTCTTCTTGTCTAAACTATTTATCGTCCACGTTTCACTTCCATACATGGCTACACTCCATACAAATGCTATCAGAAACAACTTCCTGACATTTAAATTTATTCTCTTCTTCAGAAACGCTTTCCGTGCCATTGCTAGTCTACATTTTATATCCTCTCTACTTCGACCATCATCAGTTATTTTGCTCCCCAAATAGCAAAACTCATCTACTACTTTAAGTGTCTCACTTCCTAATCTAATTCCCTCAGCATCACCCGACTTAATTCGACTACATTCCATTATCCTCGTTTTGCTTTTGTTGATGGTCATCTTATATCCTCCTTTCAAGACACTATCCATTCCGTTCAACTGCTCTTCCAAGTCCTTTGCAGTCTCTGACAGAATTACGATGTCATCGGCGAACCTCAAAGTTTTTATTTCTTCTCCATGGACTTTAATACGTACTCCGAATTTTTCTTTTGTTCCCTTCACTGCTTGCTCAATATACAGATTGAATAACATCGGGGATAGACTACAGCCCTTTCTCACTTCCTTCCCAACCACTGCTTCCCTTTCATGTCCCTCGACTCTTATAACTGCCATCTGGTTTCTGTACAAATTGTAAATAGCCTTTCGCTCCCTGTATTTTACCCCTGCCACCTTTAGAATTTGAAAGAGAGTATTCTAGTTCACATTGTCAAAAGCTTTGTCTAAGTCTACAAATGCCAGAAATGTAGGTTTGCCTTTCCTTAATCTATTTTCTAAGATAAGTCGTAGGGTCAGTATTGCCTCAAGTGTTCCAACATTTCTGCGGAACACCTGAGGCAATACTGACCCTACGACTTATCTTAGAAAATAGATTAAGGAAAGGCAAACCTACATTTCTTGCATTTTTACACTTAGAGAAAGCAAATGATAACATGTCCATATTTAAATGTGCTTTTTAAAGGAATGTTTCCATTGTAGATTTGGTTTACAGATATGAATTGCCTTTGGCACAATAGTAACGGCGTTTGTATTGCAGTATGTTGTTTTCATTCATATGTAAGCCTGAAATAGGTTTTATGTTAGTAGCTTGTTGTCACCCCATTTCACCTGGGTACGTTGCAGTTTTCTGCAGGTGAGTCGTCGAAAACGTGCGTTGCACTAAACTACGGCTAGCTGGACTTCCGAAACATTATTGAGTGGAAAGAACGAAATTAAATAGTACGATGGCTCGAAACCGAAGAATGTACACTTGTATTTTTTCCTTCGATGTTTTGTTATTGACATCACACTACGAGGGAAGCGTAAATATCGTGTCATTGGGTTGATCCACTACCTCAAACGTTGTTTGATAATATATTCGTCGCTCTCAGCGGTGTTTAATCTTGCTGCACTGGAGAAATGCCGCAGCTGTAATAATTGTAATCTTAATTAAGCTCTCGGCGTGCTGCGTTGTGCAGTATTAATTTACACAATCCTTCTAATTTTGCTGTGGATTGCCTAATAACAAGTAGAGCAAATAGTCATACACCTACGTCTACATCTACATGAATACCCTGCATATCACTTTTAAGTGCCTGGCAGAGGATTCATTGAACCACCTTCACAATTCTCTATTATTCCAGTACCCTACAGCGCGCGGTAATAACTAATACCTATATCTTTCCTTACCAACTCTGATTTCCCTTATTTCATCATGGTGAAAGTTTCTTATGTAGGTCGCCGTCAACAAAATATTTTCGCTTTCGGAGGAGAAAGTTGGTGATTGGAATTTTGTGAGACGATTTCTGCGATTGAAAAACGTCTTTCTTTTAATGATGTCCATCCCAAATCACTGTGTCATTTAAGTGACACTGTCTCCCCTATTACGCGATAATACAAAATGCTCCCTTTCCTTGAACTTTTTCCATGTACTCCGTCAATCCTCTCTGATAAGGATCCCACACCGCGCAGCAGTATCCCAAAAGAGGACGGACAAGCGTAGTGCAGGTAGTCTCCTTAGTAGATCTGTTAAGTTTCCTAAGTGTCCTGCCAATAAAACGCAGTCTTTGGTTATCCTTACCAACAACTTTTTCTCTGTGTTTCTTCCAATTTAAGTTATTCCTAATTGTAATTCCTAGGTATTTAGCTGAATTTACGGCATTTAGATTTGATTAATTTATCGTGTAATCGAGGTATAACGGATTCCTTTTAGCACTCATGTGGATGACCTCACACTTTTCGTTATTTAGGTTCAATTGCCAAATTTCACACTGTACATATATATTTTCTAAGTAGTTTTGCAGTTTGTTTTGATCTTCTGATGACTTTACTGGTCGATAAACGACAGCATCATCTGCAAACAACCTAAGACGGCTGCTCAGATTGTCTCCCAAATCGTTTATATAGATTAGGAACAGCAAAGGGCCTCTAACACTACCTTTGAGAACGCCTGAAATCACTTACGTTTTTACTCGATGACTTTCCGTCAATTACTACGAACTGTGACCTCTCTGACAGGAAATAACAAATCCAGTCACATTCCTCAGACGATATTCCATAGGCACGCAATTTAACTTCAAGCAGCTTGTGAGGTACAGTGTCAAAATCCATCCGGAAAGCCGTTAATACGGAATCATTTTTAGCTCCCTTGTCGATAGCACTCAACACTTCGTGCGAGTAAAGAGGTAGTTGTGTGTCACAAGAACTATGTTTTCTAAATCTGTGTTGACTGTGTGTCAATAGACCGTTTTCTTCGAGGTAATTCATAATGTTAGAACTCAATATATGTTCTAAAATCCCGTTGCGTATCGACGTTGACTCCTACTACCTTTCTTGAATATTGGTATGACCTGTCCAACTTTCCAGTCTTTGGGTACGTATCTTAACATCGAGCGAACGATTGTGTATGATGGTTAAGTATGGAGCTATTGAATCAGCATACTCTGAAAGGAACCTACTTGGTATACAGAGGGACCAGCAGATTTGCTTTTATTAAATGATTTGAATTGCTTCACTACTCCGAGGATATCTACTTCGTTTCACCTGTTGGCAGCTGTTCTTGATTCGGATTCTTGAATATTGTTGCAGCAGAAGCTGGGTAGCACAGTCGCCGAGTGTAATGGTTATGATACTATAATACTATACTGTTGCATGGAAGGTCGCGAGTTCAAAACTCACCTGAACTGTAAAATTTTAATTTTTATATTCGGTTCGAGTACATTTTAGAAGTATCCACAAATGGCAAGAATCATTGTACTGGAATGTTCTGTAGTTGTATACATACCGTATGTTTTTTGGACGGAGGCAGTTCGTTCGGCACATTTGTATGTGCAAGTGCCGAATAAACCTTCGTTAAGTGAAGTTAGTGTTCGTCATTCATCTACTTACATCTTCCTCTACGTGACAATATTTACTTCGTCTTCTTTCGTGAAGGCATTTCGGTAGGCTGTGTTTAGTAACTCTGTTTTGGAGGCACAGTCGTCGATAGTATCTCCATTGCTATCGCGCAGAGAAGGCATTGATTGTGTCTTGGCGATAGCATACTTCACATACGACCAGAATCTCTTTGGATTTTCTGCCAGGTTTCGAGACAAACTTTCGTTGTGGAAACTGTTATAGGCGTCTCGCACTGAAGCCCGTACTAAATTTCGAGCTTCTGTAGAAGAATGCCAATTTGGAAATTTTGCATCCTTTTAAATTTGGCAGGTTTTTTGTTGAAAATGAAATGCGAGCTCACTACAGCTCTTTTTTTACATTGTTTGTTTGAATTTACAATTACATGTGCAAATGAGCCTTTATATTGCTGTACATGCGTGTTGGGTTTATCCCTTGCGTAATTGATGTGTTTGTTTGCAGGAGAGCTGCCACGTGCGAAGGACGAGTTAACCGGCAAGTGAGTACCCTTCAACGTACTTGTTTGTGCAAAAAGGTTGATTATCGTTCACCTGAATAATCGTTCACTCAGTAGCAGATTGTGCGCAATTTTGAAATTTCTTGGCAGTACCGGACCGAGATTCAAACCCAGAATCTTGCCGAACGCGATGTTCCGTGTTGAGAGTCCCGGCACACAGCTTTAATCTACCAGGAAGTTTCACCAGTGGCCTAATATATGGAATTTCATTTAGTAGCTCAAGTTTGAGCGTCTTGCGCGCTTCAGCATATTAAGAACAGGAGCATCGCATTACATTACTTGTATTCTATAGATATTTAGCTTGTGGAAAGAAGTCCAACACGTCTATTTTATTAAAGTGCAATACAGTGAAGTGACTTGACACTACGAATGACTATTGTAGTACAAAAAGCTAATTATAAAATAAATTAAAAGATTTAAGAGTTCTAGTGAATGAATGTAAGAGTTCAATGGATTACGGGGAGTTGCCCCTATGTAAGTTCTGTAATCCAGTCGTATTCGACAACATGTCAGATGTTGAGTCCAGCTTTTAAGCTTTGTATATTCCTGTTTCTAAAATAATACCCCTACATGTTGCGTTTAAAAAAAGAAAAGTAACCTATTCGTCAATGGAAGTGAGCGAAATGAAGAAACTTTATTTTTAAACCACCTGTAGCAGTAATATTGCGTAGTGCAAACGTAGCTGAATTCAGACGCTTTATTAGTTTTCTGAGTGATATCAATTCTAAGGTAAAATCAAAAACAGAAACAAGGTCAGATTTAATTTTTGTATGAAACTTGCAAAACCCGTCGAAACTTTTGGTACAAAGTGTAGAGAGAGCCCACTCACGCGGATACATACCGTCACAGAAATTCCAATCACAGTCCGAAGCAGAAAAGAGGAGTGATCGGAACGTTGGTGGACCGGGCTAAAATAATCTCTCAACCACTGTAACTTGAGCTCCAAGCATTTAAAAACTGCCGGCAGAAGAAAAGGCCACACTGATAAACACGTAAATAAAGCACTACGGCATAAAAGATCTGTTGTTATAATGAAATGAACCAATTATAGGAAAAGTTCTGCTCCCTTTCGTAGAAACAGTTACAGATCGCATCAGTGGAGTACTCAGACACTATTAACGGTGTTTAAAGTAACAAGAAAGGTGCGTGAAACTTTCAACACAGCAAAGGACATACGCCTGCCTGTTGCTGTGGCATTTCTTCCATATGCAGTCAAGTGGGCGTTCGAACTACGAAAAGAATCATAACACCCGCCTTAAGGACAAAAAGAGGAATTCTCAGCTGGGAACCACAAAAATCGTTTCTCCCATACTGTTGTTATGACAGGATCCAATCGTAACTATGCTAGGATGTTTAGAGGCCATATAAATTCAGAAGCACAAAAACAATTTAAACAGAAAAGGAGGATTGAAATTAGAGAAGTTGTGGGACTTGGCGCCATTTGCTTTATTCAGCACTAACTCTTTCTCAATAAAAGCTACAGGAGACAAGCAGGCACGACTCAGCTGTCTTAGGCAGCTGGCTGATGATGCCATGAACTGATCATTGAGTGGATACATATAAACAGTTCGGCCTGCGTATCTTGTTCCAGATTGTAACAGTTTTCCCAGTGGTTATAGCCTCTGATGTCTCCAGTCTTCAAAGACAAAACGCTAGGCAGAGAAATTTGCCTAGAACCACGGTCTAATGTCTGTTGTTGTTGTTGTTGTTGTTGTTGTTGTTGTGGTCTTCAGTCCTGAGACTGGTTTGATGCAGCTCTCCCTGCTACTCTATCCTGTGCAAGCTTCTTCATCTCCCAGTACATACTGCAGCCTCCATCCTTCTGAATCTGCTTTGTGTATTCATCTCTTGGTCTCCCTCTACAATTTTTACACTCCACGCCGCTCTCCAATACTAAATTGGTGATGCCTTGACGCCTCAGAACAAATCCTACAAACCGATCCCTTCTTCTGGTCAAGTTGTGCCACAAACTCCTCTCCCCCCCCCCCCCCCCCCCAATTCTATTCAATACCTGCTCATTAGTTATGTTCAAAAATGGTTCAAATGGCTCTGAGCACTATGGGACTTAACTTCTAAGGTCATCAATCCCCTAGAACTTAGAACTACTTAAACCTAAATAACCTAAGGACATCACACACATCCATGCCCGAGGCACGATTCGAACCTGCGACCGTAGCATTCTGCTGTAGCACCACATTTCGAAAGCTTCTATTCTCTTCTTGTCTAAACTATTTATGGTCCATGTTTCACTTCCATGCACGACTACACTCCATACAAATACTTTCAGAAACGACTTCGTGATACTTAAATCTACACTCGATGTTAACAATTTTCTCTTCTTCAGAAACGCTTTCCTTGTCATTGCCAGTCTGCACTTTATACCCTCTCTACTTCGACAATCATCAGTTATTTCGCTCACCAAATAGGAAAACTCCTTTACTACTTGACGTGTCTAATGCCCATAAAACAAAAATCGCCGTGTCCGGTTAACAATCAGAAAAAGATAATTTAGAATTCTTGGCAGGTTTAACGCCAAATTCAAACAGTGCGTATATGCATACACTGTGGTGATAAGTCATGGGATAGCTATTTGCACACACAAAAATGGCGGTGGCATAGCGTCCACGAGGTACAAAAGGGCAGCGCTTTGGCGGGGCTGTCATTTTTACTCAGGTGATTAATCTGAAAAGGTTTCCGACAGGATTATGGCTGCACGACGGAAATTAACAGCCTTTGATTGTGAAACGCTAGTTGGCGGTAGATGGGTAGATGCATACGACATTGCATTTCGGAACTCGTTAGAGAATTCAGTATTCTATGATTCATAGTGTCATACGTGTGCGGAGAATACCACTTTTCAGGCATTGCCTCTCACCGACGACCTTCACTTAACGACCGAGAGCAGCGGCGTTTGCGTGAAGTTGAGTTGTCGGTGTTAACAGACAAGCAACACTGCGTGAAATAAGCGCAGAAGTTAATGTGGGACGTACAACAAACTTATCCGTCTGGATAGTGCGGCGAAATTTGGCGTTAATTGATTAAGGCAGCACCCGATCGACGCGAGTGCCTTTGCTAACAGCATGACATCGCCTGCAGCAGCTCTCCTGGGCTCTGGATCATATCGGTTGGATGGATCCTAGACGACATGATAACAGTGGTTTAGTCAGACGAGCCCCGGTGTCATTTGGTAAGAACTGATTGTAGGGTTAGAATGTGACGCAGACCCCACGAAGCCATGGACCCAAGTTGCCAACAAGTGCAAGCTGGCGGTGGCTCCATAATGGTGTGAGCTCTGTTCACATGGAATGGACTGAGTCCTCTGATTCAACTGAATCTGTCACTGGCGGGAGTTGGTTATGTTCGGCTACTTGGAGACCATTTGCAGCTATTCGTGGACTTCATGTTCCGGAACAACGATGGAATTTTCATGGGCGACAATAGGCCGTTCACAAGTCGTGGGGTCGCAGTTCTTTGCGATTGGTTTGAAGAACATTCCGGACAGTTCAAGCGAATGATCTGGTCACCGAGGTCGCCCCCACATGAGTGTCAACAAACATTTATGGG
The DNA here is from genome assembly GCF_023897955.1 of Schistocerca gregaria. NCBI lineage: Eukaryota > Metazoa > Arthropoda > Insecta > Orthoptera > Acrididae > Schistocerca > Schistocerca gregaria. Next base: position 355,593,253 of record NC_064927.1, on the reverse strand, counting down.
ACGTGATATAGAGGTCAGTTCCTGCACAAAATTCTGTGCCAGCATAACTTTCGCAGTTATGGACGGCTATAGAGCCCGCATGACTCAGTACATCTGCAGGAGACTTCTAACGATTTGTTGAGTCCATGCCTCATCGAGTTGGTGCACTACGCCGGACAAGGAGGTCCGACGCGATTATTAGGAGGTATCCCATGACTTTTGTCACCTTAGTGTACTTAAATGGTGGTGGTGGTTGCTTGGGTTGGGTAATGCTTCGTTTGAGCTGTTACAAACGATTTGGGTTTGGAAGGAAGGGAAGTGTTGCCCTTATTGAGATTACTCCTTTAGAATTGGACGTAGGAAGCCATCGAGCTAAACGCCTTTGTCTACCGGACAGTTCGCAGGTAGTGTCATATGCGTCTGAAATGGGAAATTAAAAATTGGTACAAAGAATACTGGAACCTGAAATTCTAACTTTCCTTGAGCAGTCCTCTTACCATTAGGCTATCTGTAGAAATATGCTCAGCAAAATTAAAACTCTTCTTAACGGCTTGGGCGACTTCGTGTCGCCCATCTAATGGCTATGAGATAATTTTTACTTAATTTCATATTGGGCACTGTCTTATGAACCATCGTCATTTGTCAAGCCCACGATCCCGCACCACTTTGCTGTCATTGTAACGAACTGCTGACTATACACCACTTTCTGAACCAGTGTCAACTTTTTAACTCATTGCATTTTAATGTTCGTTTGTCATCTAAGCTATGAAAGGTTTTGCCAGATTTAGCCCATGCTGTAGACATGGCGAAGGTGGTCCACTTTCTTAAACTCTTATCGAAAGGCCTCTAATGAAGCGGGTCGTTTAAGTTGTTCATTTTACCTTTGCAATATGTAGATTGCTTTTTAACTAACGGTCCGTGTTCATTGTCACTCTTCGCTAAAGTTTTATCCACCCACTACCCGTTCAGACTCCTGTATGTCAACTAACTTTATGAACCATTGGTGGTTTCTCTAGAATATGACCCTTTTTAGGTCTTGTTTATGACCTGAGCTTTATAACCGTAGGCTGTTGGCTACCACATTTCTCCCTGTGCTGGCCACGCACTAGTGATGAAAATTTCTCCCTTCGCAAGAACTCAACATTATACCTCAGAGCCGAGCATCGTCGCTCTGTCTTGCATTTTCAGCTATGGCTTCACAGGTGAGCTTGTATCTTAGAATGACTTTTAACTTTTGCGAGTTATCTTTCTCAAGCTTATCATTTACGTAAATGTCGAATGTTGTCATATGATAACATTGTCTGAAGTGGGTATTCTCCGAAATGTAGCTTCTGTATACTTCTTAGAGTTCCGGTGAACATGCCTGACTTCCTACAGTTTTCTTACTTCTAATGTTTATCTGTTGTAATTGATGCAGGTGTTAAAATAAGTGTCAGCTTTTCTGACTACCCATGTCGTCCGGCCTACGCATATTTTGAACAGTCACTCGTTGCATAAGAGATTTATCGCGGTGTGCCGATTACTTCAGACTTTCAACATGATTTGTGCAAAGTTCACAGATGAAGATAATCTGTAATCAAATGGGTGTGCTAATTGAAAATTACGGATAGTCTGAGTCGTGTGGAAGAAATGAGTTTTCGATGACATGAATTCGATGTGTCGCATCGGTTTGAGAAACTCTGTACTTACTGGTACCGTTGGGTCCTCGTAAAAACTTCAGTCAATTTCATGTTTTAAAGCTCTTACAAGTAAAACGGTACGCTGCGGATTGAACCAGCCAACCATTTTGCTATCTTGGTCTTGTCTTAACAATTTTTTGGTTCGCAGTGTAGCTTTCACTGTAGTTTCAAGAAATGATAATAGCAGTAATTTGATGTGAAGCATTCTTGTGAAGTGGAGACGGGCAACAGATAGTACTTTTTTTTTCGATGAACGCGTGAATGATAATTAGTAATACAAGCTGAGATGTTAGCAATACCAGCCTGAGATGTTAGCAATACCAGCCTTTTCAAACTGTGTGTTTACTACAAAATCATTCAGTGACGTTAGTATTACTGATTGCGTCAGGGGCAAATAGGTGTCGCAGGTAAAACAAGATTTACATCTATTAAAATCATGTACCCAGTATATCACCGAAGATCTCCAAATACTCCCATTTCAGCGAATTAGGTGCTCATTGGCGAGAGACCGTGATGGTGATAAGCGATCTCAGTTGCCAGTATTTAGGCCAAGAGCGAAGTTACGTCTTACAGTCGTAGTTATCAGACAGCGACACCTGTTGCTCGCAAGTAGCAAAGGTCAGGAGAAGCTTTACTTGAAGCAGGCAGCGTGGATTGCTGTTTGACGGGAACATCACTTTTTCACCTAGGCAGAATCACCCCAGCCATTGTCCACCCGCCCATAACTTCGCCAAACACTGTGACCATTCCTCTAAGGCAGTGGTTCCAAACCCCGGGGTAATTAACCCTGAACGGTTCGATTGTGTATCGGCCGGTTCGTAATAAAACATTTATTTTCAAATACAGCACTTGTATTAAGATGTGAACCTGTGTGGTGGAGGTTACAGCTTCTGTAAAGAATTGTGAACGTCGTCTCCGCATAGTCCACCCACTATACACATTCTTTGTGCCTTGTATCGCGCATGTATGGCGCTAAAATTGAGACACATATGTCTCATACGCAAAAATATCTCATGAATACGCCCTTTCCGAGTATTAAGTAGATCTCTCAATGGATCAGAAACTGGATGCGTGCGTATTTCCTTCGCAACTGACAGCACAACACAACAATAACTGCAAGCTCACACATAATAATAATAATAATAATAATAATAATAATAATAATTATTATTATTATTATTATTATTATTCGTAGTAGTAGTAGTAGTAGTAGTAGTAGTAGTGAAACTTCCTGAGAGATTAAAACGGTGTGCCGGACCGAGACTCGAACTCAGGACCTTTACCTTTTGTGGGCAAGTGCTCTACCATCTGAGCTACCCAAGCACGACTCACGACCCGTGCCTTACAGCTTCAGTTCTGCCAGTACCTTTTCTCCTACCTTCCAAACTTAACAGAAGCTCTTCTGCGAACCTTGCAGAATTAGCACTCCTGGAAAAAAGGATATAGCGGAGTCATGGCTTAGCCACAGCCTGGGGATGTTTCCGGAATGAGATTTTCACTCTCCAGTGGAGTGTGCGCTGATATGAAACTTCCTGCAGAGTGAAAATCTCATTCTGGAAACATCCCCCAGGCTGTGGCTAAGCCATGTTTCCACAATATACTTTCTTCCAGGAGTGCTAGTTCTGCAAGGTTTGCAGGAGAGCTTCTATGAAGTTTGGAAAGTAGAAGACGAGGTACTGGCTGAAGTAAAGCTGTGAGGACGGGGCGTGAGTCGCGGTTAGGTACCTCAGATGATAGAGCCCTTGCCCGCGAAAGGCAAAGCTCTCTAGTTCGAGTCTCGGTCCAGCAGACAGTTTTAATCTGCCAGGATGTTTCATATCAACGCACACTCCGCCGGAGAGTGAAAATCTCATTCTAGTAGTAGCAGCAGCAGTGGTCAGACAAAGCATTGGCAGTCTCCCAATTTCTGCCAGATCAGAAGTAAGGAGTATAGCAATCAAATAATTTACAAACAGCATCTTTAGTGCACACATTTTAAATTGGTTGATTTTAACTGATAGTGCTACTAGCGTGTGTGTGAAGCACGTGTCGATAAGGAGAAGAGTGTTGCAAAAAAAGCACTTTCTGCAACAAGCCTCTACTCTCAATATGGATAGTTAGCTTCCTTTTCTGGGGATGAGTCGTAGGTACCACTCGAGTTTCACTGACAGTTTCTTCATCATTCTCCCAAAAAAAAAAAAAAAAAAAAAAAAAAGTTAGAACAAGTTTGTGGTTTAATTAGACACGTACAAACTGTAAATATATCTTTCATCATTTTAAAAATAAACTTTTTCGAAGAAAATTCTTTTTCTTTCAAAATTTTGGTTAAGTGCTGATGGTGACGGGTGGTGAGGGATCGTTGGAGCGGGGGTACTAGCTAATATCGATCGGATTGCACTATGGGGCGATGGTCTCAGTAAGGCTGGGAAACTACTGCTTGGCTCAAATGGCTCTGAGCACTATGGGACTTAACATCTTAGGTCATCAGTCCCCTAGAACTAAGAACTACTTAAACCTAACTAAACTACGGACACCACAAACATCCATGCCAGAGGCAGGATTCGAACCTGCTACCGTAGCGGTCGCGCGGTTCCAGAATGTAGCGCCTAGAACCGCTCGGCCACTCCGGCCGGGGGAACCACTGTTCTAGGATGATACACACTTAAGAGGGGGGGGGACTGAACCCTATTAATGTATCGCGTTTACTTCCTTAAATGCTGCTCGTAGTCTAATGGACGGTGAGTTGAGACAAAAAAATATAGCTCCTGCGGAAATCAGGCACGTGTTGAAGCCGTCTTGTCGTATTAAAACGTTACTTCGCCAGTGCTCAAGCTTGGTTTTTCATCAGCGGCAAACACTTCGTCCGTTTAAACGTTAAAAGCCACGTGATAGTTCTTTAGCTTCAGCCAGCAGTGTCTTACTCTCATAATAAAGTATTGATCGAACCGAAAACTTGTTTGGGCATGACTGTGTTGTACTACGCATTGTCGTATTGGAACAGTTGTACACTAGCCTTCCTGTAAATCGAGAAATTAATAATTAATTCAATATGGTATCCGAAACACAATTTAATAAATATTTCTCACTTACGCAAAGCATTGTCAGAAGTAAGGCAGCTCGAGTAGAAAGCTACGAGGCAAAATGGATCTAAAAATACGATATTTTCTTGTTACTGTATGAATACTTTGTCATCAGCTTGTACATTTGGCGTTAAGCACCAAACTTGTTTAATATCAAAAACACACACACACACACACACACACACACACACACACACACACAAGCGCGCGCTGGGGGGGGGGGGGGCGAATGATGTTAAATACAATGCACGTAAAGCGTTTATACAGTGTTTACCGTAGTAAAAAAAACTAATCTATTAACAAGTGTCCCTCTCCAGTTTTCTGCATACTTAGAGGAATTTGAGTGTCAGTACGCAGACCTTAGTTTCATAAATATTGTAATGAAGTGCGGTGAGATTGGAAAAACAAACAGTTTTGCAAGATTAAATGATTTCAGAGTGCTGTTAAGTACGAAACACTAGAAGTTTATTAATGCAATTCATCAGTAGCTCAGTGCGCAACGTTAGCGGATTGTAATTTATGACGTCGCTTGTTCAACACTCGCTAGTAACATTTTTTATAATTTTTTATTTGCCTATTTATTTACAAATGGAAATGTTAAGTATGGAATTGTAATTTTTTTAGAGCAGGAAATTAATTACTATTCGCTTGACAATTAGAGTATTAACGATAAATTGAAGTTCAGTACAAAAGAGCCAATCATCAAACAGTAAAATCAATTTTTTTTTTCAGAAACTGAACGGTTTTATTGAAGCGAATAATTTTTTACTTTTAACAAAATGACATTTCACGTGTATGTATCAAATTATAATTTATTTTCGTACAACCAGCAATTAAAAAAGTTATTTTTATTAAATAATAATGATTCAGTATTTGTTAATTATCGTTTCAATTTTTTAATAAACACAGAATTTAAAAATAAGTTCAAAGAAAACGCTACTCTCTGAGCTGCGGACGATTTGGTTAAAAATAAATGTTTCATACTTAACAGCGCTTAGAAACTATCGAATCTCCAACGGCGATTTTGTCGTCAGATTTTGAGAATTCTTAGTATTGCTTGAGGAATTCGATGTCCGGCGCCATTCGTCACAACCTGTTAAGTATCAAGAAAGTTAAAAGGGGGGCAGTTCTTAAGGTCACCTTGTAAGATCCTCCAAACGTTAACAGTTGGCCCAAGAAAACAGTGTTGTAACTTTATCACTTATCACTTCGTGTATTGCAGACGGAGAGATAAAGCATCACGCGAATAGGTCAAAGATTAGAAAGAAACTGATTGTAAGTCTGGGCGGCAAAGTGTTGTGCCATTATGTTTTACAGTAATTACCGAAAGCCACGTAAAAATGCTAAATCGTATGGGTCTTGCTGCGTTACAATTTGTGTTGTCCATAGGCGGCACAATTTTTTTTCTGTCAGTACTATTTGATTACAGCACTTGAAGTTATGCTTGAAATTTTGTCACTCATTTCTCAAGGAAACTGATGTATATTTTGTTTACATCCTTTTTAACTTTCTATTTTTTTGTTGTTGCGTTGCTGCGTGAGGGGCAGATATATGTATGTTACTAATTGCGAATTTAAAAGCCCCTAGCATCGGCCTCTGCGGCATGTGCAGTCGCTTTGCAGTTATTTTGTAAACGGTGGTAACTGTGATGCCCTAGCGGGCGTATTACTTCGCCATGTGAGCTACTATTATCCACATCGTGTACAACCACCACCACCTCCACAACGTGCTACTCTTCTTCTGATAAGTGGTTTCCGCTAGTTTCGTATCGTATTTTCTGCCTTCACAATGTATGTAGAACTAACATCCTTTAAATCGCTTCAAGGTGACGAGTTACCCGTGCACAAATAGCTTTGAGAGGAAGAGTTGTCCGTGCAGGATGATCCACGTCAACATCAACAGAGTGATTCGCATTCACGTTTAAAAACACCCGAAGCGACGTAGATGAAGCTGAGACAAGTATTTTAATATAATACATATGGGGTTGCATTTGTCGATAAATACTACAAAAGGAATGACAGATGTTGAACATGTGACGTCACCAGATGACGTACCTCGCCGAACGTGCAGCGGTTGAGGCTGTTGGTGTGGATTCCCGGCCTACGTGCGCGATTACTGCGTACGGGGCTCAGTGTTAGTCTTGCGTCAGGCAAGCAGTAATTATTTTTTTCCTTCATTGAGTACGACAGTTGCGTGCTCACATTACAGTTTTGATTTATTAACTCATTTACTCGTCTCGCGGTCTCCGTTGGTTTATTGCAAAGTGCAGCACAGCATAAACCTGCCGTATTACGTCACAGGTAACTCTGTGTGGAAGATTCCGAACTGCATCATTACCAGTAAATGACGTATGTTCTCCTTATTTACTAAATGTCAGTAAATAAAAAAAAGAAGGGACAAAAGGTAAGAAACACCAAATAACAGGTTTTCCTTGATAACAGAGAAAACAATAATTTTGCGACTTCTACGTTTACAACAGATCGCTTTGCTTTTACGAAAGGTGGTCGAAATTCGCACCGTTTGTTTGAATGCAAGTATCGCACATCGCACAATTATCCCTTCATGCACGCTCTCGAAAATCCCTCTGTATTTTGGATGTGACGTCACATGTTGAACATTCATATCCACTCTTCGGGTATTTCACGAAATTTGTGGCCCCCTTGTTTCTTATATGAAATTGCGCATCTCAGTGTCATCCACATCGCTTCTGGAGAGAGAGAGAGAGAGAGAGAGAGAGGGGGGGGGGGAGGGAGGGGGGGGCGGGCTTGATCGTTCATGGCTATGTACTACACCCTGCGGTGTGTGGCGGAGAATATTTGGGGTAAACTGTCATTTCCCAATTTTTTTGTTCCATGTGCGAATGCGTCGCGGAAAGAACAGCAGTTGGTAAGATTTCCAGGAATTCGAATTTCTCTTATATTACGCCAAATATTTGTGGAGGGATGTAATGTATTGCAGGACTCTTGGTGGAAAGTACGCTCACTGAATATAACAGTTATACTCCGTCCGGTGCATAACGTTGGTCTTACGGCGGTTGCCAGTGGAGTTTGATTAGCTCTTTCTATCTACTCGGTTTATCCTATCCTGTAAGTTTTCCAGAAAAATAACAGTCGAGAATCGATCGAAAGTCTTGTAAGCCACCTCTCTCGTGGGTAAAATACATGGTCTTGTTTCTTCCAATGAATCTCGTCCTGGCATCTTTTGTTGGTATAACTACTTGACGTTGACTTCCCAGATTGTCGCGCTTCGTAGGGATACTGCTATACTTTTATGGTTGCTAGTTTCCAGTTATTGATAGAAAATCGTGTAATTGAACAATAATTGATCTTCCAGCTTATTTATACGCAATATGTTACCTTCTCGGCACCAAATGTAGGTCCTCCGCGGATCATCCGGCATTTCTATATAGTGACAATAACTTAACACATACGTAAATTGTGTGTGTGTGTGTGTGTGTGTGTGTGTGTGTGTGTGTGTGTGTGTGTGTGTCATCAGTCTTCTGGCTGGGTAGATGCCGCGCCGCCCGAAACGAAATCGCGCCTACTCCTATGACCTGCTTCGTCCAGATTTATATGATATGTTCAGGGCTTGACCAGAAAATAAAGCGAAAGAAGTGAGAGCTCCAGATGGCCAAGTGTGTAAAATAGAGATTTTGGCGCGGGTCGCGTGAGACATGAGCCATTTAGGTGATTAAAAAAAGAAAGCATAAATATCGGTTGTTTATTACAGGCAAACTATAAAAGATTGAAACACATTGCGCGTGTCACTCCGTTGAGGAAAATTCGAAGGTTCTAAACAGCTCCGCTGTTGTTTGTAGCAACATGGCGACTACACCACAAGAGAAATCATTGAGTGAAGTCAATCCATTTTTCAAGTGCAACGTGCATTCCGCCTTCGATTCAGCAAGAAGTTGCCTCCGCACAAGCAGATTTGTGACTGGTATACTAAATTCTTGGAGGGTGGTTGCATACGCGAAGGGAAGAGCACTGGACGTCTTGCACGTCTGATGAAAATGTCGAGTTTATCCGAAATGCATTCACACGAAGTCCTCGGAAATCTAAAAGACGGGCAGGCCAGGAACTTCAACTCCCTTAAACAACGGTGTGACGTGTTCTGAAACGACGCTTGTATATGGAGCCTTACAACTTGCAGTTATCTGGTAACTGCCTCCCGGCGATTAGAGCAGAATGTACACAAATTTCGCATTTCAGTTCTCTAGGATGTAACAGCGGTCATCTTCCCGAACGACCCATCTTTTCGGGCGAATTGACGATTTATCGGGTTAAGTAAACCGCCAAAATGTGAGAATTTGGGGGTCACAAAATCCTGGCGGAGTCGTCGAACGTGAAAAAGACTCGCCGAAACTGAATGTGTTTTCTGCCATTTCTGTTCAGTTTTTATGGGCCTTTCATTTTTGCGGAGGAAACTGTGATGGGAATGTTGTACCTGGACATGCTGCAGAACTGTTTGTTCCCCAACTTCGCGAAGATTCCAGTAGCTGCATTTTTATGGATGACGGCGCCCCGCCTCACTTTACCTTGAGACATGGCTTTGTCTTAACAACATTCCACAACGTTGGATTGGGAAAGCTGCACAACAAGATTTTGGTTATTGCTTTTGGCCTCCCATGTCACCAGACTTCACGAACTATTTCTTGGGGGTACATAAGACAGTCTTCGTCCCACCTATGGCAGCTACTCTTAAAGAGCTGAGAAATAGAATAGTTGAACCTGTCAATTGTTGCGGTCTTCAGTTCTGAGATTGGTTTGATCCAGCTCTCCATGCTACTCTATCCTGTGCAAGCTTCTTCATCTCCCAGTACCTACTGCAGCCTACATCCTTCTGAATCTGTAGCCATGTATGGAAGTGAAACGTGGACGATAAATAGCTTAGACAAGAAGAGAATAGCTTTCGAAATGTGGTGCTACAGAAGAATGCTGAAGATTAGATGGGTAGATCACATAACTAATGAGGAAGTATTGAATAGAACTGGGGAGAAGAGGAGCTTGTGGCACCTGTATTTGAATACGCATGCCTATACCAGTTTCTTTGGCGCTTCAGTGTATAATGGTAAGACAGAGATTTCAGAATCAGGCTTTAAATTGTAAGACACTTCCAGGAACAGATGTGGACTCAGATTACATTTTATTCGTTATGAACTGTAGATTAAAACTGAAGAAAGACATGAATTTAAAGAGATGAGATCTGGATAAACGGAAAGAACCAGAGGTTGTAGAGTGTTTCAGAGGGAGCATTAGACAAGAACGAGGGAAAGGAGTACAGTAGAAGTAGTATGGATAACTAATAGTGAATGCACCAGAGGATCAAGTAGGTAAAGAGAGGACGGCTAGTAGAAATCCTTTGTAACACAAGACACAGAATTTAATTGATCAGAGGAGAAAACATAAAAATGCAGTAAATGAAGCAGGCGAATAGGAATACAAGCATTAAAAAAATTAGATTGATAGGAAGTGCAAAAAGGCTAAGCAGGAATGGCTGCAGGACAAATGTAAGGATTTAGAAGCATATATCCCAAGGGGAAAGACAGCTGCCACCTACAGGAAAATTAGAGACCTTTGGAGAAAAGAGAGCCACCTGTATGTATATCAAGAACTCGGATGGAAAACGAATCCTAAGCAAAGAAGGGAAAGCAGAAAGTTGGAAGGAGTGTATAGGAGGGTCTGTATAAGGGAGATGTACTTCAGGGCAACATTATGGAAATGGAAGAGAATGTAGAGGAAGATGAGAAGGGAGATACGATACTGCGTGAAGAATTCGACAAAGCACTGAAAGAAGTAAGTCGGAGGAAGACCCCGCGAGTAGATAACATTCCGTCAGAGCTACTGATAGCCTTTGGAGAGCCAGCCATTACAAAACTCGTCCATCTGGCGAGCAAGATGTATGAGACAGGTGAAATACCCTCATACTTCAAGAAGAATATAATAAGCACAATAGTGAAGATTATCGAACTATCAGTTTCATAAGTCGCAGCAGCAAAATACTAACACGAATCCTTTCCAGAAGAATGGAAAAACTGGTAGAAGCCACCCTTGGGGAAGATAAGTTTGGGTTCCTGAGAATTGTAGGCACACGCGAGGCAATACTGACCCTACGACTTATCTTAGAAGATACATTAAAGAAAGGCAAACTTACGATAATAGCATTTATAGACTTAGAGAAATGTTTTGACACTGTTGACTGGAATAGCCTCATTTAAATTTAAAAGGTGGAAGGGAAAATACAGGGAGCGATAGGGTATTTACAATTTGTACAGAAACCAAATGAGTTATAAGAATAGAGGGGCATGAAATGAAAGCAATGGTCCAGAAGGCTTGCGGAGTGTGGATGTAGATGTAGAAGGGAGTGAGACAGGATTGTAGCCCATCCCTTCTGTTATTCAATATGTACATTGAACAAACTGTAAAGTAAACCAAAGAAAAATTTGTAGTAGGGCTTAAAGTTCAGGGACAAGAAATAAAAACTCTGACAGAACTAAAATGTTATCGACAAACCTCAGAGACAGCAAAGGACTTGAAAAGCAGTTGGACGGTGTCTTGAAAGCAGAATAGAAGATGAACATATAAAAAGCAAAGCGAGGATGCTGGAATGTAGTCAAATCAAATTAGGCGATGCTGAGGGAATTAGAGTAGGAAACGAAACACTTAAAGTTGTAAATAAGTTCTGCTATTTGTGCAGCACAATAACTGATAATGGCCGAAGTAGAGAGGATATAAAATGTAGACTGGCAATGGTAAGGACACCGTTTCTGAAGAAGAGAAATTTGTTAACATGGAGTAAAGATTTAAAAGTCAGGAAGTCTTTTCTGAAAGTATTCGTATGGATTGTAGCCGTGTATGAAAGTTAAACATGCTCGATAAACAGTTTAGACAAGAAGAGACTAGAAGCTTTTGTAATGTTGTGCTACAGAATATTGCTGAAGATAAGGTCGCTAGATGACATTACTAATGAGGAGATACTAAATAGAATTGGAGAGAAAAGAAATCTGTGGCACAACCTGACTAGGAGGAGGGATCGGTTGGTAACGCACATTCTAAGACATAAAGGTATCACCAATCTAGTACTGGAGGGAAGGGGTAAAAATCGTAGAGGGAGATCAAGAGATGAATACAGTAAGCAGATTCAGAAGGATGTAGGTTGCAGTGGTTACTCGGAGATGAAGAGGATTGCGCAGTATAAAGTAGAATGGAGAGCTGCATGAAACCAGTCTTCGGACAGAAGACCACAACAACAACAAACTGAAAACAACTCAGCTGAACACCCAGAAGCACACTGGTTAATACAAGGTTCGCGCAACGACTACAGGGAACTAAGACGGAACCAAAAATGAATAGTCTTTTGGGTACCAGTTGCCATTTCGAATTCTATTAATTCATTAAATATATTTAAAAACAGTGGTTCAGGAGATTGGAGACGTCGCAACAGTGCCATCCTTTCAACACATTAAATCTATTGTATCTGCTGAACACTTATACAGGGTGGTTCTTAACGTTTGAAAACCTCCGAAGCGATTTAGATGACGCTGAAACAAGTAATTTAATGTATGACACATGAGGCTACAAATTTCGGGAAATACCACAAAAAGTGGATGAGAAATGATGAACATGGGACGTCACCAGGTGACGTACCTCGTTGTGCGTCTAGAGGTTGGGCTTGGGCATGAAGGGATAATTGAGCTAATCAAGGAAAAGCTGTCCTTATTTTGTTTCATTTCTTTTGTTCTTTCTTTTGATGTGTACAGACGTTATTTAGTAAAAAAAGAAAACATACGTCATTTACTGGTAGTCAGCATTTCGAAAGCTTATACTCATTTATGTGACGCAATACGCGAAACTTTCCTTTTCCTACTGTTCTTTGCACCTAGATACTTATTGATAACCTCAAGTACTGTGGTATGAATGGGACAGCGCTTAGATGGTTTAAATCATACCTAACTGGAACAGTGCAGAAAGTTTGAAATAAGCAGTTCACATAATATGCAAAAACTGGTGATTTCTCAAACTGGGGAATAATCAAGAATGGGGTGCCGCAAGTTCGGTCTCGGGTCCTCTGCTGTTTTTAGTATATATTAATGACTTGCCATTCTATATTATGTATGAGACAGGCGAAATTCCCTCAGACTTCAAGAAGAATATAATAATTCCAATCTCAAAGAAAGCAGGTGCTGAGAATGTGAAAATTACCGAACTAGCAGTTTAATAAGCCACTGCTGCAAAATACTAACACGAATTCTTTACAGACGAATGGAAAATCTGGCAGAATCCGACCTCCAGGAAGATCAGTTTGGATTCCGTAGAAATGGTGGAACATGTGAGGCAATACTGACTCTACGACTTGTCTTCAAAAATAGATTAAGGAAGGCAAACCTAGATTTCTAGCATTTGTAGACTTAGAGAAAGCTTTTGACAATGTTGACTGGAATACTCTCTTTGAAATTCTGAAGGTGGCAGGGATAAAATACAGGGAGCAAAAGGCTATACACAATTTGTACAGAAACCAGATGGCAGTTATAAGAGTCGAGGGACATGAAAGTGAAGCAGTGGTTGGGAAGGGAGTGAGACAGGGTTGTAGCCTTTTCCCGATGTTATTCAGTCTATATATTGAGCAAGCAGTAAAGGAAACAAGAAAAGATTGGAATAGGCATTAAAATCCATGGAGAAGGAAAAAAAAGTTTGAGGTTCGCCGATGGCATTGCAATTCTGTCAGAGACAGCAAAGGACTTGGAAGAGCAGTTGAACGGAATGGACAGTGTCTTGAAAGGAGGGTATAAGATGAACATCATCAAAAGCAAAACGAGGATAATGGAATAGAGTCGAATTAAGTCAGGTGATGCTGAAGGAATTGGATTAGGAAATGAGACACTTAAAGTAGTAAAGGAGTTTTGCTATTAGGGGAGCAAATAACAGATGATGGTCGAAGTAGAGAGGATATAAAATATAGACTGGCAATGGCAAGGAAAGCGTTTCTGAAGAAGAGAAATTTAACATCGAGTATTGATTTAAGTGTCAGGAAGTCGTTTCTGAAAGTATTTGTATGGAGGGTAGCCATGTATGGAAGTGAAACATGGACGATAAATAGTTTGGACAAGAAGAGAATAGAAGCTTTCGAAATGTGGTGCTACAGAAGAATGCTGAAGATTAGATGGGTAGATCACATAACTAATGAGGAGGTATTGAATAGAATTGAGGAGAAGAGGAGCTTGTGGCACAACTTGACTAGAAGAAGGGATCGGTTGGTAGGACATGTTCTGAGGCATCAAGGGATCACCAATTAGTATTGGAGGGCGGCGTGCAGGGTAAAAATCGTAGAGGGAGTCCAAGAGATGAATACACAAAGCAGATTCAGAAGGATGTAGGCTGCAGTAGGTACTGGTAGATGAAGCATTGCACAGGACAGAGTAGCACGGAGAGCTGAATCAAACCAGCCTCAGGACTGAAGACCACAACAACAACAACAACATTCTATATTCACGAAGATGCAAAGCTAGGCAAGAATTAACTGATGAAATTGTAAACGATGTTTTTCAGAAAATCATTAAGTGGTTCTCTGCAAATGAGCTCTCATTAAACTTTGACAAAACTCAGTATATACAGTTCCACACAGTAAATGGAATGATACCATTAATAAATATAGACTTCGATTAGAAATCGGTGGCTAAGGTAGAAATTCAAAATTTCTAGTTGTATGTATTGATGAGAGGGAAACTGCGAGACAGGTAGATACTATAAAAAAATCTTACCTCAATGTAAACACACAATCGTCTAACGCATTGCAAAAAAAATACAGCCTGCCAGCTGCAAGAATCGAACCCTGAGCCCCTGTACGCAAAAGTCACACATGTGGTCCCAAGCCACACAGACGTGAATAATTGACTAATGTTGGGATGACCAGTGTGACGGACTGATAGATTCAACCACTGCACATTCGGCGAGGTACGTTATCTGTTGACGTCACATGTTCAACATTTCTCATCCACTTCTAGCTTCTGGAGTACTTCCCGAGTTGCTTGTATTAACTTACGTGTCTTGGCGTCACCTACGTCGCTTCGGAGGTTTTTAAATGTTAATTAGAATCATTCTGTACAGAATATCGAGTCTGCCATATAGACAATAAAGTACTATTTCTTTCAGGGTTCGCTGTTTGATCAGAAATGTTCTCAAACTGGACGTAAACCGGGCGAGATAGAGTAATGGCTAAGACTATAGATTCGTATTCAAGAGGAGTGGAACTCAAACCAAGTCTGACAATCCGTGTATAGGTTTCCTGTGGTTTCCGCAATCCATTAAGATGAAAGGTGGAAAGATTCTATTGGAACGGCCACGGCTGATCCTCCATGGCTTTGTTTTCAGGCTTTAATGTCCTCGTCGTATGTGTAAAAAATTTCTTCCCTCCCTCCTTCCTTCGGTCGAACATTCGCTCAGATACAGAGCAATACGGAAAGTTTTGAAATATTTTAAAACTGTCATATTACCACCTTGAGCTGCTGGTTAAATATTTTATTTGTAAAACCAGTTCTGTCTTCTGATAATTATCAGGTTAGTGTATACCAAATAAAATAACACATATGTAACATTAAAAGCTTAAAGTGTACAATCTGTTAACCAATGTAAATGTTAACAACGACACACACTAAATGGAATGTCATGTACTGATATAAAGGTATTCATAGCATCACTTTGTACGAAAGATAAAATCGTTATCGTCAGATGATAAAACCTTGAATAATACACTGAAAATAAAAGTATACCGTAACACAGTGATGTGATTTATTGCGCAAGTCACATATCATACATACGTAAATGGTTCATTTGTACAGAGTTACCTGTTATCATATCGTAATAAAAAATTACGTCTCAATCTATAAAAAAACTGTGCTAGGGTGTGCACTCATTCATGTTAAAACCGTAATCGGCGTTAACGCTGTGAACAGATTCATACTTCAGAGGCAACTAAACCGCCGATCACTGTTTACTAACAGAGCCAATGATGGCCTTAGACGTCCACATACATCAATAGCGACTAGAATCTCAAGATGTGCGTCGTCTACGACGGTAAGGAAATGTGAAAGTCAAAAACAGGTGTCGTATATGTTGCAGCTAATAAATGTGGTGACAGAAAATAAAATGCATAGAAGTAATGGTTTATTTGTACTCATAGGTACTAGAGTGAAACGAGTTATATTCACATTGACAATTACGAGGGCTATTCAAAAAATTCCGCAACTTAGTTCACAAAATTTTTCTACGCTTACCTTTTACTTATCGTGCATGGTCTCTTTCGAAATACATCTACATCTACATGATTACTCTGCTATTCACAATTGTCTGGCAGAGGGTTCAATGAACCACCTTCAGGCTGTCTCTACCGTTCCACTGTCGAACGGCGCGCGGTAAAAACGAGCACTTAAATTTTTCTGTGCGACCCCTGATTTATGTTATCGTGATGATCATTTCTTCCTAAGTAGGTAGGTTCCAACAGAATGTTTTCGCAATCGGAGGAGAAAACAGGTGATTGAAATTTTAAGAGAAGATCCCGTCGTAACGAACAACGCCTTTGTTTCTATGATTGCCACTCCAATTCACGTATCGTCTGTGGCACTATCTCCCCCATTCCGCGATAATACAGAACGAGCCGCCCTTCTTTGAACTTTGTCGATGTCATCCGCCAGTCCCACCTGATGCGGATCCCACACTGCACAGCAATATTCCAGAATAGCGCGGACAAGTGTGGTGTAAGCAGTCTCTTTAGTAGACCTGTTGCACTTTTTAAGTGTTCTGCCAATGAATCGCAGTCTTCTATTTGCTCTACCTACATCATCTATGTGATTTTTCCAATTTAAGTTACTTGTAATACCTAAGGATTAAATTTACAGCCTTCAGATTTGTGTGACTTATCGCGTAATTTAGTCTATTTCTTTTAGTACTCATGTGAGTAAGTTCACACTTTTCTATATTCAGGGTCAATTGCCACTTTTCGCACCATGCTGATATCTTACCTACATCGTTTTTGCAATTCGTTATCGTCATCTGATGACTTTACAAGACGGTAAATGACAGCATCACCTGCAAAAACTCTTAAGACGGCTGCTGAGATTGTCTCCTATGTCGTTAATATATATCAGGAACAATAGAGGGCCTATAACACTTCTGGGGGGAACGCCGGATATTATTTCTGTTTTACTCGATAACTTTCCGTCTATTACTACGAACTGTGACGTTTCTGACAGGACATCACGAATCCAGTCGCACAACTAAGGCGATATTCCATACGCACGCAGTTTGCTACAACGAAGATATCTACTTCTTTGTTTGTCATCTTAGCAGTTGTTCTTGATTGGAATTAGGGAATATTAATTTCGTCTTCGGAAAAGCGTGTTCAATAACTCTGCTTTAGTGGCGCTGTCATCAGAGACTTCACCGTTGTTATCGTGCAATGGAGGTAGTACTGATTGCGTCTTGGCACTGGTGTACTTTATGTATGACCAGAATGGCTTTGGATTTTCTGCGAGATTCCGAGACAGTGTTTCGTTGTGGAAGTTATTAAAAATATCTCGTATTGAAGTACGCGCTATATTTCGAACTTCTGCAGAAAATTGCCTCACTTGGAGATTTTGCGTTCTTTTAAATTTGGTAAGTTTTTTCGTTGCTTGTGCAACAACGATCTGACCCGTTTCATGTACCATGGGGGATCAGTAACGCCACTTATTAATTTATGTGGTATATACCTGTTAATTGCCATCGATACTATCTCTTTGAAATCATTCCACAACTTTTCTACGCTTACATGATCAGATCGGAAGGAGTGGAGACTGTCTCTTCAAAAGCATTAAAATCATTTTTAGCAGCCTTTTTAAAATAAATGTACTTTGCGTTTCTTTTTGATAGTTGTGGGTCTTACGGTATTCAGCCTAGCAGCAAGTACCTTGTGATCGCTAATCCCTATATTCGTCATGATACTCCCTATTTGTCCAGGATTATTTGTTGCTAAGAGGTCAGGTATGCTTTTGCAACCATTCACGCTTAGAGCGGGCTCATGAACTAACTGTTGAAAACAATTTTCTGAGAAAGCATTCAGTACAATTTCGGATGACGTTTTATCCCTGCCGTCGGCTTTAAACGTATATTTTTTCCAGCTTATCGAGGGTAGATTGAAGTCACCACCGACTATAATTGTATGAGTGGGGTACGAATTTAAAATGAGACTCAGGTTTTCTAAGAAACTAGTCAGCAACTATATAACTATATCTTCTGAGTCGGGGGGCGGGGGGGGGTCGGTAAAACGATCCAGTTAATAGTTTAGTCAGATTTTCAAGTATTGCCTCTACCCATACTATTTCCCAGGAACTATCTACTTCAATTTCACTACAACTTAAACTACTTCTTACAGCAATAAATACTCCACCACCAATTGTATTTAATCTAGCCTTCGGAACACTGTTAGGTCGCTTGAAAAAATTTCGGATGAACCTATTTCGGACTGGTAGAGCTGTTCTAGGCGCTGCAGCCTGGAACCGCTACGGTCGCAGGTTCGAATCCTGCCTCTGGCATGGATGTGTGTGAGGTCCTTAGTTTAGTTAGGTTTAAGTAGTTCTACGTTCTAGGGGACTGATGCCCTCAGAAGTTAAGTCCCATAGTGCTCAGAGCCATTTGAACCATTTTTGAATTTATTTCCGGCTATAGCCAGCTTTCCGTACCTAGAACTATTTGAGCTTCAGCGCTTTCTACTAGGGCTTGGAGCTCTGGTTCTTTCCCAACACAGGTACGAAAATTTACAACTACAATACCGATCGTTCCTGCTGCTAACTTTCTGTATTTTTATCTGCCCCCTTGTAGACGGACGCTCTTTGTGTGGTTTCCTGAGACCCTCTAACCTAAAAAAACAGCCCTGTCCCTTCCACACAGCCCCCGCTGCCCGTGTAGCCGCCTCCTGCGTGTAGTGGACTCCTGACCTATTAAGCGGAATGCGGGAACCCACCACCCGATGGCGCGTGTCAAGGAATCTCTCCTCCAAAATTGATACACCGCTCCAGCGCCGGTTCCACTTCACGCAAACGTCTCGGTGAGCTTCTTGCTCGATCGCGCAAAGCGCCGTCTGCGAATTGTCTTTTATCCCTTCTATCGTTGCAAATCTTCATCCATTCAATGGAATTTTTAACTTTGGGAATAAAAAAGAAGTCCGCAGGCACCAGGTAACGAGAGTACGGAGGATGACGCAGCGCAGTGCTTGAGTCATGCACCAACAAGCTTGAATATGCGGGTGCGTTTCCGTGATGCAAGAGTCATGAGTTGTCTCTGCACATTTCAGACCGTTCCCTTCCCACATTTTGTTGCAGGCGTCACAAAACGTCCCGATAGTATCTTCGTTTAACAGTTTGTTCCTGTGGTGCGAATTCATGGTGAACTAATCCTTCAAAGTCAAAGAAAGCTACCAGCATGACTTTGACATTTGACTTGACCTGACGACCTTTTTTTTCTCTTGGAGAACCTTTCCCGACCCATTGTGAAGACTGAACCTTGGTCTCAACATCGTAACCGTAGACCCACGTGTCATCACCAGTTATAATTCTCTTAAGGAACATCTCGCTCTCATCGGCGCGATCCAAAAACTAACACATTGCGAGGCGAAGATCTTTTTGGTCTTGACTTACGAGCCGTGGGACGAACTTGGCGCCAACACGATGCATTCCAAAAAGCTGCGACACGATTTCATGACGTGATCCAACTGAAATGTTATATTCTTCTGAAATCTCCCGGACAGCCAGTCTTCAACGGCACGCATAATTTCGTTGATGACTTGGGTGTCGTGGGTAGACGTCGAGGGGCCATTTAAAAAAAAAAAAATGGCTCTGAGCACTATGGGACTCAACTGCTGTAGTTATCAGTCCCCTAGAACTTAGAACTACTTGAACCTAACTAACCTAGGAACATCACACACATCCAAACCCGAGGCAGGATTCGAACCTGCGACCGTATCGGTCGCGTGGTTCCAGACTGAAGCACCTAGAACCGCTCCGCCACACAGGCCAACCTTGCTGCATCATTTGGCGTCTCTCTGTAAAGGTTTTTTAAGTTTCACGCAAAGTTTACTACAAACGCGTTACTGTTCGAACTCTGCCATCTCGAAATTCGCAAACTGTGTGACACAACGTTCTACTCAATACAGCACGTACAACAGTTACACATTTAACACAAGCTTCTGCAGAGATTCCAACCGCATTTCGCTCCAACACACCACTGGCGCGAATTTAAGCATGTTCCAGAATTTTTTTTGAACAGACCTGGTATCTCCATCGTAGGTTGTTTGACGAGACAAGCCGTATAGAAACATACGTTGTACACTTAGATGGAACACGCTCAGTTTCATGGGCGAATACACTCCTGGAAATGGAAAAAAGAACACATTGACACCGGTGTGTCAGACCCACCATACTTGCTCCGGACACTGCGAGAGGGCTGTACAAGCAATGATCACACGCACGGCACAGCGGACACACCAGGAACCGCGGTGTTGGCCGTCGAATGGCGCTAGCTGCGCAGCATTTGTGCACCGCCGCCGTCAGTGTCAGCCAGTTTGCCGTGGCATACGGAGCTCCATCGCAGTCTTTAACACTGGTAGCATGCCGCGACAGCGTGGACGTGAACCGTATGTGCAGTTGACGGACTTTGAGCGAGGGCGTATAGTGGGCATGCGGGAGGCCGGGTGGACGTACCGCCGAATTGCTCAACACGTGGGGCGTGAGGTCTCCACAGTACATCGATGTTGCCGCCAGTGGTCGGCGGAAGGTGCATGTGCCCGTCGACCTGGGACCGGACCGCAGCGACGCACGCATGCACGCCAAGACCGTAGGATCCTACGCAGTGCCGTAGGGGACCGCACCGCCACTTCCCAGTAAATTAGGGACACTGTTGCTCCTGGAGTATCGGCGAGGACCATTCGCAACCGTCTCCATGAAGCTGGGCACCGTTTGGCCGTCTTCCGCTCACGCCCCAACATCGTACAGCCAGCTTCCAGTGGTGTCGCGACAGGCGCGAATGGAGGGACGAATGGTGACGTGTCGTCTTCAGCGATGAGAGTCGCTTCTGCCTTGGTGCCAATGATGGTCGTATGCGTGTTTGGCGCCGTGCAGGTGAGCGCCACATTCAGGACTGCATACGACCGAGGCACACAGGGCCAACACCCGGCATCATGGTGTGGGGAGCGATCTCCTACACTGGCCGTACACCTCTGGTGATCGTCGAGGGGACACTGAATAGTGCACGGTACATCCAAACCGTCATCGAACCCATCGTTCTACCATTAATAGACCGGCAAGGGAACTTGCTGTTCCAACAGGACAATGCACGTCCGCATGTATCCCGTGCCACCCAACGTGCTCTAGAAGGTGTAAGTCAACTACCCTGACCAGCAAGATCTCCGGATCTGTCCCCCATTGAGCATGGATGAAGCGCCGTCTCACGCGGTCTGCACGTCCAGCACGAACGCTGGTCCAACTGAGGCGCCAGGTGGAAATGGCATGGCAAGCCGTTCCACAGGACTACATCCAGCATCTCTACGATCGTCTCCATGGGAGAATAGCAGCCTGCATTGCTGCGAAAGGTGGATATACACTGTACTAGTGCCGACATTGTGCATGCTCTGTTGCCTGTGTCTATGTGCCTGTGGTTCTGTCAATGTGATCATGTGATGTATCTGACCCCAGGAATGTGTCAATAAAGTTTCCCCTTCCTGGGACAATGAATTCACGGTGTTCTTATTTCAATTTCGAGGAGTGTAATTCCAACGACTTAAACCTGTTGTGTAAATAAAGTATTTTGCCAGCAGCTTAAGAAGGTAATAAGATTTCTTACACAAGAGCTATGGGGTACCTCTTCCTGAAAATACTTTTGAAATAACCTAGTGACAACCGTGTGTGGATGACGGAGCTGCCGGCCTTTGTGACCGAGCGGTTCTAGGCGCTTCAGTCTGGAACCGCACGACCGCTACGGTCGCAGGTTCGAATTCTGCCTCGGGCATGGATGTGTGTGATGTCCTAAGGTTAGTTAGGTTTAAGTAGTTCTAAGTTCTAGGGGACTGATGATCTCAGATGTCAAGTCCCGTAGTGCTCAGAGCCATTTGAACCATGGCGGCGCTGGGGATCTGAGACTGTAAGCTATTGCCGACATGGTCATTCAGTAACCTCAAAAATCGATTTCTTTTATGGCTTGTTAGTGCGTGAATTAACTGTTTCCCGGCACTAGCGAAAATTCGTTTCTTAAACGAGGACACTAGACGAGGTAAAACAATGAACTGAAGGCAGAATCTGTGATACCTCAGGTGAGATGCTGCAGTAAACAATTAGGAACCAGAACTGCCTGTGCGATTCTTGTAGATATAGAGGAAATGACAATTTATTGGACAAAATTTTCAGCCGTTTATAAATTGGATAATTGTTTCTTAAAAGGGAAGTCGTAATGTTCATGAGCTGAAAAACACACAATTTATTCACTGGCACTTGTTGGTTACAAACTGGTTTTCATCTTCTTAGACGCAGTGTGCAAGAAAAATAGACTTTGAAAACGAAATACTTAACAAAGTGCGTGTTCTTATGTCGTAGCATATGCAGGACATAAGTCGGAAATGCCTTAAGTAGGGCTTTTTAAACATGTTAAAAATAATCTTCACACACCTATATTTAGCATATGCTTACTACAGTGTGATATTTAAAAGAGACAAAAATAAAAACTGAGGGCATACAAATAGTCATTATATTGAAAAGTAGCAGCTCATGGTCTGTTGTTCCTACCTCTTAGTACGCGAAAATTCCAATTTTGAGGACAATGGAAACGCAAATAACTTTTATTTCCCATATAGCATTATGGTAACCTAATGACATTGTTGGAACATATGAGTATTAAATTAAAAGTGTCCTATTGAATCGGAACTGTAATAATAATGTATACACTTCATTACAGTACACAGAAACATGAAAACTAAAATTTTAGTGAAAGGAAAGACTGAACTTACAAGAAAATACAAGTAAGAAGAATTATAGAACAAAAAAATTAAATGAAAAAGAATACGAAGTATAATGGTTTATTTAAGTAAGTGTTGTTGGTGGTTTTCTGCTTTAATTGGGCACTGTAGTCTGTTTTTTTCCGCCATGTATAAGATGATCTGTTAAGAGGCCTGTAGCGTGTAGCGTAGGTAGCATAAATTTAAAGTCTGCAATGATTCTTTTGATATTTCAGTCTTTATAATCACGATCCTTCGTACTTATGATAGATTATTTTTTACATTATTCTACACTTTTCAAGATTGATGTAAACCTGCATTAGCACCTTCATTTCAGTGGATTTTTAACGTTTGCATTCAAGTGTTTTAATCACATTCGAAGATGTCAATAAATCCATGAGAAGCAACTGTTCACAATTCATTGACCGATTTCTTTCCCTCGCGCCAATTCTTGTGTTTCTAGCGAATAGCTGATGGATTTCATTATACCTTTCAGTGATTGTCGTTAGCAAATCTTCCTCCTATGACTAACTTTACCCGTCACATCATGACATAATTCGCGCAACACTGCCAATCGAAGTTGACAAGTCTGCGGGAAACCGCGTCAGTACGTTAGCTGAATGATGGTTGAGGGAAGTGTGAGGCAGTAAATAACTATCAGACGTTCACGTGCGGTCTTCTTCAGACACATGTTTGGACAGACCCATGTGTCGCATCCTCGCTAATAGGCACTGTGTGTCGCTCCTATTATCTAGCCCGTTGGTTTCGTTCACGACTTTAGGTAGATATTCCAAGGATGCTTCAGCGCAGCCTGCTCAACTAGATGCACTTCCAGAAACGTAACTCACGAAAAGAATCGACAGCGGGGGGTGGACTGGTCCATTTGGTCGCTCGCACCATTAAGTAACTATCATGGTATTATCACATCACGCATAATAAAATAGTTAAGATAAGATTATTAGCTACTATAAAAATTCATTAATATTTTCCTTGACCAAGCCCTTTATGAGCGCTGCATAGGACAGTTAAAATAGTTGGAGGCGAAACTTGTAATGAGCCTAACAAGAAAAGGACTCTTCGGTTTCCCTCCATACCTCTAATGGCGTCCTTTTTCCGAAGACAATGCTCATAAATAGCTACTGGTTTCAAAGATAAGCGCTCATGCAAGTCATTACATGGCCTGTGTTTAAGAGAAGATTGGCAGAGATTCTCTTGTTATAGCGGCGTAGAGATACTGAACTTTCGTTACAAGGTGCTCTCGAAGCTGATTTAGATTATACTTGTGCCACTTACAGTTGTCTGTAAAAAGTAAAAAAATAAAAAAGTGGTTCAAATGGCACTAAGCACTATGGGACTCAACATCTGAGGTCATCAGTCCCCTAGAACTTAGAACTACTTAAACCTAACTAACCTAAGGACATCATACACAGTCAGGCCCGAGGCAGGATTCGAACCTGTGACCTTAGCGGTTGCGCGGTTCCAGACTGAAGCGCGTAGAACCGCTCGGTCACACCGGCCGGCGACTGTAAAAAATTCTAAGATATACACTGAAAAATATAGTAACAATACATGTTATACCACCACATACTATTAAAGCGACAAAACCACTGAACGGAGTGAATGTTATTAAAAAAAGTTCACTAAAACTGTCACAATAGCGAGCACAGTTCAAGCAAATGGGCTGATGCAAAGCAGCAGATGAAGCTAAAATATTCATGTGTAATATGTGCAGACATCAACGGAAAAAGTTAAAAAGAGGCCTTCAATGACTGAAACCTCTAATTCAGTAAAGTAGTTGTTCACAATTAGATCATTGACACTTTCCATGTTCGTACTTCGGAGATACCTCTCAGTGGGTCATCGCCTTAACGTAGTACTGACAGTGCGGGCAGAGAGGTTTACGAGTTCACGTGAAGCTGGGAGCTATCCTGCCGTAGGTTATCCCCACAAGCCGGACAAAACCCAGCAGGTGAATCGAAATATGTCCCACACTGCCCTCTCAGCCCTACGACCCGTAGTGTGTCCTCTGATGCTGCAGGCTCACATGAGCGATCTCTTAGCCCTCGGCAACGTCAACTCAAGCTCACATGAGCGATCTCTTAGCCCTCGGCAACGTCAACTCTAGTGAAACTGTGACTTGTATCTCTGTCACACACACACACACACACACACACACACACACACACACACACACACAAGTAGATAAAATGAAATACCACATTGTTACGAAACTTTAATTTAGACGGTTTATTGCAAATTTTAATTTAACCAAAGTTAATAACGGTTTCAAGGAGTCGACCCTTCTGATTTAAAGGGTACGTCAGTGTGTGTGGGACGTCTAACCTGAGACGTCGAGACACAGTTTTTACATTGTATCCGTAAAGAGTAATACGTATATCAAACAGAAGTTATAACTGTGCGTATAGCACACATAATCCAAAAGGCGCACACAAGATTTATACGTTTCACCTTCACATTCTTTCCTTTCCTAACCCCGTTTTAGTAAAAATAAGGAATATTTATATGATAGAATTTAAGAGTTCAGTTTCACGTTTGTTTTAATTTTAACTTGTTTAACTATTTCAACTTTTTACTTTGCTTAATATTTTTATGTATTCTCGTAAAGTTCAGGATCTGCTGTCATACATGAAGCATTAGCTTGCGAGATTCGGATTGAATCGGCGCGACGGATTAACAACCTGGACTGGTACGCCGACCAGTCTCCTTGCGATTTTTAGGCGCTCTCTTTCCCTCGTTCAGACAAGTGCTGGACATGTCTCCCAACTTGCACCTCTGAGAAAACTATACGCAAACAGAACAAAATTTACAAGATTCAGGGAAATGACGCACTCGACTTCACTCCCTTAGGTTACCTTGACAACTGTGGCTTCAAGAAGGGAATCCGGTCATAAAATTTGACATAAAAGCCGGCCGCGTAGTAGATGATAAAAACGCTATGGAAAACAAGTAGTAGAAGTAGAAGGCAAAATAAGAATATTATATTGAAGTTTAGCTGTCTTCGATAGAAGATTGATTTGAACGCAGCAAACCTTTACTAGATATGGCCCTATTGGAGATCAATGCGCTTTCCTTTTCCAGCCTCTCTCAGCTGTCTTAAACAGTTGGTTATTGGGAGACATTTAATTGTTACTCTGAACCATGGTGAACTTAACATTTTCCACATTCACACATAACTGTCAGTGGTGAAAAAAGTGGCGACAGGAATTATCTTAGGACCTGTCGATCACTGAACCCAGTACCTAGGATCTCTGACATCCCCTTAACCATAACAAGTAATGTAGTGTTGGGACATATTCATCGAACTGTGATACACAAAATTCCGAACTGGGATGAATTAACTCGAAGCACGGTGCCCATGAACACACAACCAGTACCCTAGACACGCATATTACATTTTTTTTTGTCTGTGGTTTCAGTTTTCACAATCATTTCTTCAAAAGAAAAACATTTGAGCCGATTATTTGTAAGCTGTTGACTCCGCTCATCTCTGAAGTGTTGAAAGAGAAAGGTCGACTCCTTGAAATCGTTATTAACTTTTTTGAATTAAATTTCGCAATAAACCGTCCAAATTAAAGTTTTGTAACAATGTGGTATTTCATTTCATCTGCTTGAACATGCTTACAGTAAAAATATATCTGTAAAAAAAACTGTCTCGTCGGGCAAACTTGCTACTAAATAATGTGCGATGTGCACCAGCGTAAAGAAAGCACAGATGCATTAATATTAATTCCATTTCTCTACCTGTTCGTGAACTTTCCATTTAGCCACTTCTGGACTCAACAAACCTTTTCCCGGATGGTTAGGTTACACTTGCTAAAAAGTAAGCCCATACGAGGAAACTCTTCTCCACCTCATTCCTCGATCCGTATTGCACCAGGGCTATGCCTGCCCACAAGTTGCAATGAACGGTCAAGACTATCTTTTGTACATCAGCCGTTTGTCCGCTGGCATATCCAGTCGTCTGACGTGGTAGTGGAACTCGGTTGAAAGTTCTTCTTTCAGCTTTTCTCATGATTCTAAGAAACATTTCTTTAATCTCATTTCTCTGTAACCTTGTCAAAACGTGATTCTTATCCTTATCGTTTTGATACCGTAATCCAACAGTGCCGTGACTTCACTAAATACACTGTGGGCGTTTAACACCTTTGTGGATGTTACGCTTCCCTGCCAACATAGCGTTGACACTTGGGAAAATTGTACTGTCTTCTCTCATGGTGAGCGATGGCTGCATTGGTAGTTCAACCATACTGTTTCAACATTACGTGGCTCCTCAAAGCATCGTTAAGGGCGAAAGATTGAAGAGCTGACGTAAGCTCTTTATCACAACTGTTATAGAAGGATTAAATAGTCTTCTGTGTGATTCACCGTAAATTTCCGGCGACTTAAGATATTTTCACGCAAGTGACAATTCATAATACTTGTACGCCTTAGTGACGGAGCCGCTGTCCCTTCCCCCCTCCCCTTCCCCCCCCCCCCCTTCGACCCCTCACCTTCCGGCTAATACCGTACATTTAAAAACGTCACTTTGCCGAAAGTACTCTTACCTGCTTTGTGTTACTCCAGAAAAGGAGCATGCTTCCGCAAATAAAAAAATTGTAATCATTTTATAAATCATTCATTCTTCGGAATACAAGCGTATCTTCTTGGTAATTACGAGCATGTGTTTACGATGGATGTTATTTTCAACTATAGCCAGCTATACATGAGAACTGTATTTAAACATATAACATCCTTAGTTTAGAGAGTGCGACTATTTATTGATTTCAGAATGATGTTAATTCGTGCAGATTTCTGCGTAGATTTACGGATTGATCGACTTAGAGACGTTCACACTTTCCAAGTTGCTCTGCCAACATGCGGTAGCTCACCCCCCATAACAAAAATCCGCCATCTTCTGCAGCGTACAGTAACGTAGGAAAGTATGTAGTACACGTTGCAATTTGTGGCCCACTTTTGCAATCAAGGCTAATGTGTTCGTAACAGCAGGGCCGTATTATCTGCCTAGTCTCACGGGCTACGAATGTCTAATCAGGCTTACTGTGATAATGGCTGCTCATTTAAATTCTTTGTCCCCGAAAGGTGTTTGACCTACCGGAGTCACCAGTAACGGCCCTCTCTAAAGAAACCACCCTAAATTCCCCTGGATGATTTGTGAGAGCCAGAAAATTCAGGGTACTGATTGGAACGGGTTCTCAAATAGTTTCCATATTAGCAGTCAATGGTTTAGTTGCAGAAATTCGCATGTTACCGTCGTGTGACGTGTGATCGGCCCCCATGTCAGCCGTCGTGTGCTGGTACTCAGCAGTTGGGAACTCAAGACTCCCATCTAATCGTGCTGTCGTACGTTCTCGAGGACCAACCCCGAGAACTCGTAAAGCACAACCTAGAATACCACCTCGTTTTTGGTTCCATTTTGACTCGTGACGGCAGCAATAGGGATCAGAACGAGAACCATTTTTGAGAAACTCAAAATTCTATATTTTCGGCTCGTAGACGTGCATTCGCGTCCTTATCACGGGACACTGAGTAACAGTTTCACTTGTTATACAAATTAAGGTCATGCATTAAAAGATGTATAGACCATTAATATTGGACACAGGTGCTTTATATCTACTTGAACACAAATCTATGGAATTCCGCTACGAATTGCTAAATTGACTATTAAAGAGAGTCATGTATCTATCATAAAACATAAAAGAATTTGCTAACTACAATGCAATTAGTAAAGGTTCTGATTGTAATGCAGCTCTTGAATTAATTTCTCGAAAATTTCTTAACTTATATTGCAACAGATTGGATTATATGATTATAACGGGGCACGAGTCCTAATTTAACAAGGATTTGTAAAGATATCAGCCATGTCCTTTTCAAGGGAAACGTCCAGAAATTCGGCCTAATAGATTTACCGGGGGAAACTTGAAATTTCCCGTAATAGATTTATCGGGAAACTATGTTTTCGATGGCCTGACTGTATCTGTACCCCATGCCACGGAATTTTACTCCACGTACCCAACCATTGCACCATCCTCGTATAGTCAGTACCCGAAGATTGTACAACTGTCCTATTTGTCACAAGTATTGCTTGGTACCTATTTCCACCAAAAGTTTGCTTCTGCTTTCTCATTGGTAGGAATAAATCCATTTGCTGACGAACTTCACTTCGGTATTTTCATGAACCTCCTACCTTGTATTCACTGAATTTTTCTTCTGAGGAAAATTTACAGCAATTTATATTATTTAATATATTTTAACAAAATGTAAAACTAATCTAAGGAATGTTCACTCGACTTCCTTCAAAGTATGGAAACCTTATGTATAAGTTTCTTTCGTGGATTAATAAAGCAAACTAGATACAGCATCGATACACGCGGTCTAAAATATAGATTTTGTTCCTACTCAGTGGGAGTGATTCTCGGGGAACTAAGTTAAACGTGCCGATGCATGATTTCAGGAATGAACTGGTGTACTGATAACTGTTAACAACTGTTAACAACGAAAGGTAATCGTAAGAGCGTCTTTCCTTGTAACAGTTGGGTGCCAGGAAATCAGGACGATTAATCACCTGACACAATGTCGTCCTAATCCTAATATGACTCACGTGTCCAGAGTACCGTACTTCAGTATGTGTGTGAGTAGCAGGTGCTGCACTGTAGAGACACGCATCCTCTTTCATATTGCATAACGCAGATTCAAAACTTATGTCTTTATACCGCAACTACTCCCATTGTTTATGGATTATTACTTTTGTAACTGATCTATTTGCAATGCTTTTCAAGTCACTGGTGCTCACTTTCAGGCATCAAGCAGTACAAAACACATGAGTACAATTTACATGACGCAGACCCTTGTTAACTAAACTATCGCTGGCTTATTGTCCAGCTGCAAGTGTCATGATTTCATTCAGATCGTATGCATCCTCATACGGAAGGAGAGTATACATATATATATATATATATATATATATATATATATATATGTGTGTGTGTGTGTTTAAAAAAAATATTTGCGATCAGTTACTCAACGCGCCAGAGTATCGATATCAGTATAACTAAATAAATGTCTGTTTAATGTTCATATTGAACTGGTGCTGCTGCGAAAATTACTTGAAGGAAAAAAAGAAGCAGTCTTAAATTGGTACTGTTAAATACAAGTTGCTCTCGCAGTGAGCCCGAACGCAGTGTTAGCGAACAGAGCGTTAAGAATAAAAGCTAATAACGTCGTTCACAACTTCTGTCCACAGTCGCTACGGTTTCTGAGAATGCTGACAACGAGATTTCCGGTCGGAAAAAAAATATTTAGGAGAACTGCGCGAACACTGGTTACTCGCCTCATTCACGGGAGGATAAGACCGAGAAGCACCAAGGCTCGTTCTGCACTTTGATACTGCGTCGTTGACGGTCCGCAGAGGTACGTAGAACACAGTGCTTCTGTTTCAAGGTACGGCAGTCCAGCAAAATGCTTTCTATTATCTTGAGGTTGAGCATTCACTAAGGTTTAAAATAAAGGCGCATAGCGGGTTGTTACATTAAAAGTATATGTAATGTACTTCAGTTTCAGTAAATACAGGGTGAACCAGAATTCCACCGACAAACTTAGAGGCCTTTCAGGGTTACCTTCAGAATATTTTGTTACAACGGACGCACTATCCACAGCGTATCGTTACTGAGTACTAATGTATTTACGATTTATTCGGTTTGTTACCCCAGTCACCTTTGTTTCCGTGAAAATACCTCCATCCAATGAAAATGTCTGTACAATGCTATCATTCTAACACGAAAGCATGTTGTTTCTCGTAGGCGCATATGTGCAGATGCATAAGTACTGTATTGAGGTTGCCGCCAGCATGGCTCCTTGTGCCGTTGTTCCACTGCATGTAGAGAAC
Source organism: Schistocerca gregaria (assembly GCF_023897955.1). NCBI lineage: Eukaryota > Metazoa > Arthropoda > Insecta > Orthoptera > Acrididae > Schistocerca > Schistocerca gregaria. The sequence goes on along the minus strand of NC_064927.1, from coordinate 355,562,624 downwards.
CCACTTGTGTGTATCACTGTTAACGTACAACTAACACTGCCGGAAAAACGAACCGAAGTGGGCGTTACTGTTGTTACAGCAAGCACCTGAGGGAATCCAACAACTTTGTTTCCAAACAAGAAAATGAACATATCGTCGACATTTGCACTGTTGTGCACTGTTTCAAGAGCAATAGAAGTACTAAGCCACTTGGTATAGAAACCAAACGAAATGCAATAACACTGTAACGAGCCGCCGCATACCATGGGTCTCTTATACCAAAATACTCACAAGGTATTCCTGAACATCCTCTGATAGTTAGTTCTGGTTTACCGTGTATTCCTATCATGTTCTCATAGCAACAGCGTAGCTTTAGAAAAGCTGAACTCGTGAGATGTGGAGTTATGTCTCAGTCAAGCCGTCTAGATCTAGCTTTCCCGCGGATTCTTGAAACTTATCAAGACGTGACTTCTTTAATAAGGCTATGATCGGTACCCTTCCCCGAATATCAGACTGTTCTACATGTGGAATCTACCACATGTAAGTTCCAGCCTTTATTTCTCATGCACACATCAACTTCTTCTTCTTCTACTCTCCATTTTTTAAATTTTTTTTTACACTCGGAATTCAAACTTCGTGTACGAGGTGTGTTCAAAGAATTCCGGAACATTCGTAATTTCGCGTCAGTGGTGTGTTGAAGCGAAATGCGGTTGGCATCCCTGCACAATGCCTGTGTTGAAAGTGTGGCTGCCGAAACTTCCATTGTATGTCTGTTATTTTTCAGTGCTGTGTTGGGTAGAACGTTGTTGCACAGTTCGTGAATTTAGAGATTTTAGACTTAAAGGAGCAACGCGTCTGCAGTATATTTTGCGTGGAGCAAGATAACCTTTACGGATACACACCGAACGATGCAGGAAGCCTATAGTGATGATGAGTGCTTAAGTTGTGCGCAATGGTGGTTCACACGGTTTAAAATGGCCGAACGGAGGTTAGATAACCCTGGTTCAGGACGCTCTTCGACGCTTACCGACGACGCTCATGTCAGGAACGTCAACGAAATTGTGGTTGCCAATCGAAGGCTGACTGAGAGAACGTAACATTTCAGTTGGATCGTGTCGTGAAGGCCTGACATAGCACCTTGGAATGCATCGTGTTGCCGCCAAGTTCGTCCCACGGCTCATGAGTCAAGACCAGGAAGACGTTCGCCTCACAGTCCGTGAAGTGCTTTTGGGTCGCGCAAATAAGAACGAGATGTTCTTTGAGAGAATCATAACTGATGTTGAGACTTGAGTCTACATCTACATCTACATGATTACTCTGCAATTCACATTTAAGTGCTCGGCAGAGGGTTCATCGAATCACAATCATACTATCTCTCTAACATTCCACTCGCGAACAGCGCGCGGGAAAAACGAACACCTAAACCTTTCTGTTCGAGCTCTGATTTCTCTTAGTTTATTTTGATGATCATTCCTACCTATGTAGGTTGGGCTCAACGAAATATTTTCGCATTCGGAAGAGAAAGTTGGTGACTGAAGTTTCGTAAATAGATTCGCCGCGACGAAAAACGTCTTTGCTTTAATGACTTCCATCCCAACTCGCGTATCATATCTGCCACACTCTCTCCCCTATTACGTGATAATACAAAACGAGCTGCCCTTTTTTTGCACCCGTTCGATGTCCTCCGTCAATCCCACCTGGTAAGGATCCAACACCGCCCAGCAATATTCTAACAGAGGACGAACGAGTGTAGTGTAAGCTGTCTCTTTAATGGACTTGTGGCATCTTCTAAGTGTCCTGCCAATGAAACGCAACCTTTGGCTCGCCTTCCCCACAGTATTATCTAAGTGGTCTTTTCAACTGAAGTTGTTCGTAAATTTAACACCCAGGTACTTAGTTGAATTGACAGCCTTGAGAGTTGTACTATTTATCAAGTAATCGAATTCCAACAGATTTCTTTTATAACTCCTGTGGATCACCTCACACATTTCGTTATTCAGCGTCAGCTGTCACCTGCCACCTGCCACACCATACAGCAATCTTTTCTAAATCGCTTTGCAACTGATACTGGTCTTCGGATGACCTTACTAGACGGTAAATTACAGCATCATCTGCGAACAATCTAAGAGAACTGCTCAGATTATGGCCAACACAAAAGGTCTACTGCCATCTCTGCATAAGGGTTAGTATTCACTAAAGTGAGGTGTCGCAGGATGTGGGTACTGCGATGTACCCACATCCTGCTCAGATTGTCACCAGGTCATTTATATAGATCAGGAACAGCTGAGGTCCCAGGACGCTTCCCTGGGGAACACCTGATATCACTTCAGTTTTACTCGATGATGTTACGGTTATGATGTTATGATGTTGAGAACAAGGTTCAGTGTGCGCAGTGGGCCGGGAAAGGTTCTCAAAGAGCAAAACAAGCTCGCCGGGTTAGGTCAAAAGTCAGAGCCATGCTGGTAGCTTTCTTTCACTTTGAAGGATTAGTACATCATGAATTCGTATAACAGGGACAAACTGTTAATCGATGGTACGAGGGTCAGTCAAAAAGTAATGCCTCCTATTTTTTTTTCTACGTTTAATTGTCAGGAAATTTAAATGCAATTACATAGGTTGAAAACCACAACATTGAGGATCATTTTGTCATTTTTCAATGTAATCTCCGCCCATCTCTACAGTTTTGGTCCATCTTTGAACAAGGGCATGTATCCCAGCACGGTAAAAATCACAGCTCTGCTTCCTAAGCCATTGACGCACAGATGTTTTGACGGCCTCCTCATCTTCAAAATGAATCCCACGATGAGCTTCTTTTAGTGGCCCGAACAGATGGCAGTCTGATGGTGCCAGGTCAGGGCTGTATGGGGGATGAGGCAAAACTTCCCATCCAATTTTGACAATCTCGTCAGAGGTGTGACGACTGGTGTGTGGTCTTGCATTGTCATGCAAAAGAAGAACATCTGCCATTGATTTTGTTGGGCGAACTCGCTGAAGACGTGCTTTAAGTTTTTTGAGGGTTGTGACGTAGTGAACAGAATTTATTGTGCATCCCTGCTCCAAAAAATCAACCAGAATCACACCCTCTGTATCCCAGAAAACTGTTGCCATAACTTTCCGTGCCGATCGCACAGTTTTGAATTTTTTCTTCCTCGGCGAGCTTGTGTGACGCCACTCCATTGACTGCCTCTTTGATTCGGGTTCAAAAAAATGCACCCATGTTTCGTTCCCGGTCACAATTTTTTTCAGAAACTCATCTCCCTCCAAACGGAAGCGCTGCAAGTGTTGGGAGGCTATTGTTTTCCTTGCCTCTTTATTCTGATCGGTTAACATTCTTGGAACCCACCGTGCACAAACTTTTGAGTACCCCAATTGTTTAATAATCGTGATCACACTGCCTGTACTAAGAGAAATAATGTGACACACTTCATCTGCAGTCACCCGACGGTCACCACGAATGATGTCATCAACTTGCTGAATGTTGTGTGAAGTCACTGCACTCACCGGCCTGCCGCTCCGCTTTTCGTCAGTCAACGGTGTTTGCCCTTCAGCTTCCTTACAACGACGAACCCATCGTCTAACAGTGCTGACATCCACTGTCACAACACCATACACCTTCTTCAGTCTTTCATGAATGCGTATGGGCGTTTCACCTTCTGCATTCAAGAATTCAATGACACAACGCTGTCTCAAACGAACATCGATGTCGGCCATCTTACAAACTTCTGCTGTGCTGCCACCTGTTGACACAGAAAGTTACTACTGCAGTGGATTGCAGAAGGAGGTTTGAGGAATGGCGCCAAATTCAAATTTTTCACTTAACTTAATTTTTTAAGTAGAAAAAAAAAATGGGAGGCATTACTTTTTGACCGACCCTCGTACAATCGGGCCGTGTTGAGACACCTGCGAGAAAATGTAAGAAGGAAACGGCCTGAAATGTGGAGACGCAATTCATGACTCTTCTATCACGGTAACGCACCCATACATTCATGCCTCTTGGCTCGTGACTATTGCACAGAAAACCTAATCACTTTGCTCTCTCGTCCTCTGTACTCTCCAGACCAGGCCCCTGCAGACTTTCTTTATTTCCAAAGTTGAAAACTGCGTTGAAAGGACGGAGATAGGCAGATAGACGAGATAAAAGAAAATTCACAGACGGTGCTTCGTGCGATCCAGCAAGAGGCGTACCAAGACTGCTTCAGGCAGTGGAAATGGCATTGGTAGCGGTGTATCAATTGCGGAGCAGAAAGTTTCGAAGGCGACTTTGCACAATAAGTAAAAGGTGAACGTAGACAACTTTTGTGGACAAATTCCCGGAATTTTTTGAACAGACCCCGTATTTTTCACAATATTTTATTTCCGCAAAATATTTTACCTACTGATTCCTCCTCGTAATTGTGGTCGTCCGCAGACTGGCTTGCTACAGTTCTGCGCACCAGTCTGTCCAATGCAACAGCCTCAGCTGTTTGACTACTGCACTCTACATCGGCTTTGAACCTGCTTACTGTAGTAAATTTCACTCCCTATCGCCCCGCCCACACTCATTTCCCTTCATCAGGGAATTATCTATTCCTTGATGTTTCTGACTGTATGCTATCAGTCATCCCTTCTCTCTCAAGTTGTACTGTATATTTCTTCCCTATATGATTAGAGGCAGTATCTCTTTCTTAGTTACCCGAAGTACCCATATAATCTTCAACATCATTCTCTAAGTCCTCATTTCAAACTTGATTTTCTTGTTTGTGCTGTTCCACTTTTAACTGTCTTGCAAGGCTACACCCAACACTATCAGGAGCACTTCCTGATATTTACATTTATATTCAATGTTAACGACTTTCTGTTCTTCAGAAACGTTTCTCTTGCTGCTGCCAGTTCGCATTTTATATCCTCTTTGCTTCGCAAATCTTGAATTACCACCTTTTGCAAACCCCATCTACTACTTTTGATATCTCATTTCCTAATTTAAATACCTCACTAGCGATCTGATTTAGCGTAGCTACACTCCATTAGTACACTTTTACTTTTGCTAACGTTCATCTTACAATCCCTTTTTTGTACATTTCCTGTTCCATTCAACTTTTCTTCCAAGTTCCTGAGATTTTCCAATTATATTGTAATTTAAAGATGTTTTTGCTTTCCTCTAAACTTCAGTTACCTTTCAAAATGACGTCTTTGTTTCCCTTTCTTCTTTTCTATGTACAGATTTAATAATGTGAGCCATTGGCGACGAACTCTTTTATGTCCCAATTACTGCCTTCCTTTGACGTCCTTTGACTTCCTTGCAAATGGACTTTGCTTTCTGTACTAGTTGAACATATGGAACGAAGGCCAAATTTTACCTCCTGAAAATTTCAGAATTTCAGAGAGTGTATTCTTCACAATGTCAAAAATTATTCCTGTCCTCTGTTCATCAGCCCTACTCCTGCATTACCCCTATTCCATTGTGTTAATGTAGACACCTGACAAGAAGTCATGTTCCTCCTGCCACTGCACTTAATTACAATGTATCTAACATCAACGTATCCATTTCTCTTTTTACATTCTCTAATGCACTAGCGCGATTAATGGAACTAACATTCCACGGTAAGGGTTAGAGAATGCCAGATTTGTCTCTCTCTCTCTCTCTCTCTCTCTCTCTCTCTCTCTCTCTCTCTCTCTCTCTCTCTCACACACACACACACACACACACACATACACACACTAATCACAGCATACTCCTGAGTAGTTCTCGCCCGGAGATAAGTAAAGGAACTATTTTACCCACGAAGATATCAAATAATACAACAGAACTGCGTGTTCTCGGACGCTGTAGTTTCACTTTGCAGTCGGCCTTTTGCTGTACCAAGATATCAAGACCATGAAATGAAATTATCGTGTGGCATTATAGGCCGGCAGACGCGATCTGGAGTTGTTCAACCGCCTAATGGAAGTCGTTGACGGCTTGGGCGTCTATGATTATGATATTGATGATAAAACAGCACCCTGTCTCTGGGCAGATAAAATTTGATCCGGTTGGGAATCTAACCCGGGACAGCGTGATCTAGAAGCAGCGGCGCTAACCATTTGACCACGGACATAAAGACCATGTAGATATTATTAAAGGCCAGATCTGTTAACAGTCCAAACTGTTGCCCGTGCCTCTCTTTAAGAACCATGTTCGTCTAGCCTCCCCACAGATACCCATCCGATGTGGTTGCACCTACGATACTGCTCTCTTCTTTTGAATTTCAAATGGCTCTGAACACTATGGGACTTAATATCTGAGGTCATCAGTCCCCTAGACTTAGAACTACTTAAACCTAACTAACCTAAGGACATCACGCTTATCCATGCCCCAGGCAGGATTCGAACCTGCGAGCGTAGCAGCAGCGCGGTTCCGGACTGAAGCGCCTAGAACCGCTCCGCCACAGCGGCCGGCTCCGTCAGAACAGCGCGGTGAAATTTGGCGTTAATGGACCATGGCAGCACATGACCGACGCGAGTGCGTTTGCTACAGATTCCTAAGCCCGTTCACGGAGCGAGGTGGCGCAATGGTTAGCACACTGGACTCGCATTCGGGAGGACGACGGTTCAATCCCGTCTCCGGCCATCCTGATTTAGGTTTTCCGTGATTTCCGTAAATCCTTTCAGGCAAATGTCGGGATGGTTCCTTTGAAAGGGCACGGCCGATTTCCTTCCCCGTCCTTCCCTAACCTGAGCTTGCGCTCCGTCTCTAATGACCTCGTTGTCGACGGGACGTTAAACACTAATCTCCTCCTCCTAAGCCCGTTCAGTAGACCTGAAAATTTACTTTTAATTTTTAATAGCTATGAAAATACTTGTAAGATTTAGAGCGGAAAACGTGGGGCGCATGCATGAGATAATGGCAAGAAGGCGAAATATCCATGCATCTATTACGTACTGCAAGCTTCCCACGTCTTTCGTTTAAACCTTACAAGTATTTTCATAGCTGTCATAATCTGTATAGGGTAGGAGAAATTAATTTATACGTTTTAGTCCATTTTAAAACGTGGTATATTAAAACTTGATTTTTATTTCAATAATTATTTTATGATTTATAGTTTAGGGTGTACGATTTTTGCAATCGATTTTAAACATTTTGACGAGATTACAAAAGAGGCATGTGTAATAAATTTCAGGTTCATTCCAGTTTCCCTTCATCTACATCTACATCTACATGACTACTCTGCAATTCACATTTAAGTGCTTGGCAGAGGGTTCATCGAACCACAATCATACTATCTCTCTACTATTCCACTCCCGAACAGCGAGCGGGAAAAACGAACACCTAAACCTTTCTGTTCGAGCTCTGATTTCTCTTATTTTATTTTGATGATCATTCCTATCTATGTAGGTTGGGCTCAACAAAATATTTTCGCATTCGGAAGAGAAAGTTGGTGACTGAAATTTCGTAAAAAGGTCTCGCCGCGACGTAAAACGTCTATGCTGTAATGACTTCCATCCCAACTCGTGTATCGTATCTGCCACACTCTCTCCCCTATAACGTGATAATACAAAACGAGCTGCCCTTTTTTGCACCCTTTCGATCTCCTCCGTCAATCCCACCTGCTAAGGATCCCACACCGCGCAGCAATATTCTAACAGAGGACGAACGAGTGTAGTGTAAGCTGTCTCTTTAGTGGACTTGTTGCATCTTCTAAGTGTCCTGCCAATGAAACGCAACCTTTGGCTCGCCTTCCCGACAATATTATCTATGTGGTCCTTCCAACTGAAGTTGTTTGTAATTTTAACACCCAGGTACTTAGTTGAATTGACAGCCTTGAGAATTGTACTATTTATCGAGTAATCGAATTCCAACGGATTTCTTTTGGAACTCATGTGGATCATCTCACACTTTTCGTTATTTAGCGTCAACTGCCACCTGACACACCATACAGCAATCCTTTCTAAATCGCTTTGCAACTGATACTGGTCTTCGGATGACCTTATTAGACGGTAAATTACAGCATCATCTGCGAACAATCTAAGAGAACTGCTCAGATTGTCACCCAGGTCATTTATATAGATCAGGAACAGTAGAGGTCCCAGGACGCTTCCCTGGGGAGCACCTGATATCACTTCAGTTTTACTCGATGATTTGCCGTCTATTACTACAAACTGCAACCTTCCTGACAGGAAATCACGAATCCAGTCGCACAACTGAGACGATACCCCATAGGTCCGCAGCTTGATTAGAAGTCGCTTGTGAGGAACGGTGTCAAAAGCTTTCCGGAAATCTAGAATTACGGAATCAACTTGAGATCCCCTGTTGATAGCGGCCATTACTTCGTGCGAATAAAGAGCTAGCTGCGTTGCACAAGAGCGATATTTTCTGAAGCCATGCTGATTACGTGTCAATAGATCGTTCCCTTCGAGGTGATTTATAATGTTTCAATACAGTATGTTCTCCAAAACCCTACTGCAAACCGACGTCAATGATATAGGTCTGTAGTTAAATGGATTACTCCTACTACCCTTCTTGAACACTGGTGCGACCTGCGCAATTTTCCAATCTGTAGGTACAGATCTATCGGTGAACGAGCGGTTGTATATGAGTGCTAAGTAGGGAGCTATAGTATCAGCGTAATCTGAAAGGAACCTAATCGGTATACAATCTGGACCTGAAGACTTGCCCGTATCAAGCGATTTGAGTTGCTTCGCAACCCCTAAGGTATCTACTTCTAAGAAACTCATGCTAGCAGATGTTCGTGTTTCAAATTCTGGAATATTCCATTCGTCTTCCCTGGTGAAGGAATTTCGGAAAACTGCGTTCAGTAACTCCGCTTTAGCGGCACAGTCGTCGATAACAGTACCATCGGCACTGCGCAGCGAAGGTATTGACTGCGTCTTGCCGCTTGTGTACTTTACATACGACCAGAATTTCTTCGGATTTTCTACCAAATTTCGAGACAATGTTTCGTTGTGGAACCTATTAAAGGCATCTCGCATCGAAGTACGTGCCAAATTTCGCGCGTCTGTAAATTTTAGCCCATCTTCTGGATTTCGCGTTCTTCTGAACTTCGCATGCTTTTTCCGTTGCCTCTGCAACAGCGTTCGGACCTTTTTTGTGTACGGACCTTCTTTGTGTACCACGGAGGATCCGTTCCATCTCTTACCAATTTATGAGGTATGAATATCTCAGTTGCTGTTGCTACTATATCTTTGAATTTGAGCCACATCTCGTCTACATTCGCATAGTCAGTTCGGAAGGAATGGAAATTGTCTTTTAGGAAGGCTTCTAGTGACACTTTATCCGCTTTTTTAAATAATTATTTTGCGTTTGTTTCTGATGGATTTGGAAGAAATGGTATTGAGCCTAGCTACAACGACCTTGTGATCACTAATCCCTGTATCAGTCATGATGCTCTCTATCAGCTCTGGATTGTTTGTGGGTAAGAGGTCAAGTGTGTTTTCGCAACAATTTACAATTCGCGTGGGTTCGTGGACTAACTGCTCGAAATAATTTTCGGGGAAAGCATTTAGGACAATCTCGGAAGACGTTTTCTGCCTACCACCGGTTTTGAACAAGTATTTTTGCCAACATACCGAGGGTAGGTTGAAGTCCCCACCAACGATAACCGTATGAGTGGGGTATTTACTTGTTAAGAGACGCAAACTTTCTCTGAACTGTTCCGCAACTGTATCATCGGAGTCTGGGGGTCGGTAGAAGGAGCCAATTATTAACTTAATTCGGCTGTTAAGTATAGCCTCCACCCATACCAATTCGCACGGAGTATCTACTTCGACTTCACTACAAGATAAACCACTACTGACAGACACAAACACTCCACCACCAATTCTGCCTAATCTATCTTTCCTGAACACCGTCTGAGACTTCGTAAAAATTTCTGCAGAACTTATTTCAAGCTTTAGCCAGCTTTCTGTACCTATAACGATATCAGCTTCTGTGCTTTCTATTAACGCTTGAAGCTCAGGGACTTTTCCAGCGCAACTACAACAATTTACAGCCTGAGTCAATCAGTATATCGCTTCCTCTTATGTATATCACACGGAAAGACCGTGAAAGTAAAAATTAAAGAGATCAGAGCTCAGACGAAGGCTTACAGCAATCGTTGTTCCCGCGAACCAGTCGTGACTGCAACAGGAAAAAGGGGAAACGGCAGTGGTAGACGGAGTGCCCTCCGCCACTCACCAGACAAGGAAGTGATTTGATAGTGTCTTGTCATCCAGTTCTGAACTATGTTGAATGTTTAGTTTATGTCCTTCATCGGTTAGTATGTAACAAACATAGATAAGATAATGACCTAATATAAACGTGGTAAAAAATATCAGCTGTCTGCCTCAGAGCTTTTCGGGCGCAAATTCCATTTTCTAAAAATTTGTGTAATATGTATTTGTTTCACATCTTAAACGAAATAACTTTTTTAATCAAATAGTAACCGACATAAAATTCTTGAATACGGCGAGTTCAATAAAAAAAAGGGCGGGAAGTGTTAGGGTATGTTTCCAGAATGGATTAGGTACATTTAATTGTGACGAAAGAAAAGGGTAGATTTTGTTTAATACGGTGAATATTGGGAGAAGTGTGGGTTGTCTGAAAGGACTTGGTTGTCACGTGCTTGGACGTCCTAGGAAATTTATTCAGCGCGCAGAGGATTTCGTCGCCATGTGGCACTAAATATCAGATCATATACGACTACATATATTATCCGTCGCTGTTCTGTTGTTTGAAGGACATTTAGTAGCCGCTCCTTAACATAGGGCAAATCAAGTACGCTTTTGGTTTTAGTATTTTCTTTTCAGAGAAGCTTACGTCTAGAACAAATTTTTGACACATTCGCTTGCTCAGGGAGAGACGTGTTGAGAACCCACCGATAGGACACAGAATATTAAGTCGAAGCTGATAGGTCTACTTCGGCCTGTCTAACGAAGTGAGAATGTGTGTGAGTGTGTTTGAGCAACATGTTAAGGGAACAAGGGTACTTGAATCTGACTCCCTTGGCCATCTCGCGCCTCTGGTGTTCTTGCGTCAAACATCATAAGAAATAAAAAGAGCATACTTACTGAAAAAGATATCGAAGGATTTACTGCACAAAGTGAGATAATCGCAAGGCACTTAAATACAACGGTGTATCAAGAATATAATTCGTAAAGTTCTTAGCTCGAAGAAATACATTTAAAACAGTATCAAAACGGAAAACCAGTTCGAAAACAACAATACAGTTAGTAACAGCTATACTATACGTCTGGTGACGATGTGAAAGGCTCTCTATGAAGTCGTTCCAGAGAACTGCTTCATAATTCTGAAACAGCTTAGCGAAAGTTTGTAAGAGTTCCAGCTGCTGTGCAGCCTTCCATCTCTTCAGTGTATGCCCTACAGGATTAAGGTAGAGGCCTCGTTGGCCGCTCCATGTGATCGATATTTTTAATCGTGATTAATTCATCTACAAGAGCAGCGCTATGTAAACAGGGTTTATCGCGGCGGAAATGGGGGTCTGCACCAAATGCGCCTGTTGAAAACTTTCGCAGATGGTGGCAGTACCCTTTCCCTGGGTATTAACAGTATTGCGATTACCAACAAAGGTGAAGCCCGTACATCTATCAAATATGGTACCTCTCCATGAAAGGATCTCACCTAAGTTGGACGTTCCATTGGAAAGAAGAAGTGGTCTTACTTTGTGAGCAGCTCGTTTCCTTCGTCTTGATCCCCTTCCCCGCATGATTTTTGTTCTTAGTTGGTTGGGAGAAGAGGGAGAGGTTTTTCGGAGAGGGGAAGGGACATAACCTTATGGAAAGACTTGTATATGAGAAGTGTGGGGATACTAACTTGATTTCCTTGCAAGAAATCTCTGTGCCTTGACAGTGTACGAACAACGCCGAGCTTTTTCGAATGGATACGACAGATGTTTGTGCGGTGTTGTTACAACTGTGTGAATCAGAGGTACACCACTTCAAACGACTGTTGTGGAATTAGTACATTGCGCAGGCTGTGTTTGTGTAATTCATCAGCTGAACAACAGTAATTTTGGAACATTCTCGTTGTCCCTTATAACTTGCGTGTTTCGCGACTGGGTTTCCCTATCTGCAATTGATAAATCTCCACCATACCTGAAATTTGGGCCATCACGGAAACTGCCAGTAAAAGAATAACATGTCGTTCGCAAGACATTACTCAAAGTCTCCCACAGGCTATGACTCTAAGTTCTAATAATTTACGAGTATATGTCTTCACACTATGTGGAATGAAATGTCTCATTGTCGTACCATCTGCTGCAGGTTTTCTTCATGTTGTTACTGAGTACCTTGACTACTCTGATAAGTGCAGGGAAGTAGCGTGATGATTCTAGTGAGTTTGTGAGAGAGGGAGAGAGATTCACTGGACGACCATAGTGCTCTCCTCGTCATTAGTTTCGGATTTAGAAACAGAGGTAACTCTCCTGGAAATAGATCCTCACAAGGACCATTCTCTATTCCCTCCCACGTAGGAAGGGGGAAAAAAGCGCTGGTAGGTCCATGGATCGAACGCAGCATCTCACGTGGTCGCCGGCAGCCTTGCCATCTCAGCCACGGATACAGACTAAATGACGCACAGCGTTACGAACCTTAGAAGATTCCACCGAGATTCATCAAATGTAATCTGGAAGGCTGCCCAGACTTGTCTGGACAGATGCCTCGCAGACGTGCAACGCATCTTGAGTAATCTGGCAGCTCCTGGCGGAGTCGACTTTCTTGGCAGTCCTGAACGTTGGTTCGGACCAAGGCTTTCGCCTCTGCCACTGCATTTACGTCAGGGTTTGCCACGAGCTAGTCCATTACGTAGGCCACATTTTTAATGCACGCGAAAGAATGGTTTCTTGACTGAGACTGAAATAAGACGCACCTGCCTTAATTTGAAGCAAACAACGTGCAATTAGCTCGGGAGCGAGATCTCGCGGTGATGGAGAGTATATCGTGTCGATATTATCGAATTACTGTCGTACTCGATTCGCGTATTTAGCGAGGAAAAATTACTGTCTAGATGCCCCTCTTATTCTCATGACCCCTACATGAAACCGTTCTCCAAATTCATCAAACACGATTTCACGAAATCTACACTCCTGGAAATGGAAAAAAGAACACATTGACACCGGAGTGTCAGACCCACCATACTTGCTCCGGACACTGCGAGAGGGCTGTACAAGCAATGATCACACGCACGGCACGGCGGACACACCAGGAACCGCACTGTTGGCCGTCGAATGGCGCTAGCTGCGCAGCATTTGTGCACCGCCGCCGTCAGTGTCAGCCAGTTTGCCGTGGCATACGGAGCTCCATCGCAGTCTTTAACACTGGTAGCATGCCGCGACAGCGTGGACGTGAACCGTATGTGCAGTTGACGGACTTTGAGCGAGGGCGTATAGTGGGATGCGGGAGGCCGGGTGGACGTGCCGCTGAATTGCTCAACACGTGGGGCGTGAGGTCTCCACAGTACATCGATGTTGTCGCCAGTGGTCGGCGGAATGTGCACGTGCCCGTCGACCTGGGACCGGACCGCAGCGACGCACGGATGCACGCCAAGACTGTAGGATCCTACGCAGTGCCGTAGGGGACCGCACCGCCACTTCCCAGCAAATTAGGGGCACTGTTGCTCCTGGGGTATCGGCGAGGACCATTCGCAACCGTCTCCATGAAGCTGGGCTACGGTCCCGCACACCGTTAGGCCGTCTTCCGCTCACGCCCCAACATCGTGCAGCCCGCCTCCAGTGGTGTCGCGACAGGCGTGAATGGAGGGACGAATGGAGACGTGTCGTCTTCAGCGATGAGAGTCGCTTCTGCGTTGGTGCCAATGATGGTCGTATGCGTGTTTGGCGCCGTGCAGGTGAGCGCCACATTCAGGACTGCATACGACCGAGGCACACAGGGCCAACACCCGGCATCATGGTGTGGGGAGCGATCTCCTACACTGGCCGTACACCTCTGGTGATCGTCGAGGGGACACTGAATAGTGCACGGTACATCCAAACCGTCATCGAACCTATCGTTCTACCATTAATAGACCGGCAAGGGAACTTGCTGTTCCAACAGGACAATGCACGTCCGCATGTATCCCGTGCCACCCAACGTGCTCTAGAAGGTGTAAGTCAACTACCCTGGCCAGCAAGATCTCCGGATCTGTCCCCCATCGAGCATGTTTGGGACTGGATGAAGCGTCGTCTCACGCGGTCTGCACGTCCAGCACGAACGCTGGTCCAACTGAGGCGCCAGGTGGAAATGGCATGGCAAGCCGTTCCACAGGACTACATCCAGCATCTCTACGATCGTCTCCATGGGAGAATAGCAGCCTGCATTGCTGCGAAAGGTGGATATACACTGTACTAGTGCCGACATTGTGCATGCTCTGTTGCCTTTGTCTATGTGCCTGTGGTTCTGTCAGTGTGATCATGTGATGTATCTGACCCCAGGAATGTGTCAATAAAGTTTCCCCTTCCTGGGACAATGAATTCACGGTGTTCTTATTTCAATTTCCAGGAGTGTATGTCGTCTTTCTTCCAAAGATTATCATTTAAGTTCCCCGAGCATTTGTGTTACACTTTCGTATGGATTATACCGGCCTGTTAAGATTCTAACAGCGCGAGTCTGAATCCGTTCGAGGTGTGTTGTCATATCTTCTTGATACTGACTGATCAACGCTCTAGAATTGGTTGCATTACTGCCTTGTATGCGATTTCCTTCACAGATGGCCGGCCGGAGTGGCCGAGCGGCTACAGTCTGGAACCGCGCGACCACTACGGTCGCTGGTTCGAATCCTGCCTCGGGCATGGATGTGTGTAATGGTTCAAATGGCTCTAAGAACTATGGGACTTAACTTCTGAGCTCATAAGTCCCCTAGAACTTAGAACTACTTAAACCTAACTAACCTAAGGACAACACACACATCCACGCCCGAGGCAGGATTCGAACCTGCGACCGTAGGGGTCGCGCGGTTCCGGACTGCAGCGCCTAGAACCGCTCGGCCACCCCGGCCCGCTGAGTGTAATGTCCTTAGGTTAGTTAGGTTTAAGTAGTTCTAAGTTCTAGTGGACTTATGACCTCAAAAGTTAAGTCCCATAGTGCACAGCGCCATTTGAACCTTTACAGATGCATTCGTAATGTTTGTGTGCAGACAGCCTCTCACGTAATGCATTCTTCACTAACATCAGCTCGCCACGTCCAATCTCGAAGGTAACTTACTTTCACGACCGTCACAGTGTGTATTTAAAGCCAACCTGATTTACATACTCCTAGTGGCACTGCTAACGTCACTGGCATGAAATGTGAATAGACGTCATCTTTCAGATGGAGAAATACGCCTGCCAACTTTCGTTTGTCGCACAACTCCTGCTTGGTATTGGGATTTTTTTTTACCGTCGGTGTATACTGTATACAGGGTGTTGTAAGAAGGTACGGCCAAACTTTCAGGAAGCATTCCTCACACACAAAGAAAGAAAATATGTCATGTGTCCGGAAACGCTTACTTACCATGTTAGACCTCATTTTATTACTTCTCTTCAAATCACATTAATCATGGAATGGAAACACAAAGCAACAGAACGTACCAGCGTATTTTCAAACACTTTGTTACAGGAAATGTTCAAAATGTCTTCCGTTAACGAGGATACATGCATTCACCCTCCGTAGCATGTTATCCCTGATGCGAAGATGCAGCCTTAGAGAATGGCGTATTGTTATCACAGCCGTCCACAATACGAGCACGAAGAGTCTGTACATTTGGTACCGGGGTTGCGTAGACAAGAGCTTTCAAATGCCCCCATAAACGAAAGTCAAGAGGGTTGAGGTCAGGAGAGCGTGGAGGCCATGGCATTGGTCCGCCTCTACCAATCCATCGGTCACCGAATCTGTTGTTGAGTAGCGTACGAACACATGGACTGAAATGTGCAGGTGCTCCATCGTGAATGAACTACATGTGTCGTACTAGTAAAGGCACATGTTCTAGCAGCACAGGTAGAGTATCCCGTACGAAATCATGACAACGTGCTGCATCGAGCGTAGGTGGACGAAACTAAAATGAACTCTAAGATGGAAAGTAAGCGTTTCCTGACACATGTCCACATAACATATTTTCTTTCTTTGTGTGTGAGGAATGTTTCCTGAAAGTTTGGCCGTACCTTTTTGTGACACCCTGTATAGAGGGCTGCTCTCGAGAGCTGTCCGGTAGGCCGCTCGCGGCACCACGGGCAGGTCTGCCGGCGCGGGAGCCCGATGCATGGGCGGCCTGTCTTCTGCAGAGACTGCAGTTGCCTTGCTCGCCGCAAATGAAACACACCTACCTATTACGACACGATATTGCAGTACCCGTGTTATTCTGAAATACGCTGCATGCATGTCCAAAGAAACTTTGCATCGCAATTCGGAATAACAGTGGCACTAAGATATCGTATTTATCCACCCACACCGGGCAAGCGACTTCAAAGTAGAATGTCTGACGTGCACGGGAACACACAAAATGGATGTACGTGTACAGGTTGTAGACGCATGCTTGACGACATAGGGGTCTGGCCGTGAGATGTGATTCGATCGCCGAATGGCAAGGCGACCGCTCGCTATAAGCGAGAAATCCGGGCTCGAGTTCTGGTCCGACACAAATTTAGATTTTTGTCATTCCATTATGCAGCTGTTGATTGTGCACATTGGCAATGGCGAATAAACGTAATATGTTTAATGCCCCCTGTCGGAGGTTCGAGTCCTCCCTCTGGGGTGTGTGTTTGTTGTCCTCAGCGTAAGTTAAAGTTAGATTATGTAGTGTGTAAGCCTAGGGACCGATGACGTCAGCAGTTTGGCCGTTAAAATTGCTACACCACGAAGACGCGAAATTTAACCGACAGGTAGAAGATGCTGTGATATGCACTTGATTAGCTTTTCAGAGCATTCACACAAGGTTGGCGCCGGTGGCGACACCTACAACGTGCTGACATGAGGAAAGTTTCTAACCGATTTCTCATACACAAACAGCAGTTGACCGGCGTTGCCTGGTGAAACGTTGTTGTAATGCCTCGTGTAAGGAGGAGAAATGCGTACCATCATGTTTCCGACTTTGATAAAGGTGGATTGTAGCCTATCATGATTGCGGTTTATCGTATCGTGACATTGCTGCTTGAGTTGGTCGAGATCCAATGACTGTTAGCAGAATATTGAGTCGGTGGGCTCAGGAGGGTAATACGGAACGCCGTCCTGGATCCCAACGGCCTCATCTCACTAGCAGTCGAGATTAGAGGCGTCTTACCCGCATGGCTGTAACGGATCGTGCAGCCACGTCTCGATCCCTGAGTCAACAAATGGGGACGTTTGCAAGACAACAACCATCTGCACGAACAGTATGACGACTTTTGCAGTAGCATGGTTTATCAGCTTGGAGACCGTGGCTGCGGTTACCCTTGACGCTGCATCATAGACAGGAGGGCCTGCGATGGTGTACTCAACGACAAACCTGGGTACACGAATGGCAAAACGTCATTTTTTCGGATGAATATAGGTTCTACTAACAGCATAATGATTGTCGCATCCGTGTTTGGCGACATCGCGGTGAACGCACATTGGAAGCGTGTGTTTGTCATCGCCATACTGGCGTATCACCCGACGTGATGGGATGGGGTTCGCATTGACGGCACTTTGAACACTGGACATTACATTTCAGATGTGTTATGACCCGTGGCTCTACCCTTCACTCGATCCCTGCGAAACCCTACATTTCAGCAGAATAATGCACGACCGCATGTTGCAGATCCTGTACGGTCCTTTCTGGATACAGAAAATGTTCGACTGCTGCCCTGGCCAGAACATTTTCCAGATCTCTCACCAATTGAAAACGTCTGGTCAATGGTGGCCGGGCTACTGGCTCGTCACAATACGCCACTCACTACTCTTGATGACTTGCGGTATCGTGTTGAAGCTGCCTAGGCAGCTGTACCTGTACACGCCATCCAAGCTCTGTTTGACTCAATGCCCAGGCATATCACGGTCGTTATTACGGCCAGAGGTGGTTGTTCTGGCTACTGTTTTCTCAGGATCTATGCACCCAAATTGCGTGAAAATTTAATCACATGTCATTTCTAGTATAATATATTAGTCCAATGAATACCCGTTTATCAACTGCATTATTTCGTGGTGTAGCAATTTTAATGGCCAGTAGTGTATGTTTAATGCCTGTATATTAAGACCTGTGGTTTTAGCGCACTCGTTTTCAAAACATACCTTTGTAGTTTAATCGTCACACATAGAATATACACGTCAAATAACAAACAAAGAACGTATAATATTTATTAATCATCTGTTAACATGTGCACCCTAATGTTTTCAGGGTGTAATAATTGCTATATTAAATTTTGGGAGTGCAGGCGAGTAAACTGTTTCGCTCCTAATATTTCGGCAGTTTGTCTTGCACCCATCTTCAGGGTGAGCAGATTGAGTCGAGCTACATTACTCATTTCGTCGTTTCAGACTCTCATAAGCAAGTGCCAGAGACGTTGCTTGGCGGCAAACAGTGTGAATAAAGTGAATCTGTGGCTCCGCCGGCGATCCATGCTCAGCTGTCTTATGTTTCATTATTAGCTGCGCTGTAGCGATACCTAACAGAGTTTATTTTAAAAAAATCGCTTTCCACCGTTTGTCCAGGTTTAAACCGCCGCCTCTGTTCATTACATTCTTCGCTAAATTAAATTAAACTGCTTCTTTCACCACAGAGTTCCAAAAGGCTAAGTCGACGCTAGAATTTCGACGTTTTCGTACCGCACAGATCAGTGGCGGTCAAACTGCGATCCGCGGGCCGCATGCGGGCCTAATAAAATATTGGTGCGGCCCGCGGTTCTCAGCCATATTTTATAACAATATGCATCTAGGAACTAACAGCTGAATCCAGAAACGTCAACTAACATTAAGAGCTTCTTAAATGGGTAATTTCCTGCTCAGTAATAAACAAAAACACACAGAGGACAGCAATATTTCTAGATGTGCTTGATATTAATTCACATTGTTGAAATCTGCCGTGAGCAAAGTTAAGTTGGCTACTTATGTCAGTGGTAGCGGGGTAAATAGCGCCACCATATCGGAATTAGAGCATGTGATACGGGGTATGTTTTATTGTCTTCAGCTCTTAAAACTCACGGGCGCGCGCGGCTCATACAGATTAGCTGCTGTTGTAGAAGTAACGTGGATTCATGAACGCGCATTACAGAGATGGTCATCTTCAAATGCGGTATATATTTGTAGCAATGAACATTAAATTAATTAAGGCTGTTACAATACAACGCATTGAGTGGAAGGAAAGTAACATTTAAATCATTTAACAAGTTTTTGTGATGGTGCCTCGTATTCAGTAGTACATTTAAATAAAAGCACAAAATGGCTCTGAGCACTAAGGAACTTAACTTCTGAGGTCATCAGTCCCCTAGAACTTAGAATTACTTAAACCTGACTAACCTAAGGACATCACACACATCCATGCCCAAGGCAGGAGTCGAACCAGCGACCGTAGCGGTCGCGCGATTCCAGACTGGAGCGCCTAGAACCGCTCGGCCACTCCGGCCGGACAAATAAAGCACAAATACTATTAATAGCCAAGGTCGTTCGCAGATGTAAGCTTCAGTTGCTACTATAGTGTTACATCGGTTTGATCGCTGATATTGGCAGCAATCTAAAACAGGCCACAGTCAACAGAAAGCGACATGTAGCGATCAGTATTTAAGGGCCGCCGGCGACATTCTTGCATGTCCACTATAGAAGGAATATAAAGGGAAATGAAGGCTAATGTAATATAACGCGATACATAGAAGAAAAGTGATATTCACATTAGTTAGTGGCCTAAAATTTTGTGATCGTATGTCGATATAATCAGCAACCAGTTGCACAGAAGGAATTTTATTTCCTTTCACGATTTCGGGTACTTACTGCCCTTTTTCAGAAGATTATAACTATCACACTATTTGAGAGTGCATCATATTGCCGTGCTCATGTGGTTCATAGTGCCTGTACAACAATAGTGTAAAGAAGTCAAACAGGAAGTTATTGATTTTGATGATGTTTCACACTGCATAATGCATTTACATATATGTACAATTACGGTTGTTAATCAGTTAGATCATTGCACAGACAACAGAGCAACACTTCGTCAGTAACCAGAAACAGGAAACAGTCGACACGAAGTGTTCCAAGTGATGCCGACCTTCAATGATTAGTACTGGGGGCTGCTGGCCAACTTACGTCACCCACCACCGCTACTTGCTACAGCTAGTCTAGGGCGGGCTCGTGATATACTAATATATCTAGGTTACCAATTAATAAGAAGATCGCTACATATGCGGCTCAAAGTGCCGCCCCACAATGTTGGCACTGGCTGTTCAGCAAAAACTTTTGGCCACCACTGACATATAGTACCGGTGCCGATGCAATGTTCTGCCCCCAGCTGATTTATTGGGGTGCAAGAGCCGAGTATACCTATGGCGTTCCATACGTCTTTCATGGAGTGTACAAGTTGTCTGCTCGATGTACGAGAGGCCATACTTGGAGGGGCTCCTGTAAACTCCAGCCATGCGGAGAATCAACTTATCTATGACGGAATCCAGAACTACCGATTTCTTCGATGGAGGTCGAAAAATTACTTTAACTTTACGTTTGGTGAGGATCCGATCAATTTTTATCTGAAGGTTTCGCGTATATAACAGGAAAGCAATGTATTTAAATCTGTCGCCTTCTTTATTCCTTATATCGACTTTAGATTTTATTTGTAGCTCCTTAATATGTGTTGCGGAAAATGCTCGTTTACTTCGAAAAGTCCCTTTAACTACAGAAGTTCATAATGATGGACGATAGCTTGGATCGCCCGCTTAGCCACAGCTTACAATTACGCATAGTGTCTGTCGCCGATCAAAGTCTCTGGCGCTTGTATATCTGTGGTTTGCAACGACGGAACGAGTAGCGTAGGTAGTTTGTGTGTCAGCTCACTCTAAGGTGGCCAAAAAGTATGCGGTCAAAATACTACTACTACTACTACTACTACTACTGCTACTACTACACAGGAGTAGAAGAAACATATTTTATTTAATCTCAAACCGAAGTGTAAAGTTCTCAGCAGAAAAAGATATCATTTTTTGAAGAGTCATCACTTTTTTACATTTCCATGAACAGCTCTGTTTTTAGGAAATCGATAAAAACTTTGAAGGCAACACATCTCCTCAATCAGTGATATTCAGAAAAAATGAGTCATGTCACTATATTCTCAGTGACTTACTAGCAAAAATGTGATCAGCCGATGGCCACAACCGAACTATCTGAACATTTTGACTTCAGAATTACGTCCACAATGCAACTTATTTTGGAACATTTTTTTCCAGCTGATTAAAGCAATGTAGAACACATTGTATCGCTGATGTTTCTTGCTAGATACCATCTTCTTTCTCACCAAAGCAATAACACAGGTTGGAATCATGTTTATGCTTATATTTTCTGCGAGAAACTATGTCGTCGATTATGGATGCCCCATGAATTGGGGTAAAATCAAGAGTTACTCCATCACATTTAACATGGCATGAACACTGCTACAGACACTACAAACTGAGCGACGTCATTACATCGGCACTTTCTTTCAAAACCAACATAGAAGTAAGCAAACATTCATTTCTGTCCTTCAGTTGCGCCGCCACGACTTCTCCATTTCTTCAGCGTTTGTGCAGACCATTCTCCCTGAAAGAGAAATTTTCGCTGAACATAAAATTTTCTGTGGCTTACGCACAAAACTGCTTTGGTATATTAAGAACTGTGTGACAGTTTCGTTGCAACACAAATATACATCACAATAGTTTTCTTCCTATAAATACGTAAGTATGATTGATAATTAATTGCAAAAAAGTAAACAGGCTGGCTCCCAGAGAGGGGTGTGTGTATTGGAGGGGGGGGGGGGGGGCGGCAAGCAGGTAGCAATACGAACCCAAGGAGAGCCCGCGCCCGTAATATCGAATTTTCCTAGCACTGATTCAGTCTGTTGTTACGGTCGAATTTGTTCTGTAACTTCTCACCAACGTAAGTAGAGAACGTAATTGGTCCGTGAAAAAAGTTGATTGTCAATTGCTTATTTTCAGCTCGCAAGGTATTCAGTTTCGGTTGTGTTTGTAATGTCGTGAAAAGAATTGTAAATTTACTTTTCGATGGTATTCATTTATCACACCTAGAATGCCACGTTACTCATATGTCGTATATTCTTATGATTTCGAATGAGGAAATTTATGACGTGCATTTGACAACAGCATCATCAGTAACTTGGATTTTTATTTACACAATTTTAGCATTCATGTGTAAAACTATTGGACAAACTTAATTCTTTTCAGAATGACTGGCAATATTCCTGCTCTTTAGCGTTCCGTACCTCAGTCGGTAAAAACGGAACCCTTATAGTATCACTTTGTTGTCCGTGTGCATGTTAGACTGTTGAAAACTTTTTTTTTTCTCAGGAACGAGTAGACGTATCAAGCTGAAATTTGTCACATACTAGATCTACAGTCCTTTGGCGGTGTAAAAATTGAAGCATCTAAGTCATTGCAAAGATACAACCATTCATGTCACATATTTTGATATTCGCGAACTCGCTCATCAAAACCCACAGGATACCTCCCGTTGACCAAAAATCGTGAAATTCGGCAAAAAGCAAGGTTTCACACTACAACCGAAGGAAAAATCCGAAAATTGTTCATTTGTAATTGTCATTTGTTATCTCACTGACCGTCCGCTCAGACCCCTTTTTCTCAGGAACGGGTAGACTTATCAGTTTGAAATTTGTCACATAGTGAGGTCTCTGCCCCTTTGGTGGTGTAACAATTTGTCGCTTCTTAGTCAGTGCAATCAAAAATGCAGCCATTTTTGTCTTGTATTTTCATACTTGGAAATTCAATCATTGAAACATCTAGAAACGTAAAGATATTTGGCAAGAAGAAAGGCTTCACAATAAAAGTAAAGGGAAGAAACCAGAAGACTGTTCATATATTTTTTGTCAGATGTTGTCCGACTTCACACTTCGTATTACAACCTTTCCGAACGTCATTTCCCTGGAACCCAGTATCCATGTCGATAGCTATTAGTGTGTTGCTCGAAGTTCCACCGTCGATGATCCCATTCTCGCAAGTGTACCTACTACAGAAAGTAATATTTTACACCGAACGTACAGCACAAGCCGATCTCATTTGCAAAGTAGACTAGCCGGTTACAGAAGGAACAATATCGTCTGACGTTTGATACCAGCCGTCTAAAGACAGCAATAAGGCGTCACACGCCATCCAAAATCAGTTAAGACCATGCGGGCCCTGGCGAAGTGTAGACTACAGGCCATTAAAATTGCTGAAGAAGAAATGCAGATGATAAACGGGTATTAATTGGACTAATATATTATACTAGAACTGACATGTGATTCCATTTTCACGCAATTTGGGTGCATAGATCCTGAGAAATCAGTACCCAGAACAACCACCTCTGGCCGTAATAACGGCCTTGATACGCCTCCGCATTGAGTCAGGGCTTGGATGGCGTGTACAGGCACAGCTGCCCATGCAGTCTCAACACGATACCACAGGTCATCAAGAGTAGTGACTGGCGTATCGTGACGAGCCAATTGCTAGGCCACCATTGACCAGACGTTTTCAATTGGTGAGAGATCTGGAAAATGTTCTGGCCAGGGCAGCAGTCGAACATTTTCTGTATCCAGAAAGGCCCGTACAGGAACTGCAACATGCGGTCGTGCATTATCTTGCTGAAATGTAGGATTTAGCAGGGATCGAATGAAAGGTAGAGCCACGGCTCGTAACACATCTGAAATGTAACGTCCACTGTTCAAAGTGCCGTTAATGCGAACAAGAGGTGACCAAGTCGTGTAACCAATGGCATCCCATACCATCACGCCGGGAGATAAGCCAGTATGGCGATGACGAATTCACGCTTCCAATGTGCGTTCACCGCGATGTCGACAAACACGGATGCGGCCATCATGATACTGTAAACAGAACCTGGATTCATCCGAAAAAATGACGTTTTGACATTCGTGCACCCAGGTTCGTCGTTGAGTACACCATCGCAGGCGCTGCTGTTTGTGATGCAGCGTCAAGGGTAACCGCAGCCACGGTCTCAGAGATGATAGTCGAGGCTGCTGCAAACGTCGAACTGTTCGTGCAGATGGTTGTCGTCTTGCAAACGTCCCCATCTGTTGACTCAGGGATCGAGACGTGGCTGCACGATCCGTTACAGCCATGCAGGTAAGATGCCTGTCATCTCGACTGCTAGTGATACGAGGCCTTTGGGATCCAGCACGGCGTTCCGTATTACCCTCCTGAGCCCACCGATTCAATATTCTGCTAGCAGTCATTGGATCTCGACCAACGCGAGCAGCAATGTCGCGATACGATAAACCGCAATCGCGATAGGCTACAATCCGACCTTTATCAAAGTCGGAAATGTGATGGTACTCATTTCGCCTCCTTACACGAGGCATCACAACAACGCTTCACCAGGCAACGCCGGTCAACTGCTGTTTGTGTATGAAAAAGCGGTTGGAAACTTTCCTCATGTCAGCACGTTGTAGGTGTCGCCACCGGCGCCAACCTTGTGTGAATGCTCTGAAAAGCTAATAAATTGCGTATCACATCATCTTCTACCTGTCGGTAAATTTCGCGTCTGTAGCACGTCATCTTCGTGGCGTAGCAGTTTTAATGGCCAGTAGTGTAGAAGCAGATTATTTATAATGATGAGATTACTAAAGCGCGTTAGCAGAGCCTTTTCACCTTAGTTCACAAACCTTCCTTGCTGTGTGGCCCAAATGTAAGCAGGGATCTGAGCTGAAACTTCCAGTTAGATTAAAACTGTGTGCCGAACCGAGATTCGAACTCGGTACCGTGGCCTTTCGCGGACAAGTGCCTTACCTACTTGGTTTTAATCTGCCAGAGAGTTTCATCTCAACGCACTCTCCGATACAAAGTGAAATTCACTCAAGGATCTGAGTTATCGCAAAGGTACAGGCGCGCAGCGGGGCGCAGCCGACGGAGGACAGGTCAAGGCAGCGCAGAACAGCGAAACGAAGGAAATACTTCGCAACACACTGTGTGCGAATGGTGTGAGGCAGTTCAGTCATTGCTGCGAAATTTTTCCTTGTTTATCCAGGGTACAGTCTTTCCTTGTGAACGTATGGTTCCGAGTCGGATTCTGATGAGGGAAAAGACATCGTGATATTACATAATCACTTATAAACAGAGGATGTCAGAATGGAAAAGTGGATTTATGAAAGAGAGAAATATTCATGGCGAATTCGCTTTCTCATCACAGTTTCCTGATAAACAGTTCAAGAATTACTTACGTGCAGACCGCAGTGACTTCCACTATATTCACGAGCTTGCGTGGAGATCTATATTTTCTAATGGGTTTAATGCCCAAAAATCGACTAGAAGAGAAGAAAAACTCTGTATTCTTCATATAAGTTTTATTGAAATTCTTACAAAGTAAAGAAATAAACAAAAGTTTCATAGATTACTTTGGAAAATTAACTGGGAAAATTGTTAATATTCACGAGTTAGCGTAAGGTCCAGCAGCTGTAATTAATGACACGTCCACTGAGTTCTAAAGAACTGTCAAAGATATAACGCTGGCTTTCGACGAGTATAATTATTATGTAGCACTTGCTGCTTCGTGGTTTCGCCGTGGTTCGAGCTCTTGAGCTGAAAGACTGCGAATTCCTAGGAGAGATGACGCAGCTTGCGAAACCGCTTCAAATGTTATATCTCTGGTGAAATGTTGACTTGTTGTTGGCATATTTTTACCTCAAGAAATGGTAGTGGGTCATTGGCAGATTTTGAGTCTTGAATCTTTTTACGTTCAACTGCCCTTTCCTTTATTTGCTCTATGCACGCTGCGCAATGGAATGTTGTATAGGGTTGGAAACATAGTTTCTTCATTTTCTTTGGCTATTCTTTATAACATCGATGCTTAATTAATGAGGAGATGCCCAAATCTGCAGACCCTCAATTTGAGATGTAACTTCTCCTTAACTATCAATACGTCAAATATTCTCACATTTGTTGTCATTTTGAGAGACCACTTTACTATATGTTATCACTTTCCTGATAATTGGCCCAGTTTTGGTTTGTCATATATGGCAATAAGAATTGAATTTCTTTTTCAAATTGCCATTGCTTCATTTCCTTAATTGGATCTCCAGTTTTGTAACACTTGCTTTGTCAGCTGTGTGCAACTCTGTCACAGTTCCTTAAACTAATTGACTTCGGCGTCTGCAGTATAATAATTTGTAACTTCATAACGATATAACATTCATTGTGACCTTCCCTGTAAATGTCACAGAAAAACCGCTTCCAACGTAACGAGCCATGGATAAGAATTGAAAGTTTGCTTAGCTTCAACCGCCCCACCCTTTCCTAACCTTATCAGTTTACTTTTCTGGGGCCTGTATACAGTGAGGTGACAAAAGTCATAAGATACCACCTAATATCGTGTCTGACCTGCCTTTGCCCAACGTAGTGCGGCAACTCGGCATGGCATGGACTCAGAAAGTCGCTGGAAGTCCCCTACCGAAATATCGAGCCATGCTCCCTTCATAGCCGTCCATAATTGCGGAAGTGTTGCTGATGCAGGATTTTGCGCACGAAATGACCTCTCGATTATGTCCCATAAATTTCTGTGGGATTCGTGTCGGACCATCTGGGTGGTCGAATCTTAGCTCGCGTTGTCCAGAATTTTCTTCAAACTGACCGCGAATAGTTGTGGCCCTGTGACGTGTTTAGGAACATGAAGTCTATGAATGGCTACAGATGGTCCCCAAGTAGCCGAACATAGTCAGCTCCAGTCATTGATCGATTTGTTGGACCAAAGGACCCAGTCCATTCCATTTAATAACGGCCCATACCATTATGGATCACCACCACATTCCACAGTGCCTTGTTGACAATGTGTTGTCAGTGAAAATATTTAGTCATGGGAATATTTTTTCAAGTAGTTCTTTGGCTAAGAAGTTAAAGGGCCAATTTACATGTACCTTCACCGTCTGGTTATAAAAAACAGCTCCCGTACGTCTATATGGCAGATGAGTCCTTTCCTTTATTATACAATTTAATGAGACCATATCCAAACAGAAGCGTTACAGATAATTATAAATACAATGTTTTCAATTAAAGAATTTCGCGAGCCAGGCAAACAGCTGAATGCTCCTTTGGAATACTAGCATCACGATTCTCGTTATCGGAAAACTATTTGACATTAAAATTTACAGTGTTGCCATTGTGTTTACTTGGTGTTTATGCTGCACTACTACTTCAGAACTAATCTTAATGTTGATAGAATGAACATGACGACGACGACGACGACGACGATGATGATGATACAGTGATGCCCAACAATCGACTGCTTCCATTGATCCAAAACAATAGTAGGAGTGCTGTAAGTGATTTCGTTGTACGGGAGAAGTTTACTGACTACTTGAAGGCAGTTGGAAGTGTGCCTTGGCAAGCAGACAGTATTTCAAAAGGAAAATACTTGAGAAACAATTACCATTATTACGACATAATTTTTTAAAAAAATGTCGTTGCTCTTCCTTTGATGTTTTAACATGATAAATTTGAACTAAACAAAAGTATTAAAGCATAATACGTATCATTATGTACGCTGAGGTGGCAAAAGTCATGGTACATGGATGACAGTAGTATCGCGATAAAAGAGCAACGCACTGGAGGAGCTGTCATTTGTACTGCCTTCACTTAACAACTGAGAGCAGCGGCGTTTGCGCAAAGTTGTCAGTGCTAACAGGCAAGCATCACTGCGTGAAATACCAGCAGAAATCAGTGTTGGACCTACGACAGAAACTGTTAGAACAGTGATCGAAGCAGACGAAATGAATTAAAATTTGTCCTGCGGATAGGACTCGAACCCGGGTATTCTTGCTTGCTAGGCAGAAATGCTAACCATTACACCACCGCAACACGATGGTCAACATTGCTGCACGAAGTACCTAAGCTGACTGCTCTCCCAAACACAAACTTACATTAATTTTTCATTCATTTAGTTCGCGTAGCAATATTGACCAACGTACTGCCTAGCAAGCAAGAAGACTCGGGTTCGAGTCCTGGCCGCAGCACAAATTTTAATTCATTATCGTAGACGATAATTAGACTTAAATGTCTCAGGGAACCATTTAATTGGAACATTGTTTGGAAATTGCGACGGAATCTGCCGTTAATGCCCTGTGGAACCAGACGGCCCACGCGAGTGCCTTTGCTATCAGCGTGACATCACCTGAGGGTTTTTTTTGGGGGGGGGGGGGCGTGGGGGGGGGGGGGGGAGAGATCTCTTGACCATGTCAGTTGGACCCTAGGTGATTGGAAATCCGTGGCCTGGCCAGACGAGTCTTGATTTCAATTGGTAAGAGCTGATGGTAGGGTCAGTGTCGCAGATCTCACGAAGCCATGCACTCAAGTTATCAACAGGACACTATGCAGGCTGGTCGTGGACTGTATTTATATTGAATTGACTGGGTCCTCGTTATGTTCGGCTACTTTGGGACCATTTGCAGCCATTCATGGACTCCATGTCCCCAAACAGCGACTGAATTCGTATAGATGACAATGCGCAATGTGACCAGGCCACAATAATTATTGATCGCGATTGCTTCGAAGAATATTCTGGGCACTTCGTGTGAATGATTTGGCCACCGAGATCGCCAGACCTGGATCCAATTGAACGTTTATGGGACGCAATCGAGAGGCTACTTCTTGCACAAAATCTTGCGGCAACACTTCCGCAATTGTGGACGCCTATGGCTCAATATTTGTGCAGGGGACTTCCAACGACTTGTTGAGTCCACGTCATCTCGAATTGCTGCGCTACGCCGGGCAAAAGGAGATCAGGCACGATATTTGGAGAAATCCCGTGGCTTTTGTCACCCCACTGTGTATTCATATCTTTCGTGGTAGCATCCCAAATTTCTTGTTTTACTTTTTATGTAGTCCCAATTATTGGTATCATACAAAAACCATGTACAGGCGAATTGCTTCAATTATATTTTCCTTCATTTTCGGGACAGATTGCCGAGATTGCGCGATAAGTAGCTGGAAAAGATTTGCAGCGAGCGGACAATGGGCCAACAAACCGGCCGTTCCCACACCGCTGGAGCACGGTTAGTTATGCCGGCCGCCAGCTTCGTAGCGCTCACGCAATTATCTTGTGCCCGGACACTCCGTGGCTAAAGCGGAAGCAGGCACTGTGGTTCTCTGACCTGCCCCTCAATTAGCGCTCTTGTATTTACATCCATGAATTACAAAACTTCGGCTACCCTGCCCTTCGTCAGCCTGGCCTAGATGTTTAGGACACCTCTCGTGGCACAGGTGTGTTTTCCTGAGTTCACAGAACTTCTCCTGCGTACCTAATGGGACTAGCAGCACTGGAAGAGAATCTGTTGCCAAAAGATAGTGTAGCCTCAGCCATGGGGATTGTTTCCACAGTGAAGTTTCACTCAGCAGTTAAGAGTGCGTTGTTTTGAAACTTCTTTGCAAAACAGCGCACGCTTCATTGCAAGAAAAGGTAGTTCGTTCTGGAAACAACTTCCTAGGCTGAGGCTAAGCCATTTCTCCGCGATATCCCGGGAGTGTTATCCCCACGAGGTATGCAGGAGAAATTCTGTGAAGCATGGAAGACGAGGGGTGAGGTACTGGCGAAAGCAAAGCTCTGAGGACGGGTCGTGAGTCTTGTTTGCACAGCGCGCTCGGTTGAGCACTTGCCCACAAAAAGCTCCAGTCCCATGTTCGAGTCCCGATCTGGCACACAGTTCTAATGTAACAGCAGGTTTCAAATCCTCGCATACTCGGCTGCAAAGTGAAAATTCATTATGGAACGAATTTATTGTTAAAAATAGTTCTGGATTCAAAATGTAGACATATGTTGTCACGTACACTGACGGAAAATAAAATCCTACCACCAGGTGATAACTAATGTAGAACAATGAAATTTCGGCAATTCATTTGTCTGCCTAACCTATATGATTCCCGTTGCACGTTCACGGGTTAATGTGAGCGCCAGAAAAGCCGTCTCAAATGTGCAGTACTGCTACATCTACATGGATACTCTGCAAATCACCTTTAAGTGCCTGACAGAGGGTTCATCGAACCACCTTCACAATTCTCTATTATTCCGATGTCGTATAGATCGCGAAAAGAATGAATACCTATATCTTTCCGTAAGAGCTCTGATTTCCCGTATTTTATTATGGTGATCGTTCCTCCCTATGTAGGTCGGTGTCAACAAAATATTTTCGCATTCGGAGGAGAAAGTTGGTGATTGGAATTTCGTGAGAAGATTCAGTCGCAGCGAAAAACGCCTTTCTTTTAATGATTTCCAGCCCAAATCCTGTATTATTTCTGTGACACTCTCTCCCATATTTCGCGATAGTACAAAACGTGCTGCCTTTCCTTGAACTTTTTCGATGTACTCCGTCACTCCTCTCTGGTAAGCATCCCACACCGCGCAGCAGTATTCTGAAAGAGGACGGACAAGAGTAGTGTAGGCAGTCTCCTTAGTAGGTCTGTTACATTTTCTAAGTGTCCTGCCAATAAAATGCAGTTTTTGGTTAGCCTTCCCCACAACATTTTCTGTGTGTTCTTTCCAATTTAAGCTGTTCGTAATTGTAATTACTAGGTATTTAGTTGAATTTACGGCTTTTAGATTAGACTGATTTATCGTGTAACCGAAGTTTGTGTTCCTTTTAGCACTCATGTGGATGATCTCATACTTTTCGTTATTCAGGGTCAACTGCCACTTTTTATACCATTAAGATATTTTTTTTCTAAATAGTTATAGAGTTTATTTTGATCTTCTGACGACTTTATTAGTCGATAAACGACAGCGTCATCTGCAAACAACCGAAGATGTCTGCGCTGATTGTCTCCCAAATCGTTTATATTGATTAGGAACAGCAAAGGGCCTCTAACACTACCTTTGGGAACGCCTGAAATCACTTACGTTTTACTCGATGACTTTCCGTCAATTACTACGAACTGTGACCTCTCTGACAGGAAATCGCAAATCCAGTCACATAACTGAGACAATATTCCATAAGCACGCAATTTCACTACGCGCCGCTTGTGTGGTACAGTGTCAAAAGCCTTCCGGAAATCCAGGAATACGGAATCGAACCGAAATACCTTGTCAGTAGCACTCAGCACTTCATGTGAATAAAGAGATAGTTGTGTTTCACAGGAACGATGTTTTCTAAAATCATGTTGACTGCGTGTCAATAGACCGTTTCCTTCGAGGTAATTCATAATGTTAGAACACAATATATGTTCTAAAATCCTGATGCATATCGACGTGAACAATATGGGCCTGTAATTTAGTGGATTACCCCTACCACCTTTCTTGAATATTGGTGTGATCTATGCAATTTCCAGTCTTTGGATACGGATCTTTCGTCGAGCAAACGGTTGTATATAATTGTTAAGTATGGAGCTAATGCATCAGCATACTCGGAAAGGAACCTAATTGGTGCACTGTCGGGACCAGAAGACTTGCTTTTATTAAGTGATTTGAGTTGCTTCACTACTCTGAGGATATTTACTTATACGTTACTCATGTTGGCAGCTGTTCTCGATTCGAATTCTGGAATATTTACTTCGTCTTCTTTTGTGAAGGCATTTCGGAAGGCTGTGTTTATCGCGCAGAGAAGGCATTGATTGTTTCTTACCGCTAACGTACATTAATAACTGGCGTAACCGCCAGAATGTTAAATGCAAGCATCAGTTTGTGGGACGGAGTTCGATGCCTGTTGGTCCTTCAATACGGGGACAGTTAATGCTGTATGTGGATGACGCTGGAGTTGACGTCTCATACGTGCTCGATTCGAGACAGTTCTGGTGATAGAGGAGGCCGAGGCAACATGTCGACACTACGTAGAACGTGTTGGATTACAACTGCGTATGTGGCCGAGCGTTATTTTGTTGGAAAACCCCTCTTGAATGCCGTTCATGAATAGCAACACAACAGTTCGAATCGCCAGGTTCATATACGAACTTGCACTCAGGATGTGTTGGTTAACCGCAAGAGTGCTCCTGCTGACATACGAAATCGCAACGCATACCGTAAATCCAGTTGTAGGTCCGGTGTGTTGTAATGACCCTCACGTGGCCACTAAAAAATTTTTAGTATTTTTGATAAGAGCAAAACAGACAGATAGGCAGTCTCGAAACTTTCCGCTGCAAAATCAATTATAACTACTGTTCGCTACTCTTACCGAGTCCTCTTTCCTTCCTAGTGTATGATTTAAATAAATCTGTCCTTTGGTGTTACTTTTGAATATGAAAATTGAAATTGACCTTTTCGTCAGAAATAAAATATTCAGTGCTATGGATCTTGATTCCTGTCTTCTTGGCTGAAAAAGAGTAAATTATTGATTTTGCAGTAATGCTTGGTATCTCCGGAGTACAACCGAGCGCCCCCAAGGTTAACGCTCTTAGCAGCCAGCAGCCTAAGAAACAGCTCTTCAAGCTCTGCGTCCTAATGTAGCTCTGCAAAATTCTTGACTCTGTTATTGAAAAGCAAGTCAGACGAATACGATTCTAAACAACTGTGATAGTCTGTATCGGTAGGGCAGGTTCACAAATCTTCGTTTTTCACAAAAGAGAATCTGTTCATTTAAAAACACCGTGTTATTCAACAGGTATCACACAGTCTATCTAGCATTCAAAATCCTAAGTCTTCCGCTTGCTTGCCCTTTGCTTCATAATTGATAGAAGAGGAAAGATGAGCATAAAATTCAATTCAGAAATGAGAAAAATTTTACCTTTTAAGATAACAATTATTATTTCGTAGCAGCGTTCTTCTCAGTGCTAAACTATTACAGTATATATTCAACTTCTAACAAGAGCGTATATTGACAAAAATTAATATTTTCTTATCTCGCAGCAATGGTGGCTGTCGTTTCTTTTTTAACAATAGTACACCTTTGAAATTCCGCCCTTCTGTAGTCAAATCTACTATCGGAAAAAAACCATTAGTAAAGTCATGGAATACACAAGTTTGTTAAAAATCACGGAACGTTAACAATCCAACGATGTTATTTACAATGCTGCGCTCTCGCAGGTGGAAACGATAATTCAGCCTATTTAGAGCTGAGAGTTTCTCTATCGCGTTTGCCTCAGTATGTTTCACCTAATCAATGCCATCACACTTATGTTCCACGGATTAGTAACTCTTGTATCTTATGATCGGTAAGTAAACAGTTTATTGTTAACTAGAAAGTGTCCATCGAGGCCCGGCAACACTCAGTATTCAGTCTTAGGCTGCTTGCACATTACACGATTTCGACCGTGCCGGAAATAACCGTATGGGCAAATTTTCTTAGTCGGCTCTTGAAGAGCATGTACGGGCACGATTTTTAGTCGTGTTGCAGCCGTTCAGTGCCACTGCCGCCACACGGCACCGTGCCGTACTCTCGGCTCAGTGGCCCACGCGACCAAGTGCAGGCTTCCACACTACACGATTTCAGTCGTACCGGAGTTGTCCCCAGTGTACGCCACAGCCATTTGCAGTTATCCAAACGCAACCATGTTTAAACATTCAACAACCTCCGTTTCCACCTCAACAATATGTAGGACCTAGTTTTTCCAGTCAGACTACAACTAGCGTAGAAGAACAGCCCTTGTATCAGCATAAGCCTATATGTGGACTGCAAAATCATTCAAAGGAAGCTCACCATTCAACGCCTGTCCAAAAAAGTACACAATCCAAACCGGAAACACAGACAACATCATATGACCTGCACGAAATTGTTCGCAGACACACTCCACAAAGTGAAAATATTGCAAGCCCGTCTATTTCTACTTCAGGTAATTCCATGTTCCGATTTCTTCAATTGATATCATCAATTTGTTTTTTGAACGTCACAAATAATCTACCAAAACAATAAACGCAATAAAATCCACAATTTGATCAGAAACCTACAATGTTTGCATTTTCCGAATTTCATATTTGTTCATAATTGTATTTTTATTGATAACATAATCTCAAATCCATCCTAATAATTAAAATCGATAATTTTACATGTGTTGTATTGTTTTGCCTACTACTATAATATCACCTTACTGCATAACCATCTTTATTGTTTGTATGGTACTTTTGTATTGTATTGTATTGTATTTAACCGGGGACCTAGAAACGGCGGAGAGGCTCCGTCCCCGCTGCAGCCTCAGTGGTCCACAACCGCACGACGACTACCGCAGCCCACTTCACCCCTCCGCCGCCCCACACCGAACCCAGGGTTATTGTGCGGCTCGGCCCCCCGGTGGACCCCTTAGGGAACGTCTCCGCATTCGCCGAGGCAGATGGAAAACCGCCTAAAAGCCATCCACAGACTGGCCGGTTCACCGGACCTCTACACAAATCTGCCAGGCGGATTCGTGCCGGGGACCGGAAAGCAGATTAATTGGATGAATCCAGTGAAGGCGATAGCGCCATCGTCGTCTCCGACGTCGATACAGTATCCATAACGCAATGACTTGTTCACGATCCAGGCCCGTTCCCCATGTGAGCGACCGACAGCGAGCGGCTTCTGGATACGCGACACCCCAGCTTCAAGCAGCAGCATCGGGCGGAAAGCTCGGGTGTCCTGCGTGCGAGTGACCATGTCGTGCTACAAGATGGCTGCTTAGAGCCAACCAGCTGTTTCTATAAAACGGCACTCCTAAACTGTTGAATACTGTAGCTGGAGAGTAAGGCTACAAAATTAGGTGTACTTAAGAAAAGAAAGCGAAAATTAATTCTGTGCATGAAATTTACAAAGGGAGGAATCTCCACGGAGAATTTCACAAATATCAACTACGAAGCTCACCATACAAATTCTTATAATACACGTTAATGAGCAGAGGAGCATTCGACTACCTCACCACTAAATTAAATACGAATGATTTTCACATGATCAAGAACTTTTAATAGCCAATAAATGCGGAAGAATGAATGACTACATGACTAACTACCCTAAATAACTACATAAGTGTGAAGATTGATACCATGATACAACAAGTAGCGGTAGCGTTACAGAACGTAATTACGTATGTTGTCAAGGAAACTGGTTCGATTCCAACTTTATAATTATATTTTAACTGACGCGGTTACAATTCTGTATACAAGTTTTATGCATACTATTTACACTAC
Organism: Schistocerca gregaria; assembly: GCF_023897955.1. Lineage (NCBI taxonomy): Eukaryota > Metazoa > Arthropoda > Insecta > Orthoptera > Acrididae > Schistocerca > Schistocerca gregaria. The sequence goes on along the minus strand of NC_064927.1, from coordinate 355,527,485 downwards.
ATCGCTAAGTGTATTTTTAAGGTAGTGCCAAAGAACTTGATCTTTAAGTGTGTATACACCTATCCCAGTATATCACACACATTAAGTTCCTAATAAATTACAATGAACCACGAAATTTTACGGATAGTTGATGTTGCGAACATAATTCATCAGCAGTCATTGTTAAGGCCAAGCGTTTCAATTAATCTAAATAGTCTGTAAAAGTAAAGGATACAAAATTTTTGAGAAGAGAGTCAAACGTTTTGTGTAATGATTTGTCTAAAAGTATGAAATAAAAAATATTAGGTAACGTTTGGCGCACTTAATTTTCTGTTCATGATTTCGAGCATCATTCAAAGGCACGTAGAACGTTTCTCGGATCTACTTATTTCTTTTACTCAAATCATTTCATAAAATATTTGACTGATTTCTTCCATTTTTTATTTTCAAGTTTTATTCAGAAAGCATGATCTTTCTGACTCCTCGTTTGCCTTCCTAACGTACTTGATTCGAAGGAAGCCTTTTTGACATTTACATACCGCACCGATGTATCTTTTCATGTGCAACATAGCTAGGCCTTGAACAGGTGAAATTTTTGACACTTCATTTACATAGCTTGGCAGCAGCTTTTCGTGAAGTATTTCAATTTTTCCTCAACTCATTAATTAAATGTTCGTTTATTACCCTGAGTACTTTCAGGCAGTTAAATATTTTCCTGAAACCTAGACCTCATGCTGGTCACTGTGATACCCCGTTTCCTGTTTCTCTCCCTTTGTTTGGCTAAGAAAATTCGGACAAAACCTCAAGGTGTAATTTATAGGGAGTCTTGTTTTCGCTCTGCTCACGCATTTACAAAAACGTATCGAGTGTTAATCATACGATAAAATAGTCCTTTCTGCGTGCTGTCATTTCCAAAAATCGTCCTTTCGATATCTTGAACGGTTTATGAGGTACGACGATTTTTACGACCAGTTGATTCCCGAAGCGCAGGAAAGGTTCGGACGCGCCGCGAGCGACCCATCCGCGGATATAACAACTAATATCTGAAGAATGAAAGGACATATCATTCCGGTCTCAACCTTAAATACAATTTAGATATATTGGTTACATTTCATACGCAATAATGTATGGCCTTAAATGAACTATACGGAAAGTCTACGCGATGTGATTGAACCTCTGCAAATTCTTAAAAATTTCGTGCAGCACTGCTATGACGAATAACGAAAATAAATTCAGACCTTTATCGTTTAAAGATATCAAGCTGTAAGATGCGGAAGAACCAACTTTCTTAAAATCGGATGTTTCATAGCTGCCGTCTCCACTGCTTTGCCGAGAAGACACGTGGCTGTCTCACTCTGTCGCGCGTGCTGCAGCGACAAGATTCAAACATGTTTGAATTCAAACGTCGTCAGTTGCAGCGGGAGACAGGCAGCGACACAAATGTCACTACGTAGGACACTTCCGGAACAATACGTGCGGTTGTGTTTTGTCGCATGAAGCTGTCGCGTGCTGTCGGTTGCTTCTGTCGCTTACGTAGGACGCGGCTAATGTCACAGCCTGCATTACATGCTATGAAGTGATGCAATAATTTCTGCTTTTGTCAGAAAACACAACAGACCTTTATTCCTCCCTCAAATGAGGCCTCTTTTTGACAACACTGAAGTCGCAACGAGCGGTGGTTTGGGGTCAGTGGAATGCACGCTACAGGGCGTTTGGCTCGGAGCTGTCCTCGAAGAAACAGTTCGTCGCGCCACTGTGGTTCCACCTGGTGTTCACATTGCTACTGCAGAAGCACCACAGCCAAACGCCAGACAACGACCGTCTTCCACTCGGTAGGACGTGGCCGTCCAGATTCTTATGACCACCGATGCCAAAACATTCAGCTGTATCGCGGAAGTAACATGCAGCGCCTCATAGCCCTGTTACACGACCTCATTCAAACTCGGCATCTTCGTCTTCTTAAAGGCATTCTTGTCCAACATCAACTCACCACGTCCAGTTGAAAGGTAATTACCGTTTACGACCGTTAAAGCGTGTCTTTAAAGCAAACCTTATTTGAATCTGCTAGTTCCACTTTTATGTGACCTGCGCAAAATGTGAATAGACGTTTTCTGCAGGCGTAGAAAAGCGCCTACCAACTTCTGTTTATCACACACAACTGCTCCTTGGTGGTGGCACATAGAAACAGTTTACTTCCTCGAAAGATAGCCGAGATCGCTAATGGACGGACACATGTGCAGTGACGCTCGATCCCGAGACACTTCAAATACTGGTGTCGGAAGAAAGCTTCATAGCTAACACTGGCCGATAAGGGGACTTGGTGTACAGCTCTTAGTCACCTGACATTTGCGCTCATATCCTTAGTTAAGACCGTCCGGGGTGACCGAGCGGTTCTAGGCGCTACAGTCTGGAGCCACGCGACCGAACACTTTGTACCTTAGTTAAATTCCAGTCCTCTCCAAAGCGTCTCGTGAAGTGATGGCATGCGACACTGTTGATAGTGACCAGTCCGTCGGATGGAGAAGTAAGGTCGGCGGACCCTTTGGTTCTATTCGGGAGGAGTACGCCATATGCCGACACAAACTTTCACCATCTCTTTCCCCTCCATCCTTAGCTCAAAATGGTTCAAGTGGTTCTGAGCACTATGGGACTTAACATTTGAGGTCATCAGTCCCCTAGAACGTAGAACTACTTAAACCTAACTAACCTAAGGACATCACAAACATCCATGCCCGAGGCAGGATTCGAACCTGTGACCGTACCGGTCGCTCGGTTCCAGACTGAAGCGCCTAGAACCGCACGGTCACACCAGCCGGCGGACCTCAGCTCACCCTATATATTGTTCAGGATCAATTTCCACTTTCCTCGCCGAACAAATTCATGTCTAAATCATTTTGTAATTAGCTTTGTTCTTCTGAAGACTTCACTACACGGTACACTACAGCGTTATCTGCAAACAGTCGAAGAGAGCTGTTCTCATTGTCCCCCATATCGTTTACATAAATGAGAAACAGCAGAGGGCCTATAATACTCCCTTGAGGAACGCCAGATATGTTACTTCTCTCACACTGACTTCCCGTTGGTCACTACGAACTTCTTGACAGGAAATCACGAAACCACTCTCACAACTGAGGCGATACTCTACGGACGCATTATTTGATTAGAAGCCATTTGTTAAGAACGGTATTCAAACCTTTTGGAAATCAACTTGATATCCCCTCTCATAGGAATTGCTTCGTAGGAATAAAGGTTCAGTTGCGTTTCACAAGAACGATATTTCCAGAATCCGTGCTGAAATATGTCAATAGATAATTTTCTTCAAGTTCTTTCATAAAGTTCGAACGCAGTATATGTTCTAAAATCTTACTGCAGATAGGAGTCAGTGATAGTGTCTTTAATTCAGCGGATTACTTCTTTACTTTCTTATGTATTAGTCTGACCTGTGCAATTTTTCACTACTTAGGTACGGATCTTTTCGTCGTGTCGAGCAAGTGGTTATATGTGACTGCTAAACATGAAGTTACCGTATCAGCATACACTGAATCTACATGGTATATAACCTGCATCGGAAGACTTGCCTTTATTCACTTAAGTTGCTTCGCTACACCGAGGATGTCTACTTCTAAGTTATCTGTCTTGGCAACAATTCTCGAGTCGTATTCGGGAATACTTAGTTAGTCTTCTTTGGTGAACGAATATCTGAAAACGGTGTTTATTAACTTCGCTTTAGTGGCGCTATCATCGGTAACGTTATCATCGCTGTCATGCAGTGAAAATATTGAATGTGTTAAGATACAAAGGAATTACAGACAATGGCTGCGAGCGAACATTGATTGAAATAAATGGGAAAAGTTGAAAATTTCTGCCGGACAGGAATTAGAACCCGAGTGTCCTGCTTAATAGGGAGATGCTCTGACGACTGAGCCATCCAGGCACCGTCGTTGTTGCAAGTGCATGGACTAACCTGGCACGCCTCCCAGCGGACCCAAATTTTCAACTTACCCTCACACTATTAATGTAGTGCCCCTTGTGCGTTATTTTCATTAGACGCGGGATTTCGCCGATTACCGTGAGTTCTAACCTGTTGTGGATCTGCACGCGACGTTTATAATTCCTTTGTGTCTTAATTCATAAAGGCTACTGGACCAAATCAAAGAAACTGATACATCTGGCTAACATCGTGTAGGGCCCACGCGAGCACGCAGAAGTGCCGCAACACGATGTGACATGGACTCGACTGATGTCTGAACATGTGGTGGAGGGAAATGACACCATGAATCCTGCAGGGCTGTCCATAAATCCGTAAGAGTACGAGGGGATGGAGATCTCTTCTGAACAGAACATTGCAAGGCATCGCAGATATACTCAACAATATTCATGTCTCTGGAGTTTGGTGGCCAGCGAAAGTGTTTAAACTCAGAAGAGTGTTCCTGGAGCCACTGTGTAGCAATTCTGGACGTGAGGGGTGTCGCATTGTCCGTCGCGATGCACAGTGGACATGAATGGATGCAGGGTGATCAGACAGGGTGCTTACGTACGTGTCACCTATCATAGTCGTATCTAGACGTATCAGGGGTCCCATATTACTCAAACTGAACGCGCCCCAAACCATTACAGAGCGTCCAACTTGAACAATACTCTGCTGACATGCAGGGTCCATGGATTCATGAGACTGTCTCCATACCCGTGCATTGTCCATCCGCTCGATGCAATTTGAAACGAGACGCATCCTATCAGCCATCATGTTTCCCGTCCTCAACATTCCAATGTCTGTGTTGACGGTCCCAGGCGAGGTAAAGCTTTGTGTCGTGCAGTCATCAAGGGTACACGAGTTGGTTTTTGGCTCCGAAAGCCCATATCGATGACGTTTCGTTGAATGTTTCACACGCTGACACTTGTTGATAGTCCAGCATTGAAATCTGCAACAATTTGCGGAAGGGTTGCACTTCTGTTACGTTGAAAGATTTTCGTCAGTCGTCGTTGGTGCTGTTCGTGCAGCGATATCGGAGGTTTGAATTATTATTTTTTTTTTTCTTCCTCCTCCGGATACCTGATATTTACGGTACACTCGTGAAATGGTCGTATAGGAAAATTCCCACTTCATCGCTACATCAGAGATGCTGCGTCCCATCGGTCGTGCGCCGACTATAACACCATGTTCAAACTCACTTCAATCTTGGTAACCTGCCATTATAGCAGCAGTAACCGATCAAACAACTGTGCCTGACACTTGTCTTACATAGGCGTTGCCGACCACGGCGCCGTGTTCTGACTGTTTACATATGTCTGTAACTGAATAGCATGCGTGCGAGCGCGCGCGCGTGCGTGCGTGCGTGTGTGTGTGTGTGTGTGTGTGTGTGTGTGTGTGTGTGTGTGTGCGCGCGCGCGCGCCACCGGTGTACTTTACGTACGACCAGAATCTCTTTGGATTATCTGTCGTATTACGAATCAGATTATTTCGTTGAGTACACCATTAGAAGGATCTCGAATTGAAGTCTGAGCTAAATTTCGAGCTACTGGAAAACATCGCCAGTCTTGCCGATGTTACATTCTTTTAAACCTGACATGCATTTCCGTTGCTTCTGCAACAGTTTCCTGACCTGTCTCTTACTGCAAATTAAATATAGAATTAAAGTCTACATAAATTTGCAACAACTTGTTATCCACGCAGGCGCTTTGTCGCAATGAAAATAAATGTCTGCATCACAAACGTTGCGTAATCAAAAAGTCCGCATTCCGGTACAAGCAACAATCACTCGACAACCCGTGTGGGAATAATTAATTCTTGAATTGTCTGTAACATCCAAGGTTATACCTCCATTGACGTCAGTATCCCACTCATTTATGTAAGTAATAGCCTTGAGAAATAAGACCGTCCTCAGGTCGGTAAACATCAGAGTTTGTTTTCAACAACGAGTAAAGGATGCTGTCGCTCTAAGGAATCTCTGCAATAAAATTCTCCTTTCCTTGATTTTCCATCAGACTGACTATAACAAACTTACCCCTGATAGAATTTGGTTTCCCAGCTTGCATTGATTTTCCATCAAACTGACTATAACAAACTTAACCATGATAGAATTTGGTTTCCCAGTAAACATAGTTTTCACGAAATATTTGCTTTTATAAGTTATTTGCTCGTTCTACCTATACTACAAACAAAATCTTGCTAATCAAACTATAGAAGAGTTACATTAACTAATTTAAAATTTTATCTCATACAGGTGGCACTCGTTACACTACAGACTTTGTGCAGAGTGCATTGTTGTTGTTGTTGTTGTTGTTGTTGTTGTTGTTGTTGTGTTCAGTCTGAAAACTGGTTTGATGCAGCTCTCTATGCTACTGTATCCTCCGCGAACTACTTCATCTCCAAATAACTATTGCAATCTACATCCTTCTGAATCTGCTTGCTGTATTCGTCTCTTTGGTCTCCTTTTACGATAGTTACCCTCCTCACTTTCCTCAAGTAGTAAATTGGTGATCCATTAATGTATCGGAATGTGTCCTATCAGGCGATCCCTCCTTTTGGTTAAGTTGTGCAACAAATTTCTTTTCTCCTGAATTCTATTCTGTACTTCGTTATTAGTTACGTGATCAACCCATCTAATACCCAGCATTCTTCTGTAGACCCGCATTTCGAAAGCTTCTGTTCTGTTTTTGTCTCAACTGTTCTGCAAAAAATGTGCTTGATTACTTGACATATTGATATTAAAAAGGATCTATGTGCATAGTTACGTGTAAAGTACGTGGTGTTCTTCAAAAGAAAACACTGCATCTCGTATTGGCAGTATACCTGCATATTTTTGTTTGAAAATGCACTTTTCTTCGTCTTAGTCTGCTTTTAGGTAAACAGAATTTCTAAAACTTTTCCCCAGTGAGTAAATTTCATCATTGAAATGCTGTTCTGCAAGGTATACAATATAAACATATTTTGCAATTTTTTCCAGCTAGAAATTTCTTTGTATATTGGGGTATGTAGACATCATAGTGTCAAAGTGGTGAACAGACTAAATGTTCCAACTGTTTGTACTTCAAATAGTTCAGTTTGCCCATCGCCAAAGCACGTTTGTGGGTGGGTGCATTTTTCTGTAAAATATTTTTTCTTTTGAAATTCAGTCATATCTCACGAATTTTCATGCAGTTCGTCCAGAAAACTTTTGTGTCATTTAGCAGATGGTGTTCACCCTTTGCAAGATAACTGAAAAGACGCTTCAGTTTTGGATGCCAAAAAACACACTGTGCATTTCCATCAGATGAACAGTAACTTGGAATGTAGTCAAATTAAATCGGGTGATGCTGAGGCAATTAGATTAGGAAGTGAGACACTTAAAGTAGTAAAAGAGTTTTGCTATTTTGAAGTAAAATAACTGATGATGGTCGAAGTAGAGAGGATATAAAATGTAGACTGGCTATGGCAAGGAAAGCGTTTCTGAAGAAGAGAAATTTGTTAACATCGAATATAGATTTAAGTGCCAGGAAGTCGTTTCTGAAAGTATTTGTTTGGAGTGTAGCCATGTATGGAAGTGAAACATGGACGATAACTAGTTTGGACAAGAAGAGAATAGAAGCTTTCGAAGTGTGGTGCTACAGAAGAATACTGAAGATAAGGTGGATAGATCACGTAACTAATGAGGAGGTATTGAATAGGATTGGGGAGAAGAGAAGTTTGTGGCACAACTTGACTAGAAGAAGGGATCGATTGGTAGGACATGTTTTGAGGCATCAAGGAATCACAAATTTAGCATTGGAGGGCAGTGTGGAGGGTAAAAATCGTAGAGGGAGACCGAGAGATGAGTACACTAAACAGATTCAGAAGGATGTAGGTTGCAGTAGGTACTGGGAGATGAAGCAGCTTGCACAGGATAGAGTAGCATGGAGAGCTGCATCAAACCAGTCTCAGGACTGAAGACAACAACAACAAATGGAAATGTCGTGTTGCTAGGGCCTCCCGTCGGGTATACGTGCCGCCTGGTGCAAGTCTTTTGAACTAACTGATGCCACTTTGGCGACTTGCGTGTCGATGATGATGATGATGATGATGATGATGGAGGAGGCTGTGGCTGTTGGGGTAAGGAGATTTCAGGATTTACCATCTGTAATATTTATCCCCCTGCACTTTTGCCGAGGTTGTACTGTTCATCCACAATAAGACCTGTACCTGGATGACTAGTGTGGTGGAGACTTAAAGCTCTGTGGTACTGGTCTTTGATGGCTATTTGAAGTGGCATCTTCGCCAACTTAAGCAAAAGTGCTGAGTACACCTTAATACATTTCACTGCCTCAGTAACATCAATTGGGGTGGAGAATGCACTACCTTTCTGCAGCTTTACAAAGCCCTGATCCTGTCCTGTCTTGATTATGGGAGTCTTGGTTATTTATGTGAGTCTTGGTTATTTATGTGAGTCTTGGTTATGGGAGTCGGGCATTCAGTTCGGCATAACCCTCAGCATTATTACAACTGGACCCGATACTGCACTGTGGCGTCAGACTTCCAACAGAAGCCTTTCGACCTAACCCTGGGAACAGCTTATTCCCAGAGGCTGGGATCCATCCTATAGACCAGACACCAACAGCTGCTACTAAGTTATGATAAACACACTCTCAGGTCCCGTAATAATCTGAAGTACCATGTCCTTTTTCCTGGAAGGGAGATCCATCTCCCACAACAGATTGTGAATTGGAGTTACAACTGCGACTACAAATCTCCTCTCAGCTCCAACTTCCCCTACTGTCACCTCGTCTCAGGGAGCAGTCATGTACATCCACCCCCTCCCCCTCCTTCCTCCATGGCGTGTGTTCTGACCTCGGATCTGGATTTATCCTTTGGAATGAGAAATTCAGTTGACCCCATTGTTTTTCATTGTGTGATCCTGGCTTTTCACGATGCATTTCCGGGTTCAGGAGTGGTTCACACAGATGGCTCAACAGTCGATGGAGAAAAACCAGCTTTGCATACACACATGCATGGTGCAGTGAACTAAGCTCCTTGCCGAATGGGTGCAGTGTCCTCTCTGCTGAATTGTTGCCCATAAAAGGAATCTTAAGCCATGCTCGTTCTTGCACTGGCAAGATGATTCTAATCTGCAGAGTCCCTGCGCAGCCTTCTGGCTATAGAACAGTGCTACCCTCGTCAGTTATTAGTCACAATTATCCAGGATCTTCTTTCTGAGCTCCACCAAGCTGAACGGTCGGTCGCCTTTGTTTGGACCACTTCACTGGTTGGCAAATTTGGCAACTTGGATACCAAACTAGGAAATGGAGGTCCCAGAACTGGACCTACGATCTACTCTATACCATCAATTTTTGGAAGTCTGGAATTCAGAATGGTAAGCTCTGGACTCCCCAAACAGACCGAGGGCAATAAACGAGACTGCGACCATGTGGCCTTTCACAGCGAACCGACTGTCATTTGCCAGCTATGCATTGGCCACACTTTGCTGACCCAAGACCACATTTCCGATGTGAGAAACCACCTTACTGTCGATGTGATGCCTGCCAGATTGTGTTCCACATCCTACTAGACTGCGTAAATTTGACGTTTTTTGCGGCAACATTTTAAACTTCCTGATACGCTACCTCAGGTGCTAGTAAATGACGCCAAAGCGCTGATCTGATTTTACATTTCATCCGCGTAGGTGGTTTCTGTTCGTCTCTGTAAGTTGGGGAACTTTGGCCTCATTGACTGCCTGATGGATTGGAGGGGGCACCCTTTGGTGGCTGCTCTCTCCCAGGAAACCCACAGTAGCCATTGGTCAGTGGTCTGTCGTGGCACGGGTCCTGCGCTTCTCTTCTTTTTATTCCTCATACTCTTTTATATTGGCAGTTTTTAATATTTTGTCTTTTCAAAAATTTTATGCTCTTGTCTGTAATGCTCGTTTGCTTGTGGTAATTGAGGATGAAGTAGTGAAAGTCGGGTGCAGAGGGTGTATTTCGCACCGCACACCAAGCCCCAGGTACTTTCAATTGCATTATGGGCAGTGCAGCTCGCCCAACCTACTCTCTCTCACTCCTCTCCTACTTCTCCTTGCTTCTATCTCCGTCTTATTGGATCTTGGATTAAGTTGGGCTTACCAGGCTATACTTTTTGTATCCTTCGTCTGAGAATTATTCTAGGATTATTCTGATTCTGTACGTATAAGATGAAAGGACTGGTGACCTCTCAGTTTGGTCCCTTTAACTCACCTCTCAAAATACGAACAGTCCCACCATTTACCTCCCTTGCTTCTGGCAGTGTCACCAGGACATAGTTCAGAACAACACCTGTTCTCAACTTTCTGGACATCACGCATGAATAATTTACCAACAGTCATTATTCCCACGTGTCATTCGCCAGTGGAACAGGAAAGGGGGCATTAGTTATTGGTACCAGAAGTACACATCGCCACATTTCGTCAATTGGCTTGCGGAGTATTGATGTAGATGTAGCTTTAGCAATATCACCACTTAAACCGGCTTCCTATTCGATGTAGAAAATTACCAACTGTCATGCTACATCGACTTTCAACCCAATTAAGTTTTACACTGGGTTCAAAGGTACTTTAAAATATACAGATGTACTGTTTTGCACGCGTCCAAACTAATTGAGGAAACTTTCCCCCACAATCTGACGTTGGTACCTTAATAAGAACAGATTTTGGAATGATTCAGCATCATCTTGAGGCGACGATAATCAGTTCCACACATTGTTTTCTGCGACATACGGGAACGAAAAGATGTCATCAGGCGATAAGTCAGGTGAATATTGGCAGTAAGACATTAATCAAATTTTTGTTCTTGAAATAATCAATTGTCTGCCGTACTGCGTCATAATGAACAATGGTGTAATGTTTTCATGTATTCTGCCTGGTTTCATCGCTGACTTTATGGCAAACCAATTGTTGTATCAACTTTTCGATCCTTCAAAGTAGTAATCACAAAATTTCTAGTGTATAAAATTGTAAACGGGTGAATGATTGGTACCTCAGTTTCCAAAAGGCACAAGACTTCCACAGGCGACCCCGTTATCGTCTTCAGGTGCTCTGATGCTCTGACCGCTTAGGGTAGGCGCAGCGCTTTTCTCTTACGTCCCCACCCACCGCACCCAATCGATATTGCCGCGCCATTCACGGTCTGCGCCCATGATCACCTCCCTCAGTCCTCCCGCCACCTTGTTTCTCTGCCGTAGGTTCGTGCTAGTCACTTCGTTGTAGGATATCTCCTTCCTCTTCCAAATCAGAGTAATTGCGGTTTCCAGGATGCAGCTACTATCATGACTGATCCGCTGTTTTCTTATTTGAATCTCGATGGATTATTTTATGACACGGCCCAAAAAGTTAGGCCTCAGTGTCAGCACCTTAGTATGGTCGTAATCCATCCAGTGTAGTTACAGCAGACTATGCTCTGCGACCGACAACTTGTTAGGCTGCAGCATTCTGGTGTTTCGTTGGTGTTCTTGGCAACGAATTTAGTACACACCATCTGACCTATATGCACTCCTGGAAATGGAAAAAAGAACACATTGACACCGGTGTGTCAGACCCACCATACTTGCTCCGGACACTGCGAGAGGGCTGTACAAGCAATGATCACACGCACGGCACAGCAGACACACCAGGAACCGCGGTGTTGGCCGTCGAATGGCGCTAGCTGCGCAGCATTTGTGCACCGCCGCCGTCAGTGTCAGCCAGTTTGCCTTGGCATACGGAGCTCCATCGCAGTCTTCAACACTGGTAGCATGCCGCGACAACGTGGACGTGAACCGTATGTGCAGTTGACGGACTTCGAGTGAGGGCGTATAGTGGGCATGCGGGAGGCCGGGTGGACGTATCGCCGAATTGCTCAACACGTGGGGCGTGAGGTCTCCACAGTACATCGATGTTGTAGCCAGTGGTCGGCGGAAAGTGCACGTGCCCGTCGACCTGGGACCGGACCGCAGCAACGCACGGATGCACGCCAAGACCGTAGGATCCTACGCAGTGCCGTAGGGGACCGCACCGCCACTTCCCAGCAAATTAGGGACACTGTTGCTCCTGGAGTATCGGCGAGGACCATTCGCAACCGTCTCCATGAAGCTGGGCTACGGTCCCGCACACCGTTAGGCCGTCTTTCGCTCACGCCCCAACATCGTGCAGCCCGCCTCCAGTGGTGTCGCGACAGGCGTGAATGGAGGGACGAATGGAGACGTGTCGTCTTCAGCGATGAGAGTCACTTCTGCGTTGGTGCCAATGATGGTCGTATGCGTGTTTGGCGCCGTGCAGGTGAGCGCCACAATCAGGACTGCATACGACCGAGGCACACAGGGCCAACACCCGGCATCATGTTGTGGGGAGCGATCTCCTACACTGGCCGTACACCTCTGGTATTCGTCGAGGGGATACTGAATAGTGCACGGTACATCCAAACCGTCATCGAACCCATCCCGTGCCACCCAACGTGCTCTAGAAGGTGTAAGTCAACTACCCTGGCCAGCAAGATCTCCGGATCTGTCCCCCATTGAGCATGTTTGGGACTGGATGAAGCGTCGTCTCACGCGGTCTGCACGTCCAGCACGAACGCTGGTCCAACTGAGGCGCCAGGTGGAAATGGCATGGCTAGCCGTTCCACAGGACTACATCCAGCATCTCTACGATCGTCTCCATGGGAGAATAGCAGCCTGCATTGCTGCGAAAGGTGGATATACACTGTACTAGTGCCGACATTGTGCATGCTCTGTTGCCTGTGTCTATGTGCCTGTGGTTCTGTCAGTGTGATCATGTGATGTATCTGACCCCAGGAATGTGTCAATAAAGTTTCCCCTTCCTGGGACAATGAATTCACGGTGTTCTTATTTCAATTTCCAGGAGTGTATGTATTGCCAAGAAGCTTGCACGGGATAGAGTAGCATGGAGAGCTGCATCAAACCAGTCTCAGGACTGAAGAACACAACAACAACAACAACAACAACAACAATGTATTGCCACATTGGTCAGGATTTCTGTAGCTTCCAAGCAGTGCTCGTGTTTTAGCTGGTGAGTGGACGACTTTCTTCACTATGTGTTTCCAGAAAATTCGCCCTATTCTTTCGGCTAATGCGCTAAAAAAAGAGGAATAAAAACAATTACTGTGATTCATCTTCTGTTTCCACCAGTTGTACAGTAGGTATACGACGTAGGGATCTCCGAATTTGCCTTTCCTTTTAGTCGCTCTTCCGGAACTCCGTCCTGTTATGATAAAGTTCTTGGCTGAGACATTCATTGTCTGAGTGGCAGCGAGCCCTTTGCGTCATTTTTTAAGCATCCTATTCCCTTATACTGGGTGGTGCCAACTGCCTGCGTTCATGTATAGGTCACTCTGTGGTCCAACGTGCCGTCCGCTCTTCTCTCTACCAGGTCACCCAGAAAAGGAAACTCTCCATCCGCTTTGACTTCCGTGGTGTAACTGATGTTCTCTTATATGGAACTGAGACGTGTGAGGAAATTATTCGGCATGTCTCCACCATATGAACAAAGATGTCGCCTGCATACCGGAAGAAACAAGAACAACCAGTGGGGTGATTCCAGAGCTTCCTCCTTCAACTGTTCCATGTACATGTTGGGGACAACTAGTGAAAGTGAACTCCCCATGGCTACTCCTTCTGTCTGCTCGAAATAGCACTCTTTTTCGACGTTGGCTACTGCGAGCCACGTGATCACTTGCCGAAATATTGTGCCTGTTAGACAGTGACGCCCGGCCGTTCGCCCTTGGGCTATTTCGTGATAAAGTACGCCGGGAGAAGATGTCATTTTCTGTGTAAGCAAGAAATAAACTATTTTCTTGGAATGGCTTCTCGAACGAAACCATTATCACTAATATCGCCCCATCGTGGAGCACCCAAACAGTGGATTGCGTTTGGTTTCCGACTAGTACGAATATAGTCAATTTTCGGCTCCTGTTACGATGTTATGTATGTTATGTATAGATTTCGCATTTTTTGTCGGTCGAATTTTTTAGTATTTCCTTGCGCCAGCTAACACAGCCTACTTGGGGCTTTGGTCAAGTTGTGCGCAGTTCATCGGGGACATATTATTTCATGGCACTGTGTTCACGCAGAATGTCTCCAAGCTTACATACCCATAAGGGTGCCTCCCTCTCCCGGTAAATCACAAGCAGATCCTCTTCAACCATGTTGTGCCCGGTATCGATGTTTTTGGATACGACTGGCTTACAGAATGATTTCACTCTGGAACTGAAGGTGCGCTGATTTGAAACTTGCTGGTACATTAAAACTGTAGGCCGGAACAGGACTCCCAACTTGTTACTTTTGCCTTTCGTGGTACAGTGCGCTACCGACTTATGTATACAAGCACGACTAACAAACCATACGCATAGCTCCGCTTCCGCTAATACCTCATCTCGTATTTTCCAAACTTTGGAGATGGTTTCCCGGATACCTTGCGGGACTAGCACTTCTGGAAGAAAGGATACAACGGTGAAACGGCTTATCCACAGAGAGGGTGTGAGGGCTGGTCGTGATTCGTGCTTGGATAACTCGGTCTGTGAGCACAGATTAGAGTCGGATCCGGTACACAGTTCTGATCTGCCAGAAATTCCAACAGCTCATTTAGGTTGATCTTTAAGAAAGTCATCGCTGACCGAATCAAGACTTCAACGTAATTCTACAAATCGAAAGTAGTATGTCTCTTCAAAAGGTGATTGAATGACAAAAAGAGTGTCCAGGCATTCTGTTTCAGTTAAATCACAAATATTCAAACAATAGTAGCGTCATGTAGTGATCATTTCGTAAAACTTTAACATTCGTAACTAAATCCTGTATCGAACTGAAATTTAAAAAAAAATATTAAGAGGTTTTACGAATGTGGCTGCGTAGCTTAAAAGGAGACGTCACAACCGTGGGGTCGGGGATTTGCCCGAAATTTTGTGTGGTGAAAGAGGACCCCTAACATCTCACGTGGTTAAAATATTAGGAAGCACTACCCGGAAAATCTTGGGAAAAATCGATCCAAAGTTTCTAAGGTGCCTTATGAGTATACAGTGTTAGTCCATTGCCGACCCGCCGTCTGGCCTAGATGGTTAGGGCTCGGACCCTTACGCCAGATGTCTCGGGTTCGATTCCTACTCCGGCACTTTTTTTTCTTCTGTTTCATTTCCTTTTGTTGTTCCAGCAATTATTCAAAAAGTTTCTCAAACCTACATTATTTTAAAACATTATTTAAGCTGAAGAACGTAAAGTTTTTCATTGACTGAAAAATATTCGTGCTCCTTGTTCTATTTCGTTTTATGGGGTTTCGAGGTATAAAGGGGCTTAATAAGTCCCCTTGGGATTATAACGGTCATCTGCGCATAGGACTGTGCGCGAGCTGTGAGAATTAAATGGCAGTTTGTTTTTCGATTTCATCGTGAACAGATGTGCCTGTTTCAAATTTCAACGTATTATTCCGATCCGAGGTTAAACATGTCGACTGAAAAAGTTGCTGGCTCGTCTGGAATAGGAGAAGAAATTCCTGAAGAATCCATTCATAGTAATCCATCAAAATTACGATTGATGACACACTGGTGTATAATGAAAAGCTGTTGATCGAAAATAATTTAGTTGCATCAATATCTCCGGAAGAAATCTCTCGCGATGCTATGTTCTTGTTTATAATTATTATATGTATAAAAATGCAAGGGAAGCAGTGGTTGGGAAGGGGGTGAGACAGGGTTGTAGTCTCTCCCCGATGTTATTCAATCTGTATATTGTGCAAGCAGAGAAGGAAACAAAAGAAAAATTCGGAGTAGGAGAAGAAATCAAGATGTTGAGGTTCGCCGATGACATCGTAATTCTGTCAGAGACGGCAAAGGACTTGGAAGAGCAGTTGAACGGAATGGACAGTGTCTTGAAAGGAGGATATAAGATGAACAGCAACAAAAGCAAAACGAGAATAATGGAATGTAGTCGAATTAAGTCGGGTGATGCTGAGGGAATTAGATTAGGAAATGAGACACTTAAAGTAGTAAAGGAGTTTTGCTATTTGGGGAGCAAAATAACTGATGATGGTCGAAGTGGAAAGGATATAAAATGTAGATTGGCAATGGCAAGGAAGCGTTTCTGAAGAAGAGAAATTTGTTAACATCGAGTATAGATTTAAGTGTCAGGAAGTCATTTCTGAAAGTATTTGTATGGATTGTAGCCATGTATGGAAGTGAAACATGGACGAAAAATAGTTTGGACAAGAAGAGAATAGAAGCTTTCGAAATGTGGTGCTACAGAAGAATGCTGAAGATTAGATGGGTAGATCACATAATTAATGAGGAAGTATTGAACAGGATTGGGGAGAAGAGAAGTTTGTGGCACAACTTGACCAGAAGAAGGGATCGTTTGGTAGGAAATGTTCTGAGGCATCAAGGGATCACCAATTTAGTATTGGAGGGCAGCGTGGAGGGTAAAAATCGTAGAGGGAGACCAAGAGATGACTACACTAAGCAGATTCAGAAGGATGTAGGTTGCAGTAGGTACTGGGAGATGAAGAAGCTTGCACAAGATAGAGTAGCATGAAGAGCTGCATCAAACCAGTCTCAGGACTGAAGACCACAACAACAACAACAACAACAACATGTATAAAAATTGAATGTTCCCCAATCGACTTTGTTATTTTGATTAAAAACCCAATGTTTCTCCTCATATACTTTACAATGAAAACTGGAAAACCCACCGCCATGAATTGTGTTGTTTGACAAAATGAAAATAATTTTTATTCAATAATGTAACTAATTTTTAAAGATAATGTAGGTTTGGGAAACTTTCTGAATAATTGGTGGAATAACAAAGGAAAATGAAACAGAAGAAAAAAATTGCCGGAGTAGGAATCGAACCCGTGACATCTGGCGTACGGGTCCGAGTCCTAACCATCTTTTTTTTTTTTATCCTTAAAAACACATCAAGGCTGGCCAGCACACCGGCCGTCGTAGTTAATCCAGCGGGCGGATTCGATCAGGGGCCGGCACGCCAACCGCATCCAGGAAGCAGCGCGTTAGCTCTTTTTTAAAATTCTTTTTTTGTGCTCTACCATCTTTTTTGTTTTTTGGGTGTTTTTCATTGTCTTTTTTGTTTTTGTTTTATTTATTTATTTTTAAATTGTAAATTATTTCCTCTGCCAACCTTTTTTGTTTTTTTATATATGGAAAAAGGCGTCTTTCCGTTACGACAAACAAAATTAGAATGTACATCCGTAGCAACAACAGAACAAGTGCCTTCTGAACTATGAAATAGAATTTGAAACTAATAGTGTGATGATAGATAATAAAGAAAGAAAAATGTAACCAAATCCCGCACGCCATTCCATGTGCATGGCCCATCGGCGTACAGATTCCATGTTCCTAATTGGTACAACATATCGCAGCGTGTGGAGCCCCATGAAGGCGGTCATCCTCTGCCCGGTACTCCCCAACACTGAGGGGGGGGGGGGTTATCGAAGACACTGCGCAAATAGTTCGCAAATAGTTGTCGGTGTCGGGGTGTACCCTCAAGTGTGCTATGACTGCCCTGGAGAAATTGCCAGTAATCAAGCACCATCTTCTCATCATCTCGAAAGAGGTAGTATATGGACATGCCTTTAAACCATGTGAGGGCGTGAGTCTTTGCAGGTAGGAAATAAGTATCCTCTGGACAAAGGAGGAGCCGTGGCTCAGTTGTGCGAGGCGCGATACGTAGGTAGCAGGCGAGGATCTTCTGCACTAGCAGCCATACCTCTAACGCCGATCCACATGTTAAATGGTGTTCGTCAGTATCCACGTGGTGGCAACGTGGGCAAAGGGGGGAATCAGTCATCCCAATAGCGTGCAGCCTTTGTCGTGTTGCAACCTTCCCGTTCGCCACCTGGTACCACGCAGCTCGTACCCGCGTCGGGAGGAACGGCTTCTGGACCACTCTCCACACTGCAGGCCATAGGGTCGTAGGGCACTTCCTCTCAATCACATTGCGAGGGATGGACCTTAGCAGCAGTCTGTAAACGTCTCTCGCCTTGGGAGTGCGAATGTTGGGAAGGTCTGGGTGCAAGTAACTATACTCAAGAATAATTGCCGAGAGGTGCGAGAGTGAGGGTGTAATGTGCGCAAAAGTGACAGGCGGCAGAAGAGACGCCGGCAGCAATTCCTCTAACAGACGTCCCGAAAGGGAAGCATCTGTGTGGGTCCACAATTTCGTCATTGTGCACAAGTATAATGCTGTAGCCCTTGCTCGTACATTTGTAAGTCCCAGTCCGCCATCAAGCGGAGGGAGGGTGAGTGAGTGTTTCGTAGCGGACTTTGAATAGGTGTCCGGCGGTAAGGTAATATCCAAACACTGCTTGCAGTTCTGTGTGCCATTGCTGTCGATATCGGTAGGACGTGGGCCATGTGGATAATCTTAGTCGCCACGTGAAGGTTAAGGTATTCCACACGCTGTAGGAGGTCCATCCGTCGAAGTAAGTTCCGGCGAACTTCTGTGCGTATTGCCTGTAGTAATCGTGCATAGTTCATGGCAGCTGTGCGGCGAACATCCTGTGTAAATGTTATGCCCAAGAACCGGATGTTGTTAACTAGTGGGCGTGGGGCTAAAGCGTACTCCTGTAGACCTTTCCCAACGGTCATCGCTGCCGCCTTGGCCACATTCATGAGACTGCCCGCTGCCAATCCATAGCGATTGATCCATTGTATCACCGAGCGTACCTCGTCACCAGATCGGACAAGTAATAGGTCATCAGCATATATCCTGCAGTGAAAGGTGTGATCCCTCAATGACCTGCCCGAGAGCCTGTTTTTCAACCCTCCGACAAGTGGTTCGAGTGCGATCGCGTAAAGGATCATGGAGAGTGGGCATCCTTGGCGAACGGACCGTCGGATCGGAAAGGGACCCGCAATCCGTCCATTCACCAGTACACGGGATGCAGCTCCACGGAAAAGGCGCTGAAAGATGTCGAGAAAGTCAGGCGGGAAGCCCATGCGGGCCATAACGGACAGAAAGAACTTGTGGTGAATTCTGTCGAAGGCGTGGTCGAAATCAATGGAGATCAGAGCAGCTCGAAGGCGACAGGATGTGGCGATGGCTATTAAATCCCTGCATTCACTGGTTGCCGTTTGCATGTTGGTCACTCCGCCCTGTGTCGTTTGCTCCATTGAGAGGGGCAGAACCTTCTTTATGCGGCTGGCGAGTAGTCGGGCGATTTTATAGTCCGAGTTGAGCATTGTAATTGGCCTGTAGTTCTCGACCGTCCGACCTCTGGAAGGCTTGTGTATCGGTATAAGGAGACCTTCCACGAATGCAGGTGGCACGTGGGACTCGGGGGTCATCAGTTTTTCCTCGATGTCGTCCCGTGTAATTCCACCTAACAGCGTCGCCGCTGCTGCATTGTCGAGGGTGTACGACACGTGCTGCAGTATGTCGTGATCGTCCGCTTCCTCGTCGTAAAACCGGCGATAGTGATCTGCGAAGGCTTCTGTAACAGCCACCTGAGTCATTACGACCCTACCACCTGGCAATACGAGGTCCGTGATCAGCTGCTGTCGACGTCGGCGGCTGTCGTCATGCATAGACGGGTTTTCTCCTTCCGCTCGGTCTTGACGTCGCGATCGTACTACGAGCCCCTCCGAACGTTTCCTCGTAAGAGACAATATTTTACCTTTAATTCGGCGGCTTTCCATTTGTTGGTTTGGAGATGGTGGTTGGCTGTCGAGTTCGCGAAGCATCGTGTAATAAAAGTCCAATGTGTGACGATGCCAAGCTGCGATATCTTTTCCGAATTGTGTTAGCACACGCCGAAACGCTGGTTTTGCACAGTCCACCCACCATGCTAGAGTCGAAGGGTATCGGGGAGGACGACGTTCGCAATCCAGCCATGCGTTGGCGATAATCTGACGGCATTCCGGTTCTTGAAGATGTGCCACATTCAGCTTCCAGGGTCCTCGGCTGCGCCATATCCGCTGCTGTTGTAGAGTGAGTGTGCATATGAAAGTGCTATGATCGGAGAAGGCAAGCGGCCAACGTTCTGCGTCCAATACTCTCGGCGCTAAAGCTCGTGAGACATAAATGCGGTCTAGGCGACTGGCTGAGTGACTGGTAATGTATGTCAGCTCGGGACGGTCACCGTGCACTGTCTCCCACGTGTCGGTGAGAAGCAGATCTCGAACCAGGAGCCGAAGTTCTTGACAAGTCGAGAAATGTGGGACTTGGTCTTTGGGGTGGAGCACACAGTTAAAGTCGCCGCCGAAGATATATTGATCGAAGCGGCTGATAAAAAGAGGGGCGATATCCTCCGAGTAGAACAGCGATCGTTCGCGGCGTTGGTCAGTTCCTGATGGCGCGTAAATGTTAATGATGCGCGTGCCCAGTGCTGTGATCGCCAGCCCCCTTCCTGACGGGAGGTAAGTTACTTCTTCGATGGCAATTCCGTCGCGAACTAGTATTGCCGTACCGCTCCCATTCCGGTCCGCCGGTGACACATACGTCACATAACCGTAGAAAACGGGGAGGGCCGCTATATACACTTCTTGCAACAGGGCAATGTCAACATCCGAAGAACGAAGCGTCTCACGCCATCTAGGCCAGACGGCGGCTCGGCAATGGACTAACATTTTACACTCATAAGGCACCTGAGAAACTTTGGATCGATTTTTCCCGAGATTTTCCGGGTAGTGCGTCCTAATATTTTAACCACGGGAGGTGTTAGGGGTCCTCTTTCACCACACAAAATTTTGGACAAATCCCCGACCCCACGGTCGTGCCGTCTCCTTGTTGGCCATTGTCAGTATGTCCTTCCAATTATCGACATTAGATAAGAAATTAACAATGGTGCAATATGATGATAAAAAGGCCGATTATAGCAATGAAAATATTGTATTCGCAGGAACATGCTTTTTTAACAACAGAAATTATTTGCAGTTGTTGCAGAACATTTTCTTTTCGCTATGTTATGTATTGTTTGAAGTAGTGTTAGATGTAAATTGGCGAAAATGAACAGCATAATTGAAACAATTGCTGCAGGATTTAAGCTTTTTTCTAAAATAAGAATGTCACGCTTATTACAAGAAAATGAAGAAGCGATGTTTGTATTTTTTTAGGTGAAAGTGATCTGTCCCTTTTTTTGTTAGTTGTAGCTTTAGATGTGGAATGGTAGAAAATAATAAAACTGTCCCTTAAAGCACCTAGTGTTAGCGGCATGTAACGTTCCCGTTATGTTGTCAGTAATGCTAGAGGAAATTGTAGAGGGAAGTCCAGCTTTTATAGAGAGAGTGAAATTCTCTTTTTGTCTGTTCACCCATGTTTGTATTCGGAAAATTCGCTGATAACGCAACGGAAACGGTACGTCTCCGCTTGCAGCGTGTACCTGTGGGTATTATCTTAATCACATTATGTAGATAGTTGTGTAGCGGATGTTATGATTTGATACTGCTTCTTTGTCTTTTTATCCATTGACAGTATGAAATAGGGAGGGTGAAAATCAACCGTTTAAGACCAATACCGGTATTTTATTTCTGAATAATCGGTTTTTCTTAATTTCTTACTAATAACAGAGTGTGGAAACCGAAATATCAATTAGCTATAGCAGCAGTGCAAACATTTTTCGTTTTTAAACGAACAGTTTTAAAAAATAGAAGCAGTTTTTATAGATAACATTTGTATTGGTTTGAAATATTGCGTTACTATAGAAAATCAGAAAAGCGATCAGTTCTATTTTAATAACATGCCTTCAGAAACGAACAACAAACTCGTAACTTAAGAACTGGTACAGCTTTGCGGAGACAATGTCCTATTTGCCGCGTGAAGTGACTTCAGGCACGTGGGTACGTGCAGTGTGGAAATCTCACCCCCAATTGATCTATACGACAATTTCTAGCTGTCGTCACCTGACATTCATTGTATTGCACAATGGCACCAATTCCAGTCTGGAAATATTTTTGCGAATTGATCTAGTGAAATACAATGCTTCAAAAGATTAAAGATTTGTCTGCCATTTCTATGAAATAATAAGAGGAAGGAAATAATGGTAACAGTAATAAATTAAAAAATTAACAACAGTTCATTCTAAGTATATAATAAAAATAGTAAGTAGCTGTAGTATAAAGAGAAGTTGCAGTATTAGAAAATTGCAGCGAAATGCAGGAAGATCTGCAGCGGATAGGCACTTGCTGCAGGGAGTGGCAACTGTCCCTTAACATAGACAAATGTAATGTATTGCGAATACATAGAAAGAAGGATCCTTTATTGTATGATTATATGATAGCGGAACAAACACTGGTTGCAGTTACATCTGTAAAATATCTGGGAGTATGCGTGCGGAACGATTTGAAGTGCAATGATCATATAAAATTAATTGTAGGTACGGCGCGTACCAGGTTGAGATTCATTGGGAGAGTCCTTAGAAAATGTAGTCCTTCAACAAAGGAGGTGGCTTACAAAACACTCGTTCGACCTATACTTGAGTATTGCTCATCAGTGTGGCATCCATACCAGGTCGGGTTGACAGAGGAGATAGAGAAGACCCAAAGAAGAGCGGCGCGTTTCGTCACAGGGTTATTTGGCAACCATGATAGCGTTACGGAGATGTTTAGCAAACTCAAGTGGCAGACTCTGCAAGAGAGGCGCTGTGCATCGCCGTGTAGCTTGCTGTCCAGGTTTCGAGAGGGAGCGTTTCTGGATGAGGTATCGAATATATTGCTTTCCCCCTACTTATACCTCCCGAGGAGATCACGAATGTAAAATGAGAGAGATTCGAGCGCGCACGGAGGCTTTCCGGCTGTCGTTCTTCCCGCGAACCATACGCGACTGGAACAGGAAAGGGAGGAAATGACAGTGGCACGTAAAGTGCTCTCCGCCACACACCGTTGAGTGGCTTGCGGAGTATAAATGTAGATGTAGATGTAATCTGCTGGCTATGTCTAATGAGCCTTTATCTGGTTGTACTCCTTGAAAACGGACAAATTAACACGAAAAACGGTGTTTGTCGGCTCCTGAGTTTTCACCCTTTAGTACTGACTACTCGTAATGCTCAAATTGTGGTATGGTCACAGATTACAACATAATTCTTAAGCAGAGTTTCAAAAAAATTAGTCAGTAGGATAATATTGGTAATTTTTTTGTAATTTAACGACTTAACCATTTTTCGAGGACGAACTAATTTTTCTTTTATTTGTCTGTTTAATATTGTCATTCTTGAGTCTTGAAACTCAGTCATAATTTTTCAATCTGTTAGATTTCTATGTTTTTTACAGAAAATACGTTATTTTAGAAACCGGTTATTTTGAGTGGTTTTAACAGTAAAGTTCAACTAGCGTGGAAAAAAATATAACATAATTTTTTTTTTGTTCGACGATAATAGCTATCCGTAGCCTGAAGATTATCACCAGCTGGTCGAAACTGGTTAAGACACTCTGCTTTGTTCACGCGATTGAATACAATCTTACGTTGTATATTTTTGCGACACGAACAACAACAAATCACAGGACAAAACAATACCATGCTGCTGCACGGAGTGAGGGAGTGGGGCCGCAGTCAGAGCAGTGATCGCTTTCGGTCTACATAGCGACTGGCCCCTAACGGGAGCCAGCGGTAACGAAGTGAGACGCGACCAGGGCCGCCTGGGATAGCGGAGAAACACTCTGTTCCAGATACGCAGGCATGGATGGCCTGAAGCGCGGCGTGTGCAGCGCTGCAGATTACCAGAGAGCTATGTAGGGACATTATGCCTCTACCGGTCTCAGATGCCGATGACGACACTGCATGCCAAATACAGCTTCCAGGAGTAATTTACACCACTAGAAGTAGTGCTATAAGCGATAGGAATAGAACAGCCATTGGCTTCCAGTTACTGATGCGTAGTCAGTAATCTTACTTTCTGGATCTAATCTCAAACACTTCAGATGTTTCACATGGAATAAGGTCACATGACATTATTATTAGTGATGTATAATGAAGGGAAAAATGGCTAGGTGCGAGTAGAATTCGTGCAGTGAGGGTTCCGCACAAACTAAATTGAGTATGTTGATCGTTCATCCATTCCGGTAATAGAGAATCGCGACAATTTTTGCCTGTTATCGAGAACGACACTGGCAAGATATCGCTCCCACGATTTTCGATGGTGTTTTAATTTCATAATTCATGCTGTAGGAGGAAAGCAACCATTAGTATAATAAGCAGTAGTTCTCCATTCATGCTGACTTGGTCGCAATGATAAAAGTCAAACATCAGGCAAGGGACGACTTTATTGCTCATATGAGGCGTCTCGGAATTCATGACCACCAGAAATCCAGGAGCTATTATAGTACATGGATATGGCGTTTAACTAGTCTGTGATTGTTTCTTTCACATGCAGCTTGAAACGCTATATCTACAAGCAGCAAGCACTACTGGACATCTGATGATGATGATTGATAAATCCCGAAATGCGTCATATTAGCAATGAAGTCATTCCTTGCCTGACGTCTGACTTTTCCCACTGCGACCCAGTCAAGATGAATGGAGAACTGCTGAGTGTCTAAATTTAAAGTCTCACGTCGGATAACAAATGACAAGAGAAATATTTTTTTTCTGGCGATATAATCATAAATTAACAAATTTCGTATTTGTGCCTGTACTTTTATCCACCTTGCTTCCTGACTCACTTCGTGATTATAGACAAACGGGAAAATATCCTATAGGTTTGGATGAGTGACTCTGCGACTATCGAAATATGTTACATAAATGTTCGTATCTTTTGATTGCTTTGACTTAGAAGTTTCCATTTTTTGCACCACCAAGGGACACAGTATGTGGAACAAATTTTAACGGAATACGTCTATCCGTTGCTGAAGAAACGAGTTTTTGACAGACAGAAAACAAATGGTGCTATAAGGGTCCGTCTTTACCGACAATGTGGTATTCTACAATATTAATATTTTACAAAGCTGTTTTCGACGTTACGCCATCGTCAGGTACACAGATTTAATATGTGGCGTTGTGAAGTTTTTGTGGGCTCAAAGATATAAAAAATGTTCATGTGACCGCTGTACCAGCATCGTTGATAACTGACGCAGCACATCCAACTTGTGTGGCAATTCTCCGAAAGGAACATCCCGCCACTCAGAAGGCCACAATTTGGCCCCTTTCAAAATTGCTCAGTTGGCTGTAAGAAGCACAGGTGCGTCTCTGTTGCACGCTTGCCAGCTTCACTTGTCTGCACCGCATCGAGCCTTCTGGCCGTAAGATTTCCCTATGGTAGGGTAAACACACAGAGCGCTCTGGTAGCTGTGTCGCTGCGCTATCTGTTGGCGGACGACGTTGAAACCATTGTCAATACATTTACTATCCCTCAGGTAGCTTACGCCGTCATCGCATCAAAATTGAGGTCGTCTTTCAAGACTATCCCCGGCATAAGGGAAGCAACGAAAATTTGATGTTCAATATTTCATTCAGTTACCGACAGAACTTAAAATGTTGCCATAATCTATTCATAAAAAACTATAATCTTTCCTTAAAGCTTTAACACACAAGTATTATGTTTTGAAACAGTGTCTCACGGCGCACAGTTTATCATTTATTCATCCAATATTTGAGAATGAGAGCATTTGGGCAACTTTTAGCGAACTTTACTCATAGTTTCAAACCTTTACATAGTATTTTTTTGAAAGGAAAAAGTTTATCGCTTACTACATTTTCGCTGTTCATGCAGTAAAACTGTATCAAATATGGCGTTTTAATTTATTACTTCTTTACTTCTAACTCTTTGCGCAACACATTTTGCAGACCGTATCTACGTATACAAATGACTGTG
The DNA here is from genome assembly GCF_023897955.1 of Schistocerca gregaria. Classification (NCBI taxonomy): domain Eukaryota; kingdom Metazoa; phylum Arthropoda; class Insecta; order Orthoptera; family Acrididae; genus Schistocerca; species Schistocerca gregaria. Next base: position 355,501,791 of record NC_064927.1, on the reverse strand, counting down.
TCTGAAAAATTGTGTTGTTGCACAACACTCAGTTCAGGAGATACGGCGACATAAACATTGAGATGCTTGAAAAATTTATTTTTTCTTAATACGGAGCGCATTGTCATCAATAAAAATTCCACCCTTGTCTGGGAACGAGAAGTCCATAAATGGCTGCAAGTGGTCAATGATCGGTTGAGTTGGATCAGAGGACCCAGTGCAAACCATGTAAACACATGGCACACCATTATGGGGCCACTATCACCTTGCATTGTGCCTTGTTTACATCTGGTTTCATCGGACCGGGCCACGGTTTCCCAGTCGTCCAGGATTCAACCAATACGGTCACGAGAGGCGCTGAAGGCGATATCGTGCTGTTAGCAAAGGCACTCGCGTCAGTCGTCTGTGGCCATAGTGCATTAACGCACTGTCGTAACAGACACGTTCGTCGCACGTCCCACATTGGTTTCGGCGCGGTTATTTCCCGCAGTGTTACGTGTCTGTTAGCACTGCAACTCTACGCAAAGGCCTCTGTTCTCGGTCGTTAAGTGAAGCAGTCGGCCACTACGCTGTTCGTGGTGAGAGGTAATCCCTGAAACTTGGTACTCTCGGTACACTCTCGGCCGTGTCGATCACGCACTACTGAATTCCCTAACGATTTCCGAAATGCAATGTCCCATCTAGCTCCAAGTAGCGTTCCGCGCTCAAAGTCTGTGAACTCCGTCGTGCGACCGTAATCCTGTCTGAAACCTTTTCAGATGAATCATATGAGAACAAATGACAGCTCGGGCAATGCACTGCCCTTTTATACCTCGTGCACGCGATACTAGCAGTGTAAAGTGGGACACTGAACTTCTGGAGTCCCCTGTGCTGTTACAAATTCGGGACACCTTGTGTGGCTGCGCTGAACCGCTCTAGGAACGCGTGGCCCTGCCACATTTCAGAAGCCAGTTAGGGAGCATGCGGGATGTATTTTTTTCCCGTTAAGTACCGCCACTACCGGTTTCGAATGGCAAGTGCTTGCAGTCGGCACCAGTAGCAGCCGGCTGTGTGCAGTAGCAGCCGGCGTGGACACGATCTGCGCATCCAGTCGCTGAACCCCTCCCCTGCCCTATGGTTGCCGACCCACACGCGAGCCTTCCCTTGCAGCTCAGCGCAAACTGTGGTTTCACATAGGTTCGAGTAGAAAATTACAAGAAAAGTGTCTTGTAAGTATAAAGGGTTCTAAACGTAGGGTTGAATCTCTTAGAGGTACCTTGCTGTACTTACGTCAGCACTGATAACGAAGAAACTAATTTGCCTGGCAAACATGTTCCAAATGTGGCCGGCAGACTGAAGACTTTGTGTTGTGTGTTGCCTGCATGTTTCCTATTCCAATGTGGCTACTGATAGGAATTCTACTAGATTCCACATTGAATGCGCTGCGCAAATAATCCCCTTTATACCTCATACCTGACGACAATCTTTCGCTCGGTAAATAGTACATCGTCACTGGTTAAAACGCAGGCCACATCTATGTATTACTTTGCTAAAAGAACGTACATACAGATGATACATCATAGTTGCTAAAGTCAGTTTGTTGCATGATTATATGTTAGAACATAACTTACCTGGATAAAACAGATTGATCTTAAAGAATTCGTGTGGTTTCAGGAGAGAAAAAAACTGACGGGAAACTCACGTCTTCGTTTCACAGACGATATTATATTAAGTGCTGATTAACAGATAGTTCCCATTTTCCATTATTTCCGTAAGGTGCTCTTCATTGTACCGCACAGTCAGCTTAACTAAGGGGACAAAATGCGCCCATTAGAACGGTGAATGTTCGGCACGAATGTTTGATAGCTAAATCGATTGGTACCCAATAAGGCATAAGCGCTCAGCTTTAAGAGCTCAGTATATCTAAATTATTATCCGATTATCTGCTGTACTGACAAGCTATATGCTTACGATGCTGTTGTCTGCAGGGAAACACCGTTACTGGTGACCATAAGGAGATGCAAAGCAATTTAGACAGAATTTCCACTTTTGTACCGAGAAACAGCTCACTGCAAATTGGTAAATGTAAGAAATTCCACATAATAAAGAGATTACAATATTGGAGCTCAGCTCTTAAAACTCTGTCACATCTAAATATCTAGGGATAATGATGAGAAATTTGTCGAGCCTTCGAATCCGCTGTAGGAAAATCGAAGGAAGACAAAATTGTTGGGAATGTGACAGTCTTTTGCGTTAAGAGTCCTTATCAAGTAAATATTACAGCAGGTGGTGAACGAATTCAGAGGCGCGTCTCTAGAGGCATAACAACCCGGTGTACTCCATGCTGAAGTGTAAAGATGATACTCAAGCAACTGCAGTGCAACGTTGGAAGAAAATTACTGTTATTCTCATGATCATGTTGGGTGTAATTAGAGATAAAATATTCAGGATGATGATCCAACAATTGTCCTGCCGCCATCGTACTTCTCTAACGCGCGTAGTGACCACGAGAATACACAGAGATTACGGCTCCATTTAAAGGAAGTAAGGTTAGGAGCCAGACATGCATATGTTTTCTTGTAGCTACGTACACGAATGGAATAGGACAAAAGGTCGTCCACATCGATACGGAGTGCTGTCCACCAAGCACTGTGTAATGTCAGGCAGAGTATAAAGTTCCCGCCTTATCAACAATGCCCAAAAATTCATTTCCTGCCGACCTTGCAATGATAGCAGAAAACGATGGAAAAGAGAAAAGAAAAAAAATGCAATCACTGCTTGGTGGTATTCAGCTGGCAAATGAAAATTTGGTGAACGATAAATGTTTGTAGATCATGAGTTTTCTTGACATGGACTGTCTTCTAGTGGAATTCCGAACCGGAACACCTTGTTTGAATGGATTTTTATTTGTAGCAATCATAAGACGAACGACATCTTTGAACACCTCAAATCATAATAATACTTATCCAGCTGGAGACTGTATCGTCCATTCTTAGACTTGCGCAGCCATTTGTTGCCATCGGTACGTAGAATGAGAGTAAGGCTTAAATTTCTCTGTCTTCGTCCACCGTACCTTAACAGTTGCACAATGAAAAATCACACGAAGTCCTGCGACTGAACAGGACTCGCATTTGAAGTATCTATTTAGCCAATAAGACGCCAGAGCTACCAAAAGGACTTTTTGTATGTTGTAATGGACATTAGTTGTCACATGAGTGTCAAATCTCAATAACATACCATAATAAGAAAGTCGATGTTCTGCCCTGTAGATAGTAATGATGTTTATATCAATACTGTTCTTTTTATGCTTGCAACATTTGTTAGTAAACGTGCAATTGACTAACACACTAGTTTGAATATACTAATAATTTTTTCCTGCGAGATAGCTTTGTTAGTTCTATAAAGTTAGAGAAGCAAGAAGTAATTCTTATACTGACTTAGCTACTCTGAGCGAATGTTGAGCTCCTACAGGGCCATCTTTGGTGTCCTTTTTCTTCCTAAAACTGAGAACCATAGGAATAAATACCCTGCGACGTATTTGGGAGTTGAAAAGTAATTCAAGCGTCTGGCACGGACGGACGTGGAACGTTTTCCTAAATACGGTTCAGTGTTACAAACATTCGTGCAGTACTACACTTTTTTTTTCTCTCTCCAATGTCTTCGCCTCTCCCAAAGTGTTGCACCGTACATTCTTGACATTTTGCATCGAAGGTAAGTATGCCTGTCTGGCCATAAAAATATTACTATTTAATGTTTTATTGGCTCACGTAATTATTGCATCCATGTATTTGATACTCTTAAGCTCGTAAGAAAATAAGTGTAATTGTTTTGGTTACCTTGTTCGTTTTAATACTGAAACTCCTGCTCGAGTAGCATTCTCTCCTCTTTGGAGACCCACGCAGCCACAGATGAGAATGAGGAGGCGGTTATTTGTAGCTCCATGGTTGCAATGTTAGGCGCATTATGCTTCCTTGTAGTGAAATAGCGTCAGTCGGTATGTATCCCGGGAGGAATCGTCTTCCAGGCGCGAGAGACCGTCCCGGCAGCAGTGGGGACACTGGATGCGGGCAGCTGCTCGTTGTAGCTCACGTCGTTCATCGCCTGGGATCAGAGATCATTCTCGGTCCTTTGAGGAGGAGACAGGCGGAAATAGTGAAGACAGCTAACCACACCCACCAGGTCTTAGCACAACTGTAATTCCGACGTCTGATCAGTGTTATCTGGTTTGGATTCGGGTGTTCGTTTAAACCAGAGACTTCGTCGGTTCTGTGACATCATCAGTGAACCGCAAGCTGCAGTAGACCTGTAAACAAATACGCAGTGAAAATCTTGAAATATTAGTAGTTAACAACCGGAGCGTTGCAGCAAAGTCCTACGACTCACATGCCATCTAAAATGCAGTCGCTCTCACTTCATAGCAGATGCTCAGAGTTGGTTGAAATCCGAAGTATAGTGTAGAGACATATTCCCAGCAAGTAGAGAGTATATTAGAAAGACAGGTTGGACTCCCTAGGAGGTAGAGGATTTACAACAAGAAGCAGAAACATTTGCTTTGGCTAGATCGATAGTGAATCAGATTGTGAACTTATATGGACAAGACTAACTGTGGTCGGTGAAATAGATTAATAATTTGATATTTCTACCGGCTACCATGTTCGTACTCAACGGTCGTAGTCATTCACAGATAACGTAAACTCGATAGCATTGAGATACCACGCGGTCGTAGTAGATGATGACTTTAATTTGCCCAGTATCGACTGAAAACACTACGTACACGATAAGCACAATTTGTTTTGCGGAGTGCTCTTGAATACACTCTTTGACAAATTCCTTCAACAAATAGCTAGATTGATCACACACTAAAGAAATCATTATAAACTCTATGGTTACAAACGCTGGCTATCTGCAAAGTGGGATAGGGATTACCAATTATACTAATAAAAAATGGTTCAAATGGTTCTGAGCACTATGGGACTCAACTGCTGTGGTCATCAGTCCCCTAGCACTTAGAACTACTTAAACCTAACTAGCCTAAGGACATCACACACATCCATGCCCGAGGCAGGATTCGATCCTGCGACCGTAGCAGTCGCACGGTTCCGGACTGCGCGCCTAGAACCGCGAGACCACCGCGGCCGGCTATACTAATAAAGGACGAGCGTTACCAGAGGCGAAAGGCTCGTCAAGAAAACTAGGGAAAGTCTACATGGTTGGTCGAAATGATTGTTGCTAACAACATACATAAAAGGCGGACTTAGAAATTTAAGTGAAGTCCGACTAACGTAGAGCAACTACCATCGCCAAAGCCCAAAGACACCGGGAACCACGGGCTGTATAATTACGAACGAAATAAAATAATAAAACTCGGCAAACACCTCTCCTTGCTTTACATTTCGGAGATATATGAAGCAAGGAGAGGTGTTTGCCGAGTTTTATTATTTTATTTAGTTCGTATTATATATATATTTTGTTCAGGGATACATTGAATGCTAACTTGAGCATGTGTAAGGACTGTGCATAAAGCCTAATTACAACTTTCGTGGTACTATCCTAGCAAAATATGTCATAATCCTAGGAAATTGGCTCATACACTGTGTGATCAAAAGTATCAGGACACCTGGCTGAAAATGACTTAAAAGTTAATGGCGCCCTCCATAGGTAATGCTGGAATTCAATCTGATGTTTCCCCACCTTTAGCCTTGATCACAGCTTCCACTCTCGCAGGCATACGTTCAATCAGGTGCTGGAAGGTTTCTTAGGGAATATCAGCCAATTCTTCACGGAGTGCTGCGCTGAGGAGAGGTATCTATGTCGGTCGGTGAGGCCTGGCACGTTGTCAGCGTTCCAAAACATTCCAGAGGTGTTCTATAGGATTCGGGTCAAGACTGTGCAGGCCATTCCATTGCAGGGATGTTATTGTCGTGTAACCACTCCGCCACACGCTGTGCATTATCAACAGGTGCTCGATCGTGTTGAAAGATGCAATCGCCATCATCGAATTGCTCTTCAACAGTGGGAAGCAAGAAGGTGCTTAAAACATAAATGTAGGCCCGTGCCAAGCAAAACAACAACGGGTGCAAGCCCCTTCATGAAAAATACGACCACACCATAACAACACCACCACCTCCGAATTTTACTGTTGGCACTACACACGCTGGCAGGTGACGTTCACCAAGCATTCGCCATACTCACACCCTGCCATCGGATTGCCACATTGTGTACCGTGATTCGTCGCTCCACACAACGTTTTTCTACTGTTCAGTCGTCCAATGTTTACGCTCCTTACATCTAGCGAGGTGTCGTTTGGCGTTTACTGGTGTGATGTGTGGCTTATGAGCAGCCGTTCGGCCATGAAATCCAAGTTTTCTCACCTCCCGCCTGTCATAGTACTTGAAGTGTATCCTGATGCAGTGTGGAATTCCTGTGTGATGGTCTGGATAGATGTCTTCCAATTACACATACGACCCTCTGCATCTGTCGGCGGTCTCTGTCAGTCAACAGACGAGGTCGGCCTATACGCTTTTGCGCTGTACGTGTCCCTTCACGTTTGCACTTCACTATAACATCGGAAACAGTGGACCTAGGGATGTTTAGGAGTGTGGAAATCTTGCGTACGGACGTATGATACAAATGACACCCAATCAGCTGATTACGTTCGAAGTCCGTGAGTTCCGTGGAGCGCCCCATTCTGCTCTCTCACGATGTCTAATGATTACTGAGGTCGTTGGTATAGAGTAGCTAGCAGTAGGTGGCAGCAAAATGCACCTAATGTTAAAAGCGTATGGTTTTGGTGGTATCCGGATACTTTTGATCACAGAGAGTATGAAAAATCCGTTAACGGATCCACTTTCCATTACATATCTGTAGGATCAGCCTGGTGCTGAAACTGAAAATAGCAGACAGAAATCATAAGTACTGAAGTCTCCTTGTAACTTGTAAAAATGTATTCACACATGAGGGTACTACCATAATAATGTTCGGCCACCACACACACACACACACACACACACACACACACACACACACACACACACACACACACACTTGAGGAATCTTGTAAGTATCCACGAGTGCTGAACAGCAATTGAGACAACTCAAAGCGAATAAGTCACCAGGCCTGTGCTGTATTCTGGTGGAACAGTGTTCACTCTATCCTGATACTCCGTGCGAACAGGCCTTGGAATGCCCAACGGAACCGATCGACCGTCGTGTCATCCTCAGCCCATAGGCGTCAGTGAATGCAGATATGGAGGGCATGTGGTCAGCACACCGCTTTCACGGCCGTTGTCGTGTTCCGTGACCAGAGTCGTCACCTCCTCAGTCGGCTTCACAAGGGTTGAGTGCACGCAATTCGCCAACAGCCCTCGGCAGACAAAGATCTCCCACCCAAGGGCCAGCCGACACCAACAACGCTTAAATTCGGTGATGTGATGAAAACCGGTGTTAACACTGCTAGGCCGTTGGTTATCGCGATTTGGTTTCCCTAAATATCTCGTGGGGATATCCGAATAACTTCTTTGTTTTTTAACGTGATTTTACATTCCAGATAAGTTCCCGTAACTACCTCTGTTGCTTCTGTCGTAGTGTGAATGTGTCTAACTCGCATTGTTTCTGTATGAAATACTCTATTTGTTGTTTCTTCCTAGTAACCAAGAAATGAAAATTTTCCATGAAGTGAAACATTTGTATTCTCTTCACACATTTTCTTTCGTTCTGAACGTATGATTTACCTTGTATCTTGTATCAGTTGTAAGCAGCCCACGAGCATTACCTCCTTTGTGCGTGTTTCTTCCTACTGTCCAGTTACTACTGTACTGTTTTGATGGCCTGGTGGCCGTTGGCCCAAAATCTAATATTCCTTCGTGAGTTTCCTCCAGTGTCATGGCTGACTGGATGTTGTTAATTCGCCGTTTAATATCTTACAAGGAAACATCACCAACTTGACCTCATATTTTAAAGCGCAAAAATTTGGGTGATAATACTTATACGGGATGTTCAAAAAGTCTCTCCGTAGTGCCGTATGATTGTCAGCCGCGCGTGCCGTATGTCGTAGTGAATATACTGAAATGAAACTAAATGAAATAAAAGTTATTAATTTATTGGTTATTCATTTTTACTTTCAGATTTTAACATTAAATGTTGAAAGTGTGTCCCCCCCTCTCCTGTTGTTGAATACACAATGCAATTCGTCTAATCATGTTTCCAAACACAAGCTGTAACATTCCTTCTGTAACAGTAGTACTGAAAGCGTGTGTTGCAGTTTTCAAGTCATCAATGGATTTTGGACGGTTTTTATAGACAGTGGCTTTCGCTGTACCCCAGAAGTAGAAGCCAGGTGGTGTTAGGTCATGCGGTAGTGGAGGCCAAAGCCCCTGTGGAATTAAGCGATCACCAAAAACATCAGCAAGCAGTGACTTTGAAACGCGAGCTGTATGTGCGCGGTTGCACCATCTTGTTGAAAATAACCGTTCAGTGTTTCACTTAACACAAGTTCTCCTATGAATGGGTACAGAATATCACTGTAGTATCGTTGTGCGTTTATTGTTTCGTTGAAAAATATGAGACCCACAATCCACCGTCTAGAAATTGCAATCCAAACTACTATTTTCACAGAATGAAGTGGTTCCTCATGAATACAAAATGGATTTGCAGTACTCCACATACGAGAATTTTGCGAGTTAATGTACCCGTATAAATGAAACCACGCCTTATCAGCGAAAAACGTTTCATTAAGAATATCCCTTCCATTTTGTCGAACGAAATTTTTCAACCATTGACAGTGATGCAGTCTCTCGCCATGATCAGTATTTTTCAATTCTTGCATGACTATCACTTTATATGGGAAAAGTTCTGATATATTCCTTACATCTGTGTGGGGCGTTCCGACACTAACATCGATTTCCTGGGCGAGAATTCTTACTGACTTTTTCGGACTCATGGACATTTTATCAGAAATATCAAGTAGTTTATCCTCAGACAAAACGCTAGGACGACCACTTCTCGGTGCATCTGTCACTGAACCCGTACTTCGAAATTTGGTACTCAGATGTCGCACAGTATGGCGATGTGTGAGTGTTGTCTCCGGGAAAACAGAATTAAATGTTTGACGAACTAAAACTCTGTATTTGCCGCCAGCTTTGAACACTTGTTCGACTAAAAAAAACACATGTTCTTCAATTTTAACAGTGACAAAAACGAAACAAACGAAAAACGGAACTTAAACGTTCACGTCAACACGTAACGACACACCAACGATACTACTGACACTGGCTGAGATAAACGAAACAGTTGAATGTTGGGAGAGTCCACTTGTAGGAAAGTAACCCAGGCAGGCAAACAATCATACGGCACTGCAGAGTGACTTTTTGAACACCCTGTAGTATGCATTTACCATCTTCTGAATGTTTAGCTTTTAAACTTTGGCGCGCACCGGTTGTTAGTCACTCGCTCCGCACCACTGCAGCCGCCTTATGTCCGAGCTCAAAGCACTGCAATCTCCTATTCACGAGATTTTGAAGGCGAGGGAAGAGGAAGGGAAAGGTGAAAGGTGGCCTCTCTTACACACACACACACACACACACACACACACACACACACACACATATATATATATATATAAAGCTATACGTTCAGAAGATCTTAACAGCGTAGCATCAGAATTATAGCCCAAATTTTCGCATGAGAGCAATAGCTGGTTCAAAGTGGCTCTGAGTACTATGGGACTCAACATCTGTGGTCACCAGTCCTCTAGAACTTAGACCCCCCTGCGGGTCCGGGAGTTAGAATAGGCCCGAGGTATTCCTGCCTGTCGTAAGAGGCGACTAAAAGGAGTCCCTCCCCCTCAAGGGGGTAGTTAGCGCCTGCATCCGGAGACGGACGGTTTCACGACCTATATTTGCGTTCATTTTGGTTTTTCACTTATTCTGGTTTCTTCCTTCCTTTGGTTGGTTCCTTTCTTTGTTCTTCTCCATCTCATTGTCTTACTTACTCTTCTCCTTGCCTTCTTCTCCTTCTCTGGTCTCCGCTTCGGCGTTTGAGACAGTCTGTCCTTTCTTTCCCCCTCTCCTTTCTTTTTCCTCTTCTTCCTTCCTCCCTGTGCGTGCCTGAAGGCCGACCCACGCGTTCGCACGCGTAGCCGGTGACGGGGTAACGCGTAATTCCCCGCCCTGGGTAGACAAGTAAGGCACGCACGTACCCCCTGGTAAAGGCCAGGCCCAGGGAGGGGTGATTGCCTGAGCTGACACCTTCCGACCATGCCGATTGGTCCCTCCGTCCATTTCTCGGGAGGTGTGACCTGAGGTGTGAACAATCACCTAAGGCGGGAGTGCCCTCTGAGAGGGTCCCCACAAGGAAGGAGCGCGCCATCGGAGACGCTGGCAATCATGGGGGATTCCTCCGCAATGGATTTCTCTTCTTCTTCTCTCTCGACTTCTGCCCACAAACGGAAACTTGACCAGCCACCAGTGACAGAAGTACTACCGCCTGCCCCACAGTTCCTCGTAGTTTCTCGATCTGAGGACGGAAAGGATTTTTCCTCTGTCAAACTTTTCGTTATCCAGAAGGGCGTAGATGCCATAGCCAGATCTGTCAAGTCTTATACCAGGTTGCGTAATGGTACCTTGTTACTAGAAACTGAGAGCGCCTTTCAGGCACAAAAACTGCTTCGGGCCACACTCCTGTACACGTTCCCTGTCCGGGTGGAGGCTCACCGCACTTTGAATTCGTCTCGTGGTGTGGTATATACTAGATCACTCGACGGATTGACTGACTAGGAGATTCAGTCTTTCCTCGCTGAGCAGGGCGTGACGGTTGTCCATAGGGTCATGAAAAAGGTCAACAATGACCTTGTACTGACCCGGACACTTTTCTTGACCTTTGATAGTGTTCAGCAGCCGTCGCGCATCAAGGCGGGCTACGAGGTTATTTCTGTTCGCCCCTATGTCCCGACACCTATGCGCTGCTACCAGTGTCAGCGTTTTAATCACACTCGCCATTCTTGTTCCAATGCAGCTACATGTGTGACTTGTGGCAGGGATGCCCATGAGGGTGACTGTCCACCTCCGTCTCCTCGTTGTGTGAACTGTCGCGGTGACCATGCAGCGTCCTCCCGCGACTGTCCCGTCTACAAGGAAGAACGCTGAATCCAAGAAATTCGGGTCAAAGAGTGAGTCTCCACCTCGGCTGCTCGCAAGCTATTCGCTAGTAGGAAGCCCACGTTGCCCCCAGCGGGGAAGTACAGTACTGTCCTCGCCTCTCCTCGGACTACCAGGGAGGTGGCGACGCAGACATGCGATCTGACCTTCAGCACTACGGTCGTCCGTTCGGCCAGTGCTAAGATCGCCCGGTCGACGTCTCCTCTTCCTCCCGTCGCCCCTCCGACACAAGCACCTTTATCAGCTTCTGCCAGGACGAAGACCCAGAAGTCAGAAACACGGGCCTTCAAGAAAGAACCGTCTCGTGCAGACCTTCTACGTACCTCGAACCCTCAGCCATCGACAAATCCTTCCACAAAACGACCTTCCAAGAAGGCTCATAGGAAGCACAGTTCTCCTTCCCCGCCACGGCGCATTTCTCCTCCTGCACCCCCCAGCGGTTGCCGCCCCAGGCCGTCATCCGTTTCGCCTGGCCGCACCGCTGGTAGCCGAACATCTGCCCGTTCACCAGCGGAGGAAGCTCCCCCTTCCGGCCATCTTCACAAGATGGCCGATGAACCTATAGAACAAATGGACGATGACTGTCCGCCTCCTGCTAGCGGCGGCAGTGCTCGCTCGAAGCCGGGCCCTCAGCGGCCTTCTAGATGACCCCTTATTGCATCTTCTTCTTCTCACGATGGCACTTATTCACTTATTCACTGGAATATTCCAACCGAGAGGACTTGAAATTGCTGCTCCGCTCGCACCGTCCGCTCGTCGTAGCCCTCCAGGAAACCAAGCTACACCCTTGCGATCAAATTACCTTGGCACACTACACCTGTGAGCGTTTTGACTTACTCCCTGTGGCAGGTATTCCGGCTCATGGAGGGGTTATGTTGCTGGTCCGGGATGATATCTACTATGATCCCTTCACATTGCACACCGGCCTGCAGGCAGTTGCCGTCCGCATTACTCTCCCCAATTTTACATTTTCCATCTGTACCGTTTACACTCCATCGTCGTCTGCCGTTACCAGGGCAGACATGCTGCAAATTATTGCTCAGCTTCCTGCACCATTTTTGTTAACTGGAGACTTCAATGCTCACCATCCTCTTTGGGGCTCTCCAGCATCCTGTCCGAGGGGCTCCCTGTTAGCAGACGTTTTCAACCAGCTCAATCTTGTCTGCCTCAATACTGGCGCCCCTACTTTCCTTTCAGACACCTCTCACACCTATTCCCATTTAGACCTCTCTGTATGTACTACCCAACTTGCACGCCGGTTTGAGTGGTATGCGCTTTCTGATACATATTCGAGCGACCACTTCCCGTGTGTGTTATCCATCTCCTGCATCATACCCCCTCTCCGTGCTCAACTAGTTGGAACATCTCCAAAGCAGACTGGGGGCTCTTCACTTCCAGGGCGACCTTTCAGGATCAAACCTTCACAAGCTGCGATAGTCAGGCCGCACACCTCACGGAAGTCATTCTCACTGGTGCTGAATATTCCATCCCTCACACTACTTCTTCTCCATGCCGCGTACCGGTCCCCTGGTGGACCGCAGCATGTAGAGACGCCTTACGTGCTCGTCGACGTGCTTTACGCACCTTTAAACGCCACCCTACAGTGGCGAATTGTATCAATTATAAACGATTACGTGCGCAGTGTCGTCGTATTTTTAAAGAAAGCAAGAAAGCCAGCTGGGCTGCTTTCACAAGCACCTTCAACAGTTTTACTCCTTCTTCTGTTGTCTGGGGTAGCCTGCGCCGGCTATCTGGCACTACGGTCCACTCACCAGTTTCTGGCTTGACGGTCGCGAATGACGTCCTTGTGGCCCCTGAGGATGTCTCCAATGCCTTCGGCCGCTTTTTCGCAGAGGTTTCGAGCTCCACTCATTACCCCCCTGCCTTCCTCCCCCGAAAACAGACAGAGGAGGCTCGGCCACCTAATTTCCACTCCTCGAATTGTGAAAACTACAATGCCCCATTCACCATGCGGGAACTCGAAAATGCACTTGCCCGGTCACGGTCCTCCGCTCCGGGGCCTGATTCTATTCATATTCAGACGCTGAAGAACCTTTCTCCTGCGGGTTAAGGTTTCCTTCTTCGTACTTACAATCGCATCTGGATTGAGGGACATGTTCCCGCATGCTGGCGCGAGTCTATTGTTGTACCGATTCCTAAGCCGGGGAAGGACAAGCACTTGCCTTCCAGTTATCGACCCATCTCGCTTACCAGCTATGTCTGTAAGGTGATGGAGCGAATGGTTAACTCTCGTTTGGTTTGGCTGCTCGAATCTCGACGCCTACTTACCAATGTACAATGTGGATTTCGTAGGCGCCGCTCTGCTGTTGACCATCTGGTTACCTTGTCGACCTTCATTATGAATAACTTCTTGCGGAAGCGCCCGACCGCGGCTGTGTTCTTTGATTTGGAGAAGGCTTACGACACCTGTTGGAGGGCGGGCATTCTCCGCACCATGCATACATGGGGCTTTCGCGGTCGCCTCCCTCTTTTTATTCGTTCCTTTTTAATGGATCGACAGTTCAGGGTACGTGTGGGTTCTGTCCTGTCAGACACCTTTCGCCAGGAAAATGGGGTGCCACAGGGCTCCGTCTTGAGCGTCGCTCTCTTCGCCATAGAGATCAATCCAATAACGGATTGCCTCCCAGATGATGTATCCAGGCTCCCTTTTCGTGGACGATTTTACCATCTATTGCAGCGCGCAGCGTACATGTTTCCTGGAGCGCTGTCTTCAGCGTTCTCTTGACCATCTTTACTCGTGGAGTGTCGCCAATGGCTTCCGTTTTTCTGCCGAGAAAACGGTCTGTATTAACTTCTGGCGCTACAAAGAGTTTCTCCCACCGTCCTTACGTCTCGGCCCCGTTGCTCTCCCATTCGTGGAGACGACAAAATTTTTAGGTCTTACATTTGGCAGGAAACTTAGTTGGTCTCCACATGTGTCCATATTTGGTTGCCCGTTGTACCCGTTCTCTAAATGTCCTCCGTGTTCTCAGTGGCACGTCGTGGGGAGCGGATCGAACCGTCCTACTTCGCCTATATCGGTCGATCGTCCGCTCCAAGCTGGATTATGGGTGCTTTGTATACTCCTCTGCACGGCCGTCCATCTTACGCCGCCTCAACTCCATACAACATCGGGGTTGCGATCGGAGCGTTTTATACTAGTCCCGTCGAGAATCTTCATGCTGAAGCCGGTGAATTGCCACTCACCTACCGGCGCGATATGCTGCTTTGTCGTTACGCCTGTCGGCTTCTGTCAATGCCCGACCACCCATCGTATCGTTCCTTTTTTGACGACTCTCTCGACCGTCAATACGGGTTGTATGTCTCTGCCCTGCTACCCCCTGGAGTTCGCTTTCGTCGCCTCCTTCAACACCTTGATTTTTCACTCCCTGCGACCTTTAGAGTGGGCGAGAGCCACACGCCACCTTGGCTCCAGGCTCAGGTTCGCGTTCACCTTTACCTCCGCTCGCTCCCAAAGGAGATTACCCCCGGTTCAGTATACCACTCCCGTTTTGTCGAACTTCGTTCGAAGTTCATTAATATGACCTTCATTTATACAGATGGCTCTAAGACCAATGACGGGGTCGGGTGTTCTTTTATTGTCGGGGCACAAAGTTTCAAATACCGGCTACATGGCCATTGTTCAGTCTTCACAGCTGAGCTCTTTGCCCTCTACCAGGCTGTTCTTTACGTCTGCCGCCACCGACATTCTGCTTATGTCATCTGCTCCGATTCTCTGAGCGCCATCCAGAGCCTCAGTGATCCGTATCCGGTTCACCCTTTCGTGCACCGGATCCAACGCTCTCTTTAGCAGCTGGTGGACGACGGGTCTCCAGTTAGCTTTATGTGGGTTCCTGGCCATGTCGGTATCCCTGGGAACGAAGCTGCAGATGCCGCGGCCAAGGCTGCGGTCCTCCAGCCTCGGACGGCTTCTTGTTGTGTCCCTTCATCAGATTGTAGCACGGTCATTTGTCGGCGCATTTTATCTCTGTGGCATGCCGATTGGGCTGCACTTAGGGACAACAAGCTTCGGGCCTTGAAACCTCTTCCCGTAACTTGGACGTCCTCCTCACGTCCTTCTCGGCGGGAGGAGGTCGATTTGGCCCGGTTACGAATTGGACACTGGATTATGCTGTAGTTTTTTAATCCTATGCCTGTTAATACGTCTTTTATAGTGTTGTCCCTTTTAGTTGCTGTTTTAACCTTGTGCCTCGCGGTACATTCCTAAATTAGTGCCCGCATCTCGTGGTCGTGCGGTAGCGTTCTCGCTTCCCACGCCCGGGTTCCCGGGTTCGATTCCCGGCGGGGTCAGGGATTTTCTCTGCCTCGTGATGGCTGGGTGTTGTGTGATGTCTTTAGGTTAGTTAGGTTTAAGTAGTTCTAAGTTCTAGGGGACTGATGACCTAAGATGTTAAGTCCCATAGTGCTCAGAGCCATTTGAACCATTTTGAACCTAAATTAGTCAGGGCGCTAATGACCATTGTAGTTGTGCGCCCTAAAACCACAAAAAAAATGGAACTTAGAACTACTTAAACCTAACTAACCTAAGGACATCATACACAACCATGCCCGAGACCGGATTCGAACCTGCGTCCGTAGCGGTCACGCGGTTCCAGACTCAAGCGCGTAGAACCGCACGGCCACACCGGCCGTCCAGAGCAACTGCTGGGACTGTTATTTTACAAGTGTGCGTGTATGTTTTCTCCCTCCTCAGAATATGAGCTCACGTTGGTGATGTTTGCTTGTTAAACTAATTATTTAGTATGTTTGTTAAATCTTGTATAAAGATAGCTAAATGTGCAGGCGAAATTTTACATCTCGGAATCGCGAGCGGCAGTGTGTTCGTTCATCCACACCAAAAGCGTTGAAAGTTGTGCAGAGCTTGCGGTAAAACGAGTTGGATACAGCGGGGCAGACGCGAGCGGAAGACTGTCAAAGGCCGCGAGGAAAGCGCGTGGCCGCGCCTCCACGACGCTGCGCTTCGGACGTCTTCGGACGGCACCGGAACGCGCCGAGCGTCGGCTCCACCCACGTGGTGACTCACGCGCAGCGCGCCACTTTGCCCACTCCGTCGCTCGCAACGGCGTTCAGTCGCCGGCTGGACGCCTTTCGTGCACAGGCAGACGCTTCCCTTCCTGCTGTGTGGCCCGTTAGTTCCGGTCACTGTTCTGTGGTGCTACCGACTTGACCCAGCGCGGCAGCCGTCTCGTACCGTCAAAGAATTCTCCAACTACCCGGCAATATATTCAGTTACAGTGAACGTGGCCCGTAAAACTGCATACAGACCATCTGTTCTCAGATTTGTGAAGTAGATTTTTCTGCGTCGGAGGCAGTGCATTTTAGAATTTCAGGTAAGTGTACATGATTTTAAGGTGCAGTTACAGATGCTTTAAATACCGCGAAAATATCTGTTCCAGTAATGGATCTTCACATATTAGTCCTTGCATTTAACATAATGAAGTATTTCGTTTATGATTGCCATATGTATAGTTTTGTTTGTATAAATATTTGGATTATATGTGTGACGTTACTTCTTAAGATAATGGTGCCCACTTTTCTGTCTTTGCATTGTTGGGTGGGATACCCCAAGGGGCAGTTCGACCGCCAAATATGAATGACATCGTTACACAAGTTGACTGTTCCCGTTTCATAGCCGAATTATCGTAGTAAATACTGAGTGCGCTTGTAGTGTTGCTGAGGGTCGCGCAGGAATGGAGCTGTCAGTCTGAACGATACTATCCGATGGATGAATCAGTTATCAGTACCTTCATTCCATAATAACGAAGCTAGGTGACGCTATGGTCAATACACTGGGTAGGGGCGTGTTTCTAATCCACGTCATACCATCCCCGATTTTGGTTTTCTGTGAACTAACTAGCTCAAGGTGGTTGCGTTTCCAGTTGAGTAAAGAAAACCACGCCCAGTTCATTTCCCATCCGTCGGTGGTCAGAGATTCTGCTCTTTCCAATATCCTCTGTTCCTGACTGGACGTTACTTTCCTGTGCAAACCGTTACATCTCAGAGCAGCAGTTGCAAACCTAATCCTCAATTATTTGCTGGATGTATCCCCGATCTCTGCTGGCCTGGGTGGCCGAGCGGTTCTAGGCGCTACAGCGTGGAACCGCGCGACCGCTACGGTCGCAGGTTCGAATCCTGCCTCGGGCATGGGTGCGTGTGATGTCCTTAGGTTAGTTAGGTTTAAGTAGTTGTAAGTTCTAGGGGACTGATGACCTCAGAAGTTAAGTCCCATAGTGCTCCGAGCCATTTGAGCCATTTATCCCGATCTCTGTCTTCCTCTGCAGTTTTTACTTTCTGCATCTCTCTCTAGTCCCATTGAAGTTATTCCCCGATGTCTTAACACATTTCCTATCATCCTGTCCCTTCGTCTTATCAGTCTTTTCTGGATATTCCTTTCCTCGCCGGTTCTACGAAGAACCACCTCATTCTTCATCAGTCCATCTAATTTTCAACATTCTCCTCTAGCACCACATCTCAAATGTTTCTCTGTTGTTCCGGTTTTTCCAAAGTCCATGTCTCACTACCATACTATGTTGTGCTCCATGTGTACATTCTCAGAAATTTCTTGTGCAAATTCAGGCCAACGTTTGATACCAGCATGCTTCACTTGGTCAGGAAAGCCCTTTTTGCCAGTGCTAGTCTACTTTCTGCTCTCCTTTCCCTGTTCCTCGTGGGTTATTTTGCTGCCTAGACAGCAGGATTCCTTAACTCCACCTGCTTCGTCATCACCAATTATGATAAGTTGCTCGTTTTGCTCGTTCTACGCATTTCTGCTGCTTCTCATTATTTTCGTCTTTCTTCGATTTACTCTGTCTGTATTCTGTACTCAGTAGACTGTTCATTCCATTCAGCACATCTTGTAATTCTTCTTCACTTTCACTGAGTATAGCAATGTCACCAGCGAATCTTAATATTGATTATAATGGACATTTTATCAACAGGCTTTGTGTGGACCATCTCAGAGCCGAAATGGCTTGCGTGAGATTTGGACTGGATTGTAGAAGGTAACTGAAGTAGTGTACAGATGTGTCACTCGTTGATATTGATAAGGTAGCACGGAGAAAATACAGGGGAGGGGGGATTTTTTTTTAGAGAGACCGGCCTGCTGTTAAACGAGTATGTGTCGAAACACATGACGAGCAAGGAGATAGTTTAACAAGACTGTACAATATACCATTTTCACGTTGAGCAAGCAGTAAATGAAACAAAGGAGAAATTTGATAAAAGAAATAATGTTCAGCGAGAAGACATAAAAAAATGGTTCAAATGGCTCTGAGCACTATGGGACTTAACATCTGAGGTCATCAGTCCCCTAGAACTTAGAACTACTTAAACCAAACTAACCTAAGGGCATCACACACATCCAGGATTCGAACCTGCAACCGTAGTAGTCGCGCGGTTCCGGACTGAAGCGCCTAGAACCGCTTGGCCACCACGGCCGGCAGACATAAAAACTCTGACGTTTGCGGAAGACGTTGTAATCGTCAGTGGGCAAAAGACTTCGAAGAGCAGGTGAACGGAATGGGCAGTGTCTTGAAAAGAGGTGATAAAATCGATTTCAACACAAGTAAAACAAGAATAATGGAATGTAGTCGAATTAAACGAGGCGATGCGGAGGGAGTTAGATTCGGAAATGAGTCGTTAAAAGTAGTCGATGGGTTTTGCTATTTGGGTAGCAAAATAACTATCGGCGGACAAAGTAGTGTGTCTGTGAAATGCAGACGCAAAGGCAAGGAAAACAGTTTAGAAAATTAGAAGTTTATCATAGAATGTAAGTTTAAGTGGTAGGAAGTATTTTCTGAAGATATTTGTGTGGTATTTAGCCTTGTACTGAAGTGAAACATTGACGATAACCGTACAGACAGGAAGAAAAGGGAAGCTTTCGAAATACCGAGTAGCAAAAGATATAATTTGTAGATAGGATATCTAGGTACTGAATAGAATTGGGAAGAGATGAAATTTATGACACAAGTTGACTATAGAAAAAAAGTCGGTTGATAGGATATGTTGAGGCGTCACAGAATCTTCAGTTTGCGAGGAAAAGTGTGAGGGAGACAAGGCTTGACTACAGTAAGCAGATTCAACTGGTTGTAGACTGTAGTAGTTATGCAGATATGAAATGACTTGCATAGCGAGGAGAGCTGCGGGTTAAGTCTTCGAAGGCAACCACAATAATTGTGTATATGAGATTTTTAGCTAAGTTGATATTGTAATAGTGGGTGCACAACTTGGCCCGCTCATACCGAGCTGTGTCAGGCAGTAGTTAAGACAGTAGACTCGTATTTTGGAGGAAAGGTATTCAAATTCCGTAGATATAGGTTGTCGTGGTTTCCATAAACCACCTACCCAGCGGCAGGTTTTACTCTAGTTCCCATCTCATCAAAACTGTTAGGTTTCAAATGACCTCGCTGACCATGGATCATTAAGGTCTAACCTTTTCTCTTATCTTATCACCGCCTATAACAGTAATCCGCGCCTGGAAACTGATAGGCTCTTTCGCCTTCATTATTGTGATGAATTCCACAATTAGTACGACCTTTGTACTAGACAGAGACAGACATTTAGCTGTTAATATTTCGTAAACAAAGTACTTGAGATACAGTGGATTAATTCCAAGCTACTGCAACAAATCCTGAATCAACCAGATGTAAGAAGACTAATTTTGGAACCCTGACACTGCGAAGAGGTACCGATACCTACGTAACACATTCACCACTGACAAGAAATGAAACAAGGGATTCGCATGTGAGTCTGTTCTGAGCGCTTTAGCCTCGTTTCACCTGGAAACACTGATTCAGCTTACCTAACATAGCAACGGCATGTCTTATCAGGTGTTGGAAAGCCTCCGACAAAGCCAGCCGGGCGCCATTTCGGCCCGGTAAACGTCTCCTGTGTCAGTTGCCTGCAGGCACTTGCTGCCATCACAACGTGGTTATGAGCAAGCTTTTCGTGCTCGGTACCGCAATGGTTGTGGAGCCACAGGAAAGCATTCTTGCAGCTCTTGTTTTCTTGGCTGCTCGTAAACTCTTCGCAGGTCCTCTCTCTCTTCAGTACCTGCGTTACTGTACCTCACCTCGCCGTTTGGTGCAGTCAAGTGTCTCTGGAAAGAAGAGGAATGAGAGATAATATGCTGAGTTTAAAAAAAGAAAATTATTGTTCATGAAGTAGTTCCTTGCTGCTAAACAGAAATTGAATCCTGTTGATATTCCTGTAAATTGGACACGGAACCTGAATGGTTTTCCAGCGCGAAGAAGCACCATATCAGAATGTCACAATCTTCAAGACTGCACCTAGTTGGTAATGAGGACATGTTACACCTACATGATTACTCTGCAATTCACAGTTAATTGTAGGATAAAGGTTTATTAGAACCCCCTTTCAGACTATTTGTCGACCTTCACACTCTCCAATAGCGCGTGGGGAAAAATGAACACTTGAATCTTCCTGTGTGAGCCCTCATTTCCCTTATATTATAACGATGATCATTATTCCATTTGTAGGTAGTAGTCAACAAAATATTTTGGCATTCTGAGACGACAGCTGGTGAAGGAATTTCGTGAAATGATCTCGCCGGAAAGAAATACGCCTTTATTTTAATGATTTCCACCCTCAACTCACATATTATATCCGTGACACTCCCCCCCCCCCCCCTTTCTATTCCGCGATAATTCCGCGCGAGGTGGCGCAGTGGTTATCACACTGGACTCGTGTTCGGGAGGACAACGGTTCAATCCCGCGTCCGGCCATCCTGATTTAGCTTTTCCGTGATTTCCCTAAATCGCTAGAGGCAAATTCCGGGATGGTTCCCTTGAAAGGCACGGAAGACTTCTTTACCTAATCCGATGAGACCGATGACCTTGCTGTTTGGTCTGTTCGCCCAAACAACCCCAACCAAAACGAACTGCCCTTTTTTGAGCTTTATCGATGACCGTTGTCAATCCTATGAGTAAGGATCTGATAACGCGCATCTGTACTCTAGAAGAGGACAGAAAATCATACTTTAGGCGATGATGATGATAGGTTTGTGGGTGGGGCGCTCAACCGCGCGATCATCAGCGCCCGTACAAAGTCCTAATTTTTACACAGTGCATTTTTCACAATCCAATCTACTCACTCTCACATATGATATTATGATGATGACACCAACACCCAGTCCCCGGGCAGAGAAAATCCGCAACCCGACCGTGAATCGAACCAGGAAGCCCGTGATCCAGAGGCAACAACGCTAGCCCCTAGACGACGATCTGTGTATTACTTTAGGAAATGGAGAGTATTTGTCACATCCTCTAAGCGTTCTGCCAATAAAAAGCAAAGCTTTCTGTTTAATGGTTCCAGTTTAAATTTTTTGTAATTTTCATCCCTAGGTATATAATAGACTACTTTAAAATTTTTATGATTTATAGTGTAACCGAACTTCAACGCATTTTTTTTAGTACTCGTGTGAAGGATCTCAAAATTTTGTTTAGGGTCAATTACTACCTTTCGCAGCGGGCATTTATCTTGTCTGAATCATTTTTTAATTCGTTTTGATCTTCTGATGACTTTAGTTAACGATAAAAGACAGAATTACGTGCAAAACATTTAACAGTGTCTCCCAGATTCTCTCTTAAATTGTTTATATAGCTTAAGAACAGCAGAAAGCCTGTAACACCTCCTATTGAACGATATATATAAATTTGGTTTTATTAAATGACTCCGCGTCAGTTACTACAAGCTGTGACCTTTCTAACAGGAAATCACGAATCTAGTCGCCCAACTGAGGCGAAAAGTGTAGTCCTTGGCTTGGCAGTTCACGTCCTTCATTTTTGGTTTTCCTAA
Source organism: Schistocerca gregaria (assembly GCF_023897955.1). NCBI lineage: Eukaryota > Metazoa > Arthropoda > Insecta > Orthoptera > Acrididae > Schistocerca > Schistocerca gregaria. Next base: position 355,479,844 of record NC_064927.1, on the reverse strand, counting down.
TTATCACTTTCTTAAAGGCGTCAGAGTTCCTAGTTCTTAAATCTGGGTGACGGAGAACCCAATGATTTTTCGTTGGTCGAAGAAATACCACGGAGCCAATCAGCTTTTGAGGGCAAAAGAAGCGACTTTGGCGAAAAGCCGATTTGAAGTCTGGGAGGGCTGGGTGATAACCGAACACGCGCTCAGTACTGTTGCCCAGTACAGCTTAATCAGAAACAAGTTGACGGGGATCATTCTGAAACGCGAAGGAATGTATAGACGGAAATGTGAACACTAACCTTTCTGTTCTAGGTTAGTCAGTGTTCCGTCGAACAACAGGAAACTTTCTGACTTGGAGACTACCGCACGATGTCCTCCAGTCTGTGTACTGAATTGGTTGAACGAACCGGAGATCGCAGTTACTGAAAGAGAAAGAGTCACCAAATTGTAAATAATGGTTGACCATTGTACTGTCCCTAGTAAAACGTTACGAGTATATTGGATAGGGTAACGACATCTGCATTGAGTTTGGCACATGCCTGTGCAAAGTCAGCGTACCATTTGCAAAAATTAAACTTGAGTATGATGTAAGGCAACTTCTCAGTAAACTGTAAATGGTAATCTTCTTGTGAAAGTTTCCGCGTGTATGCAACATTAGGATTGAAAATAATGAAATTTTATTTATTGTTCGTATATACTGTATAGTCGGAAGAATAGATGATTAAATTCGTATGGGATGTGGGCATGTACAGGGTGCGAAATTTCGTACACGGAGCTACACCTGTAGCAGAAACACTAGCTCTAACCCGGCTGGCATAGTCGGATTGAGCTTCGATGACAGGTACGGAAACTTGGCTGGATGCTGCTTCAACTGCAAGCTAAGTCAACCGTAGTGGCCTCTGAGTGGTGGTTTGCCGATCTCGACAACCCATAACTAAATCTTGTCATTAATAGAGCTCTAGAGAACTTGCTGGCAGAGAAAAGTCAGATTTCACCTGTATCGAGGGTGATCTGAACATCGCGGGCAACGTGCGGTCTTGTGTTATATTGTTAAAAGATAACGTGAACAGATCTCAAAGTTTGGGCACAGCCACTACCTTTAACACATCAAAAATGTAACGGCTACCTTCTTCATTACCGACTATTTGAACCAGTGGCGATGGTGTTGCGTACCCCACGGCCACGTACTGGAAATGTACGGCAATTACAAATGAAATCCAGCAACATTCGATCTCTCCAAGAAGGGACACGTCCATCGCAAAATTGGGGCCCGTCTGAATAGATGTAATGCCAATACTAAGCCCAGTGTTTTCGTTGACCACCACACTGTCGGCATGACTTTCACTTTCGCTGCGTCATGTGAAGCCGCAACAAAGATTGCCATGCTGACAGGCAATGATCCGCCACACCTTTACTCACTGCCCATGTGGATACTTATATTGCTGCAAACGAGACCTTTCCTCACTAAAGGTATGTAACTTGCCTTTACGATTGTGCACGGCCGAGTGAACGTTGTGTCTTCCGGGCGTTCGTCACTTAGGCCTTTGAGATCCTGCATGGCGTTGAGTATGGCTCTCCTGAACCCGTCGCGTGGCAGTCGTGGGAATCCGACCGACGCGAGCAACAGTATCGCTGAATGATAACCCCGCAGTCTCAATAGGGCGCGATCCTGCTGCTGTCGAATTCCGACACGTGGTAATACATATTTCTCTTTCTTACACAAGGCATGACAGTCTTCTCACAAACAACGAACATTCAGATGCGATTTCTGGAGGAGAAACATGCTACAGAGTGTATATGGCGTCATTCGCAACTATTTTGTGTGGTTAAACTGAAATGCTGATAAGTTACTTATCAAAAAATGGTTCAAATGGCTCTGAGAACTATGGGACTTAACTTCTGAGATTATCAGTCCCCTAGAACGTAGAACTACTTAAACCTAACTGACCTAAGGACATCACACACATCCATGCCCGAGGCAGGATTCGAACCTGCGACGTAGCGGTCGCGCGGTTCCAGACTGTAGCGCCTAGAACCGCTCGGCCATTCCGACCGGCCAATTTACTTATCGAAGCAGGTATTAAACTTCATGCTATTTAGACATTTGTTACACAGAGGTGACATTTCATGGGATAGCGTACACAAGGCACAAAAGGGCGACGACTTTGTCGGAACTGTCATTTGTATTCTGGTGATTCGTGTGGAAAGGTTTCCTACGTGATTATGGCTGTACGACGGAAATTAAGACCTTGAACCCGGAATGCTAGTTGGTGCAAGATGCATGGGACACTCCATTTCGGAAATCGTAGGGGAGTTCAATATTCCGAGATCCACAGGGCCAAGAGTGTGCCGAGAATACCAGATTGAAGACATGAACTCTCACCTCGGACGACGCAGTGGTCGACGCTTCTTCACTTAACGATCGAATGCAGCGACGTTTGCTTAGAGTTTTCATTGCTAACAGACAGGCAACAGTGCGTGAAATAACCGCAGAAAACAATGTGGGACGTACGAAGAACGCTTACGATAGGACAGTGGACCGCAGTTTGGTATTAGTGGGCTTTGGCAGGAGTCGAACGACACGATTGCCTTTGGTAACAGCAAGACATCGCCTGCAGCGCCTCTTCTGGGCTCGTGACCATATCGGTTGGACCGTAGACGACTGGGAAACCTTGGCCTGGGCAGATGAGTCCCGATTTCAGTTGGTGCGATCTTGTGGTAGGGTTAGAGTGTGGCGCAGACTTTACGAAGCCGTGGACCCAAGTTGTCAACAAGGCATTGTGGATGCTGGTAGTGGCCCCATAGTTGCGTGCGCGGTGTTTACATGAAATGGACTGGGTCCTTTGATCCAACTGAACTACTTCTAGACTCAGAATGAGATTTTCACTCTGCAGCGGAGTGTGCGCTGATATGAAACTTCCTGGCAGATTAAAACTGTGTGCCCGACCGAGACTCGAACTCGGGACCTTTGCCTTTCGCGGGCAAGTCCTCTACCAACTGAGCTACCGAAGCACGACTCACGCCCGGTACTCACAGCTTTACTTCTGCCAGTATCCGTCTCCTACATTCCAAACTTTACAGAAGCTCTTCCCCGCGAAAGGCAAAGGTCCCGAGTTCGAGTCTCGGTCGGGCACACAGTTTTAATCTGCCAGGAAGTTTCATATCAGCGCACACGCCGCTGCAGAGTGAAAATCTCATTCTGGAAACATCCCCCAGGCTGTGGCTAAGCCATGTCTCCGCAGTATCCTTTCTTTCAGGAGTGCTAGTTCTGCATGGTTCGCAGAAGAGCTTCTGTAAAGTTTGGAAGGTAGGAGACTGATACTGGGAGAAGTAAAGCTGTGAGTACCGGGCGTGAGTCGTGCTTCGGTAGCTCAGTGGTAGAGCACTTGCCCGCGAAAGGCAAAGGTCCCGAGTTCGAGTCTCGGTCGGGCACACAGTTTTAATCTGCCAGGAAGTTTTTACTTCTAGACCATTTGCAGCCATTCATGGACTTCTTGTTCCCAAACAACGATGAAATTTTTAAAGAACACAATGCACCATGTCACTGGGCCACAGTTTTTCGCGATTGATTTGAAGAACATTCTGGACAATTAGATCGCCCGACGTGGATCCCACGGAACATTTATGAGACTTAATCCAGAGGTTAGTTCGTGCAGAAAATTCTGTAGCAACACTTTCTCAGTTATGGACTTCCATAGGGGCAGCATGGCTCAGTATTTATGAGAGGAACTTCCAACTAGATGTTGAGTCTATGCCACGTCGAGGTGCTGCGTTATGCCGAACAAAATGAGATCCGGCACGATATTAAGTGTTATCCCTCAGTGTATATGCTGACTTCGTGCTGTTGCAGTTTTAAGAGCTAGAGTTTACGATTTCAAATCTAAATTCGATCATTTACTTGGGTATCAGCATTCAATGATAACTATCTCTTAATATTTATTCCCTTACCTCGTAATTGTTTTAACTGTTGTTTGGTCACTTGATTTCCGGAAAAATAGTGAACTGTGAAATGTATGAGGTTCCTAAAAATAAAATAATGGAACTCCTACACAGTGAGCAATATTGTATAAACGTGTTTCATTTGGCTGGGAAAAACTGTCGTTTGTCTGGGAAAAATTCTAGCAGTCACCTCGTTCACGCTGTGAAATATTCCACTCAGCGACTCTTTCATTGCAGAAGAGAAAGCATTATTAGTGCTGAATATGGAGGGTTGAGATGGATCGGCTTGTTTCGTAAGTGTAGACTAGAAGAAAATACCGATGGGTGGGATTTCTTGTAAGGGAGTATTCGAATCCCTGTAGGTGTACTTTTCTCGCCCCCGTGATCACTCGATGGATCTTTGTTGTAATATCTTGGTAATACTGCCTATGCATGTTTTGTCCTTTACAAGCATATTTCTTACAAAAGTGTCGCTGCAGTCATTAATGACAGTCAGTAGCACTTTCCCCCACCAGGGACATGTCTTTGCGTGGGATGCCAGTTTTTAATTACATCTGACCCTGTTTGATTTATGGATTGTAATAGTTGAACTATGATCAATAAGTAGTGATTTTGACTGTAAATTTTCAACATTTATTTCACGTATTGTTACTGCTCTTATGAAACATGTATTAACCCAAGTGGGGTGTTTGGGCTAATGCTTTCGAAATGAGCATTTCACCGTGCCGGGTGTTATGCACAGATCCTGAGCTAAAGTCACCCACTCATGTGATATATTGGACAACTATTCACATAATGTTTCAGATTAAAGTACGGAGCGCAATTACTTCCAGCTAATCTTCATCAGTTATACTTTAATATTGGCTGATCCTTTGTGTTCTCGATAAAGTCAGAGTCGAGAGATTTTTTTGCAGTAACTATTGCGTTAGATTTGCCAAAATACACAGGATGCTTATTTGAATAAAATAAGCGCAGTGGGTGGATAGATTCTGGTTGTGCCAATCTAAAACTTGAAATTTAAATTTAGTCGCGAAGCCATTCAGAGTTACGTTGTGAGGGATTGCAGTTCGACTGCGCTTGGTTTTTTTTAAAAATTTATTAGCCTTTGGCAATAACAATTTACCCAGATAAGTGAGTAACCACAGATTGATATACAATATCACATATACAGCATAGGTATTAGAAATTACATTAATCCGTCACAGACGTAGTTGATGGAATTCGTGCTCTGATCAAGGCCTTAAAAACTGTGTGGCATTGTCTGACAGTGCGTGAACACCCTAGTATCACTTGGTTGAGGTCTATTTTCTCAGCTGGGTGGACTTCCATACTGTAAAGACGCGAAGGATAACAGCCGCGACCCAGGCGGATGCACGTTATAGTATAGCTATGACGTCTGCTTAGCTTTATTTGGGAGACCAGGTTTTTTCGCGGGATACTCGGCTATATTGCGGCATAAAGTCTTCTTTTGGGATGTTGAGACCTCCCACATCTGTGACCATTTTCGTTGGACTTTTTTCTTTACAGCAGCAACAAAATCTGTATGCGGAAGGCAAATGTAGTAAGGATCAATCACGGTCTGCGGTTGGTTTGTTCACGGAAGTGAAGCTGGACCTCAGACGCTTGCGCCCTTTCCTAGCTGTTTCTTCATCTCCCCCGTCGCAGTAGTGACAGGGATGCCATTTATTAGTCAGTGCCGGGACATGACGTCTGTCAACATGTGTCCCACCGCGCAGCACCATCTTCATCCTCGTAAATGCCTGCAGAGATTTTACTGACTACACCACCTAGGCGAGTGTTAAGTTCAAATCGCATGGAGCAAAGTGTGAGAGACCTCATAATAAATAATTATTAGCTATTGGATTACGGCAATGGATCGAAAATTGACGTCTCGCTCTTGAAAAAGGGTCGTTGCGAAAAGGCTACCCGCGGATAAAAAGGTATTTGTTAATCATATCTTAAGTGTAAACCTACTCTAACTTCTTCCCCCCATCCCCCCCCCCACCCCCCCACCCAAAAAAAACTCCCTCGTGTAGTGAAAGAGCGGTGGAGGAAGAAGGAACACTTCAAACACATGAGTATTGGCAACTGAAATTTCATTCATCCTTAATTCAACTTTTAGGTTAAGTAAAATATTTTTCACATAACGATACTATTAGCAAACAACTGTTTAGTGTCAAGGCAGAACTACCACAGTGTCATGTGTCAAAGAAATGGTCTGTTAATTGCATGTTATATCCATAGGAGTTTTTAGTGCATAGCCACAGTGTGAGGTGCTATAGAATACATTGCTTCTGTGCAAGACCCTAATGGAGATGGACAAGATGGGCAGATAGCGGCAGCAGGAGATGGACAGTATGGAGGAAGAGATGGACAGAGAGAGGCGGGAGATGTAGGAGGCAGGTGGAAGATAGTGTGGAGAAAGGTGGCAGGTAGGTGGGAAAGGAAGAGGGAGGAGGTGGAGGAGGAGAAGCGAGACAGGCAGAGGGTGGAAATGTAGGCAGCTGTAGTGGAACTGGTGGTTGGGGGAGATGGGTGAAGAAGGAGGGGAATGAGGACGATGGAGAGAGGCGTAGAGGATGAAGATGAGGAGGAGTGAGGGAGGGGTGGAGGATGAGGATGACAGGGTTAGAGGCATGAACAGAGAGGGTAGGGGAAGGAGGAGATGTGTACCACATATGTGACATCCGTGTGCGTGTGCGAAGCCGATGCAAACAGCTCTCTCTCTCTCCCTCCCTCATTTGCTGTTTACTAACAACTAGGGGTTTGTCAGGTAAATAACAATCTACAAAGTAAATCCTGCCTTGGGCATGGATGTGTGTGATGTCCTTAGGTTAGTTAGGTTTAAGTAGTTCTAAGCTCTAGGGGACTGATGACCTCAGATGTTTAGTCCCATAATGCTCAGAGACATTTGAACCATTTTGTCATTTTCCATTCTATCTTGCTTCTATCTTACAATGCTGTATTCTTCTCTGTTTCATATTTAAACTACATATTCGTTTTAGACATGTAACCAGGTGGGAGAAATCCTATGATCTGGCGCGACATTGCAGGTTCGTCAGTTACAGTTATTGTTGTTTCTTTGTCTTGTCCTGTTTGAGATATATCGAATTATGTTCATGTGTCGTAAAATATTGCACATGGTCATTGAGGATAGAATGTACTGAAAGTGACTTTATTTCCGCTCACTAAGAATGAGTTGATAGCTAATAACTTTTTGGCTGTGACTAGTCCATTCTCTCTGATAGGGTTCCTCCGAATAGTGCCAGCGCAGCTGGCTTCCCCCCCTCCTTTCCCCCCTCCCCCAACCCCCTTCCCCACCCCCACTGAAGGGCATATTTCTGTGTGCAAATGACTGCTGGTCAGACGATAACGGAAATATGTCGGCAGCAAACTTCTCATTGCTCTTGTAACAGGCTATTGTTTTGTAAGCTACACTGTCTGAGGAGTGAATACTTCAGCACTGCTCCCACGATCATCAGTGCGTGCATTGCCCTCTGCATTCATCGACAGCCTTTAGAGACTTATAAAAGTCAGCTGGGCATTCCGTCTTCCCTTCTCCCCACGCTCGTATCGTCAGTTTCACGCTGTACAATCTTGGTCGCATTTTTTCAGAGTGTGCTGGTTTTTCTGTAGGACAACGGCCAACTTGTATAATTAGTAACCATCATAATTTCTCCCTAGTAAAGAGGTTAATAGCTCGTTCGACCAGCTGTTTCTTTCGAAGGATTCCAGAGGCATTTCACAATAGAAATTTAGGAATTGTCGCTAGGTCCGATTACATCGTGTTCCCGCAGTTGCTGCAGAGATGAGCATTTGATATCTAGTGAGCTCCTCAAAGAAACTATCGGTGGGCACTAGACTGTTATTCTTTGCCCGATTAGCTTCCATTGTCCGTTTTGCATTGTAACTGCCAACGATTACCGCTGTATCCCCTTCTCTCCCTCTTTCATGTAACATGACGTAGTGTGACGTTAGCTTGCCAATACGAGAAATTTGTCCCACTGACCTGGATTTAAAGTCAGCTGTTAGAGGCAGCAATTTTAAGACAATGTTTTACCAATAACATTGTGTGACTATCAGGAAGGGCTTACGTGTGGATATTACATTCATATGTATGTTACGTTTCAACATTATCACCGTTGCAATTACAACATTTTTCGTGATGTGGTACACCTGCTTTCCTGATCGCTCTGCCAAAAAGTTTGACGCTCACTTGTCGAGCCATGTTATCACGGTGCTATGCATTTCCTTATTTAAGGCAATTGCAAGACGACATGTCGCTGAGGATAATAATGAAGTTACGATCTGTTTTCTCCAATATCATATCAGTTTCTCAAAATAAAATGAAACATTAAAATTATTGTTGTTGTGCTTCATATTTCGTGCAAAAGTGTTATTTTGGACTCCATATGATCTAGTGAGGTACACAGTGGATATCGATATTATAGGAACTTCTAGAGAATATGGCGACTTCGTTTGCACGATACCTTATCATGAACTGTCAAGACAGTTGCGCTCGGAGCAGATCTGTGGTCTGCAGCATTTGTCGATGCACTGCGCCGGAATTAATCTGACAAAGAGGACTGGTTCTCTCTTCGATTTTCTTCATAAAGATAACATTTCTAAATGGTTCAAATGGCTCTGAGCGCTATGACACTTAACTTCTGAGGTCATCAGTTCCCTAGAACTTAGAACTACTTAAACCTGACTAAACCTAAGGACATCAAACACATCCATGCCCGAGGCAGGATTCGAACCTGCGACCGTAGCGGTCGCGCGGTTCCAGACTGTAGCGTCTAGAACCGCTCGACCACCTCGGCCGGCTAACATTTCTATTTTTAATTACTTATCACCTGAAAAAAATTAAATTTAGTATACTTCCTAAATGTCATTTGGAAAATGAAAAGTTATACACATTAATATTGCTGCTGAATCTCTAGAAATAAGAAAGTATGTGTATTATTAAACCGCTATTCCGCAAAGTGCCAGTTGCCGGCTGTCTAACGCCTTCCAGGCCAACAAATATTTGATTTTCAACATTCCGCGTAGCTAGTAGCGGCTTCGGTCAAGAATACCATCATAACGACCGGGAGAGCGGTGTGCTGACCCCACGCCCCACCTATCCGCATCCTCCTCTGAGGATGACTCGTGGCCTGAAGACGGGGTGCTTTTTATTGATCGTATTTAAAAATTTAAAATGCTGCCGTAATCTGCTCGTTAAGACGTGTAATCTTACGTTAAATTTGTAATACAATAAAACAAGTGTTACGCGTAGAAACGGTGTGTCTATCTTGAGCCAGCAAGACAGGCAAACAAAGCTACTTGCAACAAATTTCATTTTTTTTCCTAAAATTGTTCTCACTTAAATGCTTATTTGTAAAATAATCCAACTTTCGAAGCTGTTCCCTACATGGTATTTATAGTCTTTGAAGAATCGTTTTAGTCTGATGTTTCCCATTTTCGTTCTAAATTTTAATTCATTTGGAATACTCGTATTTTCAGTCGAGTAATTACTAAAAATATAAAGATGTTACGTTTATTAAAAATTATGATGGTGTTTAAGTAACGTTCTTATTTATTTATTAATATGAAATTTAAATGAAAGTAAAATAAGTTGCTATCATTGAGATTCTAGTCTTTTGCTCCATGCTCTGAGCTACCGGCAACTCTATTAATAAATCTCTGAATGTTTTGTAGTTAAGTGTCCGGAAATTATCTAATTTTCGAAAGTATTGTTTCCTAGTTTTATGATGACTGCGTCGTGCCGCTTGAGGCAATTGCTGCCGGAGCACTGCATATAAAATCCTGCAAGCATAAGAAAATCTAAGAGAGCCAGTTTGTGAAGTCCCTTGTGGAACAATCTCACAGGTATCACAGTCTCTGTTCACAGTCGCAGTGTTCAAGGTACGCAACAACCTGGTACGAGTTTATGTGGCGAGTCAGTGCAACCTACCACTGGGATTTCCCAGTGTACAGTATGACACACCGGGGGCCGAACCGCACAATAACCCTGGGTTTGGTGTAGGGCGGCGGAGGGGTGAAGTGGACTGCGGTAGTCGTCGTGGGGCATGTGGGCCACTGCGGTTGCGGCGGGGACGGAGCCTCTCAGTCGTTTCTAGGTCCAGGGTTAACATACAACATATAACTTGAGCATGAGGTCTCTGAATCGAATCTTGCTGCAAGCACCTTTTTCATTCTCGCATAATTCTAACAACAGATTTATTATGACTGTGTAAATTATCAATATATAAATCATTGTTACTTTCAAATTCTTCACCCAGCAAAATCGAATTTTCCTCTACAATTTTGGAAGTAATTTCCCATAGTAACTGTATTTCGGCAGGTACGTGTAGACTCGTCTTCAGCCTATTTTCACTATATTCCTGGTGGTAGATTTGACCCGTGAGAAATAGCTGCATGTGCAAAAACGATTTTCCATTGGTCACAACATTAATTCGTATGTTAGACCCCGAGGTAGTTAATCTCTAAAATGTCTGTGATGTGATGTAGTGATGATGTGGATGGTACTTGGAGAGCAAGAAAAGATGAACTGATTGTGAAGCGGAATCACTTTACAGTGAAGTTTCAAAAGTGCGTTTAAAAACGGTGTTCGTGTACACCGAAAAACTCTTTCTCCAAAACAATCTCATCTCTTGCAGTCCTCCTGCAGAACACATGAAAATTGGAGAAGGAATATTTCTCAACAAATCTGAAATGCTAGCGGTGAAGCAATTCGTGTTACAAGACGAACTAATTTCCCACCAAGGAATCTACAAAAATAAGGTCTGGTTGAAGAAACTGGAGTCGCTTTACCACCACCACCACCACACGATTATGAATCCGAAAAGAGCCAGACGAAATGGACAACAATTCTGTTCCATTGGATTACAAGATGAGTCGTCAGTCTAACGAGAGAGTATCCAGGATGGAGTTTATTTGGCTACCCCTCATAATAAATGTGTTAGTAAATGATGATAATCTGCACAGTTATAATGAACTTGATGTTAAAATTACGTGGGAATGAGAAAAATATTGGCAGATTCAATCCAGAGACCTTGCGCTTATGAAACGAAGCGCTTACTCGTTCCGCTGTGGACTCAATAGTAGCAGCCATACGAAGTGTATAAGCACTACTAAAAATTTCAAGTTCGATTTTCTCGTAAACGGTTGCGAGTTGCGTCTTCTTGCTCACGTATGTTGAAAATATTAGTCGTGCCGCATATATCATGTTAACATGAACCATATCGGTGAGGGAATTTGGTTCGGTCCCCTTGATTCTTTTAAGCTCCTGCTCTTTTTCTACAGCTTCCACAACTTTACTGATTTATACGCTCAGTAGGTCCTCCAGCTGTAACGCCACCCTTTGTTACCGACCTATCACTATGTAGACGCAAAATATTCCGCGAAAGCCTACTTTTTCGGAACCAGTATTGAGGGTTCGAAGAATATGTTGCAACCCATACTGCCTCTGTAGAGACGGTATAAGAGTACACTAATTACTACGATCGCAAAGATATGTAGGCGTTTCTTTTTCCGAGCTCCACACGTGAATAGAAGGGGAAAAAACCCTAATGTGTTGCAGTGGGGAGTACCCTCATCCATGCCCTTCAGTGATTTACAGAGGATCTATATGAATGTAAAATTCTAAAAACGAAAACAGTCTTTCCAAAGATAACATCACATGAAAACATCATATAAAAACAGTACCTTATATTCTAATCCTTTCCTGTGTAGTGTGTCCCAGCAGGAGTGGTCAGTATTCACGCATATGACAGGACCGGTCATTCAAAACAAAAAAAGTTGAAGGTATACATTTTAAAGCCGTTGTTTACTAAACTTTTTTGCTTCAAATGATCGTTTCTGTCATGTCCTGACAGTTCCTCTTGGGGGCACCCTTTATACGTACTGTAATATATATTTGCCACTCACTATCGGTATTGTTCAATACCAGGCTTGCTTACAAGTTGCTCCGTAGCCGACTGCGCCAAATGCAGTCTAATGACTGAATAATAGAAACATGTTACAAGAAAGTGATAGACGTATGTGAATAATTTATACATTTCTTAATGCTATAGAAGCTATTAGACATCAGAAAATTTTTCAGTTCTTTATAAAAATAATATTCAGTCCATTACTTGCAAAAATAAAATACACAAAGATCTAAGCTTATTTTTGTTAATTTAGCATAGTTATCTAATGTAGGACCTTGTCAAGTGCTCTGTCACATGACAACTGATAGCGATGTGGTGCACATTTGCAGATTGATCGTGAATGCCCCTACCAGCATCTACATCAAACACATCGTTACAAATTATGCGACTGTTCTGTCATTTCATAAAGGCATATTAGTTTCTCTTTAGAACAGATATCCAGACGGCTTATCATCTAAAAATATATCAAAAAGGATATGTTGAGTAGCTGGTAAGTTGTATTTTGGAGATACTTGCGAAATTTGAAGTGCGCGTCAATTTATTCATTAATTTTGTAGCTGTAACTGTGACAATACGCATGGCGTTATTGGATCGCAATTCGGAGAAGTGTTTCGCAACAGTTATAACGGCGTGCGTGGCGGTGGACATGAATCACTCTACGTGAACTGCATTGAGGGTTACTTTATGTCCCCTGTTCGCGGAATGCGAGGTGACTGACGCTCGACGTCGATGCACTTACGGACGTCAGCTGCTGTGCTGTTTGGAAGAAATGTTCAGTATGCTATGTGACAGGAAGTGCAGGCCTTACATTTCGTGCCCGGCTCGTGAGCTGTTGTTTCAACGACATACAAAGTGTTTCGAATAGAACAGGATATGTGACGCGACAAGAGTTTTCTTGTACGATTTTTTGTCTCTGCCGGAACCAGGTCGGACTGATTTTTGCACAAGTGGTGACAAAAAGGACCATTATGTATTCCTTAAAGAGGAGAAAGGAGCGTCTGGGGTTTGAAAGTTTGTTGAGAAAGCGAAACTATTCAACAGTGATCTAAACTTGCGTAATAAACACAGGTAGAAAATTAGAAAAAAGAGTATTTCACAATTATTCATTGATACTGGGCAAAACTAGGATTCAGTCGCACCGCTAACTTCAACTTTTTATCTCTTGTACCTCGCGGAATCGTATTTCATGCTGAAAGCATGAAGTGTCGCTTTGATCGTTTTTAGCGTCGGCGCAAGTCATTCGTAGACGCACTAAAACTTCAGTAACGTTTTTAGATCTGTCCTGATTTAATGAGAAGAGAAGAAAATCAGAAGTTCTCGCTGATGTTCTCCCACTTGCTTCGCTTCTGTAGTAACACAGGGTGCTTACATAATAATGTTGCAAACTTTCAGGGATGATGGCGAACGAGAAGTGTGTAAATTTGAGATGAGGGATCCGCATCCGGAAACGACTCAATCGAAAGTTATAACGAAAATCGTTCTGATACCTCCGAAGGTGGAATAATGTACCGGTAATGTTGTTGCTACGATTGTAGTGTAGGCAATAGATCAAAGCATGAAAAAAAAACCATGGGCTCTAAAATGCTTACCAAAATACAAAATAGCTATGAGCACTTGTTCGTGTTATTGTGAAATACATATCTTTTACTGGAATCTTAATGTTTTCTGTATTTTTGGAGGAGGTGGTATGGACAAGTACAAGAAAAATACCTGTAAATACGAGGTCTAAAATGGATAACTTAAGAGATATGCTTCACGATAGTGAAGATGAACAAGTGGTTACAGCTCCTAAGATATGCAAATTAGAGTGCATGTTTACTAGAAGTTTTTCCTTTTTTTGGTCCTTTCTGCCTCCTCCGAAAGCATCACACCCTACAATCTTGGCAACAACGGTACCGGTAAATCTGCATCGATGTCAGAGAAATAAGAATGATTTTCGCTTCTGACTCGGCCGTTACCGGACCCGCGCCCCTTGCTTCAAATCGATACGTTTACTTTTCTCCATCATCTCCTAAAGTTTGTTATATCATCATGGAATCACCCTGTGTAACGAGCATACGCTAGTGCTGTCACACAACGTGCGTACTGTTAGCTTCTGCCCAGTTTTTCATGACTTGCTGAACGCTGTTCACTCAATTAGCAGTGATCATAAGCTTACACGTTTGATCGTGCCTGCACCATTTTTTTTATTTTCACAAAAGAAGCAGGGCTATAATAAGTGACAAGATAATGGAACAGGATTCATAAATCAAGGAGTAGCTTCAATGCTGCCGGATGATGCCATAAAAGACAAAAGGGGAAAGCAGAGATTGGAATATATGCACAAATAATTCAGGAAGCTGTGTAAATGCTGCTCTGAGATCAAGAGATTGTCACTGGTGAGCCTCACCAAACAAACTGACTGATGACAGAAGCAAAATTAAAAAGAACTGTTACTTCAGTTAGTACAAAACTTAAAACAGTGGGCAGAGGTCGAAATCACTGTATACCGGAATTGTGTAGCGCACTGGTTGCGAATGATATTACAGTTCTCATTCGGAAATGTTGTTAAAACACTTATTTCCAGAAGAAGTGACACCTTCATTGCACGAAATATTCGCTTCTAATAATATTTTTGCATCAAGAGAACTAATGCGATTACCTGTTACTTATTCTTACTGATTGTAGCCACATAGCATACTTTCGTTTGCATGTTGTCGGAACGTAATTTGAATAGTATCATTACTCGCAAAATACCATCTGTCAACATAAAACTACGCATCAAATTAGGAATGTGACCTATTTCGTATTTGGATAGTAGACATCTGACTATTTAGCAGTCCTCCTGAGGCAGGGGGCTTTGCGACCGAAGCTCTGGACTCGTATTCTGGGGGAGAAGGGGTTAAATCTTCGTTCGTCCCTCCAAATGAAGGTTTCCCATAAATTCCCTAACTCATTTAAGATTCGAAAATAAAAGATCCTGGCATTTGCCTGATGTGATCAGTCTCTGATGACCCCTACGTCCACAAAGTGCCGCCCATTAACCTCACTTCACTAGTCCTCAATATATGTATAAATGCCCGGCCAGGGTGGCCGAGTGGTTCTAGGCGCTACTGTCTGGAACCGCGCGACCACTACGGTCGCAGGTTCGAATCCTGCCTCGGGCATTGATGTGTGTGATGTCCTTAGGTTTAAGTAGTTCTTAGTTCTAGGGGACTGATGATCTCTGATGCTAAGTCCCGTAGTGCTCAGAGCCAGAATAGAAACATTGAAAACAGAATTGCTAGGTGAAACAGTATTTAAAGCAAACTAGACACAAGGGTCCGCAGCTCGTGGTCGTGCGGTAGCGTTCTCGTTTCCCGCGCCCGGGTTCCCGGGTTCGATTCCCGGCGGGGTCAGGGATTTTCTCTGCCTCGTGATGACTGGGTGTTATGTGATGTCTTTAGGTTAGTTAGGTTTAAGTAGTTCTAAGTTGTAGGGGACTGATGACAATAGATGTTAAGTCCCATAGTGCTCACAGCCATTTGAACCATTTGAACACAACAAGGCGTTCGATCTTGTTCAACACTCCGCGTTAATCGTGGTTGAGTAGCATGCAGTTCACAAAAACAAGGAGAACCAACATATTTGTTACCAAAGAAGACTACGTTAGCAAATAGTGCACATATCCCAGTGTCACAAACTAAGGAGCAAGAAACGTTAGTGAAATTTATGAAACTGACGTTTGGCTTTCGAAGTATCCTAGAAGTTTGGTTTTATACTGCTGCGTCCAGTCACGAGAACTGTTTTAAAGTGTTCATTACTCAATGTCGTTCGATTTGTTGACTTCACATACTATGTTTTTGAAAATATATGATCAGAGAAATACCTTCCTCCGAATACTGATGCCATATAGAAGCAAATTTGTTCAGTATCGGAATTTAAGGAACAATTAAGCAACGATAAAATTTAATACTTTTCTCTTGTTTGTTTTTATTTTTTTTCCGAAACGCCATTTGCTTGCAGATCAGTGACTCCAGCTGTAGTTCAGCTGGCACATCATCAAGGTTACAATCAGATTGTCACTCCAAATTCTGTCAAGATCTGTAAATCTCAAAAAAGCTTCTGTAAATCACGAAGGTCTTTTTCGGAAAATCAAGGTTGACGTCTTTGCGGATTGTAACAATTTACTACTGAAACAGTGAACATGGAAGTTTCTCCTTCCAGTTGTGCTTCAAACAATGACAGATTTTATTGAAATCGTTTACTGATACTGTAGAGATCATCGACGAGGTTAACCATTCTCTGAAGTTCCAAGTTGAATTATTTCATGTGAGAGGTGATGCCAACAA
This sequence comes from Schistocerca gregaria, assembly GCF_023897955.1. Lineage (NCBI taxonomy): Eukaryota > Metazoa > Arthropoda > Insecta > Orthoptera > Acrididae > Schistocerca > Schistocerca gregaria. The sequence continues at coordinate 355,463,682 of NC_064927.1, read as the reverse complement.
AAAATAACATTTGACAGCCGAACAGGATCTGACAGCTGTGGATCAGAGCTATCTTTTTGAATGTTGTTTAAGAAAAGCATATTTTCTAATTTTTTTCTTTTTCTCCGCACAACTGATATTGCCGCAAGGCAGATACTCCAAACAAATAGGCTTTCTTTTCATTTGCTACTTCAGTCAAACACTATTTGATGACGCTACCGTCGGTAAACGATTTCCTTCGTTGTGCCATCTCGTACACTATTTTGTAACTTTCGCGAGTGACTGATTCATTTCCAGCAAACTTTCTCGTGAAGATATTCCTATTGGTTTCTAAATTAAGTTTCATGCACGCCAATTTATCGGAGCGTAACTTTCCAGGAAACTTTTAATGTGTAAATATTAAATTCATAGTCACGCCGAAATTGAGCTCTTTCAAAACGGCAGCACTTTCGCTGCATATTACGCAAGTAGTTTTCCGGATCTTCCTTTGCACAAGGGAGTACTTTACTCCAATTTATTAATTGAGAATGTTGCACTCGTCAACAATTATTAGTAGCCATAATGAAGGGTGAAGTAAATGCGATCTGAAAATTAACATATCTTGGGCTAGCACGAAGTAATCAAACATAACAAAGAAGAAATTCGAGACACAATAATTTAAAATTGAACATAGTAAATCCAACACACTTAGCAGCCAGGAGGTCTCACACTTGTGAAGCTCTCCTAGTATTCTAAATGTAAATATTTAAAGTGTATCATCATGTTTTGTGTACCATATTTTTTATCAAATAAATTGAGGAGGTACCGTCGGCGAGCAGGAATGACAGACGTCCCGGGTCGCATCCGGCCCGTTGCCGTAGTTTGGTGACCCCTGGTGTGTGGTATGACCTCGTATTGCTTAAGGCGCAGCGCGCTACCTTGCGAGACAAGGAGGGACGCGGGAGGCGTATCAAATCAGCGCACCGGATTAACGGCCTTTGATCTGGTGCTCCGGCCAAGTTGAGTGTGGTTTTTTAACTAGTTTCCGTCTCACGTTTAGGGTAAATCAGGCTCGTTATCAACATCTGCTTCAGAAAACACGAGATATAAAGAGTGAAAACGCTCCGGCTAAGGAAGGTCTACTACCGCATAGTTCCAATAACTGTTTACCAACATTAAAACATACGATGAGAAAATTTTAAAGTATCATGTCAGGCATTCTACAGGAATTTCAGGCAAATGACGAGTAAGTAAATGCTTCAATTTTTTCATATTGTCTAAATACTGCTCCCTATGGTTACCAGTGAGCTGCATTTACGCTTTTATTTAACTTTGGTGGCTGCCTTTCTCATGCAAAAAATGCGCCCCTCTGTGGTGCCCAATTTTTCTCACGAAACAGCTGGAATAAATTATCTACCCAAGCGCTTCGCTAAGAGTCATCATAATGATTGCCGTGCATAGGGTTACAAAAGTACTACTTTGCGTACTTAATTGAAGGAAAAAAAACTCTGAAATTACCGTTCCCGCTGAAAGATTATAAAATGAGCTCCGTTACTTTGCACACGGGGGATATTGTAATCTTATGGTACCGGAGAATGGGTGAGTAGATAGTTACTCACCAAGAGGTACTGCATCGAAATGGGGAGAAAGAATTTATGAAACAACTCGAATAAAAGGAGGGATAGTTTGATAGTGCACATCCAGAGCCGCAAATAAATATTAATTCAGTAATTAAATGAAGTGGGGCGGACTAAATGGTTCAAATGGCTCTGAGCACTATGGGACTTAACATCTATGGTCATCAGTCCCCTAGAACTTAGAACTACTTAAACCTAACTAACCTAAGGACAGCACACAACACCCAGTCATCACGAGGCAGAGAAAATCCCTGACCCCGCCGGGAATCGAACCCGGGGGCGGACTAAAATTGACTGTACAGTAAGTATGCTTCAGTGGATGAAGGTTGCGGTAGTCATGCAGAGAATAAGATGCTTGTAACTGATACACTGAGTCGGCGAAACTCATGGGATAACGATATGCACATATGCAGATAGCGGCAGTATCGCGTACACAATGCGTTAGCGAATCTGTTATTTGTACTAAGATGGTTCATGTGAAAAAGCGATTATGGCCCCAAGACGGTAATTGACAGCCTTTGAACGCGGCTTGGTAGTTCGAGCAACACGCAAGGGACATTCAATTTCGGAAATCGTTACAGAATACAGTATTCCCCGGTCCAATATCAAGAGTGTGCCGAAAATATCACATTCCAGGCATTACCCGTTACCACGGACAACGTAGTGGCCGACAGCCTTAACGACCGAGAGCAGCGGCTTTTCGTAGAGATGTAAGTACTAACAGACAAGCAACATTCCGTGAAATAACCGCAGAAATCACTGTCGGACATACGACGAACGTTTCTTTTAGGACTGTGCGGCGAAATTTGGTGTTAAAGAGCCCTCTCCTGGGCTTGTAATCATATAGTTTGGACCTTAGGCAATTGGAAAACCGTGTCCTGGTTTCACGTTTCAGTTGTTACGAGCTGATGGTAATGTTAGAATGCGGCGCAAATCCCACGGAGCCATGGAACCAAGTTGTCAACAAGGCACTGTGCAAGCTGTTAGTAGCTCCATAAAGGTGTGGGCTCTATTTACATGGAACGAACTAGGTCCTCTGGTCCAAATGAACCAATCACTGATCGGAAATGTCTGTGTTCGGCTACTTGGAGACCATTGCAGCCGGTCATGGAGTCATTTTCTCAAACAACGACGGGATTTTTATGGATGACACTGCGCCGTGTCACAGGGCCACAACTGTTCGCGTTTTGTTTGAAGAGCATTGTGGATCATTCGAGCGACTGATTTTTGCCACCCAGATCGCCCGACATGAATCCCTTCGAACATTTACGGGACGTAATTGAGAGGCCAGTTTTTGCACAAAATCATGCAGTTTCAACACTTTCATAATTGTGGTCGGCTATAGAGGCAGACAGGTTGGCTCAATGTTTCTGCAGGAACTTGAGTCACGCACGTAGAGTTGCTACGCTATGCCGACACGATATTAGGAGGTATCCCGTGACTTTTGTCACCTCAGGGTATTTCAAACAGTTCACTGCATGCTTGTGTTAAATACTGTGAGTCAAGCTGGCTTTTATTATTAACATGACACGTAGCATATCGCTTTCTGTTGGCTCGATGAAACCGTGTCGCTAGGACAGGTGACGGAGCTGTCTGCTGTCACATCCTGCACCAGCTAACATGCGTGGCACATGCCAGCGGCCAGCTTTCTGATTTCTCGCTGGAGTAAGAGACATCGAACAGAAAGTACTTACTGCAAGGTCCCGTTTTTCTGCCTTCAATACAAACTCGAGAGAGCCCGAATAACCGAGAAACACGGATAATCCTAAGTACATGTTTTTATCGGTAACTGCGATATACTGTATATAAAATCGTGGTACATGTCACTTCTCTCCATCCGCTGTTCTACTTGCGCGTTACTCGCTGGAAACAAAAAGTATATGCAAAGTTATGCATTAAACATACTGTATTTCGTATTACTTGCTTTCAGGTCACTTTCGGAAAATAACGGCCCAATATTTTTTGTTTCTATTGTTCGTTGATTTATTCCCTGAAGACTATTCTCGTTTTTACACAGTCAAAATGTCAGTTTAGGCAAATGAGTTTTGTCATTCATAGGCCAGTAAGAGATAATGGTAATCCAGTGCCGGGTTCCACAATCGCTCGTCTTCGCTTTCTTCTTCTTCTTCTTCTTCTTCTACTACTACCAAAAACACGTTGTTAATTATAGTCCAGTCACTTAGCTGCTCAAATCCTTTTCCATAGGCATCGCTATTGAACCACTCGCCGATATTTTCATCTACGTCTTCACAACCAGAAATTCGTATCGTAAACGTAGTATAGAATATTGTAATTTCCTTTTCTGTTTTTGTTTTGTGTGTTTGGAAAAAAAAAGTATGGTAACCAGCAAGCTCGATATTCCGCTTGCTGCAAACCAGTATTCCGGCAACAATGTTAAGTGTTGTCTTCAGTGGAAAAACTTTTTTTGAAAAACTTTTTGAGCTACGTTATGTATGTTGTATATTGTGTAGTCGTTGTTTCTGTGGAAAATACAGGAATGGGAAAAAATCGCAGCATCAGGAAATAATCACTGTAGAGCAATGAAATTTCGAGAGTTGTTTTGCTCGTGTAACATTTAAGTGATCAAATTTACAAGATCACAGGTTAACGTAAGCTCTACATAAGCCATCGTAAATGTGAAATGCTGTACATTAATAATCATTGAAACCGCCAGGATGTTGAATGCTAGCATGTAAATGTGCAAGCACTGTGGTTTACAGGTGCTGAATGTCAGTCTGTGGGCTGCAGTTCCTTTCCTGTTGCACTTGGTCGGTCAATACAGCGCAATTTTCGTTTCTGCTTCCGAGATCAATCGTTTTAGCGGGCCACTGATGACGGCCCAAAGAACTCTGTTGCTCGTGCTTTATTGAGAACGAGCGACTAAACCCATAAGCAATCGGGAAACTAGCAAACCGGCAGACACCATGTTCGTGGACTGTTCCTCATACCATTCTCGCGCAATTTGGTATCAATGGTCTTGTTTAATGTGTCCCAGGTGTTAAGTCCCGTTTGGTGTGCTGCAGGAGAAATCCACGAAAGCACATACTCCGACTGTACGTTACTGTCTCGTTCGATTGTGAAGCACATCGGCTTGTATCGCCTCATTTCGTCCACTCTAAGCATTAGCCATACGAGAAGACTCCTGTCACTTGCCTGTCTAGTACGCTATTTGCAAGCGGGATCCTGAGATTCATGTCGTTTTCGACGTACTTGTAATCTGCCGTTGACGTGTCTTTTTCCTACACTTCAAGCGCCCAATGGCAATGTTTCTGCACTCGCACTAACATTTGTCTTTTGGCTTGCCGTGAGCAGAAATACACTTCTGGGACAGAGACTCCTGTACCCTGAATAGAGGTGGTTGTTGGTGATGACGGCTATTGTTCAGCGCTGAACTGACTAGAGATCTGCTTCACTGCGGCCGATGAGCCACTGTTTAAAGTCGCTGTGGTCGACAGCGACACCGTTTATCAACACGTTGTTGCGCAAGGCAGTTGACGCTGGTGGGCATGGATTTCTCCGAATAACGATGTACCAGGTACAGGGCTTAGCACGTGATATCTGAAAAGAGCGATCCTTATTTATCACGTATTGAGTTGTTCAAATGGCTCTGAGCGCTATGGGACTTAACTTCTGAGGTCATCAGTCCCCTAGAACTTAGAACTAGTTAAACCTAACTAACCTAAATACATAACACACATCCATGCCCGAGGCAGGATTCGAACCTGCTGCGACCGTAGCGGTCGTGCGGTTCCAGACTTCAGCGCCTAGAACCGCTCGGCCACTCCGGCCAGCTATTGAGTTGTAATTTTGATGGTAATGTAACAAGGTGAATTGAATCCCACTTATTGGATGGCGTGAATGAGAACAAGAAGTTAATTTTCAGGAGCTTTATGTGCAACCTGTAAGGAGGCGAAGTCTGAGCCAAGTTGGAGGAAGAAGGTACACGGATTCAGGGCACAGACTAGGTGGACCCTGATTAATACTACTTATCGGCGACCGAATATTCAGTAAGCAACATTAAGTATTTTTCAGATGGCAACCTATTTTAGTGTTTGGTGCATGAGGTGAAGTACACACATCAAAAAAAGTTTTGCATCACCCTGGTTCCCAGAACTCCTGAACATAGGCTTTGACTGTGGATACTTTATCACAGACACAGTCTCTTTGACTGTTCAAAGATGCCAATAAACCCGCCCAAAGATGTAAACAAGCATGCGTGAGCAGCGCCTATTTGACGGAGGGGTCTGACTGCCGATCAGTACCAGTCATTCCACCAGGAAGGAGGTGCACGGCTCGTGTTGTCTGTAGTTCAACCATGCCTAGACGGTCAATACCGCGGTTCGATCGCATCCGCTTTGTTACTTTGTGTCAGGAAGGGTTCTCAACAAGGGAAGTGTCCAGGCGTCTCGAAGTAAACCAAAACGATGTTTTTCGGACAAGGAGGAAGTAAGGAGAGACAGGAACTGTTGATGAGATGCCTCGCTCAGGCCGCCCAGGAGATACTACTGCAGTGGAGACCGCTACCTAGGATGAAGGCTTGGAGGAACCCTGACAGCTTGGAGGAACCCTGACAGCAACGCCACCATGTTTAATAATGCTTTTCGTGTAGCCTCAGTACGTCGTATTACGACTCAAACTGTGCGCCATAGGCTGCGTGATGTGCAACTTCACTCCCAACGTCCATGGCAAAGTCCATCTTTGCAACCACGACATCATGCAGTGTGGTACAGATGGGTCCAGCAACACGCCGAACGCACCGCTCAGGATGGGCATCACGTTCTCTTCACCGATGAATGTCGCATATGCCTTCAACTAGACAATCGTCGGAGACGTGTTTGCAGGCAAGCGTCAGGCTGAGCACCTTAGACACTGTCCAGCGTGTAGAGCAAGGTGGAGGTTCCCTGCTGTTTTGGGGTGGCATTATGTAGGACTGACGGCTGTACGATATGTGAACGCCATTCTTCGACCGATAGTGCAGCCATATTGGCAAGACATTAGTCCTCATGGCCGACAATTCGCGCCTACGTCGTGCACATCTTGTGAATGGCTTCCTTCAGAACAAACGACATCGCTCGACTAGAGTGGCCAGCATGTTATCCAGATGGATTGAAAAGGGTTGTTAATTGACTACGTGACCCACCAACCACTGTGAGGTATCTACGCCGAATCATCGTTGAAGAGTGGAACAATCTGGACCAACAGTGCCTTGTTGAACTTGTGGATACTATGCCACGACGAATACAGGCATGCTTCAATGCAAGAGGACGTGCTGCTGGGTATTAGAGGTACTGGTGTGTACAGCAATATTGACCACCACCTCTGATAGTCTCGCTGTATGGTGGTACAACATGCAATGTGTGGTTTTCATGAGCAATAAAAAGGGCGGAAATGATGTTTATCTTGATCTTTATTCCAATTTTCTGTACAGGTTTCGGAACTCTCGGAACCGAGATGATGCAAAACTTTTTTTGATGCGTGTATAACAAACCACCACGCAGGTCAAGCCAACCTGAAACACTTCAACACTGTGGAACATATTCAGATCATCTGATGATTTGCTAAGACATTTAAACCGGCTATGACGCCATTTTTTGACCTCTGTTTAACACGCCAACAAAATTACTTTACCTTAAGACAGAATACCTAATATGTGAAATAAGAGTACTTTTGTGACACAAGGTGGTGTGTTTTTAGCACCGAACTTTCAGATACTTGAACGTTTGTAAATGTTCCATTTATTGATGAAACAGTTTCATTCAAATTGGAGGAGTGCATTGCTTTTTTCTGTTTCTGTATTTCTTGCGTTGATTTTCTTTAACACAGCTCTTATTGTCATGCGTGTTTCCTAGGACAATAAATGTACTTCGAAGATTCCGCCTTCAGCAATTTCTTCTTTCCTTCAGTTGACTGCATTACGAAACTACATCAACTTGCCATTAGTTTCTTACAAAATTTACTTCCATTCTAGAGCAGAAGTGAAGGCCACTGATGGTGTAGGATAAACGAAGAAAAACATTTATTTTTGAGGCTTCCGGAAGGTGTTCGATAAAGTTCCGCTCTGTCACCTGATAAACAAAGTAAGAGCCTACGGAATATCAGACCAGCTGTGTGGCTGGATTGAAGAGTTTTTAGCAAACAGAACGCAGCATGTTGTTCTCAATGGCGAGACGTATACAGGTGTTGAAATAACCTCTGGCGTGCCACAGGGGAGTGTTATGAGACCATTGCTTTTCGCAATATATATAAATGACCTAGTAAAAAAAAAAAGTTCAAATGTGTGTGAAATCTTATGGGACTTAACTGCTAAGGTCATCAGTCCCTAAGGTTACACACTACTTAACCTAAATATCCTAAGGACAGCCACACACACCCATGCCCGAGGGAGGACTCGAACCTCCATCGGCAGCAGCCGTACAGTCCATGACTGCAGCGCCTCAGCCCGCTCGGTTAATCCCGCGCGGCAAATGACCTAGTAGGTAGTGTCGGAAGTTCCATGCGGCTTTTCGCGGATGATGCTGTTGGATACGAAGATCTACAGCAGATAGGCACTTGGTGCAGAGTGTGGCAACTGACCCTTAACATAGACAAATGTAATGTATTGCGAATAGATAGAAAGAAGGATCCTTTATTGTGCCATTATATGATAGCAGAACAAACACTGGTAGCAGTTACTTCTGTAAACTATCTGGGAGTATGCGTACGGAACGATTTGAAGTTGAATGATCATATAAAATTAATTGTTGGTAAGGCGGGTGCCAGGTTGAGATTGATTGAGAGAGTCCTTAGAAAATGTAGTCCATCAACAAAGGAGGTGGCTTACAAAACATAAGATCCAAAGAAGAGCGGCGCGTTTCGTCACAGGGGTATTTGGTAAGCATGATAGCATTACGGAGATGTTTAGCAAACTCAAGTGGCAGACTCTGCAAGAGACGCGCTCTGCATCGCCGTGTTGCTTGCTATCCAGGTTTCGAGAGGGAGCGTTTCTGGATGAGGTATCGAATATATTGCTTCCCCCCTACTTATACCTCCCGAGGTCACGAATGTAAAATTAGATTCGAGCGCGCGCGTAGGCTTTCCGGCAATCGTTCTTCCCGCGAACCATACGCGTCTGGAACAGGAAAGGGAGGTAATGACAGTGGCGCGTAAAGTGCCCTCCGCCACCCCGCCGGGTGGCTTGCGGAGTATAGATGTAGATGTCCGTTTGTGCAATTTCGTACCGCTGAGAGCTATAAGCAGCTCACTGTAGACGTCCTAGTGCAATCACTTCGAACCCGAGGCGGTACAGTGCGCAGCCGACGGGAAGATGTTGAACGGTGGGGTCCTTGTGAAAGTTGGTCACGGCCAAGGCAGGCCCGTGAAGCTGCGGTACCGCTAGCCGCGGAAGTGGGCCACTGCCAGTGGCAGTGACCGGGTCACGCGGCCAGCTTCTCCACTGTCGCCGGAAGCGCGTGCCGCCGCGTCCTCTAGCCTCAGAGGCGCGCATACATTGGTGCTCGCTCGCTGCCGCTGCGTTCTCCCACAAGCTAGCCACAGAGGCTACAAACCTTCACGAATTGCTGATACAAAAACACTTACATCTACATAATACATTCTTCGCAAATATGTAGAGAGGGATGACACCACCACCAAGTTCCGTGGTTGCAGCCTGATTTATTTATTTATTTATTTATTTATTTTCTTCAGGTGATAAGTGAAGCTTTATGACCATCCCTAGCATTGCTACGAAGTACCATCCGTGATAACATTGCATCACAAAAGATACTTCCTGACAGTACGAGAGATAGTCATAAGGTCTATCATCTTGAAAGTATCAGGCTGTGACAACGAAACTTGGTGGTGGTGTTGTTGTTCCTCTTTACGTATTCACTATTCAGTGCAACACATTTTTCCCAACGACGGATAGATAACTCGGCGAAGACTTCGGTTGTAGAAGTGAGCATGTTGGCTGTCGAGTAAACGTTTCACCTCGAAAATAACCTCGACATTCTGTAAATGCCTGCACGCAATGGTTTTTTCATCTGACGAGGAGAACACGGCAAATGCCATAATGTGATTTCCAAGAGATTTCCCTCAGTGGTAGAGGAGTCAAAATAAACGAACACGTGTCCCGTGTTATCCGTAGATACTGGGTCGTTTCCGAGAAAACGACCGTCAAAATATGCGAGGTACTTTGTGCTATTTAGCGTGTAAATAGTCCATCCTCAGCGATAGCACAGTGACCAGCGTCGCGGATTCAGTTTTGCGCCCCGTGCTCGAGATCGGATTATTGCTTTTACTGTTTTTCGTTAATCTGCCCATGTCCGTAAATATTACTACAAGAACGTTTTCCATTGTGTATTGAAATAACGTTGTTGTTATTGGTCTAATAATTGCAATCTCGTGAATGAATTTAAAAAAGTAAATGAATGATAAAATATTTCGAAATTGTTATTTGTGAAATTTCTGTAGTGTATCTTGATTAATAATTAATTGCAAGCGCATATTCCGTAAAGTGATCCGTTGGAAATTGGAACCATCACATAGATAATAATGTGGGTAGAGCAAACCAAAAACTGCGATTCATTGGCAGAACACTTAGAAGGTGCAACAGGTCTACTAGACTGCTTACACCACGCCTGTCCGCCCTATTCTGGAGTATTTCTGTGCGGTCTGGGATCCACATCAGGTGGGACTGACGTATGACATCGAAAAAGTACAAAAAAGTGCAGCTCGTTTTGTATCATCACGATAAAATAAGAATAATCGGGGCTCGCACAGAAAAATTTAAGTGCTAGTTTTTCCCGCGTGCCGTTCGAGAGTGGAACGGTAGAGAGACATCTTGAAGGGGGTTCATTGAACCCTCTGCCAGGCACTTTATTGTGAATAGCAGAGTAATCATGTAGATGTATGTGTGGTTTGTCGTGAAATTATTGCCGATGCGTGAAATCTTCAGCATTGTTAACGACCTCACTTTCCCGAGTGAGATTCATACGAAGAAATGCCACTGTGGCAAACCTGCCTTCGAACGAGTGTTGCGTTGTTCCGAATTTCTGTGCCTCGAATGTTCCTACGATCGGTAACTGCCAAAGGAATGCTCCAAATATTCCTCAAGAGTAAACATAGGAATAAAATATAAATATAGGAATTGATTTAAGAATGAAATATAAGACTTGGAGAATTTAAAAATACCATGTACACATATATTACACAACAAATGTGACAGTCCTTGCGAAACCCAACTTTAATTTTACGGTTGATATAACGGCCTTGTATCCCCTAACGTAATAAGAAACATCCCTGCAGTAACCTTTTACTGACATCTGTAGATAAACGAAAATAAATAAATAAATAAATAAACGCATAATGCGGTTTCGAACACGGGACGCAAAAGTAAGAGGCCGCGACGCTATCTACTGCGCCGCCATACCGGCTAAGGTTAACTCGTGCTGAATAGTATCTACATTACGTCGAAAACTTTCACTGCCGTTTCCTCAGAAACTGTCCCATTTTTACCAACCCATCGCAATGTTTACAGGTTTGTTTGACTAACGGGAGAACGTCACAGAAATGTTGAGAAAACTGAACTAGTAAACGCTCAAGTTAAGACGCCATTTATCCTGCGACAACCTGCTTATTCGGGAGCTAGAACTACTACATAGTGGGTCTTTTTCAGTTCTTTATTAAAATAATAATCAGTGCATTACTTGTTACCCACTTATTTGTACGCACTCGAACAGTCTTATACACTGACGGAAAGAGAGATCCCGATAACAAGAAACAATTGATGTTGGGTAATGAAATTTCGGGAATTCATTTAGCTAGATTACACATTTAAGTGATTAACATTGCAGGATCACAGGTTATTGAAAGTAATTGTAAATGTGAAATGGTGCTACGTCAATATCCAGCGTAATGCCCAGAATGTTGAATCCAAACAAGCAAACTTGAATGCATTGCCTAATGCAGGTGCCGGATGTCAGTTTGAGATCGTGTTCCATGCCTGTTGCACTTGATTGGTCAGTATAGGAGTGGTTAACGCTGGTTATGGATGACGCTGGAGTTGTCGTCCGATGATGTCCCATATGTGCTCCACTGGAGACAGATCTGGTGATTGAGCAGGCCAGGGCAACATGGTGACACTCTGTAGACCATGTTGGATTACAACAGCGGTATATGGGTGAGTGTTATCCTGTTGTAAAGCGCCCCCTGGAATGCCGTTCATGAATGGCAGCACAGCGGCTCGAATCACCAGATTGATGAACAAATTAGCAGTCAAGGTGCATGGGATAACCACGAGAGTTGCTGCTGTCATAAGAAAACGCACTCTAGACCATAACTCCAGTCGCAGGTCCAGTGTGTCTTAGACCGCAGACAGGTCGGATGCAGGTGCTCACCTGGGCGCCTCCTAACTGACACGTGAGGCAGAACCAGTTTCATCAAAAAACAGAACAAACCTCCACCTTGCCCTCCAGTGAACTCTAGCTTGACACCACTGTAGTCGCAAGTGGCCGTGGTTTGGGGTCAGGGGAATAAACTCTGCAGGCCAGCTGGCTCGGAGTTATCCTTGAAGTACATCTACATCTACATCCATACTCCGCAAGCCACCTGAAGGTGTGTGGCGGCGGTACCCTGAGTACCTCTATCGGTTCTCCCTTCTATTCCAGTCTCGTATTCAACTTTACATGTGATGTACAGGCTGTGTTTGGTGGTTCGACATGGCTGACTGGTTTGTATCAGTTCTTTGCGTCACTGTGGTGTCGACTGCTGCACAGATTGCTGCTGTAGATGCAGTACGGTGCGCAAGACCCATACGCCGAACACGATGGTATACTCCCTCTGGAGTACCATGTGGCAGTCTGTAAGCCGGTCATCTTGCGACCGAACAGTCTCGTGACCACCGCTGCCAGCAATCTTGCACAGTGGCTACAATTGCTACCAAGTCTCTGCAATTTCGCGGAAGGAACATCAAGTCCCTCGTTGCTCTTATTATACGACCTCGTTCAAATTCAGTGCGGCCAGGATAATGGCGTCTTTGTCGCCCTGAAGGTATTCTTGACAAACATCAACTCACCACGTCCAATCTCTCAGGTAACTAACGTCACGACAGCTACAGCGTGTATTTAAAGGAAATCTGATTTGCATCCTCATAGTGGCGCTACTAGCGACACTATTAAGAGTGCCACGAAATCTGAAAATAGTTCAGATGGCTCTGAGCACTATGGGACTTAACAGCTGAGGTCGTAAGTCCCCTAGAACTTAGCACTACTTAAACCTGACTAACGTGACAGGATTCGAACCTGCGACCGTAACAACAGCGTGGTTCCGGACTGAAGCGCCTAGAGCCGCTCGGTCACAGCGGCCGGCGCGAAATCTGAATATACATCATCTTTCAGATGTAGAAACGCGCCTGCCAACTTTCGTTTATATACTTACATGTATAAGTATATAATTCTCCCTTACTTACATGTATATAATTGAAAGTAATAGTAAATGTGAAATGGTGTTACGTCAGTAACCGGCGTAATGCCCAGAATGTTGAATGCAAAAAAGCAAACTTGAATGCATTGCATTGCATTGCATTGCATTGCAATTCTCACAATACTGGCCATGACCTTAATCGTCTGTGCGGATGCACACACACTACCCGAACTCTTACGGGGCTTGGTAAGAATATCTTCCACGAGTAATAAGTGTGTTGGGTAGGGACACTACGAATGTAGTGCGTGGACATATATGGTGAGAATGTGGGTCTCGCGGGAGGCGTGCGCGAGACAGTCCCTGCGGCGGTGGTGGTGGTGGTGGTGGTGGTGGTGGTGGTGGTGGTGGTTAGTGTTTAACGTCCCGTCGACAACGAGGTCATTAGAGACGGAGCGCAAGCTCGGGTTAGGGAAGGATTGGGAAGGAAATCGGCCGTGCCCTTTCAAAGGAACCATCCCGGCATTTGCCTGAAACGATTTGGGGAAATCACGGAAAACCTAAATCAGGATTGAACCGTCGTCCTCCCGAATAGTCCCTGCAGTCGCACCATCTTCTGTGCCCTCGGTGGCTGATGGATAGAGCGTCTCCCATGTAAGCAGGAGATCCCGGGTTCGAGTCTCGGTCTGAGGACACACTTTCATCTGTCCCCGTTGATATATATCAATGCCCCTCAGCAGCTCAAGGTATTAATATATAATTCCAACTTTAGTTTATGTCGCACAACTCCATCTCGGTGACGCCAGTTTTCTTTCTTCACCAGTGTAGTAGTGTACTCGCGGAAAGGCGGGGAAAGTAGGAGTACTTTCCCGACACGTAACAACATGGTGATAAGTCGTCCAAAAGACATTTGCAATGAAATTAACGTTGAAGATTATACAGCCTTTAATAGTCGCGGGATGTGTTACTATTGTATCCAAGTGAATCAACAGATTTAAGGTCCAGGGCCTGCCACGCAAGTTGTAACAGGTAAATCTTCCGGGAAATGAGATACGAAATGGTTATTATTTAGGGTTTACTCGCGATGTGAAAGGACAATTACTAGTAGTCGTTCGAACAAAACTGTCAGTAGTACCTGACAGTTGCAAGTTTATGAAAATGATACAATGAAGTGCAAGGATAAAACTACGTAGAAGTTAAAGTTGACTCGTATACACGCTGACATTAAATACAGATAATATAAGAGAGCTAAAGAGTCTGTTACATCGCCAAAAATACCACACTGAAGCCACGAAGGTATAACAGTTTCGTTGGGGATTTGCAGAAGAACGTTATCAGTGACGTCGGCAGACAGTGGATTATGAAAAGAGAACACAGGAAACGTGACGCACCTGCAAGAGATATCGTTTACAAATCTTTTGCACTGCTATCGCCTGCTGTCTGCCGCTGATACGCGTGACGTTTCTTGAATTAACCAGCTCTGTCTGGATCTTCTGCCTGATGTAACTCCGACTTCTGTGCTATGGCACCGGCTTGAGTATCCATATAGAAAGATACAGGAATACAACCGTGTTAAGTCGTTGAAACGTACTTTCAAAATCCCCAAACTGAATCTTTAATTGTGGAGCTGAGTTTTCGTTAGTGTGAAACTTCCTGGTTGGATCAGGACTCGTAGCCTTTCTTAGGCGATGCTCAAGCCATTGCCCGCCGTAGCGTTTCTCCTAGGTTTGCTGCTCCAACACAGGATGCTGAAAAGTTTGTAAATCAGTAGACAGCTACCAACATATTGAAGCTGTGAGGTCGCGTTTACAAATCCTGTCATTTCCCCTCAAGGGTCTTTAGAACACTTACAAATCATTCTACACAATGACACACGGATGGCTACCACATGAAGTAAGGCGAGAATCAAAGACTCGCACCTGCGAACTTGTGATTGTGAACTATTGGCCAAAGCCTTCCTACTCATGGGACTGAGTTTATTAAATCCTTCAAAAGAAGAAATATATATCTAATTGCAGGAGAGCTTCTGTAAAGTTTGGAAGGTAGGAGACGAGATACTGGCAGAAGTAAAGCTGTGAGTACCGGGCGTGAGTCGTGCTTCGGTAGCTCAGTTGGTAGAGCACTTGCCCGCGAAAGGCAAAGGTCCCGAGTTCGAGTCTCGGTCGGGCACACAGTTTTAATCTGCCAGGAAGTTTCATATATCTATTTTTTTTTTCAGATAGAGTACTGGATCTGTGAGCTTATTTCAAAGTGACACAGAATAGAAGGCATGACATTCCATTGCCTGAAACACAACATTCAGTTCCAGTTCAAACCAGTATTTGGAATGTCAGATAGATAGGAAATACAGTCTAAAGGTTCACACTAAACAATCTAAAATTTTGGTGCAAATATTTAGTGCACTTTGTTTTTTTTTCTGAAACATTGTTCGTTACAGTTTCGGTAACTCATACGATAAAAGGTAAATATTTTCAGGTATAGCCTAATCCCTTTTAATGAAACGCTACTTCAGTTTGGTGTGGCACAGTATTCTGTTTCAAACTTTCTAACATCAAAAACTTAGCGGAAGGTAGCAAACTCATAAACCACAAGAAAGCTACCCTCGCAAAGGGTCGTGCTAACGTGACCTGACCTGACCTCACAGTATAGACCTTAAATAAATAAAATAAATGGGAACGTCTAAATATTGGAACGTAGGGGGTAGGTACTAATAGAAATAAGACTGTGACGGCAGGTCGTGAATCGCGCGTGGCCATCTCAGTTAGTAAGAGCATTTCCCATAAAATGTAAAGTTCCGTGCTCGAGTCGCGGACCGGTACAAAATGTTAATCTGCCAGGAAGTTTCAGTGAGGTTGCACAGCGAAAAATCACCACTTCTCCCGCGAGTCTCTGCTGACGTAGGGAACAGGCTAGTGCGTGACTCGTCCGTAAGCGTAATATGGAAGAAAAAAAATTGTCACGTCGATAACGGGTTATTAGAGACTAAGCATAACTCCGATTGGACGAAATGGGGGACAGAGTTGGCCATGCCCTTTTCAAAGTAAGCCGCCCCCCTGCCACCATTTGCCCTAATAGATTTAGGAAATACACGGAAAAGCAAAATGAGGATGGGCGGGCGAGTTTTCAACATCACTTTTCGCGAATGCGACTGTATTGCGTTAACCACGTGGTACTAACTCGGCCGTAACCGTGATAAATCTGATGCGACGTGCAGCTCGTGATACCTCGCACAACACAATACCGTCTTCACATGTCTACGTAAGCTTTTGCCCTTGAAGTTAAACACAGCACGTTAAAACAAACTAGTAACTCAGATACGGGCATTGACTCAAGTAGTTATCCGGTTGGTAGAATCGACGAGACGTCAGCGGACAAACTATAGAAACTTCTGAATTCTGCCGGCCAGGGTGGCCGAGCGGTTCTACGCGCTACAGTCCGGAACCGCGCGACCGCTACGGTCGCAAGTTCGAATCCTGCCTCGGGCATGGATGTGTGTGATGTCCTTAGGTTAGTTAGGTTTATGTAGTTCTAAGTGTAGGGGACTGATGACCTCCGATGTTCAGTCCTATAGTGCTTAGAGCCATTTGGATCATTTTTCTGAATTCTTAAAACTGCGGAGCACATATTCTTACATTTTTAAGTTAGTGTTTGCCCATAGCTAGGCTTCCATCCGCAACCCCTATATGCTAAATTCTCATGACATGTTTTATCATACTTTTCATTAATGGCAGTACCTTGTTTGCAACTGCATCTACGTCATTACTCTGCTATTCACAATCAAGTGACTGGCAGAGGGTTCAATGAACCACTTTCAGGTTGTCTCTTTACCGTTCCACGCTCGAACGGCGCGCGGTAAAAACCAGCACTTAAATTTTTCTGTGCGAGCCCAGATTTCTCTTATTTTATCGTGATGATTATTTCTCCCCATGTAGGTGGGTGCCAACAGAATGTTTTCGCAATCGGAGGAGAAAACTGGTGATCTACCCACATCATTATCTATGTGATCGTTCCAATTTGGGTTATTTGTAATTGTAATCTCTAAGTATTCAGTTGAATTTACAGCCTTCAGATTTGTGTGACTTAACGGGTAATCGAAATTTAGCGAATTTCTTTTAGTACTCATGTGAATAACTTAACACGTTTCTTTATTCAGGGTCAATTGCCACTTTTCGCAGAATACAGATAGTGTAAATCATTATGCAATTCGTTTTGGTCATCTGATGACTTTACAAGACGGTAACTGACAGCATCATCTGCAAACAATCTAAGACGGCTATTGAGACTGTCTCCTATGTCGTTAATATAGATCAGGAACAATAGAGAGCCTGTAACACTTCCTTGAGGAACGCCGGATATTACTTCAGTGTTACTCGATGACTTTCCGTCTATTACTAAGAACTGTGACGTTTCTGACAGGATATCACGAATCCAGTTGCACAACTGAGGCGATATTCCATAGACAAGCAGTTTGGTTAGAAGACGCTTGTGAGGAACGGTGTCGAAAGCCTTCTGGAAGTCTAAAAATATGGGATCAATTTGAAATCCCCTGTCGATAGCACTCATTACTTCATGAGTATAAAGAGCTAGGTTTGTTCCACAAGAACGATATTTTCTGCATCCGTGCTGACTATGTGTCGATAAATCGTTTTCGTCGAGGTAATTCATGATGTTCGAACACAGTATATGTTCCAAAACCCTACTGCAATCGACGTTAGTGATATGGGCATGTAATTCGGCAGCTTACTCCTATTTCCCTTTTTGGGTATTGGTATGACTTGAGCAGTTTTTCAATCTTCAGGTACGAATCTTTCTGTGAGCTAGCGGTTGTTTGCTAAATATGGAGCTATTGTATCAGCACACTCTGAGAGGCCCTGACAGGTATACAATCTGGACCGGAGGCCTTGGCTTTATTAATTCAAGCTGTTTTGTTACACCGAGGGTATCTACGTCTATGTTTCTTATCTTGGCGGTTCTCCTTGATTTGAATTCAGGAATATTTATTTCGTCTTCTTTGGTGAAGGAGTTTCGGAAAACCGTGTTTAATAACTATGCTTTAGTGACACTGTCATCAGGGACTCCGCCGTTGTTATCGCGCAGTGAAGGTATTTATTGTGCCTTGCCACTGGTCTGCTTTATGTAGACCAGAATCTCTTTGGATTTTCTGCCAGATTTCGATTTATTAGAAGTATCTCGCTATATTTAGAACTTCTACAAAACTTAGCCAGCTTTGGGGATTTGGCGTTCTTTTAAATTTGGCGTGCTTTTTTCGCTACTTCTGCAATAGCAATCTGACCCGTTTTGTGTACCGTTGGGGATCAGTACCATGTGGTATATATCTCTCAACTGCTGTTGCTCTCTCTTTGAAAACATTCCACAACTTTTCTACGCTTACATGATCAGATCGGTAAGGAGTGAAGACCGTCTTTTAAAAAGACGGTAAGAGCGTTTTTATCAGTTTTTTTTTAAAATAGATAGACTTTGCGTTTCTCTTTGATGGTTGAAGGTATTACGGTATTCAGCCTAGCAGCACCTGCCATTTGGTCGCTTGTCCCCGTTTCGTCACGATACTCACGATTTCTCCAGGATTATTTGTTGCTAAGAGGTCAAATATGCTTTCGCAACCATTTACACTTCGAGTGGGCTCATGAACTAATTGTTCAAAATAATTTTCTGGGAAAGCATTGAGTACAATTTCTGACGACGTTTTATGCCAGCTGCCAGCTTTAAATGTATACTCTTTCCAGCATATCGAGGGTAGATTGAAGTCGCCACCGGCTATAATTGTATGAGGGGGTACCTATTTGAAATGGAGACTCAAGTTTTCTTTGGACTGTTCAGAAACAACTACTCCTGAGTCGATGGGTCGGCAAAACGATCCAATTAATAGTTTATTCCAATTGTCAGGTATAACCTCTGCCCATACTATTTCGCAGGAACTATCTAATTCAGTGTCACTACAAAGTAAATTACTTCTTACAGCAATAAATACTCCACCAACTGTATTTCGTCTATCCTTTCTGAACACTGTTACAGCGTTTGAAAAAAATTCTGATGAACTTATTTCCGGCTGTAGCCAGCTTTCCGTACCTATAACTAATTGAGCTTCAGTGCTTTGTATTAAGACTTGGAGCTCTGGTTCTTTCCCAACACAGCTACGACAATTTAGAACTATAATACCGATCGTTTCTACAACTACCTTACTTGCCCACTTTTAGGCGGACGCCCCTTATGTGGTTCTCTGAGACCCTCTAACCTAAAAAACCGCCCAGTCCCTTCCACACAGCCCCGTTACACGTGTAGCCGCCTCCTGAGTGTAGCGGACTCCTGACCTATTAAGCAGATGGGGGGAAAAAGGGAGTACTTCCATCTACGGTACTACCCTTGAATTCGCCTGCAGTGATTCAATGAAATCGCGGGAAATCTAAACCAGTGTGGTCGGACAAGTGTTTGAACATTGGCCATGACAAAGGAAAACTCAGTGTGCGCCGTCTTGCTTGCGAAAGTCAAAAATCGCGTACGTCGTCTGGATCGTAACTACGAGGTACGTTCAATAAGTAATGCAACACATTTTGTTCACCGCCAGTTTCGGCTGAAAAATGAGGAATTTGTTACGGGACGTCGTCGAACATTCCCGCTTCAGCCCGTATAGTTTCATGAAGTTGCGGTAGGTGGCAGCGCTGCACGTAGCCTTCAAAATGGCGTCTGTAACAGAGGTGCGTTCCAAGCAGAGAGCTGTCATTTACTTTCTTATGGCGGAAAACCAGAGCACCGGAGATATTCATAGGCGCTGACAGTGGCGACTGTCATCATGGTGACAAGGTCGGCAAACCTGTCAGATTTCCCGCGTGCCGTCCAGCCTCACAAAGCTGTGGCGCCTGCAACTGTGGAGCGTGAAGAAACGACTTCAGCCTCTTCGTGCAAACGAACTTCTCCGTGACAACGCAAGGCTTGCCTTCCAGTAGGGTGGCGTTAGACCATTACATTGAACAGAAATTACGTCATAAATGAATAAATGTCGTGTGACAAGGGCCTCCCGTCGGGTAGACCGTTCGCCGGGTGCAAATCTTTCGATTTGACGCCTTTTCGGCAACTTGCGCCTCGATGAGGATGAAATATGATGATTAGGACAACACAACACCCAATCCCTGAGCGGAGAAAGTCTCCGACCCAGCCAGGAATCGAACCCGGGCCCTTAGGACTGACTTTTTGTTTCGCTGACCACTCAACTACCGAGGGCGGACAGAGATTACGTTGAAAAGTAAGGTTTTGTAGCCAAAAATGCGGGAAATAATGTGTACTGTAATCCTGAATAAAACCAAATGTGTACATTTATTTATGTGACATGCACATTGTTTCCTTACAACGTTTACAATAGTTGCAAAATTCTGCAGCTCCTATCTCGCCCGCCGACGAATTTCTTCCGCGAGCCGGATTGAAACCAAACACGGGCTGGATCAGCTCGCTGGCCACCGATTGCCCATCCGCGCAGTAAAACTTCAGCACGACGTTTTAATTTATTACTTCCTTACTGTTGACTCTACTCGCAACACATTGTGCAGACAGTAACCACTTATACCACTGAATGTACCTGCAAAATTATATCGTTGTACGACACAAATTTCAGCGGGATGACGTCATAAACATTGAGATGTTTGAAAAATTAGCTTTTGCTTGAAACACAGCGCAAATTACCCAGACTAATTCATCCAGAATTTCGTAATGAGAGAAATTAGCGAATCAAACGAAGTTTCAACGTAATTTGAAACCTTTCTAAATTTTCTCTCGTTTCATGTTTAACGTCAAATATTTAACACATCAGTTCATTTGTGATCAGACGTTTGAAGCTGTTTCACACTGTAAGATAGATTGTTCAAAGAATTGGGGGGTGGGGGGGAGGTCGCTGGTTCAGTCTCAAGCGGGAAAAATTCCGTCAGAATTACCGGGCGTTTTTTTTAACATTTTTACTAAATGTGAGACGATACAGGTAACTGAATTAAGAAAATTCTTCAGTGATCGAATATGCATTAAGCTTGGACTATTAAGGAAGTCAATTAAAAAATATGCACTATAAAACTAACATTTGTAGCTGAGGACTTCTCAGCAGAAAGGAAAGAAGCAAAATGAAAAATAAATGGTTACCAGGTGCAACCGTTATGTCATACGAACGCAGTGTAAATACAGCGAAGGTCAAAGATAACGAGACAAGTACACTTCAGAAGTCTTAATTCGCGGCAACAAGTACCCACTGCGATAGCTTACTACCCTTGGAGACTGGCTCAAAGTTGATTTCAGACCTACGTAAGTACTAGCAACAGTCTAGAGGAGGAGGACAAAATATCCCGGAGAGCCTAAATTACTTGGTTATACCAGGAACAAAAACCAAGTTTCTTATAGTCTTTATGCTCTAGTGCTGAAACCAAAAATCTTGGTTATTTAATATCAATCTTTTTTAAACAAGTGGACATATTTTTTTCTTCATCGTTAATCATCATTATACATATTCGTTGTCGTCGACAGAGATACTCAAATTTATTAGTGCTCTATTTTCACGGTCTACCCGAAATAATGATGGACAGAAAGTATGTGCTCTTCACTAAGTTAAGTGCAGTTAGAAAGCTATATTCTGAGATATCACTACTCCTGTGCTGGCCATAAACAAAGTGCCGCGGATCGGAGGATTCAGCCGCTAGCTGGCTGTAAAAGCGTGCGTCCCCGGCGCCGGAGACATGTTGTACAGATAAATAATCTGTGCCGCAGTGATGTAACTGGCGTTACCTCTGTTGTTATCGCATGCCAGATAACGCAGGTGCACTGCTTCTCGTCCTATCAATGGCTCTGTTTCACGACAGAGTTTCTGCTCCGTACCCGTTTGTGAAATCTTCGTCCGACGCGGATGTGTAAACGCACGTAGAGAATCTTTTGCTTCTAGGAAATGAACAATCTCTTTGATCACGTTTTGTGGTAATATCGATGACTGTACATACAAAGAATTAGTTTGAACCTTACGAAATCCATTTTATTCTTCGTAGAACTTCATCCTGGAAACTTACTGGTGAATAACGGAGGAATTCTAATTACTTTCATCCAAATATCCAGTAGATAGCCAGTTGACATTTTATAAAGTATTCACAAGGATGGTTCACGTCTCTGGCTCCTCTGCTTCGTAAAGTGAGAATTTTATGTGTACAAATGTACATCTTCATTGTTGAATTCTTCATGGTTACAATGAGTTCCTGGATAGTTCAGTTATCGCCGTATTGGTAAGAGAGGAATAAAGTGAAGCCCCGGTGCCTACACACATTCCATTCCTCTCGATAACTTCAAAGAAATATCCGAATTTGAAGTCTTCACCAAAGAGACGGATCACCGTTAAAAGTTAATGTTCCTGTTATATGCTGTCACAATAAAACCAAATACATTCGTATATAGTTCGTTAATCAGTAGTTGTAGCACACAGCTCCCACTCGCCGGGCAGCCAAATGTTCATTAACTAAAACTTTCTACCGCCATGAGGATTCGTATATTCCATTTCTAATGTGTGTGTGTGTGTGTGTGTGTGTGTGTGTGTGTGTGTGTGTGTGTGTTTTAATGATTTCCAATGTCCGAAACACAGAGTTGCAGTCTTAACGCCTTCATTATGATATTCCTGGAGATATACTGCCACTCTTGATTTGTAGTATTAGAACTAATCAAATATTATATTTTAATATTTGGAAGATATTTTAGTTACATATAAGACCTACTAACAGCACGTAACGAAATTTTCAATTCTCAGGAGAGAAGGGAAGAATAAAAATAGATTTAAAAAATCGGTGTGTGTCATTTTAGTGTTAACAAAAGACAAAAAACCTATACAATTCGAGGAGCATGCTGCGTCACTAATATTTTGCTTGCGTCTGCGTACTTACCTGAATTTTCAATTCCAGTTAAGTTTGCATCCCAACCAAAGCAAGTTATTTCAAGCCTCAAAGTCGATGGTGAATTTTTCTCCAGTCAAAAAATTATTGTACAAGTAACACGTACGTGATTTTATACGTCGCGAGATCTGAAATAAGATTGATTTTAGTGATAACTGTATATTTGTCTTCGAGGTATAATTAGAGGAAGCCATTTTGCTAAAGAACCGTTAAAATATCGGGCTAAAGAATTATGAATATGATACAGCTGGGTAAACGTTTTGGCTAGGTCTGCCTTACATTCAAGTAAGTTATTTTTATAACACTATAAGATAAACAAAAGGACGTACTACGAAGGAATTATCCGAAAGGGACGGAAATAGGTGGATGTGATGTACATGTACTGACAAAAAAAGATTACAATTTTAGAAAAATTGAATGATTTATGCAAGAGGAGGAGCTTCACAAATAGCAAATTTCAGTAACGCTTTGGTCCATCCCTGGTCACCTCTAGCACTCACTAGATGCAGTTAACTTTAGTTTTTAGCCCTTCGCGAACGTAATAATCTAGTGAATAGAACTATATCGCTAGTTCCACTAACTGAAAAATGCACTGAGAAGCTGCCATACAACACGTGTGAAAAGTGTCGTCTCTCATCTTTTATGATAGAATTTCGCCGAAATGTAGTCTCTGGAACTTTCTAATCTCCCGTGCGGCGTAAGATAACGAATGTTTGCCGAGATGGGTGTGTCCTAATGTGATTACCTCTTCACTTGTTGAGCGTATCACTGACGTCTGCGCTACAGTGATTGAAAAAGAAAAAAAAAATGTCGGAACAACACGAAATAGAGGTGTCGAATGATCAGTAAATGAATAGAGAAAGTTAGGTTTGTGCCAGTACTCTGCATTCGCGACGCTTAAGTAATCTCTACAATGTCACACTGTACTCTCGAAAGAAAAGTGTTAAGGTAAAGTCTGAATAATGGGTCGTGGTCTGAAATCTAGCAACGTTACGGTGTCATACGCCAAGGCCTTTGCCTTGCAGTGTTCTTGGCACTTACTTGCAGTTATGTAATTTGAGGTGGTCTCCGTTTTAAGCAAAAGCTAGTTTTTCACGCATCTCGATTTTGTTGTTGTTGTGACGTATCTCCTGAACTGTGTGTCATACAATGATACAATTTTGTAGATATATTCAGTGGTATAATAACCGGACACTATCTGCAAAATGTGTTGCATATAGAGTCTTTAGTAAAGAAGTAATAAATTAAAATATCGTGCTGAAGTTTTGCTGCTCGGGTGACCTGAATATTCAGGTGGTGGTATTTAATAATTACGAATTTCCCCTCTCCCTTACTCCCCACCCCGCCGCTATTTTACCATCACGTCCAACTGAAATAAAGACGATCGTGTTCACGAATCGCGTTTATTCCTGTACTAGGCCAGTAGCTGTTAACCTGGGGCAACAAATCGACCGAAGTGTGGCACGCCTCCGTGTCACCTAAGTTATTAGCTGCACGGGCAGTTACAAAGTGAAAAAGTTAGCCTCAATCTTATAACTGACACAAGACTCTTTGCTATATGAAGACGAGAACGCAGCAATTAGGGGCAAACAAAACTCAGTTAATATCTCTTAGTCGTCTGTTGAATCCGAATGCAGTGTGTTAACAGTTAATGGTTCGCCATTATCACTCACATATGAGAAATTAAAAGCGTTTTATATTTACCTAGTGGGAGTGCCGTTGACATTTCCTTAGTGTTTACGCATATCAAACTATGATATTCGCATACGAAGGAGCAGCTTGGGAACAACAAAAATAGAAGTTTGCATCGAAGCAACTGTCAGAAAGCAAGTCCGTTCCTCGAAAAAAACACTATCGTTTCTTCACATAATTGTATGAAGCAGTACAGCTGCAGCGAATATGACAGACTTCTAGGATTTGAAGAAAAGTGCTAGTTTCCATTTGACAATAAAGTCTCGATAAGCTCTTCAGCGGCACATTTGGAGTGGGTGTTGCGTGCAGCACTTCGCGGTCGCGGGCACTGACTATGTAATAGATATGATTCTTTGTCTCTCTCTCTCTCTCTCTCTCTCTCTCTCTCTCTCACACACACACACACACACACACACACACACACACACACACACGGGTTCTTCGAGCAGCCTTGATTTTCATACCGAGCAACACTACAAACTCACTTCTATATAGTTGCACTTTAATCGAAAGGCAGAAGGGCAGCTAAGGAAAACTTGCTCACATTTGTCAGCCAACAAGTTAATCTGGTATATGTGATTGATGTTACGTAGTCTTACTTTTTAAGACAGGCAGGTAAAGAATCATAACTGTCGATAGCACGGTTAGAATCATTATAAAAAAATTGAGGGTATGTGATACTTCACACGTTTTCTTGTGGTAAAGATGGTATTCGGAGCAACTGTTTAGAGCGAATTTTTTTGTTGTTCCTGGAATATAAGTTAATAAGAGAAACATTTGTATATATTTAAATTGGTAGTGTGTAACTTCTTTAATTTTTTAAAGAAAGCAGCATTATTTTGTTTGAACTTCTTACTTTACACTACATCTCCGTAGATTGCGACGGGAAATGGGCTCAGAAAACGTCTGCGAAAAACATGCTTACGTATGTATCTCCATGTGAAACAGATAGAACTACTCGTAAAATTACGAAGACTTAGGCAGAAATGTTTCCTTATCGTTTTCAGTATTTAATAATCTTAGATTAACGAGCTTTAGATACAATGAGTCACCAGCAAGATTGCTATTCAGGTAAGAGGACAGCACTTATCAACAGGCACAGGATTTCCGTAGGCATGGTTCTAGCAGAATAATCTCATAATTCTGTGACTTCGTAACTATCTGCACCAATTAGATATTGTGGAAAACGGGACCTAAATCACGTGATACCTGTCCGACGGGGCCGGCCGCGGTGGTCTAGCGGTTCTAGGCGCTCAGTCCGGAGCCGGGCGACTGCTACGGTCGCAGGTTCGAATCCTGCCTCGGGCATGGATGTGTGTGATGTCCTTAGGTTAGTTAGGTTTAAGTATTTCTAAGTTCTAGGGGACTGATGACCATAGATGTTAAGTCCCATAGTGCTCAGAGCCATTTGAACCATTTTTGAACCTGTCCGACGGTGCACTGCTTTTATGTACTAGTGAACGTTAGAAAAGGCGCATGTTTTCCTTATTCTATACGTACGTTGCAAAAGGAGATGCGCTAGCAACCTACAATAAATATATGAAGTATATTTCCGGAAATAAGTCGCACAGTTACATTTTTTATTGCCTTTTCTTTCTTCCCTGTTAGTTTCGAAGTCGCAGCACTAATCTGTAGCGAAATATGAAATAATAAAGAGAGATGCGGCTGTGGAACTGCTGTTTCCAAAAAGAATGCTGTTTCATCTACGGGCCAATACAGGAAGTTGTCCTTTACGATGATGGAGATCATGGAAAAGTAAAGTGTACGTATTGACGTTACACTGAACTCATAACGAACGCTGTATTGGTATCCATATTGGTCAATATGTATAATTCCCAGCTGAATTGACAATCCATTTTTTCGTACAGTTTTACGTAGTCTGTTTAGCGTTGGTGTTAGATGCTTGTAAGCAGGCAGTTGAGCAGACATAAAACCACGCTAGTGTCTCAGCTCTCGACAAAGCGTCACATGAGTCTCTAAATAGTGTGAGAAACAGGAATCGTTTACTCGGTTAAAATCCAGAAGACACGTTATTAATAAATCAGGGAACTACTCTGTGTATCACGCAGCTGTTGCGTAGCTAAACCGACAACAAATTATCAGTTCATAGCTCTGCCACGAATACTGCCGTTGTTTATTCTGCGTTATTAAACCTCTTATACGTTTTCTTTCGTTTTCATTTTTATGGAGTATTTAGTAATCAGCGGAAAAATGCTCCTATCGGAGCAAAAAGAAAAGAGATTATGTTTCTGCTTCTGTAAAAGACTGACTGGAAAGTTGGGTACCAGCATGCCCATTCTGCCTTCCTCAGCAACTCTAAAAATTTTTGACATGCAAACATATTCGCACTCTTTTTAACATGCAACCCTCCCCTCACTTCCACAAGCTCCACTAACTGTCACTGACACCCACTAATCCATCGCTGTTAAGTCGCTCATACTCAACCACCCCCAGTTGCCCTTTGTCACGCACTCAGTCAGCCCAGTCACTGTCATTCTTTGTGTCTCTCTACCATTGTCTCACGTGTCCCAGAAACAGTACCCTTCGTTCTGCCCTACTATTATAGTCTCCTCTTACTGTCGTTGTCTCCCTCTTGCTGCTAGCATTCCTTCCTTCCTTCCTCCCACTGCTGCTATCTCTCTCTCTCTCTCTCTCTCTCTCTCTCTCTCTCTCTTTCTTTCTTTCTTTCTCGTTGTCATCGTAATATACTCTGTCTCTCATTATAATTGTCTTTCACCCTCTTCCAATTTCTCCTTGTCTTTGCCTCCCTTCCCCCCTCGGGCCCCGGGCACTGTCTCTTTCAACTGTGTTCCGCTGTCACTGTGTCCCTCTCTTTCTCTCACTCTACCATCGTCTTCTTCGCTCTTTCTATAACACAGCCACTGCCTGCCATCTTTCAGCATTTATTACTTTTCCATCTCTTTGCCACTACCTCTGTCTCTTTCTCTCTCAACATAAAAAAGCGCGAATATGTTCACATGACAATACTTCTACGAAACTTTTTGGAGGTGCTGAGGAAGGCAGAATGAGGCACCTAGTGTCCCACATTTTAGTCAGGCAATTTTTCGTGTGTAATCTAACGTCAAAAGTACGGTGACTTTGAACCTCTATGTCTGGTTAAAGATAACAAGAATATTTACAAGGTTCTTCGAAATCGGGATCTTGTAAAAAATTCAATGATTTGCTGTGCATAGCCGTCTCTGAATCGTCGGCTGGGTTTTGGCCCGCTGGTGATGGCCAAAATATAGCAAAAAAAACCCTTTTTATGGGTTTTCCGAGGAACCGCCCATGAACTAATGGTGCCTCCATAAGTCCCGTCAAGCTCTCCGTTTATGTCAAATGCAAAAAGAACGAGCCGATTTACTCCATTTGGCTAAGCAGGAAGAAGACCTAGTACTGTAGGACAGTGACACTGAGAAGAGCCTTCTGTTGGGTATGCAAATGGTCCCTAGGCCAAGGGCTGTCCGAAAAACTTGACCCTGCGTTTTTATCACCAACAGCACCCAGGGAATGAGCAACGTAAAATCCCCTTTTTATGTGCAGGAGTTTGGAACATATTAGGTTTTGTTGTTTCTCAAAAAGTTCTTATGTACACAGTCTACATCCGTAGTGCGTGAGGAAAGCTCTGTGACCGTCATGCAAAATTTTATTATTACATATTTCAGTTTCAGGTCAATCAAACGATATCACTATTGCGTTGGTTGTATTACCATGTCATCATGGGAATCTCTCTATAAAAAAAGAAAAAGAGAGATAGTAAAAGACTAGGAAACTAATTTACAATTCAGTCTAATCTCTATAAGTAACTGTTCGTACTTTAATGTAGAGTTGGCGAGTTATTTTGTAACGCACTCAAGTGTGCACAGTTGGGTATAACAGTTAGTTTGGTTTATGATTTTTCTTTTTTTTTTTCTTTACAGATCTGTTGATAATTTGGTAATACGTCGAAACCAGTAATGGTACCATATGAGTGACCTGAGGTTGAAATATATGATAAAAAGTACTTATGTAGGTGTGTGTTTTATCGAATTTACACATGGGATAATTAATAAGACTATGAATCGTGGTATAATTGTCTTAAGTTGCACTACGTCCTTTACATTAATAGTATTCCGTAATGACGTCAAAAATGGCTCTGAGCACTATGGGACTTAACTTCTAAGGTCATCAGCCCCCTAGAACTTAGAACTACTTAACTCTAACTAACATAAGGACATCACACACATCCATGCCCGAGGCAGGATTCTAACCTGCGACCGTAGCGGTCGCGCGGTTCCAGACTGTAGCACCTAGAACCGCTCGGCCACCGCCGCCGGCGTAATGACACCTATTTCAACCTATGCTACCTGACAGTGTACTGGAACTGAGGCTGAAACACGAACCTTTGTATTGGTAGTCTCACATCCATTCAACAGCTGAATCGACTGAGAACCATTGGCGAATGTGCACAGTTGATAAGCTAGTGTAAAATCGTAACTCCTAGACATTCTCCTTCTTTTTGGCCCGATGCCCCCCAATAATCACGATATCGTCGATCTCTTTCTCTCCCCACTGCTTGTTTTAAAATGATTTCTTGATGGAAATCAGAATCACCTTTCTCCACAGTAAAACAATCGAGGATCGTTGATTCTGCAAGAAGGAACTTAGCGACTTTGACTTCGAACAACGCCTACGTATTATGTTTCATCCACACACGTCAGCACTGAGACACCAGTGCCAGACCTGGAGATAGTGCAAGAGACTCAGCGCGTGGCGCCAAAGAACCGATTACATAAGCTCACCAAGGGCGGCGCGGAGGCCAGCCGCTGCGGTTCATTCACCAGCTGTCCTCTGCTGTGCCTGTGAACGGATCTCCTAGCTATATGCTCTTACCGTCGATTTTGCTTTGAAAACCGCGAGATAGGTACTGTAGTTTCCTTGAAATCAGCCCACATTGGATGCATTGTCGGAGGACAATTACTGTACGCTCTACTTAAAAAGTACAGATTTGTAGTTACACAGTATAAAATGTTTTACGAGCACAGTATGCAAAGACAACGCTCTCCAACAATACTGCCTGCCTAATGCAGTCGATCGAGGACCGCTGTAATACAAAATCTACGAAGGTGGTTTAGTTAATGTGGCAAAAAAAAACAAGAAAAAGTGTGTCGTATATAACTCGCCTTTCTTTTCGACAGTTTCCTTTGATGGATATACACTTGGTTCAGCGATCCTCCACCTTTTTCGTCTCATCGGAAAAATAGGTTCTGTCAAACTGCTAAATACTCGTTGAGTGCGACTACCACTTCCTCATTTGGTGAAAATTTCTTCCCAGCAAGCCAAAGTTACAAGTGAGGGAACAGGAAGAAGTCTCTTGGCGCTAAGTCTGATGAATAGGGTGGATGAGAGCCCAATTCATGCAATTTCGCCATTGTTATCGCTGATGTGTGGGATGGTGCATTATCCTGGTGAAAGAGCAATTTTTTGCGTGGCAACCTTGGTCTTTCTTTCAGCCAACGCAAGTTTCAAACGATTCAGCAATGAAGCACGATAGAGTCGAGTTACGGTTCTGTCTTTTTCCAAGTAATCTATGACGATTATTTCGTGGGAATCCCCCAAAAAAGAACAGTGTCATCACCTTAGCTGCTGACAAAATGGTCTTTGCTTTCTTCGGTGCACTTTCACCTGCCTTTGTCCATTGATTTGACTGCCGTTTTCACTCTGGTGTGTAATGATGGATCCAGGTTTCATCAACAGTCACAATTCGACGCAAAACGTCTTGCGGATTGCGATTAAACATCGCTAGAAATTGTGTTGAAATGTTATGGCGGATGCGCTTTTGGTCGACTGAGCAATAGCAGCACCCACTTCGACCAAACACTGCGTGAGGGATATTAAGCAGTCATTCAGTTGATCTGTCTACAGCCTCAGCAATCTCACGCATTTTTATTCGGGGGCCTTGCTTTACCATACCATGGATTTTGTCAATGGTTTCCTTTGTGGTGACCTCAATTGGACGCCTTGAGCGCGTTTTGTCTTCGCTTCTTGCCCGACCACGTTTAAATTCATTAATCGAAAAATAAACGGTATTTAACGAAGGTGCAGAGTCCGCTGAACTTCATCCAATTCTATTTCGATTTGCGCGGCAGTCCAACCCTTCAAATGAAAATGTTTAATAACAGCACGAAACTCGGTTTTCTTCATTTTCAAACGCAGTCTACACACTGACCAGTGCAGATGGCTGTCAACATTGTTTAAATTCACTGTACGATCCTTGGAATTAACAAACTTACCAACCATGAAGGTACAACAAAAATGTTTCATTCTTTCATGAAAATTAAGTGGACTTGTCAAACTACTCTCGTAGTACGTAAAACAAAATAGTATACACATGACTACAAGGACCGTCTGCAAAGTTCCGTGAATGGTCACACTCAAATAATTTGAAACAAGAATTAAAAAGTAAATACCTTTAGTGGCCTGTCCGCAAACACTTCTTGTGGAATCGTTCTAAGCACCTCGGTCACGCGTTGCTGGATATCCGCAACGTCTGCTAATGTTCGTGAACAAGAATGCTTACACGGTATTTGCTTATCTTCAACTCTTCTGCTTTCATTCGCAAAGATAGCCGGCGGTCGTCCTCAAGCATTCATCGAACTCGTGTCATTGCAAAACAGAGCACAAACTGGAGCAATGCGTTAACCTGTTTCACTTGTATTTAGGGAAAACGGCGACGGAGACTCATAGAATGTTAGTGCAAGGGTACGGTGTTGAAGCAGTAAGTAAAATGTGTGTTTGGGTGATTTAAACGCCTTAATACGGGAAGGACGGTGTCGAGGATGAGCCACGTTCGAGGCAACACTCACAATCTCAGCAACAACGACAGAATGCAGCGAATGCTTGCGGAATCTTGGCAGGTGACATTGGAATGAGAGCCAAGGGAAGATCAGACAGTGTGAGCACTTTTGTTCACGTGCATTCACAGACGTGGCGGGTATTCGATCGCGCATGACCTCGACGCTTAGAGCGATTCCACAAGAAGCGTTTGCTGACCGTTTCCAACAGCTTCACAACGGATGTCACAAGTGTGTTGTAGCTAATACTGATTACATTGAAGACCAGTAAAGGTATTTGTTTAACTTTGGTTTCCTTTAGTTTCGGAGACCATTCACCGCACTTTCCAGCTGAACCTTGGAAGTTCATACTCCAGTGCACTAATGGTGCCGTTCAAAGAATAAAGGCAAAATATCTATGGAATGAAGCAATTGGTTTTATTCTGTTCTATACAGACAGATGTAATGTAACATAACATAATATCCTCATTTAGGCTTTGCCAAATCGTTTGTTGGGTGCTACCATGGTTTCTTCAACAAAACTACAATCGATTCCCTTATCCGACCCCGTCTGATTTTCTGTTCAGTCCCCTGATGACATGACGAAGACGGGACGGCGAACGTAAACCATCTTTCCTCCATGCACTCATAGGTTCAGGAAGGAATGGGAAATCAGTATTTTCTCGTGTTCTTTCTACATCGAGTCGGCATGGTTATTACCAGATTTGGCATAGTTAATGTTAGTGTGCGCCCTTCCTTTCGCCACCCTTTTACCCCCTTTCTCTCTCCTCTCCCTTCTCCCACCTGTCCGCTAGTAGTGTGATACATGTGAAAGTTTTCTAAATGTTAGTGTATCGTGTAATTACAGCTAGGCGTGGGTACCAGCCCGTTGTTCATCTAAACAGATGTGGGGAAACGTTCTAAAAACCACATCCAGTCTGCCGGATTCGCCTGCTGTCGCCGTTTATCCCCTGGCAAATTCGATCAGAGGCCGCGCGCCAGCATGAATGACGTCAGCGGCGTGCTGACAAGCCTGGCTATCCGACCCGGTGTAGGAAGTCAGTATCGTGTAAAAATAATCGAAAAGGGACGATATTTTTGTCGCTGGGCTGATTTAATAGTCCTAACGAGATATCTTTCTTCTATTCCACTAAACTTTGACTTAGAACTCTTGTTAAACCGTGTACGATGACTAGAATTGCAGCAACTATTTTTTCCCATTCCTTTGTGTTCTACGAAATTTTGATGAATGTCGAACGCTTGATAATTAAGTAGTGTTATTAAATAAAAATCTCCCTTCCATTGTAACTATACTTGCGAAAAGCATGTGATTAATTATTCTGAAGTCCACGTACATAATATTCTCTGAATAGATTTCTGTTTGACTTTGCGGATTAAAAGTGTTAGACGTCAGTTTAGAATTTAAAGCTTCAAACACAGGCCGTCTGTTGAGAAATCTTATATTGTCGTTAAATGTGACTTTCATCTTTAGCAAGGCTTCATGTAAGTCAAAATTTTCCAAGTTTAGACATGCATCCGCGGTGAAGTGGAAATCCTCCTATTGTGTCTAGGAACCAGACGAGATGGCACCAAGATTAATATGGTGAACAAACCTACACACAGCGAGCATAGACACGTGTTACCTAGTAAGTTTGTATACAGAAACAACAGTATTTTCATTGAGAGGTGGGAGGGGGGGGGGGGGGATGGCAGTAGATGGTTCTCGTCTTTCTTACAATGTGACGCCTCTTGATACTAAGCGATAATCAACTATGTCAGAATTGATAGGAGGAGGGTGAGGTCTTAGCCAACGGCCATGTCGCAGTGGTAACACCAGTTCCTGTCAGATCACCGAAGTTAAACGCTGTTGGGCTTGGCTAGCACTTGGGTGGGTGACCGTCCGGGTCTGCGGAACGCTGTTGGCCAATTGGGGTGCACTCAGCCCCTGTGAGGCCGGTTGAGGAACTACTTGATTGAGGAATAGCGAGCCGGACGTTTGGCCGAGCGGTTCTAGGCGCTACATTCTGGAACCGCGCTACCGCTACGGTCTCAGGTTCGAATCCTGCCTCGAGCATGGCTTTGTGTGATGTCCTTAGGTTAGTTAGGTTTAAGTAGTTCTAAGTTCTAGGGAACTGATGACCTCAGCAGTTGAGTCCCATAGTGCTCAGAGCCATTTGAACCATTTTTTTGTGAGGAGTAGCGGCACGGATCACGAAAACTGACAACGGCCGGGAAAGCGGTGTGCTGCCCACATGTGCTCCTCCATATCGGCATCAAGTGACGCTTATCGGTTGAGGATTACACTGAAGTCGATCAGTACCGTTGGCCCTTTCGAGGCCTGTTCGCACGGAGTTCAGTTTAATTTAGGTTAGGGTGACATCTTAGCTGCAGTGTATTTAAAGACAGATCTAAAAATACGGAGAAGCCTATTGTGATGGATGGATGGCTGTATGGCAGCGCCCAAAGATGAGCTGAAAGATAGTGTGGTTTGTCCTGCTAGAAATATTGAAAATATTGTAATAATTGCTTTATAGCGACCTCGCCCGATTCTCACTACTACGCATATCCTTAGGGGAGGACGACGGTTCAATCCCGCGTCCGGCCATCCTGATTTAGATTTGCCGTGATTTCCCTAAATCGCTCCAGGCAAATGCCGGGATGGTTCCTTTCAAAGGGCACGGCCGACTTCCTTCCCTGACCCGATGAGACCGATGACCTCGCTGTCTGGTCTCCTTCCCCAAAACAACCCAAACCCCCATATCCTTAGGCTTGAAATGTACCGAAAGCGTGGCTCATGTTATCTATGGAACGTCTTACTACTGTGGCATAGTATGTGCCCTCTGGGGCATTTTATAGCTAGAGTAACCAGCAACTTCACATAGCGCATATTGTCTTGTTGCAGGTTGGGGGAATCATGAAGTACAAACAACCGCTCGGAAGTGATATATAGCAGGAGGCAGCGAGCCCGGAACAGCTGCGACGAACGCGCAGCTAATGCCACAACTGCGACGACGCGACTACACCCCGAGCAACGCAACAGGTATGCGCGCGCTACTCGCCGACGTGACAGGCAGGAAGAAGGGCCCGTAATTAGGTGTGCTGTAGCTCAAAACGTCCAGGCACTGGCGTCACAACGAAAGCGCGAGCCGTGCAGCCTGTGCGTGGGAGAGTCCGTGAGTACAGGCACAACGCGTCAACTTCACTGCGTGTTTTCTGCCAGAATCTGTCAATTGAGGGAGATGGCTTTAGGGTTCCACAAGTTCGGTAACTCTGCCTGAAATATTTCGTAAGAGTACCAGGTTTCCTCTGTCGACCATTTACGACGCCATTTGAACCTGACATGTGGGAAGCATTTAAAACCACCAACTCCCGTTTAGAGCTAAGGAATGATTAGCACTGAATTGTAAGGCTTTCTATAAATGACTATGCAAATCTATTGTAGAGGGCGTGCATTGGAGCTCAGATTGTATCAGTGACTTACTTCTGTCTCAATGGTAACGGTTTGATATTTGATCGCCTATTTAAAGCAGGCTACAGAGGATCTTGATTAGGGAAAATCTGACGGATTTACTGGGCTGGCCTGTTCAAAATTACCAATTCTTTTTACGTGACGATATAAGCGTCATTTTTGTCACATGTCAGCCTAGAAACCTAGCAGCAACTGTTCAGCAGCAACATAAAAGTGCGAAGAATTACCGCCTTCAGTATACAAGAGCTTAACATCTTAACAGTTTCGTCAAACTTGGACACACTAGTCGAGGCCCACTCGAAAATAACCCCTATGAAAGGTCAGCAAGCTTCAGCTTTTCAATAAAATCCTTGTTAAAGCGCTACGGTCGCAGGTTCGAATCCTGCCTCGGGCATGGATGTGTGTGATGTCTTTAGGTTAGTTAGGTTTAAGTAGTTCTAAGTTCTAGGGGACTGATGACCACAGCAGTTAAGTCCCACAGTGCTCAGAGCCATTTGAACCAACCTTGTTAAAGGTCTTGATGCAGGCTCAACTTCGGACAAGACGGCGTGTTTAGAACGCTCGGAAATACGAAAAAGTTGTCATAAATATGTGGCCCGTAACCTAATACGTTCCGAGATTTCGATTCATCGCAGATACACAAGAGGACAGCCTTATCTAATGGGGCGATGGCAATGTCCTGATAGACCACGTTCGGATCCTAGTCCGTGCGTGTACGTTTGAGCTATGAAAGCTGTCGCAGAATTTATACATTATTTTAAATTAAATTCGAAACTGGTCCAGCACCACGGCCACCGATCTCGACCGATTTGGAAAACACAATCTTAGTGACCTTAATGCTTGCATTTACTTCTGTGTGGCTGCGTCCTAATATGCCGAAGCTTTTCGAAGCCGGTGGTTTGCGGGGTCTGGCATCTGCTTATTTCGTGTCAGGCACCCGTGTCCAACCGGTGGCCCACGACTGATTTCAATTCGGCTCCCGGAAGGAGAGAGAACAGCGTATTAGAACATTGCAAATGTTGGAATTTAAGGTAATTTATAGTGAAACAGCTGTAATCAGATGCTTTTATAGGCCTTCAGTTTTCGATATCGACGTTTTAGTATGCGTAGCATCTCACATTCTCATGGTTACATTTATTTACGTGTCGCGAACATTGTTTCTTCACTAACGGCGTTACAGAATTTTGCAACGGAATTTTTTTGGACAGCTACTGTACATCGTAGTAAGTAAACATTGTTCACGACGCGTAAATAAATGTAAACATCTGAACACGTAGTGAACATAAAATGAATGTACTCTCAAAAGCGCCTGTATTGAGGTATAATTTGCTGCCATAAGGTGTCGGGAAAGGTGTGCAATTTATATCTGTACCTTATCCCATTAACTTCACGGACACTATAGTTCTGACTTAATGCGCCAGGAGCGCTGCTGCTGCTTTGCGTGAAGGGCTGGCCTGCTAGCTTAAGTACGTGAATTACGCCGGCGGGCCACCAGAGGGCGTCCATCCATGGTGTAAAGCCTTATCCGAAGATGAAATTCTATAAAAGTAAAAGGCCGACGTCACTAACGCACACTGTTCGACGTTGCACGATACGGAGATTCGAATCCTCTCAGTGGAAGAAACCTTCAGCCTTGGGAGGAGAACTGGTGGAGTCAAGCTCAGCCAGACTAGGCACCAAAGCCAAGGATAAAATTCAAAATCTCTTCCAGCTTTTCATGGAGTAAAGGCATGTGGCATGTTAATCACTCTGTCGGACGGGAACGTAAGCTCAGTGACCCCCGCCCTCTTCCTGCTATTCGAGAGGGGGAGGCTATAATTACATACCGATATCAGGCTTCGCCCTCTCCCTTTCATTCACCCATAACGCAACTCTGCTTTATACATACACTCATCACAGTCATTAACACGCAACAGATAGACACTTCAACATTTCATAACAGAATAGCCGTTATGGATGACTAACTGCAACTGTGATTTAAATTGGCGATTTAATTGGCTATAAATATGCAACCAGTAACATTTTTGGATTTTAGATAAGATTTATTGTACCATAAACTAGTTTTCGAGCTACTGCAGGATTATTATCAGGTGGAGGCGTTACAGGAACAGTATATTGTAGAGATACCCGCTGTGGTGATGGGGCTTGCGAAAATGGCGGAAATTTAGTAATCGGTAACGAAACTTTTTTGTAACAGGAACGTTCTTACCTTACTTACAGGGCACTGCATCGTGGTATCCATAGTAAATCTGTTCCCATAATTTGCATTATCTGGTGTACACTCAAATTACGCAGTATTTAGTTGCACTTGGTTTCACACTTATTCACAAAATACTAACATTGGATGTAAATACAAAGAATATGTATGCACTAGATATGAGGATAGTCCACAAAGTAAGTTCAGTTTCTACCTCTCTCCGCGGCAGCGCTGCGATCGCAGTTCTGAGCATGCGCGGCAGTTACTCTGACTCAAGGAGAAAACATATACGCCATTTTCAGGTCGCTGCTGCCGATATGTGCTTTGTAGTGCTTCTTTATGTCATTGTAATTGAAAATGACGCGTGTGAAATCAGATCTGTGATTCGTTTTCTAAATGCAAAGAAAGTTGAACCAAAGGAAATTCATCGGCAAATCTGCGAGGTTTACAGACAAAATGCCATGAGTGATTCAGTGGTTAGAAGATGGGTCAGACTGTTCAATGAAGGACGTGATAAAGTGCACGATGAAGAAAGAAGTGGACGCCCGTCTGTTGTTACTCAAGAACTGGTTCACATAATTGAAGAGAAGATTAAGCACAACCGTTAGTTTACACTTAGTGCCCTTGGGGTTGGGTTGTTTGGGGAACGAGACCAGACAGCGGGATCATCGGTCTCGTCGGATTAGGGAATGATGGGGAAGGAAGTCGGCCGTGCCCTTTGAAAGGAACCATCCCGGCATTTGCCTGGAGCGATTTAGGGAAATCACGGAAAACCTAAATCAGGATGGCCGGACGCGGGATTGAACCGTCGTCATCCCGAATGCGAGTCCAGTGTCTAACTACTGCGCCACCTCGCTCGGTTTTAGTGCCCTTGCTATGGAAGTTCCGCAAATCTCACTATCACTAATTCATGAAATTGTTACTGAAATTACGGAAACTTTGCTCGCGTTAGGTAGTCAAAATTGTTACTGAACAACACAAAATACAACGGATGGGCAGTGCACTTTTGACACCCTACAATGAAGAAGGCGATAGTTTTCTTTCTCGGATAGTCGCGGAGGATGAAACTTGGATGTCGTAATACACCCTTGAAACAAAACGGCAATCAGTGGAATGAAGGCACATTTCATCCCCGACGAATTTAAGCCTAAGCAAATCTTGACACTTCGAAAAGTCATGTGCACCATTTTTTGGCAGAAAAAGGGGAGGCATTATGCTGATTGATTTCTTACCACGAGGCCAATCAATCAGTGCACGTGGTTACTGCGAGACCATTAAGAAGTTGCGCCGCGCAATACAGAAGCAGCGCCGAGGAAGACTGTCAAAAGCTGGTGTTTTTCAGAATACGCCATCTGATTAAAAGTGTTCTTCCAGAAATTAGTGGACATTAATATAGGGTCTGACCTCGCTTAGCCTTCATGGAAACCTGAATGTTGCTGGGGACACTTTCAGTGAGGTGTCTGAATGTCTTCTCAGGTGCCGAAACCGGAGAAGGTAGTGGGGTGTGGGGCGCAGTCGACGATTTAACTCACCCATAATGTGTTCCATTGGGGTCAGTACGGGACTGGGGGCAAGTGCTATTGTCTAAAATCCACTACCTCACAGATGCTGCTTTATAATAGGGTGCAGTCTCATGTTGATACAAACAATCCACGCCCCAAAACTGTTCCTCTACTGTACGCAGTACACAATGTCTTAAAATGTGCCCATATCCTTCCGCATTTAGTGTGCTTTTTGTTCCCCTTAAGCGCAATATGGGAACCACACTGTAACCACGAAAAAAACCTACATACCGTTTAACCACCACCAGCTCCGTACTTCACTGTTGGCACCATACGTGATGGCGGGTAACGTCCAACAAGCATTCACCAAACCCAAACCCTTCTATCCCCTTGACAAAGGTTACCACGTGCTTCATCTCGTCACATCACTCTTTTCCACTTACCGCCGCGCGGTCTTAGGCGCCTTGTCACGGTTTGCGCGGCTGCTCCCGTTGGAAGTTAGAGTTCTCCCTCGGGCGTGTGTGTGTGTGTGTGTGTGTGTGTGTGTGTGTGTGTGTGTGTTGCCCTTAGCGTAAGTTAGTTTGTTAGATTAATTAGTGTGCAAGCCTAGGGACCGATGACCTCAGTAGTTCGGTCCCATACAACCGTACCACAAATTTCCAACTTTTTCCACTGATCCACTATCCGGTGGCGTAGCTCCTTACAGCACCTCAAGCGTCGCTCAGCTTTGACTAGAGAAATGTGTGGCTTATGAGGAGCTGCTCGACCATCGTAGCCAATTCTTTTTAATTGGCTATGCGCAGTCATTGTGCTAGTTGGACTGCTTGTTGCTCTTTGGAACTCAAGAGTGAATCCTTTGGCTGATTTGATGCGATTCTTTACAACCACCCTCCCTAATATTCAACAGTTCCTTTCTGTCAGTACATGAGGTCTGCCTGGTCTTATTTCAGCTGTGGTTGTTCCTTGACCACAGATGTTAAGTCCCATAGTGCTCAGAGCCATCAGTCCCCTAGACTTAGAACTACTTAACACTAGCTAACCTAAGGACAGCACACACATCCATGCCCGAGGCAGGATTCGAACCTTCGACCGTAGCAGCAGCGCCGTTCCAGACTGAAGCGCCTAGAACCGCTCGTCTAAAACTGCCCGCTTGTACTAGTAGTCAGTTCCGCATTTCGTACATAGGACTGTCTGGGTGTGTTAGGTCAGATGTGTGTTGAAAATGAGCTCATAAATTACATTCAAACTCTCTGTACTCTGTATTACGACAAATTGTTTCACTACTCAGGCGTATATTTTCCTTCAGTTGGCCTACAGTTTTTTTTGTTATTTTTGTATACTTCTCCCTTTCAAATATCTCCATAGACAAGAATCACAAACAGACAAGTCCGGCGAACGACGCGGTCATAAACATTTCCTTATAGTGAAGGCTTCATGAATATCTAAAAGCTCTTGACGAGACGTGTGGCTTGAAGCTCCACAGTGCTTTAAAAAGCAATACTGCCTTTCATAATTGAGAGTAGTAGTTCCTGTACATTAGAAGATGAACTTCTGTTGTGACAGTGCTTTCAAAGAGCATCGGATCGATAATTATACTACCAAAAAAAAATGGCTCTGAGCACTATGGGACTCAACTGCTGTGGTCATCAGTCCCCTAGAACTTAGAACTACTTAAACCTAACTAACCTAAGGACATCACACACATCCATGCCCGAGGCAGGATTCGAACCTGTGACCGTAGCAGTCGCACGGTTTCGGACTGTGCGCCTAGAACCGCGAGACCACCGCGGCCGGCCTTATACTACCAGAATCCGTGCAACTAACTCCGGTATTTTTTTTTTTTTTTTTTTTTTTAGTTATTGTGAAGATGAAAGCTTTCAGAGGACCAGTAATGATTACTCTATTTGGATGACCGAAGAAGTGAAACCAAGGTTCATCACTTATTACAATGTCTGGCCAAGTTCGATATCCACCATCTTTTTATGCGACCATTCCCAACGCTGAACCCTTTCTTATGTTATCAGCTGGAAGTAGTGCCTGAACACATTAAATGCGGGGAGGTTTCTGGTGTTCTAAGGACTTCGATGTAAAAGGTACATATTTTCATTGTAATATCTTGAAGATACACTTAGTAAGAAAGCGAGTAGTCGTTAACGCGCCGTAGCTCCCGGTTGGGAGGGAAACTATTTGAACGCTGATGGTTAAAGAAATTTTCATCCTCAGTAATTGGTTGGAGGAGATAGGTGGTGATTTGTTACACACTTGAAAGGTGTTTCGTTAAGTTGGTAGCCTGGCACCAATAGAATTTATATAAGTCATATTTTAATTGTTTGGTGTTCGGAGATAAGAGCTCTAAAAAGTCAGAATTATATTAGGTTTGCTGAATATTTGGTGTATACGAATTTTTCGGCAATTTTATCACATAGTCGAAAGTTCTATGCTTAAAATTATCTGCAGATTAACTCGAATTGTTTCAAGCTGTTTCTGCTCACAGTAATCTGCTCTGTTTTCACAGGAAAGAAGCGTTGAATCATAGTGAAGATGCCACAAATCAGTATGTTCGTGGCCAGACAACTGAATGCGCTTAAATCAAATGATATCTCATGGAAAGACATGTTTGCATTGTTACAAACTGCATCTCCTTTATGTTGTTCTGCCACATCACCACCACCTGCTCCCCCCCCCCCCCCCTCCCCCCTCTACCCAATTGTGTGTGTGTGTGTGTGTGTGTGTGTGTTGTGTTGTTTTGGAAATGGTTTATGGAAAATGACTTGTCTATGACAGCACCTTTGGACGAAGCAACCGTGCATATCTGTGGTGAAGCGATCACGTACAGTTGCGGTGTCTGAGGGAATAAAAGCCACCATGCGACGCCTGATAGCAGATGTAATAACCTTGCAGTCTCCTGAAGGCTGGTTTGTTGGGGAAATATCTTCTATCGAATGCATAGTGATATATTCCAGACACACAGAAATATTGGAAAATTACACCAGTGCGTAATTACTACTCTGAGCCCTTTTCTCAGCAAGACATTGCCTGTCCGTAATACGTCAGTTCAATCCCGAGCTTTCTTGAGATACCGGTAGGCATGCGACAGCACGCTTACCAATATGTTCCAAAGCGCTGCGCATAGAAGCGGGATTTTCCGGTGCTCAGACCTCGGACTCCGTTAGTAATAAAAAAAATTGGGCCAAGCGTTCCCGATAGCACTTACGCTAGGGACCATTTACATACCCAGCACGAGGATCGTTTTAGCTTCCCTATCCTACACTACATCGTTAAAGTATTAATATTAAACACTTTCTTCTGCTTAGGCAAATGGAACAAATCGGTTGATTCTTTTTGCATTTGATGTAGTCTATAGTGGGCTTGATGAGACTTACGAAGGCGGATTAGTTTATGGGTGGTTCCTAAGAAAACAAAAAAGAGCGTTTTTCGCAATTTTTGCCGTCAGTGGCAGACCAAATCCCAGCTGCGGATTCCAAAACGACTATGCACAGAAATTGACTGAAATTTGTACTATATTTTCCTAAGATGCCGATCTCTAACAGCCTTGAAAATTTTCTTGATATCTTTATTCCTTTCCCACATACAGAGGTTCAAACTTACCCTACTTATACACCTAAATTTGAAAGGCACTGACTAAAAAAATGGGATACCAGCTGCCTCATTGTGCCTTCCTCAGCACCTGTAAAATTTTCACAAAATTTTTGTCACTCGAACATAGTCACGTATTTTAGTGCTGAGAGAGGAGGAGACGGAGAAGTAATAAATACTGGAAGGCAGTAGATAGCGGTTGTGTTACAGAAATAACAAAGGGGACAATGGGAGTGTGAGGAAGAGTGAAACACAGTGACAGTGGAACATAGCTGATAGTGACAGGGAAAGAGTGAAGGAGACAGTACCAGTGGAAGAGGGATAAAGAGCAGGAGAAAGTGAAAATCATGGTAGGTGGGAGCCAGTGAAAATGAGAGAGAGAGAGAGAGAGAGAGAGAGAGAGAGAGAGAGAGAGAGAGAGAGAGAGAGAGAGACGATGACAATGAGGAAGGAGAGAGATAGTGACAGTGAGAAAAAAATAGCAGCAGAGTGAGGGAATGAATGAGATAGTAGCAGTAAGAGAGAACTAGAGGGAGACAGTGACAGTGACAGTGAGGAGATGCAGTAATAGTAGAACAGAACGAACGCGTCTGTGGCTTTGAGACAGGAGACAGTGATAGTTGAAGAGCGACAAAGATATAATGACAATGAGTTGGGCCGAATGAGCGAGAGAGAATGGGCAAGTAGGAGTGGATGGGTGTGAGGGCCTGAGAGCGATGGACTAACATGTGTGAATGAGTTACAGATGGGGCAGCTAGTGGGGGTCAGAGGTGAATTGCATGTTAAAAAGAGCGCAAATATGCTCCCATGCCAATATTTTTACGAAAGTTTTTGAAGAAGCTGAGGAAGACTAAAAATTGGGATACCAGCTGCCTTATTCTGTCAGTCTTCTAATAAAGAGGAGCATACTCGCATT
The DNA here is from genome assembly GCF_023897955.1 of Schistocerca gregaria. Taxonomy (NCBI): domain Eukaryota; kingdom Metazoa; phylum Arthropoda; class Insecta; order Orthoptera; family Acrididae; genus Schistocerca; species Schistocerca gregaria. The sequence continues at coordinate 355,420,591 of NC_064927.1, read as the reverse complement.
TTTGTGCTCCGATAGGATCTCTTCTGGTTTCCTTATAGCTGAGTTGCGAGTGACAGACTTATTCCGTCGTCACCACAAACGTCTGACTTCATCGCAGTTTGTATTTCGTTTTACGGAATGGAGCGAAGTGGCACAGTGTTAAACGTACTGGATTCCTGTTTGTGGCAGCGGAATTTAAATTCCCGTAGGCTGTCCAGTTTTATGGCTACCGTGATTTCTTTTAAAAGGTCACGACTGAATCCCTTCAGTACCATTGTACAGTCAGAGCTTGTGATCAGTTTTGTGATAAACTCGTCGCCACAGATCTTCCTTCCTTTTCCCGTTCCACGCAGGTCTGGTTTCTCCAGTGGACGAGGTTTAAGTGGGACGCGCTGCACATGCGGTAGGAGCAGTCACACCAGTTTTCCAACCTCTAGTTTAACAGTAGACTGTGTTGGCTACATGTAGTCCAAACTACAAGTGGTGCTACTGAAGAATTCCACTCTGGGCGATATTTTTCTGTAGCACCGATGTCAAGAGTGTAGCTAGAACAATTACCCTCATGCAGCGGCCCAACTATTGTGATTTACACTTAGGCTAACATGACTACTCGGCAATTTACATTTACTTGCCTGGCAGTGTGTTCTTTACACCATTTCTCTACCGTCCCATTCTCGAACGTCACGTGGGAAAAATTTAATACTTGAATCTTTCCGTGGGAGCTCTGATTTCTCTCATTTTATCACGATGATCATTTCTCCCAATGTAGGTGGGTGTAAAAAAAATATTTTCGCATTCAGAGGAGGACGTTGGAGATTGAAATTTCGTGATAAGATTTCGTCACATCGAAGAACGCCTTTGTTTCGACGCTTGCCACCCTAGCTCATGTATCGTATCCACGGCAACCTCTCCCCTATTTCGCGATAACACAAAAGGGGGAGAGGTGCCCTTCTTTGAGCTTTCTCGATGTTCTCCGTCCTGTCTGGTACGAATCATATATCACGCAGCAATGCACCAGAAGGGGAGGGACAAGCGTAGTGTAAGCAGTCTCTGTAGTAGACCTGTTACATCTTCTGAGTGTTCTGTCAGTAAAACGATCTTTGGTTTGCCTTCTCCACAACATTATCTATGTGATCTCTCCATTTAAAGTTTTGCGTAATTGTAATTCTTAGGTATTTAGTTGAACTGATATCCTTTAGATTTGTGTGATTTATCGTGTAACCGAAATTTAAAGGATTTATTTTAGTACTCTCGTGGATGACTTCGTACTTTGCACTTAGGGTCAGTTGCCACTTTTCGCGCCATACAAATATCTTGTCTGCACTGCATCATTTTGCATTTAGTTTTGATCTTCTGATGAATTTACTAAACGTTAAAGGACAGAATTATCTGCAAATAATCGAAGAGGGGTGCTCAGATGGCCACCTAAATCGTTTATATAGAGTAGGAACAGCAGAGGGCCTTAATCATTTCGCCGGCCGGTGTGGTCGAGAGGTTCTAGGCGCTTCGGTCTGGAACCGCGCGACCGCTACGGTCGCAGGTTCGAATCCTGCCTCGGGCATGGATGTGTGTGATGTCCTTAGGTTAGTTAGGTTTATGTAGTTCTAAGTTCAAGGGGACTGATGACCTCAGGTGTTAAGTCACATAGTGCTCAGAGCCATTTGAACCTTAACCATTTCCTTGGGAAAGGCCAGATACCATTTTTAGTTTATTCGGCGACTTTCCGTCGATTACTGCGAACTGTGACCTATCTGACAGGCTGTGTAGACTCACAATTAGAAGTCGATGGTGAGGAACGATGTCAGAAGCCTTCCCGAAATCTAAAAATATGAAATCGGCTTGAAATCCCCAGTTGGTAGCACTCATTACGCTTCGTAATTACACTTGTACGAGCGTTTCCCTTGCCTCACGGCAAATATCAATCTTGAGAGAACTCTGATGGCGCCGACGAGATGACTTATCACTCACCGTCACAAAGACACTCCTAGCACTACTCGCTATTCCCTACGATGACTGCAAAACTGTATCGCTTAATCGACAAGGTTGACAAACTGGGGACTGAATCCCAGCGGCGATTGAGAGCCAAGGCGTCGAATGCTCAAGAGAAAGTGCACACGTGGTATTAAAACAGTTGAAGTACATCAGCACATGCGTGCAAACTCCAACCCTAAAATGGCACAGGCTTCACAGATACGATCGGCCATTGTTTTCAAACAGTTCACTCCTGTAATGCCTGATTAAGGTTCGTGGGAATATAATGAACAGGAAACTCATTTACATACGCGTCATTCTGTTCGCCCGTGTCATCCCCAGATTTATTCAAGGCTGTTTGCATCTGGCAAGGACCTCGAACTTGTGGACAGCCTAAGGAGAACGACCTTGGTTGCTAACCGGCTGGTCATCGCGTCCTTCCCAAGCGTCACGGCGGCCCCGTTGAAGCAAACGGAATGCGTCGGGCTCCTGGCCAAAGGCGCCGCAAGCGGCAAATTGCCAGCAGCTGCGTGCCGCGCTCAGTGAACCCTTCGTACATCTTTGAGGAGGAAACAGATACCGGAGCTTGATAACAACTGTTGGGTCACACACCACGGTATTTTGTGGTTTTTCGTACAGTCTTAGTGGTTCTTCATTGGACTACTATATGGATTAATTATATACATTGGAAAATAGTAGAGAAACATCTAAATATATGACATGGAAACAGCTCATATGCACCTGGCACCTATAGTGAGGGCAATTATAGGGTGGTTCAAATTGTTGGATTTGGGCGGAGTGTGAATAAAGTCCGGAGCATGAAAACACTGAGCTTATAACAAATGTATTGAACTTCATGAAGTGGTCTGTTCAGAGCATAGCAAGGTGTTAAATGAACATTGTCTGCCTAGCACGGCGTCAACTAACACGATCCATCAAAATTTGATTTCAGCTATACATTGTCCTTGCGAACTCGGCAGTGCTTTGCAGTTGCTAAATATGTATGGGAACTGAATGTACATTTTAATCTATGTCCTCTCCCTCTCTGTTCATCTCCTCCTCCCTCTCCCTTTCTCCATCTCCTCCCCCCCCCCTCTGTGTCGTTCACGCCCCCCCCCCTCTCTGTCGTTCACGCCCCCCCCCCCCTCTCTGTCGTTCACGCCCCCACCCTCCGTGCCGTTCTCCTCCTTCCTCCAGTTCTTTCTGACATTGAGCCTTGTTCATTGGTGTTGCAAAGGAAACCTTGATTGGAAATTGAAGTCCGTCAAAATGAACAGGTAAATCTGCTGGTGTCATTGGTGTATGGTATATGAGAGAAACTTCTCTAGCTGCTGGATTTGCGAGGATGGTAGATTCAACGACAGTATTCCGCATGCTTTTAATCTGCAAACATGAAGGATTACAAAGTTTCGGGTGATTAATATTCCGTAGTAGTATTCTAATCATAAACCCGTAAGCCACATACGCAACTTTCCTGCTTTCTGTTAAAACCGGCTGCGGGGAATAAAACGAATGAGCACATTGTTGTGTATTCTCACAGTAGGTTTTAACAGAAAACCTGACATGTTGTTTAAAGAAACAAATAGCCTATGTCCGTCTGAATGTTTATTAGAGTATTGTGCAAAAATTTGTTTGCCAACGACGTTTGCATATAGTACCTTATATTACATACCCCATGTATTTGAAAAGTATGTAGTCTATGGCTGCCCTCATTTTATTACAGTATCCTGCGAAAGTCTGAAGTAAATATGTGAAGAATTGCCAATAATGTATGATTTGAATAATGTATGACACGAAATGTTGGTTTTATAATTGCATATTTGTCTTCCGTGAACATGGTCCCGGACTGAAACCGGTCCCTAAATAAATTGCATTTGTCAGTATTTGTGTTATACGTTTACTGTATTAGGAGGGTAATCACAAAACTAAGGTCTCCTATTTTTTATAAGTACATGGACTTGTTTGTTTCTACAAGGGTTTACATCAGTTTACATCTTGAACATTTAGCTATTTTTCGACATAATCACGATTTCTGTCGATGCATTTTTGTAGACGCTGTGGCAATTTTTGTATGCCCATGTCATACCAGCTCGCCGCGATGCTGTTCAGAAAGTTACGAACCTCTTCTTTCACCTCGTCGTCGGAGCCGAATCGCTTTCCGGCCAAATGCTCTTTTAACCTAGGGAACAGGTGATAGTCACTGGGCGCCAAGTCAGGACTATAGGGTGGGTGGGTGATTATGTTCCACTGAAACTGTTGCAGGAGAGCAACGGTTTTCCGAACGATATGTGGGCAAGCGTTGTCATGGAGAATGTGTACGCCCTTGCTCAACATTCCTCTTCTCCGGTTCTGAATTGAGTTTTTTCAGTCTCGCAGTACCCGTCAGCGTTAATTGTGGTCCCAGCGATTCAGCTCCGACGACGAGGTGAAAGAAGAGGTTCGTACTTTCTAAACAGCATGGCGGCGAGCTGGTGTGACATGGGCATACAAAAACTGCCACAGCGTCTACAAAAATACATGACAGAAATGGTGATTATGTCGAAAAATAGCTAAATGTTCAAGCTGTAAACTGATGTAAAGCATTGTAGAAATAAACAGTCTATGTACTAATAAAAAAATAGGAGACCTTACTTTTGGGATTACCCTCATATAAATGGGACACACCATGTGTGTATATTAGAAATTAGATGGAAATAAATTCGCTGAATGCTAATGGCTTGCATCAGCTAGCCGTATTAGGTGTAGATGTTCTGTCTGCAGTGACATGAAAATTTGTGCCGCACCGAGACTCGAACTCTTTATGTCCCGCTCTCTTAGGTTATACGCGCACGCCTGCAAGAGCGACTCAGAAAAGTTCCATGTGTCACACTCGACATCCCTGTACCGTAGTCTCCTACATTAGTAAAGTAGTACCTGCTTCTGTTGCTGACTGCCTGCGGTGTGTAATGCCACACGCCGCACCAATCCCATCTCCAAGATGACCAGTCCCCAGCCACAAAAATCTTCGTTTTCAACCCTTTCGACCGTAGCGTCGAGAGAAAAATTAAGTAGGTGTTTAAAGAGGAACTGGAGAATTCGGTTTACATGCTGACATTAACAACTTGGATACGATGTGCCGACCAAATGTGCACAGCCTTAAAACGCCGCCTTAGCGAAGAGGATGAAAAAGCTGATCAGCTTGGCGAGGTGTCCTTGGGCTTGTCTTTCTCACAACTGTGCACGTTTTCGTTACGATAAATATCCTGTATAACTGTCAGGAAGTCTAGTTGCTGTGTTAATAATAGTACTGTTTCGATTATATGAAGGATTTAGTTCGTCAGTTTTCAGTTGAACTGTCTGGTACTTAGGTAGCCCATTTGTTGCGTATATAAAGAGCATCTGCGGGTTTATTGTTTTATAGGATATCCACGTTTTTATTCCGATTTTGATGAAATATGCACACTTGTTGATCAAAATAAGAGAAAAATTACTACTGTCTACATCTGATCAAAAAATAGAATCTACCCCTCTTTCCAAATTCCCTCGAAAAACACGACGTGCTCGTTTATTCTTTTTAACTGTATAAAACTTCGAAAGGTACTCTTGGCGCTTGAAACAACTGAAAAACAGAGCGCATAAAAAATGCGCTTTCTAATAGTTTCAAGAATATTCCGAAAACGATGAAAGGGGATTTTTCAGAGATTTCACAACATTTCATACGAATTTTATACGACTTTTCGATTAGTTAACACTTCATAACAAATTAAAGAATTTCAGAATGGTATAAGACATTTCGAAACAGTGTTAACGACTTATTCGAATAGCAAAGCATAATTCTTGCTGCTCCAGATTTCACCGAAGAAAACAGAGTAGACCTATTGCTCTGAAGAATCATCAAGCTGAAGACGAGAATCTATTCGGGTGTCAGAAACAACTGAGGAAATGGAGTTTCGTTCACAGCAGGAATGTATTTGAGCATTGAAAACTAGGGCAAGGAAAACTTTGACAGAGAGAGTGTTGTATGCGGAATGTCGACGCAGGAAGGGAGGATCAAGAATGGCGAATCTCCATTAAGATCTACGGAACATTTAGTTAAAAATCGGATTATAATGAGAATAACCACCTTAAACACAATGCCAGCTTCTGTGGTAGGTGTAAGGGCCGTAATCGGCCGGGATGGCCGAGCGGTTCTAGGTGCTATAGTCTGGAACCGCGCGACCGCTACGGTCGCAGGTTCGAATCCTCCTGGAGTGTGGATGTGTGTGATGTCCTTATGTTAGTTAAGTTTAAGTAGTTCTAAGTTCTAGAGGACTGATGGCCTCAGAAGTTTAGTCCCATAGTGCTCATTTTTTTTTTTTTTTTTGTTTTTTTTTTTTCGCTCCTGACGAACAAACTGAAAACATTATATATGCCCCCGTATCGTTGCAATAAGAGGTTCTGTAATTCATGAAAAAGGAAGTCTCTTTGGTTGTGTTCCATGTAACCGAAGTCTGTGTTCCATTAGAGCTAGGTAAAGTTTTGCACGTTTGATGACGGATCAAAATAAGAGGAACTTCAGTTTCTAATATTGCGAAAACATTACCGCCAACCCCACAAATGAAATCACTTCGTCCAGTGTTAAGCTCTGGCAACAATGTGTATTTGAACGCCAAAGGAAGCTCGCCGGAGTTACCGCACTTCTGAACCTCCTCGGTGTCGCGTCTAGGGCACGTTTGCTGCCGACGTCACGGTGAGGAAGCACAGCAACCTGGATCCCTATATTGGCCACATGCTGGCTGCCTGCGTCCTTATTGACCGCGACGAGTGCAATAGAGCGGCAGGGCACCGTATCCCTGGCAACGCTAAACTCTTGTTTTCCCCCTGAAAAGAATGTTTTCCTTAGTTCTTGCGTCTTCGCGAAAAGTCTTTCCTCACGATTAAGTTTAAATCATGAATTAAACTGCCATAAAATGAAATGAAAGTGAATCAAAATCTGATGTACTCCAAAACATCACTAACAAACTTCGAGGAAATTTGGGTCACAAATAATTAATTTTTGATAAGGAAAATGTACTACTTATTCCTTCATGTGGGCATGACGGATATATCCGTCAATGGCCTGTGCGTTCTCAGTGGGTTCGACGTGTATGTACGTCCGTATTACGTCCGCAGCATGAGGAGTTTCGGTCCTGGTTAATCCTACCACCACTAAATAGCATTTCCCATCATTCAAGTTAATGTATTCTCAGCCAGTTTCAAGTGTTTCGTTGGCTGTGCTGGAAAGGACACAAATTACGGCAGTTATTATCGCGAAGAGGAACTAACTTCAAATTTCCCCTGTCTGGGCACCGCGGCCTCTATAAATCTTAAGAAAGTAATGGTTGTACCAGGCTTTATTTTAAAACTGTGCTTTATTGCGCACTACTAGCTTCCAGCACGATGCATTCTCAGCTGTATTTAAAAACTTAACAAAGCCTAATTGAATGAAGTCAAAACATAAAAGCCTATACTGCTGCATGGCATGCAGGGTTTTCCCAAAAACAGTGATTACCGACCACTGACGTCGATGTATCATCCTCATCAGTCAAAGTCTTAGACTGTGCGTCTAAGTCATGCACAGGACAGTCGTCACAGTGCACGATGTGAAATATAAAATGCACAGCGTAACAATGGTTGTAAGAACTACAGCAATAATACAGTTAAAAAGCCACAGTTTACCCAAGAAAAACGAGAAGACAAAATCTCGCGCTGTATAACCACAGAGCACACCTACCAAACAATTATTTACGGTCTCGTAAATGCATTTGTCGAGGCTTTTATATTTTAACTTTCACTCAGTTAGGGCGTGTAATGTTTTTAAATGCCCCTTAGAATGAGCCACGCTCGAAATTAATAGTGTTTAGTCTAGCAGAACAATGGCCGTATTCTCTTCACAATAAGGGTCATCATGTGGACACCTACCTCGAACACCAAAAGCGATTATCAAATAGCCGGGCATTTACCAGAATTTTTTCTAAGCACAACGAAGAAAAGACGAACAAGGACATATGTAGCACGCATGAGAAGAGACCTTCATAAAGACATCTTATTGGTTGCAGAATATGCAACCAAAGAGCGATGACACATCACGATTCCTTTTGAGACATTACATTTTCATTGAGATGCTCTAATGCCAGAAAGGAATGCCGATGGTGCACAGGAATGTCCACGTAACGTGCACATAATGATGGATCTCGGCGGCCGGACATTGGGGCCTGATTGTGAATAAGGCAGCCCAAGCCATAACTGAGCCTGGACATAACCTTACACACGGAGGATTGGCAGCTTCGTCAGGCATACCCACTCTACATTCCCATCAGCTCGATACTATTGAAATTGGGTTTCATCGGCCTTTTCTACGCGCCACCACGTTCCATATTCCAGCGACGGTAGCACGGGCCCATGCCAAGTCGTGGTGTTCTATGTCTAGATGCCAGCAAAGAGACAACAGTTGCTCGTCGAATGCTGAAGCCTGTCCGGTGCATTTGTTTATACACAGTCCTGCTAGAAAAGAGTTCATGACGACGACCCACTTTCAATTCTCCAGCTCTCTGATTCCCAGTAGACCGTCGATCGCCCACTTAGGCTCTGTGGAAGTCTGTTCGTCAAACCCTTGTGGTCGTCCTGTTCGCGGCCTACGCGTGTTGAAACCTTGTCTCTCCTGTATTGAAGATCTAACCTAGACACTATTGACCTCCGAAACCTCAATTCTTATTTCATCCCAGATACACTTTGATTAGTTTCCACCGGTTATCACCCCACGCTTAAAATACAAAATACGAGGGTTGTCCAGAAAGTAAGTACCGATCGGTCGCGAAATTTAAACCTCTCTGAAAACAAGAAACGTTTTATCTGCAACAGTTAGGTACACCTTCCACCTATTTCTCTACATAGTCGCCGCTCCAGCTTCGAGTGTTGTATCAACTTCCCAGTATCCTCGTCATAGAAAGCAACCGCCTGTGCTTTCGGCCAGTTATCTGCACTGGTCTGCAGCTCGTTGTCTGTGGAAAAACTTTGTTTTCATAACCAGCGATTCCTGTGGACAGAGATGAGACACGGGGGGGGGGGGGGGGGGGGGAGAGCCAATTACGGACTGTATTGTCGGTGATCAAACACTTCTCATCGGAAACGCTGCAGCAGCGTCTTCAATGTCCCTGAAGTGTGCGTCCGAGAATTGGCATGAAGAAGGAACTGCTCGACAGTTGTGTTATGTGGGCTGCATGACACAGGCGAAATCTCGAACCAGGCCCTCATACTTGGCGGGAGACGCTATTCCCTTTGCATATTTACGTACTCACTGTTCACTCAGAACTGAAAAGAGCGACGCGACACGATCAACGGGCTCACTAGAGACACTGCCCAACACATTTGTGCAAAGCTGTATCGGATTTTCCCGGTGATTGCATTTCAAGGCCGATCGGAACTTACTTTCTGGACAACCCTCGAAAATAAGGGTGCGATGTGCTGCACCGTTCATAGCACACCTATCTGTGAAGGGCTGCTCAGATACCGTGTCTACATTCACGCCAAACATCGCATCATTCAGGGGCCGTGCAAGGATCAGGGCGCACACGCACGCACACACACACACACACACACACACACACACACACACAGCGTGTTAAGCATCTTGCTTCAATCTCCTGAACACTCTCAAATCTTAGCTCCTAAAATTTGCGTTCTCGTGAATGTGGTGGACTAGAAACTACGGACGTCTTGTGAAAATCTTGTATGTTTGGTGTTCCGCAGCTTGTATGTATTTGATGAACACTATTGCACATCATAAACTGCACTTCAATTGTGTTCGGACATACAGCACATCACCAGTGGCATTTGATACAGAGGACAGACAAACGTCTGCATATCGAAGTCAATAACACAGGAACATTCTGTATACGCCTGCACTAGAGTAGAACATAATGTTACATGCACACTGTGCACGTCTACACTAGAGTACTTGTCTATCAAGTATAAAATCTTTATGGTTGTTAAAAATGACATTACTCTTGAAAATGTAGAAAAAAAATGGCTCTGATCACTATGGGACTTCAACATCTGTGGTCATCAGTCCCCTAGAACTTAGAACTACCTAAACCTAACCAACCTAATGACATCACACACATCCATGCCCGAGGCAGGATTCGAACCTGCGAACGTAGCGGTCGCGCGGTTCCAGACTGAAGCGCCTATAACCGCTCGGCCACACCGACCGGCGAAAAGTAGAAACCCGCGAATATTTAAAATATAATTGAAATACTACAGTTAGTGGATCAATCACGACATGTAGATACGACGACCTGTATACTGAAAAAGTAAGGTTCATAATGGACATTATTGTGGACTTGCAGGCATGGTTGTATTGTATGGAACTGGAGACCTAGAAACGACGCAGAGGCTTCGTTCCCGCCGTAGCCTGCAGTGGTACACAACCCCGCATCAGGCTACAGCAGTCCGCTCACCCCACCGCCGCCCAACACCGAACTCAGGGTTATTGTGCGGTTCGGCCCCCAGTGGACCCCGCCGGGAACGTCTCTCACCAGACGAGTGTAACCCCAATGTTTGCGTGGCAGAGTAATTATGGCGCACGCGTGCATGGAAACAGTGCTTGGGCAGCAATCGCCGACATAGTGTAACTGAGGCGGAATAAGGGGAACCAGTCCGCATTCACCGAGGCAGATGGAAAACCGCCTTAAAAAGCATCCACAGACTGGCCGGCACACCGAACCTCGACACAGATCCGCCGGGAGGCATCGTGCCGAGCATCGGCATACCTTCCCGCCCGGAAAGCAGTCCATTAGAACACATGGCTAACCTTGCTCTTTATCTTCTAGATCCACATTTTTAACGATCATTACAATTTTTTCCAGACAGGCACGAAGTTTGGTGTAGCCGTGCACGGCATGTATGTAATACTCTGCTTCTACTGTAGTGTATACAAAGTGTTCTTGTGCTACAGTGATATGCACGAATTTTTCTGTTTGTTCTCTGTGCAGAAACCACTGATGATGGGCAGTATGTCTGAATACTAACCCAGCAAATAAATAATTCAGAAGCGCCGCTCATAGTGTACACCAAGATGTCCTTCATCAAATTATGAAGTTGTACTTTTAGCAAGAAACATTGCAAAATAAAGGGGGGGGGGGTAAATGGTACACAGGACATTATTTCTTGACTCGGTGAAGTATTCCAGTCAGTCATGCCGTACTCCTTTCTCCAGTCACAATTAAAGTCCTCCCTGAAATTCCTTCGCTAATTAACTCTATTTATTGAGTGACCAAGAGAAACGAAATCCTTGTGAAAAATTATGGCAGTATCTAAGAAGGCAATCAGCAATGAACTAATGATCTTCATTTGTAAAGATTTTTTTCTGCCGTATAGAAGGCGAGAACTGCCTAGTTTGGGAGTATAACGATAATGCGACTTTAATCATCAGTGACAGGCTTAGAAAAATGGGTGTATTCTCCTAAAGGTGTTTTAATGAATCCGTGCAGGCTTACAAGCGGCGGTGCTTCATTTTCCTGAACAGCAAGTGGTGATATGATATGAACTTAGACGCAATCCTTCTGACGTTCAGATTTGTCAAATCTCGTTGGCATATACTATAGCATAGTCCCGAACTGTTAAACAGGTATCTAATATGTGTCAGAAATCTTTCTTCTGTGACATTTTGTTTGACAACAACAGTTAACCGACGTTCCGAATTAGTCATCAATCAACGTTAGTTCATATTCGATATGCGTGCACGGATCATGGGTTTTTGTCAAGCCTAAATCCGACTCACCAAAATCTTACATCCACGTTAGGTCCTTGAAATAATCATGTTGCAACGAGGTTCACGGCCAAATAAACTTCTTGAAAGAAATATGTTACCGGCGTCGGATGTTTATCATATCCATTTTATTTTTATTTCCCTCACAAGAGTGAGTGGTCTGGCTGTGTAGTACTGTTTGTAATGAAAGAAAATCATGGCTACAGCTTGAAAGCCCAACCTTGAAAATCAGTATAATCCAAAACGTAGGTAGCTGCGGCTTAAACATTTTACCTGAGACGGCTCCACAGCCGAAGACGAAGTAGTAAACCAAATAAAAATAAAATGGAATTGATGAACAGTCGATATAGGGAATGTATTTGTTCTAATAAGTTAAATCCTTTTTTGCTGAGTTTTTTCTTTTTTTTTTTCTACGCCAAAGCCATGACTGTTCAGGAATGCTCCTTCACGTCAGCGGTCGCAAACGCATCCTTACGCAGGTTCAAATACGTAGACTAAAAATAAATCGATTCACTCAATGCGGGTCCTTGCCAGTCATGCTGGGCGTATAATTAACTTATCGCTAGTCTACTGATGGGCGACCATCTTCTCAGACACATCCGGCCTGTAATGATATTTATGGGTGATGATAAAACTAAATTTCAGCTAGACTCAGGTTTTCATAGCCCCAAGACACAATATTAATTCCGATGAAGACTTTGTCTTCTTGTTTGAGATTGAATGGGGTTACACATATTGGTATGAAGACTTACAAGCTTCTGGAAGATATTAAACAGGAAATGAAGGTTTGTGCAACTACAAAAAAAAAACCTGTCGTTAGTAACTGCTACGAAAAATTGTTGGATTTTGTAAATCCAAGATTTTAAGAGTATTTAGTTACTCACTCGAGTCAGAAGCATACACATAGGATTCTATAAATGTACGAGGTCAAGTACAGAAATACAACGAATTTTTGCATAAAAACACGTACAGAATTGATATCAAACAATCTTCACGCAGAAACGAGTAGCTGTTGCAACATTTTCTTGCGCCTTTGAAAACTGCTCCCCGTTGCCACATAATCACAGGCACAGATGCTTCGTTGTCTGTCCTTCCCCTTATTCACACGGTGTTGGCCATTGTATTATCATTTCATTAGATTTTCCAACGCCCTTACGTTCAGTGATCTTCATGTTGTTCAGCCCAGGTTATGTACAGCTGGTAAGAGGTCTACTGGCTGAACCTCTGCTTGGACGTGATCTATTTTGGCTGCCTGATGTATTTAGTGCTGGTGTTGACAGTAGAAAGCTCTTCCCAGGCTTCAACATACACTATGTGATAAAAGTATCCGGACACCTGACTGAAAATGACTTAAAAGTTCGTGGCGCCCTCCATCGGTAATGCTGGCATTCAATATGGTGTTGCCCCACCCTTAGCCTTGATGACAGCTCCCACTCTCGCAGGCTTACGTTCAATCAGGTGCTGGAAGGTTTCTTGGGGAATGGCAGCCCATTCTTGACGCATTGCTGCACTGAGACGAGAGGGGGAGGCAAATGACGTTCACCGGGCTTTCGCCATACCTACACTCTCCCATCGGATCGCCAAATTAGGTACCGTGATTCTTCACTCCATACAACAATTGTCCACTGTTCAATCGTCCTATGTTTACGCTCCTTACACCAAGCGATGCGGCGTTTGGCATTTACCAGCGTGATGTGTGGCTTATGAGCAGCCGCTCGACGATGAAATCCAAGTTTTCTCACCTCCCGCCAAACTGTCATAATGCTTGAACAGGATCCTAATGCAGTTTGTAATTCCTGTGTGATGGTCTGGATAGATGTCTGCCTATTACACATTACGACCCTCTTAAAAAAAAAAAAAAAAAAAAAAAAAAAAAAAGTGGTTTAAATGGCTCTGAGCACTATGGGACTCAACTGCTGTGGTCATTAGTCCCCTAGAACTTAGAACTACTTAAACCTAACTAACCTAAGGACATCATACACATCCATGCCCGAGGCACGATTCGAACCTGCGACCGTACCAGTCGCACGGTCCCTCTTCAAATGTCGGCGGTCTCTGTCAGTCAACAGCCTGTACGCTTCTGCGCTGTACGTGTTCCTTCACGTTCCCATTTCACTATCACATCGGAAACAGTGAACCTAGAGATATTTAGGAGTGTGGAAACCTCGCGTACAGACGTATGACACAAGTGACACCCAATCACGTGACCACGTTCGAAGTCCGTGGCTTCCGCGGAGAGCCCCATTCTGCTATCCCAGGATGTCTAATGACTACTGAGATCCCTGATATGGAGTACCTGGCAGTAGGTAGCAGCACAATGGACCTAATATGAAAAACATATGTTTTTGGGGGTGGGGGTATCTGGATACGTTTGATCACATAGTGTAGCTCTTGATGTAACTCAATTTCTTTGACTTCCCCCTTTCAGCACTTTGGGCTACTTCCCGGTGTATGTCAGGAGGATCAATGGCTGCCATGCAGCAGTATTTGCTTTCAGGCACCCAGTTACTAGATTTTCCCTTTCGTTAAAGGCCACGTCTACTTCTTTCGTGTGAGTAGATTTGTACCACACTGGGCAGGCACTTTTACCAGCTGAGAAACAGATTGTCATATCACAAATACGGACCACCTGGGGTTGGGCACCTCAGTCACTACCAACAAGTTTCCACATAATGATTATTCGGGCTGACACCTTATGTTTCGTATTAGGCAGTTCCACAGGTGAGTGAGTGATCGGTCAATGGCAACTCCGAAGTATTTGGGGGTGAAACAGTGCTCTGGCTGGATGTCTTCCCAAATTACGTTGTCTTCTTCCTGCCTGTCTTTTTAGCAGGTGGAAAGCGCATACCTCTGTTTTTGTGGGTTTGGCTTCAGGAGGTTCTTGTAGCATTCAGGAAACGTTCCCAGAGCTCTTGTCAGCACCTCCTGTGCTTCTGTTAACAACATGCAAAATAACAATATTCATTGTAAACAGACCTCAATTTTTACACTGCAAAAGTAGATAAATAAGACCTTTAGTATAAATGAGCACACAACAGCGTTCCAGCCAATTTTATTTCCTTCGTTTTCGCTCATCTCAGCAGATACGTTTAACTACAGGTAGTAATTAACATAGCCAATGGCCAGTGTAACCTATAAAATAAGCTACTGAGTGGTGCTTCGCTTTGTTAATGTGTACTGTGTTCAGTTTAAATGAATTACGTAAACATCCAGTAACACCTAACACCAAAAAGAATACATTCAACTGTCCGGCGAATCTGGGGATGAGACAAAATTCGATAGTTCAAAATCGCATGTTGTGTGTGTGTGTGTGTGTGTGTGTGTGTGTGTGTGTGTGTGTGTGTGTGTGTGTGTGTGTGCGCGCGCAAGATGAGTTGGGACGTTGACATCGGAGAAGCTGTCAAAGGGATGATTTTGTTCCAAGACCGTTCGTCTTGAGCACCTCCTGTACCCTCGTCAAGGGATTTTGCTAGTGTACTGCTGTGACAGTTTGGCCTTTTTAAGAGCACCGTACCATTACAGTCCCAAAAACCACCCAGCATCACTTTGCCCGATGATGGTTGGGTCTTCTTCTTCTGCAGCAGTCATGAATCCACATGTTTACATTGCTTCTTTTGCTCCATTGTCTCAGGATCGTAATGATACGGCTAGCATTCGTCCAAGATGATTACGTGGCTAAAGAAGTAATCTATATTGGCCTGACACAACTGAAAAATTTGCACTGCTGTCTCGGCTCGGTGGGCTTTTTGATTGAATGCGAGCAGCAGCAGAAATTAGCAGGAGGCTACATTTGCCATGTTCGAAACGTCGTGTAAGGCCGGCCGATGCGACCGAGCGGTTCTAGGCGCTTCAGTCCGGAACTGCACTGCTGCTACGGTCGCAGGTTCGAACCCTGCCTCCGGCATGGATGTGTGTGATGTCCTTTGGTTAGTTAGGTTTAAGTAGTTCTAAGTCTAGGGGACTTATGACCTCGATGTTAAATACCATAGTGCTTGGAGCTCTTTGGACCGTCGTGTAAGATGTTGAAAAGTAAACAATGAGTGCTTTTCAGTTTTCTTCCAATCTCTTCGCTTGTGGTATACCAGTATAGCAGCATCAAGGCCTCAAAT
The DNA here is from genome assembly GCF_023897955.1 of Schistocerca gregaria. Lineage (NCBI taxonomy): Eukaryota > Metazoa > Arthropoda > Insecta > Orthoptera > Acrididae > Schistocerca > Schistocerca gregaria. Next base: position 355,404,766 of record NC_064927.1, on the reverse strand, counting down.
TCTCTTCTGTTTGCTGGTTCTTCACAGAGAGACGGTCTGCCACTTAGTTTTTCGTCACCCAGATCACAGATACGGAGCAAGACAGTTCGCGAACGATTACGAGTGCAGAACAGTCCTTGATCTCTGACTTAGAAAATTTAGTGTGTGCAAAGGTTTCACATACTGCATACAGAGCCTCTTAAAACGACGCCAAGAACCTGGAGAATGTTCCACTTCTGTGCGAGCTCACGAAGCGTCCGCGCGGCTCTAGAGGACCATGACAAACAAGTTACAGACTAGCCATATCAGACACGCGCACCGTGGATGACTGGGCAGGTGAACTTGCCGGACACTAGAACAACTGTACCATTCGTACTTCTAAGAACGTTACCGAAGAGATGGCGTTCGTGTGTCCATTGCAGTCTGAGGCGTTTGTGAGACCTACAGGTAGATAGTGAACCGGTGGATGTAGAGCTCTACACCACTTCGAATGGTGCAGCGTCCAGTCAGCGCTGGACGAACCTGAACACTCATTTGCTACTGTATGGGTTGCAAAGAATGTGTAAACCTCGCGAGAAATGGGTGCCACAACATGAATGCAGATGCCAGCCAAACCTGCAGACTGCACTGTTGTATTCGACCACGAAGGGCACCACTGCGATGTCCTCAGTACGTTGCAAGCGTCAGTCGAGGTCGGAACAGTGTTCCGTGTGGTTCTGCGTGCGTTATGCCGGAGACACGTGAAGTCGAACGTGGACAAATTGTTGGGGCTCGTATGGTGGGTGTTTCTGTAGCCGACGTAAGCGAAATGTTTGGTGTTTCAAGCGGCACTGTATCGAAGATTTATACCGCATACAGGTAAAGCGTACAACACTCTTAGGGGCTATTTTTACTTATCGTATCTGCCAATCAAGCGCTGCATAAGTCGTGAGACAGTGACTGAAAAAAAGAAAAAGAAAAAAAACTACAAAGTTATTTTTTAAATAATTAATCCTGCTTGTTGTTTCCCTTGAACATTTATTGTATTCTCAAATTAATTAAAAAACATCTTGACAAATCTGAAATAAGTTGTTATATACTTACAATATCGAATTAAGTATGCACAACCAGCTACATGATCTCTGTCCAAAATCACACAGAAGTACTGACTCCCTTATGCCAATATGGCTACCCCTAATAATGTGTGTGTGTGTGTGTGTGTGTGTGTGTGTGTGTGTGTGTGTGTGTGTGTGTGTGTTCCAAACAATCCCGAACAATCCTCGGCATTGTTTAAAATGAATATTTGATTAATTAACAATTAAAATTTATACAAAAAACTGAAAATACATATATAAACGTATGTCTGTTCAGTACAGTAAGTACACTATGATATTAGTACCTATCTGTTATGTCATTCGAGAATAAACTCTCAAATAAGAAATTACAATAATACGTTTGTGTTTTTATTAATTACTAGAGACTCCCTTAGCGGGAATTATTCCCTTCATTTACAGAGCTTCTACGCTTTGAATTGAAATAGATTAAACAGTTATTTTTCCGTTATAAGTTTTTCTAGCCGAGTTACATATTTTGTTTACATGTGCGATTGTGGAATTAGAATGGGAAATGTTCGTTTTAAATAAGTCTTACTGGGCTGTTAAGTTTCAAGTAGAAATAACATTATTCACGCAATGACTGCGCGTACTAAATTGTGTGTTGTCATCTTGATAGATGATCATTAAAGAGGATTGTGACGAAAAATAAGGGGACGATAGCTACAAAAGTCACTGCTGAATTGAGTGTCACACTCACGACCGTGTCAGCAGCAAAACAACACGGAGGGAGGTCCATAAGCAGGGAACTGCATGCCGAGGTGGAATTTCAAAACCACTTATTAGTTATACAAATGTCTGTAAGAGGAAAACGTGTGCCCGAGACCATAATACCTGGACTGTGGAGCAATGCGAGAATGTCATTTGGTTGGATGAGTCTTGTTTCACACTGTCTGGTCGAGTGGACGTCCCAAGAGTGAACACAAGGGGGATTCTGTGATAATTTGGGCAGCTGTATTGTTGTATTCCATGGGCACTAGGAAAGTTGCATTGCTGCCAAGGATTATGTGATCATTTTGGCTGATAAGGTCCTTCACATGGTACAATGCTTGTTCAAGGCGACATGGCTCCTGTTTACGCGGCTCACACAGTCCAGGATTGGTTTTTCTGAGATACCCCAGTCACCAGGTCACAATATTATCGGGTATTTGTTGTCTACTTTGGAGAGAACGGCTCGTGATCGCTGTCCACCTCCAGCATCACTACCCAACGTGGAACCAGGTTGCTGAAAGAACGGCATAAGATTCCCTTGAAAACCATACCAGATCTGTACGTATCCGTTCCAAGACGACTGGAAGCTATTTTGAATGCCACAGCGTCTCCTACATCGTGTTAGGGATGGTAATGTATTGTTCGTGGTGTTTCCATATTCTTGTCCACCTCCTGTATTTGGCCATCCAGTGCTGTGCCAACGTTACATAGTTAAGCTACAGTCGTTAAGCAGTTGGAAAGTACTTGGAGCAGATTAGATACGAGGGCGACTCTACATAAATTATGCGACAGAACTTCTTCCACATCTATCAGCTGTGTAATATGGATTGCTGGAGCAACGAAGGGTACGAAACGATTGGAAATAGGTGACACTAGCTTCCAAGAAGTGTCGTCGGGCAGATCCACATGATGTATATTATTGGCATCAACCAGTTTTAAATTTATGGTCATGTACATAATCACTTAGTGAAAACTAGAAACGCTTCCATAGAACGTAACATGGATTTCGAAACAGGGAAGGCATTTCGTACTGATCCGTGTTGTCGTTTAGTGAACAAAATACAAGGTTACAGATTATGAAACCCGATTTTTAAGTGAATTCAGTACTTTGTATCAATTATAACTCAACAAATTCTTAAATGGACAAACGCAAGGTTAATTTCGGGAGTCACCCAAGAGAGTGTTAAAGGCCGTTATTCTTAATAATTTATGATAATGATATAGCGGATAACGCTGATGTCGGTGTTAGGCTATTCGTGGACGAATCGACGATTGGAGCAGGGAGTGACATTTTACCCTGGACGTAAGCAAGTGTAACGTACAACCCATAATTAGGTGAAGAATCCACTAATGCTCGATTGCGTTATTAGCGATAAATCACCAGGAGCTGTTACAGGGGGGAAAAAAAAAAAGAAAAGAAATAACCGTTCGCAGCAACCTTAACGTAGAATATAAGGGTAGGCATGTGTCTGTAAAAAGATTCAGCACCTATTAGCCGCTTTTACGCCTTTAGCACTAAGAAAACGAATCAAAGCGCGTATTTCACATTCGGTTGGATTCTCGATCGGAGGAGGCATTTCAAATACTCCCAAATAAACTTAAATACGGCGAATGACTCTGTGGCTTGCCAACGGCGTGCGGCCCGCAGCGCGCATGCACAAAATGGCGATCACGTCGTTCCAGTGGGGGAATTTCTAAACATAACTTGCTTTAAAAACACTCCTTGTATTACACTCTCTGTTGCGATTCACTATCCGGCAGTCATCGCCCATATTCAGATATTTTTTCATAATATTAGGCCTACGTTGTAAAGCGTTAACTGCATCGATGTGAGTAGCTGCCTCAACATTCAAATAAGCCGGGGCTGCTGAATATGGCGGAAGTTGACATTAAAACTATCTGGAAAGCTAAGAAGAAAGCCAGTAACTGCCGGAACCGGTAATTGGTCCACGAAAGAAATGGCTTACGAAACATTCGTTCCACTGAGTCTTCATTGTTACTCATCAGTCTGGAACATTTATCAGGTTAGATTAAAGGACGGGATAGGGAAGGTCGAATGAGGAGATGTACGTTTCGTCATGGGTTCGGTGAGTAAGCGCGACGGCTTAAATCGAGTGGGTCAGTGGCGGACGCTGCAAGAGGCCTTTTGCATTACGGAGAAGTTTGTCGTTTAAACTCCGAGAGCGTTTGTTCTAAGAAAAGTTGGGTGACATGTTATAATCCTCCCACATACATCCCACGAAGTACCAGCAGGGGGAAAACGAGAGAAATTCGGAGACTTAGTCACAGTCATTGTTGCCACTTAACATTCGCGGGGGCGGGGGCAGGAGGAGGAAGAGGAGGAGGAGGAGGAGGAGGAGGAGGTTATCATTAGCACACTCGGCCACATACTGTATTGTGTCTTGCGGAATAGAGATTCGATCTCACATGTTGATATTGTACCCTTTCACGTGGAGGAGACACCCATGTACATTCGCTCACGTTCCCACTTCACTGTCTGTCTTGTCATACAACTGACTTCTCTGGTCAGAGAAGACAATGCGTCGCTCAGCTTATGCATAGACCGTCTCTCTCAAGTCTGTATCGCTTTTTAATGGTACACTGTTTTATACATTTTCCGAATTTGGATTCAGTAGCGATGTTACAGTATTACAAACTCCCGCGTAGTTAGTTCTTGCTACACTGCTAGATGAAAATACGGTAGCTAGCTTGAACAAAATACTGTGCCTAATCTTATTAACGTCTCTCTGTTTTAGAATCCTAAAGTATATTATGAGCTCAAACGTAATGAGGTCTGTATATTGATCTACATGATTACTCTGCGGTTGTCACTTGAGTGTCTGGCAGACGATTCATCGAACCACTTTCATTCTTTTTCTCTGTCGTTCCCGTCTAGAACGTTGCGTGGGAGGAACGGACACTTAAAAATTCTCATGCGAGCTCTTATTTCTCTTACTTTATTACAATTATCATTTCTCCCTGTGTTGGTGGGTATTAATAAAATATTTTCGAGTTTGGGGGAGAAAGCTGGAGATTAAAATTTCGTGAAAAGATGTCGCCGAAACAAAAAGAGCCTTTGTTTCAAGGATTGCCAACCAAATTCGCATATCATATTCGCGACAAGTTCTCCCCTACTTGGCGTAATACAAAACGAGCTGCCCTTCTTTTAACTTCATAGATGTCCTTCGTCAATCTTATCTGGTACGGATCCCATGCTGCACAGCAATACTGTAGCGGATTAAGGACAAGCCTAATGTAGCGAGTCTCTTTAATACATTTGTTGCGTCTTTTAAACATTCTGGCAATAAAACGAAGTCTTTGGTTCACCTTCTCCACAACATTATCTACGTGATCATTCCAATTTAAGTTGTTTGCAATTGTTATCCATAGGTATTTAGTTGAATTGGCAACATTTGGATTTGTGTGATTCATTGAGTAACCGAAATTTACAAGATACCTATTAGTCTCATGTCTCATTATTGAGGCTCAGAACGACCTCTCCCAACTTCTGCGTTTCTCACATTCATCCTGGAATTCATGACTGAAAGAATAACAGTTTGTATGGATGTAAATGGAATTATCGCACAGGCTCCGTCCCATCCAAGGACATTACTCAAATGTGTAGTACCCATACCAAATAAAACTGACCGAGAAAACTGAACACACACAAAGAAGGCGGTACGAATTGTTAGATGTATGTTTCTCATAGGAGTGTGTCTCGGAAGTTGTTTGGGGGGGGGGGGGGGGGCGACAAAAAAAAAAACTAAATTACTCGGCTCATCTCGCGAAAACCTATTTACAAAATTTCAAAAAGCCAATATTAAGCCAAAAATCTGGAAATAGTCCTCGGCACCCTGTATATCGTTCCCGCAGAGCCCATGCAGGTGGGATTAGACTGATTACGGAAGCATTTAAGCAGTAATTCTTCCTGCGCTCCATACGCGATTTCAAGAAATGTTAGCATGTGGGGCCACGCCAAGTACCCTTCTGCTGCACACTAGACAGTGTATTTGCAGATGTAGATTAGGGACGAGCAAAAAATAACCATATGATAAATTATACATGTTTTTTCGTGATATATATATATATATATCCTGCGCCTAAATGATCGACATTCGATTAATGGGTGTTAAATATTCAGCATCGAAAGTAATAATCTTTATTGTCTATATTTTCTTGACTCATCGGCGCTGTAGTTCTCATTGGCAGATTTCTTTCCCATTCTAGCTACGCTTACTGTAAGTGTCTTACAATCAGCTCAATTTAATTTCATATTCAGTATTACAAATGATCAACATGAATGTATCTACACTACATATTCATGAAAGTTTGCAACTTCCGTGTGGTATTTCTACCACTGCAAATGTTAGCTACGAGGCGCAAAATGAACACGTTTGGTGGCAACATTGTATAAAGAATGGTGGAAATTACTACTCGCTGCTCCCAACTATGAGGCAGAGTGTGTGCTCTCCGTACGTCCCGAGTTTCTGGATCAAGAAAAGATACGATACGATATTGCAGTGCCTGCCTTATTCTGACCACAATGCAAAGTTCCTTTGGGCATGTATGCCAGTCCTACGGAACAGGCACTGCGGCGACCACAGCCGTTACGAAACACAGCAAATGAGTTCCCAATTGGGAATAAGGGCTTCCATCAGCTGTAGAATGGAATGACGATAGTTAAAATTTGTGCCGGACTGGGACACGAACCGGATTTCCATGTATCGCGAGCGGATGGCGTACCATTTGGTTATTTGTCCACGACTGACGTCCAAGCCCAAACTTCCGTATGTCATCAGCCATGCGTCTGATAGACGCACTGTAAAACTGAAGTAGATTTGGCACAAAATCAGACGCATAACTGCACTGGTATTACGTTCCTGTTGTGTGAAGTTTGTACGGTCCCGGACTTCTCAAGCCCGGGAATGGGCCAAAAACATCGATATTTGAAAAGTATTTTTGGCTCGATAATATCGACACCTTTTAAAAATATCGATACAACATATATGATCTTTAGCGTAGATGCTTAGTACGTCCGACCTCCTGTGGAAATCTGAGTAGCGGACATGAAGAAAATGGACAGGCACTGCGGATAGGTGGCTCTCGATGGGAGTGTGGGTCGACCATGAGGCGTGCCGAGACAGTCCACGCGGTTGCGACAACACTGTGTCTCCAGATGGCTCAGTGGTTAACGCATCTGCCTAGTAAGTAGGAGATCCCAGGTTCGAATCCTAGTCAGGTACACATTTTCGCTCGTTGCCGTTGATTCCGCACAATCTCCCGACCCAGCTGACATTAGTAATCCCTTCCTCCCTCTCCGCCTTCAATTTACGTGCAACATATACCGATATTTTTAAAAATTTGCCAGTCCCAAACGTAGATGTAGCTGTTGAAAGAACGTGATCAACTTCTTCCAAAAACTTGGAAGGTCTAATGTGTTTTTGGTATTCAGTGTAGCAGGCGAGATGGCGGACGGGGGCGGAGGAGGCGGGGGCGGCGGCGGCGGCAGCGGCAGCAGCAGCAGCGGGGGTGTCAGTGTGGCGCTGCCGACGCCGGCGTCGGCGTCGACGTCAGTGTCGGTGTCGCAGTTCTTCAGCGACCGGTCGGTGCTGGTCACGGGCGGCACTGGTTTTATGGGCAAGGTGCTCGTTGAGAAGCTGCTGTGGGCGTGTCCCGGCATCAAGACCATCTACCTGCTGGTCCGGCCCAAGCGCGGCCATGACGTGCAGGCGCGGATCGCAGAGCTCCTCAGCGGACCAGTGAGTATCACCATCTCTCCTATATTACACTTGTCATACGATTTGTTGGCAATTCGCGCTCCCCAGTAGCCGTGGCGTACTATAGCGGCAAAAAGAAAATGCACAACATGCGGGTCGTAACTGTAAGCGTAAATTTACTTACAGTGACAAGCTGCGATATTTAAACTCGAAAAACTGCAACGGATTATTCAGTATCTGAGAGGCAGTCAAATGGATCATGGAATCTAATGTGTGTTTGGTATTCAGTGTAGCAGGAATGGTTCTGTTCACAAGTAATCACAACAAACATTCAGACACTTATCCCACTGGGACATAAGACTCTCAATTCCTATTAAGTAGAATGTGATCGTCTGCTGACTGATCCACAACCTTCTTCGTTGATCCATTATGGATCGTGGGACAACGGCTGGCATGAACTTCTTGATGCAATAATTTACCAACAGCCGTATGTATTGTAGAAGTTTATATTATTTTATGAACTTCTATGTGCTACCAGTTTCGACATTACATTGATGCTATCTTCAGGCAGTGTCAGTCTGTGTCGCCTGGCCACCGAGAGCTGTTGCAAGGCGATTTGATTCACGGATCCAGTTATATGGCTCCTTCCGTGTATAGCGATTTTACGACTATGACGAGTGGGGCCTGAAGATGCCCTCAATGTAATGCCGAAACTGGTAGCACATAGAAGTTCATAAAATAAAATAAACGTCTACAATACATACGGCTGTTGGTAAATTATTCCATCAAGAAGATCCACAACCTCATCCACTCTTGCACTTCCTCATCAGACTGAAACTGACGTCCACGTGTGCCTTTCTGCAGGTCGTGAAAGAAGTTTAGGATTTTGGCTGTATGGAGGACATCGCAATGTGCCCAACCAAATTGCTGAAGCGTAGCCTTTGTCCGATGTCAGCGTGGGGGCAGGCATTATCGTGCAACAGGATGATTACCTCTGACAGCATTCCTGGGCGTTTTGACACAGGGCACTTTGCAATTTCTGTGGAGTGTCTTCGTAGCGCTGTGCACTGATTGTGGTTCCGTGCCCCAGGAACCCGATGAGCAGAGGAAGCATACTGTTTCTGGGAATGCCATTTGGGCTGTGCTGTGCCATACAAACACTCCAGTGGATCATTGACAAAATCACTCTAGAATTCGATTCCTGCTGTCTACGCATTAATGATCCACTTGTGTCAGCTATGGATGTCCGGTACCTTAGTCACCTACAGCAGATACACAACAGTTTTTGACAACACATACCTTGTATTGCCAATTTCAGGTACACAGATGCAATTCCTGAGAGTCGTGAATTCACAAGAAGTACTACCACCAAAGGAAAGAGTGGAAGTTCCTTGCAAATTTGTACATGACACAAGTTTCATTGGGTTTCAAGATTAACAAACTTCCAGGGCAGATTGGTCCCTGACTACCTAGTATTGGCAGTGTCAGTTAGCGACTTTTTAAAATGCCGCCAAAATCTGGATATTTATTGCAATGAATAGATGCAGCAAACACTACTTCCTCTAGGTTGAAAAATGACGTCCCCATCTTAGAGTGTCCCATGCTGTAATGGACGACAGTTTTGCAACTGCTGCAGGAGCCACACTACTAATTGCACTCACCACAATGTGGATGCCTTTGGAATTTTTTATCCAACAGATGGCACTCACTCAAGTGATTTGGCCTTCACTCAAGTGATTTGGCCTTCGTACACTCGCAAACTAACCTCTTCTTACACAGCCAATAAACGTTTCTTGCATATGCCTGAAGGCTGGCAGTTCGAATTTGTCACAGGGCCACAGTGAAATTAATTTTCTGTCAAAGGCCTGGCAGTGCTCAGCACACCAGCTTACAGAATTAGTATTGTATTGCACAGTACACAAGCAACAAGAACCATTGTGATGGCAAGCAGACTGTACCACTGGATTTACTCTCCTATATTAATCCAGTAATGTCAAAGATCTATTACGAGCTCTTGTTCATTTTCAGGATCAAAATAATGAGCTGAAGGCATGCATTATCAATTCAGCAGGTGTATTACTCTAATGCTTTAAAGTACAACAATCAAATAAAAAGCTATGTTACTACTGTTCAGTGTTGCGCATACGTCCATTCGTAATGCCAGCGTGGCACCCATCACTTCACAATTGTACAAGTGAGTAATGTGATTGGTTAAAAAACCTTTTTTTCTGGCCGAATATGTAAGATGGCTGCAAGAATTTTGTTCATCTGCGCATTCCCTGCCAACATAAAGCTGGTACATTTGTTCCTATATGAGTCCACTGTCAAATAAGATGTATATTTCGTGACAGAAAACAATCATTTCTTGTGCTACCCAAATTACTTACCCACAAAAAAGCAACTAGTTATATCTATTCGAAGGATGTTCCAACCAAGGCAGCATTTAAGTTGAATACCTGGTATGTAAAACTGCCAACCATCTTGCATCAGACAGACTGATGTAACAACTACACAGGCATCTACACTACATCTTGAAAGTCACGCATGTGAAAACTGGGTTAGGACATAACCTGTTGGTTTAGTGGATTTGGGAATAGCATTTAGAGAGGACCTCAGCTTAACAGTGGCCAAAGTAGTCTACAGTCAAACAATCAATTTCCCAATGAATCCCTTGCCAATACAATGAGCTGTGTCACTAAAGCGTCAGATTTAGTGCAATATCTGTGAGGTGAGTTGTTATGCACACTATTAGAAGGAGAACTGCATGTTCAATTCTTCTTGTTTCTCTGAAACTCCAATTGTTCGAGTAAGTTTTCATATTCCATGATGATATCCAAAAACCACTGCAATGTGGATGAACCAAAGACAGTGGTTTAATCTAATGTCAAAACTTCTGTAATCGATGTAAATGGCATGCCACCTAAGGTCTTGACAACTGACTCAATCGAATATTTATTGTAACAAACATTAAAGCCCATACCCAGTAGGAGATGTGACAGTAAGTGCTACACGCGTTCGATGTCGTAGGATGATGGTAAGCACAAACTTCACAATCTGTACCTGCAACAAATAAGCAAGTGTGGATGACTTTGGAATACAGAGTGAAACTCAACCCAAAATATCATTGATATTTTGAGGGAAGTGATAGATTTATTATCTTTATATGGGTTTTTGTGCTCCGAGCTGTTTCCATGCTGTAGAGTATTTTGTTGTAAAAAGTAAGACATTATGGGTTACTATTATTATTGCATTCCTCGTCACATTTCAACAGTTTAGTGTTGTCATCATGTTTAATGACAGCTACAATTAACACAGCAGAAAGCAGAACATATAAAGATACTGATTCATTAGGTTTCTATTTTTAACCTCATGGTGATTGTCTAAATTATTGTAAATATTTATCCCAGTGTGACTCAAGTGCTTTAAATTGTAAACCAATTGTGGAGTTATTGGCCATTGTTCATTGTGTTTGGTCTTTGTCTAATGTTGAAGATTCTTCCAGTTCCCCCTCATCTTTCTGACCATCTAATTCTGTGGTACCAAATGCTGACACTTCCAGATCATCAAAGTTGCACATGGAAAAACAGTTGGTTGATTTTGCGCATCTGAGATGCATTAGCATCCTTCCATCAGCAAAAGTGATGAAATTTGTCGGTTTGTAGCAGTCTGCAAACTCTAGGTCTCCACTAAGTTGAATGTAACTTACATATTCAGTGTGCATAAAACTGCAGCTGAAACTGTTAATCATGGCATTCTGTGTAAAGCTTTTACTACCTTCATATTGTATTTCACTTTAGACTACAAAATGGAAGTGTGGAAATTTCATACAAATATCTAACCTTATATGACTATCAAATTTCTTAAACATCTCATAATTTTGGAGGTAGTATGATGCTGTCAGGACTGATAGTTGAAATCTAAATGACAGAAGTTATCTCCCACCAGAATTCGTACTTGAAAGTGCAGGAATTATACACAGTGTTTATATTTTTAAAAATTGCCATTTTTAGAGAGAGAGAGAGAGAGAGAGAGAGAGAGAGAGAGAGAGAGAGAGAGAGAGAGAGAGAGAATTATATTTGTATTTGTAGCTAATGATATCTGTTAATAATTTCAGCTATTTGATCGCCTGAGGAAAGAGCGTCCGCAAGAGCTGAACAAAATTGTGCCAATTCAAGGGGATGTTACAGAACCTGAACTCGGAATTAGCCAGTCTGACCAGAACCTGCTGATCCGCACTGTTTCTGTTGTCTTCCATTCAGCCGCTACAGTGAAGTTTGATGAAGCCCTGAAGCTCTCTGTTACTATTAACATGCTAGGCACAAAGCGCCTTGTCGAGCTGTGTCATCGTATGCTGGGCCTTGAGGTAAAAATTATCATTCACAGTGAAGTTTTTTTTTTAATTGGTATAATTGGTACATATAATCGAGGAGCACACACAATCCATTGCTAATAAAGCCATTACTTCAGCTCCATTTTGGCAGTGTTTAATTTTATTATGAGTAACCAATATTTTAATTGTCATATACTGTTATGAAATGGAGCTTGTTATAGCCTTTATGTCTTCTTTGTCCACGTAGATCTCGAAGATTTTTCATTTTCTGGACATTAAACTTTTACTTGTACTACATATCCATGTATTTTACGGGAAAAAAAGAAAGTTACTAAATCAAGACATTGTGATATTATAGTGTATGTGTGATTTTGTTAATTAGGAAACAAGGAAGTTTGGTGGTGGTGGTGGTGGTGGTGGTGGTGGTGGTGGTGGTGGTGGTGGTGGCGGCAGCGGTGGCGGCATGTTTGATAATTGTAAATTACACAATAATGTCTAGTGAGCTTTTTACAGGTTCTGAATCCAAACTAATTTGGGTAACAATAAGTGTCAAAGGTAGATCACACATTGTCATTAGATGCTCCTCATAGATACTCCTTATTACCCTGCTCCTCAGGAGCAGCACTGGCCAAATACTTCAGAGTACAGAAGCTGTGGCATGGTTGCAAGTAGAACAGCGATCCAAAAAGTGAAGAAAATGTATTTATTTCCATCTTTTATCATAAACTTGTCGGGTCCTCGAACTATCGGTTTTGGTCAGCAGTGACCATATTCAGATCTGCATCAGACATGGGAAACACACAGATACAATGAGAGGTAAAGCTTAAGGTAATAAAATAGGCCATAAAGAAAAGTATTACTGACATACATGTGAAAATTATGCACCTACCTGTTTTGAAAAAAGTCCTAATGTAATGGAGACATAGTGGCACTGTTAGAAAATAAATGCACAATCAGATTAACATCATTACACATGTATAAAATATTGTATGATATAGAATAAAAAGAAAAATACACTTGTTAAAGTCTGTAGCGACTTACCAGATGTATAAGTAGACAAAATTAATAAAATACAAGAAATTGCTAAAAAGAAAAAACAATGAAGAGCCAAAAGGAATTGGAACACCTGCCAAATATTATGTAGAGCCCCAGTGAGCTTGCAGAAGTGCCACAGCATGATGTGGGTTGGACTTGACTAATGTCTGAAGTAGTGATGGAGGGAATTGACACATGAATGCTGCAGGGCTGTCCATAAACCCATAAGTGTGTGGATGGGTGGAGGTCTGTTCTGAACAGCACATTGCAAGGCAGCCCAGATATGCTCAGTAATATTCATGTCTGGGAAGTGTTCCTGGAGCCACTCTGTAGCAATCCTGAGGTGTCGCATTGTCCTGCTGGAATTGCCCAAGTCCGTCGGAATGCACAATGACATGAATGGATGAAGGTGATCAAATAGGATGCTTACGTACTTGTCACCTGTCGGGGTCATATCTAGATATATCAGGGGTCCCACATCAATCCAACTGCACATGTCCCACACCATTACAGAACCTCCACCAGCTTTGAGAGTCCCCTGCTGACATGCAGGTTCCATGGATTCATGAGGGTGTCTACATACCCAAACATGTCCATCCACTTGATACAGTTTGAAATGAGACTCGTCTGACCAGGCAAAATGTTTCCAATCATCAACAGTCCAATGACGGGCCCAGGTGAGGCATAAAGCTTTGTGTTGTGCAGTCATCAAGGGTACACAAGTGGCCATTGTGCTCCAAAAGCCCATATCCATGATGTTTCATTGAATGGTTCACATGCTGATTCTTGTTGATGGCCCAGCATTGAAATCTGGAGCAATTTGCAGAAGGGTTGCACTTCTGTCATGTTAAACAATTCTCTTCAGACGTCGTTGGTCCTGTTCTTGCATGATCATTTTCCAGCCGTAACAATGTCAGAGATTTGATGTTTTACCGGATACCTGATATTCACAATACTCTTGTGAAATGGCCACATGGGAAATTCCCACTTCATCGCTACCTTGGAGATGCTGTAACCCGTTGATCGTGCACCAACTAAACTCGCTTCAATGTTGATAACCTGCCATTGTAGCAGCAGTAACTGATCTAACAACTGTGCGAGACACTTGTCTTATATAGACATTGCCAACAATAGCACTGCATTCTGCCTGTTTACATATCTCCGTATTTGAATACTTATGTCTATACCAGTTTCTTTGGTGTTTCAGTGTAGTTAAGTGACAATAATCCTGATGCGTTCTTGTGGTGAATTTTGGTTAAAAATATAATTATATACATAAAAGCAAGTTTACGTAGATCACAGAATATAAAAATGATAAAATAAAAAAGGAAATAACCCAAATGAATGAAAACAGACTTAAGCAAACAATCAGCACCTTCTGTTGATTTGACTGCCAGAATGCAGCATAGGCAAGATGTGGTCAAAGATTCGTAACAATCAGAGGGCCGCTCATACCCTGTGATGTGACATTCCAGGAAAAGTGTTAAAACACTGTACCAGTCTAATTTATCATGAAGTTAAATGCAAGATGCTCTTAATAATTTCCACAAGGAAACACTCATTCGAAGTAAAAGTACACCAGTGTCATGATGCAGTCAATGCCTTCACTGCGCAATAACAATGATGATGATATTGTTGACAGCCTCAATAAAACAGAGATACTAAACACAGTTTTCCAAAATTCCTTCACAAAAGAAGATGAAGTAAATATTCCAAGATTGAAATTGAAAACAGTTGCAACATGAATAACTTTTACTGACTTCAGAGTAACTTTTAGATTTCCAGAAGGCTTTTGACACAATTCGTAACAAGCAACTTCTAACCAAACTGTGTGCCTCTGGAGTATTGTCTCAGTTGTGAAACTGGATTTGTGATTTCCTGTCAGAAAAATCACAGTACAAAATAGCTGATGGAAAGTTTTGAATGAAACAGAAGTAATATCTGGCGTTGCCCAAGGAAGTGTTACAGACCCTCTGCTGTTCCTGATGTACAAAAACAATTTAAGAGATAATCTGAGGTGCCCTCTTAGTTTGTTTGCAAATGATAGTCATTTACCATCTTATGGACTCATCAGATGAGTATAACCAATTGCAAAATGATTTAGATAAGATATTTTATGATTCAGAAAGTGGCAATTGACCCTAAATAATGAAAAGTGCAAAGCCATACATATGAGTAGCAAAAGGAATCCACTAAATTTCAGGTACAGGATAAACCACACAAATCTAAAGGCTTTAAATCCAATTAAATACTTATGGATTACAATTATGAATAACTTAAATTGGAACCATCATATAGGTAACATTGTAGGGAAAGCAAACCAAAGACTGCAGTTTATTCGCAGAACATTTAGAAAATGTAACATGTGTATTAAAGAAACTGCTTACACTATGCTTGTCTGCCCTCTCCTGGGGTATTGCTATGTGGTGTGGGATCTGTATCACACGTAAAGATTTAAGTTTCTTTTCCGCTCGCTGATTGAGAGTGAAATGGTACAAAATTAGCTTGAATGTAGTTCAATAAACCCTCTGCTAGGAATTTAATTGTAAATTTCAGAGCAGTCATGTGGTAGATGTAGATGTAATTCATGTAATGACTGTGAGGACAGAATTAAAGAATTTTTAACATATACAGAGATGACCAGCAGTCTTCCTCCCCACACACAATTCACAGAAGGAGAAAGTGATTCTGGTGCACCATGGTAAACACACTGTACATCATCATCATCATCAGGATTTTCTTCCAGTGAGCCGGGTAGGAACTTTGTGAACAATATGTCTCCATTGGTTTGTGCCCTGGTATAGCTTTTCTCTGTCCACTGCGTCCCATGTTACTCCTCTCCTCTTGAGATCTTCCTTAACCTGGTCTGTCCATCTCTTTCTAGGCCAACCAATTGGTCTTCTTCCTGATACCTCCATCTCCAAATAGTGGCGTGAAGTTTGAGTCAAGTGCATTCACTTCACATGACTGAACAACTGCAATCTCAAAGCACTCATTCTCTCCTCTGTAGTTGATGTCACCTGCAGGTCTCTCCTTACATAATCATTCCTGACTCTCTCTCTCTCTCTCTCTCTCTCTCTCTCTCTCTCTCTCTCTCTTAGTTTTTTGTAGTGCTGAACTAAGGAACTTCATTTCACGTGCTTGTATTTGATTCTCTTCTAATTTGATGCAGGCCTCTAGACTATACATCATGATTCACAGGAGATCAGTTTTATACATGGTCTGTTTGGCTCTTTGGGGGACTTCCTCGTCCCAGATTAGATTTCGTACTTGATGGAAGAAGCTAGAGCCTTTTGTTGTTGTGTTTAAGACTTCTTGTTTGGAACTTCCATCGCGTGATATGGTGCTACGCAGATAATTGAATCTTTTCACACATTCAACCTTCCCCCTCTCCAGTAAACACACTGTACAGATGCTTGTAAACTATGGATGGTAGATGTTTTTGTAGCTGAAGTCATTAAATTTATAAAAATAAATTGCAAGGCATAATATTAAATTTTTGAGTTTAGTTTATTTCTCAGTTTGATTCTTGAATTTTGTAATAACCTTAAAACAAAAGAAAAGACCAAGTTGTAACCAACAATTACTTCAGTCAAAAAGAAGTGTGTTTGCCATGATTATCTGTAACAGTTAGGGAACTGATCCATTTTATGGGAAATATCTTCTCTTGTTATAGTGTGTATTTGTTATATGTTCCATTTATCTGTACTGTTTTGACTAATTCTTGAAATTATGTTGAATTTCAAATGTTTAAGTAACCTCTTAATATAGTAAATTTTCCTTTTTTCAGGCACTAATCCATGTGTCAACAGCATATTGCAATTGTGATAGAGAGGAAGTGAATGAAGTGATATATCCTCCACCCTATGATCCCGACAAGATAATCCAATGCATGGAATGGATGGATGATGATCTCATTGATGCCCTAACACCAAAGTAAGACTTTAGCACTATTTTCTATTAATAATATGCAGATGTCAATCTTAAAACCACTTAGTTAAGAGACAACAGTAGCTCAGCTGAAAAGTCAATTTATTTAAAATATTTTTGTTATGACTGCTGAATGTACAGAATACTGCAGGTGCCATTTGTTTAAGTACCTGTGTGGTGGAAGCCCCCCTGACTACATAGGAATCACGCTGTTAGTGCCTGAGCTGGAAGCTCTCCTTGCAAGTCAAGGAGTATGTGCCCATCACGGGTTCCAGTCAACAATTTACTGGCCAGATGTGGCTGGGTAGTACCCGTGGAAAGAGCCCTCATTTGGACTGGGTGGTGCCATAGTGGAAGGTTTACACATGAAGCTAATTAAACTCTCTCCCACTGGCAGCCACAAGGCCTAAGCAGTTTTTTCAGTTGAGGAAGATTATTATATTGCAGAGAAATATGGCCCCACGATGTCCCCCCGCCCCCCATCCCTTCAGCCACTCTTTGGGAAGAGGAACAAGCCATATGTTTAAGAACAAAATAAGTCACCCAATACTTGGTCTGTACCATGACTGAAGGGGATACTTTTACTGCAATGAAACCATTATTTTTTGTCAAAAACATTGAAGACAAATTTGAGGAAGTGGAGACTGAGGAAAATGCAAAATGGGTTATTATTAATTAAATCTTCCTCTGCTGCCCAGGCTACAGCTCAGCAGAGAAGTGATCATCTTGGTGACATACTTGTGACCATTACCCACACAAAACTTTGAACATGATCCAAGGACTTATCTTCCTCAAAGATCTTGCACTCCAAACAGATCAGAAACTGTGGTCTAATCTCCAGAGGTGAGGCATATGTTTTACCAGCTGTGTACAAAAAGAGCCCAAGGATAATTGTATGGATACAGATACCTTTATCTTAACCTTTGGAGGGAGTGTCCTCTCAGAGAAGGTTAAGATCATGGTGTACAGGTATGTTGCAAAACTATGCATCTCACCACCTATGAAGTTCTTCAGATGTTTGGGCCTCAGGCATATGTTATCCCACTGCACTGCGGGTCCAAAATGTGGCAGCTGTCAACAATCATGCCATGAAGATGTCCTTGTGAACATCCACATTTATGTGTCAACTGTGGAGAACATCACCATCCATGTTCATCAGTTTTCAAAAACAGAACAGATGCTCCAGTAACAGAAATATATTGATTGTCAATCATATACTGAGGCACAGAAGAAATATTAATGCCTACATCCTGTTGAATTTGACAATTAATTACACTATCATCATGACCCTGACCCCTCCCCCCACCCCCATCTTGGTCTTCCTCAAACCATATCTTCTGTCTCCCACCAATCTCCACACCCATGATTCCCACAGCAGCTTCTCCGGAGACAATTCCCGCACACGACCGTAGAAGTATTCTTCTTTGGCATCTACCTTTGGCAGGGCTCCCTCTCAGGAGGCAGCCACCTGTGCTGGTCCCGAGAAGTCATCTGGAGGGATCTGTACTCTGGTTCGTACAGATGTCGTCGGTGAATGGATTCTCCTTCATATCTCATTGTAGGCAATAGGGATGTGGGTGCAAACAAGCTCAGCAATTACAATTTGCAATGTTCACCTACCTTCAGGCAGACCATATACTTACATTGAATTGACCACATTAATCTAACCACTTTCCCCCTTTTCTCCTGTGTGGGGACTTCAGCACACACCACTCCATGTGGGTGAGTGCTGCTTCATATAGTAGGGGCCTTATAATTGATGATCTCTTCTCTACATTGGTCATTACACAGTGACATTGATCACTTTCTGGTTGTTCTGTCATTTCCTTACTACTGCCAGACTGACCAAATACAACACTGGGCACTTCACCTAGCCAACTGGCCTTTCTATATCTTTGTTGTTACATTTGCCATCTCTATGTTGGATTATATTCATGAGGTTGTGCAAGGCATTTCAGACATGATGATCCACACCATTGGAACTGCTACCCCCCTTTCTAAGTCTCCCCCTCACAGTCGACGAATGCCATGGTAGACCAAAGACAATGCAATAGCTGTTCTAGGATAACCACTGAGTCCCACATTGATTCAAATGACACCCTTCCTAAACCAATCTTATCACTTTAAAGAGACTGCAAATTAGGGGTACCTTTTTCAATCTAATGCAGTATGAACTAATGCTGGGAGCACTACATCTCCTCTCTGTGGGTGTGTGCTTCTTAATCTTGGGTGTAGATGAAGCTCCGTGGTCTTACAGGCCACCAACATTCAAAGTTGTTCTGGGTCTTGTCCCACATATTGGTCTTTGTACTGATTTATTGGTTCTTGTGGAACACCTTGTGACCCACTTTGTAATGGTAATAGTATCCTCTTCCTATCCAGCTACCTTTGTACTACAAAAGTAACAAGTTGAAGACATCTCCTTATGTTTCACTCCCCACCAAGCTGAATCCTATAACAAACCTTTCACTTCAGATTCTTGCCTCTGCCAACGATACATCCCCAGGGCCTGATTCAGTTCAGTCGTATGATGCAGCACCTGAATGTTCACCAAAGACAACATGTCCTCAGGGTCTTCATCCACCACTGGCTTAAAAGTGCCTTCCCCTTGCAGTGGAGAGAGAGCACAGCTATTGAATTCTTAAGCCAGGCAAGAACCTTACATGTCTCCACAGCAGCCAGTTGATTAGCACAACCAATGTACCCTATACACTGCTTGAAAGGTTGGTTGTCCACAGATTATGCTGGTTTCTTGAATCTTAGGACCTTTTATCCCCCCGTCAGTGTGGTTTCCGGGTGGGACATCCACAGCCAACCATCTGCTTAGATTGGAAACGACAATCTGACATGCATTTTTCTAAATTCCAATACCTTGCCACAATATTTTTCGACTGTATAAGCTGTATAACACTGCTTGGAGCCATCACACTTTACTCACTCTCCATGACTAGGGCTTTTTAGGTCCCCTACAAATTTTTATTCATCAGTTTTTATCCCACTGGTTGTTCAGAGTTACTCAGCACTTCAATCTCACCACGAGTCCAAGAGAAAATCGTCCCACAGGCCTCTGTCTTCCTCATCGTTATTATGGGTTAGTGACCTCTATTGGGCTGCTGGTCACCACTGGGTTGCATGTCGATGAGTTTTGCATTTGGTACAGCCCCCACTCTCGGGTCTGTGCTGAATGCCAGACCTAAGGTACCATTTGGCAGGCCTCCGCATGCACTCTTCCACACAGTTTCCAGTTCTCTCCTACAAAAACACATGCCATGCATTTCTGCCATCGTACCATGGTCCATCTTGACCAGAAACTCTAGTTAGGTACACAGTACCTGAATATTGTAGCACAGTCCCATTTCTCTGGCCTCCTTTTTGGTAAAATGATACCCACATTCATTACCTGAAGGCCACCTTCGTGCAGAAGCTGCTCTCCATATCTTTGCTCACCGCTCACCCAGCTTGAGGTGCAGATCGTGCTACTCTTATCTGTACTTACCGGGGTCCTGGTTTCATCCTGACTGGACTATAATTCCCATGTTTATGACTTGGTGGCACCTTCAGCGTGAAAACTGTTAGGCCCTGTCCCCCATCAAGAGTGCATCTGGCCATTGGAGCCGCTCAGACTAGTCCTGTAGACAGTGTTCTTGTTGAAGTTGGGATCCTGCCCCTTCAGATTCAACAGTACAAGCTCTTGGTCTTATATACAATCAAAATTCAACAATTCTCTGATCATACAATGTTTCCCATTCTCTCTATATATGAGGGGTGTTTTCCTGATACCTCCGGTGAAACTAGCAGTTGGAATGTGCCTCCCTTCCCTGTGCCAAGATCTCCATCTCCCCTTCCTGAATTGTGCTCACCATGTTTTCTCACACACTCATTCTTGAATGGTTCCTAGGCCACATATTGGGGCCGATCTCTTCCAGTTCCTAAAGTCTTGGTTATCGCCATGACCTCTAGGTATCTGTTAGGTCCATTTCTTAGAGTTACAGTATGGTCCTATCTTTTACATCAAAGGCCATAAAACTATGGCATTGAGCTTACAGCGGAACTGACAGCTGTTAACAGTGTCTACATTTTAGTGAACAGACTTCCCCTGACCATTTTTTAATATGTGCTGACTCAGTGGGCAATCTCCAGTCTATTGACCGTTGCTATTCTTGCCACCTTTCGGTCCCTGCTATTCATAATCTTCTCACTGGCCTTCATTATACTGCCTGTTCAGTTGTCTTTCTCTGGGTCTCAAGTCATGTGGGTATCCTGAGGAGGAACTGGCCAATTGTTTGGCTAGAGGAGCACCTACTTGCTCTCTGTTTGCCTGTTTGCTTTGCTGACACTAGGTGTGGATTTGAAGGTGGAGATGAGATGTGTTCTGTGAAGAAAACAGTTCCTGGAGATTTACTGTGATCGTGAATTTGTAATCAGAAAATGTTTAAAGAAAAACTGCAGGAAGAAAATTAATATTGTGTAAACCCCATGAACCTGTTTTACTTCCGGAAATGTCAAAAGCACACCTCTATATGAGGAGTTTCCGAATCCTGTTAAACTTCTGATAATAAAATCCTTTGATAGCGGAAAAGAGTAAAAAAATCTGAAGCTAATTTTATAAATAATGACACAGTGTACTTTAATTTTGTTTAAAAGTAACTAACCCAGATAAATTTGCACCTAAGCATGAATGAATGGGAATATGACATTAAGTGGCACGTAAACAAAGATTGCGTTCTTTAACAACTGTCAGATTCAAAATTCCCTTGAATATGCTAAGTCGAATCAATGGTGAATAAGCTAGTTCTTTGTAATTGGTTGGTGTAAATAATGTCAATGGCAGATGCTTCAAATCACACGTTTAGCCATGTTTTGCAGTGCAACACATAAATTCTCCTATCTAAATTACTGCAGATACACATCAAAGCAGGCCCTTCCAAAAGACACATACAACACATGCAACGACTAATGCAAATACTATGAAGAACAGAAACAAATAAATGATGGCAATAACTACTGTTAGGGGTGGGGTCAGCAATCACTGAAGGTGAACAGTCTTTACAATACACTACTTTTATTTATAGAGAGAAATATTAATAGATAGTCTATTACAAAGTATAAAGGAATAAAATTGGTTACAACTGTGTTTCTCGAAGAGTGGAATGTTTTTAGGTGTTATCTGTTCTGTGCCTGCGTGAGGTGGTTGTGGCGCTAGAAGCAGTTTGAAGTTGCTGATATGAATGAAGTTTATCCAGTCGTGTCCTTGGCATTAAACTGTCCTCTTTTCTTACATCTTGTTTGGGCTGTCAGTGGTAATAAGTGGCGTAGCATCCATTTGTCGTAGGCCGGAAGAAAGTAACTGCTTATGCAGCACCTGAAGGTCGTATTAATGCAAGTGCAACTTTCACACACGACAGTTTGGCACGGTCCACATGACGTGTTTAAATTAACGTTCCACATGCTATACTTCACCAATTGTGAAGCTAGGCAGTCCATCTACTATTAATATCATGGTTCACAATAATACTATTCCTGCAAATACGGTCACTTACGTAGGAACACAGTTCACAGTTACCACATTGGCAGTTAGTGTTTTAGCAAACATCGTATATCGTAGTCAAGAAAATGAGCAATATTAAATTCAGTTTATGTAATGCAGTTCAATTCTAAAATGATGACAATACTGTCTGCTCGCAAGTGCCTTGTCACCACCACAGGCATTATTCTGCAGATACCAACAACGTTTGCGTAATACAAAGTCCTTTTAGAATATCCATCATAAAGTTAAATTCCAGACCGGTTTAACACAAAAAGTCAGGTATTAATATTACATTAAACACACACCATTGCTACACACAGTAGTCGGTACTTGCTTCCATACCACCATGCTTTCACACCAACCCTCTGGTCTGTTCCACACTGTTCGACCCGACAACTGCCGATACCTCTCTCGCTCCACAGTTCTTAAAACACTTCTGCCTATTGCTTTCTGTTTTACACAATACATTTAATAAAACTATTTGAAAGATCCCCAGAAACAAAATCCCAGTCTTTACATAAGAAACTCGTACAGAAAATAGCACAGCAAACATAGTCACGCACACTTCATGTTCTACACTGTATAACCAAATGGAAAATATTCTACGTCATCGGAAATATGTCCATGGAGTACAAGGTAGTAAAAGAAAAGAAAAAAAATTATATCTCGTTATTAGTCATGGCATCAAAGTTCTCTCTAGGAAATGGAATGACATCTGGTAGGCTATTGCCCCACGTAATAATCACCACACAATCAAGGAGACTACTGTCCTATGTTGTCTCCACATCGATGTTACCAGGTTAACCGATAGTTTCCTTTTGTGTAACACGACACACCCACATTGTGGTTGTGGACTCTTACAAACAGTTACTTACATCTTCATAGGATTCCTCCTCCTTTTGGTCCTCTGTGCTAAGTATGTACTTCCAGATTCATTGCCTCTAATATTGGCAGATGTATTATTATTGGATGATTCGTGGATTGTTGAACTGGCTTACAGTTTTCCATGGAACTGGTTTAAGATTTCAGTGTACCTCTGGAGCAGGGCCAGGACAATTGGGGGATGGGGCGTCTCCCACTGTGTTCTAAGTTTGAACAATCCCCGACTCTACCTCTTTGACCAGGCCGCTCTTTCAACCCTCATTTACTCTGTTTTAATCACTTTTAGATTCAGTCAGTCTCCTTTCTGCCACACCCGATTTTCTGTTCTGGGTATCATACTCTTTTGAATAGTGGATGCTCGTGGCTGTAATGGATCAGGTGTGGTGGGGCAGGTGCAGATGGGACATTCCCTGATGCAGAGCCCTGGGGATGCTCTCCTGCTGACTTCCCCATCCCCTTCATCTTACTTTTGTAATTGACACCACAAAAGATGTCTATGATGATTTCTGTTTCTCTGTGTCACTGTTATGAAGCTCATGACTAGATTAGAAAACATTCATGGATGTCTCTTCTCTTTCTATGCACCATTCCTGGATGGACGGACTGATGACCTTGTTGGCAGGTTTCTTCCACCCCCCCCCCCCCCCCCCGCCCCCCCAAAAAAAACTGACCAACCCTAATCTTTCTTGAAAACTGGAGTTACCTAGGTTATTTCCAATGTGTCTGAAAAACTCCCTGACATTAATATACTGTTAATTGCAGTGGAAATATATCCCATCAGTTCAAAAAGCTTCAAAATTTTTTGATAAAAAGCAGAGAAAAAATAGGATTGTGGTTTTAATGCTTCAGGTGTTCTACATAGTCATCATCATCCACCCCCACCCCCCCCCCCCCCAGTCTTCTTGAGAACCACACAAACATCATTCTTACAACCATATGAAACCATCAGAAAAGTATTCTTTTGGATGTTGTCCAATTTGCACATCGCATTGGCTTGAATGTCGGGTATTCATCAAAGCATTAATTTCTGCAGCTTACCATTTTGTTGTAGGTCCTTATTTGTAACACAAAGACTCTTTCCCCTTTATGCTTTTTTTCCAAAAAGCAATTGTCCGCATTTAAAATTTTTATCAAGTCATGGCAACAGTCCACATGTTACTATTTTTGTTTGGGAGTCAAGTGTATCAGAGGAAAAAAAAAACTTTGCACACGCTTTTCTGTTCTTGAAATCACTCTGGGTGCCTTGAACACTTGATTTAGAGGTGTTGCAATTTGTAAGACGACAATGTTTGATTTATTGTGCAACTTAACTCTCTTTTCCAACTGATTGGTTGAATGCCCATTTGTTGTTTGCAGTTGTTATTTCAAGCTGCCACCATAGTTACTTTGCTGACACCAGAAATAAAATAAGTCTCGCAACTTCTTGAATGGTCAATGTATATCAGAAATGATGTATCTACTATGCTTTTTATTTCATTTCTACCAGTTGAGGTGATGTACGAGTTCATGCTGTTGGCATTCTATACTGGCATTGTGGTTTATTATGAAGTCATTAATGAAATTATCCTTTCTTATTTGGAAGCTATTTATGACATTCCATAAACACTAGCACCAGTGTTGTTTTCATTATACAATATGTGAGCTACAGGATCACCTCCAACTCTTATAAGTCACTGCCGTAATCATGACGTGCTGTAAAATTTTCAGAAAAGCTTATCTTCATATTTCCCAAGTTAATACGAGCAGACAAAAGGTAAAGATATGATGTGATATACCTGTTATCTCTCACTTCTTATCCTAGTAAGCTATTTAGACCAACTGCTTCAGTAAATGTAAAGAAAGGCTAGAAATAGTTCTGACCATACACATAACAACAAAAAGAAGATGCGCAAAAAAAGAAACCAAACATGTTCTGACATTTTGCAGGCTTAAAGAAATCCTTTCGCAATAATGTAATATTATGTGACATTTCCAGAAGTGTGAGGTAAATAAGGATGGAATATGAGAACAGAAAATTAATGTACATATCAACTCGAATATAAGTGCTTGCAATAAAAAAGAGAGATTTGGAGAGGGAAGCTCATGTTATAAAAGAAAATAAGTGATGTGTAAGTTAGTATTCATATTTTATGCTCTAAATGTTTCTATAGGCAGTACTAAGATTTTTGTCTCCTGTAGGTTCACACTGGCTAGACATTTATGTCTCTGTACAATAAGGTACTCTTCTACTCTCTTTCCTCCCCCCTCCCCCCCCCCCCAACCCCCCTTCCCTCCCTCCACCCAACACCTGGAATTTTCAATCTCCTATCAGATGTTTGTCAGGAGTATGTTACAAAATTCAGTACCAAATATGAGTCTTTTTCTAGGCACTATACAGGTATGCATAATTCGTATGGAATTTTGTTTTCTTCATAGCTGTTGATTGTGAATTTTACAGTTGATTATAAATTCACCCACATTATTTTCAAAATGTGCAATTAGAAAGTGAAGGTATTGGCATAAGTGTGCCAAGTTTCTGCAGATTTTCAATTATGAACTTCCTTAGTTCTGTGGAATAAATACTTTCTTGACATCAGGTGCATTGGCCCAGAAGATTGTGCTATAGGAGTTTTGAGTGAAAGAATTGCAGTAAAACCATTTGTAGGTCTACACAACTAGAAATCTTTTGTAAATACAAAACGGGTCGAACTAAACTTCAGCCTAATTTACCAGTGTGCTGGTATTGCCTCAGTGTGTTATACTTTAGGATATTAAGGAATTTTACACACATTGTCATTTAGTGTGTGCCCATTGATGTCTATTTTTGCTACCTGCAATCCGTTTTTTATTTGTCTGGAATTGTGTAGTTGGTTTCTGTAAGGTCAAGATTTCAGTAGTTTACTGCAAACCAGTTGTATGGCTATTCAAATGTTCTTCAGGCAGTGCCTGGTATGGATATGGTAATTGCTTTCTTTATAGAAAATTCTCAACAGAAATCAAAGTTAGCTGTTGTAAGTTAGATTCTCAAAAAAAAAAGTTTAGAAAGGAGAGGAATAGGATTATAATTAGAGGTAACTTGCATATCTCCACATTTATAAATGAGTATTACTACTGTACATTCCAATCTAATAATGGAAAATCCAGGTTGGAATATCAACAATATTAGGAAAAGGATAGATAGCTACTCTCTGTAAAGATGACCCACTGAGTTGCACACAGATACAACAAAAAAGACTTTTACATATTATAGCTTGGCCAGAGCCTTCTTCAGCAAAGAAAACACACACACATTCACACAAACATGCACATGTCTGCTACCACTGGTAGCTCCAACCAAGCAAAGTTGCTTTAGGCTTTGGCCTAAAGCTATAATGTGTAAGAATCTTTTCTATGAGCCTGTCTGCAACTCACCAGGTCGTCATTATTGTGAGTATATTCCAATGTTTCATGAAATATATCTTGACCTATTGACTGATTACAAAGGTACCTCAAAAGGTGTTATCAAGTTCTTCTGTGCTTTTATATCTCTAGATATATTACGGAAATATAGTATTCAGCATAGTTAATGCATTATTGTAGCCGTGATAGACACAAAGCCCACACGTACCACAGGTAGAAGTTGATGTGCCAACAACCTCCGCAGATGATGAAGAGATTGAAGAAACGTATGATGTGATAAAAGAAATTATTCAGATAGTTACGGGAGACAAAAATTTGATAGTCACGGGTGTATAAAAAGGAAGAGAAGGAAAAGTAGTAGATGAATTTGAACTGGGGGGTAAGGAATGATAGGGGAATGGAAATGAATGTTTGGCGTCATTGGCCGGGAGGCCCGTTATGGGGCAGGTCCGGCCACATTGGTGCAGGTCTTATTACATTCAACGCCACAAAGGGCGGCCTGCATGCCGGGTGAAGATGAAATGGTGATGAAGACAACACAACACCCAGTCCCTGAGCGGAGAAAATCCCTGACCCAGCCGGGAATCCAACCCCGGCCCGTAGGACGGCAATCCGTCACACTGCCCACTCAGCAAACGAGTCGGGTATGATAGGGGAAGCCAACTGCTAGAATTTTGTACAGAACATAACCTAATCATAGCTAACACTTGATTTAAGAACCATGAAAGAAGGTATTATACATGGAAGAGGCCCGGAGACATTGGGAGGTTTCAGATAGATTATATAATGGTAAGACAGAGGTTCAGGAATCAGGTTTTAAACTGTAAGACAGGAGCAGATGTGGACTCTGACCACGATTTGTTGGTTATGAACTGTAGATTAAAACTAAATAAACAGCAAAAAGGTACTAATTTAAGGAGATGGGACCTTGGTAAACTGCAAGAACCAGAGCTGGTAGAGAGTTTCAGAGAGAGCATTAGGGAATGATTGACAAGAACAGGGGAAAGAAGTACAGTAAAAGAAGAATGGGTAGCTTTGGGAGATGAAGTAGTGAAGGCAGCAGAGGATCAAGTAGGTAAAAAGATGAGGGCTAGTAGAAATCCTTGGGTAACAGAAGGTATATTGAATTTAATTGATAAAAGGAGAAAATATAAAAATGCAGTAAATGAAGCAGGCAAATAGGAATACAAACGTCTCAAAAATGAGATTGACAGGAAGTCCAAAATGGCTAAGCAGGGATGGCTAGAGGACAAATGTAAGGATGTAGAGGCATGTAACACTAGGGGTAAGATAGATACTGTCTACAGGAAAATTAGAGAGACCTTTGCAGAAAAGGGAACCACTTGTATGAATATCAAGAGCACAGATGGAAACCCAGTTCTAAGCAAAGAAGGGAAATCAGAAAGGTGGAAGGAGTATACAGAGGATCTATTCAAGGGAGATGTACTTGAGAGCAATATTATGGAAATGGAAGAGGACGTAGATGAAGATAAAATGTGAAATACGATACTGCATGAAAAATTTGACAGAGCTCTGGAAGATCCAAGTTGAAATAAGGCCCCACGAATCGAGAGCATTCCATTAGAACTACTGATAGTCTTGGAAGAGCCAACCATGATAAAACTCTACCATGTGGTGAGCAAGGGAGAGGCAAAATACCTTCAGACTTCAAGAAGAATATAATAATTCCACTCCCAAAGAAATCTGGTGCTGACATGTGTGAGAATTACTGAACTATCATTTTAATAAGTCACGGTTGCAAAATACTAACACAAATGCTTTACAGAAAAATGGAAAAACTGGTAGGAGCCGAACTTGGGGAAGATAAGTTTGAATTCTGTAGAAATGTTAAAACATATGAGGCAATACTGACCGTATGACTTATCTTAGAATATGGGATGAGGAAAGGCAAACCTACATTTCTAGCATTGTAGACATAGAGAAAGCTTTTGACAGTCTTGACTGGAATACTCTCTTTAAAATTCTGAAGATGGCAGGGGTAAAATGCAGGGAGCAAAAGGCTATTTACAATTTGTATGGAAACCAGATGGCAGTTGCAAGACTTGAGGGGCATGTAAAGGAAGCAGTGGTTGAAAAGGGAGTGACACAGGGTTGTAGTCTATCCCAGATGTTATTCAATCTGTATACTGAGCAAGCAGTAAAGGAAACAAAAGAAAAAAATTGGAGTAGGAATTAAAATCTATGGAGAAGAAATAAAAACTTTTGAGGTTTGCTGATGACATTGTAATTCTGTCAGAGACAGCAAAACACCTGAAAGAGCAGTTGAATGGAATGGACAGTGTCTTGAGAGGAGGATATAAGATGAACATCAACAAAAGCAAAATGAGGATAATGGAATGTGATTGAATTAAATCAGGTGAAGCTGAGGGAATTAGATTAGGGACTATGACACTTACAGTAGTAGAGGAGTTTTGTTAATTGGGGAGAAAAATAACTGATGATGGTCAAAACAGAGAGGATATAAAATGTAGAGTGGCTATGGCAAGGAAAACATTTCTGAGGAACAGAAATTTCTTTATGTCGAGTATAGATTTAAGTGTCAGGAAGGAAGTCTTTTCTAAAAGTATTTGTATGGAGTGTAGCCATTTCTGGAAATGAAACATGGACAATAAATAGTTTAGACAAGAAGAAAATAGAAATTTTGAAATGTGGTGCTACAGAAGAGTGATGGACATTAGATGAATAGATCACATAACTAATGAGGTGGTACTGAATGGATTGGGGAGAAGAGGAACTAATGACAAAATTTGACTAGAAGAAGAGATTGGTTGTTAGGATATATTCTGTGTTATCTAGGGATCATCAGTTTAGTACTCGAGGGAAGGGTGGAGGGTAAAAATCGTAGAGGGAAACAGAGATGAATACACTAAGCAGATTCAGAAGGATGTAGGTTGCAGTAGTTACTCAGAGATGAAGCAGTTTCACAGGATAGAGTAGCATTTTTGTGTGTATGTGGTATTAAGTATCTGATCAGTTTGTGTGACTTCCAAATGTCTTGCAGTAATATGAGCTCGTATATTTGCTGTTTGAGATGCTTTTTAACTGTTTGTTAAAGGATCTAAAAGTGGTGGTATCTTAATTTTTTCCTATCTGTGCTTTCCAGGATGGAGTTCTTTCCCATAAATTATTTGTGCTCTGTTATTCCACAACCCGGTATTACAGAAAAAGTACCCTAAAAAGGGCTCATTCAAAACATTAGAAATCGCAGGCATTGAAAAGCCCAAACTGAATGTTGTGTAATAAATTAGCAGTATTTTCACAGAAATGCAGCATCAAAGAAGTGGCTGACTGCATCACTGTTATTGGTAATACTGCTGATTATTCACATCAAAGTCCTCATCTTATGTAAAGAGACCAACCATATTACAGACACTGCAAACAGGGATAGGTAAATGGCATTGTAGCAGCTCAGGTGCAGACCAGCAACATGGCACCAAGTGGCATCCATTATTGAGGGGGAAAAACTAGTGTCCTTGAATTTCATTAATCACTCTACAGAGGCCACAAAAATGTGAAAAAATCCAATAGGATTCTTCGTAAAAGCAGGCATACTAAATACGTAAGAGTCATTGACTTCTCTCCAATGTATCTGAGGCAGTGGTGTAATATTTTTTTTCCGTATCATAAAACAGAAGCAAGAAAACCTAGAAGGAAAGTGCTGTGAGATATGACAGTTCCACAATTTTCCTTATTTGTACTGATATCTTTATTTATGTTTAGAATCTTTTTCAGCACCAGCATCTCAATAGCAAAGACCAGGCTATTCACTTAATAGCACAGCAGAGCAAAAATTTCTTAATGATACAAGGTACAATTTTTAAAAGAAGTGGTCTTTGTCAGTACATCAGATAGACTTTCTTAACTGTTGTGTAGTTAATATGAACATGCAGTGACATCTTTAACAATATGACTTTTTTCCAATTTTTCAGACTGATAGGCAACCGTCCAAACACATACACTTTTACAAAGGCTCTTGCAGAAAGTATGTTACTTACAGAATGTGGGAATCTTCCTGTGGCCATAGTTAGACCTTCCATTGGTGAGTTCATTTCTGTTCTCCATAAATAAGTTTCGGAATGACATATTTCTTTAAAATTTGATATTGCAAAATGATTTCTGCCCAGATGTATTCTAAAATTAACCATTGATTATGTTCTTGGGTGACAGCACCATTTATTTGTTTTGTATGTGTATTTGGCTTTCTCACAGCTTTCTATCCTCTCTTCATATGTTAGCACATGAAATATGGCCCACAAGTCAATACCCTCTACATTTTACCATGAAATTATTGTAAGGCATAAATGTGTGTAAAGTTGAGTTTTTTCAAAACCAGATTTTGTCCTTCTCTTTTTCTGATATCAAGCAAGTAACAATTCACCTTAACAGGGTGATTTTTTTAGAGATTGCAAATTTAGAAATTTTTTCCATAAATTTTGTTGGTTAATAAAGAATTGTGCTACATCCTTGTTTGAAAATTTCCCTACACCATTGTAGCATCAGTATACACAATTTTTGTGAAGTAAACAAATTACAAAAATGCTTCATAGAGTTTGTTTTATATTAAACACGCCTTGTGTTGCATCTGTTGTGTTTTTTAACACCCACAGAGGGTTAGGTGTAGATTTCTAGTGAAAATATGGATTTTTCATTATACTGAGGTCCACTCTAGTAGTAGTAGTAGTAGTAGTAGTAGTAGTAGCAGTAGTAGTAGTAGTAGTAGTAGTAGTAGTTCAGATGTTGCATGAAGGAAGTTCTGAGTCAAAAGAACATTGTTTTAACTATCTGTCATTTCTGTACTTTCCATGAAGTGGGACCCTGGTCAGGGATGAAACAGCAATCAGTCAGACCATTGTGCAGTGTACAATGTCACTATTTTGTATGGTTTAGTTTAAATTGGTTTGCTACTTGGATTTGGATTTTACGTTTATAACCCACTGGTTTTCTATCTCAAGTCTGTGAACAGAGACTCGGAGTACAACCCTGCAATTTAAAATTATGAAACTAGGAATAATAAGTAGTCAGTGTTATAAAATATGCTATACATATAAACTTAAAATTGTTAAACAACATTTTACATGATTATAAGCATTTTAAAGAAAAACAATGAAATGCTGTACCAAAAGATTTCAAATTTAGGGAGAATGTTACCAAAACAACTAAAAACAAGGTCGTGCATTGTCATACATATATTTATGTGCAAAACATGAGTGTGACTTTGGGCCCTGTCGCGATATAATCATCATATCTGTTCAGGTGAATTACTTAGGAGCATTTGTGGAAATGGATTATGACACTCAAAACCCCTCTTAAATGTCCTTTCACATCAATAGGACTTGCAAACTTTAATGACATAATAAACAACACAGGGGTACATCAGTCTGTCTTTAACTGCCATCTGTGGTGGGGATATGTTGAATTACCACAGCCAGAGTGTTTCCTGTGCTCCAGCAGAGGGACACACTGTAAAAGGAGGAAGGAACTAGTATGTGCCATCCTGTATGAAAGGGTTAAGGTAAAGGAGTCTTAGACTCAAAGGTTGCTTTCAGTACCAAAGTGCTGTGCTGGGCATGGCATTAGGGATTGTATGCCCATACATTCTTTTGATCTTTGAACTGACTTACATAAATAGTCATAGGGGAATGTACAATTCAGTGTTCACTCTGAGTCATGGCATAACCTGACAGTTTTCACATTATTGAATTACAGCTAGAGGTGAAATAAACAATAAGCAACAGAAAAAAGCTAAAATTGCCTGCAGATTAAACCCAGATCTTTTGATTTGTAGTCAGATGCTTGCTTGCTTGCTTACTTACCCACGAAACCACACATGATATGTTTAAGCTCATTATTTAGCATCTAGACTTAAGAGTGAAATATTTGCGATATTACAAGAATATGCAGATTATGAAAACTGTTTTTGCACCAGTGTTTGAAAGTTGAGCATAATCAAAAAACAAGAGCACATTGCTTTTACAGGATGTTAAGAGTGTTAAGGATCAATGTAACTCTTAATCGCAAGAAGTTTGAAGTAAAACAGTGTCCTGAATAACTAATCAGGGAATTTCTCAAAATGAGAACGTATATTGCAAAAGCAAAACTAGAAAATCTCTCATGCAACAACAAAACTAACATGCTTAGTAGTGACAAGGCATGCTCTCTGTGAGCTGATATGAGAGCTCTGTTAAGTCAGTCCATTTCCTGGAAAGAACTTTGCATAGGTTTGGAAGAGTCCTTGACAGCAGCCACCATTGCACCTCTAAGGTCCTTTTACATGGAGACACTACATTATGAAACTAAGTTTCAAAATGGTACTGGTAGCCACTGTGAATGCACAGTGCGCAGTTTTGAAAGTTAGAACTTTTCAACTTTTAGAACACACAGCTGTCAACTGTATGTGATTTTTGGTTTGGCACCGATTTAAGAAAGGCAGCATGAAGAGGGAAACAGAACATAGTTGGTTTCTGGTTAGTTATGGTATGCATAGGGGTTTGTGGGACATTAATAATATTTATTACAAGAAAGAAGGGGCAATAAGACCAGAAATATAATGTTCCATCTGCCCCACAAGGTGTACCCTTGGCGAACTATGGCTTGAGATGAGAGAAACACTGGACTTGGTCCGACGTTGGGCTGAAAGGCTTTGAAACAAATCTCCAGACACGAAAAAGTAAATTTAAGTAAGTATTACAAGAAGAAAGTGTGATGCAATATTGCAGTTGAGACAGTTCTTAGTGATGCGAATGTCGGTGGATTGACAGTGTCATATTTATTGACCAAAGTACATTCAGGAAGAAATAAGAAGACACCCAACATTAATAAAGATCCCTGTCTGTAGAAAGTGCTCTTACATCAGTATGAAACCACTGAAGATACTCACCAAATAGCCAGCTTTGTTAAAAGCACAGCTTTGCAAATACGGAAGTTAGCCAAAGAATAAAATGTGGAGTTAATGGTGAAAGTCCAGAATTTAATATGTTATGAAGTAAAAAACTTTCATGTGCAAAAATTGAAAAAATACTTTATAACTAGGAAGTAGCACAAGTATCTGGAACGAACTTACAGACTGTGGAGTTTGCAGTGTGATATGGATATTCTAAGAGGCAAATGAGAATAGACACTTGCCAAAATAAATTCTATGTGATCTGCAGTTTCAGTATTTTAATTTGTGAGTGCATTTTGAACTCTGTTAAGAAGACTGATGAGTTCTTGTGACATCATTCTTAGGCAGTTGATGTAGCTTAAAGGGTCTTGCACAACAGTTTATTTCAACAAGGTTTATGAACACCAGAACTGACGTCTTATCTTAATCCAGTCAAGAATCCAAACATTTTCATTCTTTCTGTTTTGTACTGATCTCATGTAGGCAAGAATGAACTCTGCCACTACTAATTTAACTGCCAAATCATCATTTCTCTATTTTGGCACTGGTGGCTGCAAGAAATGAATTTTGCAATGTAGTGTCTCTATGTAAACCAGGGGCAGTATGCTTTTTAGGGTTTATAACCAGAGTTCTCATTGATCATTTTGTGTACTGGATATCTTCACTTAAAAGTAATTCTTCTATAAAGGAAGCAGTATGCTTCAATGTCTTCACAAAGAGGATGTATGGACCAACTACGCATTTGATAAGCTATGCATGTTCTTACAGGTCCTCATCTCCTTACCTCTGGACAGTAAGACCATTTCTCCAATACCAACAGGCTATGTACACCCATCCAACATGAACTCCACACAATGCCCTCATTACCATGAAACTGGTATATCTCTGTGATGTTTCTACAGTTGCACCAGTCTCCTCTTTCCCACCACAGTAATGTGTAACAAGCAAGAATCATTTGGTAAACCTGGACAGAAGTAATCTTTGAACAACATGTGCCTTTCTTTATGTTATAGCCTCATTCTAATTAAATTTGTACTCATGGCATTATACAACCTTCTTTGGGTGATTTAACAGTACAGGGAGAAGTAGATTTAAAGAAAAAAATTGGCAAGATCTTCATTGTTGAGTTACTAACAAAGACACAGCACCAGTTTTGTTGTTTTTGGAGGTAATATTTCCCATGACAAATAATCAAATCGGAGACTTTTAGCTACGGATTGGGGCGGCACAAATGAAACAAATTGATTAGTGAAAATTGCATTTAATTATGCTCCATCTTGTGCAAATCTTCGTTAAGTTTAAACAATGGTGGTAACATTCTGCCTACAAACATAATTATTGAAATTAATGTTAATAAACATTACATTGAGACCTTATGTCAATAGGTTACTTGTACTAACTTCAGCACTTGTTGTTAGTACCACAGCAAAAAATACTGCATAAAGCTTGACCTAGCATGGGCGAGTTGTCAGGGCTATGTTTGAGCAACTACTGTCCGTCTTAGTTGACCTTGTTAGTACTTTATAACTAAAAAAGAAAAAGAAATAAAGGGGAAAAAGTTCATACAACATAATATATGTTTGTAGACAATTGATTCCTGTTACTAACATCAGCTGTTTTTGTTATTGATAATATATTTATATCACGTTGCAAATAAACAAATAGTTTCACTGAGTGTCATATGTATAACAGTTAGTCACTTTTATTAACAGTTTAAGAGGTGTTAGCATTTTTGTGGCTATTTCATTGACTGTGTCATGCTCAGTATAGTTGTTTATTCTCGTGCCTTCAGACAGGCCCCCACACTAGATCCACGCAGACAACTTTCACTGAACTGAGTTGCATATGCCTCTTGTTCAAGGCAATAAATATAATATTCTACCAACAAGCTGCCTTACAGAATTCTTTAATAACATGATTAAGGCATCTCCTGTTGATTAATAATGAAGTATGACAGATGCAATAAAAAAGAAAAGGTTTGTGCGTGCGTGCGTGCGTGCGTGGTTGTGTGTGTGTGGGCGCGCGCGCGCGCTTGTGGGGGGTGGTTCTATATGAAATGTCACAATCCTCCAAAAATTTTTCTTATTTCTGGCTCTATAATAAATGGGCCCATCTTTATATTATCGTCAAGAGTGGGGACTTGAAAATTAGTCCTGTTGTGTACTGGTTTGTAGTGATTATTGGTGTGTGTTGGAATGATTGCCTAAGCACAAAAATAACACAACAAAGTTACTTGGCTTAGCAAAAAAGACATTTTTGAAAACTTTTGTCTTCAGCAGGAGACTACCCATCACTCATGGTGACATTTTGAACATTACTGAGACACTGTGGATTTTCAGAATTACTTTTTGTAAACTTTGAACAATATGCATATTGTGGGCAAGAAGCAATTCTTACCTATACTGGCAAAGTAATAATTCTGGTTTGTGAGAAATCTTGGTCATTTATAGGAATTACTTACCCTTTCTCTTTTTTTCTCATTCATATACTAAATTCAGGTGTATCATCTGTAGGTTTCTAGTTGTTGTTGTTGTTTTCAGTCCTGAGACTGGTTTGATGCAGCTCTCCATGCTACTCTATTCTGTGCAAGCTGCTTCATCTCCCAGTACCTACTGCAACCTACATCCTTCTGAATCTGCTTAGTGTACTCATCTCTCGGTCTCCCTCTACGATTTTTACCCTCCACACTGCCCTCCAATGCTAAATTTGTGATCCCTTGATGCCTCAAAACATGTCCTACCAACCGATCCCTTCTTCTAGTCAAGTTGTGCCACAAACTTCTCTTCTCCCCAATCCTATTCAATACCTCCTCATTAGTTACATGATCTATCCACCTTATCTTCAGTATTCTTCTGTAGCACCACATTTCGAAAGCTTCTATTCTCTTCTTGTCCAAACTAGTAATCGTCCATGTTTCACTTCCATACATGGCTACACTCCAAACAAATACTTTCAGAAACGACTTCCTGATACATAAATCTATATTCGATGTTAACAAATTTCTCTTCTTCAGAAACGCTTTCCTTGCCATTGCCAGTCTACATTTTATATCCTCTCTACTTCGACCATCATCAGTTATTTTACTTCCTAAATAGCAAAACTCCTTTACTACTTTAAGTGTCTCATTTCCTAATCTAATTCCCTCAGCATCACCCGATTTAATTTGACTACATTCCATTATCCTCGTTTTGCTTTTGTTAATGTTCATCTTATATCCTCCTTTCAAGACACTGTCCATTCCGTTCAACTGCTCTTCCAAGTCCTTTGCCGTCTCTGACAGAATTACAATGTCATCGGCGAACCTCAAAGTTTTTACTTCGTCTCCATGAATTTTAATACCTACTCCAAACTTTTCTTTTGTTTCCTTTACTGCTTGCTCAATATACAGATTGAATAACATCGGGGAGAGGCTACAACCCTGTCTCACTCCTTTCCCAACCACTGCTTCCCTTTCATGCCCCTCGACTCTTATTACTGCCATCTGGTTTCTGTACAAATTATAAATAGCCTTTCGCTCCCTGTATTTTACCCCTGTCACCTTTAGAATTTGAAAAAGAGTATTCCAGTCAACATTGTCAAAAGCTTTCTCTAAGTCTACAAATGCTAGAAACGTAGGTTTGCCTTTTCTTAATCTTTCTTCTAAGATAAGTCGTAAGGTCAGTATTGCCTCACGTGTTCCAACATTTCGACGGAATCCAAACTGATCCTCCCCGAGGTCTGCATCTACCAGTTTTTCCATTCGTCTGTAAAGAATTCGCGTTAGTATTTTGCAGCCGTGGCTTATTAAACTGATAGTTCGGTAATTTTCACATCTGTCAGCACCTGCTTTCTTTGGGATTGGAATTATTATATTCTTCTTGAAGTCTGAGGGTATTTCGCCTGTCTCATACATCTTGCTCACCAGCTGGTAGAGTTTTGTCATG
Organism: Schistocerca gregaria; assembly: GCF_023897955.1. Taxonomy (NCBI): domain Eukaryota; kingdom Metazoa; phylum Arthropoda; class Insecta; order Orthoptera; family Acrididae; genus Schistocerca; species Schistocerca gregaria. Next base: position 355,367,362 of record NC_064927.1, on the reverse strand, counting down.
ACTGGCTCTCCCAAGGCCGTCAGTAGTTCTAATGGAATGTTGTCTACTCCGGGGGCCTTGTTTCGACTCAGGTCTTTCAGTGCTCTGTCAAACTCTTCACGCAGTATCGTATCTCCCATTTCGTCTTCATCTACATCCTCTTCTATTTCCATAATATTGTCCTCAAGTACATCGCCCTTGTATAAACCTTCTATATACTCCTTCCACCTTTCTGCCTTCCCTTCTTTGCTTAGAACTGGGCTGCCATCTGAGCTCTTGATATTCATACACGTGGTTCTCTTCTCTCCAAAGGTCTCTTTAATTTTCCTGTAGGCCGTATCTATCTTACCCCTAGTGAGATAAGCTTCTACATCCTTACATTTGTCCTCTAGCCATCCCTGTTGAGCCATTTTGCACTTCCTGTCGATCTCATTTTTGAGACGTCTGTATTCCTTTTTGCCTGCTTCATTTATTGCATTTTTATATTTTCTCCTTTCATCAATTAAATTCAATATTTCTTCTGTTACCCAAGGATTTCTAGCAGCCCTCGTCTTTGTACCTACTTTATCCTCTGCTGCCTTCACTACTACATCCCTCAGAGCTACCCATTCTTCTTCTACTGTATTTCTTTCCCCTATTCCTGTCAATTGTTCCCTTATGCTCTCTCTGAAACTCTGTACAACCTCTGGTTCTTTCAGTTTATCCAGGTCCCATCTCCTTAATTTCTCACATTTTTGCAGTTTCTTCAGTTTTAATCTACAGGTCATAACCAATAGATTGTGGTCAGAGTCCACATCTGCCCCTGGAAATGTCTTACAACTTAAAACCTGGTTCCTAAATCTCTGTCTTACCATTATATAATCTATCTGATACCTTTTAGTATCTCCAGGGTTCTTCCACGTATACAACCTTCTTTCATGATTCTTAAACCAAGTGTTAGCTATGATTAAGTTGTGCTCTGTGCAAAATTCTACTAGGCGGCTTCCTCTTTCATTTCTTAGCCCCAATCCATATTCACCTACTATGTTTCCTTCTCTCCCTTTTCCTACACTCGAATTCCAGTCACCCATTACTATTAAATTTTCGTCTCCCTTCACTACCTGAATAATTTCTTTTATTTCATCGTACATTTCTTCAATTTCTTCATCATCTGCAGAGCTAGTTGGCATATAAACTTGTACTACTGTAGTAGGTGTGGGCTTCGTATCTATCTTGGCCACAATAATGCGTTCACTATGCTGTTTGTAGTAGCTTACCCGCATTCCTGTTTTCCTATTCATTATTAAACCTACTCCTGCATTACCCCTATTTGATTTTGTGTTTATAACCCTGTAGTCACCTGACCAGAAGTCTTGTTCCTCCTGCCACCGAACTTCACTAATTCCCACTATATCTAACTTTAACCTATCCATTTCCCTTTTTAAATTTTCTAACCTACCTGCCCGATTCAAGAATTAGTGAATGACCATTTGTTTATACTGATCTACAAGTGCATTTTTATCATTAGAGATGGTACACTTGTCCAAGTCACATGTTCAAAATATCCTCCAAAGAGTAAGAAACATCAATCAGAATTTACTGTAGTTTTCAGTAAATTACAGTTTTTGTTTCATATTAATTATAGCAGTGGCAAACATATTCAGTAGTACTCAGTTCATGAGTAATAGGAGACAAATTTTTTCATCTTTTTCATAGTGCTGTCAGCTCTGCGTGAGCCGTTAGCAGGATGGGTGGACAACTTGAATGGACCTACAGGATTAATAGCTGCTGCTGGTAAAGGTTTCTTCCGCACAATGATGTGTTCCAATGACAAAGTTGCTGACTTGGTACCTGTGGATGTTGTTATTAATTTGATGATATGTGCAGCATGGAGGACAGCATCAGTAAGGTAAAAGTAGTTCTCCTTTGCTTTATTAAAGTCTATTCATTTCACAACTTCCAAATTTTCAAAAATTATGATTATATTCTGTTATATTATAGACCTTTCTCAAAAAGAAATGTGACACACAAATGTTTTAAACTGGAGATCACTGAGCCAGATGTATGTAAACCTCATCTTAGAACATGATTTTTGTAGGCGTACATGTGGAAGTAGCTGTAACATTTGAAGAGTTGAAATGTAACGATGTTCAACTATAATTTTTCAGGCCTGATGGCATTGCTGTATACAACTGCTGCACTGGGCAGAAACGGCCAATTACATGGAAACGCTTTGTTGACTTGTGCTTCCTGTACATGCGTTCACATCCTGTGAATGATGTCTTGTGGTATCCAGATGGCACCTGCCATACGCATCGTGTTGTTAATGCCATTTTTCGTTGGACACTTCATGTGTTACCTGCATATGCCATGGATTTTGCTAGACGGATATCTGGAAAGAAACCATTGTAAGTTTTCTTGTTATTAAATTTAAAATTTTGTTGATTTTATTTAGAAAAGAATACTCTAATGAAAGTATTTTAAGTTAATACAAAGTACAAAGTTTTGCTTCAATAGGTTACTACTTGTACAGTCATTTTAAGTATCGGGCTGAATTTTAGTACAGTAACTCAAAAGCTGACTGCTACATACAGATACATGCATGTTGTTGTTGTTGTCTTCAGTCCTGAGACTGGTTTGATGCAGCTCTCCATGCTACTCTATCCTGTGCAAGTTTCTTCATCTTCTAATACCTAATGCAACCTACATCATTCTGAATCTGCTTAGTGTATTCATCTCTTCATCTCCCTCTACGATTTTTACCTCCCATGCTGCCCTCCAATACTAAATTGGTGATCCCTTGATGTCTCAGAATGTGCCCTACCAACCGATCCCTTCTTGTAGTAAAGTTGTGCCACAAACTCCTCTTCTCTCCAATTCTATTTAATACCTCCTCATTAGTTATGTGATCTGCCCATCTAATCTTCAGCATTCTTCTGTAACGCTACCTTTCAAAAGCTTCTATTCTTATCTTGTCCAAACTAGTTATCGTCCATGTTTCACTTCTATACATGGCTACACTCCATACAAATACCTTCAGAAACGACTTCCTGGCACTTAAATCAATACTCGATGTTAACAAATTTCTCTTCTTCAGAAACTCTTTACTTGCCATTGCCAGTCTACATTTTATACGCTCTCTACTTCGACCATCATCAGTTATTTTGCTCCCCAAATGGCAAAACTCCTTTACTACTTTAAGTGTCTCATTTCCTAATCTAATTCCCTCAGCATCACCCGATGGGATACATGCATATTCAGGTAAAAATGTACAGCTTTTACAAACTGCATACAAGGAGAAAAGCAGAACACAATTTTAAAATTGTAGATGTAGATATAAGTGTTTGACTTCTGCAGCATGTGCTTTCATGGTGTGAAACACTACCAACTGACATTAAAGTTGGTCTGATTGAATAATTAACTTATTAGCTGTACTCGTCATATGTTTCCTTTAAAAAGAAAAAGCTGTCTCCCAAATTTTATATTTTACATCTTAGCAAGTGTTTTAACAACTATAAAGGAAGATAGTATCTGTTCCAGAAAGAGCAGTTACCATTAATGACTGTGCAGCTTTTGTTAGAATGAAATGATAAATGGACACCCTAGCTGCAAACAGGTGTTGATATACTTCAGATTCTACCTTCCTATATAGTTAAAATATGGCTTCCCAGCCATTGACCTTCTTGTGCGAATGCACATGCTATGCTCAAACTCATATGGTACTTGGTAGATTAATCCGCCACAAGTAATGAGTATGAGGGCAAACATATATTAGGCGCACTATGAATGTAGTGGTGTGGACATATTGGGAATGTGAGTCTCACGGAGAGCATGCAAGGGATAAGGCCCTGCAGGCACACTGTCCTCTGTGCCCGCGGTGGCTCAGATGGATAGAGCGTGTGCCATGTAAGCAGGGGATCCCAGGTTCGAATCTTGGTCAGGACACACATTTTCAACATGTCCCCAATGAAGTATATCAACGTCTGTTTGCAGCTAGGGTGTCCATTTAATTATCATTTCATTGTTTTATCAACAGCCATGTACTTTGTGAATATATGTGTGTACTGTAAAAGAAAAAATGAATCCGTATAGCCTGATAAAGGAATTTACATCAAAATGGAGGTATGTCCAAATTCTGGAAGACCTATTTACTCCATTACTCCACCTCTTGCTCCATTCCTTACATTATCCATCCACCTGTTGGTTCCCTCTTTACTCTCTTCCCTCTTTTCCCTCTCTTCATGTCAGGTCAGTCCTCATTCTAAACACTCCACCTCCCGTCGGCTGCTGCGGCGTTGGTTCCCCCATCGGTTACTTGTGTACTCTTCCCTCCCCTCCCCCTGTTTTGTCAGTCCCTCCTGTCTCCCTTCCGTTGGTACCTCATCTACTTTCCCCTGTCCCCTCTGCCCCTCCCCTTATCCACCCTCTGTTTTGATACCTTTTCTAACCATCCAATACATCTCCCCTTCCCCCTCCCCAGTCAAATTGATCATATGCATAACTGAACTGACTGACCACATGCTGTGTTAGCTCATTTAGATTATTTTTGTTCTGGCTCAACATTGCCATATTTGGGAATAGGTTAATAAACTTGTATCCACTATAAAAATAAAACCATTCCTACTTTTATTTTAATTCTTTGTGCATCTGCTGTAGTTAGTCATACATTAATAGAAAATGTTGTTTGATGATGAACACTGTCACAGGATTGTGACTGGATGCCTTTCCTCATGAGTATTTGCTATAATCATGTAATTAGTGGTAAGCTATATACATCAGACTATGTTGTCGAATGTTGCGTAGTAAAATATCTATTGGTCTGTACTTTGTGATCAGCAGTGCATGGTACAAATTTCAGATCTTCCTCTTTTCAGAATGGTACGAACCCAAGAAAAGCTAGACAAGGCAGCATGTTGCTTAGAATACTTCTCAACCCAGCAGTGGCAGTTCAAGGACGATAATGTTCGTCAGCTTTTCAGTGTTTTAAGTGCTGAGGACCGAAAGATATTTCCATTTGATGTGCAGCAGATTGACTGGTCATCATATGTTGAAAGTTATGTGCTTGGCATACGCCACTTCATCTTCAAGGAACGCCCCGATGACCTGCCTTCAGCACGAAGGAAACTCCAAAGGTGAATGCTAATTTGTGCACTTGCTAATTTTAGAAACTTGTATTACAGTGATATTTTAACACCCATCCTCCCCTCATGATTCATCATTATTATTATTATTATTATTATTATTATTATTATTATTATACTACCTTTTTTTTATTTTTCTATTCAATAGTTGCTCATTTTGTGTGTTCTGTATTCATCATATGTTGTAATTCGTAATGTGTATGAAAGTATATCCTCAATCGAATGTAACAATATTATGAGAAGGTAAGTTCCTACTCTGCATACAGCGGACATGCTGAGTCACAGATAGGCACAACAAAAAGACACTCACAATTGAAGCTTTTTGGCCATGGGCCTTCGTTAACAAGACCACACTTTGATTACAGCATATCCTCACATTCTCATATGGCACACTGAACGCCAGCCTTAAAGAGATACCTTGTGAAGTTAATGTTCTATTTGCATGTTTTATACAGGAGAGATTATATGCTCTAAACAGAACTATAATTGCTTTCTTGTAATATGGATCCACAGCTTCTACAAATTTTTTAAATGATGCTGTCTTGCCTTCAGATGTTAGCGTTTTATTTTAATATTGCAATTTTGGCATTATGCCATTTTGAATATCTACAAATCATAATGCAACATTATGTGAACAATGTAAAGTGGTATTAACAGTACATGCAGCCAGTTCCGTCATTTACAAGAAAGAAAGTTGAAATGATAGTGCCTTTGCTTTCAAAATATTAATTTCTTGCTTAGTATTTTAGAAGAAGTAGAAACTGAAAACAGGCTTTGGCAATGTGCAGGGTATGGATAGGAAGTTGGCACTATCTGGTGGAGCATGCACGAACTAGACAACAACAGGATAATGCTGTCAGGCACTGCATGGAGAGGCTTTGGGGGAGGGAGGGGAGGGGAGATGGAGAGCAGAAAAGGAGAGGAGCAGTGAAGGGAAGAAGACTCGTGGATGCATTGACAGAGAGCAGTGAACAAGGAGGGTGAGGGGATGTGAAGTGGGAGGAGGTGATAATACTGAGAGGACAGAAGCTGTTGGGTGGAGGGAGTGTGTGGGCACAATAGGTTGCCTTAGGTTGAGACCAGGATAATTTTGGGACCAGTGAATGTGTTACAGGGATAACTCCCATCTGCACAGGTCAGAAAAGCTGGTGGTGGAGGGGAGGATCCATATGACCAGGATTGTGAAGCAATCATTGAAATCAAGCATGTCATGATCAGCTACATGTTGCGCCACAGGGTGGTCTACTCTGCTCTTGGCCACAGCTTGGTGGTGTGGTGGTCTTTGATCCCGAGAACATCTGGTTGGTCGTAATGTAAATATAACAAGCTGTGCAATGACTGCAGAAGAGCTGGCATATGATGTGGCTGCTCCCATTAGTGGCCTAGCCTCTAATGGTTAAACCTGTGATGGGACTGTGACTTGGTGTATTGGGCAGGTCTAGTGTATGGGTTGTCCACAGGAATATGATTCCTGTGGCAAGGGGCTGGGATTTGGAGTGAATAGGAGGATGGACTAACGTGTTATGGAGCATTTCCTATTCCAGTCTTCTCACAAGCTTATCCTGTCACATCAGAGGCAGGAATGCCATATACCAGCTATGCTGAAATCATTGCACAGCTCTTTACATCGGTATGAATACTGACCAACTGTCCACGAGGATGAATGGCCACTGCCAAACTGCGGCTGAGAGCAAAGCAGACTGCCCTAGAGCACAACATGCAGGTGAACATGCTGCTTGACAATGTGGGCCATCTGGAGCCTCCCCTCCATCGTTTATGAACTGTACAGATGGGAGTTAGCCTTAAAACACATTCTGTGCTCTCAAAATTATCCTGGCATTAACCTCCACCCAGCAGTTTCTGCTCCATCTATCCAATCACTTCCCCTCGATTCTTGTCTCCTCACCCTCATTGTGCCCCCCTCTCTGCCAGCGCACTCGTCAGCCCTTCACACTCATCAACCATTTCCTGTTCTCTGCTCCTCCCCCCCCCCCTTTTTCCTTCACAGCTTTCCAGAAGCTGAAGCTGTGTCCGGCAGCCTTGTTCTGCCATCATCTAGTCCTCTAGTCATCGAGTCTGCCAGAGAGCACTCCTGTCTCCGCCTCTCCGCCACCCGTACCCTGCTATCCTTCCCCCTTCAGTGCCCCATTCCACAATGCAGCATTTATTCAACACAATAGCTGCATTCTGGGTGGAGAAGATGGAGATAGGGATCATGTGTGTGAGGTATGCTTGCTTATGAATACTTGTGTGTGTGTGTGTGTGTGTGTGTGTGTGTGTGTGTGTGTGTGTGTGTGTGTGTGTGTGTGTGTGTGTTTTTTTTTTTTTTTTTAAAGAAGGTTTTGACCAAAAGCTCTGTGTGTAAAAGTCTTTCCATTTTGTGTACCTGCCTGCAACTCTGTGTCTCATCACTACAGTAAAGTATTGCAAATAATGTGTGAATTATATTTTCACACATATAATGAAGAGAGCTTTAATGATCTTGGGCAGCAACGAAAGAATCCAATCTCTTAAATATCTGAAAACTCTGATTTTGGTTCTACATTAAGTACTGACAAGATACATATGGAGTGAAAACAGATGAATGAATTAAAATTGTATACTGTGTATATCACTTTGTTTTATATGACTTTCTATGTTATTCACTGTATTTACTCGAATCTAAGCCGCACTCGAATCTAAGCCACACTGGAAAAATGAGACTCGAAATCAAAGAAAAAGTATTTTCCTGAATCTAAGCCACACCTGAAATTTGAGACTCGAAATTCAAGGGGAGAGAGAAGTTTTAGGCCGCACCCCCAAATCGAAACAAAGTTGGTCCATTGTAATATGAGAGACAATTTAGGTCGAATGAATGACAGCTACAGTAGTTTGGTTCGAGTCATAAACTCAGCAGTTAAGCTTTACCAGGTAGCCATTGCTATGCGTCAGGCCCTCCGTCCGTATTTATACGGGTACCCTTCCTTTTCCACGTGCTTCGTCGGGTTTGAATCGATTGCTTATTTTTCTTTGATCTGATAAGTGCCGTTCTCTTTGTGATAGGTGTTTACGTCACTCAGCTGAAAATGCATTACTGTACTGTGCATTGTTTGTCGCATTCTGATAATGAGTGTTTACAGCCTGTCGCCACTCGCGGCACAGCTTGCTTTTGTGCGCACTTCCGCCGCTTACAATAAAAAAAAGACAGGAATTGTCTCATTAGCGAAACCATGGCAAGAGACTGCTATTTGTTGTTACTTACACTGCTGCTTTCTTAGATAATGATCAACAAAAACCAAATAATAGACTGTGTGTGATAGATGATGTTCTGAACGAGAGTTTAGCGAAAATTTTTCTCCGTTCGAAAATCTTTGCAGATGCCTCTTTAGTACATTACATTCTGCACAGAAATTAGAGTCATCTTAGATTTAAAAATCTAGTCAATTGCCGTGATTCATCTCTGACTGTATCACTATTAGGCATAAGAATAATACGAATACAAACATGACATGATATGTATATTCTTCCGTGTTTGCTGTTGTCTCACTCTACTTTCGTAGTTTGTTAGGCAGACAGGATTTAAATGAGATAGCAGCAAACACGAAAGAATACATGGCAAAAAGTTTATATTCATATTATTCTCATGGTGAAGAGAATACTGCATGTGATTAACAATTCATAAAAGTTCCTATTAGCAACCATCTCTTCTCACAGGTAGGAAAAAATTCAGAACGTAGAGTTGGCCATATTGACAAACATCCCAGTCTTGCCAGTCAGATTTTCGTAGTAAATTGAAATGCTACTACATTCGAAGATGAACAATACGGAATTTTTATTTACTTCGTTGGATAATGTATGACAATGCAGTGGTAGAAACTTGGGGCGGAGAAAAAAACTCGGCTTCGCCCCCCCCCCCCTTTTTTTTTTTTTTTTTTTTTTTTTTTTTTTTTTTTTTTTTTTTTTTTTTTTTTTTGACGACTCACAGGTTTTGGCACCAGTATTTATCTTTGTGCCTGCAAAGCAGGCTTGTGTAGCGCTACATACAGGGTGGTCAGAAAATATGTGAAATAATTGTAGGGATGTTACAGGGCAGGTTGTACTGAGACATAAATGTTAAGAAAGAAATTCGATACGTTGCACCGTTTCAGAGTTATTTAGCATTAAAGTTAGTCAGTCAGATCGTCGCGCGCGTAAATTCAAGTTTCAACTAACGAGACAAAGCACTCGTTGGGCAACACCGCCCCTGGCAGGCTGCTTGAATGCGAGCGTGCGACACCACGAGTGGCTAAATTCTATTTCACACATTCTGACCACCCTGTATATTTGACGGCAGAAGTTAGTTGTGACGGCACCTACCAATATTTTTCGGAACTTCCACCTACTTTGCACTTGATTCTAAGCCACAGGCGGTTTTTTGGATTACAAAAATGGAAAAAAAGTGCGGCTTAGATTCGAGTAAATACAGTCAGTTGTGTTACTTCTCTAGAGATGATGATAATTGGATTGTAAAATCTTAGTTGTGTGTCCCAGTCTTCAGTTTCTTGAGTTCCTCTGAAGTTCGACACAGCATTTTACAGTTCCTGTCTATTCCTTTCTTTACTAACCACTGAAGTGTCTGATGTCCTCATTACTTTCAATGGGGGTAATAGTGATGCAGTCTCCTACTAGGTGCTTCTCCTAAACACTCCTTTGAACCAGTTGACCAACTATCATTGATGCAGAAGCCTCAAATAGACTGAAGTATTTGTGTTTTTAAATGCTGTTATGTTGGCCACTTTTGCTTCACATGTTGTATATTCTGGAAACACTTGTCTTGTACATCAGTTAATTTTAGAGAGAGGGGTTAAAGCATTGAGTAGGAAGGCTGCAAAACAAAACTGCCCCACTTTCAGCATTATTTGATGTTTATTGCTGTTATGGTGAAGGATCCAGTCTTTAGACAGTAACAACATGGTCTGTTTTTTCTCAGTGTCTTGTTCAGTCTTTCAGCATATGAAGGTAGGAATGCTGATTAACTGTGTTACCCAGGGGTAACAAATTCATGATGGGCTGACGCTTTCAGGAACATGAAACATTTATTTCATATTGGTTCTTACTTGTATTTCTCTCTTCAGTCATATTGGTTATCTTGTCTCCAACTGGTTTGTTTATTTCTTGGTGTAGGAATTTCAGTAATATGTCATGTCTCATTGCTCATAGTGATTTTGTGATCAAAACTTTGTTAGCACATTCTGTTGTGTCCAAAAATGCAAAATCCCAAATCCCTGAACATGTGAATCAGTGTTTATGGGAGGGGGGGGGGGGGGGGGGGGGGGAGAGAAACTTCAACCTGATTGGCAATTCCCCATAAATGAGGTAGGTCAACAGATCAAAAATAGTGTGTAATGGAGGCACCTTAAGTAATGCACTTCAACAGACAGGAACTGAATTCTAGTTAGTTTCGCCCTTCCCTCCGTTAGACTTATGTCAAGTAGTTAACCACCTCTCATGTTTACAGGATGTTCTGGATTCATCGAGCAACACAACTTTTGGCAGTATTGGTGATATGGAGGATGTTGATGATGCGATCCCAGACAGCTCGTCGTGCATGGTTCTTCATTCTCGACTTCATTCTGCGCCTGTCTCGCATGGTACCATATGTATGAGGTTTGGACAGAACTTGCCTGTGAATTTGTTAATCAATGGAAAGAGAAAGCTCATTTCATTTCCATTTTGGGCTTCTGGAGTGAGGAAACTGCCAGTTATGGATAGGCAGCACCACTGTCATTGTGAAACTGTGTTCTTTCTGGCTACTGCTACTTTGGCCCGTGGTTGTTACTGTTAAAGATTTTTTTGTGCATTATGAAAATGATGTGATGATGGACTACTACCATAGACAAGTGAAGTTATCTCAAAGATTAGAAACTCATTTTGCACAGCTCGGTTTACCTCTAATTGTAGTATTGTCTCTGAAAACTCATTGGTCCTTGTTTTAGTTGCTTGTCACTTTTGTTATTACATTACACAATTTTGTGCTGTTTTGTGTGAGTGGAAAAGCAGTGCTTTGCAGTTGTCTACTTCACGTTTCTGAGCCGTGCAAGATGTTTGGAGACTTGCTGTGCTGTTCTGTGAAAGAGTTGATTTTGGACATACTGAATACAGAATAACCAGCTTAGTGTATCTTAAACTAGTATGTTGAGGGCAGTTTGAATAAGATATTTATATCAACAATGTCTTTCCTGTATAGTTTCTGAAGTTTTTTATATAATGGAAACTAGTCTTTGTTTACAGCTTATTAATAAGCAGAAAAATGTTTAAAGGCAGTTCCCAATAAAGTGAAGAATTTGTGTCCATTTTTTTGCCCACTGTTTGTAAATAAAGATGGAGTGCAAGAAGATGATATGCAGGTTATTACTCTACTCTGTGATAAAAACTGCACTGTATTTTTGTATTGTAATTTAATTGTGGGAATAAGTTATGGCTGAGTCACTTGTTTATAGTAAGCAAATTATGTGTCATTTTAAGATGGATTTTAAACATGTCTTTTCTGTTGCAAATTTAACAGTGCATTTATGCTGAATTTACTAGAAGTATGTTTATTTCCCCCCCGGTTTTTTTAGTTCTCTCTTTATATGCCATTTGGCTCTGGTAGATTTTTTTCTGTCTGCGAACACAACTCCTATCCCCCCCCCCCCCCCGTCCCTCTCTCTCTCTCTCTCTCTCTCTCTCTCTCTCTCTCTCTCACACACACACACACACACACACACACACACACACACACACACACACACACAGTGTGTATAATCAAAAGTTCCCAGAACCTGCCGCTGCAATAAGCATTGTATGCTAGGTGAAGCAGTAGGTCTACACATGCATGCTTTTTTTTTAAATCATCGCTGGAGTCATAGTGAGTACACTTAAATTTGCACACAGTTTCTCTAATCTGCCTTATTAATATTGAGCCATTGTTTCCTAATTTGTGCAATATCCCAGATGGTGAGTGAAACTCAATAAATATGTGTACCCATAAACTTTAAAATCTTTTGTAATGCTCTTGAATATTACTTACACCCAAACAGTGTATTGTGTGGGATAGTAATGGAATCACAAGGAAGCCTGTAAAGTTCTAAAAAAGCTGTGCTACACTAACTTTTGGATTTCAAAGCTACTTCATACTTGCTGCTGAACAAAGTGTAAATTTCATAAAAGGATAGTGTTTATGGATCAAATTGGTGGTGTTCTTTGTTAAAAGTATGTTGCAGTCATATGTTGTAATATGTAAAACTCTTGGTAAACAGAAATGCAAATATAGAGTTGTTGCTTAAAAATTAAAATGTGAAAGTTACAATATGGTGACATGATACATCTGTTTTGTCCATACCATTGAATATTGCTCATGTTTATTATGTTCCAGCATATATTATGCAGCCTCAGTAACAGTGGCTCAAATAAACTTTAATTTGATAATTAGTAATATATTGTAGCATTCTTATTTTACAGTGAATGGTATGTAGCTGAAGATGGGCACTTGAATGTGTGATTGCTATATCTGCTTCATGAAGAATAAAAGAGACACTCATTGCAATGCTTATTTCATTTTTCATTAAGAAGGAACAAGTGCAGTAAATTTTTAATACTCTTTTTTTTTTTACTTGCACCGTTATTTCTGTTGTCAGGGTAGTTTATTTTTGGAGAACAGCCCTCATTAGTGCGCAGTTCCAAAAATAACAGGTTGGTGCATTTAATAAGTCACATAAAACATTCTGCTGCACTAATTGTGAATGAACAGAGAACACTGAAGTAAGAATATCTTGAGGTAAATAGCTAATATATGAAATTTTTTCCTTCGGCAACCAAATATTTACTTTGTTAGGAAACAATTAAAACAAAAACTTTTCTTAAAATTGTGTGAGAGTTGGCTTGTTTCTGAACTATTCTACTATTTGGTCAGAAACCTGAATAAATCAGTGTTATTGCACAATTTGTATTTATTCATTTAAAATCAACTTATAATTGCCAATTTTATACATGATAGTTAATAAGTTGTATATTTTATTATTGGGTCATTTCTGTGGTTTTCATATCTCAAGGAAATGCATTCATAAATTTATATTTTCCTTCATTTTATTGACATATACTTCCAGCATGTAGGTGAATCCCACACTTTTTCTAGTGCAGCTGTAAATGATGTAAGGTCAGTGTATCTCATGCTGTAACATTTCAAAAGCATTTAACTTATTTAATGTGAATTATTGCATGAAATTTTTGAATCTGCAGATTTTAATTTTACTCTGATAATTTTTCCACCCTGAAATGACAGTCCTCAGGTCAGAGAGTAAAACTGTCACAGAGCAAAGAACTCAAAGCAGCCCTTTCTTAGAAGGCCTGTTTTTCTTTTACAGTGACAAAATCCTTTATATGTGTATAGCCAAATCTCTTGCAATTAGATTTACTTTTTATTAACTGAACATTATGACACAGGATTGTAGAACATTATGAAATGTCATTGCTGCTGTAATTGTAATTTTACTAGTATGGTGACAAATCTGAATACTGAGGATATATGAGCAAATTCAAATCTCCTCAGCAAGAAAGATTTTTTAAGTAGTGTGCTGGTCAGGCTATTATGCATTAGGCCTACAGTCTGTGATCTGCTAATGAGTGATCAAGAGCTATCACCCACAGACTCATGTCATGTAAACCTGGGAACAATAAATTTGTGTCTAATTTGCAGAACATGAAATTGTTTGTTTTATCCAAACCCATAATTGTTTCTTCATTATAGATATTGTATAACAGCATCCGGTAGTAGTAATACTAGTGGTGACAGAATTCATGTATGTATCAGTACTGATAACAGAATCTGTTTGTGGCCTCATTAACTAGGACTTCACAAATTCTGTTTCTTATCCTGTTTTCATTTACATTGTCTCCAACATACACCACAAAAGATGAAACTGTGGAAATTATTGCAGCAATTAAAATATAGCTGCAAATATATATCTCCCTCTCCACCCACCTCACACCTCCCGCTCCTTCCATTGCCATTGCCATTACTGTTTCATGCAGAAGTGTTTTGTTATAAAATATCACGTGCTCATTGATAAAGTGTTCTCAAGAGATCAGACAAGTGGCAGTGTCGTATTAAAACAATCCTTCAACAAGTTTCCTACTAGTCATTCTTCAGGGGAAGTGTTTGTGTTCTCATGGGGGTTTGATTTGTTCTTTTTTAAACTGCTGGAACACAGTTTCCTCAGCAGGGTATATCCTTACCTGAATTGGAGGGTCTGGGTGTTGCCTATGCTGCCTTCACAGCTCTAACTGAAGCATTCTTGATGAATTCACACTAACATACTGTCCCATGCAGAACTTAATTGAAAACTGTATCCTGTTGATATCATTACGCACTCGTACTTCCACTGCTTCTTCGAAGAGGCTCCCCGAGTCCACTGACATGGCACGAAAACTATGACTATTCAAAATGCAACATATCTCCTTAGTTTATGCTGTGCAGTGCCCTGAAGACTAGACTCTTATCAGAGGTGAATACTTGTTAAGTGCTCCACACAGCACTGTGACATATGGCACCACATCTGGCCAGTGGATTACATGCCGCACTGGCATTCAGTTCTGTAAATTCCAGACATTCATATCCCCAGCTAATTTCTGATGCTGCCCATTGTGCGTTCAGTGTGGCATATTGAGTGAAAGGAATACGAATTTTGTACCATTTCTCTGGCATCTCATTTTGGCAGTGTGCAGTTCTGCATACGGAAGAAATGTCAGACACTTTTTTTGTTCTGGTTTCTTCTTCTTTTCTATATTATTGTTGCTGCTGTTATTATTATTATTATTATTATTATTATTATTATTATTATTATTAGTAGTAGTAGTAGTAGTAGTAGTAGTAGTATTAATCTGGAAAACACATGTATTTGCTTTTCAGAGTAACTCTTCATACAGAAGGTTTTCTTTGGATGTTATAACTTGGCAAGCAGGCTTTTCTTGTTGCAAATGACTCAATTACTTTGTACAAAGGTGGTGAGCACTGTATTGCACGTAACTGAATGGCAGGAACTTGCAGCACTTAGATCTAGACCTATATGTTTTCTTCTTGTAGGTGGAATTTCCCAGTGTACCATCTAGTTTCTGTCATTATCAAGATTTCAGGGAGAAGTAGACATCCATTTTATTTTACATCCTTGATATACCTGAAGGTGCCCTATAAACCTCCTGAGGTGATGCAGAAATTTCTACAGATTTTCTTTACTGCGTGATCAAACCATGACAGTCCCCCACATAACTGTTGGTAAATTCTGATATCAGATGCACAGTTTCCAGATGTCCCTCTGATGAAGGATCTTGTCCCACAGCTAAACAATATCTAGCAGTGTGTTTTTAGTTTGTTACATTTTGCATACACATTTGACCAATTCTCCTATAGAAATAATGTGGAATGAGTCAGTTCACATGATATGTGTACATGATAGTTGTTACATTAATGTACATATTTTTAGTCCTGCCTATGCAACTACATTTGAAAGCTGGGGTCCTTTTTTTTCAGTCTCCTAGTTTTTAAATAAAAATTCATTCATGGAATAGGAGTAGTTCTCGAGGACAAATTATTTTAGTTTAGACTTAAAACTTGTTTAGCTATCTGCCACACATTTTGCATTACTGAGAAAGTGATCAAAAAGTTTTTTGTTGCTTCATATTGAACCCCTTTCTGAGCCACAGACAGCCTTAACAATGGGTAATAAAGGTTATTTTTTTCCTCTAGTGTTGTAGGTATGGATGTCCCTATTCTTCTCAAACTATGATGAATTATTTACAAGAACTTTGTTAATGAACATACGTATTGTGATAGTGCAGTTAAAGTCCCCAGCTCCTTGAAGAAGTGCCTACACGAGAGATATGAGTGAACACCACACGTTATTCGTACTTAATCAATACTTTCTAAGTGATGAGCTACCACAGAAAGTTATTCCATCCAATATTACTGAGTGGAAATACGGAAAATAAGTCAGGAGCTTGAGCCTTTTGTTCTCAAGACAAGCAATGTTACTAAGAGCAAAAGCAGCTGAACTTAATTGTTTGAACAGCTCAGTAAAATGCTGCTGCTTCCAGTTACAGCTGTCATCAATATGTAAACCAAAAGTTTGGAGTATTCTACCCTGTTTACAGACTACTGTTGATGTGGTATTTCAGTTGTTGGTATGTCATTCTTTGATGTACAGAACTGAATGTAGCATGTTTTCTAAAAATTTAAAGAGAGTCCATTTTTAGAGAACCACATAATAATTCTTTAAAAAAACATTGTTAACAATCTCTTCTGTTGCTTTCTTTCTAATGGGTCTTATTATTACACTGGTATTGTCTACAAAAAGTATGTGTTGAATGTTATGTGGGACGTCATTTACATATACAAGGGATAGGAGTGGACACCATAAGACTCCCTTTGTAATCTCTCCCCAGCCACTATAATTTTCTCTTCTTCCACATTGTTTGAATTATGCAGTACAGCTTTTAGGTCTGTGTGTTATGTATGATTCAAGCCAATTATGTGTAAAGCCAGAAAAATAAGTTTTTCTAAGAATGTAACAATAATAATATTATTTGTCCACAGTAATTCCGATCTTGGACACTGCCATTTTTGGTACATCACATGTTATTACATAAACTTCCACCACCAATGGTATAATGCAGTATACAAAAGTAAAACTGTGAATAATGGAGCTCAGAAATTTTTGAGCATTGACATCCTTCAATTAACAACTGTTTCAGTTTCCCTCTTAAAAAGACTTTTGCTTGGTTGCATAATATCATTTGGCAAAACATTATAGCATTGTCATACAGTTTCAGTTGGACTATGATCTGTAGCCCTCTCACCAGTTACTATCCTATGATAATCACATCTGGGTTGTGTGTTGTAATTGTGAATGTCTCTTTTCAGTATGCCTAGTTCACCAGTCTCTTTTTACAAACACAATATTTTTGAGTTGTATACAGAGAAGAATCCTGGAGATACTAGAAGGTATCAGATAGATTATACACTCCTGGAAATTGAAATAAGAACACCGTGAATTCATTGTCCCAGGAAGGGGAAACTTTATTGACACATTCCTGGGGTCAGATACATCACATGATCACACTGACAGAACCACAGGCACATAGACACAGGCAACAGAGCATGCACAATGTCGGCACTAGTACAGTGTATATCCACCTTTCGCAGCAATGCAGGCTGCTATTCTCCCATGGAGACGATCGTAGAGATGCTGGATGTAGTCCTGTGGAACGGCTTGCCATGCCATTTCCACCTGGCGCCTCAGTTGGACCCGCGTTCGTGCTGGACGTGCAGACCGCGTGAGACGACGCTTCATCCAGTCCCAAACATGCTCAATGGGGGACAGATCCGGAGATCTTGCTGGCCAGGGTAGTTGACTTACACCTTCTAGAGCACGTTGGGTGGCACGGGATACATGTGGACGTGCATTGTCCTGTTGGAACAGCAAGTTCCCTTGCCGGTCTAGGAATGGTAGAACGATGGGTTCGATGACGGTTTGGATGTACCGTGCACTATTCAGTGTCCCCTCGACGATCACCAGAGGTGTACGGCCTGTGTAGGAGATCACTCCCCACACCATGATGCCGGGTGTTGGCCCTTTGTGCCTCGGTCGTATGCAGTCCTGATTGTGGCGCTCACCTGCACGGCGCCAAACACGCATACGACCATCATTGGCACCAAGGCAGAAGCGACTCTCATCGCTGAAGACGACATGTCTCCATTCGTCCCTCCATTCACGCTTGTCGCGACACCACTGGAGGCGGGCTGCACGATGTTGGGGCGTGAGCGGAAGACTGCCTAACGGTGTGCGGGACCGTAGCCCAGCTTCACGGAGACGGTTGCGAATGGTCCTCGCCGATACCCCAGGAGCAACAGTGTCCCTAATTTGCTGGGAAGTGGCGGTGCGGTCCCCTATGGCACTGCGTAGGATCCTACGGTCTTGGCGTGCATCCGTGCGTCGCTGCGGTCCGGTCCCAGGTCGACGGGCACGTGCACCTTCCGCCGACCACTGGCGACAACATCGATGTACTGTGGAGACCTCACGCCCCACGTGTTGAGCAATTCGGCGGTACGTCCACCCGGCCTCCCGCATGCCCACTATACGCCCTCGCTCAAAGTCCGTCAACTGCACATACGGTTCACGTCCACGCTGTCGCGGCATGCTACCAGTGTTAAAGACTGCGATGGAGCTCCGTATGCCACGGAAAACTGGCTGACACTGACGGCGGCGGTGCACAAATGCTGCGCAGCTAGCGCCATTCGACGGCCAACACCGCGGTTCCTGGTGTGTCCGCTGTGCCGTGCGTGTGATCATTGCTTGTACAGCCCTCTCGCAGTGTCCGGAGCAAGTATGGTGGGTCTGACACACCGGTGTCAATGTGTTCTTTTTTCCATTGCCAGGAGTGTATAATGGTAAGACAGAGATTTAGGAACCAGGTTTTAAATTGTAAGACATTTCCAGAGGCAGATGTGGACTCTGGCCACAATATATTGGTTATGAACTGAATTAAAACTGAAGAAATTGCAAAAAGGTACTAATTTAAGGAGATGGGACCTGGATAAAACATCAAGTGACCACTGGTATAGATTTGTTAGACATTTCAGGATTTAAGCTAGCTTCCTACTTCTGCAGAGTAGATATGGAGGGAGGAGGAGTTGCCACATTTAATAAAAACTGCCATAAATTCAAGAACATTGACATTAATAAATTCTGTTTAGAGCAGCATCTAGAAGCATGTGCAACAGAAGTAGAGTTCCATAACAGATCCTATATAGTAGTAACTATTTACCGAGCACTTGCAGGAAATTATAATCTATTCATAAATCATCTAGAAGCTCTTTTGGTTTATTTAACAGTAAGAAACAAAGAAATTTTGATTGCTGGTGACTTTAATACAGATTTTCTAATTCAATCTCCCAGTAAAACATTTACTGCAGTTAGTAATGTTGTCTTTCAATCTAACTCACACTAAACTTTCCAACTAGGATCACTAAATCCTCAAGGACAGCCATTGATAACATTTTTATAGACAAATCAAAGGAACAAAATCATATAATAAAACCTGTAATAAATGGACTATCAGATCATGACATGCAGCTCCTTGTTTTAGATGTAAATTCTAAGCAGATTATCAAGACTGCTAAATCTGAGTACAGGAGAGTATTCAATCAACCAAAAATTGAGTGTTTTAGAAAACTGCTCAAAGATATGAACTGGAAAGATGTTTATAGTGCTCATGACATGAATGAAAAATATAACACATTCATGAACAATGTCAGTGCCATGTTTGAAAACTGTTTTCCTCTAAAAGTTACTCAAATTAAACAGAAGTCTATAATAAAACCATGGATCACACAAGGAATAAAGATTTCCTCTAAGACAAAAAGGAAAATGTATCTATCGACCAAGAATGGCTCCAATGCTGATGATTTAGCTAAATACAAGGAATACTGTAAAATATTAAAAAAAAGTAATTCGAACATCTAAACAAATACACTATGAGAAGAAGATAGCAATGTCAGGGAACAAAATAAAAACAATATGGGATATAGTGAAAGAGGAGACTGCTAAAACCAGAAAGGAACAGGAGCAAATAGCACTAAGGCTAGATGACGCATTAGTAACCAGTGGGCATAGTGTGGCAAATCTATTTAACAAGTACTTTATATCCGTTATTGATAGAATGGGATTGTCAGGATCAGTAAATAATGCCCTCGAATATCTGAAACTAGCCTTTACAAATAGCTTCAGGTACATGAATATGTCACTCACATCACCAAAAGAAATAACTTCCATAATAAAATTTTTAAAAACAAAGCATTCTAGTGGTTACGATGAAATATCAACAAAGTTAATTAAGGCATGTTCTTGTGAGTTTAGTACAATTCTAAGTTACTTGTGTAACCAGTCAATTATAACTGGGACATTTCCTGACTGGCTGAAATATGCGCAGATGTTAAGCCTCTATTCAAGAAAGGGGATAAAGATATGCCATCAAACTACAGACCGATTTCACTTTTGCCAGCATTCTCAAAAATGTTAGAAAAAGTAATCTACAGGCAGCTTCTCAACCATCTGACCACAAATAACATATTATCAAGAACACAGTTTGGATTTGTGAAGGGTTCTGATATCAAAAAGGCTATTTACACCTACAGTGAAAATGTACTTAACTCATTAAATAACAAGTTACAAGCAGCTGGTATTTTCTGTGATTTGTCAATTGTGTAAACCACAACATCCTTTTAAATAAATTAGAATTCTATGGTGTCACAGACAGTGCTGCAAAATGGTTCAAGTCATACCTTGCTAACAGGAAACAAAGGGTGTCAGTGCAAGGGACTAGTGAATTAAGTAATCAGTCATCATCAGAATGGGAAGAAATTACATGTGGTGTCCCACAAGGATCCGTCTTAGGGCTATTGCTTTTTCTTGTGTACGTTAATGATCTGTCATCAGTTACACTGCCAGAAGCAGAGTTTGTTTTGTTTGCAGATGACACAAGTATTGCAATAAATAGTATGTCGAGTGTAGTTCTAGAAAGATCTGCTAATGATATTTTCATGGATATTAATAAATGGTTTAAAGCCAACTAACTGACATTAAACTGCGAAAAGACTCACTATATGCAATTCAGAACCTGTAAGAGGTTTCCACCCAACATATGCATAAAGTACGAAGAAGAGTAGATAGAAGAGGTTGACAGTCTTAAATTCCTGGAATTACAACTTCATAATAAATTCAGTTGGGAGGAGCACACCACAGAAATGCAGAAACGCCTTAACAAATCTGTATTTGCAAATCGAGTGTTAGCAGAAATAGGCGACATAAAAGTGAAAAAGCTTGCATACTTCGCCTACTTCCATTCCATAATGTCATATGGTATAATATTTTGGGGTAACTCTTAAAGTCGAACAAAAGTTTTCAACGTCCAAAAGCATGTAATACGTATTATTTGTGGAGTAAACTCACGGACGTCTTGTAGAAACCTCTTCAAAAAACTGGGTATACTAACTACTGCCTGTCAGTATATTTACTCCTTAATGAAATTTGTCCTAAATAATATATCTCTTTTTTCCAACAAACAGCCCATTTCATACATACAACACCAGGAACAAAAATGATCTGCACAAGGACTTAAAAGCACTTACTTTGGTTCAAAAAGGGGTCCACTACTCAGGAACACTCATCTTCAATAATTTGCCAGCAAACATAAAAAATTTAGTTACAAATAGAGATCAGTTTAAAAGGAGTCTGAAAGACTTACTAGTGGCCAACTCCTTCTACTCCATTGACGAATTTTTTAATAGAAACAAATGATGTGTTGTATATATTTATACTATTAGTATTGTTATTTCAGCTTAAAAAAAATAAATAAATAAAATAAAATAAAGTGACATGTTCCACATCCACGAGGATCTCCTCAACACGGATCTATGGAACGAAAAACTAAACTAATCTAATATAATCTAAAAGAACCAGAGGTAGTACAGAGTTTTGGGGAGAGCATAAGGGAACAATTGACAGGAATGGGGAAAAGAAATACAGTAGAAGAAGAATGGGTAGCTTTGAGGAATGAAATAGTGAAGGCTGCAGAGGATCAAGTAGGTAAAAAGACGAGGGATAGTAGAAATCCTTGGGTAACAGAAGGTATATTGAATTTAATTGATAAAAGGAGAAAATATAAAAATGCAGTAAATGAAGCAGGCAAAAACGAATACAAACATCTCAAAAATGAAATTGACAGGAAGTGCAAAATGGCTAAGCAGGGATGACTAGAGGACAAATGTAAGGATTTAGAGGCTTATCTCACTAGGGGTAAGATAGATACTGCCTACAGGAAAATTAAAGAGACCTTTGGAGAAAAGAGAACCATTTGCATGAATATCAAGAGCTCAGATGGAAACCCAGTTCTAAGCAAAGAAGGGAAAGCAGAAAGGTGGAAGGAGTATATAGAGGGTCTATACAAGGACGATGTACTTGAGGACAATATTATGGAAATGGAAGAGAATGTAGATGAATATGAAATAGGAGATATGATACTGCGTGAAGAGTTTGACAGAGCACTGAAAGACCTAAGCCGAAACAAGGCCCCGGGAGTAGACAACATTCCATTAGAACTACTGACAGCCTTGGGAGAGCCAGTCCTGACAAAACTGTACCATCTGGGGAGGAAGATGTATGAGACAGGCGAAATACCCTCAGACTTCAAGAAGAATACAATATTTCCAATCCCAAAGAAAGCAGGCGTTGACAGATGTGAAAATTACCGAACTATCAGTTTAATAAGTCACGGCTGCAAAATAGTAACGCGAATTCTTTACAGACGAATGGAAAAAATGATAGAAGCCGACCTCGGGGAAGATCAGTTTGAATGTTGGAACACGTGATGCAATACTGACCCTACGATGTATCTTAGAAGAAAGATTAAGGAAAAGCAAACCTATGTTTCTAGCATTTGTAGACTTAGAGAAAGCTTTTGACAATGTTGACTGGAATACTCCCTTTCAAATTCTGAAGGTGGCATGGGTAAAATACAAGGAGTCGAGGGACATGAAAGTGAAGCAGTGGTTGGGAAGGGAGTGAGACAGGGTTGTAGACTCTCCCCATTGCCATTCAATCTGTATATTGAGCAAGCAGTAAAGGAAACCAAAGAAAAGTTCGGAGTAGGTATTAAAATCCATGGAGAAGAAATAAAAACGTTGAGGTTTGCTGGTAACATTGTAATTCTGTCAAAGACAACAAAGGACCTAGAGGAGCAGCTGAACGGAATGGGCAGTGTCTTGAAAGGAGGGTATAAGATGAACATCAACAAACAACAAAAGCAAAAAGAGGATAATGGAATGTAGTCAAATTAAGTCGGGTGATGCTGAAGGAATTAGATTAGGAAATGAGACACTTAAAGTAGTAAAGGAGTTTTGCTATTTAGGGAGCAAAATAACTGATGATGATGGTCGAAGTAGAGGAGATATAAAATGTAGAATGGCAATGGCAAGGAAAGTGTTTCTGAAACAGAGAAATTTGTTAACATTGAGTATAGATTTAAGTGTCAGGAAGTAGTTTCTGAAAGTATATGTATGGAGTGTAACCATGTATCAAAGTGAAACGTGGACAATAAATAGCCTGGACAAGAAGAGAATAGAAGCTTTCGAAATGTGGTGGTGGTGCTACAGCTACAGAAGAATGCTGAAGATTAGATGGGTAGATCACATAACTAATGAAGAGGTATTGAACAGAATTGGGGAGTAGAGGAGTTGACAAGAAGAAGGGACCGGTTGGTAGGACATGTTCTGAGGCATCAAGGGATCACAAATTTAGCATTGGAGGGCAGCGTGGAGGGTAAAAATCGTAGAGGGAGACCAAGAGATGAATACACTAAGCAGATTCAGAAGGATGTAGGTTGCAGTAAGTACTGGGAGATGAAGAAGCTTGCATAGGATAGAATAGCATGGAGAGCTGTATCAAACCAGTCTCAGCACTGAGGGCAGCAACAACAACAACAACAACATTTTTAAGGGCATAAAACAAATACACAGTCAGTAAATGATTATTTTTAGAAAAGTCTCAATGACATTGTTTCCTTGATTGAGTCTGTTTAGCAGTTCCTGGAAAGAAGGTGCTACTTCTGTTATTGTGGATCACCCTTTTAGAACCCATGCTGCAAGTTGTTTAATAGGGTGTATTTACAGAAGAAATATTCAATTCCATCTATAGTTACTCTTTCAAACCACTTTAAAAGTTGTTTTGGTTGTTGTATCTGGATCCCGCTCCAGCTACTGCTGGGTCTGGGTGCTGACGAGTCCTCTCCATTTGGCTGGGTCCTCCCACGACTTTTCTTCCTCCACTTGCTGCCAGGTCACACCTCTCCTTTCCACAGATATTCTCACTCCCCAGAGTGTTCTTGGGTGCCCTCTAGGTCTTTTTCCATCCAAGAAAAACCTGACAAGTGTTGAAGTTAATGAATTTGGCTTGTAATTATTCCTGTCAGTGATTGCTCACATTTTATACGCTGGTCATATCTCAGCAATTTTTAAAAGATCGGGAATGGTCCCCCTGTCCAGTCGAATTGTTTAGTGAATGTGTTATTGGTTTTATTAATTCATTTTTACATTCCTTAAGTAATATAGAGGATATGCCATCCAAGCCAGTAGATAGTTTTTATTTTGAGTTTTGAGATTATTTTTAGGGTCTCATGTTCCATTACAATCATTAGGAAAAATGAATTGCTCATTTTAAATAAGTTGTTTTAGTATTTGTTCAATTTTTTATTTGTATGCTTACTAAATTGTTTCATGAAGGCCTCACTTGCTGTCTTTGGATCACTCACCAACATTCCATTTTCTTCTATTGCCATATTACAACATTTTGGATTCTCTTTATATTCACATTCTTTGTTTATTGTATTCCAAACTGTTTTACTAACTTTACTGGACCTCTTCAACATAATAGTGTACTTTTAGAGTCTCTAGGTATTCCATGTACATTTTTCTGGTGATTTTTTTACTTCTGTAAGGAGTTCTGCAATTTCAAATCTCTGAACAGCACTTATAGGTATTCCATATTTTTCTTTAATTTGTGGATTTTTGGAGGAATCTTAATATTCTTTGTGTAGTTAGATTTCCTCATTTTTTATTATTGAACATGACCAATTGAAACTGTATTTAAATATTTCATGTAAATGGCCTCACTTTTCATTATCATCATCAGATTTGTACATATTCTGCTATCTCTGTGTACAAAATACTCCGTAAGTTTATTATGGTAAGTTTCACTTTTTCAACTGAAAAAGTCACTATGCAGAACTATTTTGTGGTGTATATTAATCTCTATGGAGAGAGCAGTATGGTCCTAGACATAGTTTTCAATGGTTCTTACTGCTGACTATTCCCTATTTAAATTTTTAACAACAATGTCAGTGCAAGATTGTGAGTCAGGTGTTATTCTGGCTGGTAAAGAATTTAAATTGAATGTGGTTACAGCAATGTAACAAGTTGAAATACATAAGCTAATTTACATTAAGGAACTTGGAGTCTGTGTTCATGTCTCCTATTATTGCATCCTGTTTTTGTATGATCTACACAATCAGATACCTTCGAAAGATAAAAAAGAATACCAGATGTCAATATTTTATTATTTAAATATTGTAATACTTAGTAAGAGAATGCCTAAATGTGACCCTTCCTTAATCTAAACAGTAATATACTTGTTTCTGTTTAAATGTAAGGCTACCCTTAAATACATTGTGTAACATATATTCAGGAAAAGATGTCAGCAAGGAAAATTGTCCACAATTATTTAAGTATATCTTGTCACCTTTCTTCTAAAGCAGTTTAACAATTCCATATTTTAATATGGAAAAATTCGCTGTGACAGTGATGTGTTAAATATATCAGTAAGAGCATTACTTATTAAGTTAGAACAACTTCTTCAAAACATGGAAATTCAATCATAATGATAAAGGCATTTGTTCTTTAGAATTTCTATAATTTTATTAATTTTAATGATGTGATGCTCCTTTTAGTTGCATAAAGTTTCCTGGAATGGCATTTTTAATATATTATCTTTATGGGCACTCCAAAGATGTCAAGTCGGTAGGGGCAAGACCATTCATGCCTACATGTGATTTAGAAATTTGTAGGACATTATCTTTTCTTTATTTTCTGCTCTATTGGTTACTACAGTGGATCTGGTCAATGTTATAAACATAAACAAGCTAACAGTATAATTGTACAAGGGGCATTCAATAAGTAATATGATACTTCCCCCCCCCCCCCCTCCCCCTTGGTCAGTTCAATTGTGCAATATTCTCACTTCAGCCCTTACAGTTTCTTGAAGCTCCGATAGGTGGCAGCACTATACATAGGCTTCAAAAAGGTGTATGGAATGGAGATACATTCCAAGCAGAGTGTTGTCATTGAGTTTCTTTTGGCAGAAAACTAAAGCATCACAGATGTTCTTAGGCACTTGCAGAATGTCTACAGAGACCTGGCAGTGAACAAAAGCATGACGAATTTTTGGACAAGATGTCTATCATCATTGCAACCAGGTCTCACATACCTGACCTATTTCCTATGTGCTGACGAGCCATATACAGTTGTGACTCCTGCAATGTTGGAATGTGCGGACACATTCATTTGAAGTGACCAATGGATCACAACCACCTTGCTCAACTGGACATCTCTGTTGGTAGTGCTGACACACTTGTCCACCAATTGGGGTACTCAGATGCGTGCCAGCTGGGATCCTCACCACCTAACAGAAGACCATTAAGAGCAACAGAGGACCAACTGTGGAGAATTGATTGCATATTATGAGGCTGTTAGTTACAATTTTTTGTCTATCATCATCACAGGTATGAAGAATGGGTTCATTATTTCAAACCAGAAACAAAACATCAATGCATGGAGTGGTGGCACACCACCTTTCCTCTGAGAAAAAGTTCAAAGCTGCACTCCATAATCTACCCCTCTATCATTTGTTGATTGTCACTGACTTCATAATAAACACTTTTAATATGCTTCAAGAGGAGTAAGATTTATGGTATGGTAAACTTTTGAACTTATCTTCTTTTCTCGTTGTTGGCTCCAGTTCTTCGCGTCTAGGGGTTGATTCTTGAAGCTGAAATTTTTTTGGTATTATGGGTTCTCATGTTTCTAATTGACAATAACTTTTGAAAGCCTGTGAAGTAATTTCTGTTTTGCCACATTTTTCTCTATCGCCCTCTTTCCAATTTCCACGTCAAAATCTAAAAGTACATTGTTATTGGCAAACATAAAAACGCATCTAATCACATCAGAGGCACACCCACTACTACTGTTCTGTGGTACTAACAATACTGCAAAGAGTTTACAAATTTTCTTGACAAATGAATCTTCACCAGTTTATATTATTATTTTATAAATGAATCCAGAAGTAAACATAACAAATATTGCCAGATTGCGCAGTTAATAATAGGAATTTTAAATGTGCTCAATATTTCATAATTTTCAAATGTTTCTTAAAGAAAAGTAATTTTAACTGTATATTCAACACAAATAAAGTAGTTTCATTTTATGGACTACAGCTTGAAATATACTACATCTTGTAAAAATCATATGAAATTATTTTAGTTAAACAACTGAGATAATATTAACGCGTTTAAAAGGTAGAAAGTATTTTTGGTATTGATAATTTCTGTTGAAGAAAAGTAATGGTAAAGGAGGGTGTCCCTTTACAATCCTTAGCCAGTAATGTCATTGTGGTAATCATCTGGGATTCTGAAGGAACAATTCTTTTTTATGACCTCCTGCATAATACAACAATCAACTCTGAAGATTTTGTGCTATCCTCAGGAAATTGAAGAAATGATTTCAGTGTGTTCATTACCACAAAAATGTAAATGACAATGCAAGGTCTTGCGCAAGTCTGCACACCACAGGGGAGCTCACATAACTTCTTTGGACTCTTCTTCACCATCCGCCCTATAACCTGGATCTTGCACCTTCAGACTTAATCTATCTGGCCCAATGAAGGCAGCACTCCTTTACAAGCAGTACTGGAATGATGGGGAGGTTATTGATGCAGAAAGATGTTGGCTCCAATGTCGACCAGTACAGTAGTGGTACCATTGAGACTCAGACCCTACCAGTAAGGTGGCTAAGGCTGTAGCCTTGAATAGGGTTTTGTAGCCAAAAGAGTGAGGGATAATATGGTGTACTTGAACCCTGAATAAAACCAACCTGTTTTCAGAGAAAAATATTTTACATTAATTATTGAATGCCCCTCATAGTAATGCCTGTTTTTACATCCCCAGATTTTGTGTTTTCCTCCCATTTGTCATTTCCTGTTGATGCTGTTGTAAGCCCTTTCTCTAAATTAATTATTTTCCTTCCATAACAATTTTCTGATGGGTAACATCTTCAACATTTTGCACTTTTGAACCACTACCACATGCTTTAACATTGCTTTTCAAATCAATTTATGTGGAAGCTACATCATGTTCCCACTTGTGTACAACCTCCAACATAACACATGACACGAGGCTGTGCAGTTTGTTTCAGAATCTAAATTATTTGGGTTATGTGAGAAAACTAAGTGGCATTTTTGAGGGACACTTTCAAAATGTTTCTGCCGTGTATTGCCATCTGACTCTTTAAACTGTAATAAATTATCAATAACTGTATTTTAATTTGTGTTTCCTCTCAAAGGGAAGTTGTGGAATTCCCGAAACAAGAGTGCCAGAAACAACTGATTTCAGCTTAGTGATTCATTTGTATGAATTTCGCAGGATTCTCATTGAATTCTTCCACAGTGTACAGTCTACACTCTTGTTTTCATTTTTCATAATATTAACAAAATTGACTTTTCTGCTGCATCTTTGTGCCTTTTGGAATTCACACACATTTTTCAGCTTCCTGAAACTTCCTGACATGGTGAAAAGACGACTTACATATGCACCATGATTTTTGTTTGCCCTGTGTGATACGTGGGTAGGAAAGCACACAATGTATAAAGTGCACCTTCAGCTGCTTAAGAATAAACTGATAAATTTAATGACAATCAGTCCCATTGAAATGGTCTCTTTAATCATCTACTTCATTCCTAAAATTAACAATGTAGGAAAAGATAGATTGTTACTTTGCAGTAAAGACACATTCATGCTATGAAATTAATGAAATGAAGGGTGTTGTACAACACTTACTCAACGAGCAGCACCCACTGTTAGCTCACTAAGGTTGCTAGTAGTTCCAAAGACAATGATTTACTTTACTAGCACATGCCGATCTACGGCCACACACTAAAAGTTAACACCCCCTTCAGCAAATGAAAAGAAATATAACACAGTATGCTACTTTGAATCAGCACCTAACAGTTGCTAATCATTTGAAGCAGTAGGGACAGGGTGGGAGAGTGGTAAGGTGCTGGGCCAGTAAACTCTTAATCAAGTTAAGCAAACTTTATTTCCAAAAACCCAATAGGTAACTTTCACAAGATGTAAATAGTAAAATTTTATGGAGGCATTTAACAAAATGATAACACAATTTAATCAACCAAAACTTTGGCAATATAGACATTACAAGACATACATAACTGTTTGAATCAATTCAGAATTTATTTTATACTACAAATCAATGCAATTGTAGAAAACTTAAAATCTACTGATAGAAAAACTTTATCACCTGTATGACTTCTGCCTTTGTTTCTTTACTTAGAATTGCATAGCAAAAGAAATGGAATAATTGCATCCATGAAAATATTACTAAGATAACATCAAAATAAGTTTCTTGTTACTTTTCTCTTCATAATATTAATGAAATGACTTTACTTAAAAGATTATTCCTGAACTTCTACTACTAATGTGAAAGATTGTTGTTCAGCAAAAGGTTTACTTAAGATCTACTTATGCACAAGAAGAAAATAAATTTGACTGAAGACTACTATGTACACTGTGAAATGTTTTACATACTAACACATTTACAAATTCATATAATATTTACATAGGTCCATCCACTCTAGGAAATGTTCACTCAGTAAAATATTTCTTTATATCTTGTTGTAACATGTGATGGATTTCATTTGATACAGCTCCTCTGTTGGCTCATGGAACAGAACAGGTAGAGTGGCATAATGTTTTGTGAGGCTTTACTTGCATTGTATCCACATATCCTTTAATTATACTGGGCTTTTCATTTAAAAAAAAAAAAAAAAGATATATATTGTTTAAAAGGTCAGTCATTTCGTTTTGTTGTAGTGTTTAAATAAACTGATTCATAGACGTTGCTTTGTATTTCTTGTCTGCAAGACTGTACATCATATTGCTGTTGACTGGGCTGTGATTGATTTGGCTGCATAGGAAATAGATTGTCACATATAATTACATTTGGTTTTATGTATTTGATTCGGACTCCTTGACATAACTTACTGTGAACCAGTTTACTTTTAATGAGTGGTATGCTATCCCCTTCCCATTCACTTTAATACACATTTGCCACAAGAAAGATCAATTACTGCATATCTTTCTTGTAAGAAATCTACTCCCCATATGCAGCTCACTGATAAACCTTCACAAACCAGGAATGTGCTCTCTCTAGCTCCGTTGCCTGCCTCAACTAATACATGAGTCTGCATACGTACCCCATTTGACTTATCTCCAAACACACCAATGATCCTACAATTGTGTGCAGGCAGCACATATTGTGTCTGAAGTTTACAAATCTTATTATAGAATTCTAAAGCCATACAATTTGTAGCAGCGCCATTGTTGACAGTAACTGTGGTTGGTATTCCACCTATTACTGTGTGAAATGCAGCTTGGATTGTTTCCTTTTTGGTTAGTTTACACAAATGGTTTTCTTTGCAAAGCTCATCATTCAGATTTTTGCACTCATTATATGTTATTAAATACAAGCTCTCACAACATTTGCCCCCTCTTTCTTCTGTGACTGCCATAAGAGGGCTGTATGAGCTCGCATTTAGTTTAACGCCTCTGAAGTGCTGGGCGTAGTGTTGCCCACCACTTCTATAATTCTTACTGGTGGCTGTTGTCTCCAGTTTTGTCCAGAACTATTGTATTCAGGGGTATTGTTCGATGGTGCAGAGGCACCACCTGATTGTGTACTGGTTCCTGTAATATGATGCCAATTACTGTTTGACTGCTGCAGTATTGGTTGCCAGTGGTTTGGCTGATTATTGTTATTACTACTGTAATTACTGTACCCTGGATGATATCTGCTGAATTGCCTCTGTCTCTTATTAAAAAGGAGGAGAATTTCTTCCATCCCTTTGTCCTAGGTTATTATTACCATTGTAAGATTGAGGCGAACTATTCCCATTTTTGTGACCGTTACCAGTTTTATTGTGATATTGGAAATAGTTATTACTGTTGTTGTTTGATACGTGAGCATTACTGCCCCCACTCAGTTTCACTTCTTCATGCAACTGGTCAATACAATCAAGCATTGACATGAAAAGTTCTACATCTGAATCTGGTACATGAAGTAGTTTTTCTTTTATTCAGAGTGGTAATTTTAATTTTAAAAGCCATATGACTTCTTGTTTGGGCATTGGTTCATCCCAATATTTCGTCTTATTTATATACTTCTCAAAATATTTATTCAATGTACCTGCTTCACTATCATACATCTCGGGATTATACACCTCACACCTTAAATGTTCTTGTGTTTTTGCTGACCAGTACTTATTTGGAAAAGCTTTCTTGAATTCCTCATAAGTATGGCAATAATTAATTACTCCACTTGCCCATAAGGCTTCATCACCTTGAATATAGGTAGTAACAAACTGTATTTTCTGTTTATCATTCCATGATTTTGGTAGTATACCAAGTAAACTTTTAATAAAAATAACAGGGTGTGGTATTTTGTGATCTGGTGTAAAACTTTGGAATTGTCTGTATTTTAATAAACTCTCTTCCACAAGTATGTTAGAAAGAGCACTGGCCACCCCCTGTTCACGAGCTACATGAACAGGTTCCAGGCTAGGCATTGTTGCCGAAAGCTGATTGATGTCGTTGCTCGAGATGTCACAGTCTGCATCACTGGCAACTTATTGACATGCAAATCAGACTCACCTGCTGCGATTTTTTAATTGCTGCAAGCTCCTTCTTTAATGTGTCTACTTCTTGTGTAAGTGCCTGTTTCCATTCAGATACCTGTTCAGTGTTTTCACCTAACATATTTGCTGCAGACAAAGTTTCATGTGTCGCTTTCTTTACGGTAACAGGCAGTTCATTCCATAAACATTCTTGGAATTGGTTATCCTTCATGTTCAACCAGTTTCCAAAGTCAAGAGTAAACTGATTGCCTTTCTCTACATACTTCACTTCTACAGATTTCTCTTGTTCAATAGTTCTGTACCTGTGTAACTATTTGCTATACATAATTTTCTAATGTACTTTGTGCTGCATTAACTTGTACGACCTGCTTGGTTACATCATTGACAGCTTCGGTCAAGTGCTTGTATGTCTTTTGCATTTCGTTAAATTCATCACTAATATTTTTGAAGTTAGTTTCAATTTTACTGAATTTTCTATAAAGGTCATCATGAATTTGTGTGGCAACATTTTCTTGTATCTGATGGGCTATGACATTCAAACTTTTGTTTGCTAGTGTGGTTATATTATTTTGAATTTCAGTGGCCACAGTTTGAAATTTTCTATTTAAGCTGTCAGTCTGATTTTGAAGTTTTGTGTCTAAACTGTCAGTCACTTTTTTTAGTTTCACATCTAACTTTCTATTACATTTTTCTGAACACCTATTAAGTGTGCATTTTGTTCATGAACAACACAATGTAAATCTTGCATCTGTTCTTTGAAAAATGTGAACAGTTCTGCGAACTTAGTAGGAACTGATTCACTCTGGATGGGTTCTTCAGTATGTTCAGCCATAGGTGCATTTTCACCCGCCATGAATTTGTTACTTTGAGTTTTGTGACTTGCCATATTTTGCTTGTCGTTGTTTACGTCTGACTCTACTCCAGGCAGTGTAGCCATTTTAAAGTTTATTCCAACTTTGCCTATGAATTTAAAATATATGTCTCACTGAATTTAATAAATGTGTAGCAATTTATGATAAAACACTATAGCGACAATTCTCGGTCATTACAGAAAGCGGCCAACTTGTTGACATTTTATTTTGCAAAATTTGACAAAAAAGTTTGCGAACAACTTTTTTTCCCCCCTGGAATTTAACACTCCTTAACTGCCTTTACACACAAAGGCAAAGGAAAACAGTAATGTCCTTACCTCCTTTCTTACTGTGCTTCAGCAACATCTTAAGTCGTGGTTTTTTTCTTTTAAGGAATATGCTCAAATCTCATATTACCTGGCTTGTAGAAATGGTCTCGTATTTCGTTACAGTGGTTTTTCATGTAACAGAAATATACAATTTTGTTATACCAAAATTACAGTAATACATATACATACAACTGTACATACATAAATAGGTCCTGTTGTGACTGACATTTTAATGGTGATTTTAAAATAATTATTTATTTTTTATTATTTGGTTTTCAAATTATTATTTAAATTTATGTTATTCTGGCTTTGGCTAACTGAATCTTCAATTAAATCAAGAAAAATTGTTGTTGTTGTTGTTGTTGTTGTGGTATTCAGTCCTGAGACTGGTTTGATGCAGCTCTCCATGCTACTCTATCGTGTGCAAGCTACTTCATCTCCTAAGTACCTACTGCAGCCTACATCCTTCTGAATCTGCTTAGTGTATTCATCTCATGGTCTCCCACTATGATTTTTACCCTCCATGCTGCCCTCCAGTACTAAATTGGTGATCCCTTGATGCCTCAGCACATGTCCTACCAACTGATCCCTTTTTCTAGTCTTGTGCCACAAACTCCTACCCACTTCTGTTCAATACCTCCTCACTAGTTACGTGATCTACCCATCTAATCTTCAGCATTCTTCTGTAGCACCACATTTCGAAAGCTTCTATTCTCTTCTTGTCCAAACTATTTATCATCCATGTTTCACTTCCATGCATGGCTACCTACACTCCATACATATACTTTCAGAAACGACTTCCTGACACCTAAATCTATTCTCGATGTTAACAAATTTCTCTTCTTCAGATACTTTTTCCTTGCCATTGCCAGTCTACATTTTATACCCTCTCTACTTCGACCATCATCAGTTATTTTGCTCCCCAAATAGCAAAACTCCTTTACTACTTTAAGTTTCTCATTTCCTAATCTAACTCCCTCAACATCACCCGACTTAATTCGACTGCTAGACCCTCCTTTCAAGACACTATCCATTCCGTTCAACTGCTCTTTCAAGTCATTTGCTGTCTCTGACAGAATTACAATGTCATCGGCTAACCTCAAACTTTTTATTTCTTCTCCATGGATTTTAATACCTACTCTGAATTTTCCTTTAGTTTCCTTTACTTCTTGCTCAATATACAGATTGAATGGAAATGGGGAGAGGCTGTAACCCTGTCTCACTCCCTTCCCAACCACTGCTTCCGTTTCATGCCCCTCGACTCGTATAATTGCCATCTGCTTTCTGTACAAATTGTAAATAGCCTTTCACTCCTTGTATTTTACCCATGCCACCTTCAGAATTTGAAAGGGAGTATTCCAGTCAACATTGTCAAAAGCTTTCTCTAAGTCTACAAATGCTAGAAACATAGGTTTGCTTTTCCTTAATCTTTGTTCTAAGATACA
Source organism: Schistocerca gregaria (assembly GCF_023897955.1). Lineage (NCBI taxonomy): Eukaryota > Metazoa > Arthropoda > Insecta > Orthoptera > Acrididae > Schistocerca > Schistocerca gregaria. The sequence goes on along the minus strand of NC_064927.1, from coordinate 355,333,062 downwards.
TCGTAGGGTCAGTATTGCATCACGTGTTCCAACATTCAAACTGATCTTCCCCGAGGTCGGCTTCTACCAGTTTTTCCATTCAACTGTAAAGAATTCGAGTTAGTATTTTGCAGCTGTGACTTATTAAACTGATAGTTCGGTAATTTTCACATATGTCAACACCTGCTTTCTTTGGGATTATGATTATTATATTCTTCTTGAAGTCTGAGGGAATTTTGCCTGTCTCATACATCTTCCTCCCCAGATGGTAGAGTTTTGTCAGGACTGGCTCTCCCAAGGCTGTCAGTAGTTCTAATGGAATGTTGTCTACTCCCGGGGCCTTGTTTCGACTTAGGTCTTTCAGTGCTCTGTCAAACTCTCCACGCAGTATCATATATCCCATTTCATCTTCATCTACATCCTCTTCCATTTCCATAATATTGTCCTCAAGTACATCGTCCTTGTATAGACCCTCTATATACTCCTTCCACCTTTCTGCTTAGAACTGGGTTTCCATCTGAGCTCTTGATATTCATGCAAATGGTTCTCTTTTCTCCAAAGGTCTCTTTAATTTTCCTGTAGGCAGTATCTATCTTACCCCTAGTGAGATAAGCCTCTAAATCCTTACATTTGTCCTCTAGTCATCCCTGCTTAGCCATTTTGCACTTCCTGTCAATCTCATTTTTGAGATGTTTGTATTCGTTTTTGCCTGCTGCATTTTTATATTTTCTCCTTTTATCAATTAAATTCAATATACCTTCTGTTACCCAAGGATTTCTACTATCCCTCGTCTTTTTACCTACTTGATCCTCTGCAGCCTTCACTATTCCATTCCTCAAAGCTACCCATTCTTCTTCTACTGTATTTCTTTTCCCCATTCCTGTCAATTGTTCCCTTATGCTCTCCCTGAAACTCTGTACAACCTCTGGTTCTTACAGTTTATCCAGGTTCCATCTCCTTAAATTCCCACTTTTTTGCACTTTCTTCAGTTTTAATCTACAGTTCATAACCAATAGAGTGTGGTCAGAGTCCACATCTGCCCCTGGAAATGTCTTACAATTTAAAACCTGGTTCCTAAGTCTCTGTCTGACCATTATGAAATCTATCTAAAACCTTCTAGTATCTCCAGAGTTCTTCCATGTATACAACCTTCTGTCATGATTCTTGAACGAAGTGTTAGCTATGATTAAATTATGCTCTGTGCAAAATTCTACCAGGCAGCTTTTTCTTTCATTTCTTAGCCCAAATCCATATTCACCTATTACGTTTCCTTCTCTTCCTTTTCCTAGTGTCGAATTCCAGTCACCCACGACTATTAAATTTTCATCTCCCTTCACTACCTGAATAATTTCTTTTATCTCATCACACATTTCATCAATTTCTACATCATCTACAGAGCTAGTTGGTATATAAACTTGTACTACTGTAGTATGCGTGGCCTTCATGTCTATCTTGGCCACAATAATGCGTTCACTATGCTGTTTGTAGTAGTTTATCCGCACTCCTATTTTTTTATTCATTATTAAACCTACTAATCCATTATCCCTATTTGATTTTGTGTTTATAACCCTGTAGTTACCTGACCAGAAGTCTTGTTCCTCCTTCCACCGAACTTCACTAATTCCCACTATATCTAACTTTAACCTATCCATTTCTTTTTTTAAATTTTCTAACCTACCTGGCCGATTAAAGGATCTGACATTTCACGCTCCAATCCATAGAACACCAGTTTTCTTTCTCCTGATAACGATGTCCTCCTGAGTAGTCCCCACCCGGAGATCCGAATGGGGGACTATTTCACCTCCGGAATATTTTACCCAAGAGGATGGCATCATCATTTAATCATACAGTAAAGCTGCATGCCCTCGGGAAAAATGACGTCTGAAGTTTCCCCTTGCTTTCGGCAGTTCGCAGTATCACAACAGCAAGGCCATTTTGGTTAGTGTTACAGGGCCAGATCAGTCAATCATCCAGACTGTTGCACCAGCAACTACTGAAAAGGCTGCTGCTCCTCGTCAGAAACCACATGTTTGTCTGGCCTCTCAACAGATACCCCTTCATTGTGGTTGCTATCTGTGTCATTGAGGCATGCAAGCCTCCCCACCAACGGCAAGATCCATGGTTCATGAGGGGGGGGTTAAGAAAAGTTACGTACTTGAAAAATAATGTAAAAGTATTTTCTAAATATTGAAATTGGAATTTAAATACCAGCACCATGCTTCATTTTTTTTCCTCAGCTAGGCTCCTCTACTGTGATTGTCTGTAGGCAAATGTAATTTTGGGACATGATTTATGCCTAAAAGCTATCGGACTTCGTTTTGTGAAATGTGAAACTTGAGATTCAGGTTATATTCTGAAAACAAACCAAATGTATTGCACTGATTGGTACCATTAATATGCAATCATTCACTAACAGGCACCCCCACACAAAGTAAGCCACATTTGATTATCAAATTCATTAAAAAAGCTGAGGAAGAAAGGTATGATTAGTCGTAATAACAAACATAATGAAATTAAATAGTTATCATTATGCAAAATGAGCACAAATAGCAAAACCTCTAGGTAACATTGAGCAAGTAGTAATTTTTTTCGACCATATCAGACAACGGCTGACCAGGAAGAGAGAGAGAACAAAAACTTGCCGGTCCTTGTTCACTTAAAATTACATAGATAATACAATTACAGAGATATTAATTTCATTGTAATGACAGAGCCTATTAAGCAGTTATTATATCTCTTAAAAAATAATGTAACTATTTATTTAGAGGAAACACTCTCCTAGTAAATTTCTTTGTCCTTTGATTTATCATGATCTGTTACTGATTTTTAGTAAAGTTAGTTTTTACATTTAGCTTTAAAAAAAAATTACAAGAGAGATAATAAGCAAAATAATGAATTTCGTAGGTTGCCAATTACGTATTATATCTGGTTTTACCAAGCGCCAGGCTCCCTACAAATTACTGTAAATGCAATATTGTAGTATTACTCAGCTCTGAAATAATAACTATCACAGAAGATAAACAAGTTTGAATAAAATTCCTTCAATTAATCTCACTGAATATTTTAACAGAGTTTCCTCCGCTCCGGCTATCAGACATTGTGCTGTGAAAAAATATTTTTAAATGTACCACGTAATGGCGGCTAATTGTTAACAGTCAGAGATCACTGTTACTTGCTCCGCAACAGATGGAAACATGCTAAATAATTTACATTAAATATTCTTTTCATAAGATAAATGTGGGGTAGGTTCTTGAAATAACACACGGAGATCACTTTATACTAATATATTCTTACTAGCACACAGTTTACACCATTAAATATTTGCAATTACCTTACGACAGAAACAAATGGTAGCGCAGCACAATAGCTCTTGTACCTTATTCCAGCTAACACCAGAACGAACAGAACAAAACAGACCAGACAGAAGAATGAGCATTGCATTGTATTGTATTTTATACCCTTACAAAGATAATAATACTTCCTTTAATTACTTACACATTATAATCTCATACACTAAAAATGATGTCTTTTTTGCATCTATCGATGTATATTGTATATTTTTACAGTTAGTGTTATTACCTTTCGCAGATAAATCGATGTTTGCAGCTCATTTTGAGTCACATACAGTCATTTTTATTTATGTTTCACCTCGATAAGGGTAACAGAAGAAATATTGAATTTAATTGATGAAAGGAGAAAATATAAAAATGCAGTAAATGAAGCAGGCAAAAAGGAATACAAACGTCTCAAAAATGAGATCGACAGGAAGTGCAAAATGGCTAAACAGGGATGGCTAGAGGACAAATGTAAGGATGTAGAAGCTTATCTCACTAGGGGTAAGATAGATACTGCCTACAGGAAAATTAAAGAGACCTTTGGAGAGAAGAGAACCACGTGTATGAATATCAAGAGCTCAGATGGCAGCCCAGTTCTAAGCAAAGAAGGGAAGGCAGAAAGGTGGAAGGAGTATATAGAGGGTCTATACAAGGACGATGTACTTGAGGACAATATTATGGAAATGGAAGAGAATGTAGATGAATATGAAATAGGAGATATGATACTGCGTGAAGAGTTTGACAGAGCACTGAAAGACCTAAGCCGAAACAAGGCCCCGGGAGTAGACAACATTCCATTAGAACTACTGACAGCCTTGGGAGAGCCAGTCCTGACAAAACTGTACCATCTGGGGAGGAAGATGTATGAGACAGGGGAAATACCCTCAGACTTCAAGAAGAATATAATAATTCCAATCCCAAAGAAAGCAGGTGCTGACAGATGTGAAAATTACCGAACTATCAGTTTAATAAGCCACGGCTGCAAAATACTAACGCGAATTCTTTACAGACGAATGGAAAAACTGGTAGATGCAGACCTCGGGGAGGATCAGTTTGGATTCCGTCGAAATGTTGGAACACGTGAGGCAATACTGACGTTACGACTTATCTTAGAAGAAAGATTAAGAAAAGGCAAACCTACATTTCTAGCATTTGTAGACTTAGAGAAAGCTTTTGACAATGTTGACTGGAAAACTCTTTTTCAAATTCTAAAGGTGGCAGGGGTAAAATACAGGGAGCGAAAGGCTATTTATAATTTGTACAGAAACCAGATGGCAGTAATAAGAGTCGAGGGGCATGAAAGGGAAGCAGTGGTTAGGAAAGGAGTGAGACAGGGTTGTAGCCTCTCCCCGATGTTATTCAATCTGTATATTGAGCAAGCAGTAAAGGAAACAAAAGAAAAATTTGGAGTAGGTATTAAAATTCATGGAGACGAAGGAAAAACCTTGAGGTTCGCCGATGACATTGTAATTCTGTCAGAGACGGCAAAGGACTTGGAAGAGCAGTTGAACGGAATGGACAGTGTCTTGAAAGGAGGATATAAGATGAACATTAACAAAAGCAAAACGAGGATAATGGAATGTAGTCAAATTAAATCGGGTGATGCTGAGGGGATTAGATTAGGAAATGAGACACTTAAAGTAGTAAAGGAGTTTTGCTATTTAGGAAGTAAAATAACTGATGATGGTCGAAGTAGAGAGGATATAAAATGTAGACTGGCAATGGCAAGGAAAGCGTTTCTGAAGGAGAGAAATTTGTTAACATCGAATATAGATTTATGTATCAGGAAGTCGTTTCTGAAAGTATTTGTTTGGAGTGTAGCCATGTATGGAAGTGAAACATGGACGATAACTAGTTTGGACAAGAAGAGAATAGAAGCTTTCGAAATGTGGTGCTACAGAAGAATACTGAAGATAAGGTGGATAGATCACGTAACTAATGAGGAGGTATTGAATAGGATTGGGGAGAAGAGAAGTTTGTGGCACAACTTGACTAGAAGAAGGGATCGGTTGGTAGGACATGTTTTGAGGCATCAAGGGATCACAAATTTAGCATTGGAGGGCAGCGTGGAGGGTAAAAATCGTAGAGGGAGACCGAGAGATGAGTACACTAAGCAGATTCAGAAGGATGTAGGTTGCAGTAGGTACTGGGAGATGAAGCAGCTTGCACAGGATAGAGTAGCATGGAGAGCTGCATCAAACCAGTCTCAGGACTGAAGACAACAACAACAACAACAACAACAACAACAAGGGTGAATATTGCAAAAGGGGCACTACACAGTGATTAAATCATCTCAGCACTACTGTGTGAAAACACACAGTCACGAAATCCACTTACACTTGGGGGAACATTACAACCTCACAGTTGTTTGCAGAGTATAGAAGTAGATGTCATTTCATAGACTTGCCGGAGAAACAAAAATTGCATCATGTTGCACATAATGTCACAGATATGAAACCTGGTCACGCTTCTGCTAACCGCATAGTCTACCTGAGATGAAAAATAGATAAAACTGTAGGGAATGTGCGATATGCGCACAGTTTCATAACAAAATATCAAGCTGTCATCTGGTACCAAATTCGTGTTTCAATTCCAAACCAAAGGGGCTAAAGCTGTGAGTTTTTCAACCCCCCTTTACCAATGTATGTCTTCAGCATTTAATTTTATTAAAAACTCTACATATTTGTCACCTTATTCTTTCAGTGGTATTATAGGGAAGCCTATGAATTGCTTGCTTGGAGACACAGATCATCTCACATTTAGATAATTATATTTTAACTTGGACAAAGTTTTGAATTTTTGACAGTGCCTATGTTATCACCTCACCCAGTTCATTTTCTGTCAAATTGGCGATGGTCCTCGAATTGTGATTACTGACATTCTGCAGATGATACACAGGTAGTTACTGGAACTTGGTGCACTGCATTGTATTGCAGCAGCTTTCTGCACACAGCATTGGCTGCAAAGGTGTTTCCATCTACTCACTCCCATGTGCTGGCCAAGAGACTCGAGGCAAGTTGCAGGTAACAGGTAAGCAGAGTTTGTGCATCCGTGTAAAGCATCTTGCGTGGTATACGTTCTCATAGTAATGTAAAACTGGCTAACAGTAGAACACATTTTGTCCTCATTGTATTGACAAGGTGCTGCAGTTCAACAAAATGCAGCACCTATTCAACACCTTATTACAGTGGTCAGGATTGTGAGTAGTCTCACCTTCTTGATTCACAGTTTTTGCAGTATCTTTAATGTAATTTTTGAACTTGGTGTTTCAGTACAACATTTCTTAATTCATAAACCGTTATTGCTCCCAATGAGATGGGTGTACTACATGGGAACAGAACATTCAGTTAGCAAAGAGGGCTTTATAATAATAATAATAATAATAATAATAATAATAGTAATAGTATTAATAATAATAATCAACAGATACGAAGAAAGTAAATTGGAAAAAGAAAACACTACATGGCAAGCACCTGTATCATCTAACACAGCCACACATCGATCAAGACGCATCCAACACATGGATAAGAAAAGGCAATATATACAGTGTGACGGAAGGATTCATGATTGCAATACAGGATCAAACAATAAACACCAAATATTACAGCAAGCATATTATTAAAGATCCCAATACCACAACAGATAAATGCAGACTTTGCAAACAACAAATAGAAACAGTAGATCACATCACAAGCAGATGTACAATACTAGCAAATACAGAATACCCCATAAGACATGACAATGTAGCAAAAATAATACATCAACAGCTTGCCTTACAACATAAACTTATAAAACAACACATTCCCACATACAAGTATGCACCACAAAATGTACTGGAGAATGATTAATACAAAGTATACTGGAACAGAACCATTATAACAGATAAAACAACACCACATAACAAACCTGACATCATACTCACCAATAAAAAGAAGAAATTAACACAACTAATCGAAATATCCATACCCAATACAACAAATATACAGAAGAAAAAATTGAAAAATACATCCAACTGGCTGAGGAAGTCAAGGATATGTGGCATCAAGATAAAGTTGACATTATACCAATTATACTATCAACTACAGGAGTCATACCACACAATATCCACCAGTACATCAATGCAATACAGCTACATCCAAACTTATATATACAACTACAGAAATCCGTAATTATTGATACATGTTCAATTACCCGAAAGTTCCTAAATGCAATATAACATATACCGTACAGTTAAAAGGAAGTCAAGCTTGATCAAGGTCCGCGTCACTTTCTACTTCTGACCAGACATAATGTCTGAAATAATAATTATAATAATTATTATTAATTAATTATTATTAATTAATTATAATTATAATTATAATTATTATTATTATTATTATTATTATTATTATTATACTCGAAAGACAGGAGGATCATTTCAAAGGGTGCCACTATTATATAAAAATAAAGCCTTATAATGCATTAATGAAATAGCTCCACAGATCCTCATTTCTTACAATAGTGTTTCCTTCTGCAGTGATTTAATGAGTAAGCTGCAGGGGAAGCTGAAAGAGTATCAGACTTAAAAGGGAGCTAAATAAGATACCTGCTCTCATATTGGTGTTCAATTCTCTGCCACTGTTGAGTCATGTAACAATAGGGTCTCTTTGTTGTATGGAGCGAGGGCTCTAAATTATCCATCCAATGCACTGCTTGTAAATGCCCATTGACGATAGCTTACTCTGTGTTTCCAGGCTTGCCTGTGAATTGTACTTTTATGAGTTAACATGAATAACAATTGGATTCCAAAAACCTGTCATCTGGATAAACTGACCTGTAAAGCACATAAAAGAAATCTTTATGATACAATGTGGAAGAAATGATAAACATTAAATGAATCAGATGTTATCTGAAGTGATACAACTAATTTGTATTTGCACAGACACATCCTGAATGAGACATAAAACAAAGTTTTTAGTTAAGTGGCTTTTTACGTGGTGGCTTTTAAATGTCTACCAAACTTCTCTTTGCACATTTAGTATAGTATTGTCTATGCAAATAACCATTATGCTTTTAAAGAAATACAGTGGAACTTCGATTTTACATTCTCTGATTTCACATTTTTCATGATTCTGCATCATAAATTTGTAAGCCCTGTAAAAAGTCCATAAGATCAATGCTAAAGATTCCCCAATTTTACATTTCTTCCTAATCAGATTTACCTCAGTTCTAAATTCTTACTCTATGTCCACTTGACTTCTTCTCATTTTATTCCTATTGACATTTGATGTGACTGAATGAGTTATAAGTGGCACACAAGGCAGATGGTTCGCACCACAGGTGCTGGTGGTGGTGGAGTTAAGGGAGTATTTTAGGTGATTGTGGAGAGAAGAGACATAAAAAAGGAAATGCTGATGTGATCCACAATTGTTGTTACCAACAAAACTCACAACATTTAGCTTCAACATACACTAATGGTACAACTACTTCTAGGTTGTAATGGTGATGGAAAAACAAGACAGTCGACATGAAGTGTTCATGACCAAGCCAATACTTGATGAAGGGGACCAGCCCCACTTTTTCTTGTGGCACTTATAACTCAGTCTATCGAATCAAACAATGGAAACTCCAGGTAGGAATATCAACAATATAGGGAAAGACAGATTGTTATTTACCATAAAGAAGACACATAAAGTCACAAATGGACATAATCAAAAGGCACTCACATAAAGCTTTTGGCCACAGCCTTCGTCAGTTTCTTTTTGCATGTATTTCCAATGCACTGTATTCAGTAACAGTGTCAATCATCAACCTTTTAAATTCAGACACTGAATCTTGAAGAATATGCTCAGTCGTAATCAAGGAAATGTTGCCCAGTTTTGGACAGAGAACTCTTATTGGCTGGTGACTTGTTAAGTCACCCACTAGCCAGTGCAGCCACCACACCACATTAGCATACATAAAATGAGCTTGCCTACTGGATGTGTGGAGAAGGGGCATGGTCGTTCAAAGATGAGAGTGCAGGTAGGGGTGAAAGCATTTTCTGAAGTGCTGAAAATACACTTTTCGTGCAGATGATGTGCTGTGACAGAGATGTCACATGGGGAATAGAACAAGGGTTTTGTGATAGCACATTTTAAAGACTTTCATTTTCAAATCTAACACAATACAGTTTTAACTACTACATACACCACTCACATATATGCTTTGCACCACATACATCACACAATGTAGATTGTAAAGATTGGTAGCAGTGATAAAGGGCATGAAGTGAAACTGTAGCACCTGAGCTTTCTTACAGATTTACATTTTATACAGTGTACAGGAATTCACAGAGCAGACTTCTAATAATATTGTAACATCAGTTAGGGAAGTAAAATCATTTTTTCATGTGTCTGTTTCTCTCATCAAGCTTAAAATAACACTTTTAATGGTGGTGAGTATATGAAGTGCATCTTTTAAGAAAAGTATTATACAATAACAGCAATGGTTACAAAGTTTGTCATTAAGCAGTTGTCTGCATTTATGGTTATAGTTTAACCACTTAGCTGCTTTTTTTTGGTTTAATTCAATATGTTCATCAAATTTTACTTTTTTCTGGCTCTCACAAACACCTGTTTTAGACATATAATTTGTGATTGTAGCATGCTGGAAAATGGCTTGATTACCTTGTACCTAGATACCAATTGCAGTTCTTTGATTAATTTTTACTTGCTGTTACACATCTGCCATTTTTTAAGAACTGATGAAATTTATTACCGCAAATTACTGTATAAACATTGTATTGTACATTTAATTTACTTCACTTAGAAAGATTTTATATAAAGTAATGGAGAGGATTGCAATTTTTAATCATATATGCCAATTACATGTGTTTTTGCTTGTTTTTTGGGGGTTTTAACATTTTCCTCAATTCTGAATTTTCCTCAGTTTTGCGCTTTTTAAGTCTGGACTTCACGAAAATGCAAAATAGGAGTTTCACTGTGTACAGATTAGAGAATGTTCTGCTTAAGACAAGAGCACATCCACTAAGCATCCAACTTCAGTAACTGTGTATTTCAACCACCACCTCCACGAGACATATTCCAGTGTGAATAATTCTGTTCCTTTCATTAGCACTTAACATTCAGCTTACTTGTTGCTGGAAAAAGGTAGGCCAATCCCTGTAAGTGATAATTATCATCATGTGCACTAGCCTGCAATGTGATGCTGCAATGTCTCAACGTACACTGCCATGACTCAATAATCCAGAAAAAAAAGTGCTACATATGGTGTTGAACTCTCACTATAGTGTAATATGAAGTTCTAATGAGCCTGCAGATTGGACACTTCTTCACACTTCCACGAGAAAGAACTATAATCTCAGTCCTGAAAAAAATCATCATATAAAATATGACTACCACTGTGACATAATGAAGATTAGATTAGATTAGTACTTGTTCCATAGATCATGAATACGACACTTCGTAATGATGTGGAACGTGTCAGGTTAATGAAAGATGTCTGTACAAGATATTACATTACACAAAATATTGCATGACACTAATGTTTAAGTTAGTTTTTTTTCCCTCCCTTGATTTATATCTAAAAATTCAGCCAATGAGTAGAAGGAGTTGTCATCTAGAAATTGTTTAATTTATTTTTAAATGTTGGTTGACTATCTGTCAGGCTTTTGATGCTGTTTGGTAGGTGACCAAAGACTTTTGTGGCAGCATAATTTACCCCCTTCTGTGCCAAGTCAGATTTAACCCTTCATAGTGAAGATCATCCTTTCTCCTGGTATTATAGCTATGCACACTGCTATTACTTTTGAACTGGGCTGGATTATTAACAACAAATGTCATAAGTGAATATATATACTGTGAGGATCCCTAGATCCTTAAATTCTGATTACAAGTTTTTGAGCAATGAATACTTTTCTGCTCAACGATGAATTACCCCAGAATATGATGCCATACAAAAGCATTGAATGAAAGTAGGCATAGTAAGCTAATTTACTGAGATTCTTATCACCAAAATTTGCAATAACCCTAATAACATTCATAGCTGAACTCAGACGTTTCAGCAGACCATCAATGTGTTGCTTTCAGTTTAACCTCTCATTAATGGACACACCTAAAAATTTTGAAAATTCTACCTTAGCTACAGACTTCTGTTCAAAGTCTATATTTATTACTGGAGTTGTGCCATTTACTGTACGGAACTGTATATACTGTGTTTTATCAAAATTTAAAGAGAGTCCATTTGCTGAGAACCACTTAATAATTTTGTGAAAAACATCATTTACAATTACATCACTTAGTTCTTGGTTTTTGGATGTTATTACTAAACTTGTATCATTAGCAAAGTAATAATTTTTCTAATTATGTAGCAGAGGGAAAACTAAGCCCTCATTATTTGCACATTCAAAAAATACATGATCCAGTCACATTAATGTGACCACCTATCAAAAGCATGTATAACCACCTTTTCCAGTGCGGACCTGTGCAAAGAGAGCCAGTGAAGTTCTGGGAGGTACCGATGGGGTGTAGAGTCGTATGAACTCCAGTGTTGTGGGCAGCTACACTATGTTACATGGCTGATGATCCATGGCGCGAACAGCCAGGTCAAGGTGGTCGCACAGATTTTGCATTGGGTTTAAATCCGGAGGGGTTGGGGGGCTGGGGGGCTGGGGGGAGGGGTTGGTGGCCACCAGGGGAGTTTGATAAATGGATCCTGGTGCTCTTTGAACAATGCACATACACTATGAACTGTGTGTCATGTGTTGTCCTACTGGCAGATGCGATTGTGCCAAGGAAACATGAACTGCATGTAGATGTGGACATCGCCCCCAGGGATAGATGTATACTTGTGTTCATCCATTGTCACCTCCAGAATGGTGATATCACCCTTGAAATGCCACCAAAAAATTGTGCATGCCATAATGCCCCCTCCTGGTTACAGAGGTTTTACTTTCAGTCATTTCACACCAATGGCCATCTGTCCGATGGGACATAAAATATGATTTATCTGAAAGGCCATCTGTTTCCTCAGTGGATGTTCAGTTGTGTTCTTGTCATGCAAATCCCAGGCTTGGTCACTGATGAACAGCAGTCAGCATGGATGCATGAGCCAGGCATTGGTGTGGAGGCCTTTACACATCAACATTCACTAAATGGTCGTTGAGGAGACACTATTTGTAGTTCCTTGGCTCATATGGATGGTCAGTTGCTAAACAGTTGCATGTTTATTAGCCAGTATAGATCTTCATAGCCATCATACACTCCTATAATTTATAGTATGTGATGCACTACAATTGCCTTGGTGCCAGTTTTGGATAGCACCATTTTGTCATTCATGTTATACTTTAGCCATGCTAGCATGCAAACAGTATACAACATTTTGACAATGTGTGGACTCTTGGCCTGAAAGCCAATGATCATGCCCTTTTGGATGTCAAATAATTCACTCTCTTCCACATTATGACGACGACTGCACTGTTTTTCACATTCCCCAATATGCTTTGCGATGGCGCGGGTTCGGTCGTACATTCTTTCGTCTCCTTAATCTCTCTGTCATTTTCATTGAACTGTCCACTACTTCTGTATTTGTAAAGCAGCATTGATAAAACCATTACCTAATACCTACCACACAGAGGCCACGTAACTCAAGTTGCAAATAAGTTCCTGTAAGTTAATTTTCACAAATTTTGGGAAGTACGAAATTGTAGTAAGCATTTGAAAATTCTATTAACGTCTTTTTATTCAAAAGGAAGCACATGAAATGGCTATTAAGTCCATATTTAATAATGCAAATGCTGTATTCATTCCAAGTTGAAAAAGCAGCCAGAATTCCTGCAAGTCCGACCCGATTAATTTTGCTATTTAACAGTCACTGACCCACCACTATTAGCAAGTTGAACATTTGGTTGTTTCAGTGGTCTTCTGTGTTAGAAGTGCTCGCCAAAGTATTCCATAAAGAACACAGAATATGCCACTCGGAATTGCCACTATGACCAAAAAATTTCACACGCTCATAAAACTTCAAGTAATTAATTCAGAAATATCACACTTTCATCAAAATGTTCGTAACTTAAGCCGTTCTAGTCATGACAGGTTCTAAACTCAATGAACTCTCTAGTTCTTCATTTTACATACTATTTTCACAGAGGCATCTAGCATGGGGTTACCCCAAAGCAGGTTGGCGAGCGACTCTCTCGATGCTTGTCTCCTCTCTGCCTATCTAACTATCTGCGTGCAGGAACTGCTTAGATCTGAATGACCAATCAGAATGATCCTTCCAGATCATTCTCACGACAAAAATTGCCTTAGCCAACTGCTAATCAGATAGTCATTTATGTCATTACAATTTCAATTTCTAATATATGTTTAATAAAATAGAACAAAATGTAAGATATTTTTAAATTAATATAGGAACTTTTTCCACTACAGCCTTTTATTCTGGACTGCTCTCTTACAAAAGCAAGCGCACATCGACATATGTCATCAGCATCGTGGTTGCAACACAATTTTCCCACGGTTCAATTTTATAAGGTTTTATATCAAATGACTTAAGTTTTAACCTGTGTCCTGCATACAGTCTCTCATTCACTCCCGTGTATTCACACCAGAAAATAATAAGCAAATAATAATTTTGAATGATTTTTGTACTGCATAATGTAGAGTAATTAAATTTTTGAAAAGAAAATTCCAATTAAGTGATTTTATATACTGCAAGCTTTGTTATGACTTCAGGTGATAATAAAAGACATTTAGTTATTGTTCCTAACTGAGTTTTGGAACATAATTGTTGGTTTTAGTGTATTTAAGTAATTTTCTCAATCTCTCTAACTATAATAGATAAATATCTGAAATTTAGACAGGATCCCTTCCTTAATAACAAAAGTTTGCATACCAAGTTTGAACAAAATTGGATGATAATTACTATGGTTTATTTAGATTCGTAGGGGGGTATGAATTTGCATTGCATACTGACTGAATGTTACTTGAGACCGTTCTCACAGCTGGTAACATCAGCTGCGCTGTGAGTCAGAGGGAAGAAAAAACATAGCCATCCTGAAGCCACCATGCTACATAGCTGCGTGCCTTACTGCATCGATTGTTATTTCGTAATAACTTGCTGTGTTACAGCTTTATATACTCTCCACTACTAGTGCTGTCAGCTGAAATCTGAGTAGTTATTGCGCATTGATGTCAAACATAATCAGTGGTCACATTAACGTGTCTGGACCAAACATAATGCAAGCAGAAAATTATTAAAAACAAACTATGTAAAACATTTGCACTGTAATATTAGTTACATTATTTTGATGACATAGTTTCATTAAACTGTGCTGAGCCGCTCTGACATTACAATTAACATTAATCTTCAATAATAAATATTTCCTCTAACAAGACGTGCACGTCATTAGCTATTGAGCTCTTCCAACAAAAAAGGGGGAAACTGGAATGTTAATGATCCCTAAATACATTTCATCATAGATATTATTCTGAATCTAAGATCTTAATTTTTTACATGCTAATTGAAACTGCATGCCATTTCGAAACATGCACTAAAATTAATCAGTGACCTCTTTCTTTACCAGTCCACTGTGGTTGGGCAGGGTTGTCATCATTTTGCTGCTAAGCAAACAAATGATTAATTGGTGTGTCTTTCACTTTTCCTTTCCATCTGTATCAGTCATTTTAAATGTGAAAAAAAAAAAAACATACAATTAATTTTTCCTTCTTTCAATTCATATTCAGTTTATACTGGAAAGACATCTAATGTCATTTGCATCTCTTATGTGTGTGAGGAGAAAAATATCCACATCTTCTACAGAAAATGAATGTATTTCTTGAAATTCAAAATCTCAAAAAAGAGAAACCTCACATATGATTGCCCAATGCAGACAAGTTCAAAGTCCATCCTTTCAGACAGTCTGAGCGTCATCAAAAGTTCTGTCCAGTAACCAAATTGCCACCATTTCCACTGAAGGAGAAACTGGTGATACAGAAAACTGCAAGAAGAAGGTGACAAAAACAACTCCTGAGTGACAGACCGGAGATTGATCTGACTGCTGATATTGAAACATCAAGTCTGCCTGACTGAGCCAGTACGTTCCACAACCATCACATTATCGCCACTCTGGT
The DNA here is from genome assembly GCF_023897955.1 of Schistocerca gregaria. Classification (NCBI taxonomy): domain Eukaryota; kingdom Metazoa; phylum Arthropoda; class Insecta; order Orthoptera; family Acrididae; genus Schistocerca; species Schistocerca gregaria. The sequence continues at coordinate 355,317,638 of NC_064927.1, read as the reverse complement.
GGAAAGATCTTGGGAAAGACATAACATAATCTCATTGGTAATATGAATCCGATTTTATAGTGGAACATATAAAAAAGGTTCAAGTTGCAAGTTAAAGACATTGGATTTCTAACACAGGATAAACCTTTGCACTTATGCTTGGACTTCAAGGTAAAGACACTGTTAGTGGGAAGAGGGCTAACGGAGATATAGCCATTTTGTAGATGATGCATACCATTCCACTAGCTCTAACTGCAACCACTAGCCTGCTAGTAATGGCTGCAACAGCATAAGCTCCTAAGAAGATAACTGTATTATCAACCTTTTGTACACCCATCAACAAATCGATATGTGGTGATTTTAATACATATCTAATTCTAATTAATGATGTAAATAGAATAGAAATAAACTTCCACGTGGGAAAAATATATTAAAAACAAAGATTCCAAGACTTACCAAGTGGGAAAGCGCCGGTAAACAGGCACAATAAATAAAACACACAAACACACACACACAGAATTTCTAGCTTTCGCAACCGACGGTTGCTTCTTCAGGAAAGAGGGAAAGACGAAAGGATGTGGGTTTTAAGGGAGAGGGTAAGGAGTCATTTCAATCCCGGGAGTGGAAAGACTTACCTTGGGGGAAAAAAGGACAGTTGTACACTTGCACACACACACACACACACACACACACACACACACACACACACACATCCATCTGCACATACACAGACACAAGCAGACATTTGTCATAATTCTCTCTTTCTTCCTCTCAGTCTTCTCCTACAAACCAATCCTTCCAAAGCATCTGCTAGCAAGCACACCCTTCTCAATGAATGTCCCAACCAGTTCTTTTTCCTTTCTCTTATAACCTTCAGCAGACATCATCTTTCATCAACCCTTTCCAATACTCTTTCATTACACACTCTTTCCATCCAGCTTATTCTCTCCATTCTCACCCACATTTCGAATACTTCTAAGCTTTTTTCATCCTCTCGTCTCAGTGTCCATGTTTCTGCCCCATATACTGCTACACTCCAGACAAAAAATTTGCCAAGCCTTTTTGTTAGTCCTTTATCTAATTTCACTTTCTGTTGAATGACTCAGTCTCTATATTAGGTGTTTAGATTTCTGGATAACCTTCTTCAATATTTTGCAGTAATTTTTGTAATGAGCTATAGTGCTAGTATCAAAGGTGTCCTTACATATCAGATAGTTTCCTTTTTGTCTCACATGATATCTTTATCCCTTGTGTGATCCATGGTTTCTTATTAGGTTTCTGCTTAATTTGTGTTACTTTCAGGGGAAAAAATTCAAATAAAGTGCTAACTTTATTAATGAATGTTTTGTTTTTTCCATTTGTGTCTTGGTTGCTGTAAATATCCATCCAATTAATTTCTTTGAGCAATCTCCTAAATTTCTCAGTTTTTGACTGTTTTATTGGCCTTCTGTACTCAGTTCTGATAGATGTTTTACCCTGACAATTTTCAAAATTTAATGTTAGGTGTTGCATGTCATGGTCAGGTAGCCCATTTACTACTGGTTTTGTAATGTGGCTTAATTGCCTAGAATTGTCTATAAAGATATTATCAAGGCAGTCTTAGAACATTTGTATGCCATAATTGGGAAATTTACAGTAGAAACTAAATTAAATGACAATGTAACTGATTTCAGTAACTGTTCGCTGACAGTGTTTTTCAGGACATCTATATTAAAATCACCAGCAACCACTAGTTCTTTATTTTTTAATTTTAGATGAGATAATAAATCTTGAAGACCATTTATAAATAGGTTGAAATTTCCTGAAGGTGCTCTATATATGGCTACTATTATAAAGGACCTATTATGAAATTCTATCTCTGCACATGCTTCTAAGTGCTACTCTAAGCAAAATTTATTAATGTCAATATTCTTAAATTTCAAACTGTTTTTAACAAATGTGGCAACTTCTCCTTTCTCCGTATTTTGTCTACAGAAGTATGAGGCAAACTTAAATTTGGTAATGTTTAACATATCTATACCAGTGGTCACACCAGAGAGCAGATTATATCAACTGGGTTCGATGACTCTAATTCATCAGTGCACATAAGTAGTTCATTAATTTTACTTCTAAGCCCTCGAATATTTCGATGCACTAAAGATAGTTGGCATTTCACATTTGCCGAGATGAAATTGGGTGGAAATAAAATTTCTGCTGATTGCTGTAAATTTTTAACCAACAGCTGTGTTCGCTGATCCAATGTGCCAGGATTATGCTGTTTGATTTCTTTCTCAAACTGAAGGTTTGTTCCAATCTTTACTTCTCTCAGAACTTGACTTCATTCTGTCCTACCTATCCTAAAAAAGGTGCTGCTCCAACACCTATTACCACTGGTATATTACCACTCATGGCAGTGCCTCCCCCCCCCCCCCCCCTACGTTTCCTGCTATTAGCTCAGCCAGTTTACCCTTCCCCTTCATGTTGAGGTGTAGGCCATGTCTAGTACAATCCCACATAATGAGAGAATCAACCGGAACCAAACCAATATGTGACCCCGCACCCGACCCAAGTAGTCATTCCAACTCCAAATTCTCTCTCCCGAAAGAAGAATTTAAATGAGGTCAGTCATGGCATCTCAGAACATACACAAACTGAACACTGGCATGTCTCGTTGCTGATGCAATCTTTGCCAGGTCACACTCTATATTGTACCCAGAATCTCTTTCAACTATTGCCCAGCCCACCCACAATAACCACGGTGTCTTCCTTGGTAAAATCTTCACAGAGTGAACCTAAATCCTCTGTCACCTGAGCCAGACCAGCACTAGGTTAAAAAAATTGTGACCTGGTATCTGATCCTAACTGGTCCTGCAAAAGTTGTCATACACCTCTAGCATGTGAACTACCTAACAACAAAACTTTCTTTCTCTTTGCTGACTTCCCTACATTCTTATTCAATTTTCTACTGAAAGTTTGTTGTACCCTCTCTCTACCTACCTTTGTCTGAGGCTCATCAGTTTATAACTGAAACAACAGGTCAAACTTATTCTTCACATTCACATGAAGCTGTCTGACAAAATTCTAGGTCTGTTCCTCCTGTTACCCGTTACCCGTTGCCACTTCCCACCTCTCTTTACCCTGTTCAGATCTTCCCTAGCCTGCTGTAACTGTGCCTGAAGGGCAGCAATTTTCCCCTCCTGTTCCACTATTTTCCTATCTCTGCTGCATATCCAACAGAACCACTGATGAGTGTGATCCACTTCCCCATTTCCCACACCACTACAGTCACCCCTATAGAAAAAAACTACTGCAGCCATTGCACCAAACCCCGTAGCTAACAATTCTGTGGCACATCAGGCACTTTTCGTCATGGTAAAAATCTTACTTTAGCAAGAATAAGTCAAATTAAATTACTGAAAAACAAGAAAACATGTTTATGAAATATTAGGTCTAGTCTCAATCGTATGTAAATATACTTACTTTAGTGACAATAAGTTAGATTACCGAAAAAAAGAAGAGAAACACGTTTACAAAAATTAGACCTAGTTGCAACTGTATGTAAACAAAGCTACTACCATATGTGCGAAGTTTCCATATACCATAAATTAAATTTTATGCTGTGTTTTGCAAAATATGAGTTAAACAACAAAGGGATACACTTTTCATAATTTTCTGGAACAGACCAGAACAATTAAATGAGATTCTATAAGTTTTACAGTGCTAATATACAGATCACCTTCAGGAAATTTCAAGCTCTTCATAAAAAAATATGGAATCTCTGCTGTCCCATCTCATAGTAAAAAAATGAGGAAATAGTGGTTGCTGGGGATTTTAATGTGGATTTATTGAAAAGCTCTGTCAGTGAACAATTATTGCAGTCAGTAACACTATCATTCAATTTAGTTCCTACTTTGCTGCTAGGATATGTAAATGCTCTTAGACTGCTACTGATAATATCTTTGTGAACAAATCTAGGGAAAAAAGTCATATTACAAAACCAATAGTAAATGGGCTATCTGATCATGACATGCAGCATCTTGTGTTAAATGTTGAAACTTCTCAGGATAAAAAATCTATTATATCTGAGCACAGGAGGGTAATAAATAAGGCAAAAATTGAGAAATTCAGGAAATTGCCCAAATACATGAACAGGATAGATGTTTACGTCTGACTCAAATGAAAAATACAAAGCATTCATTAATTAAATTGCCTCCACTTTTGAAAATTGTTTTCCCCTAAGGGTAACTCAAATCACACAGAAGTCAAAAAATAAACTGTGGATTATGCAAGGAATAAAAATATCATGTAGGACAAAAAGGAGACTGTATGCACTATCTAGGAACAGCTCTGATGTTAGAATTGCAATGTATTACAAAGAATACTGCAAAATACTGACGCAAGTAATCCAGAAATTGAAGCAACCTTATTAGTATGGGATATTGTGAAGACAGAGGCAGGTGGGGCCAAAAAGGAAGAGAAACAGATAGCTCTAAAAATAAATGAGACTTTGGTAACAAGTACATGTAGTGTTGCAAACCTCTTAAACAAGTACTTCATTTCTGTTACTGACAGCTTGGGGTTATCAGGTTCAGTGAACAGTGCAATGGAGTATCTGAGACCAGCCTTTAAAAATATCTACAGTAAAATGAAATGACACTCACGTCTCCCAAAGGAGTAGTATCCATCGTGCTCATGTGAGTTGAGTTCTAACTTAAGTTATTTCCTGACTGGATAAAATATTCTGAAGTTAAGCCTCTTTACAAGCAGGGGGATAAAGAGATACCATCAAACTATCGCCTAGTTTCACTTTTGCCAGCTTTCTCAAAAAATATTCTCCTTTAGCATCTGACTACAAATAATATATTGTCCAAGTCACAGTTTAGATTTCTTAAGGGTTCTGATATAGAGAAAGCTATTTACACGAATGTACTTAATTCATCAGATAATAAATTACAGGCTTCTGGCATTTTCTGTGTCCTGTCAAAAGCCTTTGACTGTGTGGACCACAGCATTTCCTTAAGTACATTAGAATATTATGGTGTCACTGGCGATGCTGCAAACGGTTTGGTCTTATCTATCTAACAGGAAACAAAGGGTGTCATTGCAAAACACCTCTGCAGTAAGCAGTCAGTCTTCACCTGACTGGGAGTTAATTATATGTGGTGTTCCTCTAGGTTCCATCTTGGGCCCATAGCTTTTTCTTATGTATATTATTGACCTCTCATCTGTTACATTGCCAGGTGCTAAGTTTGTTTCATTTGCAGATGATACAAACACTGCAGTAAGTAGCAAGTCAAGTACAGATTTAGAAATAGCTGCTAATCAAATTTTCACTGACATTAATAAGTGGTTTAAAGCTAATTCACTCTAATTCACTATAATTAAACGTTGAGAAAATCCACTATATTCAGTTGGGAAGGGAAACCTAGAATTGCTTAAGTGCCTAAACAAGTCTGTATTTGCTGTGAGAATTATGTCAGATGTAGGAGATATAAATATTAAAAAACATGCATACTTGCATTCTATTATGTCACATGGGATCATATTCTGGGACAACTCATCACACCGAGCAAAAGTTTTTAGGGTGCAAAAGTGTGTGATAAGAATCATTTGTGGTGCAAATTCAAGAACATCTTGTAGAAACCTGTTCAGGAAACTTTGTATTCTAACCACTGGTTCTCAGTACATTTATTCCTTAATGAAATTTGTTGCAATTAATACATCTCTATTTCCAACCAATAGCTCAATATTTAGTATCAATACTACGAATAACAACAATCTACTTACAGACCTAAAGTCACTTACCTTGGTCAAGAGAGGGGTCCAATATTCAGTAACACACATTTTCAATAAATTGACAGCACCCATTAAAAATCTTGGTTTCAGATAAAGCACAGTTTAAACAGAGTTTGAAAGAATTTTTAATAGGCAATTCCTTCTACTCCATGGACGAATATCTTAACAGAGAATGTTAAGTGAGCTTAAATAAAAATATCTGTTAGATTTCAGTTTTGACAACTCTTGGTCACAACAGTCAAGATTTGGTATTTTGTGTATGATAAATTTATTAATAGTGCATAACAGTGTTCATTTGACAGTGTGTTAATTCTATAAATATTAGATGTTCCAGTCTACTACATTTTATTAACCTATTTTGACTATCTCCTGACAAATGATCAGGGTAGTAAGTATTATATTCAAATGTTTTATGTTATACTTTCTGACATGTTCTACATCCAAGCGAATCAGCTCATTTTTTTTGGGTCTATGGAATGAAAACTGAATCTAATCTTATCTAATCTCTAATCCTCCTAATGTATTGCATCAAAGGCTTGTAGATGGGACAACCAATCAGAGCTGTATATATTGCAATCACAATCATGTTGAGGCCATACGAGGGTTATATGAAACTGAAACAGAATTCTTGGCTGCTCCCAATGTCTGTTGGTTAAAATGCTGTGGTGCTTTGAGCAGCTGTGTCTTTACCACATTGAGTGCTGCTGCACATGTAATGATGTATGTTCCATCGCTGTGGCAAGCAAGGCCATGGTGTCATGTGTAAAGGCTCTGCTGTGTTGGTGGCAGCACCTGGCAGTGTTAATCAGTTTCAGTTGTAACATCCATTGAAGTTTATCATGAAAAATACTGACTTTGGCATACTTCAAAACATCGGAAAAGCATCCCTTTTGATCTGCACAGGTTTAACTGCAGACCCTCGCTGGGAACCTCACAACCTTTTGGATATGCCATTGTATAAGTGAGAAGAAATATTGACAATAGTTCCTGAATGCAATCAATATTACCAACACACCAATACATCAGATACTAACTCAATGATTTCATGATGGAGTGCAAAGTGCTCAGTTAAGTCTGTGAAGAAGAATTCTGGGATTCTGCAGACAAGCAAAGGAGGAGACATAGCCCAGGGATTAGTAGAGTACTTTGCTCAAGTCACCATACCCATCCTCAGATTGAGCAGTAACATAAAGGAGCAGTTAGGACTATCATTCTATAAACATCTAAGTCTACAACTGGCTTTCTTAATTTGACAATTGGATTTGCAATGGTCTGCAGCACATGGGAAGTCAGAAAAAAAAAAAAAAAAAACCACTACAGCATGTGGTATCACAAAAAAATTCTGTGGAAATCCTCTTCATTCTTTTTAACTTTATACATGAAAAAGGATGATTTCCTACCTCATGAAGAAAGTATTTTAAGTCTACTCCTCAAATCTGGAACCTCAGAGTAGCTTTTGTAGTATTTCACCCACTAGCTGCTTGGGTAAGACATCGTAATGGGTTACTAACCACTGTCTTGGCTGGCCCTTAGAATCCAGTCATCCACTTTGATTAAGGAAACACCATTTCACTGTCAGTAACCTGATCAAGCTGTAAGTGGCTGTATGAATGGTTTCCCGGTGTATGACATAACAGGCATTTTATTCAGTCTTAAGAAAGGATGCAATACTACTCGGAGGCAGAAAGCGTAATAATTCTCATGCAGCTCCATGTATTTGGTTTCCAGGAATGCTGAGTGAGGATTTTGTTTCATGCTCCTCACTGCCTCCCTGAAACCAATTAACAGTTTTAATTAATAATTGAGAGACTGCAGAGATGTGCTGAAAACAATAGTTTCACACTAATCTCTGAAAAATGAATGTATGTGTGTTTTTGTTTTTGTTGTGTGGTGTGTTGTATTGTTTTGTTAAGATTCCTGGTTTAGAATGATAGCCACAAGAGGTTTGTGGACACAGTTTTTAATAATAACTTTAAACAGCTGAAACAGCTTAGTACATTGGCTGCCAGCTGCTGCTGCCTACAAAGGTTTTATACTTGATGTCATGGCCTTGCTTGGCATGCTCATGAAACATACATCACTACATGTGCAGCAGTCAACTTGTTAAAGACACAGTTGCTCAAAGCAACCACAGCATGCCCATCAAAATACTTTGGGAGCAGCCAAGAAGTCTGTTTCAGTTTCATATAACCCTTGTATGGTCCCAACATGATTGTGACTGCAAGATATACAGGTCTGCTTGGTTGTCTCATTTACAAGCCTCTGATGCTGTACACCAAGAGGGACTCATTCTGTCACAAAGGCTTAAATATCCAGCCTCACCTGCAGCTATGTGTGATGAGCTACCACCTTCCAACATTAACAGTGAAATGTTATTATTGTTGTTGTACAGTTTGTTAACTTTCAGTTGGCAGACTGCTCCCTAGTCCAGAATCAGTAGAAGTTGGCAGATGTCAGAAGGGTTCAGTCGGCAGTCATTTGTTTTTTTGTCTGCAGCCAACATTAGGTAGCTGACCATATTGTGTGTGGTACTTATTGTTGCCTGTTTTTGTTATTGTTTTGCATTTAATTTTTTGAGTGTTTTTTATTCGCAGTACATTATCAAAACGAGTGATAAGACAGTTCCTGGCCATCTCAGGAGTCACCCATAATAAATCAGTGCTACATAGTGATGCTCACAAAATTGTATTGAATGCAATTGGATGCTGCAAAATGGAAAGGGAGTGGAAAGAATTGATCCAATCCATTTACAAATCTTCTGTGAGAAATACTAGATAGACCTACACAGGACAAAGCATGCACAGCATTGGGAGGTTCAAACAATTACAAAAAATCATCCTGGTGAATCGCTGGAAATGCCTCTTAAGAAAAGTAAAGTCTCAATTTTAAATCTTTTGTTAGATATCACTTTGAAGGAGCCCTTTATTTTGTCCAAAGTGCTTTGTATTGTACCTATCATTACTGCCATATTGCTTCATACGAAAACACAGCTGGTTACTATATTATTTCAAAACAGACTGATATTACAGTACAATCCCATTGTTGATGAAATTATCTTTAATACAGCCACATCAGAAGTGAGGAAGAATCAAAGACATAAAGGGAATATCATGACAGTGGAAGCAAATGACCATATTGTTTGAAATAAACACGAAAAACTGCCACTCAGTGTGTTGTATATTTTATTTCTATTTCATACTGTTCCCTTTCCTTTTGATAAATTATCTTAATTGCTGCAGTTAGAATGTTTTTTAATGATGTTCGTGTACAAACAACATTTAAAGTGATTTTTACTTGTGTGTGAGACTTCCGCTGTCGCAGAAGCATAATGTGCAGTTTATGGTGCCAGCACTGCAGAGGCCAGGCATGGCTTGCCCCCCCCCCCCCCCCCCCCCCCACCTCCTCTCCGTACACTTCCTTGACCCACTTCAGCCTATCTGGAAACCCCCACACACTGCTGCTCCCTCTAAACTCTGCTGCCTTGAAGTCAACACACTGTAGTAGTAGTAGTAATTATCCTCAGTGCAAATACTGGGTCAATGCAGCTTTCAATGTGAGTCTATCCTTTACAAGGCCTCTTCATTTCTGAAAACTACTGCATACATCTAAACAGCTCTGACACCCCCCCCTCCTCACCCCCCCCCCCCCCCCCCCCCACACTTCCCTCCTTTATCAATTTGACTGTTTGACTATTCCTTGATGTACAGTGAAATAGCCCATAAAATTTATGTAGTACCCATAGCCATCTGTGCAACATGAATAGCTTAACAACCCATGGAAGAAATTTTTAATGCCCATTTGCAAATGATGTAGCATAGACAGTCCTCAGCTCAGTTGAGAAAGGAGGAGTGGAAGGAGTAACACCTCATTAAAAAAAAAAAAAAGTGGTTCACTTGGCCTGGGTGATAGTACCTCATGACGGTCCCTTGCCAGGATATGGTGAAGACCTCAATGGCAGCAAAGACAGGGAATGTGGAATTTAGAACTGCAGAACTTGCAGAAGAGGCAACCTATCTTTCTTGGGCTAATATGGATGGAACCCATTGTCTTGTAGGATGAGGAAGGATCCTTGAAGGCTAAAGGAGTAAACCATGACAGAAAATTCTTGATATACTCTTGGTATAAAGAGCCCATCTACTACACCAATGGGTTCCTAGGAAGGCAGATGAGCTGATAGAGGGTCCTGAAGCCCTCAACAGCAGACCAGACACAGGAACAACCAAGCTTTCCCCTCTGGTTGGAAAGACGGATGAAGGATGCAGCATGTTTGGAATATCCAAATATATATGGAAAGAAATTCATGAACCCCACATTCATAGTGTTGACTTTGCTATCACAAACAAACTTATTGCTCACCTTGATGAATTATCTTCTGGCATAAGTGAAAGACTCTTGAGCTTATGCCTCAAACTCACCAATAACCTGTGCATTACCGTTACCAGTGCATACATTCAGACCCTTACTTGTGAAAATGAGAAGGGAGCCTTCTACTACCAACTTGAAATGCTTCTAACAAGAATAACCCAAACTGACAAGATCAATCTCTTGGGTGGCTTCAGTGTACAAGCTGGCACCGACTCAACACTATGGCCAAAGGTAATTGGAAAAGAGGGGGTATGGAAGTGCAATTCTAATGGAACTCTTCAATTCTAATGGAACTCTTATGCTCATGAAATGTTCAGCACACAACTTAGTTATCACTAATAACATCTTCAGGCAGAAGGATAAGTTTTAAACCTCATGGAAAGATACACAGTCAAAATACTGCCACATAAATTTTTACGTAATTGTGCACACAGAGACCAACATGATGTCATTATCACAAAATCATTGACAGAACTGACTATGGTAACTACTGTGCACATCCCTTCTATCTGCTGCTGGAAAAAGATTTGTTCAAATTCTGTCCAACTGCCTGACACCTCTCACTGAAGTTTGTTTACTTGAATCACAGTGTGGATTTTGATCTAATTGCAGTACCACAGATATGATTTTCTGTGCCAGACAAATGCATCAGAAATGTACAGAACAACATCCTCTGTACAATGCATTCATAGATCTCTTCAAGGCTTTTGACTCAGTCAAGGGAGATACCTTTGTGGAAGATCTTAGTTAAAATAGGCTTTCTTGTGAAGTGCATTAACATTCTTAGACTGCTGCATGATAACATGAATGGTGCAGTTCTTGTCAACAATGACCCTGGAGATAATTTCAAAATCACGATGGTTGTGAAGCAAAGTTGTGCGATAGCTCCCACTTCATTTTCATTATTTGTTAGAACTATACTTCATCTTGTCAATGGGAAGCTGCCAAAGGGCATAGAAATAGAATACAGAGCTGTTAGTGGTTTGTTCAGTCTCAGTAGACTATGAGTCAAGACTAAAGTATTCACTATAGTCATCATTGAACTGCAATATGGAGATGATAATGTCGTCCTTTCCAATTCAGAAGAAGTTCTACAAGCTATCTTAAACATATTTGATGAAGTATATATAAGTATTGGTCTAAGTCTTAACAACCAGATGACACACATCCTACCTCAATTTGCACCCAACTCTATTGCCTTAGGCCCAGCCCACACTCCAAAATAAAATAAATAAATAAATAAAATTAAAAAATAAATACATAAATAAATAAATAAATCACAGTCCAAGGCAAAGTTCTGCAAAACAGAGGATACTTTCCATACCTTGGCAGCCATTTTTCAGCAAATACAAATATTAATACTGAAATACAATATCGCCCCAAATGTGCCAGCACAGCTTTTGGTTGTCTATGGGTAAGGGTCTTTGATAACAATAACATGAGCATTAAGACCAAGATGTACCTCTACCACACTACTGTTATACCATCTCTCACATGTGGGTGCAAAGCCTGGACTACATTTTCATTACTACATGGATATTCTGTTAGTAGAAGGGTAAATGGGCTATCAGACCATGATGCACGTATATTAACACTAAAAGGTTTTTGTACTCAAACAAATGTTATATATAATTACAAATGCTAATCCAATTGCAACATAGAGTGTTTTATAATAATCATTAATGAACAAGAGTGGCAGGATGTTTATAGTTCTGGGCAACGTGACTGAGATGCCGCAACTTTCCGCCAGGCACAAGGCACAGACAAACATAAAATGAAAAAATAAAAATCAAGCTTTATACTAATAAATCCATTCAGTATCAGCCCTCACTGTACATCCTTCTCCCCTCCACAGGAGTGAGGCATGGGGGGATGGTAAATTGACAGTTACTAAGAGGCTCCTGCAAGGGACGGCCTTACATAATTTTAACAATACATCTTGATTATTCATGTTTTTGTGTTAGATTTGTATTAAAAAATGACAATAATTAGGTTATTAATGCGTGCTTGACAAAATTTGGATGACGGCGGATGGTGCAGCGGTGGTGTGGGATGCTGCGAGTAGCGTTCTGGTTCCGGCGATCAGCTGTTAGCGGTAGCAGCGGCGGAGGTCACCAACCACGGCAGGCAGCAGTGCGCTATGGCACACAGCAACTCCCGCCGAAGCATATAAGTGGGGGTTCCAGAAGAGGCAATGCACAAATCTCAAGGGGATGGGGGAAGGAAGGGGTTAACACTGGTGGAGCACTTCACACGCATATTTTGTTGCTTACATCTAAAGGAGGGCCGTGCCTTTCCTTTCGGGGAGCATTCCATACACCATAACCTACTCCATAACAATCATGATCATATGTTATGAATACTTTCGAGCAACTCAGCCCTACCGTGTGCTACTTAAAGGTAGCAGTTTACTATTTAATAGCTCTCACTGCGATATCAGTACCCCCATCGAGGAAGTGTTTGCACACTTATCCTACGCCCAAGATGTGCGACTTCCTCCTTTCTGTGGTATTTACCACAGCAAACGATAGTACTGCCATCACCTGATAATTGGCCATCTCTCCCCACTCACTCACATTCCCAGCTGGTCCAGTCTTTAACCGACCTGGTAAACAAAGAGTTGGGGCAGAGTACAATAGATCGTGCCACTGCGCACGTCACAGATTGGTACCACCACCAGTATCTCAGTCGTGTAGTTATTCCTATTTCCATGTGTACCCCTTTAGTAATTATCTTTATTGGTTTATCACTGTGGGTAGCATTTAGAAAAGGACTTTTTGCACGACTTGGGTCGACCCCTCCTGTTGGCCCCGAACAGCAATCTCCTGCGGAACACTATGCTTAAGCAAGAAATGGGAGCAAGAGTGTTCCTTGCTGCCCCCATACTGTAGTAGTCAGTAAAAGATAGTATTGAGTAGAAAAGAATAGGAAATAAAGTAACAAACTGAAAAGGTTTTGATGCCTCGGGAAGAGATTGTAAGGGAATTTTGATTCGTGGGGGTGGTGCTCTTTGGGCACATGGTAGGCAATTTTTTATGTACTTAGCAACATGTCGCCATCTGTTGTATCCCACCAATATTTCGCAGAAATGCGGGCGTTTATGGCTCGTCGTCCACTGTGGCAAGCTTGGATGCTCTTATGGCACTGGGCAATAATTCTTGATTGCAAATCCTTTGGTATTACTAATACCCAGGGGGTCTTACGATATAAAATTCCGTCCTCTGTAACAAAATCTGGACTGGAGTGATTCTGGCCAACATTTTGCATCATTTTACTGGGAGTCTTTTAATTCATCAATTAGTACATCGCCTATTTGAGCTACTCTCACCTTTCTACTAAGTGCGTCAGCATTCTGGTGCAATCTTCCAGCTTTGTGTTTCACTTGGTTATCATACTCACTCAATTTCAGGTTTCAGTGAGAGAGACGACTGCTAGGGTGTTTTAAATTTAATAGCCATTGCAGTGCTGCATGATCTGTTACTATTGTAAATTTTCTCCCATAAAGGTAGCACCTAAGGTTGGTTGGTTGGTTTGTGGGTGTTAAAGGGACCAGACTGCTACGGTCATCGGTCCCGCACCTAAGGTAGTTACCTCCGAACATTAGTGTCAGTAATTCTTTCTCTGTCGTATTGTAGTTAATTTCTGCCTGGTTCAGTTGACGGGATGCGTAACCAATTGGTCTTTCCTCGCTGTCAATAATTTGACTCAGAACAGCTCCTACAGCAAAGCTGGATGCATCACATGAGAGAATGAATTGTTTTTCGAAATTGGGATAGATCAACAAGGGGGAATTGGTCAGAACATCTATAAGATGCTGCAAGACAGATTCGCACTCAGTGGTCCATTGATAGGATTTCTTTATTTTTTTTTTTTTTCAACAGGTGGGTAAGAGGTTTAGCTATTGTGGCATAGTCCTTTACAAAACACCTATAGTAATTGCTGAGTCCTAGAAAGCTTTGCAATTCTTTTACATTCTTAGGGGAAGGGAAAGTTCTAACTGCTTCAATTAGACGGGGGTCAGGTTTTACTCCATCAGCACTAATAATGTGCCCAAGGTGCTGCACTTAACTCTCAGCAAAGAAACATTTTTTTTTCTATTTTTAAGCTTAAATTAGCACTTCTTAGTCTAGACAAAACATTTTTTAAGTGGGTAACATGCTCATCTATGGTCCTGGAAAAAACAAGAATATCATCTAGATAGACTAGGCACATTGTGGGTTTCAGTCCTCTAACTAACAGGTCGGCAAATCTTTGGAAAGCGGCTGGCGTGTTGCGCAATCCGAATGGCATTCTCAGAAATTCATATAGACCAGAGGGAACTACAAACGCTGTTTTTGGCCTGTCCAGTGGTGTAATCGGTATTTGGTGGTACCCACTCTTCATATCAAGGGTAGTGAAGTACTTACAAATTCCTAATCTGTCTAGTGTCTTGTCGATACGGGGACGAGGGTAAATATCTGGAGTGGTTACCTTATTTACTGCTCTCATATCGATGCAAAGATGGTAGGTCTTCTCCCCATTGACTGACTTCTTGGGGACCACAACGATTGGGGATGACCAGGGACTGGCGGAGGGTTTATTATCCTTGCTTCTAGCTGTTGTTGGATAGTTTCTTCCACAACAGGCTGGAGGTGGTACAGAATTCTATACAGTTTCTTTGCAATGAGCCTTGCATCTCCGGTGGGAATTTCATGGTAAACAAGGTCAGTAGCTGGCAGATAACACCTTTCCTCAAATAAACAGGAGCGTTCTTCCAAGACTGAGTACAATTTATTTTGGTCAGCCACAGGCAGATGAGCTAACTTATACTTAAATTTGTCTTTGATCACAAAAACGATATGACATATGTTACGTCCCGGGAGCCAGTGTTTTTGGTTAGATTTTGGCTTCTCTTGTACAGGGTAGTCTTTTTCAACCTCGTGGCCACTAGCTATAATGGTACCACTAGGAATCTCTACCTCCTTTGTTCCAAAATTGGCAAACAGACAGGAACATAAAATTTCTCCCCTGCATTTCTGCTATTGTTATACTGTATTTAACATGGACTTGTAATCTGTCGAGGACATCGTTTTGACGGAGAGGATCCACCAATACAGCTGTTCTTGGCAGTTTGCGGGATTTGACCCCAAGCCAAAAAATTTTCTTCGTGCCACCACTGATTCTAACAGAGGTAGTTGTACGTAACGCCCATGTTTGTGTGGAAGGATCCTGTGGAAGTGGCCGTGTTTCACAAATTCCTTGTGATGGACTGACATGGGAGCTGCCGAAACGGTGGCTTTCCTCACCGGCATGGACGGCTTGCATTCAGTAATCGACTACACTCTGATAGTGGTGAAGAAAACCACTCCCCAGGATGACATTGAAATCTTGCCTTCATTTCCAAATTACACCTATGTCAAAAGCGTAGTAGCTGGCTCCGATTTCAGCTTAACTTGACGATACCCAGTGGGTACGATTATCTCATCACTCAGACCATTAATGTGGTGACGGGTCGGTTTTAACACTTGTCTATCCCCATTCCCTCATTTGTGCTCCCATGTCAATAAGTACTCTTACCTTCTTTCCTCAAATTTTACCCTGGAGGAGGATACTCGCCACCTCATTTACAACACCGTGGCGGACTGCATGCATAAATTTTACAGGGGGCACGGTCTGGCGGCGTGACTTGCCCCTTGACCGTTTCCTGACTGTCTTCGGGGTTGGGTTTGATTGTTGGTGAATTGTTCCCTCTGCTGGTTATACGAGGGGCACCTGTTTCCTGAGTTCTGCAGGCAGTTTTCACTAATGTGCCATATGATTCCACACTGAGAGCAATAAGGTGCATGGCACTGTGTGGCAGCATGACCTGCCTTTCCACATCGTTGGCATGCCTGCTCATATTTGAAAATTGGACGCGGCTGTTCGTCCAGGCACGCCGAACTAGCAACAAAATGTGCTACCTCCTCTCGCATCATTGCAAATCGTTTGGCATCATGCAACGAGGCAGGTGATGCTATTTTGGCCTCCCCTCCCACTTACGGGTCGATTCCACGTATAAATACGTTAATCAAATGGGCTTCTGCTTACTCAACTAACAATTCGTTACATGTGAGATCAGAACCCAGCATGTAAGTGTGGCAAGCCAAAGTGCAGATTTGGTCAGAAAATGCTTCTACGTCCTCTCCTTGCTTCTGGCGGAGGGTGGATAACTTATCCCTGTAATAGCGTGCGTCGCGTCATTCCGAATACCTTTCTTTCAACCCAGCTTCTAATGTGGCGAAAGACAACCCAGCTTCTAATGTGGTGAAAGAGATAGTGTCCCTAAGAGCGTGCACTGATTCAATATAGGTATGCACTGATTCAATATAGGTATGGGCGTCACCTGACAATTTAAGGCAATGTACATTCACCAGGAAATCATGTGGCCAAGCGCAAGCGCAGCCTACATCTCGGACAGTTTGCAAAAAGGAGTTTATCTGTTCAGTGCTCCATGCTCCACCACCAGACAGTGTTTTTCTCTCCCTTTCTCCTCTCCCTCCCCCCCCCCCCCAAATCCCTCCCTGTGCCCTGCTATTTCTTCCCCATCTTAATTCTGATTGCTGCTTTCATTCCATGTGAGATTTGCACTCTGGTCAGAGGTGCCAGAGACAGCAGTCACAGTCTGTGTGTGTGTGTGATTGTATAAATGGTGGGAGGGAGTGGTCTTATTTGTTAAAGAGGACCTTAAAAAGAATCATGAATTTCATTTATTCTGAAAACAAATACTCAAACATACAATTGTAAATAGTTCCAAATGATGATCGGTAACTGCCTTGCATTGTAAATATCACTGAACTATGCACATTGTCCAGATCTGATGCAAAACAACATTAAAATTAAAGACTCTGCCCAAGAAATAAATAAATTTTCCCTAAATCAAAGTAAGTCCTGCTAGAAAAGGAACAAAAAATAATTTTTATAGCATTGCTTCTACATCTGAAAACTTCTACAGTTTGAATGTGAAAACACATCATCTGAAAAAAATTTAAACTACTAAATGAAAGATGGAGTAAAAATAATTATTTTGAATATTTTTAAATAGATTAAGAGTACATAATACGTAGTTCACTCATTGAAACCATTATGTGAATATCTTTTGCATGACAGCAACAGGCAAATTATAAACTGTGTTAACCAATTCAGCTGAAAATAAACTCTAAAAACAATGCACCATGAAGGAATTATTCAAATGAGATGGAAATTGGTAGATGTGATGTACATGTAAAGAAAAACAAATGATTACAATTTCAGAACAACTGGATGATTTATTCAAGAGAAAGAGGTTCACAAATTGAGCAAGTTAGTAATGTGTTGGTCCACCTATAGCCCTTATGCAAGCAGTTATTCAGCTTGATATGAATTGACAAAGTTGTTGAACATCCTCCTGAGGGATATCATGCTAAATTCTGTCCAAATGGCGTGTTAGAACATCAAAATCCTTAGCTGGCTGGAGGGTCCTGCCCATAATTCTCCACATGTCCTCAACTGGGGAAAGATCCAGCGACCCTGCCAGCCAAAGTATGGTTTGGCAAGCATGAAGACAGGCAGTAGAAACTCTCATCATGTGTGGGAAGGCATTACCTTGCTGAAATATAAGCCAAGGGTGGCTTACAGTGAACGGCAATAAAACATGGAGTAGAATACCATCAGTGAACCATTGTGCTGTAAAGGTGCCATGAATGGCAATAAAATATTTTTCAGTTTCATTACATGACAACTAAAGCATTCTTTGCAGTGGAATAAGTGTCACAGATTTGAATTGTGTGTCAAATGTTACAGACTGTATTTGTTGTCTGCAGCACACTGGTGACCGAGACACAGATTGATACATCAACTGTGAAAAGAGCCAAAAGAGTGACTAAATTAGTGCTCTGATTAGTTATTGCTGTGATAGCTATCCAATAAACACCTAGTTGTCAGTCACTATGTTAATTTTGATCCAGGTGTAGTTACATGCTTTGTGCGTTGACAGTCACAGCAGAGCCTCATACCTGAAACTGTGGCCTGCCCTGGCCTGAGAGCGCCTTGCAATGAAACATCCAATATTAAAATTTCATTATGTAAGTAACGTTAGGAACTTCCAATATAAAAATACAGTAAGGTCAAAAATAGTGCCTAACAGCAAAATAATTGAAAAGGAGTCAGATTTTATATATCTGGGCTGCGAGATATGTAATGATTATTGTAATGATTGTAATGATTGCAATGATATATTACCTGAAATCTGTGCGTGCAGCTTTTCATTTACAACTGCAACAGTTAACTACCAAACTTGAAAATACACAAAAATTAAATTTTAAAGAGCTGTAGTGATACCGTTACTATGTATGGAAGCAAGAGTTTGAGAAATAAAAAGTATGAAAGTAAAATACAAACAGCAAATATGGGATTCTTGAGGAAAGTGAACAGCTACATTTCATTAAAAATGGAAATGCTCAGAATGAGTTGAGTATATGTGCTGTTAATAAGAAATGCCTGACTCAGCATACAGAGAAGTAAAAAAAAAAAAAAAAAAAAAAAAAAAAAAAAAAAAAAAAAAAAAAAAAAAATTCCCTGATGAAATTAAAAGCAAGGAGAGTAACTTTAAAGAGTGCAATGAGAATTTCACTGTTAAAAACAGAGAAGAGAACGGATACGTAGAAAAATGCTGAGGAGAGATCAGATAGGTGGAAAGAATACACTGAAGGTCCTATGAGAGGGAGGACTTATTTGATGATATGATAGAAGAAGAAATGAGAGTCAACAGTGAAGAGCTCAGGGATCCAGTATTAGAATCAGAGTTTAAAAGAGCTTTGGATGACTTAAGATCAAATAAGAGATAAGGAATAGGTACATTTTATTGGACTTTCTAAAATCATTGGAGGAAATGGCAACAAAATGACTATCCACATTGGTGTCTAGAATATATGAGACTGGTGATATATAATCAGAATTTCAAAAAATCATCATCCACACAATTCTCATGATAGCAAGAGCCAACAAGTGTAAAAATTATTGCACAATCAGCTTAGTAGCTCAGGCATACAAGTTGCTGGCAAGAATAATATACAGAAGAATGGAAAAGAAAATTGAGGATCTGTAAAATAACAATCAGTTCAGCTTCAGGAAAGGAAAAGGCACCAGAGAGGCAGTTCTGATGTTGTGGTTGATAATGGGAGCATGACTGAACAAAAATCCAAAGACATTTTTTGGAATTGTCAACCTGGAAAAAGTATTCAACAATGTTAAATGGTACAGAATGTTCAAAATTCTGGGAAATATAGAGATAAGCTGTAAAGAATGAATGGGTAATATACAATTTGTACAAGAACTAAAAGGGAGCAATAAGATTGGAAGACCAAGAATGAAGTGCTTGGATTTAAAAAAAAGAGTATAAGACAAGGATGTATCTCTTGTGCCTACTGTTCAATCTATACATCAAAGAAGCAATGATGAAAATAAAAGAAAGGTTCAACAGTGGGATTAAAATATGACGTGAAGGGATATCAATAACAACATTACTACTCTCAGTGAAAGTGAAGAAGAATTACAGGATCTGTTGAATGGAATGAACAGTTTAATGAGTACAGAACACAGACTGACAGTAAATCAAAGAAAGACAAATGTAATGAGAAGCTGCAGAAATCAGAACAGTGAGAAATTTAACATCAGAATTGGGGATTACAAATTAGGTGAAGTTAAGGAATTCTGCTATCTAGACAGCAAAACAACCAATGATGGGTACGGCAAGAAGGACACAGAAAGCAGACTAGCATTGGAAAAAAGGACACTCCTTGGTAAGAGAAGTCTACTAGTAGAGGCCTTAATTCGAGGGAGAAATGTCTGAAAACATATGTTTGGAGCACAGCATTGCATGGAAGTGAAACATGGACTGTGGGAAAACTGGAACAGAACAGAATTGAAGCATTTGAATGTTCAAAATTATGTGGACTAATAAGGTAAGTAACACGGAAGTTCTCCACAGAATCAGAGAGAAAAGGAATGTGTGGAAAATACTGAAAAGAAGAGACGGCACGATAGGACGTACATTAAGACATCAGGAAATAACTTCCATGGTACTAGAGGAAGCTATAGGGGGTAAAAACTGTAAAGGAAGACAGAGATTGGAATACATCTCGCAAATGATTGAGGACACAGGTTGCAATTGCTACTCTGAAATGAAAAGGCTGACATAGCAGAGGAATTTGTGATGGGCCGCATAAAGTCAGTCAGGAGACTGATGGAAAAGAATGAGGAAACAACTGAATAGTGTTGGAGGAAACATGAATAGAATACTACTCAAGAAAATTCTGAACTCCAATCTGAATAGGAAGAGCAACAGGTCAACATTTAATAATGTACATGAATTTTACTGAACATGCAAATGCCTAGTCCCAGAAGGTGGCAAAGATAGTTCATCAAAATTTGAGAACAGTGATATCTACAGCAACATGACTTGAAGAAAAAATTATGTTCATTACTCATTACTAAAGACGTCAGTGACTTAAGAAGAAATTCAAATGAAGTCACAAAAATCTTTGATCATTTGCCCAACACTGTACGATGCCAGGCAATGTAAGATGTCTAACAGATAGCAAAGAAAATTTAAATCAATCCTAAAAACATTTGTTTTAGACAATTATATCCATTCCAAATATAGGCATCTATCAAACAATGGAAACTCCAAGTAAGTACATTAACAATGTAGGAAAAGACAGATTGCTACTTACCATAAAGAAGACACATCAGGCTGCAGACAGAAGCAATTAAAAGGCACTCACATATAGCTTTTCACTACAGCCTTCTTTAGTAAGAGAACACACACACACACACACACACACACACACACACACACACACACGACTGCCAACTCCAGAATCTCGGGCCGGTGTGTGTGTGTGTGTGTGTGTGTGTGTGTGTGTGTGTGTGTGTGTGTGTAGAAATATGTCTTTTCCTACATTATAAATACAGACATCTGTTGCAGATTGATAGCATATGAGAATTAATAATAGGCATGTAGCTTACATAAACATGTAGCCTCTAAACTGACTCAGTACACATCATTTTGTTAAAAATTGTGCAAATGATAAACAGAACATGTAACTAACTAATGAAAGAGCTGTATTATTTATGTATATAAGCTGCAATAAACTAACAAAGATTGACTCAATGTCTTGTTTCTTCTTATCTGTTGATAAAAATTAGTTGAAACCAAAATCAACAGCATTTGAAAAATATGACTTCTAGGAAAAGTGGTGGTTTACATTCATTGCTCTATTTCACCAGATCATTCAACATGCAAATGGCCCACTGTGCTACATCTACTCTCAACATCAGCTTGTTCCTTCATTATGATACTGCAAACAGTAACAGAAAAAGGGGGCAATTTTACTTACTTACTTACTTACTTACTCACACACACACACACACACACACACACACGCACACACACACACGCACGCACGCACGCACACACACACCACTGGATAAACACTGAAAACATGTCTTGTAATCATATGTGATTAATTTTTAATACTAAACACTATGCACAAAATCAGTAAATAAGGAAGAAACATGAGTTCACAGACGAGTTAACAAAGCGACTGGTCCAAAGATCCTGGAAAGTCATAGAGTGCACATTTCACTGAGGTCAATATCCATTACAGAGCCTTCGCCCCCTCCTCTTGGAATGGGGAGCACAGCGGACAAATGAAGGGGAGGTGAGTCGTTGCTCGAGGAACAGCGGATAAGTGCAAGATGATATAGTCATCATGCCAGGTTGGAAGGAACAGCTGATGACTGGTGCAAGTAACAGGAGGTAGGAATCTGGGGGAATGGTCATCTTGAAGACACATTGATGAAGGGTCAGACCAAGGGGCGGTGGACATGGGTGAAGAGCGTTATTTGACAGTGCCTGCTAGACATGGAATGACATCTGAAAGCAGTGTCTCATTTGCAGAGATACTGTCTTAAGTTTGCCATTCAGGAGTATCCCTATCACATTTAGACCACAACTACTGAGGACCTCATGTGTGCCCAAATAAGGGGGTCAGAGTGCTGTTTGGACTGTGCCATCATGAGCATCATAAATTTGAATATAGTCAATGGATGAACAAGCTAGGTTGAGTGTGGGGCCTTGGGGGAGGTGTGCGAAGATTGCCTATGTGAGAACGAACATGCTTAACAGGAGCAGATAGGTTGTCAGATGAAAGGGTGGAGGGGGTATCCTTGATGAACTCAGCAGAGATGACCACAGGCTCATCATATAAGTAGTTCAGCAAGAGAGGCATCAACATTGTCTTAGTGGGCTGATTGGATGCTCAGAAAGACACGTCGTAAAACCTTGGACCAGAGGCCACCATGGAACATTAAAGCCATTTTCAGTGTTCTGTGCCATCATTTGGTGAGGCAATTGCTTTGTGGATCATAAGCAGTGGTAAAATTTGGCCACACTGCATGAGGCACAGAAGCAAGTAAATAACTGAGACTCAAACTGGCAGCGCTGATCAGTCCTGAGAGAAGTGAGGCAGCCAAAATGAGTGATCCAGATTGTGTTTTCAAATCATGTCAGGATCACCACTGTGGTTAATTATGTCTACGACAAATAAACACCAATAATACAACTTGCAATTGTGTGTGATTTATTATTAACACAAGACAGTGTACACCAAATTTGTACAAGAGAAACATGACTTTAAAGACAAGTTAACATCTGACTGGTCCAAAGATCTCTGAAAATCAGAGAGAATACACTTCACCAAGATCGATATCCACCACACAGTTCCTTGAAAGTGCATCAATAATTAACAATTTTTAAATTGGTATGAAATATTTGTGAATACTCAATCTACGTTTAAATGCTGTCCTCAGCCATAAGTCTCAACATGACGGGGGATATTGTATTGGAAGTGGTATGACCTTGCTTTCCTCCAACTTTTGATATGACTTATCCAGCCAGTTATAGGGGGCTCTAGAGTTTAACATCTAAGTATTCACCACCGGAGGCAGTGCTGCAACTTTTTTTTGCGCCAGGGGGGCAGCAGGAATGATTGAGCACATGCGTACTGTATCTAGCGCGTGCTTGTTTGTACTTCCGATGCATATAAAGGTGCAGTCATTTGCGAGTGGGATCAGTTATTGGCGAGAGCAGCATAGCTTTTCTCACCTGATGATAGCGGCCAGGTGGACCGCTGAAATATTGTGCTCAGATGGCAGTTTGATCTGGCTGGAAACCCGAGAAGAATTTTATATACTAATACGCTGGGAAAGTCTACATAAACACAGAAATTTGATGATGTATTTTTTTCCTCCTATACCTTCACCAATGCATCAGTTATTTTGCTGCCAAAATAGTAAAATTCATCTGCTACTTTTTGTGTTTCATTTCCGTATCCAATTTCCTTAGCATCCCCGATTTAATTCAACTGCATTACTTTAACCTCGTTTTACTCTTGTTGATGTGCTCCTTAAAACATATTTTTCAGACACTATCCACTCCCCACAACTGCACCTCTGACAGAATTACAGTGGTCTTTGTCAGCAAACATTCTAAGTTTTTGTTTCTTCTCCCTGGACTTTAATTCCTTTTCCAAGCTGCTTCTTGACTTTCATTATTGATTGCTCATGTACACATTGAATAACATCAAGAAGAGGCAACAGATTTGCCTCAGTCCCTTCTCAACGGTCTCCTTTTCATAATCTTTGACTCTTACAACTACAGTCTGGTTCCTGTAGAAGTGGTAGATCACTTTTGGCTCCTTGTATTTTATCCTTGCTATATTCATAATTTCAAAGAGTGTGTTCCAGTCAACATTGTCACTCATTTGAGATCTAAAAATGCTTTCATTTTCTAAGTCCAGTCTTACGGTCAGTATTGCCTTGTATATTTCTACATTTCTCTTGAAATCCAAACTGAACTTCCCAAAGGTTATCTTCCACAAAATTCTCTATTAATTTGCAAATAACTCATGCCATTTTATCACCTTGAATTACTAAAATGATGGTATGGTAATAATTACACATGCTTCTTTGTAACTGGAATTATTACATTCTTCTTGAAGTAGGAGAGAGTTAACCTGTCACATTTATCTTCCAAACCAGGTAGAATAGTCCTATCATGGTTTACTCTCCTAAATATGCATTTACACTTGTGTACCTTGTACCTGTTTGCCATGTCCTAGTTTGCCAGGCACGTGTGTAGCTCCATTCGTATTGTTCAATATGTGTCACTTCATTTACACGTAGATAGAACTACACTCACTGTTCCAGTGATCAAGCTGTCCACATTACTAGAAACAACTGTCACCACAGCAGTAAATTTTGAAGCCAAGATGAAATCACAGAAAGAAGTGCAACACTGGGCGAACTAATACCTTTTGTGGAACACGTGTGAACCCTGTGAGAGAGAATGATGGCAAGGAGTATTCTGTTTCATAATTGTGTTCGTTCATGATTTCAAGGCAATACTTCATTCTTTTGGACCACTGATAGTAAAGGAAAATACGAAGACACTATACCACTAGCAACAAGATTAGCTTGACACTTTGAATTCTTGCTACGGGAATAGTTACCTCAGTTTGAAGTTATAGTTCAAGTATAAAAATCTGTCACAATCCAAGCTCTGTTCAAATATCTGGAAAACTATATCAAGCCAAGTTGTTGACCTCTGAATGTGTCTTTCTCTGAAAAGCAAAACACTTATTTGATGTTTAAATCTTAGTCAAGAGTCCAAGAATATTTGAATATTTAACACTGTAGAGGAATATGGAATGGTAGCACTTACGGGATAACACATTTCTTTCCATTTTCAGTAGTATGTTTTTGTTTGTGCATGGCAGCCTTTTTTGGGTGTGGTGGGGATGGAGTTTATTTTGTCTGAAGTGCTTAGTTTTATTTTTGAGTTTCTTGTAGGTTTAACAACAGCCTCCAAATTATAGACAGGAGTGGTTGAATGTAGTGGGAGATTTTGAACTGAGCTGGAATTTCCTGCACTGTTCAATGGCTTTGGGCGGCAAATATATGGTTCTGCAGCACCTGTGCAACTGAGGAAGCAGCTGTTACAATTGTAAGAAGGATTTTAGGGTTCTTTTGTTTGTTCTTGTTGATGAAAACTATTTGTGAATAAAGCAGCTCATAAAGGAACAAGACTGCTTCGGCACATCAAGAGCCACACAATCACTCCTGCTCTTCTTCAACACTTACGAGTTAGAAGTAGGAGTAGGAATGAAGGCTTCTTATTTTGCTCAGGTTAGCCATTGTTGTTTCTAAATTGTACTTATTTGTGAGAAACTGCTCATAATTTTATTTCACAGTGTCTTTATACATTACAAAATTAACTTAACACAAACAAGGAAATGCACAGTTATGCTCTTCAAATTGTAAAATCATTTGACCAAAGTGATAATGCAAATTTGAATGTGTGCAAAGTGCTGTCTTTTAACAGTGAGATTTAGTAAAACAAAGCACTAATGGTGAGGACTGTGGACAGGCATCCAACTGTTTGAAGTGAACCGAGTGGGGTTTTGTTATGAAGTGTTCCACTCCATGCATGATCTGTCATTCAGTTGTTAGGTGTGCTAACTTTTACCTTAAAAATATCTTCATCTGCACATGCATACACGCTCCACAAACCATCATACAGTGCATGGCAGAGGATACCTTGTAGCATTACTAGTTATTTCCTTTCCTGTTCCTCTCGCAAATAGAGCAAGGGTAAATGACTGATGAGAAGCCTCTGTAGGAGCCTCAATTTTTATCCTCATGGACTTTACACAAAACATTTATTGGCAGCAGTAGAATCGTTCTGCAGCTGGTCTCAAACGCTGTTTCTCTAAATTCCCACAACAGTGCCTTGCAAAAAGAGCATCATCTTGCTCCAGGAATTCCCATTTGAGTTCATGAAGTGTCTCCATTATATGTGTGTGCTGATTGAACCTACCGATAACAAATCAAGCAGAACATCACAGAATCATTCTGATGTTTTCCTTTAATTCAACCTGGTGGGGATCCCAAGCACTAACGGTACTCAAGAATAGGTTATACTACCATTATAGAATGCCGTTTCCTTGATGTATGAGCTACATTTTCCCAAAATTCTCCCAATAAAACAAAGCTGAGCATTCACCTTACCTACAACAACCTGATGTGCTCATTCCATTTCATATCACTTTGCAACATTACGCATAGATTTAATCGATGTGACTGAGTTAAACTGCACCCTCCTCATGTTATATCCAAACATTAGAGGGTTCTTTTCCCTACTCAGCTGCATTAACTCCCATTTTTCTACATTTAGGGCAAGCTACCACTCATCGCACCGATTAGAAATTTTGTCAAAAACATTTTTATACTCTTAGAGCCATTCAACGATGACACCTTCCCATAGACCGCAGTTTCATCAGCAAAGAGCTATAAATTGGTGCTCATCCTGCCCTCCAGGCCATTTATGTACGCAGACAATAAAAGTGGTCCTATCACTCTTCCCTGGGCACTCCTAACAGTACCCTTGTCTTCTACGACCACCCACGGCCGAAGCAAATGTACCGGTTTCTATTACTTAGGAAGTTTTCAAGTCACTCACATATCTGGGAACCTATTCCATATTCTCATACCTTCCTTAAGTTTGCAGTGGGGCATCATATCATATGTTTTTTGGAAATCTAGCAATATGGAATCTGCCTCCTGTTGCCAGTCATCCATGGTTTGCAACAGGATCTCCTGTGAGAAAAGATGACTAATGCTTTCTCAAACTACGCTTATTTGTGGACAGAAGCATATCTGACTCAAAGAAATGCTTTATATTCGAAATGAGAATGTGTTCAAGAATTATGCAGCAAATGAATGTTAAGGATATTAGTCTCTAATTTTGTCAGATAGTTCTTTTATCCTTGTTATATACATGAGGCAACTGTGCTTTTCTTCCAGTCAGTTGGGACTTTGCACTTGGTGAAAGATTTGTGCAAGTGAAAGCTAAGTAAGTGGTCCATGCCGAAGAAGAATCTTTCATTCAGTTGCTTCTCAATGGCAGCAATGCCTATTTCTGTCTCTTCCATACAAGAGTCTGTATAACAGTCCAATGGTAGCATGTATGTACAATCTTCCTGCATGAATGATATTTTCAATGTGAAAATTAATGCCCCTCCTATGTGGATGATATTTTGAATGTGAAAATTAAAACTACAAATTTACTTTGGCTATATTCTGTTGTCAAACCAGACTGGTCAATGAGTGACTGAATTGAAACCTTCAATCCACTGAGCAAATTTTACTTAGGTCCTTAATTTTCTTGGTTTCTCAACGAGATCCTTCCCTAGCATATGCAGTGGAAGTTGTCTGCTTCGCGAATCAGTCTTTTTATAAACACACAAATGTGTACCAACTTTTCCCTGATGACATTTCTGAGTTATTTTTTGAACCTAGAATGCAACAATCTCTCTTTCTTCAGTATTGTCTGAATTTTGTTCTTAAACCATGTTGGATCTTTTCCATTAATCCACTTATTTGGCACATATTTCTCCACAGAAGGTTTTAAAACCAGTTTAAACATTGCCTATACTTTCTCTATGGCCATCATACTGGAATTAAGAACAATGCGAATGGCTGCTAATTTGCTCTTTCCTGAATAAAATCTCTCCTAGTCTTCTTGATGGATTTATTGATTTCAGTAACCACAACCTTAGATTGGTGGCATTCTACAGAACCATTAATGCAGCTCAAGGTAGACAGGACCACTTTCCCAATCATCCACTAGGATAATTCTTGTGTAGTGCATCCACACTGAAGTGTTGGGCATCCCCCACATTAGTAGGCCGGAGTGAAATGATGTCTAAGTTCAGGTAGGGACCCAGTGCCAAGGGGCATAATGTGGAAGCCATGCCCATGGTTATGGGCAAAAACCTTAATGGCACGTCTGGCAGAGAAAGACACTTTCAGAATGGCTGATGAGGCAACCCATACTCCCTGGGGATAATTAGAAGAGGACACCACTGCCTCGTGGAGAAGAGGGGTCTTCAAAGCCTAAGGGAAGAAACCCTGAAAGAAAATCCTCATCTGAGTTATGCTTTGTCAACTGCTGAGCAAATATATACTGCTTTCATACCTAAACCAAGCCTCAGATGGAAGAATGAATTAAACAAAATACGTGACAGTTCTTCTAATACTACTTGAACTAATGACGAAAAAATGCCTGTTGCTCATTAAAGATACCGAAAGACCCAAAACCCTCCCAAAAAGGAATGACTGAAAATTGGTACACTCAATATGCTCATTCGCACCAACAAATGTGAAGAACTAGTAATAAAGCTGTGGGAAGAAATAACTGAGAATCAGATGTCTGCTGTACTGGAGTAGTAACAACAGTGACTTAAAACATGGAGCCAGCCTCACCCTCCATAAAGATATAGACATACAGACAAATGTCAAATATGTGAGTGACAGGATCATTCAGATGAGACTAAGGGCTGGTAATAAGCAGCGTGCTGTTTTGCAAGTATATGCATCACAGATAGGATGTACCATGGAGCAGAAAGAGCATTTTTCTTAATGAACTGTAAGAAAAAATAACAGAGAAGGAGATAACCTAATTGATTTCTGTGTGCAAAACAACTTACCTGTAATGGGATACAGCTGGAATAGTGAGTTACAGGCCAATAGACTTCATCATCACTGATAGAAAAAGTGGTCGTACGTTACAGATGTTAACGTCATACTCAGTGAGGCCTAGATGGCGACCACTGGCTATTAATTGCTGACCGAAAATGTTCAAGTGCCAAAATTTAAACAAAAGAGAATGCCAAAGATTAAGATGTGGCTGTTGAAGGCATGGAAAAGAAAAGAAACTATGAAGCAAGAATAATAGCCAAATTACCCAAAACTGAGAAAGTTGGAGTAAACGGAAAAAAATGAGTGCCACATCATAAGAGAAGGAAACATCTTCGTGAAAGATCAGGTGAAGACAACAGAAAAAGATAGGAACATACTGAAAGAAAATTAGACCATGAGAAACAAAAACAGATGACAGCCAAAATGAATAAGCATCTTGCACAGGAATACCAGAGAAAGAAACTAGTTGTAAAAAGACTGTCAGGGAAGTAGGAAATTACTATACAAAGTACTATAGAGTTAACAAAATGAATCTGTAAATATCCTTGCACTGGAAACAGATGACAGTAACTTAATATGAACAAATGGAGAGGTTGGGGTTGAAATGAAAAAGTACTTCAACATGCTGTTAAATGGAGATGGTAACAACACAACCATCAACAACTATAGAGTAATTAATGAAGTCCAAATCAACAGACGCCCATTAACACGGTATGAGGTAGAAACAGCATTAAAGAGTATGTGTAATGTAAAGTCGACAGAGTTTGATGATCTCAGATCAGATATGAACAAGGAAGCTGGAATATATGCTTAAATTGGCTATACAGAGTGATTTGGGAACAAAACAAACACCCACAAGATTGGAGTAAAGGAGATCATTCTCCCTCTGCTCAAAAAGGGCAATAGACAAAAATGTGGAAGTTACAGAGGCATCATGCTGCTGTCACATACCCTAAAGCAGTCAGAAAAGATCATATAAATGAGACTTGGAAAGATAATAGAACCTTTGCTTGAGGAAGAACAACATGGATTCAGGAAAGACCATGGTACTGTGGATCTTATTTTTGCAGTATGAATGCTGACAGAAGTACTGGGAATATGGAAGAAATCCTGTGATTGTATTAGTTGACTTGAGATATGGGAATGTTTGAACGACCTAAAGGTGCCAAGGTACCTAACTGTTTAAGTCAAGATGCTATACCCAAAGTGTTACAGCTGTGTCTAGATAGGCAACAGATGATTAGAATGGTCTGAAACAAAGAAGTGTCCAACAAGGAAGTGTCTATCACCACTCCAGTTTATAATAGCAATGGACAAGATCATTATCAACAAATAGACAGCGAACCAAATGCACTGGTTTTTGCTGATGATTTGATAGCATGAGGAGAGAGAAGCTGAAGCACAGAAGCAACTTAATGACTGGAACACCACTTTCAAAACTTTCGGACTACAAATAAACAAAACAAAGATACTAGAAATGAGCATCAACAGACAAGGAACAATCTCAAATACATGTCTAGGAGGAGTCAAGGTAGAATCTTTTTCACATTTTGATCACAAAAGCCATCACCAGGAAGTACTCAGCAGGATACAGAAAGCATCCAATTTTCAGTCAAATCAGAAATCTTCTCTGGGATGATAAAATGCCACAAAAAGCAAAAGTGACTGTGTACCAAATTCATTTTGTACCAATGCCTACATATGGCTTAGATACACAGATCCTACTAAACACAGCCTTCAGCAAAATTCAGGCAGCAGAAATGAGATTCATTAGAACTATGAATCAAATAACTAGATAGGACAAAATCAAGAATGTGGTGAAAGGAATAACAGGTACTGAAGATACTGTTACCTGTGTCATAAAAAAAAATGTAGGCTTCAGTAGTATGGGCACATAATGAGAATGAATAGCGAAAGACCTGCCAATAAGTATTTCAACCTGAACCTTGTAGGAAAAGACCATTGGGAAGACCAAGGAAATACTGGATACAGACTGTAAGATCAGATATGGAGGAGAAAGGACATAAATGGGAAGCTGTCCTGTAACAGAAGATGGATGAAGACAGAAGGAGATGGCAAGCACTTGTACACCACACCCACGAAACTGGAGTCAAAACACAATGATGGTGATAAAATAACTATTGTTATGACGATATCATGATCACTAAACCATCTCTATACTGACACTGCCGGTAAGGTCATGCCTGTTTGTAGCTATTAGGTCTAAAATATTTCCATTGTGTGTCTCTATGCAA
The DNA here is from genome assembly GCF_023897955.1 of Schistocerca gregaria. Lineage (NCBI taxonomy): Eukaryota > Metazoa > Arthropoda > Insecta > Orthoptera > Acrididae > Schistocerca > Schistocerca gregaria. Next base: position 355,286,667 of record NC_064927.1, on the reverse strand, counting down.
AAGACAGTTTTCAGAAAATGTGTTCAGAACTGGTTCACAAGACTGTCTGTCCTTACCATCTGCAATGAATCCACAGAAATCCCCATCTACACTCAATAGGTTAATTTGCTTCCAGTTAACACTGCTTGATTGTGGCACTTCCGCACTACTTATGTTAGATTTTGTTTGAATTATTCTACAACAGCTACAGTGGAACAATGTCAACATTGTTACAATGGAAATAATAATGCTGTTTTATTAAAAACTGACACTGCTGCAAAATCTTTAGTAAATTAGTGAATAACAGTTAAAGTATATAGAAGACTGTTGTATTGGATGAATTTTTCAATGTTTTGCAGTACTGCTTACGTCCATAGTATAGAAAATGGAATGTTTAAAAAAAACATTTTGACAAGCAATTACATTATTTAAATAATATGTAATATTTATCCACAATTAGTAGAATGCCATTGCACTAATGGCTGAAATATGATACAAATGAAGAGTACAATTTCTTTAAAAAAATTTACAGACAAAATACTTTCCTGACTTACCATAATTTCTTGCCAATGTAAAATGTTTGTGCAAACATTTGATTTGTATAATAAAAATGGCCTATTTAGTTAGTGACAATATACTTAATAAGAAAGATTTATAATGTCTGTTATACTATATCAAATACTATTATACACAGCAGCAGCAAGTATCTCAGCACACTCCTTTCTGATATCTAAGTGCCAATGAGTTAACTGGTGCAGGTGGCCTCACAACATGTACTGGTGGTCCGGAACCAATAGTTACTGGATCTGCAAAAACCCTTGATTTTGGAGGAAATGGACCTAAACGTTTACTGCCAGCATTGGTAAGTGGTACAGTCACAGAAACTATGGACTTATTTAATTTTGGTACTTGTGATTGCACTTTGTCCAACCTAACCATAGGACCCTTCTGCTCTTTGTGAGAAGCACGCATACAATTTTTTTCAACCGGCCTGTTAAAAAATGATGCACATTCAGAACTAGTTTCACCAGCACTGACACTCCCCAACAGAGTTTTAAGAGATTTGTCACAGTCTCCAACACCTTTTGCAGATTTAGGATGGCTGGGCATCTTTTTCCTCCTCGCAAAATTTACATCCACTTGTCCACTAGCAATATCCATGTCCATTCCACCACGAAGCCGAGACTCATTCCCCTGTCCTGCATTTTTTGTCTTTTCTGTCTCTTCCTTAGCACTATTTATTTTCTTTTCTCCCCCATATGCTTCACTATACAAGTTGCTTGGTGTGATGTAATCCACTTCCCCATAGTCTTTCTCACCTTCTTTGTCATTATTTTGGCGTGATGTAAAACCACAGCTATTACTTTCTGTAAATAGGACAGGTGATGTAATAATTGGTTTTTTATAACTGGAAAAGTCCTCTGCAGCTATTGGTTGGGGTGGCTCTGATAGCAAGCATATTTCACATCTACTGTGACCTTCATGATCTTCTAGGACTGGCTTTGCTCTGTAGCGGCTGTTCACAACAAAGCGATGAACACCTGTATAAAAAGAAAATTATTTAGCGACCCGAAGAATTAAGTTCAATGATTATTTTAAAGAAAACATAACATTTTCTCTTAGTTCTTAATATACTCTTAAGCAAACATGTTCTGGGCCAACATCAACAACATATTTTAAAGTATGTGATTAACACAGTCATCTTTTAATAGATTTTGATTTCTGATTTAGAGAGGATCTCACTTGACAATCAAACTCAAAACTTTGATACAACAGACAAAACAGCTGTCTCAAGGACAAAGTAGCAGCAGCAGCAGCAGCAGCAGCATGGGAAAGCTGTGCTACAGAGAATCTACAAAAAAATACAAAATAAAAAGGTGAGTGCAAATAATAATAATAATAATAATAATAATAATAATAATAATAATAATAATATAATAATAAATCCCATGGACTCTCGGGAAAAGAATAGGCCTTTGGTATGTTCTGCCAGTCGTAAAAGGCGACGAAAAGAACAAACCACTAATAGGGCTAACCCCCTTTTAGTCTGATTAGTTGGTTCAGGACAGAACTAATGAAGCCTCGGACAAGCGCTGTCATGGTCGGGGACGACGCTTGTAGCCTATGCCAGTCCACAACGGTAATGACACTGCTAGCCACACGGAAAATTATTTAAATCAAAATAGAGGTGTTTTGCAGGATATGCTTTCTGCAACTACCCTAGAAGGAAAACAAAGACAGAGGATGAGATGGTCAGATGAAGTTAACCGGCACCTCATGTTCTGTTATTACCAAGCAACAAACTTAGGAACCAACACAACTGGATACAGATCACAAGTATACACAACATTTATTACCAGATACCCAGAATTAAAATTTTTAACAGAACGACGACTAGCTGATCAGATCCGTCTAATAATCAAAAATAACAGGATACCCCAGTCAGAATTAGAAAACATCAAACAACAAGTACAACAAATACTGGAGCAAAATAATGTGCAATCAGAAGAAGAATAAAATACAGTAATGGACTCAAACATCCCAGAGCAAACAAACAAAGAACAACACACATAAATCAAACAGAGGAAAACAAAATCTTAAGACAGCCACCAGAACAACCACAAATAGAACACGAAGTGACACATATGTTATATGTTGTTGTTGTGGTCTTCAGTCCTGAGACTGGTTTGATGCAGCTCTCCATGCTACTCTATCCTGTGCAAGCTTCTCCATCTCCCAGAACCCATTGCAAACCACATCCTTCTGAATCTGCTTAGTGTAGTCATCTCTTGGTCTCCCTCTATGATTTTTACCCTCTACACTGCCCTCCAGTACTAAATTGGTGATGCCTTGATGCCTCAGAACATGTCCTACCAACTGATCCTTTCTTCTGGTCAAGTTGTGCCACAAACTTCTCTTCTCCCCAATCCTATTCAATACTTCCTCATTAGTTACGTGATCTACCCATCTAATCTTCAGCATTCTTCTGTAGCACCACATTTCGAAAGCTTCTATTGTCTTCTTGTCCAAACTATTTTTCGTCCATGTTTCACTTCCATACATGGCTACACTCCATACAAATACTTTCAGAAATGACTTCCTGACACTTAAATCTATACTCGATGTTAACAAATTTCTCTTCTTCAGAAACTTTTTCCGAGCCATTGCCAGTCTACATTTTATATCCTCTCTACTTCGACCATCATCAGTTATTTTGTTCCCCAAATAGCAAAACTCCTTTACTACTTTAAGTGTCTCATTTCCTAATCTAATTCCCTCAGCATCACCAGACTTAATTCGACTGCATTCCATTATGTTCGTTTGCTTTTGTTGATGTTCATCTTAGACCCTCCTTTCAAGACACTATCCATTCCGTTCAACTGCTCTTTCAAGTCCTTTGCTGTCTCTGACGGAATTACAATGTCATCGGCGAACCTCAAAGTTTTTATTTCTTCTCCATGGATTTTAATACCTACTCCAATTTTTCTTTTGTTTCCTTTACTGTTTGCTCAATATACAGATTGAATAACATCGGGGAGAGACTACAACCCTGTCTCACTCCCTTCCCAACCACTGCTTCCCTTTCATGTCCCTCGACTCTTATAACTGCCATCTGCTTTCTGTACAAATTGTAAATAGCCTTTCGCTCCCCATATTTTACCCCGGTCACCTTCAGAATTTGAAAGAGAGTATTCCAGTCAACATTGTCAAAAGCTTTCTCTAAGTCTACAAATGCTAGAAACGTAGGTTTGCCTTTCCTTAATCTATTTTCTAAGATAAGTCATACGGTCAGTATCGCCTCACGTGTTCCAACATTTCTACGGAATCCAAACTGATCTTCCCGAGGTCGGCTTCTACTAGTTTTTTCATTCGTCTGTAAAGAATTCACGTTAGTATTTTGCAGCTGTGACTTATTAAACTGACAGTTCAGTAATTTTCACATATGTCAACACCTGCTTTCTTTGGGATTGGAATTATTATGTTCTTCTTGAAGTCTGAGGGTATTTCGCCTGTCTCATACATCTTGCTCACCAGATGGTAGAGTTTTGTCAGGACTGGCTCTCCCAAGGCCGTCAGTAGTTCCAATGGAATGTTGTCTACTCCGGGGGCCTTGTTTTGACTCAGGTCTTTCAGTGCTCTGACAAACTCTACACGCAGTATCATATCTCCAATTTAGTCTTCATCTACTTCCTCTTCCATTTCCATAATATTGTCCTCAAGGACATCGCCCTTGTATAGACCCTCTATATACTCCTTCCACCTTTCTGCTTCCCCTTCTTTGCTTAGAACTGGGTTTCCATTTGAGCTCTTGATGTTCATACAAGTGGTTCTCTTATCTCCGAAGGTCTCTCTAATTTTCCTGTAGGCATTATCTATCTTACCCCTAGTGAGATAAGCCTCTACATCCTTACATTTGTCCTCTAGCCATCCCTGCTTAGCCATTCTGCACTTCCTGTCGATCTCATTTTTGAGACGTCTGTATTCCTTTCAGCCTGTTTCATTTACTGCATTTTTATATTTTCTCCTTTCATCAATTAAATTCAATATTTCTTCTGTTACCCAAGGATTTCTACTAGCCCTCATCTTTTTACCTACTTGGTCTTCTGCTGCCTTCACTACTTCATCCCTCAAAGCTACCCATTCTTCTTCTACTGTATTTCTTTCCCCCATTCCTGTCAATTGCTCCCTTATGTTTTCCCTGAAACTCTGTACAACCTCTGGTTCTTTTAGTTTATCCACGTCCCATCTCCTTAAATTCCCACCTTTTTGCAGTTTCTTCAGTTTTAATCTACAGGTCATAACCAACAGATTGTGGTCCACATCTGCCCCTGGAAATGTCTTACAATTTAAAACCTGGTTCTTAAATCTCTGTCTTACCATTATATAATCTATCCTAAACCTGTCTGTATCTCCAGGCTTCTTCCATGTATACAGCCTTCTTTTATGATTCTTGAACCAAGTGTTAGCTATGATTAAGTTGTGCTCTGTGCAAAATTCTACCAGGCAGCTTCCTCTTTCATTTCTTTGCCCCAGTCCATAATCACCTACTACGTTTCCTTCTCTCCCTTTTCCTACTACCGAATTCCAGTCACCCATGACTATTAAATTTTCATCTCCCTTCACTATTTGAATAATTTCTTTTATTTGATCATACATTTCTTCAACTTTTTCGTCATCTGCACACCTAGTTGGCATATAAACTTTTACTACTGTAGTACGTGTGGGCTTCGTATCTATCTTGGCTAATATAATGCGTTCAATATGCTGTTTGTAGTAGCTTACCCGCATTCCTATTTTCCTATTCATTATTAAACCTACTCGTGCATTACCCCCATTTGATTTTGTGTTTATAACCCTGTAATCACCTGACCAGAAGTCTTGTTCCTCCTGCCACCGAACTTCACTAATTCCCACTATATTTAACTTTAACCTATCGATTTCCCTTTTTAAATTTTCTAACCTACCTGCCCGATTAAGGGATTCGACATTTCACGCTCCGATCCGTAGAACGCCAGTTTTCTTTCTCTTGATAAAAACATCCTCTTGAGTAGTCCCCGCCCGGAGATCTGAATGGGGGACTATTTTACCTCCGGAACATTTTACCCAAGAGGATGTCATCATCATTTAATCATACAGAAAAGCTGCATGCCCTTGGGAAAAATTACAGCCTTAGTTTCCCCTTGCTTTCAGTCGTCCGCAGTACCAGCACAACAAGGCCGTTTTGGTTATTGTTACAAGGCCAGATCAGTCAATCATCCAGACTGTTGCCCCTGCAACTAATGAAAAGGCTGTTGCCCCTCTTCAGGAACCACACGTTTGTCTGGCCTCTCAACAGATACCCCTCCGTTGTGGTTGCACCTACGGTACGGCTATCTTTATCGCTGAGGCACGGAAGCCTCCCCACCAACGGCAAGGTCCATGATTCATGGGGGGGGACATGTTATATGTAGAAGAAAAATTTCAGCTGGCATATATAGAATACAAAGACACAAATACAGACATTAGACCATTCTTGCATAGACCCCCAAATAACCCCCAAGTCGAAACAACAATAACAACAATCAACACAATCATACACAACAAAATAAATGAAAATACAACTATAGAAGAGTAACAACTACTGGTTTATATAGGAGCACTCGGTACACTAAATATACACACTACGCAGAGATCAGAAGGGAGGGGATTTATCGACATAAAAAACCTACATTATGGACAGGTAGACAATTTAAGAAAATTCTTTATAGAACAAGCAGAAACTAGCAAAATACACAAAGCAATCACTCATATAAATACATCGGCTACACCACTGCAATTTCATAACCACTTCTACAACCCTTTAGATCACATAACATCAACAGATACAAAGAAAGTAAATTGGAAAAAGAAAACACTACATGGCAAGCATTCGTATCATCATTGATGAAGACGCATCCAACACATGGCTAAGAAAAGGCAATATATACAGTGAGACGGAAGGATTCATGATTGCAATACAGGATCATACATTAAACACCAGATATTACAGCAAGCATATTATTAAAGATCCCAATACCACAACAGATAAATGAAGACTTTACAAACAACAAATAGAAACAGTAGGTCACATCACAAGCGGATGTACAATACTAGAAAATACAGAATACTCCATAAGACATGACAATGTAGCAAAAATAATACATCAACAACTTGCCATACAACATAAACTAATAAAACAACACGTTCCCACATACAAGTATGCACCACAAAATGTACTGGAGAATGATGAATACAAAGTATACTGGAACAGAACCATTATAACAGATAAAACAACACCATATAACAAACCTGACATCATACTCACCAATAAAAAGAAGAAATTAACATAACTAATCGAAATATCCATACCCAATACAACAAATATACAGAAGAAAGCAGGAGAAAAAATTGAAAAATACATCCAACGGGCTGAGGAAGTCAAGGACATGTGTCACCAGGATAAAGTTGACATTATACCAATTATACTATCAACTACAGGAGTCATACCACACAATATCCACCAGTACATGAAAACAATACAACTACATCCAAACGTATATAAACAACTACAGAAATCTGTAATTATTGATACCTGTTTAATTACCCGAAAGTTCCTAAATGCAATGTAACATATACCGTACAGTTAAAAGGAAGTCACACTTGATTAAAGTCCGTGTCACTTTCCATTTTTAATGAGACATAACGTCTGAGAAAGGGTAGAAATAATAATACTTTGATAAATGAATAAAGTGCTGTTCAGGAAATTATGATTACAATCTGACAGTGATCAGAAAGACACACACAAGAACTTTTAATAAAAGCTCTGTTTATCATACAATGAAAGCTCTGTTTACTTTATCAGTGGGGTCCATATACAAGCCTGTAACATAATGTGAAGAAGCCAATCACAATTTTTGTAACAAAATTAAAAATATCATGTACAAATGGTGCCACAACAATTGTTGTTTTTGCATTAGCTATACGAGTTCTCATGCTCCATGTTAATGAGTACAACTTAGATTCACATATGTAACTTAGCAAACTGCAAAATTTAAGAAGTAGCTTGTACTGAGCATATGTATAAATTACAAGCTGCAGCACTACACAGCTAATTTTAATCAGAATATAATTTTATTTAGTGAGCACAGGCATTGCCTTGCACGAGGAACAGAAACTGCTGAAAATTAAATCGTAGAGCAGCCTTAAGTCACATGTAACTCTCCTTTATTTTGACATGTTCCACTTGATTAACACAAGTATTTTCAGATCTATGGAAATACTATATCTTATACCACGTTAAAATGAAATAAAATCACAGATTCAACTTACATTAAGCAGCCAAGAGCCACAAGTTAAAAACATTGGGCTTGTATAGCATCGTCATATAATATACCATAAAATGGAGTAAGTTAGTTGTGTACAGTTAACACAAACTCTCTGGTCAGGTACATTTTATGACTAAACAGAAAAACATATCAATCTTGTTCAGCAAGTCTGAGCCCTATTGATGCCTGTTTATGTGGAAACTACCTCAAAAAGCCTAATGCAACACAAAAAAAAATGATAACATTAAACGGTGGCAAATATCCGTCACTTTTATGGGTGTTATCATACAAGTCTAAAATTCATAACCAATAATAAAATTACCCTATATTCTAAATAAGTGTGGATTAAACAGACCACTCAGCATAACGATACGATTCCTCTTATGTTTACAATTCATTAGAGTACCATATATGGAAAGGAAGATATACTATGACTTACCAAATGAGAAAGCGCTGGTAGATAGACACAATAAAAAACACACAAACACACACACAAATTTCAAGCTTTCGCAACCCACAGTTGCTTCATCAGGAAAGGGGGAAGGAGAGGGAAAGAGGATAGGATGTGGGTTTTAAGGGAGAGGCTAAGGAGTCATTCCAATCCCGGGAGCGGAAAAACTTACCTTAGGGGGAAAAAGGGACAGGTATACACTCGCACGAACACACATATCCATCCGCACATATACAGACACAGGCAGACATATGTAAAGGCCTTGCCCTTACACATGTCCGCCTGTGTCTGCACATGTGCAGATGGACACGCGTGCGTGTGCGAGCGTTTACCCGTCCCTCCCCCTCCCCATGGCAAGCCCCCCCCCGCCCCTGGGACTGAACGACTCCCCACCCCCTCCCCAAAAATCCACATCCCTACTCCCCCCCCCCCCCCCCGATGAAGCAACTGTGCGCGCGTGTGCGTGTCCCCCCCTCCCGTGTGTGTGTGTGTGTGTGTGTGTGTGTGTGTGTGTGTGTGTGTGTATACCAGCACTTTCTCGTTTGGTGAGTCACAGCATCTTTGTTTTTTAATATATTTTTCCCATGTGGAATGTTTCTATATATGAACATAATACATTTCAAATTGCAAACAACTTTCATATTTAAACAAGATGCAAATAGTAAGAACATTCATGTTGGCACTGCTAATGTACATGTAGTGAAGAATCACCTCATTTTACTGTCTGTAGAGAGAGTATCTCATGTTCCCAGTCAATCTACTTCATATAACATAACTCACTCTCATGCTCGTATGACTAATTGCTGCATCTTATGTCAGTGTCTATGCAGTTTTAAGTGCAAAAATTTTCTTTTTTCTAGCTATGTTACTGCAAGCTGATGTTCAAATTGAGCATGAGCCTGGATTGCATTTGAAAAAGTAGAGGCAATTCCAATGCTGCCCAGTAGGTGAAGGAACATCCTGTGTGCTCCCCATGTTTTGTTGGCAGGTTATGCGTGTCCACAATAATGTGACAATTTTACAGGAGCTACCAGAAATTGAGAAAATCAGCACTAGCTGAAAGATATCTATCTCAGAGTGCTGCCAACATTAATCTGCACCTAGATGCAAAGTATTACTGTACACATTGTTAAGGATAATGGCACCAGCAGTGCAGCAAGCAGCCAATGTTGCCTTCACTTCACCTCTCCCCCCTCAGCAGTCCTAATCACACCTCCTGCCATTCCCGACAGCCACGATGCAAAATGTCAACTTGAGATGGTTGAACAATATGCTACCTACCCTACTGCATGCATTCTGTGCATGAGGAAGCTGCTAAGCCAACCCTGCTCACATGTGCTCTTTCAGTGCAGTACAATCATGTGCATTCTGTCAGTGCACTAGAATCATAGAATCACGTATGCTATTGACCGGCTATAGGACTACCTGTGCATCAGTTGTTAGCCCATCCTTGCCCACCTGATGGTGGGTTGTCACTCAAGTTGAAATACCCTGACGTAGCTCATCGCCTTCGTGTAGGATCCAATTCCTTTACTCTTATCACTAGTAGGTAATTTTAAAGCCGTCAAAAGCCCTCCTAGTTTCTTTACAGTGTATTAGGAAGTTTTTGGATAACATTCAAATTCTTCAAAAGACTGAAGCAATGCACTACAGCTTTGTGCAGGACGATGGCAGCTTGTGGCCTGCAAATATAGATCTGTATGTGTTGAGTTGTAGCAGACATTGTGTTCCAAGGTTCCATCTGCTTTCCTTCGTACTAAAACATCAAGAAAATTTGAAGTACCAGCTTTTTCCACTTCCACTGTGAAGTTTATATTCAGACGGGGTGAATTGAAATGCTGAAGAAACGTAGGTAGAGTATCAAGTCCATGAAGCCACATCACAAATGTATCATCCACATACCACAGAAAACGAGAGAGTCAGAGTGGCTGATGGTCGTGCTTTTTCTTTGGAGTCCTCCATAAAATAATTGGCCACCACAGGAGACAGAGGGCTTCCCATGGTGATTCTGTCCACTTGTTCAAAATATTGGTCATGAAATAACCAGTATGTATGTTGAAGTAAGCATGTGTTTAAATGATGCCACCGTGCCCTCCACAAACTTGTTGCTAATGAGCTATAAAGAGCCCTACAAGGAGGAGGGAAAAAAAGAGAGAAAAAAAAGGGGAGAGGGAGAGAGAGAGAGAGATCACATTTGCCCATGAGAGGTCTCAATAGTTATGTCAGATATTTGGCAACAAAATAAGTAAGTTATCCTATGTTATTTACAATGGGACAGAGAGGCACCCCATTCTTAAGGATCTTGGGTAGGCCAATATTCTAGGACAAATTGCAGCCTATTGACACAAAGCGTTAGTGATTTGCACTGGAAGCGAGCTCTTCCTAATGAGTTCCAAAGTCTCTCTCTGGATCCTACCCTTCAGATCACTTTTTAATTTACTGTACGCTGGATCATTGAACAGTTTGTATAGCTTGCTAATATATTTTGTGCATGAGAGAAGCACAGTACCATTTCCTAATCCAATTCCCTCAGCATTGCCTGATTTAATTCAACTGCTTATGATTAGATAGTTTTAACTTTTTTGATATTCATCTTAGAACCTCATTTTGAGGCGCAATCCACTCTGTTCAACAGTTCTACCAAGTTCTTTGCTATCTCTGACAGAATTACAATGCCACCACCACCAAACTTTAAAGTGTTTATTTTTTCTCACTGAGTTTTAATTATTTTTGCAAATTTCTACTTGTTTTTTTATTTTTTTTACAGCTTATTCAATGTATGGATTAAAATAAATGCTGTATTACTCAATTTAATGTCCTTCGTACGCTAGAGCTACATTCTTGTTTCTGTTTAAGTTGTTGATTTATTTGCAGTGCCTTTTTTATGAACAGTCTCTCAAAAAGAGTATTCCAGTCAACATTGGCACATGTTTTCTTTATGTTTATAAATGTAGGTTTGCCTTTATCAAATTAGCTTTTAAGTCTTAGTATCAATATTGCCTTGCACATTCTACATTTCTCCCGAACCCAAACTGAACTGATCTTCCCCAAGGATGGCTTCTACAACTCTTTCCATTAGTATTTTGCAACCATGACTTCAACGTGATGAAGGTGGTAAATACCACTTTTGTGTATTTTGGCAGTATCGGTATTGGAATTTCAACACAAGTGCGACACTTGTCTTTAAATAATTTACTTCTTTACTGTTAATAGGTATGTACTACTGAACTGTCACAACTCTGTTCACCAAAAAGCTAAATTCCGGATCTCGGTCCAGACAATCTGCTAAAATAATTCTTAAGACTGAGTGATGCAAATTATTTTAAAGAAGAAAAATCTCAGCCGACTATGAAACATCTTAGTTAACAATGAAAATTCCCGGATTGCACAATAAGTAAAATAAAGGAAAGGAAAGCCTACAGCTGTCTGATGTGTGATTCTTAGAAACACACAATAGCAACTCACTTTCATAGTTCAGAGAAACTTGTGCTGGAAAGGAGTATCCAAAGGGCATGTGTAGTGAAGTAGTAGTTGAAATCATTCGTGTTGTGGTGCACACCATGTTTTGCTAACAGTTGCCACAGTTGACAGTGGTCATTCATGTGAACAGTTAGTTACTTGTCATGCACATAGAATGCTGCTCATTAATTAAACGTTACAACCATTATCTCATCCCAGAAGCCTAACAGAAGCTGCTGAACTGGACCTCCAGCAGCACCTCAAGGACTTAGGTCAACACCACAAACCCAACCCTACAGCTCATCCCCCTTCTGGCTGGGTACAATACTCCCCGTAGAATGAACCACTGCCTTTGTTGAGCAACACCTCCAAACTATTGCCCGTTACCTGTCATCCAACATTCAAGACACTGCTCACTTCCTTCACTGCCTTTCCACAGTTCCTGTTCCATTACCACCACACTCCTTGTTGGTCATCACAGATGCATTCTCATACATCACACATCCCTTGCCTGACTGACTGCACAAGTGGTCCCACAATCACAATACAATTAGTCAGAGTGCAGTGCAGACCAATCTGAGGGTACAACCTCTCATACCATGTCCGAACTGCCGAGTCTTTGTGCAGGCGGACAGTGTTCTTAACTCATTTGCTACATTAGCATTAAGGTGTGGCTTGTACATTCAAGAAACTATCATTGTGCTTGGTGTCAATCCTAATCAGATCAGGACAGTCTAGTGGTATTACCTCAGAAACTGTTTTCTGTTGTACTTGTTTAAGGTACCATGTAATAAAGTCCTACTTTTTTGGGGGGGATATCTGGGTACATTTATTCATTGTAGCATGCACATCACACAATGGGACTAAACAGTATTCTATATGTTTGAGTTGCGATGAAGATTCACTTAAGTGATATTGATAGGCCATAAACTTTTTTATGGTACAATAACAACAACGTTCAGTATTGTTACTGCAGCATTGTTGTGCACACTACAACACTACAGTCATTCCTGCAATTCAATCAGGTACACAATAATCGAGTTATCTTATTTCCAGGCAATTTATAATCTTGAACATCAGTTACAATGAAAGTGTTTTGTTGTTCTCATTAATATAAATTTGTGTAGAAGCTGAGGCTATTTGCCAATATCAGTGACCTATCATGAGGTAATCTGTGACACATTTTGCAACATTTTACCACAAATAAATTATGCAGTTTCTGCACAGCTGCAATTCTTGCAGAGCTACATATTACACAACATTATTATGGTGCGTTGGTCACCAGTCTCAAAAGGAAGAGTCATGTTTGTTGATTTCACTATCTCTAATCCTGACTGAGGAGACCTAAAAGCTGAATCTTTAATTCTGAACATTATTGTTTGTTTGGTACCAAATTTGAAGTGAAAGTGTTAGTATTTAAACTTAAACCCAAACTCTTGCTGATGTACTCAACATGTAGTTTCAGAGTCAGCCAACTGTCAGAACTATCATAATGAAAGAGATGCAAAGCTGCATTCGCTGATAAACCAAAACATTATGACCTCTGCCCACCGTGACCCTTGATAGTGCTTGGTGGCACTGCGGGCATGTGATGCAGTAACAAAACTATATAAATGGGGCAGAAACAGACATGGGATCACCCTAGCATAGATACGGGTTGCAAACAGGAAAATCCATGGAGATAAGTGACTATGACAAAGGGCAGATTATTATTATGCAGAGACCTTGAATGAGTATTTCAAAACTGCATCTATGAAAATAGGTAGAAGTACTGTGAAACTACCACTAGGCACTAAATGGCTGGGCGTCCAGGACTTTTCACAGAATGTGAGGTTTGGAGGCTTGTCTGATCTGTAAAGTAGCACAGATGGTGATATGTGGCCTCTATGCTGGTGCATGCACAAATGTTATGGAGCACACCATTCATCGTACATTGTTGATTATGGAGCTCCGCAGCAGACCACCTCTAGATGTTCACATGTTGACTCAATGACACTGTCAATTACAATTGCAGTGGGCATGGGACCAACGGAATTCTACTGTTGATCAGTGGAAATATGTTGGCTCTTCAGGTGCATCACATTTTTTTTAATACTAGGCCACTGTTCATCTATACAAACGCTGTCATTGAAGTAAATGGCGACTAAAAACGTGCAGTGCATCATGGACACAGGCTGGTGGGAGCAGTATTATCCTGTGGGAGACATTCTCCTGTGCTTGCATGGGACTGGTGGTAGTATTCGAAGACAAGCTGACAGCTGTGAACCACCTGGATCCCTTCATGCTTTATATGTCTTCCCTGATGGTGATGTCTTTCAGCAGTATAATTGTCTGTGTTTCAGAGCCAGAACCATGCTACAATGTTTTGAGAAGCATTATAGTGAACTCTTGTTGATGTCTCAGTGACCTAATTCGCCTGATGCGAATCCTATGAAATCTATTTGGGTCAGTATCGGGTGTCATTGCTGCATACGCATATCAGCTGCCCATCATTTACATGAATTACATGACCTGTGCAAAGACATCTAATTCCACACGCCTCCACAAACCTACCAACGAACTATCGGATCCCTGATATGCACAATCAGTGATGTATTTCATTTCAACAATTGACACACAAGCTATTAAGCAGATAGTCATAATGTTTCGGCTCATTAGCGTACATTTATAGCAATGTGGGGAATAACAATAAGAACTATCACCCACAAAACCTGAAAAGTTACAAAATCAAATATTATAAACTATGGTGATTAATTGCTGTTGTATTGCAGTGAAAGTTGGATACATAAAAACAATGACGACAGTAAAATACAAGCAGCAGAGAAGAGATTCTTGAGGAGAGCGAAGAGTGACTTAAGAAAAGTTTTTAATTAAGAACTAAAAACAAAATATTGATAATTATGAACAAGCTGCATTGTGGTCTTCAATATGATGCCATTCTCTATACTAGTCTCTCCTGTGCAAATATCTTCATCTCTGCATAACTACTGCAACCTACATCCACTTAAATCTGCCTGATTCGCCTGCAAAAATCAGTCATCTCACACTTCTCTCCATAGCTAAATTAACTATTCTTGCTGCCCCAGAATGTGCCCTATCAGCCTTCTATCTATCCCTTCTTCTAGTCAAATTGTCCCATGAATCTCTTCTCTGTCTAATCTGATCCAATATCTCTTACTCTATCTACCCAGTTAATCTTAAGCGGCATTAATTTTCAGAAACTTCTTTTCTCTTCTTATCAGTATTGTTTATCCTTGGTGTTTCACTACCAAGTAAAGCTATAGCCCAGACAAATACTTTCATAAATGGCTTCCTAACACTTCAGTTTCTATTAGAAGTCAAAATATTTCTCTTTTTCAGAAAAGTTTTTCTTGCTTATACCAGTCTAAATTTTATATCCTCTTTACTTCAGTCATTCTTAATTTTCTGCTCTCAAATAGCAAAACTCATCAACTAACTTTAGTGTCTCGCTGCCAGATTCCTTCACAGCACCTGATTTAATTTGCCTACACTCACCATTATTCTTATCTTATCTTTGTTGATGTTAATCTTATAATCTGTTTTTGAGACACTATCATTTTATTAAAACTGATCCAGTGTCTTACCATTTCAGACACAATTACAATGTCACTGGCAAATTTCAAGATGTCAAAGCTTTTTTCCTTCTCCCTGAATTTTTATTTCTTTACCAGACTTCTCTTGGTTGCCTTTACTGTTTCCTCAGTGTACAGTAAATAGAGATAGATATAGAGATCTACTGCTGCATTTCACTTCTTTTTAATTACTGCTTTACTTTCATGTCCTGTATTTTGTCACTGATAACTTTGCAATACCAAGAAGTGTATTCCAGTCATTATTCTCAACTGTTTCTTTCTAAATCTATAAATGTTGATGTGGATTTGTCTGTTTTCTAAGATAAGATAGAGCTTCAGTATTGCTTTCCTTATCCCTATATTTCTGCAGAAACTAAAATGCCCTTCCCTCAGCTCATCGTCTATCAATCATTTCATCCTTTTGTAAGTAATCAGTATCAGTACTTTGCAATCACGAATTTTTAAACTGATGGTTCAGTAGTTACGCTTGTATTCTTTGTTACTGAGTTTATTACAAGCTTCTTGAAGTATGACTTTTCACATGCTTCATATATCCACATTCGATGTGGAACAGCTTTGTCACAGTTCTCCCAAGGATTTCAATAATTTTAAATGTGGTCACAACCCCAGGTGCCTTTTATTTTACTTAGCTGCACTATTAACACACCTATTTGAAGGGTTAGAAATAGCTGTGCAGGTAAAAACAATCTTATTATGCTCTTCTTATAACAGTAGCACATCCCATCTTATCTTCTTCAACTTTCTCTTCCCTTTTCATAATAATGTCAAATTTTATTTCCTTTACATAGCCATTCTACATTTTATTTCCACTTTTCTGTCTTTCTCTCCTTGATCAGTACTGGTTTTCCACCAGAACTGTTTATATTCAAACACCTCCTCCCCTTTTTTTCCAATTTTTTTTCTAAAGGTGGCATTTACATTCCCATAGTCAAGCAGCTTTACATTTGTCTCATTTCAAAATTTTTAACACACTTTGGTTGTTTCAGCTTGGCTTATTACTATGTCCTTAATTTTCTATTTGCCTGCCCATTGCCACCGTCCCCAAACATTTACATTTATATCTACATCTACATGATTACTCTGCAATTCACAATTAAATGGCTGACACAGGATTCAGTGAACCACCACCAAGTTATTTCTCTACTGTTTCACTCTCAAATGATGCACAGGAAAAAAAACAAGCTCTTCAATCTTTCCGTGAGAGGTCTAATTTCTCTTATTTTATCATGATGATCATGTCTCCCTTTATATGTGGGCGTCCACAGAATATTATCAGAATCAGAAGAGAAAGTTAGTGGTTAAACTTTCAAGAGAAGATCCTGCCACAACAAAAAATGCCTTTGTTTTAATGACTGCCATCCCAATTCATGTATGATGCCTTGGCACTCTCTCCCCTATTTCGCAATAATACAAAACGAGCTGCGCCTCTTTGAACTTTTTTGATGACTTCCATCAGTTCCACATAATGCGGATCCCACACTGCACAGCAAAACTCCAGAATAGGGCAGACAAGCATGGTGTAAACAGTCTCTCTAGTAGACATGTTGCACTTTCTAAGTGTTCTGCCAATAAATCACAGTATTTGGTTTGCCTTTCCCAAAAAAGTATCTATGTGATCATTCCAGCTTAAGTTATTCAAAATAATTGCTAAGTATTCAGTATAATTCACAGCTTTTAGATTTATGTGGTTTACCAAGTAACTGAAACCTAGTGGATTTCTTTTAGTACCCATGTGGATGACATCACACTTTTTATTATTTAGAGTCAACTGTCACTTTGCACACTATACAAATGTCTTTTCTAAATCATCTGATGACTTTACCCGATGGTAAATGACAGTATCATCTGCAAACAATACAATAGGGCTGCTCAGATTACCTCCTAAAATCATTTATGTAGATCAGGAACAGCAGAGGCCATAAAACACTTCCTTGGGGAACACCTCATATTACTTCTGCTTCACTCGATGACTTTACACAAATTATTAAAAACTGAGACCTTCCTGACAGGAACTCATAATCCGGTCACACATGAAATTTGATTCGAAGTAAATCATGAGGAACAGTGTTGGAAGCCTTCTGGATATTTAAAAATATGGAATCAATCTGACACCCCCTCTTGATAGCACCCATTACTTCATGAGAATAGAGAGCTAGTTGTGTTTCACAAGAATGATATTTTCTGTATCCATGCTAACTATCTGTCAAAACTATTTGTCAATAAATCATTTTCTTTGAGGTAATTCATAATGTTTGAACACATTATATATTTCAAAATCCTATGGTTATGATGCTGAGACCAAGGTTCAATCTTCACAGTGGGTCAGGAAACATTCTCCAAGACCAAAGAAGCTCGTAAGATTGCAACCTCCTCTAGGATGATTTACCACTTTGTAACATCCCCTCTGCAGAATGACAAACCCAAACTTATAACTTACAGGCCCCTTGAACTGTCTGGCACTGTAAGTGGTAGATTTACAGGGGTGCGTGGCAGGTCCTCTTTGTGCCTTATCTGTGCGGCAGCAGCGTAGTCATCTCCACATTTTCTTAACCTGTAATCTTACCTGCAGTTCAGCTGCTCGTACATCATTCGGCACCCTGTGAATTGTGGGCTTAGCAACTATATAGAACTAGGGTAGAAGCAATGGAAAAAGCATGCCAAATTTAAGAGAATGCAAAATCCCCAAGACTAACGAAGTTTTACAGAAGCTCAAAATTTAGCCTGAGCTCAAGTGCGAGATGCTTTTAATATATTCCACAACGGAACTCTGTCTTATTATGTGGCAGAAAATCCAGACAGATTCTGGTCATATATAAAGTACAAGGTCTGTTCAAAAAATTCCGGAACTTTGTCCATAAAATTATTCTGTGTATTCCATTTACTTATTGTGCATGATCTCCTTCGAGATTATTGTGTTCTGCCTACTTTCTAAATATGGGGTGCCTAGGAAACCTTCTTTCTCAGGTTGCTAGACAACAATTCAAGAAATTCGTATCGATGAATTTTTATTACAGAAAAAGAATGACAATACTTAACTTTGAGAATTTAAAATGGTGTGTCATAAGCAATAGGCGACAGACAAAATAAGAAAATCTCTTCTGTTTACACAACTCCTAATACAAGCGAAACAATACAGTTCCTAAGTCACTGCTATAGAGCTCGTAGAACAGCTAGTCTTCAACTGTGCCACATCCAGGCGGCACAGTGCTTATGTTCTTTTCATCTTTAGGCCACTGCTGCCTTGGTGTTGTCCTAGAGAAGGGTCGGTCAGTGTAATATTGGTTGACGTCTTCTTCACAGCCCTCTCTGCTCTACCATTCCTGACCATCATGCCTGCACTTGACTATTATGCCAGAACAGAAATATTCTCCTCCACAACTGATAAGTCGCTCCCAATGCAGATTCCACTTCCGGAAGCTGTCTTAGTATGCCTATTGCTGGATGGTATTATGTGCCATCTGTGGATTGTCTCATCTATCATTGCAAAACTTTGTCCTTTCAATGGGCCAGGTCTGGAAAGTGTGGAAGACGAAGCAGCACAGTAATTACTTTTTTTTTATTTGCATTACTGAAGCACAACAGGGACAAGTTATTGTGAGTTGAGAGTGATGAATTGTCTCCCTACATTTCAGGCCATTTTCTTCTCACGTTTTCTTGCAGGCATCACAACACATCCTGATAGTACCATTGATTAACAGTTTGCCCCTGTGGCACAAATTCATTAAGAACAATTCCTTCAAAGTAAAAAAGTTTTGTGAAATAAAACATTACTTATTCCAGTCGTCAACTATAACTTCTACCAATGCTAACTCACAGGGATTACCTACTTCAATTTAAGTAAGAGGTAAACTACTTCCGAAAGCAATAAACACTCCACTAACAACTGTATTTAATCTATCATTTCTGAAAAGAGTTAAGTCCTTTATAAAAATTTTGGCTGAATTTATTTCCAGCTTTAACCAGCTTTCTGTGCTGATGACAATTTGAGCTTCAGTGTTTTCTATTAGCACTTGGAATTCTGGTTCTTTCCCACCACAGCTACGACAATTTACAACTACAATACAAATTGTTTCTAGATCTACTTTCATGTGTGTGTCCTGTGCACTTTTAGACTGTAGTTTCCCCAAGACCCTCTAAACTAAAGAAGCACCCAATCCCTTCGCACAGCTCCTGCTATCTGTCTAGTCACATTCTTCACATTCTGTATGCAGTGCACCCCTGACCTTTTAAGCAATTAACACAAAACTGTCCATTCCAGACTTATGTATAAAGTCACACCTACCTTTCATAAGATCACCCAGGCAATGAAACAATATGCTGCCTTCTACACATTTGACAAATACATCAGCACATCCACCTTGATTGTCTTCAAATCTACACTCCAGAGGCACAGGAGTTTACCTTCTCTCATTATCACCACCTTATACTTTGTGCAGCATTCTCCTCCTCACTAAGAAATCTGCAGCTTATCAAGCGATCATTTCAGAACCCCTTAAATGCCGCAACTGCTCAATTCTTATGCTGGTGAACAGAATGAAGGTGTTGGTCATTTGATCCAGATAGATGCTGACAGAGCAGCTGGTGCACGACTGGCATGTGGACAGGAGCAGGTCATGTCCTCTCAGCATTTCTCAGCCTGTACCACAGAAACATCCTTTGGACTGTATTTATATTGGGTATTTAAGTCTATTCATGAACTGCTGGTGGCTTGGAGCCATCAACACTTTATCAAGCTTCCCTTTGCATTAGCCATGGAAGTAGCACTATTTGTCACTAAAGGAGCATTTTACAACCTTATGCAAAACAACAGTTATCAGTTCAAAGAAGACTCATGTACCTCTTCATGCAAGTGCAGTACACACATCCATCTGATTACTATTCCATTTCATCCTGTAGAAAATTGAGCAGTAGATTAGACACTAATAATCTTTTTAAGCCTCAGATACACAAATTCCACAATGTGCAACATTAGAAGAAGCCTGATTAGTGTGTTACTGGACAATGTCTGTTCCAGGTTGCAGCTCCAATGAGCTCAGATGTTTTAGATCACTGACATTACACACTCCTTGACTTGCTGCAGGCACATCCAAGGGATCTGGCACTGCAGCAGCCTCTCTTTCGCAAGAGCAACCTAGTCTCACTGCACACCTTCTTCACGTGCAAGATGGACTGTAGGCACTGAGCACTTGTCGGCAGCGACATGTTTGCCGACATGGCTGTATTACTCAAGGTAAAAAATAGCTGCAGTCTTGCTACCCTAAGATGACCGCCTGGTACCGTAGCTCCTCTGCCTCCCCATTTTTTTCTATGCAACTGCCGCTGCCAGAAACTCAACAGCAACAGTAGGAGCTTTGTCCTTAATCAGCCTGATCACAGCCATTGGAATGGGCTAAACAGATGATTCAATAGCGGTGGACCCTGATGAGAAAATTGAAGGTAGATTAAACTCTAATGTCCTATTGAATTATGTGGTCAGTAGAGACAGGGCATTAACTCAGATTAGAGGAAGATGAGGAAGGAAATAACTTATATCCTTCTCAAAGGAACAATCCTGGTATTTGCTTTAAGTGATTTAGGGAAACCACTGAAAACTCAAAACTGACTGGCTGGATGGGGATTTGAACTGCAACACTCCCAAATGTGAGGCCAGTTCCTTATCACTGCAGTACACCACCTCGATTAGGGACTTTGATGGACATTGACACTCATTTCCACCTTGCCTCTAGTCCATCTCTGGAGCTGCCACCACTGAACTCACCTAACACATCACTGTCATGAACATCAAGCAGTTGGCATTGCTGCAACACCTGACAAATGGTCTGATTGTAACCCAGTCCATTAGTAGGAACACTTTTGCATAACTCCCTCCGAATGCTTATGCTGTGGCATTGCCTTGGAGGTTTTTGACCTTACAACTGAGGGATCTACTGTTTCTTCTAGGCATTAATAAAAAGTCTGGTGAGGAGTTGACTGTTGTAGTGTCGGTGGCATCCGTGGAGGGTGCCATGCACACCATTGAGGATTACCACTAGCCTATTAACACACAAAGCTCACTTTTAGTTGACAATTAACTCTGTGTGTGTGTCAGGGGGACACCCATTCCCTTGTTTAGTACTTCAATTAGAGGCAACTTAGTAAAAGCATTGATAAATAACAACAGTAACTGAATTTATTTACATTTGGCTGGGTCTTCGGGATTCAGGGTGTGGTTAACACTTAACAACAGACATGAATTACAATGATCTGAATCTTTTTTTTTTTATTTTCTTCAACCAAGGAGGCAGAGAAGGAGAAAAGGAAGGAAATTAGACCATATTGCTGCCGAAGTCATTAGACATGAAGCACAAGCTCAGGGTGGGGAAGGATGCGGGAAGATGACTGACTGTGCCCTTTCCAAGAAAAATGGAGGAAGATTGGGTTTAATGTCCTGTCAACATTGAGGTCATTAGAGACAAGCACAAGCTCAGGTAGTGTCAAGGATGTGGACGGAAATTGGATATGCCCTTTCACAGGCACCATTCTCACATTTGCCTGGAGCAATTTAGGGAAATCACAGGAAATCTAAACCTGGATGGTCAAACGTGGTTTGAATCGTCATTCTCCTGAACACGAGTTCAGTGTGCTAACCACTGCACCACCTTGCTCAGTGCCCTTTCAAATGAACCATCCCACCATCTGCCATTAACTGATTTAGAAAAATCTTAATTTGGCTTATGATGCTGCGGTTATCTGTTCCTCCCACAGAAACCAGTTCTTCTTCTGTAGTCCAGTCCACACATCTGCCCTGTTAGAACCCAATGTTTCTCTGCTGGAGAGCTGTAGTAGAACCGGTACATTACACGTATCTACAGGTTGCCTTGAAGGTTTTGGTTTTAGTTTAAGTGCTATATTAGAGGATAGATAGTGTGCGATTGAAAACTTCAATATTGTTACTTTCTTGATACAAAAACCACCATCACGCCCGTGTTAATCTTAAGTTACAGTTTGCACACAGGCGCGGGCATGCGCACACACAGGCACACACGCGCGCACACACGAACGCAATAAGAGTCACTCAACAGCAGATTATTGTATTTAATCGAGCCTTTTACAAAAAAAGATTCTAAAATTGTTTGCCTGTGGTAGAATGCCTTCTTTAATATTGTCCTAATCAATCACTTAAAACATTCAGTTCTTCATCACATGCCATGTCGATTTTAGTTGATACAGGGGTCGCAATTTACATATAAAATCCAATATTTCCCATGTTCATCTTTAGCACTCACTCATTCACTCATTCACGTTCACTTTCTGGCACTCCACAGTAAAGTGTAACTCATAATTCCACAAAATTACCACATCTATCTCCCATTTCATCTTCATCTACATCCTCTTCCATTTCCATAATATTGTCCTCAAGACCATCGCCCTTGTATAGTCCCTCTATATACTCCTTCCACCTTTCTGCTTTCCCTTCTTGGCTTTGATAGAGCACTGAAACAAGGCGCCAGGAGTAGACAACATTCCATTAGAATTACTGACGGCCTTGGGAGAGCCAGTGCTGACAAAACTCTACCATCTGGTGAGCAAAATGTATGAGACAAGCGAAATACCCTCAGACTTGAAGAAGAATATAATAATTCCAATCCCAAAGAAAGCAAGTGTTGACAGATGTGAAAATTACTGAACTGTCAGTTTAATAAGTCACGGCTGCAAAATACTAACGCAAATTCTGTACAGACGAATGGAAAAACCGGTAGAAGCCGACCTCGGGGAAAATCAGTTTGGATTCCATAGAAATATGCGAACACGTGAGGCAATACTGACCTACGATTTATCTTAGAAGCTAGATTAAGAAAAGGCAAATCTACGTTTCTAGCATTTGTAGACTTGGAGAAAGCTTTTGACAATGTTGACTGGAAGACTCTCTTTCAAATTCTGAAGGTGGCAGGGGTAAAATACAGGGAGCGAAAGGCTATTTACAATTTGTACAGTAACCAGATGGCAGTTATAAGAGTCGAGAGACATGAAAGGGAAGTAGTGGTTGGGAAGGGAGTGAGACAGGGTTGTAGACCATGTCCCCGATGTTATTCAATCTGTATATTGAGCAAGCAGTAAAGGAAACAAAAGAAAAATTCAGAGTAGGTATTAAAATCCATGGAGAAGAAATAAAAACTTTGAGGTTTGCCGATGACATTGTAATTCTGTCAGAGACAGCAAAGGACTTGGAAGAGCAGTTGAACGGAATGGACAGTGTCTTGAAGGGAGTGTGCTACACAATAAGCAACACTGCGAACAACACACTCTGTGACCTGCACCACAGCATCTGTGGGTGTGTCTCTGTCGATTTTTTGAGTCTCTTTCTAAATTCTTACTGGTTGTTGGTTGTCGATGCTTCCTCAACATTTCTTTACGTTATCCATTGGCCTTCCACATCAACTGTGTTTACAATTCAGGCCCTCTCCAAAAAGAGAGAAATTTTTATTTAATTTAAAGATTTTCTTACATGATTGTGGCAGATTAATGTCCACAGTTTGTCTCTCAGAACCTCCATGATTTCTGTGCGCATCAATACATTTGTTACACGACTGCTGCTTCGCTCCCAATCTAACGGCGAGGCGAATCAGGTTGTCTGAACGTTCAATGTTCAAATGAAGAAGCAAGTTGTGGACTCTTCTACGGATGACGCCTTGATGCGCCTCTCAAGTCTCTAAAGGTTTACACCAGTGTTTTCATTGGTTAAGATGTAATGCCTTAAAGGACTGTCAGGAAATGAAACAAAATATTTTGAGGGCAAATGTGGAAATACTGTATTACAATGCTGCGGAAAATAACAGTTCTTATTTTTTTTAAAAACCACTAGTTCTTATTTTTAAAAAATACATAATTACTACACTCACAATTATGATTGAAGGCCAATCGTGGATTTCGTGCATAAAAATCAGGGGTTTCTGCATGGCAGTCAAACCAATGCATCCGGCGATACTTGCCAAGATCTTTAATGCGTAGCTGGTCCCCATAATTATGAACTTTTACCCTTTTACTAACAGTATCTGGATGCTCCTGCAAACATTATTTGAATGAAAAAATTAATTTTAATTCCTTTGACATATAGCTGTATCATTTACCTGTTATAGTCAAATGACTCACTAACTTCTATGGAAACTACTGAAATATAAAATATTTGCAAATCACTTACCTTTCTTAAGGGTGTTTCTAATCCATAACCAGCGATCAATTGTTCAGATTTATTCCTGCACTTGCATTTCTTTAGTTTAACATCTTCTTTAATTACATTCTCTTGAGAACTACTTCCATCCTCATCTGAAGTTTCTGCACTGTGTACAATGCCACCTTTCTTTGTTTGGGTTGCAGTGTCTTTAAACAGCACATTTCTAATAGATTGTGATTGACGCCGCAGCCTACGTAGGAAAATTGACTGAGGAGAATAATTTATCATATCTCTAGCATTTAACAATGACTGAAGATCTTTATCTGCAACTGATTTGCCTTTTTGGACTCTTCTCCCATAGGATTTCTTGGGGTGGTTCATTCCAACATTCTTTGCCTCTAATTTACTGGAATGTGGTATTTTACATCGACAGCTTTTAGAACATTTATGAGAAAAAATGTTTCTGATGTAACAGTTATGGTTTTCAGAATCACTCTCATCTGACAGAACTATCCCTGGACAGTAACACTCAGGACAAGGTTTAAACACTCTTTTCTTGGCACTGCCTGACTGTTTCTTGTGTTTTTTGGGGCTTCGCCCATGTGACTGACATAATTTCTTTTTCTTATATGATGAGACAATAAGCACAGGTCGCCTAATTTTCTTAGCTGATGGTGGTGTTGCATATTTCGTGACATGTGACTTGTTTGCTCCCTGCTTTCTTACATGAGTAAAATCTTCGTCGGAACTTCCTTCAGTGTGTTGCTCTCTGGACATACCAAGGACACAAGCAATGTTTTTTGAGTTATTTCTAGTTTTCCATGCATCATATTTCCGCCTATTGGGAGAAGCACTTGATAAATGTTTTACCCTCTCCAATGGTCTAGGTGTTCTGTAAGTTGATAAGAAATGATTTAAGAAGAATAATAGGAAAACTAAGCATTACATATGAAAATAAATATGTCTGACTATACTTTTCTGGGAGTACTGGAAGAACTATTTTTTTAATACAGGCATAACATTACAATACACATAAATTATTTATACTATTTCTCTTTAAAATGTATTATTCAGTTGTTCCTTGGTTTAGTTTCCACATTAAATTGTATGTTTCCTGATATATGGTTGGGAATGCAAGGATCACCCCTCCCCCTTCCCTGCCCCTTCCCACATACCAAGCAAAGCAAGCAAGCAGTTTCCAAAAAGAAAAAAAAAAAAAAAAAACCACCACTCTTATTCACAAACAAAGAAATCTTATTTTCATTTTTAACAATAATTTCAATTGCTACTTAACCATAAGTTTAATGTCACTTGCAGTGTTGCCATATACGAGGGCTATCCACTAAGTACATTACATTTTGGAATTAAAAATAAATAAAGTATTGGATTTTTTTTTATTATATACAGATGAAAGCCACACTTAAATACTACTTTTCTACATAGTTGCCATTTAAATTAAGGCACTTATCGTAGTGATGGACGAGCTTGGAAATTCCTTCGTCGTAAAATTGTGCTGCATAGTATTCTATGATAACAGTACAGTCAGAATGGATGTTGCCATCTTCGAGGAAACTGGAAATACTGTTGTTAGCTGGTGACAACAGATAATATTGGTCCACATCTGTGAAAAAGAGGTATGGCTCCTTATGATAGCAGCATACCTTTCCCAACCACCTTACTTTTGGTGGGTCATAAGGCAGTGAGCCACGTGTACAGCCTTTTAAAGGTAAAGAAGTTTTCCCACTGACGACAATTCTCATGTTGGAGCACCCAACTTTGATGATTGTTTGTCTAAGCAATTTCATGTTTCCATCATCTAAATAGTTTCCAATGAGATGTTCCCGAGAAAAGGGGAATTACCTAGTCTGTGTTTTTAATACTGAAGTAGCTGTGTCCTGTGTCCTATATCCTGTATTAAGTCTGTGATATCCCCTTGTAGAGCAGCTTTGGACGACAGGGTGGCATTGAAAATATGCCCATCAGCTCTCTTGAAGAGCTATTACTGATGGCGTTTGGTTGGGCATTTATGTGGGAGGGTTATAGCAAATGAGAATGATTGCAGATCATACTGTTTCCACCATCTGATTGAGGAGAGGCAGCTGGGGGTAAAAATCCAGAGAACGGTGGCTGTATATGTTCCATGTACCACACCAAAATGAGATGGGGTGTCATTGTTTAGCAAACATAGAACAAGGTCTTTGATTAATTGTTCAATTAGGGCACCTCAGTTTAGTGTCATATCACTCTTTCTCACAATGGGTTGTGGGCCTTGAAACCACTCACGAGGAGAAAACGTAAAGGTAGCTGATGGATCAGGTTAGTTATCTCTGCTGTCGGCTCACTGTCCAGGAGATAGGCGTCACAGATAGTAAAATCCATAGTTGTATGTACAGGGTGACAATTATTGAACTGTATGAAGTAAAATTGTCATAATTTCTGTGTTAGGATGTTCAAACTGCACAGTTGCCCACGTGGCATGATGGGAATTAGTATGTGCAGTACAGTTTGGTTTCACGACAAAGCCCATTTTCATTTGGATGGGTTCATCATAAACAAAATTGGTGCATTTGGGGGACTAAGAATATGCATTTTGCAAATGAAAAGTTTCTCAAGGGGTGACTGTGTGGTGTGAAACGTCCAGTCACAGAATAATTGGTGCGATATTCCTTGATGGCACAGTGACTACTGAATGGTACATGAAGGTTTTGGAGGATGACTTCACCCCTATTATCCAAAGTGGCCCTGATTTCGACAATATGGGGTTCATGCAAGATGGAGCTCAACACCATCGAAACAGGAGAGTGTTTGATGTCCTGGAGGAGCTCTTTGGGGACCACATTCTGGCTCTGGGGTACCAAGAGGCCACTTGCATGGACCTCAATTGACCACCATATTCTCTGGATCTGAACATATCCAACTCCTTTGTGTGGGGCTATATTAAAGACAAGGTGTAAAGCAATAACCCTAAAATCATTGCTGAGCTGAAAACAGCCATTCGGGAGGTCATCGACAGCATCGACGTTCCGACACTTCATTACGTCACACAGAATATCGTTATTTGTCTGCACCACATCATCGCCAATGATGGCAGGCACATTGAACATATCATAACCAAAATCTGAATATCTGTAGTGACATTTGCATGTTGAATAAAGTGTGTACATGTCATGGTTTGTAACTATTGTATGTTTTTTTTTATATAGTTCAATAGTTGTCAGCCTATATGTGAACAGATACAGCCTGCAGCACTATACTGAGCAAAACTTGACCAATAAAGGTGTCCACAAGCACCAATGTGAAGACACCACCTGAAGTTCATTCAGAGCCAAATGTATTTTTGAAGTAGGCACTGAGATTACATAAGGTAAAGCTATATGTTGTAAAGAATCAAGTTTCCTTGAGGGCTTAAAGCTATATGTTGTAAAGAATCAAGTTTCCTTGAGGGCTATAGATATTGTTGGGTAAAAGTAATCTAGGTGTCAGAGTTCTGCTAGGTGGTCAAAATGATCATTACAGTTCCACTGAATGATGGTTTTAGGGGTTACCTACGTATGGCAGTAAGGATACTAGAAGGTGGGGCATTTTTAGCCAATGCCTGCACCACCTGTTAAGTAGGAACGGTGTCAACATGCATAATTTCAACATTTAAGTGTGAGTTGGCAGGCTGGTTGAGCACTGAGGGATTAAACAGCAATGTCATCACTGAATAAGCAGCTGATCTCAAGTTAGTGACATCTGCCAGAAATTTGATCGTATTATGAAATTATGTAGGAGTGGTAAAACTGGGACACTGAAAGCAGTATTGATGCCAGAGTTGAAAAATTATTTAAGAAGAAGTATAGGTAAATGTGTTGTCAGCTACTCTCTAGATCATAGCTGATGAGCGGTCTCCCACAACTAGTGTCTGGCTATCTGGTCCCCCCCCCCCCCCCCCCTCCCACAAATCCAATTATGCAACAGAGTAAGCAATGTCTTCTAGTCAAGAAAGTCATAATAGGGTAATTTCACAGAAAGTGAAGTTTTAATTGTTTGTAACAGTCCCTACACCTTTTGTTTGGCAACAAATCAACACCGCTGGCATCATCAAAATCTTTCCTGCATATTATTCATTTCACCTATCTGGTTTTTTATTTGTTTTTTCCCTTCCACATTAAATCAAACAATGGAAAATCCAGGCTGAAAAGTCACAATATTATGAAAAGGATATTTGTTCACCATGTGTTGAGATGCAGATAGGCACAACAAAAAGACTATTGGAAAGTGAGCTTTCGACCAACAAGGACTGTCGAAAATAGACATCCACATTCCTCCCAAACCACAACACCTTCTCCCCCATTCACTTTACCTCGCCCTACTCAACCCAACAAGCCACCCTTCCTCAATGCTGACCTCCACCTTAAAGATGGCTACATCAGTACCTCTGTCCATATCAAATCTACCAACCTCTAGCAATACTTCCACTTCGAAAGTCGCCACTCATTCCATACTTAGAAGTCCCTTCCATACATCCTAGTCACCCGTGGCCATCACCTCTGTAGTGACAAGTAGTCCCTCCCACAGTGGTGTTCCACCACCCACCGAACCTACACAATATCCTCGTTCGTACCTACAAAAACCCCTTTCCCAACTCCTTGCCTCATGGCTCATATCCATGTAAAATGAAATGATCGTATGGCATTTATTGGCCGGGATATCCCCTTCGCGATTCGGCCACCTGTAATAGACCCAGATGCAAGATCTGTTCCATACATCATCCCAACACCACCTACTGCAGTCCGTCACTAACATCACCTATCCCATCAAAGGCAGAGCTACCTGTGAAACCAGTATGTGATCTGCAAGCTACGCTGTAACCACTGTGCTGCATTCAGTGTGGGCATGATAACCTACAAGCCATCTGCCCACATGAATAGCCGCCGACCCCATTGCTAAGCATGACGTCCAACACCACATTCTTCATTTCAATAAGTGCTTCACAGCCTGTGCCATCTGGTCCTTCCCACGAACATTAGCTTTCCAGATTTGTGAAGTGGAAACTCTCCCTGTAATATATCCTATGTTCATGTAACACTCCTGGTCTCAAGCTTTATTAGTCATTGTCCTTACCCATCTAGTCCCTTTCTTGTTCCCATTCCAGAACTACACAGCCCTCTATTTCACCAACACATCCTCAGCCTTTTTCCTTTTCCGCTAACCTCCTCCCCCCCCCCCCTTTCCCCTCCCCTCCATTGAATCTCCCATGTGCAACTAGCTGCCCTACCTTCTCTCCACCTCACCCCTGTACACTCCCACAAGCAGCACTTTACCACCCCACCCCTACCCTGCTATCCCTCCCCTCCCCGGCCCAGCCTCCTCCTTACCCTCTTAACCCGGTTGCCTCTTCCATCATGTGCTGCTCCTTGCAGTCTGGCTTCAGCTGCCAGACATTGCAGTCATGTATGTGTGAATTCTGCTTTCACACACACACACACGTGTGTGTGTGTGTGTGTGTGTGTGTGTGTGTGTGTGTGTGTGTGTGTGTGTGTGTGTGCACGCGCGTGCAAGAGAGAGAGAGAGAGAGAGAGAACAGGGACATGGAGAAAGGGCTAAAAGAGACACCATACAGAAATGGAGGCTTGCCATATTGGTTTGGCGAATAAAAAGTAAAATGCGGTCAACAGCCTGCGTTTCATTTGCTAAAATGGCCGATAACTCAGACGGCAAACCCAAGCGGGAACATAAACGGTTAAAAAATTGACATTCTGTCAGGAAGTGGTGGACAGTTAAGACTTGGGCGCAATGTGTACAAAGTGGTGCGGTAGTGCCACTCATCAATTGATGATGGCTAAAAAGGCAGTGCACAATAAACGGCCCAGTTAAAATGACCTCCTCTCGCCAGGGCTGAGAGGAGGTCGTCCAAGCCCCTGGGAGAGGCTTAATAAGCCAGAGCTTATTCCCTTGAAGGAAGTACCATTGGTGATGATCAAAGGGACACCTCTTGACAGACAGAAACACAGAGATCATCAGAGGAAATATAAGAACTAGTGGGCTGAGGTATGAGGACTGCAGTCTTGGCACCAGTGTCAGCAGTCTTGCTTCCTGGCAGACCAACATGATCAGGAACCCAAATAAACATCACAGTGGCTCCACCAAGACTGAGCAAGTGACAGTTTTCCTGGAGGTGCTGCACTAAGAGATGGGCAGTGTACAGTGCACATAGACTTTGAAGGGTGCCGAGAGAGTCCGAGCAGAGGACACAACTGAAAAATCTGTGTTGCAGAATGCACTCTGTGGCTTGATACAGGGCAAAGAGCTTGGCTGTAAATACTGAGCAGTGTGCCGGAAGCTGATATCAAACAACACAGGTCCCAATGACGAAGGCACACCCAACCCCACGGTCAGTCCAAGAGCCATCAGTGTACACAAAGGTACTATTGCGAAGTTCCATGCGAAGGTCGTGAACCTGAATGCGATAGAGCGAGGCTGGAGTATTGTCCTTAGGAAGCAAATGAAGGCGAAGGTTAACATGGGTTGCTTCAGGATGCCAAGGTGGTGAACAATTTACACCCATTGGGAAAGTTGCAGGTAGTGTGAAGAGTGTGAAGTTAAGCCACTATAGCAAGTGTCAAAAGCGGACTCCAGGAGGTAACAGAGAAGAGGGAAGCACCCCATATTGGCAATGAAGGGAATCATCAATGAAGGAGGCATAGGATAGGTGGCCATGCATGGCAGACAAATGGCATGCATACCTACTGAGGAGAAAGTCACGGCAGTAGGACAGTGGTAGTTCAGCAGCTTCAGCAACAGACTCTCAACTGGGCTAATGTAAAAGGCACCAGTGGCAAACGGATGCTAAGATTGTGGATAATGTTGAGGCAGCATAAGAAGGATGCATAAACAAAGCACCCATAGTTAAGTTTCGAGTGGACAAGGGACCGGTACAAATGGAGGAGGGTGGTTCGATCAGCACCCCAGGACGTACCACTGACGACATGTAGGACTCTGAGGAACCGCGTACAGCGGGTTGCCAGGTAAGACACGTGGGAGGACCAAGAGTGTTTCCTATCAAGCACGAGCCCCAAGAATTTTGCAGTTTCAATGAACGGTAGGGCAACAGGCCCAAGATGAATAGAAGGTGGGAGAAACCATTTGCACTGCGAGAAATTAATACAGACAGTTTTGTCAGTGGAAAAACGAAAGCCACTGTCGATGCTCCATGAGTAAAGACGATCAAGACAATGCTACAGACGCCGTTCAGTGAGACAGGTCCATGGAGAACTGCAATAGGTGACAAAATCGTCATCAAAAAGGGAGCTGGAAATGCCCAGCAGGAGACAGGCCATTATAGGTTAATGGCGACAGCAAAGAGGATGACGCTCAGGATGGAACCCTGAGACACATCGTATTCCTGGATAAAGGTGTCCGACAAGGCAGCACCTACATGTACCTTGAAAACTCTGTCCTTTAACAATTCCTCAAGAAAACAGGGTAGGTGGCCATGGAAGCCACACATGTAGAGAGCATGAAGGATACCAGTCCTCTAGTAGTTGTCTTAGGCCTTCTACAAATCGAAAAACATGACCACAATCTGGGATTTCCACAGAAAACCATTCATGACATGGATAAAGTAATGAGGTGGTCAACTGCTGAAAGCCGTGCTTGGAATCCACACTGTGCATTCGTTAGTAAATTGCGTCACTCGAGCCACCATACCAGCCGGGCATGAATCATACATTTTATCACCTTGCAAATGCAGTTCTTGAGAGAGATGGGGCCGTAACTAGAAGGAAGGTTTGTATCCTTACCAGGCTTAGTTATGGGTATGATGGTGGTTTCACACCAAAGTCTGGGACATGTGCCCTCTGCCCTGATGCAGTTGTACATGTTAATCAGAAAGTGCTTGCCTGCAAGAAAAAGGTGATGGAACATCTGAATGTGGACTGCGTCTGGCCCTGGGGTGGAGGATCGGGATGAACTGAGAGCGTGATCTGCTCCCTCATAGTAAAGGCAGCACTGTAGCACTCACAATTCTGAGAAGAGATTATTATCACCTGAGCCTCCTCCACTCGTTTCTGATGGAGGAAGGTAGGGTAATAGTGGAAAGTTCTCGAAACATCCACAAAATGGCAGCCGAAGGTGTTGGAAATAGCAATAGGGTCCATGATAAAATCGTCTGCTACTGTCAGGCCGGAAATTGGCAAATGGATCTTGGTCCCAGAGAGCCGTCAGAAGCTGGCCCACACGAAAGATGAAGAGGTGGAACTGTTAAAAGAACTAGTGCATGAAATCCAGCTAGCTTTTTTGCTATCCCATGTGTTAAAACAATGACAGTGTTTGTTCAATACGTACCGCAATATTCTGCAGGACTTGTGAACTGTGTGGTTAGGTTTTTACTGCTCACAGATGTTCAATAGTTATCTAGTGTAGCAGTATGTGGATGTTCACCTGCAAACTATTAACGAGGCTTATCAAAAGTTAAACAATAGTGCACGGGCCATATTAAATGTGTACTGTCGGCTACATCTTTTAAAGTAGTCCGTGTTCGACTTTCATCCCTTATTTTTCAGCTAGTATAGCAATGCAGTACGTCTACACTGAGGACAACAAACAAAGAAATAGAGCAGGCGAATGTCACATATCAAGACATTCTAGTGTGGTTGAAACGATGACACTTGCGGGTTCGGAATGTATGGCTGGACTGTGATAATTTCATTGTCTGCTTTGATCTTGGACAGAAGCACCACTCTATCAAAGGTGTGAAAAAGAGTGCGGGTGGGCACTAAGGAGGAATCTACCTTTTTCATTACCCAGTGGACGGCAATGACACCCTGATCAGGTAGGTAATACTGGATTTCAGTCTTGGAACACTAATTGTGAAGATGATTGACTCATTGCAGGAGAGTCCCCCATGATTGCCAGTGTCTCTGATAGCACACTCCTTCCAACTGGGGGCCCCTTTCACAAGGGGGCACACCCACCTTAGGTGATTGTCCACATCTCCTAAACACCTCACAGAGGGACCAATCAACAAGCAATATGGGAATGTTGCAGCTCAAGCAATTGCCCCTCCCTGGGCTTGGCCTGTAACGGGGTACATGCGAACCCTACCTGTCGACTCGGGGCTGGGTTACGCAGTCACCTGTTATACGTCAGACATGTAGGCTGGCCTTCAGGAGTGCAAAGGGAAGAAAAAGAAGAGAAAAGGGAACCTCAAATGCCAAAGCGGAGGAACGAGAGTGGAAGGGAAATAAAGAAAGGAAAAGGGAGCGAAAAACAATGGTGATAGTGTTCTTACATTATAGACAGACAATGCATTCTCAGTAACACCCCAGACATGTTCCCCAATGGAGGGGAAAAAGAATAGCAAAAGACTAGGATAGACATGCAGCACAGAAGGGAAAAATGCTGCAAAGGCTGGGGCCCTGTGGCAGCCAAGCACAAACCCACCAAAAAGTCACGAGCCCCCCCCCCCCCCCCTCTCTCTGTCTGTCTCTCTGTGTGTGTGTGTGTGTGTGTGTGTGTGTGTGTGTGTGTGTGTGTATACACGGCACACTTTGTCCATTTTCAAAAAAGGCTTTGTTGGCCGAAAGCTCACTTCCTGACAGTCTTTTTGTTCTTCCTATCTGCGACTCACCATCTCCACTATATCATGAGTAGGACTATCCTTTTCATAATATTGTTATTTTCATGTTAATACTTTGATGTACCGTACACACGTTATGAACCTAATCAGGGACTGAGTCAATAGTGAAAGTGAGAAGGCAGTTGGATTAACAATAAGAAAACAAAGTGAGGGAAATAATCAGTGGGTGGGGCCACACAAGTATCCCCTGGGTCTCTACATGCAACAGGGGCCATCCCTCCCATAGTCATCCTATCCTTTATCTGTTATAGTCAATGCAGTAAGGAGGGGAACAGCCTCCTCTAGTCAGTGAATTGTAACCCCTAACCACTATGCGTGGTTGACCCTGTCACTAGTCTATTGACAGTGCTAGAGCCCTGTGGAATGCTTTTCTCTTGGACCAGTGGGGAGATGAGTGATGTACCCCTCTAACCCAGAACACCTGGAGAACAGGTGTACATCAAGTGCTGCCAGCCTGTGGTAGTCCCCCTCAGCCAGGCTGAACTGCATAGCATGACTAGGTTCAGTTCAGCTTGGCCTATCAGGTCCCAATTTACCAATGCTAGCCTATGCCAGGAAGCCAACATTTCGCATGTCGTGGCACAGGTTGAACTCATTGATTGACTTAATAGCCTGTGAAGCCAATGTTACCCATCATTTTGAGATGGAGTTTAAGCTGGCTCAAGTGTCACTGTCTTGGACAATATTAAGAAGAAATCCAAATTACTGATCATCAAAAATTAGGCATTTTCTTTGGTTTCCTTAAATAATCTGTTATCACATGTTTGTTTGTCATTCTGTATCAGAAATAAGTTGTGATGATCCAATGAATATTTCATTTTATCTGTTGTCTCTATGTGAAGCACTTGCATGTAGCACAATAAGTGACTGTCTGTGAAATACACACATCAAACAAAGTTCCGGAACCTATAAAGAAAATTGGAATAGAGAACAACATAAACATCATTTCCGCCCTTTTGATTGCTCATGAAAAGCATGCACTGCATGTTGTACCACCATATGGCGAAACCTTCAGAGGCGGAGGTCCAGATTGCTGTACACACCGGTACCTCAAATACCCAATAGCACGTCCTCCTGCATTGATGCATGCCTGTATTTGTCGTGGCATACTATCCACAAGTTCATCAAGGCACTGTTGGTCCAGTTTATCCAACACCTCAACGGTGATTTGGCATAGATCCCTCAGAGTGGTTGGCGGGTCACGTCGTCCATAAATAGCCCTTTTCAATCAATCTCAGGTGTATTAACATGATTCACGTTGTCCGTCGCACTTCACATAGTGTAGACCGGGAACTGTCTGCTAGGCATGCCCGATGTAAAACTGACTGGGCACAACCCGTGCTGCCCGAGTTGTTGCTCCACCGGCAGTGGGTGTGGCCAAATTCTCGCGTGCCCTCTGGTGGACGGGACTTACTTGCGGCAACTACTGTCCGTGACGTGCCGATGTGTGCCTCCCGTGATATTTCTGGTGGCTACTGCACCAGGCATATTCGATAGGGTGCACACATGGAGAACATGCTGCTTACTCTAGCTAAGCATTATTATGAAGGAAGTCATTCACAAGATGTGTATGATGGGGGTGCAAACTGTCGTTCATGAAGACAAATGCCTCGCCAATATGCTGCCGATATGGTTGCACTATCAGTCGGAGGATGGCATTCCTGTATCATATAACCATTACGGCGCCTTCCATTACCACCAGTGGCATACGCCGGCCCCATATAATGCCACCCCAAAACAGGAGGGAACCTCCACCTTGCTGCACTCACTGGACAATGTGTCTAAGGCATTCAGCCAGACTGGGTTGCCTCCAAACAAGTCTCCAACGATGGTCTGGTTGAAGGCATATGTGACACTCATTGGTGAGGAGAATGTGATGCCAGTCCTGAGTGGTCCATTTAGCATGTTATTAGGCCCATCTGCATCACGCTGCATGGTGTCGTGGTTGCAAAGCTGTACCTCACCATGGTTGTTGGGAGTGAAGTTGCTCATCATGCAGCCTGTTTCGCACAGATTTGAGTCTTAAAACGACGTCCTGTGGCTGCACGAAAAGCATTAGTCATCATGGTGGAATTGCTGTCAGGGTTCCTCCGAGCCATTCTCCGTAGGTAGCGGTCATCCATTGCAGTTGTAGCCCTTGGGCGGCCTGAGCGAGCCAAGTCATCGACTGTTCCTGTCTCTGTATCTCCTCCATGTGCACTCCAAGATGCCTGGACACTTCCCTTGTTGAGAGCCCTTCCTGGCACAAAGTAACAATGCGGATGCAATCAAACTGCGGTATTAACAGTCTAGGCATGGTTGAATTCAGACAACATGAGCATGAGCAGTGTATCTCCTTCCCGGTGGAATGACTGGAACTGATCGGCTGTCGGACCCCCTCCGTCTAATCGGTACTGCTCATGTGTGGCTGTTTACATCTTTGGGAGGATTTAGTGACAGCTCTGAACAGAGAAAGGGTCTGTGTCTGTGATACAGTACCAATAGTCAATGTCTATCTTTAGGATTTCTGGGAACCAGGGTGATGCAAAACTGTTTTTTCATGTGTGTATAACTGTTAAAGTTATCCAAATTAACCATTCGGAAAATACACTAATAACTGTCATAAGCATGTTTTGCATGGTGTGAGAGATGGTGCAGTTTTGGGTGAAGGAAATAGGAAGCAGGACATCTTGAACTTATCAGCTGGAGCTGTGTAACTTGGTCCAATATGATAGCAGAGTCCTCCATTGACGAGCCTACAAAGTTGATGGAAATGGTATGCTTCAAGTTATACAGAAACAGTACACCCACAGAGTTTTTATCCATGTCAGATAAAGAATCTTGTTGATAAAGTGACAACTATCATTACAGTTGTGTATGTAATACCACTAAACAAACAGAACCAACATTCATGGTGTTCTTTCAGTTGATATTGTTTCAGCTGGTCTGGTTTAATGTGGACACAATCTAACAGGAGCTACAGCAGTCACTGAATGGTAATGTATGAACACTGTGAACATGCTTGTAACTCAAAATACCGAAGGGCTAACAAGTCTTAACCTTTAACTACATTTGTGGGGTAATTTATTACCTGATGCATTACACTTTTGTTTACAATTCCATTCATACTGAAATGTTACTGTTATGCCAGAGCCAACCTGGCCAGCAACCCATATTACACCATAGAGGACGAGGTTGTCTATGTCTAAGGCATACCAAAAGCACCATGGTAAACACTGGCTATTTATATACAAGATAATGGAAACAGACATTCCGAGCACTACTTCCTGCATGGGGAGCTCGAGCCACAGCCTGCAGGAAGTATCACTGCGCCAAAACCTGACTGGCTGGAGACATCTATTTAGGGGCTATAGGGGCTAGAACCAGCCCCGAAGTTCAGCTCACTCCAAATGCCGATCTTGTGTACTTCGACCGCTGAAGATTACATCTTCGTCTCTGACTTGGACTCGAGACAGAGAGAGAGAGAGAGAGAGAGAGAGAGAGAGAGAGAGAGAGAGAGAGAGAGAGAGAGAGAGAGAGAGAGTGTGTGTGTGTGTGTGTGTATGTGTGTGTGTGTGTGTGTGTCTGTTTTAAAAGTTAACTTTTGTTTGCGTCACTTAGGAGGCTTTTAATGGCATCGTTGTTGTTACCTTTCGTTTGTTGTTCAGTCATCAACCTTGTAACTTACATCAATAAAAGATATGTTTGTGAAAAATTGTGAATTGTCAGTCACAACAGTTACCACTCTGCTTCTATGCAATATTAATACCAGCTGAGCTTTTGCACTGCACAGGCGCATGCTAGCCAGTGACTACATAGACATGTGCCAGATGACGCTGAAATTTATGCCAAAAAGTTATAAACATTACTTTTCTTATTTGCTATCACAAATTGCTTTAGATGAATGGAGTGAAGTTTGAATGATAAGTTTTAGAGTTATTACTAGTGAGTGAAGACTGCTGACTTATTGGATACATCAGATTATTTTCAAGATGCGGCCAAGATTAGTGACAAGACGATGAAACAGAAATAACTGATCATGAATTTGACAGTAAAATAGAGTATGATGAAGAGCCAGAAAAAGAGAATGTTCATGGAGAAAACCAACAAACAGTAAGACTATCTGACTTTTTTATGGAAAAAACTTATTTATAAAAATAGAAGATGGTGCATCGCGAGATGTTATAAAACAACTTGACCAAAGCAAATATCAAAAACAGAAAAATGAATCCCATAAATTTTTATTGGGACTTGCAGACTGCAATGGACACAGTTCTTTGCAAAAATTTTGCAAATGACAGCAGAGTCAACATATCTGTAGAAGTCCAAGTGGGACCAAGTCAGCCAAAGTTGTCACAGATGACAATGACACATATGTCAACATCTTAAAGATGCAAGAAGTACCACAAACATATTCTAAATGACAAAAATATGTGCACAAAATTCATTCTGCTGAGTAAAAAGGTTATGCCTTGATTCAGATGATTGAAAATAAGTGCTTAGCTGATACATTCATTTATCTACTGTTTTTTTTATTACTATATTCCCCCCCCCCCCCCCCCCCCCCCAGAACAGTGCAAGTAATATTTTAAACCTTAATTCGCTACACATTGTGCAGTTGTAGGCTTTTACAGGTGTCACATTCTTTTAAAAGATTCCTTGTGGTGATAATCTTATCATTAAACAGACAGACAAACAGTCATAGAAAAAAATATTGAAAATGGATGTATTTATTTTTAGTTACTTTGACCTCCACCTGGCGTGTCTATAGTTTTCAGCTAAGAGAAACATATCAGCGACTGGCATATTTTTCTAAGTTCTTACACATGCTTTACATGAGCAAGTGAATGTGCCTTCCATTATCTGCTGTTATCACTTTAATATTCGCTCTTCAACTGCAGTAGGCCTATTCAACTGTTACCCTAAAAAGAAAAGGAGATTGGTAGCTCCCTGGCAGTGTGTCAGCATATTCTACTGGCAGCTGCAGTATGTGACTGGTGAAATCTCACCACAGCCTTTTTTTTATCACACTGCAACTGTTTCATGCTTTATTTACTTTATTGTATTTTCTTTTTACTTACTTTTTTCAATATTCTCGTCAGTGAGTAACTGATTATGGTTTGCAAATTTGATGTCTAAAAAGGTCTTCCTTGGAAGGTAATATTTATCCGACCTCCCATAACAATAAAAATAATCATCCTTTAAGGGTGATATTCACTTGACCTCTCATAAAAATACAAATAATATGCTAGTAAGTAGATTTGTACTTTGAAATTAATACTGTTGACTTAATAACTATGTAGGTCTTTTAGAGAAAAATGAAATAAAGTAAAATGAGCGGTAGGCTACTTATAGCTTCCGTATTTTGTCCACATGCCATTGGCATCAAGAACAGCTTGGATGCTTCAAGGCATAGAACTGACACGTCTATGGAAAAAGTCCTCATACATGATATTTCTCTCTCATGAAGGATGGACCAAATCCCATAGGGCTTTCACAGTACTCGGAGGAGGGTTTGCCCAGTTGTCTCGCAGAGTTGTTTTAATATGAGATGGGAATGAGATCAGGTGAATTTGGAGGCCACAGAAGGCATTGAATAATATTCTCCCTCATTCGAAACCAGCTCTGAATCCTTACGTTGATGTGTAGATGGATGATTATCATGTAGCTAAGCAAGACATCCTTCGTGATACCAAAGTCGAGCTCCAAGGATATTACATTTTCACAGGGATGATTACATTTTCAAGGATTTGTTCATAGAATGCTGAACTGAACTTGCCCTGGATATATTCCACTGTTCCTGCACCCATGTAAGACATCCAGCCTCAACATTTCACACTTATGCATGCGCCTCTGGCACTGTGGCCACGAAGTGCATGTCATATTGTTGCCCATCTGTGCGGTAAACAAGAGTGGGACTTCTGCTCATGGATTCAATTGTGCACTTTTTGGAGAAAATAACTTTCCTCCAATCGACATCATCTCAGGAACTCACAATTGCTAGTCTATCCATGGTGTGTTTGTCAGATAACAGTTCTTTGATAAGATCATGACTGGACTTGATTCCCTGGTCCTTTAATCTCCTGAGAGCAATTCTTGACAAGCCCAGCAAATGTGAAACTCTCCTTAGTTTCCGGATGAATGCCAAATGAGCACTCTGGGCCACCCTGCCAATTCTTCTTCTTGTCTCCGTGTAGAGACTCGTGGTCTTCCAGGCTATTGGATGTCTCACTACCTCACGATTATCTCCAAACTGTCTAATCCATTTCCTTGCTGTGGAAACATCAAGACCATAATGATGTTCTGCCTCAGATGCACTAACACCATCTTCAAAGAGAGCAATTATTCGCTCACAAATATTCACATTAGCCATTTTGGTCGGACTGGTTGGATTAAAAGAGGGGGGAAAGGGACCAAACTATGAGGTCATCAGTCCCTTGTTTCGAATAAAACAATGCCACAACGGTGAGAATAAAACAAATGAGACTGACAACTCAAAACAGAATGAAAGAAAGAATCAGAAGAATGATGAAGGGCAACATACATACAAATGGACAAAAAGGGACAAGAAAACCACAGAAACAGAAGAAATAGGATGAAGAGATTAAAACAACAAAACAGATTACAATGGCTGGCTGACCATGAGAATAAAAAGGAGAAACCAGCCACTCTGCAACACATTAAAATCTCCACCTTAAAAGCACTAGGGTGGAGGACACGGAGGGACAAAGGACATGAATTAAAACTTAGATCAAATGATAAAACCCACACTCATGAATAAAACATAAAACTAAATCAGCCGATAAGGCACTGTAAGATAAAATTAGCAGCAATGAGTCTGGTAACCCAAGATTTTGTCACTGGGAAGTCAAAGTGGGACAGTGCACCAGAATATGGGCAACTGTCAACCAAGCGCCGCACCAGCATTCAGGTGGGTCTTCATTGCACAGGAGGTCACCATGGATCACCCAAACATGGCTAATGTGGAGTCGGCAGAGGGCAACTGATTCCCTGCGAGATGCCCGCATGGAGGACTTCCACACATTCATAGTCTCCTTAACACTTAGTTTGCTGTGTGTACTGTTACACCATTCTGTCTCCCTAAGCCGAAAAACCCTATGGCGTAAGTCAGAACGCAGGTCAGGTTCATAGATGCCCATCTCCAGAAGCGGTTTCCGCATAGCCTGTTTGGCCAGCCTGTTGGCAAGTTCATTACCTGGGGTGCCGACCTGTTCTGGGGTCCACACAAACACCACTGAACGACGGGACCGGTCCAGAGCATAGATGGCCTCCTGGCTGCATGCTACCAAAGGATGGCGAGGGTAGCACTGGTCGACAGCTTGTAGGCTACTCAAGGAGTCAGTACACAGAAGAAACGATTCTCCGGGGCAGGAACGGATATACTGAAGTGCATGAGAGATGGCCACCAGCTCTGCTGTAATACACTGCAGCCATCGGGCAAGGAATGCCATTCAAGATGGCCTCTGCAGATGTAGGTGAAGCCAGCATGGCCATCAGCCATCGATCCATCGGTGTAAAACACTTCAGAGCCCTGGAACACATCAAGAATTAAGAGGAACTAACAGCAGAGGGTGACAGGAGTAACTGAGTCCTTAGGGTCATGCGAAAGGTCTAGACAAATCTGCAGCCTAGGTGTACACAATGGCGGTGTATGTGGACGGACCTCGATGGGAGGTGGTAAAGGGAAGAACTCCAGTTCAGACAGAAGGGATCACATACAAATCGCAATCGTTAGCCCTGACCTGGGCCGCTGATGCCGGAATGAACTGTCGGATGTGAAAAAAGGAGATGATAATTCGGATGCTCAGAACTATGAATGTGTGCAACATAAATGGTGAGCAGTTCTGCACATTGGATCTGCAATAGAGGGACTCCAGCCTCAAACAGGACACTGATAACCAGACTCCATTTAAAAGCTCCCATTTGCTAAGCGAACGCTGCAGTGGTGAACTGGGTCAAGTACATGCAACGCTGGGCAGCTTAGAGCAATCTGCACCCCAGTTAGTGTTGCTCAGGCAGCAGAGGGCAGTGAGGTGCTGCCAGCACTTCCACTTATACTGGCGAAGGTGAGGAAGCCAAGCCAATTGGGCGTCGAAAACCAGTCCTAAGAATTGATATGTCTCCACTACAGTGAGTGGATCATCACGACAGTAAAGTTCTGGTTTGGATTAACAGTACGACGCCGACAGAAGTGCATGACACACAACTTAGTGGCTGAAAACTGGAAGCCATGGGCGAGAGCCCATGACTTCACCTTGTGGATGGCTCCCAGTAGGTGCCGCTCAGTAACACAAGTACTGGTGGAGCAGTACAAAATGCAGAAGTCGTTTGCATACAGAGACGTACAGCCCTACAGCTGTTGCTAGACCGTTAACGGCCACTAAAAACATTGATACACTCAATACAGAGCCCTGTGGGCCCTCTTCTCCTGAATATGGGTGAGAACTATGGGAGGCACCAACTTGGACACAGAAAGTACGGAGCAATAGGAAATTCTGGATAAAAATTGAGAACAGGCTTCCGAGACCCCACCTGTATAATGTGGCAAGGATTTGATATTGCCAGGTGGTATCATATGCTTTGCGTGGATCAAAAAAGATGGCAACAAGGTGTTGGCATCTGGAAAAGGCTGTTCGGAGGCCGACTTAAGGGACACAAAATTATCAGTGGTAGAGCGCCCCTGGCGGAATCCGCCCTGACATGGAGCCAATAGGCCATGTGACTCCAGGACCCAACCCAACTGCCGACACACCATACGTTCCTGCAACTTATAAAAAATGTTGATGAGGCTGATGAGCCGACAGCTATCCACATGAAGTATGTTTTAACCCGGTTTGAGCTTCAGAACAATGGTGCTCTCCTGTCACTGCGATGAAAAGATGCCATTGCACCAGATCTGGTTGAAGATGACGAGGAGATGGCGCTTGTATCCAGATGAAAGAGGTTTAATCATCTGACCGTGGATCCAATCCGGTCCAGGAGCAATGTCGGGGCAATGTGCAAGTGAACTGAGGAGCTCCCACTCCATAAGCGGGGCATGTAGTGAACGAGAGGGGACTTTCCTTTCCATCCACCGTTTGAGGATGCGAAAGGCTGGGGGTAGTTTTCCGATGCAGAGGTTCGAGCATAGTGCTCAGCAAAGTGCTCGACAATCGCGTTTGTGTTGGTACTTAGCACACCATTGATGGTAACACCAGGGATACCTGTTGGGGTCTGGTACCCTAAAAGATGTCTGATTTTCGTCCAGACTTGGGAAGGTGATGTATGGCACCCAATGATCGAATATACCTCACCCAACACTCCTGTTTGTCATTTTACAAGCTGGTGTACAAGGGCACAGAGCCGCTTAAAGGCTATCAGATGCTCTAGGGAAGCGTTCTGCTTATGTCGCTGTAGAGCTCACTGACGCTCTGCAATTGCCTCAGCGACTTCCGCCGACCACCAAGGGACTGCCTTTTGCCGGGGAGCACCCTAAAGAGTGAAGGACTGTATTTTCTGCTGTAGAAATGATTGTGGCAGTCACCTGCTCAGCCAGCACATTGATGTTACCATGTGGGGGAGAGTCAATGGTGACAGCAAAGGTGAAAGTTTATCAGTCCACCTTGTTTAAAGCCCATCTGGGCAAGCATCTGCGGGCCTAACAACAGGGTACTGACAGGAAGATGGGGAAGTGATCACTACCACACAGGCCATCACGTGCTCTCCAGTGGATAGATGGGAGAAGTCCTGGGCCGCAAACTGATAAATCAATGGCCGAGTAAGTACCTCGAGCCACACTGAAATATGTGGCAGACCCAGCATTTAAGAGGCAGAGGTCAAACTGAGACAGTAAAGTTTCAACATCTCTGCCTGTCTGGTAAGCACTGTTTCACCCCACAAGGGGTTATGGGCATTAAAATCTCCCAAAAGTAGGAAAGTGCAATCAGTGCAGCTAGCACACTCAAGGGTACTGCACCATCTGGAGGAAGATATACATTGCAGACAGTTATTTCCTGCATCGTACTTATTCTGACACCCACAGCTTCGAGAGGGGTTTGAAGGGGCACAGTTTCACTACAGACTGAGTTTAGGACATAAATGCAAACTCCAACAGACACTTGATTATAGTTGTTACGGTTCCTG
This sequence comes from Schistocerca gregaria, assembly GCF_023897955.1. Classification (NCBI taxonomy): domain Eukaryota; kingdom Metazoa; phylum Arthropoda; class Insecta; order Orthoptera; family Acrididae; genus Schistocerca; species Schistocerca gregaria. The sequence continues at coordinate 355,242,425 of NC_064927.1, read as the reverse complement.
TAATATCCCTTATAGCTGTGGAGGGCAGGAGCTGCATTGCCGGGAACCAGGTTTCCTGGAGGGCAATGCAGAAAGCAGGTGTAATGCTTAATAGTTGCCATAGCTCAGCCAGGCGGTGGAAAAAATGCCGCAATTCCACTGAAGGATGACATCATTGTGAGACTGGGAAGGCATGGAACATTCAATGAAGCAGATTACACCTCAGAGTCATCTGCTGCCACCAACTTATTGCCTGAGCAGTCTATCTTCATTGTGTCCGAGGGTCCGGCGAGATCCAGGTCCTCAGTGGATGCCAGAATCACCACTCCATCTTCAGACGCAGAGTTTGTAGGTAGCGGTGGTGTGAATGCCACCACAAGTTCCTTGTTCTTGAGGGTCTTCTTTTTTGATTTTTCGTGCTGTTCCTCAGGTTTCCCTGGCTGGGAGGACTTCACTGAATCAGTCTCTGGGACTCAGGATGGGTGTGAAGCCCTATGACCTGCTGCTTTTGGGCTCTTCAGCCACTGGCGGGTGTCATCTTTCCCACTAGCAGAAACCTGGGAAGGGAGTGACCCAAGGGACCCCTTCCTAGTGAGAGGAGCTGAAGAAGACTTACGCTTCTCTGGCTCAGAAGTGGGGACTGAAATCCCTGATGGTTGGGGGAGTGTTGCTCCTGAAGTAGGTGGTGTGGTCTCATGGTTCTGAGAGGCAACATGGGGCAACAACTATTCTCACAGCGGCGGCGTATGAGGTGGTCTTAGCCACAGGATGTAGGTGCTCAAATTTCCTCTTAGCTTCAGTGTAGGTCATTCAGTCCAGGGTCTTATATTCCATGATTTTCCTCTCTTACTGTAAAATCCTGCAGTTGACATAGATGAGAGACGGGGCGCATGGAGTATTGGGATGCGATGGACGTCCACAATCTCGACAGTTGGGGCTAGGAAGTACAGTGGGAAGACATATGGCTGAACTCCCAGCACTTGAAGCATCGCATGGGGGGAGGGATATATGGCTTGCCATCACAGTGGTAAAGCATCACCTTGACCTTCTCGGGCAATGTGTCACCCTCGAAAGCCAAGATGAAGGTACCAGTGGCAACCTGATTATCCCTTGAACCCCGATGGATGCGCCTGACAAAATGAACACCTCACCACTCTAAATTTGACACGCAGATCGTCGTCAGACTGCAAAGGAAGGTCCCTGTTTAATATAATACCCTAGACCATATTTAAGCTCTTATGGGGTGTGATGATAACAAAAACATCCCCAAATTTGCCACAAGTGAGTAATGCCTGTGACTGTGCAGAGGATGCTGTTTTTATCAAAACTGACCCAGCCTTCCACCTCCCCAAACTTGTTTTCTAAATGCTTTACAAAAAACTGAGGCTTCATTGAAACAAAGGAGTCCCCATTAGCTCTCTTACATATGAGGTACCGGGGCGAATAAGGTACACTGCCATCCTTGGCCTGGCGTTTTTCGCTGGCTCTGTTATTTTTTGCTTTGTTTTATTATTACTCGCGTAACAACTAATGTATGAAATAAAATATGTTACTACGAAAAGAGCCCCGAAATACCTTTTAGTGATGCTGTGCCGTGACTTTCTTTGGATCATTATTTTTCAACAAAACAAAATATATTATGTTCTTATTATTCTGGATCTGGCTTTCTACTAAAGGAACATTTTTTCGTTACTGTAACTCACTATAAAGTTCAACACATCTTTCTTACTTTATAGTTATTGAAAAGGTTAATGCAAATTATTTCGTTATCAATACTGATGTTACAGTATGCAATGATTGTTCAACATCTAAATTTTGCAGTGGATTTTTGTTAACAGTAAAACACCAATAATTACCACGACTAACACGAGAACATGAGACTATTATCGGAGAAAAAGATGTTTTTACTATAAGGTTTGCCAGACCAGAACTACGCACAGGAAGATTTCTTTTATGTTATCAAGGTAAATTATCTTTTTGCACTGTTAGTAACATATTATCAGCAGCCCGCGTCAACCTGTAAAACACATCATAAAATCTGCTGCTCTGCTCTGCAATTCCGAAAGCTGCAAGAAATAATTCTACTTCACTATTACCTGCCCGCTTCTTTGCGGTATGATAGATTTCATTTAATGCAGTTTGAATGCGCCGCGGCAGCGGCTCGTTTGTTCGTAGCGCAGCTATGCACCACGAATAATATTTAAATAACTGAAAATGTCTTAAAGGGATGGGATAAAATACCAGGCAAGCTTATTACAAATCATAACACAAGGTTTCACTAAGTAACTCTATTCAAAACGTTTAAACAAATCAATTAATTACACACCTTTCCGAGGATATTTCTAATGGCGTCCCTCTCACAATCTTGACAAAAGAATGCTACGCAAGTGTACAATATAACATCACAGGCTCTTCCTACTCACGTAACTCCAAGAAGACGACAGAGAAATTAATGTTCTTTTTTTTACTATTTATACTAGTCACCTATCCTCATCTTTGTTTGATATTTAATAAGTATCGTCTGTGGCGGTTTCAGTACTCGCCGACACAGATATTATCTAAATAAAAAAAAGGACATAATTCTATACAAGAAGAAAACATGACACACAATGTTTTATCCTTATTACATAATATGTCTTTTGCTAAGAGACGTTACACGTTCCTCCCATGGTGTGGGAGGGTAATGATTTAGTGTCGTACTTCCTTGAATTGTAGTGAGACTTGGAACGCTTAGTGACACTGGTGTTTGATCACCAGCAAGTGATGACGTGGTATGCTTCATTGCATGTCATCTGCCCTGATTCCACCCACTCCGACCAGGGGCCCTCCCCACGGGCGCCATCCAGCCGCAGCAAAGGCCAACTGGCACGCCAATGCCCCATGGTGATGGGCATCTACTCCTTGCCATATATGGGGAGTTAATGGCGAAGGCATCGGCAGAGCGATCCCTGTGTGGTCGGGGGGCTACAACCAAGTGGGTAAATGGTGGCCCCAGACTGGCTACCACGCTGGATATCAGGTGCCAAGAAGTCCATTCTCATTGACGATGCAGAAAACAACACTGCATAGTGGATGGAGAAAACCCAGGAAGGTGCCCTCGCCTAAGAGATGGAAGATGATGAGTGGGATTGCAATGTCACAACGAGAAAGTGGGCTTAAGATCTCAATGCATGATGGACATGATGCACCATGCAAGGCGCCCTTCCCCAATTGACCCGCCCTTCGGAAAAATCTGGAAGAATGGAGGTCAAACCTGACAGGAGACCATCACATTAAGGCCAGAACATATGAGACTCCTTTTAGTCGCCTCTTACAACGGGCAGGAATACCTCCGGCCTATTCTAACCCCCAGACCCACAGGGGAGCAGCCATTTTGAAGCAGACCTATCACATATCCCAATCAGCTGATACACTTCTCTTAGCTGAAAACTATACACACACCAGGAGGTGGTCGAAGAAATTACAAATAAATACATCCATTTTCAATATTTTTACTATGAGCATTTGTCTGTTTCTTTAAAGATTAGGTTATTATAAAATGGAATCTTTTGGAAGAATATGGAAACTAGAAAAGCCTACAACAGCAAGATTTGTAGCAAATAAAAATTTAAGATATTAACTTCATGGATCAAAAAGACAATTGACTCCAGTTAGATTTGAATGCTCGTCCTTTACCATCAGCCTATCAACTCATCCACTGAAACAGATGTGAAATGCTCTTCATAATAATTCTACCGATGTGAAGCTCTAATACTCCATATGTTTCCACGTACACAAATAATGATTTTCAAAGAAATGATACAATGAGGGCTGCAATAAATCTTGACATATACTGTATCCTGATTGTTATATTGCTTTTATTTGGTGATGTACACACCAAGCTGAAGCTCCACAGACCACTAGAGTTGTGAACACTGGCAGTTCTGAACTTTGCTATGTGTAATGTTTTGTCTTGGACTCTAAATTATGTGGGCTGGACAATCTTTTTGCCGCTCATTGTACCTAACCAACAAGCAAACCAGACAGTGATGATTGAAATATGTTGCTTTCCTGAGTCCACAAAAAGTGTAAACGATAGTGACAACATACTAGACCTCTTAGTGATGAATAATCCTGAGCAAATAGGGAGCATCTCAATGGATAAAGGAATTACTGACCACAAGTGGTTGCAGCGATGTTTAATACCATACCATGCAAATCCACCAAAAATAAACTATATCTATTTTAAAAAGCAATAAAAATTGTCTTGACATATTACTAAAAGGAAGACTCCATTCTTTCCATACCAACTATGTAAGTCATAACCAGAAGTGGCTTAAATTCAAAGAAATAATGTTGGCAGTAATTGAGAGCTTTACATCATGTAAATTAGTAAGAGTCAAAATAAATCATCCATAGTACACAAAATGAATAAGGAACTGTTGCACAAGCAACCGGGGGAGGGGGAATTGCCCAATTTAAAAAGAACATAAAATCTCCAGTATTGGCAACAGGTATCGGATGCATGAAACATAGTGCAGATTTCAATGTGAGATGCTTTTACTAGCTTCCACAATGTCACTCTTGTCCTGAAATCTGGCAGAAAATCCACCATCATTGTGTGATGGCAGTGGTGTTATCAACTATGGTGCAACTATAAAGCAGAGTTATTAAACACAATTTTCCAAAATTCCTTCAACAACAAAGTAAGTGTTCCAGAACTCAAATCAAGAACAGCTGGCAACATGAGTAATTTGGAGGTAGATATTGTCAGCGTAATGAAGCAACTTAGGTCACTTAATAATGGCAACTCTTCCCATCCAGACTGTGTAACAATTAGGTTCCTTTCAGCATACATAGATGAAGTATCTTCATTTTTAGCAATCATTTACAACCACTCACTCTATGAAAGATTAATACCTAAAGATTGGAAAGTTGTACAGTCCTACCAGTAAACAGGGCCCCTATGAGAGCTCTGCCTTTGTGGAGATAAACCCCATGAAAAGGATGAAAAGGATAAGTACTCTCACTTGGGCCATCTCATTCACATTAAAATGTGTATGTTCCAGAATCCTCACTTTTTTAACAGTTCACGGAATGTTTAAGTTCCAGACAGTGCTTGGTGACGGCTGGTCTAGTTGTCTGTCTACCAGGGCATGTCTCCAATGTTCTTGGCATCTGATGTCTACAGTCCAAGCTGGCCAATTTATGACATGCCGAAGTGGCAAAATGCAGGATGACTACAATTAAGGTTCTAGTTTAAAAATTGTGTAAAAAAAGCACTGTTCAGAATGACATCAAATTTGACAAGATATTATCAAAGAATAGGGAAATGTTATGGAACCAAAAAATTTAACGAAAATCTTACCACTATAGGGCACTATTAGTGGCAGAACAAGCAAAAAATTGTGGAGTACACGGCTGTTCTTCAGTTCGCATTGGAGACACTCCGCCAGAGTGTCTCAATGCACGATTAGGCACTGCTGGTAAAGCTCTGCCACAGGAACAGTGACTGCATGCCACTAGCTCTGCAGAAGTACCGGACACTCAAAGGCATGAAAAACAGTGTTGGTCCAATGCCTGCCAAGGGTCTGGAGAAAATTATTACTAAACTTGAAAAGGCAGGTTCTTTTGAAGTGCAATGAACCAGAGGGTGGAGAACACCTGATTCAATATTAGCAGCAGATGTGGCCACTGCATTGCAGAATAGGTCTAGGGATGATGTGCAAACATGCAGCACACAGGGAATTTTCCGAATTTTGGACATGCCTGTGAGCACTGTGCATAAAAGTCTAAGAAACATCATGCACTTCTATCCATACAGAAATAGCCATGTTCTGGAGTTGCTTCATGCTGACCTGCCAGTAAGACAAATGTTTGCTCTAGAATTTCATTCTTGCAAGGAATTGGACTGTGCAATACATTCTGAATGTGACCCCTGAGGCACTTTGATCTGCTATGGAACAACTTTGCTGTGGTGGGCGGGCTTACCTAACTAACAGTGCCCCAACAGTTGAGTGCCAAACTTGTGTGGTCATGCACAATGCAAAGTACTGTTTTGTTTCATGTGCAACTCACACCACAGCCATCATATTGCGATTCTTCTCTCATTTGTAGGCAAATCCATTTACATTACAACACTTACAGCATCACCCAATAGGAAAATTTTTGTTAAATTCTTTTTTATCCACAATATTTCCCCTCCTTACGTAATATTCTGTTCAAATACGACATCACTTGGAGCACTGGTTCTTTTTTATAGCATTTTGAAACTGGAACGTCAATTATAATCACCCTGCATATATCAAATTCCTGGTTTTCATAAGCCCAGGCACTTTCACATTTCCCAGTAATCACTCCATGAAATGTGAAAAAACAACAGTTCTCCCACAGAAACCCAGATACTGGGGCAACGTTATGATAGAGTCAATAGAGGTAAAGGAGGTGGAAAACCTCAAATTGTAACACTGGGTACTAATTCAGAAAAGACTGGGACCTCTATTGCCACTGCTGAAAATAAAGTTGGCAGTAGCAGAATCCAACAAAAAGAAGAACTGAGAATGTAGACAAGGGAACAAACCCCAGACACAATAGCAGAGGCGCTGTTCCAAGAATGGAACCCCAATTCGCTGTCATGTGCACTGGACCAAAAACTGAACATCAGCTTCTGGCCAGGTGCAGCAAACCAAAGATGAAATGTCTCAGGACACTTCTAGTTGGAACAGACCACAGACAGAACATCCAGAACCAACACTGGATGGGGGAAGGCAGTTGTTGTAGATACTGAGTATGATCCACTCAACTAGCAGTCACAGGTAGCACCTGAAGATAGTGAATCATGTTCTTGAAATATTGTGGATGGATGGCACTGATATCCAACACTCAAGATGTCTACAATACTCCTGTTAAGCAAGTCAAATAATCATTCTAGAAGATAATCTGTGAACAGGTAGAAAGTGTAACTGTTGGAGAATTCCAGGAGGCAGACTATGGAGGGATGATGGCGGTTATATTAGGTCAGTGAATGAGATGCTAGAAGTGCCCTTCAAGACTCACTACTCCCAATGCACTCTGGCAGAAGATTTAGACAGAGATTCAGCCCTCGTGAGGCACAGTTAACCAATGGGGGACCTTGGAATCTGTCATGGACTGTGTGGATTTTAAGAAAATTCAGTGGGTGATGGAAAAGTTTCAATCGTTCAAATCACCAGGTCCAGATGGCATCTTTTTGGCTCTGCTGCAACAAGCAGAACAACGATTAATTGGATTCCAATTTCACTGCAGAAGTCATTCCTAATGCGTGGACAGTGGAAGTGGTTTTCATTCCTAAGCCAAGGAGAATTGATCATGCTGTGGCTAAGGATATAAGGCCAATCAGTCCATTTCTTTCAAAGACATTTCAATGAGTGGTTGACGTGCATGTTAGGGAAAGGACGTTAAATGATTTTCCTCTACACAAAAACCAACATGAAACTCAATCAGGCAAATCATGCGAAACAGCACTTTACTGACTGAAAAAAACACTTAACTTTCAGGAAATCATGCTCAGCTCTTCTGTCCAGACTGGGAATTGTCACAGACTAACGTTCTATCCTGTTGGAAACGTGTAAACCACTTGTAGCACTGTGTGCGACTCATACAGTCCTCCCCGTATGCTTGGCTAAGCCTTTGAAATGTCACACACACACACACACACACACACACACACATTGTTCTTCAAGCTCCTTCATTGTACTAATCCGACGAGCAGGCTGTACATGTGCTTACTTCAGCGGCTGTGGTTTGCTTGCTAATTTTCTAAGTGACATGAGGCAAATGGGAGTTTGTTGTCTAAACCTGCCACTAGGTGTGCTCAGCAGTCACAGTACTCTCTCTCTGCTGACTGGCACATTATATGAAAAGTTCAGTTTCTTTTTGAACACACCCCAATTTAGGATCTACTTTGTATATTTCCAATATTTGTAGTAACCATGAGTGGGGTACACTATCAAAAGCTTTTTGGTAATCAATGTATGTGTAGTGTAGCGACCTTTGTTTAGTTTTAGCTTGATATGTCACGTCTGCATCTATTACCAGTTGCTCTTTACATCCTCGTGCTCCTTTGCAGCAGCCTTTTAGTTCTTCATTTATAATTTTATTCTGTGTTGTATGTGTCATTAATTTTTGTGTAATGACTGAAGTTAGTATTTTGTATATTGCTGGTAGGCATGTTATGGGGCGATATTTTGCTGGGTTTGCTGTGTCTGCTTGATCTTTAGGTTTCAGATAAGTTATTCCTTCTGTAAGTGTGGTCTAATGTCTGTATTTGTGTCTTTGTATTCTACATATGTCAGCTGAATTTTTTTTTCTATATCTAACATGTGTGTCACTTCGTGTTCTATTTGTGCTTGTTCTGGTGGCTGTCTTAAGATTTCATTTTCCTCTGATTGTTTAATTGATGTGTGTTGTTCTTTGTTTGTTTGCTCTAAGATGTTTGAGCCCATTATGGTATTTTCTTCTTCTTCTTCTTCTGATTGCACATAATTTTGTTCCAGTATTTGTTGTACTTGTTGTTTGATGTTTTCTAATTCTGACAGGGGTACCCTGCTATTTTTGATTATTACACGGATCTGATCAGCTAGTCGTCGTTCTGTTAAAAATTTTAATTTTGGGTATCTGGTAATAAATGTTGTGTATACTTGTGATCTGTATCCAGTTGTGTTGGTTCCTAAGTTTGTTGCTTGGTAATAACAGAACATGAGGTGTCGGTTAACTTTATCTGACCATCTCATCCTCTGTCTTGGTTTTCCTTCTAGGGTAGTTGCAGAAAGCATATCCTGCAAAACACGTCTATTTGGATTTAAATAATTTTCCGTGTGGCTAGCAGTGTCATTACCATTGTGGACGGGCATAGGGTTCAAGTGTCGTCCCCGACCATGACAGCGCTTGTCCGAGGCTTCAATAGTTCTGTCCTGAACCAACTAATCACACTGAAAGGGGGTTAGCCCTATTAGTAGTTTGTTCTTTTTGTCGCCTTTTACGACTGGCAGAACATACCGGAGGCCTATTCTTTTCCCGGGCATTATTATTATTATTATTATTATTATTATTATTTGAGGTGAGGGGCACTCGACATCAAGGTCATCAGTGCCCTGAGGAAAAGTCAGCAAGCTAATCTCATGGGTGAGGACAAAGGCTGTCCCCACATGCAGAGCCTTTCACAATGTATTGAAGTCTGCCTTCCTTCTCCACCAATTTAGGAATGAGGCCTGACAGTTCACAAAATTTCACCACTCTTGTAACACTGGAGTCGGTTGTAGTATTTTGGAATATTTGTAAACATTCCAACACGCCATTGAAAAGCCGTCGACAAGAGATGCTTGTGAATAAATTGAATAAGGATAAATGTAGAGTGAAAGGGAAACTGTGTGTTTTCCCTCTTGTATGCAGTGAATGTGGAGCAGTGGAAGAGCCAGCGAGAAGGGGATCAGTAAAAACGGTATTACAACCCAGTTATATTGGCCAGGGACGCAACTTCCCACTAGTGCTGGTATAAGACCCAACACAAACCCTACAAAATATACATCAGCAGGAGAAGAGGGAAAAATATACGCCATGTGGCGATCCTGGAAAACACAAACAGAGAATGCACCAGCAAGTAACTGCAGAAAATTGATTCGAGTCATAATTCTGACTCCAAAGAATAGAAGACAGAAGTTGCCCCTGGCAACCAGCGAACAACAACAGTGCCTTATAATGCATGTAACAAGAAATCAAAAATAATTCAGAGCTTCTTTTGAATTAATTGTCTGAGATAGATTAGTAAACACATAATGAATGGAAACTATAATTTACTGTTGGATACCTGAAACAGAAAAAAAAGAAGACAGTGGCAGCAGAAAGTGCACCAATATTACAAGCAGTGAGTGCACGGAATTAGTTCAAAACTTAACAAAATCTTTTCGATGGGATAACGCATACGGCAATCCAGTGGGAATTATCAACACAGAGCGGTGAGAAGTTACGCGAGTATGGGGTGCTGTATTGTCCAGTCAGCAGCAACGCGCAGCTTGAGAGCAGACGTCAGCTTCAACTTCAGTGCCGGCTTCGACTGTTCTACAGCCAGCAGCAGTTCACAGTTCCACAGAAGGGCGAGCCGTGAACATTTAAAAAAGTAGACACATTTCTGTGAGTATAGGATTCAATATCAATATTGTCAATTGGTAATAAATAGTGTATGCCGATCACAAGACAGGTGGCAATGCAAAACGAGGAGTTAAGATTGATACTGAAAGGTATAACTGAAGAACAAGTAGAGAAGGATAAGGCGATACTAGAAGGTATAATTGAAGAACAAGCAGAGAAGGATAGGGAAGGACAGAGAGCGGAACAGTTGAGTCTATTAAGGAACAAGTTACTGTATCAGTCGATGACATACTCAATCATAAAATACAAGAGGTTCAAGCTAACTTATAATCTAACTTTAACACACAAATTAATGATCAAAACATTAAAATAATGGAAATAAATTCTAGAGTTAATGAATTATGAGAATCAGTGCCAATAGATGTGCAACAAGTAGCTAAACAAGTGTTAACATATCATTTACAGGAAAGTGTACATTGATTAACAACTCAGCGGTGGACAGGCTATGTAGATAATGTGAATTCCCAATTCCAAGCGGTACGGGCTAGTATTTCAGACACAAATAAGAATATCACATCCATAGAGGAGAATGCTGTAACACGAACACCTGATGCTATAAAACATTTGGAAAAACATTTACAATTATTTGCAGAAAAAGTAGTAAAAGACAAAACAGAAATAAATAATGACAAAATCACTTCCAGGGAAGGTACAATTAACAGTAAACAAGGACTTGATAGAATATGGGAAGCAACAGACGATAATCTTTACCTAAAAATTTGGATGACTTAAAGAAAATAGATTTCACATTAGGATATTTAATGAGAGACATGGCAGAATGGGGAAATACTCATGCAGAAGAATTTGTGTCTTGGAAAGATTTTGAGGAAAGCAAGGGGAAGTACTGGTCTTCAAGTACACAGGAAAAATTAATCTTAAAGTTTTAGACCCTACTCCATACAATGATTCATGGGGCACATATAAGAAGTACATAGAATGGCATTTGACAAAATCAAAGAACTTAGATGATCCAATAGATGAAATGCACTTAGTAAAAGCACTCATTAGACATTTACCATACCACACTCGAGAAGGAATTTTGTGTAGAGGGTGGAAAACCGTGAATGAGTTATTAACGTTTATTGAAGGTTTATACACACTGAATAATGAAAGAAATGAAAATTATTCAGTGAATGACCAAAATACAGGAAACAGGAATAACAAATCATTTCCTAATTCCTTACCACGGATGAAGGAATCCAATTATTGTAGAGTAAGCAGTAATGAAACTGTTCATAGCAGGGATCATGGTCTAAATCATAATAACCCTAGAGGGGGAAGAATTCAGACTGATAACACAACTCTCAGGTGTTTACACCTCAAAACCAACAAATAAATATACAACGAAATAATGACACGGGGCAAATCAGCATACTGTTGAAGTAAGTTCCAACCTGTATCCAGTCTTAGTGATGGAAAACGAGAACAATCCTGGGGTCAAGGGCCAGAATCTAGGAAGTCACAGAACAATACTTGGCCCACATATAAGTAAAATGATCGCTTATAGTAAAATATCACCTATTAACGACTGGTTATCAGCGGAAGAAGAAAATCTAGAAAAAGTGCAAGGCAAACCAATTGTAATCGGAAAAGTACGAAGTAAAGGAGTGGAAATTTACATTGATTCAGAGGAATGGCTATTCAGTGGAAGAATAAAGGAATTTCCTAAAAACCTGTTATGGGAGTACATATTGTAGGTATTACAGGTACTAAGAGCAATGTAGTGAAATGGGAAACAAGGATTACATTTGAAATAGATCAACTGGTGTTTGAACAAACCATGTTAATTGTCCCTAAAATAAATATACAAGTATTACTAGGAGTAGATTGGTTAATGAAATATGCAGTGGTAATAGGCTTTCAGAGTGGTTCTTTTATGTGCAATCTAGACAACTATAATAAAGAGACCTTGTTTAAGACAGATCAATGTCAAGGACTAAATGGGACTAATAATTTATGGTCAATAATGAATATGAGTTCAATGGAAATGGATGTAAATAATCTACGACAAACTGCAAATAAAGCTGATTTGTACACAAAGGCTTACGAATCTGAACTGTTAACCTTTACTCAAAAGGAAGAGCTATATGGAATATTATGCACATATCCAGATGTATTTTGAGACAAACCAGGGAATATAGGAGATTGTGTGTGTAGTTTTAAGATCAAAAGCAAGGAACCTTTTTTCTATAGACCTTACCCTGTACCTATCAACGTAAAAAAAAGGAAGAAACAGATAAAACGTTAGATGATAATGTTATAGAAAGAAGTACAAGCTATACAACAATCCAGTGTTAGTTGTCAGAATGGCAACAGGAGGTGTACACTTAGTACTAGATGCGAGAACCTTGAATTGTCCCATATGCATAGCCTAACCACTTGCTCATTTTGCAAAAGCAAATTATTTTAGTTCCATGGATCTGACAGATGGGTACTGGCAGGTGAAATTAGCTAAAGAATCTAGACCTTATACTGCATTCCTATATGACAAAGTCATACCAGTTAAAGTTTTGCCATTTGGTTTAAACATATTAGTATCAGTGTATACAAGAGCATTAGATCAAACATTAGGTAGAAAGTCATTACAAGATGTATTGATTTGTATAGATGATATACTGATTGTCTCTGAAACCTGGGAGGAACATTGCGATTTACTTGCAAGAGCACTAAAGAAATTCTATACCAATTGAATAACTATTAAGCTTGCTAAATCAAATTTTGGGCAAGAGTAACTGAAATTCTTTGGACATCTCATAGGAATAAGAGGAATTAAGCCAGATCTATAACACATTAGAGTGATTAAAGACTGTCCATATCCACAGAATGTGAAACAGTTACGTTCCTTTGTAGGATTAGTGGGATATTATAGACGGTATATACAAGGACAAGTCATGAATAATAAACATCTACTATTGCTATTAAAGCAAAAGGTGAAATGGATATGGGATGAAAATGCAGAAAGGCATTCCAGGAAGTAAAGGATACCCTAGTCAGTTCTCCTATTTTAAACCATCCGAGTCTCCATGAACCAGTTGGCATCACAACAGATGCATCATAATATGGCATAGCAGCAGAAGTTATTATTTATAAAGATCACCAAGCATTGATATTCTTAATGGAAAGTCGTTTATAGGAGGCTCATGAGGTGGATATTGTTTTTATAAAAGTTTCAGATACAAATAGTATCCATCAAGGAAACATTAAATTGCATACCAGATGCTTTATCACAATTGCCATAGGGAACGAGTAATTATCAGGGAACTACTGGACCAGGAATGATTTTTAACATAAATTTTATGAAAATAAGCTATACGAAAGGCAAAGTACGTGTGTTTGCTAATAAAATCAGGGATGAAAGACGAAGAAGAGTTAAATCTTAAAATGTTAAAGTATGAGAAAATGAGTTACTGCCCACAGAAGACAAACTTTGGACAGTGATCAAGTGTTGTTTTGGAGAGAGAATACAAATACATCATACTGGTAATTGTGTATACCTGAGTGTGCACAAAATGATTTAATTTGGTTTATACATAAAGGTTATGGGCATTTTGGAATAAGGACGTGTATAAAACATATGATAAAGTTTTACCATTTTAAACACCTAGGTAATAAATTTGTTAGATTACTGCAGACATGTCAAGTCAGTCAAAAGGTGAAGGAAAATAATAAAGGAACACATTACACAATGTATCCTATAATACCTAGAGCTTTACATGGTTTAACAGCTTCGGATTTTTATGGGCCACTAGCATCAAGTCAAGGAGGTGTCCGATATATTTCACATTCTATTAGAGTATTGGTCTAAATATATTATTACATTATATCAGGTTAAACAAGCTAACACACAGACAATTATAAACTGTATGCACAAATATTTTGTAGGGGTAGGGAAACCCAAGAGATTATTAACGGATAATGGTTCACAGTTTGTGAATCAATCATTTAAAGAGTGTCTAGTGTAGGAGAAGGCAAGGCATGTCACAATATCAAAATATAATCCAAAATTGAATCCGTGTGAAAGAGTTATGAAGGAGATAGGACGTTTATGCAGAACTTACTGTTCACCGAGACATACAACTTGGGCAAAATTAGTGCCAAAATTTCAAATAGTTTTGAATTAACTACTCCATTTGTCTACAGGATTGTCTCCCATAGAAATACTACGAAGAAAATTCAAAGGGGAACCACTATTAACATTCTTCAAATGGCCAGAGGTACAACAGGAAGATAGTTCTAACTTCGACAAAATAGTAGAAAATCATTTGCGTAGATCAGCTAATAAAAGATCATAAAATTATAATACGTCAGCAATAAACATAACGTTTGAAATAAATGATCTTGTGTTGGTAAAAGAAGAACATCATAGTTCTAATCTTAAAAAAGAAAAGCGGAATTTTTTTTTTGGGATATGCAGGACCATTTAATATTGCGGATAGTCCACACCCAAAAGCATACTATTTAATTGCCCCACATACTGGTCAGGAGGAAGGTTTATATGATGCTGACAAATTCAAGTGTGTGTGTGTGTGTGTGTGTGTGTGTGTGTGTGTGTGTGTGTGTGTGTGTGTGTGTGTTTTAGGAGGGGAGAGAAGACAGGCAACCAAGTACCAAACAGTATTTGATGTGACTATAATAATAGGATGACAAATAGAATAATAGGGTACAGGCACATAAAATGGATTAATAGAAGATGGCAATAGAAACAGTAATTTTTTAAATTGGTAATTTAGTTGGAGCTTGGGTTTTAAGAAAAGAGAGAGCAAAAGAAAGAATAGAGTGCAATTAACACTTTGCCGTCAGCACTTCGCGTACAAATTTATTTGCTTGGTGCCGGCGATGCTAAGTTGGATTACTATTTTTTCCTCAATATCCCGTTCCTGCTCTCCTAGCACCAAGGAAAGGAAAGGGGTTTGATACTTCTAGAACTCGGAATGCCCCAGTAGCAGGAGGCTCCTCAAATAATGAGCCTAAATAATTCGATAGTCGTGTGTGGTACAATGGGTGCAGAACGCCTCATGAGACATCGTCAGGTGGACCCACAAGTCCAGAGTGTTTTCAGGAGTGGCTTGCAAATTTAATACAGCACTATGTCCTTCAGCTAGTTGACGACGTTTGTTCTTGTAGTGGGAAAGTAAGTGGTATGTGGGTGTAGGAGTTCATCCAGCATGAGACTCTGGCTGTCATCGCAATAAGAGCACCAGCATGTGTACAAGATCCCAGCATCTACCTATCAAAGCACATGTCAGGTGGTGTGCATTCGAATCGACGACGGCACAGTGCAGACACAAAGGGTCTTGACTTGTCACCGGCTGCTTGTCACCTTTCCATTGATGACAAGCTTCAAACACATTGACTTTTGCGCGCTTTAATTTTTCCAGACATCCTCTATTTTGCCATATCATTCCACAAACTCTAATTTCCTCTTCAAGTAAACTCTCTGCAAGTTTTACACTGTTATAATAATTACCCATGTAGAGGTGATGCCACTTTCCATAAGAAGGTGTCAATAGTTCCATCACTGTTTTTGCTAAAGGTTGTTGAGTGCTGGAATATGTCTTGAATGAGGAAATGTATCCTGTACTCTAATCACACAGCACCCGAATGAGTTTGCGTAATTCGTAATTTTTGACAGATTGTAAACTATAAAATTTAACTTTCCACATCATGGTATCATTCCTTCATCAACTGAGATGTTTTGACTTAGATTAAACATTTCTTTAAACATTTTGGAAAAATAATCAATTTATGAATTGCACTTTGGAAAGGCGGTTGGCACTATCCGCTTTATTGTCATTGTTAGAAGAATGTAAAAATTATAATATTTGTCTGAATCGGTTGCGGGACTCCATTTTGCGAAATATCGGTGTGTCTATCAATGGATTTGTTGACCAGTAATCACTGATCCTTGCTTTTTTTACAATTCCCATAAGGATAGCAAGTCCAAACCATTTCCTAAGTTCAGGTCCTGTAATGTTGACAAATTTGGCATTTTTTAAATCCAGTTTCCTCTATTGCAAATTTTGTCCGTAATACTTGCCGATATATTCAAATAGACTGTTTCCATTATATAATTCTACGATATCCACGACGCTCTGTGTATCTTTGGGAAATGTGTGTGGACCCGGAGATACTCCAAATTTATTATTGGTCCTCAGGAAACCATAGCCTGTCTTCTTTGTCTGATTCATCCGAATTAGTTGGCAACTGTAGTGTTTGCTGGATTCTTCTTAGACGTATATCACTATCTTTCAATGATTCAGCTTCACTTTCAATTTTTTTTTATATCCAATGTCTTCTTCCCAATCAGCCAAGTCGTCCAGAACACCAGACAAGACGTCCGCGCATTCATCGTAAGTAATTGTATCGTCTCTTTTGTCTGCCATGATGGAAGTGCACAAGTACATATAAAAACAAAAAACTTGTTGACGTGTGTAACGTATTGTTACCTAAACAAAACACCAACAGAATGAAAACGATACTAAAATGCTGTCACCGGCCACTGCGCGATACTATGTTTATGACACCACTGAGGTGTCGCTGGCCGCTGAGCGATACTCTGCACTTGACATCACTGTGGTGTCACCGGCCATTGACCACTATTTCACACACAACACCACTGTGGTGTCGCCGGATGCCAAAGTGTTAAGAATACTTAGGCATGTAATGTTGTCAATAGATGAGTTAAGATATGGAGAAGGTAGTAAGCAAAAGACTTAACACCTGAAATAGAGTGCAGACATGGAAATCAAAAGGGAACTTCAGAGTAATATGGGATAAAGTAGAAGAAAAAGTAATGAAAGATATAAATATATCTGAAATGTGGAGTGTACATACTAATTAGGAATGACAAATAAAAGGCAGTTAGACGAACCTAAGAAAGGCTGGCCTATACTATGGAAGAGCGGCACCAAGAAGGGGATTGACCTGTACCATAATAGAATAGGAATTAATATGGGGCACTACCACACTGAATAAAATAGATATATTTTACTGTACTAAGACACAAAAGTGGTCTTTGGTGGAAGGAGGAATAAGTTTTGTTAAAAGGATAATCCATCGATTATTCTTAAAATTGGTAATGAATAATAAGAGGTTTTTCCAAATGGTTTATAGTAAAGAGGTGAAAAGAACTGAGTGCAGTGGTGGGGACAATTTAAACCTCCACATTATTGCACACAAAGGCTTTGCAATACACTTCCATACTCTTGGAAGGTGGGATATTAAAGAAGTTAAGTCTCTATAAAGAGACGACTTAGATATCAATACAATGGAAACTCAGAAAGTTTATAATAAGTAAAATAACGAAAGATGATCAATATATGCAAAGAAGGTTAATATTCCTTTACCTATTTAAAGACGAATAATATTATGATGTGTAAGTGTATCAGAATAAATGCCTCACAAGTATCCAGTTGATAGATCGTAAAATTGTCTTAAATCAAAAATGAAAATGGTTAAATGGTTATGAGGTCAAGAGGATCACAAATTAAAAGGAAAGGACAAAATTAATGACAAGTAATATGTTTGTATTACTCAGATACTTCGGGTGATCTAGAAAAGCTAGCCATAGTATTAAAGAAAGTAATAAGATATGAGAAATAATATTACAAGTATCAAGAAAATGAATGAATCTGCCACACAGGAACGAAATAGTTAAGTAATTAAGCGGACATAGTCATGAGTGTTGATTAACGATTATAAAAACTCAGACAAGAGATCTCGTGCTTAAGTCTCTAGTTAAATATACATTTTTACTAACAGTTCTGTTATAATAATAATAATAATAATAATAATAATAATAATACAGTCATTAAACCATCAATGTTATATGCCAGCGAAACCTTGGCACTAAACAGGAAAACTGATCTAGAAAATCTAAAGAAAGAAGAAAGAAAAATAATTAGAAAAATTTTGGGACCAAGATGGACTGAGAATGGATATAGATTACAGAAAACATCAAAAATTGAAGAATATTCTAACATAGAGATAGACATGAGGAAAAGACACCTTAAATTCTATGGCCACATAATGAGACTTCCTGAACACAGATTAACAAAAAGAATTGTAAAATACGTAGATTCTCTTGTTAATGGAGGAGAATGGATCCAAAAAGTTAAAAAAGATCTGGAATTAGCAAAAATTACTAAAGAAGAAATAGCTGCAAGGAACAATTTTAGAATAAAAGTTGAAAAGTGGGAGGTTAAACCAGAGACAAAAGCACCGAAAACCGGAACAAAATGGAGCGAAGAAAGAAGAACTAAATTTTCGCAAACAATGAAAAACTGGTGGGCAAATAAAAAGGACCAGAAGACCAAGAAGAACGGAAAGTGAACCAGCTTTACTTAGCGTCTTCCACATGGGAGCTTTACGACTAATAATAATAATAATAATAATTAATATTAATATTTTATTATTATTATTATTATTATTATTATTATTAATTTTTATTATTATTATAACAGAACTGTTAGTAAAAATGTATATTTAACTAGAGACTTAAGCACGAGATCTCTTGTCTGAGTGGTGGGATATGTAGTGTTTCGGGATATTTGTAAAAATCCCAACGGTGGTACAATCTGGTCGTTATGGCCACTCCCGCACGGTGTGTAAATAGAGTTCCGGCCGCCAGCCTCTGTTACCGTCCTGTGCGTCGTGCTATATACATCATGAGCCTCCAGCATTGGGCCGTTTCTCGCAAATGTAATTAAAAAAAAAAGGACACATTGCTAAAGTTTGCTGCTCAGCCTCAAAAGAATTGAAGGAAGCAGGTACAGAGGACATGGACGTTGACATTCAGCAAGTTTCATCGCGCCAAGCTCCCGACGCATTGGCACACAAACTGTATCGAGGTGTCAGTTCAGTCGCGCCGATTAATACTGCAAGTAGATACGGGCGCAGGTGTTTCTTTGTTGAATGTACAAACTTACTCCGACCTTGGGTCGCCCCCGTTGGCACCAGTTTACCGGCATCTAAGCGGTTATGGTAAACAGTTCATTCCCCTACTGGGTCAATTCACTACCGATGTGACTTACAAATCAGTCACTCGGCCTATTACTTTTATTGTTGTCAGTGATGCGAGCTCCGCTAACCTTTTTGGCTTGGATGCCATTCAAGCTTTCGGTTTTTCTATCGCTGACACCATACAGTTGGTCTCTGAAGATGTTCCCTATCAATCATTGGAATCTTTGATCTCTGACTTTCCGGATATCTTTGAGGAGGGCCTGGGGCACGTTTCAGACTTAAACGCTCACTTAACATTGAAGGCGTCGGCTTGCCCATGTTTTCTACGCGCGAGGCAGATCCCCTTAGGTAAAAGAAGATCTCTACTGGCCGACAGCCCTCGGGGTTGTTCCTCCCATTTCTTCTAGTCAGTGGGCTTCACCCCTCGTTATAGTCAGGAAACCCTCGGGAAAATTACGTCTTTGTGGAGATTTCAAGGCCACCATTAATTCCCAATTGGTGGTGGACACCTATCCTTTGCCTCGTGCTGATGAATTGTTCTCCGCCGTGGCGGGAGGCCAATATTTTTCAAAAATCGATCTTTCGGAGGCTTATCATCAGATACAACTTGATGAGGACTCCAAACGGCTGGCGGTCGTCAACACCCCGTTTGGCCTTCGGAATATCCAGTGCCCCGGCGATATTCCAGAGTTATCTTGAGCACGTCGGCGATATTACAGAGTTATCTTGAGCACGTCACATCGTCAATCCCTCCTTGTATTAATTACCTGTATGACATAATTGTCACAGGCCGCAGCACGAAGGAACACTTGCACAACCTTTGCACCCTCTTTCTCAAATTCAGGTCTGTGAGCTTGCGTTGCAACCTGCGTAAGTCAAACTTCTTCCAACTGCCCATTGAGTATGTGGGCTACACCATCTCTCGGTACGGCGTCCGGCCGCTTGGAAGTTTGGTCCAAGGTATCGTCGATCTTCCGCGGCCCGCTTCGCTGAAGGAGTTACAAGCTTTTTTAGGCAAGATTGCCTATTACCACCGGTTAATTCCCAGGGCTTCCACCATAGCCCGCCCCCCTGTACTGCCTTCTACACAAGGGTGTTCCTTTTGATTCGTCGCCTGCATGCAAGCGAGCGTTCACCTCATTGAAGGGACTCCTCACGTCAACGCCTTGTTTGGCTACTTTTGACCCCCATAAGCCGTTGGTCCTGGCTACAGAAGCTTCACAGTATGGGTTGGGGGCGGTCCTGGCCCATCACAACGCGGTTGGTTCCGAGCAGCCACTGGCATTTGCGTCGAAAACTCTTAGTCCCGCACAGGCCCATTACCCCAGATGGAAAAAGAGTCTTTGGCCATTGTCTACGCTGTTACCAAGTTTCATCCTTTCTTGTATGGCACAAAGTTTCAGTTAATCACTGACCATAAGTCGTTAATATCATTATTTGGCCCCGCCTCTCAGATTCTGGATAGGGCGGCCCACAGACAACAGCACTGGGCCTTGTTCCTCTCTAAGTACCAGTATGACATTCATTTTCACCCTACCGGACAGCATGCCAAAGCAGATGCTCTTTCCCGTCTTCCGGTGGGCCCGGATCCTAAGTTCGATCGAGAGGAGATTATGTGTTTTCATTTGGATGTGGCGTCCGTCAAGCGGTTGATGGCTCCCCTATCAGTAGTTCTAGAGTCGCTAGGGAAACGGCAGCTGACCCGGTTCTCCGGCAAGTAGTTCGCCTCATTCAACAGGGGTGGTCATCCCGACCTCCAGGCCGGGCCTCGAACCCTCTTCGTAATTATTTTGTTCTACGAGACCGCATCTCCATCTTGGAAGGAGTTCTCCTTCTGGCTACCGATGATACAGCTCCTCGCGTGGTTGTTCCTACAAGTTTGCGAAGGGAAGTCCTCACGTTATTACATGCGGGGCACTGGAGTGTTTCCCGTACTAAAACCTTGGCTCGCAGACATGTGTACTGGCCCGGGATTGACCGAGCAATTGAGCACTTGGTGGCCGCCTGTTCCCAGTGTGTGAGCCAACAGGCATCTCCCAGGTCAGCATTCTCTTCATGGCCGCATGCAACCCAGGCATGGGAACGTGTTCACAACGATTTTGCGGGCCCATTTCTCAATGGCTTTTGGCTCATTGTCATTGATGCTTATTTCCGATACCCATATGTGGTTCGCTGCTCCTCAACCATTTCAGAAGTTGCAATCCAGGCACTAGCAAAAATTTTTTTCTGTGGAAGGTCTGCCAGTCACCCTGGTCGCGGACAATGGACCTCAGTTTATTTCGCAGACCTTCCAGGATTTTTGTAGGCACTTCGGTATTCGGCATGTTTGCTATCCCCCCTTTCATCCACAATCGAATGGGGAAGCCAAGCGCATGATGTGCACATTGTAAGATGCAGATGAAAAGGTATGTGCACGAATTTCCTGCGCAGGAGGAGTTGCCGTTTTTCCTGATGGCATACCGGACCACACCAATGGGAGAACGCAGCCACGCAGAGCTCCTACATGGGTGCCAAACTAGGACTGTGCTGCACCTCCTCCGGCCTGGTCCTCGCCAGTCTTCGCAAAATGAGTCGATCTGGGCACATGGGTTTGGTCGCAATCCACATTGGATACTGGCAGTGGGCCTGCATCGCAATGGCCGCCGGCTTTATACGTTGCAGGCGGGGGACCGGGAGGTACGTCGTCACCAAAATCAGCTACGTCCACGTTTGGGCACCCACCCTCCGACCCCTCGGCACCGGCTTCCCCATTACCGGGACGCGTGTTGGTTTCTCAGGGGACGCTACCTCCCCTCCCCCCTGTGACTCTGCCACACTGCGATGGTTCTCAGCCTTGGCATCGCCATTGTTAGAGATGCCTCAGCGAGAGCCGGCCCCCCTCACAGGCTCGGTTTCTCAGGTGGCTGGTTCACCTGTGGTCGTCCCTTCCCCATCGTCCCCGCCACTGGGTCTTGCCCCTCTCGAGGTGGACCAGGATCCGGAGTTCGACGGCTGTCTCCTATTGTGTCCCAGGCTCCGTTGGTTGGACGATGGGGGCCTCTTCGTGTGGGTCACTTCCAGCCATGTTCGAAGGTTCTGGCTCGAGGGTGGGCAGATCCCCTCAACTCCAGCCTTCCAATAGACGTGGAGGTCATCGCTCCTGCATGATGCTCCACCTTCCGATGCTGTGAATCACAGAGGCTTCACCCTCCGAAGGAGGAGTGCAGTAGCCACCAGAAAGATCGCGGGAGGCGCACGTCGTCTCGTCATGGACAGTAGTTGCCGCAAGTAGAGTCCTGTCCACCAGAGGGCACACGAGAATTCGGCCGCGACCTCTGCTGGCAGAACAACAACAACAACAACAACAACAACAACAACTCAGGCAGCACGGGCCGTGCCCAGGCAGTTCACATCGGACAGGCCTAGGAGACAGTTTCCGGTCTACGCTATGTGAAGTGCGACGGAAAATGTGAACGGTGTTACTACATGAACTACACACCAACAAGTGCGTAATGAACAATTGAACAGCAGTAGTTTTTTATCTGGGTTGCTCTCTCAGGTCCTATGTATGGACGTTTTTGAATGGACTCAATAGTGGTATTAGCGTAGCAATAGTTTATTGTGTTGTTAAAAGAAATAGTGAAAATGTTGGGCAAAATATACACCTGTTTGTGACAAGTGTGGCTATTTATTTAGAAGTGCAGCAGAGAGAACTTGCTGAAGCATTCCAAGAATCTTCACTGCACTTGGATCGACAGGGAGGTGGCACGGAAGGATCCAGACCAACAAACAGCTACTCTGAGAAGAGAGGATAAAGGTAATACTACTTTCATCTGGTGATGTGTTAGGGTCGGCAAAATATTGCCCAGCTATATCGACCAGGGACACAACTTCCTGCTAGTGCTGGTATAAGGCCAACCACAAACCCTACAAAATATACATCAGCGGGAGAAGAGGGAAAAATACACCCCACGGTATCTGCGAGGATGGTGGACAGATCTCCAGCGAGACTGAGTGCTGCCCTAATATCAGTATATAGGACACATCTTGCCACAATATGCTGAACTGAAAGTGGCACAGCACAAACTCCACAGAGTGGAGGAACCTCCCACCGGAGGAGGAAGCCACGTGTTAAAGGGCTATGTTCACTGTGCTGTTTGGTGAGCAGAACCTCCTTCCAAAGCACAGAGAGGATACAGGACAATGTGACGTGAATCCTGAACTCCGTCCCACAAAATGTGTTCCAGAAGGCGTTCCAATACGGGATGAAATGATGGGAACGCTGTACTGCCAGTAGAGGGGACTATTTTAAAGGGGACAGTGCTTAAAATGTTGTACACCACTACTAGTCATTCCCTTTCCTGTTCACTCTCAAACAAAGTACAGGGAACGTAATTGTCTATATGCCACCATAATTTCTCTGATCTTGTCTTTATGGTCCTTAACAAAAATGTACATAGGTGGTTGCAGAATCATTCTGTAGTCAGCTTCTATTGCTGGTTCTCTAAATTTGCTCAATAGTGTTCCTAAAAAAGAATGTCCTCCCTCGAGGGGGTTCCAATTTCAGTTCCTGAATATCTCTGCAACATTCTGCCTAGATATTTAAGTGATGTACAATAAGTGCTTAAAAAGTGAATGACATTCTTCTTATACACTATTTCCATTCGAATAGGTGTCTGAAGCAGGCTCAGTGGTACTGACCGACTGGCATATCATCCTCAGCCAACAGATGTCACTGGATTGCAGTTATAGAGGGGCATGTAATCAGCACACTGCTCTCCAGGCCATTGTCAGTTTTAGTGGTCACAATTATTTGGTACCATTCTCACCAAAAATTTAAGTACAGGATGAATAAATATTATTTATTTTTATTTCTTTATTTGAATTTTCAGTCCGAATCTGATATAGAGAACTTACAACAAACGAAAGCTTCCTGCTTCTTAAGACTGTTACCTACATTATGTATTCTGTGATAGCTGTGTTTTCAATTGATATATTTTTTATTTTAAATCATTAAATCTCTCATATGAAAATATGAGAATACAAGTACTTCTTACACTATAGAAAAATGGCTCTTACAACATTAGTTTATCCTAGATGTTTTTCTGACACTTCAATATACAATGAGATGAGTGCTGCAGTGCAGTTGCAAACATGGCACACGGGGCTGAATGTTGAGGACTGTATCTGGTCAAGGCCAGCAAGCTACAGGGTGGCCGGGCCAGCCCTGTGTCACGATGGGCTGACAGACTGCAGTGGGTTTTCAGGCTAGTCCACTGATGGCAGGCTGCAGTGGGCTGGTAGTCAGCAGGGGGTGGATCTGCTGGTGGAATGAAAACTGACAAAAATACATAGGGAGATCCAAAAGTTCCAGTCATGGAGAGGAAGTAAAATGTTATGACACCAAGTGGTGAAGTGCGCCACATGTAGGAGTAAAAATAAATAAATAAATAAATAAATAAATAAATAAATAAAAATTGCAATGCTGTGCTGGTGTTTAAGGAGCCTATAGGGTTGCTGTTTCCAATAACTGGTAGCTGTCAATAGTCACTGGGTTTGTGTGGCTAAGGATTGACACAATGACACTATCCCCTAACTGTAAACGGAAAACACCTCCTACCCAAATGTAGCTGAAGACCCTGAAGAGATGCAGTCAGACATTGAATCATCTGATTATGAACCAATTCAGAGCCTGAGGCCGAATCGTGATGAATCAAGAGCCTGAACGAGTTTTCTGTTCGTAGAAGATTCATTGTATAATTTGGCATAGCAGGGATTGAAGGATATGGAGATGTCTTTGTCATTTATGCACTTGAAAGATAGCAAAAGTTGGGAGGTGTTCCACAAAAACCGACAATTTGGTACAAACAACTCTGAACAAAGGTATCCACAACAGTTTTGATCTTTGGTGACTCGTAAGGTTACGGAGCTTATCCAACACTTGAGATTACAAGGCATATGTTTTCAAGAAGCTGCCTTAACACTTCCAGAATTATTTCTCACTGTGTGTAATTAGATTGCGAGCCTTACAGTGAAGCCATTTAGAAGTTATGAGGGTGGTACAAGAAGGATTGTACCTGAGACATTGCAGGGGCCTTCAACAATCCTAAATAGCTGTTGCAATATCTTTGGTCCACTATGGCATCAGCCAGCAGCAGTGGATGCCCATACAAAAGAGAACTATAGTATCAGTGATGGGTCTCCCACACCTTTCCCCACAGATGCCATCTGACAGAGAGTGGGTGAAGTTGACAATAGAGGTATATAACCATCATCGGGTCTGTGAAGAGCCCAAAGCGTTAACTGGTCTGTCAGGCAGTGAAATGGAAGTGACAGGATCTCCAGAAAGTGGTCACTGACAGAGATCATTGTGTAGTACTATAGTTGTGAAGCCACAAGATAGGGGAAGCAACTGTAAAGCTGATAGCACAGTGGTTGTAATTTAAACTGATGGGGAAAAAACTCAGTAAAACCCAATTACATTTAATGATAAAAATTTAATTAATATTGTGTTTGAACTTTTATTACAATATAATAAGGACAGTTAAATGACATTTAACATCCACAAGAAAGCTTTAACTTAATGTAGGCTCTTACTGACTGTAAACTACAATTTTGACCTTTTTTGGAAGCAAACAGAAATTTATAGATCTACACTATCTAGTCTGCTCCTTCAGTTGATGCAGTACTGGCAGCGCAAGAAATGAGGCTTTTCACAAAAGTAATAAATCCTGCTGGATAAGTCTCCTTTTTTGTTATTTTCAGCTCCATTAACTTTCACCATGTGTGTGGATATAACTGCATTACAATCGCATCAGAAAATATAGCGGCAGGAAAATAACCAGAATCAACAATCCTAAAAGACATAAAGCTTGCAGTCCACTCTGTATGAGCCAGTTTTTTGCACTTTCTTCTTTTCCAGCAGTTAATCTTCTCCCTCCGGATCTTCAGTCTAACATTAGTAAGGTAGTGAAAGGGTTCTAATGATTATTCCTTTTGTGTTTTTATTATGTTCTTGTAGGTCCCATATCAGGACTTTCTACAACATAATTCCATATATCGACAAACTTATGCAATATTTGTGCTGTCTGTCTGAAGGAGATCAAGGACTCTACAAAATTCTGATCACTGTCAGAGCAGATTAGTGGCATCATAAATTATAGCATTATGAACAGTTTTGCTAACATTAGCCAGGCTTTCTTCAAAATGCTCTGTTGCAATTTCTACATATTTAGAATAAAGTAATTAAATGCAAGAATTGAGTAGCAATATGAATAAATTAATCACATAATTTAAATCTAACTACTTAACTGTCACACTGAAAAAATTACAAAAACGATAAAACCCATAAAAACACAATTTAACCCATAGGGGTGGGTTTTTAAGAATTACCCAGGTTTTCTCAATCTTGGTGGATAGCTGAGAAAGTGTCACGGGTGGCACTGAGCTGGGTAGCAGTTCTGTCATTGGAAAGACATATCAAGATTTGAAAGCAGCTGGTAAATCAGAAAGCCTGTGGCAGACAAAATGGTGTTTCTCGAAAAGGAGTTTGCACTTTGAAATTCTCAAGTAGGTGAAAAGCGGAAAAGGTGTTGAGTCAAGATGGCCATGCAAGGCAATAAATACCCTGCCTATAGGCAAATAAATATTACAAATTGTGATCGCTGATGATGTTTTGCACTCACATGCTTCCAATGTGGTATGGAGGGGAATAAACTCACTGATGTCATCTGTGTGAACCGATGTACAGACACCCCCACATGCTCTCTCAGGGCTATTACAGTTCAGACAGATCGTGAAGTAACCTTGAAGGGTTGGCAGTGAAGTGTGTTTTTGGAAAGCAAGACAAATTATAAAACAAGACAAAATTAGTTGTTGTTCTGTTGCTGGGCTCTGGTTTGCGCATTTCCTGGGAGATAGTTCCCAAGAGGGAGCTTTATCATTGGTATACATCAGATGAGGAAGCTGCATGTCTGTCTGGGGAAGGGAAGTGGTTCCCAAAGATTGTGCCACAGGAGCGAGAGGGGAGGGCCTATCACCCCCATGAATGAGTTTATCTGTGCGACTACCAGATGTTGATATTGGAAGGGGGGGGGGGGGGGAAATAATATCATTATCACTGTTTACAAACGACCATATTTTTCCAAGTTTCAAAATATGGGAAAATATCTGTGACCTTCAATTCCTGGATTTTGCTTTGCTTGAGTAGTTTAGCACATTTCGGGAATCAGGACGGGTGTCTGTTCCTGAAATTTACAAAGAGAGGTGGTAGTGTACATAGTTAATTTTCATGAAGTGGCTTGCCACAATCTCTAAAAATCAAATTGTATGTACACCAGGATTGCATAGAACCAAAACACTGCCATTTAAAACACGGCATCAGGGATGGGAAATACTGCTTCACACTGCAGCAGCATTACATAATTCTGACCTTATCCATAAGTGAATCCCTCTCAAAAGTGAGGATGAATGTGCCAGTGTCTACCTTGTTATCTGGTTGCCTCAATATACATGTGTGAAGTGAATCCCTTGCCTCTCATCTGTTTGCAATACTAGGTCCCAGTGAAAAATTAATCCCTGTACCAGTCAGGCTTCAGCTCTTGGTCGATATATGAATATGAGCACAACTACAGAGCAGCAAGTTGAGTTTTTATCTTTTTCTGTGTTTTCCTCATAGTATATTTATTAAATGTTACGCATGTTTTTCTGTTCAAAGAGTTTAATATTGTGTTTTTATAAGTGTAAATTCTTTCAGTCCGTAGTGCAATAGTTACTGAACTGCCGAGTATGTAGCTCATTAATGCATCAGCATCCACTGGTGACAAACCAGGAGAGTAGCAAGTTGCTTATCTAGAATTGTCTGCTTTCATAGTTCACTTCTGCAGTTACTCTTGTTAGGATGGCTAGAATGTGTGCATGCTGTGTACATATGCAGGAGATGCTGGCCACAATTCGCAAACAGCTGAAGGCACTTTTGGCTATGGTCAGTCACCCTCAGGCTGCTGCCTCGGGGTGCAGCAGTGGCGAAGAATCTGGCGCTTCGCATGGGATGCCTCAGATATTATTTGTTTTGCACACGGGCTCTGCTTCCAAGGCACCTACTAGTGAGCCTGATGCGGTGTATCTGCCCTCACAGAAGGGTGTGTAGCACTCGAGGCAGAGGGCCAATGTGGACGCTGGCCACCTGGCCTCACCCATTCACCATTCACCTGTAAGTGGACAGGTGTCTGCTCCTTCAGCAGTGTCCAAGCAGGCACACAGGGAGAGGGGTTTACAAGTGACATGGTGCTGGGAACTCCAATGTTAGACATGTTCTGAAGGCCCTTAGGGGGATAGTGTTCAGGCCTCGACAGAAAGCCAACATCCACTCAGTAGGTCTGCCAGAGGGCCTCATCCAAGATGTGGAGGTGGCCTTGCCTGTCATTATTGGGCATGCAGGGTACAGTCATCTGCATGTTGGGGCTCATGTTAGCACCAGCGAAGCCTTTCACATTGGTTCTGAGGTGATTATCAGTTTGTATAGGCAACTGGCAGAAGTGGTGAAGACTGCTGGCCTTGTGCGAGGCATGCTTGCAATTTGTACCACCGTTCCCAGAGTTGATCAGGGTCCTTTTGTTTGGAGCCAAATGGAGAGTCTCAACCAAAAGCTTTGTCAACTCTGTGACAGTCTTGGCTGCAGATTTCTAGACATGTGTTATTGTGTGGTGATTTGTAAGATTCCCCCAGATAGATCACCATGTGCACTACACAAAAGAAGCAGCTGTTCATGTAGCAGAGTACCAGTGGAGTGCACATGAAGGTTTTTGAGGCTAACCAGTAGTTTGAGGTGCTCTGATGAACACTCACCAGTGGATATGCAGCAGGGTAAGACAAACGGTGATCAGAATAAAGAGACTTGGACCGTCACAATTTTATCAGTAAACTGTTGAAGTATTCATAATAAAGTTCCTGAATTTAATGCCCTCCTGGAAAGTTTTCACACTCAATTTATTCTTGGAACCAAGAGATAGCTGAAACCGAAAGTGGAAATTCTGAGATATTTAACGAGTAATGGAACGTATATTGGAAAGACATTAGAGGTCATATGAGGGGGAGTGTTCATTGCATTTAGCAAAAATATTGTCTCTATTGCAGTTGAAGTTGAGTGAAGTCATATGGTCACGTATGACAGGTGCACCCGAAACCAAATTAATTGTTGAATGTTTTTACTGGGCAACCGATTCTGCTGTGACAGTTCTAAAGTCATTCAAACAAAGTCTACAGTCAGTAGCACTTAAATACCAAGGTCGTGAAATATTAGTTGGAGGCGACTTTAACTTGCCAAGTACAGACTGGAATGCCTATAGATTCATCACAGGGGTACTGACAAACAGATGTGTAAAATACTTTTCAACACATTTTCTGGACATTGTCTTGAGCAGCTAGCTCAGCAGCCCACACACAATGCAAATATCTTAGACTATGTAGCTACATATAGTCTGGACCTTATCGGCAATGTTAGTATAGAAACAGATTAGTGAGCGTGATGCTGGTATGGCAACTATGATTGTTGAAATTAATAAATTAGTCAAGAAGGCTAGAATAGAGTGTCTGCTACATACAGCAGATAAGCAGTTATTAGCATCTCAGACAGTGAACTGGCACCACTTAGTTACAGTAAGATGGATGAATAGGAACTATGGGCAAACTTTAAGCAGGTTGTAAATTATGGTCTGGAGAGTTATGTAAGCACATAAAGGATGGAAAAGACCCACCATGGTTTAATAATGAAATGTGGCAGATGCTGAAGAAACAGAGGCTGTTGCAAACACACGAATGACAAAACGTGAAGGTTACTAGAGATTATCTGTCTGTGTAAAGATCTATGCACGAGTGTACAAAAACTACCACCGTCACATCTTAGCAAAAGATCTGGCAAAGAACCCAAGAAAACTCTGGTCTTAGGTAAAATCACTAAGCAGGTCAGGCTTCAGTCCCTTGTTGAACAGTATGATGTGGGAGTTGAAGATATTAAAACAAAAGCCAAACGTTTTAAATTCAACAGTCAAGAAATCATTCACACAGGAGAATCATACAAACATACAATCATTTGACAATCGGACAGATGCCCATACGGACGACATACTAATTAGCATACCTGGTACAGAGAAATAGCTGAAAGATTTGAAAGCAAATAAATCACCAGGTCCAGATGGAATCCCAGTTCAATTTAACAAAAAGTACTCTATGGCATGGCCCTTACCTAGCTTGCATTTATAGTGAATCTCCACCAGAATAAAGTCCTGAGCAAATGGAAAAAAAGGGCATGTAACTCCAATATGCCAGAAGAGTAAATGAGCAGACCCACAAAATTACAGATCAGTGTCCCTAAATTCTGTTTTTTGCAGAATCTTTGAACATATACTCAGTTTGAATATAATAAACTTTCTTGAGACTGAGAAGCTTATGCCCACGAATCAGCATGGTTTTGGTATCGGTCATGCAAAACTCAGCTTGCTCTTTTCTCACAGGACATACTGAGAACTATGGATGAATGGCAACAGGGAGATTCCATATTTCTAGATTTCCAGAAAGCACTTGACACGATGTCCAATTGCAGGTTGTTAACGAAGGTATGAGCATATGGAACAAGTTCACAGATATGTCGGTGGCTCGAAGACTTCTTAGGTGATAGAACCCAGTACGTTGGCCTCAACAGCAAAAGTTCATCAGAGACAAGGGAACCATTAGGAGTGCCCCACGCAAGGTGGTGTTCTCTATACACAAAAATGATTTGGTGAACAGAGTGGGCAGCAATCTGTGGTTGTTTGCTGGTGATGCTGTGGTGTGTGGTAAGGTGACAAGGTTGAGTGACTGTGGGAAGATACAAGACGACTTAGACAACATTTCCAGTTGGTGTGATGAATGGCAGCTAGCCCTAAATGTGGAAAAATGTAAATTAATGTGGATGAGTAGGAAGAACATATCTGTAATGTTCAGATACAGTATTACTAGTGTCTTTCTTAAAAAAGTCAAGTCATTTAAATATCTGGGCATAACATTGCAAAGTGATATGAGGTGGAACGGGCATGTGAGAACTTTGATAGGGAAGGTGAATGGTTAACTTTAGTTTATTAAGAGAAAATTAAGAAAGAGTGGTTCACCTGTAAAGGTGACCACATACAGGACACTGGTGCGATCAGTTCTTGAGTACCGTTCAAGTGTTTGGGATATGTGCTGCATAGGGTTGAGGGAAGAGATCAAAGGAATTCAGAGGCAGGCTGCTAGATTTGTTACCAGTAGGTCTGAACAACATGTAAGTGTAATGGAGATGCTTTGGGAGCTCAAATGAGAAGAAATGAGTGGAAGATTACGTTCTTTTCGAGAAACACTACTGAGAAAATTTAGAGAATGGACTTTTGAAGTTGACTACAAAGTGATTCTACTGCCATCAACATGTATTGTGCTTAAGGATAACAAAGATATGAGAAATTATAACAAAGATATGAGAAATTAGGGCTCATATGGATGCATATAGGCAGTCGTTCTTCGCTGTACCGTCCACCATGAACCGTATGGTGGCTTGCGGAGTATCTATGTACATATAGATGTAGATGTTGAGATTCTTATGGAGTTTAGTGGTAGCAGGTGCATCAGAAGAGTAATGCCCCAGACTGGATAGGATTTGCCATCTTAACTAAAAC
Source organism: Schistocerca gregaria (assembly GCF_023897955.1). Lineage (NCBI taxonomy): Eukaryota > Metazoa > Arthropoda > Insecta > Orthoptera > Acrididae > Schistocerca > Schistocerca gregaria. The sequence goes on along the minus strand of NC_064927.1, from coordinate 355,210,659 downwards.
GGAAGCACGTGTAATAATACCATCACTCTGCAGTACATAACACCAATTAGAACCCTAGATGAGCGGGAAAAGTATAAACTGTCTGCATTTTGACAGTATGTGTACCTCCAGTATTTAAATGAGGCCAAAACCAGTTTCTAGTACAGACTGTTAGCACAAGGTAAAGATTTGGTTGGAAGATATAAGTGCAATCCTACAGCTGGCCAAGAGTGGTACACATCCCCACTCAAAATCTTTGTTATGATTATCAAATGTTTCTTTACAAAGAAAATCCTAGGAGAACTGCCCTGATGGAATCCCTGTCATATTCTATACTGAATTTGTGACTGTAAGTACAATCATATGATGTATCTAATGAAATTTGTGAAAGCGACTCCTGTTGGCTCTTAAGTAAAATTATACTGCTACTTTTCAAAATTCCATCTCCGAAAGTACGTGGCGCTATTGAAAAGGACGTTCAGATCTCAAGTTAATCGTGAAGGAAGTATACTCCTCTTCAACTGGATTCACAAAGCGTTTTATGGTAGTGCTTTTAAAAGAGTTGGCGAAGAGAAAAATAAAAGTGTTTTTTTTTTAAACGATACAATTACGTCATAGACATTACTCAGATCAAAATTATTATAAATCGTTCATCAAAGTTAATGACACAATTACATTAAAAGAGAGAAAAGCTAACAACTGTCTTTCCCGAACCTTGCTTCCTGGCGAAGAGCTTTTAATCGTTTTTCTAGCAATTCCGAATTTGTTTCTAATTGCTGCAGTAAGTATCGATTCTTCCTTCGTAAATGCTCCATGCGTGGGCTAATGTTATACTTCATAACTTTACAATTCATTCACAGTTCCTGGTGGCTGTCCAATTCGGTTTTTAAAATCTCGGAACGCACACAGATTAGGTAACATGCAGCAACTGAGCATACATCGCACAAACAAGTTACAAGTGAAACTTCTCTATTGAAATAAACATAGCTCACAGTAAATTATGCAGAAAATATTTACTGAAATACAAACTGACTGTATAGTTAATCGACAGTGTACATTTTCTAGAAAGAATTTTTGAAGACGAATTTTACATGCGATCCTATTGGTAACCATGGATAATCCGCCATTGCAAAATGAAACAATACGCTATCGGAAATGCTGTGTTTATTGTGGAAAGTGTTTACAAACTTGCGAAGTGTGTGATTTATTCTAAGAAGTTCCAGTGCAGAGGCTCTACTTTCACCAGCATTAGAGGCGGACTCATACCTATATTTTTCAATAAATATTATCGAAATGAATGTTAAGCTTAAAAATACATATATTCGAGAACTGGATCAGTCTTTGTTCTTGAATGTATAGCAAACGAAAAAAGATCACATTAGAAGCTCTAACAGGAAATAAGCCTTCTCAAGACTAATGTGAACCGGTGTACGAGTTTCCCATCTTCAAAAAATTTATTAACATTAACGTTTTTGCGCATTCTAGAAACAGACCAACTAACAAATTCTAAGATTTTTAACCATCATCTATTCCACACATTTCGAAATGAGTATTTCAAGTTTTACTACACAGCCTGTGATACAGCAGCAACCCAAACTCGAGACTGAACAGCTCCACTGCAATGCAGCCATGCACGTCTCCAACCCTCAAGTTGAGCCTGTTTTTATTCATCCTACAAACGGATCAAGTTTGTCATATGGAGGGAGTTCTAGTACACCAGTTGAGTCAATGCCTGCAGGTGCAGCGAACATTCAGCAACCACCAGGAATGTGTTCTGAGTCCAACCACTCAGAGCATCTGTTGCCATCACAGAAATACAGTAACGGTGGTACTGCACTTGTGAATATGGGGGACATCCCGACTGTAATGCAGCAACAACTGGGTGATAGAGGAGCTCTTGCAGCAATCAACATTCCATACCCAGCGGCAGTAACAAGTGGGGCACCAACAACACTTTTGACATTTCAACCTGCAGGGCGAACATTTGTGGCAGCTCCAGCGACTGGAGTTTGGCCAGTCAAGATCATGCAGAATGCCTCAACAATGACAGAGGAGTCAGAGCTACAAGCAATGCCTAAAATAGGACCAGTTCATGTTCCAGGTGAGTAATTACTGTTCAAGGTCTACGTGAATTGCTATAAAACTCCTTTGGTGAAAGTCTGCTTGGTTGGGGCGATACAAATAGATTTTACCCCCACATGTTGATTGAAACTTTTGGTAACAAATCTAGCTGTACACCTCTGAACTGCTTCAATGTCTGCCTTTAATTCTACCTGGTGGGGATCCCAAACACTCAGGCAGTACCCAAGAGTGGGTTGCATAAGTTTTGTAACTTATATATGATATCCTTTGTTGGTGAGCTACACCATTCTAAATCTCTCCTGATAAACTGAAGCCTTCCCTACAATCATCCTTACATGCTCATTCCATTTCATATTGCTTTGCTGTGTTGCACCTAGATATTTAGTCGACATGATTGTTTAAGCAGCACACCATTACAGGATTGCTTTTCCTACCAATCTGCAATAACTTTCATTTTTCTGCACTCAACACATCAAATAGAAATTGTATCTAAGTTATCAGTAAACTGCTCCTCACACTATCCATCAGATTGTTATTTCCTACACACTTCCTTGGGGATTCCTAACAGCATCCTTGTCCCTGATGAACACAAGCTGTGGAGGACAAAATATTGGGTTCTGTTACTAAAGAAGTCTTTGAGCGACTCACATATCTGGGAAGCAATTGCATTTGCTTGGATATTCATTAAAAGCCTGCAGTGGGGCGTAATGTCAAACACTTTCATTTTTATCTAGGAATGTAGAGTTTAACTATTGCCCTTCATTCATGGTTTGCAGGATGTCATGAGAAAAGGAAAGCTGAGTTCGGCGTGAGTGATACTTTCTAAATGTGTGCCGATTTGTGAACAGAAGCCTTACTGTGTTGAGCAAAGTTATTGTATTCAGACTTAGACAATGTTCAAGAATACTGCAGCATATGGATGTTAAGGATATGGGTCTGTAATTTTGCGGGGCCATTCTTTTACCTTTCTTTTACCTTTTACCTTTCTTATACCCAGGAATTGGGAATTTGTGCTGAGTGAGAGATCTGTGATAAATTCAAGCTAAGTAAAGGCCAATGCTGTAGAGTACTGTCTGTAAAACCGAATTGTGATTCCATCTGAACATGGTGACTTATTGGTTTTTAACCCTTTTAGTTGCTTGCCTATGCCAGTGATGCCCATTTTTATGTTCTCCATATGGGAGTCTGTGCAATGGTCAAATGGTGGTAGGCTTTGTCTGTGTGATCATCTTGCATGAATGACTTTTAAACATGAAAATTAAAACTTCAGCTTTCAGTTAACTAGCGCCTATCTTCTATTGCTACACCAGACAGGGCAGCAAGTGACTAGATAGATGCTGTTCACCTGCAGGTGGGAGGCAGGGAAGTATACAATATCTGTCTGCAAATAATGTAATTCTAACAGTGTGTATGTTTTGTTTCTGAGCTGGAGAAAGAGAAGCTCTTCATCATGTGCTTACATTCCCAAAACTCGCACTTATACTGGCCAGTGCAATAGAACAATAGACCATTGCTATAGGTGACACAGGTCTACATGGACGTGCTGTAATATGACATTGAATCTTATAATTTACAGTGTCACGTAAGCCGGAATTGTAATAGCACAGTGAAAACAGTTACAAACAAAAACAGAAAATGTAATCAATTAAAGAACATTAGTCCTTCATCCTTCCAAGTCTTAGCCTCGTTTCCCTTGAACATCAAGACAATACTAAAGAAACAGAGATGAGTTGGGAGATATGATACTGTGAGAAGAATTTGACAGAATGGAAGATCTAAGTTGGAACAAGGCTGCTAGAATACAGCCCGTTCCTTCAAAATTACTGAGGTCCTTGGGAGAGCCAACTGTGACAAAATTACTGAAATTGACTTTAGTAAAGCAAAAGCAGTAATGCTGAACTTTATTTTAAAATTTTCATTTACAAATGAAAATCCAGGTCTGTTGCCCAAATTTGATTCTCTCACCAATGTGAAATTGATTGGTGTAAATATTAGTGTCAGTCGTTTTGAGAAGCAGCTGAAATTACTAAAACTCAACAAAATTCCAGGGTGCAGTGGAATCCCTGTTGGATTCTATACTGAACTTGTGGCTGAGTTGGCCCCTCTTGTAACCACAATCTACAGTTGATCCCCCAAACAGAAAATCATGGCCAGTAGTTGAAAGGAAAAACAGGTCACACCCGTCTACAGGAAGAGATTACACCTCAATAATTATTTCAGTTGGGGGAGTGCATGTCATAGAACTGCTGAGGCTCCTAAACAATTCTGTATTTGCAATACCACTGATGTCGGATGTGGGAGTTACGAATATAAAAAGACTTGCATACTTTTCTTACTTTCATTCTATTGTGTCATATGGGATCATATTTTGGGATAACTCCTCAAACTGAGCAGAAGTTTTTATAGTGCAAAGACAAGGAATTGGGTATTCTAACCATGGCTTCTCATTATATTTATTCCTTAATGAAATTTGTTGCAAATAATATGCCTATGTTTCCAACTAATAGCTCAATACATAGTATCAATACGAGGAATAAGATCAATGTACATAAAGACCTGACGTCATTTACCTGGTCCGAAAAGGAGTCCAGTACTCGGGAACACACATTTTCAATAAATTAGTAAGAATTTGAAAGACTTTTTGGTAGACAACTCCTTCTGGTCTCTAGATGGATCTTAACAGGGAATGTTATAACAGCTTAAGTAAAAATGTCTGTTAGTTTTCAGTTTTGATAGCACTTGATCACAACAGTCAAGATTACATACTTTGTGTATGATAAAGTTATTAAAAGTGTATAACTGTGTTTCATTCTGACAGTGCATTAATTTTGTAAATAGGCTAGTAGAAGTTCCATTTTACTGTAATGCATTCACATATCTTGACAGTCTCCTTCTGGACAGTCTCATGAGAAATGACCAGGGAAGTGAGTATTACATTCAAACATTCTATGTTTTTTATGTTATGCTTTCTGACATGTTCCACAGCCATGAGAATCATCTGATTCTTGGGACTATGGAACAAAAACTAAATCTAATCTAAACTAATCAAAATTGTAGCAGACAACTATTTGTCATATAATCTTGGAACTTATTCAGATCTCAGACATAAGGTATGTCTAACAGAATGGCCTCCTCCATGCCAAACAGCATAGATTCCAGTAACATTGATCTCTTGAAACCCATCTCATATGTACCACCCATGGCATTCTGAAACCTTTCGAGCAAGATGAAGAGGTAGATGCAGCAAGTCTCAATTTCCAAAAAAAGCGTTTGACTCAGTATCACATTTTCGCTTATTATCAAAAGTACAGTTGTATGGCATATCAACTGGTATTTCTGTCTGGATTCAGGACTTTTTGGTATGTAGAACAAAGCATGTTATCTACGCTACTGGCCATTAAAATTGCTACACCAAGAAGAAATGCAGATGATAAACGGGTATTCATTGGACAAATATATTATACTAGAACTGACATGTGATTACATTTTCACGCAATTTGGGTGCATAGATCCTGAGAAATCAGTCCCCAGAACAACCACCTCTGGCCATAATAACGGCCTTGATATGCCTGGGCATCGAGCCAAACAGAGCTTGGATGGTGTGTACAGGTACAGCTGCCCATGCAGCTTCAACACGATACCACAGTTCATCAAGAGTAGTAACTGGCGTATTGTGATGAGCCAGTTGCTCAGCCACTATTGACCATACATTTTCTATTGGTGAGAGACCTGGAGAATGTGCTGTACAGGGCAGCAATCGAACGTTTTCTGTATCCAGAAAGGTCTGTAGAGGACCTGCAACATGCGGTCATGCATTATCCTGCTGAAATGTAGGGTTTTACAGGGATCGAATGAAGGGTAGAGCCACGGGTTGTAACACATCTGAAATGTATCGTCTACTGTTCTAAGTGCTGTCAAGAGGTGAACGAGACGTGTAACCAATGGCACCCCATACCATCATGCCGGGTGATACGCCAGTACGGTGATGATGAATGTCACCAAACACAGATGCGACCATCATGATGCTGTAAACAGAACCTGGATTCATCCACAAAAAATGTCGTTTTGCCATTCATGCATCCAGGTTCGTCGTTGAGTACACCATCGCAGGCACTCCTGTCTGTGATGTAGCATCAAGGGTAACCGCAGCCATGGTCTCCGAGCTGATAGTCCATGCTGCTCCAAACGCCGTCGAACTGTTCATGCAGATGGTTGTCTTGTAAATGTCCCCATCTGTTGACTCAGGGATCGAGACGTGGCTGCACAATCCGTTACAGCGATGCAGATAAGATGCCTGTCAAGAAGAACATGGAGCCCAATCAAGACATCACCAACAATGCCTGCCCAAACGTTCACAGAGAATCTGTGTTGATGACGTGATTGCACAATTGGGTGCAGATTCTCGTCAGCCCACACATGTTGATTGTGAAAATTTACAATTTGATCACGTTGGAATGAAGCCTCATCCACAAAGAGAACATTTGCACTGAAATGAGGATTGACACATTGTTGGATGAACCATTCGCAAAAGTGTACCCGTGGAGGCCAATCAGCTGCTGATAGTGCCTGCACACACTGTACATGGTACGGAAACAACTGGTTCTCCTGTAGCACTCTCCATACAATGATGTGGTCAACATTGCGTTGTACAGCAGCAACTTCTCTGACGCTGACATTAGGGTTACCGTCAACTGCACGAAGAATTGCCTCGTCCATTGCAGGTGTCCTCGTTGTTCTAGGTCTTCCCGAGTCGCGAATCATAGGCTGGAATGTTCCGTGCTCCCTAAGACACCGATCAATTGCTTCGAACGTCTTCCTGTTGGGACACCTTCGTTCTGGAAATCTGTCTCGATACAAACATACTGTGCCACGGCTATTGCCCCGTGCTAATCCATACATCAAATGGGCATCTGCCCACTCCGAATTTGTAAACATTGCACTGACTGCAAAACCATGTTCGTGATGCACACTAACCTGTTGATGCTACGTACTGATGTGCTTGATGCTATTACTGTAGAGCAGTGAGTCGCATGTCAACACAAGCACCAAAGTCAACATTACCTTCCTTCAATTGGGCCAACTGGCGGTGAATCGAGGAAGTACAGTACATACTGACGAAACTAAAATGAGCTCTAACATGGAAATTAAGCATTTCCGGACACATGTCCACTTAACATCTTTTCTTTATTTGTGTGTGAGGAATGTTTCCTGAAAGTTTGGCCGTACCTTTTTGTAATACCCTGTAGATGTAGATGTAGACAGGTGCTGAAAGGTGTGAATATTTTTGAACGATCAGTTAAATAACTCATACTTGCAAAATACTGACAAATTTTTAAGAGAAGAATAGAACAACTGAAAATGACTTTGGAGAATATCATTTTGGGTTCCGGAAATTTACTTAAGAGAATGCTGTGGTTCATACAGTCAAAGGCTTTTGACAGGTCACAGAAAATGCCAGTAGCCTCTAATTTATTACGTAACAATTTAAGCACGTACTCACTGTAAGTGTAAATAATTTTCTCTAAATCAGAACCCTTAAGAAACCCAAACTGTGCCTTGAATAATATATTATTTGCAGTTAGACTTGAACAATATATTATTTGCAGTCAGATGATTATGGAGACGCTTGAAGTGAACATTTTCAAATAGTTTTGAAAAAGCCGGCAAAAGTGAAATTGGTCGATAGTTTGATGGTATGTCTTTATCCCCCTTCTTGTAAAGGGGCTTTAGCCAGTCTGGAAATGTTCTGCTGATAAGAGATTGATCACAAAAATAACTTAAGACAGAACTCAACTAGCAAGAGCACTCATTGATTAACTTCACTGATATGTTATCATACCCACTAGAATACTTAGATTTCAAGGATTTTATTATTGACGCTACTTCTTTGGGAGACATGAGTGTCATTTCCATTTTACTGAAGATATTTTTAAAGACTAGTCTCAGATATTCCATTGCACTGTTCACTGAACCTGATAACCTCAAGCTGTAAGCAACAGAAATGAAATATTTGTTCAAGAGGTTTTCAAAACTAAGTGTACTTGTTAACAATGTCTCATTTGATAAGAGACAGCAAAGGGCTTGGAAGAGCAGTTGAATGGAATAGATAGTAAAGTTTTAATAAAGCACAACCCAGCCTACAACAGGTGATGTATCCTTTTATTAGACATTTAGAGGCTGTGGATTCCCAGGGAAGCTAAATTGGAATGCATAGTGTTGTAAAAGAAAAAATCTGATTTGGGGAACATCTGCAACTGAAGATCTTATTAACTGAATTAAAAATCTGCTTCATTTATAAATAATATGTCTTCATTGTACAACTAGTCCAGAGTTACATGACAAACACAGGTAAAGCTGGGATTAATGGCACTACTCACGTAATTTGTTAAGTCGTGGATATCTGGTGGGTGGACCAGTCAATCACATGGGATCAAAGTCATGTCTATGCGACACATGGGAGTGTAACAGAAATGCTAAGGTATGGGGAGGGACACAAATAAAATACAACATAGAAAATAAATAAGATGAGCATGCACATTTATGCATAAGTACAACAGACAAGAAACTAAATGGTGCAGCCCGATGGGTTACGAGCTGAGCATAGCAGACCTATTCAAGAACTAAATACATGAGAAAATAAGATAAACTTTGTATTGACTGTGTAGCCAAAAAGATACACATCTGGTGCAGATAAAACACAATGTGAACAAAAATTACAGATATCACCCTTGCAGGATCATAAAATAAGCACAAAACAGAAAAGTGCATGAGCAGGTGGCAAATAAATAAAACAGGGAAGAAACTAAGACAACCGAGATTAGATACAAATACAGGCCAAATAAAAAAAAAATTTCTTTTACATATTGCATGATAAAATAAGATTCCGGTACATTAGAGATAACAGAGGAACAAGAGGCATTGGGTTAAAATATAAATGTATAAAGAGTGGAAGTATCATTGTCGTAACTACTTCTATAATACTGGAGATTATGGAAGCTTGAAAGACATAGGCATGAGTGCATCATTATGTTGCTTAAGTAGGCCTAACTCATAATTATTTAGAATAGATGTATATTTGAGTGTGGCTTACTCATTTAATGTAGAGTCAGGATTATGATTAAGACTGTAAGGGATATCTCTTTCTTCTAGAAGGTTGAGGATATGTCCTTTAGGTTGTAGGTGGAGGATGCCAAGGGTTTTATTGGTATCAGTTAATTGTTATCCTATATATGCAATATCTATTTTATTCTTCACTCCTTTATTTTTGTTCACATTACTTTTTATCTCATGGATGCATGCTTCAGATGTTAATTGATAACCAAGCTGGTTTCTGTTTTTGCCAGAGTATACTAGATGTGTATCTTTTTGTCTGTCCAATCCCCACAGACAGTGTGTTATACATTTTTCCATACCCTGTGTTACTGCCTTGTATGTCTCTTATGAATTTTGCATTAAACTTTTGTATACTTGTCCACTTTGTGCTGATGTAGAAGGCTGAACAGTGCTCGCATACTACCACTGTTTACATACTACCACCAAATTATCAGTTAGGATGAATGGGCATAGGAAGAAGGTGTATACTGGCAACTCACAATATCCTGTTGCAGAGCATGCTTTACAGCATGACATTCGTGACCTCGCACCTGTTTCACCATATGCACCATCTGGATTCTTCCCCCAGACACCAGTTTCTCAGAACTCCGCAGTTGGGAACTAGCACTGAAAGAACCAGAGGTTGTAGAGAGCTGCAGGGAGAGCATTAGAGAACGATTGTCAAGAATGGGGGAAAGAAATACAGTAGAAGAAACCATTTTTACATGTATAATTTTTCGGCACTTATTAACATTTTATTTACCTATGGCTTCATTTGCCAGGACATTGGATATTGCCGGTTGCCAGTATACATCTCTGCTTATTACCATTCATCCTGATTGATAATTCGCTGATAATTGTGCTGATGTAGAGGGCCGAACAGTGCTTGCATACTACCAGTGTTTAAATACTACCACCAAATTATCAGTTAGGATGAATGGGCATAGGAAGAGGGTGTATACTGGCAACTCGCAATATCCTGTTGCAGAGCATGCTTTACAACGTGACAAACATGGCCTCGCAACTGTTTCACCACATGCACCATCTGTATCCTTCCCCCAGACACCAGTTTCTCAGAACTCCACAGGTGGGAACTAGCACTACAACATTTCCTTTGTTCTCACCACCCACCTGACCTTAATTTACATTATTTTCTTAGGTCTCAACATTTCTTCACTGTAACTACTCCTTTCTTTACTCCGTTTTACTTTTCTACAAGTTTCATTGTCTTTCCCGTCTATTTTCCACTGCCCCTCTCCCACCTCTGTTACATACAATTCACTTAGCTTTTCACTCTTATTAACTCATGCTGTTTAAAAAGTAATCTACGTCTGCATATTACCCTGCCTTCCACCTTTAAGCTCTCAGGTTTTCCAATCTCGTCCGATGCAGTCCCCAACAATCAATCTTTCCTTCTCATCCCCTACGATAAGTCTCCCCTGACTTGCAGTTCTGGGCGACTTCCATGAAATCTGCTCATTTTCCTAGACATCTCCAGTCCTTTTCCTTCACCCATCTTCCTTCCACTACAACCCTTCTACATGAAGGAGTCACTGACTCCGAAAGCTTGCCAATTACAACCCTCTTTTATGTGTGTGTTCTACCACCACTTGGTCAGTAGGTTTTTTGTCTATCCAATTAAATAGTTTACGTAATGTATATCACAGCTACAGATTCGACAGCCTACCACAGTAGTACAAATTTATATGCCAACTAGCTCCGCAGATGACGAAGAGATTGATGAAATGTATGATGAGATAAAAGAAATTATTCAGATAGTGAAGAAAGATGAAAATTTAATACTCATGGGTGACTGGAACTCAATAGTAGGAAAAGGAAGAGAATGAAACATAGTAGGTGAATATGGAATGGGAGTAAGGAATAAAAGAGGAAGCTGCCTGGTAGAATTTTGCACAGAGCATACCTTACTCATAGCTAACACTTAGTTCGAGAATCATAAAAGAAGGTTGTACGCATGGAAAAAGCCTGGAGATACTGGAAGGGCTCAGATAGATTATAGAATGATAAGACAGCGATTCAGGAACCAGGTTTTAAATTGTAAGATATTTCCAGGGCCAGATGTGGACTCTGACCACAATCTATTGGTTATGAACTGTAGATGAAAACTGAAGAAATGGCAAAAAGGTGGGAATTTGATGAGATGGGACCTGGATAAACTGAAAGAACCAGACGCTGTAGAGAGCTTCAGGGAGAGTATTAGAGAAGAATTGACAAGACTGGGGGAAAGAAATACAGTAGAAGAAAAATGGGTAGCTTTGAGAGATGAAATAGTGAAGGTAGCAGAGGATCAAGTAGGTAGAAAGACAAGGGCTAGTAGAAATCCTTGGGTAACGGAAGAGATATTGAATTTAATTGATGAAAGGAGAAAATTTAAAAATGTAGTAAATTAAGCAGGCATAAAGGAATACAAACGTCTCAAAAATGAGATCGACAGGAAGTGCAAAATGGCTAAGCAGGGATGGCTACAGGACAAATGTAAGGATGTAGAGGTGCATATCGCTAGGGGCAAGATAGATACTGCCTACAGGATAATCAAAGAGACCTTTGGAGAAAAGAGAAACCACTTGCATGAATATCAAGATCTCAGATGGAAACTCAGTTCCAAGAAAAGAAGGGAAAGCAGAAAGGTGGAAGGAGTATATAGAGGGTCTATAGAAGGGCTTGGTACTTGAAGACAATATTATGGAAATGGAAGAGAATGTAGATGAATATGAAATAGGAGATATGATACTGCGTGAAGAGTTTGACAGAGCACTGAAAGACCTAAGTCGAAACAATGCCCCGGGAGAAGACAACATTCCATTAGAACTACTGGCAGCCTAGGGAGAGCCAGACCTAGCAAAAGTCTACCATCTAGTGAGCAAGATGTATGAGACAGGCGAAATACCCTCAGATTTCAGGAAGAATATAATAATTCCAATCCCAAAGAAAGCAGGTGTTGACAGATGTGAATTACCGAACTGTCAGTTTAATAAGCCACGGTTTCAAAATACTAACACGAATTCTTTACAGACGAATGGAAAAACTGGTTGAAGCCGACCTCGGTGAAGATCAGTTTGGATTCCATAGAAATGTTGGTACATGTGAAGCAGTACTGACCATATGAACTATCTTAGAAAGTAGATTAAGGAAAGGCAAATTCTAAAGGTGGCAGGGGTAAAATATAGGGAGCGAAAGGTTATTTACAATTTGTACAGAAACCAGATGGCAGTTATAAGAGTCGAGGGGCATGAAAGGAAAGCAGTGGTTGGGAAGGCAGTGACACAGGGTTGTAGCCTTTCCCCGATGTTATTCAATCTGTATATTGAGCAAACAGTAAAGGAAACAAAAGAAAAATTTGGAGTAGGAATTAAAATCCGTGGAGAAGAAATCAAAACTTGGACGTTCGCCGATGACATTGTACTTCTGTCAGAGACAGCGAAGGACTTGGAAGAGCAGCTGAAGGGGATGGACAGTGTCTTGAAAGGAGGATATAAGATGAACATCAACAAAAGCAAAACGAGGATAATGGAATGTAGTCGAATTAAATTGAGTGATGCTGCGGGAATTAGATTAGGAAATGTGATGCTTAAAGTAGTAAATGAGTTTTGCTATTTGGGGAGCAAAATAACTGATGATGGTCGAAGTAGAGAGGATATAAAATGTAGACGCAATGGCAAGGAAAGCGTTTTTGAAGAAGAGAAATTTGTTAACACTGAGTATTGATTTAAGTGTCCGGAAGTAGTTTCTGAAAGTATTTGTGTGGGGTGTAGCCATGTGTGGAAGTGAAATGTGGACGATAAGTAGTTTAGACAAGAAGAGAATAGAAGCTTTCAAAATGTGATGCTACAGAAGAATGCTGAAGATTAAATGGGTAGATCACAAAACTAATGAGAAGGCATTGAATAGAATTGGGGAAAAAAGGAGTTTGTGGCACAACTTGACTAGAAGAAGGGATCGGTTGGTAGGACATGTTCTGAGGCATCAAGGGAACATCAATTTAGCATTGGAGGGCAGCATGGAAGGTAAAAATCATAGAGGAAGACCAAGAGATGAATACACTAAACAGATTCAGAAGGAGGTAGGTTGCAGTAGGTACTGGGAGATGAAGAAGCTTGCACAGGATAGAGTAGCGTGGAGAGCTGCATCAAACCAGTCTCAGGACTGAAGACCATAACGACAACAATATAACATGTATCGTAATGTGACAGGGTGTTGTAGTTGACGCCGTTTGCTGTTAACTGCTTTTTCAAGTTCGTAAGTAATCTTTAATTTTTAGTACGCATCACTAATGAAATATGTTTTAGCCACCTTCTCGAATAGATGTAATGTATAAATGTTTCTCATCAGCTTGTTGTTGTTGTTGTTGTTGTTGTTGTTGTGGTCTTCAGTCCTGAGACTGGTTTGATGCAGCTCTCATGCTACTCTATCCTATGCAAGCTTCTTCATCTCCCAGTACCTACTGCAACCTATACCCTTCTGAATCTGCTTAGTGTATTCATCTCTTGGTGTCCCTCGGCGATTTTTACCCTCCACGCTGCCCTCCTGTACTAAATTGGTCTCCCCTTGATGCCTCAGAACATGTCCTACCAACCGATCCCTTCTTCTAGTCAAGTTGTGCCACAAACTCCTCTTTTCCCCAATTCTATTCAATACCTCCTCATTAGTTATGCGATCTACCCATCTAATCTTCAGCATTTTTCTGTAGCACCACATTTCGAAAGCTTCTGTTCTCTTCTTGTCCAAACTATTTATCGTCCATGTTTCACTTCCATACATGGCTACCTACACTCCATACAAATACTTTCAGAAATTACTTCCTGACACCTAAATCTATTCTCGATGTTAACAAATTTCTCTTCTTCAGAAACTTTTTCCTTGCCATTGCCAGTCTACATTTTATACCCTCTCTACTTCGACCATCATCAGTTATTTTGCTCCCCAAATAGCAAAACTCCTTTACTACTTTAAGTTTCTCATTTCCTAATCTAATTCCCTCAGCATCACCTGACTTAATTTGACTGCATTCCATTATGCTCGTTTGCTTTTGTTGATGTTCATCTTAGACCCTCCTTTCAAGACACTGTCCGTTCCGTTCAACTGCTCTTCCGAGTCCATCACTGTCCCTGACAGAATTACAATATCATCGGTGAACTTCAAAGTTTTTATTTCTTCTCCATGGATTTTAATACCTACTCAGAACTTTTCTTTTGTTTCCTTTACTGCTTGCTCAATATACAGATTGAATAGCGCCAGGGAGAGGCTACAACCCTGTCTCACTCCCTTCCCAACCACTGCTTCCCTTTCATGCCCCTCGACTCTTATAACTGCCATCTGGTTTCTGTACAAATTGTAAATAGCCTTTCGCTCCCTGTATTTTACCCCTGCCACCTTCAGAATTTGAAAGAGAGTATTCCAGTCAACATTGTCAAAAGCTTTCTCTAAGTCTACAAATGCTAGAAACATAGGTTTGCCTTTCCTTAATCTTTCTTCTAAGATAAGTCATAGGGTTATTATTGCCAAACGTGTTCCAACATTTCTATGGAATCCGAACTTATCTTCTCCGAGGTTGACTTCTACCAGTTTTTCCATTCGTTTGTAAAGAATTACAATTAGTATTTTGCAGCTGTGACTTATTAAACTGATAGTTCGGTAATTTTCTTATCTGTCAATACCTGCTTTCTTTGAGATTGGAATTATTATATTCTTCTTGAAGTCTGAGGGAATTTCACCTGTCTCACACACCTTTCTCACCAGATGGTAGAGTTTTGTCAGGACTGGCTCTCCCAAGTTTGTCAGTAGCTCTAATGGAATGTTGTCTACTCCCGGGGCCTTGTTTCGACTTAGGTTTTTCAGTGCTCTGTCAAACTCTTCACACAGTATAATATCTCCCATTTTATTTTCATCTACATCCTCTTCCATTTCCATAATAATGTCCTCAAGAACATCGCCCCTATATACACCCTCTATATACTCCTTCCATCTTTCTGCTTTCCGTTCTTTGCTTAGAACTGAGTTCCCGTCAGAGCTCTTGATATTCATGCAAGTGGTTCTCTTTTCTCCAAAGCTCTCTTTAATTTTCCTGTAGGTAGTATCTATCTTACCCCTCGTGAGATAAGCCTCTACATCCTTACATTTGTCCTCTAGCCATCCCTGCTTAGCCATTTTGCACTTCCTGTCGATCTCATTTTTGAGACTTTGTAATCCTTTTTGCCTGCTTCACTTACTGCATTTTTGTATTTTCTCCTTTCATCAATTTAATTCAGTATCTCTTCTGTTACCCAAGAATTTCTACTAGCCCTCGTCTTTTTACCTACTTGATCCTCTGCTGCCTTCACTATTTCATTCCTCAAAGCTACCCATTCTTCTTCTACTGTATTTTTTCCCCCATTCCTGCCAATTGTTCCCCTATGCTCTCCCTGAAACACATACAACCTCTGGTTCTTTCAGCTTATCCAGATCCCATGTCCTCAAATTCCCACCTTTTTGCAGTTTCTTCAGTTTTCATCTACAGTTCATAACCAATAGATTTTGGTCAGAGTCCATATCTGGCCCTAGAAATGTCTTACAATTTAAAACCTGGTTCCTAAATCTCTGTCTTACCGTTATATAATCTATCTGAGCCCTTCCAGTATCTCCAGGCTTCTTCCATGTGTACAACCATCTTTTATGATTCTCGAACCAAGTGTTAGCCATGAGTAAGTTATGCTCTGTGCAAAATTCTACCAGGCGGCTTCCTCTTTCATTTCTTAGCCCCAATCCATATTCACCTACTATGTTTCTTTCTCTTCCTTTTCCTACTGTTGAATTCCAGTCACTCGTGACTATTAAATTTTCGTCTCCCTTCACTACCTGAATAATTTCTTTTATCTCATCATACATTTCATCAATAATTTCATCATCTGCAGAGCTAGTTGGCATATAAACTTGTACTACTGTAGTAGGCGTGGGCTTTGTGTCTATCTAGGCCACAATAATGCGTTCACTGTGCTGTTTGTAGTAGCTTACCTACATTCCTATTTTTTTTATTCATTATTAAACCTACTCCTGCATTACCCCTATTTGATTTTGTATTTATAACCCTATATTCACATGACCAAAAGTCTTGTTCCTCCTGCCACCGAACTTCACTAATTCCCACTATATCTAAATTTAACGTATCCATTTCCCTTTTTAAATTTTCTAACCTATCTGCCCGATTAAGGGATCTGACATTCCACGCTCCGATCCGTAGAATGCCAGTTTTCTTTCTCCTGATAACGACGTGCTCCTGAGTAGTCCCCGCCCGGAGATCCGAATGGGGGACTATTCTACCTCCGGAATATTTTACCCAAGAGGACGCTATCATCATTTAATCATACAGTAAAGCTGCATGCCCTCTGGTAAAATTACGGCTGTAGTTTCCCCTTGCTTTCAGCCGTTCATAGTACCACAACTGCAAAGCCATTCTGGTTAGTGTTACAAGGCCAGATCAGTCAATCATCCAGACTGTTGCCCCTGCAACTACTGAAAAGGCTGCTGCCCCTCGTCAGGAACCACACGTTTGTCTGGACTCTCAACAGATACCCCTCCGTTGTGGTTGCACCTGTATCGCTGAGGCACGCAAGCCTCCCCACCAATGGCAGGGTCCATTGTTCATGGGGGGGAGGAAATTATTATACCATTTTATTTCCTTATAGAAAATGCTGTTTCAAGTTCTTTTGTTTGTTTTTCCAAGGTAAATGTAAGTCCTAACTCTCTTTTGTTTCTGATTATGCATATAACTATAAGGAAAATACTTACTAATGATTCCCCTGATATACAAGACATTTGTTAGAGTTACTAACTTGTTGTAGTAAGGATATTCAATTTTTTAAATAGTTATTTACAATGATTCAAGTTACTACTTTTAGTTATCATCCTTACAGCACTTTTCCGCAGTTTGGAAACTGTGTCCATGTATTGTGCTTTTGATCCCCAGAAAAAAACTCCCATACGTCATAGTTTCATTCATAGCTAAAACAGACTTTAGTTAATTTTTAGAATACTAGGGGAATGCAATCAATCTGCAAAGCAGATTGCTTACAAAACACATGGGCCACTGTGCGTGGAGTATCATTCAAGTGTGTGGGACCCTTGTTATACAGGACTTCTGGGAGTTATTGAATGCATAGAAAGAACAGCAGCATGAATATTCACAGGTGTATGATCCATGGGAGAATGACATGGAAATTCTGAAGCAACTGAAATGACAAAAGCTTGAAGATAAACCTAAACTATCCCAAGAAAGCCTATTTACAAAATTTCCATTACCAGTTTCAAGCAATGTACAGCTCCTGTAGGAATCATGAGGAGAAGATTAGACTAATTATGGTGCGCACAGAGACTATTAAGCAATCATTCTTCTTGTACTCCAAATGTAAATGGACCAAAAAGAAGATATAATAACTGTTATAAAGGAAATACCCCCTGCCATGTTCTTAACTGTGATTTGTGGGTTATGGATGTAGATGTAGACATTTAATTGAACATATGTAGGAATAGTATAGTTATCACAAGAAATAACTCTTATGAACCGATTATAGAATCATAACAGTATAACATGCTCCCATTCTTTCTGCTAGTATCTTTGTGTGTTCATTTTATGTTAACTGACAGTCAGCATTCATCTTTAAAAACTTTGTGTTTGTTACACTATTTATAGGTTTATCATCTATACTTAATGTGACGACAGAATTTTTTTTCCCTCCTGAAGTCCATGCTATATTTTTTCTTTATGTTCCCTGTTAATGTATTACATTCTGCACAATTGTAAACATACATGAAGGTTTAATTTTCCTCCTGTTTTAAGAGTTCTGGTGTACTATCAGTGACTAATGTTGCTGTCACCAGAACCTTTACTTCATGTCAAATACTGTCAGGAAAGTGAAACAATGGAAAATCTAGGATGGAATAATGACAATATTATGAAAAGGATAGAATATAGTGATATAGGATATCATATAGTGGAGATGTTGAGTTGCAGATAGGCACAACAAAAAGGCTGTTAATCAAGTAAGCTTCCAGACAACGTGCACGAATATTATGAAAAGGATAGAATGCTACTCATCATATAGTGGAGATGTTGAGTTGCAGATAGGCACAACAAAAAGACTGTTAAACAAGTAAGCTTCCAGGTAACATGCATGAATATAAGTGTGTGTGTGTGTGTGTGTGTGTGTGTGTGTGTGTGTGTGTGGGTGGGTGGGTGGGTGGTTGTTTGTGTTGTCTAATTTGGAAAAAGGCCTTTTGGCTGAAATCTCACTGTTGTGCCTATCTGCATCTCAACATCTCCAGCACGTGGTGAGTAGCAATCTATACTTTTCATAATACTGGCAGGAAAGTCAATGATATGTATTGGGAACAGATTTGTACCCGATATACTACCCCGAGGAATGACTATGTTTGTATGTTTCTGTCTGACAATTGTTTTACTATAAATTTATGATCAGCAGACTTGTGAACTATCTCTGATTTTTGACATCATATTCCAGGTACGATAGGAACCACTATTTTTCCTGTTTGTCTTACAGCTACTGCTTCTGGGTATTTAACAATAAAAATTATGTTTTTGCAAAAAGATAGACTCTCATTAATTCATTATTATTTTCTACAAGTATGAGAACAGAGCTTAAAATTCCATTATGCTAGTGCTTCTGGTTTGTTTAGTTTTATTTTAGTGTTATTTTATGGTCAGCAGCTTCAAAAGCTTGGGACAAGTCTAAGAATATATCTGTGACATAGTCGTCCTTGTCAATAGCTTTAAGCACCACTTTTGCAAACACTGTATTTGCCAATATTGTACTTTTCCTACTCCAAAAACCAAATTTTACATGGCTAAGAGCATTGTGCCTTTCTTTCATTTGTGATGAACAAAAGGATTCAGTTATTATGTTTGTTAATGGGTTTGTATGCTGTCTGTGCACACTTTGAGAACAGAGATTGCTGCATCTATGCCCGCCTGGCTTCTTATTTTTTAATTTCTCTATTGTCCTCCTTTGTTCAAACTCTGTTGTGGGAGACATCATTATTGTGTTTGCTGTGTAATACAGTTTACATTCTCTTAAAGGGCATGGTGATTGTCAGTTACTGTGATATTTACATAATCTAATGTGAGGGTAGCAATGATACTAGAGGGAAGAATATCCTGAACTCAACTAATTTTTGTTCAATTTGGGTTTTTTTTCCAAGTTTGAATTCTTTGCAGATTAAATTTGTCTGCCACAACTTCAATAAGAATCACAGAGAAAATTCAAGAATTTTTTTAAAAAAATTCTGCAGTTTTAAGTTTGCAGCACAACTCTCCATGGTCAGATAGACAATTTTTAAGCTTTGCTTCATTTCACTCCATATATTTTGAAGCACATGCAAACTCTTTGATGCCAGTTCATTTAGAAATGTGCATTTTGAGTTATGGAATTGTTTTCAGCAAGAGAGGTACATACATAAAGTCTTTTATACAACTCTATAAAAAGAAACTGATGGGTGTCAAGAGATCTAACTGGCTGAGATCAGTACACAGCATCATCATGTCCAGTATGACCGATCCAACTGTTTGGAAGAATATGGGTGTGCCCCATCTTGTTGACAGATGTAATCCGTGGAATCCATATTGATATCTGAAACCCTTAGCTCAAAGAAGAAAAATGGATCACACAATTTCTGTGCTGATGTCACACACATTACATTACCTTCCAGTGAGTCATCTAGACATTGAGTTATAGGCAGAGATTTTTCTTTGCCATATTTTCGAATTTCATGCTTGTTAACCTTGCTACTCGGTGTAATGTTGCCTCATTGCTAAAAATTAAGCATGTAACAGATATTTCTTTCTCAATGGCTATCACCATTGCTATAGCATAATCAGTATATTTGACATAGTAAAATTTGAATTGTGTGTGCAAGGGTGCCCATATGATAGTTTCTGGGCGGGGGGACGGTGCGCTAGGCCTGGGAGTATGGTGTAGCTTTAATATTGTGGAAGACGAATGGTGGCTTACAAGTAGCTATAAAATTTTTTTTTCAGATCTTACCATGTTAGCACTATGTGATACTGACTTTTAAATTGTTTTCTTGAAAAAAAAAACACCTTAATATTATTATATATTTTTTCCTTTCCCTGAGAACTATGGGAAAGGGGGGTGGTGTTCCCTTCACCATAGGTATGGGCGCCATTGTGTGCATGGTTTCATTTTCAGCATCATTTTGAGGACACACTAAATCATTGTGGCACATCTAGACCAATACTGTCTTTGTACATTGATTTCTTTTGGACTATGTTCAAACAAAATCTGGATTCTTTCAACTTTTTATGCTGATGCATATGGACAGCTGGCACTGTTTCCTTTGAATGAATATCTTATTTCTTCAAACTGCCAATATCATCTCTGAATTTGGCTATGCTTCATTTTTATTTGATTTTAGTCTGTGGTGCACTGCAGCCAAATTGTCCAGGGATACCTCACACAGTTCTACATTTTGTATTTATTCTAACCTTGTGGCACAATGCCTATCCAGTCAGTACAGTTGTCAGCTAGGGGAGGGAACTATTTTCTGAGTCAAGGTTGGATACCAGCCTAGAATCTGTCAAAACTAGTGTGGGAAACTGTCTAAAATCTACACTAAGGCTAGATTGTGTATTGTGCCAATGGTTGCTAATCTTCAGTCCGAATTCAATCCGGGTCTGTCTTTCTTCTTGTCTTGCAGGATAGCTTGCTGTGCATCAAGCTATATAAACAAGCTCTGTAGATGTTAAAGATATTGGTAACAGATAATTTCCAGTGGAAATAGAATATGGAAGACAGCTTTCCAAAAGGAAGAACTGTTCTAAGGTAGTTGTATGTGATATCCCAGACATTAGCATGGTATTTTGAATGATAGTTGGGAGACCAGCCCGAGTCTTTGGATGTCACTAAAGCTAATGCTGTTCATAGGAAATTAAATATGTGCCAGAAGATGGATCTTGAGTAATTATTACTGTTTACAATACAGGTAGTTGGGTCTTTTATCAGCAGACAAAACTGGTAATGAAGGAATGAAGTATCAAATTAGATTTCCTTCTTTGCAAAAGAATATAATGGTGGAAACAAGATGATGTAAGATTAGAAATTGCTGGGAGACTTTGCAGAGGCAGAGGCAATTGGATGTGACAGGAACATGTGAAGATGTTGGGA
Source organism: Schistocerca gregaria (assembly GCF_023897955.1). Classification (NCBI taxonomy): domain Eukaryota; kingdom Metazoa; phylum Arthropoda; class Insecta; order Orthoptera; family Acrididae; genus Schistocerca; species Schistocerca gregaria. The sequence continues at coordinate 355,189,315 of NC_064927.1, read as the reverse complement.
AATGTATTGGGTGAGGTATCATCATAATTTCATTTGTGCGAAGAATAGCAAACCAAGTTCGATGTGACTTTATACTTATTCCATTATTTATAAAGCACAATCCATATTGCCCCTTTGCATGTATTAGCACTTTTTGGGACTCAATGCCTAGCTCAAAGTCCAATTATAATATTAAATTTGATTTTCAAGATAAAGTTACAGTACTCTCTGACATTTTGCTGTCACAAAAATGCAGGCTGTTTATTTACTTTTTCAGATAAGTCGAAGGAACTCGGCAATCAGACATGTGCTGAACCCCAAAATGGACAAATAAAAGGTACAACAGTTGAATCAGTAAAAGGAAATAGACATCAAATTAATGGTGGTGTTGACGATGATGTTGATGAAGAAGAAGAAGATGATGATGAAGAAGAAGAAGACAGTGGTGACACTGATGATAGCAAATCTGATTTACACAAAGAAATGTTAGCAGAATGCCAGCAAATGCACCTGGAACAACAGGTTAGTATCCTACTGCATAGGATGGAGTGACTAACATATTTATAGGTCAGTATAACTATTTTTTGCCATTTGAAAGATTTCTCAAAACTGTTTTGACATTGATTGAACTCTAGTAATTTAGAAAATTTCTTATAAGTAGGTTTTATGACTAATTTTACATTAATTATTTCACCTGTTTTCTTTATAATGTTGGCTATCATGAGAGCACTAACAAGATTTGGCCCTAGAAATTTGCCATAGATGTCACATTTACAAGTTCCTATGTGGGTATTCATCAAGTATGGGAATCTTAGTGCATGTAGAAGCAATTGGGCTGTATTTTCCCATGTTTTGTCTGTTGGAAATATATGAGTTTACATTGACAATATATAAGAGTATACATTAGAAACAAAAGAGATGTTTCACTTTAGGAACTAGCCCAGTGACTACATTTGTATACCTCTCCTTCTGGAATTGTCAGCACAAATTAATGTAGTATCATTATTGTTGCAACTTTGGTTAAATGGTAAAGCCTTTGAGTGAATTTGCCTGCTAAAAATTTCCATTATATTTATAGTTGTGAAACACCTTGGACTGTTTTTATTTTTTATCCCTCAGTGAAAGCTCCATAATTTGCAATAAATGTGGGATTGTCATTGTAGATAGAAAGAAAGAGTGCACTCATTAAATCTAGTCAAGCATACAAGTGATGCTGTATTTAAAGTTTTCGCCACAAAAATCCTTCAATTGCAAGGGAATGGGGAAAGAATGACTGTTTAGTCAGATTACTTATCGAGAGAAGTGCACCACGTAAAGGATGGAAAGCAAGTTTAAACAAACAGAAGGATGTGTCAGAGAAGTTGCTCAAGAGAGCAAAAAGTCTAAGTTGCACTGATAGATTTACACTTCATATGAAACTAATTAATCACAGAGACATAAATTGTGGATTCAAATAAATTTATCAGTAATTAATGTGTAGGACAAGATGGACTACATCTAAACAGGCTAGGGTCGGCAACATTGTGCAATATGTATTGTAGTATCTGTAAGATCATACTTAATAAGGGAAACTAATATGCCGAGATGGGAGTGTAAAAAGTGATAACGAAGTTGAAACGAAAATACACAAACAGCATTTCAAAACAGATGCCATTAGGAATATTCAAAAAAGTAACACGTTCGTAATGCAATTGAACATAAGTGGGTTAAGTTCAAACTACACAAGTGGCAGAGAACCAAAACGTAATGACTTGAAAATCATTTTGTCAGAAATACCAAATATCAAGGTTGTATGCTTGAATGGACACTGGCTTGCAAAGAATAGTATCAAAATCTTAAATAACATTGATAATTTTTATGTTGCCAGCAGCTTTTGTAGAAATAATTCAACTTGAGAAGGATCGTGCATACTTGTGGAAAGATCAGTGGAATATAGTGCAAGACTCGATTTCAGTTCCCTTAATGAAGAATGTATATTTGAAAGCTCGTGCTTGGAGTTAAAGCAAAATATTGCAATCTTATCTGTGTATAAAATTCCAGGCACAGAAATAATAAAACATTTTTGTTGAAATTCCACTGTCTATTGCAAAAACTTCAAAAAGAAACCAAGAAAATAGTCATAATAACTACTGATTTCAAGATAGATCTAGCAAGTGAAGCCAATAACTCAACAAAATTCATTGATATGATTCAAATATCAGGTTTCAGCACAAATTTCACTGATTTTACTCGAGTAAACGAAATGTCTGCAACATGTATGGATAATATTTTAACCAATTACACTTATAATAATTCGGAGGAAGGCAATGGCAAACCACCTCCGCTAGGACCTTGACTAGTACGGTGGTGCGGGTCTCCTGCATTGTCCCCTACCTGCGTCAAGGAATATGGGACCTCGTCATCATCACACTTATAATGAGGCAAATAAGTTTTGTTTAAATTTAGAACTTTCTGATCATTGTGCTCTGTTTATGGAGTTGCCAAAAACAATAGAACCTTGCTCGAAAAAACCTACACCAAACGCCAGTTCAGCAAAGAAAATATGAACTTATTCTATCATAGATTAAACAAGGTGGAGTGAGCTATAGGTCATAGTATTTCATGCTCTGAAAATTGTGCTGCTTTCTTGGCCTACACGTTTTTAATGTAACTTTCCCCCTTACTGTACATCATAAAAATGTAGGAAATAAAGTAAAGTGGATTACTGAAGGAATAAAAATTTCAAGTGCAAGAAAAAGACAGCTACATAGGGAACTAAAACATAGCAAATGTCCTGATTTTGTTGCCAATGAAAAAGATTACAAAAATATGTTTAAAATGTTGTAAAGGCAGCTAAAGAACTGACAAATAATAGATTTATATTGGATAGTGAAAACAAATCACAAGCATTATGGTCAGTGATCAAAGCTGAAACAGGTGCCACAGATAGAGGCCATGATATTTCTGAAATCAATGTAGAGGATAAAACTATTGTAAAACCTGCTCAAATTTTTGAATTATTTAATGAATTTTTTATAAATTTAAACAAATCTAATGTCAATGTAGCAGAGCACCCAGACAAGGTAAATTTCTTCAACAGTGGGCAATTTGATGGTGAATTTTTCAGTACTTTTCCAAAACTACTGTAAAAGATATAGAAAATGTGATCCTATCACTAAAAAGTAAAACATCAGCAGGATGGGATGGGATACCAACAAAAGTGTTAAAAACAGTCCCTAAAATGATTACACAGCCACTAGCTACAACAGTTAACCAGTCCCTTCAAGAAGGTTATTTTCCAAACACACTGAAGTACGCAGTAGTTAAGCCACTATTCAAAAAAGGCACAAAAGAACACATGGGAAACTATCGCCCAATCTCTCATCTTCCATCACTATCAAAAATATTTGAAAAGGTAGTCACCATACAAATTCAAAATTTTGTAGAAAAATTTAAAATAATCTCCAAAAATCAGTATAGATTTCAAACAGGCAAAACCACAGTATCTGCTGTAAATAATTTTGTTGATAAAATTAGCTCATCTCTAGACAACTCACTGCATGCCACAGGAATTTTTTGTATCCTATAAAAAGCCTTTGATAGTGTGAATCACTCCCTGCTACACTGTAAACTGGAAAAGTATGGAATTAGGGGCGCAGTATTATAATGGTTTAAGTCCTACCTAACCAACTGAACACAAAGAGCAGTTATTACATGAGAGAGAGGAACTTATACTTCAAAATGGAAAACCATTTCACATGGAGTACCCCCAAGGTCCTGTCTCGGGTCCCATACTGTTTTCGTTTCACATAAAATATCTGCCACTTAATATTGGGTGTCACACAGTTTTATTTGCAAGTGACACATCTTTAATCATTGAAAGTAACAGTACTGATCAAATTCCACTAACTGCTCTAAATACTTTAGAAAAATTAGATACCTCGTTTGATTTAAATGGGTTAAAGTTAAACATGGAAAAGACTCAGTTAATGCAGTTTAAAACAAAACAAGCAAAATTAAATTATATTCATGTCAGACACAGAAACCAGGATTTGCAGGAAGCTAGCTGTGTGAAATTCCTAGGAATGCAACTAGATAAAAATCTATCATGGGGATCATGTATACAGTACCTTCCAAATAAATTAAATAGCCTAGTAGTTACAATGACAATATTGTACAATGCTACCAATATGGGCATAAGAAAATTAGTATATTACAGCTACTTTGAGTCAGTAATAAGGGATGGAATTGTATTTTGGGGTAACTCAAACCATATGTGTCAAAAAACTAAAACTTAAGAAAACCATCATTAGAAATATGCACAATGTAGGGTGAAGAAAATCGTGTCGCCCACTCCTGTTGATATTAAGTGTTCCCTCACTATACATATATGAGCTGATTATCTTTGTACTCAGTAACCCTGATTTATTTGTAGCAAATCATTTTCAACATGATTACAATACCAGAAAGCAAAATTATTTTATGCTGGCCACCCACCGTTTGAAACTTTATGCTCAAACTCCACATTATATGGGTATGAAAATTTATAACAAAGTGAAAGCAAGAGAATTGCTCAGCATAAATTTATAAACACTGAATAAATCCTTATATGAGAAACTAGTGCAGAAAAGTTACTATTCAGTAGAAGGATTCATAAATGACAACATGAAAATTTGAGCAGGAGAGAGCAAGCACTTAGCACTGTTAATGTTAAAAGTCTGTTACTTTTTAAGGAAAATTATTAACTGCTTAGTCAAGTAATTATTCAGAACTGTGTATTATATTACTGGTATTATAAGGAAAATTGTAAACCAGTGGTTTGATGAGTCTTCTGTACCTCAAGTCAATGGCTTGAAATTGTATGTTATGAGACAAACTTTTACTTCCACTTCTACTTCTGGACAGAATACAAAGAACTTGATGAGAGAACTTTGAGAATTTATGGAAACATGGTACTACCAGTGATGATTATTGAAATTTCTATAATTAAGGCCTAATGGAAATGCATAGGTTTTTGTTAGGGGAAACTCTGTTAACAAAGGGGTCAAAACGAGGAAGAAGAGACATTATAAGTCAGATGAGAAGGCTGAATGGAGGAGGAGGACAATGGTGTTTTTTTTAGGATGGGGGCGGGGTTGAGAAACAAGACATTACACAAAATATGACAAGAAAGAACAAAGGGGGTAGATTTAAGGAAAAGGAGGAGAAACTATTTGTGTATTTAAAATAGAACTAGAGTGGGTCTGTGGCGATGAGATGACCTGAAAGTTCAAGATGTATAAGGAGTAAGAGAAAAAATAATGAAGCATAGATAACATATTTTGTCAGGAAAAGGAGAGGAGGAGCAAAGAAGTAGAGGCATATGCATGGAAAGAGTAGAGAAACAGCATAAACCTCCTGATGGTAGGCTAAAACAATGGTTATAGGAGACTGAGATGGAAGATGGGCACTTGGAAGACAGGTATGGTATGAGATGATAGCATACATTTTGAGAGAAGTCTTTATTTTTAAATGTAGTGATGTCGCTGTGGATTGGAGGATCCAGATGACACAGGAGAAATAACACTTTCAACCTTTGTTCCATGTTTCAGTACATATTGCCAAACAGTCAGCTGATTCCTCAAACTGGGGGGCTATCAAGTACGGGGTCCCACAGGGTTCTGTCTTAGGTCCTTTACTGTTCTCGATATACATTAATGACTTACCATTCCACATTGATGAAGATGCAATGTTAGTTCATTTGCTGATGATACAAGTATATTAATAACATCAAAAAACCCAGAACTAAGTGATGTAATTGTAAATGATGTTTTTCACAAAATTAATAAGTGGTTCTCAGCAAACGGACTCTCTTTAAATTTTGATAAAACACAGTATATACAGTTCCGTACAGTAAATGGCACAACCCCAGTAATAAATATAGACTTTGAACAGAAGTCTGTAGCTAAGATAGAATTTTCAAAATTTTTAGGTGTGTCAATTGATGAGAGGTTAAACTGGGAAGCAACACATTGATGGTCTGCTGAAACACCTGAGTTCAGCTACGTATGCTATTAGGGTTATTGCACATTTTAGTGATAAGAATCTCAGTAAATTAGCTTACTATGCCTACTTTCATTCACTGCTTTCGTATGGTATCATATTCTGGGGTAATTCATTGTTGAGTAGAAAAGTATTCATTGCTCAAAAACGTGTAATCAGAATAATTGCTGGAGCCCACCCACGGTCATCCTGCAGACATCTATTTAAGGATCTAGGGATCCTCACAGTAACCTCACAGTATATATATTCACTTATGAAATTTGTTGTTAATAATCCAACCCAGTTCTAAAGTAATAGCAGTGTGCATAGCTATAACACCAGGGGAAAGGATGATCTTCACTATGCAGGGTTAAATTGGACTTAGCACAGAAAGGGGTAAATTATGCTGCCACAAAAGTCTTTGATCGCCTACCAAACAGCATCAAAAGCCTGACAGATAGCCAACTAACATTTAAAAATAAATTATAAGAATTTCTAGATGACAACTGCTCCTACTCATTGGCAGAATTAAGGGGGGGGGGGGGGGGGGAGCAACAACAACAACTTAAACATTAGTGTCATGCGATATTTTGTGTAATCTAATACAGACATCTTTTATTAACCTGACACATTCCACATCATTACGAAGTGTCGTATTCATGATCTATGGAACAAATATTAATCTAATCTAATCTAATCTTAAACGTCTTGATACACTGATGAAAGTCTATCCATAACCTCTGTTACCACTCCTCATCATAACTCATATCATTTATGTCCCAAGTTCTGAATTTCTCAGTTAAACATGTAGGTAAATCAGATAATGAGGTAACTTGGTTATATGTTAATATGTTATTGAGTACATGGAAAAATATTTTAGAATATCAGAACTGGCTCATTTTGGACATAGTTGCCTCTGCGCACACATTTGAGGAGGAGCTGTTTACACCTTCCAGAAGAATACCTCTTGATCTTCGTCATTACACAGACCTTAAGTAAACATCCATAAAGTTAATCTCTGTCTTTTTGACATATGTGGTTCCCCTAGCATCAACATTTCCACTTTCTGTAGGTAATGCTTAATTGGCAGAAAAATCCTCAGACACTGAATATCTTAACCAATGCACCAATAACTGTACAAATGCGTTAATAGCCTATTAACCTCGCCCATAGACATATTTCCTGTTCATTTTTACCTCCCTTCATCACACATTTACTAAATATGTATCTTAGCTGTTATCCATTATATACCTGGATCTTCACTGATTCACTGTTTATACAACTGTAGGTATAATTTACTGAAATTCTGTTTTAAAATGAGAGCCTTGTAATTCTTGACTTTGTTCATAAAGCAAAGGTTATCTGTAGTTTCATAAAGTACACCACATCATCTGGAGATGACTGTGTTTGCTGTGATTGTTAAAAGATTTTTATTTATGGACACAATCAAAACTATGTACCCACCTCTGGGCATTGTCACTAATGCATTCTTGTGTGGTGGTGCTTGACCCAAGGGTGAGCCGGTTCAAATTCTGGTAATGGAAAAAAAATTCAGTGCCAGTATTTTGCAGCAAAAGGGAGAAGAGATGATAACGTAAAGTTTCTGTGCACCAGACTCTGTGCCAGTATCCTGATTTAAATATCAAACCTCTCCTCACTGTCTCATGAAGTGATGGCATGTGACACTGTTGATGGTGATCTGTCTGTAAGATGGGAAAGTTAACATTGTCAGCCTCCTTGGTGCTGTTCGTGAAGAGTAGGCTATGTGTCAGCACCAGTTTTCACCCACACACTTCCCTCACCATCACTGTCACCAACATAGAAGATGTTTTGCTGCACTTATGTACTTAATTGGTGAGCAAGTATATAGAGTTTAATATGGAATGGAAAACTAGTGAGATACCTACACAGTAAATATGTAATGAGAAGAGAGGTAAAATAAAAACCATTCATAAGCATTAAAAGGTAATAAAAATCATGGTGAAAACAAGTTATGTAATGTGTGCTAAACTGCTTTGTTAAAATGAGGAACATAAAAAATTAACTTTCTTTCCTTGCAGGATCATATTCAAGATTTACTTTGTCATCCTTTCCACATAACTGTTATATCCTAATACCAACAGACTAGTAGACATTGTCTTTAGCACCCATTTGAAAGGAATAATTCAGTTTCTGAACTCTGCCGGTTATTAAAGGGACCATTCTGTCTGCATGTTTATGGGCTCAGTTTCTTAACTTAATATACAGTATAATGAGTCCTAATTGCACTTTTAATTAAATGTTCTTTATTTTATTTTTGCTATTTTCAGCCTCATGCTAGCATCATCATGAGACGCTATCCAAAATTATCGTAATCAGTGACAATATATACCACACTACCAATAAAATCACACATTATGTAAGTTGGTAATCACAGTTCGGTGACATCAGTAGTTGCACAACTGTAAAGTGGAAATATGTTATGAGGGAACAATCACACTTTCATTACTGTATAAGAAGGGAAGGAAAAAATTAATGACTCAATAAAACCTTAATGAAGTTGTTTTAGATGCTTTGTAAATACACTTGATCACAAAGAACTGCCTCGAAGAGCATTGGCTAAGTTGTGTACAAAAACACGGTAGTAGATATGTAACTTTTCTATGTATCTGTTCATTTACCTCATATTCTGTCTGTCATTACCTCTAGAGAGATATAGATGATTTATCTAAATCTTCCTAGAACTAGTGGCAGTCAGAATAGCTGATTTAGCTACGTCTATGTAGATATAATACCAACCAGAATATGAAATAAATGACCAGATACTTTTTGTGCTTTACTGTGTTACAAGCCACCATCTCTAAATTAAGTCTCAGGAAGAGAAGGTGAAGTAGTAAAAGAAAAAGTGCAGGCTACTTTAAAAAACATAGGATATGAACAAATTTGTGAAACTGAATAACTTTTAATTATTAAATGTAGTGCACCTCAAAAACACCTCCAACTTCAAAGCAAGTAGCTGCTTTTCACCATGCACACAGAAGTTCTCATAAGGTAAGGTGATGTTTTTCGCACTATACAAACATTTCACGGAGGGGGAAAAAAAAACAACAACAACACACACACACACACACACACACACACACACATTTAGAAGACATTGCGTGTCAACTTATTTCACTGTTTCACTGCTGTAGCTGGGAGCCAATCTTCAATTCATTTATATATTAAAGCACAAAAATGTGAATATTCTACAATCATTTCTACGAGAAAGAAATATTTATTCAGCAGTGAAATGTATGCTACAATGAACTGTTTTGACATGGAAAAATGTTATGCCCAGTCAGGAGAGACAGAGATCTTAATGTCTGCCCTAGTGTGGCACTCTGATTTAATCTGTTAGAAAGCTTTGAGCTCTGTATTCTGTACTACACAATTTTTACCTTTATGTGGTTTTCATTTATAACTTTCTGTTCAATAGGCCTGCCTCTCCCAATTTTGCTATTAAGAGCTGAAGGCAATAGCAAGAATGTGGGAATTTTTCATACTTGTAATACATCTCAGTGGCACCATATTAAGTCTAGTGCAGTAACAGAAAGATAAGAAATTCCCATTGCTGTATTCATCCAGGTGCATTTGTATGGTCATTATTGGCAGTTTCTGTATATTTAGTGTGTACTTGGTTTTAAAAGAAATGATGACGTATAACAAGTCTGTTAAGGAGACACCTAGGCTAACACAAATATTCATGCTTGCTTGCCTCCTGAATAGTGAATATGTGCAGTAAAATGGAGCTGTCGTGCATCATTATGTAGTGCAGGGGAAGTGCAAAATGTGCAGTGTCTTCGGAGGAATGACCATGTGTTAAATTCACTGTGTCTTAGGCAAAAGCTTATATGTTTAACGGCCCCTGTGCTTAAAAGTGGAGAGTAGCTCTTTTTAAATCAATGAAAGGCAGCATTACGACTGTGTTAGGAACTTCAAAACATAAGTCATACACACCAACATCAATTTAAAAGACATCAGTGCAGAATCCCTAGCTACAGTTTGCAATTATAAACATACAGTGTGACAGTTAGTTGCATGGTGCTGAATTTCTTAATAAAGTAAGTCTTGTAAATTCGTATAAAAATATTCCTCAACATAAATTTCCATGACTTCACAAATATGCAGCTATGATTACATTGATGTTTAGACCTACATACTTGTGCAAGCAGTTTTTTGCCTGCAGTAAAGAGAATGAAATCTACAGAAGCTAACTCACAGACTGCAACTTAAAATCTTATCTTGAGATTAGCAGTGCTCAGAAACTGGCACCAGACGTAACTGTTTTAATGAAAAGTAAAATAAGTAATATTAATTGACATCCTGTGTGTATATGTTTATTTAATGTGTGAATAAAATAGTCACAAAATACAAGTTGTCAATTTAAACTTCCTTTAAAGAATTTTACTTGAGCAAATAACGCAGCACTGTTATAAGAATTGCATAAACAATTGCACTACTTCTACTAACTTCAGAGAGTATTAAATCATACTACTTGTAAAGAGTTTTTATCAAAGCAAGGAGTAATTTTTTTAAATTAGAAAGCCAGTATAACTCTAACACTTTCCTTTAATTATTTAAAGTGAAATTAAATCATGTATTTAATTAAGTCCAATTTTACCACTTAAAAATAACTCTTGGTCTTGTGTAAATAGTTAGGAGTAAATGAGACCAACCACTGTATAGCAGAAGTGTTGAGTCATTGAGAGGCACTTGTAAAATAGAAAGAAAACTTGCTAGCTTTTGGAGTAAATCCCTTGTGGAGCTAAAGTATGAGTTACACACAAAACACACACATGCTCAGGCACATCTGTGGCCCTACATTGTGTCAGCTGGACACACAGTTGGCGAATTGGAGCTGGCACAATGTAGGGCACAGGTAGGTGTGTGTGTGTGTGTGTGTGTGTGTGTGTGTGTGTGTGTGTGTGCGCGCGTGTGTGCGTACTTACATTCTACTTTACTTTACTACTATATTTACACTCTTGATTAGTCTTGTCAGATATTGTGTCATGATGGCCAGTAATTGATCCTTTGTTGTTGAAATTTATTGAACGTTCAGTGCCCTTTTCTTTGGGTTTAGATATACTTAGCCACGAAATAGTGCCACCAGTATGTGCAGTGACAATTCCTGGTGTTGAGTGGCCAGTCATTGTACACCAAAGTTCGGGACGGAATAGCGGCATTCTAGTAGTTCTCCACTGACCTGGAGTTCTGGGTGACTTTTCCAAACTCTACCACTTTTTCTAAAGCACTGCAGTCCTTTTCCTTCACCCCTAATCCTTCCCCTTCAACCATACTGCCAGAAGAGGAGCCACTGGCTCCGAAAACTTGCATACATAAAACATTTTTTATATGTATGTTCACCTGCTACCACTTGGTGAGTAGACTTTTTATCCATCCAGTTACATTATATTATCAAGAGGTATAGTGTGCTACTCACGAGGGACCAATGACCTCAGCAGTTTGGTCCCATAGGAACTTACCACCTACTCACCACATAGAGGAGATGTTTAGTCACTGACAGGCCCAATGGAAAGACTGCTAAACATTTAAGATTTGAGTTTTCAAAGAAGTATTTTTTGTCCAAACGCCAAATGTACACTATTTTTTTCGTAATATGTTTTCATAATATAGTTGTCATCTGCTTCCTATAGCACTTTAATATTTTACTGCTATATTTGGACCATTAATTATTCCTCAGACTCATGCAATCTTGAAAAATTACACTACAGTCAAAATTAGTCTTGTTACAGTCATCAGATATATCTTAGCTTCTACTTCATGGTGATAAGGGGGATCACTTTTATCTTTTCCAATGACACTCTCTCTCTCTCTCTCTCTCTCTCTCTCTCTCTCTCTCTCTCTCTCTCTCTTCTCTTCTCTTTTTTTTATTTATTTTTTTCCAAAATCTGGGTCTTTTAACATATATGACACAACAAGTTTGCATTCCTCAAGACTTCCATTTCAGTAAATTTATTGCATATGCTTTCTGACTTATTTTTATTGCACCATCCTCAAAAAGTTGAGTTTCAAAACTGGAATAGTATGATGCTGTCTTTGAAATTGCCTCAAAATTAACTTTTTTTATCATCTTGTTGATCTATAGATAACTAGTCCATCATCAACATAAGAGTAGCAATAAGCTTTCTCTCATAAATGTTATTAATGTGCAAGAATGGTTCTAATTCACATGCTGTAAATACTGTTGATAAGAGAAAAACATCAAATGCTTGTTTGGATAAACTCTGTTTGAGACTGCAGACACAGTAACAGTATTATGAAAAGAATAGTTGCTACTCACCGTATAGTGGAGACGCTGAGTCGCAGAAAGGCACAACAAAAAGGCTGTCAGAAACTTAGCTTTCAGCCAACAAGGCCTTTGTCAAAAATGTGGCTCCAGCTGTCTGGATGTGGTCATGTGTGTGTGAATTACCTTTGTGTGTGTGTGTGTGTGTGTGTGTGTGTGTGTGTGTGTGTGTGTTGTCTATTTTTGACAGAGGCCTTGTTGGCTGAAAGCTAATTTTCCGACAGTCTTTTTCTTGTGTGTTTCTGTGACTCAGTGTTTCTTGTAGTATCCTGTACAGAAATGCAGTAGATACATCAGAGTGCATGCACATTTTCTCAGGTGCACCAGCACGGAACGTTGAGTGAAAAGTGCATTAATTAGCTGAAACACTAAATGCCTTGTGTATTCAGTGCCATGACACTGAGTACGTCCTTTGATGACAAGAGATGCCTTATACTTCCCTGCACTACCGCCTAATTTAAAATTTGTTCAAAAAAACTCATTCACAAGGTGTGGCTTTTGCTCCATTTGATAAACCAATCAACTCTCAAGTCTGATTTTCTTTCAGTGACTTCATTTCAATGTCCACAGGCTTTTTCCAGTTGATACTGAATTTGTGTTCAAAGTCCTCTGTTTAACTGACATTTTTAGCAGTATGGTAAAATCATTTAGCTGTAATGGTTTCTTTAATCTTGGGAATCTCTTAGTTGCCCATAAAGTGGTTTAAGAAAAGTCTTCAGAAGTTTCTTCCTCTCCCTATTTTGAAAATGTTCTCATATTTTAATGCTTGGCATCATATAGTGGCAATCCCATGTAATCATCATATTTACCTTGTTTCCTAAAGGGTAACATCCCTGCAAAGAATGATTTTACTTTCTTCCTTTATCCATATTTTATAGTTTTCACCTCCATTGTACTCTACTAAATATCCTTTACTGTCTTTTTGTCCATTTTACTACACCTTTTAACTGGAATATAACTATGGTATATCACATAGATCCTGTAATATATGTCTTATTCTTGTTCCTTGCCTATAAAGTTAATTTGGACTAACATTTTCAACAGACAATTTGTCAGTTTGATTCACTATATACTGAAACTACTACCAGTTTTGCCCACATTGCTTCTGAGAAACTGACTTCTTTCTTTGAATATTTGAAATTTCTGGGCATTGTAATTTTACACATTTCACATGCCCGCTGCTGCCTTTCTGTCAAAGTGTGAATTTTCAGTCTGTGGATTATTCTACCTTTGTTTTGTTTCTCCCCCTGTACCAACATCCCCCATGTACATGGTCTGTGTGCTACTGGACATTTCTTCAGTCAATGCCCACCTGATTCCAAACCTATGACATCCTTCTTGCTCACCTTAATCAACTTTATACTTTCCAACAATTGCGTCCCTTTTGAGGGGCAGACATACAAACAGATCAGGGGTACAGCCATGGGAACCAGGATGGCTCATTCCTGTTCCAACATTTTCATGGGTTGCTTGGAGGGGCTTTACTAGGATCCAAAAGCCTTCAGCCCGTGGTTTGGTTTAGCTTCATTGGTGACATCTTTGCCATATAGACTCATGGTGAGGCTGACCTGTAAAAATTCCTGGAATCACTAAATACCTTCTCTCAATTAAATGTCATATGGTCCTATTCCGAATCCCATGCAACTTTCCTTGATGTTGATCTCATCTTCACTGAAGGCCAGCCACACACTTCTGTCCACATCAAACATCTCTAACAAACAACAGTACTTACATTTTGACAGTTGCCATCCCTTTCATGTCAAACTTTCCCTCTCATACAGCCTTGTCAGTTGAAGCAAATGTATTTGTTCAGATGCAGACTCTTTATAGCAATACACCACACTCTCACTTCCCCCGTCACTGGTCATAATTATCCCAACAACCTAGTTCAAAAGCAGATTTCCCGGGCCATCACATCCAATCCCAGTACTTCCGATCCCTCCGAAAAACAACTTCAGTCCACACCACTTGTCACGCAGTATTATCGTGGTCTTGAATGTATTAATCAGCTGCTTCGTTAGTGCCATGACTTCCTAAAATCATCCCCTAAAATGAGATCCATTCTGTCTGAGATTTTGCCCACCGCACCTACACTACTGACCATCAAAATTGCTAAAACAAGAAGAAATGCAGATGATAAACGGGTATTCATTGGACAAACATATTATACTAGAACTGACATGTGATTACATTTTCATGCAATTTGGGTGCATAGATCCTGAGAAGTCAGTACCCAGAACAACCATCTCTGGCCGTAATAACGGCCTTGATACGCCTGGGCATTGAGTCAAACAGAGCTTGGATGGCGTGTACAGGTACAGCTGCCCATGCAGCTTCAACACGATACCACAGTTCATCTCGAGTAGTGAGTGGCCTATTGTGACGAGCCAGTTGCTCGGCCACCATTGACCAGACATTTTCAATTGGTGAGAGATCTGGAGAATGTACTGGCCAGGGCAGCAGTAAAACATTTTCTGTATCCAGAAAGGTCTGTAGAGGACCTGCAACATGCGGTCATGCATTATCCTGCTGAAATGTAGGGTTTCGCAGGGACCGAATGAAGGGTAGAGCCACAGGTCATAACACATCTGAAATGTAACATCCACTGTTCAAAGTGCTGTCAATGTGAAGAAGAGGTGACCGAGATGTGTAACCAAGGGCACCCCATACCATCACACCGGGTGATATGCCAGTATGGTAATGATGAATACACTCTTCCAATGTGTGTTCACCGCGATGTCGCCAAACACGGATGCGACCATCATGATGCTGTAAACAGAACCTGGATTCATCCGAAAAAATGACGTTTTGCCATTCGTGTACCCAGGTTCGTCATTGAGTACATCGCCGCAGGCGCTCCTGTCTGTAATGCAACGTCAAGGATAACCGCAGCCATGGTCTCCGAGCTGATATCCCATGCTGCTGCAAATGTCATCGAACTGTTCATGCAGATGGTTGTTGCCTTGCAAACGTCCCCATCTGTTGACTCAGGGATCGAGATGTGGCTGCATGATCCATTACAGCCATGTGAATAAGATGCATGTCATCTCGACTGCTAGTGATACAAAGCCATTGGGATCCAGCATGGCGTTGCATATTACCCTCCTGAACCCACCGATTCCATAATTCTGCTAACAGTCAGTGGATCTCGACCAACGCAAGCAGCAATGTCACGATACGATAAACCGCAATCATGATAGGCTACAATCCACCTTTATCAAAGTCGGAAACATGATGGTACGCATTTCGCCTCCTTACACGAGGCATCACAACAACGTTTCACCAGGCAATGCCGGTCAACTGCTGTTTGTGTATGAGAAATCGGTTGGAAACTTTGCTCATGCAGCACGTTGTAGGTGTCACCACCAGCACCAACCTTGTGTGAATGCTCTGAAAAGCTAATCATTTGCACAGCACAGCATCGTCTTCCTGTCAGTTAAATTTAGCATCTGTAGCACGTCATCTTCAAGGTGTAGCAATTTTAATGCCCAGTAGTGTAGAATAGTTTTTTGGTCACCCTCCCAGTTACGACAATATCCTTGTCAGACCCCATCTGTGCTCCTTCTGCACCCCATGTCCCTACCATGTTACCAACCCTACTGCAAGACTTGCCCCGTCCACTCTTCTACCACCACCATTCCAGCACAGTAACTGGCAAAACATATTTGTCAAAGAAAGAGCCACTTGTGAAATGATACGTCATATACCAGCTGATATGTAAACACTGTTCGGCCCTTTACATTGGCATGTTTACCAGTCAGAATGAGTGGACATAGGCACAGGATGTATACAGGCAACACACAATATCTTGTTGCAGAGCATACTTTACAACATGACAATCTTGACCTCAGTGCCTGTTTCACCACACATGCCATCTGGGTTCTTCCCTCAGACACCAGTTTCTCAGAACTCCATGGGTGGGAATTAGCACTACAACATGTCCTTGCTTCTCACCACTCACCTGCCCTTAATTTATGTTAATTTATTCCCTCTCAGCATTTCTTCACAGTAAGTATCATTTTCCACTCCATATTCCGCTCCATACAGGGAGCAAAAGGCCATTTACAATTTGTACAGAAACCAGATGGCAGTTATAAGAGTCGAGGGACATGAAAAGGAAGCAGTGGTTGGGAAGGGAGTGAGACAGGGTTGTAGCCTCTCCCCGATGCTATTCAATCTGTATATTAGCAAGCAGTAAAGAAAAGTTCGGAGTAGGTATTAAAATCCATGGAGAAGTAATAAAAACTTTGAGGTTCGCCGATGACATTGTAATTCTGTCAGATACAGCAAAGGACTTGGAAGAGCAGTTGAATGGAATGGACAGTGTCTTGAAAGGAGGATATAAGATGAACATCAACAAAAGCAAAACGAGGATAATTGAATGTAGTCTAATTAAATCGGGTGATGCTGAGGGAATTAGATAAGGAAATGAGACACTTAAAGTAGTAAAGGTGTTTTGCTATTTGGAGAGCAAAATAACTTATGATGGTCGAAGTAGAAAGGGTATAAAATGTAGACTGGCAATGGCAAGGAAAAAGTTTCTGAAGAAGAGAATTTTGTTAACACTGAGTATTGATTTAAATGTTAGGAAGTCGTTTCTGAAAGTATTTGTATGGAGTGTAGCCATGTATGGAAGTGAAACGTGGACGATAAATAGTTTAGACAAGAAGAGAATAGAAGCTTTTGAAATGTGGTGCTACAGAAGAATGCTGAAGATTAGATGGGTAGATCACATAACTAATGAGGAGGTATTGAACAGAATTGTGCAGAAGAGGAGTTTGTGGCACAACATGACTAGAAGAAGGGATTGGTTGATAGGACATGTTCTGAGGCATCAAGGGATCACCAATTTAGTACTGGAGGGCAGCATGGAGGGTAAAAATCGTAGAGGGAGACCAAGAGATGAGTACACTAAGCACATTCAGAAGGATCTAGGCTGCAGTAAGTACTGGGGGTGTCAGTGGGGGTCAGGAGGTTGATGGAGTCAGGTGAAAGGTTTTGTAGGGGACCTAAGGTTCTGAGGATTCCTTGATGCTCCGCCTGGACATCAGGAATGGGATTACCTTGGCAAACTTTGTATGTAGTGTTGTCTGAATGCTGGCACACTCCCTCAGCCACATACTCCTGATTATCAAGTACCACGCTTATGGAACCCTTGTCAGCCGGAAGAATAACGATGGATCGGTCAGCTTTCAGATTATGGATAGCCTGGGCTTCAGCTGTTGTGATGTTGGGAGTAGGATTAAGGTTTCTCAAGAAAGATTGAGAGGCAAGGCAGGAAGTGAGAAATTCCTGGAAGGTTTGGAGAGGGTGAGGATAGTGTCTTGGGGAGTTGGGGCATTGGGAGTAGGATTAGGATTATTTTTCTTCGTGGCAAAGTGATATTTCCAGCAGAGGCTACAAGTGTAGGCCAGTAAATATTTGATGAGGGCTGTTTGGTTTAATCTGGAAGTGGGGCTGAAGGTGAGGCCTTTGGATAGGACAGAGGTTTCAGATTGGGGGAGAGGTAATTTATTCACTCAGGCTTGTCTGACATTTGGCATTACCCCCAAAGGCCTCACACTTGAAGTTCCCATCTCCGGCTGTAACCCTTCTTTCCATCAGTCCCTATACCAGTTCCAAACTGAACAATCCATAGCCTTCACCCGCCTAATCCTTCACCTACACATCAACTCAGCCAATGAACACACCTGTCAACTCCTATCCCTAATCAAAGCCCTCCCACATCCACACTGGCTGTTCAGAGCATCCTCCTACAGGCCAACTGCAAATTAGAACAGCATGCCACCCTCCACCTCAAAAAACTATCCAATCTCCTGGTTTCCCACCTCTGGAAAGGCAACTCACTCACCGTCCACAACCTTTCCAACAAACCTCAACCTCCTCTCATTGCACACAGACCCAGTCTCTCCCATCTACTCAATCTCCCACTTCCAGCTCCACTCCCCCCAAAACCTCTAAATTCTAGTCAACACAATCTGGAACCACAACACCCCAATTTGGGTAGTTAACCTTTCCTCCAAACCTCTCTCCCAATCCGAAACCTCTGTCCTATCCAAAGGCATCACCTTCAGCTCCACTCCCAGATTCAACCAAACAGCCCTCGTCAAAGATTTACTGTCCTAGGCTCGTAGTCTCTGCTGGAAATATCACTTTGCCACAAAGAAAAGTAATCCTAATCCTACTCCCAATGCTCCAACTCCCCAAGACACTATTCAAATTGAATCCTGCCTGGAACAGTTCTGTCCTCCACCACAGCGGGGCCCACCTTCTCTTCCTCAAAATCATCCTCTCCAAACCTTCCAGGAATTTCTCACTTCCAGCCTTGCCTCTCAATCTTTCTTGAAAAACCTTAATCCCACTCCTAACATCACCACAGCTGAAGGTCAGGCTATCCGTGATCTGAAAGCTGACCGATCCATCGCTATTCTTCCGGCTGACAAAGGTTCCATGACCGTGGCACTTGGTCATCAGGAGTATGTGGCTGAGGGGACTGTGTCAGCTTTCAGACAGCACTACATACAAAGTTTGCCAAGGTAATCCCATTCCTGATGTCAAGAATCCTCAAAACCTTAGGCCCCTTACAAAACCTTTGACCTGACTCCATCAATCTCCTGACCCCCACTGACACCCCGCACCCCTACCTTCTACCTACTTCCTAAAATTCACAAACCCAAACGTCCCAGCTGCCCCATTGTAGCTGGTTACCAAGCCCCCACAGAACGTATCTCTGCCTACGTAGATCAACACCTGCAACCCATTACATGCAGTCTCCCATCCTTCATCAAAGACACTAACCACTTTCTCGAACGCCTGGAATCCTTACCCAGTCTGTTATCCCCAGAAACCATCCTTGTAATCATTGATGCCACTTCGCTATACACAAATATCCCGCACGTCCAGGACTTCACTGTGATGGAGCTCTTCCTTTCACACCGCTCACCTGCCACCCTACCTAAAACCTCTTTCTTCATTATCTTAGTCAGCTTCATCCTAACCCACAACTACTTCACTTTTGAAGGTCAGACATACCAACAATTAAAGGGAACAGCCATGGGTGCCAGGATGGCCCCCTCGTAAGCCAACCTATTTATGGGTCCCTTAGAGGAAGCCTTCTTGGTTACCCAGGCCTGCCAACCCAAAGTTTGGTACAGTTTTATTGATGACGTCTTTAGGATCTGGACTCACAGTGAAGAAGAACTCCAGAATTTCCTCTCCAACCTCAACTCCTTTGGCTCCATCAGATTCACCTGGTCCTACTCCAAATCCCATGCCACTTTCCTCAATGTGGACCTCCATCTGTCCAATGGCCAGCTTCACACATGCGTCCACATCAAACCCACCGAGCGAGGTGGCGCAGTGGTTAGCACACTGGACTCGCTTTCGGGAAGACGACGGTTCAAACCCGCGTCCGGCCATCCTGATTTAGGTTTTCCATGATTTCCCTATGCCAGGATGGTTCCTTTGAAAGGCCACAGCCGATTTCCTTCCCCATCCTTCCCTAACCCAAGCTTGTGCTCCGTCTCTAATGACCTCGTTGTCGACGGGACGTTAAACACTAATCTCCTCCTCCTCACATCAAACCCACCAACAAGCAACAGTACCTCTATCATGACAGCTGCCATCCATTCCATATCAAACGGTCCCTTCCCTACATCTTGGGTCTTCGTGGCAAACGAATCTGCTCCAATCCTGAATCCCCGAACCATTACACCAACAACCTGAAAACAGCTTTCGCATGCCGCAACTACACTCCCGACCTGATACAGAAGCAAATAGCTAGAGCCACTTCCTCATCCCTCAAACCCAGAACCTCTCACAGAAGAACCCCAAAAGTGCCCCGCTTGTGACAGGATACTTTCCGGGACTGGATCATACTCTGAATGTGCTCTCCAGCAGGGATACGACTTCCTCAAATCCTGGCCTGAAATGAGATCCATCCTTCATAAAATCCTCCCCACTCCAGCAACAGTGTCTTTCTGTCGTTCACCTAACCTTCGTAACCTCTTGGTTCATCCCAATGAAATCCCTAAACCACCTTCCCTACCCTCTGGCTCCGACCCTTGTAACTGCCCCCGGTGTGAAACCTGTGCCATGCACCCTCCCACCACCACCTACTCCAGTCCTGTAAGCCGCAAGGTGTACACAATCAAAGGCAGACCCACGTGTGAAAGCACCCACGTAATTTACCAACTGACCTGCCTACACTGTGAAGCCTTCTATGTGGGGATGACCAGCAACAAACTGTCCATTCGCATGAATTGACACAGGTGGACAGTGTTTGTTGGTAATGAGGATCACCCTGTGGCTAAACATGCCTTGGTGCACGGGCAGCACATCTTGGCACAGTGTTACACCGTCCAGGTTATCTGGATACTTCCCGCTGACACCAACCTATCAGAACTCCGGAGATGGGAACTTGCCCTTCAATATATCCTCTATTCCCATTACCCACTTGGCCTCAACCTCCGCTAATTTCAAGTTGCCACCCCTTGTACATCACTTGTCACTCAACAACATCTTTGCCTCTGTACTTCCACCTCGACTAACATCTCTGCCCAAACTCTTTGCCTTTACATATGTCTGCTTGTGTCTGTATATGTGCGGATGAGAGAGAGAGAGAGAGAGAGAGAGAGAGAGTGTGTGTGTGTGTGTGTGTGTGTGTGTGTGTGTGTGTACCTGTCCCTTTTTCCCCCTAAGGTAAGTATTTTCCCCCTAAGGTAAGTATTTCATAAACCTCTTCATTGTCAAATTTATTACTATTGTCACTGAACATTTCTTTAGTTGTATGTCTAAATTATATGGATAGATCATGTAACTAATGAGGGGGTACTGAATAGAAATGGGGAGAAGAGGAATTTTTGGCACAACTTGACTAAAAGAAGGGATCGGTTAGTAGGACAAGTTCTGCGGCATCAACGGATCACCAATTTAGTACTGGAGGGCTGCATGGAGGGTAAAAATCATAGAGGGAGATCAAGAGATGAATACACTAAGCAGATTCAGAAGGATGTAGGTTGCAGTTTTTATTCGGAGATGATGAAGCTTGCACAGGATGGAGTAGCATTGAGAGCTGCGTCAAACCAGTCTCTGGACTGAAGACCACAACAACATGTATAAATGGTTCTGCATGTTGAAGAACATTTTTCAACATAACTGTATCTTCTGACTTTTCCCTCGTGAGATAACAGTAATGGAATTTCATGAAACTGTCTTTAAAGGCAAGTAACTGTACTTTCTTCTAAAAGGATTTATCAGAAATTCCACAAACATCAGTTGGCATCTATTCACATGGATTGGTCGCTCTTTCTCTATGCTTTTCAATAAATAAGGGCCTCACATATTTCATTTTTGAAAGAGCTTGCACACTTAATTAATTTTACAGTTATCTTGTTTCTTGTGATACAGATGTAGTAATGAGGGAGTATCACTGGCATTTATGTCAATGATTCCATTTGATGGAATTGGTTCAAGGTTTGCTTTCTGCAGTGTTCCACATGTTCCATGTAGTGTTATTTCATTATTGATTCTAAGCTACTACACTTTTACTGGTTACTTGAAATAACTATTGTAATTCCTATCTTGAGTATTCAGCTCTGAAAACAAATTTCTACATTCTAGTGGAACATGCCAAATGTCCACTGATCTTATTTCTTTGCCAGTTATTGATGACAGTATCCAAATAAAGCCTTTTCTAATGCCATTAAGGGTTCCTGTTTTGTGTTCCTGGCAAAGTTTCTGTCAAGCATACGTAGTTGAAGAGATAACAACAACAGAAATTCTTGGATGGAATAATAAATGAAATAAAGGAAAGGCAACCACTCACCTATAGCTGACTAATGTGTAGTTCATAGAAACACTCAACAGAATACAATACATCTTTACACTAGTGTTTGAGTTGTTGCTCAAGCAAAAGTACACACATTCACGTGCACATGCATGCATACAACCACACAGACACACATATGCTAGCACCTGTACGGGTGAGTGTTCGGTGTCTGTGTAGTTGTGTGTGAGTGTGTGGACTTTTGCTAGAGAAAGAGTAAGAGCTTGAAGGCTTGCGTAAAAGCTGTATTCTGTTCATTGTTTCTGTGTTTCACATAGCAGTTGGCTATAGTTCAATAGTTAATTCATGAAATGTATTACTGTCATTTTTAGTTAATAACCCCATCTAGGCTGTAAAGTTTCAAATATGCTTTGCAAAATATGTTATACTTTGCAAATTAGTATAAGCTGGGGGAAAGAATTTTCATTCCTGCTTTTTTTACCCTCTCTGTCTTGATTTGCTGGCAACCCAACACAACTTCTTCTCTTGTGCCGACCTCTTCATTTCAAAGTAGCACTTAACCCAGCAGCCTCAATTATTTGTTGAATATATTTAAAAACTTTGTCTTCCCGTACAGTTTTTTATGGCTCTGTCTACTACCATGGATAGGATTTCCTGATGTCTTAACACATGTCCTATCATCTTGTCCCTTCTTTATGCCATCGTTCTCCGTATGTTCCTTTCCTCACAGATTCTGCAGAGAACCTCCTCTTTTCTTATAAGTCTACCTAATTTACAACATAGCACCACATCTCTAATGTTTCAATTCTATTCTTTTCCAGTTTTCCCACAGTTCATGATTCACTTTCGTACAACAGTCTGGGAAATTGTGACTGGTGTTTGATACTGGTAGACTTATTTTGTCCAGGAATGCCCTTTTTGCCTGTGTTAGTCAGCTTTTTATGTCCTCACTTAGTCCATCATATTTTGTTTTGCTTCCAAGGCAGCAGAATTCTTGACTTCATCTACTTCATGGCCACCAATTTTGAATTTAAATTGATCACTAACCCCATTTCTGATACTCCTCATTACTTTTATCTTTCTTTATTTTATCCTCAGTCAGTATTTAATTCAACAGGTTCTGTAATTCTGCTCCACTTTTGCTGAGGATAGCTGTGTCATCAACAAATCTTATCATTATTATCCTTTCACCATGAATGTTAATCCCACTCCTGAACCTTTCCTTTCTGTCTGTCATTGCTTCTTTGATGTGTATTTTGAACAGTAAGGGTGAAAGACTACACTGTCTTATACCTTTTTTAATGTGAGCAGTTTGTTCATGATCTTTAATTCTTATTGCTGCTATTTGGTTCATGTGTATATTACGTATTACTTCTCTTTTCCTTTAGCGTACATGTGTTTTCCTGAGAATTATGAACATTTTGCACTATTTTACATTGTCAGACGGGTTTCTGGGTTGACGGGTCGTATGAAAATGTCTTATTTGCCAAAGATTTGATTCCATTATCAATTAAAATGTCAAAACTACTTTTCTAGTGCTTTTACCTTTTTGCTGGCAAACTGACTGTCACATAACAGATCATCAACTTTCTTTTTCATTTTTGTATGTATCACACTTATCAGCAAATTTGATGCCTGAATTGTTAAACTGATTGTAAGATAGTTTTCGGTCTTATTTGTCCTTGCTATCTTTGGGATTGTTGGGATGATATTTTTGCAAAAGTCTGGTTGTGTATCACCAGTCCCACGGATGTTGCAAACCAACTTTAATAGTGAAGGAATGTTATCTGTGTCTTTTACATCATTTGATCTCCCGTCTTCCCTTTTTCTATCACATTATTGGACAGTTCCTTCACCTTCTAGAGGCCTTTAGTGTACTCTTTCCACGTATCCACTCTTTCCTCTTGATTTGTCAGTGAGTTTTCTCTTGCACTCTTAATCTTGACTCCTTTGCTTGTAATATTACTGAGGGCTGATTTGACTTTTCTATATGCTGAGTTTGCCCTTCCAAAGACCCTTTTTATTTATTTTTTTCAACATTTATCCTGCAACAATTTCAATTTAGCTTTTCTGCACTTCCTATTTTTTTAACTCTTGAGTGACTGGTAGTTACATATTCCTGTCTTTGTCTGAGAATTTTTGTACTTCCTTCCATTGATCAATTGAAGCATGGGTGCCCATACCCAGGTGCCTGGGGACCACACCACACTTCTTCCACTTCCCACCAGCCCTCAGCGAAAGGAAGTAACATAGTGTAATCAGGTGGTTGATTTAAAATCGGTATTACGCAGGTTTTTTAACAGGGTTGGAACTGGAACTTTTTTATGACTACTTGCAAGTCACAATTTGTCTTCCAAAATGTTAATATTACTCCGTACCCCCAGGTCTAGACACCCATCCAAAGTCAATGAGTGCCTTTGAATTGAAGTATTTCTTCTGTTACCCAGGTTTCTTTGCAGTGACGTTCCTTGTTTCTATATCTGTCTGTCCAACTTCTGTAATTGCCCATTTCAGGGTGGGGTCCCCGGCAGTGCTGTCAACTTTTTGGAACCATTTTTACCATGATGTAGGCTAACATCCCAGGCATCATATCATGCCCTGCTGCCATTCACCCTAGTGGTCACTGACCAAAAAAAAAAAAAAAAAAAAAAAAAAGAAGAGAGAGAGAGAGAGAGAGAGAGAGAGAGAGAATTTTGTGTGATGGTCTAGCATTTTCAGAAAAGAATGTTAGATGGACTGTTTGCATAGTGTAATGGTTGAAGTACAGAACTCGCATGCAAAAGGCTGTGGGTTTGAAATTGGCCAGCTGCTCTGAAAATTTTTATTTTTAAATTTTTATTGAAATGACTTTGATCATGATTTTTATTCAGTTAACTGCTTTAAATCTAATGTTTTTTATCATGTCATTTTAATCTTTATATTAACTTTTCATTTGCTCTCATTGTTCTTCCTATAAATCTTTTCCCACTTGGATTCTTTGTTCATGTGATTTTAATTATCTTTATGTATTAACTTTAATTTAATTTCTTCCATTTTATCATCCTGTATTTTCATCCATGATATTGCATTCATTAGTTCTGTTCCTCATTTTGCTTGAATTATGTTTCACCTATAATTCCTTCTTTTGTTTAAATCTTCTCCTGCAGGATTGTGTCCATAGTGAAATTACAATTTATGTTTTAAATGGTTGTATGATGATTAACATCCAAACAATGCATGTGTTGTAATGAAAAATACAGTCTTGACACCATCTCACAGTCCGTATAATGAAATTTCATCTTTTGCTTTTCAACATTTCCAGATATTTGAACATAATGATAACAACAATTTTAGGAAAAGGATAGACTTGCTGAGTTGCAGACAGGCACAACAAAAAGACTGTTACCATTATAGCTTTTGGCCAATGTCTTCTTCAGCAAAGAAAACACACACACACACACACACACACACACACACACACACACACACACACACATTCACGCAATAAGTGCACCTCATGCACACATGACCACTACCACTGGGAGCTCTGACCAGAATGCGATAATGGTAGATAAACAAATAAATTCACATTCACAAAGATTCCAAGTGTAAAAAGAATGATATGGAGAAAGAGAGAGCAGTTGAAAAAATTAATGCTGTGATTAAAGTGATGTGGCAAAGAAATACAAATAGAAAAAATCACATTTCAACCAATTACAAGAATAAAACTAAAAATCTAAGTCATTTCAATAAGGGTTTAAAAATGACTTCGAATTCACACCTTTTGCATGTGAGAATCATACTGTAACCATTAGGCTACATGACCAGTTAGTGTAGCATTACTATTTTAAAGCCTAGAGCATGACATGATATGCAGGAACATTTTTTTTCTTTCATTCAATTACTCGCAAATGGCTGCAGGGTGTGATACATGCTATCTTAACCTATATCATTGTACCGGGTGATCAAAAAGTCAGTATAAATTTGAAAACTTAATAAACCACGGAATAACGTAGATAGAGAAGTAAAAATTGACACACAAGCTTGGAATGACATGGGGTCTGCCAGATGCGTGAAAGATCTCTTGCACACATCGTTTGGTGATGATCGTGTGCTCAGCCGCCACTTTCATCATTCTTGGCCTCCCAATGTCCCCAGACCTCAGTCCGTGCGATTGTTGGCTTTGGGGTTACCTGAAGTCGCAAGTGTATCGTGATCGACTGACATCTCTAGGAATGCTGAAAGACAACATCCGTCGCCAATGCCTCACCATAACTCCGGACATGCTTTACAGTGCTGTTCACAATATTATTCCTCGACTACAGCTATTGTTGAGGAATGATGGTGGACATATTGAGCAGTTCCTGTAAAGAACATCATCTTTGCTTTGTCTTACTTTGTTATGCTAATTATTGCTATTCTGATCAGATGAAGCGCCATCTGTCAGACATTTTTTGAACGTTTGTATTTTTTTTTGTTCTAATAAAACCCCATATCATTCCAAGCATGTGTGTCAATTCGTACCTCTCTATCTACATTATTCCATGATTTATTCAGTTTTCAAGTTTGTACTGACATTTTGATCACCCGGTATATATGGTTTCGAAAATCAACCCACACCTGGGGACTTTTCCGTGAGACACATGTTCATTCATCTTCAATTGAACTACTGTGGTTTTCAGTAGTGTAGTATCTACAGCCTTAAAGAGCTTTAAACACACATCACCATTACTCTGTACATCGATATCCCACTTATTTACATAGTGATTGAAACCATTACTTTCTTTCCATTTCACGTCACTGACCTCCATTATATCTAAGCTGAGGATTTGCATTTTCTTTTTCATATTTTCCCACTTCCCTACCACATCCTGACTTCTGATATTCCACATATGAGTCATAGAATGTTACCCTTTTGTTGTTGTTTAGCCTTTTTCTCATTGTCACCTTTCCCTTGGCAGTTCCCTTCCAGAGATCCAAACCAGGGAGTAATTTGGAATCTTTTGTCAATTGAAGGATAATCATGCCTCTTTTTTTCCCCTGGTTACAGGCCACACATATCTGCATCCACATGTCACTGATCATCGCTGATTTGCTTTTTCTTGGGATCAGTTTCCATCCTCAGGGGCAAGGTGGTGCTCCAAGACCTCTACCCATTCCTGTGTCATCTTTAACAAGGCCATTTGTGGATTGAGGGTGACGCCATACACCGGAAGTCTTTGGCCACCATTGCTGATGATTTTTGTTCAACATATAAGCAGTATTGAGAATCAAACCCAAACCTCTGGTCATTTTGATTACTAGCCAAAGAAGCTATATCAACATGACATCTTAATTCCTGGACAGAAGGCCATTATTTAATTCATTCTGCAAACTTTTGAGTCTTGCTATACAAGTTGTATCAGTGAAAATCTTAAACAACTGGTCCCTTTAACTGGATTCAAACTCTCTGCTTTAAATTCTGCATCACTAACTGTTGCCTTACCATTATTTTGTTGTAAACAGCATCAGTAATAACATTTGTTATCATGGACTTCATGAAGTTGTTAGCCTTATGCTAAAAACCAGACTTTTCATTTTGCTGCCTGGTTTCTTCTTCCATAAGCCCTTGAACCATGTTGGTTTTAATAACCTCCTGTCTATGAACCAACAAGTTGACTATTTTTCTTATATATATTAGCCATTCTGCTTCTCCCGTTAAAGGTTTTATGTTCTTAAACATCCTTCTCTTGCTCCTTAAATTTTGCATCACTTTATTCATAATTTGTTCAAGTTTCTTAAACTCTTATGTCTCAGAAAAGTACATAGCACTGACTGTGATATTCTTACTGATTAGAATGTAGCACTTGTAAAGAGTTTGTTTTCTCATTTTCCAAATCAAGGAATAACTTTTAAGTAGAAAGCATTTCTAGCTGTAACAAAAGAGCAGGATTTGTGTACATAGCCAGATACATATGCTCTTGCTTTTTAAAATATCGTTCACATTTCAGGGTACTGCAATGGCAGATTATTTGTCAAGGTTGCAACCATTGCAACCTTTAGCAATGCCATTTCAGCACTTCCTGAGTTACCAAACTGATGAAGTCATGGAAAATGGGACATCACCCAGTGCTGTTAATAATGGAAACAGTAAGCGGTCTAGAGGGCGCCTAGGAGAAGTACGGCTTATCACAGCTGCAGATGGATCGACGCTCTTCTCTTGCCCAGAATGCCAGACTGTCCTCCCTGATCGGAACCAACTTGATGTTCATATGCAGGTAAAGTAATGGATATTAAGAATTCCATTATGTTCATGTGATTTCTTGTTCCTTCATGAGGCAAGAATGTAAGTTTTATATGTAAATGCCCATGTTTCTATTAGTTAAGAATGTTATAAAGTTGGAAACCGTAATCAGTAGGGCTTATGTTCAAAACTGAAGTTAGTAGACTTACAAGTTCTGATTTAATTCTCACTCTCCTCATCGTTGAAAAACTTTACTCATATATCAGGAACAAAAACTGTGGAAGAATGTTGATTTTTGGATTTACATCTTTGAAGTTCGCCACTTAGAGATCTGGGTTATTCACAGCTTGTGTGGTACAGAATCCTGGGCCCTTTAAGTACATATTTCTCATTCTGATAGCTGAAAAAATCTAAATGGACTTTTAACAAAGAAATGATCATCTTTACATTTTTGCAATTAGTACTCATAAACATTACTTTAACAAATTACAACTTCCATGTTAAAAAGTTGTACAGTGATGTTATTTATTAAATTTCATTTTTGTGTGAGGTTGTCTCAAATAAAACTTCTGGTTTTGACAACCATAGCTTTTTGAACTTTTCTTATGGTTCGCAGCTTTCACATCTTAGTTTCATTACAAAACTAAGACTGATTGATGTGCAATAAAGTAATTATTGGAATGAGAATATCATGATCATCACTTTGTTAAATGTTTCTTTGCAGAAAATATAGTGGCATATTTCCACTATTGCTACTTGCATAATCATCCACCTGTGTAATGAAGATAAAAGTAGTCCTGCATTCTCAATACCCTTCAGCACGCACTGTCTCCAACAATGAATGGGACGTAGTTGCTTGTGTACACATTCAGTTTTTCATTATGTCTTAAGAGTCGTTCTAAGCTTACACCAAGTACGCATTGTTACTTTATGATAAAGAAGATTGCCAGCATGGGAACTTTCCCTCTGAACTGTTGTACACATCAGCAACGTCTTTTGAACATTTCGCTGCTGTTGTGAGATTTTTTGAAAACCTACCTTGTAGTTGTTGCCTGTGGTCAACAACTCCAACCAGTGTCCGCATTTCATTTGTGGAGGTAACAAAGGGACTACTGTTGACAAAGACAGTGTGAATCTCTCTTTACATAATCAATTTGACACCTAGACATCAATTACAAACAACAGTACAAATCCTCTAGCACAATTGTGTGCAAAGCAGTTTGGCAAGGAACCCCTGAAATGGATCCTTGATTAATGGTGTCAGGTCCTCTTCACCAGTGAGTGCAGGATTTGTCTGAAACCTGATGATCATCATACAAGAATATGGAGACATTCACAAACCAGTGCACGTCTCTGTCATGTAGTTTCACATGTTTAACTTAAAGATTGGTCAGTCATTTTTTGGGCTGGATGTTCGTTGCTTCTGATTGCTATTGCGGGTACTTTGAGGGCTATGCAGTTTCATGACAGAATCCTCTATCCCAATACTCAGCTATAAAGGCAATAGAAGGTGGACTGGTTGCAGCAACACTGCTCATTCGTTCAACCACACACACTTTGGTGTTCAGTACCCTCATAAGCAAGAGCATACGTGAAGTAGAGAAACAAATCATCACTTACTTGAACAAATGAAACAGCTTTTATAAATCACTATTCCATACAACAGTAACTTCAGTTAGTATTGATGATAGACCTTTATCAGTAAAGCAGGAAAATACGTAGATGTTGGTTTGAACACTACAACACTTTCTTAGGAGAGAGTGAGATTTTTAGATCTTGGAGTATGTGATAACCACATGTACTCATCTATTTACCTATGTTGTCACACATTCTCATGACCGTTTTCAGTTCAAACCAGAATTTATGCTGTAGGGAAACTATCTTTATTCTGCAGGTAGTGTGGTAGTCACAGCTCAGAACACATGCACTCAGGAATACTGTCAGAAATGTGTCAGCAGTACGTAAACCCCCCAGAATCTGTTCTTACATTTATTCTATTAATAACAGGTAGCTCAATTTTTAGCAGCAAATGACTTAGGGAAAGGAGGTGATGTTTACATCTAATATCTACGTGGCTGCTGAATTTTACTGTGTGCATAAACTGACATATCTGCAGCTGCTGTGCATGTAGGGATCTATGCTTAACAACAGTTCTAGAATGATAAAAGTCACTCTATTTTAACACAGCTTCTTTATCGTTGAAAAAAAAAGTATGTAGTCTCTAGTCCTCACATCACCCATTTTGTCTAGCTGCAATGGAAATATTCACTGTATAATCTACATTCAGATAGATTTAACTGTTCCTGTACTGCCTCGGTGTTATATCACTTATATCCAATTTCGTTGATGCTCATGTTTCCAGTATTCAAGTTTCCATGCAGCATCAATGACTGTCACTCAAGTATTACTCTATTCTCCTTTTTTAGTACTTATAACTTTCGATGCTGGACTTGCATATTCATAAAACTGCATCCACATGTACATAAATACATCCTATATTCACAATAATTTCAGTCAAACTAGTATTTCCCCAATGATACTAATTTTTTTCACCACACCTTGCTCCTCACCTTTGGCCACTCATAACCCACTGAACTGCCTCTCCAGTATCTCCAAAGAGCACACAGTCTAATAGGATACTCACTGACCATTGTCTCGAAACTGCTCATCTGGAGTCTTCTAGTAAGCCAAATATATAGTAGTCACCAGAGGTAGATCATTATTATCAGTTATTAGTACGGCCATCAATAATGATACCCTTTCACCCCAAACCTTTTTTTCACAAAATTGTAAATTTTTGACAAAATTATAAAACTTAAATCCTCAGAAAATCCATCCCCTCAACCTAAAATTTCTGGCTAAACCCTCACTCATGGCTTTAAACTATCACAATCTTTTCAGCAACAGTGCACTCCAACTCTTTCATACTCCAGTATTCTATATAAATATTAAATAGTTTGGCTTGAATTACTTTTTTATAGAAGCAAACAATAAGTCATCAAAACACAATGCCAGTCAAATTTAAGCACTGTACCAATTTAAGTATGTCTAGTTAGGTACTTTCTATACTCAAGCAAAAACAGGTTCATTCATCAAAAGGTTCACATGTAAATCACTAAGATGTTAAAACATGAAATGTCCATGAATGCAGGGGCGATTCTAGAAGTCGGTCAAGGTGAGGGCTAATGGAGGGAGGGGGGGGGGGGGTTGTGGAATGGAGTATCACTTAGCAAAAGGAGAGTTGGGGTCCTCCACCGACAAATTGGTAAAATTTGGTGTTACTTTAAGTAGTTTGTGGTAACTGTTTTGGAGTTCAGGGTAAAAAATGTTTATTAATAAATAAGACGCCCATTTTAAGTTAAATGATATTTACTAGGTTAGATTGTAAGTTATTTGCCACTCTTATTCTTTTGTTAAAATGTGTTTGAAATACATTGCAACCTATATTACTACATAGTTATTAAAAAAAAGATTGAATCTGTTGGAGTAATATATTCGTTGATTTCTAAAGTCATTTTATCCAGTGTAATACTATACTCCAATTGGGGGGAGGGGGGGGGCTATAGCCCACATAGCCACCACACTGCACCCCCCCCCCCTTCTCCTTGCAATCGCTCCTAGTTACATTCTACAAAATGTAGATATACCAACACTTGTATTAATATTGACAAGATACACAAGACACAAGTAGACAAATATGACTTTTTAAAAATTTTAAATAAGTTCCCCCTTAAGTGAAAATCCTTTTTCAGAACCTTTGAATTAGCAATTTGAATAATAATGAAAACGTATCCCTCCAAGAACCCCTTTTTCGAATCAGACATCAAGTAAACTACGCCAATTCAGGAGAACCTCAGCATTTATATACAGGGTGATTACAATTAAACTTTAGCTACATGAGTCGGTGTAGACAGAAAACTAGTTACTCTATGAGTACCAAGCTTTGTGGGAATGATGTTCAGATTGTGCACTACAGGATTTGCGTTTGAGAGGTCCCTTTTCTGCACTGTGTTTGAAGAACTTGATTCAGAAGTTTGAATTAACTGGCGATTTAGAAACTGCTCCTGTAAAAGGCTGATGGCCAGTTGCACCACAAATTTTTGAGGACATTGTTGTTGCAGTGACTGAGAATGCTGTATACAATGTGTGATCTTCAAGCTGTGAACAAGCTGTGTAATGACAGCTGAACAATCTATTGTCCACTGTTCAAAAAGTGCTGCAAATGATTGTGAAATGGAATCTCTAGTGGAATCCAGGCTGTTGTGGATGCAAGTTGTCACCACATTGAGCAATGTTTGTAACCTGGAATGTAAACATGGTGTGCATTTAACAAATGTACACTCTCATTGGGAATTAAAATGTGTTTCTTTCAATGGTTTGTTTATTATTTCTTTTCAGCATGTCCTTACAAATACTTCCACAAAATTTCATTGCCATACAGTCACTCATTTTTCATGGTGGCCCTCTCAAATAGCAAAAATTTAATTATAACCACCCTGTACGAAACAAAATGTATGAAATTTATTCTTTATAATAACCATTTCTTTTGTTGGCTAGTCTCTAAACTGTTTGATGATGAAGTAATAATCCAAAACAGGTCATCATAATAGCAAGAGAAAAAAAATTATTCAATACAGCATTTTTTTCAGTGTTTGTTGAAAGGAAACACACGTCTGCATATAAGTGACTCTATGAACTCTCACTTAATACGGTATTTTGTCTTTTAGTCCCTTAAATGAGCTTTTAAAAGCACAGCACAAACACTTTTGCTAATTGTTACATCAAACCTGAGTATCTCTCCTGCAAATGCTCGGCTGTTGTCTCACCAGCTGGCTCCCTCAGTGCAATGACATTGTTCCCCACTGGTCATTGGTCTCATATACTTCGCTACACATGCACCATAGCCATTGCAGCTCTGGTCAACTATTCTCATAAATGAAGTCATTTGTCACCATACATGCAACAATTGGGTCTGGCCTCAGCATTGATTCTCACCATACAGCTCACTCAGGGGAAAGTTAGTCAGACAAAAGTGTTACACCCAGTATTGTTATCAGCCACTATTAGGCATAAAGCTATTTTTTTCACACTTGGCCTAGGTATTGCTACTTAAAACTAAACACAATAATTTTAGAGTGCGATTAGCATTCATAAATCAGTTCACTACAAAACAAACATTAATTATTGTCACTGTTTTTGTCGCAGCTACTGCACTGACTGTCCATTCTATTATACCTACAGACAACATCTCGTGCTGTTCCTTTTCTACAGCTTTCTTTACTTGTGGTGTAGGGTATGTACAACAATAGAAAGAAGGTTTATGTGATCTGATCTTTATCCTATATGGTGGTCCTTTAATATTGCCCAGTGACATTGAAAAACAGATTTTCATACTTCAACAGCATATTACATAATTATCTTTTACATCATTTCCTACTGATTTTGTTAACAACGTATTGTCTTATTTAACAAAACATCATCTGTCTTGTCAGTAATTTCCAGCTCATCTATCCTTACTTCACATATTGTGGCAAAGTTAGCATCTCTCATAGTACTCATCTTTCTATTAAACAGGATTGTCTCTTTAGTAGCTTCATTATTTATTTTCATGGCTTCACTACCAATATTCAAACTTACTACATGCTCTGACATCAAATTGGTGGCTATAATACTCACAAAGCTGCAGATTCGCTTTCACATTAACATTATATGTAGACTCTCCAACTTCAGCTTCCAGTAATATTTTCTTCTTGAGAGGCCTATCTTGCCCTTCTGTAGCTCCCACAGTCTTGACTCCACCATTTGGTTAGTCAGGAATGTCTGTGTCTTTCTTCAAAGATTTATCATAGAAATTCCTTCAAACTGCTGTCACTTGACTTCTATAATCCAAAGAATACAAGTTTCTTTTCCACACACATTTTCTTCATCAATATGAGTAATGGCTTCCTGCTTAACTGTTCTTTCTTCTTCATAAAGTAATTCTTCCTGTTCATCACTTAGACCTTCTGCTTTAATCACAGTGACTCATTTCTGTTGTTGTCCCCAGTCTCTGTTGAATAATTTGCAGTGTTGTAGCTGTCTGAAAACAATGACCCTTTTTGCAAAGTTCTGAAGAGAGTCCTATTGCAAACTACAGCTCATTTTCTGACACATCATGTATTTCTTGTTTCTGTTGGTTTGGTGGCCTTCGTTCATCAAATAGTTCAGGCTCAAAATTTGATAAGTTATTTTCTCTCCACTGGAAAAAAAAAACCCTTGTACATTCGCCCACCATTGCTTATGTCACAGCTGAACACCCACGGCGGGCTGATACATGTATTTATTTAAGGAGGTAGCCTTCATACCCTTTCAGGTTGCATCTGAGTTGACTAGTCTGGCTCAGCGTGCTGCTTTTACTGAAGGTCACACCACAGCTGCTTTTCTCATCAGCTCAGCAATTTCGGTCACCAGCATCAAAAGCTTTCCTCATTTCAGGTCCACTTTCCTGCTCGTTCAGTTCAAGAATTGGGATGTCCACCTCGGCAGCTGTGTGGTCAGCATGGAAAATTGCTAACCACAGAGGCCTAATTTAATTCCCAGATGGGTCTGAGATTTTTTTTCCCTCCCTATGTTCAGGGGCTGGGTGTTGTGTTGTCCTTTTGTTTATATCCTCAGAAATGGCATTCTGCTGTTGAGATGGTTGTTTGGGAACAATGCTTTCTACATTATGAACATATTCCCTGCATTCCTTTCTTCTTTAATTTACCTCTGCAGATAACTGAGTGTATTTGTTACTTTGTTCATCACTAAAATCTGCAAGATCCTGCTTAACTTCATCAGCAGCAAGATTTTGACTTTCAGCATCTCTTTTCTCAATTTATTAATTACACCTTCATAACGTTGAGTAAGAACTTGCCTTTCCCCTTTGACCTGCTACATTATTTTATTCGGCATTTCCTTCAACTGTCCATCTGTACTATTTTTACTTCCTTTGAGTCTAACAACGAAATCAACTTGATATTTTTAGATTTATTAGCAAGATTAACTTGACTCTTCTCTATGCTTTTTTATTACTTCGTGCAAATGTTTGGATTCTGTGAAAAAATCTACTGCCAGTGGATGGTCCCTTTCTGTTTCTTGTTTAGGCTTTAGAATTACATCAGTTTTGCTATACTCCATGTAATCTGAATCTGCCAACATATTTTCCTTTGTATCCTCTACTTACCCTATGTCTATGCTTGTCATATTAGCCACCTTATGTTTGTCATCCAGCTTGTATTTTGTATGACACAACATAAAAATTAATCCTAACACAGCACAATAGATTAGCCACACAATATTGTTTTTGATACTTGCACTATGCTGTTCGCACTATTAGCAGCAATACAGTGCCATGGAATACTACACCATTTGCCTAATCATGTTCCACACTTACCTTGTTATGGCCATGGTTGCATAATATTGCAGATATGAACATTCTGCAACTGTTCACATTCTTGCATACATCCAAATGCTGTGAAAATACTCCTCACATATTTACAGTTATACTGTTCATGTTTGAGGTCTGTTAAGAAAAAGAAAGAAACATGCCGGAACATTTATGTTTTTGCACCAGTGGTGTGTTGGAGCGAAATCAATTGGCATCCCTGCACATACCTGTATTTAATGTGTAACTGCTGGAAGTTTCACTGTTGTATTGTCTGTTAGTTATTGTTCAGTGGTGTGTGAGTAGAAAGACGTGTCACACAATTTGCAAATTTCGATGCACAGAGACACACCAAATGATGCAGGAAGCCTATGGTGATAAGTGATTAAGCTGTGCTCAGTGTTACAAATGGTTCACATGGTTTAAAAATGGCTGGACAGAAGTTAAAGCTGACCCTTGTTTGTATGCCCCTTGATGTCTAACAATGATGCTCATGTCAGTTACATCAATGAAATCGAGCCTGCCAGTCGAAGACTGACTGTCCAAGATATTGCAGAAGAATGCAGCATGTCAATTGTATCATGTCGAAATCCTGACATAGCATAATGGAATGCATCATGTTGCTGCCAGGACCTTCACCTTGCAATCTGTGAAGAGCTTTTGGATTGTGCAAATGAGAACGAGTTGTTCCTTAAGAGAATCACATTTGGTGATGAGACGTGGGTCTATAGTTATGATGTTGAGACTAAGGTTCAATCTACACAATGGGTCGGGAAATGTTCTCAAAGAGCTAGAAAAACTCATCAGGTCAGGTCACATGTCAAAGCCATGCTGATTCTTTTCTTTGACTTTGAAGGAATAGTTCTTCATGAATTCATGCTACAGAGACAAACTGATAACTGATGGTATTATCTGGACATGTTGTGATGCCTGCAAGTAAAATGCGAGAAGGAAATGGTCTGAAATGTGGCAAGGCAATTCATAGCTCTTGCATCACAATAATGCACCCACACATTCATCCCTGATGGTGCATGGCTACTGCACAGAAAATGAAATCACTGTACTGCCTTATCCTCTGTAATCTCCTGACCTGGCCCCTGCAGACTTTTTTTCCTTGTTTCGAAAGTTGAAAACCACATTGAAAGGATGAGGATTTGTAATGACAGAAGAGATAAAAGTAAATTTGCAGACAGCACTTCATGCAATCTGGCAAGACACATACTAACGCTGTTTCTGGAAGTTGAAATGACACTGGGAGCTGTGTATCAATTATGGAGTAGAATATTTCGAGGGAAACCATGCACATTAAGTAAAAAATAGGCACAGAAAAATTTTGTGGACAAAGTTCCGGAATTTTTTGAAAAGACCCCGTATATTGTTCCAGTTCACTTTTGTGGCATATTTGTCTTTATTCATTGTCCATGATTACTTCTTCACTAAAGATTACAACCTTTTCACATGTGCCACATATAAACCCTCTCTTATTTATTGTTAAATTTATTCTCTTAGTGACAGTTCACTCAGTTTTTTAGCAGTAATCGGACAAAAGAAAGGAGAGGTGTTTACATTACATGCATTGGTGACTGTTGAGTTTTACTAACCAATGCACAGTTTCCTACGTACATAGGGAACCAAGCTTAACAACAATACTATAATGATAAAAGACACTCAGTTTTAACACAGCTTTTTGTTCTTGGAAGAAGTATGTGGTCCCCAATCAGTCTCATGTCACTCATTCTGTCTAGCCACAATGAAAAGGTTCACCATGTAATTTACTTTCAGAAAGATTTAACTGTTGCTCTAGCTCCATCAGTAAGTTATATGACATCTTCCGGTATCCTATTATGTCGACAACATGCCTTACAATTTCCAAGTTACCATGCAGCATCACTGGCTGCCACTCTCATATTACTCCGGAGTCTTTTTTTCTTACTTACAATTTTTGATTCTTCACTTACAAATTCACAAACCTTCCTCCACATGCACATAAACACATCCTGTATTCACAATAGTTCACATAACCTCAACAATATGAACTTTTTCTGCCTCTAAACTCTACCTCAACCATCACCTTTGGCCACTCGTAACACATTGAACTGCATCTCCAAAGCTCCCTGACCATTGGTGCGAAACTGTTCCAACTGGAATGTAGTCACCACAAGTTGGTGTAAGGGTTGTAAGGAAATGAATCTTTCTCCACTTTCTAAAGCTGGAGAGACATAAAGTTCAGAGAATTCAGTAATGACAGTAACCAAAAAATTTAGGTTAAGATCCCAAAGTACTATAGATAATGAACTGTTGGTAATAAATATGCTACAGATGGTGCTAAAAAAAGGAAAACAAATAGAAAATAAAGCAGATAATTGCAAAAAAAAAAAAGAGTGGGTTGTCTATGAAGGAAATAAAAAGGGAAACATGAAACAAGGAAATCAAAAATAAAATATTTGTATTATGAATCAAGAAGCATTGCTGCAAACTATATGTTCCAGTCACATTTCACCTTCTTCAGTGGATATAATAGTATTTCATTTCTCTGATCATAATCTGCATTTCCTTCAATCTGGTCACAGATTAGAAGTCAGTCACCTCACTTATACCTATAAAAACATTGGCATATTTTTGTGTCACAGTCTCTTTATTTTGTATTTTCATATTTTGTAAGCAGCCACTGTGAAACATCACTACTGGTGTGACAATAACTGCAGATTTTTCTTATGAGAACTATCAGTGATTTCTGTTTCAACTCTATTCACTTGGTATCCCACAACCCCTTTCCCTTAAATCTTCTGTGATCCACTCCAAATAAGCTGTAAACCAAAAAGCCAATTGTCTGAACGCCTAGAACTCTTTAGTCACTCCCTAACAGCTATTAATATTAATTTTGTAACAAGTTTCCTGAATTAGGGACACAACCATCGAATGGAGTGCAGAGAGAGTGATAACACAGAATGGAAATAAAATATGGGACAAACAAAGGCTATATAGAGAATGGGGAAGACTAGTGTATGAGCTTACTTCAGAAGTAATGAAAAGAAATTATCTCATAAGGTATTTGTCTTGGATAAAGCAGAAGTATATTGTTCATTGTGGCCAACAAAAATATTGTCTCTATTGAGATTGCAATTGAGTGTAATGGTGAAGTTAGCTGGTCACAATTAACTGGCTTAGGTGAACTAAAGCTAATCATTGAATATTTTTACCAGCCACCTAATTCCTCTGTAACAGTTATAGAATCATACAAAGAAAGCCTAACTTCTTAGTGAAGAAACATCCTAGCCATGCAATATTAGTTGGTGGTAACTTCAAACTGTCTAAGCATAGACTGGGACATCTGTCGATTCTTTGCAGGTGACATGGACAGAACAGTCTTGTGAAGCAGTTCTGAACCTGTTTTCCGAAAATTGTCTTGAGTACTTATTTCAACAACCCACATGAAATGGAAATATGTTAGACCGTGTATCTAAAGACAGACTTGACCTTGCTGACAGGATCAGTATAGAGACAGGGTTTAGTGATTGTGACATCATCATACGGATGTTGGTTAGTTTTACAGTTAATAAATTCATCAAGAAGGCTAGGAGTGTATTTATACTGGAAAGAACAGATAAGTAGTTGTTCACATCCTACTTAGACGGTGAAGGAACATCATTTACTTCCAGTATGATGAACATAGGGGAATCACGGGCAAAGGTTAAAGTGATTGTAAATCATACTCTGGAGAAATAACATTCTTGGTAAATGGATTAAGGTGGAAAAAATCTACCATGGTTGAACAACAGAATTCAGAAAATGTTGAGGAAGCAGAGATTTTTGCTGTCACGGGTCAAAAAAGAACTTTGAAATGTCGAGAAGGAAAAGTTAGTAGAAATTCATGTGTCTGTAAAAAGATCAATTTGTAAACTGTACATTAATGTAGTAAAGGATCTTACTGAGAACCTAACAAAATTCTAGTCCTACATAAAACCGCTTAGCAAGCTGAAGGCTTCTGTCCAGTTAGTCGTTGACCAGTTTGGTGCAGCAATAGAAGACAGCAAAAGGAAAGCTGAGGTTTTAAACTTCATGTTTAAAAATTATTCTTGCAGAGGATCATACAGACATATCATTGTTTAACTGTCACACAGACTCCCGTATGGAAGAAGCAACTTAATGAGTTGAAACAAATAAATCGCCAGGTCCAGACAGAATTCCAATTCAGTTTTACAAGGAGCATTCTACAGCATTGGCCCCTTAGTTAGCTTGCATTTATTGTGAATCTTTCATCCAGTGCAAATTCCCAAGCAACTGGAAAAGGCAGTTCCTGCATATAAGAGAAGAGTAAAAGAAAGGACCTGCAAAATTTCAGACCAATATCTGTAACATCAACATGCTGTAGAATTCTTGAAGATATTAAGTTTGAATATAATAAAGCAGAAAATATTCAGCACACAAATCAGCACAGATGTAGGAAACATTGCTCATGCCACTCAGCTTGTCCTTTCTCACACAATACCCTGCAAACCATGAATGAAGGGCGAGAGGCAGATTCCATATTCCTAAGTTTCCGGAAAGCATTTGACACAGGATCTCACTGCACTGGTAATGAAAGTACAAGCATACGAAATAGGTTCCCAGATATGAAAGTGCCTCGGACTTCTTAAATAATAAAATCTAGTGTGTTGTCCTGACGGCGAGTGTTCATCAGAGACAAGGCTATTGTCAGTAGCGCCCCAGGTAAGTGTAATAGGACCACTCTTCTTCTCGGTATTCATCAGTGATCTGATGTATTAGGTGAGCAGCAATTTGCAACTGTTAACTGATGACAGTGTAATCTACGAGGAAGTGTTATTGTCGAGTGACTGTAGAAATGACTTAGACAGAATTTATAGTTGGTGTGACGAGTGGCAGCTTGCTGTAAATATATAAAAATTTAAGTTAAAGCAGGTAGGTAGGAAAAACAATCCTATGATGCTTGATACAGTCATGTCAATTAAATATCAAGAGGTAATGTTGCAATGCGGTATGAAATGGAATCAGCATGTAAGGAAGGTAATAGTAAGACAAATGTGTGTGTGTGTGTGATGTATCTGTTATGACAGTGTGACGAAATTTGGCATTAATGGGCCATGGCGGCAGTCGTCCATCGCAAGTGCTAACAGCACGACATCGACTGCAGAGCCTGTCCTAGGCTTGTGACTGTATCGGTTGGATGCTGGACGACTGGAAAACTGTGGCCTGGTCTGATGAGTCATGAGTTGGTAAGAGCTGATGGTAGGGTTTGAGTGTGGCACAGATTCCATGAAGCCATGGACCCAAGTTGTCAACAAGGCATTCTGCAAGCTGGTGGTGGCTCCATAATGGCGCAGGCTGTGTTTACATGGAATGGCCTGGATCCTCTGGTCCAACTGAACCAATCTTATATTTGGCTACTTGTAGACTATTTGCACCCACTCATGGACTTCATGTTTGCAAGGAATGATGGAATTTTTATGGATGCCACCAGGCTACAATTGTTCATGTTAGGAGTGATGAACATTGTGGACAATTTGAGTGAATGATTTGGCCTCCCAGATCACTTAACATGAATCCCATTGAACATTTATGGGATATAATCGAGAGATCAGTTTGTGCAAAAAATCCTGTACCAGCAACACTTTTGCAATTATGGGCAGCTATAAAAGCAGCATGGCTCAATATTTCTGCAGTGGACTTCCAACATCTTGTTGGGCAATGCCACATGAGTTGCTGCACTACACCAGGCACAATGTTAGGAGGTATCCCCATCGGTGTGTGTGTGTGTGTGTGTGTGTGTGTGTGTGTGTGTGTGTGTGTGTGTGTGTGTTTGTGTTTGTGTTTGTGTTTGACCTAATGATAACATTGGAAGTTCCAAGTTCCCTGATGCTCTTCATGGATGATGCTGTCTTATACAGAGAAGTCACAATGCTACACAATGCACACTCAGTGCAGCGAGTGGAAATTGACCTTCAACATAAAAAAATGTAATTTATTGCAAATAAATAGATAGAAAAAACCTTCATTGTATGATTATACATTTGCAGAGAAATCACCGGAAGCAGTTACATCCATAAAATATCTTGGGAGTTCACATACTCAGTGATTTAAAGTAGAATGACCACATAAAATTAATCTCAGGTCAGGTATATGCCAGAGTGCGAGATTCATTGGAAGCATCCTCAGTAAATGTAGTCCACCAACAAAGGCAGTGGCTTACAAAACACTTGTTCAATCAACACTTGAGTGTGCTCATCAGTTTGCGATCCTCATGAGACAGGATTAAGAGAGGAAATAGTGAAGATTCAAAGAAGCAGCTGGGAGTTACTCCGACGACTTTCAAGCTGCTTTGAAAGGGCATGTTGGGGGAAATACCAAGAGATTTGCACCAGAGATACTGAAGGTAACTCAAGTACCACCATTTCCAATGGATGCTGTCTCATCTGCAGGAAGAAACAGGATCTATCACCACCAGTCCACTTGACTGTGAATGGCATGTCATTGGTATGTCTAGAGATCCTGTACAGAGGAGGCAGGGACCAAGGAGAACTCGGTGACATCTAAGGACTGAGGATGACATGGAGGCTGATTGGTACCATCGGGTCTTCAGGGCCTGTTCAAATGTTGAAGACACCCATCCTCCTAACCAATGAGTCCGATGTGCTCTTCTCCACTGAAACTGAATCTGAGCCTATGAGACACAATTCATATGTTGAGATATCTGCTGTGTCACGTATGAAGGGAGTTGCTGAAATATTAGCATAGAATTCAAAGATGGTGCCCACTGTTGAAATGATTAAAATCTTAGTGTTCACAACAAACTCCAGGTGTTTGCATCAGCCCTAAAAATCAGTGGAGTTCATATCATACTAGCTAGTTAAAACTTGAAAAAAAATGAGATGTTCATGTAGAATTACTGGCCAGGCGATTCATTCTGGGGTTGTTTGGATGCCTAGTGCACATCTTTTTGATGCAACATAAGCAACTTGCACATTGAAGCTAAAACTTGAAATTGACTGGCTGTCAATCTAAGTGACCTCAGTAAGATAGGCTAATGGGGAATGCAGATTCTGAAGCCATCAAGGAAGAAGTTGACACTCTGTTTTTGCAACCACAGTCTCACAGGTCTCTCAACTTCTTCATCAGAAGCATAATGATGTTCTCGCAGATCGTCTTTCATTATCAAGAACAGCTGGAAGTCAGATGGTACTAAATCTGGACTGTATGGAGGATGCCGTGTGGTGGTGAGATTCAGTCTCTGAAGTTATGCTGTGGTGCCACGTGAAGTGTGTGGTTTGGCAATGTCATGTTGCAGGAAAACATTTCCCTTTTCCTTTTGGACCCTTGTTAGCCATAGTTCCAGAGTTCGCAGTGTTGTGATGTAACACTCTGAATTTATTGTTGTTCCACGATCAAGGAAATCAACATGTATAACACCATATGTGTCCCAGAACACTGTGGCCATGATTTTTCCAGCTGAGGGCTGCATCTTGAATTTCTTTTTTTGAGGCGAGTCTTTTTGTCGATATTCCATAGACTAACATTTCATCACCGGATTGTAATGGAGTACCTACGTTTCAGTTCCTGTCACAATTGAATGGAGAAAGGTGTCACCTTCATTCTTGTAACACAAGAGGAGTTCTTGGCAAATTTCAAGTCTGCAAGCTTTCATTTCAGGAGTCAGCATCTGGGGTACCCATCGTACGCAGATCTTCTAATAGCCAAGCAAAGCAATAATCTGACCCACACGTTCTTGTGATATGTTGATTGTTCTTGCAATTTCTCTCTAAGTGATACGACAATCGTCCTGAATCAATCTATCAACATTTTGCGTGTGAAACTTGTTGGTTGCTGTCACAGGACGTCCAACTCTTTGTTTGTGACCTGGGTCAGATGTTCCTGCCTCAACATCTTTAAACTTACTCACCCAATGAAGTACAGTACTCACATCAACACAATCACCA
The DNA here is from genome assembly GCF_023897955.1 of Schistocerca gregaria. Classification (NCBI taxonomy): domain Eukaryota; kingdom Metazoa; phylum Arthropoda; class Insecta; order Orthoptera; family Acrididae; genus Schistocerca; species Schistocerca gregaria. The sequence continues at coordinate 355,145,662 of NC_064927.1, read as the reverse complement.
TAAAATGCTTTCATTCTCTGATGAATCTCCTTTGGGGCGACACCTTCTGCTGTCAAGAGTTCAGTGACTGCACGTTGCTCAAATTGCATTGACTGAATGTCTGTGCAGGGTTCCATATGTTACACTGTAACAACACAACTATTCAAAGCTAAGGCTTCTGACCAACTGAAGCTGTAGAGAAGAGGCTACGGAATAAGCCAGTACATGCCTCGTACCAATGCTGCCATCTGTTGAAGAGATACGAAGATGGAGGCATTATTTTCAGTCAGTCCTCGTATACTTGTTGCAGTACACAGGAAACTCAATTTCATCAAAATAGAAATTGAAGTTTCATCCAAAATAATTTGGGCAAGACTCAGTATTAAGGGTGCGCATAAATTTGTAATTGCAATATCCACCAGGGTTTTGCCTATCTCTTGTTGTGCCCTGAAATGAGGAATGTCATACTCACTGTCCTTCCCACCCCTCTCACAGTGGTATTCCATTGCCTGCTGAACCCACACAATATCCTCGTCCATCCCTGTTCCACCTCTGCTCCAGACCCCTTGCCTCGTGGGTCATATTCCTGTAACAGACTTAGATGCAAGATCTGTCCCACACACCCTCCCACCACCACCTGCTCCAGTCCAGTCACAAGCATCACCCATCTCATCATAGGCAGGGCTGCCTATGAAACCAGTCATGTGATCTACAAGCTTAGCTGAAACCACTGTGCTGCTATGTGGACATGAAAACCAACCATTTGTCTGTCACCATGAATGCCCAACCAACAAACTGTGGCCAAGTAATAGCTGGACCACACAGTTGCTGAGTGCATTGCCCAGCAAAATGTTCTTCACTTCAGTGACTTTTTCACTGAAAGTGCCATCTGGATCCTTCCTACCAACAGCAGCTTTTCTAAATTGTGAAGGTAGGATCTCTCCCTGAAATATTCCTATGCTCCCTTAAACCACCTGGCCTCAACCTTATGTTAGTCACTGCCCTTGACCCACCTATCACCTCCCCTGTTCCCACTCCAGCATTACAAAGCCTTCTGTTCCACAAATACACTCACAGTCTTTTTATGTCTTTCCTTTTCCACTCCTCTCCCACAGCGTGTGTGTGTGTTATCTGCTTCAGATGAAGGCCTTCTGGCCTAAAGCTTACTTGTTTAGCAGTCTTTTTGTTGTGTCTGTCTGTGGTACAACATCTCCACTATATGGTGAGTAGGATTGTATCCTTTTCATAATATTGTCATTAAACTTACAATTAAACTTTCCTGTTGACTACCAGACTCACACCTGGATATAAAGAAAAACTTTAGAGAAAACCTCAGTTCTCTTGTATGTATTTTCCCCTGTCATACTGTCATTATAGGAGGAGACATTAATCATCCAACAATCACTTGGTAAAATTACAGCTATTAAGTGGTTGGTGTGACAGGACATCTTGTGAAACATTATGAAATGTATTCCCTGGAAACTACTGAGAACCGGTAGTTCGGAAACCCACTCATGATGGAGATATATTAGACCTAATGGCAGCAACTAGATCTAAACTCTTTGAGAATGCCTACATTGAAACTGGCATCAGTGGTTGTAAAGCAGTTGTAATAAGTATGATTAAATAAAGTACAGAGGGCTGCTATGACAAGTAGAAAGATTTAAATGTTGAGTAAACTAGATAAAGAGACAGTCATGATACATCTCAGAGAGGATGTCAAAATATTTACCTCAATGCAGGAGCATGTTGAAGAACTGTGGCTCCAGTTTAAAAAAATATTTGACCATACACTGGATAGATCTTTACTTAACAGAACAGTTCATGATCAGAGATACTCTCCATGGTATGTAGCCACTGTAAAGAAACTTGGAAAGAAATAATGACTTCTGCATAATAGATGTAAAGCAAAGTGTAGAGCCATAGATAGAGAGATGCTGAATGAAAAATATCTGGCTGTCGAGATGGCAATGTGTAAAGCTTCCAATGACTGCTGTAGCAGAACTAGTGGAAAATCTCTCACAAAACCCAAAGAAATTCTGCTCACATGTAAAACCTATCAGTAGCATGAAAGTTAGTGTCCAGGCACTCACGGAAGTGAAATTGAGAGTGAAAAGCAAAAGCAGATATACTGAACTCCTATTTCAAATGTTCCTGTACTGACAAAGATACAGAAGTACAATATACTTTTTGCACCATTACAAAGATGAGTGATACAAATTACAGTGTCAATGGCATTGCAAAACAGCTAAATTTAAACGAGGCTCTAGGACCTGAGAATTTGCAGCTGAACAAAAAGCTGCACCCAGTGACTAGAAAAAAACTCAAGTCTCACTATTCTGTATTTATAAGGGTGACTGAAGAGATCCACTAACTCATCACCCTAACTCATTGGCATAGAATTCTACAACATATTCTAAGCTCAAACATTATGTTGTATCTCAAATAGAATGAACTCCTCCAAGCCAACCAGTATGGATTCCGAAAACACTGATCGGGTGTACCCCAACTTGCACTTTCCTCACATGACATCCTGAATGCTATATATCAAAGAAATAGAGTAGAGACAGTATTTCTTGATTTCTGAAAAGCATTTGACTATGTACCAAACCTTTTCCTCCTGTTGAATTCCATTCCCCATGACCATTAAATTTTCATCTCCCTTAACTATCTGAATAATTTTTTTATCTCATATACATTTCTTCAATCTCTTAATCAAATGCAAAGCTAGTTGGCATATAAATTTGTGCTATTGCGGTGGGTGTGGGCTTTGTGTCTATCTTGGCTTCACTAATCTGTTCACTGTTCAAAATAGCTTATCTGTGGTCTTATTTTCTTATTCATTATTGAACCTACTACTGCATTATCCCTATTTGATTTTGTTTGTCTAACCCTGTATTCAGCTGACCATAAGTCTTGTTCCTCCTGCCACTGAACTATATCTAACTTTAACCTATCCATTTTCCTTATTAAATTTTCTAACCCACATGCCCAGGTAAGGGATCTGACATTCCACGTCCCGAACCATAGAACCCGAGTTTTGTTTCTCTGGATAACGACATTCATAGTGCCCGCCCAAAGATCTGAATGGGGGTCAATTTTACCTCTGGAATATTTTATCCAAGGGGGTGCCATCATTATGTAAGCATACAGTAGATCTCCATGACTTTGGGAAAAATTACAACTGTAGTTTCCCTTGCTTTCAGCCATTCATAGTACCAGCACAGCGAGGCTGTTTTGGTTGATGTTACAGGGCCAGATCAGTCAATCAACCAGACTGTTGCCTCTGCAACTACTCAAAAGGCTGCTGCCCCTCTTCAGGAACCACAAGTTTGTCTGGCCTCTCAACAGATATGCCTCCATTGTGGTTGCATCTACGGTATGGCTATTTGTGTCGCTGAGGCATGAAAGCCTCCCCACCAACGGCAAGGTCTCATGAAGAAATTGCATGCTGTCCTGCTTCTTGTGCCTTTGTATTAATCCTTGTTTTAGTTGCTCAAAACTTTCTGTCTTATCTAGTGCTTCATGCATCACACAAAAGATGTTGCTTCTCCTGAAAGTTGCAGTCTCATTACCTGCAACAACCACTCACCCAATAAACCCCTTCTCTCAGTAAATGACAATATATATTCCTGGATGCCCTAGCGTAAAAAGGAATAACAAGGTTTGCAGCAGCTGAATTTAATTCTAAACTCGTGTGATCTTAATAATCCCAACTCCTCATTCCTCATGGTAAACTCATTATTTGCAAACTTATTTTGTGCTCTAAATTGTGCTACTTCATTAACTGGCAATTGTACAGCTTCCACACCAGATTCCCCCATTGCACTACCTCTACTCAGATTTTATAAACCCAATAATAACAACAAAAGAATCTGTAATCGACAACACTACAGTACTTATATCTTATGTCTATTCATGAGCCACTTGGACTCCCTGCATTGTCTCACCATATGGCCATAACTATCACACATAGTACAGACTGCTGCCACAGACTCAGCACAAGGGGCAGAATGCCCAAGAATATTTTTTTGCATAGTGTACATACCACACATTCTAACCACTGACCCCTACAATTACCCCTGAATTGAGAAACATCCACAAGTTCTTCAGGCCACACAAAAATAACATTGAAGTTACAATGACCCTCAGTTCTCGGTCCCACACGTCATAAAACGCAAACAACAGTTTTGTTCACCCCACAATGAAGGCACTGTAGACTGCAGCATGGACATCCTGCTGCGGGGGTTGGAACACCTTCTGATGTCTGTTGGCCACTATGTCAGTTCTCCTGACACCACTCTGTCGGGGGATGCACCACTCTGTAGTACCTGGCTGTTCAAGGCTGAGGCTGACTGGTGGACCAGTAGATCCACTGACAGACTGGTGGTTGAGAAAACAATTTATTACTTTTAATTACAACATTTCTCTGTTGTATGTAAGAGGCAGACATACGCCACTCCATCATGGCAGGTTGGCAATGGACAGCGGCAGTTGGTCTCCGAACCAGCAGGGCGGTACTTGCGTCAGCTGCCGGTGATGGAGACATCAGTCCTTGGCAGCAAGCAGGTGGCCCGTCAGTAGGTGAAGGCTCTGACATCAGTGGCACACTCCTTCTTCTTGCTATGTTGGCTCTCTGGTGTCAGACGCCCGTGCCCAGGCGACCCAAGTGTGGCTCACATCCTCCATGGTGACAAGGAGTCTTTCCCTCTGTAGTAGTGTGTACAATGTTTTGTAGTAGAGTGTACAATGTTTTGAAACATACTTGCAAATGAAAACATGATATTGTCACATAGAAGAAGGTGTAACTAGATGAATGATGAACACTTAACTTCACTTAACAAAGGTTTATTCATCAGAATGATATTTTCACTCTGCAGCGGAGTGTGCGCTGATATGAAACTTCCTGGCAGATTAAAACTGTGTGCCCGACCGAGACTCGAACTCGGGACCTTTGCCTTTCGCGGGCAAGTGCTCTACCAACTGAGCTACCGAAGCACGACTCACGTCCGGTACTCACAGCTTTACTTCTGCCAGTATCCGTCTCCTACCTTCCAAACTTTACAGAAGCTCTTCTGCGAACCTTGCAGAACTAGCACTCCTGAAAGAAAGGATATTGCGGAGACATGGCTTAGCCACAGCCTGGGGGATGTTTCCAGAATGATATTTTCACTCTGCAGCGGAGTGTGCGCTGATATGAAACTTCCTGGCAGATTAAAACTGTGTGCCCGACCGAGACTCGAACTCGGGACCTTTGCCTTTCGCGGGCAAGTGCTCTACCAACTGAGCTACCGAAGCATGACTCACGTCCGGTACTCACAGCTTTACTTCTGCCAGTATCCGTCTCCTACCTTCCAAACTTTACAGAAGCTCTTCTGCGAACCTTGCAGAACTAGCACTCCTGAAAGAAAGGATATTGCGGAGACATGGCTTAGCCACAGCCTGGGGGATGTTTCCAGAATGATATTTTCACTCTGCAGCGGAGTGTGCGCTGATATGAAACTTCCTGGCAGATTAAAACTGTGTGCCCGACCGAGACTCGAACTCGGGACCTTTGCCTTTCGCGGGCAAGTGCTCTACCAACTGAGCTACCGAAGCATGACTCACGTCCGGTACTCACAGCTTTACTTCTGCCAGTATCCGTCTCCTACCTTCCAAACTTTACAGAAGCTCTTCTGCGAACCTTGCAGAACTAGCACTCCTGAAAGAAAGGATATTGCGGAGACATGGCTTAGCCACAGCCTGGGGGATGTTTTATGTCTCCGCAATATCCTTTCTTTCAGGAGTGCTAGTTCTGCAAGTTTCGCAGAAGAGCTTCTGTAAAGTTTGGAAGGTAGGAGACGGATACTGGCAGAAGTAAAGCTGTGAGTACCGGACGTGAGTCGTGCTTCGGTAGCTCAGTTGGTAGAGCACTTGCCCGCGAAAGGCAAAGGTCCCGAGTTCGAGTCTCGGTCGGGCACACAGTTTTAATCTGCCAGGAAGTTTGTTTATTCATCACTTGCACATACAAGAGTGCAGAGCAAACTGCCTCCAGCCAGGGCACATACAGTATGTATACAGCTACAGAACATTCCAGTACACTGATTCTTGAGATTTGTGGATACTTGTAGAATGTACTCGAACTGAATATAGAAATTAAAATTGTTCAGTGCAGGTGAGTTTTGAACTCATGACCCTCCATGCAACAGTTGAGTATCATAACCACTACACCACTGTGTTACTCAGCTTTTTCTGCGACATTGCTCTCTCCTTAAGAGAACAGCATCTCGGTGTTACATCCTCCGAATCATCGGTCTGGCATACTTCAACTCACGATGACTGATGCTTGCGCTGGCGGTGATCTTCTTAGAACTTCTTTTGCCGCTATGCCCTTCGTCGCCTTCGAATTTACCCTGGGTTGCAGGATCCTTACAGAGATCCATTCAAAGGACGTGGATCGTCTCTTTCATCATGTTGTTTCAGGGTCGAAATCTTCAGCTTCATAAGTAGCATCAAACAACTGTCTTACAACCTTATAAGGTCCAAAGTAGCGCCTGAGGAGCTTTTCACAGAGACGAACCTTCCAGGCAGGAGTGAAGATCCAGACAAGTTCACCAGGCTGGTAGACAACAGGGCGGTGGCTCGCATCATACCGTCAGTGATCATTTACTTGAGATAACTGCCAAGCTTCCTCAGTTCTGGTTAACACCTGGCCAATGTAGTCATCGTCCACATCATCAGGATGTAACTAAACACAGTGTCCATCGTTATAGTCGCCTCACGCCCATGCACCAGGAAAAATGGCATAAATCCTGTGGTGTCTTGTTTGGCGGTGTTGTAGGCAAACGTCACGAAAGGTGACCCAGTTGCTCTGCTCAAAGTTGACGAACATTGATAGCATGTCAGCCAAAGTGTTATTAAGGCACTCAGTCAGCCCGTTAGTTTACGGATGGTAGGCACCCGTCATGTGATAGGTAATGTTGCACCGAGGGGTTTATATCTGTCACAAGATTTGATTGGAAAACTTTCCCTCGATCCATAATTAACAACCTCGGGTCACCATGTTTTAATACAATGTCTTCCACGATGAATTTGGCTACCTCGAATGCTTTGGCTGTTTTCATGGCTTTTGTAATGGCATATCGTTTCAGATAATCAGTGCAAACAATAATCCATCTATTGCCACTAGCAGACGTTGAAAATCGTCCGAGGAAGTCAATCCCAACATGCTGGAAAGGCATTTCGGTTTGTGGAATTGGTATGAGTTGGCCAGGTGGTTTTTGAGGAACTACCTTTCTCCTCTGGCACTCTCGACAGTGCGACACATAGTGACGGCCACTCCTAAATAAACCTGGCCAGAAAAATCTCTCGCAGATCCTATTGTATGTCTTAATAAGTCCTAAATGTCCGGCCTTGGGTGTGTCATGGAATTTCTGTAGAACATTTAAGCGCATGTGTTTAGGAATCACTGGTAGCCACCTCTTTCCAAATGGATCAAAGTTTTTCTTGCAAAGTAATCCATTAACTACCTTAAATTGTCCTTTCATATCCTCTGACCGATTTAAGGCACGCATAATTTGAGATATCTTGGCATCCTTCTTCTGCTCAGCAGAGAGATCCTAGAGAGCAGTGAGACAGTCACTATCTTCATCAAAGTCTTGATGGTCTTGCACAGGGTTTCTTGAGAGACAGTCGGCACCTTAGTGTTTTCTTCCACTTTTGTATACTATGGTAATGTCATACTCTTGAAGACATAGTGCCCACCTGGCAAGTCGTCCTGTTGTATCCTTAAGAACTGTCAACCAACAAAGTGAATGATGGTCTGTAACAACTATGAATGGTCATCCATAGAGATTCTGTCGAAATTTGCACATGGCCGAGATCACAGCAAGACATTCTGTTTCCATAGTTGAGTAGTTTCTCTCAGCTTTTGTAATTGTCCAAAAGTGTAGCTTTAACCTTCTCGTTTCCATCTGAAATTTGCATCAGAACAGCACTGATCCCATGCCCACTGGCATCTGTGTGTAGTTCTGTAGGTGCTCTCTCATCATAAAGACCAAGTCAGGGTCAGTCATCAGAGCTTTTCACAGCACATCAAAAGAATCTTGTTGAGCACCACCCCAGATAAATTTAGCATTGGCCTTTAACAACTTCTGGAGTGGCCTGGCTTTGATACAAAAGTATTTGATAAAACGACGGTAATAAGAACATAATCCGAGGAAGATTCTCTCATTTCTAATACTTTTAGGAATAGGAAATTCCGTTGTAGGTCTCACCTTTTCTGGGTATGGACGCACACCGTTTTTTGACGCAAGGTGTTCAAGTATTTTGATTTCTTTTGCTCCAAAGAGACACTTTCTTGGATTAAGTTTCAGTCCGCCTTGTTGAAGACACCTAAGAATGGCCCTCAGTCTTTTTATATGTTCATCAAACATCTCTGAGAACACTATAATGTCATCTAAATAACAAAGACACATTCTCCACTTCAGGTGACGTAGAAAATTATCCATCATCCATTCAAAAGTTGCTGGTACATTACACAAACCCAACGGCATTACCTTAAAGTCATGCAGGCTCTCAGGGGTGATGAATGCAGTTTTCTCACGATCAGACTCATCTACTTCGATTTGCCAGTATCCTGAGTACATGTCCATGGTTGAGAAAAACTTAGCCCCTTCAGACAATCTAGTGCATTGTCAATTTGTGGAAGGGGGTAAATGTCCTTTTTAATTATCTTATTAAGCTTCCTGTAATCAACACAAAAGTGCCAACTGCCATCCTTCTTCCTGATGAGGACCACTGGTGACAACCATGGGCTCTGCGAAGGCTGAGTAATGTCATTCTTCATAATTTTCTCTACCTTGTCGCGTATTACTCGACGTTCCATTGCTGACACATGGTATGCTCTCTGGCTTATTGGTTGATGGTCTCCAGTGCTAATCCTGTGCTTCACCGTCAATTTGTCTAATTTGCTCTTTACCTGTAGATTGAAGCATTCAGAAAACTCTTGAAGAATGGCAAGTAGCTTCTCCTCTTGTTCCTTAGTGAGGTCTGGTGATAGTTGAGCTAGAAGATCTTGTCTTGTAGTGGTAGCGCTAATTTCACCCACAGATTCAGTATCGGAGGTTTCTATGATGCTCAGCTGTTCTTCAATTAACGGCTCAGCGTTAGCTAGACACATGCATCCTGGAGGGATCTGCGGTTCTCGGTGACAGTTAACTATCCACAGTTCACTGAATCCGTTATCAAACAAGACGACAGAGGCCAGGATGACCAAATTATTCTTCAGTGGTATGCTTCTCTTACATTCCACTACAAGATCCATGGATTGATGCTGGGATGACCCGTGACAGTTATCTTTCTAGTGCTGACAGCAGGAATGGTCAGTTCATCCAGCACACATAGTATCCACACACTCGGATGCGCGTCGTCCTGTTCACAGTATCTCGTCTCATCTAGCATAATCTTCAAGTGACCACAATCTATAATTGCCTGAGAAGCTTTCAAAAAGTCCCATCCGAGAATGATGTCATGACTACACTCTTGTAAGATGATGAATTCTAAGGGCTGTGTATGGCCACATATACGCACATGAATGGTACATCTTCCTGTAGGTTTTACATATTTCCCATTAGCCACCTTCAGCAGAGATTTTTTGTTGTCGACAAATACGGTTTTCTGCAATTGGCTACGGTACTTCTCTGAAATGACTGAATATTATGGTCCAGAGTTCACAAGAGCTTGGGCTGGTCAGCCATCCATGAGGATATCGACATAGTTTCCTATCATTTTTGTAATGATTGATGATGGAGGATTTTTCTCTTCGGCGGCCTCGCCTCCAAGGAAGGTCACACCCTTTAGTTTTCTAGGTTGCGGCAAATAGGTGATCAGCTGGAGCTTCTAAACAGCAATGGAGACCTTGATCGGTGTGTTGGGGAGTGTCCTCTCCAGTGGCTAACTTGCGGCGATGGTGACCTACGTCGTTCTGCACCCACATCTTCTTGTTCATCTTTATCGTCCTGGAGTTGGTGGGCATCATCAAATATCCACTGCCTTTCTCAACAATAGCGCATCACATGTCCCAGTCGTCCACTGTGGAAACATACTGGTTGGTTATCCTGGGTCCTTCATATATCAGTCATCCTTAATGCCCATACAGGTTCCTCGTGTGGCATTGTAGGAACGTAACTCCGCCTGGGTTTTGACTTTTTCACCTTTCTAAAGGAAAATTAAGGCCAAGAGATTGGGTTCAATGTCTGTTCCACTTCCTCCCGTATTACCTCTTGGAGCGTCTCGGTTTTTTGCATGCAATGCAATCCAAATGCCTTCTGAACTTCCTCTCTCACTATCTGACGAAGAACACTTGTGAAATTAGTTTCTTCCTCCATCACAGACATCAATATGACCTTTGGAAGCCGTTCAAACTTCTTGCGTGTAATTCTTTTTTGATGCATTATCTCGACATACTGGCACCATTTTATGAAGTCGTCTGCTGTTGAAACCTCCTTCAGGAGTAGGGCTTAATACATATCCTCAGCAACACACTTCATGAGATGTGCAACCTTATCTTCCTCCTTCATTCTAGGATCCACTATTTTACACAGCTCCAAGACATCTTGAATGTAAGATGCTGTAGTTTTTCCTGGACACTGTGCCCTGCACTTTATCTTCAGCCTTGTACTTGTGTTGTGTGTCGCCGTAATACTTGTGCAATTTCACCTGGAATACTTTCCAGCTTGTGAACTTCTCCTCGTTGTTCACATACTATTGCTTGGCGGTGCTCTCCAAGTAGAAAAATACATTAGCCAAACACACGGTGTCATCCTATTTGTTAAATTTGGCTATACACTTGTATACCTTCAGGCACTTGTTTGGATCTTGGCCATCGTCACCAGAGAACTCAGAAGGATGTCTCATGTGGTGGCACACCGTTGCTGTCATCATAATGGCCTCTTCCTCTTCTGTCTCCTATAGATTGCTATCTGTTGAATGTGGCTCAAACTCGGCCTTCTCGCCACGTAAATGTCAGCTCTGTCTTGGTCTGATGGGAGCCACGGTGTCATTGATAATGTGCGCTATCACAAATTCCAATACCCGGTGCCTCCACCAGAATAATGTCATGTAGAAGGAGGTGTAACTAGATGGATGACAAATACTAACTTCACTTAAACAAAGGTTTATTCAGCACTTGAACATACAAGAGTGCAGAGCGAACTGCCTCCGACCAGAACACATACAGTATAGATACAGCTATAGAACATTCCAGCACAATGATTCTTGACATTTTTGGATACTTCTAGAATGGACTCGAACCAAATATAGAAATTAAAATTGTACAGTCCAGGTGAGCTTTGAACTCATGACCCTCCATGCAACAGTTTAGTATCAGAACCACTACACCACTTTGTTACTCAGCTTCATCTACGACAATATGATAAACCATTAGTAACCCTTTTCACAGGGCAGTTATCCGTTAATGAAACATCAATGATAATGGTAGTTTATACAAATATGGCTTCTGGTTTATCACAAGGAAATTATGCATGAAAGGACTGGACCAGAAAAAAGTGGAAATTTAGAAATTAGAGGGCCAGAATAGGGCTTACATTTAAAGAGAACTACATCAGATACAAGTGAAATATGTGTTGACCTACATTTTTAATTAACAAGGACGATCTTAAGGCTCTGTAGATAAAAGAAATTAGCAGAATTATCTATTTACTTTAAACAGTTTTTGCTAAACTTTAAAAGAAATTGTATATAATTAAGGGTGTCTTTATACATAAAATTATTTAAACTTTTGTATGCAAGAAGCTATATTGTTTCTTTTGAGTTTGATTAAATAATGATGTAAAATTATTTTAACCTGTTTGAGCAGTATTTTAATTTTTGATGAAATAAGAACTGTGAAAGAATATTTGTCATGGCAGTCATGCTAATGTGTATCTTTCTAATACAGGGTCACCGTGCTGAGCGACGCTTTGTTTGCAATGTGTGTGGAGCATGCCTAAAACGCAAAGAACACTTGGACCAGCATAAAAGAGGTCACAGTGATGAGCGACCATTTGTATGTAGCATTTGTCTTAAAGGCTTCAAGAGAAATGAGCATCTCACACGACATATTGTCATTCATTCTGGGGACAAAGAGCATGCGTGTTCTGAATGTGGAAAGCGTTTCAGTCGTAAGGATCACCTACATAAACATGCACAAACACATATTGCTCGTCGTATGCGAAATCATTCGACCAGTGGAAGTGGTGTTGTAGAAGCAGTGGGTTCTGTTCCACATTAATGTGCTTGTTTTTTTGCACATTTATTTGTCACCATCTAATCATTTAACTGACATCATCTCTGTTGGTGAGGCTCTCATTGTTTCCTCAACCCAACAGTAATTTATAGCATATAAAAGACACACACTGATGTTTTACATTTTCTGCTTTACAGAGAAGGGGATGTTTATTGTCATTCCTTATTAGGTAGTCATTTAGTGGATTGTAATTTTAAACCGAATTAGCCTTTTATTTTTTATTTTTTAAATTTGAATATATGAGCACAGAAGATGCAGTATCATTGTGATTTCTTGATCTGTGGTCAAGTATGGCACTTTCCATATGACAAAAACAGATTGTATGCACCACAGTATTTTTATTTGTAATTTGCAGAAAATGTGTTTTAAATCATATTTCATATGCTACAACATTTCTGTAAAACATAATTGAGAAACCTGTAAATAACAGTTTCAGAGCTAATTGCAATTAGCTTTAATGCTTTTAGTCATCAGTAGTAAAAATTGTAATCTACTACACAGAAGTATGTATTCCTATGCCCTGAAGACTTGATTTTGGACCTAATATTAGCTGTTTGGGATATATGGTGAACTGGTTGAATGTTAAGAGCTTTAGAAGTTGTTAGTGAGAAAAGTATGTCTTAAGACACTTTCCTTTACAGGAGATAGAATCAAACATGACAGGTGATGTAGTAGGCACTAAATAATAATTGGAGTAGATATGATAACTTGACCAGAAAGTAGCTGTTGTTAGTTAACCACCAAGAAGGACTAAGCTGGAATCACTTATAAGTGTATAAAGAAGTATGATAGAACGAGAGATTATAAAGGAGGCAGATTTTAGTGGGAGGTATATGCAGGAAATTAAATGAATTAAAATAGCATGCCACAGTAGGAAAAATTTGGTTAGGGATACCTGTTAGAATTTGTGACGGTGGACGGAGGTGCATGGCAAATGAGCTATGACCTGGGTAGAATGGTTGTCAAAAGAATACAAATAAAATATGGGGGACAGGGTATAGGAATATTGGAGAGAAAGTTACTATTCAGAGTTGGACGGTGTAACTTTTCAAAGAGAAGCTATCTAATTTATACAAGATGCAGGTAACTAATAAGACAGTGTGCATACTTTTTCTTGGTTGATTTTAGGTGATAGAAGCCCTGCTTGGTGATACAGAGGATCAGACTGCTGTGAGGAAAGAAATAGTTTAAGAGGAAACAAACATCCCCGACCCACACTCCTGGTATTGTTGAATGTAATGGCATGTTTATTAATTGTAATCAGTGCTTGGTTTGTTTAAAAAAAAAAAAAAAAAAAAAAAAAAAAAAAAAAAAAAAAAAACTGTTACTGCGACCTTCTGGGGGAGGGGAGTTTTTGTTTAATTTAAACATTTTAAAATGTTATTTTAATGCCACTTTTTCATCAGAGTTATTGGTATGGCATACCAACACCTACAATCACAAATCAAGTAGTGATTATACTTCTTGCCACTAATTACTTATCAACTTATTAAAACACAGTATTCAAAAGTGTTTACTACAGTGGACCATACACAGTTTTATTTGATCTTTAAAGTTGGCACTGGCATAAAAATAAATACTAAATTTTTCCCATTTGTACCAGTTCAGAATTAGAGAGCACAAGCATCAAGGAAAACTGCACACAAAGTTAGCACATTGCTGAAGTTATGTTATAGACCCGATCTTATGGCTGTATATTGTCACAACCAACCAATATGGGCCATTTTTGTTTACCTTTATATATCGTAAGTTTCATATTGGTAGTTTTTAACGTGAGTGTTTCTCTATTTATTTGATACTTACAGGGCAAAATTCCTCAATGATGGGTTTGGAAATCCCCAGGGAGCAAAAGTACAAAAAATACGGTAGTGCACACCTAATGTCAGGTTGGATTTAAGTGTATTGTAGTACATTGAAGAATCTAATAATTAATGCTGATTATTTGTTTTAAATTTTATTATTAACTGTTCTGTCATTACTTGCCCTTAGTTTATCTTTTATACCTCTAGCCTTTCTTAAAATTTGTATTAGATTTCATTGTTAGACCACGTTTTGAATCAAAAAGCAGCAGATGTGTTTGAATGGTAGAATTGACATATTCTGGGGTGTAAGAATAAATTGAGGTATGAGGGAGCCGTAGTGCCACTACAGCGATGGAAATAACTGACATAATTAAAAGGCAGCAGGGAGATTAGTTGTTTCATTACTGTATTAGTTCTAACATATTTTTTTGTGTAACTTAATGAAATGTTTAAGAAAACATAAATCTTGTACAATTATTCCCAAGTTAGAAAGGAGAAAACCATAGCCATGTGCTGCATATCAACTAATAATATAATGGCACAAAGGTGACTCAAAATAAAATGTTAGCTGATTTGCTCTCTTGAGAATCAAAATGAGAAAATTATTTTTATAGGCAGAAATTATATTCAAACAGTATGTCCTGCAACTTACAAATGGTACTGTGTGTAATATGCAGCCATTTTATATTTGAAAGAATATATATAGTATTTATGCTAATATGAAATTTGAGTCTATGTATGTGCAGAATGACACACTAGTTGTATTCATTGTAGGCTGAACCACTGTTTTAGATATTTTAGTATTTGTGAAATGTTTATGATTAAAATATTTGCAGTATGCTGCTGCACGTACAAAAAGCCTCTAAAGCTTTTGCATAATCTAAAATGACATTTTTAGTAGTATCATGTAATATAAGTCTGTGTTCATCTGGCGGTAATATAGGATAATCATGATGAGAATTATGTCCAGCGGAGCAGGTGGGTGTGCAGAGAAACAATTGATGTAATATAAAGAGGCAGATGACAATGTGTAGGACAATTTAGGGAAAATCATCACTAATCAGGAAGATTATATTAGTCATGGTCCTAAGCATAAACGGTAGTACAAACATTTCATTCCTATCATTACTGTCATTGTAGTTGTAAGATGTGCATCCCATGTGAACAAAAGTTATTATAAGTTGAAGATTATCGAAAGTGTACATCCTGTGATGGTATGTTGACGTCCTAATTGTATTTTGGATTGAACAATTTTTTTCACTGTGCAGATATTAGTACAATAAGCTTCTGTCTTCATTTTGATTTATATCCATGAAGGTAGAACGTGAGTTCTAGCAAATTATACTGTTTAGGAATATGCTTATTAGATGTGACATTACAGGAGTGATGAAATGGTGATTCACTAAGCTGCATAACACATGTCCCTACCCTTCCGTGTTGTACTTTTGTCTCATTAGCATTTTTTGTCATATCAGCAGTTAAGTCCTTACAAGCATTGCACTCGTTCAGTTTTGGCATGTACTGAAATACAAATTTCTTTATCTTCATTCAGAAAATTATAGCTTCTCCCTACTCTTCCCCTTAGTTAGGACTTAAATGAAACATGTACCTAAAGTTCCTTGTTGTGCAGGAAAGGCATCTACTCAAAAGAATAAACGAAATGTAGGTGCAATTATAACTGAATTGCCAATGCTCAGTACTCCCGACAATGGCCACAAGAAAGTAAAACTCGGTTAAAGTAAATGAGTATAAAACTGGGCTGAATGGAATTAAATTTTGAAAATATTATAAATTTAATTAATGAATCAGTGACAATGGTTGCCAGCTCACTATGTTGCTAAAATTAGTTTTTTAAAAAAATACTGTTTGTTAATACTTAGAAGCTTACATAAGAAGACTGGTTTTGTTGCAAGGCGAAAATAGCACAAAATTGATAAGTATTGCTCTAGTGTGATTTCAAATCAATATGTCACAGTGAACAATTACCTTTCAGATAATTTGCAACTCATGTAAATAAATTGCCTCCCCCCCCCCCCCACTGCCTTACGGCAGGTCTTATCATGGGGGAAGCCACGACAGAAAGGGCCACCGAATGAGCGTCTAGGAAAGTGATTCCAGTGGTGGTTTCCCATTGCCTTCTACTGATGACGATGAAATGATAATGAGGACAACACAAAACCCAGCCCTGAGCGGAGAAAATATCCGACACAACCAGGAGTCAAAACTGGCCCCCTTGGCGTGACAGACTAGCGCGTTGACCACTCAGCTATTGTTGCAGACATAAATTAATTAGTAATAATCAAAGAACAGCATAATCCCATCAGTAGAAAATGGTTACGTAAATGCAAAAATTTTGTGACGTCACTCACTGTATAGCTTAATGTCTAATTTTACTCAAATATTATTTATGTTTATTCATTACTGAATGCTGTTATTTAACTTGAAAATTATTGTTATGGTATAATGTCATTTAATAATCACTTACCTGTGAGTTACCGTTACATAATTTGCAAAGTCAGAATTTCAGTTTTAAAAGAATGGCTAAGTTTGTGATATGATTTAACTGACCTTTTGGTTTCATGCAACTCTTACTTTTATTACTATTACTATTCATTAACAATTATTGCTAATCTTTTGTGCAATTACTACTATTATTTGCTCAAGACTTCCACAAGCATTCCTGTCTAATTGCAGTTGCATAAGACAGAAAACTTATTTATCCATGAAAAATACACAAAAAATGTCTTTTACTGAATCTTGCTCTGTTAAGTACTGTCTTTAAAATTACTGTTTACTAGACCTGAGCACTTCAGTTTATTGTAGTTTTTGCAAATAATTGAAATTTTAATTGCTATTATTTCTTTCATAAAACACTGCATTAATCACCAGGACTCTCAGATCATCAACAATGGATAGGATGGATCCTGCTTATGTATTTTGTCTTAGTTAAAATTGAAGGTCAACACTTAGTATATTTCAGTATTATTCAAACACAAAATGAACTTTGATGCTGGCTAGCCATATACAAGTCCGACCAAGAATTATCTGGATCTCATTTCAGGTTAAGATGTTGTCAGTGCAATGTAAGCCTTCGTTTGTTGACAATGTGTGACACAGGCTCTTCATCTTGTAACTCATTAACAAATGAAATTGGGCCCACAATACTCTTCATGTTGATTTGCATCCTCTTGCAGCAATTATACTGCGCCTATTTAATGCCATATACTTCACCTGTCCACACCAAATTAGTCACCGAACCATCACACACTTCGGCACCACTGTGTTACAACCATTTCTCAACAGAAGAGCCTCCGTTGACCCAACTGTCTCTCTCAAGACTCTGCTTTCTCCTCTGCACTGTACTCAACTGCTGGCACACTTGCCCTTCCAGATAATGCAGTTGCCAGTTCACTGCACTCTCTGACAATATTGTATCGCCCTAACTAAGCCAACTTCAATACTTCAATGAGGAAATATTTCATTTCACCATACAAACATTAGCATACTTATTTACAAACTTGGATTCATAGGAAAGTACATCGAAAAGTAAAACTGCAAGGAAAAATTTTTGCAGCCCATAAGAGTTGTGCTACAAAATCGTTTAGCAATTTCCTTCAAGTGATTTTTAGAGATTTGGATATGAAAGACCTGGGGGGAATAATGATGAATGTCACACTTTAATATTAGTGAGATATTTGAATTTTTAAGTTTGAAATGCTTTGTTACCCATGATCGACATAATAAGAAGGCAATATTAGCAGTAAGCAAACCTCAGGGTTCTAACAACGTCGTGAAAAAGTTTCAGGAATGTCTGACCCATAGCAATGGAGAAAATGCGACAATGTGATGTCAGTGACCAACCAAAGCAGGAAGAATGATGAATCTACTCCAATTCGTATACACGTAACTTTCATTTTACACCAGTTAACACCACTGAACTCATACGTCTTTAAAACACAGGTACCTCGATTTAACACCACAATTTAAGTCTCTCATTCACCCATAGTGCTGAAACTTCTTGTGAAGGACTTGATTCTTCTTTTGTTAGAAGTGCGGACAGTTCCTGAAAACCAGTACAAAGAAAGTTTGTAGAGTTTACCATTGCATTAGTAGTAGTAGTAGTAGTAGTAGTAGTAGTTACTAAAAGTCTATAAAATATTCATTAGACACACCTGCAAATCTTTCCATTTTAGGAGCAGAATGGGCAAGTCCATCAAGTGGACTGTTCCCGGTAGTGAGAACTTTTGTTCTGAGAGACTTGACGAACTCTTCTTATGCACCTTTATGATTACCACTGTATCCCACAGACTGTTTCAGACCTCAGTGACACAATGCATGGCTGATTAGCCTCTACCTTTACTTCCTTAAGTGGTCTCGAAGGTACTGGTGATCTCCTTTTGTACAATCTGTTCAATGAAAAGAATGATGTCCACGGTAGAAACAGTGACTGATCGCATTCCACAACTTGAAATGGATGTGGTTTTAAGCAGCTGTGACGTATGATGTCACACCTGTCTTATAGTATCTCCGTGTGAGCAGTTTTTGATGTGAACCCCATACTTTTGTCACTCTCTAGGTAGGAGTGCCCTCTTTCTGGAAATATCATCATAACTTTTTCAAGGCACTGGCAAACTGTCAAAATGTAATGAATGTATCTGAAAACAGGAAAGTTCTTACTTTGTCCAGCACATGAATCACAGAATATATACAGTTGTTTTATATCAGGTGAAAGAATGTGAAATGTAAAATGATGAAGTATCGATACAACTTCATCTGCACCTCTTTGCTGCTGTCTCATCATAACAATAAAATGTTGACTTCCCAATGCTAAAATGTGGATGTTGAACAAATGTACCATCAGCTGATGTTTGTTGTATACCATGTTACTAGCTATATTTGGGACTGGCGCATTCCTTTGAAAATCCATTGCAATAGCATCTTCTTCTTTGCTTTTAGCACATTGTCGCCTGTGGAGACATTTCTTATCATTAAACATGTGGGCTGCCCTTAAATGAAGTTCCTTGTCTGCTTTCAGCCTTTTCAGTTTCTTAGTCAGTTATTCTTTAAACACGGGATTATTCATATTTTTTCTAAACAAGCCAGTCGTCTTTGTATTTGAACCCCTTATGCATTCATGGTATTACACTGACTGATTGGGGATACCCAAATGAAATATTTTATTGCACATTAAAAATTCACAAATATGTGTCATAAGACACCTGATTGTTGGCGTATGTATCCATGAACATATGATTGGAGCTTCTTTCTATTGAGATCTTCTGGAAGGTAAGTTTCAAAGAATAGTACAACTGCAGCCTTGAAGTGACTGAATGTGCTCATCAGTTGTATTTCTTATGTCATTGCTCAAAGCAAGAAGCCGATTTTTGTGCTTGCCCTTCCGTATGATAAAACTCTGAAACATTCTTTTAACTTTTCGTGGATAGTCTACAAAATTCTAGGCAATATCCCATGAAGTGCCAGGAAAGCTTTATAACAAACAGGAATTTCCGTCATAGTATTATCTTTCTTCATTCTTCCTTTGTGTGTGTATGTATGATCATGAAGCAGAGCTTTGCTAGGACTTTTTCAAGGATGCCTTCTCTGTATGTTTCATGTCAACAAAACCACTTAAATATATCCTCTGTGTATCACATTCAGGTGAGGCATTGGACTCTATAGTCCTCACCTGTTTCATGTGTTTGTACCATAATTCTTTTTTTTTATGACCGATAATCTACTGTGCTTTTGTTTCTTCTTAGCATTCTGAGTCAGTTGTGGACTTGTATCTTAATCCATTTTTACAGCAATCTTCACACATTGTGACTACAGACGTTAGTAACACAGCTTCACTAACAATTATCAAATCAACAGACCTTTCATTGAATTCAATAATGAAACAAAGGAATCACCAACCAGTCACACAATCCATAGCTAAAAGATTATATTCTAAGAAAAGAAAGCAAAATGGAGCATCGTCATTTTCTCATCAAAACCAAGGACTTATTGGTTTTCCATCTTCCCAGGTATTTTTATTTGTGACTAGTTAACAAAACCAGCTTTGCCCTAATATTTATTTATTCCAGTCTTCTATTAGTCCATCTCCTCCCTCCTCTTTATGTTCCATTCCCCCCTCTCTCTAGCCAACTCCTACTCAACCCTGTATCCATCCCCCATGTCTCCGTCCATCTCCTCTCCCCCCCCCCCCCCCTTTCCCTCTACCTCCTCTCCCTCTGTCTTACTACATCTTTTCTTCCCCGCCTCTTCTTTCCCTCCCTCTCTCTATCGATCTCCAACTCACCTTCCCTGTCCATCACACCATTGTCACCTCCACCTCCACACCAGTTGGAGGTTGGTAGATTTTCTCCATATAGTATTTCTTTCCACATAATAAGAAATACGGGTGCTGAAGACCTTGCCGTCATGTGCCCATACAAACCTCTTCATCCCATCCCAATAGTAGACTTTCTAATCATATGTCTGCCTTCAAGAGTCTCTCAGTTCAGTTTCTTCAGCATTACCATGACACTCTCCCATGGATCAAACAAACCTGTGGCCAATGATGCTGTCTTCTCTGTATACATTCAGTATTCCCTGTTAATCATATTTGGTACAGGTCCCAAACACATGAGCAATAGTCTAGAATGGGTCACATGAGTGATTTGTAAGCAATCTCCTTTGTGAACTGCTTGCACTTCCCCCAATATTCTACCAATAAACTAAAGTCCGCCACATCCTTCACCCACAACTGAGCCTATGTGACATTTTTTTCATTTTGTGAAGTGCACAGTTTTACATTTCTAGACATTTAAATGTAGCAATGAAAGGAAGTATTGATAAACTCAGAGCTGAATTACATTGTTTATGTTACCATTTCTATATTCTTCCACAGCCAACTTCAGCATTGAGTTACAACACTTGGAGAGAAGGTATATTTACGTAGAGAGTGCTTTTCCAGACCTTCAGTGGGAAGTTACTGTACAGCGTATTACAATATGTGTTTTTATATGTAGGGATTTGCAGCTTATGATCCCTAATACGTTACTACCCCCCCTTTCCCTTCTTTTTAAACAGATCCTCTAATGACGACTTGATATTAATGCAAGCACGATAGTGGTATCACTTGTGTGACCTGAGTTTGAAACATATAATGAAAAAAATTTATGAGACAGTCATTGTGTGTTTACGGTAGTATCCCTAGTCTGTATGAACTGTGTCTACATATACTTCTATATCTGTGCTCCACAATCCGTCTTCTGGTGTGCAGTGGATGATACAAAGTATCACTACCCTTCTCTCTTTCATTTTCCAGTCGCAAATGGTTCCACTGAAAGGACAATTTTTAGTCACTCTCTGCGTGAGCTCAAATCCCTAAAATTTTACCTTTATGGTCTTTTCATAAGATACTTGTAGGATGAAGCAATATATTGATTGACTCTTCCAGGAATGTACGATCACAGGATGTTAACGTCAAACTACACCATGATGCACAATGCCTCTCTTGGAGTTGCCCGAGCATCTCGGTGATGCTTTTCTGCTTACTAAACAACCCTGTAATTAAACTCTTTACTGGATCTTCTTTACTTCCTTTGCCAGTCCTATCCAGTACAGATCTCTGACTGATGAAAGGTGTTAAAAGTTCCTTCAGATGAGGGCTTTATGAGCTTCCTCCTTTATAGGTGCTCGACTTCATGTCCAGGTGAGTCTTCCAGTGAATCTCAGGCTAGCAATCTGCCTTACCTGCAATCAGTTTTATGTGGTCACTCTGTATGCATACTCCTGGATATTTTATCAATGTGACTGCTTTCAGTAATTGTTCTGCAGAAAATGATAGGCCTCTCTGCATATTTATGCACAATACGTTACACTTGTTTGTATTGGGGTCAACTGCCAATACTTGCACCAAGTGTTGATCCTCTGCAGGTCTTCCTATATTTTGTGATAGTTTTCTAGCACTGTGACTTTCTTTGTATAAAACAGCACCATTCATAAAAAGTCTCATAGAATTTTATCCATTAGGTATTATGAAAATTAATGATCCTATAACTTTCCGATGTCATATACCCAAAACAATGTTTAATTCAAAGATTTCTCTCCTTCAAAAATGGTACACTGTTTTCTGTTTGTTAGGAACTCATCAGTCCAGTCACACAGCTAATCTGATATTCTGTAAACTTGTATTTTTTCCCTTTGGCAAAAGTACAGAACTGTGTCAAAAGCCTTCTGGAACTAGGCATTAACCTGGGTGCCAGTCTGCCTTTAACCCAGAGAATGTTTAAGAATTCTGAGCGTGATACGGATAACAGTTAACTTTTGTATATTTTTAAAATCATTGAGCACATCTTGGAAAAATTGGCGATGGGAGCCAGTATGCTAACCAATTGTCAACATCACTAAAAGTGAGGTCAGAATAGGCTGGCTCGTCAAAGCTCTTTCATGTACATTACCTAACCTAAATAAAAACAAAATGAATTACATTTATTTTTGCACAGAAACTTATTGTAGCTTCATCTGCACGTTGGATACTTTAACATTTTCAGTCTGTACATCTTAGTAATGAAGTACTGCTGGGCAAAAATAAGCAGTATAGTTTTTAAAAAACCAACCAAACATCTTACTCTAGATAATATTTTTGAAACTTAAAATATTTGTACATACAAGTAATTCTTTATTTATGTGTATTTATGGGTGTGTGAGGTTCAGCATTGTTTCTGCTTTTCATGTATCCACTCATAATTTGCATTGGCTGCTTTGTCTAAATAAAAACTCAAAATTATGTTTTTATTCATATGAATGCAGGAATTTTGTCTGTGATATTGCATGTACCAAAACGTAACTGTCCATTGGTTATTGCTAGAGTACTAGTCCAAAGTGAAGTGTGATGCTGTTATAGCAGCATAAATTTATGTACCTTTCTTTGATTTTTGCTCCTTTGACAGTCCTATTATTTCATTGTTGATTTCGGACAAACAGCTGTCAAAATGAAGCTTGAAAGAATCCTATGATTCATATAATGCATGAGAATGTATTTATGTGCATATATGTAAGAACACACACACACACACACACACACATACAGGTGCGTGTGTGTCTCCTCAGACTGTGAACAGTTTTTTGTATTGTGGTGCAGATGTGGCTCTACTTTCCTAACTATTGTTTACATCTTAAGTCCTATGCAGGCCTCTGCAGAATGTCGTGCCTTTATGGAAATGTGTACTTGAATTAGACAAAATAATGTACTGAAACTATTTATTTTTATGCATTGTGTGAAATCTATATTTTAAAATATGATTAGTAGTAGTGATATTAAGAATTGTATGTATGTATTGTCCTTGTGGACCACCAAAATTCGTTTCAGGGCAATACACAAGAAATGGATTATGGAAGGTGAAAAATATGACTAATATATAAATATTATTTAAGTCTTTGTAGCCATTGCATTAATGCTGCAAATAAATGAGATTGCATTAGTTTTAAAAACCTGTGTTTTCCTCAAATAATTCTTACGAAGTTGAATTTTACTTTGTATAAAAAGAGCACAACAGTTATAACTTGCATTACATATTATTCAGAAACACTATCCAGAAGACAGTATTTTTTGGCTGTCATGTAAACAGCCAGAACATTGACAGAACTTTCAGAGCCATGGGGTAGAACACACGAGATACCAATCTCATACATTTCACAAACCATTAACTGATGTCAACATATGCTTCTAAAAACAAATTTTTCTCATAACACAGTTCTATGGCTCAGAACACCACCTACTTCAATACTGTCAACAATATTGACACACACATAGATATTATATGCCTGATGACATCAGTATGAGCACAACAAACTACATGCTTTGAACGCAAACTGAATAACATCACTGTGCCACTAGAAGCTTTAGTTGCACCTGGCTCTCTGGAAAAAATACTGAGTGTGACTGTTGATACACAGGCCACTGGCAAGTCAGAGGTGATGCACAAAGTATTCCAAGCCACAATCCATATTTTTGGCAATATACCCTGTTAATTATATGGTTACGACACTTCTGCATTGATAAGGCTAACTAAGCATAGTAAAAAGCAAAACAAAGCCTGGTCTAAATAAATGTGAATAAGTTATAGCACAATGTTGTAGCCATGCACCTCAATCCCACTCACATAGAAAACCGTTCTTGAGCATACACCGAAGTGGTGAAAGTCATGGGATACCACCTAATATCATGTCAGACGATCTTTTACCCAGCATAGTGCAGTAACTCAACGTGGTATGGACTCAAGTCGTTGGAAGTCCCCTGCAGAAATACTGAGCTATGCTGCCTCTACAGCCATCTGTAATTGCGAAAGTGTTGCCGATGCAGGATTTTGTGCATGAACTGACCTCTTGGTTATGTCTCACAAATGTCCTTGGGGATGCATGTCAGGCAGTCTCGATAGCCAAACCATTTGCTCGATTTGTCCAAAATGTTCTTTGAACCAATCATGAACAATTGTGACCCAGTAACATGACACATTATGATTCAGTAAAATTCCATCACTGTTTGGGAAAATGAAGCCCAACAAATAGCTGTAAATGGTCTCCAAGTAGCTGAACATAACCATTTCCAGTCAACAATCAATTCAGTTGGACCAGAGGACCCAGTTCATTCAATGCAAAGACAGCCCATGGATCTACCAATAGCTTGCACAGTGCCTCATTCACTACTTGGGTCCATGTCTTCTTCAGGTCTGTGACACACTCTAGCCCTATCATCAGCTCTTACCAACTACAACTGGGACTCATCTGACCAAGTCACGGTTTTCCAGTTGTCTAGGGCCCGACCAATGTGGTCACAAGCCTAGGACAGGCAATGTTGTGCTGTAAGAAGTTGAGAGAGGCAATGCATGAAATTTGGTATTCTCAGCAGACTCTTGACACAGTGAATCTTGGAATACTGAATTCCCTAACAATTTCTGAAATGGAGTGTCCCATGCGCCTAGCTCCGACTACCATTTGCATTCAAAGTCTGTTAATTCCCATCATGTGGCCATGTCATTTAGACTCAGGTGATTTTCCCCCTAAGGCAAGTCTTTCTGCTCCCGGGATTGGAATGACTCCTTACCCTCTCCCTTAAAATCCACATCCTTTCGTCTTTCCCTCTCCTTCCCTCGTTCCTGATGAAGCAACCGTGGGTTGCGAAAGCTTGAATTGTGTGTGTGTGTGTGTGTGTGTGTGTGTGTGTGTGTGTGTGTGTGTGTGTTTGTGTGTCTATCAACTTACCAACGCTTTCGTTTGGTAATGACTTTTGTCTACCTCAGTGTACACTATATAAGATCAAACTATAAGAAACACCCATAACACGAAAATATAAAAATAAAAACAGCAGCAATACAATTAACAGAGCAATAAGTATGCAATGTTATGTACCACTTCTACTATGTGATAAGGGAATATAAGTGGGGGGGGGGGGGGGGGGGGGGAAGCACTGAATCCAACAAGAATGTGTGTTGCCCAGAAAAGAACTGATTTTAATAAAGTCTGTTTCTTGTTGTGAAAAAGCACCTCCCATGTAATAAAAGACATAAATGTATATATTGCCATGAATTACATCCCATCCCCATAGTGTGGGACAGAGCTATTTGAAAACTGTGAATATATTGAGTTCTGTGTATTTCACTTTAAACAGAAACCTATTCAGAATTGTTCTAATTAGCACTGAAATACAGTTTGAAACACTTAGCACATTAGAGGTAGGATCGTCATAGTAATTCTTATTTTCATGAGCTAAAATTCTCGTCGCATCTTGTGCAGAAATGTTAGTCACACTTAGAATAAATCGACAGTTCATCATTTTGCTGTCATCATATCTGCAGTAGTTCTATGCAGATGATGTAGTTTGTAGCCTAAACATAAAAAAATATTTTTTTAACAATGTAGATCACAGAACAGGCTTCAATGCTCTCTGTAATTATGACAGTAATTTTTTCCTCAGTCAGCATCTGAGTAAATCATATAGTTAGTTTTGTTTTTCTGTACATGTTAAAAATAAATTATAGTTTCCTTGTTTGGTCATGTAAGTGTTTCCAAATTAATGTGACTGATTGGAAATAGTTTTGCTAGTCTCTAACATAATAATTTTATGTTAATGATACCTGTAATCAAACTTTAGTCTATTCCCACAATGAATGAATATTTTGTCATTTGTAAGTGGAATGTACCTTTTCTATAATGAAATAATCGGAAATCCAGGATGGAATAATGACAGAGATGGAGAGAGAGAGGGGGGGGGAGGGAGAGGGAGAGAGAGAGTGTTTTATGTTGCTAACTTGGAGGAGGCCTTTTGGTCAAAAGCTTAATCTCTTGGGTTTTTTTCTGGTTTTCGTAGATAACAATGTCTGACTGTTGCACAAATGGCCTGGTGCTTATTCAGTTTTTCACCAAGTTCGACATAAATGTCATATATTATGTCACAGTCAAGATTAGGTTTAATCAAACGAGGGAAGTCCAGGATGGAATAACAACAATAATATGAAAAGGATAAATTCCTATTCACCATATAGAGGAAAAAAGTCACAGGCAGCACAGAAAAGGCTACTACACATTTAAGCTTTCAGCAAAATGGCCCTCTTCATGAACTGAGTACGCACACATTCACAACTCACATATGCATGATCACTGTATACACCCACTGTGGGCATCAATCTATTATGGGTGGTGGGGGCAATGAGGAGGAGGAATGGGGTGGGGAGGGGGTGAGATAGCACAGCAAGAGTGGGGGAGTGTGTAGTGATGCTTATGGGTGCATGCAGGGATGTGTCGGGAACAGGGCAGGCCTGCTAGGTGAAGTAAGGAAGAGGAGACAAAGGGGAAAATACTAGTGGCCACATTGGCAGAATAGAAGGATGCGTGTAGTGCTAGAGTGGGAGCAGGGAAGCGGATAGGTTAGTGGAGGGCAGTGAGTAGTGAAGGTTGAGACCAGAAGGGTTATGGGAACATAGGCTACAATGCTGGGAGAGTTCTTACCTGTCCAATTCAGAAAAGCTGATGTTGGTAGGAAGAATCCAGATGGTGCAGGCTGTGAAGCACATAGTGTCGGTCAGCATGTTCAGCAACTGAGTGGACAAGCTGTCTCTTGCCACATTTTGTTGGCAACCATTTATACAGACAGGTAGTTTGTTAGTTTTCATGCCCACGTAGAAAGCAGCACAGTGGTTAAGGTGAACTTGTGGGTCACATGGCTGCTTTCACATGTAGCCCTGCGTTTGATGGGATACGAGATGCCTGTGACTGGACTGGAGTAGCTGTTGGTAGGAGGATGTATGGGACAGGTCTTGCAGCAATGTCTATTGCACAGAAATAGCAATGACGCAAGGGTTTGGAAGCAGGGGTGGAGTAGGGAGGACAAGAATAATGTGTAGCTTCGGTGGGTGGTGGAATACCACTGTAGGAAGGGTGAGGAGGACAGTGGATAGAATATTCCTCATACCAGGACAAGAGGAGGGGCTGTCAAAACCCTGGTGCAGAATGTTATTAGTAGCTTCAGTCATGAGTGGTACAGAGTCATGAGGGGAGTGTTCCTTTCCAGCTGGATGGTGAGAATGTTGGAAGTGGTGGGGGACTGGGGAGACAAGGCAGAGGAAATCTGTTTCTGTACAAAGTTGGGAGGGTAATTTTGGTCTGTATATTTGGAGAGGGACTGTTCACCAATATAGATGCAACAGCCATGTGTGGCAAGGCTGTATGGAAGGGACTTTTTGTATGGAATTGGTGGCAGCCATCGAAATGGAGGTAATTGGTGGTTGGTAGGTTTGATATGGATAGAGGTACTGATGTGGCCATCTCCGAGATGAAGAACAACGTCGAGGAAAGTGACTTTTTGGGTTGAGGATGACCATGTCAAGCAAATGGAGGAGATGTCAAGGTTCTGGAGAAATGTAGACAAGGTGCCCTCAGTCCAGATCATGAAGATGCCCATTGCTGTGCCACAAATTTGTTTGTTGGTGATGCCTTCAATGGTGAAGTAACTGTAGGTGTTTACATAGTTGATCATGGTGATCAGGAAGGAAGTTGTAGGTTTTGGAAAAGGTAGTGTTCAACAGTGACAAGGCCATGTGTGTTAAAGATGTTAGCATGGAGGGAGGTGGCATCAGTAGTGACAAGCAGGGCACCATTTGGGAAAGGAACAGGAGCTATGGATAGTCTGTGAAGGGAATTAGGTTTATGGGTTTTAGGAAGAATGTAGAAGGTAGGATTGCAGGGAGTGCTAAGGGTGACGGGGAGAGAGAGAGAGAGAGAGAGAGGTTCTGTGATGGACCTAAGGAGAGACTGGAGATCCTGTTGGATTTCTGGAATGGGGTCACTGTGGCATGACTTGTAGGCAGACAAATCTGAAAGCTGACCGAGTCCCTCAGCCAGGTAATCACTTTGGTTCGAAACCACAGCAGTGGAGTCGTGGGCAGGTAGGCTTATAAGGTCAGGATTATTTTTTAAGTGGTGGGTTGCAGTTCTTTCTGCATATGTAAGGTTAGTTTCCATTTTGAGGAATTTGGGAAATGATGATGAAGCAAGGTCTGAGGTTAGGACCCATGGAATGTTACTGTAAGGTTATTTTGTGGCAGTGGGGATGGATCACAGTTGGATGGAGGAATGAACTGCAACAGGCAGGGTACAATATTAGTTTTGCGTTGAGTCTGATTGATAGCGTTGGTGGCAAAAAAGTGTTTCCACTGTAGGGACCTAGAGAAGGAGAGAAGATTGTTAACAACTGCAGCATGATTGAATTTGGGAGTGGGACAGAACGTAAGGTAAGGCCTTTGGAAAGGAATGATACTTCTATGGGACTAAGAATTCTACGGATAGAGAAGAGGTATTGCAAGAAGGTTTGGGCCTGATTTATGTGGTGTTTTAGGGCTAGGTTGGTAAGGGCTATGGACTGGAAGAATTTGAACAAATAGAGGTTGCAGCCAAAGATGGGTAATTGGATGGCAAGGCCATTTGGGGGAATTCTACAAGCTAGGCAACAATGCAGGAACAGTATGTGGGACTGGATTGTGGCAAGGGATAAGGCAGCTCTTCTGTATTGGTGCAGACTGAAGGAGCAACGATACATGGTGGTTGATAAAAACACGTAAAAATGCATAAATTACAGAAAAATACGTGCAAAACAAATTCATAAAATACACGAGAAAAATCAGTCTTCAGTATTATATGTACTTCACCTGGGCCAAAATAGGAAAACTAAAATGGGTTATTTGTGATGATCTTCAGTATATGAAATACTACAGGACCAATTTATGCTCAGCAAATTCTTTGAAGTTTTTCTCTGTAAGTTTTGTTGTGACTTCCTTCACAAATTGACCTTTCCAATGGCTGTTTACTACCTTTTCATTTCAATGATGAAAGAATTTTTTATAAAGATTAAAATAGCTAAAGATATACGAAATATGTCACTTCTGTTTGGATTACTGTCAATGAAATTGTTAATATACTTTTTCTGTTGATTCTTTTATACATTGTTAACATTAAACAAATTGACAACATATTTTACTTTCATTCCTAATTCAAGCTTCTGAACAGCATCAGTGATAAGTGGTGTCTAAGGAAAGTAGGACCCAAAACTTACACTCCTGACCTCAAATACATTCCTTAACTTTTCATGGGCAAAGCTTTTACAACTGAGCTTTCTGAGCCTAACCCATGAGCAGTCTCACCACTACAATCATGCCAGCATCTCTTCTCTTCTTTCCTAATCCTACAGAAGATATGCATACCTTGCTATGCTAGCACTCCTAAGAAAAAGGAAATTATGGAAAATAGCTCTGCCACAGCCAGGCATTAGTTTCCGGAATGAACCTTTCAATGTGCTGTAGAGTGAAAGATTCATTCAGGAAAGATTAACCTGTTGCTTCATTAGTCTTATCACCTGATGCCAGGCACCTAAATTTCTTTCTGTACTTTGGTGGGTAAAGTGTTATGTACAGTAATCTACTTAACATCAAATAGATTCTAATCAGAATGACGTTATTTTAACAAATTTCACATGAAACTTGAGTATTTCAAAGACTCCAACAATCACCACTAAAACAGTGTAATGAATGTAAGCAAGTTCAAGGTTCTCATTTTGAATAATGTCTGACACCTGTTCTCGAGGTCATTTTAAGAAGAATACATAATACACCTTCCCCCATGAACCATGGACCTTGCCGTTGGTGGGGAGGCTTGCGTGCCGTACCGTAGGTGCAACCACATCGGAGGGGTATCTGTTGAGAGGCCAGACAAACATGTGGTTCCTGAAGAGGGGCAGCAGCCTTTTCAGTAGTTGCAGGGGCAAGTCTGGATGATTGACTGATCTGGCCTTGCAACATTAACCAAAACGGCCTTGCTGTGCTGGTACTGCGAACGGCTGAAAGCAAGGGGAAACTACAGCCGTAATTTTTCCCGAGGACATGCAGGTTTACTGTATGATTAAATGATGATGGCGTCCTCTTGGGTAAAATATTCCGGAGGTAAAATAGTCCCCCATTCGGATCTCCGGGCGGGGACTACTCAGGAGGATGTCGTTATCAGGAGAAAGAAAACTGGCATTCTACGGATCGGAGCGTGGAATGTCAGATCCCATAATCGGACAGGTAGGTTAGAAAATTTAAAAAGGGAAATGGATAGGTTAATGTTAGATATAGTGGGAATTAGTGAAGTTCGGTGGCAGGAGGAACAAGACTTCTGGTCAGGTGAATACAGGGTGATAAATACAAAATCAAATAGGGATAATGCAGGAGTAGGTTTAATAATGAATAAAAAATAGGAGTGCGGGTAAGCTACTACAGTAGTACAAGTTTATATGCCAACTAGCTCTGCAGATGATGAAGAAATTGATGAAATATATGATGAGATAAAAGAAATTATTCAGGTAGTGAAGGGAGACGAAAATTTAATAGTCATGGGTGACTGGAATCGAGTGTAGGAAAAGGGAGAGAAGGAAGCATAGTAGGCGAATATGGATTGGGGTTAAGAAATGAAAGAGGAAGCTGTCTGGTAGAATTTTGCACAGATCATAACTTAATCATAGCTAACACTTGGTTCAAGAATCATAAAAGAAGGCTGTATACATGGAAGAATCCTGGAGATACTAAAAGGTATCAGATAGGTTATATAATGGTAAGACAGAGATTTAGGAACCAGGTTTTAAATTTTAAAATACTGAAGACGAGAAAGTGTTTAGATGACAGATGTAAGTGATAGCTAAGAAAAGGGACAAAACAATGAAGAATAATAACTTAAATTTTCGGTTGTTTTTTGTGTATCTATCGGCTGTACTGAGCTGAGGTAAGTACTGGCCAGCTCCTCTATCTCTTTGTTAGTATTTGTTTTAAATTGTAAGACATTTCCAGGGGCAGATGTGGACTCTGACCACAATCTATTGGTTATGAACTGTAGATTAAAACACAAACTGCAAAAAAGTGGGAATTTAAGGACATGGGATCTGGATAAGCTGAAAGAACCAGAGGTTGTACAGAGTTTCAAGGAGAGCATAAGGGAACAATTGACAGGAATGGGGGAAAAAAACACAGTAGAAGAAGAATGGGTAGCTCTGAGGGATGAAGTAGTGAAGGCAGCAGAGGATAAATTAGGTAAAAAGACGAGGGCTGCTAGAAATCCTTGGGTAACAGAAGAAATATTGAATTTAATTGATGAAAGGAGAAAATATAAAAAAGCAGGAAATGAAGCAGGCAAAAAGGAATACAAACGTCTCAAAAATGAGATCGACAGGAAGTGCAAAATGGCTAAGCAGGGATGGCTAGAGGACAAATGTAAGGATGTAGAGGCCTATCTCACTAGGGGTAAGATAGATACTGCCTACAGGAAAATTAAAGAGACCTTTGGAGAAAAGAGAGCCACTTGTATGAACATCAAGAGCTCAGGTGGAAACCCAGTTCTAAGCAAAGAAGGGAAAGCAGAAAGGTGGAAGGAGTATATAGAGGTTTTATACAAGGGCGATATACTTGAGGACAATATTATGGAAATGGAAGAGGATGTAGATGAAGATGAAATGGGAGATATGATACTGCATGAAGAGTTTGACAGAGCACTGAAAGACCTGAGTCGAAACAAGGCCCCGGGAGTAGACAACATTCCATTAGAACTACTGACGGCCTTGGGAGAGCCAGTCATGACAAAACTCTACCATCTGGGGAGGAAGATGTATGAGACAGGCAAAATTCCCTCAGACTTCAAGAAGAATATAATAATCATAATCCCAAAGAAAGCAGGTGCTGACATATGTGAAAATTACCGAACTATCAGTTTAATAAGTCACAGCTGCAAAATACTAACGTGAATTCTTTACAGACGAATGGATAAACTGGTAGAAGCGGACCTCGGGGAGCATCAGTTTGGATTCTGTAGAAATGTTGGAACACGTGAGGCAATACTGACCTTACGACTTATCTTAGAAGAAAGATTAAGAAAAGGCAAACCTACGTTTCTAGCATTTGTAGACGTGGAGAAAGCTTTTGACAATGTTGACTGGAAGACTCTCTTTCAAATTCTGAAGGTGGCAGGGGTAAAATACAGGGAGCGAAAGGCTATTTACAATTTGTACAGAAACCAGATGGCAGTTATAAGAGTCGAGGGGCATGAAAGGGAAGCAGTGGTTGGGGAAGGAGTGAGACAGGGTTGTAGCCTCTCCCCGGTGTTATTCAATCTATATATTGAGCAAGCAGTAAAAGAAACAAAAGAAAAACTCGGAGTAGGTATTAAAATTCATGGAGAAGAAGTAAAAACTTTGAGGTTCGCCGATGACATCATAATTGTGTCACAGACAGCAAAGGACCTGGAAGAGCAGTTGAAAGGAATGGACAGTGTCTGGAAAGGAGGATATAAGATGAACGTCAACAAAAGCAAAACGAGGGTAATGGAGTGTAGTCGAATTAAGTCAGGTGATGCTGAGGGGATTAGATTAGGAAATAAGACACTTAAAGTAGTAAAGGAGTTTTGCTATTTAGGAAGTAAAATAACTGATGATGGTCGAAGTAGAGAGGATATAAAATGTAGACTGGCAGTGGCAAGGAAAGCGTTTCTGAAGAAGAGAAATTTGTTAACATCGAGTATAGATTAATGTATCAGGAAGTCGTTTCTGAAAGTATTTGTATGGAGTGTAGCCATGTATGGAAGTGAAACATGGACGATAACTAGTTTGGACAAGAAGAGAATAGAAGCTTTCGAAATGTGGTGCTACAGAAGAATGCTGAAGATGAGGTGGATAGATCATGTAACTAATGAGGAGGTACTGAATAGGGTTGAGGAGAAAAGAAGTTTGTGGCACAACTTGACTAGAAGAAGGGATCGGTTGGTAGGACATGTTTTGAGACATCAAGGGATCACAAATTTAGCATTGGAGGGCAGCGTGGAGGGGAAAAATCGTAGAGGGAGACCAAGAGATGAATACACTAAGCAGATTCAGAAGGATGTAGGTTGCAGTAGGTACTGGGAGATGAAGCAGCTTGCACAGGACAGAGTAGCATGGAGAGCTGCATCAGACCAGTCTCAGGACTGAAGACCACAACAACAACAACAACAACAACAACAACATAATACACCGCATTTTATTTCATTATGTAATTTAAGACCTGACTGTTCTCCAATGTAATTTTGCTTGTTAAAGAATACATCAATCAATGTGAATAACATGACAAAAAATATCCTCAGTTCCAAATTTTAAGCATGAACTTATATACAGAGTGTACATAAATTCTAGGAACACTTTCAATTATTTATTGCTCAAGAACCAAACATTGTACAGATATCATACATGTGTCATTTGGAAGAGAAAACCTGAAAGTTTTTTTCATGTATACTGCCACAGAGTAGTTTGGTAATTTGCCGATAGTCAGTGCTAGTCGCAAACACGGTGAATTCATGTGTGGAGCGAGCTTTCTGTGTATTGGAGTTAGACAACGCTGTTCAACGGATGTTTAAAACCCAGTACTTTAAGAAGCCACCAACAAGCAAGGCCATTTACCACTGGCACAACAAAGTCGTTACAATGGGTTGCTTGTGCAGGGCAAAATAGAAATGGACACCCCAGTGTGAGTGAAGTGAACATGGAGTACATACAAGAGACATTCATAAGGAGCGCAAAGAAATTGGTGCGTCATGCATCCTATGAACTCAAAATGGCCCCAATGACAGTGTGGAAAGTCCTGCGACAGAAGCTGTCGATGAAGCCATTCAAATTCGAGCTAGTGCAGAAGCTCAATGACGATGACAAAGACAGGCACTTTTAGTTTTGGTCGCAGTTGCAACAATTGAATGAGGATGGGGATGGCATTGTTGATTGCTTGATTTTTAGCGACGGAGCCACTTTTTATACTATTGGGAAAGTGAACAGGCTTAATTGTCGAATCTGGGGTACAAAGCATCCATACGAATGCAATGAATTTGAGCGTGATTCCCCAATGGTAAATGTTTTTTGTGCTTTGTCACGTTGAAAACTGTTCGGGCCATTCTTCTTCGCCGAGAGCACTGTCACTGGATATTCCTACTTGGACATGTTGCAGCAATGGCTGATGCCTCAAATGCAATCGGACTCTCCATTCATCTTTCAGCAGGATGGGGCTCCACTCAATTTTGATAGAGAAGTTTGTGGGTACCTGAACACAGAGCTGCTGCATCAATGGATCATCTGTGCTACAGAGGTGGACAGCTGTTTCATGAAATGGCCTCCCCAATCACTAGATCTCACTTCGTGTGATTTTTTTCTGTGGGGACACTTTAAAGATCTGGTGTATGTACTGCCTCTACCACGTGATGTAGCAGAGCTTGGGGAGAAAATATGGGAAGCGGCTGCCACAGTCGATGATGCCATGCTGGGACGGTTGTGGCAAGAATTCGATTACCATATTGACTTCTGCCGGATCACTCATGGTTCGCATATCGAATGTTTGAAAAAAAAGCCTTTCAGAGTTTCTCTTCAAAATGCAATATGTATACCATCTGTACAATGTTTAGTTCTTGTGCAATAAATAATTGAAAGTGTTTCCGGACTTCATGTACATCCTGTTTAGTGCACTAGCTATTTCTCACCTACTATAGCCTAATTAAATGTGGACAGTGTGATTCAGTTTGGGTAATAATACTACTACACAGTGTTTCACAATACATGTGCCCATGACAGAAAATGACAATTCTTTACAAACCATATTGTTTCTCTGAGTTTGTCACTAATCCTGTAAATAAATGTGTTCAGACTATATGTTGGTCAAAAAATCAGTAATATTTATAGTACTCGTTGCAGTGCTTGTTTGCAAGTGTTGAAAATTTGTGAATGGGGACACTTGTAAAGAATTAAACAAGCACTTGTCTGCAAGTGTTGAAATTTTATGAATGGGGGCACTTGTAAAGAATTAAACTACAATTATGAACTACTGTCAAATGAAACATATATTGTTTATCTGTTTCTTGGTGAAGTAACTGTTACATAAGGGATGAAAGAAGCAGAGGGTGGATGGGAATGTGTTTTCTCTGGAACTGAGGTTTAATACATAGAACAGATAATTTTGATACATGTCAGTGGCCAAATAACTCAATATTTCACAAAACAGCATAAAGGACCTGGGAAATATCACCTTCTTTAATGGTGGTATCAATTTTTTTCTGCTAAACAATAGGCTATGCTACATTTATACCTATTACTTATGGAAATTGCCATAGATTATATCAAGCTCTGTGACACGGCAGTTGTGAAGCGTCAATTTTTTCAGTAGCTATATGTCACACAGGACTGAGTGTCTTGAACACCAGTAACTAGCCAGTAGCAATTTCTTTGAAAGAATAGACTTGGAGAATGCAAGTAAGTGATATTTGACTGATAGCTCTAAACCCAGGAGTGGTGGGGGTTGGTCAAACCAAGCGGAAGGCTCTCAGGCGTTGTGCCAGATGGTGGTGTTAGAAACTGCACAATGTTTCGACAGAGTGACTGTTTCTCATCTTAAGGTGTGACTGTGGGTAGTTGTTTTGGCTCACCAATTTACAAGTTGATTTGCTTGAAAACCCAAGTGCCAAGACACAAGGCTATAATGTCATTGTAGGGGACATTGATATCCAATGTCACATGCTGAAGAAACATTCCACAGACTATACATGCACATCGCAGCTAGCTGAATTTGTTTGTCTGTGTTTGACAATACTTTAGTGCTGCCAAAGTGACTCCAATAAGTAGATTTTCCAAGCATTTCGACTAGCAGACATTAAACCTCAATAATAGCCAGGAGACAGGGAGAACTCTACTAGCATGATTTTCCCACCTTATTATAAATCTACCTGAGACATAAGTAGAAAGCATGACATATGCGAAATTCATCTTGCCATTTTCTCATGATAACCTACAAACCATAGACAAAGGACAACAGGCAGATTCCACATTCCTAGATTTCTGAAAAACGTGTGACATGTTGCCCCACTGCAGACTGATAATGAAGGGATGAGCATACGGAATAGGTTCCCAGATATGTGAGTGGCTTGAATACTTCTCGGGTAATGAAACCCTGTATATTGTCTTTGATGGTGAGTGTTCATCAGAGATAAGTTTATTGTCAGAAGTGCCCCAGGAAAGTGTGACAGGACTGTTCTTATCCTTTATATACATAAGCGATCCGACAGTGATCAGCAACCTGCAGCTGTTTGCTGATGACACTGTAGTTCACAAGAAAGTGTCATTATTGAGTGACTAGGAGAATACAAGATGACTTAGACAAAATACAAAGTGTCTCAAATGGCAGCTTGCTCTAACTGCAAAAAAATTCATCTTAATGCCGGTAGGCAGGAAAAACGACTTCATAATGCTTGAATACAGCATTAGTAGCATACTGCTCATGATAGTCACGTCAATTAAATAGAAAGTTGCAAAGCAATATAAAAAGAAACAAGCTGTTCAGGATGGTAGTAGGGAAGGTGAATGGTTGACTTCAGTTTACTGGGAGAATTTTAGGAACGTGTGGTGGTTCTGTGAAGGATACCATGTACAGAACACTAGTGTGACCCATTCTTGGTTACTGCCTGAGTGTTGGGATCCCCTTGAGGTCAGATTAAAGGAAGACATTGAAGCAATTCAGAAGCACTGCGCTACATTTTTTTTATCAGTGGCTTCAGTCAATATGCAAGTATTACAGAGGTGCTTCATGAACTCAAATAGGAACCCCCGGAGGGAAGGTGACATTCTTCTTGTGAACAGTATTAAGAAAATTTAGAGAACTGGCATTAGCTGACTGCAGAATGATTCTACCACCACCAATGTACATTTCACGTAAGGACAACTAAGATAGGAGAATTTAGGACTCGTACAGAGAGTCACTTTTCCCTCGCTCTATTTGCGAGTGTAAAAGTTATGTAAATGACTAGTAATGGCACATGGTATCCTCCACCATGCACCACATGGTGGCTTGCAGAGTATTTGTGTAGATTTAGATTTTGGCAGAGTATACTTCAAGATTAGCTGGCTCTTCAAAAAATTCTGAATACAATGTGTCTCCCATCCTCTGTCAAGAATGTAAATTACATTAAGTTCTGTAAAGGATAATCTAGGTCTAAGAAGACCAGTACTACCTGTATATACAAGGTTCTGTTGTATATACAAGGTTCTGTTACCGAGAACAAAAGTGCGGCGGGACCGAACAGCAGCGGCCCGCGATTAAACAAAATGGACAACGGGAAAGGATGGACACGAACAACGACTGACGACCGAGTAAGACCCTATGAACAACAACACGTAAGAAGCCACAGGGTCACAAGCGAAAAACCTTACGAATCAACAACATCCACTCGTACATGGAAATAAGCAAAGTAAATGCACTGTCTGTAGGCAAGATGTCAATAGACTGATGCGAATAATTACATGATAGTGTACGTCGCTATTGGCCGCTGGGATCACGCATTCCATTGTGGCGCCCTCACATTATACGCGGGCCTGCAGCGCGCGCAGCCATGGCTTATGACGTGTTGGCTGCAGAGACCTCTAGTGGTAATCGAGGTCCATGCCATCTGGCACAGATTCGAAACCTGCAGCACTTGGTACCAGAGTTTCCATGTCAGTGTGGGAAATAACACAGTTTGTCCATCATGGTACTGCCAGTAGCAGAGAAATTCGACACTAGTTGAAAGATATTCATGTCTGAGCATTGACAATATTACTGTACAGTAATATTGGCAATATTATTGACTGCTCAATAAAAATGTGAAATATTAAGTCTGATTAGAATTTTGAATGATCAAGATGCTGATGCCATGAGAATTCATATATTTTCTTTCTTGCAGAAGGAAAAAAGATTAATGGAAAAGTGGTATAATGAGCATCAAAAATTCACTCACGAAATGCATTGAGATAATTGAGGTTGAATGAGATTAATAATTATAAGACCTTTTTTTTTGTGAGCAGCAGAATTGTCTTACTTTTCCAGTTTTTAAATTCACCTGTACTAACATCCCACAATGTTAATAATGATTTTTGTGTATTTCACTGCATTCTAATATCCATGCTCTTTCTTTTGTTTTGAATTCATTTTTGTAGATAAAAGTAACTGCGAACGCAGAGAAGCCATGAGGGTGTGCTTTAATGAAAGATTTGATCAACTGGCCAGCATATTCTCCATACATTTCATTAAATTCATTGATTGTAATGGATAACCTACTTCCATTTTTCATTGTTTTCAGTAAATGAATAACACATAATTTATAGGTAAAATTATCTTTCTTGAATATGTTAACAAACAAAGTGATTTCCTTTCTGATACACATATCATTTAAGCAGACAGTATTTCCAAGTTTGTCACCCTCACTTTTGTATCAGCACAAAATACAGCTATAATGCCAGTACTGTGGGGAAGAGACAATGCTTACCTCCCCTCACTGCTTCTCTCTTCTTAGCAGTCCTAATACGGGGCTACCTCATGGCTATTTCTGACAGAATGTGGTGATTCTTTTTATGTATTGGTATTTATATGTTATGAGAAGTTGGAGTCAGTGTTATTCTGGCTGCTTCACAACTGGAAAATTATTTACGTCAATGACTCAGTTGTGGTACTTCTCGCAGTTAGTTGGCCAACATGATTTTTTCATATTAAAAGGCGCCACCAACACACAAAATTCGAAATATATGGCTGTGTTTTTTAGTTTGTTACAGAAATTAACCTTAGATAATCATTTAATTAGTTTTATGAAAATGCAACGCTAAGAAGATTTTCGCAATTTCGTTAAGCAGGGATCAAAAAAATTTACTTAAAGTCACTTTACTCAATTATGATTCAATATCGGAAAAACTGATTACTTTTACTGTTTACAAGTAAGAACCACTAATCAAGAGTAATCTCCTACATTTACATTTATTTGTATTTGTCAACAATATTGAATACTAACATATTTATTACAACTCTGGGCCATAATCATTTAGAACAATGGCGCTGACCTTTGCACCAATGTTCCCCTATAAAATTTGCATAAAGCATTTAAGTCATTCACTTCATGAATGTAGGATCTGTTACAGTAAAACATTAGCAGTACTTTTAAGTAATATTTGATTATATCTAAGCTAAATATTACATGAAACTTATTTGTTTTCATGCCTCGTCACAAAATGGCTTTTTATACTAGGCAGAAACAAAAGGGAAGAGAGAGCGATCCTTTTGTAAAAGGAACAGAGATTGCAATTACATTTGCAGATCATATTAATTGATTACAGTCTTTGTTATTTTTCTGCGATAATATTTATTTCATTACAATGTCAGTTTTGTTACATTTGGGAAGTTATCAAAATCATTTTTATCGGTTAAGTAGTGTACTGCCACAAGCACTGCACAAAGGATAAACTCACCGAGGCCAAACTGTACACTGTCCAGATGTGTCACACTGTGCAAGACTGATACAATGAACATAGATGTCACATTAGTGTGGTCAGCCAGCTGCTACTGACTGATGTCTTGATATGGGACAAAGCATTAACCCATGAGCACCTGTGCTGTGAGCATTTTGCTCACAGAAATTTTAAAACAGTTGGCATTTTGTCAACAATACCTACATGGTTCTTGTTCACTCAGTAGCTTGTATTATACGTCACCTCACGGGCCAGTCATCGTGATGGTGGGCGTGGCTACTGCTACCATCTTGATGCCATAATGTTTCTATGTACTGTACA
Source organism: Schistocerca gregaria (assembly GCF_023897955.1). Taxonomy (NCBI): domain Eukaryota; kingdom Metazoa; phylum Arthropoda; class Insecta; order Orthoptera; family Acrididae; genus Schistocerca; species Schistocerca gregaria. The sequence continues at coordinate 355,105,449 of NC_064927.1, read as the reverse complement.
CAGTGGTTGCAGCATATGGTCTGTGTCTCTGCTACTTTGCTTTCTGTGATGTGTTAAAATGTGATATGCAACAGAAAATCCCACCACTTGTGAAGTATATTCTGTGATTAAGTTTTTGTTGGCAGAAAAGTGCAAACCAACTGAAATTTGTGGTGTGTATCAAAAAGGAATAACGAATTAATGCCGAGTGAGGCAATGGTGCATTGATTTTAAAAATTGCTGTACAAAAATTTTCACGATGAGGACTGGTATGGTAGACTTAGCCCTGTAACTGAAAAACTGGTGATGAAAATAAATGACAAAATTCATGAAAATCGTCATTTCATGGTAACGGAACTCTCACAATATTTCCCCCAGATTTCATGGAGTTTTGTGTATGAAATTGTGGTGGAGAAGCGTGGTTATCACAAATTTTGTGATAGATGGGTTCCCAAAATGCTAAACGAAGACCACAAAAAACAGAGACAGGCTGCAGCACTGACCTTCCTTGAAGATCACGAGGAAAATGGCAACAAAGTTATCAGTCATATCATAACTGGGTATGAGACTTGGGGGGAAGCATGGAAGTTGTGAACAAAGGGGCAGTCGGTGGAATGGGGACATACAAATTCTCCCCAGAAACCAAGGAAGAGACTGCAAACATTGTCAACAAGAAAGATCAAGGCTACTATGTTAAGGGACTCTTAAGGGAGTGGTTCTCAATGATTTGGAAGTGGTTCTCATTGATTTCCTTGAACATGGCACAACAATTAACTTAAAGAGGTATTGTTAAACATTGACAAAGTTAAGGTAGGCGACGTAAAACAAATGTTGAGGAAAAATTAGCTCAAAAGTTTTGTTTTCCCACGAAAATGTCTGTCCAACTGTACCCAACAGCACCTATGGTGTTTTGAATGGGAGGTGTTTGATCACCCACTAAAACAGCCCAGATTTGGCGTTGAGCAAACTACCATCTCCTCACAGCAATGAAGGCATGGCTTGATACTAAACTGCATGCCAGTATAACCAGCATTTGCAATTGCAGGCAGCAAATTTCTACAGAGCTGGTATTGAGAAATTTGTGCTGCAGTATGAGAAGTGCTTCAGATTCAATGGCTATTATTTAGGAAAATAGCTTAGGAGTGTGCCTTAAAAATGTGTAAAACAAAATTTGATTTTTCCATATTGTTAATTTTTTATTTCAAAATGTCTGTTACTTTTTGGATAGCTCTCATAGCTCATCGCACAGGTGTCGACCTAAGTAAATATTTCACAAGTCATATTTTTTTAAATGTCATTCTGTGTGTACTGCTCTTGGTTTTTGTGGTTTTTTAGTTATTTATGATGGCTAAGTCAATTTAATAAGTCACAATTGCAAAATACCAACACAAATTCTTTACAGATGAATAGAAAAGCTGGTAGAAGCGACCTTGGGGAAGATCAGCTTGGATTCCACAGAAATGTAGGAACATGTGAGACATTACTGATACAATGATTTATCTTAGAAGATAGGTTAAGGAAAGGCAAACTACATTTACAGCATTTGTAGACTTAAAGAAAGCTTTTGACAATGTTGACTGGAATACTCTCTCTCTAATTCTGGAGGTGGCAAGGGTAAAATACATGAAGCGAAAGGCTATTTGCAATTTTTACAGAAACTAGATGGCAGTTATAAGAGTAATGGGACACAAAAGGGAAGCAGTGGTTGAGAAGGGAGTGAGACGGGGTTGTACACTATCTCCAACATTGTTCAATCTGTATACTGAGCAAGCAGTAAAGTGGACAAAAGAAAATTTGGAGTAGGAATTAAAAACCAGGGAGAAGAAATAAAATCTTTGAACTGTGCCGACGACATTGTAATTCTGTTAGAGATAGCAAAGGAGTTGGAAGAGCAGGAGTATATAAGATGAACATCAACAAAAGCAAAATGAGGATAATGGAATGTAGTTGACTTAAATCAGATGACACTGAGGGAATTAGATTAGGAAATGAGACACAAAGTAGTAGATGATGTTTGCTACTTGGATAGTAAAGTAACTGATGATGGTTGAAGTAGACAAGATATAAAACGTAGACCGGCAATGATAAGTAAAGCATTTCTAAAGAAGAGAAATTTGTTTACAATGGGTATAGATTTAAGTGTCATGAAGTATTTGTATGGAGTGTAGTCATGTACGGGAGTAAAAGACAATAAACAGTTTAGACAAGAAGGTAATAGAAGCTTTTGAAATGTGTTGCTACAGAAGAATGCAGAAGATTACATGGGTAGATCACATGGTACTGAACAGAATTGGAGAAAAAAGAATTTTGTGGCACAACCTGACTAGGAGGAGGAGTCGATTGGTAGGACATGTTCTGAGGCATCAACGGATCACAAATATAGTACTGGAGGGAAACGTGGGGGGATAAAAATCGTAGAGGGAGACCAAGAGATGAAGACACTAAGCAGATTGAGAAATAGTTACTCGTAGATGATGAGGCTTTGCACAGGGTAGAGTAGCGTGGAGAGCTGCATTAGACGAGTCTTTGGACTGAAGACCACAACAACAACAACAAGTACATATGAAATGAGTAAACTATTTTTATAGATGGATGGAAAAGTAGAAAGAATTTTGGTTTGGCTGGACGAAGATGACTAGAATATGTTGAAGTAGCATCTCATAGAGCCAACAATATTGAAAGTTACACAGACAGTTAACATGGCGGCCACAACCAAAATGGAACAGTAATCAGAAGCAACCAAATGGCTCATACCAATCCGATAACACTGCATCTGTTGTCATCGATCATTTGTCTCAAGATCTATTGTGTACTGGTAGAAATATAAAGACTGATAATTATTTAACTCCAGTGCACTGGTTGACGAATTGAGGAACAAACGAACAACTTTATTTTTTACTCTCAGCAAGAATAAAAAAGAAATCCCTCCATTGTTCCTAGATATTAAAAAAAGACCAAAACCCAATAGTCTCTTTGGTTTTCATGTGGACGACGTTCTGGTTTTATATATACCACAGAAAGAAAAGAAAGAAAGTTATGCTTTTAATTAGTATGCTCCATGACAATGACCACATTTGTCCAGCTATTGGGGAACATGCAAAACCTGAAATCATCACATATTAACAAAACGAGGTGTTGATGTGGTGCATCATCTGAAACAAGAATATTCTGTGGCACGAGTAGAATACAGTTGGCCACTGAGATTTTTTTTTTTTTTTTAATTTTAAATATTACTGGCATAAATAGTCAAATAATATCAAAAGTAAATACAAATGTGATTATTATTAGGAGACAATACCTGAAGCTTATAAGATCACAAATTGTGTGTAGGAGTACAATGCAAAATCTGCTTTATCCTCAACAGCAAGTTATAACTATTTACCAATGAAACTGTAGTTTCAGAGACTGAAGAACCCAGTGGAATATGTCAAGTCTGTCCAATACAAAAAAGGCATGCATTCATTGGAAAAAAATCTGTTTGATGGACATCCTGTAACATTATATTACATTTACAAAGCTCAGAAATACGACAAAAATTAAGTCACAGAAGTTAAACAATATGATTTTTTTAAGTGTCTTAGAACACTGGCAATTTTAATTGTTCTAAGATCACCACCAACAATATAGATATACTAATGAAAATAATCTGTTATTGATAATATAATGTAAATGGACAGATAAAAAAGATCTACTCACCAAGTGGCAGCAGGGGAACACACACACAAATTGATTTAACTTTCACAAGTTTTTGCAGCCTGTGGCTGCTTCTGGCAGAAGAGTTGAAAGGGAAGGAAGAGGGTTGAAGGAAAAGCACTGAAGAGGTTTATGGAAAGGGGAACAGTTTAGAAAAGTTACCCCGGGTTAGATGATGAGAAGGGAAGACATTGATGAGAAGGAAAGACATTGATGGGGACTGCGCCAGACAAGATTTAAAAATCTGGGAGCTTACCGGAGTTCTGAGAAACTGGTGTCTGGGAGAGGAATCTAGATGGCAAGTGTGGTGAAACAGGCAACGAGGTCATGACTGTCATGTTGTATAGCGTGTTCTGCTACAGAGTATTGTGTGTTATCTGTATACACTTTCTGCCTATGCCCATTCATCCTGAGTGATAAAAGGATGGTAGTCATGCGGATGTAAAAGGCTGAACAGTGTTTACATAACAGCTGGTCTACAACATGTGTTGCTTCACAAGTTGCTCTCCCTCTGATAGTGTTTTGCCAGTTACGGGGCTAGAACAGGTGGTGGTAGGAGGGTGCATAGTGCAAGTCTTGTATGGGGGACAGTCACAGGGTTAGGAGCCATAGGATTTGAGAAAGATATTGCAGAGATTGGGAGGGTGACAAAGGGTTACTCTAGATATGGTGGGCAAAATCTCAGACAGAATGGATCATATTTCAGGGCAGGATTTTAAGAAATCGTGGCCTTGTCAAAGTAGCTGATTGATACATTCAAGACCAGGATAATACTGGGTGACAAGTGGTGTGCTCCAAAGTTGTTTTTTTGAGGGATCAACAGTACCAGGATTGGATATGATGGCCTGGGAAATCTACTTTTGGACTAGGCTGTTGGGATAATTGCATCTAGTGAAGGGTGAAGTGAGACTGGTGGTGTATTGCTGTAAAGAGTCTGCATCCAAACAAATACGTTGGCTTCAAATGCCAAGGCTGTATGGGAGGGAACATTTGACATGGAGGGGAAGGCAACTTTCAAAATGTAAGTACTGTTGTTTGTTAGTGGATCTGATGTGGATGGAAATGTATAGCTGGCTTTCGGTGAGGATGTGATCAACAGCAAGGAAACTGGCATGGGATTTGGAATAGCACCATGTGACATGTAATTTGGAGAAGGTATTTTAGAGATTCCATGAATTTTAACAGATCAGCCTCACCATGAGTCCATATAGCACTATATCTAAATGAAACCAGGGGCTGAAGTCTTATGGATCCCAGGAAAGCCCCCCTCCAAGTGACCCATGAAAAGATTGGTAAAGGAAGGAGTCATCCTTGTTCCCATGGCCGTACCCCTGATCTATTTGTAAGACTGCCTCTCAAAGCAGCAATCTCTTACACTTACCCAACTAATCTGTGACCTATATGCCTCATCTGCCAATTTCTACTGCACCGGACTCCTCTCCTTCTACAAGATCCTGCAGATTATCTGCCTCTCATATTTCCCTGGATGATATCACAAGCCAACCTCTGACAACAACAATACGCCAGACTTCACCTCAAAAAGCTATTCCACCTTTTCCTAAACTACTTCAACAGTGATGTTTCGCTTCCTGTACCTCTACAGCTCCTCAAATAACCACCTTATCAACCACCACTCCTCTCCTACAAACTGAGCTTCACCGACCTCCTTAACATCCCTCAGCCTACACCACTTCCTCCCAGACCAGTAATAACTCATAATCACAAGAACCAGTTACTACAGTACAGTGTTCTCAACCTCTCGCCCAAAGCAATCTCCTCCCTGAATTACCAGTGTTATCCAAGGGTCTCACTTTCAGCCCTAAACTTGCATTTAACTGTGCTTTGGTGAAGGACCTGCTTTCCTTTACATGTAATGTCAACTGGAAATATCACTTCTGTCAGGAGCATTAATTTGGAGTTGGAACGGCTACTTGGATCTGATGTGGGGTCACACATTGGTGTGATTCCTGTTGATTCACTCTGTAGGTGGGACTATCCTAGACATGGCCTACAACTCAACAAGAAGGGGAAGGGTGAACTGGCTGGGCTGATAGCAGGAAATTTAAAGGGGGGAGGAACTACATCTCATGGTGGTAACTCTTTTTTTTAGTGTAAGATCAGTGTTCAGTGGGAAACTCAGCCAGGCAAGTACTAAAGATGTTAAAAAAGTTCAAGATACAAAAGTAAAATGAAAAATGTTAGTATATTTCATCAAAATATTGAGGGATTGAAGAATAAAATTGATGAGCTTCTGCTTTGTTTAGAAGATATAGAAACTGAGAATGTAATAGATGTACTATGCCTGTCTGAGCATCACATTGTCACTGATATGCAAAAGGTTAGCATCAATGAATCGATGGGTACAAATTAGCTGCACATGTAAGTAGAGATAATATGATGAGAGGAGGAGTTGCCATATATGTCAAAAGCTACCACAGTGTAAAAAATTTAGAAACTAAAAAATTTTGTGTAGAGCAACATATGGAAGCATGTGCCACTGAACTAAAACTAAATGATGGCACTTTCATAATTGTAACAGTGTATAGGTCCCCCTCAGGGAATTTCCAGCTATTTCTAGAAAACTTGGATGCTTTGTTGTGCTATCTGTCAGACAGGGGGAAGCAAATTATCATTTGTGGGGATTTCAATGTTGATTCCCTGAAAGAGTGTAATAGGAAGAATGACCTAGTAGTATTACTCAGTTCTTTCAATTTGAGCTCCATCATTGATTTTCCTACTCAGATAACAAAGAACAACAGTTCATTGATAGATAACTTTTTTATAGACCAAGATAAGTTTAAGGACATAAATGCATATCCTGTTGAGAATGGTCTTTCAGATCATGGTGCACAGCTAGTTACAGTACATGACATAGCACCATGCAGTATATCAAATCAGAATTTCAAAGCAGTGCATTCAATTAGCAATATAAATATTGCAAACTTTAGGGAAAGCCTACAGCAGCTAGACTGGGGTGAAATGTATTAGGAACCCGGTGCAAACTTGAAATATAACTTATTTCACGACACATTTTTAAGGGTATTTGAAAATTGTTTTCCCAAGAAAATAGTTAAACCTAATTCCAAGAAAACATATAAAAAAAAACCTTGGATAACTAAAGGAATAAGAATATCTTGCAACCGTAAAAGAGAACTGTATCTAACAGCAAGAGGGAGTACTGACCCCGAAATTGTTCAATATTATAAAAACTATTGTGCGGTACTAAGAAAAGTTATTAAAAAGTCCAGAAGCATGTGTATCATGTCAGTAACTCTGATAATAAAATTAAAGCAATTTGGAATATTATTGAAAGGGAAACAGGGCCACCAAGAGCACAGGAAGACTTTAGTGCCATAAAACTGAATGACAAGTGTACTAACAAACAATCTGAAATTGGAAATATTTTAAATAATCATTTTTTAAATGTTGTGGAGAAAGTAAGATCTAGATCTTCACTAGAAGAGGCCATACCTGTGCAGTCTGAAACAACTGTATTTCCATGAACCTCTCCCTCTGAAATCAGTAAAATAATAAACTCACTGAAGAGTAAAAGCTCTTACGGAATTGATGGCATTTCCAGCAAGATACTTAAAGCTTGTTCCCCACAGATAAGTAGGATTCTCAGCCACGTATGTAATACCTCTTTGGAGCAGGGTGTTTTCCCCGATAGACTGAAATATGCCATTGTAAAACCATTGCATAAAAAGGGGGATACGTCGGATGTCAACAACTATCACCCAATCTTTCTTCTGACAGCTCTATCAAAAATTTTTGAGAAAGTAATGTATTCAAGAGTAGCCTCCCATATATGTAAAAATAAAGTACTAACAAAATGTCAGTTTGGTTTTCAGAAAGGCTTTTCAACAGAAAATGCTATATACGCTTTCACTGATCAAATATTAAATGCTCTGAATAACCGAACATCACCCATTGGTATTTTTTGTGATCTCTCAAAGGCCTTTGACTGTGTAAATCATGGAATTCATTAAGATAAGCTAAATCATTATGGTTTGAGGGGGGCAGTGCACAAATGGTTTAATTCATACTTAACTGGAAGAATGAAGGAAGTTGAAATAAGTGATTCATGTAATGTTAATACAACAGCTGATTCCTCGAACTAGGGGCTATCAAGCACGGGGTCCCACAGGGTTCGGTCCTAGGTCCTTTACTGTTCTTGATATACATTAATGAGTTACCATTCCACATTGATGAAGATGCAAAGTTAGTTCTTTTTGCTGATGATACAAGTACAGTAATAACATCCAAAAACCAAGAACTAAGTGGTGTAATTGTAAATGATGTTTTTCACAAAATTATTAAGTGGTTCTCAGCAAACGGACTCTCTTTAAATTTTGATAAAACACAGTATATACAGTTCCGTACAGTAAATGGCACAACTCCAGTAATAAATATAGACTTTGAACAGAAGTCTGTAGCTAAGTTAGAATTTTCAAAAATTTTTAGGTGTGTCCATTGATGCGAGGTTAAACTGGAAGCAACACATTGATGGTCTGCTGAAACGTCTGAGTTCAGCTACGTATGCTATTAGTGTTATTGCAAATTTTGCCGATAAGAATCTCAGTAAATTAGCTTACTATGCCTACTTTCATTCACTGCTTTCGTATGGCATCATATTCTGGGGTAATTCATCGTTGAGTAGAAAATTATTCATTGTTCAAAAACGTGTAATCAGAATAATTGCTGGAGCCCACCCACGGTCATCTTGCAGACATCTATTTAAGGATCTAGGGATCCTCACAGTATATATATTCACTTATGACATTTGTTGTTAATAATCCAGCCCAGTTCAAAAGTAATAGCAGTGTGCATAGCTATAATACCAGGAGAAAGGATGATCTTCACTATGAAGGGTTAAATCTGACTTGGCACAGAAGGGGGTAAATTATGCTGCCACAAAAGTCTTTGGTCACCTACCAAACAGCATCAAAAGCCTGACAGATAGTCAACCAACATTTAAAAATAAATTAAACAATTTCTAGATGACAACTCCTTCTACTCATTGGCTGAATTTTTAGATATAAATTAAGGGAGGGAAAAAAACTAACTTCAGCATTAGTGTCATGCATTATTTTGTGTAATGTAATATCTTGTACAGACATCTTTCATTAACCTGACACGTTCCACATCATTACGAAGTGTCGTATTCATGATCTATGGAACAAGTATTAATCTAATCTAATCTACTTTGCAACCCAATCCCAAAACCTTTCCAACAGCAAATCTGACATTGAACCCTCCCTTGAACAGTTCTATGATCCCAACTCGATCCACTGCCACTACCTCACATTCATCCCTTAGAAGCCTTGCAAGAATTCCTCATATCCAAAATTGTTTCACAGCCTTTCCTCAGGTTCCTACAACATGACCCTAATCTGTCCTCTGCAGAACTCCAGGCTCTATGTTCCCTAAAAGCTGATGATGCCATCATTATCCTCCCAGCAAACAAAGAATCTACCACTGTGGTACTTGACCACCAGGATTATGTTAGTGAAGGTCTACGCTAGCTGTTTTACAGCTCTACATATAGCATCTGCCACGAAGATCCCATCCCTGTGATCCAAACTGACCTGCAGTCCCTCCTAAAAGCCTCAGGCCCCTCACAAGGACTTACATCTCAAACCCCAGAATTTCTTACCTCACCCAAACCAAGAACCTCCACCTTTTACCTTCTTCCTAAGATCTACAATCATCACGGTCGTTCTATAGTTGCTGGCTTCAAAGCATCCACTGAATGTATATCTGCCTTAGTTGATCAATACCTGCAACCCATAGTACAAAGACTTCCCTCGTGTATTAAAGATGCCTACCATTTCCTAGATCATTTGAAATCTATGCCCGTCCCATTCTCACCACACACCTTGCTTGTCATCATTGACACCATCTACCTCTATACCAACATCCTCCACACACAGTACAATGTCTATACGGTGCTGAGCATTTCCTCAGTTAACACTCACCTGATTCCAAGTCTATGACATTCTTCTTGCTCACCTTAATCAACTTTATACTTACCAACAATTACTTCACCTTTGAGGGACAGACATTATCCTCCCAGCAAACAAAGAATCTGCCACTGCGGTACTTGACCACCAGGATTATGTTAGTGAAGGTCTACGCTAGCTGTTTGACAGCTCTACATATAGTATCTGCCACCAAGATCTCATCCCTGTGATTCAAACTGACTTGCAGTGAGATCAGGGGTAAGGTCACGGGAACCAGAATAGCTCCTTCCTATGCCAACCTTTTCATGGTCAATTGGAGAGGGCTTTCCTGGGATCCATGTCTTAGGCCCTTGGTTTGGTTTAGACACGTTTATGACTTTATCGAATCATGGTGAGGCTGACCTGTTAAAATTCGTGCAATATCTACATATCTTCTCCCAATAAAATTTCACATGCTCCTATTCCGAATCCCATGCCACTTCCCTTTATGTTGATCTCATCCTAATTGAAGGCCAATTACACACCTCCACCCACATCAAACCCACTAACAAATGACAGTGCTTACTTTTTGACAGTTGCCATCCTTTCCATGTCAAATGTTCCCTTCCATACAGCCATGGCATTCGAAGCAACATATTTGTTTGGCTGCAGACACTTTACAGCAATACACCACCAGTCTCACTTCACCCATCACTGGATGCAGTTATCCCAACAGCCTACTTGAAAAGCAGATTTCCCAGTCCATCACACCCAATCCTGGTACTGCCAATGCCTTTTTTTAAAAAGACAACTTTGGAGCACACCACTTGTCGCCCAGTATTATCTTGGTCTTGAATATATCATTCAGCTACTTTGACAAGGCCCCATGACTTCCTAAAATCATGCCCTGAAATGAGATCCATTCTGTCTGTGATTTTGGCCACCACCTAGAATAACTTTTTGTCACCCTACCAATCTGCGCAATTTCTTTGTCAGAGCCTGTGCTCCTTCTGCATCCATCTCCCTGCCCTATGGCTCCTACTGCTGTGATCATCGCTGGTGCAGTATTTGTCCTATGCACCTTCCTACCACCACCTATTCCAGCCTTGTAACTGGCAAAGCATATACTAACAGAGGGAGAGCCACCTGTGAAATGGCATACATTGTTTACCAGCTTTTTTGTAAACACTGTTCAGCCTTTTACATTGGTGTGACTACTACTTAGTTATCACTAAGGATGAATGGGCATAGGCAGATGGTGTACACAGGCAACACACAATATCCTGTTACAGAACACACTATACAACAAGACAGTCAAGACCTCAGTGCCTGTTCCATCAAATGCGCCATCTGGGTTCTTCCCCCAGACACCAGATTCTCACAACTCCACAGGTGGAAACTAGCACTGCAACATGTCCTTAGTTCTTACCACCCACCTGGCGTTAATTTATGTTAATTCCTTCCATTTCAGCATTTATTCACAGTAACTAATACTTTCTTCACTTCAGTTCAGTTTTCATTTTCTGACTTGTCTACTTTTTACCATCCCCCATCTCACCTCGTTACATAAAGTGCACTTAGCTTTTCACTCTTATTAAATCTGCACTGCTAACATTAGGATGTTGAAGTTGAGTGATTGTAGGAGGGTACAAGACGACTTAGACAAAATTTCTAGTTGGTGTGATGAATACAGTTAACTCTAAATGTAGAAAAATGTAAGTTAATGCAGCTGAGTGGGAAATACAAACCCGCAATGTTCGGATACAGGATTAGTAGTGTCCTGCTTCACACAGTCATGTCGTTTAAATATCTTAGTGTAACATTGCAAAATGATATGAAATAGAACAAGCATGTGAGGATTGTGGTAGGAAAGGTGAATGATCAGCTTTGGTTTATTGGGAGAATTCTACCTGTACAGGAGACCGCATGTAGCACACTAGAGTGACCTAGTCTTGAGCACTGTTTGAGTGTTTGGTGTCCATATCAGGTCGGATTAAAGAAAAACATTTAAGCAATTCAGCGGGCTGCTAGATTTATAGGTTTAAACAACACACAAGTGTTATGAAGATGATTTAGGAACACAAATGGGAATCCCTGGAAGGAAAGCAACATTCTTTTGTAGGGAAACTACTGGGAAATTTTAGAGAACCATCATTTGAAGCAGACTGCAGAATCATTCTGCTGCCACTAATGTACATTGTGCGTAAAGACCATGAAGATAAAAGAAATCAGGGCTCATATGGAGGCATATAGACAGTCGTTTTTCCCTTCTAATTGCATGTGGAACTGGAAAGGAGATGACTAGTAGTGGTATGGGGTACCTTCCACCACACGCCACAGTGCAGATCGTGGAGTATCGATGTAGATGTGGGTGTAGTAGAAATGGGTACTCTCTCACATAAACAGAGACTGCATTACATAATAAATCATGAAACAACTGTTGGCCAGAAGGGGAAGGTTAAAAAGAGGGTAGGGCACGTCATTCAAACCCTAGGTTGAGGAAGTTCCATCTGTCATGAGGATGAGGGTAGAACAATCTCAACCTCAGTTACAGATAAGTCTGTCTCATCCTGGAGTCTGAGTGACCTGCTCTTTCCTTTTAACCTAGATGTTTGCTAAGTGACCTGCTCTTCCTTTTTAACCTAGATGTTTGCTAATGAAAATGTAATCCTCTCTCAGGTAGCAAAGGACTTTTAAGAACAGATGAATAGCAGTTAGCTCTAAATGGAGAAAAATGTAAGTTTATGCAGCAGAGTGGGAAATACAAACCCGCAATGTTCGGATACAGGACTAGTAGTGTCCTGCTTCACAGAGTCTCACAGTGGGTCTAAAAAGATACTACATAATGAGCGTGAACAAAAACAAAATAAGGGCAATGGAATGTGGGTGAATAAGGTGATGCTGAGGAAATTAGCTTAGGAAATTTACACTAAAGGTAGTAAACAACGTTTGCTATTTGAGGAGCAGACCAGCAGAAGATGACACAAGTAAAGAGGATATAAAATGCAGAGCAGTTTTCTTAAAGTATTTACAAGTTAATCTCTTAAGGAAGTGAAACATGGATAATAAATTATATGGACAAGAAGACTATAGTCGCGTTTGAAATCTAGTGTTACAGAATAATGCTGTTAAAAAAAATGAGTATACAGGACAATCAATGAAAAGGTGCTGAACTGAGTTGGAGAGGAAAGATATTCAGGGTACAACTTGCTAAAAGGAGGTTTCAATTTATAAGACCATCCTGAGGCACCAAGGAACACTCAATTTGGTGATGGAGGGAAGCTTGTTGGAGAGAAGGGCAAAGATCGACTATAGTATGCACGTTCATATTGATGTAGGTTGCAGTAGTTACGTAGAGGCTACGAGACTTGTCTACGACAACAACATGGAGAACTGCAAAAAATCAGTATTCAGACAAGTCATTATGCAAATCCATGAGCAAGATTTGCACTGCTGCTGGCCATTAAGTCCATATATGTAGAGATTTCTCCATACCCTTTGATCATACATCATTCTTGGCAGGTTTACAGTAATACTAGTTAACCACTGCACTGAGTTGGAAGTCGCTTCTATGTTAAGTACTGGTAGGTCTTTTTCTGGTGATGTATTTTTCCTCTGCCTACATTTTCATATATAACCAACTGCCTTCATACCATTAGGAAATGTATAGCATTTTGCTCTTTAAGAAGCTGTACCTGTGTAACAATTTTTATTGTTTCCATGGACAAATTTATTCCATATTTTCTACTGTCGGACTTTAGCTCTTAGCTCATCATGTAAGTACCAGTTTTATTCCAAGTACTTCTTTTCAGTGTTGTCACATATTAAGTGTTTTACACATTTATTAAATAAACATATAAAATATGTTTAAAGTAGGTGATTTTCCTTCTGAAGAAGATATCCTTAGTAGTATTGAAACCTTGTCCAGGTTTTTTACATTAAACTTATGCAAACAGTTGACTGTGTACTGAAAATCTACATACAATTGCTGCTGTCACCCATATTAAAATTTTTGACATTTTGTCTAGGCCATTTTAAGTGCAGCAGTAATGGTAGGAAATTTTATCCTATCTGACAGTACTGTTTTCATCTTGCTATTATTCCCAAAAAGGCTTTCAATGCTGTTCGCCAAGAAATACCAATGACCCCTGCAACACAGCACTGAACCACCAGGATCTCCTGATTGTCAGAAGATAATATTTTCTTCTGTTCAACACTTACGGCACCATTTCTTGTGGCTGTTGTTCACTGAGGACACTATCACTACACCATTTCATGTGTTTGTATGTATCTATGCAATTATGTATTACTTTTAGCTGAAAAATCCCTGCATAATTTGTAAAATTTTCTTGTTTGTGAAAGGAACACTATTTACCAACACTGCTTTAACATACAACTTACCATTCCCCTTTGGGACAAAATGGAGTAGCTCAAGAAACTGAGAATTCTCACTTCCACATGCCGTCATTTCTTTTATTAATATCAAAACAAGAATTGAAACCCAGACAGTAGACGGAACTAGTTGCCAATGAAGTGACAGGTCAAATGACACCTGAGACACATTTAATAGTTTCAAACTGGGCCACAAATCAGTTGCAGCTTTTATTGATAACTCCCCTAAAGTCATTAACTGACTGCCAATATAGCTCAAAATGGGTCTTGTGAAGTTATCAAATAAGTTAAATACCCTCTTAGGTAGCCTCATAAACACAAGAATTATAATTATTTTTAAAAAAATTCTTTATAATCCTTTGCTTGATACTTTGAAAAAGCCTATGCCTGTGGTGCCTGCCTGAGAAGACCCAGCGAATTTTAATCAAAATTGTTTATTTTTGATCCCTGTGCTTTCTATCAATGCTACAAACAGTTCACCGAAATTTGTACACAAAGCTTTCGTTATCATAGTTCTCTCAGCCAAATTCATGTAACTCCATCTCATTTTGTGTCATAGATTTTGTTTAATATTCAATAATATACTAGATTATTTTTGCTTCATTGTTTTCTGGTTTTAATTTTGTGCATATTATATGCATTTGATTCCTGGACTTACTAGTTACAGTTGCAGTTCCAGTACTTATAACTTATCCCCTAAATTAAGCACATTTCTCTCTTCCTGCAATATTGCATTTGATGTTAACAACTATTTCTTATCATTTTTGTTTGAATTATCAATCACTTGAATAAGAGAAACTGTCAAACTCCTGTAGGTATATATTCAACAGCAAAGTATTTTGTAAGATCATTATCTACCATGTGTCACTTCCCACAATTACTCCCATACATTTTCTGTACTGTATTCTAAATGAACTTCATTACCTAATCTTCACTCAAGGGGATGGATGTTTCACAGTTATTGTATGACTGCTCTGTTAGACCACATCACTTGTTTAACAATTCAGACTGCCAGATCTAAAAATTGTCATTTGTAGTTGCTCTATAATCTACCTTTGTAATGGCCATTTGTCGTCGAAAATATAGGGTGATTATAATTAAACTTTCAAACTGCTATAGAAATAACACCACTGGTCAGAATGACATCAAATTTCAACAGAATATTATCGGAGAAGGGGGAAAATGCATAGCAGAAGAAAAATAAATAGTTACAAAATGTAGGAACAGATGGCACTGTAAGCATCATAGTTTAATAGTGGTCGACTACAAATGACAAATGAATCATACAACAATGCCTAAGGTGTACGTTTGATGTTAAACTGTACTACTCAGTGTGCATAGGTGTACAGATGTTTTACTGTTAGTTACATAAGCCTATCCACCACAGCACGGTCATATCACATCAGATGGGAAAAATCAGTTTGTAATTGTCCTGAGGCCAAAAACCGCATAAAAAGCATCACTCTCATCAGTTTTTAATTGTCATGAGGCCAAAAACCACATAAAAAGCACCAATCACATCAGTTTTTAACTCTCCTGAGGCCAAAAACCACATAAAAAGCATCAATCATGTCGGTTTTTAATTGTAATATCATTATCTACCATGTGTCACTTCCCACAATTACTCCTATACATTTTCTGTACTGTATTCCAAATGAATTTCATTAGCTAATCTTCATTGCAGAGGCCAAAAACCGCATGAAAAGCATTAATCAAAATCATGTCGGATTATTAATTTCCGTGTGACTGGTGCAAAACATGTTCAATATGCTGTCCACCGTTTTCTGCAAAAACTTGAAATCAAGAAACAGCATGTTTCACAACACATCCAAGTGTTTCCAGGGTCACATTCAGAATGTGTTGTGAAATGCGTGCCTTCAGTGCAGCTAAGTTTGCAATTGGGACACTGCACACAACATCTTCCAGATAGCTCCACAGCCAGATGTCACATGGATTAAGATCAGGTGATTGGGATGACCTGGCTGTAGGGAAATGGTGGCTGATAATGCTAGCATTTCTGCAGTAGCATTTCACTTCAGCAGTTGCTTAACTGGATTTGAAATGTGCAGAGGTGCGTCATCTTGCATAAAAATAATCACATCTACACAGTTGGAGAGCTGGAATGACGTGGTTGTGCAATAGACACTCATAGCACTTACCAGTGACGGTGCAGGTAAGAGGACTGGAAGCACCTGTTTCTTCGAAAAAATATGGCCCTATGATAAACGATGCGATAAACCCGCACCACACACTGACCTTTTCAAGATGAAATGGTACTGGTTGATTTGCGTGTGGATTCTCAATTGCCCACAATCGACAATTCTGTGTACTGACATCCTGTCAGTGGAAGTGGGCTTCGTCTGTCCACAAAATCTTTCACGGCCAATCATGTCCACTTCCAAGCGAGGAAGAAATTCTAAAGCAAAGGTCTCTCTTGATGGCAGGTCAAACAGGAAGCAAATCTTGCATATGGGTAATTTTGAATGGATAGCAAAGAAGGATATTTCGTAGGATTTTACACCATGCTCAGGGGTTATGTCCAATGTTTGGGCAATTATCTGTGCACTACATGTTTGCACACAGCCACAGATCTTCTGCATTGCTGTGGCCACTGCTTCCACTGACATCAAATTAATTCGATTCCTCCCTCTACCAGGTTGCACATCAAAGGAACCCATATATTTGAATACCCGAATAATTTTCTCCAGATCTATGGCAATTATCTGACCATTGTCTTTTTTCAAACCCTTCAGTGTCCAGAAAGTCTGCTGAGCGACGTGCACATTGTCATCATTCTTGTAATACAACTTAACAAGCAGAGAAGGATCCTGCACTGAGACAGTCATGTCGAACTTCGCAGATGTGAAAGAAGGAAAAGCCGTATACCTGGCGTGTTTATGCCAATGTCAATGGGTCATGCGCATGACGTGTTTTCATATACATATTCTGACACATACAGTGTCATCTACTGATCGATTTTCACACTATCAATTTTCTTCCACCACACATTTTCCACTCTCTCCGATAATATTCCATTGCAATTTGATGTCATTCTGACCAGTGGCGTTATTTCAAAAGCAATTTAATTATAATCACCCTGTACATCACATTTGGACAACAAAAACTATATATTCATGCATTCAGTGCTGTCTGAAACAAAATTACCACTTACCTCTGCACACAAATGAACTTTCCAGTTGTAATTGTCTTTACATAATGTAACAACAAATGTAATAACTAGCCCCTTAAATACAGCATTCAAAAAAATATGTTGATACAGTCTATAAAGTAGGGATGATGTGTGCTTTTCAAACAATTTAACACAGCATTTAAAGAACTGCAATAAAAGTTTTACTGGGTCTGTGAGAGATTCTTCCCCAAATTTCAAAGACACTAGTATTAATTAAGGTGGTTGATAAGCTGATAACCTATTACAGCTCCACCATAATACTGTCTTCTCGACCAATAAGGCATTTTCTTTATTACTGTTTTTGATGGATAAACCCAACTAGCTTTTGGAAACTGTGTTCCACTGAGGAGTCGGGATTCTTTAACCACTGAAACACAATCTGACTGGCTTCATTTTTTCTTGCCTACCTGTACCACCTTCGAACAGCTCTTTATCTATGCCAATCTACTCAGTAGTCATTGATGGAAAAAAAAAAACTGACTGATTTAAAAGCTTGAGTTCCGCTTGCTTTGTGATATAGCTGATTTGGACTTCATCTGTTCCCTCACCTCTTTCCACTTTCTGCACCTCATTCCCAGTTTTTATCTTTTGACATTCGATATCTGTGTTACAGTTTGTATTTAATTATATTAGATTGTAACATAACAAAACAATGATTCTTCTTTGTTTATCAATTGTAGTACAGCAACAAAAATAAAAAACAAGCAATTTTCATTAACATCTATGTTCTGTACATTTTCTTCATTAATTTGATATGTTACCAGACATACAATATAGATCATATTTTGTACTATTCTTTAGTTAAATCTTTCCACTGACTTGGCAGAATTTCTTTTGGCACAACTGCTTGCAACAATGCAGTGAGACAAAATACCGAAACAATACACAGATAGATGAAAGAACACACAACATGAAAACAGTGTTGTATAACTAAAAATATCAACAACTTACATTGAATATTAAGAAATACAAAAAGTAACATATTACAATGCAGTAGTGAAACCAGAATGCCTAGAAATGAATTAGAGAAACTAGAAGTATTAAAGAAAAGAATGAGGAAAATTTTAGGTCCAGTAAAAAGCATGTTACAGTGTAAATTAAGAGGTAATGATGAAATATATCAAAATACAGTAAAAAATAGCAGAAGAGAAAGACAATATATATTTTTTTATACAGAATTAATTACAAGGTTTATACAAAAGATCTGTAAGTGTCTATGGAAAAAGAAACGAAGTCAGAAGTGAAAAGTTGTAAAGTCAACATAAAAGTCAAGATCAGACATATTTTCTGAAGGTACTTGATAAAATTAGAATTCCAAGATAGAGGTAGCATGAGAGAACATGCTAAGTACTCTATGGGTGGGATGCTAAATTAAAAAAAAAAAAAACACAACCCACCACACACACACACACTACTGTAGGGAGAAAAATAGTAAATGAGAAGGAACTGAAATTGTCATGTTACTGCTAGCTGTTTGTAATGGGAAAACTACTTTTTCCCTGAATTCACCAGCCAGTCGGTCATTTACAATGTTGTCTCTTAACAGTTATCAAGCACGCACAAAAACAGTAAACAAAACAAATTTCAAATCTGTGCATAGAAATATCTACAACAGCTGTAGCTTCATATGTTTTAAAACACAAAAGATTATCACCCAGCAAGCCTCGCTGCTTTCCTAGCATAGTATCGCTCCAATGCAGCTTCAAATAGGGGGCCAACAGTACGTTTTTCCCAAATGTTGCACTTTGGAACAGGCTCTGTAGTCTCTACAGTTTCTTCACCGACTTTCTCATCTCCTTGTTTGGTTGTGTCCAATTCCTTTGAGTCTTTTGCAACAGCCTCCATTTTATCAGCTCCACATTTGTCTTTGTTGCTGCTGACATTTTCTGAAATTTCTTCTGAATCACTCGAGTCATCACTCGAGCTGTCACTAGGGGAACTCGAACTGTCCGATTCAAGAGTGTTTTTATCACCATTGGAGGTTGGTTCTGTTCTCTTTCTGGTGTGAGTATCTTCTCTATCAGAAGAAGAGGCACGACGCTTTCTGTATTGTCTTTCAGTAGGAACCATCATGCGCTTTGCGTCACCTGTAACAGACATAGAAATAATGTAAAACTGTGGTTGAAAAATTTCGTTCTCTAAACGGTAATCTGATTAGTACAGGATTTGGCATATTTCCCATTTAAATAATGCCGGTCAACATTTTTGGAACTGCTGATATGTGAACACATGATGTGCACCTTGAAATCCCACTCAGCTCTATGCAGCAGAGTTTTGGGGACATGGTTTCCTCAGAGTACTGCCCTTATGGGCATCCTGAAGGCTCTGGTGTTTAAGCCTAAGGATGTCCTACCAATCTGCAACAATTTTCACATTCCACTGCTTATATCAAAAGAGAATTAACTAAGTTGCTGAAACTTCGTTATCGAACACCTGTCTTTGTGTATCTCTATTATGCTTTGAAGTGTCTTTAATCAACAGTTGGTATTACTGTTTTCATAGTGTTTTAGGCAGTTTTCTTGTTTCTACCATTGGCTATTCTGTCCAGCACTGAAATAGGTTTGCAAATTCAGTGCAGCATGCACTGATGCCACCAGTATCTCATCAACTATTGCTCCAGGAAATGAAAATATTTCAGCTGCTCCAAAAGCATTTACATGTTTAGATACTGTCTTGTGTTGATTTGAATCTCAAAATGAAAGTGACCAGAATCAGATATCTTTTCGGAAAAAATATGTGACTTAGCTGCTTGTGAGTGTCTGGGCTTGCATCGACAGGCCATACATTTCTACTGGACATGCCAAATGTATACATATGACATATATTTCATTAAATAGGCTATATTACACAACTCCTATTGCACTTGCCTTTGTAATAACAAAAGAGATTCTTTTTTGTTATAAATATATGTACTTTTTGTTGGTAAATTGGTAAATACAAGTATACAGTTCGATTATGAGAATAAACTGGTGTTCCAAACACCCATGCCCTCAACTGGTTCAGATAATCAATGCTCTACTGTGAGATTTTCACTCTGCAGCGAAGTGTGCGCTGATATGAAACTTCCAGGCAGGTTAAAACTGTGTGCCGGACCGAGACTCGAACTTGGGACCTTTGCCTTTTGGGGGCAATTGCTCTACCATCTGAGCTACCCAAGCACAACTCATACCCTGTCCTCACAGCTTTACTTCTGCCTATACCTCGTCTCCTACTTTCCAAACTTCACAGAAGCTCTCCTGCAAAACTTGCACTCCTTAAAACTGTTTTAATCTGCGAGGAAGTTTCATACAGCACACACTCCAATGCAGAGTGAAAATTTCATTCTGGAAACATCTCCCAGGCTGTGGCTAAGCCATGTCTCTGCAATATCCGTTCCTCCAGGAGTGCTAGTTCTGCAAGGTTTGCAGGAGAGCTTCTGTGAAGTTTGGAAAGTAGGAGACAAGGTACTGGCAGAAGTAAAGCTGTGAGGATGGGGTGTGAGTTGTGCTTGGGTAGCTCAGATGGTAGAGCACTTGCCTGCGAAAGGCAAAGGTCCTGAGTTTGAGTCTTGTTTCAGCACACAGTTTTAATCTGCCAGGAAGCTTCAATGCTCTACTGTATTTGTTTATTGATTGTTTTGCTGTCCATATACCAGTTTTCAGAGTGTACTAATTGTACTTCTCAAACCAGTGAAAGATAAATGCACACACTGAGATAAAGAGTAAAGATCAGAAATTATTCTCTTTTGTTAAAAAACTTAATAGTTACATATGCTAAGGAGTCATTACAAACTAAAATCTCGTATTTAATAACAGCATCTTTCCATTAATACACACTACAGTTTCTTTCAAGATTACATAAAAAATTGTTCCTATTTTGTGTTGACAATGGTCTGCGGCCTTTATATTACAAGTAATTAGCCGAAAGTTTTCTCTTCCCCATGTACTGTAATTACGTACGTTACTGTTCATTATATTATGTTTCAGACTTATTTTCACAAACATTGTTGCCTGCAGGATGTGTTTTGAGTAGATGGGAAGTGTTTTATATTTCATGAAAATTACTCTGCAAGTCTCTCTCTCTCTCTCTCTCTCTCTCTCTCTCTCTCTCTCTCTCTCTCTCTCTCTCCCCCTCCCTCTCCCCCCCGGTCTCCCCTCCCCCCCCCCCCTGCCCTCCCTCTCATTTACTTTAGCTACCACTCTCACTGCCTTTTCTGAAGTCTAAAAAAGCCTCTCTGTATTGGCTGCTGGTGCTCCATCTCAAAACCATACTGTAGATTTGGATTTATCAACCCGATATGTATTTGCCTCAAGATACCATGGTTGAGGAAGGCTCTTTTCAGTAACTACGTATTTGTACAGACTTCCTTACAAATATGATCTATATGCTCTTTCCATGACAGTTGTTCATCCACAATAACACCCAAAAACTTGAGTTTATTTGTAGAACTAACAAGGAACACCTCAAATGCGAGGTTGCAAATGTCATTCACAGCACGCGAAGGCCTACATATTGCCTACTAAGAAACCACAATATTGGCTACTAATGGCAACAGGAGGGAGGACTGTAGGTATCCAATGGTGAGCATAGCATGAGGCTACAGAGTATAGTTGAACTGCTTAGTCTATGAATAACTCACAACTGTGCTACAGTGCTAGTGGTGTTGATACAAAGCAGAGCAATGCCAATGATGCACAAAACAAACATTCCATTATATCAACAAAAGTTGCCAAAGTTGGCATTTCATCAGAAAGGAACTCAAGAAATCTCTCAGAGTGAGAAAGAAGTGGCAGGTGAAATATTAGCATTTATGAAAGATGTGTCAGTGGAATGTGTGGTGCCATATACACCTGACAATGTTCATAAGGAGTACATCTACATCTACATGATTACTCTGCAATTCACAAGTGCTTGGCAGAGGGTTAATTGAACCACAATCATACTATCTCTCTACCATTCCACTCCCGAACAGCGCGCGGGAAAAACGAACAACTAAACCTTTCTGTTCAAGCTCTGATTTCTCTTATTTTATTTTGATGATCATTCCTACCTAGGAAGGTTGGGCTCAACAAAATATTTTTGCATTCGGAAGAGAAAGTTGGTGACTGAAATTTCATAAATAGATCTCGCCGCGACGAAAAACGTCTTTGCTTTAATGACTTTCATCCCAACTTGCGTATCGTATCTGCCACACTCTCTCCCCTATTACGTGATAATACAAAACGAGCTGCCCTTTTTTGCACCCTCTCGATGTCCTCTGTCAATCCCACCTGGTAAGGATCCCACACCGTGCAGCAATATCCTAACACAGGACGAACGAGTGTAGTGTAAGCTGTCTCTTTAGTGGACTTGTTGCATCTTCCAAGTGTCCTGCCAATGAAACGCAACCTTTGGCTCGCCTTCCCCACAATATTATCTATGTGGTCTTTGCAACTGAAGTTGTTGCAGTTTTAACACCCAGGTACTTAGTTGAATTGACAGCCTTGAAAATTCTACTATTTATTGAGTAATCGAATTCCAACGGATTTCTTTTGGAGCTCATGTGGATCACCTCACACTTTTTGTTATTTAGCGTCAACTGCCACCTGCCACACCATACAGCAATCTTTTCTAAATCGCTTTGCAACTGATACTGGTCTACGGATGACCTTACTAGACGGTAAATTACAGCATCATCTGCGAACAACCTAAGAGAACTGCTCAGATTGTCACCAAGGTCATTTATATAGATCAGGAACAGCAGAGGTCCCAGGACGTTTCACTGGGGAACACCTGATATCACTTCAGTTTTACTCGATGATTTGCTGTCTATTACTACAAACTGCAACCTTCCTGACAGGAAATCACGAATCCAGTCGCACAACTGAGACAATACCCCATAGGCCCGCAGCTTGATTAGAAGTTGCTTGTGAGGAACGGTGTCAAAAGCTTTCCGGAAATCTAGAAATACAGAATCAACTTGTGATCCCCTGTCGATAGAGGCCATTACTTCGTGCGAATAAAGAGCTAGCTCCGTTGCACAAGAACGATGTTTTCTGAAACCATGCTGATTACGTATCAATAGATCGTTCTCTTCGAGGTGATTCATAATGTTTGAATACAGTATATGCTCCAACACCCTATTGCAAACTGACGTCAATGATATAGGTCTGTAGTTCGATGGATTACTCCTACTCCTCTTCTTAAACACTGGTGCGACCTGCGCAATTTTCCAATCTGTAGGTACAGATCTATCAGTGAGTGAGCGGTTGTATATGATTGCTAAATAGGGAGCTATTGTATCAGCGTAATCTGAAAGGAACCTAATCGGTATACAATCTGGACCTGAAGACTTGCCCGTATCAAGCGATTTGAGTTGCTTCGCAACCCCTAAGGTATCTACTTCTAAGAAAATGCTACCAGCTGTTCGTGTTTCAAATTCTGGAATATTCCATTCGTCTTCCCTGGTGAAGGAATTTCGGAAAACTGAATTCAATAACTCCGCTTTAGCCGCACAGTCGTCGGTAACAGTACCATCTGCACTGCGCAGTGAAGGTATTGAAGACGATACCTGCTTAACAAGCAAAAGTGGTTTGAAACATGTTATCAAGCCACAAAGTTCATCATCTTTGCTGGATAGGGAGCTACCAATCCTGTCTCCAATGAAGGACAATCCTTGTCCAAGGAACGGGTACTAAATATAATTACGTACATGGAAGATTATCTGCAGCTGGGGCAGCTTCTGAGGTAGCCCCACTGTGCCGTGACACCACTTGTGTAAAAAAAAAGAGAGAGAAATCTATGTGAATTGTACATAAAACATTGTTTTGCCATGTCTGCTCTCATGTTAGTTTTCTGAACCTTGGAGTCAACTGCAGATTGGCACTGTCTGCCCTCACAAGCACTGTGTGAAAGGCTTGGCCATCAGTTTCTACATGCTTCTTATGGCAGAGGTGGAGTCACAGCCGCTTTGACTTAGAGCTTTGTATTCCTCCTGCCAGAGAGCAGTTAAGTGCAGAAGCTACAGAGGCATGATCTTCTACAGTATCGAACGACCATGTTGGAAGACATTGGGGCTCAAACTTCTTGTAATCCAGTGTTACAATCTTTCTGCAAATTAATGCCAATGCATTTGTAAATGCAAATTAATGCTTAATTAAATCAAATACAGAAATAATACACTGAAAGATAATTATAAATAGCTATTTATAATTTGAATACAATTATGCCCTTAGATTCTGAAACTAAGAGGCATTATTTCAATATTTGTATACTTCACAACAGCAAGGCTATTGGTACAGAACAAAAAAAAACTAATGTATTTACCACCTATTGAGAATCTATTTTCCTAACATCAGTGTAGTATTTCTGTTTACACTCATTGTGTTCATTTAATACAGTTCCGTGTGAACACATTGTAGTTATTGTGATGTATGGTAACTGAAACAGTATGGTTGTGTGCACATTGTTATCTGTAAGTGAAAATTCAGTTAACTGTGAAAGTAGCAAAATGAACAAAATAAGTGTTATTAAAAATGTCATTTAGCGATAGGACCCTATACCTACACTAACAAACAAAAAATTGATGCCGTACATTCAATTTGGAAATTTACCAAAAGAGCAAATGGAAGAAAACAATACTGTTCTTTTGTTTTCCTTGTGTGTTATGTTGGGGAAATGTTTAGTGGTTTAAGATACAAACCACTGATATTGGGTATATATAGTCTACAATGAAAGCACATGAAATGGCAAAGACACACACAAATAATTCACTTAGTCTTTCATTTCTAGGCAAAACCAATATACAGTGAAATTAAATTCACAATATAGACAAACAATTGACAGCCACAACAAATGTGTAGAAAAGGATATATACTTAATTAATTGTAAACTGTATTTGGTTCTGTGACGCTTTGAAACTGGCTCTCAGGGGCCACGACGAATCTGATGCCTTTCAAAATAAGGTTTTTTTTTTGTGAGCTAATTCAGTTCAGTACAGAACTGGATAAAGATCTTCAAGTCTATCTCTGTCCAGTATCAGTGTTCAAAGGCATTTCTAAAACTGTTCAAAATGAACTACTGCAATGCATGTTCGACGAAGTGTACCATGAAAGAAAATGGGAGAATTATGTTGCAATAATCGCGACTGAAGAAACAGGTGTGACTTTCAAATTTCAATTGGTTATTGTTTTATGTTATGTTGTCGAGGGAGCTTTGTTAATCCAGAAAGTCAGAATGCTCATACTATATCTGAGAGAATTATGAATGAAACTGAATCATTAATTGATGATGACTGAGCAAAACTAGTAGACGAGTGGCAAATCGAATTGGGTTCAGAAATGAATGAAAGACAAATACCTTAATGCAAACTACATCCATTGTTATGAGCACCAGTTCAACATACTTATGTTTATGGCAGCCTGTGTTAATCGCAAAGGCCACATCTTTTTTGTACATCTTTCATGTATTTCTTCTTTCTTTTCTAACTCGCCACTGAGATCAAAAGTGTTGCACGGCATTACTCAAAAAAGCTTTTCCCATAAGATAGAATTACCACTCGCGAGTAGTAAAACATGTTTATGAAAGTCACTTCTACCATTGAGGAAGCTGGTTTATACAAAGACTGCAAGAAAACGAATTCATTTTCTGGCTATCACATTTCTATAAGATAATGCCTCATGCAGACACACTTTTTAATCAGTTTCAGAAGAAGATAACTGAACTGACCAAAGCAAAACAAGGCATCCAGAACTTTGAAGCAGTGATGAAAATGATGAAGTAATGCCTGCCAAGAAGCCACGGATTCTTAATTTGTCTGTGTGTGTGTGTGTGTGGGGGGGGGGGGGGGGGGGGGGATGCATTGGAAGTGTGCAATGCCATCCTTTCTGTAATAAAATTGCGTTTTTAGTTTACTGGAAGCCTCAATGCAGCCTGACAAATACGTCAAAAATTTTCCAGTCAAGTACCTTGAAATTACAGACACTTATACATTTCTGGAAAAAAGAAAGTTGAAGGGTGAGCTTCAAGTCTTCTATGCTAGGCCTGATTTGAGGGCAGTTTCTGGCACAGTTCTGTTTCTTTTGCTGATTTTAGAGAATGAGCTCTGTAATAATTTTGTGGAGACAAAGTTTTGAAACTGCTAATCACAATGTCTATCTCAACATCAGAAGCTGAGTGGTACTTTCCAATGCTCAAGAGAATAATACGTTTCAACAAAGCACCATGAAAGAAGAATGACTTGAGTGCTTTAGGGATGCAATCCTGTAAAAAGTCATTCGTGTGTAAGACTGAATATTTCACTTCAAGAGTAACAGACTTGTCAACAAGAAGGAGTGACAAATAGATTTCCAATACCATTCCTACTAATTATTTTGAAGCTGTCTTCCCAAAGTCATGGAGTTGTTGCTTTTAGTGAGTACAATGCTTTTAGTTTTAAATGTTGGTAATTTGATTAAATTTGCTTCCCGAAGTCCAGATTACAAGTTCAAATAATTTATGTACACTCTATTATTTCTCATACTGGCACTCATCTTGATTGGAGACTTTTCTGGCAGTCGGCTAAGAACTTAAACAAACAAGGAGTTCTGGCTGTCCAGGGTAGAAGAGCAGTGTGGGGGGGACAAGCCTCACCTACCTCCCACAGGGCTGGCAGCCTACGTCTGTGTTCTATGCTCTTGGGAAGGCAGAACTGACATAATAATGGATATATGGATCACTGATTCTATCTGGTGTTGTGAGAGTCAAATTCGAACCCTGTGACAGAGCAAGACTGCTCTCTGAATTCATTTCAAAATAAGGGAAGGAAAACCAACAAGCACAACTCAGAGCAAAGAGGAGTACACAAATCATTCAGTAACGGCTAGAGCACAATTGTTAGGTGAGACTGGCATTGTCGTTAGCATGGTAGTTCAGGCCCGACCTCCACCGGTATTCTTATGGAACCATACATCAAAGAAAAAAAACCCAACTTACAACTGTCACGTAAAAGTGTCCGCACATACCCTTCCCTAAATGTTTTGTTTGATATAATACCTTATTAAATATATGAATTATTGACAAAATTTCACAATACATTCAATACCACCAAATGAAGTTTTTTTGGCCCTGCCAATAGACTGCCTCAGTGGCTGCCACTAATAAAAAAAACCGAATAAATCCGGAGCAATGACTGTGTAGTGCATATGAAAACTATGGATTTTCAAAGGATGCACTTGTTACAAAAACTGATGTTTGCACATTTCAAGGATGCCTGATTCAATTTACAGCATGTGCATGATAGTGACCTACTATGTTATGCACATGAAATTGTGCACAACATAAATTGCAGATATTTCAAGGGAAGCAGTAGACGACAAAGATAAAAAAAAAAAAGCTTCGAACAAATTGTCAATTCGACAATGCACAACAAACTGTGGAATAGGCACAAAAATTTGTAGATGAGATAAACAAACTTACCTCATCGTTAAGTAAGGAATTTGTTTCCAATTCCAACTAATCGGGATTTGAAGAGCAAACAAATATGAAAGGAACCATGGAAATCTGAGATACCAAGAGAGCTGCATCAAGATAAACTAACATCAATGTCGTAATGCAATCATATAAAATTGTGCTGACCATTACTCTGGATGGTAAATTGGTTGAAAAGTTATTTATTGTGCTGCAAGAAGTTGGAGGTGCTCTGCCCCTATGATTTCTTCTTGCAATGCCAGTAGGGAATATTTACATCACAACAAGTAAGATGGGAAAATAGGCATAAGAGAACTACAACTACTGTGTGAGCAGTGCTTTTGGCTAATAGCTGGTCAAACTAATTGCTTTTGCCTGGCTCCTGCTCTTCTTATAAATATCATACTCCTTTAGTACAAACTATTCCTTCCGAAAAGTGACACTGCAATTCATACCACCTGGAACCACTGGACAAATTCAGCCTTCGGACTTTTTTTCAATACCTACAAAACATATTATCTGCCGTTACACCGTAAAGGCTAGGCAATTTCATGCTAACAACAAAAACAATCAATTCCAGACACCAGTTTCTCAGAACCCCACAGGTGGGAACTAGCACTGCATGTCCTTGGTTCCCACCACCCATCTGGCCTTAATTTATGTTAATTTCTTCTGTCTTAGCTTTCCTTCACTATAACTACTATTCACTTCATTCCATTTTAGTTTTCTACATCTTTCATTTGTTTCCCATCTATTTTTAACTGCCCTCTTCCCACCTCTGTTACTTACAATGCACTTAGCTTTCCACTCTTATTACCTTGTTGCACGATGTTTTAGCAGTAATCTCTGTTTTGCGTATTGACCTTTAAGCTCTCAGTTCTCATCAACCCATTACACCAGCATGATTCTACATGCATTCTCATAAGAGTGGATACCTAATTGAACATCCTGCATGGTTTGTAATTCTCAAGGAGTTCACCTTTGATCTTGATGGAGTGAACTTTTGCGATCAGTGGCGTGCCATTTTTCATTCAGTGTTCATGCAAGATAATTGTCTGTTTAGAACATTTCTTGAATGTCAGCAATGTCCATTTGTGAAGTTTAGTTTAAGGAGTTGGGATGGTGACAGTATCTCTCTACTGCAAAGGGAAAATGTCTTCTATCCAAATATGAGTTGAGATCTTGAGTATGTTGGCCCACTGACTATGAAACCAATCAAGGCAAGGGTCTGCATAATGAGGCATGTCTAAAGTCTGAAGCAGTTACCAATCAGAAAAAGGTTTATTATATAACTAAAGGTTACAGGAAGGGGGAAGCTATCCTGTCTTTTGTATGTCTGAAAGGTAGCCAATCAAGATAAGGGCAATGACACTGTGACACAGTGAGTAATCACGTGTTCAGGCAGAATCAATGCATGGAGAGAAGTATCACCATGAAACAGAACAGTTTTTGAACTCTGGTGGCCAAGTAGGCTATGGAGCTTAGCCCACACCTGGAATGAAGACACATACACCACTTACAATGAGATGTTGTGTCCCCAGTATTCTTTCTTCCTGCATTTAATTACGTAGTGAGCCATTGTACAGAGCCGCCTAAAAGTAATGCGGAAGGTCTATGAATAATATCACTTGAGACATTTCTGGGCTTTTTGATGGTCCTGAATAGGTACACAGCTGTCACAATGCCTTTGGTCAACAACGCTACCACCAGTGGACAGGGTCCGCAAAAAGGGGAATAACAGTTCCAGCAGCATGGGTTATTTGATCATAGATGTCTCCAACATCTCATTGATACAATCTTATGGAGTGAAGACACAGGTGATGGCAGAGACATACAGCTGACAGTTGGCCCTTCAGAGAGCCCAATGAGGCAATGGACCTATTGAGCAGTGACAAAGAGGTGGCAGGATCACTGAAAAATGATCACTGTCATGAAGATGGTCTTATAGTGATGAATGTAGTGAAGTCACAAGACTGGGAGAAAAGGTCCTAAGGTCAAATGCTGAAAAGATGCCATTGGCAGCACTCAAACGAGTAGGGTATCATTACTGAGAAGAAAAAGATTAAAATCAGAAAGAAGTTGGCCAATCAGGAAGCTCCTACCCCATGACACAATACTCCCCCACAGGGAATGGTGTGCACTGAAATCTCCAAGAAGCAGAAAGGGGGGAGGGGGTTGTTGGAGTAAGGTGGCAATCTTATCAAGCAGGCAACCCTAGGACACGCTCTCTGAATCACCATCACCCATTGGCTGTTTTTGGGTCTATAGATTCCCAAGGAGAGGGAGCCCTGTCACCGGTAGATGCCTGATGTGAATGTTACTTCTCCAGCCACGTGCAGGGAGCCTGCATCCCTGAAAATGGTGCTGTAGGAAACCCAAGGGGGGTGAGAATATCTCTCCTGTGGGCTAATTTTCTATTGCATCTACCAATAGGCAGCTTTGTGGGGATGGAGGTATGAATGATTTCCTGGCCACAGTATTGGCAAAATTCAATATCAGTAATAAGGGATATAAGCTTTTCTGGGATTCAAGACATGAGAGGTGATCAACGGTCTTGAGTCCCTACAATTAATACTCCTCAATTAAGGTAGCATACTTAGAAGATGGAGAGGATGATCATAAAAACAGAAAAAATAAGATGGTTACTTACATTAGTTTTCATGAAGTGGCTCATCAGTTGCCACAAATTTGATTGTTGTGTAACCCGAATATATTGGAAATATGGTATATATGTAACACCTGAGAATGAGTACTAATGATGAACAGAGAAAAAGCCACATGATGCGAACATCTACAAGTGTTTACTTATGTATGCTCCTTCTTTATTAATTAATATCAAATTTTGACATTAATTAGTTACTAGATTGGAATGCGGAGGATGAATAGAGTTGGTAACAAATCCAAATAGTCATGACAAAGGATTCAGTGGGATAGTGCAGTTATTTTTTCTCTGGTTGGTATACATGTACAACCAAACAAGTTCTTTATTTCTAGTCCCAATGAGTTGGCTAAAACAAACTACAAGAAACATGGTACATCCATTATCATGCTCTTATTCCCATGGACTAAACAGTATAATCAATCTCACCCCGAAACAAATGTAACATCGATATTTTATTTTTCTCTTGTGCTCAATTAACACAAGTTATTTCATGGGTTTTCATAATGCCAGTAAGCACTCCATTCCACATGCAAATTTTATACTAGCGATAAACACAGTGCCTTGAAAACTTATCTAAAGAGCTATTAAAAGCTAACAGTGAATTACAGAAATAATTTATGGAAAAACATCTGAAACTGTTTCTTCCAGTTCATAAATGAGAGGTTTTACCTTTGTGCAGGGTGATTGAAAAAGAATACCACAACTTTGAAAATCTGTATTTAATCAAAGAAAGATAAGGGTGTGGTGTCACCGCCAGACACCACACTTGCTAGGTGGTAGCCTTTAAATCGGCCGCAGTCCGTTAGCATACGTCGGACCCGCGTGTCGCCACTATCAGTGATTGCTGACCAAGCACCGCCACCCAGCAGGTCTAGTCTAGAGAGACTCACTAGCACTCGCCCCAGTTGTACAGCCGACTTTGCTAACGATGGTTCACTGACTACATATGCTCTCATTTGCAGAAACGACAGTTTAGCGTAGCCTTCAGCTACGGTATTTGCTACGACTTAGCAAGGTGCTATATTAATGTTGTAGTTGGCAGAAGAGCCAACATCGTGTTAGGAATGGAGGCCGACATGCACGTGTTTTAGCTCACGCAGGCTGGCGTGAGGAGGAAAGAACTATACTGACGTGAGGTCAGGAACATGCAAAGGAATTATAATTCAGAAAGCGGACGTAATTAGTTTAATACTTAACTTTAATCCATTAATGATGAATGTTGCTTTCGACGGTACATTGATTCACAATATTGTCCATTCAGAATAGTAACTGAATATGGCGCCTTGCTAGGTCGTAGCAAATGCCTTAGCTGAAGGCTACGCTAAACTGTCGTTTCTGCAAATTAGAGCGTATGTAGTCAGTGAACCATCGCTAGCAAAGTCAGCTGTACAACTGGGGCGAGTGCTAGTGAGTCTCTCTAGACTAGAACTGCTGTGTGGCGGCACTCGGTCTGCAATCACTGATAGTGGCGACACGCGGGTCCGACGTATACTAACGGACCACAGCCGATTTAAAGACTACCACCTAGCAAGTGTGGTGTCTGGCGGTGACACCACAGAGGGAATCTTGGATAATTAATCAGTGGTGAGAGTATTTACTAAAGATCTTTTTCAGTAGAAAATGAGTTCGTAAATGTTCACTATGACCTCTTGCAGACACTCGAGTGACTTCAACCCGATACTTGAACTTGTTCCACACTCTCTGTAGCATCTCCAGGATAACAGTCCAGATAGCTCCGGTTATTCCTTCTTTTAGTTCCACAGTGTTAGCTGGTAGAGGTGGTCAAAACATCATATCTTTAACATAACCCACAGAAAAATAATTCACAGTGGCTGAGATCAGAGGTTTTTGGAGGCCAGTTATGAAGTGCTCTGTCACAAGCTGCCTGGTGGATGATCTATTGCTGTGGGTACCTTTCATTCAAATAGGCATATGCAGGTAAGTGCCAATGGGGTAAAGCACCATCTTTCTGGAATATGAATTTATCTGCTTGTTCTTCGAGTTGAGAGAACAGCCAATTCTGCAACATTTCCAGATAGGTTTGCCCGGTTACAATTGTACCTTCAAAGATAAAAGGACAAAAAATTTCACTGGCTGAAATGGCACAGAAAAAATTCACCTTAGGTGAATCACCTTCAAGCTGACTTGTTTCCCACAGATTCTCAGGGCCCCATATATGGACTTTGTGCTGACTGACTTTCCCTACTGTGTGAAATGTTGCTTCACCACTAAACATTAGCTTCGAAATGCACTGGTTATCTGTGTCCATTTCCTCAAGAACAAACTCTCAAAACTCAATTCTTTTCACCATTTTAGCTTCAGAAAGGACTTGAAATAATTGTAGACAATAAGGTTTCAATACTAACCTTTTCCTTAGGATTCTCCAAATGGTTGACTTTGAGCAAATGCTTCCTGAATGCAGCCAACATTTCTTCATTCGTGCGTGGCCGTCCGGAACTTTTCCCGTTGCACAAACACCATTTCTTTGTGAACTGTTTACACCAATGTACAATACAGCACCTATCCAGGAGGCTGAACATTATATTTGATTTGAAATGCACACTGAAAAACTGCCATCGCTTCCCTTCTGCCATACTCAATAACACAAAAAGCTTCTTGTTGATCCATCTTTGTACTGACAAAATAAATAAGGTTATGTGGCCAACAGCACTCCTAGTGACCAAATGAGCAACCAAATGAAATTTCAGAGCTTCCTTCAATCAATGACAGAAAGAGAGTAGCTCTCCTTTTCTTCTTTGTAGAGTTCCCGATTTTCAAAGTTGTGGTATTCTTTTTGAATCACACTGTACAACAAAGTATTTCATAATTTAAAGAAGATATAGATACAATATAAATTGATACCACCAGAAGATAAGGGTGTAATCTTTAACTGTGTTGTGCAGTTGTGGTGGAATACATTACTCATCTAGAAATACATGTTTCACCTCTTCTTCACAATCAGATAAAATATGATCATGCATAAAATGTTATATACAGGGTGTACATAAAGTCTAGAAACACTTTCAATTATTTATGGCACAAGAACTAAACAGTGTACAGATGTCATACGTATTGCATTTTGAAGAGAAACTGTGAAAGTTTTTTTTTTTCCAAACATTCAATATGCGAAACACGAGTGATGTTAACACAATTATCGAATTCTTGCCATACCCATCCCAGCATGGCATCATCAACTGTGGCAGTCGCTTTCCATATTCTCTCCTGGAGCTCTGCTACATCACGTGGTACAGGCGATACATACACCAGATCTTTAATATGTCACACACACACACACACACACACACACACACACACACACACACACACAAAAGGTTGTACAAAATGAGATCTGGTGATCGGGGAGGCCATTTCACGAAACAGCTGTCTTCTTCTGTAGCACGGCTGATCCATCGATGCAGCAGATCCCTTTTCAGGTACACATGAACTTCACAATGAAAAGGGGGTGGAGCCTCATCCTGCTGAAAGATGAACGGAGAGTCTGATTGCATTTGAGGCATCAACCATTGCTGCAATATGTCCAAGTGGGAGTATCCAGTGACAGCGATCTTGGTGAAGAAGAATGGCCACTACAGTTTTTGATGTTGTCGTTGTCATTGAGCTTCTGCACTAGCTCCAATTTGAATGGTTTCATTGACAGCTTCTGTCTCAGGCCTATCCACACAGTCATTGGAGCCATTTTGAGTTCACAGGATGCACGACACACCAGTTTCTTTGGACTCCTTATGAATGTCACTCGTACACACTCCACATTCACTTCACTCACACTGGGACGTCCGCTTCTGTTTACCGGGCACATGCAACCTGTCATAACAAATTTGTTGCACCTGTGGTAAATAGTCTTCCTTGTTGGTGGCTTCTCACTGTACTTTGTTAAACATCTGTTGAACAGCTGTAGCACACTTTTTTTTGTCGAACTCCAACACACAGAAAGCTTGCTACGCACCTGAACTTGCTTTGTTTGTGACTAGCGGTGACTATCGGCAAATTACCAATCTACTCTGTGGCTATATACACAAAAAAAAACTTTCAGGGTTTCTCTTCAAAATGACATATGTATGATATCTGTACGATGTTTGGTACTTGAGCAATAAATATTTGAAAGTGTTCCCAAACTTCATGTACATCCTGTACTTGGTTCTTCCAACAGTGCACGAGTTGGTTTGATGATTGTACAGCGTTGAAACAAAACATGTGAACACAAAACATCACCAAGGAGCGACAGCGATTGAGGTGTCCACCTGTTGTGAAGTGGTTGCCTATGCTTTGGCATCATGGCTTGGTGGTGTTTTGGAAGGCAGGGAACAAGAGGTGCTGCCTACAATTATGACGCCCAGAAACAGTTGAAAGAAGCTGAAGAGAAATGTCATTACTTTCTCTTCTAGTCTGTAGTGGGATTCACCTCAGAGATGCTATCCTGATAAGATATCTGTGCACCCAATGTTGTAAGGTTATTCAAAAAGCATTTATGTCATTTTGAGGCGAGATGGCATAGATGTGAGCTCTCTTATGGCCCCTGATCCTCTGCAGATGGAAAAGAAGTCACATGGTATAAGGACAGGCATTGCAGAGTACATTGAGAACTTCAAGAAACTATGAGAAGTTGACTGTAAGGAAAAATGCAGGTAAATTTTATCACGAAAAGCATTAGTGCGACAGACTGTTAGTGAAGTTGTTGACACAGTTACAACTCTTAAATGAGCCATAACATTTCACAGTATGATTAAAATCATTTATGTATAGTCCTGGATGTCACTGTTTTCTAAACTCTGTAATTGAGTGCGTAGTGAACTGAATCTTCCTGTCATTTGTAACTCGAACCTGATCGGGTCTAGTGTGAAAAAACTGTTCGAGACATTGAAATACGTTGATGTGCCAAAATATTATGACCGTACCTACATCAATACTCTACAAGCCACATGATGGCATGTGGCAGCTCTAATTTTCTCATTGTGGCCATTTCGTAAAATATATGTAGTAGGAAGTAATATGTTGTCCAACTCTTCTTGGAATGTACTCTTTCAGAATTCAACAGTAAACGACTACACAACGCACAATGCCTCTGTGGTAACCTCTGCTGCTGGAGTTTGTTGAGCTTCAATGGATCACTCTCGCACTTTCTACATGCCCCTGTGATGAAACACTTTGCCCTTTGTTGGATCTTCTCTATCTCTTCTATTACTTCTGCCAGTTCAGGGTACCAGACTGATGAGCAATACTCAAGAATCAGTTGAACAAACATTTTGTAAGCCATTTCTGTTGTGGATGAGTTACATTGCCTTGGTATTCTTTCTATGAATCTCAGTCAAGCATATGCTTTTTCTACTTTTCCTACTACTTTTTTTATTTGGTCATTCCACTTAACATTTTTCTGGATGGTTACTCCTTGGTTCAATGTTAGGTTCACAACACAAATTCGCTGAGATTTTAAAAAATTCCTGAAATTCTTTGAGTTTTCCCCAATTTTTCCATGTGAAATTTAATTCACCGACAATTCCAGAAGAATCGCCACCCCATTATTACATTTTCGTGGGGTACCCCTGAAATTACCTTCGCAACTGTCAATTTTGTTCCACCTGCTCAGTAGCACATATTGGGATGCAATACAGCAGCAATTCTGCATGGTGTGGATTTGGCGAAATTTCTGGAGGTACAATATTACTGGAGATCTACACACAGGCCACGAAAATCCTTTAAATTACAAACTGGTAGTTTGTGAGTGTGGAGAATATGACCAATAGCATCCTACGGGTGTTCTGTCAGGATCATCTCAGACAAATTTGATGCTGAAGACATCAACATGAGTTCAGTATAGTGCTCATCGAACCAATGTAACATGATTCCGTGCTAGTGACATGGACAATTATCTATCACCAATGGGAAAGATATCAAGTGTGAAGAGATGCAGATGGTCCAGAGTAATGTTCAAATGGTCTACAGCTGTCACAGTGCTTTCAGTTACTACTACATGTCCCATAGAAGCCCAGGTGAATGCCCCCCATATCATAATACTGTCCCCACTGGCCTGCATCTATAGCCCAGTAGTTGTTTTGTGCAGCTGTTCACTGGGATGACAACACATCTGGACACAATTATCAACCATTTGTAACAAAGAATGTGCTCCATCAGACCAGGTGACATTTCCACTTATCTACAGTCCAATCTTGATGATCTCGTGACTGCAATCATAACTGAGTATGTCATCGGGTGAGCACGACAATACGTACAGGGTGCCTGTTGGGGTGCCCCATGTTCCACAATGTGCACTGAACCATATGTTCAGAAACATTTGTGCCTGCAGCAACATTTTACTCTGTCATCAGGTCCGCCATATACCACCACTTGTCCTGCAGAGAGGGCAAACTCCTCGTTCCTCATTCTATGAGGAGACATGGGTGGCCAATACCTTGCTGCCTACTCTACATCACATGTATACTCTGCAAACCACCATGAAGTACATGGCGTAGGATGTGTCCCATGGTACCAGTTATCCCATATCATTCACGTATGAAGCATGGGAAGAACGATTGCCGTAATTATTCTAAATCTTGTCCTCATGATCCCTATGTGAGCGATTTATAGGGGGCTGCAGCAAATTCCTAGAGTCATTATTTAAAGCCTGTTCTTGAAACTTCTTGTAGAATTTCTTGGGATAGAGTACATCTGAGGCTGTCAGTTCAGTGTCTTCAATATCTCTCTGACACTCTCCGACAGATCAAACAAACCTGTGACCATTCGTGTTGCCCTTCTCTGTAAACGTTCAATCCCATTACTCCTACAGGGTAAGGGTCACACACAGTTGAGCAATATTCTAGAACTGGCCACACAAGTGATCTATAAGCAATCCCTTTTGTAGACTGACTGCACTTCCCCAGTATTCTACAACTAACCGAAGTCTACCACCTTCTTTACCCACTACTGAGCCTATGTGATCATTTCATTTCACATACCGACAGAGTGTTCCACCCAGATACTCATGGTTTTTCTGTCTATCAACAACTTTTCAGAGGAGCTAGTAACAACAGCAGGCAAACAACCATCGACCTTCACTATTTGCATCCTCAATTGCTGGGCAGCAACAATCTGCTCTTTGTCAAATTTGCTTATGTCAGTGGATTCAAATGGCTCTGAGCACCATGGGGGCTTAACATCTATGGTCATCAGTCCCCTAGAACTTAGAACTACTTAAACCTAACTAACCTAAGGACAGCACACAACATCCAGTCATCAAGAGGCAGAGAATATCCCTGACCCCGCTGGGAATCGAACCCGGGAACCCGGGTGTGGGAAGCGAGAACGCTACCGCACGACCACGAGCTGCGGACTATGTCAGTGGATTCCCCACCCTTCCCCATATCTTACGTAGAATGATTCTCCATTCGTCTATGTGCTGCTTATGTACTTTTCCTAGTGTATCACACACTGGCAGCATCAAGAGGTGGCATTCAGTCTTGCTTAGGGCTGTGGTGTTTTGGATTATCAGAGTATGTGTACAGAAGTAGCACTTGATTTAGCTGTCATGTCCACAAAGAAGTTACTACTGCTGCATACACAGCATGGCTCTCCACATGGTATGATATGAAAGTTGAAACACAGCATTAGGCAGAGTAAAACTGTCTTTGGCTGTACAAACATAGAATAACCACACTGTAAATCGACAAGACTTGTGGCACATCTGTATTTTCTGTCTTACTGAAATTAAAGTAAAACCTGAAATGTCTGAAATAGCGAATTACACTGCAAAACAAAAGTAGCCAGTTTATATGTAAATGTGTATCTCCACATATTTGCAGCGTACATGCACACGTGATTCCCCCATCTCTTACAGATCCAATCCCAAAATGCCACAGTTGGCAAACAACACACACAATTTTAACTGTTTCAGCAGCCAACACATTTTTGACAGCACAAATTACAATGTAATTTGTCTGAAATTGGCTTTAGGCAAAGGCAATGTGAAACATGAAATAATTGAAATTATACTTTTAGCTGACACTTTGAAAGAAATCTTTCATACCTTCTGCAATGGCCTTATTACTGTTCTCCTTTGCCTTTACATCACCTTCCTCATTGTATGAAGAGGGAGAAGGATCTGGTGGTTCTTCTTTAACTTTTACTACATTTGAATTGGATGCTGGAGACTCACCAGTTGCCTGGCGATATAAATGCCTGTAAAATCCACTGAGATCCTTCTGCTTGGAAACATCCATTATTGCTGTACAAAAAAAAGCACATATAAATATTTCCGCTGATGGAAACTGAAATTAAATAAACAAGGTTATATCACTGGGCATATTCTGCATGATTTCTTAAACAGAAATGAAATTAAAGTACAAATTTCAGTTTCAAAATAAGAGAACATTCTTTTATATCAGTACAATGCAAATTCAGAGAGAATGGACAAAAATGGCATAGCAATACCAATATCAGAAACTTAATAATCACAGCAGAATTTCTGAAGAAAGGAGAGTCATCTGTGTCTTAAAAATAAATTAGTATGAGCACAAAGTCTTCACTCTTTAGCTATTCTACTGTTTATCATGCACACTGTGACTAAAATTTTATTTCTTGCAGTTTTATTCCTTTGAATATATCACCAAATTATTTTTCAAATCATGTATCAAGATTATTCAGAAAGTTTTAAGAAAGAATGGACTCTGTCATAATAAAAACTTACACAGCCATCATCTCAATGCATATGTGATTTTCTAATAGTATGAGTTGGTGTATACTCTCAAATTATTTAGTGGAAGTGCAACATTGTTGGTAATTGTATCCACAGGTGCTTCCTAGATCTGCCTTTCTTGAAACTGTCCATGAATGATGTATTTTTGTAATACAAGGAAATGGCACTGGGACAGGTCTGAGCAAGGAGGTGTATTAAGAAGTTTATGGGTTCTGAAAGGTGCAGCTCATGCTTTCCATATTGGGTAAGGCTGCAAGATTTACTGATCTGTACTATGGTGTCAGGGATCTCTAAAAAATTTACAAACTATTTTCATAAACAAATGCTAAATAACACCAAAAGTTAATTCCAATATAAAGTCTTGCGGTACCATTTTTTGACACTGATGTCACATTTCCTGACACTTTATCACAAGCATTTCTAAAATGAATCATTTTGTAGAGATCTTGGATGTGGTGTATATTAGCTTTGTTGCTGGCTGACTATTTCTCATGTTTCAAACCTTGAACTTAAGATATTTAATGTTTTTCATGTGTGTTCAGTCCATTCCATTTATGAGTTCACACAATGAAATGGTACTGTTACAGGACATCAGAGGTGCTATGATTGGCTTACAGATGCAAACAAACAGCCCCATCTTGATTTTTAAGTATTTGCAAGTAAACATTCCATCGTACAATGCTCTGTTGAAATTACCTATATGCTTTTGCCTGGATTTACACAGATTTTGTTCTTGATTAGTGTTTTGATGCAGTAAGTTCCATCATTTACACCATAAGCTCATGTTCCAAATTTTTGCTAATAAACTGCATAATGAATTGATATTGTGCTATAGTCACACTAGTAGTCTGCTACAGTTATTCACAAGAAAATAAGACACACACGAACTGAGGTGCAATATACTCTCAAGAAAGAGACTTGCTAACAAAACATACCTCCCAAATGCTGTCAGCAAGCAAGGAAATTCTTAGTAACTAAAGGTAATGGGACATGTTTCAAGTGCTTATTTTTTCCTTGTTCATAAACCCTTGCTTAAGTGGTGCCACTTATGTTATCGTATTCTAATGCATTCTATGAGACATTTACAAAATTATCACACCTATCTTCAAAAATATCAAAACGCATCAAAGCTTAATAGAAATATACACAGAGAGGGTGATTAATAGCAAAGGTACAGCTGCTCTGCTGATTCCCTTTTACTGCAGGCATCAGAATAGGAAAATCATATTGAAGTTGATTGGACAGCCTTAGACCGAACAATGAACTTACAATAGCCTATAAGAGCAGTATTGTGCAGAAACCAGGTCCCCCTACGTCTCCTACATGGAGCTAACCAGCATTTCAAGTCACAGCCTTATTACTGTTCAAAAAACATACCTCAATATCAACAGTTCCAAAAAAGTTCAAGTGTTCTTAAGTGAATCCGTGTGGGAAATAACTGAAAAGCATCCTCATAATTTAAATTCTGTAGGCTTAATCCATTATTGTGAAATATATTTTAATATACCTTATGAGGCTGCTCCAGTTCAGAGTATTAAACTATAAACAGTACCTGGATTTGGGATACATTAGGTACCCTGTAAGCACGTCCATGCACACTTGGCTGCACCTTCACGTTTTTGTGGGGTGTGATTACTTACAGTGAAGAAACTGCACAAAATTCTTTTGTTTACACTCCTTGTTCTCTTTATTTTTGTTGTTCACAAAAATTTAGTGTACATTTGCAGCATCGTGTGTTGATTTTGATCCAATAATGGAATACACCACATGAAGGATAGTAGATGTACTGATAATGTTTTCAGCATTGTCCACAGACACATAGCATAGTAGCAAGGCTACCACAAGCATCATTGTGTCTTCCCTTTAATAGGGAATGTTCACAGCCATTACACTCAGTGTGGTGCAAACATGTGAAGCAAGCACACAACCATACCACAGAGATGCACTCATGCTACCTACAACCAATCCTTTCAGGAAACTGCAACACAAGTTGGCAGTGCTGTTTCAGTTGTGTAAAAATGCTGGTATCAGTGGTCACATGAACATTTTCACTCCCGTAGACAATGTTCTGGACATCCACGCACCACAGACACCAGCCGGGATCATAATACTGTTAAGGGCAGTAGTGACAGGTCATATAGTTACCACAGCACAGATAAGAGGGCTTGTGAGCCCAGACAAGTCAACACGAATTGTTGAGAAGCTATTATTGGCAGTGGGACTACAGGCGAGCAATCTCCACCCCTTCTTCTGCTCCCACCACAGCACTGACATGCATGGCTCGACAGCCCTGTCGTGGTCTTCAGGAATAAAAGTACATTCTGCTAGCATGCATGTGATGGTCATACGCGCATAAGACACAGACCTGGTCAGCACTGTCTCACAGAGTGCATTCACATAAGATACCCTGCCACACCCCAGGTTTTATGGTCTGGGCTGCTATAAGCTACAACTCTTGTTCACCTTTGGTGTTTCTGGAGGGTATGTGTTGTGAATGTTGTTAGATCAGTCCTTTTGACATATTTGCAGCAGGATGGTGATGTGTTGTTCTAATAGGATAATGCTCGCCTACACACTGCTCATGAAACTTGATGTGCTTTGCAAG
Organism: Schistocerca gregaria; assembly: GCF_023897955.1. NCBI lineage: Eukaryota > Metazoa > Arthropoda > Insecta > Orthoptera > Acrididae > Schistocerca > Schistocerca gregaria. The sequence goes on along the minus strand of NC_064927.1, from coordinate 355,063,878 downwards.
ATGTGCAGCAACTTCCTTGGTCAGCATGTTCTCTGGACTTGTCTCCAATTGACCACATGTGGGACATGGTGGGTGAGAAGTGACTCGTGCAACTTGTCAACCAACAACTCTCAAGAGAACTACATGAACAGGTCCAGAAGGCATGGAATAACATATCCAAGGACATATTTGCCATCTGTATAATCGACTGGATGCCAGAGTCAGTGCATGCACTGCTGCCCATGGAGGTTATAACACATATTAATGTGGGTGTTCCAGCATGGGTTGGTGCCTGGTACATCAGAACTGCTTGCACTATTGTTCTGTAAGTGTAATCATTTTATGGACTCCATAGTTACTGCTGCAAAAATAAATCTTGAGTGAATTGGAAACCACCTAAAGGGTGTATTAATTTTTCTCTCTGGTAATGTATTTCAATCTGCATCCATCTGAACCTGTTTACTACAGTCAAAGACGGCTTCTCTCTTGAATTTTTAACCCCCACACTTTCCTCCATTACCAACTGGCAATTCCTTGATGCCTCAGGGCATGTACTATCAACGAGTCCTTTCTTTCAGTCAAGTTGAGCCATAAATTTATTTTTTGCCTCAATGTAATTCAGTACCTAATTAGTTACACAATCTACCCATTTAATCTTTACCTTTCTTCCGTAACATCACATTTCAAAAGCTTCTATTCTTTCTTGTCTGATCTATTTATCTCCCATTTTCATACCTCGTTTCACTTTCGTACAAAATTGCACTTGAGACAATTGACAAATATTTCAGGCAAGGTTATTAACCCTTAAACATTTTATAAGAAAACTCAAATTTTTGTTTGTTCTCTCTGAACTTAAATTCCACCACTACTTCCTTAACTATATGCTCACTGTACACATTTAGTAACACTGGGAGAGGTTACAGCTCTGACTGACTTTCTTCTCAACCACTACTACCCTCAATGTCTTTTGACTACAGTCTGGTTTCTACACATGATGCTAATAACCTTCCACTCACCGTATTCTGTTTCTGCTATCTTCAGAACTTCAAAGAATGCAGTCTAGTCAACACTGTAAAAAGTTTTATCTAAATTTACAAATGCTAAAAATATATATTTGTTTTCTTCAGTCTATCTAATAAGGTAAGCCACAGGGTCAATATTGCCTAGTGTATTTCTACATTTCTCTGGAAACTGAATTGATCGACACCAATGATGGCTTTGCTTTCACATCATTCTGTAATTGATTCAGTGTTTTGGAGCGACAACTTATTATACTGATAGAAATATCCACACCAGTCAACACTTGCTTTCTTTGGAAATTGAATTATTACATTCTTCCAAAACTGAGATTAACAGGAAGTCAACTGTTCACACAAGGTTCTTATTCCTGTTAAATGGAACAAGTGGGAGGAGGAAAATCATGTTCATAAGCATAAGAAAACTTATTGTATTCCATTAGTTATGAAAACTAGATTTTGAAAATAAAATCTAGAATGGCCCTAGGAAAATAAAGGTGCTTCTCTAAGTTACAACAATTGCCTCAGATTCAGAGTCATCATAGATTCAAGACCAAAACAGTCTGCAGTGAACGTTAATTACAGCAACAGCTTTTGACATACACATGACAGCAACTAGACTTGCCTTCCAAATGTTCCATATGTTTTTCCTGTTCATCCATTTTGCGAAATTCCTCAAGCTTTGCTCGATAAGCAGCAGTGACAAATGACTCTTTATCTTTGAACTGTTCTCCTTCTGCCTCTCGCTCTCGCTGTACTTCACGTTCATATCGACGTTCTTGTTCTTTCTTGCGACGCTCAGCTTGCTTCAAGAGAGACTGAATGTATTTTGGCTGAAATAGGAGCACAACAATTTATGTTAGTAATTATGGGATAGTTTCATTAGTAAGTACTAGCGAGGCGAATCATAATTTGAATTCCAAAACTGCCTTTCCACTGACATCTCAACAAACACACACACACACACACACACACACACACACACACACACACACACACACACAAAATATGCAAATTATAATTTGTGTGTTACATCTAGCACATCTGATTTACACAATCACATTTTACTTGTCTTTAGCCATTAGCAAGCACAGAGTCTTGATATCCAGTTTTATATGAGTGCATCACCAATGAGGGACAAATAATAATCAACACACTATAGGGCTCTGTCCTATCACTCACAGTGTGAAGAGGAAACAGTTGTCCTGATGACATAAACCACAACAAAAGGAATGAAAAATGAAAACAAAAGGAATGAAACATGAAATTTCCACTAAAATATTTTTCTAGTTTCCTGTGAATTCACTGTTGCTTAACTGAAACAGTTTTGTATGGGGCAAGATAAATCATTTATTGATAATGGCACACAAGAAAAAATCATGAGGTAAAGACAAATACTTAATTATTTGTTTGTGGATAACGATAAAATCTTTTTTTATATAAACTTTTTGTTGACTGAAAGAGAACAGGATGAAGAGAACGGAAGAAGCCCGCTCCATTAGGCCCGAGGACTTCTCTGTGGGAAGGAGTGATGCAGAAGGCAAGCACGTCATATCTTTCTTATGTAGTACTCATGACACAATGTAATGACTAACACAACACTGCACAGCAAATAGACCACTAAAATTAACAATTGCAGGATGTACAACATTAGTGGTCTGAAGCCTTCCAATGTCTATCAATTCAGGGCAAGAGAGTTCAGCACCCATAAAACAGGTTTATACATAGTAAATAAATGCAACATATTGTAGATTTTCGTAAACTACTAACCTCAAAGTTTTTTTTTTTCCGGAATGTGTGATGGAAGACCTTTTTGTGAAAATATAGATAGCTAGCAAAGCAAACAATGTTTCGCACCTGCTAAATATGTATGGGAATTGGAATACATTCTAATTTGTCTCTTCCTGATCTCTGTCCATATCCTCTCCTCTATCATTGTTTATCTTCTTCTCCTCTTCCTCCACTTAGGAGATGTAGCATATGTCTGTCCTAATGTTTATTACCACATTGAGAAAAAATATGAAATGAATTGGTGAAGAACTTTCCAAGATTTTTGTTCACTATATGTTAATATTAAAAAATATGTAGCCTATGTCTATCGAAATATTTACTACTCACCAAGCGGTGGCAGAACATACAAATAAAAGACTGTTGTCATTCGCAAGCTTTCGGCTCCTTCTTCAGGCAAAAGAGTTGAAGGGGAAGGAAAAGGGGTGAAGGGAAAGGACTGGAGAGGTCTAGGAAAAGGGGTAGTTTTTGGTACAGTCACCCAGAACCACGGGTCAGGATGACTTTCTCGAAAACCACCCCTTTTCCTAGACCTCTCCAGTCCTTTCCCTTCCCCTACAACCCTTCTGCCTGAAGCAGGGGCCACTGGCTCTGAAAGCTTCCCAATTACAACTGTCTTTTATGTGTGTGTTTTGCCGCCACTTGGTGAGTAGATTTTTTATCTATTCAATTAAATAATTTTCTCAATAACTGGTTTCAAACATTTATTACAAAATATATAGCCTATGTCTATATTTCTTGACTAACTTTTAAAGAGCATAGCCTAAGTTCATCCCAATGTTTATTAGGAGATTGAGTAAAAATCTGAATTAAATCAATCAAGAACTTTTCAAGATTTATGCTAACAGTGTTTCCCTTTTAAATGTTACCAGCTTAGTGCCCACTGCTTTACACATTGATGTTTATGTTATTCACAAATCAAAACATCACGTAAACTTTTGACACTGATGAAGGCCACAGATGTGTGTAGCCTTTTTCGAATGTACTTCTGACCAAAAAGAAATTCTAGTAGTTGGAGACCAAAGTTTTTGTTCATCATGGCTTTTTCATTCTTCTTGAGATATTTCTCTAGGAATTTTCATCTCCTAACACATATTTCTTTACATCTAATTGAGAAGTAAAATACCAATTTTCATAGATTTAGCTTCAATTTTTTTTTTTAAATGTAAATAAATATTTTCTTAAAAATTTTCATCCCCTATATCATTCCCTTAGCAGCGAAAAACATTTTTTACTTCTGACAGAGAAGCCAAATACAAATTTTCATAGATTTAGCTTTTAAAGTGCTTCCAAAATGAAATAATTCCACAGAACTTTTCATTCCTTGTTTCGCACCCTTAGGAGATTGAATTTCCAAAAACACTTAAAACATATATTTTTTATTTCAAACCAAGAAATCAAATACCAAATTTTATAGCTGTAGCTTTAAAAATGTTTTGTAGTTTTTTTAATGATTTACTTTAAAAAAAACTTTCACCCACAATTTTATCCCTTTAGTGGTTGAATTTCCAAAATTGCTGTAAACAAGTATTTCTTCATTCCTGACTGACAAACTACACTCCTGGAAATTGAAATAAGAACACCATGAATTCATTGTCCCAGGAAGGGGAAACTTTATTGACACATTCCTGGGGTCAGATACATCACTTGATCACACTGACAGAACCACAGGCACATAGACACAGGCAACAGAGCATGCACAATGTCGGCACTAGTACAGTGTGTATATCCACCTTACGCAGCAATGCAGGCTGCTATTCTCCCATGGAGACGATCGTAGAGATGCTGGATGTAGTCCTGTGGAACGGCTTGCCATGCCATTTCCACCTGGCGCCTCAGTTGGACCAGCGTTCGTGCTGGACGTGCAGACCGCGTGAGACGACGCTTCATCCAGTCCCAAACATGCTCAATGGGGGACAGATCCGGAGATCTTGCTGGCCAGGGTAGTTGACTTACACCTTCTAGAGCACGTTGGGTGGCACGGGGTACATGCGGACGTGCATTGTCCTGTTGGAACAGCAAGTTCCCTTGCCGGTCTAGGAATGGTAGAACGATGGGTTCGATGACGGTTTGGATGTACCGTGCACTATTCAGTGTCCCCTCGACGATCACCAGAGGTGTACGACCAGTGTAGGAGATCACTCCCCACACCATTATGCCGGGAGTTGGCCCTATGTGCCTCGGTCGTACGCAGTCCTGATTGTGGCGCTTACCTGCACGGCGCCAAACACGCATACGACCATCATTGGCACCAAGGCAGAAGTGACTCTCATCGCTGAAGACGACATGTCTCCATTCGTCCCTCCATTCACGCCTGTCGCGACACCGCTGGAGACGGTCTGCACGATGTTGGGGCGTGAGCGGAAGACGGCCTAACGGTGTGCGGGACCGTAGAACTGCTTCATGGAGACGGTTGCGAATGGTCCTCGCCGATACCCCAGGAGCAACAGTGTCCCTAATTTGCTGGAAAGTGGCGGTGCGGTCCCCTATGGCACTGCATAGGATCCTACGGTCTTGGCGTGCATCCGTGCGTCGCTGCGGTCCGGTCCCAGGTCGACGGGCACGTGCACCTTCCCCCGACCACTGGCGACAACATCGATGTACTGTGGAGATCTCACGCCCCACGTGTTGAGCAATTCGGTGGTACGTCCACCCGGCCTCCCACATGCCCACTATACGCCCTCGCTCAAAGTCCGTCAACTGCACATATGGTTCACGTCCACGCTGTCGCGGCATGCTACCAGTGTTAAAGACTGCGATGGAGCTCCGTATGCCACAGCAAACTGGCTGACACTGACGGCGGCGGTGCACAAATGCTGCGCAGCTAGCGCCATTCGACGGCCAACACCGCGGTTCCTGGTGTGTCCGCTGTGCCGTGCGTGTGATCATTGCTTGTACAGCCCTCTTGCAGTGTCCGGAGCAAGTATGGTGGGTCTGACACACCGGGGTCAATGTATTCTTTTTTCCATTTCCAGGAGTGTAAATACCGCTTTTCATAGGTCTAGCCTCAAAATTCTCTTAACAGCAACATATTTTCAAAAATCTTTCAGCCCCTATTTAACCTTAGGAGAGAAATTATGAACAATCCCTTGTTAAATGATGTCTACAGTGTATGGTCAATCCCCTCTTCAAATTTCAAGTTTCTGTCATTAGTGGTCTCGGCTAGACAATGATGGGTCAGTCAGTTGGGACACTGCCTTTTATAAATTTTATATAGAGATTAGCTTAATTTGTATTCTTATATCCAATGTTATACAGACAGGATGAGTGCATGGATCATACCAGGCTGCTACTACTGCCCAAAAGAGCAGATGCTGCCAAAAACACTCGAGTGTAAACATACTATGTAGTACAGAGAGAGAGAGAGAGGGAGAGAGAGAGAGAGATCACAGTGTAGGTCTTTTCCTAGTGCAACAGCATTTTCAATGAGGTCGTGGAAACATATTATTCACAGAACTTTATGAACCACAGTAAAGTGTGGGAACTGCATTAACATAGTGGCAGAGTCCCAACCATCAACCATTGGCAGTCATGAACTAGCAGAATTGGGTGTAACAGTTATATATACCACCTTGGCAATTTTTTGAATGCAAAACAGCTAAGATCATAACCACCCAGATTTTGATTTAAAATGGGCCATTTTCTAAGGAAAGTACTCTATGGCTCTTTCAGCCAGTCGGCATAATTGTGGCATGGCATTCCTTACAGTGGCTCACATAGTGTCCAACAGATTGGTGGATACCTAGTCAGTGATACGTACATCTGATTCTGTCTAGTCTTCATGAATCCCTGGTTATAAGATAATGGAGCATTGTAGAAACGTTTCAGGATAGTTGGTCATTGATGAACTGGGATGACGAGGATCCAGTTTTGTCCCACAGATCATGGTTCCTCGTAACTGGAATCCTCCTTTGGCAGGCTTCTCATTTTTCAAGACTTCTATGGTTTTCAGCGACAATGGCTCCTTACTCTGTACAGCAGCAATATAATTTAATGCACCAATGACTGAGATTTCATTCACATTGCTGTGTTTGCACCATTTTTATATATTGTTGTGACTCCTGAAACCTCAGAGCCCATCTTGCCATCTGACCAGACAGACCCTTCATGCTAGCTGGCCAGCATAGGCAATGGTGATCCATAACAATGGTGAATATGTTGTCAAATAAATACGTTCAGAACTTGCTGATGACCTAACAAATGCAAGGCACTCCTTATTGATTCTAGAGCAATTCTTCTTGAACTTGGGAAGTACTCTGGAAGCATAATTTATCACCTTTTCAGCATGTATCTGACGAAATTGTGCCATAATTGTCCCTATCCCAAAAGTGCTAATGTCAGCATGAAATTCTATCTTGGCATTCTTGTCTCACAATACTAGAACTGGAATGGATATTAGTGCCACCTAAAGGACAAGGAAAGATATTTCTTGCTCCTTGTTCCAGGAAAATATAGCATCTGCCTGCATAAGTTCTGCAGTGGCTTGGTACAGAAGTCCTTTATGAAACACTGGTAGTATAGCACCTTCTGGAAATCTTTTCACATCATGAATGTGCTGAGTGATTGGAAAATCTGTGAAAGCTCTTATTTTCTCTGGATCGGGAAGAGCTCCATCATAATACACTAGATAGAGGGTCCAAGATTTTTACATCTTAGGCCATGAAGAAACATTTTTTCAGTCTCAGGCTGATAGCTGCAGTCTCAACAAACTTCCAGATCTGGTGTGAAGCAGGTTGTCCATCATATGTTTGAAAGTGGCTAGAGTGTTACATAATCCAAATGGCATAGCTTTGAGCTCACAGATGCCATTAGGAATTATGAAGGCAGACTCTTTCCAGGTAACATTGTCAACCATGTATTTTCCAGTAGCCTATCTGCATGTCCATAATTGAGAAGTACTTTGCTTCTTTAAACAAGTCCAGAGTGTCGTTAATGCGTGGCAATGGACAGACACCTTTCTTCATGATTTTGTTCAGTTGGTGGTAGTCAACACAGAACTCCAATGTGCCATCCTTCTTCAAAAGGGTCACGGAGAAGACCGAGCAATCTCTGATGGTTCAATGATGTCATCTTCTCCACTTCCTCACAGATTACCCATCGTTCAGGCAGTGACACCCTATATGATTGCTGGCTAATTGGTGGACATTCCCCAGTTCTGAAATAGTGTATTATCTGGATCAGTTGGTCTTTCCTTTCCCCACTACAGATATAACAGAATAAAAAAAATTGGCGCAGAACGGCTAACACTCTTCGACATTGTTCCTTGGCCAGGCTGAATCCTACTGACAGTTCGATAATAGCTTCTCCCCTGCATTGTGTAGTGACAGTGGAGTACAAATCTTTGTTGATGACACTAAGCTGCCCTACTAGGACTCATTTAGACATCCCTATGTCCATCTTTAGGAATGAGTTGGGGCTGCCCGTGACGATCAGCAATCCAACATTCTCCTTTATCACCTGCAATACTTACAATCAACAATGAAATGCATATTCCTTTTGTGAGCCTGAGTAGCTTTTTGCAATCAACAAAAGGTTTACAGTTTAACTGTGTATCTTGGTTTATTACTTGAACTTGTCTCATGGATGGTGCTGGGAAAACATCACCTTCAACAGCAAACAGCCACCCAGAGCAATCTTTGTTGTGCGCTAGTTGGAACAGACTTAGAGAAAGCTTTTGACAATGTTGACTGGAATACTCTCTTTCAAATTCTAAAGGTGGCAGGGGCAAAATACAGGGAGCGAAAAGCTATTTATAATTTGTACAGAAAGCAGATGGCAGTTATAAGAGTCGAGGGACATGAAAGGGAAGCAGTGGTTGGGAAGGGAGTGTGACAGGGTTGCAGCCTCTCCCCCTTGCCATTCAATCTGTATATTGAGCAAGCATTGAAGGAAACAAAAGAAAAATTCGGGTTAGGTATTAAAATCCATGGAGAAGAAATAAAAACTTTGAGGTTCGCCGATGACATTGTCATTCTGTCAGAGACAGCAAAGGACTTGGAAGATCAGTTGAACGGAATGGACAGTGTCTTGAAAGGAGGGTCTAAGACGAACATGAACAAAAGCAAAACGAGGATAAAGGAATGTAGGCGAATTAAGTCTGGTGATGCTGAAGCAATTACATTAGGAAATGAGACGCTTAAAGTAGTAAAGGAGTTTTGCTATTTGGGGAGCAAAATAACTGATGATGGTCGAAGTAGAGAGGATATAAAATGTAGACTGGCAATTTTCTTTCTGAAGAAGAGAAATTTGATAACATCCAGTATTGATTTAAGTGTCAGGAAGTCTTTACAGAAAGTATTTGTATGGAGTGTAGCCATGTATGGAAGTGAAACATGGACAACAAATAGTTTGGACAAGAAGAGAATAGAAGCTTTAGAAATGTGGTGCTACAGAAGAATGCTGAAGATTAGATGGGTGGATCACATAACTAATGAGGAGGTTTTGAATAGAATTGTGGAGAAAAGGAGTTTGTGGCACAACTTGACTAGAAGAAGGGATCGGTTGGTATGACATGTTCTGAGGCATCAAGGGATCACCAATTTAGTACTGGAGGGCAGCATGGGGGGTAAAAATCATACAGGGAGACCAAGAGATGAATACACTAAGCAGATTCAGAAGGATGTAGGCTGCAGTAGGTACTGGGAGATGAAGAGGCTTGCACAGGATAGATTAGCATGGAGAGCTGCATCAAATCAGTCTCAGGACTGAAGACCACAACAATAACAACAGTTGGAACAGTATCTTTAATCTGCAGCTCAGATCTTCCACTGTCTGTGATTGCTTGTGATGCATGCACAAAGTCACATCCGAGAATAAAATCATGACTACATTCTGTTAAAGCGACAAGTTCAAAGTCTGTATTCTGTTGCTGATAGTTATTCTTGCAACGCATGTTACAGTTGGCTGGACATATTTCCCATTAGCAACTTGCAATAGAATCGCTTTTGCATCACAGATCATAGTCTTCTATAATGGGTGACAATATGCCCACATTTACTAGCACCTGGACTGGTTAGACATCGATAACAAAGTCACTAAGATTTCCTGCCATCTTGGTAACTGTTATCTGTGGAGGATTTTCACCTCCATAGATGGTCATCTTACTCAGTCTTCCTGAATTCTGTGGCTATGCAAGTGTCTGGTGCCTCTGTATGGTCTCAAACGCCTATGGTGAGTTGAGGAGTGTCCCCATCCAAGCTATGTCAGAACGAGCATGCTGCAATGCTTGCATAATCAGGTAGCAGATTTTTACAACGGTAGCATTCACAAGCTGGCTGTATGTTACAATAAGTGCCTTAATATTGGTGGGAATTTTGTAGGAAAGTAGATTAAAATACAGGCTTTCATGAAAAAATAAAACTGTCATTAAAAGTCTACTTGTTTTATTTTTATTTCAAAACAGTACAGATTAAAAAAAAGCAGCCACTATCTCTTGTGTACTCAGTCCACCAGTTATGATAGCCATAAAATGTTGTATCTCTTCCCTTACAACATGACGTATGAAAGAAGCGTAGCCATTGTGGTCTTCCACAATTGCAATATGGGCTACATTCGAGGAATCATTAGCACCAGGATTTCATCCAGAACAGATGCCACCCATTCGCACTCCTCTACAGAAAGGGACAAGTGCCGGAACAAGTCCCACTCTTTCACCCCCTCCACAGCGATTAAGTGCACCTAAATATGTTCTTTGGGATTTTCCCATAGAACGCGTATTCTTTGGTCTTCATCACAGGTTTTCAGTAGATCCGCGTGGTTTACTGCATTTGTTCGCACATAACAGTAGCGATCAGTGTTTTACTGCTTTGCAATATTTGTATTTACAACACATTTCATTGGACATTTAGCAGTGCTTTATTGCTTCTACTTGTGCATTGTAGCAGTATTTGTGTTTCCTTTGTGACTTTTACAGTGTTTGCTGCTTTATGTAATACTGTTTTATCGCTTCTCATTCTGCGTTGGAACAGTGTTTTGGAATATGTGCTTTAAAATGTGAAGCTTGAGGAAACGAGTACAATTACCACAGACCTCTGAAGTGGGATATTTCCACAGCGAACCTATAAAAGCTGAGTGAAATAATGTCTCCTGTCACAGATAATGAACGTTCATCTCCTTACTAGTGCTACTTATGTGATAAGGATTTTACTTAAGGTAGTTTATGAAACCAGCTATAAAATATTTGTAGGGAGAGGCAACAGAAAAACTTGAAATGTATATTGTGTGCATTTGAAACTTGATTATGAAATGTGCTGGATGGATCCTTTCCAGTTCCCACATGAATTATGTGTGAAATCAGACCTAGAATTCTCCAGTGAAGACGAATTTTTAGGTTGGAAAGAGAAATGGAATGTGCTACACTTTCCATTCATTGCTTAAACCCCACTAATCTCACTGAATCTTTGGAAAGTGTACCAATCATGATAGTTGGCTCCCTGAAACAACAGTACTCATTAAATTGGGGTTATAACTTATTTCAAAACATTCAAGGAAGATTTAAATTTTGTATGATGCTGGGACACACGTTTTTGTCTCCTTGAGATAGAGTTTGTTTCACTATAGTAAACACTGAAGGTCTTTTAATCATTTATAATACAATTAGCAGGATGAAATCACCCCTAACCACTGAACTTTATCATTACCGTTGAGCATATCACACTTCCAAAGCCAACTGACAATCTGACCTATCAGCTATCCACCTGTATGTCACCTACAACTTTTTCCCAAATTTGTTTCATTCTGGTGTGTTAAGAAGTTAAAAGAATTTTACTGAGACAATAAAAGTAGGTCATTATAGAATTTGTTATATTTATTATCTTGCTCATTTCACATACTTGCAAATGAGTCACTGTGCTGGAGATCTGAGGTGGAGCTATCGAAATTTCAATTTAATTGTGTGTTGAGAAAGTAAAAGCAGTCTATCTTTTCTTTTTCAAGGGGACTCTGTCAACACTTAACTATTATGTAGGAAGCACATAGTGCTAATGTGGGAGTGATCTAGATGCTTGTAAAACAAATCTTAGTTACAAGTTTATTGTTTTACTTAACTATTGGCTTATTATTCTCTTGGTAAACTTTTCATATTGAACTGTAATATTATGAATTCTCATATAAGATTACACAGATTCAGATATGCTTTATTATACCAGGTGAGAAAGATCTCTTGGATGCAATAATTTATTTCTGCAATAATGTAACAGCTTTGTGATTTTGTTCTGCATAAAAAGACAGTATTATCTAAAGACACTGTTATTTTTGTAAGTACTGTCATTCTGGGCAACAACAAAATCTCATAACCATTTCTTTCCGTCAGTGTCATATGATTAGCATGACACAATGTGCAGTAAAATAATAATAAACAGATGTTAAAGCTTTTGTTCATGTACTCATGAATTATGAGATATGTTTGTATTCTTGCACCGGAAGTATACTGCTCATCAGAAGTATACTGCTATAAAGAATTAAAAATTTTCTTTCCAAATACTTATCCACATGGTAGTCTCACTGGCTACATAGAAATGGGGGTGCTACACAAGACCCCATTTTTATGATCTACGTGCTGCTTGATGTAATCCGGATAACTAAAGATTTAGATATTCTTTAAATCTTTTACTAACTGCAAATGTACTAAATCTACTACAATATACAGATCTTATCATGAAAAAGCCGAAGGGAAATGGCAATATTTGTGATGTTTGTGTCTGTTAGTTACAGTAAATTTCAGATAAATTTGAAATATATAATCCTGGCAATCATGTGATTCACATAGACTTCCCAACCATATTCAAATTCCAGGCTGGTGTTTATATTGTGTCAAAATAAACTTCCAGTACACATAAATATTAGAATTTTGAACCCACATACATTTAAAACGGGCCTAATGTCATAAATTGGTAGCCACCCTACAAAGTTATCGGTCTGTAGAGAACATTGTTAAGCCCCAGTTGCAATGTACATGTCAGAGGGGGAGTATATTCCCATTGCATGTATTAATTTGTGCATTTACTGGTATATGTATATTACTATAGAGCACCTTCCAATAATTCATTAACACCTTGAAAGTCAGCAGCTGTTCCAAAAGTGGTAGCTTCTACAAGAGCAAATGTTGATACAACTTATTTAACTTCCAGAGGATTATTTTAGATCAGATGGGTTGGGTGTGGGTATTTGGCCAATGTAATGAACACACATATTAATGGTTCATTCTGTATAAACAACAAAGAAGGTATACATTTTCAATTGACACATTTGATTTCTTTCACATTTGCTACATTCAGTGACGTAGTTAGAGATGAAAAACTGAAAGTCTGTAGAGGTATATGACAACTTTGTGGAAAGTTACAAGTCTGCAAAGTTTGGAAACAAATTAACACATCTCAGGATAAATGACTATTATTATTCAAATCCATGCACAGCAATGGAACTCTATTATAGAAAAATAAATTTGCAGGTTTTTTTTACATGGCATTACATCCTCCAGTTTACTCTCACTCTTTCCCTCCCAATCCCACGCCATTACCAGCCAACAATCAAGATAGTCAGGAATGCAGTGGAACCTCTGTTAATTTCAGTTTTTTTTTCTCCCTGGTTTCCTTTAATAGAATAACATGTTGGAGTATATGATATCTTTCACTTCCATTTCCACCAGTACAATAAGTATAGCACGTAAGAGTATATGAAATCATTCACTTCCATTTTCATCAGTACAATAAGTAACTGTCTTTTCATCAATTTATTTTCTTAAATACATAATGGATATAGCTACCGATTTGTGTGGTTTCAATGTTAATTTACACATGCAATTCCATGAAAAGTCAAATCAGAATGCTGAATTTTGAAATGCAATAGATTTTGTCTCCTGTATATCAATTCGAAAGTCATAATGTACAATTTCTGAAGCTGGACAATATGTCATTCCATAATGATACATAATTTATATTTTTACTGAAAGTGAACTGATGAAAAGGTACTAAAAGTTGATAAAAAAATCATGTCTTTTGGTACATTGTATTTGGTATGAAATGTTACCTCACTATTTCATTGTTTGAGTAAATCATTTAGAGTCCTCCAAAAAGTTACGCTTCATTGAATCTGTTGTGAAAGAAAGTAATATTTCCTTTCCAGATTAATTTCACTGAGATTTATATTGATCAACAGAATGAGACGAGGAGTAAGAACAAATCACTATTTACATAGCAGTGGTTTACACAGTTACCACTCCAGTTTCAGTACCAGAGTATCTAATTAACTGCAACATGATGAACTAGGTGTTCATGATTTTAATCAGAAAAAATACTTCACGAGAAAAAATCAAAGTGGTGGAAATATTATCTGATGAAACGAAAGCATCATGTCTGGCAGTACGTGAAAGCTACACAAACCCTGATTACTGATGGCACGTCTTTTCTACAATGTACAAAATCCCTAACTGAAAGTTATTGTAACAGAAGTTTCAGTGGAGGAAGTGACAAAGCCATGTTTGGCCAGGTACAGATGCACTGGAGTAATATCAGATCTCCTCAAACATTCAAGTTCACAATCCCCACACGATCAGGAGATATACAGTTTAAACGAGATTGTTGTCTGGAAATGGCACACAATTCCAGTTCATACTTAATGCAAACCAGTGTGTTCAAGAAAAAATACTCAGAGTCTTTGATTGGCTTTTCCAGTAGTGAAAACTTTTCATCGTTTAATGTGCAGTGTGTTATTGTTAGAGTAGATTCTGAATGCGGACATTTGAATTAATTTATTGTGTAAGTTGCCCGGAAACAATGTGAAAAATTTAGTTACATTGCTTGACAGCAAAGGCAATAAATCTGTATGGCCAGAAAGGGACGATACAAGTAAAGTTGGCAAGAACCCGTCACGGAAACTTGCGAAAGCCTAATTTTTTCTGTACTGAAATTAAATGTTTCACACTGTTATCTTAATGCTCTTCGTACGTTCATAAATTTGACACTGCACAATTATTTTAAAATTTTTAAGTACAGTCTCTCACGGTAAGATAGTGGAAGTGTTATGTCTGTGACATTAAAATTTACATTTGTAACATTTAACACATTGACTGCCACGATGCCACAGCAGAGCCAGCAGTATGAGTTAAATGTCTATTTTATATTAACACTAACTTTTAATTACTTTAATAGAAAATGAACATGGACTGCATCATCAAATATTGATTGTATGTTGTTCATATGAAGCTCTATCTATCTATCTATCTATCTATCTATCTATCTCAGATTTTATTTTCGTGTTAATAATTCAACTTGAATTGTACAAATATTATGTCCATAAGAGTAGAAATGTGTATAGATGTAGAAATTTTAAATTATACCACCTAAATGCCCTCACACCTTGTCATCAGCACTTGGTCAGTGAAACTAATTTTATACTTAAGTTGTGAATATCCAATGCCAGAGCACACAGTGGCAGCGGCTAAGATATCACAGCAAACAATAAAATAAGGATAATGCTTCTTCAGTTACACTGCAGTGAAGTATACACGTACAATTCAGTACTTTTTCAATTTATAAAAAATTGGTTTTAAGCTATACTTTTGAAATTACAATATATTTCAAAGTTATTCAAGTGTACAGTGAAATTTGAATACTTTTGGGAGTGAATGTTAAATTAGTATTTTACTAGGTGATAAATTTTGCTATTAAATCACTAAGCACCTGCTGAAATGGTCCAGCTGTGCCAGGTACTTCTATGGCAAACGCAGGTGAAGACAGCTTAGCACTGAATTCCTTACTCAGTTTTTAGGTGAATATCATATGAAGAAACAGACTTCAGTGCGAGAAAAGTCATCCAATGCTAAAATCAAAAAACATACCCTCAAACATTAATTTGAACTTAGAGAAAGTAGAACCACAGCATAGTTGAAAGTTAATTTAAGAATTCAGACAGTATGTGTGAAACAAACCAATTTTGACTGTAATTCGAAAAGGCAGCCAGATTACTTTGGTCTTGCTAGATTGATACAAGCTGTTTTTGTATGTTATTCATTGAGCAGTTCTGGTGAAAATTTTTAAGAGTGGGGTGAAGTGGAAGGAAGAGAAAGAATCCTTTGATGGAAGTGTCTTTGACTGACTTATCTGTGACACTAAGAATTCTGATGTAACTTCCAGTGGGTGGAATTGCTGGCTACTTGGGGCGGGGCTTAAACTATGGATATGCAAGGAGGAGGTTAAAGGGCAGGACTTGTTCCAGGAGAAATCCTAGTGCTAACGGCTTGTCTACATTCCAGGGTCGATCGCAGCTCTTTCGTCAGATTCTTTAACTCTTGCACTTCCTCAAAGCCCTGGCACAACTTGAAGAATTCCTCAGTTGTTGTCCTTTTACCAGGTGAGCTTGGTATAAAAGCTCCTTTCATCAAATGTGAGATTTTGTCAATGTCTGTCGTACTAGAATCACAATGTTGTAAAGGGCAAAAATTTCTGTATGACAGCCATTTTCTCTTGATGCTGGGTCCTGTTCTACACTTGCTTTTTGCTAAGCAGACTTGCCGTCGTTTGTCACCAATTGTCATTCAGTTTGCCGTTAAATATGTCTCAGCTACTGAGCTTCTCACTGTTGTTATCATGTGCTGCTGTGGGCTGCCCTAGTAAAAGCACAGATTTGCCAAAAAAAAAAAATCGTATCATCCCTTCTCTTGTATCTGGTGACCCAGTTGAATCCTTTTTGACATTTTGTGAGGGCTTGAACAATTTCTCCCACAAGCACTGACGAGTGCCTGATGTGTCATTGATTTACTGCTGTTTTGGAATCTGTATGCCTACTGAATGTGGTGTTACTGCCAGACACCACACTTGCTAGGTGGTGGCATTTAAATCGGCCGTGGTCCGTTAGTATACATCGGACCCGCTTGTCGCCACTACCAGTGATTGCAGACCGAGCGCCGCCACACGGCAGGTCTAGAGAGACTACCTAGCACTCTCCCCAGTTGTACAACTGACTTTGCTAGCGATGGTTCACTGACTTCTATGCCCTCATTTGCCGAGACGATAGTTAGCCTAGCCTTCAGCTACGTTATTTGCTACGACCTAGCAAGGCTCCAGTATCCGTACTATTGATATTGTGAATCATGTACCATAAAGAGCGACGTTCTCCATTAATGGATTAAAGTTAAGTATTCCACCAGCTACGTCCGTTTTTCTCAATTCTAATTCCCTTGTCATGTTCCAGACCTCACGCCAGCCTGCGTGAGCTGAGATGCGTGCATTTCGGCCTCCTTTAACCATACGGTTGGCTCTCCTGCCAACCACAACAAGATCTTTTTGACAAACTGTGCCCGGATAAACATTTTTCGAAGTTGGACCTACCAGATGCGTACTTGCAAATACCGGTGGACGAAGAATCCCAGCGCGTTTTGGTGGTTAACATGCATCTTGGTTTGTATCGATTCAAACGACTGCCATTCGGGTGTGCATCCGCCCCTGCATTGTTTCAGCAATATCTAAAAACTGTTTGTGCCTTCGGTCCCTACTGCAGCAAATTATCTGGACAATATTGTGATCTCTGGAAAGACGGAAGAAGAACATTTGGCCAATCTCAGAACATTATTTCAGATCTTGCGACAAAATGGTCTTCGCTTGCGGAAGGACAAATGTGTGTTTTTTTCTCGGGACTTGCCATACTTGGGACATGTAATCAATGCCCAAGGCATACATCCCAGTCCCACACAACTTCGTGCCATACAAAACTTGCCGTCACGGCAGAATTTGAAGCAGCTACAGAGTGTGCTGGGAAAAATCAACTATTATCATAAATATGTTCCACACGCCCCTTCCATTTCAGCTCCGCTTCATCGTTTACGCCGTAAAGGTGTTCCGTTCGTCTGGACGACGGAATGCGAACACGCCTTTCGCCAGTTGAAATCGGCGTTGCTTTCCAATACTTGCCTTACATCAATCGATCCCCAGAAGACCCTCTTGTTGATGGTGGATGCATCGGATTTCGGGATCGGTGCTGCGCTTACGCACAAAGATGGATCGCACGATCGCCCTATTGCCTTTGCGTCCAAATTGCTCTCGTCTGCGCAAAGGAATTATTCACAGATCGAGAAAGAAGCATTGGCTCTCATCTTTGGTGTTACAAAGTTTCATGATTTCTTGTACGGTCGTCACTTTACCATAATCACAGACCACAAACCTTTGACATCGCTTTTTCATCCGACCAAGCCTGTACCTCCACGTACAGCACAGAAATTCATTCGCTGGTCTATTTTCCTTTTGCAGTACCGCTACGATATCTTGTATCGGTCCAATGCTAAGCACGGAAACGCTGATGCGTTGTCCCGCTTGCCTGTTGCTGAGGATAGGGCATTCGATTCCTCCGAACTTGCTTGCATGTTCATTGATGCGGAAACCGATGACGTGGTCGAATCGTTTCCGATTGATTTTCGTCGTGTAGCTACAGCCACAGCTGCCGACCCTGTCCTTGCTACCGTTCTGCGTTTTGTTGCTACGCAATGGCCCTTGTCAAAGTCATGGATCGGGGACCCGCTGGTTCGCCGATTTTTTGCTCACAAGGAGAGACTTTTTGAACGATGTGGTGTTTTGCTGTTGCGATGTGATAATGATCAGTCCTGGGTCGTGGTACCACGTTCGTTACAGTCCTCTGTCTTACAGCTTCTCCACCAAGGACATTGGGGTATAGTGAGAACGAAACAACTTGCTCGTCAGCACTGTACTTGGTTCGGAATCGATGCCGCGATTCCGAATATGTGCTCTTCTTGCATGGTGTGTGCCAAACAACAATCAGTACCACCGCGGAAATTCTTTGAATGGCCAAAAGCCGCTTCCCCTTGGCAACGCTTACACATCGATTTTGCTGGTCCACTCTGGAATGCTCGATGGTTGGTTGTGGTAGATTCATTAAGTGATTTTCCTTTTGTTGTCCGGCTGTCTTCCACAACGTCATCTGCCACCATCCAAACGTTATCCGCTACCTTTTGCATTGAAGGTCTTTGACAGACTATTGTTTCCGACAATGGCCCACAATTTATGTCAGCAGAATTTCAGTCATTCGGGCAGGGCCAATGGTATTCAACATCTGACATCCGTGCCATTTTCGCTACAGTCAAACGGTGCCGCTGAACGATTGGTCAGGACTTTCAAGTCACAGATGTTGAAGTTGAAAGAGTCGCATTCTCGGGAGGACGCATCATTGCTCTTTTTGTCCTCGTATCGCTCTCAGCACCGAGATGGTCACTCGCCGGCTGAGTTGCTCCACGGTCATCGTCATCGAACCTTGATGTCTTTGCTACATCCGCCGCATCAGGTTCCTGTGCAGCAGCAGACACCTGCTTTTGCTACCGGCGATGTTGTCTACTATCGCCAATATTGAGGTTCATGGCGTTGGCTCGAAGGGCACATTCTTCGCTGCCTCGGACATGCTATGTATCTGGTTTTGGGGGACTCTGGTCAGGTGCGTCGGCATCTCAATCAGCTGCGCCTCTGTCGTCGCACGGTATCTGCCACTCGCCGTCTGCTTTCAGCGATGGTGCCGTCCGGTCAGTGCCCCGGGGACCCACCTACTGGCTCACCTCAGCCCCAGGTGTTACCGACGCTGCCTTCCATTTTGCCACATGACGACGCGCCGCAGCTGCAGCCTGTTCTCCCGCCGGCGACGCCCGCAGTGGACGCATCGCTGCAACTGCCGGGCGCCTCCTTGGGTCACGCGCTGCCGATCGCTTCCCGTGACCAGTTGTCCTCCGACATGGAACTCTTGCCCGCTCCGGACCATATGTCGTCTTCGTCCGTCGGGTGCCCCGGCCCCATGGGAGGTCGACCCTTCGGCCCCTCCTGTCTCTCTACGGGCACATACACTGCATGTTGGCGTGCACCCTGGAACAGGCTTTCAGGTGTTTCCTAGTTCCCCGCGATCCGAATGGCAGGGTGCAGGTGGCACAGTCTCGCCTGTTGTTAGGCTCCCCACCTCGTCGCATACATCAACATGCGGTCCTCCCCACGGCAGGCGGAAGCCTTATGCCACAACCGTATGCCGATTTGCGGGGGAGGAATGTGGTGTCACCGCCAGACACCACACTTGCTAGGTGGTAGCCTTTAAATCGGCCGCGGTCCGTTAGTATACATCGGACCCGCTTGTCGACACTATCAGTGACTGCAGACCGAGCGCCGCCACACGGCAGGTCTTCCTAGCACTCGCCCCAGTTGTACAGCCGGCTTTGCTAGCGATGGTTCACTGACTTCTACGCTCTCATTTGCCGAGACGATAGTTAGCCTAACCTTCAGCTACGTTATTTACTACGACCTAGCAAGGCGCCAGTATCCGTACTATTGATATTATGAATCATGTACCATAAAGAGCGACGTTCTCCATTAATGGATTAAAGTTAAGTATTCCACCAGCTACGTCCGTTTTTCTCAATTCTAATTCCCTTGTCATGTTCCAGACCTCACGCCAGCCTGCATGAGCTGAGACGCGTGCATTGCGGCCTCCTTTAACCATACGGTTGGCTCTCCTGCCAACCACAACACTGAATATACAGATCTCAGGAATGATTGATTACTTGTACTCCAGTTCTTCATCTCTTCATCTACATCCATACTCTGCAATCTACAGTGAAGTGCATGGCACAGTGTGCATCCTACTGTATCAGTTATTACGCTTTCTTCCCGTTCATGTATGAAGCATAGGAACAATGATAGTATGAATGCCTCTGAGCTTGTTGGAGTTATTCTAATCTTTTCCTCGCAATCCAAATGTAAGTGATACATAGAGGGTTGTAGTATGTTTGCAAAATCATCATTTAAAGCTGGTTCTTGAAACTTTGTTAGTAGATTTCCTCAATACAGTTTATGTCTATCTTCAAGAGTCTGCCAGATCAGTTCCTTCAGCATCACTGTAACACTTTCCCATGGGTCAAACAAACCTGTGACTATTCATTGACCAATCACCCGAGTGATCTGTCAGCAATCTTCTTTGTAAATTGATTGCATTTTCCCAATATTCTCTCAATAAACCAAAGCCTACTACCTCCTTTACCCACAACTGAGCCTATGTGATCATTCTATTTCATTTCAAGTCTTTACCAAGTGCTACAGGTAGGTATTTGTACGAGTTGGCCGATTCCAACAGTGACTTATTCATATTACAGTCATAGGATATTACATTTTTTCATATTTTGAAATGCACAGTTTTACATTTCTGAACATTTAAAGCAAGTCGCCAATCTGTGTACCACTTTGAAATATTTCAAGATCTGACTGAATACTTATGCAGCCTTGTTTCAGATAGCACTTCATTATAAATAACTGCATCATCTGCAAAAAGCCTGATCTTACTATTAATATTGACTGCAATGTCATTAATAAACAATATGAACATCAAGGGTCCTGACACACTTCCCTGTATGTGTTCGATAATCACTATTAGTCCTACTCAGTATGGGCCCCATGCGCTTGACCAATATTTGAGAATCAATCACCCGAGTGATCTGTCAGCAATCTTCTTTGTAAATTGATTGCATTTTCCCAATATTCTCTCAATAAACCAAAGCCTACTACCTCCTTTACCCACAACTGAGCCTATGTGATCATTCTATTTCATTTCAAGTCTTTACCAAGTGCTACAGGTAGGTATTTGTACGAGTTGGCCGATTCCAACAGTGACTTATTCATATTACAGTCATAGGATATTACATTTTTTCATATTTTGAAATGCACAGTTTTACATTTCTGAACATTTAAAGCAAGTCGCCAATCTGTGTACCACTTTGAAATATTTCAAGATCTGACTGAATACTTATGCAGCCTTGTTTCAGATAGCACTTCATTATAAATAACTGCATCATCTGCAAAAAGCCTGATCTTACTATTAATATTGACTGCAATGTCATTAATAAACAATATGAACATCAAGGGTCCTGACACACTTCCCTGGGGCACACCCCAAGTTACTTCTATATCTGCTGATGACTTCCATCCAAGATAACATGATGTGTCCTCTCTACCAGCAAGTCTTCAATCCAGTCACGAGTTTTATTTGATACTCCATATGATCGAACTTTTGAACATATGCACAGGTGTGGTACTGAGTCAAATGCTTTTCGGAAATCACGAAATACTGCATCTACCTGAATGGATGGAGAGTGAAGCTATTTATACAAACATCAAATATTCCAGACGCTGGTATTTACAAAAACATAGAATATTCCAGAATATATAGATATAAGATATTTTAAGAAACTTGCAGAAATCATAAACATTACATGCACATTCCACAGCCTGCGGCAATATAACTGCAGCACCATGGTGTGGCAAAAGCAGATAATGAACACTCTTTGTTAAGTTGCTTATAACATGTTTGTATTTTCCTATGAAAACTAAGTGTTGTTCCCTGAAATTACAGGTTGTTCGCACACTGGCATCTAATACATTAAAGCAGTTGTTATATTAAATACATAATATTTTCCTGCAAATCACAACAAAAACATTGTTATCTGACTGGCAATACAGTCAGCCTTTCTGCTTCCGTAACATCCCTTGACCGTTTATGCAGGGCATCAGGGCATTACCAACACACAGTTCAACGTTAGAGTGTGGATGACCCTCATATAAAGTTTTACTAGAAGCTGTGATGGAAAATAAATTTCTGTATTTACTGTGGCAGTGTGGGCAGTATTGATGTTAATATCCAGCACACAGCTTCTGTAATTACACTCAAACAATAAACAGTAATGTGTTCTATAATACTCACAAAAAAGATGACATTGCCGTGGGCTTCAGTCTGAAGACTGGTCTGATGCAGCTCTCCATGCTAACATGAGAGTACAGTTGCATGCCATTAGGAAAAATTAAAGCTGTATCCCCCCCTTGCTTTCAGCCATTCACAGTTAGAAGCCCAGCAAGGTCGTTTTGGTTGCTGTTACAAGGCCAGATCAGTCAATCATCCAGACCGTTGCCCCTGCAACTTCTGAAAGGGCTGCTGCCCCTTTTCAGGAACCACACATTTATCCGGCCTCTCAACATATGACCCTCCATTGTGGTGGCACCTATGATACAGCTATTTGTATCGCTGAGGCACACAAGCAACCCCACTGACAGGATGGTCCATTGTTCAAGGCGGGGAGATAAAAGGTAAGGTTAACCAATTTTCTTTCTTCTCCTACTCTTCATAGGTACTTCTTCGTTTGTCATTCTGTCAGTCCATTTCACTTCAAGCACTCTTCCAAAATCACTTTTCAAAACCATCAAAAAACTTTCTTTTTCCACCTTTTGGAATCATTTCGCCCTTAGATATTCTCCTCATTTGCCCCACACGTATTCAATTTTTTATCACCAAAATTCATAAGTGCCTACAAAATTTTATCTGATGTCTTTCCTTCCAATGATACTTTGACGAAATCTTCACATTTGCTGATTCTGATCACATCTATCTGGTCTACATTCTTTCTCATTTCATACTATTTTCCCACTTCTATGATCCTCTCCAGTATAAATCGAACTTCATTCTCTGATTCAGTTTGAACTGCTTTATACTCCACAAACCTAACTGTCTTTATCATTGATCACCTTTTTTATCACTCCTGCAACATGAAAATCCAAAAACTTTCAAATTGACTGAACAGTGCAAGCACAAAAGGTCTAGTGCTTCAACTGTTAGTAGTTCACTGCTCATTCTAAATCTTGTTGCACACTTGAATTTAACAATATTTGGGGTGAGTTGTTGTGATTTTGGTGATGCAAATGTAAAGAAATTAGTTTAATTTGTATAGGTTACAGTCTCTTGTCTATGCCATGCGGAAAAATATTTTGCATAAATTCTACAATGATGTCTGGTACAAAAACAAACAGTTACATACATTTTTTAAGTGTCCTGTACAGAAACCTGCTAAAGCAACTTGTAAGTAAACCATGGTGCCAGTATCACCAGCTTTATTTGATCAATGATGTCATACCAAGTCCCTAGATGCAACACAAACATGACCTCAAGATGATGACCAACAACATTAAGCATTTCTGTAGTGTGAAAATATGCACATCAGGTACAGGGTATTACAAGTTCTTACTAATAAATATTGAAGCTAACAGACTACCACAGGAAAGTGGCGCTTTAAGCAAGATCAAGATAAAATCCAACATAATGGCAAATCACATTAATATTAAAACATATAAAACGCAATAGAGAATAAGACAAAACAACAGTTTCAAAAAAGTAAAAAGAATTACAATAAAGGGAAGCAAATTGAAACTGGTATTGAAAAGATCATTTGAGCTCAACATGAAACACCAACAGCACTACAAAAACACTAAAACATGGAGTATTGAACAAAGCAAAAACACAAAACTAAAGAAAAGTGGTTTTGACAATAGTTACTGACCTACACATCAACTCAGAAGACCAATCCCAATAAAAAAAATCCTAAAACAAATTGCAATAAAATGGCCAATAGACATGTGACAGAAAGCAAAAAATCATGAACATTAACAAAACGCAGTATCGACATCAGTCAACCTCTCCACAGTGCCACAAAACCCAAAACTTGCTCATATAACTACCATCAAAAACCTAACCTCACCAATGTAGGCAGAACAAACTTCACGATACCTATCACTTATAATCCAAGATAATTTCTAACAACATTCTCTCTCTCTCTCTCTCTCTCTCTCTCTCTCTCTCTCTCTCTCTCTCTCTCTCTCACACACACACACACACACACACACAACTGTACTAACCCCAATTTTGATTTCGATACATGAGACACACACAATTATGCACATAAACACGCATACCACACTTACTTGAATAATAAAAAAAAAAAAATAAAACAATAAGTACATATGTACCAACAGTCGGCCGACATAATTATAAATCTATCAATTTTGTGAGTGCAAAAGCAATGCCATATCAACAGGTCAACGTAAGTGTCCAATTCCAGCCATCTGTTATGACCCTGTGATGTAATGGTGGTTTGGTGTGTGATATCACTATGGCATGGAGTTTGAATTGATTGTGGTTGTAGATGTCATATTGCTGTATTTGTGGTGCCCTCTGGAGGTTGATGTGGGTGTGCTGACTTTAATGTGTGATTGGTTTAATGGAGGGGGAAAAGGGACCAAACTACAAGGTCATTGGTCTCTCGTTTCGGAGAGCAGATGAGCGTGGCTGGTCGACCACGGGAATAAAAAGGAAAAGCCAGCCACTCTGCGGCACATCAAAACATACCGCCTAAAATCATTAGAGTGGAGAACACAAATGGACAAAGTACATGTGCAAAAACTTATATAGAACGATAAAACCCACCATCATATATAAAATGTAAAACTACATTACCTGATGAGGCGTTGTCAGCTAAAATTAATGGCAATGAGTCCGGTAACTGAAGAGTCCATCGCAGGGCAGCCAAAGGACAGCTCACCAAGATATGGGCCACTGTCAGCATGATGCCGCACTGACACTGATGTGGGTCATCACGGCACAGCAGGTAGCTGTGAGTCACCCAAGCGTGGCCAATGCAGAGCTGACAGAGAACCACAGAGTCCCTGCGAGAGGCCTGCGTGGAGGTCATAGTCTCCTTAATGGCACACAGTTTGTTGTGCATATTGTGGTTATTCTATTCTGTGTACCAAAGCCGCGAAACCTTGTGCCGTAGTATTGAACGCAGGTCAGCTGCAGAGATCTCCATAAGCGGTTTCCATTTATCCTGTTTGGCCAACCTGTCTGCAAGTTCGCTGCCTGGGATTCCGACATGACCTGGGGTCCAGACAAATAACATTGAATGAGTGGACCGTTTCAGGGCATAGATGGACTCCTGGATGGTCACTACCAAAGGATGACGAGGGTAGCACTGGTCAATAGCTTGTAGGCTGCTCAAGGAGTCAGTATACAGGAGAAACGACTCCCCAGGGCATGAACGGATGTGCTCAACAGCACGAGATATAGCCGCCAGCTCGGCAGTGAAAACACTGCAGCCATCAGGCAAGGACTGCTGCTCAATATGTCCTCCATGGACATATGCGAAGCCGACATGATAATCAGCCATCAAGCTGTCGATGTAAACTACTTCCAGCTCTTGGTGCATGTCAAGAATGAAAAGGAATTGGTAATGGAGAGCTGCGGCGTTAACTGGGTCCTTAGGGCCATGTGAAAGGTCCAGGCAAAGCCTCGATCTAGATGTACACAGTGGAGGTGTACGTGAAAGAACTTCAACTATAGGTGGCAAAGGCAACGACTCCAGTTCGGAAAGAAGGGATCAGACACAAACTGCAGTTGGAAGCCCTGAACTGGGCTGCTGATGCGGGAGATAAAATGCCTTGGGTGGAAAAAGGAGATGGAAATTCGGATGTGCAGGAGAACTACGAACATGTGCAATGTAACTGGCCAGTAGTTGTGCATGCCTAACCTGCAATAGAGGGACTCTGACCCCCACCAGGACGCTGGTTACCGGACTCGTCTTAAAAGGTCCTGTCGCTAGGGGAACACCACAATGGTGCACTGGGTTGACTAAACACAATGCAGAGGGTGCCAATGAACCATAAACCAGACTCCCATAGTCAAGGTGGAATTGAGCATGGGTTCTATAGAGCTGCAGCAACGTTGAGTGATCTGCAGCCCAGTTGGTGTTGCTCAGGCAGCGGAGAAAATAGAGTGTGGGCCTCGGAAACCCCACTCGTATAATGTGGCAAGGATATGATGTGTCATACACTCTTTGTAAATCAAAAAAAAAATGGCAACCAGGTGTTGATGTCTGGAAAAGGTTGTTCGTTTGGCAGACTTGGGGGACACAAGATTATCAGTGGTAGAGCGACCCTGGTGGAAGCTGCCCTGGCATGGAGCCAGTAGGCAATGTGACTCCAGGACCCAACCCAACACCATACGTTCCAGCAGCTTACAAAGAACATTGGTGAGGCTGATGGAACGATAGCTATCCACATCAAGCAGGTTTTTACCGGGTTTGAGTGCCAGAATGATGGTGCTCTCCTGCCATTGCGATGGAAAGACACCATCGCACCAGATCTGGTTGAAGATGGCGAGGAAATGTTTAATCATCTGACTGTGGACCGAATCTTT
Source organism: Schistocerca gregaria (assembly GCF_023897955.1). Taxonomy (NCBI): domain Eukaryota; kingdom Metazoa; phylum Arthropoda; class Insecta; order Orthoptera; family Acrididae; genus Schistocerca; species Schistocerca gregaria. The sequence goes on along the minus strand of NC_064927.1, from coordinate 355,037,056 downwards.
CCCAGAAGCAGTGTCGGGGCAATGTGCAAGGGCACTGAAGAGCTCCCACTCTGTAAATGGGGCGTTATAGGATTTACTGTGGCATGTAGTGAATGAGAGGACTTTCCCTTCCAGCCACTGTTTGTGAGTGTGAAAGGATATGGGGTAATTCTCTGATGCAGAGACCTCAGCGATCCTGATAGCATTGGTAGATAACATGCCATTTATGTTAACACTGGGAACATCTGTTGGGGTCTGGTGCCCAAAAACATGTTTGGTCCTTGCCCAGACTTGGGAAGGTGACATGTGGCACCCAATGGTAAACATGTATCTCTCCCAAATCTCCCGCTTGCATCGTATGAAATGTAGGCGAATGCAGACACAGAGCTTTTTAAAGGCTATGAGGTGCTCCAGGGCAGGGTGCTGCTTGTGGTGCTGTACAGCTCATCGACGCTCCTTAATTGCTTCAGCGACATTCAGCGACCACCAAGGGACTACCTTTCGCTGGGGGCACCCTAAAGAGCGAGAGATCAGGTTTTCTGCCACAGAAAGGATTGTTGTCGACACCTACTCAACCATCACATCAATGTTCCCTTGTGGGGGAGATTCAATGGTGACATCAAAGGTGGAAGTTTCCCAGTCCGCCTTGTTTAAAGCTCATCAGGGCAGGTGTCCGTGGGCCTGACAGGAAGAAGGGGAAGTGACCACTACTACACAGGTCGTCTTGTGCTATCCAGTGGATGATGGGGGAAGTCCTGGACTGCAAATCAATGGCCGAGTAACTACCATGAGCCACATTGAAATGTGTGGCGGCCCCAGTCTTTAACAGGCAGAGGATGAACTGACACAGTAAAGTTTCGACATCTCTGCCTCGACCAGTAAGCACATTGCCACCCCACAACAAATTATGGGCTTTAAAAGCTCCTAAAAGTAGGAAACATTTAGGGAGTTGATCAATCAGTGCAGCTAATACATTCAGGGGTACTGCACCATCTGGAGGAAGATATACATTGCAGACTGTTTTTTTCCTGCATTGTCCTTATTCTGACAGCCACAGCTTCCGAGGGGTTTGAAGGGGCACAGTTTCACTACAGACTGAGCTTAGGACATAAACGCAACCTCCACCTGACACTCAATTATAGTCGCTACAGTTCCTGTAATATCACTTACAGCCGCAAAGGGCAGTGGTCCACATTGCCAGGAATCAGGTTTCCTGGAGAGCAATGCAGATAACAGGTGTAAAGCTTAACAATTGCCGTAGCTCAGCAAGGTGGTGGAAAAAACCGCCTCAATCCCATTGGAGGATGACGTCATCGTGAGACTGGAAGGACATGGAACATTCAATGAGGCAGTTTACGCCTCAGGATAACCTGCTGCCACAGACTTATTGCCTGAGCAGTCTATATCCATTGTGTCCGAGGGTCTGGCGATATCTCGGTCCTCAGCGGATGCCAGAATCTCCACCTCATCTGCAGACACAGAGCTTGTATGTGGCGGTGGTGTGGGTGCCACTGCAATTCCCTTGGTCTTGAGGATCTTCTTTTTGGATTTCTCTCACTGCTCCTTGGGTTTCCGTGGCTGGGAGGACTTCACTCATTCAGTCTCCGAGACTGAGGACGAGCGTGAAGCCCTACGACTAGCTGCTTCTGGGTTCTTCAGCCACTGGCGGGTGTCATCTTTCCCATTAGCAGAAACCTAGGAAGGGAGTGATCCAAGGGACCCCTTCCTGGCAAGAGGAGCCGATAAAAACTTAAACTGCTCCGGGCGGGCAGAGGTGGGGACTGATATCCCTGATGGTTCGGGGGGCACAGGGGGTTAAAATGTGTGATATACGGTTCATTTGAATTTTGGTTGTCATCATGCTAATGTGGTTTTGAGTTAAGTAGTTAAGTGTGGTAACGTAGATTGTGGAAGTGTTTTCACCGAGTTATTAAGGTTTTTTTGTGTTTGGCATTTTTGCTTTAGCTTGATTAGTATGGTGTTTTTCAATTGCATTTTTGTTAGGTATGGGTATGACAGTGAAGTTCACGAGTATATCATTGTGGGTGTTCTGAGATGGGTGATGTTATGATGTCTGTCAAACAGTTCTTGGAGAAGTTTGGTCTTACTGCTGAATATGCTGGGTGTCACATTTGTGGCAACAAACATGAGGTTGACGAGAGTTATGGCAGCTCAGTCCAGGGACATGTATATGTGGTTTAGTTGGCACGATAATGTCTGGCAACAAGATGTGGTACCCGGTTTGAGAAATGTGGGTTGGCCATGAGGGAGACTGCCTTGATCACTTACTTTTGTTATTGGTCCCTTTTATCAAGAGGGTTGTTTGAGTATGTGAAGTACATGGGGAAGTCGGGTGGGCCAGGGGTGACTGTTGAAATTGATGAAACACAGTTTGGTAAGAGGAAGTACAGGAGGGGCAGTTCTCGGATTAGTTTGTGGGGTTGTTATTTCAGAGGGGGGGGGGGGGGGGGGGGTGCTGATTGCATTTTTAGGGTTTTGCAGAGTCATAGTAAGAGGGAACTAGCAGGTCTGATTGAGGAACATAGTGAGGAGGGTAGTACTAGAATTTCTGATGCATTTTTGTCTTGTATGAAGAGGGATTATAATAATTTAGCAGTTATTCACAGTACTGAGTTTAATGATTATGAAACTAGGACTTTTACTAACACTGTGAAGTGATTTTGGGAGGCAATTAAATCAGTTATAGAGAAGGGGAAGAGGTGCTCTTCCAACCTGCACTCTCATTTACATGAGAATTGCCAACAGAAGAGCATCCCAGACCATTTTTGTATTTTTTGAGGGCTGTGGGTAGGATGCACAGGGAGGGTGGTCAGCTGAGGGTTTGTGTGTGTGTGTGTGTGTGTGTGTGTGTGTGTGTGTGTGTGTGTGTGTGAGAGAGAGAGAGAGAGAGAGAGAGAGAGACAGAGAGAGAGAGAGAGAGAGACTGGGGGCTTTTGTTGGTAAATAATTTTTGTTTTTTATTTATATAGTAACAGTGATGTTTTGTGTGTTATTCATTTATAAGTGAATATGGGGTATTAGAGTGTTTGAGTATTTTGGTTTCACTTTTTGGAGTTGTCTGTGTTGTTTTTTTTGGTATCGACAGCTGCAGTTGAGCTACCTAAGTAAAGGGAAATGTCCAATTCCTGCAGTTTTGTTGGTTTTGCCGCAGGTTGTAATTTAATTTTTTTAATATTATTTGTTTTGGGATTGTGCAGTGTTTTTTTTATTTTATATATTGTTCTATAGTTAGCTTGTCCCTGCCCTAAAACCCAATTTTCTGTGGTTGGTCGTTTTATTTTTGGATGTGATAAGTTAGTGTGTCATTTTTATTTCTTTTGGGTTTGTCGGCGTGTGTAAATAGTGATATCATGGGTCAAAGTAGACAGATGGAATCAGATGCTTCTGTAAGGGCAACATCAATACAACCTCTCAAATAGCAAGCCTAGGCTTCTCAAACCAGGAATCCCTCTAGATAGAATGTCATATGTTGTCCTGTCAACTAGCCACATATACTACTCCCCAGTCAGAGATGCAGCGACTTTGGTTGGTCTCATACCTTCTTCACAAACTTAACACCTAACCTAGTTGCCAATTAAACTGAATACCTACAGGAAATCAGTTATGCTCAACACATCATCCACCATTGTGAAATGCAGGGATCTACTTATGAACTCTAATGCTACATCTGTAACTAACATAAAACAAAACATAAAATCTCCAACCATAAACAACAGACTGAACTAACAATTCAAAACCCAAAAAACTAATCTATTGCACAGGCTTTCCAACATTAAAATAACCCACTAATAAACCAGGATTGAGAAAAACCCAGTAAAAAAGTTCCTTTTTATTGCCTTTTTTCTTTATTAACAATTAAGAAGTTCAATTTAAATTCCTATGATTAATTTATACAATACAAACCCGTTTATACAACTATTTCATTAGTGCCTCATTTCTTGCCCTGCCAGCGAAGCATCCACTGAGTGAACCTCCTTCACCTACAGGCTTGTTTGGTCAAAACTAAGAAATAATTAAAAAAGGAAAAGATCCAAGAATTAGTAGCTACCTACAAATTTCTGTATTTAAACTATATTGTACTTTACAGATATTACAATTTTACATAAGTTTGTTTTCTCGCTGTGTAAATGTTATATAACTGCTTTTCTAGTATCAAAAAATAAATTAGTGTAATAGTAAATAGCTGCATTAGTTTAATAAGATGGCTCTTTTTGTGTAAGGCTAACTATGTAACATTCTGTATGTTATTTAATTAACAGATGGGTTTTATTGTTTTGTTTTCTTTTAATGTTTGTGTTTTTTTAAGGGGGGGAGGGGGTGCTGCACTCAGGTTAAATTATAACCACCCTGTAACAATTTGCCACAAACTCTCCCTACATCATTTTCACCACAACTGTAATCAAGAGTCTAATATCACTAACAAGATACAAACAATTTAGAAACACAAACAAACCACACTAAAATGTACCATTTCATACTCCAGCACATCCTCTGCAAACAATACAAAATTAAATAAGCCACACCACCACTATGTCAAACAACACCACACAGTTATGTCACGGATCAAAGCAGACAAGTGATATTGAATGCGTGAACTGACCCCAACTTGGAATACTAACTGAAAACAACTGAATCATAAAGTCATGATTAAGTACAATTGCAATTTACAACTATTCATAAATATAACATCAGGAATGAAATTACATTGGTCTACTATTTAACCTGACATACAGAATTGGTAAAATGAAAATATTCAATCACTTTCATACTGACCTTAAGTGATTTTAAGTAATAAGAATTCTAAAGAAACTTAAAACACTTTTAGGGGCCTACCTGATTCGAGATTCTCCCCGCCCCCCTCTCCCTCTTTTAAGGTAGTGCTTCAGTCAGTATGTGCCCTTCACAAGATCTTTATATTTATTTTAAAAAGGACATTTTTACTATTGGCTGCATTTCAGTTATTTTATAACTAATACATTAATGGAAGTTATGATGTACAATGAAGGAATTAATAAAAATTGTACCGAGTCTCTCGGGTGAACAGGCTACTAGGGTAAGAAGAAGACTTAGTTGCATGTATTATCATGTAGAAACACACAATGATATAGGAATGATATCTGCACAGGGGCTATTTGGTCCTGAAACTCTTACCTTCTTGTCAGTTGATTTCAGTTTTTTTTCCTCTGCTTTCTTTTCCTCCATTTTATCGTATATCTCATCGTACTGATAAACTGTAGGATCCACGGCCAATGCTCTTTCCATTTCAAGTTTAGTTTGTTTCTTCTGTAAACTCTTCTGAGAATCTCGCTGTGAACATTAAAATTACATGGAACGTATATTTAATTTACGATTCGGAAATAACAGTAACATGGGATGCGAATGTGTATAAAATCGTATTCTCGCCCTCATATAGATGCTATCTTGTTACCTTCAAGGCTCGTTTTACCCAGTCACCTCCTTCATCTGCAGAATCACTATTGTCATTAAATACCGAGAGTCGAGGTTGTAATCCAGACTGACCTGGCTTTTTTGGAACTATTAGGCCATACCTGTCAATTACAGAGCGCATTATATTACTTACAATGACAACTGTACAAGGTATTTATTTTGAATGGCACTCTTCAAGTTCACTATTTGTTTCTGTTTACAGATATGGTGAAGAACGTGCAATCCTAACTAAATTATAATTACAACTAGATGACACAAGTTGCTATTTTTTAATACTTACTGTTTGTTATTAGTTGCTGACATACTGAAACTTATAGCACACTTCCTCTGTCACTGACGATTGCGTCTTTGAACGTAACAAAACACGGTGGTCAACAACAGACTCATACAGTGCTCAATAATACACATTGGTCAAAGAGAAAAAAAAATAATAATAATTCCATTCCAGAGATCAATGTGCAAGCAAAGATGAGGTCACTTCAGGTCTCTAGTCTGGGAATCTGCACAGAAATTGTGGTTCTGTCATGGAATAGCCCTTTGCTGCTGTGTAATGAAAGCCTTCGGATGCTTTTCTTCGCTTAATGCAACACAAAAAATACAATAAAATCGTAACCATCCGATATTATTGGTTATCTTGTAATCGAAGCAAAGAATATAGACCTACCATGTGACGTCACTGTATCTTGAGCGGACGAATTGTGGTTCAACGAGTTGAAGAAGCGTAATATTTGTGTTTTGGACGAATAAAAGGGCGTATTATGTCTTCGAAATATGAAGGTACATTACATATAAATTTCTTATGTAATTATTGTTAACCTGTGCGCAAGAATCTCTGTTTATTTTGAAGGACTATTCTCTTGGCGGTGTTAAAAATGGTTCCTATGCGCGCTGTGCGTCGCTAGGACTCCATTTTGCCAGTTTCGTTCCAAATATGATTTTTATTTTGTTTTGAAAACATATTATCGACATGGGCAAGCTGCTGTCATGTAAAGTAAAAGTTACTTTACAATCTGTGCAAACCGCTAGTGTTAGGTTTAACTGAGAATTGCGGGAATAGCATATAAATTTTCACAAAATGGGTAGGAGGTTGGTTTTTGTTGTGTATTTGAATTTCATTGAACTATTTTGATTAGGAGGTAGTTATTTACATATATCCCGTATTCAGCAGAAGTGAAGAACCAATCACTGAAATTGCCTATGTGGTGAATGTCAAGCTGTGGGTGTTGTCTGCTGTAGCTTCTTATGTGAAGTGCGTAATTATTGCAATGCATTAAATGTTTTAAGGCATTGTGCTCAGATTACAATAGGACACTTTATCGAGAACGTGCAATTCACCTGTGTATGTTGTACACACACTTTGTCAGTTCTTATATCCATTCCCAGATGAACAGAATTTCTGTTATGTCTAGTCTGTGTGTTACACCTTTGCCAGCCTACTTTTAATGGAATGGTGTGGATTATTCTACAACCACATATTCAGAGTTATGTGGATCCGTGTAGAGGCTTTATAGGTCTTTAACTGGCCAGATGTGAGAGACTATTATGCCCGAAGTCTGCGGACAATACACACTGGACGTACTCTGTGTTGGCGTAATGAAGAATATGGCAACCACCCTTCATCTTTACTAATGACGCTATCGACAAAGCACTACGTAACCACTGTCAGCTATGACAACACACACAGTTGTTCACATTTTGAATTGAATTGATTTTTATTTGATCCTGTAAGACTACATTTTATACAGTAAATGTACGTGTAATATAGGACATGTCAAAGTAGTAACATTCGTTATCACTTATATTTCTACCCCTATAGCTTACATTTTTACATAATTGATAATGAATAACAATATATACAAATTTAATGGCGTAAGTATTCTGCAACACATTAAAACTCTTTTTCAATGAGATAGTCTTTAAGTTTTCTTTGCAAAGTCATTGTCAAGTACACTATCTTGCAGGTTTTTAGACAGATTTCTTAGTAGTCTGATACCAGAGTACCGGGGTCCTTTTTCTAGCATTGCTTGTCTGTGGGGTATGCTCTATACTTCTTGAGCTGTAACATTTGCAGATATGTATGCTCTTCTCTCACGCTGATCCATATTTTGGTCACTATTTAGTGTTGTTATGTCGTCAGCATACAGTATTTCCTTTTCTTCCTTCTCAAGACGTATATCATTAACAAACACATTAAATAACAATGACCCCATTACCGAACCCTGGGGCACTCCATATTTGATGGGTTTGGTTTCTGATTGGTTTGAGTTTCCTAATGATACATACTGCTTGCGGTTCCACAAGTATGATTTTATCCATTCACCTGGCTGCCCTTGAATGCTATAGTTGCCTAGTTTTTGTATCATTATTTCATGGTCAGTGGTGTCAAATGATTTTGAAAGATCCAGAAACATTGCAGAGAAAACCTTTTTTTCATCTAAGAACTTTAAAATGTGTTCTGTTAGACTGGCAATTGCTGGTTCTGTAGATTTACCCTTTCTGTAACAGTGTTGTGAGGGTATGAAAATGTTATGTTTGTCCAAATAATTAACTAATCTGCTATACATAAGCATTTCTAGGATTTTAGAGAAAACTGATATAAGTGAAACTGGTCTGAAGTTGTTGGGGTCATCCTTATCCCCTTTGTTGTACACTGGCACACCTTCGTTATCTTCAGTTTTTCTGGAAAAATTCCATCTCTGAAACAACAGTTTGTTGTGTTCAGCAGTGGTGTTATTATCTGCTCACTTATCTCTACCAGCTTTATTACGTGATTTGATATTTCATCTCCACCAGCTGATTTCTTGGACTTCAGTTTCTGTATAGTTTCCCATAGTTCATCTTCCGTGACTGGTTTTAAGAAATAGCACTGCATAACCTTTATGGTACCTGAACGCACTTCTGTTTTTGACTATTTCTTTCCAATTTTAAGTTTTCCACTACACTGATATAGTTATTATTCTGTATGTTTGCTATTTCCATACCATCTGTGACCGCTGTGTTGTCTGTTTTAATTAACTTAATACCTTCTTCTTTGTTTGATCCATCTTTGTCCTTTCTTTCAGCATTAATTGCATTCTAAGCTGCCTTTGTCTTGTTTTTTGAGTTCGTTATTGTGGTGTCAATTGCTCTTGCTTTTGCTTCTCTTATTGTTTTTCCATTCTTCTTTTTTAACATTTTATAGTTTTCAGCTTCACCCATCCGTCTCAGATCCTGCAGCTTCCTTCACTTTTCTTGTATTTCACTGGTAATCCACTGTGTTTGATCTTGCAGCATTTCTTGTCTCTTTACTTTGGGAAATGCTACGTTAAAATGGTATTTCATTGTTGAAATAAATGCATCATATTTGTCGTTTACACTCTGGGTGTGTAGGTTTTCATTCCATGTTTCCTTACTTAACATTGTTCTAAAGATGTTGATATTTTGTTCACTGATTATCCTAATTTTTTTGGTTGTTCGTTTTGGTTCTGATACTGTATCATTACTTCTGCAAAAGCTGATTAGTCGTCCATGATGATTCGATATTTCTGTCTGAACTACATGTGACTCATGGTTACACATATGAGTAATTATGTTGTCAATAACTGTCTCACTTTGTGAGGTCGCTCTTGTTGGTGCAGTTATTGTTACTTTCATGTTATACTGTATTAACAATTCGTCAGAATCCTGTCTTATTTTTGTGTCTTTTTCCCATGTCAATGTTGGAGTCTCCACATATAATAAGGATTTTCTTCATATTCATTCTCAGTAAGCCAGCATTTTTTTTTTCCCCCCCAGAAAGATACTAATATTGCCACATGGTGATATGTATGCACTAAAATCCTCTGTCACTTTACCAGTAACTTCAAAGTCTTTTTATCTAGCTACGGGCAATGTAGCAGCTTCACTGTTTACATTCTTTAGGAAAGTACCTGTTTTAATATTGCGCACACACACACACACACACACACACACACACACACACACACAACACCATCCCCAGCACCACCACCACCCTTATATTTACATCTGCAGAAGTAACTAGCTAGTTTGTAGTCCTTTATTGCAACATTATCTATTTTACTTTCAGTTACTCCATGTTCACTGATGCATAATATGTCTGGTCTTACTTCACTCAGAAGTACTTCTGCTTCTAATTTTTTGTTACCAAAGTATTGAGTATTTTGATGAAGTACTTTATTTAATTTTTCTTTTGTTGGTTTACATGTTGTGAGCCGTATTCTGAGGCAAATTCTTTAGCATCATCTTTTTTTGTATGGTGCTTATATTTTTCTTTTCCAGCTGGAGTGTACAAGTTTTCACCCCCCTTCAGGCCATATTAGTTTCCTTTGCTTCTAATGATTTTGCAGACATCTGCAAACATTCATGAATGTTACAGACCCCAGTCTATTTAAATGCAAGCCATCCTTCGCTAGTGTGTTTTCACACAGGAATTTGTTTGAGTCTATAAAAACTGCCCCTAGATGGTCACATTGTTCTTTAAGAGCACAGTTTATTTTGGCAATATATATTTTTCACTTACTGACCTTCTGTTTATGATTCTGCCAAGTATCAGCCGAGATCCTGTATACATGTTTCTTGCAGAATGAATCGTGTTTCTTGTTTCGTCTGCCATTCCTTCCTCATTGCTGCTCTTTAACAAATTCATTCCAACATGTATAAACACCTCTTAATAATTATGTCTGGTTTCAGAATCTGGTTTTGTAGTAGCATGTCTTGCATTTACTATATTTTTAAAATATTTACCGAGTTGTTGCGTTCTAATTCTAGGTCATTCACCGATCTTGCAATTGGAGACAGCGATATTCTTCAGCAGCAAATCACCAATTATTAAAAAGTCATTTTCCTTTTGTTGCGTATCAGTCGCCTTGTTTTTCATTTTGCTGTATGTCACCACCTTCCATTTATATTTATCTTCCAGTTTTTGGCTTAGTGAGTGTACCGACACATCAGCGGGAACATTTGAATTGTTGTTGTTTTTAAAGTCTGATCGTTCACTCGTATTTTCGTGATCTTCTCGCTTTTCCGTTTGATGGTTTTTACACATACAGGACTTCTTTGCTTGTCTTAATGTATCGTTTTCTTTCTTGCTGGCCGAAAGTTTGGATTTTAATGCCTCAATGTCACTTTGTAGTAACTTTATAATTTCGTTTTTTGTATCAACTGCACTTACAGATCGGCCGTTTTGTCACGTAAACAGCCGTGACATGTCCACGGAAAATCATCGATGACGAATTTTAAATTTACTTTCTTGCACTTTTTGTGTAACCAGTGTTTGCATTTGATACACAGTATACCCTTCATCATATGCTTTTCACATTCTGTCCATGAAGAACTGTTCATTTTTTACCTTTTTAACTAGAGAGAAGTGTCACTATACTTTCCTATTGGTGCCATCTTTATCAAATAGTTTAAATATGAAACTATTAAGATCCTCTTATTGTTAAAGAAATTTTGGACAGAAATGTACTTGGTCTTTGCTTCTTGAAACGCGTAAAGCCCATAAATGGCACACTGCAATGGAAAAATAATTTAAAATGGGAAAATTAATATTATTACAGATCACCGAAGAAAAAAAAAATAATTGCCATGACACATTCCTTGAGTTTGCCAAATTACAACTAAGCTATTCGATCTTCTTGTGACTTACCTAGACTTCAGGTTCCACTACAGATCAGTTTATTGCCAATCATTTATTTTGATACACTTGTTCTGACTGAAGCCACTCGTCCAAGCAGAACTGCAGTATCGCAAGCTTCACTACACTCTGCTGTAAAAGCCTACATCATGGCCATTTGTGTACTTATTCTGTGCATCCCGTGCAGCAGTTCTGTGGGCTCTTGCCGTGAAGTGTGATGGGAAGGAAAAAGAATGTGTCAGCTGCTCGATCTATGCAGCCAGTGAGACAGCAGTGGACACATAACAACTTTCAAATACATACTACCTACAAAATTGTAACACAGTCAGAAGAAACCGGCAAATATTTGTCATTAAAGATTATTGGCAATGGCAAAAACAACAACAACTGTTGATCTCAGAATCTGTTGTTTTATTACATATTACATTTCAATATACATAACAGCTGACATTGTTCCAAATTAATTTGACATTAAAGATTATTGGCAATGGCGAAAACAACAACTGTTGATCTCAGAATCTGTTGTTTTATTACATATTACATTTCAATATACATAACAGCTGACATTGTTCCAAATTGTTACATAGTGAACAATATTGGTTGGTGTAGAGCATACAGGTTAGACTCCTGTACACTGTACACTTGCCAATGTTGTTTAATCATGATACCGTTGGACAAATTTCACCTGTTGTTTTATGCACTGCAGATGACTGTCATAGTTGAAATCCATATCTGCTGTAATAAAACAACGGATGTTGCAATCAATTGCTGTTCTTTTCCTGATTGTCTGTGTCCAGTCCCTGCACACAATTTGATTAATAAAGATTATTAATTTAATTGAAGTGATGCTGTCACATCCCAACCTAACCAGTATAAGAACAAATATGACAATCAAGATTATTAATGTATTTTTTGCAAGTAAAACTATCATATCCCAACCTAACCTAGGCCTTGGGTTCAATAAAGTTCAGCCGGTCATCATAACCAGGTATTTTAGTTCTCACATCCATTGGCTTTGCCAACTCATGGGCCAAACTGTCACATTCCAATCCAACCTTAACCTTGGTCTAAGCCACAGATTAATATATCACCATAACCAGTTTTTTTACATTCATTGACTTTGTCAACTCATAACCAAACTGTCATGTTCCACCCTAAATGGTCAAATGTTCATAACAACAGCGAAGAAGAGATTGGTTTCTATTTTGGTGTTAGACACTTTCTCGCCTGTCATTGAGTACGCAAAGCTAATGAATTGTCAACCTGTGAGCAGTAGAGAACCATGGCCTTGTCTGCCACAGGCCCTGTGCTAGACTTTCACCCCCCTGCTGTGTGGTATCAGGTTATTCCTCCATGTATAATAATGGCAGGCATAATGTATCAGTGTAATTTCAGTAACAGTCTACAATGAGAACTGAATTTGAAGAGGCTCAAAAGTTTTCATTCAGAGATTGAACTTTCATATCCACATCCATTGTTACTGAGATGTGAAGATGTTCATATAGTACAAAACCATATATACTATAGAAACCAGTTGTCAGTCATCTGTATCTGCTATTGCATAAGCTTGTTCTTAAAACAAAGATTGTGTTTATATTTTGGTCGTACTGCTGTGTGGAACCACTTATCAGAACATGCGCAGTATCACTTAGAATGATGCAAATAGTACTGCCATTTATCCACGGAGCAGTAGAAAGTGGTTTTGCTGCTCAATTCTTCTGAGCACTTTGACCTGAGCCCCATCTAAAATTTTTGGCATCAGCTATCATTATGTTATCTTTGAGAACAATTTGTAATGAAAATCCAGCACATTCATTCCTTTTAAAATGTGTCAGGGTGCAGATAACCTCGCTGTTCAGTGCCCCCATATGGTCAAAAAACCTTGCACAAAAACCGAGTCACAGTTCATCAAGCTTGAAGAACAACATACACAAATTCTGCATTACAGTTATCTGAATATAGTGCGAAGTCTTCTTGATATTATTACTTGCTGTTTGAGGAACGGCTATGTTGTCATATATATATATATATATATATATATATATATATATATATATATATATATTTTAAAAGGCTGTATTCTTTCTTAAATTTAAGAAGAAAATTTTCAGAGGCAAAGGCATGCATGGTTATTAATAGTTTATGACAAAATAAAAACACTTATTGCTGCTGCTACAAACAGTTTGTGAAAGTTTCTTCCATTATTCTGTTTGTTTATGAAGGAGTAAAGGGGGAAAAATATTGTGCAGTCTATTTGTTTTGTCAAATTAATTTTATTCTGTGTTCTTTGCCAAGAATTTAAATAACTTTAGAACATCTAACAACAGTGTCTTGCTCATGGAAGCTATGTGATCTGAAGTCCAACATTGTCACTAGAAGATAAGCAATTGTACAGTATGTGCTGTGTCTAATGAAGATGAATTTTAGAAACTGGTATGGAGTGTTGTTCTTCTTTTAACGGTTTCACAGTCACAGATACAATTTTCAGAGGTATTGTTAATTGAAACATCTTTCATATTGATGGTTGAAGCATAGCAAAGTGTTGATTTTTCATTCATATTTTATTTCTGATTTCTACTTGTTATTTTTTGCGGCTTTGGCATCTCCCCTCCCCCCATTTCATGTAGAACCAATGGTTTTTATTAAATGTTCTCATCTTTTTTCATATCTATTTTACAAACATCTTGTTGCTCAAACTTATTCTCACAGATTTTCTTTTATCATACAAGAAGCAAAGCCTTGGAGATGGCTCATATTTGAATTGTGTCTTGTTGAAATAATGATGAATAAGAGAGAAAGGTTACTGTTAAATGTTAAAATTACAATTACGGACAATGCTGTTACTTAAATGTTTCATGTAGCAGTGTTGCAAGCTCTTGCTATAAAGTGTGTTGGGAAGGCAAGGGATTTTTGAGTAACCAGTGAGGAAATAATAAATGGACAACACATTTGGTTGCAGTGAATTCTTATAATCTCTCATGTCCTGATTGAAATTTAGGAAATCGGAGACATGTGACAGTTATTTCAGGATGGTTATACATCTGCTGTGGTGATTACCATCAGCTTAACCACTACCTCAGGTTGTGAATTGAATTTGAAAAATCTGTGGTAGGCAACCAGCAGAAATAAGCATGTTAACTTTGGTGGCAACAGCTTAAACTGAGGTATTGTCTCTCAATGTATTCCCAGTCTTGCTGAGTACTATATATTTCAAAAAATGATAGATGATGTGGAATAAACTGTGGACGCCATTGAAAGGAATAGTGGTGTTATTTGCATGCTTGAGCAGATCAGTGTCACAGTACTCGCTACGAGGAGTGACTGGATTGAAACTGTATGTGTCAACTACGGCTTGCAAGAGAGGAATGAGAGAGCAACAGGCAGGCAGTGTGTTTAACAGCAACGAGTTGAAGGTAGTGTCCTAAATCACGATGTGATGATAACCATGAGATAACGGTGTATTTGGAAAAAAAAGGTGGTTGCAATCCTGCAAGTTTGCAAGGTAATTGCCAGAACAATAAAAATAAATGTGTGAAACGCAGTATATAGCTGAAATCCTTACTTGGAACTGTTGCTGAGCTGTATCTTACAGTGTGTGGCATATTATGTGCACAAACAGAGAGAGACCAGATCACTGAAAAATGAACATGAATATGAAATCTTAATTGTCTGAAAGTACTGTACTACAGCATGATGCCTGGGTTAGGATGAAAGGTGACAGTTTGGTTTAGAGTTGGTAAAACTGTAGATTGAAAGTTTCAGTTCATTCCATCAGATTGTCACTGACTGACTGAATTTAGAAGTATATCATCAGTCATCAAAACATCCTTTAAAAAAAAAAATCTATATCAATATTCTGCAAATCACAGTGAAGTGCAGGGCAGAGGGTATGTACCATTGTACCATTTATTAGGATTTCAGGTCAACCGAAGCGTCCGACTCCACCCGTCGGCTTTGACCCATGACATAAGGCTGTTGTGTTGTGTGACGGCATGGAGTTTAGTTTGTGAGAGTGGCATGTTTGTAGGTGTCGTTTTGATGTGATCGGTGGTGCTCTCTGGTGGTGTGTCTACGTGCTGTGTGATGGGTGATGTTTTTGGTTTAGTTTGCTTGTGTGGCATGTTCATAGGTGGCGTATTGTTGCGGTCGGTGGTTCTCTCTAGTGGTGTGTTTATGGTTAGCATGTTATGTGGCGTATGGGGTTCACTTGCGTGCTAGCATTGTATGTGTATGGTATCGGTGGTGACTGTGCTTTCAGCGGAATATTTTTCAGTGAGTTAACGATTTTGGTTTTGTTATGTCAAAGTTATTGTAGTTTTTTTCTGTTTGTCGTGAGTTAATTTTGGTAAATCTCTTTGTTCATGTCTTTGGTAGGTATAAATATGACTGACAAGGCCAACAGTTTTTGGTTGTCGGCGATGATGGGAGACAGTGCGTTGTCTCTAATAAAAGTTCTTCAGCTATTCGGCCTGTTAGCTGAAGTTGTGAAGCGTCATGAAGAAATGAGGCTTGCTCAAGTTCTGGCGGCTCGGATTAGGGACAGCTCTATGTAGAGATGTCGTAAGGATAACATGTCAAGGGAAGCGGGTGGTTTTTTTTTTTGTGTAGGATATAGTGCGGTGGTGGTGAAAGTTTTGAGACTTATAGTGTGGCATCGGTAGACCAATATAGGTCAAGGGAAGTGTTCTATTCCAGTTTTGTTGGTTTTTTGTGATTTTTGAAGTAGTGATGATTGTGGACGTGGTTTTAGGTTTGGGTTTCATGATTTGGTATCTGTAGTTGCTGTTGACCTATTTAGTTCAGGGGAAGTGTTCGATTCCAATTTTGTTGGTTTGTTATGTTTTTTGAAGCAGTGATGATTGTGGATGTGGTTGTAGTTTTGGGTATAATGATTTGGTATCAGTAGTTGCTGTTGACGTATGTAAGTCAATGAAAGTGTATGATTCCAATTTTGTTGGTTTGTTGTGCTTTTTGAAGTAGTTATGATTGTAGACATAGTTTGGGTTTCTTGATATTGTATTGGTAGTTTCTGTTGATCTATATAGGTCAAGGGAAGTGTTTGATTCCAGTTACTTGTATTTAGTTGATTTTGGGAAGGTTCTGGTTGTTTTATTTTATCGTTTTTGTCATTTGGTTTAGTGGCGTGTGTTTATTTTTAGTTTGTCCCTACCCAAAAACCCCCAATTTCCCCTGCTTGTCCCATTAGTTTCATTATATTTTTGGAGGAATATGTATTTGATGATTTTTCGATCTATTTTTTGTTTGTTGTCATGTTTACGTAATGACGTCACAATTGTGATATGGGAGTTGTTGTGAGTGGTTGTTTCCGCCATATTGGTGACGTCATTAGTCAAAGCAGACGGGTGGAGTCGGACGTTTCCGTTAACCCAGGAGTTCTTCCTATCCATTCATGTATGGAGCACTCGATGAATGATTGTTTGAATACCTTTGTGTGTGCAGTAATTATTCTAATCTTATTCACACAATCCCTATGTGACTGATAACTAGAGGATTGTAGTATATTCCCGAAGTCACCATTTGAATGTTTGTTAATAGAATTTCTCGGGATAGTTTATGTATATCTTCAGTGTCTTCCAATACAATTCTCTGAGTACCTCTGTGACACTTTTCCATGGATTAAACAAACCAGTGACTATTTGTGCTGCTCTTCTCTGGATGTTAGTACCCCCAATTAGTCCTTTTTGGTACGGTTCCCACGCACTTGAGCAGTATTCTAGAATGGGTCATGCAAATTATTTGTAAGCAATCTCCTTTGTAGACTGATTGCACTTCCCCAGCATTCTATCAATAAACCAAAGTCTACCACCTGCATTATCCAAGACTGAGCCAGTTTGATCATTCTATTTCATATACCCACGGAGTGTTACACTCGATTATTAGTATAAGCTAGCCAATTCCAACCATGATTTATTGATATTGTAGTCATAGGATACCATGCTTTTCATTTTGTGACATGCACAGTTTTACAATTGTGAGCATTTAAAGCAAGTTGCCAATCTTTGCTTCACTTCGAAATCTTATCAAGATTTGACTGAATATTTATGCACCTTGTTTCAGATAGTACTTAATTATAGATTACTGTGTCATCTGCAGAATGCTTGATGTTAGTTTTAATGTTGTCTGCTATGTCATTAATAAACAGCATGAACATCAAGGGTCCCAATACACTTCCATGCGGTACACCCGCACTTACTTCTACATGTGACGATAACTGCCCATCCATGATGATATGCTTTGTCCTCCAACAAAAAAACTCCTCAGTCAAGTCACAAATTTTACTTGATACCCTATGTAATCGATCTTCTGACAATAGGTGTAGATTTGGTATTGAGTCAAATGCTTTTCAGAAATCAAGAAATACTGCATCTACCTGATTGCTTCGATCCACAGCTTTCTGTATGTCACATTTGAAAAGTGCAAGTTGGGTTTCACATGACCAGTGTTCTCGTAATCCACGCTGGTTGATATTGAGGAGGTCATTCTGTTCAAGATACCGCATTACGTTTGAGATCAGAATATGTTGTAGGTTCTACAACAAATCAGTGTCAAGGATATTGGATGGTAGTTTTGTGGATCACTTCTACCACCCTTCTTGTAGACAGATGTTACCTGAGCTCTTTTCCAAGAACAAGGGACATTTCTTTTTTCTTGTCTTTTTTTCCACTAGTGATCTACAATAGATTGTTGTTAGAAAAGAGCCTAACACAGCTGCAAATTCAGTATAGAATCTGACAGGGATTCCATCTGGCCCTGGAGCTTCATTCAGTTCTACCAATTTCAGCTGTTTCTCAACACCACTGACAGTAATACTAATTTCATTCATCTTTTCAGCAGTATGAGGATTATAATGGGGCAGTGCTCCTGGGGACAAGGGAATTTAGGGGAAAGCATTAAGGCCATCTTACACTACCTACTCTGTGATGAGTAATTGAATGGTTTCAATCGTATGTGGTCTAAAGCTTCTTCCTGCAGGTCATTGCCCATCTGAAACTATCTTTCCATTTATTATACAAAGCAGATGTGTTCACAGTCTATGTACCATAGAGGAAAAGCATGTTGTGCTGTCATTGGTTACTTGTGCATTCCATTGGCTATGTGCAACATGCATTGTCAACCTCAATGAAGTAGATAGAATGCACCATGGTTACCCCTATTCATAACTGCAACTGAAAGAGTCTGAAGAGCTATAAAATATGTTTATCATTGCTGTACATAGGGTAGCTGGACTACGGAACCACTAGGGAGATAATAACAAATACAGTTGCACAATGTACTCCTGTAAACCAGACATGTATTGTCAGAGGGGTTTGTTTAACATACGAAAGGTAGCTATGCCAAAAGTCTTGTTTCACAAATGAATGTTGCGATTAAGATAGTTCATGTTGCAACCCTTATAGATTTATACTTTTGACATGAGAATCGGGTAATCTATTTTATATTCAGTTGTCTATTTCAAAGAGCCCTTAAGACGTTCTTTTAATTGACATCTAAATATTTATTTTCCTATAGTTTTATGACAACACACATTTTAATTTTTGTACTTTAGTAGAATGAAATCTGATGATGAAAGATTATAACAGAACTTACATGTAATTATTTTTATCATCAATGTAGTTTCTGTATCTCTGTAATACCTTGATGCCCTTAGTGTAATATTTGGGTATATCCAATACAGTGTGATATAGATTTTTCTGTAACACAGGTGAGTACACAATAAAAATTAAGCAATTTGATGCAAAATTGCAATTAAAAAACCAGATATGAGCGACATGTCTATGAAATATAGTAACTATCAGTTATGGCAAGAAAGTGTTCGAATGTATCAAATTTCTCAACTATAGTCAGGTAGAAATTACAGATAGTATGTATTGTACTTTCTGGGTTCAAAACTTAGTCAATCTTCTGTGATAGCTTTTGTGCCTATTTCTGAAGTAGTTTCTGACAAATGCGCACTGTGCCTAGGTTAATAGAAATATTGCTTTTGCAGATCTACCATATATCAGTATCAAACAACAGGATTATTAAAATTCCCCATCTGTATATAAATAAGATGGAGTGGGTGTAAATATAATTTGACGGGAGCAGTGACATATTATGCAAGAAAATTCTCTCTCTTATTGGGAGTGAGCTTTTACAACTCAGAAAAATGTTTTTGAATTTTGTGAAAATAATCTAGTAGAGATTTAAAATGTATAAAGAAAGGACATCATACAAAAAAATTAAGATTTGGAAACACTTCTGTGTGCCAAATTGGTACAAATTGATATACAAGAACAGAGATAAAGCTTTCAGAACCAAGAGCTAATGAATTCTGGGAAAAAAAGGAAATTGCCAGTGGAATTGAAACTGCCACATAATGAGGTGCCTTGGTTACCTGGAACTGAAATGATGTTTGCAATGTTATGGAAAGATCTAGATTATAATAATTTTGAACATAAAAATTATTCATCTACCAAAGATTGAGTTACCTATGTGACATTTTTCTTCTAAATGCCTCAGTTTTGAAAATATCAATTTAGAATTATTGTAGAATCTTAGTGCTAGTTGTTATAAATACTATTACTATTAATTATTATTATTATTATTTATTTTAATGACTTTATAGTTTCAGGCCAGACAATTCTCCTTTTGCAGCAGCTGTCCTGACATAATGTAGACTGATCTAGTTTTTATGCTCTGTTAAAATAAATGCTATTAGGGTTTCTCATGGAACAGGAGCCATTGGAGTTCAGTCCATATCATGAATATGCAAACACAAGAAATGTCAAACTATGAAACAGTTTTGTGTAGAGTCCACCAATGGTTCTGTGGTGCTGAGAAAATTGATGAAGTTTGTACAAAAATATACTTCAGTTTTTCTTCACTCTTCACCACCCTCCCCCTTCAGAAAAAAATAAATAAAAGAAAATAACAATGAAAGGTACTTCAAAATTTTTATATCAGATATCTGCAGTAAGACCAAGATAAATCAGAAGTTGTTTGCCGTGTTTCTTGTAAATATTTTTGGAGATTACTTATGGAACAAAATTCTGACCTTTCTCAGCATGACTGTACTTCTTCAACATGCAATACAATAATCAGTCAGCGGATGTAATGGTTCCAATTGTCAGGGTTTACATATTGAGACAAGTCATATTAGCAGCAATTTCACCACTTTTTAATGTTTGGTCTGGTGGCCAGGCACTAAAGCGCGTGCCTGGAAACCGAAAGTTTGTGGAATTGAATTGCAGTCACACCATAGATTTTTTTCAGTCTGCGTTTAACCTAGCCTTCACCTCTCAGTGAGGTGAATATTCCCCAGGAATTACATCTGGTCCTGATCCCACCTCCAACTTCATAAAGACTCCTTCCTGTTACCCAGTAGGGTTTCTGAGGTAGGTTTGTGGCAAAGTTGCCGAAGTAGTGTCCAAGAAAGACGTTGAGCTATACTAAATTCTTTTTAACACTTTTAAATTAAAGAAAATAATGTATGATTGAGGTTGCTTCACACAGTAAACACTTCAGATTAGAATTATAGTTCAAGAAAGTACTCAACATCATGTTCCCTTTTGGAAACTTCAATACAAACAAATATAACATAATGTACTCGAACAGAAGAAAATCTTCAATAGAGATTCTCTGTTGTATCAGATGAAGAGGCACTACAGTCATTAGTGTTATTCAAATTCATTTATCTGATTTTTCAAAGTTGTGCAAGGTGGAGTGGCCATATCAGTTGAGTTGTTACAAATGCTAAGCATTGCGTAGTAGGAGAAATACGAAACTGTAACTTTCATGTAAAATATGTGGCTTTCACTGTACTTCTGTAGCTCAACATAAGAAAAGCTGCAGTGATTGAGGAAACTAAATAATCAACCTGCTTCTAGCAAAAATGTATAATTGTATAATTTATAGTACTTGCAGAAACTTATATATTTTAGCTGAATATAAACGAAAAGGACAGTACAGAGGGAGAGAGTGCAACAGACAGCAGAAAAAAAAATCATTGAAAGCATTCCATCTACACTCCATCTCAAAGTTGTGATATAGTAAGAGGTAACACTGATGTATATTTTTGAGAGTCTGTGAAGAAGATTTCTATTATTTCGTAAAAGCAGTTTTACAAATACATCTATACTCTTCAAATCACCGTGAAGCGTTTAACAGAGAATGCGTCCCAGTGTACCAGTTATTAGGATTTCTTCCCATTCTATTCATGTATGGAGTGTGGTAAGAAAGATCGTTTGAATGTCTCTGTGCATGCAGTAATCATTGTAATCTTATCCTCACGATCTCTAGGTGAGCGATGCATAGGGGGTTGTAGCATATTCCTAGAGTCGTCATTTAAAGCCATTTCTTCAAACTTCGTTAATAGACTTTCTCAGGATAGCTTACATCTATCTTAAAGAGTGTTCCAATTCAGTTTCTTCATTACCTCTGCTCCCACATATCAAACAAACCTGTGACCATTTGTGCCGTCCTTCTCTGTATATGCTCAATATCCTCTGTAAGTCCTATTTGGTACAGATCCCACACACTAGAGCAATATTCTAGAACCTGTCACACTAGTGATTTGCAAGCAGTCTTCTTTGTAGATTGCACTTCACCAATATTCTACCAACAAACCAAACTCTACAACCTACTTTATCAATGACAGCCTTTGAGAATGTTTCCTGTCATATCCTTAAAAAGTGTTTTCAGGTATTTGTGTGAGTGGGTCTATTCCAACTGTGACTCATTGATATAATGGTCATACGATATTATGTTTTTTTTTTTTTCATTTTGTGAAGTGCACAATTTTACAGTTGTGAACATTCAAAGCAAGTTGCCAATCTTTACACCACTTTGAAATCGTATCAAGAGCTTACTGAAGAACTTACTGAATATTTATGTAGCTTCTTTCTGACAGTATTTCGTTATAAGTAACTGCATCATCTACAGAAAGTCTGAGGTTACTGTTAATATTTTCTGCAATGTCATTGATGTACTACATGAACAGCAAGCGAGGTGTGTACCTCCCTCGGGCACACCTGAAGTTACTTTTACATCTGACAATGACTTTCCATCCAAGACAACAGGCTGCATCCTCTCTGCCAAACAGTTGTCATTCCAGTCGCATATGATCATACTTTTGACAATAAGCATACGTGTGATACTGGTCAAATGCTGTTTGGAGACCAAGAAGTATGACATCTACATGAATGCCTTGATCCAAAGCAAAATAGCTTGTCATGTGAGGAAATTGTGAGCTAGGTTTCACCTTATCGAATCCCTGTTGATTGACATTGAGGTGGTCATATTCGGTTCAAGATACCCCATTATTTTTGAGCTCAGAATTCTATAACAAATTAATGTCAAGGATATTGGATGGTAGTGTTGTGGATCATTTCTACACCCTTTTTTTTTAACAGATGTGACCTGTGCTTTTTTTTTTTTTTTTTCAAAGAACTGGACATGGTTTGTTGTTCGAGGGGTCTACGATAATTATAGTTAAAAGAGGGACTAGCTCAACATAGAATCTGACAAGGATTCCTTCGGGCCCTGGGACTTTGTTCAGTTTTAAAACTTTTAGCCTCTTCTTAGTACCAGTGACATTGATACTTATTTCATTCATCTTTTCAATGGTTCAAGTTAATTTCAAAATAATTTCTGTGAGACCACTGTTCACTTCTACTCTGTTTGTGATTCAGTGAGATAGTGGTCCGTCTATACCACATTCACTGTTGACAGTGTATTGAATGCTACGCTAAAAACAGAAAGGGTTCAGTCATGTAAATGCTAGTTTAGCAGTCTGATTTCCTAGCATACAGTAATCTGTCAGACCAAGCATTTTTGTGACACTTAACCAACATATGCTTTTTACAAGATTGTATGTGAAAACTGCGTAGCCACGGTTTATTTCTGTTTAGTGTTAAACTTAGCTCCCACCCCCCTTCTACAAGTGATTAATGGATTAAGTAGTAAGAGTGGAGGTATGTAAGAATTGCAAAATCAAAATACTGTGGCACTCAAAACCATTTTGGGGTTAATGACCGCTTTACATATTTCGCTAGAGTGCTTGTCGAAGGGAACTACTACAGTGCTTATTTAAAAAAAAAAAAAAAATATTCTGTTTCTGGGGGTGATGATTGCACATATTGGGTTAAGTGAGCTACATTTCTTTTTTAATAAAATATAATGTTTTCTGTTCTGCTTTTGGCAGAACACTTGCTGCGATGTATTTTTGGTTGTAAACAACTTTGATAGGTCTGGCACCCATATAATGAGCATGACACTAGCATTATCTAGACCATGAGTTGGTACTAAGACTTCTGTTCTTCATGTTTATCAATTTCTTTACACTAAATTGAATGCTTAGTAAGTACAACAAAGTTTCAGTTTTGTTATCAGAACAAGGAAAAAATATTTTCAGTGTGGCTGCGAGAGAGGGGGAGAGAGACTTATACTTCAGCAGACAACAAGCAGACATTCTTTATTTATCTGTTGTGGTTTGTGATTACGTTAAAATGGTAATTGAGATCTGTGACTCTGTAAATACATAAAGTTCAAGTTGGAATAATAACAATATGCAAAGAATAGATTGCTGTTCACCATATAGAGGTGGTGTTGAGATGCAGATAGGGCACAGTGAAAATAGAAAAAAAGTATTTTTTTCATCGAATATGTCTGTGGCCCCTTTGTATGATTATGAGTGTCAATATATCCTTTTCATATGGTAGTTTAATGATGCATTGTACTTCATAGTCGAAAATCATTGCCTTATGAAATCTAGTGGCATATTTGATAAGTGCAGTGTTTAATGAGAAATATGGAGTTATCTTTGTTAATTCTGTACATTCTGCATTATAAGACACACAAAATTAGCTGAGTATCCCAGATGTGAGATCATAAACAAATATTTCCCAACAGTTATTAAAACAATGGCAAAAGTGCCAAATGAATACTGCAGTGAGTATTCTGCATCTCCCTTTGTTCTACAAAACAAAGCTGGTGTTTTAGATAGTGGAGTCACTAGATCTTTGGGGGGGGGGGGGGGGGGGTGAAACACTTAAGCAATATATTACTGTGTCTCAGAACAGAAACACTATAAAATTTTATTTTGTTTTTTGCAGAAGTCATTCATAATATATGATTCTACATTTACTATTTACGATTTTGCTTGTTTCCTGATCTCTGCATGTCTGTCATTGATATTTCACTAGAGATTTTTTTGTCAATTAGCAAAATGATTACCATAGTAATTTTGTAGTGGGTATCATAAAAAAAGATGAAGGCAGCAATTCATGCCATTGTGTTAGTCCTCGCCACATGGCCTCTCATTATGAAGCACTATGGTATAGGAGTTATGTGCAGATTTTAAGTTGTATGTATTAAATTTGAGATCGGCATTTTGGCTGTCTGTTCAGCAGATTGCATGAGTAATCTATGTCTGTGAAATATTCTTTATTATTGGCTTTTAGTTTTTGTTGAGTGCACAGACATGGGAAACCATGAAATAATTTTATCCTAATTGCTGCAGGCAAAACAATAGCAGTTCTGAACTATGACAGAAAACATTGTCAAATATGATACAGTACTGTTGTGCAACCATCATTTTTGGTTTTGTTTTAGTGATTCTTTGTTGTTGTTGTTGTTGTTGTTCACAAATAACATAATGGTAGTAAAAGTATTTTGCAAATGATATTATTAGAAACAGTAATATGATTTACAATTGTTATTTATAATTCTGTTTTTATAATGTGTAAATATTTTATTTTATAATAAATGGTTACAGCAATGATGTTTGTAACATTTAGATATTTTCATAAGAAAACTTAATTACTGTATAACATTTGAACAGACCCTTGGTGTGCAGTCATTTGGTAGTGTCTTTACGTCTGTGTATTTTAAGGTAAAACAAGATATACATCCAAAGTTCGTAAACCAAATTGTTTTTGCTCATCACAGGGAAGTGAAATAGTTTTACAGGTATTACTGCAAGAGTATGCTTCTTTTATTATGCAGAGTTTTGACTTCAGTAGCTCAATGCATCTTACAGCTTACAAAGTTGGCCTTCCTGTACATCATCACTGCCTCAACAGTTGGACCTCATGGGAACACACATGCTATGACTACTTATGCTATAAGCAAATGGTGACATTCTGCAAGAAGTTGCACATATGTGCTAGAAGCACTGGAACTTGTAATGGGTCAATTGCTAGCTAAAACAAGTGTGGACAGCGGTGAATGGAAGACTAATTTCTTGAAACCTCATTGAAGTTCTGTATTGTGATCTCTTAATTAATAACAGTACATGTGGAAAGACATGGATGTTTTAAATGGAAACAAGAGACAGTGAGAAAATAAAGAAACCTATGTTATGAATGCCTGTGCATAATCTGAGAGAAAGAGAAGTGGACCTTAAATTGAGTTACCAGTATCTATGGTGCAAGGGC
This sequence comes from Schistocerca gregaria, assembly GCF_023897955.1. Taxonomy (NCBI): domain Eukaryota; kingdom Metazoa; phylum Arthropoda; class Insecta; order Orthoptera; family Acrididae; genus Schistocerca; species Schistocerca gregaria. The sequence goes on along the minus strand of NC_064927.1, from coordinate 355,011,538 downwards.
AGGAAACTTATACAAGACATTCAATCCACAATTGGGTGTGCCAGCTTTCTGATTAAAGTGGACATTTGTTACATGCCAGTGCATTTCTTGGGTGTTTATGCAGTTTAATTTCATCCCTCTTGTTGTTGTTTTGGATATAAGGAGATTTGTTTCCCATTTTGAACTGAAACAAATAATAACTTTTTCGGTTGCAGTTAACCTTTTGGTGATACAGGGCTGACGTGAAAGAAACTCCTCAGTTTGTGCATATTGTTATGGGTAGCTTTGTGAAGATATTCTCACCTGGATACCCATAATTTATAAATTATTCAAGTAAATCTGGAAGGTAAGATGGATACCATTAGTAGAATTTAGGATGGTACAACTTTTTCAGATTTTGAATGGATGAAATTATGTAAAAAAATAATATTACAAATTGAAAACATCCCAACCATGTGTACAGAGTGTGCAACTCCTGAAAATGTACAAACACATTACATAATATTTGTGCTAATGGATGCACTGCACAGTTTTCAGAAATGTGTTGGAAATAGTTCATTCTTTATTTCCACTAAACAGGAAACTTGCCATATGGTAAGAATTGATCGGTTTTAGTATTGCATGGATCAACCTGCTTTCCTGTATAGAGTTGACAGACTTTGATCTCACACTTTCTGCACCCAGTTCTCTCTCCTTAGATGTTAATTTTATTGCTTATTTTCTAGCCATTTTTCTTGGATACAGTAAAAGGCACCATCATTTATTATTGAGAGAGATAGGGAATAAGCTCAGATTGCAGGGTTGAAGTGCAAGGTGCATTCTTCTCATAACCCTTCACATGTGATTAATGTGTTATGTACAGTTGCCTTTAGTAGAAGAGGAAAATTACCCATGCAGCTGTATATTGCTGTCACTGACAGACAGTGTAGTGCTGCAAAGGTTTTTAAAATGCTGGTGCCCTGTTTCAAAATCATAAAAACAAAAGAACTGTAATGTCATCAGTGAATTGAAGTGAAGGCCCTTATCTCAGCATAAGCTAAATTTTTAAATTTGTATCCTTTCTTTAACTCAAAATGACTCTTAAATCAAATATTGAGCCAGTAGAGTTTCAGATAGCTAATTTTAACCATGACTGTGAACTTCAGTTGCAGTTTTAGTGGCTGGTGTTGGTGGTGGTGTGTGATAACACTGACGATTTATCCTGTAGTCCATATTCTATACTGTATGCCGTTTGAGACAGATTTTCTACTGAGTCAGTTCTTATATATGTGCAGCTTTGTTTGCAATTATACTAGTGTTAACAATTAACATTCATACAGGATTGTTGCACCGCACATACTCAGCATAAATAATTTGACTGTCAGAGAACTTTGGACAGAAGACATTGTCACTACTGTTTCCAGTACGTAAGTAAAAAATGAAGTATTTATTGCTTTAGCTTCAGAACATTAGTAACATTTTAATATAGGTCCTTTTTGCAAGTCATGTAAGGAAATTGTAGTTACATACAACTTCAAAAAATTATCTTGTAATTGAGGATGTGTAGCAGGACAACAACAAAAACAATTTTAAACTGTTCTGAAATACTACACTGAAACTAGGTTTTCTGGAAAGTTGATGTCTAATAATAGTGTGCCGTATGGTTGACCCCAATTACTGTGAAAGTTGGGTATTCACAGATTTAACTGTGTAATTTTTTTTTTAAATTTAAAATTCTATATAAGCTTTTAATTTGCCTTTCCATGATGTCAGCATTTTATTTAATAATATTTTATTCAATTTTTTTCTTTTTTTGCGTGTATTTTCTTTTATGAATAAAACATTGGTATCGTGTGCACATAATATGGGGGGAAAATTAGATCAGTTTGGTAAATTCTTGGTCAGGTCTATACTTTAGTCTGTGCATTCATATTTTATGCAACTCTAGTATTACATTGGTGGACTTTGTGTATGACAAGTTTCACTTTCATGATCAATCCCAGCATATTCAGAAACAGGCTTCTAAGTTTTAAATGTATGCAGTTAATTAGTAAAACTGTTGAATGACTGCACTGAAATTTTGTAACAATGGTTCTGTGGGTTAGGCATACAGCCTTACAAAAAAAGCTTTTTGTTTCCAGAGAGCATACAAGACTTGCTCATTTCATATGCTCATTATTTGGGTGCTAGAGAATTGCAACATAGTTCAGTTGCAAAGGAAAATTGCATATCGATTTTTTTTTCTACACTGAAAAACAGGTAGCATAAAGTTTGCAACTCAATACACTGACATTTAAGTTGACACACACACACACACACACACACACACACACACACACACACACACACACACAAGAAATTAAGATGTTGTAAAACTGGCGTAGGAAATCTGTGCAGGACATTGAACAGTAGACCTGGTTGAGCTTTCTGTCTCATATGGAAGTCTCATTTCTCAAGAGCTTTCATACACATTTTGCCCAGAAATATCACATTCAGGAAGCTAATGAATCAGTAATGTGTATGCCCATCACACTGCTGGCTCTTTTTGAGTAACTTCTATTTTTTTTTTTTTTTTTTTTTTAATTTATCAGATTGTTGTTGTAGTGTGACAGTTCTGTATACACACTAAAATTTTCAGTGGAGGTAAACCCGCTTTGAGAAACATTAAAATTATTTTGTGTTGTTTATTGGTAAAACTGTGCTCTTAATTAGCAACTTGCAAAGCAATACTTGTGTGAAATTGTGCGACATTTATTTTAAAATATGATAAGAATAGTAAGTGTGATAACTACAAAAATATAAATAATTGAACTAGTATGTAATTCACATCTATCCACCTTTTCCTCATCTTTTTACTGCACGAAATACCTTTGTGAACATCATAACATCACAAACGATTTGTCATAAAAGTATAAAATTTATGCCACTACAAAGTGTCACAAAGATACACAAAATCAGCCAATGGTCTGGTTCATTACATCTCAGATTTTTTGTGTAGTTGTGGTTGTAGTCGTTTGCATGAAAAATCCCAAATTAAATAACTTTTAGACTTTTCATTTTTGAGATATTAATTTTTGAATTTAGAAAATTGGGATATTTTTTTCCTCGTTTTGAAACTTTAAAATAGCCGTATCTCAAAACCTGTATTTTGTGCCATTCTATTCAGTTTATATAAGCTTTGAAAATATTTATGACTTGAACAAATACATAAAATGCTAATTTTTCTGAAACTATTTTTTTTTTAATTTTTAAAATATCAAAATCTGGTTTCTTTTTTTATGAGCAAAAATTATGTTAGTCATACACTATTTGCTAATGTACCGTGATGGTATTCCAGTGGGAACATATTGACATAAATTTTATTTTGCTAGTAGGCACGGCATCCTGCACTTAGTCCCTAGGATTTTGGCCTTAGCAATAAGTTGTAATGAAAACATTAAATTAAAAAAAATAAAAAAATAAAACAAAAAAAACGAATGTCAAATCATGTTTATTTTTTTTATTTTTTTTACTTTATTTTTTGGTGATAGTCAGTTTATAACATTGTTAGAAATTATACATTTCAGTTTGAATTTAGATTTGAATTCCTCCTGTTACCTGTGAAAATATTTCAATGTATACCATAACAACACATGCTCAATAAATACCATGAATATATTACTTAAAGTTTGGACACTTCTCTCAGGTTTCCTAGAATTAATCCATTTTGAACAAGTGCAGGCGTGCACAGACCCTCTTTTTTTCCCATAGAAATGTAATCGTTTTTGCCAAGCATTTGTCTCATCATTACAGTAAGATTCTTTCATCACCAACAGAAGTGTTTCTTGAAGACAAGTTCTGGCCACACTTAGGATCATAAGTCGAGTGTGCGCCCTTTTCCTCCTCTGTTTTCTGTTTTGTTTTTCTTGCATTGTAGTTGCTTACTCTAAACTCTTTTTCTATACTGGTACAACGTTTCTTTTTATTACTATGGATTCCCTCTTGAAATCGGAGGTGTTCAGCAAATGCAAGCCATTTTAGACAAGCTTATCACTTGCTAAAACTTACTTTACTTATCTATCAGATTCTTAGCTTTCATTTTTCAGCAGCCTGGTTTCCTTTCTGTAGATAATTTTAGTTTACATAAAGTGCAGATATTCTTGCATTCTTTATTACATGGTTATGTCAATCTGAGAAGTTCCTTCCTAACATCCTCACTCCATCAGTAAATGTTTATTTTTAAAGGATTGCATCAATATCCTGGCCACTTTTTATACACATTTGTGGCAGCTATGTAAGCTTAGAGTCAAATTTTAGTTTTGACAGATTTTTAGAAAAATTGCGCTCTGAATGTTGAGACTCAGTCTCTGTTTTTTTAACCAAATGATAGGTGTTACAGTTGTTTGGTTGTGTACACAGATGATTCACAACAAGGGGAGTGCTTTGGCTGTTAAGTCATATTCCCTGACTGTATCTTCAGGATTCGCATTCTTCATATGTATACTGTTTTTTCTGTAGAGCTCCACGCTATGCTGGAGGCATTCGAGTGGTTGAGGTGTCTTTAGGGGATACAGTTTCTCTTCTGCTCCAATTCCCCTAGTACACTACAATTGTTGCAGCACATTTGCCCAGAAGAGATATTGGTCCAACTCATATGTGACCATCTGTACTTCCCACAGTGGTGGGTGAAGAAGGTATCATTGTGCTGCGTACCAGAGCATGTGGGGATTTGGGGTATGAAAAAGCCAGTGAATCTGCCAAGGAGGTGTTCAGGGAACATAATATGTTACAGAATACGCCATTCCCCTGCAGGCTGTCATTTTACACACGAGTCGCAGATCCATACTGTTATGGAAGGAGTGGCTGGCAATGATGGACAATAAGCTGCACTTAGTGAAGTCAACTGTCTAGCTGTGGATATCATCAGGCCAGTCGCTGTGGCGAGATGAGGTGACCTTGACCTGACGTGCCTCAGAATTGGGCTCTGTCCCCTTTTTACTCCAGCGAGAAGACCTCCCTGTCTGTGGTACCTGTGGTGGGCAAGTCAGTGTATGCCACATTTATCTGAGTGCATTTTATTTTGAGACAAGCCAGCAGAGGTGAATCTAGGTGAGGATCTATTTATTATATTTGATGATGAGACAAGTATGAATTTTGTAATAGTGTGCACCCTGCCCTAAGCTTTTAGGCTGTCGCAGAGTGGCTTTCTCTTCCCCTTCAATTCCAGCGATCAGTCAATTGTAGGTGTCTTCTGTCTTCTTTTAATTCTTTACACAGTTTTATCCCTTTACTGTGTTTTCGATCAGCCGTCATGATTTTCGTTCCTCTGTGTGTGTGTGTGTGTGTGTGTGTGTGTGTGTGTGTGTGTGTGTGTGTGTGTGTGTGTGTGTGTTTCTTTTTTTTTTTGTTTTGAGGACTGTTTTTATTTGCAGTTCTCATTTCAGTAATTTTACAGTTTTCCTCTACACTTGTCTCATTATACTTCTGAGCAGGTGCTAAAGATCTTGCTGCTGTCGTACCCACAAAACTTTTTCGTCATCATCATCTCTACTGATTCATGAACATGAAGATTTTTTTTACATACTGGTAGCACTTTAAACTTTAACGAAATGTTATATAAAATGAAAAATACGTAATATCCCGACCATTAATTAAACGTGTCATTGTTTGGCATGATTTACTACATTTTTAAGATGAGAAATCGAAGTGTGCATAATTAGTGCACAATTATTTCATTTTAGCTGTGCTTTTATGATTCAGCTTGCAAGCCATTGGGAACTGCGGTACAGTTATCATAGCAAATTGCAGTAAAATAAAATTAATTTCATTGTGTTTAGGAATACTATTATGAAATTTGGCACACGCGTTAATAAACAGTGTATGAAAAAAATAGTTGTTATTCAACATAAAAATTTCAGTTTTAAATTTAAAATATTTAAAAGATACTGGTTTGGAAAAACTTAGCATTTTTAGGACTGTGGTCAAGTAGTACATACTTTCAAAGCTGGTAAGAAATGAATAAAACTCACGAGAGATATGAACGTTCTAAGGTGTTAGAATGCAAAAAAAGTTGCACAGCTTTGGAAATTCTAAAAATTAATAACTCAAAGGCTCAAATCTTTAATTCTACCTTTTTTGGACACGTAGAGTAAAACGACAAAATAATATAAAATTCTAAATAATCAAGAATACTTCTGTGAGGAACAACATATGCCCCTGAGGTGTTGACACACCAAGTGCTTCAGACTGACTCTACAGCTCTTTGATACCCATTGCTGCAGAAGTGAGTGATCATCACCAATAGTTCAGTCAACTTAATTTCTGAAGACAGACACCATTTCAATGTACTATGACAAACACCTTAACATCATGGACAGTCTGTGTTTTTACATTTTCTTCAAAAATTGATTTTTTTTTTAAATTGGCTGCTTAATACACCGATGGAAAAGAGTTGGAGCACCAAAAAATAATCAGTCTAGAGTAATGAAATTTTGGGAATACAATTGTCTAAGTAACATATTTCACTGATAAACATTGCAAGATCACATGTTAATATGCACTTAAGATAGCCATTGCAAATGTGAAATGCTGGTAAATTAAAAACTGGTATAACCACCAAAATGTTGAATGCAAGCATGCAAACGTGTATGCATTGCATTGTACAGGTGCCATTTGTCAGTTTGTGGGATGGAGTTCCATGCCTGTTGCAGTTGGCCTGTCAATAAAGGGATGGTTAATGCTGTTTGTGGGTGACCATGGAATTTTTGTTCAGTGATTTCCCATATGTGCTCGATGGAAGATATATTTGGTGATTGAGAGGCCAAGGAAATATGTTAACACTCTGTAGAGCATGTTGGGTTACAACAGCAGTAGGTGGGTGTTATTCTGTTGGGAAATAGCCCCAGGTATGTTGTTTATGAATGGCAGCACCACCATTCAAATCACCAGATTGATGAAGAAATTTACAGTCAGTGTCCATGGGATAACAATGAGAATGCTCCTGCTGTCATATGATACTGCACCCCACACCATAATCCCAGGTCCAGTGTGTATAGCTTGCAGACTTGGTTGCGAGCCCTCAACTGGCTACCTCCTAACCAATACACGGCCATCACTGGCACCGAGGCAAAACTGGCTTTCATCAGAAAACACAACAGACCTTCACTCTGCCTTCTAAAGAGCTGTTGTTTGATACCACTGAAGTCGTAAATGGCATTGGTTTGGGATCAGTGGAATGCATGCTACAGAGCATCTGCCTCAGAGCTGTCCTTCAAGTAACCAGTTTATAACAGTCCATTGTGTCATTGTGGAGCCAACTGCTGCTCATGTTGCTGCTGTACATGCAGTACGATACATGGGAGCCATATGCTGAACATTATGGTCTTCCCTCTCGGTAGTGCCATGTGGCTGTCTGCAGCCTGGTCTTCTTGCAGCCTTACGTTCACATGTCCACTGCTGCTAGCAACCAAGTACAGTGACTACATTGCTGCCAAGTCTTTTTGCCATATCGCAGAAAGAACATCCAACTTCTTGTAGCTATACTACATGATCCGTTCAAACTCAGTGAGGTGTTCATAGTGGAGTATTTGTCACCTTAAAGGCATTCATGACTAACATCAACTCAACATGAGCTTCTAGTGAAGGACGTTAAGTGATACATAAATTACTCAAGAATGGATGAGCATACATTTCAGTATTTGCTCAGTGAAGCGTGTAACAAATCACAAAGCTCAATACTCAATTAAGAACTGCTATATCCGCAGAAGACAGGCTCACAGTAACACTTCGATTTTTTGCTATAGGAGAGAGTTACACTAGCTTACAGTACAGCACTTTAATACCACAGTGCACTTTAACTAAAATAATACCTGAAATGTGTGAAGCAGTTTATAAGTCACTAAAAGACCAATATCTGAAAGTAAATAAATGTTCAATACATTTTATGTGCATTAAGAACTATTTTTATTACATATCAAAGCAAGAATTACATTTTGCATCCCACAACTACAAAATTAATAGAAATGTATGAAGCTGATATCCTCCTACAGGCCAACCGCAAAATATATATATATATTCCAAGACTTACCAAGCGGGAAAGTGCCGGTAGACAAGCACAATAAAATAACACACACACACAAAATTTGAGCTTTCGCAACCGGCGGCTGCTTCGTCAGGAAAGAGGGAAGGAAAAGGAAAGATGAAAGGATGTGGGTTTTAAGGGAGAGGGTAAGGAGTCATTCCAATACCGGGAGCGGAAAGACTTACCTTAGGGGGAAAAAAAGGATAGGTATATACTCGCGCGCGCACCACACACACACACACACACACACACACACACACACACCCATCCATACATACACAGACACAAGCAGACATATTTAAAGGCAAAGAGTTTGGGCAGAGATGTCATTCGAGGCGGAAGTGTGGAGGGAAAGATGATGTTGAATGACAGGTGAGGTATGAGTGGCGGCAACTTGAAATTAGCGGAGATTGAGGCCTGGTGGATAACGAGAAGAGAGGATATATTGAAGGGCAAGTTCCCATCTCCGGAGTTCGGATAGGTTGGTGTTGGTGGGAAGTATCCAGATAACCCGGACACTGTAACACTGTGCCAAGATGTGTTGGCTGTGCACCAAGGCATGTTTAGCCACAGGGTGATCCTCATTACCAACAAACACTGTCTCCCTGTGTCCATTCATGTGAGTGGACAGTTTGTTGCTGGTCATTCCCACATAGAAAGCGTCACAGTGTAGGCAGGTCAGTTGGTAAATCACGTGGGTGCTTTCACACGTGGCTCTACCTTTGATCGTGTACATCTTCCAGGTTACAGGACTGGAGTAGGTGGTGGTGGGAGGGTGCATAGGACAGGTTTTACACCGGGGGCGGTTACAAGGGTAGGAGCCAGAGGATAGGGAAGGTGGTTTGGGGATGAGGTTACGAAGGTTAGGTGGATGGCGGAAAGACACTCTTGGTGGAGTGGGGAGGATTTGATGAAGGATGGATCTCATTTCGGGGCAGGATTGTAGGAAGTCGTATCCCTGCTGGAGAGCCACATTCAGAGTCTGATCCAGTCCTGGGTTAGTATCCTGTCACAAGTGCGGTACTTTTGGGGTTCTTCTGTGAGAGGTTCTGGTTATTTGCTTCTGTACTAGGTCGGGAGGGTAGTTGCGGGATGCGAAAGCTGTTTTCATGTTGTTGGTGTAATGGTCCAGGGATTCAGGACTGGAGCAGATTCGTTTGCCACGAAGGCCTAGGCTGTAGGGGAGGGTCCATCTGTCCAATGGCCAGCTTCACACATCAAACGGTCCCTTTCAAGTTGCCGCCACTCATACCTCACCTGTCATTCAACATCATCTTTGCCTCCAAACTTCCGCCTCGACTGACATCTCTGCCCAAACTCTTTGCCTTTAAATATGTCTGCTTGTGTATGTGTGTGTGTGTGTGTGTGTGTGTGTGTGTGTGTGTGTGTGTGTGTGTGTGTGTGCGCGCGCGAGTGTATACCTGTCCTTTTTTCCCCCCTAAGGTAAGACTTCCGCTCCCGGGATTGGAATGACTCCTTACCCTCTCCCTTAAAACCCACATCCTTTCGTCTTTCCCTCTCCTTCCCTCTTTCCTGAAGAAGCAACCGTCGGTTGCGAAAGCTAGAAATTTTGTGTGTGTGTGTTTGTGTGTTTTACAAACAAACACAATCATACACACAAAATTTCTAGCTTTCGCAACTGACGGTTGCTTCTTCAGGAAAGAGGGAAGGAGAGGGAAAGACGAAAGGATGTGGGTTTTAAGGGAGAGGGTAAGGAGTCATTCCAATCCCGGGAGCGGAAAGTCTTACCTTGGGGGGGGGGGAAGGACAGGTATACACTCGCGCGCACGCGCACGCGCACACACACACACACACACACACACACACACACACACATATCCATCCGCACATACACAGACACAAGCAGACATTTGTATGTGCGGGGCCTCAACCTCCGCTAAATTCAAGTTGCCGCCGCTCATACCTCACCTGTCTTTCAACATCTTTGCCTCTGTACTTCCGCCTCTGTTTAGCAAGAGTAATAGAAGGCAGATTTCAGACTACCTAACAGATCAAAACGAAAATTTCTGTTCCGACACTGACAATGTTGAGTGTTTATGGAAAAAGTTCAAGGCAATCGTAAAATGCGTTTTAGACAGGTACGTGCCGAGTAAAACTGTGAGGGACAGGAAAAACCCACCGTGGTACAACAACAAAGTTAGGAAACTACTGCGAAAGCAAAGAGAGCTTCACTCCAAGTTTAAACGCAGCCAAAACCTCTCAGACAAACAGAAGCCAAATGATGTCAAAGTTAGCATAAGGATGGCTATGCGTGAAGCGTTCAGTGAATTCGAAAGTAAAATTCTGTGTACCGACTTGACAGAAAATCCTAGGAAGTTCTGGTCTTACGTTAAATCAGTAAGTGGCGTGAAACAGCATATCCAGACACTCCGGGATGATGATGGCATTGAAACAGAGGATGACATGTGTAAAGTTGAAATACTAAACTCCTTTTTCCAAAGCTGTTTCATAGAGGAAGACCGCACTGCGGTTCCTTCTCAAAATCCTCGCACAAACGAAAAAATGACTGACATCGAAATAAGTGTCCGAGGAATAGAAAAGCAACTGGAATCACTCAACAGAGGAAAGTCCACTGGACCTGACGGGTTACCAATTCGATTCTACACAGAGTACGCAAAAGAATTTGCCCCCCTTCTAACAACTGTGTACCGCAAGTCTCTAGAGGAACGGAAGGTTCCAAATGATTGGAAAAGAGCACAGGTAGTCCCAGTCTTCAAGAAGGGTCGTCGAGCAGATGCACAAAACTATAGACCTATATCTCTGACGTCGATCTGTTGTAGAATTTTAGAACATGTTTTTTGCTCGAGTATCATGTCATTTTTGGAAACCCAGAATCTACTCTGTAGGAATCAACATGGATTCCGGAAACAGCGATCGTGTGAGACCCAACTCCCTTTATTTGTTCATGAGACCCAGAAAATATTAGATACAGGCTCTCAGGTAGATGCTATTTTCCTTGACTTCCGGAAGGCGTTCGATACAGTTCCGCACTGTCGCCTGATAAACAAAGTAAGAGTCTACGGAATATCACAGAACACAGCATGTTGTTATCAATGGAGAGACATCTACAGACTTTAAAGTAACCTCTGGTGTGCCACAGGGGAGTGTTATGGGACCATTGCTTTTCACAATATATATAAATGACCTAGTAGATAGTGTTCGAAGTTACATGTGGCTTTTCGCGGATGATGCTGTAGTATACAGAGAAGTTTCAGCAATAGAAAATTGCAGCGAAATGCAGGAAGATCTGCAGCGGATAGGCACTTGGTGCTGGGAGTGGCAACTGACCCTTAACATAGACAAATGTAATGTATTGCAAATACATAGAAAGAAGGATCCTTTATTGTATGATTATATGATAGCGGAACAAACACTGGTAGCAGTTACTTCTGTAAAATATCTGGGAGTATGCGTGCGGAATGATTTGAAGTGCAATGATCATATAAAATTAATTGTTGGTAAGGCGGGTACCAGGTTGAGATTCATTGGGAGAGTCCTTAGAAAATGTAGTCCATCAACTAAGGAGGTGGCTTACAAAACACTCGTTCGACCTATACTTGAGTATTGATCATCAGTGTGGGATCCGTACCAGATCGGGTTGACGGAGGAGATAGAGTAGATCCAAAGAAGAGCGGCGCGTTTCGTCACAGGGTTATTTGGTAACCGTGATAGTGTTACGGAGATGTTTAACAAACTCAAGTGGCAAACTCTGCAAGAGAGGCGCTCTGCATCGCGGTGTAGCTTGCTCGCCAGGTTTCGAGAGGGTGCATTTCTGGATGAGGTATTGAATATATTGCTTCCCCCTACGTATACCTCCCGAGGAGATCACGAATGTAAAATTAGAGAGATTAGAGCGCGCACGGAGGCTTTCAGACAGTCGTTCTTCCCGCGAACCATAAGAGGCTGGAACAGGAAAGAGGTAATGACAGTGGCACGAAAAGTGCCCTCCGCTACACACCGTTGGGTGGCTTGCGGAGTATAAATGTAGATTTACATGTAGACTGACATCTCTGCCCCAACTCTTTGCCTTTACAAATGTCTGCTTGTGTCTGTGTATGTGCGGATGGATGTGTGTGTGTGTGTGTGTGTGGTGTGTGTGTGTGTGTGTGTGTGTGTGTGCGCGCGTGCGCGATTGAGTGTATACCTGCCCTTTTCTCCCCTTAAGGTAAGTCTTTCTGCTCCCGGGATTGGAATGACTCCTTACTCTCTCCCTGAAAACCCACATCCTTTCGTCTTTCTCTCTCCTTCCCTCTTTCCTGAAGAAGCAACCATTGGTTGCGAAAACTTGAATTTTGTGTGTGTGTTTGTGTGTGTATCGACCTGCCAGCGCTTCGCGCTGTTTTCATAATCTATTTTTGTACTCAGCGTGCCTCAGGTTGTAAAGTGCCTCATCAACTTCATACATTTCTATTAATTTTGTAGTTGACGGCACACACAAATTAACGCAGCCATGTTTACAAATACACTACTGGTGACAGAACGCTGTAACAGTGCAACGATGCAAGTGCTTCAAGTGGTAACATTTCATATTGCAGTGAACAGGAGACAAGTGACTTCTATGATCAAATCTACACTGAGGCCCTAGATTTGATCACACTTATTTGACGACAGGCGAGATTTGACAAAGTTCCCTATTACACCATCAAATTTATTTGACATAAATATTTGATATATCAGCTTTGACAAAGAAATATGATAATATAATACCGCCCTAACACACACTTGTGATTGTTACAGCGAGTATTTAAACCAAACCAGATTTGCATCCTCATAGTGATGCTGGTAATGCCACTCTTAAGTGGGTGGAATGAAATTTGGTTAGACGTCATGTTCCATATATCCAAACACGCATACTAACTTTTATTTGTGTCACACAATTCCTTCTTGGTGTTGCGCTTTTTTCCCATTGATGTATTTAAAGTATTCATGAGATTAAGGAATTGTACTAGTCAGTTACAAAACGTTATTGGACTTGTATTTAGGGGAACCTCATAGAAATTTGATTCAGTGTTGTTTGTCTTAAATTACTGCACCTATGAAAAGTCAGTCCTTTTCTAAAGGATACTAATAATGACCAGAAAATGTGATGAATCATGTCAGCAGTAGGTGTTAGATGGTAATTTTGTCATTGATTGACAAAAAATCACAATGCGATTATGTGATTGTAATATCATCAATTAGTATTGATTGATTTTTGTTTTTGTAGACTACACAATTTAATGCATTCTGGCTATAAAAGAATCAGCACACAGTATTCATTCTTATATCTGCATACTAAAAAGAATGCTGTAAACTATTCAGGCTGCCTCAGTAGATAGCCTGCTTTAAATAAAACAAATTGCTGATAGACAGTGACTGTGCAATACTCCTTCCACATTAAAATTTGAACATAAGTTATAAAAAAAGTATTGATTAGTGTGATGATGGAACTGATTTAACATTAGTCTTAATATTACGTAAGAGAGCATGACATTCAATTTTCTATCTTCTTCTGGTGTGAAAGTATGTAGAATTTACATGGTAAATTAAAAAAAAGAAATACATAAATAAAAATAGTGATTCTAAAACACACAACATTAACTCTTACAAAATAGCAGGTGTTATTAAAAACATGATGAATGAATTTTTTAGCAGCAGCTGCTTATGCTACAACCATTTAAGATAATGTTCAGTAGCTTGATCCACTGGGACAGGCAGTGTCAAGTTGAAACATGTTCTGACTTGTCAGTCAGCATCCAGAGACACTACACTGTTTACCATGTCTGTCATTCATCATGGATTTTGAAAATCATGTGAATATTAAATTCTGCTTCAAGTTGCAGAAAAGTGCCAAAAAACTCACGAAATGTGGAAATTGGTGTATGACGATAATGGTGTAACTCCAAAGACTGTTTACAACTGGTATGAGCGATTTAAAAGCGGAAATGAATCGAAGGATTTCCTTCATTGAAATCCGGACTTCATGTCCAAAATTGTAACTGGGGATGAAATTTGGGTCTATGGGTATGAATCTGAGATGAGATGAAAATTCAGTGTTCCCAATGGAAAACTAGTGCATCTTTTCATCCTGAAAAGGCATGTCAGTAAAAATCGATATCAAAGTCATGCCCATTTCCCAATTTTGGGGGCATAGTGCAATCAGTTCATTACAAGGGGAACAACTGTAAATGCTGAATTTTACTAGTGTATACTGCAATGTTAACGAAATTGTACAGAGAAAGAGACCAGAATAATGGGCCTATGGCTTCCTTCTCCACCATGACAATCTCCACTTTTGATTCCCAAGCTTTTGGCTGGAAAAAGTTTTCAATCTGTCCACATCAACATTATCACCAGATTTAGCACAAAGCACTCCTTGCTCTTCCCAGAAACTAAAACAGTGCTTAATGGAAAACATTTTCACACCATTCTTGACAGTGAGAGGGCCAAGACAGGAACAGTGCTTAATGGAAAACATTTTCACACCATTCTTGACAGTGAGAGGGCCAAGACAGGGCAGTTGAACGCCCATCCAGAAGAAGCGCTCCAGAAATGTTTTCCAGTCATGGATTCAGTGTTAGGATAAGTGCATTGCTAGCCAAGGACAGTACTTCGAAGGACATAAAATCAAATTTCATGCAAGCATTTTCTTCTAATAAAATTATTCACTGCATTTTTTGATAACACGTTATGTGGCAACGGTGCTAAACCTGGAAAATAGCTGTAACCTGACCACCTCAGATTTCTTTCAAATTTGGTGCAGTCAATCAACCAGATCACTATCAGTTTGCAGACACATATGACAGTTGTAAAGAAAGTCACTGGGGCCATTAAAGTTTGGAAATTGTGTCAAACTGTTGAAATTCCAGGTTGGATATCAACAGTATTAGGAAAAGGATAGATTGATACTCACTGTAAAGGAAACATGTTGAGTCACAGACAGGCTCGATGAAAATACTGTCAGACATTTAGCTTTCGACCGAGCTGCCAGAGAGGGCAATCGTGTATGCATGAGAAGAAGGGTGTGTGTGTGTGTGTGTGTGTGTGTGTGTGTGTGTGTGTGTGTGTGTGTGTGTGTGTGTGTGTACGCACGCGCGCACGCACGAGTATGTGTGCTCGTGCGTACATGAGTGCGTGCGCGTTTTTGTTTCTGAAGAAGTCATTGGCCGAAAGCTGAATGTGATCTAGCATTTTTGAAACTGTGTGACATTTGTGTGCATCTGTCCGAACATAAATGACCACAATATCATTGAAAAGATAATGAGTGCACATGAAACATCATTGACTTGACCTTTTACCTTGAATATCTCAGAACACTCCACCTTCGATTTTTCGTGAAAAAAATTTTTTATTGCTCCAGTGTGCTACTGTAATCGTGGTAAATATCAAGTCATCATGCCCAAAAATTTATTTCGTCAGCATCAGTAAACTATGAAAATGCAGAAGATAGTGCATAAACATGAAACAAAAATTATTAAAAAGCACAATTCCTAAATAAAATTGTACGAAAATGTAGTTTATATAGTTTTATTGGTATAACCAACCATTTACAGTGTAGCTTCAATGAGGGGGGAAAAAGCAACAAACAAAAAAAATCTTGTTGCAATGTGTCGTCCAAGTCTCCAATTAAAATGGTTGTCCTTCCACTTGGTGTAATTGGATCCAGTCTTATTGAAATGTCTCTCTTCTGATGATGACACAAGTTTCTCGTTTGGCTGGAAACACTGATGACAGAGGCGGTCGATGCAGAAGCAAGAAGCCGATCTGTACTTAATCCTTTTTTGTTTCCCAAAAATTATTAATACATATGCATCCACCAAGAGCTGCTACACACACTGGCAACAAATCCACATGTCTTTTAACATCATTTTCTTCACCATAGCAATCGCTGACTCCTCTCATCTCGCTAAAGAAGTGGAATCCCCCTCCTCCATCTCTCTCCCCCCTCCTCCATCTCTCTCCCCCCCTCCTCCATCTCTCTCCCCCCTCCTCCATCTCTCTCCCCCCTCCTCCATCTCTCTCCCCCCTCCTCCATCTCTCTCCCCCCTCCTCCATCTCTCTCCCCCCTCCTCCATCTCTCTCCCCCCTCCTCCATCTCTCTCCCCCCTCCTCCATCTCTCTCCCCCCTCCTCCATCTCTCTCCCCCCCTCCTCCATCTCTCTCCCCCCCTCCTCCATCTCTCCCCCCCCTCCTCCATCTCTCTCCCCCCTCCTCCATCTCTCTCCCCCCTCCTCCATCTCTCTCCCCCCTCCTCCATCTCTCTCCCCCCTCCTCCATCTCTCTCCCCCCTCCTCCATCTCTCTCCCCCCTCCTCCATCTCTATCCCCCCTCCTCCATCTCTCTCTCCCTCCCCCCTCCTCCATCTCTCTCTCTCCCTCCCCCCTCCTCCATCTCTCTCTCTCCCTCCCCCCCTCCTCCATATCTCTCTCTCCCTCCCCCCCTCCTCCATCTCTCTCTCTCCCTCCCCCCCTCCTCCATCTCTCTTTCTCCCTCCCCCCTCCTCCATCTCTCTCTCTCCCTCCCCCCCCTCCTCCATCTCTCTCTCCCTCCCCCCCTCCTCCATCTCTCTCACCCTCCCCCCTAATCCATCTCTCTCCCTCCCCTCCTCCATCTCTCTCCCTCCCCAATCTCTCTCCCTCCCCCATCTACCCATCTCTCTCCCTCCCCCATCTACCCATCTCTCTCCCTCCCCCATCTCTCTCCCTCCCCCATCTCTCTCCCTCCCCCATCTCTCTCCCTCCCCCATCTCTCTCCCTCCCCCATCTACCCATCTCTCTCCCTCCCCCATCTCTCTCCCTCCCCCATCTCTCTCCCTCCCCCATCTCTCTCCCTCCCCCATCTCTCTCCCTCCCCCATCTCTCTCCCTCCCCCATCTCTCTCCCTCCCACATCTCTCTCCCTCCCCCATCTCTCTCCCTCCCCCTCTCCCCATTTCTCTCTCTCCCCCCTCTCACCATATATATCTCTCTCTCTCTCCCCCTCTCTCTCCCCCTCTCTCTCCCCCTCTCTCTCCCCCTCTCTCTCCCCCTCTCTCTCCCCCTCTCTCTCCCCCTCTCACCATCTCCCCCTTGTTCCTCTTCCCCCCCTTGCCCCCTGTCCAGTATACCTTTGTTAATAGGTATTGAACAGTGAAGCTCATGGGTAACTGGCAATGTCCTTGTATTCTTGAAACATTGTTTCAGGTTGACAATTTTTCTTCACCATGATGGGAATCCGATCTACAGTGGGAAGCACATGAATGAATATTTTCTTTGCACCACTGAAACAACTGTTGTGAGGTCACTTGAGGCTAGCAGACGTGGTTAATCTCTTTACAGTCTCCAAAACCCTATCACAAAATTACTTTATCATGTTCTGTAGCAAAAAATAACATTTTGCTGTAACATTAAAATCTCATCCATCAGTAATATAATAAATGTGCTTTGGATTTGGAAAGTAGCATTTTAAGAAATCGGTGAAATTATGCTGGGAAGAATACACGCATTGAAAGCAGCCAGATGTTTCCACATACGACACAAGATGTATTTCATTAGTATTTGCATCTCTTTAGTAAGCTTCAGATGGGAGAATTGTGAGTTGTGTTATATTGCAGTGCATTCCCAGTACTTCACCCTGAATGGTAAAAGAGTAATTCTCTATAACATCACAAATAACAAAATATTCATTTAGTCTTGAGTTTTCTTTATTGATTTTAAAGAACATTGACTGCTGCAGGGTGGTAATGAGTGTTGTAGGAGCTGTTGTAAATTTGGTGAAACACCGCAATGAAATTGTCTGTTGAGTTTTTTGTGGTCTCGCTAAATACTATGCCTGTAGTTAAGAAACACTTGTAAGCAGTTTTGTCAGTACTGTTCATACCAGTCAGTCAGTTTTAATACTCTTGGGCATTTGGAACATGCACACAAAGAGAGTTCTTTGATTGCAACTTACAAAATATTGAGAATTCAATGTTTATTACTCGGTATGTATCTTTGAAATATGTATAAACTTCCTTAAAACTGTGCAACACTAGTTGCTTGAGCGTATATGCTCCAATTCCAGTTTCTTTCACTGATACACAGTATTTTCTTCCTGCCATCACCCAGCCTGCAATTTGATCACAGTAGAAATCTTGCATGCATTGTAACGGTTCTCTTACATAATGTTTTACCTGGCTTTGGACTTGATGTCACTAATATATCATGTTCTGCTGCTTACCGTGTTGCTCTCCATAGCATGTAATTTTTTTGTTTGTCCTTATATTCATGCTTTATATTTTGCCACACATGTTGTCTGAATTGGGAAGCTTTAGTTCCAGCCGGGCAATGATTTCTTGGCCTCCACCTTTTGTCATTTGCTTCCTTTTCCAGTTGTGCCCTGTCAGTATGTGCCAGTGCCGAGCCGGCATTTTTTTCAGTTTTTGCTGTGGGTACTTTCTCTCTTGCTGAAGTCTGTTTTTAACACATGTGCACTGCAGTTTGAGTAAACCAGCCACACCCATGAAACAAGCTAATGATAGGTTGAAATAAATGTGTCTCTGGCTGTTCACAGCAATAAATATAATAATAATAATAATAATAATAATAATAATAATTGGTAATAATAGATGTGATATTTGGTCAGAATAATAGTGACTGGTATTGGCTGCTGTTCAGGAAAAAACTGAACACATAGCCACTTAGTGTATTTTGTTATTGTACTGCTTCTGATGAAATAAATTTTTGGACATTACTCCTTCGGTCTGCCATCTTGATATTTACCATGTTGATAGTAACATACTGGAGCAGTACAATATGTTTCATTTAAAAAAATTGAAGGTCGGGTGTTCTGAGATATTCAAGGTAAAAGCTTAAAGTCAGTGACCTTTCATGTCAAAATCCTTAGAAACCTGATGTTGCATATCAGTAGCTTTTGAATGATAAAAGTTTCATTGCTGTATATGTATTAAAACCAGAATTATAGTCATTCACATAGCAACAGATGCGTTTAAATTTCACAAAAAGTTCGAACTTTGTAGACCTGTAAATTTCTTCACAATTCCCATATACCTTTGCAAATTGATAGATTTCCATCTTTTACCAAATTTTAAAGAAATGTGAGTGGGTCAGGTTGAGTAGGGTCAGGTTGAGTAGTGTGTTGAATTGGTATTGTTGCCGTCTCAAAGCCACTTGTGGAGTTTATATTATGGTTGTGGCAATATACACTGTATGTCCACAGTGTACTCAATGTACACATTCTAGAGGACAGTTAAGCTTTAACTCTGACATGGCTGACTGTACTTGCTGTATTGCTACACCAATAAGTCTTCAGAGGTTTCAAAACGAACTAAAAAGAAATGAAAATCTTTATTTATGGTAATAGAGGGCCACAACTTGTGCTAAATGAATTAAATGATTTTGGTTTTAACTGACATTTTGACATATTCCGAGAAGTATTGATGTAACAGTATAGGAAGTATGGCAGACCGTGTCCCGTAGGATGTGAGAATAGACTGCAAGCCTCATCATGTATGAGCACAAGACCCATGTCAGCATCCAGTGTAAGCAAAGAACCAAAAGATAATAATGATGCCAATGACCAACATTCCATTTTAATACCCTAATTATATTTTTTTTTATAAAATCTTTTATAATCCCCCTTTTTTTTAGTATTAATGTATATTATTTTTTCAGTGGAAGTGGAAGATAATTGAAATATTATGCTTTCTAATTGTATAATATTACAGCTTTTGTTAAAATGGTTCCATTTTCACTAAAGCACAAACTAAATTTCATTATTTTTGTGTGGTGTGGCTAATGCCATGTTATTTATTTTAAGATGACTGGAGTATTGCACTAGCACTACTGTAATCAGAATTCTTTTTTATATATAGATAGGCTATCTGAATAAACAGACAGCACTAGTCTGTGGTGTTTATTGGTATCTAGAAATCTGCAGAGATATTACATATTTGTCTTTTTAATGTGACATGTTTTCTTTTTATATTTTTATACATAAGTAAAATTATATACTTTGTGCACAAAAAATCCTTATTTATTTCTTTTGTATCTAACAGATTTTCAATTATGGCATGACCCAAAACCTATTAAATTGTGTAGTCTATGAAAATAAAAGTGATCATGTCAGTATAATATAGTAATTATAACCCAGACGTTATATCATCTCTCTTACACCAGTACAAACCCAACACTTGCGTCACATGTTTGCTGTTGTGCTCCTAATGCATGTTAGTTGATGCATGGAGCCCTCAATCCACAATGAGGGTTTTATCTGAAGAAATTGCATGTGGGTTGCTTACAGTTTATAGTTACAGGTGTGTGTCTGTTAATTTAATATTTAGTAACATTTTTAAACATCATATGAAATGAGTGACGCCAATGACAATGTGAAGTATAAATGTGTATTCTTAAATTGACAATTTACTGTATAGTGCAGATATTGAGTTGCAGACAGGTACAACTGAAAGACCACTAAACAAGTGAGCTTTCAGCCAAAAGGCCTTCTACAGTAAACAAACCACACACACACACACACACACACACACACACACACACACACACACACACACACACAAAACTAGCACATGCATGACCACTGTCTCTGGTTGCCCTCCATCCTGGATTTTCCATTGTTTTATTCTTAATTTGAGAAAAAAGGACACTCGTTAACAGTTACATGAGGGAGTTAGTGAAGTCAGAGTCATGCTCTTCTTCCACCTCTTAGGCATCATGTTCCAAAAAGAGCCATATTACCTACATAATTTCAAATCTTCTTTGTACTATGGCCTGTCCCTTGCTAGTCACATGCTGTTTTAACGTGTTTGTGTTATAAGCACCTGGAACACAAGTGTCCTGTTTCCATAATTACTTGAGAATTGTTAAATTCAGAGAGAGAGAGAGAGAGAGAGAGAGAGAGAGAGAGAGAGAGAGCACATTGTGGCAAAGAACTTTATCAAGAAATTCAGCTGCAAATTTGCGTTTTGTAAATATCTGTCTCTGCTATTCAATGTCTTGATTTTTAAGTGGTAGTTAATTCCTCTACTTGTATGTGGCATAAATTTAATGCTTGTGGTGATTTCTTCATAGTGCCACAACTTTCACAAGTACCAGATTACATTAGTATGGTATCCTGTGAGATATCTGCTATGTAATTCCAGTAATTGTGATTGTTACACCTACTCTTCAGCATTAATGTTATGAATTTATATTGCTTGTATCTGATGGCATAGTAATATGATTAATATAAATACGATGTTAAAGAAGTTGTTATTTTCTTAGGTCACAGACTTTCACTTCACAGGGAGAAAGAAAACATAAATTTTACAGTGACCTATGCATAGTGTTTGCCTATACCTCATTGTGCAAACATTTACTCATTATGTTCCAAATTGAATCTAAATGTTATTAGGCTTAAAAACAAAACTTTGTCCATTATTTACTTTTAAGTGTTGTCCATTTATACGCTTCACTGTCTTGTGTGTCTCCAGTCTGACGCCAGCACTGCTGCAATTTAGGCATCAAGTTGGAGTGAGAGAGAGAGAGAGAGACAAATAAGTGAACCTCTCAGTTCTTGGATACACACAGAAAGATGTGGAGATCTAAAAGGTATGATTTTAAAGACTGCGGCATTCCATTGGCATCTAATGGTAAGGAAATAACCATTCAAAATCAATCCTAGAGGTAAATATATAATAAATGGACAATACTTGAAAGCAACTAGTTGGCTGGTTTTATTTCCAAGTCTAATAGTGACTACGGTTGGTACTGCAGTAACTAGTTCTTAACAAATGTGCCACTGCATGCATTAAACGTCGTCCTTGGAGGATGAAACCTTTTCATTGAATTATTCTCTACAGTTGCTCTTGTTGATAGGGATTTGTGATTAAATTGGAAAGTAACTTTTTTTTATAGTAAACATTGTAATAAGGGGTCTTAGCCAGTTCTTGTGCGGAAATTGGGCACTAAACTGAAACTTGAACTTTGGTTCTTTTCTTCCAAAAGCAACTCTCTGTCTGAGCTTGCAGCCCAGTTCAGAATGCATTTTTAATCTTTCAGAAAGGTTTTCTTTAAAAAAATTCTGGATATTGAGGAACATGATGGCGTGGTTCTAGTGTGCAATCATAATTCCTTGGCAACTTTTAGGAATTCTGCTTGGCATATGTAAGGTTTCATAAGTATTCATAGGACTATAGGTGGTATTGAATAAATTGTTATGTTTGAAGTAATGTAGCAAATGTTATTGAAAAATGCTTCCGAAATGGCATAAACTGAATGTCTTTATAGTAAGTATGTAGCCTAAATTCAATATTTTACCTAAAGGTGAAAGTGGAAAAATCACATGAAAACTTCACTTCTTCTTCTTCTTATCCCTTCAGTTTTACTCTTTCCTCAAACCGTTAAATAGAGAAAAAATAGCCGTGTAAGGTGCTACAGGTGTCACCATCTACAGGAGTCACCATCTACAGGACAAATGTGTGTGTCATTCCTATAGCTGTTCACTGCAGCCGAGAGCCTAGTTGCACCAGTATCATGGACCTGACATTCAATTACATTCACTTTTACTTTGTGCACATACATACATTTTAGAAGTGTAATGCGTTTTGATTAAATTGTATCTCAGTCACTGCCTCTCCTGCAACAGGGTATCTGAAAATGATTGTTTGAAATCGAAGAAGATCGTTAGCAAATCAGAAAATGTTGAAGAGTTGGATTTGTTAAAAAATTGACATAATTAAGGTTCATGCTTCGACCCCAAAGCTGACTTGTAATCTTTATCCAATTGATGATTCAGTTCATAAAATGATGCTAATTTGTCTAAGCTATACTCAATGAATGTAGGAGATTGTTGCAAAGAATATTTTTATTTTATTATTTGGGCAGAGTAACATACTGCAAGACACAGTTATAAGCAGAAAAGAGGGATCAAAATGCTGTAGTTACCTACAGATGGCAGACAGAGTCTGCGAACTTTCTGTGATTAGTGCCATACAGTCATCAATGATGAGATCTTTTGATTTTAAAAAAAGAACAGTCTGCAGGCTACATTGACTCAAAAGATACACAGGTAACCTACTGCAGCAGCCCAATATATCTGTGGCTGTTGTAGTTGCATATTATGTAATTTTTCTAGCATAAAAAAATTTGGAACCTGAATATGGAGCCACGTTTTGCATGGATAAAGCTTTGCTGGTAGTCATTGAAGCATGACAATAAAGCTACCTTAGAGCACTCAAAAGACTTGCAGAGATTTTCACAGTTTTAAAATAGCTGTTATTTGGGAGTTCAGGTTTGTTTACTTAATACTTGCCAAGAAAAAAAGTCAGGCATTAAGATTGATCTCTTAGCTGGAATTTTTGGTTTTGCTAGTTGCATTGTTGAAAGTTTGAGCTATTTGAGGCACCTTAAAATGTGTAATTTATTGAAACAAGAAATATCAGTACCACAAGGATAGACTGAACTAAACTCTGCAATATTAAGTAAAGTAGCATGTGTGATGGTTTGACTTTAATGAAATCGAGTATACAGGCTCTTTTATCAGAAGAAGTAGGTGTGAAAGAACTTAATTTTGAGAAATGGTTTCCAAATGAAATTTGTTATTTGAAGTTACTCAGATTAGACTTTTTTTCCTTCTTAAAAATATTTTAAAATATCTTGCTTCTTGGAATTAACTATGATTTTATATCTCATACACATAAAAAGATTTCAGTTTCTGAACATTAATTTAGGAGACTTCAAGCATGATAGTGCTATTGTGAAAATTGACACAGGCAGAAGAAAATTTGAAGGGTTACCACTGTGACCATACTACCTGCGTACCACCTTGAGAATAATGTGCATTGTTGTCATATATGTTAATTTTTGCGTACTGCCCACAGGACACGTGCCAGCATGGACGGTTCAGGGTATGGCGGTGGTCGATCGAAACACCGTAACTCTGACTATGATGGTGAGGCGTGGCAGGAGGATTGGGGGGATGGGGATGGTTCTGATCATGAGGACTACAAACGTCAGGAAGAGCGTGACTGGGATCGCAGACGATCACGATATGCTGATGAGAATGGATACAAGAGTGGGGGAAAGCATCGAGGCAGCCCACCTGACTACAAGTCATCTCGCCGTGGTGGTGATTGGGATCGTCACTACTATGGTGGTGGAGGAGGAGGTTATGATCGGGATGATCCACCACCTCCTCGTCGTGACTACCGAGATCGGCGTTCATCTGGTGACCGTGACCGACGCAGTCGGTATGATCGCAGAGGGGTAGATTTTGATGAAGAAGGACGTTATCGACGTGATCATAGCCCAGAAAGCCTGGATTCATTTGATGATTACTATAGTGGGCGTGGCGGAGGTGGAAGCAGTGATGGATATGGAAGGTAAATGTTGATCATAATGTTTTAGTGTTTCTGCATGTGTTTGCAGTTTTTAGATCCAATCATTGACATGTAGTATCCATATGATAGTTACTGAATTTGTTGTTGTGTTAATTTTTCTTTCATCATAATGGATAAGACTGCATCATCCATACGGTGACAAGGATAGGTGAATTGACAAATGCAATTCAAAATATGGCATTCTACACAACAGGTTTTATTTTAAGGGCTTAAGTAGATATTTTGAGTTGCTAGAACAATCATTACTTTCTAACATGTTTAAAATTTACAAACATCTGTTTATATGTAATTCCTTTTGAGCATATGAAAACTACAGAGAAGATAATAATGAATGGAAAACTCACAAAAACAACCAGTGCATTGCCCAGTGTCTGCTGATCTCAAATTCTAGACAAAACAAGACCGATTTCTGTTTGTAGGGACATAAGAATATATCAGTGGAATATTCTGAACCTAGAAAAATATACTAAGATAAGAGGTCATGGATTAATTTATGTTCAAATAGAGTCGGTGACAGTTGGGTGACAAATAATCAGCAAGGACATCCTTCGATATTCCTATTATTTGTAGACTAATGTTAAAGGGATGAATTAAGAGCATTAATTTAGTTACAACTTATGTTATATAATTTGTTTATGGTAAGTTATTCAATTTATTTCCATTAATCATTCCAAGGCGTCCTATTTGCTCTGCTTGCTGGCCTCTGGACAAATGTGGCTAGGCTCCCAACTGCCTCTGATTGGTGGGAGGTGTAATCCCCTAACATTTTAATTTGTACTTGTAGATTTCTCATAGCCAGAATCCAAAAGTTTCATCTTGCTTCTTCCTACCATTTTGTGAACATAACTTTCTTACTAGTTTTTACAGTGACTGAGAGGGCCTCCTTATCCGATGTGGAAGGTATGCCTCCAGCCCCATGACAACTTCAGTGGGCCACTGGCTGTTTTTGTCCTGTATATATTCCCCCATACTATAATATTTTACTCATCTTTTATAACTGGTTTTATTCTTCCCTTCTTCACACTCAAAGTCGAACATACTAAAGTTGAAATAGCTGCCAGTCTCGTCTATCTCAATAGAATTTTGTGGGTCAGATACTCTGATTTGTTCTATAAGACTTGATGATTATAGTATCTCTCTTCCATATCCATGCCCTTCTGTTGTACCAGTTCCATGTTTCATTTTTTACTTTTATTATAATGGGAGCACACTTTTACCATGTGACATAAAAGCTTTGTGAAGCTTTCAAACTTCTCTCTCTTATCATTTAAAATTGTATAAGGTTTGTGTCGAAAAATACAATATTCTGTTTAAGATGAGACAAAAATAGATTATTTCTATTCATTTTCCTTTGAATGGAGAATAGTTGATCCTTCAGTTGTAGTGAAATACAAGACTTTGTTGATTAGAAGCAGACTGCATTAGCAACTTAAATGCCAAATTTTCTTAATAAGATAAGCAGTGTTCATAGTATTTTACTGTTTTTGTGTAAAGAAGATTACACAACCATTAGACATGGTTGTTGCTACATTTGCACTAAAGTGGAGGTAGAGCAGAACATAGATGATGGGTAAAACAAACACACACACACACGTATTGTGGTCTTCAGCTGTATGCGTGGGGTCCCAGTAAAGAAGTTCTTTGGCTCATCTATTACATTTTCTGTCCACCTACATGTAATTTTCGTTTACAGCCATAGTAAATTGTGCCTTCCTCTTCATTCAAAATTCTTGTATGAAGGAATTCCATGATCCATTTGATTGTTCTCCTGTCTCTTCTGGTAATTCCCAATATGCATCTCTCCCTTGCTTGCTGAGCAACCTCCAGTTACTGAATTATTTTTGCATTAAAATTCGTCTCACACAGTCATACGTTAAAACTGGTAATACACTTATATTGTGGAGTCCTTATAGACAAACTTGAGCTTAACTTTGAAAATCTATTGAATAGCTTAAAAGTATACCATGCCATTTTTAATCTTCTGTTTATTTCTTTTACTGTCCATCTGGTTGTTCTTAATTGCCCTGAATACAAAAACTTATCAACTGGTTCCTTTTTAGTTTGTTCTATTGTCTTTTTCATGCACTCATTATACTTTGCCATTTTCTTGTGTTCAGGCTAACTTTCGCTTGCTCTTAACTTATTCCCTTCATTGTTGAAGTCATCAGCAAAACAATGGTGATTCAGATACATTTCATTAACAATGCACTTCTCTGCTTTACCAGCTTAACAATTTGTGTACTTCCTCTGGTACTCCTGTAAATAGTTTAGGTGAATTGGAATGTGTTTTTTTTTTTTTTTTTCCCCATATAACAATCAGTTTTCAGATATTGTCATAGATTTAGAAGCTTTTTCAGTAGTTGCAGGAGCAACAGTCTGGATGATTGACTGATCTGGCCTTGTAACATCAACCAAAACGGCCTTGCTATGCTGGTACTGTGAACGACTGAAAGCAAGGGGAAACTACGGCCGTAATTTTTCCTGAGGGCATGCAGCTTTACTTTATGGATAAATGATGATGGCGTCCTCTTGGGTAAAATATTCCGGAGGTAAAATAGTCCCCAATTCGGATCTCCGGGCCGGGACTACTGAGGAGGACATCGTTATCAGGAGAAAAAAAAAAACTGGTGTTCTACGGATCGGAGCGTGGAACGTCAGATCCCTTAACCGGACAGGTGGACTAGAAAATTTAAAAAAAGGGAAATGGATAGGTTAAAGTTAGATATAGTGGGAATTCGGTGGCAGGAGGAACAAGACTTTTGGTCAGGTGAATACAGGGTTATAAATACAAAATCAAATAGGGGCAATGCAGGAGTAGGTTTAATAATGAATAAAAATAAAAAAAAATAGGAATTCGGGTAAGCTACTACAAACAACATAGTGAACGTATTATAGTGGCCAAGATAGACGCGAAGCCCGTGCCTACTACAGTAGTACAAGTTTATATGCCAACTAGCTCTGCAGATGACAAAGAAAGTGATGAAATGCATGACGAGATAAAAGAAATTATTCAGGTAGTGAAGGGAGATGAAAATTTAATAGTCATGGGTGATTGGAATTAGAGAGTAGGAAAAGGGAAAGAAGGAAACATAGTAGGTGAATATGGATTGGGGCTAAGAAATGAGAGAGAAAGCCGCCTGGTAGAATTTTGCGCAGAGCATAACTTAATCATAGCTAACACTTGGTTCAAGAATCGTGAAAGAAAGTTGTATACATGGAAGAACCCTGGAGATACTAGAAGATATCAGGTAGATTATATAATGGTAAGGCAGATATTTAGGAACCAGGTTTTAAATTGTAAGACATTCCCAGGGCCAGATGTGGACTCTGACCACAATCTATTGGTTATGAACTGTAGATTAAAACTGAAGAAACGGCAAAAAGGTGGGAATTTGAGGAGATGGGACCTGGATAAACTGAAAGAACCAGAGGTTGTAGAGTGTTTCAGGAAGAGAATAAAGGAACAATTGACAAGAATGGGGGAAAGAAATACAGTAGAAGAAGAATGGATAGCTTTGAGGGATGAAGTAGTGAAGGCAGCAGAGGATCAAGTAGGTAAAAAGACGAGGGCTAGTAGAAATCCTTGGGTGACAGAAGATATACTGAATTTAATTGATGAAAGGAGAAAATATAAAAATGCAGTAAATGAAGCAGGCAAAAAGGAATACAAACGTCTCAAAAATGAGATCGACAGGAAGTGCAAAATGGCATGACTAGAGGACAAATGTAAGGATGTAGAGGTGCATGTCGCTAGGGGTAAGATGGATACTGCCTGCAGGAAAATTAAAGAGACCTTTGGAGAAAAGAGAACCACTTGTATGAATATCAAGGGCTCAGGTGGAAACCCAATTCTAAGCAAAGAGGGGAAAGAAGAAAGGTGGAAGGAGTATATAGAGGGACTATACAAGGTTGATGTTCTTGAGGACAATATTATAGAAATGGAAGAGGATGTACCTGAAGATGAAATGGGAGATATGATACTGCGTGAAGAATTTGATGAAGCACTGAAAGACCTAAGTCGAAACAAGGCCCCGGGAGTAGACAACATTCCATTACAACTACTGACAGCCTTATGAGAACCAGTCCTGACAAAACTCTACCAGCTGGTGAGCAAGACGTATGAGACAGGCGAAATACCCTCAGACTTCAAGAAGAATATAATAATTCCAATCCCAAAGAAAACAGGTGTTGACACATGTGAAAATTACCGAACTGTCAGTTTAATAAGTCACGGCTGCAAAATATTAACGCGAATTCTGTACAGACGAGTGGAAAAAAACTGGTAGGAGCTGACCTCGGGGAAGATCAGTTTGGATTCCGTAGAACATGTGAGGCAATGCTGAACCTATGATTTATTTTAGAAGCTAGATTAAGAAAAAGCAAATCTACGTTTTTAGCATTTGTAGTCTTGGAGAAAGCTTTTGACAATGTTGACTGGAATAATCTCTTTCAAATTCTGAAGGTGGCAGGGGTAAAATACAGAGAGCGAAAGACTATTTAAAATTTATACAGAAACCAGATGGCAGTTATAAGGGTCGGGGCACATGAAAGGGAAGCAGTGGTTCGGAAGGGAGTGAGACAGGATTGTAGCCTCTCCCTGATGCTATTCAATCTGTATATTGAGCAAGCAGTAAAGGAAACAAAAGAAAAACTCGGAGTAGGTATTAAAATCCATGGAGAAGAAATAAAAACTTTGAGGTTCGCCGATGACATTGTAATTCTGTCAGAGACAGCAAAGGACTTGCAAGAGCAGTTGAACGGAATGGACAGTGTCTTGAAGGGAGGATATAAGATGAACATCAACAAAAGCAAAACGAGAATAATGGAATGTAGTCGAATTAAGTCAGGCGATGCTGAGGGAATTAGATTAGGAAATGAGACACTTCAAGTAGTAAAGGAGTTTTGCTATTTGGGGAGCAAAGTAACTGATGATGGTCGAAGTAGAGAGGATATAAAATGTAGACTGGCAATGGCAAGGAAAGTGTTTCTGAAGAAGAGAAATTTGTTAACTTCGAGTATAGATTTAAATGTCAGGAAGTCGTTTCTGAAAGTATTTGGATGGAGTGTAGCCATGTATGGAAGTGAAACATGGACGATAAACAGTTTGGACCAGAAGAGAATAGAAGCCTTTGAAATGTGGTTCTACAGAAGAATGCTGAAGATTATATGGGTAGATCACATAACTTATGAGGAAGTATTGAATAGGATTGGGGAGAAGAGGAGTTTGTGGCACAACTTGACTAGAAGAAGGGATCGGTTGGTAGGACATGTTCTGGGGCATCAAGGGATCACCAATTTAGTATTGGAGGGCAGCATGGAGCGTAAAAATCATAGAGGGAGACTAAGAGATGAATACACTAAGCAGATTCAGAAGGATGTGGGTTGCAGGGGGTTCTGGGAGATGAAGCAGCTTGCACAGGATAGAGTAGCGTAGAGAGCTGCATCAAACCAGTCTCAGGGCTGAAGACCACAACAACAACAACAGTTAAGGTCAGAAATTATCATTTTTTGGTCGCAGTTTTTGTGTTGAAAGACAAAACTTACGCTGTATACACTGTTTTACAAAGGGATATTACAACTTGAAATCTTACACTGAAAATCAGCTTTCCTGTATTAATAAGTGCTTAAATTTATTGTTTGTAGTGTGTAAATTAGCAGTCTTGAGGTCAGATGGAAGTCTTATAAAAGATGGTTCTTATTGTATGTGGACTACAGTCTGCAGCCTTCTTTTTACTTGTGATTCTGTGAAACTTTTTCCTTCCCGTTGTATTATACCTATGTACATTACTGTTTGCTACATTATATTGTGTATTTTGTTTCACAATCATTATCACCTGCAGGATGTACATAGAGTGGATGGTTAGTATTTTACATTTTCTGAAGATTTATCTAAAAGGCCCCTCTCATGTTTACCTTAGTTACCAGTCTCACTGCCCCTCCCCCACCACGTTTCTCAGGAGCCTGACTGTATAAACAGCTGGTGCCCCACCCCATAGCTCAATAATGTACTGAAGATGCGGAGATATCACTTCGGAGTATGTTTGTCTCAGCCTATCATGGTTCATGAAGTTTCAGTAGATATGCATTGGTAATGATTTTCTTACAAGTATGGTCTATGTGTTTTTTCCATGACAGGTGTCCATCAAAATTTGTGTTTGTTTGTGTAGCAAAGGGGCAATGGAGGTGTAAATAGATTTCTATTTATGTTCTGATTGTAGCTAAGCATAAATTGCATTGTCACTGTATTATATTTATTTACAAGTAGCTTATTTGCAAAAAGATAACTAGACAGAAAATTATAATTCATTTCACTACTGTTTGTAGTATCTTGCTTATATTGGCCAAGCCGAAAAAGGATGTGTCATCATCGTACCTTACAATGTTGCAGTTTTGGGGTTCAATTGAATTGTTAACGTTCACATAAAACAGAAAACGCCCCAATATACTTGCTTGGGACACAGCACATTGAAGTATCTTGTGGGTTGATTTGGTTGTTGTCAACTCTTCATTCTTTTATAAGTTAGCTTGACATGCTGCTTCCTGTCTTTCAAATAGAAGGTAAGTACTTGGAAATGCTGTCCCTCTCATCCCATATTTTGCTTCTAATTTATGCAATAGAATTCTGTGATTCACAGGATCAGAAGCTTTGCTCATATGCAGGAAGGTGCCTGTTACTTTTTCTTTCATCTAGCTTGTTTACTAGTTACTGTATAAGAATTCTTACTGCTGTTACAGTAGATCTTCCTTTTCTAAAACTATGTTGTAGATTGTTAAATAGATTATGTTTGGTGAAATATTCCTCAGAGTGATTTAATATTACCTTCTCTAATTATTT
This sequence comes from Schistocerca gregaria, assembly GCF_023897955.1. Lineage (NCBI taxonomy): Eukaryota > Metazoa > Arthropoda > Insecta > Orthoptera > Acrididae > Schistocerca > Schistocerca gregaria. Next base: position 354,980,315 of record NC_064927.1, on the reverse strand, counting down.
CCCAAGCTCTGAAGTTAATTATATTGGCTTATAGTCTGTACCAGTTTTTATTCCCTTCTTATACATTGGTAGGATTTCAGTGATTTCCAAAAGATCAAGGAATTCTCCATGGCAGAGGGAGATATTAATTAGATGTGTCAGAGGCTTTACTAATTCTCCTCTACATTCCTTTAGCAGTGCAGGTGAAATGTCATCCCAGCCTCAAGACATTTTAACTAGAAGTTTTGAAATGATTGCTGGAATGTACCTCTCAGTAATGCCATGGATGAGAAGAGATTGGCTAGTCTTTGTAACATTTAAGTTGGACACCCAATCATCTTCTTTATGCCAGTTGTATTAAACATCTGTATGAATTTCTCACACTTTTCTTTTGGATAATTTGTTATACCATCATTTTCTTTTAACATTATGCTGATACGTTCATGAGATTGCTGTTTCCCACATTCTCCATGCAGTATTTTCCATGCCCATTAACTAACACAGGTTGAATTGCTTATTCGATAGGCACATTTATGACCTTTAAGGTTAGTCAAGGAATGTCTCTTTTTGTCCTGAGCAGTTTTTATTTTGTTAGTTAGTATTGTAATTTAGTATCTCTTGAGAGTGTGTAACAGGCTTTCATATTCTCTCTCAGTTTAAGGATTCATGGTGGGAAATTCTAAGCTTTGTGTTAATAGATTTGTTTACTTGTTTTACTAAAGGGCATGTTTCATTTAAATTTTTATTGAACAGTTAATAGAAGTTTTCCAATTGTCATTCACATTTGTTGCATTGTAAATTGGGTTCCATTTGTCATTGCCTAATGCCCTCTTCAGTCTTTTATAATTAAATTTTCTTTCATACATAAACATAATGTGCAACCTGACTCCTCTTTTTAGTTCAAAATTTCTCACTGTGTGGATCTAGTCCAATAAAATTTATACTAATGATATATATGTTTTTTAGTATGCCAACGTATGTTGAATCAAAGCCATGTTTCTCAAGTTCTGTTCGTACATATTTTGTTGAAACTGAGTGAAAATCTTTCTCAGGAAGTATGTACTGTAGTCAGAGTGGCTATTCACATTCATTATTTTGTTGTTTGATATTATTGACATCTTGAAAATAGTCCACTGCGACCTATCCATTTCTAAAATCATAGATAACTCATTCCTTTGCCTGTTTTGCATCTAATTTTTTCTGTGTGTGATGTGATAATTTTAGTGTGTACCAGTTGCCTTTTAATGAGTATCAGTTGCTTTGTAGTATATATTGTCCCCAGTTTATTTCTGTTGAGTTCAGTTCATCTCTTTTATGTGTAGATTTGTCTACCAAAATACTCTAGTTATAAGGGACGATCAAAAAGTTTCTGTTTGAGAGCATTGCTACAATGTTGTGCGATTCCGATCCAACTATACATTTAGGCAAGGGATTGGTGTGGCATTTGTGTGTTTCTGACAGGTGCGTGCAGTAAATTTGGAGAGGTGGCCCGTGGCAACATGATTACCAAATGTGTCCAAACAAGACTGATGTGATGTGATGTGATGTTCTGTTCTGTTCTGTTCTGTTCTGTTCTGTTCTGTTCTGTTCTTGGCCATCAAAGGGCAAACACTGGTAGACATCCATCTGAGAATAAAGAATGTGTATGGGTAGCATAACAGTAGAAAACCTCCATAGTGGAATGGTTTGCCAAGAGGTGTTGCTTCTTCATTATCCTCTGCGTACACCCCCATGGTGTGTGCTCCGCCCTTGCCTTCGGCTCGACTTGGCACAGGGCCCAAAGGACTCAGTCCCTCCGGAGGCCTTCTGCCGCCGCTTTTATTCCACCCTTGCCACGCATCAGGGCTCTGCCGTTCTTTACACTGATGGTTCGATGGCTGCTGGTCTTGTTGGTTATGCTCTAACTTTAGGGGACCATTCCGAACAACGTTCATTGCCGGCTGGCTGCAGCATTTTCACTGCTGAGCTGGTCAGCATCTTTTGTGCCCTAGAGTATATTGGCTCCTGCTCAGGTGAGTCCTTCGTTATCTGTAGCGACTCCCTGGGCAGTTAACGAGCTATCGACCAGTGCTTCCCTCGCTCTCATCTGGTGATGGCTGTCCAGGAGTCCCTGCATACGCTTGCCCGTTGCGGCCAATCTGTGGTCTTTATGTGGACCCCTGGCCATGTTGGGATACCTGGCAATGAAAATGTTGACCACCTGGTGAAAGAGGCCACCAGTAAACCATTTCTGGAGATTGGCCTCCCGGTGACTGATTTGCGGGCAATCTTACGCCACAAAATTTTCTGTTTATGGGACACAGAATGGCGCAACCTGGCCGTGCCAAACAAACTCCGTCCTATCAAGGAGACGACAACTGTGTGGCGGTCATCCATGCGGGTCTCTCGCAAGGAGTCTGTTGTCCTCTGCCGGCTGTGCATCGGGCACACTTGGCTGACACACGGCCACTTATTGTGCCATGAGGACCCCCTGCTATGTCACTGTGGTCCACATTTTGATGGAGTGTCGCCTTTTAGCTTTGCTCAGGCAGACATTAGCGCTGCCTGATACGCTTCCTGCCCTTTTAACAGATGACTCTGCCATGGCTTAGTTTTGAGTTTTATTCGGGCATGGGGCTTTTATCACATGATCTAAGTGTTTGTCTATATTTTTTGTCGAGTCTGTCCTTTCGCCTACGGTTTTAGTCTGAATTTTTAATGTGTTCTCAGTGGTTGGCTTTTCCTTTTTTGTCTCTATGGTCGTCCAACCACTGTCACACTCTGTGAGATTTTAATTTGTTTTGTCTTTTCTTTGTCTGAGCTTTTCTTTGTCTGAGCTTTTCTTGTCCTGTGTCGTCTGTTGTGTCCATTATCTGTTTTTTACTCTGTGTGGGTGTTTTTACGTTTTGGAACAATGGACCGATGACCGTTGCAGTCTGGTCCCTTTAATCTCACAGACCAAACCAAACCTTCTTCATTATAACACATGTCACCATATCATAGGCACCTGCCTATAGTCCTAATCTTTCCCTGTGTGACTGCCCAAAGTATGTGTTAAAATAAATTCCTCAGTAATATAACACAGAATTGAAATTATCAGAATACATTTTTTTTAATTTCTCATGTGGATTTAAGTAATGCCGATCAACATTTTTGGGACTGTTGATATATGATATCATGTCCCCCCCCCCCCCCAAAAAAAAGTAATAATAATAATTAGTTGCTAACCTGAAGGTTGCACCTTGAAATCAAACTCAGCTCAGAGCTTTTGGGGCATGGCTTCCACAGAGTAAATCTCTTGTGGGCGTCCTGAAGGCTCTTATGCTTCAATCTAAGGATGTCCTATCAACGTGTACACAATTTTCATGTTCCACTGCTTACATCAAAAGAAAAATGAACAAAGTTGCTGAAACTTTGCTATCAAATCTATGTCTATGTATGTCTCCATTAGGCATTATTGTGTCATTAATCTACATTCAGTATTATTGTTTTGATAGTGTTTTAGGCTATTTTTTCTGCCATTGGTTATTCTGTCCACCGTTTGGATGAGTTTGCAAATGTCTCATCAGAGTGCACTACGGTATGGTAACATACATATCACCACCGAGTAAGAGTTTCACAAATGATTGGAGGAAAAAGCGCACAAAATATACCCTGTGTGCAAAATATGTCCCGTTATTTTCGTTTCCTGGCTTGCTGACTGCTGGTAATGTGCTCTATTGCCAAGTTTGTTTTTGTGAGTATATTACACATGAGTTTAGTGAGTTTTGCTCTCTTGCAGATAACAGCAGTATACCATAAGTTTGAAAACAACACAATATGAGTTTAGCGTGCAATTTATAAGTTAAAATTTTGGAACATGCATGTAGGATGAACATGAACTTAGTGCATCCAGACTCAATGTAAACATATTTTTTTTTTCCTTTTTTTATAAAAAAAGGCCCAGAGTAAATCCAAGCGAAGGTATACACACAATTTTAACAGAATAATGAACAATGGTGAGTAGGAGTTGTGGTTTAAATGGGCATGATGGTTGCTTGGGTCACTCACGTCAGCCAGTCACAGCATAAGATCCATGACATCATGGAAACATCACTTTCATCACATGACCTCGTAAACACCGCAGTGATCAGGTCGTTCAGGTCAGCTAGTCACAGCACAAGATACATATCATCATGGAAGCAACACTTTGTCACATGAGATCATAAAAGCTGCAGTTAGAGCACACAAAACATTGCTTAATAAAGTTTAGAAACGAAAATACCAAAAACATTTGGCATGTAGCAAAGCTAACACACGCGGCACTAATGATCTCTCCAAAAAACATCTCTAATACAATTTGTAGTGGTAAACTGTCAGGAAATACAATGTTGGGGGATAAATAATCTGCCTCTAGATTTTATCTAGGAGTTAGCTTTTGATGTTATTTAGGAGTTTGTTGTTAAATGGAAAGAAGATAAAGTGCATAAATATTTTACAAGAGTGTGATATTACTGTCCCATCCCCCTCCCCGCATGAAAAATCTTGGCTGTGACAGACTGATCTGTAGCGTAGCCCAAGTTCTAGGTTAGTCCCAATCCTTAAATGTCCCAGTCTTCCCCAGGATCGAAACGACGAGCCGTGCTTGACATTATGTTAAGCAAGTATAGTATTAAACATTCATATTAGTGGGTCTCCCTGTGGTACTTGCATAGTTGAATATTATGTATATTTTGTGTTGAGTAATTACAGCACATAACAAGTAAATCTGCCTGTTTGCAGGGGAGGTGGAAGCAGTCGTGATTCGGACGCATACCGAAACCAAGCTCCCAACAACACTGTGATGATTAAGGGCTTGGCATACCATATAACTGAAAATGATATCCGGAAGGACATCCTTCAGTGCAATTTAATGCCAAGGGACATCCGTCTCATCCGTAAGAAAGACACTGGTCAGTCACGGGGATTTGCTTTTGTTGAATTTAATACAGTAGCTGAAGCAACCCAATGGATGCAACGAAAGGGTGGGACATTAGTTCTTCAAGACCAGTATCGAGCAGAAATGTACTACAGTATCCCAAAGGACCCACCTGGTTTTGGAGACAGAGGTGCTGTGCAATTAAAGGACTGGCACTGTGTGAAATGTGGTGCGAATAATTTCAAAAGACGAGATGCCTGCTTCAAATGTGGCGCATCCCGCAAGGAGAGTGAAGAGGGAGGTGAAGGTAGTGATGAGGTGAGTACAAAAAATATTTGCAGTGATCTAGTGGCTATTTCAGCAATATTAGTGTAACAGGAGATGTTTTATGTCTAGTGGCTATTTCAGCAATATTAGTGTAACAGGAGATGTTTTATGTCGTTAATTTTATTATTGTTGTTCACTGTTTTAGAACTTGTTTCACATATACATTTTAAGGTAAGATTGATTGCTAGGCAATTTAATTCAGTGACATGCTTGTAATTCAAATGTTTGTGTGTCAATTCTTTGGTGTTCCATCTATATCTATGTACATACTGTGAAAGCCACCATATTGTGCATGGTGGATGGTACCTTGTACCACCAGGAGCCAATTCCTTTCCTGGTTCACTCATAAATGGAGGGAGGGAAAAACAACTGTCTATATGCCTTTGTTGGATCTTAATTTCTCTTATCTGTATGGTCCTTAGGTGAAATGTATCTTGTCAGTAGTAGAATCATCCACAGAAACTGCATATGCTTGTTCTCTAAATTTTCTCAACAGCGTTTCTTGAAAAGGAGGTCATCTTCACTCCAGGAATTCCCATTTGAGCATCTCCTTAATACTCTTCTATTGATCAAACTTACCAGTAACAAATCTGGCAGCCTATCTCCAAATTGCTTTGATGCCCTCCTTTAATCCAATCTGTTGAGGATCCCAATGGTGCACTATACAACGTGTCCTTAACAGATGAACCATATTTTCCTAAAATTCTCCCAGTAAACTGAAGTCAACAATTCGCCTTCCCTACTACTGTCCTTACATGCTCGTTCCGTTTCATATTATTTTGCAGTGTTACATGTATTTAATCAATATGACTGTGTCGAACAACAAACAACTATTACTGAAGTCAGACAACATAGAATTGTTCAATACTCATCACACTAATTAGAAATGTTGTCTATTCATCTTGTTCATTCCTGCATTCGCTCAATGACAACACCATTCGGTACACCACTGCATCAACAGATTTCTGTTCACCCTGTCCATCAGGTTATTTATGTATATAGATAATAAAAGTCATCATATCACACTCTGATGAACATTTGCCATCAGGACAATGTACTGAGTTTCATTATTTCAGAAGTTTGGGCCACTCTCTTATCTGAGAACCTGTTCCGTATGCTCATACCTTTGCTATCAGTGTGCAGTGGGACACCGTGTCAAATGATTATCGGGAATCTAGGAATATGGAGTCTGCCTGTTACCCTTCACATGTGGTTCACAAATATTGTGAGAGAGAAGGGCAAGCCAAGTTTCACATGAGCGATGCTTTCTAAATTTGTGCTAGTTTGTTGTCAGAAGTTTTTCCGTCTCAAAGAAATTTATTATATTCGAACTGAGAATATGTTCAAAAATTCTCCAGCAAAACAGCATTGGGGGTGTTGGTCTGTAATTTTAGTAAATTTTGTGGGTCCGTTCTTTTACTCTTGTTATAGACAAGAGTCACTTGTGCTTTTCCCAATTTTATGATTATCACTAACACTCAACTTGAGCTTGTCAGCATTAAATATTTTGTTTAACTTATTCCTAAGACATTAAATGTGTGTGCCCCAGATTGGGTTACCATGACCTTTTGTCTTTGGTGGTCCACTACGCAGCTTTAGTCTTCCAGTTTCTTTTTCGAACAGCAAAAGTTCTCATAGATGCCTAGCAGTCACGCACACCTGGTAGAAAAAAAATCTTTGCAAGTGCATGCAACGTGGCATAGCTGTTAGCGTCATTGGCTAGTGGGCTGTAGGTTCAAACACAACCACCAAGGTATTTGTTATTTGGTTCATATTATTTTTGGAAGGTTCTCTGAATTTCTTACATTTGTAATGTTTATATATTCTGGAATATTCAGTGTTTATATAAAAAGCAGCACACACTGTCTAGGAGTTCAGGCCTATCCCTGTTCTAACGGTATATTGATATTCATAAAACACATGCTTTTTGTGCTAAGTGTTGTATTCATTGACAACTCTAATTTCAGATTTAGATTTGATTCTGGTTTCGATGTGAAACTGTTTGGTGGAGATGTCAGTTACTTTCAAACCTCTACACCAGCGTGGCTCCAATTAGGCAGTGTGAAAGCCGTCACCTACATGGGCAGGAACCAGATTACAAGCAGTACATTGCTCTTGTGACCTGCATATTCAGTAGATCAATGCATTCCAAACCATCAGTAATTCAGTGGGACATCAGGCACCCATCAGTGTATTCGGGTGATGCTGGTCGAAATGGCTGAAAGGATTAGACTGAATCACCAAATACAACTGGTGAGATGACATGATGTTTGGTAAATGTCTGTTTTTACTTGGGTGACACAGCCCCCACAGTGGTTAAAGAACAATGAAGAGCAGCCTGATAGCTGGAAAAAATTGTTGGTCAAAATGACGACAACCTTCATCGACTGTCGATGCCAAGTTCGTTTGGGAGAAGAACAATCAAAGAACAGTCACAGGGAAGTGACACAGTTTTATATACAGAAACTTTTAGCTGTATGCCACAATTTGAATCCGAATACGACTTAAGCTGATAAAAACACACACTTTGATGAAAGGAATTGCAGAAGATGTGTAACTATCTCTTCTGGTAAAGGATGTCACAACAGTTGAGGAATTCAAGCAGGACCAGTACATTGAGGAAGCGTAACAGAAATGATTTGGACGGAAGAGGTGTGATCGACTCGTAAAAGTGATTTCTATAGCAATTGTGGAAGACCACCCTGATGTTGCTTCTCGCATATGCCATGTAAGAGAAGTAGTACAGCATTTTATGGTAGCCAGAACAGTCAGACCAAGTAAGCAAGAGATAGCAGCCATTTATATTGATCTCATACATCAGGTGGTTATAGAGATACCCCATACATCAAGTGGTATTAGAGGATGTTGACGAAGAGGTGTATCAATCTTTCATAAGAATCTCTGCCGCCATCAAATGTGCAAAGAAGAATGGACTCCACCAACACGGGCATGAGCTGCAGCAATCAACCAAGCATTGTGGATACTCTGGACAAATTGTACACTACTGCAGAGAGAGAGAGAGAGATGATGATGATGATGATGATGATGATGATGATTTTCAGAACAACTATGCCACCAGATGTCTGCCATCACAACAGTTATATTCATGCCTCTATGATAGAGAGGTACAGAATGAAGCAGCGCAACTGTTTTTAGAGCACAGACTTCATATTCGAGACACTGCAACTGCACTGTCTGACCATACTGATTTGGGTTTTCCATGTTTTCTTAGATAGTTAAGGCAAATGCCAGGGTAGATCTGTAAATCAAGGCCACGTCTGACACCTGTCCTGCCTACATAGGCTCCTGTCCTATTTTCTTAAAGCATGTTATTCGTGCTGTGTGTTACACACTGAAGAGCCAAATTAACAGATACACCTGCCTAATATCATGTAGGGCCTCCACGAGCACATAGAAGTGCAGCAATGCAAAGTGGCATGGACTCAACTAATGTCTGAAGTAGTGCTGGAGGAAATTGACACCATGTGAATAGTGCTATAAATCTGTAAGACTACGAGAGGGTTGAGAACTCTGCTGAACAGCAAGTTGCAAGACATCTCAGATATGCTCAGTAATGCTCATGTCTGGGGAGTTTGGTGGACAATGGATGTTAACTCATAAGTGTGTTTCTGGAGCAGTTATGGACGTGTGGGGTGTTACATTATCTTGCTGGGCTTGTCCAAGTCTGTCGGAATACACAATGGACATGAATGGATGTAGGTGATCAGACAGGATGCTTGCATACGTGTCAGCTGTCAGAGCTGTATCTAGACATCTCAGGGGTACCAAATCACTCCAACTGAACATGCCCCACAGTATTGCAGAGCCTCCACCAGTTTGAACAGTGCCCTACTGACATTCAGGGTCCGTGGATTCACGAGGTTGTCTCCATACCCATACAAGTCCATCTGCTCAATACAATTTGAAACGAGATTCATCCAACCAGGCAACATGTTTGCAGTCATCAGCAGTCCAATGTCGGTGTTGATGGGCCCAGGGGATGCTTAAAGCTTTGTGTCATGCTGTCATCAAGGGCACACAAGTGGGCCTTCGGCTCCGAAAGCCCATATCAGTGATGTTTAATTGAATGGTTTCCACACTGACACTTGTTGGTGGCCCAGCATTGAAATCTGCAGCATTTTGCAGAATGGTTGCACTACTGTCACATTGAACGATTCTCTTTGGTTGTTGCTGGTTCTGTTCTTGCAGGACCTTTTTCTAGCCTCAGTGATGTCTGAGATTTGATGTTTTACTGGATTTCTCATATTCTCAGTACACTCGTGAAATGATCATACGGGAAAATCTCCACTTCATCACTGCCTTGGAGATTGTGTCCCATCACTCGTGCACTGACTATAATACCACATTCAAACTCACTCAAAATCTTGATAACCTGCCATTGTAGCAGCAGTAACCGATCTAATGCTGCTCGGACGCTTGATGTCTTACATAGATGTTGCCGACCACAGTGCCATATTCTGCCTGTTTACATATCTCTGTATTTGAATATACAAGCCTATACCAATTTCTTTGTGCACTTCAGTGTATTTTGGCTATTGGTGGGCATTGTATTACTTTGACAAGTCCTGTTTTATTATGAGACATTCCATGAATGAATAAATGTAAGTAAATAAAACTGCAGACGATTATAATTGACCTGTGGACCAGGTCATTGGACAAGGCCAGTCCCCCTACTGTATACTAGCTACTCACGTATCCAACGAATTCAGGAAAACTAAGCATGGAGACCATCTATGGAGGTGAGGGTGCTACAGATACTAATCCTTCACGGGCAACAGTCATTGTCGGGAAGTCACATTAACGTCATTATCGACGGACAGCCTGTCCGGCCTTTAGTGAGCTCTGGGGAGGGGGGGGGGGGGCTTCATTTTCTGTAATACTGAATGGTTATCACCACCAACTAAAGAAGACTGTTATAAAAGCAATTATGCTGAAAGTCACAAATGGAAAAGAAGTGCAGCTGATAGGAACATGTATTGCAGCTATCAATGATAGTGCATAGGCGCCCTTCAGATTCAACATTTTATTGTAATGTAGTCTGGTGAGGCGGTTGTTTGTCGTTGAAGATGTTGTTATCCTAGTGTCATCAACAAAAAGAGTTCCAGTCATTAATTGAGATGCTTATTTTACCTTTGAAGATTTTGTGGATTGCAAAATACTGCTCATTCTCACAAAAGGAATCCACTTGCCAGCAACAATTGTAAGTATTGTAGGTGACCGATGAAAACTTTGTATCACTGGTTGTCATGTGTAGCCACAAATCATCCCTTAAGATACGTGCCTAGGGACTGCTTCAGCAGTCCAGGAATGGCAGCTTAGTATCATCAACAAAGAATTGTGCTCACTGCCACTACAGACAACGTAGGGGAGGAAGTTACTGTCAGCCTGCCAGTAGGATTCGGCCTGACCGAGGAACAACATATGTAAGTGTTAGCAGTTCTATGATAACTTCAGATGCCGTCAGATCCAGACTGGAAAAAAGGAAGACCAAGTACCCCAAGGTCAAACACTGAATCAACACTGGGGAACTCCACCATTTAGCAAGCACTTGTGTAAAGTATCACTGGTTAACGGCACACAATCTGGGAGGGAATAAAGAAGATGCTGCCAAGATGTCATGGAACCTTCAAAGATTCCTTGGTACTCTCCTTTGGTTCTTTGAAGGAGGAGGATGGTACAAGGTTCTTGTGGTAAACTAACACTGACTGAACAAAATCACAAAAAAAGATGTTTACCCAATGCCATACATTGATGATACCCGAGACTGCTTGAGAGGAGCAAAGCAAGGCCTACTGCGAAAAGACTTGACTTCATAACTATTGGTGGTCTCTCTGAGTTAAAAGTTATGCTCATGCACATTTGTGTGTGGGGAGAGGTTCTGACAACCATGTTAAAGTGTTCAGATTCCAGGCATCTGCCTATTGTGACTCACCGATCTTTCAAAGTGCCGCCGCGCAGTTACGCGTGTCCTCTACATGCGACACTGTCTGCCAGCCATGCAGCAGCAGCGCCACCTAAGCGGCCAGTCAGCCAGCGGCCGCTAGACTTGGACTCAGTTATGATTTGACTGTCAAAGTGTACACACGTCTTACTCTGTTTACTTGATCTGTGACTTTCATGTATTGCGTCTTCCTTGAAATATACTTGTTTAACTTGAAGTTATTACAATTGGTGACGAGGATAGGATTTTTCTTTTCCATCGTTGACCTACATGTTTCCATGGCTACTTTAGAGCAACTGTTGCAAGGTCTCTTAGAGAACAGCAGACGCTTCTCACAAATGCAATTCGTGATTTCATCGCAGCATCAAATGCTGGGCGTCTCTCATCATTGTCTACCTACTTTTCCTCCTCACGACGAGATGGCGGAAGACTGGTCTGATTACGAAAAATTCTTCAACAGCACTTCTTGGCATTTCGTGTCGCGGATGAACAAACATGTAAGTCTCTGTTCCCTTCGTGGATTTCACCTCAAATGTATTGGTTGTTGTTGCAATTGGCTCCTTTGAAAGATCCTGTGTGTTTGTCCGTTGCTGAAATGTGCTCACTTCAGTCCGTCTATTTTCAAAAGCAAATGCATGTGGTAGCCTCTCGTGTTGCCTTTTATCGTTGTCAGAAACAACTGAATCAGTCCTATTGTGCCTGGGCTGCTGAACTTTACGGCCTCAGTAGAAAGTGTCAATTTGTTACTGAAGTTCACAAAGAATCCTACGCCGATTCCATGGTACGGGATGCTATTACCCGATCGGCACCCGACGAAGAAGTTAGGCAACGTGCCCTTCAGTTGGCAAATCCGACTCTAGATGAAGTCCTATCCATCGCTCAGTCTTTTGAAATTTCTCGTGCTGTACGCTCCCAAGCGCAGCCTCGGCCTAACCGTAAAGAAACCTCTAAGAAACTGCAGCAAAACCCACGGCAACTTCCTTCGTGTCTGCGGTGCTTTACAAAACATTCACGAGAAGATTGTCCACAATTTTGGGCCGTGTGTCACAAATGCAAATAAAAGGGTCACGTGTCATCCGTTTGCAAATCCAACCGCATACATGATGTTCATGAATGTGACACTGATTCTGATTCTGTGTTGTCTGTCAATTGTACTTCTTCCCTTTTAGGGAAGTTATTCCTCTGGGTTGTCTGTCAATTGTACTTCTTCCCTTTTAGGGAAGTTATTCCTCACTGTCCATATACTTGGTCGAGATGTTCACATGCAGGTGGATATTGGTTCTGCTGCCACTATCAATCTTCAGTTGGGTTCTCCAATTCTGTCACCTGTCACTAGACAATTACAGACTTACAAAAAACAACAGCTTTCTGTGTTGGGACAATTTGATGCTGAGGTATCTTACAAATATGTCGTTCGCACTGTTGCCATATTTGTGGTCTACCATAGTAACGCGGGGAATCTTTTTGGTTTCGATGCTTTTCGCGTTTTTGGATTCTCCATAGATGACTCTGTCAATATCACCTCTGATGTTATTCCTTATGCTCAATTGGATCACTTGTCGACGACATTTTCGTCCCTTTTTTCTCGTGGGTTAGGCCGTGCAAACGGCTTTGAAGCTCATATCAGGCTCAAACCCACTGCTCGGCCTAAGTTTTTTCAGGCTCAGCCATTCCTGTGGCCCTTCGTGATCAGGTCAAATGGGAGCTGGATCGTCTCACTACTTCAGGGGTCTTGCTTCCTGTCACTTCCAGTGAGTGGTCCTCTCCTGTTGTCGTTGCTAAGCCATATGGTGATATTCGTCTCTGTGGCGATTTCAAAGCCACTGTAAATGCTCAATGCCTTATCGATACTTACCCTATGCCTCGACCTGAAGCATTGTTCACTAAACCTGCTGGAGGCCAAGTTTCTGATCCTTAACACGCCTTTCGGCCTCTATCAATTACCCAACGATTGCCATTCAGGTTTGCCAGCGCCCCTGCTCTCTTTCAGCGATTCTTGGAACAATTATTGCTTACTTTCCCTGGGTGTATAAATTACCAGGACGGCATTGTTGTCACTGGCTCCGCCACTGACGAACATCTTCAAAATCTCCGCACACTTTTTCATGTCTTACAGACTGCCGGCTTTAAGTGTAATCTTCAGAAATCAAAATTTTTTCAGGCATCTATCACATACTTGGGGTTTCAGCTCTCTTGGGATGGTATTTGTCTGCTTCAGAACTGTCGCTGTGATCGATGCCCTTCCTCGCTTTACATCTGTTAAGGAACTGCAGGCGTTCTTGGGGAAAATAACATACTATCACAAGTTTTTACCATCTGCTGCTTCGGTGACTCAGCCGTTGCATTGCCTGTTGCATAAAAACGTGCCTTTTCACTGGTTCGCGTCCTGCAATGTGGCTTTCCAGAAATTGAAGGCTATGCTGAAACAGGCCCCATGCCTGGCTACTTATCAACCTGGCCAACATCTTGTTCTTGCCACGGACGCCTCTCAATACGGGTTTGGTGCAGTCCTTGTGCACCGTTTTTCTGGCGGTTCTGAACAACCCATTGCTTATGCCCCCAAAACGTTCACGGATGCCCAACAAAAGTATTCTCAAATTGAAAAAGAAGCTTTGGCCATTATTTATGCTCTTCATAAGTTTGGTGTTTTTTCTCTATGGATCCAAATTTCATCTTGTTATGGATCACAAACCACTTGTTTCCTTGTTTCATCCATCGATGTCACTTCCTGATAAGGCTGCACACCGCCTCCAGCGTTTGGCTCTTCACTTGTCTCGTTTCAATTATGAGATTCATTTCCGGCCGACGGCTCAACATGCGAATGCTGATGCACAGTCTCGCCTTCCCATGGGTCCTGATGTGGCATTCGACAGAGACGAACTTTTGTGTTTCCACCTGGATGTTGCTGAACAGCGGGTTGTGGACGGGTTCCCCATCACTGGGGACCGGCTGGCGGCTGCTACGGGTTCTGACCCTACCCTCTCCCGGGTTTTACGCTGTATTTAGATGGTGTTATCCTCCTTTCCACCGACAATGCTTTGCCGCGTGTTGTGGTACCTGCATCTTTGCATGCTTCGGTCTTGCGCCTCCTTCACCAAGGGCACTGGGGTGTCTCTCGCACAAAATCTCTGGCGTGCTGTCATGTGTACTGGCCCGGCGTCGACTCTGAAATCACACACATGGTCGCTGCTGGCAGCCCTTTTGCGTCACAGGCCGCTGCCCCGAAGTCATTATTGTCACTGTGGCCTTTGCCTGAGAAGCCCTGGGAGCGTATTCATGCTGACTTTGCAGGACCTTTTTTCGGTACTTCTCCTTATTGAAGCCTACTCTAACTTTCCTTTCATTGTCCGTTGCAAGGCCCCATACCACTGTGGCAACCACCAATGCTCTAGCTCGCATTTTCTATTTGGAAGGCCTTCCCTCTACTCTTGTTACTGATAATGGTCCACAATTTGCCTCTTCCGATTTTGCGGATTTTTGTTCCCGCCACGGCGTCATGCATGTCATGGCCCTCCGTTCCATCCACAGTCAAACGGTGAGGCTGAACAACTGGTCCGCACATTTGAAGCTCAGATGAGGAAACTCCTGACTTCTGCTGATGATTCGCTTCTCCAATTTCTGGCTCCTTACCATTTCACCCCCATGGGCGACCACAGCCCGGCTGAGCTCTTAGATGGTCGACAGCCCCGCATGCTACTTCATCTATGGCTGCGGGTTCGCTGCCAACGTCCTTGTATGGGTAAGGGGATATGGCAGGTGGCCAAAATGGAGTCCTGGCCGCATCTTACAACATTGTGGCCAATGCCTGTCTGAAATCCTGACGGACACACGTGTTGCTGTGCATCATTCAGACGAGCTTCGGCCTCGTGTGCAGGCAACGCCTGTTCCAGTTGACTCTACACCACCTTTGGCTCTACCTGACTCTTGGGATACTGGAATCTCTCATTACTCACAACGCAGTCCTCTCACCATCATATTGGTGCCAGCACAAGAACTGTGTGCAGGCAACGCCTGTTCCAGTTGACTCTACACCACCTTTGGCTCTACCTGACTCTTGGGATACTGGAATCTCTCATTACTCACAACGCAGTCCTCTCACCATCATATTGGTGCCAGCACAAGAACTGCCGCCATCAGGAGACGTGCCCATGCAGGAACCAGATGACCATCATCTGTCGGAGCAATTCTACTCGCCTCGCCTCCTTCTCCTATGGACATGGACACATTGCCCATGTCTCCTGTTATAACAACCGGACTTGCCGCAATGGGCAGATTGGTGCACAGGGCCCCAGCAGATTCGACCCCCACGTCTGCTGGCATCTCGACCCGTTATCATCGGGAACACTTCCGTCCATAGGGGAAGCCGCCTCCTCGAGAATTTACGGCCAGTCAAACAACACCTATGGACGTTAGCAATCTACAGGCCACCTCCATCTAGGCCTGTTGCAAAAAATTCAAAAGGGGGAAAAGTGCTGTGACTCGCCTATCTTTCAAAGTGCTGCCGCGCAGTTACACGTGTCCTCTACATGTGGCGCTGTCTGCCAGCCATGCAGCAGCAGCAGCGCCACCTAAGTGGCCAGCCAGCCGGCGGCCGCTAGACTTGGACTCAGTTATAATTTGACTGTTAAAGTGTACACACATCTTACTCTGTTTACTTGATCTGTGACTTTCATGTATTGCGTCTTCCTTGAAATATATTTGTTCAACTTGTTATTACATTGCTGGAATCTGTAAAAGTGCCTCTTTACTGCCCAAGACATAAGTATTGATACACTAAGTAAATGGCGGTGGAGTCTGTCTCCCTGATCCAAAGATGATAAGAGCAGTTACACATTTTCCTATTCAATGGCACGTTTGTAATGTGAGAGGTTTTCTTGTAATGTGCCCATACTATTAATGATTCTGTATTAAGGGCTGTCTCTTGCAAGAACTGCTGCAGGGAGGCACCAAATTTTCCCGGAATAAAGTGCAAGAAAGATCTTCCCTTCTCGTTAAGACTTGACACGAATGCTGAGATAATTTCACACTGATGCTAGCAGTTATAGAATAAGAACAGTTTGATCACAAATTCAGAAAGATTGTGAAAAGGTGGTAGCTTATGCTTCCAGAGTACTCTCAAAGTCCGAGGAGGAGTGTCTTGCAGTTGCTTGGGCCATCAACAAATTCCAGCTGTATATGTTTGCTGAACAATTCAGTGTTGTGACAGATCAGAATTCTCTTTCTGGCTGAAAAGCCTGAAGGACCTGTTGGGTCAGCTGGCAAGATAGTATACAAAAATGGAAGCAAACACAAGGATGCCAACTACCTTTTAAGGAATATTACAGCAGAACACAGCAGCTTGAATGAAGTTTAAGTTATTGCTGCATTAAATGATATTGGTACTGAAGGGAAGGAAGATCCATCATTGCTGAAGACTATAGAAGTTTTGAACAGAAAATGAACTGTTTGAGGCAGAATTCCAAATGTTGTGGCTGAGTTCACTTGTCACATTCCGCCACTCCCTAGGCCCTGAGGACGAGTTTAAACACAGCTTCTGGATTTTCCTTTAAGCTGTGTAGATGTGTTTGCGCATCCCATTCTGCCAATCTCTCACGGCTGTTGACAAACTACTTCCATGTCTCATTGAATTAAAAGATTTAAGTATTTATCATAAAGTATATGTATCTTTTTGTATGCAATCATTTGCAAAAAACCTCATTTTGATATCTTCAACAATTTATGAAATACGATAATTGTTATGACAATGTGATTCCTGATGCTTGGGAATGGAAGTAGACACTTCATGCGTGACCATCCAGGGCATATAAAAACCAAGTAATTAGAGAACTAAATGAAATATCGTTCTGCTCTCAGCTCTAAATAAAATTGCGATATCTTATCTACATTTCATACCCAAAAATGTACGAGCTAAAATCAACCGTATGCAAGGTTTATGCAGGTGTTTTTATGTCTGCAAACTCTTGAAAATATTGTGTATTGTTTTACTTAATTTGATGCAGCACAGTAACTGTGATGAATAATGGAAAGAAATTCAGTTCCAAGCGAAGATACCAGACTGAAAGATGTGCGAAAACCATTTTCTTTTCTTTTTTTCTTTTTTTTTTCTTTTTTTTTTTTTTTTTTTCACTGAACAGTTTTCTTAAAATCAGATGATAAGTATTTCATAGTGACCTGAACACCAAATCTCAACACTGGTAGCCTCGTTTGGTGAGCATTACATCGGCAACAGAGCTGTGCTTACCACAGAATGCAGAAAACACATCCAGTGTGAATAAACAGAATTACGATGTGATGGGGTGAGAGAAGTTGCTCTTCATCCCAGCTTGTCTACAACTATACTGACGTATTTCTGCAATGCTCCAGCATCTAGGCACAGGGGATTCGTGAAGTCTCTTGATAGAATCAGACTCAAGTGTCACTGGTCAGGTTTCTATCTGTTAAATACTATGTGAGCACTGCAGGAAAAGCGTATGGCGAAAATGCTTGCCACAGTTACCTCTGGGGCACCTTGTACTAATTCCACCTGCAGCATTCACCTCTTGGAGAGGTTCCCGTAGTCGACAAATGGGAATCAATAGACTATAGTCTGCACTGACTACCTTATCTGCTACACTGTCTCCAGACCTGTGACCACTAATGAAGCTGTGGAAATTACAATGTTCTTTGTAGAAGTTACCATTTTGAAGCATGGAGCACCCTTTGTGATGATCTCTGATTGTGGAAAAGTTTACATGTCGAGACAAATGTCAAAGGTAACATCACACTAGCTTCATCCACAGGATGACAACTGCCTACCACCCACAGACAAATGATCTCACAGAACACTTTAATAACACATTTGCAGGCATGCTCTTGATGTATGCTGATATCAGACAGAGAGAGGATACAGTATTGCTCATGCTGACATTCACATTCAAGACAGCAAAGCTAGACAATACAAATTTCATATAGTTGTTTTTGCTCCATGGTTGTGAGGCTGAATTGACAATGAATACACTGTTACTGTTTTAACTGGATGATAGGATGACTATGTGAAACATTTCATCACAAGGATTGGTAAAGTCCCTAAAGTGATACTTTGGGCCATATCATTTCACTTGTCAGATGTCACGTACGAAGTTGAGGATTATGACCCTTCATCAAGAAGACAAAAGTACAAGCACATTATCTGTGTCCTCCAAATGTGTTTCTTGATGTAATAATGAGAAATTTTTGGATTATCAGAAGTTTGATCTTTGATTACAGTCCTGAGGCGCAGATTGATTGTGGGGGCTTCTCGTTCAAGGAGATGATGAATGTGAAGCTTTGATAAGGGTGCTAGTTTCAATGCTTCTTAATAGTGAAGATGATGTGACAACCTGACCAGAATTTGAGGATCCTCTAGTGCTGCCATATACAGGGCCCATTGACAAGTTCTACATCGAGGGCGCTGTAGTTAGCTCCAATGAGAACTTCACAGAGGGAGCAGTGCTCCAAGCTTTACTGCATACTGTGAGGTATATTGGATAAAGTCATTGGTTGGTGTGCTGAAGGTTGCCAGTTCAAATTCGATCACTGGTAATTATTTGTTATTTAATGCTTATCATTTTTGGAAGGTACTTGAAATTGCATATGTTTGTATATTCTGGAGTATTTGCTGTATTTATAAATAACAGATCTCTTCCTCCAGGAGTCAGTTCTCTTCTGTTCTAGCTGTGCTGAGAATAGTACTTCACTTGACAACTCTGCCTTTTGTTTTGATCTAGATTCTGGTTACAGTGTGACAGTATCACAGAGAATGACCTGTCCACAGCCAGTGTGTTATTTTGAGATTGAGTTTTTTATTCTGTAGAGAAGAGTCTATTGCTATCAATTCTCCATGATATCATTCCTACTCCAATTGCTAAATCCATCATCACAGGACACATGAAAGCTGATTGGTACATGAAGCATATGTTTTTTTATGTCATAAAGTTTTGGGATTACTGAAAGTTGCAGTTGCAATGTCTGCTTTGATCTGTGATGTCATCAAGATATTGGACACCCCTATTTCAAGTGTATACAACATGGTCACCATGAGTCAGTCATTACACCTTTGGAGGGGGGGGGGGAGGGGGGGAATAGAATATTTAACCTCAGCAATAAAATTAAAGTAATGGGATATCCACATGGGTACTAGTGGCGTTTGGGCTGGGACAAAGTATGTGTGTTACAATAAGTATAATGACACCATTCTAAAACAAACATGATACCAAAAATGAAGCACACACAATTCTAAACATCCAGCACATCCAAAAAATGCAAAAACAAAAACCTTTGATATTATAAATTTCAGTAGATGTAGATTTGTTACCGGTAGGTTTGATCGCCATGTAAGTATTATGGAGATGCTTTGTGGACTCGAAAGGGAATCCCTGGAGGGAAGACTACATTCTTTTCACAAAATGTTGCTGAGAAAGTTTAAAGATCCAACACTTAGTTTTAAGTGCAGAAGCTTCTACTGCCTCCAAATTTTCAAATAATTCTACATAAAATTGGTTGGGAAATTATGAATACACCATTGGGTTGTTCATTACCAAAGGTTCTGAGTCTGCACTTGATTGATTGCTCATTAATTCCTACTCAACTTTTCTTTGTTTTTGGCCTTATGCTGTCAAATGTGTGTTTCTTGCCATGTGGCAGACTTAGGAATATGTAATGTGTTACATCCTGTTCACAAGAAACTGTATTATATGAAGGTGTGGTGTCTGTGCTTTCAGACATGTTTGAAAGAACAGACACCACACTGAATCCACAGCTGTGATATATACTATGTAAATTGAAGGTAGAGGGGGGGGGGGGGGGGGGAAGGAGAGGTAAGAGAATGAACTGATGTCATCTGCATCAAGACTTTATGCTGAATCATTAGTGATGAGTGAAAATACATGCCGGACTGGGGTTCGAACCTGGAATCTGTTGCTTATTAGGCAGCTGCATTCACCGCTGCACCATTTGGACACAGTGTTAATTGCAAATGTTAAGACTGAGATTTTCACTCTGCAAGGGAGTGTGCACTGGTATGAAACCTTCTGGCAGATTAAAACTGTGTGCTGGACCGAGACTCACTCGGGACCTTTGCCTTTTGCGGGCAAGTGCCCTACCATCTCAGCCACCCAAGCATGACTCACAGCCTGTTCCCACAGCTTCAGGAGTGCTAGTTGTGCAAGGTTCACAGGAGAGCTTCTGTGAAGTTTGGAAGATAAGAGACTATGTACTGGCAGAAATGAAACTGTGAGGATGGGCCATCAGTCATGCTTGGGTAACTCAGATGGTAAAGCACTTGCCTTGCGAAAGGCAAAGGTCCCTAGTTCGAGTTTAGTCTGGCACACAGTTTTAATGTGCCAGGAAGTTTCTTAATGCCCAGGCTATCTTGTCATGCTCCTCGGCTGACCCAAATTTCCACTTCGTCCTACCACTTATCCACAGCCCCCTCAGTGTCCTCCGTGTTCTCTAATTTTACATACCTGCTGGAGGTTGAAAATAAATGTGCATCACTCATTGTTGTGGATTCATATCCCATTGAGGCATATCAATTATATGAATGGAGTGTCTGTTCTTTTGGACATCTCCATCGGCTATGAATCAACAACTGCCAGTGCAGATGCACATTTACATTCAACCTCCAGTGGGAATCTAAAATTAGTGAGCATGGAGAACACGGACAGGAACTGCAGGTATATGGTGGTGCTAGGTGGGAACATGGCTCAACTGAGGAACATACCAAGATAGTCGGCACATTTGTGATTAACACTGTGTCTGGGTTGGTGCAGTGGTTAATCATCTACCCAGCACACATTTTTACTCATCACCACTGATACCAAATGAAGTCCTGATGTAGCTTATATAATGAGTTCCTTCCCTTTCCTTTCCTTTATCCTCCTCCTGCTTTTAATTTACATAATTGAAAGTATATTATCTGATGTGACAGCTTCCCCTGGGTCATTCTAAGGATGTGTCCAAAGAATATGCTCCTTCTTTTCTTGATGGTGTTAGAGATTCTCTCTATGAGTATATAGTTCTCGGTCTTCTACACTGACCATCTCCTTTTCTTCAAAGTCCCAATATACTACTGAGAATCCTTCATTCCACACATTCTACACTCAAATTTAATCCTGTTTTACGAGATACAGACTTTCTGCTGCATATGAGGATTCCGTGTGGTTTACTGTCTGGTAAAATGTTAATTTTGCATTGATTGAAAGAGTGTTCCTGTCGTAGATGTTCATAGGTAGTTTGAATTTCTCCTCATTCTGAATTTACCACCTCCTCTTGTTATCCATCAAGGAAGTATCTTGATGTTAGTCATATATTGTATTTTCTCGATGGAGAACTAGCGACCTGCTTTAGCTGTCTGTCTCTGTGTTGTGTGGTTTGATCATCTAATGATTCTGACATTATCACAATATCGTCCGCAAATGCGAGACAATTTCCTCATATTCCTTTTTTCTTGCATCCTATTTGTGTTCCACTCCTTTCATTTCTGTCGCTTTTCCCTGGTCAAGTTAATCAAGGATGCAGTTAAAAAGCATAGGGGCAGTCTGCTCCCATGTCTGACTCTGGTTTTGATCCTGAAGAAGTATGAAATCTTCCTTTGGGACGTGATCTTTGATGTTTTGCATAAGGTCTTTTTAATCAGTCCACTCAATTTTTTGTCAAACTCATCTCTTCCAAAATTTGGAACAGTGTTGGTGTATGTCCAAAATCATAAGCTTTCTTGAAGTCTATGAATGTTAGCATAAAATTCTTACTTCTCTATTTTTGATATGCAGTTACCAGTTTCAGATTAGGCATTTGTTCTGCACGTGATTTTCCAGTTCTGAAGCTTCCTCCTTATTCACAAATTTGTGAAAGTAGTCGCTTCTCATCTCTATTCAGTACTTCTTATGAGAATGTTGTATAGGTCACTGGCATTAATGCTATTCTTCTGTTTTTCCCATGTTCTAGCTTCTCGGCTCCTTTTTTGCATGTAGTCTAACATCCATACTTCTGGAAGCTGCTAGTCTTCCCAAATTTTGTGTGCAATATGTGTCATTTCGATGATTTTATTCTCATTAGCATACTTAGAGCTCTGCAATGATCCCAGCTTCACCAGGATATTTGTGAATGTCCTGTCCCGACCTCTTCTGCAGTTTGTTCTTTTCGATTTTAATTGACTGTCTCAGATGGCACTTCTCTGTTTAGGAGCTCTTCATAGCACCAGGTGATAAAGTCAGTATAAATTTGAAAAGTGAATAAATCACGGAATAATGTAGATAGAGAGGTACAAATCGACACACATGCTTGGAATGACATGGGGTTTTATTAGAACCCAAAAAATACAAAAGTTCAAAAAATGTCCGACAGATGGCGCTTCATCTGATCAGAATAGCAATAATCAGCGTAACAAAGTAAGACAAAGCAAAGATGATATTCTTTACAGGAAATGCTCAATATGTCCACCATCATTCCTCAACAATAACTAGTCGAGGAATAATGTTGTGAACAGCATTGTAAAGCATATCTGGAGTTATGGTGAGGCATTGGCGTCGGATGTTGTCTTTCAGAATCCCTAGATATGTCAGTCGATCATGATACACTTGCGACGTCAGGTAACCCCAAAGCTAATATTTGCACGGACTGAGGTTTGGGGACCACGGAGGCCAAGCATGACGAAAGTGGTGGCTGAGCACACGATCATCACCAAACGACGCGTGCAAGAGATCTTTCACGTGTCTAGCAATATGGGGTGGAGCGCCATCCTGCATATACATCGTACGTTCCAGCAGGTGTTTATCAGCCAGGTTGGGGATGATGTAACATACGGTGTACTGGTACCTCTCACCCGTCACGGTAGCAGTTACAAAACCAGAATCACGCATTTCCAGTAGATGTGGTAAATCCAACCCATACCATGACTTTCTCGTCATGCAATGGAGTTTTCACGACAGTTCTAGGATTTTTGGGAGCCCACTTTCTGCAGTTGTGGGCGATGACACACCCTCGGAGCATGAAATGAGCTTTGTTGGTCCACAACACGTTACTCAACCAGTCGTCATCTTCTGCCATCTTTTGAAATGCCCTCCGCTTCATTAAATCGCCTGGTAACAGTTCCAGATTTTGTACGGAAAGCATTGGAGGGTACGCCTCAGTGCCAACCAAACAGTAGTGAATGGAATGCTCGTGTGACTGCACAAGCGCTGACTTGCCCGTGCATAGACGAACCCGCTGCAGTCTCCATTTCTTCCTGAACTGTCTCAGCAGCATTACGCCTTGTGCTCAGTCGGCCACTATGGGGTCTATCGTCTAAACAACCCGTGGCTTCAAACTTTGAAATCATTCTCGACACGGCTGCATTTGTCAACAGACCTTTACCCGTTCGAATCCCCTTCTTATGGTGATAGGATCGTAATGCTGAACTAGCACTTTCCCCATTCTGATAATACAGCTTCACTAAAAGCGCCTTTTCAGGTAACGTCAATATGCTGTGACTGCTGGCGCATCTGGTTCTCTCTCTCATTACAGCTCCTTTTATACATAAAATTTATATTGACTTTTTGATCATCCGGTACTTGGCCAAGGCCTGACAGTTTTCCACGTCACCATGTACTATGTTCCTTCTTTGTTCTTAAAGCTAAGGTTTGGGGGATCATGTCTACTTAATTTAATATTAAATGTTGTGTTAAAGTTAGACATATTGTTATTTCAGAAATCCTTTTCTACTTAAGTTTTCCTTCTGGAAAATTAGAGACTGGAAACTCAGATTGGAATATAACCAATGTAGGAAAAGTTAGATTGCTACTTACCATAAAGAAGATATGTTAAGCTGCAGACAGGTACAATAAGACACTTAGGCTGTGGCCAAAAGCTTTGCATAAGTGCAGCAGAAGAGAAACACACAGGCAAGCACATCTCATGCGCACATGAATCACGGGGGATGGAAGCAGCAGTCTGGAGGGGGCGGGGAAAGGGAAGGGATATTTGTGTACAGGAGGGGGTGAGGGGGGGGGGCAGAGGAATGGTGTCAGGCAGAGTTTGCAAGTACTAGAATGCCAACAGGTGCAGTGTCAGGAGGTTGTGGGGCAGAGAGGTGGGAAAAAAAAGGAGCGAAAAAAGAGAGGAGTGGGGAAGATATGCAGGTGCATTTGCAGAGAAACAAAGAGCATGGGAGATGAGAATAGGGAGCAGCTGATAGGACAGAGGAGGTGGAAACTGTTGGTGGAGGATGTGGGGACAGTATGTTAATGTAGGTTGAGCCTGGGATAATTATGGGAGCAGGAAATGTGTCGTAAGGATAACTCCCATCTGCGCAGTTCAGAAAAGGTGGTGGTGGAGGGGGAGGATTCGTATGGTTTGAATACTGTAGCAGCCACTGAAATCGAGCCATCTGGATCTTCCCCTCCCCTCCCCTCCACCATCAGCTTTTCTGAACTGTGTATATTGGAGTTGTCCTGACAACATACAATACCGACACCTGTCACTCAATATTTTCCACTGCCACTGTCCTATCATCTCCCTATTCACGTCTTCTACCCTCTTTGTTTGCCATTCTCTGCCAATGCATGTGCCCATCTTTCTCTGCTCCTCTCCTTTTTCGCTCCTCTTTTTCCCACCTCCCTGCCCCACGATCTCCTGGTGCTGCGCCTATTGGCATTCTAGTTCCTATGCACTCCACTAGACAGTATCCCCCCCCCCCCCCCCCCCCACCTCAGCCTATGCACTATTAACACTTCCCCGAGCCCTCCAGATTGCTGCCTCCATCTCACATGAGTGTTGCATTCCTTCCCAAGTTTCCAGAGTTGGTGGTCGTGTGTACGTGAGGTGTGCTTGCTTTTGTGTGTGATTGGTGATGTGTTTCTATTTTGGTGATGAAGGCTGTGGGTGCAAGATCTTGTGTGTGCTTGCTTTTGTGTATAAGCGGTGATGTGTTTCTATTTTGCTGATAAAGGCTGTGGCTAAAAGCTTTGTGTAAGTGTCTTTTAATTATGCCTGTCTGCAACTTCTTTGGGGTAAGTAGCAATCTTTCTTCCCCTAAGTTGCTGTAAGTGTTCCTTCTCGTATTTTATCAGGGGAAGGAGTTGACCCAAAGCACAACAGAATATGTCCTGAGAAAAGAATAAACTGTAAAAAATTACCAACAATCCTAGAACAGAACAATTAGAAACGTTAGGGCCCATTCTCATGTAATATTGTAACGGCAACAGAGAAAGCTGGAAGATACTAGGCAGGAGAGGACAGTAAAGTTGAGTGAAGGGCACTTGCCACCTGTGCAATTGAAAGGTGCTGTTCGGGGGGGGGGGGGGGGGGGGGTTTATGCCACAATAATTAAAATCTTGGAATGATGAGCTGCATGGCCCTCTCTGTCGTTGTTAATATTGATCCTATATTTTCCATTGTTGTAAGGGCATTGCATTTTCAGCTTTCAGTCTTATTTTTATGTAGTTACTAAGATATTGATCATTAAATTATGTTTCAAATGTGGAAAGTTTCATCATCTGTTGCTAGAAGGGTATTTTAATCACAAGTAACATGCCTTTTTCCTCTGGCAATACTTTATATGTAACTTTTGAGAACATTTCTCATGGAGAAACAGCAGTCTGGCTAAAACTACTTTAAAAATGCAGTTTCTGTCAGAATGTTACCATCTTCAGACCATTTCTACCTTGAGGGTAGACAGTGGCAGTGAACGGAGTAGGTGTTATGACTGCACAAACATCAACAAACACAGCAGTTGACATTTGTGGAGTATAATGCCTGCTCTGTTCACTGCTGCTGCGTAGCATCATGGTATAAAAGGTCTGAAGATGTTTGCATTCTGACCGAAACAGGTAAAAGTTGTAAAAAAATGTTTTATTGTGGTTGAGACTGTTTTCAATCCATTTTTAAAATTAAATGTAGTAATACTGCACCAACAGCTGTTGTTTTGATGTTGTTTTATTAGGCAACCAGTTTCAAAGTTCCAATCACATAATCTTTTGGCCTGTGAAGTTAATAACACCAAGTATCACTTGTGCATGTAGAAGACAAGGCACCAATATTTATATCTGGTTTCGTAGGTATCTGAACTTCAAGTTTCATGTCAAACTGTAGCATCATTTACAACATGGCTGGTGAAAAAGTTAAGTAGACAGCGGTCCAATACAGTGATTCCTGGTAAAACAGTATTGTGTTCAGAACACTCTTGTGAAATTTTTCTAAGTGTAATTGACAATGGGTTTTTGATATGATTCATAAACACATTTTTAGCAGTCTGTTTGGGCTGACAGTTCTCTTTGAGTTGGTAGCTGTTGAGTAAAGTTATTAACTACAGAAACCAATTGTTAACAGCCAGTAAGTATAAATTCTTTTATGAAATGAATTTTCAGGTTATATATATCATGACTTCAAAAAAATTTTTTTACAAAAATGATGTCAAATTTTACAGGTGAGCCCACATCCAACAAACACAGTGTTGTTACGAAATCTTGATGTTTTATCAACTGAAGAAGCTGTTCTTGGTGCCATCAAAGGTCTGTCCTCAACAGCAATTCGTAGTATCCGGATGGGGCGTGATCCATTAACCAACACATCAAGAGGTGTATGCTACATTGAACTGAACTCTGTCCTTGATTCTGTGCAACTTCATGGTGCTTTACAAGGTCGACTTACGGTATGTACTGTGTAATTAGATATAATTTTATATCCAAAAAGACGTGTTGGAAAACCCATGAACACTTTTTATTTCAACTGTTTTTTTCTTTCTGAGGATCACAGCGTAAATTGTTTGTGTTAATGATGTCTGGCTTTTAGAATACCACCTTTGTGTCAGATTATGTCTTCCATTACAGTCATATGATGTCTATTCATTAAACATCATCTCATTAAAGGTGACCAGTAATACCAACATTTTATATTGTGATCCTGATGGTGATTAAATACTCTGTTCAAATTATCATTTACTTTTATTTATGAGAATCTTTTTTTTCTAATCTGTATTCCATGTCTATTTTTTCCTCCTTGCATGAAGTGTGTAGACAGTATTCTCCAATATTATGCATAAAAAATAGTGAAACAAAAAGTTCATTTTTTTACTTGAACTTTTAAACATTTGTGATACAGTGAAACTGTATGCTAGTGTGGTGTATGAGTTGAAGAGAGACAGGTTTCGGTTGACTGAAACAGTGTGTTGCTCTGTCAAGTGTAACCAGATTGTGGTGTATGAGTTGAAGAGAGACAGGTTTCGGTTGACTGAAACCGTGTGTTGCTCTGTCAAGTGTAACCAAATTGAAAAGTTGAAGGAGTATTGTTCATGAAAGGCAGATGTCTTGGTTCACATCCCAGCCCACCTCACAATTAAACTTTCAGTATGCTATTTACATCGTCACAAGTATATGATTTATTCATACAGCATAGCTTATTTACAAATAGTGATTAAGAGGGGGGGGGGAGGGTGAGAGTTGAAGTCTTTGCAAATAATAATGGTACTATATTGAAAGCAGCCCTTTACTATACAAACCTTGAAACCCAGTTATGTTAACATACTTCATGGATGTCTCTGCGATTTTACAGTGTAATAGTCAATTGGGTTTACTTGTGTCCAGTCTGCCTTTAACTAATTCATATAATTGGTAATTGATCGATTCAAAAGTTGGATTTGTTGCTTCTTAGCGTGATTGTGAATATTTGTTGGTGCTCGAGCTGAAAAAGAAGTAAATTGTTACAATGCAAGATTAGCAATGTTTCCTAAAATTAACTGGCTGGTGGGGGTGGGGATGAGTTTAGGAATTGATCATGTGTGGAATAAGTGGTACATATTATTTTAGATGTTACTTAGAAAGGCAAAATGTATTAAAAACAAGAGTATAGAAAGATGCTATTGAGAAAATGGTACTTCAGGATTTTATCTGTGAGACAATACTGTTGCATTATTAGCATTAGCTAATTTATGTACTCCTTATTGATCCACTTTTTTATTTGGGTCTTGGCCACATTTATTGACATTTCATGTACAGCTAAAAAGCAGTAGTATGCCAAGAGACATAGTGTGGTTGGTCCAGCCCAATAATGTGCACCTAAGTTGTCATGTCTGGTCCTTCAGCGACACACCTCACCAAGCAGGTCTGCGTAAATCATTAACATATGTTCACAACGATCACTCAGTGTACTACATACTGAATCTGATTTCAGTGTTGTAGAACAATGTGCATGTCATCCAAACAACAATATCTGTGACCTAAAGAGATTTATAGGTCACCATTTCACTGTGTTAAGCAAATGGATATGTCCACAGCTGACATTAATGGTGTGAGGGCAGCAGTATGTCATAAACTGGAGAGTGATCTGCTCCCATGTTTTTGAGATCCATGTACATTGTGCTATAAACTTTATTATAAGTTGTAAGAAGTAGTAGAAACTGTTCGTGGTAACAGACACTTGTGTCCAGTCAGTTTGTTATTATTGTGACACATTTTATTTGGAAATTGTCAGAAAGTTAGAATCACTTTGTATTCTTTTCAGGGATGTGCTAATATTTATCCACTCTCCTTTAACATCTAAACATACCAGACTGTTCAGCAACAGAATATATCTGACCTTCAATAGATTAGACTGAGAATTGTACTGGTTCCGTAATGGTTATCAAACACAGGAGCCACGTTGTGAAATTCTCCCCATTGTTATCTCCAAGCAGTAGTTGTCTCGTAGGAAGGGATCTACTGGTTGTTACTGGCATATTTGTAAATTTATCAGTCTGTGTGTGTTAAAATTCTTTGTTAGCATGTATTTGTGAGGTTGTTTTAAGCTGTTTGTGTGGTGAATACCAGAAGTATTTTACAGCTTAAGTTAAAATAGCTTCAACATAAATAGATATGCATTGGACACACTATTGAAAAGTAATGATCATAAAGTGAATGGCAGCAGATAAAAATTTAAGTCATACAAAGTAGAATGCTGCTGCTTAATGTTCAGTGAACAAGTGAGAGGTATAGAAAAATGAATTTGTCTTATGTTGTGGGTTTCTACATGGTTTTTCTTTCTCTTTCAGCATCTTTTAATATTCTAATAGTCCGCCATTGATATGCATGTAATTGATTCTCTTATTGTCCTTATGATTCTCTTATTGTCCTTAGGCAAGTCATAAGTGAAAAGATTTGCTGTTAAATGAGATAACTTTAACTAAGAAGGGTAGGTGGATAGCAATACTTAGTGCTCTGTGGCTTGTGCATATCTGCTATGTCCTTGCCCAACACTCTGAACACTGAGGGGACTGGGCAGAGTGTGGAGGAGGAAAAGCAAGATTGTAGCTGGACACCACTAGTGAAGTCATTTGCTTATCAGAATGTTAGCTAAACTGTCCACCTTTATCATGTGCTCACCAGTATGGTCACGGTGTTAATTGTCTTGCATAAGATTTATGTTCTGAATTAGTGGTGTATTGTGGTCTTTGGTCAAACAGGGATTTGATGCAGCTATCCACAATAGTCTATCCTGAGCAAGACTCTTCATCTCAGTATAACTGCTGCAACCTACTTCCATTTGAGTCTGATCGCGAAGTTAGCCTTGGTCTCCCTAAACAACTTCTCCCCCCCCCCCCCACCCCCTCCCCGCCTTCTCCATATGTCCTTCGATTACCATATTGTCCATTCCTTAATGTTTCAAGGTGTGTCCCATTACACGATTCTGTATTTCAGTTAAACTGTGCCATAAATTTCTTCTATTCCCACTTTGATTCGGTGCTACCTAATTGGTTATTTGCTCTACCCATCTAATCTTGAGCATTCTTCAGTAGCACCATATTTCAGAAGCTTCTTTCCTGTTCTTGTCTGAACTGTTTATCATCCAAATTTCACATCACATTCATAAAATACCTAAGTTTATATTCAGTGTTAACAAATTGATCATTTTCAGAAATTCCTTCCTTCCTTCCTTCCTATAGCCAGTCTGCATATTATATCCTCTATATTTCGGCTATCGTCAATTATTTTGTTACCTAAAAAGTGAAACTCATGTAGTTTTAATGCCCCATTTCCCAGTAGTAATTCCTTAAGCATCGGCTGATGTCATTTCAATTCATTCCATTAACCTTGTTTTACTTCTGCTGATATTCGTCTTACAACGTCTACTCAAAACACTACGCATTCCAATCAACTGCTCTTGCAAATCCTTTATTGTCTCTGGCGGAATTACAACGTCATCAAGAAACCTTAAAGATATTATTTCTTCTCCCTGGACTGTGATTCCCTTTCCAAATTTGTCATAGGCTTCCTTTTCTGATTTTTCAGTGTATTGATTGAATAACATCATGAAGAAGCTACAGCCATGTCTCACTCCCTTCTCAACCACCACCTACTTTTTTTGTCCCTTTACTTTTATAACTGCAGTCTGATTCCAATGGTTGTAGACAACGTTTTGCTCATTTCATCCCTCACGATCTTCAGAATTTCATAGAGTGTACTTGTAACATTGTCAAAAGCTTTCTCTAACTCTACAAATGCTACAGACATAGATTTGCCTTCCTTTAACATATCTTCTAAGATAAATCTTAGGGTCACTATTGCCTCCCGTGTTCCTATATCTCTCTGGAATCCAAACTGATCTTCCTCAAGGTCAGCTTCTATCAGCTTATCCATTGTATTGTAAATAATTCATTTAAGTGTTTTGCAACCATGACTTTTTAAACTGATGGTTAATAATATCACTAGTTGAGAAATTTAATTTTTTTTCTGCATCTGGTTTGTAAATGGGTGGATTTACTTGCTAAAATCAGATTTTCTCTGTGACGTCACATTTCCTAGATACACAGCAGAATAAAAAATGGTAATAGCGAAAATTGACACTATTAATTCTAACAAAAATACACATTCAGAATGTTTGAAATCAATACTATTTTGTATGTGTATATGGGTATAATGCCAATAAAAGGTCCAGAATATATTTTCACCTTTAATCATCTTTGGTTTTTGAAAAATGTGACGATGGAGCTCTTCTTTTGTGCTGTTTCATCACTCTCCCATACAAAACCCCAGCAGTAGTCACCTGTCATTGAAGGGTTCCAATGGCCTGGGTAATGGTGTTCCATGGTAAAAATGTCTTGGTGAAAGCATTCACCATGCTCATCACTTACGGTTCCCAAATTTTCCAGGAAGAAATCAAGGTGAGAATGTGAAAAGTGAATTTTAAACGACGCTCTGCATCCCGTGTTCTTATAGTTGTCCAACAGATCATTCACACATTTTTGTCTTTTCTGTTACCCAAAAAGCCTTTCAAAATTGCTTTAAAAGAAGACCAAGCAGCTAACTGGATATCTGTGAGTTTTGTATCAAAGATTGGATCTTTCAGAAATTTTCTTATTTGTGGTCCAACAAATATAGCCTCTTTCAGCTTTGCCTCACTTAATTTGGGAAACTTTTCTTTTAAGTGATTGAAAGCCTCACCTTCTTAATCCAGAGCTTTTACAAAGTTCGTTATAAGGCCCAACTTAATATGAAGGGGATGCAAAATGATTTTATCAGGCTCAACCAATGGGGTAATGTTCACATTTACATTTCCAGGAAAATATGACTTCCTTATAGGCCATTCCTTGACTGTATAGTGTTTCTTCGTGTCACCACTGTCCCAAAGGCACAAAAAGCAGCAGTACTTCATGAATCCAACTTGTAAACCTGTAAGAAGTGCAACAACTTTCAAATCACAGCAAAGCTGCCATACACGATCCTTATATTTGATCGCCTCTAGCAGCAAATCCATGGTTTTATAAATTTGGTTTCATGTCTGCTGCATAAGCCAAAGGTTCCGATGGAAATGCATTGCCATTATGCAGTAGTACTGGTTTTACTGGAGTCATTAAATAGTCACCACTCCTGTGTATTTCATTGTACACCAAGCTGCTCCAGGAGACCATTGAGATCTCTACATACTCACATTAAATTCTGCATATTGAAACATTGAATGAAGGAAGCACCTCTTTAAGTGAAATGGGGAATTTTTGTCCCTGGGACTAGAAGGTTCCATTCTTGCAATCTCGACCCCAAGAGTTCAGCTTGCTGTTTCGAAAGTTTTAGATTGCGAACCAAATAGTTGATTAAAGAGCTGAGGTGAAATGTCATGACTTTGAGGGCAGTACTCTTCTGTGTGTTCAATACTTTCTGATTCACTTGACATGGTGTCTGGTTCTGTGGCTTTAAAGTTACAGACAGGAACTGGCAACCCCTCATCATGGGGCACAGGCAAATGCACTGAAGATACATTTGGATACTTTATTTTATGTCTAGTTTTGCTCGAATGTCCCAACATATTTATAAGACAGAAGTAACAGTCTGAATAATGGTCGTTAGGCTCACACCACACCATCAGAACAGGGAATGGCATGGCTCGGCATTTTCCTTTCAACTAGTTATACGAGGTGCAAAAATTTTATCTTGATCACCAACAGAACAATCAAAACACAATTTATATGCCTTCTTAACCAAATCAGTGTCTGGTTTTCTTTGGGCTTTTGGAGTGAAGTTCCCACACATATAACAAAAGTTGTCGGGGTGTTTTAAGACAGCAACGAGATTTATTAGTTACCATTTTCCTTAGTGTAAGTTTTAAACATAGGCAACACTCACTAAAGATCTCTTTCACACCACTGGATTACCACACCATCCATTATTGATGATTTGTAAATCTCCCAACTCTCCTCTGCAAATCAACAACAGACAATTAAATATCGGAACAGAAGAAAAAATAAGAAACCTTTAAAAACTCATGATAGAACATTTTGAAAGGTTTTTCGGATTCTACACACCAAAATACATACTAGTTGATGTATCACATCCCAGATGCAAAATGGCTGTTCACTACTGTATTCACATCTTTCAGCACTCGGAAAGGAAATATGTTGCATATCAGGCAAGCAGTTTTGTGATTGCTGGTTCTCCAGACAGTAATTATGAGGGAATGTGATCTACTCCTGAGGCCTTGTTTTGATTTACAAATTCCAGTCATCAAATTCTTCTCACAGCATTGTCTCTCCCATGTCATCTTCATTTATTCCCTCTTCTCCGTTTACCGTATGCAGGTCTTCTGCTTTTCAGCCTCGCCTTCTTTGCTTAGCGTGGGCTTACTACCATCTGAGCTCTTAATATTCATGCAAGTGCATATACAAGGTGTCTCTCTTAAGAGTCACCGGGCACATCTTCTGTGATGTTCCATTAGATATTTGCAGTTTTGATTTTGCAATGTGTAGCTGGAGTCAACCCAAACAAAAATGGTTCGTCAGGTCTTTCATGTGTCACCCAATGTTGACAAAATGTTGATTTGTTTCGTGACACAAGCAGAAAGATTTTATGTGATTTGATAGAGTGGTCCAAAATTAGTCTATTGTGATATTTTTTATTGATATATATATATATTTGCAGGAACAATAAAACACAGAGAATAACCCGTTCTTAGCAGTGGCAGTACCACCATGGCCTGTTGCTGACTGCTGCCTATGCAGCAGTGCTGCTCGGTTGCTGCTGGATTGTTGGTTATTCTACTTGTTTTACTGTCCCTATTAATACTGTCATGATAAAACAGATATCGTGTAAGACTAATTTGGGTCCACTCTATCAATTGGGCATGTAAAATTCCACTTTAAAAATCGTCTATCTTGCAGTAGGAAAGAAACTGACGCTTTCTGTCAACACTGAGCATTGCAAGAAAGACATGATGAGCTATAATTATTTGGCCCGACTCCGTTTACACATTGAGTAAATGCCTGTGGTAACTCTTAGGAGGAATATTTTGTATGCTGATGTGTATGCAGTTGTCCAAAAAGCTGAGAATTGGAGAAGCCACATAATTCAGTCAGAAGTGGGAGCTAGTTTACCTTTTCGTATCATTTGGAAATGACACAAAGGGCTTAAATTTTGACCACCGTCTTTTGAGTTGGGTTGGGAGGGAAGGAAATTACTTTTTGGAATGTCATTAGGGCTGCAGCTGCATAGATGACCAGAAGCACTTGTCTGCTGATGAGATTGCAACATACCAAGAGATGAGGGAAAAAAGAAAACAAGTACCCCCAGTGAACTCTCAGTGGATTGTTCACTTTACTTTAGATCAACATTTATTGTTAGAATTCTTTAAACCTCTCAGCGCAGCAAGAGATATTTTTGATCACTGGTATAGTGGAAGAGATTTATGATTTCAAACAAAATTGAACCTCTGCTAAAATTCGCTTCATAATCATGACATGAAGTAATTCCTGCTGGAACATACTAGGCTGTTTACATTTCACTAATTGAAATACTGCACAAAGAGATTTAAGATGTTCCAAGACTTCACATCAAGACATTTTAATTATCTTTTAGAATATTGGGGTACCTGCCAGGTCACATCATAAGTTCTCCACACTATTTCAGTTAACACATTTTTTACCATCTTCAAGTTGTTCCTGGTAACTGCTGCTCTTCTTAGTTGAACAGAGCAGCACTCACCAGGAACCCCCTGAATACAGCAACTAGTATGTTTACTTCAATATTATTGAGAACTTACAATTTTATCATATTTTATATTTTATCATATTTTGTCTAAGTTTTTCAGGCATATCTCAGTTTAACTGCTGATGTGTATCCCAACTTGAGCTAGTAGACCTGTCGCATAACAATAGAACCAACAGTCAGTTCTCTCTGTTAAAGAATTTATAAGACTTTTACAAAGTATTACCTCAAAAGCAATATCTCATGAGTCCACAGATAATGTTCTTAGGTTAATTCAGAGGTTGGATCCATGCATGTCTGTCCCAATCTTCTCCATACACAATTGGCTTTAATTGTGCCTAACCAAGGAATCTGAATGAAAATATGGCAAAACTGCTGGAGCTTTTTTTTCCTTTTATTGATATGTCAAGATTTTGTTAGATTTAATGTTCAATTTTTTCAAAAACCAATGATTGCCTATTAAAATCTTGCATTGAGAATATATGGCCTTCATTTCTGTTATAATATTTTATAGAACCTCTCATTTTGTATTTGCATAAAATTTAGTAAGTTATAACAAACAGTGTGAGAGAGATTGTTTTTTGTAAGGTAGGTGGATGGTCGAAAAGCTCTTGTTTCGTACTGCAAACTGCCATCACAACAACATGAAGACAGGCGGCAGGCACAGGCTGCAGGTCTTGCGGCGTATGGACCTGAGGATATCCCCAGATTAGCTGAATACAGTGCCTCTATGTACGCTACTTCACCACAAGAGCACGCAGCTTATGTTGCATATTACACTCAGTATTATGAAGCGCAGGTAAGTAATGAATTAAAATTTTAATGTATTCAGTACAATAATTGCTTTGTTTAAAGGGAATAAGCGTCTGGCTTTCTTTAAAATGTTACAAAGAATTGAGATTATACAGCCTGTCCTACCTAATTAAATATTACATACTCTCTCCTCTTTCTTTTTTCAAAGCAAATTTTATTCATCTGTAGTTTGTAGTGTGCACTCTGTGGTGGTGGGGAGGGGGGGATAATTATGGAGAATTGCGCATCCAGTACAGTGTAAGATTTCCTCTGATATGGTGATACAGGTAGGCAAACTTTCATCAATGTTTCTGTTATGTGGCTTTCCTCCAAATTAACTTTGTAAGCCAAACTATTTGTCTAAACAGGTAGCACATCTTTAGGGGACACATGATATTTAACTTTACTTGGTGCTAAGAGAAATAAATTTGTGATGAATAAAAGTACATGTGTATCATGAGAGCTAAAGAAAGTTAAGCGAGAAGAATTCGTTCAATTTAAAAGCAAAATTTTCTTTTCTGAATTGTTAAAAATTTCTCAGGACAGTACAATCATATATCGATTAAGTACAGAGTATGTGAAGGAACTTGCCCCCCTCCTTGCAGTGGTGTACCGTAGGTCTCTGAAAGAGTGTAGCGTTCCAAAGGATTGGAAAAAGGCACAGGTCATCCCCTTTTTCAAGAAGGGACGTTGAACAGATGTGCAGAACTATAGACCTATCTCCCTAACGTCGATCAGTTGTAGAATTTTGGAACATGTATTATATTAGAGTATAATGACTTTTCTGGTGACTAGAAATCTACTCTGTAGGAATCAGCATGGGTTTCGAAAAAGACGATCGTGTGAAACACAGCTCGCGCTATTCATCCACGAGACTCAGGGGGCCATAGATACGGGTTCCCAGGTAGATGCCATGTTTCTTGACTTCCTCAGGGCGTTGGATACAGTTCCCCAAAGTCGTTTAATCAACAAAGTAAGAGCATATGGACTATCAGACCAACTGTGTGATCGGATTGAAAAGTTCCTAGATTACAGAACGCAGCATGTCATTCTCCAATGGAGAGTAGTCTTCCGAAGTAAGAGTGATTTCAGGGGCACTGCAGGGGAGTGTCGTAGGACTGTTGCTGTTCACAATATACATAAATGACCTTGTGGATAACATCGGAAGTTCACTGAGGCTTTTTGCGGATGGTGCTGTAGTATATCGAGAGGTTATAACAATGGAAAATTGCACTGAAATGTAGGAAGATCTGCAACGAATTGACGCATTGTGCGGGGAATGACAATTGAATCTCAATGTAGACAACTGTAATGTGCTGCGAACACACAGAAATAAAGATCCTTTATCATTTAGCTACAATATAGCAGGGCAGCAACTGGAAGCAGTTAATTCCATAAATTATCTGGGAGTAGGCATTAGGAGTGATTTAAAATGGGTTGATCATATAGAATTGATTGTCGGTAAAGCAGATGCCAGACTGAGTTTCATTGGCAGAATCCTAATGAAATGCAATCTGAAAACAAAGGAAGTAGGTTACAGTACACTTGTTTGCCCACTGCTTGAATATTGGTCACCAGTGTGGGATCCGTACCAGATAGGGTTGATAGAAGAGATAGAAAAGATCCAACGGAGAGCAGCACGCTTCGTCACAGGATCATTTAATAATTGTGTAAGCCTTACAGAGATGGAGGTACTCAAAGTACCCTCTGCCACACACTGTCAGGTGGCTTGTGGAGTATGGATGTAGAAGTAGATGTAGATACATGTGGCAAAATTACCTGTCTAGTCACTCAATTTTAGTTCACAGGTTCAGTCATGAAATGTAAGTAAATGCGTTTGAGACACTTGAAAACATACATTATTATGGTGCTCACAGTTCACAAACAGGAATTTTTGTAACAAATTGATAAATATATTGATGTACAGAACTTAGCTTAGCAGACATTGAGCTGTTAGCTCATTTATATAGTTTCCGGATAGGCTTCTGAATTTTTGAGGATTTTTGCAAAAACCACACATTTTAGATAAAGGACAATTGGTTGAGGAATGTTGTCTAACACATTATCTTCTTCAGAATTTCGTCAACAGTGTGATCCGAATTATTTGTACATTAATAAAATAAGTTATTTCTTACTTTTTGCATGGTTTCTACACTTGAAAGTACTTGGTATACAGCCTTAAATACATGCACTGTGTGATAAGCCCTTCTTGGCTTTGGTTTGAGAAACGAATGCTGAACAACTCTTTGAAAGCAGTCAAAACATAATTTAATATTCGCAGAGAAATAAAACTTCTTTTATCCATAATGTTCTCTTCAAATTGGTAAGGGAGTACACACAAATAAATAAGGCTTTCCAACATTCAAGAATTTTATTTCGTATAAGTATTGTAAAAATACTAAATATTGATAAAAAGCTCTGAACATACGAGGTGTGTTCAAAAAGTAAGATGACTTAATATTTTTATGAAAAAATATTTATTTGTTCACCAATATTCATGTTGTCCCTTTCAAAGTAACCGCCCTCATATATAACACACTTGTGCCAATGCTTCTTTCAATCCTCGAAGCACTTTTTGGTACAGTCTTTAGTACTTCCAGTAATGCAGTTTTTATTTCCTTCATCCTTTCATAGGTCTCTTCAGTTTTTGGAGCAGGAAAAAGTCGCAGGGGGCTAAATCCAACAAATATGGTGGCTGAGGCATGATTGTCGCGTTGTTTTTTTGCCAAAATATCTCTCACAAGCAACGAAAAATGAGCAGGTGCATTATCATGATGCTAAAGACACGAATTGTTTTCTGCAATTCCATGTTTTTTGCAAACAGCGCATAATGTCAAGGTAATATTCCTTATTGACTGTGGGACCTTGAGGCAAAAATTCATGATGCACCACGCCACGGTGATTGAAAAAAAACAGTGAGCAAAACTTTGGCATTTGATTGAACTTGGTGTGCCTTTTTCATCTTGGCTCCCTGGGATGCACGATTGGGCTTTTGTTTCAACGTTGTTTTGTAACCAGTTATGATGCTTTTGAGCAAACCAGGATCATCATTGTCATCATTCAGAAGCTCCTGAGCGATGGCCATACGACGGTTCTTCTGTTCAAAATTGAGACTTTTGGAACAAACTTCGCTGACACACGTCTTGTGCCCAAAACATCTGAAAAAATATGCCAACCTCCTCAGCAACTTCTCTTAGCATAATGTGGCGATTTTCCAAAACAATTTTCTTCACCGCTTCGACATTATCATCTGTTTCTGACGTGCAGGAGCATCCAGAGTTAAGTTCATCATTGGCATCTTCTTGGCCATCTTGGAAGGGGTTGTACCACTTTAAAACTTTTTTAGAGCAGACTCACCGCATGACACGGTCAACATTTCAAGCATTTTAGAGCACTTGCAAATCCTTTACTCCATTTTTATAATAATTGAAAATCGCTGAGAACACTGAAACACATCTAACCTTCTTATCTGTCACAAACAAACAAAGTACGCTGTACATTTGAAACTGTAAACATCTGTTCGGGGCATGTGTACCAACATAACAAGAAAAAAGATCGATAATTGAATGTACTTTGGCTGCACAATTTGAAAAGTCACCTTACTCTTTGAACAGCCCTCTTATATTTGTTTGTCCATAATTTACATAAATTACGGACTGCATTTGATAGTCATACAAGTCGCAGACTGACTTCAACACATCATACAGAACTGGATGAGAGTTAGGAAAGAGACCACCATATTGTCCTTGTATTTTGAGGAGTGCCATGTATATTTAATCGAATTTTGAAACTTAGAGAGAGGAATACTGATACTTGTGATTGCAGCTTAATGATGTTGTCATGGTGATGGAATGAAAACTGCCATCATCTATCCAAAATAAATTTCTCAGTTAATGATCTGTAAAATATTTTTCAATGACAGAAAAATTCTCTGTCTTAACAATGGACATGAATCATTACAGATAAGAGTCTGACATATCTGTATTTCTTAGCACGATTTCAGAAAGCCGCTGATTATGACTCTTGAAGAAGAAAGGATTTGTGTCCACAAAGCAGAAGAAAAGTAGGACTCATGGAAAACATATTACTATCAAGTTTTTGAAAAATCTACTACTTGTTGTTCTGTGCTCAACATTGATCTTTTAACATACAATCCAGTTTCTGGTTGATTCACGCAGGTAATGATGAACCATCCACAATGACGACGGTCATTATTGTGCTAATGTGTGAGGACAGACAGTGTCTTAGTATCCCCGTCCCTCCTCTGTGAGTGAAAACATCCTTTTAGTGCGCATTTGTCTATAAAATTAGATTGATATGCACTGTACATGTAACAAAAGCTTCAAGCACTTGACAATTTGTGGTGCTGTTGAACATTGGCGTTTCCCGGCGCAATTCCCAAATTAGCTGTTAATTCAAACTTCTGAATCTTGTTCTTCAACCCCAGTGCTTCTTCAACCCCAGTGCAGGAAGAAGATCCCTATATATTCCTGTAATGTGTTGATACTTGCGAAGAGCAGCAACACTATTGCTGTTGTTTTGATAAAACAGCTTTACAAGTAAAGCCCTGCTCACATTGATGATTTCGGGCCTATGTCGCTGTGCCAGTACTGGTATCCAACTACGTGTCATGATACTAACAATGCAAATCATGCAGCACGCGGCCTGAACATTATTCCTGTAAAGTTTGGTACCCATGTGGTAAAGTTTTCCTCTACACTGGCTTAGGTAGTGAAAGTTTAATTACAACTGCCCTGTAAAGCAAAATCTCTTTTCAACATTAGGCCTGCAGATACGTACATTTCTTCTCACTTTTGTCATCCAATGCACCACCTTATTTTTGTCATCTGAGAAGTAAATTTTAGCTTCCAACATTTCTTTCAGAGGCTGTTGTCAGGCAAATGTCACTATTACTGCCAGATTCTTCATGGGGACAACTATCTTCAGTTTCCATCACTGTTTCTCGCATCACTTAATCTTCACACGTATTCCTGTTTGTGGGTTCAGTTGGTGTGCATTGTCTATCTCAGAAGCAAATAGTAAGACTTCCGAGTTTCCACATGACCTGCACTGTGAGATTAAATGTACAGAACAAATTTTGAAGTGTGATTTATGGTCAGAATGGCATGTTTCTACATGTTTACCATAAATTAAATGTTTTTTATTTTTTATTCAAAAAATGAATGTTAGCTCACATTTTAACAAAAGAATGAATCAAGATTTTTCTTGTATGAGCAATGCAATGATAAGACATCCACATTCCCCAATCATTTGCTGTACACTTGCTGTAACAGTTGATAGCAAATCCAGGAGTATCCGTTTCTTATGTAATTTTATTGGATAACTCCCATTGTGCATCTGTATCTGATATTAGGTCCATTGAAAAAATCACTACAGGTTTTGACAAATGTGACCATTCCCTTGTTAATTATATTTTTCTGCTCCAAATATTGTTTTTATTTTTTAATTCCAAATATCTAGCTGATGTCAATAAATATTCACATTTATACACATTGGTGCTATACATTAATATTCACATGTCACTATAGGAAATAAAGTGAGCATGTATGAACTGTTAGGATTTCATGGAGAAATAGGATGTAAATTGTGTCTGTTATCATCAGAATGGTTCTGGTAACCCCATGTTGTAGTACTGAAGCATTTACATAATTTTTATGCACGCAAATTTGGTCCGAAGGTAAAATCAGTTTTGTGTTATTTCAATTTCACGTAAATAAACTATCAGAATTTTACAGACTCATATAGTTCTTTCCGTATGAATGACATCCCTGGTATGGCAGGAAAAAGAAGGGAACCAGTGGAAAAATGCTCCTGTTTTGAGACTCTTGACAGAAAAGTGGGGTACCAGCTGTTGCATTCTACCTTCAACACTTTCAAAAATTTGGGCATGAGAACATATTCACTCTTTTTTATGATGAAGAGATGGAAAAGTAATAAATACTGAATGATAGTAGACAGCGGTTGTGGTATTAAAAGCACACAGGACACAATGGCATTGTGAGGAATAGGCACACAGA
The DNA here is from genome assembly GCF_023897955.1 of Schistocerca gregaria. NCBI lineage: Eukaryota > Metazoa > Arthropoda > Insecta > Orthoptera > Acrididae > Schistocerca > Schistocerca gregaria. Next base: position 354,938,906 of record NC_064927.1, on the reverse strand, counting down.
GGCAGAGGAATATTGTCGATAGTGACGTAACAGTGCTAGAAAAAAAGTGAAGAAGACACTGCCAGTGGAGGAGGAATGAGGAGAAAGTGGAAGTGAGTTAGAGTGAGTGATAATGAGAGACAGAGTCTATGATAATGACAGCAAGAAAGAGACAGTGAGAAGAGAGAGTGCAGCAGTGGGAAGAAATGAGTGAGATAGTAGCAGTAAGAGGGAGCGGAGCATGACAAATGAGGGGGGACAATGGTAGTAGGATAGAGTGGAGAAGACTGTGGCTATAAGATAGGAGACTGTGATAGTTAGAGATACACTGAGAGGTAATGACAATGAAAGACTTACATTTCTGGACTAGTCCGTGTGAGCAAGTTATAGTCAGGGAAGCTTGTGAGAGTGAGAAGTTAGTTGCTTGTTAACAAGAATGTGAATATATATGCATGCCGAAATCTTCCAAGATGCTGAGGAAGGATTGAGCAGGTAGTACCCCACTTTTCAGCTAGAGTCGTTTTAACAGGAGCACATTCACCTCATTGGTGCTCCAATAACATATTTCCACTGGTTTTGCAATGATTCACGTTTTTTGTTGGTGAAAATGCAGAATTAAGGGTACCATATTTAGGGTAATATTCAATCTCTTTAACATCACAGTTCCTAACATACTATCTCAATAAATTAGAATTCAAAATTCACATTTTTGAAAACAGAAATGTGTTAAATACGGCATCCACAATATGAACCTGACATGTGATGTAACCAACATAAAATTATTCTAAAATTGTAATTTTTATTACACTTCTAAGAACAAATAAAATGTCACTCATTTAGCAACTCCATTAGATAATCACTGCTGGTAATTGAATAAGGATAGCGATTTCAACAAACTATCTTCGTCAAGTTCTAAACTTGGTACGTAACACATAACGGTATCCATTGCTTCAAGAGATTGATATTGTAGGAGTTGTTCAACTGCAATGCCTTCATTTTCTGGTTTGATGAATTAAATAGAAAATATTTAATGAATTCCCAGGCATAAAATTATGTCAACCTACACAAAACATTATTGCACTCATTAATTCATTTTAAAAATTAATAAAGAAGTAAATACAATTAAAAACAAAATAATCCAACACAGACACCAATTATCAACCAGAATATGTGCTTTTTGTTCATTTAACTATACTTTTAATATGGTGGTAGAGCTAACACTGAGTAATCGGTTGAATCGACTGGTGTTCAAAATGCTTTCCTCAGTGACCATGGATGTTAATAAAAAGAACACAAAAGGAAACAATCCCTTAGGTGTGTACTGCAAGATACTATTTTCAGTGAAAATGCACACCACTTTGTTTGTTAGTCGCATCAAAAATTAGAGAGAAAAAAAAAAAAAAAACATTGACTCTAGACAGGTTGATTGCATCCATCACATTGCCATTGGCCATTTATCAGGACCAATTTTTGAAATTTTTCAGTGCAAAATAAAAATAATAACAGATAAAAATAAAATGTTTATGAAAATGAAAAATGTCAATCCATAAGCTTCAATAAACGCAATCAACAATACAAAAAGAATCAGCTTAATTTTTAAGGACCTCCTCGGCCGAATGTAAGGAGTGAGCCATGAGTTTAGATTTTAAAGCGCATGGGTTACTGCTAAAGTTTTTGAATTCGAGTGGTAACTTATCGAAAATGGATGTAGCATTATACTGCACATCATTCTGCACAAGAGTTAAGGAAGTCCGATCGAAATGCAGGTTTGATTTCTGCCGAGGACTAATTGAGTGAAACCTGCTTATTCTTGGGAATAAGTTAACATTGTTAACAAGAAATGACAGTGAGGAGTATATGTACAGGGTGTCCCAGCTATCTTGTCCACCCAAAATATCTCTGGAACAATAACAGCTATTGGAAAACGACTTTCACCGGTATCAATGTAGGGCTGGGGCCCATGAATGTACATATTTGGAAACATTCTAAAACGAAAGATGTGTTTTTTAACACAAACTTATGCTTTTTTAAATGGACCTCCTATATTTTTTCTTCAGCAATCCATACCATGACAAAGCACACACACAATGGCGTTGATTGCAACGCAATATTCCCATTACATCCTGAGATATTGAGACGTGAACTTGACGTTGAAACACCCGACATGCGCTGCTAGCGCACGTCCTGAGGCTCAGGCGTGAAGCCCATGCTGCCCGTAATCACGATGTGATTGACATGTGTAATCACACCTCCATACTTATCAACAATTTCTCATTTAATGCATTAGATAAACATAACATTGATAATTATGTGGTAATAAAACTAATTGGTTAAACATGTTTACTTTCACTTCTATGCCCTACCTGAACTTCCCAAATCAAAACATTTTTACCTAAACAACGGTAAAACTTTTAGTCCACTTGCTCGTTTCACTAAAACCATCAACATGAATTTTACTATTACGAGTGAATGATTGACTGTCACTTGCACTCGATCTACAGTAAATTAAAGTTTTAACGTTGAACGGCATTACCTTTTTAGTAACGGTTTAACGAAAAGCGAAGTTAACTTTGTGACTAATGTTGCGGTACACAGATATGTTACAGAACCGCATCACCCCTAGCCTATGGGATAAATACCTGCTGGAATGTGCGACGTTAATGCAGGATGGCAGCAGACCGTATTATTCGTTTCGGACCTCTTGATAAGTATGGAAGTGTGATTACACCTTCTAACTGCCTTCTAACATGTTCAATCATCTTTTGGGCAAACATTCCGGATTGCATTTCTTACTCTGATATTTCGGCTGATAACCTTACACCCACCTTCAAGGTGAATTAATGGCACAATTTAAACCCTTGACACAAAACTGTGGAGTAAATCTGTGTATGTCAGAGATAAAACATTTGACAACAAGAACAAGAAGTGACAACAGTCTACATATATAACAATGGAAGTGCCATCAGCAAATCCACAGCACTTATGAATTGTATGGTGGATTATTAAAACAGGTGGTATGTGTTGATATGCCATGCAGTGGACACACACAATAATAATTCCTCTGAGAGTGCATATGTAAACTGAGTGATTTCCATGATTCACTGAGCTGAAAACTCTTGCCTCAGTTGAGCAAATTATCTGCTAATTATAGTATCTTGACTTTTCTATAACCTATGGAATGGCCAGTGGAAATAAAATGTCCAGCCACTGCAGATTCGATAGGCTGTAGAAGGTGGGTGTGACATTACATAATGTACCTTTCTTGTACAGTGTGTATTTTTTGTCTCATTCATCTTTTACCATAATGACAAGGAATTTCATATATGCAAGCCTTTCATAACAGTGGACCACCTTTAATAGATCTAAGAAGAGCTGTTAACTTGGTTGGTGGAAGGAAGATCACAAACACTTTATACTTCATTATTCTGGCAAATTTTGAAGAAACATTTCCCAAACACAATGGAAAGGTCTTAGACTAACACCTGGTTCTTCTTGTTCTTCCCTTGGTTGGTCTGGTGCTTTTGTTTGCAGAGCTTTCTTAATTTGACTTTTTAAATGAATACCTCTTCCAAGTGTAACAGGTCTCCATGTAGGCTGTTAGCATCATACACTACATGAGCTCCATGTAATAAAATTTTCAGTATGATCATAGTTTGCAAAGGATGGTGGCAGCTAGGTGCCTGCAAGTATAAATCGGTACGGGTAGGCTTACGGTACATACAATATCCCAAAAACACATTTTCCTCATGTCCAACTAACATATCAACAAATGGTAGACAGCCATTCATTTCCTGTGGTAAAGGTGAATGCTGTTTAAATGCTCTAAACTCCAGCAATTAGTCCTCTTCTTGGTGCCAAATGATAAACATGTCAGCAACAAATCCCCAGAACACTTTTGGTTTTAAAACTGCAGATGACAGATAACTGTAAAGCAGTAAAATAGCTATAAATGAAAGTCTCTGGTTCACCCTGCACGCAGTTTTTGACAAACTAATGTTGTCCAATTCAAAACAGAGGAACATTGTTAGAACACCCCTTCACTACTTCCTTTTCTTGCACAGAACATCCATTCTTGAAAGACTGAGTCCCAGTTTTATTAAATGCATAATAAAACGATTTGTTCATTGTTTTTCCTCCTCATGTAGCATGTTCAATTTGGCAGTATCGATACTGTTCAGCCATTGCATCTTTTGTCGAGAAGAGTTCTGGGAGTGGTGGAAATAGGGCATTTGTGAGTGCATGGTGAGGAAACATGCAGGGAGACAGTGCTGTGTAGGCAGTTTGTATAGGTTAATCTGGCATTTTTCAACTTCTGTAGTGATCAAACAACAAACTGGATATTTATTAGTGTGTAACTCAGTCACTGGTGTTCTTTGTTCATGTTGTAGTGTGACTGACTCAGACCACGATTTTTTGTGCCTAACAGTGTACCGATACTTCATGGACAAAAAGACAGTCCCAAAGAGAAACATTTTTTAGGAAGGGAATAAAAATTCACACCGGAAGCGAGTTGATATTGCACAAAAACTGAATATTCCTCCATCAACATAAATACAATAGTAATCTAATGTAAAATAATTGAGTCAGCATGTTTGAAAGGAGGAAACGGCAAACAAAAATGAGTGCATAACTATCAGTTTCCAGAACTGAAAACTGTGCTACTGAAGTGGATAGTACAAACTTGTGCTCTGAATATTCCAATTGATGCTACTGTGGTTTGCGCTAATACATTTGGCACAAAAGTTCGGACACACAGATTTTAAAACATCCAACAGTTGACTCAAAAGGTTCAAGAACAAATATAATTTAGTGTAGAAATGTGTTCGAGGTGAGACTGGATGTGTGTACATTGTCACTGTTAAGTCAGTGAAAAATACTCATCTAACAATGATACAAAGGCGCAATCAAAACAATGTTTTTAATGCTGGTGAAATGGGCTTATTTTTTCAGCTTCTGCCTAACAAAATTTAAGAGTTCAGGGGAGAGAAATACCATGGCAGATAATTTAGTAAAGAGAAGCCAATAATTGGGAGCGTGAGAAGTCCATGAAGCTTTAAAAATGTGTGGACTTTTCCACATAAACAAGCGTCTAATGGAAGGATGGTGTTGGAAATAGGAAAATATGCCTGTGACCAGAGTACAGTGCATCCTCAAGATATATACTACCTACACAATACAAATGTTTTTTTTTCCCCCTCCCAACTCGGCCAATCAACCAAAGTATTGTAAGATGCCTGAAATAAAAATAACAGAGGGTTCTTATACAGAAGAGGATGGCCTGTCTTCATATTAAAGTGAGAAGTGCCTGGGTTTTCGTGCAAGAAAGCACAATCTGAAATTGCTTCAAGAAGGATGATTTCCACTAATTAACATAATACTCCTGAGAAATATAATAAATATGGTTTACACCTCTGAAAGTTTTCTAATTAGTATCATAGCCTGGAAATTTGCAGCAAATTTTAGAACTCTCCTTTTCTCCATATAGACAGAAGCACTTCTTTCTATTCGATCACAGCCAGTGAGACTCACATCGTCTCTCGTGATATTTGAATTGGACTCTGCCACAATTTCTGATGGCATGAACTTTGAGCTTTTCTCCAGGAATCAGTTCCTCAATACAACAAACATAATTTTTAATTTTTTTGAAGAAAAGTTGGTAATGTCACTAAAATCCGTTCACCTGGTTTTAGGTTTATCAAAATTGTCGTCATTGTTAACTGCCTCTTCAACAAATTCATCTGACAAATCTTTGTTGGAATACTTTCTATCATCACGGTCACTGAAATCCTGGAATGCTTACTGTTTTCTTTACTTGTTCATTTTTGTGACTTCTCTTTTTATTTGTTTCTCAATTGACACAGGGTGAGAGAGTCCATTTGGGAGAGATGTTCTGCCTTCAGTGCTGGTATTGGCAACACTCTTTCTTGGTTCACTTTCTATTTTTCCTTTTCCCTTATCTCATGCCATGGAGCAGTTTTATGACTGCTTCTCCCACCAGTGCCAATTTGGATTGAGATTTTGGAGACTCTGTAATACCAGATTGTGGTGAAGATGGTTTGTTAAGGACTTCTGTGGCTCGAATTCCAAAGGCAAAGAACCCAGACGACGTTGGCAGCTGCGTTAGGATTGCTGGTTTCCACTAATTCACTAGGAAGAGCAGGGAAAGTGTCCTTTGTAATTGAAGTCAGTCTTCTGTCTGCTTTCCTTCACCATTTTATTAATACTGACCTCCAGTCCATTTTAAGTGGTCTATAAAATGCCACATCTAGAATTTATAGCAAATGTGTGGCAATCATAGGGAGACAGATGAATTTAAGTTTGTATCCCTTACATGTTTTCAGCACCTTTGATGAAAAATTGTAAGACAGGTTTTCACTCAGCACTGCTTTCACTACTCGTTTCCTGGCCCAGGGTTTTACAATAATCTGGAAACAGTCTTTGAAAATGACTTCATCGAACCATCCAGACTTCAGCATGTTTATCTGGTTCTTCGAGGATCTCATTGTGTCTTAACTATATCACATATGTTGGGATTTATAAACAACATATGCAGGCAGGAGTTCACCATTGGCTGTACCAGCAAACATCATACTGATTGCTGATTTAGAAGATTTCATTATTCTCCTCGAATGCTTAGTTCCTCATTTGAAAATACAAACTTTCCCACCAAAGTCATTAGGATGTTAGAAGGGCTGATTCTCTCTAGAGTCTTTTCAAGGTTTGCAAAATAGTTCTTAGCATCAATTTAAAACATAATTAATAAAAAAGTGATAATTTTGAACAGACAAAATTAAAATTCCTTCTTAAACAGAAAACAACATAAAATCAGTTGCTGCTAACTATTCAAAACTATGGAACCTTTGCTTCCTTAGCAGTGAAGTTTCATGAAATTCACTTTGACAGCATGGCATTTCAACAAATGAAACCATCCATCCACTCTTCTACAGGGAAACTGTTTTTCAATGCCTTTGCATTCTGTACATTTTTGCCAAGATAACGTTTTTCTGATATACGAATGTTGAATTTTGAAAATGGAAATACCTACCTTGAAACTGTAATCCGGCGTTGTGCAGTGGTGTTTTCTTCCTCTACGTTAAACACAGTTTCCTTTCTGCACTTCCCTGTTTGTCTTCCCATTATATGGTCTTGCAATGTTGTTTGTGGAATTCCATACTGATTTGAAGCATTTGTAATGGCTAATCCATTTGATGTTATATCTTCAATTGCTTTAGAAAAATCTGAATATTTCGAAGACATCTGTAACCTACTGCATTACAGAGAAAACTGGCAGTGGAAGTATAGAAATCGCAGCAAGACAATAGTTTTGACTCAAATCTCTTTGCACACTTGGTACCATTTGGCTCTGGGCGAATTCTGGCACACAAAATGCTTTCTGTGCTTGTCTGCTGTTTTCAGCAAGTATAATCCTTGGTGCCTCTGTTGGCATTTTGCTGAACTAACTTGACAATACTGCTTTTTTTAAAAGTACTTTTAAGTCTTTCCTGTACTGTTATGTTACATTTAGCCATTTACCTATGACACTTGAAATTGGTTGCCCGTGATTACTTTTTGTTTATTGTTAGAAGGACATGTATAGTTTTTTCAGTTCTTAATAAGCTCAATTATAACAAGGTAGTCTCGCACATTGTTCCAGGTTGGTGCAGCTTCACAGTCTGCAACTGTATCAGCACCACCCTCTTCAGTGGCAGGTGGTGCAACTCAGACACAGACTGATTCAGTAAATGCTGCAGCAGCTGTCGCTCTTTCTGCAATACAGCAAGTGCAGGCAGCACGTGAAATTAAAAAGCAGGTAGAAGGTCCTGCTGGCAAGGCCGAAGGTGGACGCAAAGGTAGTGCTACTGTAGCTAGCTTGGCTGCTGGTACACTACCAACCAGTATACAAGGGGCACCAGCAATGCCATATGTGGCTGCAGGTTCAACGACACTCCCACGTTATGCAGTCCCGGATGTGGCCACATATCGCTATGATGAGACTTCTGGTTATTATTATGACTCATCAACTGGGCTTTATTATGATGCTGGGTCACAGTACTACTATAACCCGCAAACTCAGCAGTTTCTGTACTGGGATGCAGAACGGCAGACATATGTACCGACTCCAGTGCAGGGTGCAGCAGCTTCAGGTGTTGCTGCAACAGCAGGTGCCGCCACGACAGAGGAGTCTGGTGCTGGTGGCAAGGATGACCCCAACAAAAAGTCAAAGGACAACAAACAAGACAAGGTAAGCTTGATTTTGTGGTAAAGAACTGAAATCATTGGTATAACTTAGAGTCAAATGTACTGCAACTGTGATTCAGAAAGCTATCTGTGGAGTATACTGAAGAGATAGATTGCTGCTTGCCATAAAGATGACACATTGTGTTGCAGCCAGAAAGACACTTAGACATTAGCTTTTGGCCAAAGCCTTCGTGAGTAAAGGAAAAACACACACACACACACACACACACACACACACACCATTCATTCACACATTGCTCACACATGACAGTCATCTCCTGCAGCTCAGACCAGGGTGCAGCTATCATGTAGACTGGAAGCAGCAAACTGGAGGGGGCAGGAAAGGGGAAGGGATAGCAGGGTACAGGTGAGGGGAGAAAAGAGAGGTATTTGACAGCACATGAGGGCACTAGACTGCCAAAATGCATAGCATTGGAAGGCTGTGGGACAGGGAGGGAGGGGGGGGGGGGGGGCTGGAGGACAGGAAGCAAAGTAAGAGAAAAGGGGGAAAGACAGTCAGGTGCATTGACAGAGGGTGGCACACAAAGAGAGAGAAGGTACAAGAATAGGGAAGAGGTAATAGGACAGAGGGGCTGGAAACTGTTGGGTGGAGTGTGTGGGGACAGTGGGTTACTGTAGGTTGAGGCCAGGATAATTTCCGGAGTGGATAATGTATTATAACGCCCATCTCCACAACTCAGGAAAGCTGGCTGTGGAGGGTAGTATCCAGTTGGTTTGGATAGTGAAGCAGCCTTTGAAATCGAGCTTGTTATGTTCAGCTATATGTTGTGCCACAGTGTGGTCTACTCTGATCTTGGCCACAGTTAGGCAGTGGCTCTTCACCCTGGTGAACAACTGGTTGCTAGTTACACAGCAGGGTGGGCTCTGTTTTGGTAGTTGGTCAATGCATGCTCCATTTGTATTACATATTTGCGGTGGAAGCTGAAATTCCACAAAAGTCAGGTTCAGAACAGGCTCTCAGAAGAAGCTGATGGTGAATTATTTACTGGAGGTACATCCAAAAGTCAGGCACAGTTGATTACACAGAGAAGAACATACATTGTATTTCGATTAACCACTGTGAGGGACTACTTTGCTGCCACCAAATGCTGTAACTGCCACAACTATGGGCACATTGAAGAGCACTGTAAGGAAAACTGCCAGACATACTCCCACTGTGAAGTGTGTGGCAATCAAAAAATGAACTGTACAGATACCAAGTGAGTTGCAATGTGCATTTCATGTGCGGAAAGGATTATCTGTCATCTTTGTAAGAAAAGGAAATCTGGGTCGAAAAGAAAGTGATCAGCAGAAAGAGCCAAAATATTCTGGTCCAGTGTGACGAGTAGAACAAGAAGGTACAGACAAGGGTGACAGCGAGATTAATTCTAAAAAGGCCAGTAATAATAATAATAATAATAATAATAATAATAATAATGGTAATTGAGAGAAGGATTGGAGTTTCTGGAAGTGGCTAAAAAGAAAGGAAAACAAGGAACAGATGGCATGCCTATCTCTAGACAAGGAGGACATACTGTCAAATGCAGAAAAAGGGGAAAGTTCAATAAATTCAAAGTGTGGTAGCAAGCAACTCGTTGTAGTAGCAGAGTGTGATAACATGCAACAGCTAATGGAGGAAGACCACAAAAAATACACTATCATAGAACTTTGTGGCATAGCAGAGTAACGGACGAAAGAGACTCTGCCTTCAGAACACATTTGTCAGAAATTCAGAAGAGTTTAAAATTCCCTAGAGTCGCGTCCTATAGTGCAATATCTAGTCAGAACTTTGTTTCCGGATGATACAACAATGGAAGATACAGAGTTCCATTAGCCTCATTGCTTGAATTACTAGAGTAGCATCTGAAATTTTAAACGTTTTTATTGGCTGAGATCCAGCAACCATACGTTATTTAGTTACAGGATATATGTATAGCCACCTCGGTTGCACAAAATTATTGTCAAATTGGCCATGGTTTCGAATGCATTAAGGCAGTCTTCATCAGAATAAAAAATTACATAGGATTACATGTAATCACACCATGTGTGAAAAATATCAGAGCAAAAATGCTCTCGTCAAATAGAAAAGTCACAAGAATAAAAACAAAAATGTAACATGTTTGTCAACTGTATAAAATATTCCATGGAAATATAATGGCAGCCACGGAACTACAGCAACACAGCTGCTACCATCAGTCTGCCTGTCCACTCGTACCATGTTCTCTACTTGTACCATGTTCTCAATACTCGTGGCGTAACGACTTTGGTGCATATACGCAGGCGTGATCTTAGCTGCACACTGTATCTGTGGGAGTGCTCAACAGACACTTTCACCCTCTTTCGTGACTCAAGCTGCTCTGCTTGCAGCGCGACGAGACTCTCCATACACATTTGTTGTTACTATCGATACATTAAAATGCAGTTCCCTTGGCCACTACCCAGCAAGTTACAGTATTTACATTATAATTACAATCAATTACAAACATTCAGAAATAAATACACTATTATGTCCATTATGTATTAAATATAGATTCTGTAATGAAGCTTACAAATTCAGAACCAGAAGTACAGTACAAGTTGTCAGTGGATATTAAACGGCAAAAAATTTTGGATAGTGCAGAAGATATTTTATCTGCATTTTCAGCGTTACACCGTCCCCTCCAGTTTGTTGTTTCCATTCAACGCGACAGTTGCATTCTGGTCCGATTTGCCGGAGAGTGCAGTCACATGTGTGAGATGTACTTGTTTGTGTGAATGAATATGTGTGTATTTGTTTCCTTTCCTGACGAATGCTTTGGCCAAAAGCTAATGTTTAAGTGTCCTTCCATTATGCTTGTCTGTAGCTCAGCATGTCATCTTTACAGGTGATAGCAATCTATCTTTTTCATTTATTGTTGATATTTCAACCTGGAGTTTCCATTGTTTGAATAAACTGAAGAGAAATTTCAGAAAAATGACAGGGTTTAGTGCTTACAGATTTTATTCCGGTTGTAACCAAACCTCTTGGGTCAAGAGTATATAGATGGTAGTTGGTCCTAAACTTAGTGCTCATGGTGACCAGAAATGTTGCAGCAGAATTCTAGGGAAGGAGGGGCACATCATAAGGATTGAGAAATGCATAGCAATACATGGCCACAAACATAGTCTTACAGCACTAGATGGTGCTGTACAAGAGAGTACTGCCCCCACACTCATCAGATTTATCAAGCCCTGATGCATTTCTATGGGGGACCATGAAATATCTCATGTATCGCTATCCTGTGCCATCTGAAATGGATCTCATCACAAGAATTGTCTGTGCAGCTCCTGCAGTAGAAGAAACTCTTAGTGTGTTGGAGTATGTGTGGCAGTCAGTGCTCTGACTTCGTTACGCAGGCTTGGTGTCTGATTCAAACTTCAAACATCTGTCGTAACATTAGAGCTAATTCATGTCATACACTATGTGAACTCATTATGTTCAATAAATGTTTCAAATGAATCACACTCGTGTTTCATTTCCGATTTGCTAGCACTTATCCCTGACATTTGCGGCCATGGGTTACTATGCAGTTCTAATCCTTATAATGTGTTCCACCTCCCGTGGAAGTTTGTCGCAACATTTCTGGGACACAGTGTATGGGGATGAGGAATCGGAAGTCTGAAATGAATGTTTCCTGAATGAACAATTGTGTATGAAGCTCTTGTTTGTGCATTGACTTCTACATTGACATTGGTGGTGCGACAGTGAGAAACAATATCCAATATCCTATTTATGCCCATTGTGCTTTTTTTCCCATGCGGTGTCATGAAATGCTTGGTGTATGAAATGTCCATAGAAATTGAAGAGCATCCTAGCTGCTTCTCTCAATCATTGTTTCTGTGAGATTGCTGTAAACTTATGTTGTTGTTATGAGGTTCAAGTTGTTTATATCAATAAAAAATTGTATATTCATTTCCAAACATTAATTCCTTATCTCAGACTACTTTGTTTAAGATTCACTAACATCTGTATAGTTTTGAACCTAGTGGTTTGGGACACACACTGTAGAAATTGGGGTGGTAGAGAGATAAGCAAGGTAGTTGGCTGTTAAGAGTAACATGAAAAAGAGCTAACAAGTAAGCTAGTATAAGAGGAAGGTGAAGTATACAGTTATAATTACAAATTTGCGTACTTCGTTTGTTTAAGGTGAAAGTAGCAAAGAAAATAGCAAAAGACATGGAACGCTGGGCAAAAACCTTAAACCAAAAGAAGGACAATCCACAAGCAACTGCAGTGGCGACATCAGCTGTGGCTCTTGGGAAATCTGTTGGAGCAGCAGATGCTGGTTATGCCATCCTGGAACGCAAGGAGCGGTCATTAGATGCACAGGTACTAATATACGAATCGGAGAGAAAATTGTTTCTTCTGTCTCGACTTCCTTTCCCCAAAGTTAAGTTGTTATTGTGTTCCGTATTACATAATTGAGATCTTTCACTATGATGTGGAACTATTCAGTTCTACAAGAAAATAGGACAACATGGTGGTAGTACATAGTTTTACATGCATACAGTGATTATATTTAACTATGTTGAGTTTCTCCCTCTCTTAAAGACACACACAAGTGTACTACTTCATATTGAGAAATTCTTCTGTGAACTAGGAGTTCTGTTGTCAAGCATATATGATCTGCAGTTTGCATTTGTAGTTAATTGTTTTACCCATGAAATGCTTTTACATTACTTGGTAGATGATCAAAGACTTTTATGGCTGGCTCTCTCTCCTTCCTTGGTCACACTAAGGCTAAGTAATGGTTAGTGTAAAGCATTTCACCATTAAGTCCAATGTTCACTCGGTGCACTTGCCGTGGGGCTTTGTCCGGGATGTGGAAGATGCTCTTCCGATGGCTATCGAGCGTGCAGGATGCAGCCAGCTGCAGATTGTTGCACAAGTCGGCACCAACACTCCCTGTCATTGGGGTTCCGAGGAAATCATTGGGTCCTTTTGACAGCTGGCTAAATTGGTGAAGGCGACCTCCATCTCTCAAGGAGTGGAAGCCAAGCTGACAATCTGCAACATCGTACCCAGGGTGGACTGGGGTCCTCTGGTTTGGAGTCGAGTGGAGAACCTAAGCCAGAGGCTGCGTCAATTCTGTGATGAAAATGGTTGTAGATTCCTCGACCTATGCTATGGGATGGAAGGTTGTTGAACGTCCCTCAATAGATCAGGTGTGCACTACACACAGGAAGCACCTACGTGGCTAGCACAGTACTGTGGCGTGCACAGGGGGGTTTTTTAGGTTAGGTTCCTCCCCATGGGAAACAAACCATTGGCCTGAAAAATTACCAGTTCGTAACACTGATGTGGGTGTGCCAACTGTAAAAATTGTTAGTTTGCCTAAACAGGTCATTCCAAAGGATTCAAATATGCTAAATCTCATGTGGTAAATCGTTGAAGTGCTTGTAGCAAGATCCCCGAGTTACTCTCCGAAATAAACAGTAGCAGTGCCAATATTGTATTAGGTACCGAAAGATGGTTGGAACCAGACATAAACAGCAATGAAATTTTGAACTCGAATTGCACAATGTTTAGGAAGGATATGGCTGATGCTTTTGGGAGGTGGTGTGTTCATTGCAGTTAAAAGCTGATTAAACGCAGTTGAGATCGATTCTGGGTTGGACTGTGAAATAGTCTGGATAAAGCTGTCAATCAGACAAGGATTGACCATTGTATTAAGGTGTTTTTATAGACCACCAGCATCCCCAACAAATGTCGTAAAGCGTTTCAGGTAAAGTCTTGAGTACATAGGAAGTAAATATCCAAATTATCCATTAGTTATAGGTGGAGACTTTAATCTGGCATCCATTGACTGGGAAAATTACATGTTATCACAGGGGGGCAGAAGCAAAGATTCGTGTGAAGCTATTCTAGTAGCGTTCTCAACATACAACCTTGATCAATTGGTTAGAAAACCAACTCGAGGTGGAAACATATTAGATATCTTGGTGACAAACAGACCTGATTGTTTTGAGGAAGTTAACCTAGAATAAGGTATTAGCGACCATAATGTAGTTGTGTTTTCTATGTCAGTGGAAGTAAAAACAAAGCGTGGAGTTTTCTTGTTGGGAATGCAAATAAAAGTGTCATTAATATATATCTTCATAGTCAGCTCCAAGCATTCACAACGGGACACGAATATATTGAGCATCTTTGGTCAGAATTTAAAGGTATTGTCCACCATGTGCTACAGAAGTATGTGCCTAGCAAAAATATAGGTGAGGGAAAGGATCCACCTTCGTACAACAAACATATTAAGAAATTGCTGAGAAAGCAAAGAATTTTGCACAGTCATTTTAAACGTAGTCACTGCCCCGTTGACAAACAGAAATTATGCGAAATAAAAGTAGTTGTCAAAAGGTCAATGAGAGATTCTTTTTCCGAATTTGAAAGCAATATTTTATTTGCAGATTCTAAAAGTAACCCCAAAAAAATTTTGGTTGTACGTAAAATCTATGAACGCTACAAATAATTAAATACATTTTCTTGCTGACAGTACAGGTAATGTAATGGATGATGATAAATAGAAGACCAAAATTCTAAACCTAGCTTTTAAAAACTCATTTACGGTAGAGGACTGCAGCACCATTCCCTCCTTTCAATTATCAAACGAACACGAGGATGGCATACATAGTGTTTAGTTTATCTAGGATTGTAAAACAGTTAAGATCCTTATACGCCAGGAAGGCATCTGGCCCAGACGGTATCCCCATAAGATTAGATGTTGACTAATCCATCATCTATCAGAGATCATTGGAACAGCGGAAAGTTCCACGGGACTGGAAGAAGGCCCAGGTCATAGCAGTATATAAAAAGGGTAGAAAATCCGCTGTCACACAATTACCGGCCAATTTCACTGGTATCGATTTGTTGTAGAATCATGGAACATATTTTGTATTCAGGCATAATGACCTTTCTAGACTCTGAGAACCTCACCTGCAGAAACCAGCATGGTTTTAGAAAACAGCAGTCATGCGGGACACAGCTGGCCCTCTACGTGCATGATGTACAACAGGCCCTAGATACCGGCACCCAGGTTGATGCAATATTTCTCAACTTTCGAAAGGCATTCGACTCAGTTCGGCACTGGCGCTTGCTCCAATAAGTGTGTGCTTATGGTCTTTCGATGACATATGCGGTTGGATAGAAAGTTTTCTAACAGACAGGGAGCGGTGTCATCCTGTAAGGGGTGACTTCAACAGAAATAAGCGTAACTTCACGTGTGCCACAGGGCAGCGTAATAGGTCCGCTGCTTTTTATGATTTACATAAACGATCTGGTTGATGGTGTTGACAGCGGCATTAGACTGTTTGCCGGTGATGCTGTAGTCTACAGGAAAGTAGTATCACACGAAAGTTGTGAACAAATCAATGAGGATTTGCAGAAAATAAATGCATGGTGTAATGACTGCTAGTTATCTCTCAATATTAGTAAGTGTAACCTACTGCGTATAATAAGGCGAAAATCTCCATTAATGTACGAGTACAAAGTAAATGCCCAGTCTTTGGAAGCGGTAACATCCCTCAAGTATCTGGGTGTAACTATTTGAAATGATCTCAAATGGAATGATCAGATTACACAAGTAACGGGCAAGGCGAACTCTAGATTGTGGTTTACTGGTACAATCCTAAGCGATACAGTCCTTCAACAAAGGAAGTAGCTTACAATACGTTAGCTCGTGCAGTACTGTTCGTTTGTATGGGACTTTTACCAGTTGGGTCGGGTTCAAGAGATTGAGAAGGTCCAAAGAAGAGTGGCAAGATTCGTGACTGATACATTTAGCCACTATGAGAGCGTTACAAATCTCTTAGAAAGTTTGAAGTGGGATACACTTGCAGATAGACGGGACACAAAACGGAAGGGGCTGCTCACAAAGTTCCGAAATCCGATCTTCGCCAAGGATGTAGAGCATAGATTATTACCACCATCTTTCAAATCGCACAATGATCACTGTTCAAAGATGAGAGAAATTAGAGCTCATACTGAGGTGTTCGGACAGTCGTATTTCCCTCGCGCGATCCATGAGTGGAACAGACGGTGGGAAATATGATTTCTGTGTGAATTGTGCCCTCCTCCACACACCGCTTGGTGGCTAGCGGAATATATATATGTAGATGTAGACCATCTACTATTACGAATGTTACTGTTTTTTTTTTCAAACATTATTAATTGTTTAAAAAATACTTCGTATGAGAGAAAATGTACTATGATGCTGTTGTCAGTATGCCCAACTGTTTAAATAAGTTTCTACAGGGAATTCTAAAGTGAACACCACACATTATCCTTGTTACTCACTTATTTGCTCAATGACAAATTACTCTAGGATTTCACGCTACTAGACCTTAGTGAATGAAATCAATAAAAGTAACTCAACTTTTTGGAATTTTTCATCTCCAAAATCTGTTGCTATGCACAATGCAAAAGTTGCAGAACTTAGACTTTTAAGATAATTTGTAACATATGACTTCCAGTTCAGGTTCTTATCATTATAAAAAATTTTAATATTGTGTTTCATTTATTACATGAAATAAGGGAAAGGCAACCACTTGCCTATAGAAGATTGATGTATGGAGCACAGTAACACATAACAGAACACAGCATTCACATAGCTTTCGAGCACTAGCTCTTTTTCCAGCAATAGTACACCCATTCACACACATGCACACTCCTGTGGCAACAGAGTCCCATTATTGGTACTTGATCATTGAAAGCAGTTGCTTGAGCCGATGCAGGTGGGGAGGGGATAGGGAAAGACACAAGGAAGGGGTACCAGGAAAGGGGCAGGTCTATTGACAGATGACTCTGCAGTTCCACAAGAATACAAAAAAAGCACAGAGGAGTACAACAGAAAGAGATGTTGGAAGAGGGAGAGGGGGTGGAAGGAGAGGAAGATGAAGAGGGGGAGAGGAATGTAAGAGAGATGGGTTGAAAAGGGGAGATAAGGAAAATATCTGCTTGTGGGGGCAGTGGAAGGAAGAAGGATGGGAGAAGGCAGTGCATGATCTGAATTGAAGAGGAGTGGTAAAGACAAAAGAGACCATGGAAAAAGCGAGATGAAGCAATGGGAACAGTTTAGTGGAGACTTAGGCCAGGGCGTTTGGGAGAGTTCAAGATGTGTAGTTCAAAGTAACTTGTGCTAGAAGAGTGTATCGAAATGGCACTTGTAATGAAGCGGCCGTTGAAGTCAATTCTGTTGGGGTATGCAGCACGCTCAGCAACAGCATTTTCAAGTTTGTGGTTTGCCGCAGTTTGGTGATAGCCATTCATCAAGTAGACTGTTGATTACTTGTCAGGCCCACATAGAATGCTTACACATGCCCCTGCCCTTTATTTGATAGGAAATGTCTGTGACTGGACTGTGGTAAGAGGTTTGTGGGTGAGTGTATGGGACCAGTCTCACACCTGGACTGGCTACAAGGGAATGACTCATGGGGTGCATGATTGGGAGTAGGGTTGGAATAGGCATGAACAACGGTATTCTGTAGGTTGGGTGGGCAGCGGAACACTACTTTGAGGGATGTGGGTAGAGTTTTAGGCATGGTATGCCTTATGTCAGGACATGATATGAAGTAGTTGAAGCCTAGGTGGAGGATGTGATTGAACCTTCCAGGGCCTGGCTGATTGCGTAGGAGTATGGTCGATGGCTGGTTAACAGGTTTACTGGCGTCAGAGGAGTAGATGGCACAGGAGACTCGTTTATTGATGACGTAGATAGTAAATTGTCTGTCAGTAAAGGCTCTGGATCAACAGCTTGCTTTCCAGTGTGCATATGGCATCTACGGGTGGTGAGGCTTTAGGGGTACCTGTGCCAGTACCAAAGATTTGTTTTTAGATTTGGCCTTCAAAAGTTAATTGTAGGTTTTCAGTTGCTATAGTGCAGAGTGCAGACAGTGTAAACTGGCAGTCAGCTGCTAAGGTAAACAGGTGAGAATTAGGACTGCCAGAGGAGTTAGGAGTAGTGCGGGAAAACAAGCCATGCCTCCCTCTCACAGGGAAACATCATGCACCCATGTTCTGATGTCTTGCAAAAGCGGAACTGAAACATGATCGCAGGGATCTCCAATCCCTTCTGCTGTTGTGAGGGTCATAATCAAAAGCCATGGCAGTCCAGGATTAGTCTCTTCCCTTATTCCAAAATAAGAAAAGAAAACAATGAGCAACCCACAACACACAGCATTCGGTAACAGCTGCTGTGCAATTACTTGTCGAGGTTGGCAGTGCTGAAAATGAGGTAGTTCAGGCCGGACCTCTGTCTGTATTTGATGCATCCACAGTTCTAAACCCTAGCTCCCTAAAGCTGCCACATTAAATGTGTCTGCTTTATACCAATTTTTGAACTTAAATTAGTAATGTACGCTTCTCTTTCTTGTAAGATACTAGGTCCCTTGGCTGAAGTAGTATGTTGCATTCTGCAGCATGTATTTTAACAGACCATTCAACTGCCCACAATTGGCATGGCACCAAAGTGTCAAGCACACTGATACATCGTTGCATTCCTGCACTTTTTATGTGGCAGACACATTCATAATGCACATTATCTTTGTAGACTGGGCTTTACCAGATAATGTGCTATACCACTAACTGGAAACTGGTTACCGTTTCAATATTTATATGCTAAAAATAAAGCTATCTGAATAGAATTCTCTATGAACAGCATCTATTTAACAATGCCTTTTTTTCTCGTTTTGAGGCAGAATCTGGATCTTTATTCATATTTATCGCAAAATGTGAATTTTTCACATCTCAAGTAATATCTGAGTTGCGAATTGAAAAATAATGTGTTCTGTGCAGAGACTCTTTTAAAATATTCTATTGTGAGAGGGGCATTTTATGGTTCTTGCATACTTAATACTCGAGTAACTTCAAGAACAGTGGTTCTGGTTAGTATTACGAGGGCTGTTCTCAAAGTAACCTCCATTTACCTGTAGTATGCTGCATAGAGATAATGGTGCAGCTTGTGTGGTAGAATGCGCCTGAAACCAGTACACTGTGATCAATGGAGAATCAAGATCATGTCTTGGTTCCTTTCCAAGCCAAGTACTTTCATAACTTGTGCTGTACTCGCAAGTCCTGCCAGTTGTGAGGTACATTCTGTAATAAGTTTAGTTGTGACAAAGAAACTGTAAAGCTAGTGAAATCCATCATGAATGTTGTGAAGTATGTAGGTGTAAGACAGTGGTGTCATACATTCAGAAACGGGTGAACCAATGTCAGTGATGAAGAGAAAAGGTGACTGCATATCTGATTCATTTGGTGGACAAAAAAGGTAGAGAAAACTGCAGAGTCACCATCTTGGAGCTGTGTGTTAATTTTCCACAGATTAGTTGTACTCTTCTGTACAAAAGAGTACAGAGTGACTATCGAAGATTTGAGCTGCGGGAAATTTAATGTTGGATGAGTACCTGAACTCTTTTCTGAAGAACAAAAGGCTCAATATATGGCAGTAGCACTGTCCTTTTTTGTGTGTTACAAGAAAGAAACTGAAGCTTTTCTGACCAGATTTTGACTGGAGAAGGACATAGATGCAGTATGTGAATGTAGAAACAAAACTTCAGTCATTGCAGTGGGGCCATCACCAGAAAAATGCACAAAGTTTCGTCAAACACTTTCCAGCAGGAAACTCATGGCAAATGTCTTTTGGGTCAGAAAAGGAATTTTGCTACTGGAGTTCTTGGAGATAAATGCAACAATTAACATTGAAAGTTATTGTAACACACTAATGAACTTGAGAAGGCCCTTTCAAACAAATGTTATTGCATTTTGAGTTCTGTAGGATGACAGCACTCTCCACATACAGCGCAACATACTACGACCAAACTTCGAGAGTTCAAATGGGATGTATTAGATCACCCTCCCTACAGCTCTGATTTGATACACAGTGGTTATCATCTATTCATGCATATGAAAAGGTGGCTTGGCTCAAAGCACTTTTGCAATGACAGAGTGTGGAAACCAGTGTCAAAGATTGGCTTCAGTCGCAGGGAGCAGAATTTTATGACTGCGGAATTTCATGTGCTACAACAAATGATTCATTGTGACTAGAAACTAAGTGGAAAAATAAGGAGGGGTGGGAGGGGGATGAAAGATACCTTCTGAATAACCCTCGATTAATATCTGTATTACTTCTTTTCGTGTAGAGGGGGCTGAAGATAGCATGTTTCAGTCTGGTTAAAAATATCCCCTATGATGGTGATGTGATGTCATCCGTGAGTGAAAAATTGCATATATGTGAAGAACATAATTTTAGTACTTTACTAGAGGTATTTGAGCTCTAAGAGTTTTTAGTATGGGGGAGTTAATTAAATTTGCAATTTCTGTAGTGGAACATGAAGTAATTGCTTGTGTTTGTAGCAGTACTTTTCACTTGTAGCCTATTGTTTTATCCCTTCAAGTATTCATGTTTATTTGCTGACCACTTCAAGGAAGTATTCATTAAATAGGTTAGCTAGCTGACTGCTACCATTTGTTATATGGCAGTACTGCCCATATTGCTTCAGTTTTATTATTTTAATTATTGCTTTGTCCGCCCCTGGTAGCTGAGTGGTCAGCGTGACAGACTGTCAATCCTAAGGGCCCGGGTTCAATTCCCAGCTGGGTCAGGGATTTTCTCCACTCAGGGACTGGGTGTTGTGTTGTCCTAATCATCATCATTTCATCCCCATCGACGCGCAAGTCGCCGAAGTGGCGTCAATTCGAAAGACTTGCACCAGGCGAGCGGTCTACCCGACAGGAGGCCCTCGTCACACGCCATTATTATAATTACTCCTTTCAAACATTTTACAAAGAGTGAGTGTGAAAAGAAAGCCACACCGTGCCACCATCGTGCGCCATCACTGCCTGGTAAAATTGTCATAGTTGAAACTTTGAGGGCATCAGTTAACATTTTTGGTATCCATCTGAAGGTTACTTCCCACATTTTCAAGTCATCGTGCAGGATTGTGATCCCATGGGAATGACAGCTATGGAGGCAATATCTTTCACATTAATCGGTGATATTGCAAAACAACTGACTCCATGCATCATCATGTTGCCAGACCTTCTGCTGCAAGACCAAGATTTTTTTGGTTTCTAGTCACATTGATGATCAGCTTCTTTGAACAGTTGTACTCACAAGTGCACATTCTTAACAATTTTCACATGATCACACGCATCTAACTCATCTGGCAAAGAATTTAATGTGTGTCATTGGGCAAGTGGAGAAACTGAATGGTTATCTGCTGTTTTTGTAATGAAGACGAGGCCATTTCTGATGTCAAAATCATTCCTTGCTCTCACTGCATCTGCTACAGTTCTGTCGGCCACACATGCTACCATGTGCCTTGCTGACACAGTGTATATCAGGTATGTTCAGCCAAACTTTGTGTTTCTGTCTACTCCCAGGCCTGTGAAAGAAAAATTGAACACTTTTGAACTTTGAATGCATTGCAGAACTAGCAGAGATGTAGTTGATTTTAAAAATGATGGTATTCTGTTTTGCAGGGAACAAAAAATGCAGTTTGTAAAATGCTTGCATTATCCTCTCAAACATTTTTTAACTGCGGTATTTATTTATTCATTTATTTATTTGTTTGTTTTTAAAAAAAGCTTTTTATCAAAGGTTGTCAATTGAGGAATTGTTTGACATTGGTTGCATATTCTTTGGCACACTGTACATACATGTTTTAACCTTTTTTTTTTCCATCCAACAGGTGTCTCAGTTCGTTGCACGCATGGGAGAAGAGGGTCCTGGACCAGCATCACCAGCTGCTACTGGAGGACCTGGCGGATTGGTGGCTGCATATGGTGGTGGCTCTGAGTCAGATGATGACATTGATGATGTACTTCAAGAGGAAAGATTGCACACAGATTGGACTAAACTTGCATGCTTACTTTGTAAAAGACAATTCCCTAGCAAAGAAACCCTGCAACGCCATAACCAACTGTCTGATTTGCATAGGCAGAATTTGGAAGCTTGGTACAGGGTTCGTGGTCTCGATCAGAATGATCCCCAGCAACGTAATAGCCGTTACCGTGACCGCGCTAAAGAACGCCGTTCAAAGTTTGGCACTACAGATCCTACAGCTGCTGCACCTCATCCCAATCGACTGAAAGAGAAATTCCTCAAAGCACGTGAAGAAGCGGCTCGTTCAATGTATGAAGAACCAACACGTGCTGGCATTGGATCAGAAAATGTAGGAAATCGTCTACTTCAGAAAATGGGATGGCAAGAAGGTATGGGTCTGGGCAAAAGTAACCAGGGGCGCACTTCTATAGTGCAGACTGATGTTAGAAATCCAACAGCAGGACTTGGCTCACGTGAAGCTGCTGCTGTTCCTGTTTTACCTGGAGAAAAATACAAAGACCGTGTTAAGAAGATGATGTTTGCACGTTACCAGGAACTCACAGAGCAAGAACAAGCAGAACCCAGTTGAACATTGAATTACTTCACAGATTTATTGCCTACGGGTGAAAGTGTTTGTTACTGCCATTTGCCTACAAATATCCTGTACTTAATCAGTGGGCCAGTGTTCAGTGTGTTTGTTCTTGTACAGGATCTTGTAGCTGATAATTCAGCCAATCTGACATGAAGAGGCATAGTGATGTTTGAGGCATTGCACACTGTGATAATGTTGAGATATCTTCTGTGTGTGAATAAATCCATTGTACAAAAGATGATGTTGACTGTTAGCTTGATTGTGGACTATTACTTAATAGGCTACAGAAACGTAGGAAATTTAAATATCATGACGGGCCCAGGAGTTTATAGACACATTGTTTTGTTCGTTTTATCGACGAGCAATCTTGACTGCACTGACAACAAATGGTAAGTACAAAAGTAACGGGGAACCACGAAATTCCCTTCTCCCATGACATAAGACATTCCAGGTTGTAATGTTGTACTGTGCTGTTCCTTCGCAAAAGTTGAATGCACTTTGTGCATGTGTTTTCCTTTTTGAATGTATGAGGTTCCTCCAAACAGTGTGTGTTAGTTCCAGTGGATATAAGGTAGTGGCTACACTTTGAATCAATGCTGTGACTTTTTGAATTATTTTCTTGTGATGTGATTACTACTTCACAGAAAAATAATCAAAAAAACCACTTATTTGCCAGGATCTTTTACGAGTTTGTAGGCTGTCGTAGGTCTTACTTTTATCGTGGTCTCGATTGATTTTTAATTTTATTTTCGTTGACTCCTCAGCAGTTATGCATTGTTCTGGAGAAAGATGCAGTTTTCATTGTTCAGCTGTGCTGAAAGTAAAAAAATAAATAAAATAAAATTTACTGTCATCCTCTTCCATTCGTTTTGTGTTGGTCACAGAAGTGGTAAGATATTTACCTTGTATATACGTAAACCACTTTTAAAAAGTGATGTATATATTTCATTGTTGTAATTTTGGACATGGAAAGAATTAGTAAAATTTTATAAACTGTAATAAATTAGATGGTTCCGAATCATTTACTTGCTCCTTTGATTTTGTTCTCAGTATAGGTGCTAAACTTAATTATAAGTATTGTGTAGCATATAACTATCTGTTTAAGAAAGAGAGAGAGACAGACTTTTATTAGTGTGGAAATACTTTTGTAAATAAATCAAAATTTAATTTGATGCCTCATTCAAGCTTCTGTGGGAGGCACAGCTCTTAAGCTAGAAGAACCCATATAAATAGGGAATGCCAAACTATTACAAATTCTTTTGTAGCTGACACCTCAAATTTAGCAACAGTAGCAAAAATGGTTTTGTTCTTTTTGTATATATGTTAATTATTAAGCTAATTAACTGAATAAAGTAATTATGTCCTTACTTGTAACTGCACATTAAAATTTTTAATATTTAACCAACTTACACTTTGCAATTGCAGTCCACAGCCATTATTATGCAGTTATCAATTATTTGTTCCATTACAACTGAGCACTGATCAGTGGATGGGGTTTCAGTCGAAAGTAGCATTAATTTTTCTGGAGAAAGTAGCCGAAACTACTACAGTTTCCATTTTTATTTCCTGCATTCACAGAGGAAATTATTTCCATTTCAGTTACCATGCTGGAAATATGATCAAATATTGAATAAATCATGGAATCTGTGCATCCTGCAAAATTGCTTATTATGGAAGGAGGTAAATGGAAGTAATAGTCAGCAGATTTGCTGAGTTTGTTGACTAATACAAGCCTAACGTTTTAATGTGAAACCACTCCATTTGATCATAGTTGTTTTAAGTTTAAAAAATGATATCTGGAGTAATGCTGATAGAATCGCAGAGAGAAGAGATTAATCATGAGCATTGGCAACTCTAGACATTAGTAAGTTGTTGGGAGAGTAAAGTGAAGCACCACACAGACCTGTTGTATGAGAAGGACGTGTTGAAATATTCCATTTCTACTTCAGAATATCTTCTTGTTCTATGTGTAGCTGTGAAGCTTTTGTATGAGTGATCTGTGCTGCAGTACTTGCACACTAAATTTGTGCCTTTCCCATTGTCTCTGTTTTTGTTTTAAGTGATGAAATCATTCATTCCAAAAGCTTGAGATTGAATATATATAAGTTTCAATGTTGCTGATTGGCAGGTAAGTATGTTATGTCTTTGTATAGTATTATTCCCACTGTTTTTCATTGTATTTAGGCACAATTATCGGAATGTGGAAGACTGGACAAATTTTGAAACTGCGTTATGCACCAACTTTTCAGATTCAATAATAGTTCAGTGCAACAAGAGCAGTTGTGCCATTTACAAGCCACTACATTTTTCATGAGACAATGTTCCAGCCATTTCAGATCCTCTGCTGGATAAAGGCTGCCTCTACAATTTGCCATACATTACGCTCTTCAGCAATATATATCCACATTGCTCCCGAGTGTTTTAGTCATCCACACACCTTCCTCTTGGTCATCAGCTCTGTCTTTTCTAAATTCTTGCAATCTAGCAAAGTGCTTCTTTTATCCATTCCTCCAGGCCTATTGAAAATATTTTTGTGATAATGGAATGTCATTGCGTCACTCTTCCTTCAATTTTGAAATTCTCAGTATCTCCGTGCAGTCTAATGGAAGCTGTAACATTGACATGTATATTTTTCAGTATAGTGATGTAAATTGAATCGATTCCTTATTGCTCAAGTCTGTTACTACTGATTTAGTTAAAACTGGATCAAAAGCAATCGAAGACATACAGTCTGAGCAAGGGTCCATCTCTCTCTCTCTCTCTCTCTCTCTCTCTCTCTCTCTCTCTCTCTCTCTCTCTCTCTCTCTCTCTCTCTTTTTAATAATGTCCCATCAAGACTGCAATTTTAATTTTCTTAATTACTACTTTTGTCTATAGCCATCGTCCAGATTCTCTAAAACAACAATATGAAAACAAAACATTAGACACAAACTACATAACTTAAAAAAAAAAAAAACTTTTAGATATATACATTACAACCTCCCACCTCCACGTTCGTTTTTACTGATACTTCGTATCCAGTCAGATGTATGTACCACATACAAGCACTGTGTGGCAGGTAGCATACAAGTATTTTAAAAAGCAAGTAGCTGCCATTGGTGGTAAAATCACGATTGTCCTTAGCATATGAGCCACATACAAAAATATACAGCAATAGGCAAAGTACTGTTGGTGAATGCTCTTCCTGCAGGCTGCCAGCATTGTGCTATTGGCTTCTGATATTTCACAGAATGGAATTTTCGTTCCCCATTGGACCTGTGCACTGATATGAAACTTCCTGGCAGATTAAAACTGTATGCCAAAACAAGACTCGAAATCAGTACCTTTGCCTTTCACGGTCAAGTGTTCTACCAGCTGAGCTCTCCAAGCACCACTCACAGCCTGTCCTCACAGCTCTACTTCCGTCAGCACCTCATGTTGTACCTTTAGTAATATCATTTACTTCTATAACTGTCAGCTTTTGCCACTTTTTGAATAATAATTAGCTCTCTTCCAACTTTGTCTTCATCCAGAGGTCATTTCAACACTGTTAAATATTGCTCTGAAGTACACCAATTTATGTTCTTAACAATGGCAAGGACTTCCGTTAATGATCATATCAGTAGTAGTTTGAGTCCTAAAATGTTTAACAGAATGCTGAAAAAAGTAATAAAAATGTAAAACAACATCAAACTAAACGGGAAAAGAAAATTATGTTAGTCGTAGCAGTAAGAAATAATGTACATTGCTATGTAATACTAAGGCATGATATGTGACAAGATGGCACAGTGTTTTAAGAAAACTAAGGTAATTGTAGATTTTCAAATTATATGTACCGTTAGTTCAAGATTACAGCATGTCAGACAGGAAATAATTTTGCAGTTTGCTTTAAGGATGAAATCCTAAACAGCTTCAAGATTTTACACAAGACATAAAAAGTATATTTGTTGTATCTCTTAGAGGAAATGAATATCTTTAATCATAGGAATACACAGTCAAATTTACAAATGGCTCTGAGCACTATGGGACTTAACTTCTGAGGTCATCAGTCATCTAGAACTTAGAACTACTTAAACCTAACTAACCTAAAGATATCACACACATCCATGCCTGAGGGAGGATTCGAACCTGCGACCGTAGCGGTTGCGCGGTTCCAGACTGTAGCGCCTGGAACCACTCGGCCACCCCAGCCGGCAGTCAAACCTACAGCTTGATGAACAAAGCAAATTAAATAATAGTGGTTATTTTAATATATTCAGAAACTTACTTGCGTAAGTGGGTGGTGGGGAACTGCTGCTGGACCCCAGCGCCAAGCACTAGAGCTGCAGGCGAGGTCACAAATTCATGGTGCGGCTCTGGCAATGTCACAAGTAAACAGTCTTGAAGATAACAGCATGACATTGGAGCCCTCCAAGAAGCAGCAGTCACCAACAGCTAATTTCCATATTGATGTTTAACAGTTTTAGGCTTGCACTTTAATTTATTATTATTATTATTATTATTATTATGAAATCTGGAGAAATTTCTGATCTCTCTGAAATTAAGATGGGTCAGACAAGAAGATGGATTATCCTCAATCCTCTTCGACATCGTACTGGAGAAAATAGTTAAAACCTGGGAATAGGCTCTAAACTTGGAAGAAAAATAGGAATACACCTCGAAAGGGAAAGACAGAACCTAGAAATCAAACTTTTAGCTTTTGCCAACAACCTTGCTATCTTAGCCAACAACTAAGAAAATCCTCGGATGATGTTTGGGAGTCTTCATGAAATTGCAAAAAAACGGGACTTCAACTCTCCCATGAAAAGAAAGTATATATGGAGTACAGGCACTGAAAATGAGAGACATATGGAAGTAAATTATGGGAAGATTAAGAGGACAGAGAAGTTCAAATACATGGGGGAGTGGACTGGATAGGGAGGCAAAGGAAGAGCCAGAAAACTAGACCTGGCCTACAAGCTAACACAGAATAAGTACAACAATGGGCATTGTTCTCCAAGGCCAAACTTGGACACCGCAACTCGGTGTTACAAACTGAAGTACTGTATTTTTCAGACTGTCTTATTTTAAATTAAAAAAAGTGGACCTTCAAGCACTCAGAACGAAAGATTCTGAGGAAAATACTCAGACCATAGAAGACTACTCATGGGACTTTTTGTATCCCGCCTGGGAGGCAGCACGTGGGTAGGAATGGGAAAAGGTAATACAAGTTGGTACTGCAAGAACATGGTTTACTGGTGCAAAAACAAGGTGATAAATGATTACATAACTTTGTACGTAGATGCGATGCTGAAGCGTAGTGTCCTGGCTGGCTGCACCTGAACAAATGGGCTGAAGCAGTCACAGAGCTCGTAGACCTCGACAGCATCGGGGCTAGAGGGTGCTGTCGTCGGTGTCTCTTGTAGTGCCAACCTAGCAGAGCAGACCTACATTGTGGCATCGTAGCTATCGATACCACAGGACTTTTAAGAAGAAGACAAATAAGGAACTTTATAAGAACACTAAAAAGATCACACCTTGTGGCCTGTCGCCGTGCAGCTGTAGCTTCTCCCACACACAAGTAGAGGTGCCCAGTGTGAACACAGGTGTGAATGGAATTGACACACACACATTGAGGAAGAGCTATGCACCTATATGTGTGCCTCTACTTCTGTGCAGATCAAGCACAGCTGTATGCCAACTAGCCGCAAGGCGCACAGGTGTAAACATGCCTTATGGATGGATAAATGCAGACTCACCAAAAGGATTTTCAACTACAATGTGGAGTTCAAGCCAGATGTGAGTGGTAGGTGAGGTGAAGAGTGATGCAACAGAAGTTTTAATTATGTCACAGATGGTCCACAATATGAGAGTTCAGCAGCAGAATTAAGAGTATAAAGCCATTTCAAGAGAAACTACCAAACAGGAGGCCCAAACAGATCAATTCTGAGGAGAGGAAAAAAAGTGAAAGAATGAAGAGGTTCTGGGAGGATAAATCTTAAGTTCTTTGTGGTCATAGTTGGCCAGATTCAGAAGTAAACAAAGTTATAGCAAAATTGATGTATAACTTCATCTGCTTGCTTTACACTTTGCTGAATGTTTTTAGTATCGGACACTCACTACTGTGCATGTATAAAGTGCAACAGATTATTTTAATATTCCTGTTATACATCATTAGGTATCACAGCAACCACATACGTGTTTTAATCATAACACAAAGGACAATTGTAATCTTAACCACCAGTGTCATCGAGGTGTGGCAGCTATTAGCTTTTTACGTTTCACTTCTGCTATGTCTCACACAGCACTTGTGTATGCCACATTCAAGAATGTGTAGTGGGACAGGAGGAGGACAACACTTTGAACATAACTGGCAAGTTTATTGAAACATGATTGAAAACAAAGAAAAAATTTTGCCTTATCATATACATCCATTACTTGGTTTTGAATAGAACACCGTAGAGATGGTCGCCATCACATTCCATGCATTCCACCAGGTGGTGAATGAAAGTTTCTACCACCAAAATCAGCATGTTCAGTGTTCAATGGGATGTCCTACACAGCTGTATGTATACTTGCTTTGAGTTTAGCTGTTGTATGAGGACATGCATTGTATACTTGATAATTCAAGTATTCCCACAGAAAGTAGTCAGGGACAGTCAAATTGGGCTACCATACAGGTCAATGAATTTCTTCAAATCTGGAAACCATTCAACTAGGAAAATGACATTCATGGACTGCCAGGGGCCATATGATCAGCTGCTCCATCATGATGGAACCATATGTTGTTGTCCAGCCTTGGAAGGAGGGAGCCACTTAACACTTGGATATAATGATTGCTAGGAATCATTCATAGATTGCCATGAAGGTCCTTACAAAAATATGAAATGGTTATACTGAATGAAGCATGTCATGTTTTCAGAGTGCATGGATGTATCACACAGCTGATGAGCATTACGTTTGTTACATGGCAATTCTGTTTATATATACCATCGTCTAGATGAAAATGGGCCATGGCAAACATTAATATGTTATTTCTCATTTGAGGGTTGGTTACTAAAATATCCAGGAAGTGCAATGTGAAAGTTGTTGGGAAACTTTATCTTGTGTGTTTAGCTTCTTTATGACCTGTGATTTGTATGGGTGGAACTGCAGATTATCATGAATGTCATGTCACAGTGAACGATTTGACATTGTTGCCACTGAGGCAGGTGTTTCAGCAGTGGCAAGGACTTAAGATGAGAGCTTGACAACCGTTCACTCGCTCCGGGGTCTGTTGTGCCCTTTGTCACTCTGGACTTTTCTTCTTTGCACAAGGTGCTGTAGCCTTGAACTGTTGTACCTACTGTACAATCACCTGATGATCCCAGACTTTGTCATATCATGGAACTGTGGTGTGAGACTCATTATTTTTTAAATATGCCTCGACAGTGAATAATCAATGCTCTGAACTCCTCAAGGCAGTAATTACAAATTGCCTTTTTTCCTCAATGCAAGGCACATGTACTTATTTCATACAAGTGCAGTGACAATGTCACCATACTACATGACTCAAATCCTATCATTCTGCTGAACCTTGTACACCTGACTGAATAAAGCACATCCAAAGAAACATATATAAAAGTGATATGTTGTACTGTACATACCTAGTAGTTTTTCAAAAATGATGTACTTTGTTTCTAACAATCTGTTTTCAATTTACATTTTAACAAACTTATGGAAATAGCCAGAACTAGTTTTCAGTGTTGTAATACAAGGAGTTGAAAGCTATCTCTAAATTGATGCATTCTAGGCAAATATTAATTCCTACCGATTGTAGGCCAGCTTGTCACTTAGCTCAGTTACAATCTAAAATTTTATTTTTACATGATTGTGATCATTTTAGTAAATTTTTGGAACAATTAAGATATTAATTGGCCTATATTCTTTGGTTTTGTCCTTTCTTGTGAAACTGAGTAATTATAACATTGTTTCTGTTTTGGGGAATTATTTACTTTCACAAACATTCTGGAAATAATTTGCAAGTTCTTTTTGCATTACTCTTCCTCCAGATTTAATCATTTGTGTTGAAACATCTCCCAGCAAATTATGCACCTCATCTGGCATCGGTGCTGTAATGTGGCTATGAGCTACACGTTTCTGGTACCTTTTATTTTTGTAACATGTGATATTAACATTGTAGCTGTGTGTATTTATTAGTTTCCACCTCAATTACTTGCAATATTTTTTGGGTGCTCTCCGTTATGTGCAGAATATGAAGTCCCAGTTTTTTATGAGTACAACTTGTATGCCAGATAATGTTGCAGTAATTTTGTGTAGAGCTACCAGATTTGAAGGAAAGAACTGCTTCCACTTGGGCTACAATTGGAGGGACATGGATTTACCCATAAATTGTTTTTCAATTAATGTTATGTCTTTCAGTGTAATAAAGCTGAAATTTTTGTCTGAATCTGTAATTTTCTTCTTTCAGTGTATTGGTACCAAAATATAAGTATGTATGATTTTGGTTAGCCATAACGGCTAAAAGATATAATACACCCTAGATTCTGAGAACATATCACTATCTTTCTGGATACTCATGTATCAAAAATATATCTGACGTAGTACAATGACAAGTTAAACAAACAGTGTATCGGATCACCTATGTGATCAGAGATTAAAACAAACAGGAAGAACAAAACAATCTGATTGATTAGTCATGCTTACATCAAAGACTTAGTTGGACTCCCAGGTAGAATGAAGCATAGTAAAATAGTTATTTGGAATTAGTTACATTGACTTCTGCCTACAACTGCGAATTGAATACGCTTATCATCAAGGGCAGTTTGCAGTTGGTTTGAAGTAGGATTGTTGTTTTTTGTGTCAGTTACATGTTGTTATTGCAGTGTTGTTAAATTACTTGATCCCAAAAAAAGAATGAAAATAGTAAGGAAAGCACTTAGCTACCACAGTGTTAATTTGAAGACTAAAATACATCAGTAGATGTGTTCTTGATGCACTCCTAACTTAGAAGTGGTGTATTAATCTAAATTTCGAAAGGGGCATTCTAACCTTAAATAAATGACATGTACAATCAAACAATGGAAAATCCAGGATGGAATGTAACAATACGAGAGAAGGAAAATTGCTACTCACCATATAGCGGAGGTGCTGAGTCGCGATAGGCACAATAAAGAGATTCACACAATCATAGCTTTCGGCCATTAAGGACTTTGTCAGCAGTACACACACACACACAAGCGCAGCTTGCACACACATCTGCAGTCTCAGAGAGCTGAAACTACACTGCGAGTGGCAGCATCAGTGCATGATGGGAGTGATGACTGGGTGGGGGTAAGGAGGAGGCTGGGGTGGGGAGGGATGGTATGGTGGGAGTGGCGGACAGTGAAGTGTTGCTGTTTAGACAGAGGGAAGGTGCGGAGGGTGTGAACAGTGACTAACGAAGTTTGAGGCCAGGAGGGTTACGGGAACGTAGGATGTATTGCAGGGAAAGTTCCCACCTGTGCAATTCAGAAAAGATGGTGTTAGTGGGAAGGATCCATATGGCACAAGCTATGAAGCAGTCATTGAGTTGAGGGGTCTCATATTTGGCAGCGTGTTCAGCTACAGTGTGGTCCCCTTGTTTTTTGGCCACAGTTTGTTGGTAGGCGTTCATGCAGACAGACAGCTTGTTGGTTGTCATGCCTACATAGAATGCAGCACAGTGGTTGCAGCTGAGCTTGTACATCACGTGACTGGTTTCACAGGTAGCCCTGCTTTTGATGGGGTGATGTTAGTGACTGGACTGGAGTAGGTGGTGGTAGGAGGATTTATGGGACAGGTCTTGCATCTAGGTCTATTACATGGGTATGAGCCAGGAGCTAAGGGATAGGGAGCAGGGGTTGTGTAAGGATGGATGAGTATATTGTGTAGGTTCGGTGGACGGTGGAATACCACAATAGGAGGGGTGGGAAGGATAGTGGGTAGGACATTTCTCATTTCAGGGCACGACGAGAGGTAATCGAAACCCTGACGGAGAATATAATTCAGTTGCTCCAGTCCCAGATGGTACCGAGTATTCAGGATGAAATAATGACAGTATTATGAAAAGGACAGATAGCTGTTCACCATGTAGTGGAAATGTTGAGCCGCACACAGGCACAACAAAAATACTGCTAAAAAAAGTAAGCTTCCTTGTTTAGCAGTCTTTTTGTAGTGCCTGACTGCAACTCGACATTTACACTATATGATGAGTAGCAATCTATCCTTTTCATAATATTGTCAAACTGATATTGCACAGATAGAGATAAAACAAATGAATATGTGGCAATCATCCCGTGGACTTACAGCCCATTACACATTGTCCTCTTTTACTTGTGATGGCATGGAATACGCCTGATGATCCATTTTCTCCTTGGACAAAGAACTGGTATAAATGACACCATTAGGACAGT